>NC_044553.1:121914977-124896380 GCF_007565055.1 Rhinopithecus roxellana | reverse complement strand
ATGGGGGCCGAAATAAGCCTCAAGGGGAGCTTCTACGCGTTAATAACTGAGATTAGGTTGATTTCAATAACATTCAACTGGGAGAGTCATATGTAAAAATTTTAACAATTTTTAAATTTTTGATAGTCTAGGAAAGTAGAAACTCTGAAATGTGGGGAAAGTGATTTACATTTCCGCTTACCCTCCTCCAGCTACACAATTTGACAGGGGTCGGTAACCCGCATCCACTTGAGACCCCGGTCGCACCCCGAGCCCCGGATCTGCGCACTTATGTGAGGATGCACTCGGGCCAGCCGGTGGCTTTGCGGACCGGTCAGACGCCGCTCCAGGGTCTGTCAGCGCCAGGCCGGGGCCATGGCTGGCTGCAATTCCCTACACAACGGCTGCAACCGAAGCAAGAGAGCCCCAGGAAACCGCACCGCAAGGACGCGCCTACCGCAACTTGGAGCTCAGAGCCGAAAGTTCCGCCGCGCAGCTTGGCAGCGCGGGCGCTTTAGTCTGTGCAGGGGGGCGGGAGACAAAAACTGCCAGGGGTCAAGGCAAGCGCCTTTGAACTGTCTCTAAACTTAGTTTTCTCTCCTTTTCAGGGACTCACAAGGGGTGGCGCGTCCTAGCTTTAATTTCTAATTTAGGTAAAGGGGGTGTTATAGGCAGTAGTTAATCAGCGGCCTTCGCCACGCCCCCTGCCGGGTCGCCCCGCCCTCCACGGCGCACCTGGCTGAGTCAGCGCTGGTGGGGACACAGCTGAGCGGGCGCACGCGCTGAAAGCTGCTGCTGCTAACGCCTTAGGTGAAAACCGGGCGCCAGCGAAGGTCGCCGTGGGTCGGGTCCCATGGGAAGGAGGCCAGGGGGAGGCCTCAACGTGGCCAAACCACCTTGGCATGCGCTCTGTCCCCCCGGGCGGGTTCCGCGGCCACTGCTGGCACCTAGGGAGAGGGTAACCTTCGCAGAAGAAACGCCTCAGCTTAGCGCGGGGATGGCCTTCTTGTGCATGAGCCCCACTGCCAGCCAGGAGCTGTGCGCCCTGGGCGCCTGCACCTTCCAGTTGTGGGCCGCAGAGGCGGGGGATCTTGCCCACCGGGTCTGACAGGGCAGGGACGGAAGTAAATGGAAGCTGGTAGGTAAGTGTTATTTTACCGCGCACCCATAAAGAGGTTGGGGAGAAACAAGACAGGAGAACAAGTCCTGTTTTTTAAAAAAAAAATTCGGCCGGGCACGGTGGCTCAAGGCGTGTAATCCCAGCACTTGGGAGGCCGAGGCGGGGCAAATCATGAGGTCAGGCCTGGCTAATACGGTGAAACCCCGTCTCTACTAAAAAATTATTAAAAAAAAAAAAAAATTAGCCGGGCGTGGTGGCGGGCGCCTGTAGTCCCAGCTACTCCGGAGGCTGAGGCAGGAGAATGGCGTGAACCCGGGAGGCCGGAGCTTGCAGTGAGCCCAGATCGCGCCACTTGCAGTCCACCATAGGCGACAGAAGGAGACTCCGTCTCAAAAAAAGAAAAAAAAAGGTACAATTTAACAGCAATGATCACAATTCACTGAGTTCATGTGACCATCACCTTTATCTATTTCAAAACATTTTCACTGGCCCAGTGTGGTGGCTCACTCTTGTAGTCCCAGCTCGTTGGGAGGCCAAGGTGGGAGGATCACTTGAGGCCAGGGAGTTCAAGACAAGACCAGCCTGGGCAACATGGCAAAACCCTGTCCCCCAAAAAATACAAAAATTAGCCAGGCGTGGTGGCGCATGCATGTAGTTCCAGCTACTCAGGAGGCCTGAGGTGACAGGATCACCTGAACCTGGGGGATGAAGGTTGCAGTGAGCCATGATCATGCCACTGCACTCCAGCCTGGGCCGCAGAGCCAGACCTTGTCTCAAAAAAGAAATAAACATTTTCATCACCCCAAAAGGAAACCCCATACGTATTAAGCAATTACTTCCCGTTCTCTCCTCCCTCTAGCCCTTGGCAACCACTATTCTGCTTTCTGTCTCTATATTACCTATTCTAGATATTTTGTATAATGGAATCATATAATATATGACCTTTTATGTGTGGTTCTATCATTTGGCATAATGTTTTTGATGTTCATGTTGTAGCATGTGACAGTACTTCATATCCAGATAACGTTCCGTTGTATGGAAGTGAGTAATATTTCACTGTTTGGCTATCAGAAATCCTGCTGCTATGAACATTAGCGTACGAGTTCTTGTTTGAGTTCTTATTCTTAATTATTCAGGGGTATGTAGGAATGGAATTGCTGGGTCTTGGGAGAACTGTTTAACTTTTTTGAGGAACTTTTTGGCAATTTCCCCCTTGCTATTCTCCTGATAGTGAGTTCTCACAAGGTCTGGTTGTTTAAAAGTGTGATCCCTCTCACTTCACTCTCTTCCTACTACTCTAGCCATGTAAGACATTGACTCTTCTTTGCCTTCCACCATGGTTGTGAGTTTCCTGAGGCCTCCCAAGCCATGCTTCCTGTACAGCCTGTGAAACCATCAGCCAATTAAACCTCTTTTCTCTATAAGTTACCCTGTCTCAGGTAATTCTTTTTTTTTTTTTTTTTTTTTTTTTTTTTTTTTTTTTTTTGAGACGGAGTCTCGCTCTGTCTCCCGGGCTGAGTGCAGTGGCCGGATCTCAGCTCACTGCAAGCTCCGCCTCCCGGGTTTACGCCATTCTCCTGCCTCAGCCTCCCGAGTAGCTGGGACTACAGGCGCCCGCCACCTCGCCCGGCTAGTTTTTTGTATTTTTTAGTAGAGACGGGGTTTCACCGGGTTAGCCAGGATGGTCTTGATCTCCTGACCTCGTGATCCGCCCGTCTCGGCCTCCCAAAGTGCTGGGATTACAGGCTTGAGCCACCGCGCCCGGCCAGGTAATTCTTTATAGCAATGAGAGAACGGACTAATATACCTAATGACTAATGTTGTTGAGTATCTTGGATGCTTGTTGGCCATTTTTGTACCCTTATCTCTTTTTTATATTTTTGACTTTTTAGTGGGATTTTTTTGAGACACTGTCTCACTGTCACGCAGGCTGGCCTCAAACTCCTGGGCTCAAGCAATCCTCCTGCCTTGGCCTCCCAAAGTGCTGGGATTACAGGTGCCAGCCACCGTGCCTAGCTGTTTTTGTATTTTTGAGACAGGTCTCACTCTGTTGTCCAGGCAGTGGTACAATCATGACTCAGTGCACCTGGACTTCCCAGGCTCAAGCTATCGTGCCACCCCAGCCTTCTGAGCGGCTGGGACTACAGGCACGTGCCACCATGCCAGGATAATTTGCCTTATTTTTGTAGAGATGGGATCTCACTGTGTTGCCCAGGCTGGTCCTGAACCCTTGGGTTCAAGCAGTCCTCCTGTCTCAACCTCCCAAAGTGTTGAGATTATAGACATGAGCCACCACACCCAACCCTTCATTTTAAAGAAGCCGAATTTTTGAATTCTGACTGAGATCACTGTATTTTTTTCTGTCCTGTTCCTAGAATTATGCTTTAGGAACCAACTAAAGACAATGAAAAGTGATATTTTCTTTCTCAAAACAGTTCACATCTCTTGAGATAAGATAAATCTATATAGCCTCAAAGTCTTAATTTTTACAATATGTGAAGACATTGTTATCTTTCTAACATATGAAAAGAGATTTTGTTTTCTCTTGAAAGGAAAAAGAAGCAGTCATTCTAGTAAACTGTTTTCTCCTCACACTTAGAGCCAAATGATAAGGAAGTTATGGAGAAAAATCGACTACAATGAGGTTTCCTATAATGTGAATTGCCTGAACTTCTGTTTCAGGGCCAGAGGTTATGAATATCACTAAAGCATGGGATAGACAAGTTCACTTCACTTGGACATCTTGTAACTTGTTCCTCTCACGTTTCTGTATGTTCCGTATTTGATGCTAGGATGCCTATCAAGGAACCTCCAGCTGACCTGTCTTTTACAGAAGTGACAGCGTCAAGAAGAATTCAGGAACATCTGAACTCAGTATTTGCATAATTTTAAGTTTCATAGATGAAACTGCTTCTTTTTGTTTGTTTGTTTGTTTTGAAACAAGGTCTCCCTGTCGTCCAGACTAGAGTGCAGTGCCATGATCACAGCTCAGTACAACCTCCACCTCCCGGGCCTAACTGATCTTCTCACCTCAGCCTCCCAAGTAGCTGGGACCACAGGTATCTGCCACCATGCCCGGCTAATTTTTTTTTTTTTTTTTTTTTTGTAGAGACAGTGTCGCTTTGTTGCCCAGGCTGATCTTGAACTCCTGGTCTCAAGGAATTCTTCCACCTCAGCATTCCAAAGTGCTGGGATTACAGGTGTGGGCCACCGCAGCACCCAGCTACCAGAACTACTTAGTGTGCGTATTACGCTGAAGTTCACTGACCCTATCTACAGTTCTTTTCTTTTTTTCATTTATTAGATTGCAAGAAATACAATTGTTAAAAATACAAATAGATTCTATATTGAACTTCCATTGCAAATGGCACACACAGTAGAAATACAAAGAAGGGAAGAGTAGCTTGGTCAATGGTTTTGTTGGTTGTTAGTGGCTTTCATTTTGGTTTGGTTTTTTGAGACAGAGTCTCGCTTTGTCACTCAGGCTGGAGTGCAGTGGTGCGATCTCGGCTCACTGCAACCTGCCTTCTGGGTTCAGATAATTCTGGTGCCTCAGCCTCCTGCGTAGCTGGGACTACAGGCATGTGTGACCATGCCCAGGTAATTTTTGTATTTTTAGTAGAGATGGGGTTTCACCATATTGGCCAGGCTGGTCTGGAACTCCTGACCTCAAGTGATCTGCCCACCTCAGCCTCCCAGAGTGTTGGGTTACAGGCGTGAGCCACCATACTCAGCTGGTTGTTAGCATTTTGTATGTCATTAACAAAAAGAATGGCCTGAATTTATTGTGCACCTACTGTCTGGCAGTGTATTTATTTTTTACACCAACTGTCTAATCTTCACAACAAATCTGCAAGTTAGGTGCTTAGCGAGTAGTACCAGTATTTTTTAAAAACTGAAATAAAATAGAAAATATCAGAGCACATTACATCTAGAAAGCATTAGGTATTCTTTTTTTACAATTTAGTTTCAATTGTACATTCACGTATTTGTGTACCGGGTTGTAATCCACTTGGATTACATGGTAACAATGAGTCCACAGAACTGGGGTATATATATTCATCTATTGGGAATGAGAGTCTTTGGACACTTCAGTGACATAGACTGCAGTGTAGCAGAAGACCATCTTAGGCTGAATTTTGCCCTCTACTGACTTAAGATGTGTCAAATTTATGATCTTAAATAAGATGAAATAGTGTCACCTTAATTTTCTTGCTATCAAAAATTTCAGATAAGGAGCATTTTTTTTGTTAGCTGATGCTCTGTGATACTAGATACTGTTTAAAGTGTTTTTCATTAAGATCTAACAACTTGTTTAAATATGTATTCATTTTGCTATTTCACATCTTTTATTAAATGATATATTTTTACAGGATTATGTTTAAACCTCATACATGTGTATAACTTTCCTTCCGAGAGGAATCTGGCTCTTAAATTCCTGTGTTTTGGGAAATCGGAAAGCAGTGTTATACATGAGAAAAAGGCCTTGCAGCCTTCTTCAGTTACTGAGTGAAAGGAGGTTTCTTCACATTTAGAGGCAGTTCTGCCTCTAATCCTTCAAAATTATACAACTGTCTTAAAAATCTGGTCTCAGAGGAAATCCTCATAATTTAAATACCCTCTTGATCTTTACTTGTTTTTCCCCAACATGTAGATATTTTCCTCAGGTGATAATCATTCAAGTAAAATACACATTAAAAGAGTACTGTGTGGTTATACGTTTAGTGAACTTATTACAAAATATAAGACAAAAATTGGGTACAGGTAGAGAAAAGTGCCTGCTTTAAGAAGTATGTGTTGTTTCCTTGTCACATTCAAACTGACCCCCTGTGAAATGCAGAGAATAGCATGTGATTCGGAATATGCTGCTTCCTTGAACTGTTACCAGTAAATATGAATCATTGTTTCTGTCAGCCTGGCAAATCCCAAGATGGAACTGCTTCATTCATTGGAAAGGGACAGTCCAGTTGCAGGTTTTCTGCAGAAAAATGAGGCTGGAGGAATGCATCACGTCTGCATTGAGGTATTTTAATTATTTTCATGCTTCATATTTTAAATCTGTCTGTTGCGAATGTCTTTTACTTTTTTTTTTTTGAAGATGGAGTCTCGCTCGCCAAGGCTGGAGTGCAGTGGCCCGATCTCAGCTCCCTGCAACCTCTGCCTCCTGAGTTCACGCCATTCCCCTGCCTCAGCCTCCCAAGTAGCTGGGATTACAGATGTGCACCACTATGCCCAGCTAATTTTTATATTTTTAGTAGAGACGGAGTGTCGCAGTATTGGCCAGGCTGGTCTCGAACTCCTGGCCTCAAGTGATCCTCTTACCTCAGCCTCCCAAAGTACTGGGAATACAGGCGTGACCACCACGCCCGGCCTTTATTTACTTTATATATCTCACCTACTACTGCTGCAGTCTGCCAAAGAGAGGATGTGCTCAACCCTAACTTCTCCAAACCATCCCAAAGGGGAAGTTGGCTCCATGTCAACAGTGTTGTTTCTTTTAAAGACCATATGTCAACACACCAGATTATAGTAAAAGGATGTCGAGGGAGCAATATGAAAGCAAGCCTGAGAGTCCTGGAGAGAAGGTGGCAGAGCTGCCTTTTGAAGGTAGTCACTCCCTCAGACCCTGCTCTTCCTGCCTTGTTCCTCCAGTTGTCAGATTTGCTGTTGGGGCCCTCATGGGGCAGGAGGTGAGGCTGGACTGGGAGGGAGATGGAGAAGCTGCCAGAGGTTCTTTTGGATCTAGAATTGAGGCAGCAGTTCCAGCCAGGTCTGGAGGTTGGGGCTGCCCCCCAGTCCCCAAGGGAATGGTACTGATTCCAAAACGTGGCGAGAACTCCCTGGTCGGGAAAAGGAGGTGTTTGCTCCCTTGAATCACCTGAGGCTCAAAGGCCCAAGGGGGAGAATGAGGCCAGCTCACTCCCGCTCCATCCCCTCCCTTTAACCCTGAGCTGGTTAGCCTCCCAGACTCCAGTCCCTTTTCCTAAGTGCCCTCCCTGCAAAGTCTGCACAGAGCCGCGCTCCCTTGCACCAGCTCACCCCGTACCGTCTCGTCTTTCAGCAACCCCATGGGTTTGAACTTGAGATGATTCATTTTCCTAAAAGCCTCTTTGGGCTGAGGGAAGGCATGGGTGGCTCTGCGAGTTTTGAAGTGAGGGCTGCCTCTTCTCAGAGCTGCTGTGAGGGCCGGGGCCACCCTCCCAGGCGGTGTCTGTGGGCTGGGCAGCAGCTTTGCCGGCAGCCTGGGTCATCCGCACTGGTCTGGGAGGCTGGGGGGCACCAGCTCCTACTCCCGATAGGGCCAAGTCTCCTTCCTTACCTAAGAGCTGTCTTGAAGAGTGGGCACAGAGGAGCCAGCAACCTGGGAGGTGTAGGCACCTGGGAGAACATCTGCACCTCAGTCACAGAGAGAAGTCTCCAACACAGCTATTGTAGAGATGGGGAAACCGGGCTGAGAGGGAAGGGGGCTTGCCCAAATCACCAGGCCTGGAATGTTTTGAGCTTTGGGGGTGGATCTCCCAGGAAACGTGTTTTATGGCACCGCCGCCTCTGCTCAGCAACCCGGAGGTGTGGCGGGCCTGGACAGACAGCTTGACTGAGGGCCAGGCTGGTGAAGTCAAACCTACCACTCAGGAAGGAGACCCAGACCTTCTCCAGAGTTGAAATGTGAGGACTGCCTTCTTTGGGCCTCAATTTCCCCACTTGAATTCCAAGGACCCTTCTAGCTCCTACACTCTGGGCCAAGCTTTTCCTCTGAGCCCCAGTCAGTCTAGAGGACCAGGGCTACATCTTCCTTGGACAGAGACCCACCATAGGGGCAGCAGGAGGTAGGGGTGGGGGTAGGCAAGGTTCCTGTAGGGAGGTGGAGCTGTCATCAGAGATGGTGTCCGCAGGCAGTGGGAGTATCGTGGCTCTGCTACTACTTGCTGGGTGACCCTGTGCCATTTCTTTCCCCACTCTGGACCTCAGTTTCCCTATCTGTTCTATGGAGATGAGATGCCTGCCTACGTATTTGGGGACTTGGAAGTGTGTGGGGCAGTTGCAGTGTTTCTTAGGTGTGGTCCTGGGGCAGCCTACACCACCCCATAGAGATTTCCGGGCCCCACCCTAGGCTCACAGGACCAGAATCTCCGGGAATGAAGCCTGGGAACTTGCATTTACATGGGCATGGGTGATTCTGACATGATTGAAAATGCACTAATAGTATATGGCAAGTTCTTTATAAAAGGTAAATTCATAGCTGCCCTTTACTAAACATAAGTCTCACCTTCCCTTCCTCAGTGAAGGACACACACCCCAGTTGAAAGTCACTGTGCCTTTCCAGATGCAGAATCTGACCTTTCCAGTAAGATTCTGTTAACTGTTGCTTTCTGTAGTTTGTATTCCAAAACAAGGGGAATAGCTTTCCATTTTTTCAATATAAATGTTGAAGTCAGATATGCTTTTTCAAACTGGACACACACTCACACAGTTTAGAATTTCAGCTATGGCTTCCTCTCAAATTATCAGCCCATTTCTGCCAGGGAGCAGTTTTTCCAGACAAGACCCTGGACAGAGGCTGGTGAGGCCCCCTTCTCATAAGAATCACTAGATCATGACTGACCCCTAGAGGTAGCTTCTCTGCTTAACTGTCAGCCCGTGGGCTGGGATGTGACCCCCAAAGCTGCAGCAGAAGCTTCCGCCCATCCTGGGCCCCCCTGTCATCTGTGGGGAAAGGCCTGTTCCTTGTCTTCTGAGCCCAGCCGGCCTCACAGGCATTCCGCAGAGTGGAAAGTGGAAGCATGTGCTGTGCTTGGCCGGGCTCTCCTGCACCCCTTTTTGGGGTGAGGCGGAGTGCATTCCAGCCCCAGCATCCCTGCGGTTTATTCCCACCCCTCATCCCCACCCCCATACACACTCACAAGTACAAACACAGGCACAGTCACGGGCACACACCGCCCTGGACAGCACCATTTCCAGCCTCGGCAGGGCAGTCTCCTTACAGGGAAGTTAATGAGGCACTAAAAAAGGCTCAGGGGATGGGGAGAACCTCTGTTGAGAAGAGGCTCCTAGACCTATTTCTGCCTCTGACTTGCTGGGGGTCCCTGAGAAAGTTGCTTCCTCTCTGGTCTCAGTTTCCTCAGCTGAGAAATGGGGGGTTGGGCCAAATGGTCTAAGGTTCTGGGAACCTCTCAGTCAGAGCCCGTAGCTGGTGGTCAAGATGAGGGAGAGGCCCTCGGGGTCAGCTGAATGCCTGAGAGGCAGGACAGTCTTGAAGGTGAACAACCTGAGCACATCAGGTGGGCTCAGAGCTGGTGCATGAGCCCCACAGCCTGCAGAGCAGCCCTGGACTTGGGAACCTACTCAAACCAGCCCGGTGGAGCTGCAGAGATGTGGGGTCCAGCCTCTCCTACCATTGGAGGGCTGGGGGCTGGGAGCTGCAGATTCTGTCCCTACAGCTTCCTTAGACACACCAGATGGGCTGGGGCAAGACACACCCCTCTCTATGAAATGAGCAGTCAGTCCAAATAGATGCACTAATGAAGGGCTGTGGGATGGACCCAGCTGTAGCCTGGGACTACAGACAGGCTTCCAGGGTACTCAAGCAGCTGGCCTCTGAGGTAGCAGCCCCAGGTATGAAAGGCAGGACTCAGAACCTAGGCCAAGCCTCCATAGGAATGGAGAGTCTGGGCACTCTGCAGGAGGGGCAGCAGTCAGGAGGTACGCTAGCAACATGTTTCACAAGGTGCCCAATATTGCATCTGCTCCGATGGGCAGCGAGTTGGAAAGTGGACGCCCTGGGCAGGGTGGCGGCTGCTTCTCACAGCCAGGAGTCCAGCCCAGCACCACCTGAGTCCACCTCTGTCCTGCTCAATTGGGTCATCCATGTTCTGGGCCCTTTGGGACCACCCACAGGGGGAGGGCTTTGGGGCGACCAGGTGAGCTGGCCCTTGTGGGAGGATATAACCAACACCTGAGCCTGGGGAGTCAGGCAGCCCCTCGCCAGCATCCCCAACCCCACCTCTCCAGCCCCCTCATTCCCTGATCCTCCCATCCACTCCCCTGCCCCAGCAGTTTCCTCTGCTCACTCTCATCTCTTTTCCTGCTCCCAGGCTCGCCTGGTCACATGTCCTTCACTGTCCTCTGAGTCTCCCTCTTTCCAAGCCGCCTCCGCTCTACTTGACACATTCGCTGTTAAGACACCACAGTACACAAGCTCAAGTCCCTGCACCTCACCTTTACTCCCAGACATGAGAGGGAGATGACATGGAGACCCAAACGCCACTTGGCAAGAGATCTGGGGTATGCAGAGGGGCAGATCGGAGGCTGTGGAAGCTCCAGGGGCTCCTTGGAGGAGGCTGCATTTCAGCTGGCTATTGAATGTGGCTCTGAACTGAGATCTCTACTTGAAGCTCCAGACCAGGAGCCAGCTGCCAGCAGGACCCTCCATTTGGTGTCTCGGAGAAACCTTGCACTCTGTAGGCCTGTTTCATAGGGAAATCACCACGTCAGACCCAGTTGTACACCAAACCCACATTTGAGTCAGGGGCTCCTGCCCCGCATTGTGAGCACTCTAGATGAGCCAGTGCCGAGGGGGAAAGAGCTCTGAATGCCAAATCATGAGTTTCAACTCCACCTCCAGCTCTGAGAGCTGTGGGCAGGGAAGAGCGCTAGTCCAGTGTGCTGTAGAAAGACCAGTCTGCCACTGTATGGCACATGGATGGCGGGGATAGAGTGCAGGTGGAGAGACCAGAAGGTGGACAGGGCGGGGGAGGCAGGGACATGGCTGTAGCTGTGGAGATGGGAGGACAGACAGGACTTGGTGGCCACTTGAATGAACCAAGGGAGGAGTCTGGAAGAGACACCCAGTTTGGTATCAGATGTGTGGAGCATGGAATGCTGTTCATTGATCGAGGGAGGAGGAGGAGGAAGAGGTGTGGCATGGGAGGAGGTAGCTGAGCTCTGTCATGAATGTCATTTGAAGTCCCCAGGGAGAGCCAGGCCTGCCAGCGCCTTCACTGCTTCAACCGGCCCTCAGGGTGCCTGTGCTCCCTTGCCCTCTCAGCTCCCACTTTGTAGCTGTCAGCTGCAGTGGGGGACAGCTGCTCAAGGGTCCAGCATGTCTCTGTGTTTACCCAGGGGACTGCCACGTGGCCCATGCCCAGCATAAGCTGATGGACCACCTTCTGAACAAAACCCGTTACAACAACCTGATCTGCCCAGCCACCAGCTCCTCACAGCTCATCTCCATTGAGACGGAGCTCCCCCTGGCCCAGTGCATCAGTTGGTAGGTACAGAGGACACCTGTGGCTCAGGCTCAGGTGAAGAGGCAGCTCATGCCCAAGCCCCGGGCAATCAGTGTCCAGAGGAATGAAATGACTAGAGTTGACTCAGACTCACCAATGCATAGCGGGGAGGCTGGAGGAGGATCCATGAGGTTTACAGGTGTCCAATATTTAATGAGGTCATGATTTTGTTAAAGAAGAAACCAGGGTGGGAGCGGGATCGCCAATGTCTAGGCAGCCAATGGGCCTGCATAGACTCTGCTCCACTGAGTCTCCAGCACGACCATAAGCTTCTCCTCCTCATCCTCCTAGCCCCACCCTACTCTCTCCCCCAGCTTGCTCAGCAGGTGACCTTACAGGCTTCCTACTTGTTGGAGGAAATAAGAACCCAACTGGGGGAATGGACGGGTGCGGCGGCCCAGGTGTAGTGGCAGGACCCAGGGCAGTGCAGCCTCTACTGAGCCAGGAGGGTGAGGGTCTGGAGAGTGGGCATGGCTGCTGCAGGCATGGAAAGGAGGCGCAGATGGCGGCACTCCCAGGGACCAACGTCAGGGTCTCCGTATGTGGATGTGTGCAGAGGTGGGTGCTGAGGGAGGAGGTGCAGGGAATTTCTCATCTCTCTACTGCCTCTGAGTTGGAGATGTCAGAGGGAGCCATGGCCCACTGTAAACTAACACAATGTCCCCACCCATAGGGTTAGAACCCCTCCCCTGGAGGCAGCTCTGAGGGGAGCAGTCACATATGGAGAATGCAGGGTGCTGTGTCCAGCCAGGGGAGGGAGGTCACCAAGGGCATTGACCCTTCTCTGGCCAGGTGGCTGCCTTCTGACACACCAGCCTCTCTCTCTAGCACAGTGGCCCCCACACACCCAGCCCGTCAAACCTACAGCCCTCAAGAAGGCTTTGGCCAAATTAATGAACAGCTCCCTCTCTCAGGAGGAAGCACAGCTGAAGGATGAGGAGGGCAGTAGAGTTGTGTATGCTCCGCCCCCTCTCTCCACAGTGGGACCTGAAAGAAGGGGGCTTTCAGCCAGGCTCTGCCAGGCTGGGGTCTGAGTGTCACTGTCCAGCTATTGGCTTCTTGTTTAACGGGTGAGCCCAGCTGCTCCTGTGCAGCTGCCACCCTAGTGAGGGTGAACCAGCAGGCAAGTGACATTTCTGAGCTGGGGTATAAATATTAGGCTGTGGGCTGCTGGGCCAGGAAGGGGTGTTTATTTTCAGTTTGTTTATCCTTAGTGCTGGGTAAGGCAAGCAGGTTTGTCAAAGCAGTTCTTTTGGGGAGGCCAGAATCCTGTACCAATGTCCTCAGCACGTTCATCAGCTGCCGGGGGAGTGCCCGACAGGGTTAAAGCACAGGAGAACTTTCTGGATGATAGGAATGTTCTATATCTTCAAAGGAGGCGGGATACATGGGTAATGCATTTGTTCAAATTGATCAAAATATATACCAGATCTGTGCATTTCACTGAAGATAAATTATACCTCAAATTAAAAACATTTTTTAAAAGACAGATGGGCTGGATGCAGTGGCTCATGCCTGTAATCCCAGCACTTTGGGAGGCCGAGGCGGGTGGATCACCTGAGTCAGGAGCTCCAGACCAGCCTGGAAAACATGGTTAAATCCTGTCTCTATTAAAAATACAAAAATTAGCCAGGCATGGGGGCACAGGCCTGTAGTCCCAGCTACTCAGGAGGCTGAGGCAGGAGAATTGCTTGAACCCAGGAGGCAGAGGTTACAGTGAGCAGAGATCACGCCACTGTACTGGAGCCTGGGCAACAGAGCGAGACTCCATCTCAAGAGAAAAAAAAAAGACAGATGAAGGTTTTCAACTTTCACTGAAGGCAGAGTAGCTTGTTATAGATTAGCCTCCCCACAAAAGCAGTTACAGAAGCTGGACAAAAATGTGCCCCCCACCAAAACAACCTTTTTTTTTTTTTTTTTTTTTTTTGAGACGGAGTCTCGCTCTGTCGCCCGGGCTGGAGTGCAGTGGCCGGATCTCAGCTTATGGCAAGCTCCGCCTCCCAGGTTTACGCCATTCTCCTGCCTCAGCCTCCCGAGTAGCTGGGACTACAGGCGCCCACCACCTCGCCTGGCTAGTTTTTTGTATTTTTTTAGTAGAGACGGGGTTTCACCATGTTAGCCAGGATGGTCTCGATCTCCTGACCTCGTGATCTGCCCGTCTCGGCCTCCCAAAGTGCTGGGATTACAGGCTTGAGCCACCGCACCCGGCCAACAACTGTTTGAAGGTGATTGGAGACCTCAGCCAGGACTTGAGTGACCAGGCCAAGGTGACCTTGACAGTCTGTAGTGCTTTTCCGACATTTGGTGATTGGTTAACAGTAGAGGGCTAAGAGGCTAAGAAACTGAGTATGAAGTGGTAGTTAAGAGGCTGGAGACCCTAGCTGAATGTTTGGCACTCACAGGGCTGAAATGACCTAATGAGAATTTGGGTCCCAGTAAGGAGATGGGACCTTGGTGGGGACCCTAGAAGGGTCACCCCTAGGAGTCCAAATGAATAAAAAATAGACCAGCCGTCACAAAAACTAAAACCTGCTTTGAACCAGCTTAGTCCCAAACCAGATGAAGGTGATCTGCGCTTACTCCAATTGTGTGCCATGAAGTCAAAGTCAATACTCTCTGGAGGCAGATAAAAGTTTACTAGGAATGCCGTAAGAAAAGACAAGACTCAATGAGAAAGAACAAGAAAAAAACCAATAGAAACACACATGTAAGGAAGATAAGGAAGAAACTTTGTTTTTTTGTTTTTTTGTTTTTTTGTTTTTTGGAGAAGGAGTCTCGCTCTGTCACCCAGGCTTGAGTGCAGTGGCACGATCTCAGCTCACTGCAACCTCTGCCTCCCAGGTTCGAGCGATTCTCCTGCCTCAGCCTCCCAAGTAGCTGGGATTACAGGCATGCGCCACCATGCCCGGCTAATTTTTGTATTGGCCAGGCTGGTCTGGAACTCCTGACCTCAGGTGGTCCATTCACCTCAGTCTCCCAAATTGCTGGGATTACTGGCATGAGCCACCGCGCCTGACCAGTATTTTGCCACAATTTAAAATAAATAATTTTTTTTTTTCAGGTTTGTGCTCAGACTATATTCTAAATGGCGGCCGACTCCTCTCCAGGCCTTGCTTCCGGCTTTTAGATTGTTTTTGCCTTCTTGTCATCTGCTCGGTAGATGGCAGCTTTCAGATGCTCCTAAGGGGCCAGGAAAGAGAGTGAGAAGCCATAGAGGCTGCCAGGTCGTCCCCCTGAGGGCCCCACCCTCATCAACTCCCTCAACTGGGTCTCCTGCACTACTGGTGGCCATCTCGACCACCACTTTGCCCTGAGCTTCCTGCTGCTGCAGCTGGGCAGAGCCTCCTTCTCAGAGGCCAGCTGCTGATAGGTGGCCACGTACTGCTGCAGGTGACCCAGGTAACGGTCTCGCTGCTGCTGCAGACTCTGAGGCTATTGGCTCTTCAACTCCACCTACAGGATAGGCACCAGGGTAGGTAGTGGCTGGCTTCCAGATTCTGGGCCCATAAACAGGGTGGTGAGGGCACAGTGGGGCCCTGTTATCTGCCCAGGCCCCTGGCACCTGGCCCCTTCCTCCAGGCCTGAGTGACTGCCTCCCTTGACTAGAGGCCCATGCCTCCCTCCCCAGCCTCAAATCTCACACCCTTCTTCCCACCATTTAAACTGTAGGACACAGACTGGTGGAAAAGCAGAGGGAACCATCTGCTAAGTTGTGGTGAGGTCGCTCTGTATGATCTCCAGGGTTTTGCAACCACCTCCGCCTGCTCCCCCAGAGTTCAGCCTTCCGCCCCAGCTCCCCCAGCCTCTCCTCCTATTCCTGCAGCCTCACCTCCTGCTCCTGCATCTTCTCCTCCTGCTGCCACAGCCTCATTTCCTGCTCCCGCATCTTCTCCTCCTGCCTCTGCATCTTCTCCTCCTGCTCACACATCTTCTCTTCCTGCTCCCACATCTTCTCTTCCTGCTCCCACATCTTCTCTTCCTGCTCCCACATCTCCTCCTGCTCCTGCATCATCTCCTCCTTCTCCCAGATCTTCTTCTCCTGCTCCCGTATCTTCTCCTCCTGCCTCCACATCTTCTCTTCCTGCTCCCGTAGCTTCTTCTCCTGCCTCCACATCTTCTCCTCCTGCTCCCGCATCTTCTTCTCCTTCTCCCACAGCTTCTCCTCCTGCTCACACATCTTCTCCTCCTTCTCCAACAGCTTCTCCTCCTGCTCACACATCTTCTTCTCCTGCTCCCACATCATCTCATCCTGCTCCCGCATCGTCTCCTTCTGCTCCCATATCTTCTCCTCCTGCCTCCATATCTTCTGCTCCTGCTCCCGTATCTTCTCCTCCTGGCTCCACATTTTCTCTTCCTGCCTCCGCATCTTCTCCTCCTGCTCCTGCCTCTTCTTCTCCTGCTCTCGTATATTCTGCTCCTGCTCGTGTATCTTCTCCTCCTGCTCCCGTATCTTCTCCTCCTGATTGTGCATATTCTCCTCCTGCTCCTGTATCTTCTCGTCCTGCCTCCACATCTCCTCCTGCTCCTGTATCTTCTCCTCCTGCTCCCGTATCTTCTGCTCCTGCTCCCGTATCTTCTCCTCCTGCTCCTGTATCTTCTCCTCCTGGCTCCACATTTTCTCCTCCTGCCTCCGCATCCTCTCCTCCTGCTCATGCCTCTTCTTTTCCTGCTCTCGTATATTCTCCTCCTGCTCGTGTATCTTCTCCTCCTGCTCCCGTATCTTCTCCTCCTGATTGTGCATATTCTCCTCCTGCTCCTGTATCTTTTCCTGCCTCCACATCTCCTCCTGCACCTGCATCATCTCCTCCTTCTCCCAGATCTTCTTCTCCTGCTCCCGTATCTTCTCCTCCTGCCTCCACGTCTTCTCTTCCTGCTCCCGTAGCTTCTTCTCCTGCCTCCACATCTTCTCCTCCTGCTCCCGCATCATCTTCTCCTTCTCCCACAGCTTCTCCTCCTGCTCACACATCTTCTCCTCCTTCTCCAACAGCTTCTCCTCCTGCTCACACATCTTCTCCTCCTGCTTCCGCATCATCTCATCCTGCTCCCGCATCGTCTCCTTCTGCTCCCATATCTTCTCCTCCTGCCTCCATATCTTCTGCTCCTGCTCCCGTATCTTCTCCTCCTGCTCCCGTATCTTCTCCTCCTGGCTCCACATTTTCTCCTCCTGCCTCCGCATCTTCTCCTCCTGCTCCTGCCTCTTCTTCTCCTGCTCTCGTATATTCTCCTCCTGCTCGTGTATCTTCTCCTCCTGCTCCCCGTATCTTCTCCTCCTGATTGTGCATATTCTCCTCCTGCTCCTGTATCTTCTCGTCCTGCCTCCACATCTCCTCCTGCTCCTGTATCTTCTCCTCCTGCTCCCGTATCTTCTGCTCCTGCTCCCATATCTTCTCCTCCTGCTCCCGTATCTTCTCCTCCTGGCTCCACATTTCTCCTCCTGCCTCCGCATCCTCTCCTCCTGCTCATGCCTCTTCTTTTCCTGCTCTCGTATATTCTCCTCCTGCTCGTGTATCTTCTTCCTCCTGCTCCTGTATCTTCTCCTCCTGATTGTGTATATTCTCCTCCTGCTCCTGTATCTTCTCCTCCTGCCTCCACATCTCCTCCTGCTCCTGTATCTTCTCCTCCTGCTCCCGTATCTTCTGCTTCTGCTCCTGTATCTTCTCCTCCTGCTCCCGTATCTTCTGCTCCTGCTCTCGTATCTTCTCCTCCTGCTCCTGTATCTTCTCCTCCTGCTCCTGTATCTTCTCCTCCTGCTCCTGTATCTTCTCCTCCTGCCTCCGCATCTTCCCCTCCTGCTCCTGCCTCTTCTTCTCCTGCTCTCGTATATTCTCCTCCTGCTCGTGTATCTCTTCTCCTCCTGCTCCCGTATCTTCTCCTCCTGATTGTGCATATTCTCCTCCTGCTCCTGTATCTTTTCCTGCCTCCACATCTCCTGCTCCTGCATCATCTCCTCCTTCTCCCAGATCTTCTTCTCCTGCTCCCGTATCTTCTCCTCCTGCCTCCACGTCTTCTCTTCCTGCTCCCGTAGCTTCTTCGCCTGCCTCCACATCTTCTCCTCCTGCTCCCGCATCATCTTCTCCTTCTCCCACAGCTTCTCCTCCTGCTCACACATCTTCTCCTCCTTCTCCAACAGCGTCTCCTCCTGCTCACACATCTTCTCCTCCTGCTTCCGCATCATCTCATCCTGCTCCCGCATCGTCTCCTTCTGCTCCCATATCTTCTCCTCCTGCCTCCATATCTTCTGCTCCTGCTCCCGTATCTTCTCCTCCTGCTCCCGTATCTTCTCCTCCTGGCTCCACATTTTCTCCTCCTGCCTCCGCATCTTCTCCTCCTGCTCCTGCCTCTTCTTCTCCTGCTCTCGTATATTCTCCTCCTGCTCATGTATCTTCTCCTCCTGCTCCCGTATCTTCTCCTCCTGATTGTGCATATTCTCCTCCTGCTCCTGTATCTTCTCGTCCTGCCTCCACATCTCCTCCTGCTCCCGTATCTTCTCCTCCTGGCTCCACATTTTCTCCTCCTGCCTCCGCATCCTCTCCTCCTGCTCATGCCTCTTCTTTTCCTGCTCTCGTATATTCTCCTCCTGCTCGTGTATCTTCTCCTCCTGCTCCTGTATCTTCTCCTCCTGATTGTGTATATTCTCCTCCTGCTCCTGTATCTTCTCCTCCTGCCTCCACATCTCCTCCTGCTCCTGTATCTTCTCCTCCTGCTCCCGTATCTTCTGCTTCTGCTCCTGTATCTTCTCCTCCTGCTCCCGTATCTTCTGCTCCTGCTCTCGTATCTTCTCCTCCTGCTCCTGTATCTTCTCCTCCTGGCTCCACATTTTCTCCTCCTGCCTCCGCATCTTCTCCTCCTGCTCCTGCCTCTTCTTCTCCTGCTCTCGTATATTCTCCTCCTGCTCATGTATCTTCTCCTCCTGCTCCCGTATCTTCTCCTCCTGATTGTGCATATTCTCCTCCTGCTCCTGTATCTTCTCGTCCTGCCTCCACATCTCCTCCTGCTCCTGTATCTTCTCCTCCTGCTCCCGTATCTTCTGCTCCTGCTCCCGTATCTTCTCCTCCTGCTCCCGTATCTTCTCCTCCTGGCTCCACATTTTCTCCTCCTGCCTCCGTATCCTCTCCTCCTGCTCATGCCTCTTCTTTTCCTGCTCTCGTATATTCTCCTCCTGCTCGTGTATCTTCTCCTCCTGCTCCTGTATCTTCTCCTCCTGATTGTGTATATTCTCCTCCTGCTCCTGTATCTTCTCCTCCTGCCTCCACATCTCCTCCTGCTCCTGTATCTTCTCCTCCTGCTCCCGTATCTTCTGCTTCTGCTCCTGTATCTTCTCCTCCTGCTCCTGTATCTTCTCCTCCTGCTCCTGTATCTTCTCCTCCTGCCTCCACATCTTCCCCTCCTGCTCCTGCCTCTTCTTCTCCTGCTCTCGTATATTCTCCTCCTGCTCGTGTATCTTCTCCTCCTGCTCCCGTATCTTCTCCTCCTGCTCCTGTATCTTCTCCTCCTGCCTCCGCGTCTTCCCCTCCTGCTCCTGCCTCTTCTTCTCCTGCTCTCGTATACTCTCCTCCTGCTCGTGTATCTTCTCCTCCTGCTCCCGTATCTTCTCCTCCTGATTGTGCATATTCTCCTCCTGCTCCTGTATCTTTTCCTGCCTCCACATCTCCTCCTGCTCCTGCATCATCTCCTCCTTCTCCCAGATCTTCTTCTCCTGCTCCCGTATCTTCTCCTCCTGCCTCCACATCTTCTCTTCCTGCTCCCGTAGCTTCTTCTCCTGCCTCCACATCTTCTCCTCCTGCTCCCGCATCTTCTTCTCCTTCTCCCACAGCTTCTCCTCCTGCTCACACATCTTCTCCTCCTTCTCCAACAGCTTCTCTTCCTGCTCACACATCTTCTCCTCCTGCTCCCGCATCATCTCATCCTGTTCCCGCATCGTCTCCTTCTGCTCCCATATCTTCTCCTCCTGCCTCCATATCTTCTGCTCCTGCTCCTGTATCTTCTCCTCCTGCTCCCGTATCTTCTCCTCCTGGCTCCACATTTTCTCTTCCTGCCTCCGCATCTTCTCCTCCTGCTCCTGCCTCTTCTTCTCCTGCTCTCGTATATTCTCCTCCTGCTCGTGTATCTTCTCCTCCTGCTCCTGTATCTTCTCCTCCTGCCTCCGCATCTTCTCCTCCTGCTCCTGCCTCTTCTTTTCCTGCTCTCGCATCTTCTCCTCCTGCTCCCGTATCTTCTCCTCCTGCTCCTGTATCTTCTCCTCCTGCCTCCACATCTTCTCTTCCTGTTGCTGGTACAGGCGGTTCCACAACTTGTTCTCTTCCACCTGGGCTTGGAGCTTTGCTGACACACTCTGAAGCTCCTTACCCAGGTGGTCAGCCTCCTCCTGCAGCTGCTGCTGGAATAGTGAAAGTGTTGGTTTGAACCTCAGAAGGAAACAGACTCATGAGCTACCCATATAAATGGAATCTATAAAACAATGGTTTTCACCCATGATCCTTCAAAATATATATTTTTAAGCCCTAACTCTTGAGATTCTGATTCTCCAGGCAGGGCCCCCACTTTGTAGATTTTTAGCATACTCTGGAGGATTCTATGGGCCAGAACAAGGACCCCAATTTTCTAGCTCTTGACTGGAGCCTCCCCATACCCTGCACGATGCCTAGACCATGGTCCCAGCCGGACGGGGATCCCGCAACCCCTGGGGCTGCAGCCGCTTGCCTGTGGCAGCAGGAGCTTGGCCCTCTCCAGCTTCCTTTCTAGCTCCTTTACGTTGAGCTGGATCTCAGTCTTTTGAGTCTCTTGAAGTCGAAGTTTTTCTTCTAATTTGATATTTTTCTGCTTCAGCTCCTCATCGATTATGCTATGGCCAGAGACAGTAGAGAAAGGAATGAACGAAGAACAGAAAGGAACGCTTTGGTGGTCAGCCCTCTGCTTTCACCCCACAACCACAGAACCGTGGCACTGGATGGGACCCCAGGAATTAAAAGTCCCAGGTGGCAGGCCAGAGAGAAGACATGAGTTGCCTGAGGCTACCCCGTGAGTCAGTGGCACAGCCGGCACTAGAGCTTCCCTGTGCACACATGAAAACCTGTATGAGCCTCTCACCATGCCCACCTGTACCCCCACCTCCCAGCACACCCCCCAGGCTAAGAGCCCCCAGACCTCCCATCCCACTTTCCCCCAACCTACGTGTTCCTGTACAGTTCCAGACTCAGGGCGTCCCTCTCCTTCGTTAACTCCTCGATGTACTGCAAATAGAGCAGGTGAAGTCAGGATAGAGTAGGCAGAGGAGCGGCTGGCCGACCAGGAACAGCAGCCACAGTGACTCCTCCACACACCACTCCCCTCTCCCAGTCACACCTGACATGCTCTCAAGGCACTTCCAAGCCCACAGTCTCATTTGTTTTTCTTTTTTGTTTTGTTTCTTTCTTTCTTTTTCTTTTTCTTCAGGCAGAGTTTCCCTCTTGTTGCCCTGACTGGAGTGCAGTGGCGCAATCTCAGCTCACCACAACCTCCGCCTCCCGGGTTCAAGCGATTCTCCTGCTTCAGCCTCCCAATTAGCTAGGATGACAGGCATGTGCCACCACAGCTGGCTAACTTTGTATTTTTAGTAGAGATAGGGTTTCTCCAGGTCAGTCAGTCTAGTCTTGAACTCCTGACCTCAGGTGACCCGCCTGCTTTGGCCTCCCAAAGTGCTGGCATTACAGGCATGAGCCAGAGCACCCGGCCCTCATTTGTTTTTCAAAGAACTCAGTAAAAGTGGAAGGGACAGGGAAAGAGACTGAATTCATGGCTGACTAACAGGGGTCCAGAGACATCAGATAATATTGCTGTTGTTGTTACTGTTATTACTACCACTGTTGGAACCTTTACTGAGTGCTTCACCAGGCACTGCGCTAACAATCCCGTTTAATCCTCACAACCTCCACAGGAGACGGTTACCATTATTACCTCTATCGTGTAGATGAAAAACATGGGGTATTAAGGGTTAAGTGCTTGCCTAAGATCACTTAGAGCTGGGGTTTCAACACCCAGGTATATCTGATTCTCTAAGCCCATTCTTTCACTGGGGGTAGGGGCACAGATAGGAAGGAGGACATTAATCCTTTGTTGACATTTTGAAAGGATGATACGTTCAAATAGTCCAAAACTCAGAAAGTACAGAAGGGAAATATCTCCCCCCAACACTGTTCCTCTCTCCTGAGATGTTTATGAATCCTTACAAACATGTTTATTGTATATTACCATAATACATACGCACACACACACACACACAGGCTCCCTCTCTCAACACAAATAATAACATACTCAAGCTACTCTTCTGTACCTTTATGGTACAAGTACCCTAACCGCCACTTAGGACTTGGTCAAGGCCACAGTCAAGTATAGGCAGGGTGGGCACTTGGCCTGCGAGCTCTATGTCCGGTGCTCGCTCCCCACAGCACCCCCCAACTCACCCACAGCAGCCAACTCAGCCCCCGTCAGCCTCTAACCACCACACACAAAAGCAGCAAGAAATGGCCACGCTGTCTTCTGAGCAGGACACTCCATCCGACAGAAGGGACTTTTAGGCTCACTCCTCCATCTGCGAAGCTGTGCTCCCAGGGGACGGGGCAGGTGGTTGGACTCACCCTGTCTGCCTTCCTCTTCTGTGTGGTGATATCAGAGAGGGCCCACTCTAATTCTCTGGAAAACTTCCATGATTCATGGAGGCGGCACACCAGATCCCTGGTCTCTCCTGGAATGAGAGACATTCAGATGCGGCCCAAAGGACTCCCCCTAAAGGCCTGTCAAAGTGCCAGGTTTTAAGATGACAGGGTGCCGGATTCCCACCTTGCAACTGCTGGACAGCATGCTGGCTGTAATAGAGTTGCCGTCTGAAGCTCCGTTTTCTGAATGTAAGGATTTGTGTGGTATGAACCTGGGCCTTTGGGAGAAAAGACAAGCAAGTGCTGAAAGAGAAGCAAAGAAACCTTCTCCACCCTCCACTCACCTCTAGCTCCCTCCTTAGGGCATCCTGATGTTGGTGGCTTGCCTTCGTTTCCTACAGAAGAGGAAGACAGAGCTCTTACCAGGGGGAGGCAGAGATGGCACAGCAAGAGACATGCCCCCAGAATGGCACCACTGCCCCAGGACAGGCCCACCCATGGGACCAGGTTATCAGGAACCCTGTGGGGATGGGGTGGAATCTGAAGGGTGAGCCTTCTTCCCCAGGCTGGGTGTGGGCAAGATGAGACTGGGGCCTCTACATCTGAGTGCCCTCCAAACCCAGCAGTCATGTCATGAGTAAACAAAGAAATCACATTACTTCTTCCAGCTGAGCTCGGTTCTGTTGTTTCTGTGGGGAAGAGTGAAAGGAAGGTGACTGAGGGTGGCCCCCTCGACTCTATTCCCCAGGCCAGGAAGCGGGTAGGCAGGGGCCAGGGATGGATTTTAAAGGTAAAGTTCTTAGACCCAATGAGAACACCAGCTGGTAAACTCTTCTCCACTCCCAGAGAAAAAGGATTTGGGTCTTGGTTGGTTTTTGCCCACAGCCACAGAACTGAAAGTCTGAAACTAGATTCTCTCGAAGAGACAGTCACGGAAACCTTCAGAGATGGAGTGTGAGAAAAGCCCACCCTTCTGCCAGCTTGTGATTTAGAAAGGTACATTCATTCAACAAACATTGACTGAGCACATACGGGCCAGGGACGGTTCTTCACAGTGAGGATATAGGACGGAAAAGGCAGACAGGAGCCCTTGGCCCCGAGGTTTCCATTCTAGTGGGCCTTTAACTCTCAGACTCTCAGAGCTAACAGAAACCTGATACTCTCTAACTCTACCTCAGGAAACGCAAGCCCGAGAAGGAGACTTTACAGCAGGCCGTGGACTAGGGATTAACATAAAACAACAATGACAAATCTCATTTAAACTTCACCAATGTAGGTCAAACCACACCACTCCTATTTTGTAGATGTGAAAAGAGAGGCCCAAAGAGCTCAAGGAATTTGCCCTAAATCATATCCCCAGCAGATGGAGAGGATTCAAACCCAGAATTCTTAACCAGTGCCTGGGAGATCTTCCACAATCTTAACAATTACCCTCCACCACCCCTTGGGCCCTCTGTCCCCAGGAGCCTGGCCAGCCAAGACTCACATCCTCTGGTGAGTGGCAACCACTAGAAGTGGTTGTCTCAGGGTTAGCGCCATTATTTATGTTCTTCTTTTGGCGTCGCTTGCTCCTGTACCAACACGAGGGTTGCCTGGGGATGAGCGTCTCTCAACTGTGGAAAGGAAGAGCAGTGATACTCGTGAGAACTACAAGCTCCTACAGTCACATTCTGCTTTACAGTTTATACAAAATACTCTTATACACCATCTGATTTAATGCCACCAACAACTGTAGGAAGTGTTGTCACAATCACTTAGTGACTGAGAGGGATTGATAGCATGGCTGAACAAAAGGCAATAATGGAACTTAAACTCAGTCTTCTGGCTCTGAGCTCTGGGATTTTGCCACAAACTAGGCAGCTGCCAGGGACCAAAACCAGAGGCAGAGGTAGAAAAGCAAATATTAAGTAGGCAGGAACTGTACACTGTGTGGTTTAGAGTCATACATCCTCATGTCTGTTAGTGTGAAGAACGGCACCACTACCTCTCAAAATTTATATTAATGTATCCTAATGGCAGAAGGCAGCCTTTCTGTGAAATCTGGGAATTTAACAGAAAGAGGACAACCCAACCCTCACATCAGAAGTCTTACATATTCTTATAAGTTTATCTGACTGTCACCCCTAAGTACATTAATGTTTTGTCTCTCAGTAGACTCAAGGGAAACTGATGCTTCAGAAAGATACCCCATATTTATCCTGTGGCACTCAAAGTACCCCAGGTGGAGCTGAGATGAGGAAGATTCAAGCTGTCAAGTTCAGTTTCCCAAGATCTGTTCCACAGAAGATAGGCAGATCTTACTCCAGAAACCACTGACTGAGGGGCACTCTGGTCCTAGAACAATGCAGAATTCAAATCTGAGGTGGGGAACTCAGAAACAATGTTTGAGTCTCTCTGGAGAGTAGAAGCCTGGGAGAAAACCAAACCAAACCCGTTCTCCCATTGCCCCCCAGAGACACTGTCAATGTGTTGAGCTCATGGGGGAGGTGTCGGCTTTTCACACTGTTAGTGTCTGTATAAGGAAGTAAGGCAGCCTGAAACCTCTCTCTCCTAGGTCCCACAGTCCCCAATGCCCTTCCAGCTGGAAACCTGTGCTACAACCAGAGGAACCAGAAATGGGCAAGAACACTTAGGGGACTGGGTCCTAAGACCAAAGACCAGTCTCGTGGCAGTAATGACAGTTCCTAGAGGGACTGTGACATCACTACATTCCACTCCTCAGTGGACTGGTGGGGAGGACACGTGAGTGCAATGCCCAAGTTGCCGCTTTGAGATGGGGGGGGGATCACAGGATTGGGACCCAGGTCCTTGGAGATGCAAGCCCCAAGAGCCCAGGGAGGTCAGGCTTTGGGTGGTGGGAGGTGAGGGCCGAGTATGGAGCAGGGAGCCCCAGGAGTCACCTGTCCAAAGTGACCATGGGCCAACTAGTGAGGGCAGGTTCTGGGGCACCCAGGTCCTTGGAGACCTGAGCCCAAAGAGCCCAAGGAGGTCGGGTTTGGGGTAGCAGGAGATAAGGGCAGAGTATGGAATGGGAAGCCCTGGGAGTCACCAGCTCAAAGTCACCCTGGGGTGACTGGTGAGGGCAGGGGCAGGACTCACGAGGGGGTTGGGCTGGCTCACAAGATTTGGGTGTGGGGAGTCCAGAGGCACTGTGTGTGGGGGGGTCCCAGCCTGGTGTGCCTCAGCAGTGGCACAGACTCTGACAGCAGCTTGACTGTCAGAGGGCACCTGGGGCTGGGTTGGGGTGCCACAACCTGGTGCATTTTACCTTTTCCTTGGCCTTGGCCATTTTGATCTGTGGGGTTTCTTCGGACATCATGGGATGGGTAGGGCGGTGGGGTTGGGGCCACATCAGCACAATCCAGGCGAGGACAACTATACACCTCCAGTCACCTACCAGGTAGCTGTGTGACTGAGCCAGAGGAGGCGTAACCAGGGCCACACCAGAATGCAGAATAGGGGCGTGGCCTTAATGCTTCAAGCCTATTGGTCAGTGAGAAAGATGCAAGGGAAAGGAGGCGTGGCCAGACAGCAGCGTGTCATGACGGACCTGTGATGTCACAAGGAAAGCCGCCCATGCAACTGCTGTCCCCGCCCACTCCAGGAGAGGGGCGGGGCTGGCTTTCACTTTAAAAACTTTAAAACTTTATTACCTCAATTGAGGTACAAATGCTATTAAAATGGAAATTTTATAGTGTGCTTGATGATTGATAAAGCAGACTATATTATCCAACATTCCACTAAGATAAATAATCACAATGATTTCTCTTTTTTGAAAAAACTTTCTCTTATTCTCCTACATCATTGTTAAGGGGTTTTTGGTTTTTTTAAAAACAAAAAACAAACAAAAAAGAAAACAAGAAACATGTCTAATATCTTTAGAAACACAAAGCTTTTGAGCCAGGTGTGGCGGCTCATGCCTGTAATCCCAGCACTTTGGGATGCTGGGGTGGGTGGATAACTTGAGTTCAGGAGTTCAAGACCAGCTTGGCCAACATGATGAAACCCTGTCTCTATTAAAATACAAAACTAGCTGGGCATGGTGGCAGGTGCCTGTAATCCCAGCTACTTGGGAGACTGAGGAAGGAGAATCCCTTGAACCTGGGAGGCAGAGGTTGCAGTGAGCCAAAATCGTGCCACTACACTTCAGCCTGGGCTACAGAACAAGACTCTGTCTCTTAATACATACCTACATACACACATACACACACGCACACACGCACACACGGAAAGCTTTCCATTTAATAAGCACTCAAAGTTCTTTACAAGTTTAAAACACATACAGGACCCTCTAAAGTAAGGCTAAATGCTAAGTGATGGGGGAGAGGAAAAGGACATAAGTAACTCCCACTCTCATGAGGTTAATCACTAAATCCTATTTTTCTAGAATCACCTGGCCTCTCTAAGCCCTGCAAATGAAACTGCATTTCTCACTTGATACTTGGCTATGACTTGCAATCATGAAAACCAAGAATTGTGTTCTGTCACTGTGTCGTGCTTGCTACCTGGGATCAAGGGTTGACTTTTTCATGATTTGCTCCATTACCTGTGTGCTTCTTATCCCAGACCAAACTAAGCTTTTTTCTAGAGTTCTACAATTTACAGTTAGTATATAAGAGTGGTTCTCAAAAATATAGTCTCTGAACCAGGAGCACCTGAGAATGTCATAGATGTAAATTCTCAGGCCCCTGCCTAGACCTGATGAATCAGAAACTCTGGAGTAGGGACCAGCAATCCATGCTGCAATAAGCCCTCCAGGTGTTCGGGAAACTGCTGGCATACAGCAGGTAGAAAAATGTGTTTCCTTCTGTAGGTCCAAAGCCAGGGATACTATATGTTCTGTCTCGATATGAAGCAATGACATGCAATTAAAAGACATAAATCTCCTTCCTACTTCCACCCCCTAGCCAATGTGTTTTATTTTTACAAGTTCAAATAGAAAGCGAATGGCAATCAGAGATTTCATCTGAAAAGTATGTTTACAAGTATTAGTTCTCATCCAGCCTGATCTCATCCAGTATCATTTATATCCTCTTACATCTAAGGTTTTAGAAAGGGATCTTCACAATGTAAGACTCAGGCACACTAGGAGTTCTATGATAAAAGACCAAGTAGATCTGAATGTCCAAACTTACTAGAGAAGAAAAGTGAAATCACTGGCTATATTTTCACATTGCATTCAACAGGAAATTACAGTTTTGAATTGTTTTCACCTTCATCCTTCCAAGTTAATAGAATTCAACTGGAACACTCCATTCTTCCAATGCCTCTGGCCAGGCAAAGTTTTACTGTATTACTTCCTGCTTTTCAATGGATATAAAGCAGAGTCCTGGTAGGCACATTTTGTATACTTGCAAAGATGCAAAACTTAACAGGTTGCTCTGTTCGGTATTAAAACAAAAGTCCTGTAAACCTCAGATGGTGAGTGTAATACTTTAGCACTAGCACGAAAGCCTCAAATATAAAAAGATACCAAGAATACCACTAGCAAAAACAGTAAGCTCTTGGCCGGGAGCAGTAGTTCACGCCTGTACTCCCAGCATATTGGCAAGCAAAGGTGGGGGTAAGTCAGGAGTTTAAGACCAGCCTGGGCAGCATAGTGAATTCACATCTCTACAAAAAAAAAATTTTAAAATTAGCTGGGCATGGCGGCACACACCTGTAGTCCTAGAGCTACTTGAGAGGCTGAGGTGGGAAAATCGCTTGAGCCCAGGCGTTTGAGGCTGCAGTAGCTATGATCATGCCACTGCGCTCCAGTCGGGGTGACAGAGTGAGATCTAGATATTACATTCTGTCCTGCTCCTGTTTCCACTAAAATCACTAAGTTAAAACGTTTTCATTCAGTGGGATAAAAATTAAGTGAAATGTGACTTTGGTGTTGGCTCGCAAAAAAATAAAGGAAAAAAAAAAATAAAGGGAAATGACAAATTACTTACTTGGAGAAAGTCTTGGTAACCTCAATGACAGATAAAAGGCTTGTATCCTTAGCCTATAAAGAAATCTTTAAAAAATCCCAGCTCAGAAAAAAATGAATGATTTCCAGCAGAAAATGGGCAATGGAGAAACCGGCCCTTCCCACTAGAATAAAAATGGCCAATGAGCATATGAAAAAGATTCAGAAGCACTAGAAATCACAGAAATGTAATGAAAACAATGAGATGTTCTGCTTAAAGACCAGCAAAGATGACGAACGGAAGGGGGAACCTGGAGCTCTGTCCCTGTTGGTGGGAGTATACACTCAACCAATTTTCCTACAGGATCATTTGAAGATTTCTTTGAAAAATCCTAAAACTGTTTTATATTATTTTTCTCCATATATTCTACTCCTGTGAATTCAGCGTAAAAATCCTTGCTCGGGTTCATTACAATGATATAGAAGGAAATTCAGCTCTGGGGTGGCAACGATTCACTTAACATACATGCAGCTATTAAAAGTGATAATGCCAGGATATATTTCTCCCATAGAAACATGCTTAAAATATAGTCAGTGACAAAAGACCATGTATTATGATTCTACTTTTTAAAATGTTTACATGCATAAAAAGTGTAAAAAGGAACCAGAATGTTTTGAGTGGAAAAATTAAAGATTTTTCTCTACATTTTGTCATCCAAATCATTACACAAAGAATGTGATTTTCTTTATAATCAGGGAGAAGTGTTGTTTTTGTTTATTTATATTTAGATTTCTTTTCTTTTTTTTCCTTTTTTCTCCTGTATGTATCCCATGTATGCTAGCGACCTTGAATCCTTTCCTCTTGAGGTCAGTCAGCCCATTTTTGGGATGTGCAGTACACAAAGCTGCCCCATCTTCCATTTATTTATTTATTTATTTATTTATTTATTTATTTATGACAGAGTCTTGCTCTGTTGCCCAGGGTGGAGTATGGTGGTGTGATCTTGGCTCATTGGAACCTCCACCTCCTGGGTTCAAGCGTTTCTCCTGCTTCAGCCTCCTGAGTAGCTGGGATTACAGGCACCCGCCACCACACCCGGCTAATTTTTTGTATTTTTAGTAGAGATGGAGTTTCACCATGTTGGCCAGGCTGGTCTCGAACTCCTGACCTCAGGTGATCCACCTGCCTCTGCCTCCCAAAGTGCTGGGATTACATGCATTTACCACTGCTCCTGGCCCTTCCTTTTATTTTCTAAGGTCTGGAAACATTTTAATTTTAATTTTTTTTTATTATTCTCAGAGTATTTTTTTTTTTTTTAATCTGTGAAATTGGCCGGGCGTGGTGGCTCACATCTGTAATCCCAGCACTTTGGGAGGCTCAGGTGGGCGGATCATGAGGTCAGGAGATCGACACCATCTTGGCTAATATAGTGAAACCCCATCTCTACTGAAAATACAAAAAAATTAGCTGGGCATGGTGGTGGGCGCCTGTAGTCCCAGCTACTCCTCAGGAGGCTGAAGTGGGAGAATGGTGTGAACATGGGAGGTGGAACTTGCAGCAAGCCAATGCACTCCAGCCTGGGCGACAGAGCGAGACTCTGTCTCAAAAAAAAGGTATGAAATTGAGGAAAAGACAAAGGAAAGGCTGACTCCCTACCCTCCTGGTACTACTCTTCCAATTTTTCTGCAATTGCTATGTATTAATATCCACTGGGTATTAAAAAGATGGACAGCCCCTTAGATCCTTTTTTCTTAGCTATTTCCCGTAATCCCACTTCACTCCTTCATTCACTTATTTTTAACAGGGTAATGTGTACAAATACATAGTTCAGAAAAATTTAAAATTTAGCTGTCTATAAAAGTATATAGCAAAATCCCATTCGTAGTCTTATTCTCCCTCCACAGCCAAACACTTTTAATTGGTTTCTTACCTATCATTTCAGAATTTATCTTTGCAAATACACAGGTATATACTTACTCTACTCTTCTCTCTCAACACAAAAAGTAGCATACCACACATACGATACCATTCCTTCTTTTAAAAACACACACAATCTATCCGAGTTCTTCCACGTGAGTGCAGAGTCTTTCTCATTCTTTTTTTTTTTTTTTTTTTTTTTGAGACGGAGTCTCGCTCTGTCGCCCAGGCTGGAGTGCAGTGGCCGGATCTCAGCTCACTGCAAGCTCCGCCTTTCGGGTTCACGCCATTCTCCTGCCTCAGCCTCCCGAGTAGCTGGGACTACAGGCGCCCGCCACCTCGCCCGGCTAGTTTTTTGTATTTTTTTAGTATAGACGGGGTTTCACCGTGTTAGCCAGGATGGTCTCGATCTCCTGACCTCGTGATCCGCCTGTCTCGGCCTCCCAAAGTGCTGGGATTACAGGCTTGAGCCACCACGCCCAGCCGAGTCTTTCTCATTCTTCTTTTCAGCTGCACAGTATGCATCATTTGGATGGACCACAGTTTACTTCACCAGTTCCTGTTGGTGGACACTGAAATCATCCCTATCATACTATTACAAAAAATAATGCCAAGCACAACCACCTACACACACCGAGTTCATTTCTGAATCTGCCTTTGAGGAAGCCTCTGTTTGAATCACCTTAAGGTTGCAAGGCTGAAAAGTTTGCCTCTTTTTTAGTTTTCATTATGTATAGCAGTATGTAGCAAGACTCCCTCGAGCAAAGCAAATGCACTCTTCGGAGATTTCATAAAAATAAATGGATAAACAGACCATTCAGGGTAACCATTTCTATTTAACTATGCATATGTATATACAGAGTACATGCATATCCATAGAAAGTATCAAATCCATCAAAGCACTGACCATTGCCTCAGTATGGTGGACGCATGGAGTGCTTTGTAGACCTCCTTGCCTATCAGTTCTTTCTAATTTCATAGCAGTAAATACATACTATTCTTGCAATATAAAATTTCAAAAAATATTAAGTTAAGCGGATACATTCCCTCAGTCTGTCCTATATTTGTATAGTACTCCCGAGAGCTCAAATATCACTTCATTAAAAAATGTTTGTTTGGCCGGGCGCGGTGGCTCAAGCCTGTAATCCCAGCACTTTGGGAGGCCGAGACGGGCGGATCACGAGGTCAGGAGATCGAGACCATCCTGGCTAACACTGTGAAACCCCGTCTCCACTAAAAAATAGAAAAAACTAGCCGGGCGAGGTGGCGGGCGCCTGTAGTCCCAGCTACTCGGGAGGCTGAGGCAGGAGAATGGCGTGAACCCGGGAGGCAGAGCTTGCAGTGAGCTGAGATCTGGCCACTGCACTCCAGCCTGGGCGACAGAGTGAGACTCCGTCTCAAAAAAAAAAAAAAAAAAAAAAAAAAAAAAAAAATGTTTGTTTATTGTTTCAAATATAGAGACAGGCAGGGTCTGGCTCTGTCGACCAGGCTGGTCTTGAACTCCTAGATCCTCCTGGATCCTCCCACCTCCACCGCTCCAAGTGCTGGTATTACAAGTGTGAGCCATCATGCCCAGCAGGCTTCATTTTTTTTTTTTTTTTTTTTTTTTTTTTTTTTTTTTTTTTTGAGACGGAGTCTTGCTCTGTCGCCCGGGCTGGAGTGCAGTGGCTGGATCTCAGCTCACTGCAAGCTCCGCCTCCCGGGTTTATGCCATTCTCCTGCCTCAGCCTCCGGAGTAGCTGGGACTACAGGCGCCCGCCACCTCGCCCGGCTATTTTTTTGTATTTTTAGTAGAGACGAGGTTTCACCGTGTTAGCCAGGATGGTCTCGATCTCCTGACCTCGTGATCCACCCGTCTCGGCCTCCCAAAGTGCTGGGATTACAGGCTTGAGCCACCGCACCCGGCCCATTTAAAAAATCTTTCCCCAGCACTCCATATATTACTAATTATTCCTTTCTTCTTGTTTAGATGGCATTTTAGTCATATCTCTATGACCTCACTTGTCACATGATGACCAGTTGCTCACTTATCTGTCTCTCTTGATTGCCCATGAGCTCCTAGAGAAGAGTCTGACTTTCAGCCCCTTGAACAATGTGTGACACGTACATGCCTCATGCACAGAGAAGTCAAAGATGTCACTACAGTGTCATCATTCCCAGAATTCAATACCTATATTTCTATATTGTTCTAGATGCTCTGCCAACAACCTGAGAATGTTATGCTGTTTCCCTAAAACTTCCATCCATTAAGGAGTGTCTACAGTCATAGTTAACTTAATTATGATATGCCCTCTGGCCAAGCCCGTTCACAGTTTTTTCTTTAGGTGGTTTTTATTTTAATTGTTGATTTTGATTGTTTGCTTTCTGTTTTTTAGTCTAGGAGTGTTCAGTAAACTTCACCATCTCTGTATCTGTGTCCCTGCATCTGCTGGTCTCTGCTCGGAATGAGGCCTCAGAGTTACTGGTAAGAATTCCTACTCACCCTTAAAGAATCAGCTTAAATAATACCTTCTCTGCGAAACCTTTATATCCTCCCATTCTTTCAGTAGGAATTGAGAATTCCTCAACTCTTGAAACATTTGTGCCTCTATTAGTATGTATCAGTCACTGAACTAACTGCCAGGATAGCAAGATGAAACTGTAGACCCTGCCCTGATGGAGCTTCTGACCTAGTGTGGAAAACAGCCACATGAACAAATAACCACACTATAACATTAGATGCAATACCAAAAGGGAGATGTATTGAATATTTGATATGTGTCAATTACCTTGTTAGATGCTTTATTAACAATTATCTATGATCATATTAGATACGTATTTGAATTGGACAGAAGGCCATGAAACTCTAGGACTGCGATACTCTCAATTGTCTTCTAAAGAAATTGTCTAAGGGTTCTTTGTGAATACGCGACAGTCATACAACTATTGTGCGACTGTGGCATACACAAAAAGCATATCTGTAACACATCTGTATGACCAATAATGCATAAAACCAACCTTACTTCTTCTCCTTTTTTTTTTTTTTTTTTTTTTTTTTTTTTTTTTTTTTTTTTGACAGAGTCTTGCTCTGTCACCAAGCTAGAGTGCAAAGGTACGATCTCAGCTCACTGCAACGTCCGCGTCCCGGGTTCAAATGATTCTCCTGCCTCAGCCTCCTGAGTGGCTGGGAATACAGGCACACACAACCATGCCCAGCTAATTTTTTGTGTGTTTTTAGTAGAGACGGAGGTTCCCCTTGTTAGCCAGGATGGTCTCGATCTCTAGACCTCATGATCCACCGGCCTCGACCTCCAAATGTGCTGGGATTGCAGGTGTGAGCCACCGAGCCCAGCCAAAACCAACCTTCTTTGGCCACAAGTGACTGGACCAGGGCTCAGTGCTTCAGCTAAGGACAACATATAGGTTGAGCCTCAGGTTGGTCAATCACCAAGGACATGACGTGGCTCAAAATTCTCCCTAACAGGGACCTTCTGTTTTTAGAAGGTGACACACTCATCCAATCAGATATTCTCTCTTACAAAACACAAATGTTGGGCGAACAAAGGAAAAGAGGGCAGGTCTTCAGAGCTCAAATCCTATCCTAAATGCTGCTAAATTAATCTTGTGGGATGTTTTGAAAGTACTAGAGCCAAGAGACAATATGGCTGCTTAGATGACTTCCCATCCAAGTTTACATTCAGCCCTCATCACCAAATGTGATATGTGTGTGCCTCTTCCTTGCAACCCACCGGGGCCTAACATATCATATCACCACTTCTGAAATCAGGAAACCAGCTCAGAAGTCCAAGAGCTTGACCAGAGTAGCTCAGTTGGTAGGTAGCAGAATCAGAATTCAAAGACCAAGTCAGCACGATTCTTCTACAATATCCTGCCAGTTACATGGGCAAGTGGCCTCAAAATCAACAAAAGACAAGTAGAGGTTGACACGCGTCAATGAAGAGAGGCTCAAAAGGAAGAGTTTATACACAAGACTAGAGGAGAAATGTTCTGAAAGAATGTCTGGGGATGTGAAGTGTGGGGGGGGGGCACACCAGGTTTCACCTTGGTCAAGTGAATCTCTAGTTCCAACCTGGGCCTCTCCCCCGAGCTCCAAACTTAGCTATCTGTCTCTCTTACTCTACTATAAAATCCACAGGGCAGGACCTTAATCTCTAGCTTTTTCATCACAGATTAAAGCAATCTGCCTTATAGTAAGTGCTTAGTAAATATATGAATGAATAAATAATTGAACTATCAAAGAAGCTAAAGAAACATTCCACATGCTGGGGAAGGGGTTACCATGAAACAGACCCTAGCAGTCACTTACAAATACAGTTGACCCTCATTATTTGTGGATCCCGTATTTGCACATTTACTTACTTGCTAAATGTCTTTGTAATCCCCAAATTAATACTTGTGAAGCTTTCAAGGTGGCTCCTGGGTATAGACACAATAGCGAAAAATCTGCCGGTCCTTGCACACATCCCAAGCTAAGGTCTAATAAGGTGACCCTCGGTCTTCTGGTTTCAGCTCTCATACAAAGATGACAGAGGGCAGAGATGGTAGAGGGCAGTGCAGGGTAGTGTAAGAAGCTCTGGCTGGGGCCAACTGGAGGAGGTCTGAATCTTAACTCTGGCTCCTGTCAGTGGGGTGGCCTCAGGCAAATCACTTAACACTTCTATACTTTCTTTATTCTTTTGTAAATAAAGAAAATGTACTCTACCAGGAAGAGTTGTTTTTAGGAATTAAGGTTATAACCTGTGTGAGATATGTACATATGTACATATTTTCCCTGGCAACAAGGGTTTAGTATTTGATTAACTCAGTGTTCTAGGCAACTTTATAGAACTACTGCAAATAATGAGAATTAACTGTAATTATTTATAAAGAAATAACAGAGATGTAGACAAAACAGTTATGTGAATGAGCTAGAGGCAGGCTTCAGGAAGCTTCTGAAGAAACAGAACTTCATCAGGCACCTAAGTTGTGGAAAAGGCTTGCAAGGAGAGAGAACGGCGCCTACAGAGAGAGATCCAGATGGTGGGAAACAACAGGCAGGTTCAGGAAACAGCACATGGGGAAGTCTAGCGCAGAAGATGAGTCCGGAACACGGCGCCACAGCACTCCTCTGCACCCTGTATACAGCCTGTGCTGCAGAACCTCACTCTCTGCATGTAATTCTTGGTTTCTAGTTCTCTCTTCCATTAAACTATGAGCCCCTCAAGGTCAAAGTCACTAGGAAGAAATCATAGCTAGAGTCCTCTAAATTTGCAAACAAGTTATTACTAAACACAAAAACACCCAAAAAGACTGTACAAACATAACTTTGGTTTTCAACTGCAGTCACAGCAATTCACAACTGGTACAAATTTGCAATTTGTCCAGGATTTTTCTCTGATGACTGCTTAACTCTGCCATAAACTCTTTTCATTGTTTTAGACACCCAGACATTGTTGGAAGTTTTAAGATCTTGCTCTTTTTAGCGTAACTGATTCATTGGTTGATTGAGATGGAGTCTCATTATGTTACCCAGGCTGGTCTTGAACTCCTAGGTTCAAGCAGTTCTCCTGCCTCAGCCTCCCAAGTGGCTGGGATTACAGGCGCACTCCACTGTGCTGGACTCTCGTGTGATTTATTCACAGGGCTTAAACATATGGTCCAGTTGACAATGTTGCCACGACAGAGTAAAGGTTTCTTTTAATTCACTCTAATAGACTTACCTCTCTATATGCAAGATACAACTTTACCATTGTAAAATACAAGGAAGCATATATATATATATATATATATATATATATATAACAAACAGGAAAAGAAAGCAATATAATTTTTTCCACAAAAGCTTGCACAATCCTGGTCAAAACACAGTAAACATGATATTAAACTCACAGCTTACATTTCTCCACTGAGAGCTAGAAAAACAATGCCAGTTTTTGTAAAGTCACAAAACTAAGCACTGTGAGAATGTACAAGATTTTGTAAACTTGTATATTCTCCCCACCCCCACAGACAAGTAGCCAAAGGAATCTATCAGTCTTACCCCAACACTTCGATCTCCTGCAACCTCCAAAATAAAACTCCCTGTCCAATATCTGAATTTATATTTTCAGATGTCTAAAATCTTCATCAAAACTAAGAGTAGTACATTAGCTTTTCCCCACAAAATTCTTGGTATAATTTTACTTAGGCACAACATAGTTTGTACCATAATCTAAAAACATATGGATAGAACTAACAATACTAGAAATCAAATGAATATACTATGAAGGTGAAAAGGGAATAGGGAGTGAGTGTTGTTTTTAAACAGATTCAATGTTGTTATTACCCACTCAGGTTGGGTGTGATCAAATCATGTGCTGTACAGCTAAGTATGTCCTATATTTTATGAGAAAGTAGGGTGACAAATTATTTATTGAGGATCTGCTGGGTGCACAGAGGCATGCTAGAAGCTATAAGAGACTTGATTCTTGCCCTCAAGAAACTTCCAAGGTTATCGACTACTCCCAAAACAAATAAGGAGCGATGCTCTCTCAAATAGACATATGATCAAATGTGAAATGGAGGTGAAGATGAGGAAGGCCTTAGGCTCAGAGATTGTGTTCAGGCCTTTATAGGGACATTTCTTTGACATAATCATATGCATTTAAAAATAAGTTAAATTGTCATCAGATCGTTCTGAAATTTACAGAGGATTTTGTTGGTGAGAAACATATTTTATGTGTAGACCCATAGGTCTATACATATATATATGACCCATGGGAATGTATGTGACCCATAGGAATGTTTTTAATGTTAACTGTTAAACACTTCCGTTCACAATATTTCCACCGTTAATGGTCTATATCTTTTTTGGAGCTGATGTGGAGAAGTCAAGGACCATGTGCTAATTGCTATTTGATGTTATTCTGTGAGGAGAATTGATTGGCTTTGGGTGGGGGAGAGGGTTGGAAGTTGAAGACCTGAAGGCAGGTCTGAGTCAAGAAATCTTGCCACTGACTTCTGGAAAGTCTGTTGATTCTACCTTTGGAAGTGCCTTTAAATACCTTATGGAAGGCTGAGTATGATGGTTCATGTCTGTAATCCCAGCATTTTGTGAGGCTGAGGCGGCCAGATCACTCGAGGTCAGGAGTTTGAGACCAGCCTGGCCAACATAATAAAACCCTGTCTCTATTAAAAATACAAAAAGTTAACTGGGCATGGCGGTGGACAGTAGTCACAGCTACTCAAGAGGCTAAGGCAGGAGAATTGCCTGAACCTCGGAGGTGCAGGTTGCAGTGAGCTAAGATCATGCCACTGCACACCAGCCTGGGTGACAGAGCAAGACCCCATCTGGAAGGAAGGAAGGAAGGAAGGAAGGAAGGAAGGAAGGAAGGAGGGAGGGAGGGAGGGAGGGAGGGAGGGAGGGAAGGAGGGAAGGAGGGAAGGAAGGAAGGAAGGAAGGAAGGAGGGAGGGAAAGGGGAAGGAAGGAAAGAGGGAAGGAAGGAACGAGGGAAAGAAGAAAGGGGGAAGGAAGGAAGAGAGGGAGGGAGGGAGGGAGGAAAGGAGGAAGGAAGGGAGGGAGGGAAAAAGGAAGGAAGGGAGAGAGGGAGGAAGGGAAAAAGGAAGGAAAGGAGGGAGGAAGGAATGGAGGAAAAGAGGAAGGCAGGGAGGGAGGGGAAAAGGAAGGAAGGAAAGAAGGAAGGAAGGAGGAAGAGGGACAGAGGGACGAAGGAAGGAAGGAGGAAGGGGGAGGGACAGAGGGAGGGAGGAAGGGAGGGAAGGAAGGAGGCTGAGGCATGAGAATCTCTTGAACCCAGGAGGTGGAGGTTGCAGTGAGCCGAGACTGCACCACTGTATGCCAGCCTGGGCAGCAGAGTAAGATTCCATCTCAAATGAAAAGGAAATTTGAATGACCTGCAAACATAGAAGATTTAACATCAATATGAATGAGGGGGATGGACATAGGAATGACAGTGAGATACTAGCATTCCTAGACATCAGTAGTAAATGATTAGAAAATCATTTACTAATCACACTAGTCCTGTGAGTATAATAGAAAAGAAGATTGTATTCACAATAGCAACAAAAGCCTTAGAATATATCTGGCAAAATACATACAAGACCTTTCATGAAGAGTATTGCTGTGGTCTGAAGGCATCTCTCAAAATTCAAACTGATTGCCAAGATACTATCTTAATAGTATTAAGAGTTAGATAGTATTAAGAACTGGTGTCTTTAAGAAGTGATTAAGTCATAAGGGGGAGCCCTCATGGATGTGGTTAGTGCTTTATAAAAGGGCTTGGGCTCACGCCTGTAGTCCTAGCACTTTGAGAGGACAAGGTGGGTGGATCACGAGGTCAGGAGTTTGAGACCAGCCTGGCCAACATGGTGAATCCCCGTCTTTACTAAAAATATAAAAATCAGCCAGGTGTGGTGGTGTGCGCCTGTAGTCCCAGCTACTCGGGTGGCTGAGGCAGAGGAATCGCTTGAACCTGGGAAGGGAAGGTTGCAGTGAGCTGAGATCATGCCACTGCATTCCAGCCTGGGTAACAGAGCGAGACTCCATGGCAAAAATAAATGAGTAAAATAAAAGGACTTGGGGGTGATGATGAATCTGTTCTTTCCGCCGCATAAGAACATATTATTATTATTATTATTATTATTATTATTATTATTATTATTTTGAGACAGGGTCTTACTCTGTTGCCCAGGCTGGAATACAGTGGTGCAATCACTGTTCACTGCAGCAACAGCCTCCTGGGCTCAAGTGATCCTCCCACCTCAGCCTCCCAAGTAGCTAGGACCATAGCCTTGCCACCACACCTGGCTAAATTTTGAATTTTTTTGTGGAGATGGGGGTCTCACTATGTTGCTGAGGCAGGTCTTAAACTCCTGGGCTGAAGGAGTCCTCCAGCCTTGGCCTCCCAAGGTGCTGGGATTACAAGTGTGAGCCACCGTGCCTGGTAGTTCATATTATTTTGAAAGCCCCGTAATAGTAAGTGCCAGTAAGGACATGGAACAGCAGGAAAACTCGTCAGCTCCTGCGTGGGATGTAAACTGGCACTGCCAGTTTGGAGAGAACTTAATGTTGTATCGTGAAGTCAAAGATTCCTGTGTTCAATGCCCAGCCCTTCCACTTCCTGCTGTGTGCCCCAGAGAGACTCACACATTTACATGATAATGTTCATAGTCACCCTTGTGTTGTGACAACCGGAAACCACTTAGATGTCCATCAACAGGAAGGTGGAGGAGTAAACTGTGGGATCCTCAGGCAATGCGATATGACCTGGAGCAGGGGCCAGCAAACTCCTTCCCATCTGCCAGATCTGGCCCATGGCCTGTGGTGGTGCAGCCCAGGAGCTAAGAATGGTTTTCATAATATTAAAGTGCCACAAAAACAAAACCGGCCGGGCGCGGCGGCTCACGCCTGTCATCCCAGCGCTTCGGGAGGCCGACGCAGGCGGATCACGAGGTCAGGAGATCGAGACCATCCTGGCACAGCGAAACCCCGTCTCTACTATAAATACAAAAACTAGCCGGGCGCGGCGGCTCACGCCTGTCATCCCAGCGCTTCGGGAGGCCGACGCAGGCGGATCACGAGGTCAGGAGATCGAGACCATCCTGGCACAGCGAAACCGCATCTCTACTATAAATACAAAAACTATCCGGGCGCAGCGGCTCACGCCTGTCATCCCAGCGCTTCGGGAGGCCGACGCAGGCGGATCACGAGGTCAGGAGATCGAGACCATCCTGGCACAGCGAAACCCCGTCTGTACTATAAATACAAAAACTAGCCGGGCGCGGCGGCTCACGCCTGTCATCCCAGCGCTTCGGGAGGCCGACGCAGGCGGATCACGAGGTCAGGAGATCGAGACCATCCTGGCACAGCGAAACCCCGTCTCTACTATAAATACAAAAACTAGCCGGGCGCGGCGGCTCACGCCTGTCATCCCAGCGCTTCGGGAGGCCGACGCAGGCGGATCACGAGGTCAGGAGATCGAGACCATCCTGGCACAGCGAAACCGCATCTCTACTATAAATACAAAAACTAGCCGGGCGCGGCGGCTCACGCCTGTCATCCCAGCGCTTCGGGAGGCCGACGCAGGCGGATCACGAGGTCAGGAGATCGAGACCATCCTGGCACAGCGAAACCCCGTCTCTACTATAAATACAAAACAAAACCGGCCGGGCGCGGCGGCTCACGCCTGTCATCCCAGCACTTCGGGAGGCCGACGCAGGCGGATCACGAGGTCAGGAGATCGAGACCATCCTGGCACAGCGAAACCGCATCTCTACTATAAATACAAAAACTAGCCGGGCGCGGCGGCTCACGCCTGTCATCCCAGCACTTCGGGAGGCCGACGCAGGCGGATCACGAGGTCAGGAGATCGAGACCATCCTGGCACAGCGAAACCCCGTCTCTACTATAAATACAAAAACTAGCCGGGCGCGGCGGCTCACGCCTGTCATCCCAGCGCTTCGGGAGGCCGACGCAGGCGGATCACGAGGTCAGGAGATCGAGACCATCCTGGCACAGCGAAACCCCGTCTGTACTATAAATACAAAAACTAGCCGGGCGCGGCGGCTCACGCCTGTCATCCCAGCGCTTCGGGAGGCCGACGCAGGCGGATCACGAGGTCAGGAGATCGAGACCATCCTGGCACAGCGAAACCCCGTCTCTACTATAAATACAAAAACTAGCCGGGCGCGGCGGCTCACGCCTGTCATCCCAGCGCTTCGGGAGGCCGACGCAGGCGGATCACGAGGTCAGGAGATCGAGACCATCCTGGCACAGCGAAACCCCGTCTGTACTATAAATACAAAAACTAGCCGGGCGCGGCGGCTCACGCCTGTCATCCCAGCGCTTCGGGAGGCCGACGCAGGCGGATCACGAGGTCAGGAGATCGAGACCATCCTGGCACAGCGAAACCCCATCTCTACTATAAATACAAAAACAAAACCGGCCGGGCGCGGCGGCTCACGCCTGTCATCCCAGCGCTTCGGGAGGCCGACGCAGGCGGATCACGAGGTCAGGAGATCGAGACCATCCTGGCACAGCGAAACCCCGTCTCTACTATAAATATACAAAAACTAGCCGGGCGCGGCGGCTCACGCCTGTCATCCCAGCGCTTCAGGAGGCCGACGCAGGCGGATCACGAGGTCAGGAGATCGAGACCATCCTGGCACAGCGAAACCGCATCTCTACTATAAATACAAAAACTAGCCGGGCGCGGCGGCTCACGCCTGTCATCCCAGCGCTTCGGGAGGCCGACGCAGGCGGATCACGAGGTCAGGAGATCGAGACCATCCTGGCACAGCGAAACCCCGTCTCTACTATAAATACAAAAACAAAACCGGCCGGGCGCGGCGGCTCACGCCTGTCATCCCAGCACTTCGGGAGGCTGACGCAGGCGGATCACGAGGTCAGGAGATCGAGACCATCCTGGCACAGCGAAACCCCGTCTCTACTATAAATACAAAACAAAACCGGCCGGGCGCGGCGGCTCACGCCTGTCATCCCAGCACTTCGGGAGGCCGACGCAGGCGGATCACGAGGTCAGGAGATCGAGACCATCCTGGCACAGCGAAACCCCGTCTCTACTATAAATACAAAAACTAGCCAGGCGCGACGGCTCACGCCTGTCATCCCAGCGCTTCGGGAGGCCGACGCAGGCGGATCACGAGGTCAGGAGATCGAGACCATCCTGGCACAGCGAAACCCCGTCTCTACTATAAATACAAAAACAAAACCGGCCGGGCGCGGCGGCTCACGCCTGTCATCCCAGCACTTCGGGAGGCCGACGCAGGCGGATCACGAGGTCAGGAGATCGAGACCATCCTGGCACAGCGAAACCGCATCTCTACTATAAATACAAAAACTAGCCGGGCGCGGCGGCTCACGCCTGTCATCCCAGCACTTCGGGAGGCCGACGCAGGCGGATCACGAGGTCAGGAGATCGAGACCATCCTGGCACAGCGAAACCCCGTCTCTACTATAAATACAAAAACTAGCCGGGCGCGGCGGCTCACGCCTGTCATCCCAGCGCTTCGGGAGGCCGACGCAGGCGGATCACGAGGTCAGGAGATCGAGACCATCCTGGCACAGCGAAACCCCGTCTCTACTATAAATACAAAAACTAGCCGGGCGCGGCGGCTCACGCCTGTCATCCCAGCGCTTCGGGAGGCCGACGCAGGCGGATCACGAGGTCAGGAGATCGAGACCATCCTGGCACAGCGAAACCCCGTCTCTACTATAAATACAAAAACTAGCCGGGCGCGGCGGCTCACGCCTGTCATCCCAGCGCTTCGGGAGGCCGACGCAGGCGGATCACGAGGTCAGGAGATCGAGACCATCCTGGCACAGCGAAACCCCGTCTCTACTATAAATACAAAAACTAGCCGGACGCGGCGGCTCACGCCTGTCATCCCAGCGCTTCGGGAGGCCGACGCAGGCGGATCACGAGGTCAGGAGATCGAGACCATCCTGGCACAGCGAAACCCCGTCTCTACTATAAATACAAAAACTAGCCGGGCGCGGCGGCTCACGCCTGTCATCCCAGCGCTTCGGGAGGCCGACGCAGGCGGATCACGAGGTCAGGAGATCGAGACCATCCTGGCACAGCGAAACCCCGTCTCTACTATAAATACAAAAACTAGCCGGGCGCGGCGGCTCACGCCTGTCATCCCAGCGCTTCGGGAGGCCGACGCAGGCGGATCACGAGGTCAGGAGATCGAGACCATCCTGGCACAGCGAAACCGCATCTCTACTATAAATACAAAAAACTAGCCGGGCGCGGCGGCTCACGCCTGTCATCCCAGCGCTTCGGGAGGCCGACGCAGGCGGATCACGAGGTCAGGAGATCGAGACCATCCTGGCACAGCGAAACCCCGTCTCTACTATAAATACAAAAACTAGCCGGGCGCGGCGGCTCACGCCTGTCATCCCAGCGCTTCGGGAGGCCGACGCAGGCGGATCACGAGGTCAGGAGATCGAGACCATCCTGGCACAGCGAAACCCCGTCTCTACTATAAATACAAAAACTAGCCGGGCGCGGCGGCTCACGCCTGTCATCCCAGCGCTTCGGGAGGCCGACGCAGGCGGATCACGAGGTCAGGAGATCGAGACCATCCTGGCACAGCGAAACCGCATCTCTACTATAAATACAAAAACTAGCCGGGCGCGGCGGCTCACGCCTGTCATCCCAGCGCTTCGGGAGGCCGACGCAGGCGGATCACGAGGTCAGGAGATCGAGACCATCCTGGCACAGTGAAACCCCGTCTCTACTATAAATACAAAAACTAGCCGGGCGCGGCGGCTCACGCCTGTCATCCCAGCGCTTCGGGAGGCCGACGCAGGCGGATCACGAGGTCAGGAGATCGAGACCATCCTGGCACAGCGAAACCGCATCTCTACTATAAATACAAAAACTAGCCGGGCGCGGTGGCTCACGCCTGTCATCCCAGCGCTTCGGGAGGCCGACGCAGGCGGATCACGAGGTCAGGAGATCGAGACCATCCTGGCACAGCGAAACCGCATCTCTACTATAAATACAAAAATTAGCCGGGCGTGGTGATGGGCACCTGTAGTCCCAGCTACTCAGGAGGCTGAGGCAGGAGAATGGCGTGAACCCTGGAGGCAGAGCTTGCAGTGAGCCGAGATGGCGCCACTGCACTCCAGCCTGGGCGACAATGCAAGACTCCGTCTCAAAAAAAAAAAAAAAAAAAAAAAAAAAAAAAAAAAAAAAACCAGCCTGACCAACATGGCGAAACCTTGTGTCTCCTAAATACAAAACAATTAGCTGAGCATGGTGGTTCTGTGTGCCTATAATCCCAACTACTTGGGAGGTTGAGGCAGGAGAATTGTTGAACCCAGAGGGTGGAGGTTGCAGTGAGCCGATTGCAGCACTGCACTCCAGCCTGGGCAAGAAGAGTGAAACTCCATCCAAAGGACAAACAAAACCAAAACAACAGCAAAGCAAAACAAAGAGTTTGCAACAGAGACCATATGTTGCCTGCAAAGCCTAAAATACCTTACTGTCTGGCATTTTACACAAAATGTTTGCTGATCCTTCATCTAGAGCCACATGTATTCACACAAAAGAAATTTCTAAAAATAATGTTAAGCAATAAAAGTAAATTTTGAATAATATGTAAAATCACATACAATATATAACATCCATGGACATATGCATATTGGCTAACATTTAAAAACATGTTTAAAGACACCCACCTAAGCAGCAGAACTATAAAAACTGTACAGGGGTGATAAACTCTAAATTCAGAGGAGTGGGTACCTCCAGGGACGGGCAGAGCAGTAAGCCCGGGGGAGGCTCTGGGAGTTTTATTTCATACATAAGTTTGCTTTAGTTGGTAAAACAAGAATAGAAGGTCTGAAGCAAATAAGACTACATATGAGTATATTCTGATAACCCTGGAAAGTGGTACTCAGGCATTTGGTATATGGGTTCCTACAGATTTATGTATGTTTGAAATATTTATTTATTTATATTTATTTTTGACTGAGATGGAGTCTCTCTGTGTCACCCTCGGCTCACTGCAACCTTCATCTCCGCAGTTCAAGCGATTCTCCCACCTCAGCCTCCCGAGTAGTCGAGTTTACAGGCGCACGTGACTATGTCATCTAATTTTTATATTTTTAGTAGAGACCGGGTTTCACCATGTTGACCAGACTGGTCTCGAGCTCCTGACCTCAAAATCCACCTGTCTCAGCCTCCCAAAGTGCTGGAACTATAGGCATGAGCCACTGTGCCAGCCCTGAAATATTTAATAATACATTTAATTAATTTATTTATTATTTATATTATTATTATTATTTAGATGGAGTCTCACTCTGTCGCCCAGGCTGGAGTGCAGTAGCGTGATCTGGGCTCACTGCAACCTCCAACTCCCGGATTCAAGTGATTCTCCTGCCTCAGCCTCTCGAGTAGCTGGGATTACAGCCTCGTGCCACCACACTCAGCTAATTTTTTGTATTTTTAGTAAAGATGGGTTTTCACCATGTTAGCCAGGATGGTCTCGATCTCCTGACCTCGTGATCCACCCGCCTTGGCCTCCCAAAGTGCTGGGATTACAGGCTTGAGCCACCACGCCTGGCCTTATTTTGTTTTGAGGAATGCCTTTTGGTAAGGGTGCCCAGGAGGAGGATGGCTGTGGAGACGGGCAGGTGCCCTCCTTGCTATGCAACTGGCTGACGTCCTGGCCCTGGGCTCTTCCCAGGACTGCCGTGTGCCCTTTTTACAGTTGCCTTGGAGGTGGGTGAGCCCAGTTCTCTCCACCAGCTGAGGCCCAGGCTTCAGTGGTGCTGGCCAGAGAGAACGGAGTTAGCGGCCCAGGACCTGCGGAAATCCACAGCAGGAGTCAGAGTCTGACTTTCCTGTCTGGGGAGTGAGATGGTGGATCTCGTGGTCTTCAAGGAATCATCCAGCTCTGTTTTCCTGGGCCAAGGGTTTGTCCCAAGACCTGTGGCTGATGCCCTGGGCTCCAGCCTCTCTATCCAAGGGAGCAGGGCTGAGCAGAAGTCGGCCTCCGCATTCCTGGCTTTTCATCCCCATCCTGAGCTGCCTGTCTCTGGCGTCCCCATCAGTGCTGGTGCCCCTTGAGGAGAAGCCTCCCAGAGGAAGAGTTGGCCAAAAGGGGTGTTTATGTGTGACTTGGAAGGCAGAAGGAAAGAGACAGCAGTTGCTATCTGGAGGTGGCCGTGGCTGTCCAGCATCACTGGCCAGGTCGAGGTCCATTCTGCCTGTGCACAGCAAGTCCATCACTGTGACACGGGTGTTGCAAAAGATAAAAGATAGATTCACAAGACCGCTAAGTGAGGAGGTGGGAGAACAGCGCTCAAATCCTTATCTCCCTGGAGATAAGGCTGAGGGCTGTTTCTAGGTTAGGGAAGTGTGATGGTCTAAGGTGTCGGGGGAGGTGATTGGCAGTGGGGAAAAATGAAGTAGTAGGTTCCTTTTGCTCAAGTGTCATCAGGCAGCCGGCTGGGCTTGGTGGCTCATGCCTGTAATCCCAACACTATGGGAGGCAAAGGCGGGCAGATCACCTGAGGTCAGGAGTACGAGACCAGCCTGGCCAACATGGTGAAACCCCACCTCTACTAAAAAGATGAAAATTAGCTGGGTGTGATGGTGTGTGCCTCTAACCTCTAACCCCAGCTACTTGGGAGGCTGAGAGGGGAGAAGCACTTGAACTCAGGAGGCGGAGGTTGCAGTGAGCTGAGATCACGCCACTGCACTCCAGCCTGGGCCACAGAGCAAGACCCCGTCTCAAAAAAAACCCAAATGTGTGATCAGGCTTCTTGGCATTTCACAGGACATAAGTACAGAAAATGGTGGCATTAGCATGATCTGAAGGTGGAGTGTTGGGCTCTGAAGGTGGAGTTTTGGACCCTCTGAGGTCCAAATGGACCTTTTCTCAGGCACGTGCACAGGTCCAGTTAAAGGGTCAGTGGTCTCAACCGGTTTGAATTGGACAGGAGTTGGCCCAAGGTCCTGAAAGATAATGGAAGCACCATGGCCATGGTGACCTATGAATGTTATCTATAATGCAGCCAGTGAAGGTTGAGTTTCAGTGGTCAGTGTACCGTGGCCTTCGGGTTCATGGAAAAAGGAAAAAAAACAGTAATACGAAGCAAGCGGCCGAAAGCAAGCAGGGCAGGCTGCCCTGCACTGTGACCTGCTGTGGCCCCAAGTCCAGCACCAGTCACTTCATCGCAGACCCACAGATGGGGGCTCCACAAGGCACAGCGGCCCAGAGACCTCTCCAGGGCCTCGCCTTTGGAGGTCCTACTTAGGTGGCTGGGCATGCTTCAGCTCAGAGTGACTGATTGGTGACCTCCTCGCTGACCCTCCAGCGGTCTCCCCACACCTCCAGTTCCCAGCCCCTCCACAATCCTGTAAGGTCTAATTCCACAGCAAATCCCTTAGCCTGTGCTCACATGGTTCTGCTTCTTCCCTGACTGAATCCTGACACTTCCTTCAAGGTGGGCGTAAGTGGCGAGCGCTCTCTGGGCCCTGGGAATGCACCTGAACCAGGATGCCCCTCCCCAGGGGCCTTCCCTTCTTCAGCAGCTCCAGAGGGAGGCTTGCTTCCCTCAGCCCTTAGCAGAATGATTTGTTAAAAGGGTTACATCAGCCCCACACTAGCCCGAAAGCCCTCAGGGACGGGGCAGGGTCTTTGATCCCCATCTCTTAGGGCGGTGAGGAGGAAGCCACAATATGCTGGGTACCTGCTTGGTGCTAGATACTTCATCATTTTATCCTCGCAAAAAGCTACTGCCCCAGCTTGCAGTGAAAAGCTGATAGGGAGGGAGGTTGCTGGAGCTGGAGTTTGACCCCACACTTGAACCCACGCTTACCAAGTACCAAAGCCTACAGGTCCCGTGACCTGCCCACCTTCCCACAGCTGCGGCGGCAGGGATTTCTGCCCATGTCTGGCCTCTGCTGGGCCCTGAGGTCCTGAGCTCCTGGGCCTTGCTGCTCTCTGCATCCCATGGCTCCCCCAGGAGGAAGGAAGTCTTAGAAAGGATGCATTCAACTGCCCAGTCTCTATAATAATTATTATTTTATAAATATACATACATATAGGCCAGGCGCGGTGGCTCACGCCAGTAATCCCAGCACTTTGGGAGGCCAAGGCAGGTGGATCACGAGGTCAGGAGATCAAGACCATCCTGGCTAACACGGTGAAACCCCATCTCTCCTAAAAACACAAAAATTTAGGTGGGCGTGGTGGCAGGCATCTGTAGTCCCAGCTACTCAGGAGGCAGAGGCAGGAGAATGGCGTGAACCTGGGAGGCAGAGCTCGCAGTGAGCCAAGATCGCGCCACTGCACTCCGGTCTGGGTGACAGAGCAAGACTCTGTCTCAAAAAAAAAAAAAAAAGATATACATACATATATATTATTGCTATCTCTATTCTCTGAGCACCATTCTGAATGTTTGTGTCCCGCACACATTGTTTTCTCTACCGATACCCTTCCTTCCATTTTTCTGCCCAGAAACCCTAAGTGTCCTTCAAGTGCTCGAACTGTATCTCTTCATGAAGCCTGCCCTGAGCTGTCATAGTTACAATTCATTTGTCCTTCCAGTGCACTCAAGACCTACCTCTGTAACAAGTGCGTTTGGAATACACTGCTTACTGCTTCACCAAGTCTTGTTAGGTGCTTCACTAACGGGCAGTTTGGTTACTTCCAGTGAGTCATTATTACATGCAATACTGCAAAGAACATCTTTCTGCAACTTTCCTTAGATCTATGTGCTTTTTTCCTAGGGTGAACCCTGCAAATGGAATTGTTGGTAATAGCCTTTGTGTAATTCACATTTTTATTTTTACTAGATACTACCAAATGGTCATTTTTACATGTCTACCAGCCATTTTTAAGTGTACTTGTTTACTCAAAATCTTACCAATGCTCGATATTATCAAACTTAGTTGTTTTCCACTATAATGGAAGGAAATGGTGTTTTATTTATTTTAATGGAAGGAAAGGGGGAAGGTCAAAAGGCTGAATTTCTTTTTTTTTTTTTTTTTTGAGATGGAGTCTTGCTGTCACCAAGCTGGAGTGCAGTGGGGCAATGTAGGCTCACTGCAACCTCTGCCTCCCAGGTTCAAGCGATTCTCCTGCCTCAGCCTCCCGAGTAGCTGGGACTGCAGGCCTGCGCCATTATGCCTGGCTAATTTTTTGTATTTTAGTAGAGATGAGGTTCCACCATGTTGGTCAGGCTGATCTCAAACTCCTGACCTCAGGTGATTTGCCTGCCTCGGCCTCCCAAAGTGCTGGGATTACAGGCATGAGCCACGGCACCCGGCCTAAAAGACTGAATTTCTATGATCACTTGTAAGGCTATTGAACACTCCAGTTTTTTTCTCATATTAATTGCCTGCCATGTCCCTTGCCCACTTTTTTCTATTTATAGGATTTCTTTTATATGTTTGAGATGCTAATTATTGGTCATTTACGTATGTTGAAAATATTTCTCTGTTTGTCATTTGACATTTTCTTTATTTTCTGTCATACTGAAGTTTTAAAGTCTTTGGATGTCAAATTTACCAATCATTTCCTTTATGAGTTTTGCCTTGGGTATCCTATATTAGAAGACATTCTCTTCATGCAAGTTTAATTACATCATTCTCCTAATAAGTTTCAAGGCACTGTCCTATATTTTCTTCTAATAATTTAAAATTATTTTTATTTGTTAATTTCCTCTGGGTTCTATTTTAAGCTATTTTCCCAAATAAATAGCCCATTTTCCCAGTACCATTTACTAAATAATCAATTCTTTCTCTACACATTTCAAATACTCCCTCCAGCAGATATAAAATTTCCACATAAATGTGTCTGCTCTTGGGTGCTTTATTATTTTCTGTTGAGCCATCCTGTCCCTGAGCCAGTGTGATTCTGCTTGATGATTGAAGTCTTCATACCAAGTTGGCAAATTTCCCCACTTTCTAACTACTTTTTTAGAATCATCTTGCCTATTTTTGGATCTGAATTCTGAATTCATCCCTCTGAATATTTGTTTGTTTGTTTGAGACGGAGTCTCGCTCTGTTACCTAGGCTAGAATGTAGTGGTGCGATCTCAGCTCACTGCAAGCTCTGCCTCCCGGGTTCACGCCATTCTCCTGCCTCAGCCTCCCGAGTAGCTGGGACTACAGGCACCCGCCACCACGCCCGGCTAATTTTTTGTATTTTTTTTAGTAGAGACGGGGTTTCACCGTGTTAGCCAGGATGGTCTCGATCTCTTGACCTCGTGATCCACCCGCCTCGGCCTCCCAAAGTGCTGAGATTACAGGCTTGAGCCACTGCGCCCGGCCCCCTCTGAATATTAAGACAATTTGTTATATGCAAAACTTCAGTGGATTTTTATTGTGATTGCAATGAATATGTAGATTAATTGAGGGGTTATTGACATCTTTGCAAAGTAGATGCCTCCCATCCATAAATATGGCATATTTCTACATTTAATCAGTCGTTCTTTTGTGTCCTTCAGCTAAGTATTATTTTCCGTTTTTAATATGACCTTATTTCCTTTTCTTTTCTGATTGGTTATATGTTGTAGTATACAAAAACTTTTGATTTTTGTCTTTTTTTTTTTTTTTTTAATTGAGACTGATTCTCACTCCGTCGCTGAGGCTGGAATGTAGTGGCATGATCTCAGCTCACTACAACCTCTGCTGCCCGGGTTCAAGCGATTCTCATGCTCAGTCCCAAATAGCTGGGACTACAGGTGCACACCACCATGCCCAGCTACTTTTTTTGTATTTTTAGTAGAGGTGGAGCTTGGCATGTTGGCCAGGCTGGTCTCAAACTCCTGACCTCAGGTTATCTGCCCACCTCGGCCTTCCAAAGTGCTGAGATTACAGACATGAACCACCGTGCCCAGCCAAACTTTTGATTTTTGTATGTTTGATATTGTGTCTGATAATCTTGCTGAATTTTCTTAATCGTTTAACAGTTGGCTGGGCACGATGACTCATGCCTGTAATCCCAGCACTTTGGGAGGATAAGCCAGGTGGATCACCTGAGGTCAGGAGCTCAAGACCACCCTGGCCAACATGGCCAAACCTTGTCTCTACTAAAAATACAAAAATTAGCTGGATGTGGTCCCAGGCACCTGTAATCCCAGCTACTTGGGAGGCTGAGGCAAGAAGAATCGCTTGAACTTGGGAGGTAGAGGTTGCAGTGAGCCAAGATTGGGCCATTGCACTCCAGCCTGGGTACCAGAGCAAGACTCTGTTTCAAAAAAAAAAAAAAAAAAAAAATTAACAGTTAATATTCCTAGAATCTTTAGGGAAGCAACTGTATTGTCTATGAATAATAATATTCACCCTCCTTTCTTTTTTTTTTTTTCTTTTTTTTTTTTTGAGACGGAGTCTTGCTCTGTCACCCAGGCTGGAGTGCAGTGGCCGGATCTCAGCTCACTGCAAGCTCTGCCTCCCGGGTTTACGCCATTCTCCTGCCTCAGCCTCCCGAGTAGCTGGGACTACAGGCGACCACCTCGTCGCCCTGCTAGTTTTTTGTATTTTTTAAAGTAGAGATGGGGTTTCACCGTGTTAGCCAGGATGGTCTTGATCTCCTGACCTCGTGATCCGCCCATCTCGGCCTCCCAAAGTGCTGGAATTACAGGCTTGAGCCACCGTGCCCGGCCTTCACCCTCCTTTCTAATGTTTGTGTAGCATTTATATTTTCTTGTCTGATTACATTGGATAGGATAGTTATATCATGTTAGAGATTAGGCATGAAAACAGGCATATTGGATTATTCCTTGTTTTAATGTCTTTATTCTTTCTTCATTAAGCATTATGCCAGCTGTGCATTTTTGGTGAATACATCATTTAAGGCTACATGTAGTCACAGAAAAAATAAACAGGATTTAGTGACTTAAAGAAATATAGATTTCATTTTTGTCCCTTAAAATGTGCAGAGGAAGGCCGTCTAAGTTGTTTTTGTTCTTGTGGTTACAATGTGGCTGCTGTTTCTCCAGGCCTTGGATTGCCCTCCAGGGAGGGAAAGAGGAAAGGTAAAAAGACTGAATCTGTCTCTTTTTAGCTGAAAAACATAAATTTCTCAAAAGTTTTAAGATTATATTGCAATTTTCTGCTGGGCATGGTGGCTAATGCCTGTAATCCCACCACTTTGGGAGGCTGAGGCGGATGGAGCACCTGAGTTTGAGAGTTTGCGACCAGACTGGCCAATGTAGAGAAACCCCATTTCTACTAAAAATACAAAATTAGCCGGGCGTGGAGGCGCATGCCTGTAATTCCAGCTACTTGGGAGGCTGAGGCAGGAGAGTCGCTTGAACCCGGGAGGTGGAGGTTGTGGTGAGCCAAGATCACACCACTGCACTCCAGCCTGGGCAACGAGAGGGAAACTCAGTCTCAAAAAAAAAAAAAAAAAAAAAGTGCAGAGGCGGGCAGTCCAGGGTTCTTTTCAGTTTCCTGATACTTCTTTAGCCATGTTTTTGTTCTTATGGTTACACTTTGGCTGCTGCTTTTCCTTGGGTTGACTTCCAGGGAGGGAAAGAGAAAAGGTCAAAAGGCTGAGTCTGTCTCTTTTTAGCTGAAAAACAAATTTCTCAAAAGTGTTAAGATCATACTGTAATTCATTTTTTTTTTTTTTTTTTTTGAGATGGAGACTTGTTCTGTCGCCAGGCTGGAGTGCAGTGGAGTGATCTCAGCTCACTGCAACAACCTCTGCCTCTGCAGTTCAAGCGATTCTCCTGCCTCAGCCTCCCGAATAGCTGGGACTACAGGCACGTGGGACCACGCCCGGCTCATTTGTTGTATTTTTAGTAGAGAAGGGGTTTCACCATGTTGGTCAGGATAGTCTCGAACTGCAGACCTTGTGATCTGCCTGCCTCTGCTTCCCAAAGTACTGGGATTAGAGGTGTGAGCCACCGCATCCAGCCTGCAATTTCCATCTTTTGGCTGCACATAAGTTATGTCACTATTCTCAGCTGTGGGAGTGTTTAACTGGGTGTGTTGCATCCTCTCTGTTAGATAGGTTTTAAAATTTCTGAATAGGTACTGAATTTTATCAATTGCTTTTTTCTTTCTTGATTGAGCAATTTTTTTCTCATCTTTTTTTTTTTTGAGACGGAGTCTCGCTCTGTCGCCCAGGCTGGAGTGCAGTGGCCGGATCTCAGCTCACTGCAAGCTCCGCCTCCCAGGTTCACGCCATTCTCCTGCCTCAGCCTCCCAAGTAGCTGGGACTACAGGCGCCCACCACCTCGCCCGGCTAGTTTTTTTTTTTGTATTTTTTAGTAGAGACGGGGTTTCACCGTGTTAGCCAGGATGGTCTCGATCTCCTGGCCTCGTGATCCACCCTTCTTTAAAGAAATGTTTATTCAAGTTTTTTTTTTGTAACATTTTAAAAATTGGGTTATATATTTTTTCCACTGTTGAGTTGTACCAATTCTTTATACGTTTTGGGTTTTGTTTTTTTGTTTTGAGACAGGGTCTTGCTCTGTTATGCAGACTGGAGTACAGTAGCACAGTCACAGCTTACTTGACCTTCTGGGCTCAAACCCTCCTCCCATCTCAACCTCCCAAGTAGCTGTGACCACAGGCACACACCACCATGCCTGGATAATTTTTAAATTTTTTGTTGAGACGGGTTCTCACTATGTTACCGGGCCTGGACTCAAACTCCTGGGCTCAAGTGATCCTCCCACCTCAGTTTCTCAAAGTGCTGGGATTAAGGAGTGAGCCACTGCACCTGGCTAAATGTTGGATATCTACCCCTAATTGGCTGGGTGTGGTGGTTCACCCTTGTAATTCCAGCACTTTGGGAGGCTGAGGCGCTTGGATCACTTGCCGTCAGGAGCTTGAGACCAGCCTGGGTAATATGGTGAAACCCCACAATGGAGTTTTGTCTTCTTTAACTGAGAAATGAGGATCGTGACCATCCCTGCCAAGCAGGAGAGGAGATGGGCTGATATGTGCAGTGAGGCCCAACGTGGTGAAACCCCGTCTCTACTAAAAATACAGAAATTAGCCGGGCATGGTGGCGGGCGCCTGTAATCTCCACTACTCAGGAGGCTGAGGCAGGAGAATTGCTTGAACCCAGGAGGCGGAGGTTGCAGTGAGCCGAGATCGCACCATTGCACTCCAGCCTGGGCAACAGAGCAAGACTTTATTTCGGAAAAAAAAGAGTAGTCACTTCAATAAATGGTGAGACCAGCTTTGCAAAGATGACGATGGTGAGAGAAGTCTAGCATGACTGACTCCATCCCGCTTCTAGTCTCACGGGCTGGCTGTCTTTGCTTATTCCTGGGCATAGGCCAAATCAACCATGGGAGAAATTTAGTTCATAGTCTAACGTTGCCATTTCAAGTCCACAGGGGTCCCCTCTTTCCACTCCATGCTTAGTTATGAATTTATTACTCTGCTTTAAAATGTACATATTTTTTGTAATCCCAGCTACTCAGGTGACTGAGGCAGGAGAATCGCTTGGACCTGAGAGGTGGAGGTTGCAGTGAGCCGAGATCGCGCCATTGCACTCCAGCCTGGGAGACAGAACGAAACTCTGTCTCAAAAAACAAACATGACTTGAAATGGTCATGTCTTTCTTTAAAACCAAAGAACGTGTGCATGGCGGATGTCTTCCTGTCACTTCGCACAGCCTACTGCCACAGTGCCTGAGCCCCACACCCCAAACTCACTGTCCTGCTCGGGGACCGCCAGACCACACTGAACATTGAGGGCACCCCAAGTACTCTGCTATCCTCACCTCACTCCTGCAGTAATTGGCTAAATGAATAATTCAGAAGTGAAGCCAAAAAGAGAAATGCACATGGGGAACAGGAGAGGCGAGCAGAGGCCACAGCCTGGAGGCCTGGGCTGATAACGCTGGGAAGAGATGTCTCCAGGGACTGCCTGTGGGGAGCAGTCTGCCATTCAGAACACACCTAGAGAGGCCTCAACCACTAATAGCACCCATTCCTGAGTCCCCTGCCTGCCCCCAAAACTGTCCTTGAAAACCCCGGACCTCTGGGCCATACAAAGGACTCCGGTCCTTTCATATGGCTGGCACTGAGTTAAACTCCTTACTGCAATACCGTGGTCTCAGTGAACTGGTTTTGTCTGTGCAGCAAGCAGGAAGAACCCACCGGGCAATTACAATGGTATTGGGAAAACTGGATTTCCACATGCAAAAGAATGAATGCTGTTATCCCAAGTGGTTGGGGATGCAATCACAGGGGTGTGGAAATGGTCCTCATGCACTGAGTCCACCTCTGGGTGAGGCCACAGGTTGAGTCCAGCTGGGATGAGTCTGAAAAACATCTCAAAAGGCCAATCTTAGGTTCCACAATAGTGATGCTATCTACAGGAGTAATTGGGGAAGACGCAAATCTTGTGACCTCTGGCCACATGACTCCTGAGCAGTAAGGGCTTACAGAAACTATGCCTGTATTTTCACAGAATTCAGTCTCCCCACAAATCCTAATCTTGTGGCCTTCATTAGTCTTACGAAAGTGGGTTCAGCTCCTGGACAAGGACAGGATCAGTTTTAGGGAGGTTCTATTATCATCCTTGCTTCAATGTTAGCATAGCAGACAAGGGCAGAACCAGAAATTAACACATGCGGGGGAAGTTATACAGCACAAATAGGACAATCTGTGGAAGAACCAAGGGAATGGTGATAGCAGAATGTCAGGAAAGGACTTTATCATGTATAGACCTTAGAGAAATAGAGAAGGAACTGAGACAAGAATCAATTTGAATCCTTGGAAATAAAAAACTGTAGTTACTCACCATGTTGACCAGGCTGGTCTCGAACTCCTGACCTCAGGTGATCCACCTGCCTCGGCCTCCCAAACTGCTGGGATTACAGGCATGAGCCACTGCATCCAGTCAAGAAGGGACTAGTCTTTCTCCATCGTGTCCTCTTGGTGCCCTTGTCAAAAATTAGTTGGCGGGATATGTTTAGATTTATTTCTGGACTCTCTGTTGTGTTAATGTCAATTTTTCCATAGCCTCTTCTCCTCTTTTTCTTTTTTTTTTTTCTTGCTGCAAAAAGCTTTCTTTCCCTTTGGTCCAAGGCTTGGGAGAAGGCTGCAGGGTGGTTAAAAAGCTGCCTACTGGCTGGAAGGAGAGGTTGGGCGGAAGCCCTGATCCCAGGAGGTGCAGAGGTGCCCCTCAAAGGCTGCTGGGCTCTGGAGGCCCTGGTTGTGGTTGTGGGTGGGCTTTTGGAAGAGACACTGGCGCAGGCGGGCCTGGGGGCTGGCTGGCCAGCAAAGGTAACTGTGGTGGTTGCCCATCGTCTTGATGAGTTTCATCTTCCCATTTAGGAAATGGCTGTCCAGAAAGTCACAGAGATGAGGGTCTGTGTGGGCAGAACCGAGGGCATGCAGATCCATGAGGGCCTGGTTCAAATTCTTCTCCAGGCAATGATGGCTTTGATGGCATCCATGGTTTTCCCCATTCATCTAGAAATGGCTTCTGCGCACCTTGGAAGATGGTGCAGCTGGTTTTGCATTTCCAAGAGACACACCGTGCCCTTGTGCTTCTATTGAACCAACTCACGGAAGCAGCAGCCAAAGCGCTCCAGAGCCACTCATTGTGGTTAAAACAGAAGCCCAGGAATGGTAAGTGCAGGAGACCTGCCAAAGCACATGGACCAGGCAGCTGACCGCAGCTTCCTCCTCGGTGGAATCATTCTGACGAATCTGGGAGATCATGGTTGGTTGGCAATAAGGAGCTAACCTTATTTCTAACAACAACGGTGTTGGCTGGTCCTGGAAGCAGGATATGGCTGAGAAGATGGTCCTGGAGGTTGCAACTAGAGAAGAGATTGGAGGTTAGGAGAGGCTGGAAGAGAGGGAATCCTCAGGTCTGTTCTGTCGAAGCAAGGGACAGATGTGTGAGACCACCGGGAGTGCTGCCTAGACCTGCATTTTTTCTTTTTTTTTGAGACAGAGTCTTGCTGTGTCACCCAGGCTGGAGTGCAGTGGCGCAATCTTAGCTCACTGCAACCTCCGCCTCCCAGGTTTGAGCAATTCTACCGCCTCAGCCTCCTGAGTAGCTGGGAGTCCTGTAGGAGCCCACCACCATGCCCGGCTAATTTTTGTATTTTTAGTAGAGACGGGGTTTCACCATATTGGCCAGGCTGGTCTCTAACTCCTGACCTCAGGTGATCCGCCTGCCTTGGCCTCCCAAAATGCTGGGATTACAGGCATGAGCCACTGCGCCCAGCCTGGACCTGCATTTTTAATGTGTGTCTTTAATATGCAGAACATAGATACGAAATGAAAAGAAATCCGATATATTTTGATTTTTATGTTATTTTGTTGTTTGGTTTTGGCGTCTTTTTTGAGACAGGGTCTCACTCTGTCACCTTGGCTGGAATACAGTGGCATGATCATAGCTCACTACAACCTCAAATCCTGGGCTCAAGCGATTGTCCCACCTCAGCCTGGGGCTACATGTGCACACCACCACGTCTGGCTAATTTTTTTATTTTTAGTAGACACGAGGTCTCGCCATGTCGACAAGGCTGGTCTTGAACTCCTGAGCTCAAGCGATGAGCCACCTCGGCCTCCCAAAGTACTGGTGTAAGCCACCGAGCCTGGCCTGATTTTCTCTTTCTTTCTTTCTTTTTTTTTTTTTTGAGTTGGAGTCTTGCTCTGTCGCCCAGGCTGGAGTGCAGTGGCACTATCTCAGCTCACTGCAACCTCTGCCTCCCGGGTTCACGCCATTCTCCTGCCTCAGCCTCCCGAGTAGCTGCGACTACAGGTGTCTGCCACCACGCCCCGCTAATTGTTTTGTACTTTTAGTAGAGACAGGGTTTCACCATGTTAGCCAGGACGATCTCCTGACCTTGTGATCTGCCTGCCTTGGCTTCCCAAGGTGCTGGGATTTATACAGCCTGCAGAACTGTGAGCCAATTAAACTTATTTCCTTTATAAATTACTCAGCCTCAGGTATCTCCTCTTTCTTTTCTTTTCTTTTCTTTTTTTTTTTTTTTTCCTTTTCTTTTGGGACAGAGTCTCTCCCTATCACCCAGGCTGGAGTGCAGTGCTGCAATCTCAGCTCACTGTAACCTCAGCCTTCCGGGTTCAAGCGATTCTCCTGCCTCAGCCTCCCAAGTGGCTGGGATTACAGGCACGTGCCACCATGCCCAGCTGATTTTTGTGTTTTTAGTAGAGATGACGTTTCACCATGTTGGCCAGGCTGGTCTCAAACTCCTGACCTCAGGTGATCCGCCTGCCTCAGCCTCCCAAAGTGTTGGGATTACAGGCGTGAGCCACTGTGATGGGCCAGGTATTTTTTCGTAGCAATGCAAAATGAACTAATACACATGTCAGTACCCACAACATACCTGGAATATAGCGGCCCATCAGTATTTGTTGAAGGAAAGAAATATGCCACCCTGGCTGGGCGCCTTGGCTCATGCTTGTAATCCCAGCACTTTGGGAGGCCGAGGCAGGTGGATCACGAGGTCAGGAGATTGAGACCATCCTGGCTAACACGTTGAAACCCCATCTCTATTAAAATATTACAAAAACATTAGTCGGGCTTGGTGGTGGGCGCCTGTAGTCCCAGCTACTTGGGAGGCCGAGGCAGGAGAATGGCGTGAACCTGGGAGGCGGAGGTTGCAGTGAGCCGAGATCACACCACTGCACTCCAGCCTGGGCGACGGAGCAAGACTCCGTCTCAAAAAAAAAAAAAGAAATATGCCACCCCACTCTGGAATATGCTCTGTATTTGTTACCTATAACTGCATAACAAATTACTCCAAAACATGGCAGTTAAAACGGTATACATCTATTATCTCCCAGTTTCTGCAGGTTGGGAATCTGGGCAAGGCTTACCTGGATGCCCGCAGCTCACAGTCCTCTGCAGGTTGTAGTTCAGCTATAAGCAAGGTCTGCTGTCATCTGAAGGCTCACCTGGGGCTGGAGAAGCTCCTTACATGCACATGGAAGTGGTGTTCACGGGGCAGCCTCATGAGATTCATGTCCAAACTCACTCACCCACCTGGTTGCTGTCAGGCCTGAGTTCCTTACCATCTGGGCCACCCCACAGGCTGCATGAGAGTCCCCACCGTGAGTGTCCCCACCATGAGTGTCCCCACCGTGCAGCAGCTGGTGAGTCAAGAAAAAGAGAACAAGAGAGGGCGTGCATAAATGGAAGTCATAGGCTTTCCTTTGTAAACAAGTGTCAGAATTCACATCCCATCCCTTCTGGAGTTTTTTTTGTTTTGTTTTGTTTTGTTTTGTTTTTTTTTTTTGAGACAGAGTCTCACTCTGTTGCCCAGGCTGGAGTGCAGTGGCACCACCTCGGCTCACTGCAAGCTCAGCCTCCTGGGTTCACACCATTCTCCTGCCTCAGCCTCCCGAGTAGCTGCCTCAGCCTTCCAAGTAGCTGGGACTCCAGGCACCCGCCACCACGCCTGGCTAATTTTTTTTTTTTTTGTATTTTTTAGTAGAAACGGGGTTTCACCGTGTTAGCCAGGATGGTCTCGATCTCCTGACCTCGTGATCTGCCCACCTCGGCCTCCCAAAGTGCTGGGATGACAGGCGTGAGCCACTGCGCCCGGCCTCCAGGTGAGGACTCTTTGAGGGGCTGTACATACGCCCGGCCCTCCAGGTGAGGACTCTTTGAGGGGCTGTACATACGCCCGCCCTCCAGGTGAGGACTCTTTGAGGGGCTGTACATACGCCCGCCCTCCAGGTGAGGACTCTTTGAGGGGCTGTACATGTTCATTGCTGTGATACATCCCAGAACTGAGGCATAACCATGGTGTAGATCTGCAGACCTGCTGGGTCCACTGTGAGTCAGATTTGGGGCAAAACTCCATTATCACCTGACTACCATAAACCCCGACTTTGACTGGTAGCACACACTGGCATTTTGCTTCCTAAGAATATTCTAAAAATTTCATAAGTTTTTTTTTTTTTTTTTTGCAATGGAATCTCACTCTATCGCCCAGGCTGGAGTGCAGTGGCGTGATCTCGGCTCACTGCAACTTCTGCTGCCTGGATTCAAGTGATTCTCCTGCCTCAGCCTCCCAAGTAGCTGGGATTACAGGTGCCTGTCATCGCACCGGGCTAATGTTTGTATTTTTAGTAGAGATGAGGTTTCACCATGTTGGCCAGGCTGGTCTTGAACTCCTGACCTTGTGATCTATCCACCTTGACCTCCCAAAGTGCTGGGATTACGGGCGTGAGCCACCGCACCCGGCCAAAATTTCAAAAGATTTAATGTCATTTTAGAGCCCATGTCCAGAAATCCCCAAAAGGTCGTGGCAAGTCCTTTTTCTCCACGCACACAAGCCCTCAATACATGGCCAAATGTCCCTATGGGGAAGAAGTGGACGAAGATTTACAGCATATATTTGTGGCAATGTCACAGAGTCCTTCCTTGGGACACTGAGCCTTCTCTTCAATCAAGGGACTCTGAGTCTGTGAACTAGTTTCAATGTGGAAATTTGCTATATTTATTTCATTCCTTGAGGCCCATTAGCAACTGGCAAAGGTCATGTGGGTCACAGCGTTCTGGTGATCACTGTCTTCCTGCCCATTACAACGAATATACCCCTCTGTCTTTGGTGGTTCAGAACTGCTACCTACCACTGTGGAACTCCACCATCACCCATGAAACCAGGGGAACCATCTCAATAGTGACACTGCCCACTCTCAGACCTGGTCCACGGAGAGCAACCACAGGGTATTTAAATAAGAGGCTAATCTCTTTAGATATGGGAGAGCTGGCAGTTTCCACCAGCAAAGCAAAGACTTGGGTTCAGACAGGCTCAAGGTTCAAGATTCGCAGCTCCACCTGCATCTACTCATATGAATGCGGACAGCCTCTAGAGGCTGGAAAAGGTGGCCAGGTGTGGTGGCTCACTCCAGTAATCCCAGCACTTTGGGAGGCTGAGGCGGGTGGATCACAAGGTCAGGAGATCGAGACCATCCTGGCTAACATGGTGAAACCCTGTCTCTACTAAATATACAAAAAATTAGCCAGGCATGGTGGCGGGCACCTGTAGTCCCAGCTACTCGGGAGGCTGAGGCAGGAGAATGGTGTGAATCTGGGAGGCGGAGCTTGCAGTGAGCCAAGATTGCACCACTGCACTCCAGCCTGGGTGACAGTGCAAGACTCTGTCTCAAAAAGAAAAGAAAAGGAAAAAGAAGAAGAAGAAGCTGGAAAAGGTGAGGAAATCATCTCTCCTAGAGCCTCCAGAAGGAAGAGAGTCCTGCCAGCACCTTGGTTTTAGTCTATTGAGACCCACGTCAGACTTCTAACCCATAGAACTGTGGACTGACCCATTTGTGTTGTTTTAAGCCCTGTAGTTTGTGGTGATTTGTTACAGCAGCAGCAGGATACTGATACACTCACCTTCCCCTAGAACCTAGGAGATGGCTCCAGGGAAGCCTTGCCTCAACTCCTCTCCAGGAGTCGTGTCTTCTGCTATCTGCCACATACTGCCAGGAAGTGGCACTCTGAGTAGAAGTCCTGAACAACCCTTCTCTTGGAATAGCTCCATCATTTCCCCAAATTCTCTCAGAAGTTCAGTGACTTATGGGCATGGATGTCCAATGATTAAGTGGGGAAGATGCCAGCCTTAACCTCTTGTTGTTATTAGTTTATTATCTACCAACAGTCATTGTCTATGGGAAAAATCTAGCCTGGGGGAGACTTCGTGGAATGAGCTTCAGACCCGTGGCTGCAGTTGGTCTTGAGGCTATAAATGATAGTGAACAACTCCCTCCACGTTACAGGTTAAGTTTTGTCCCTGTAAATATTCTTATGTTGAAGTCTTAACTCCCAGTATCTTGGAGATAGGGTCTTTACAGTGGCGATCAAGTTAAAATGAGGTCATTTAGATGGGCTCTAAGCCAATGACGGATGTCCTTATGTAAAAAAGGAAATTTGGATACAGACACAGCCAGCCTGTCACTTCAGAAGGCTGAGCCCACGCTCCATCACGCCAGAAACTTCTGGCTGGTGTGGAATCTGACAGAAGCATGGGTGTGGACCTTATGGCCACGTGCCCATTGCTATGCTGCCCTTGCGAGAAAGGCAGTCATGTGGTCCGAGGATCCCACGTTGGTAAATCCTTAAATAGTGGTCCTGGCAAAAAATGCAGATTTATTTCTGGAATATATGGCAACCCCAATCAGGGTGAATTGTTGTAATTTTTCAAAGCTGAAGAGGTCTCGTGTAATTGTTTTGCCATTGAGTGTGCTGTGGTCTGAATGTTTGTGTCTCCAAAAAGTTCGCCTGTTGGAACCTAACCCCCAGTATGATGGTGTTCTGAGGTTGGGCATTCAGGATGTGATTAGGTCTTGATGGTGGAGGCCTCATGAATGCGATTCGTGTCCTTACAACAGAGGCCTCAGAGAGCTGGCTTGCCTCTCTAACATGCGAGGGGACGGCTGGAAGGCACCATCTATGAACAGAAATCAAGAACTCACCAGGTACTGGATGTGCCAGCACTTTGGCCTTGGACTTCCCAGTCTCCAGAACTGTGAGAAATACATTTCTCTTGTTTAGAAGCCACTCAGTTTATGATAGTTTTTTTGTTTTGTTTTGTTTTAGACGGAGTCTCGCTATGTCACCCAGGCTGGAGTGCAGTGGCGTGATCTCGGCTCACTGAAAGCTCCACCTCCCAGGTTCACGCCATTCTCCTGCCTCAACCTCCCGAGTAGCTGGGACTACAGGTGCCTGCCACTACACCTGGCTCATTTTTTGTATTTTTAGTAGAGACAGGGTTTCACCGTGTTAGCAAGGATGGTCGCAATCTCCTGACCTCGAGATCCGCCCGCCTCGGCCTCACAAAGTGCTGGCATTAGAGGCGTGAGCCATTGCGCGCGGCTGGTAGTTTGTGACAGCACCCCACATGGACAAAGCAGGCTGGTTGGTGGTTTTGAGGGGTGGTGGCTGACAGGGGCTCAGCATGGTCTGTGATGCTGACAGATTTGACATTCCGCAGTGATAGTCCTGGCTCAGCTTTGATGGGAGGAAGTCCCTGCTGTTGGGACATCCGTAGCCTCCTTCTCTGCCACCATGGCCACTCTTCACAGGCCCCTTGTGCAAGCCTAGGGCTGCCTGAGGGGAGGCATTGGTAGACATTGACCCAATGAGTCCTCCTGCCTGCCTGGTTGGTGGTTTCATGCTTCTTCTCTGGTGGGCATTGATGTGCAACACCACGACATTTTACGTGGTGCCCACTGCCAGGAGTCCATCCACATGTGGCCACCTTGTCAAAAATGTCCAGCCTTATTCCTTAGACCCTGACCAAGCAGCCAGGCTGTGTGCTATTGTCCATAAATATAGCTAATATTGGGCCATTCCTCACTCCATTCAAAGTGAATGACCACGTGCTTTGCCTGAGGCTCTGCCCATGGGAGGATTCTCCTTCTCCACTGTCTTTCAGGGCTCCCCTGAGAGGGGGCTCCCCTTCTTCCTGATCAGAGGCCTGACTCTGGCCTGGGAGAGTGCTGAGGCTCCTGCTTCTCTTCACGTGACCTGGGCCAAGCCTCCTCCTTCGGCTGTAGGAGTTCACATGCAGCCATGTGCCTTCAGTGGGTTGTCAATCAACCTGCGCCTATGCTGTTCTCTCACCTCCCTCCTGCCTTCAGTCATCAGAAACATTGCCCCATTCAGGGCACACCCTTCCACTCGGCTTCCAGCTTGGCAGAGCTGCAGACCAGGGAGCGTGCTGGAGTCTTGGCCCTCCACTCACCGCTGGGACTCAGGCCTTTCTGCCCTCTGCCTGGTGAGTCACTTGTCTCTAGAATCCCAGCCTCAGAGTCAGTCTCACAGGCCACTTCCTTACCAAGGTTCTTGGGTCTGTCTGGTGCCCTAGAAGCAGAACCAGAGATGAAGATTCCAGTGCAAGTGACTCCCTAGGGAAGCAGGACAGCTGGTAGAAGATGCTGAGGAAGGTGCAATTCCCAGCCTTGCTTGATCCCCTGGGGACCTCCGGAGCATCAGTGACTGCTCAGCGCTTGTCCCACCTCAGGGTAAGAAGGCTTCCGTGTTCCTGCTCCCATTCCAGGCCTGGGGGTAAAGGAGCTGTATACTCCCAGGCAATGCCAGCTCTCTGCTGGTGAGGGCAGAGCCACTGCAGTGGTGTGAGGGGTAATTATCCAAGGAGAGTGGAGGTACAGGCCTGGAAGAAAAGCTGGCAGAGGGTGCCCACAGGACAGCACAGGCAACATTGATGTTGGCTGCCACGTGCTGCTGGTGCCTTCGTTTCAAAGATGTTATCTGGTTTTCTGGGGCTGCTAGAACAAAGTACTGTGAATTGCAGGCTTGAACAGGACACATTTATTATCTCACAGTCCTGGAGGCTGGAAACCTGAGATCAAGGTGCAGGAAGGGTTGGTTCCTTCTGAGACCTGCGGGGAGACTCTGCTCCAGGCCTCTCTCCTGGTTTCTGGTAGCTGCAGAAGTTCCTCGGCTGGTAGAAAGCATTCTCCCTGCACGTGTCCACTCTGTTTTCTCTGGGTGCATCTGTCTCTGTTCAAATTTCTCCTTCTTATAAGCACGCCAGGCAGATTGGGTGAGAACCCACTCTCGTGACCTCAACTTCATTCAATCATCTACAAAGACCTTCTCACCAAACAAGGCCACATTCACAGCTACTGGGGGGCTAGGGCTTTGATTGTTTTTTTGTGTGTGGGGACACAATTCAGCAGGTGCTAAAATGTAAAACATAGGGTGTCTTAAAATTGATGACATGTGGCACGACCTGGACTCTCCTGAGCCAAATAGTAGTTAGCATGTGTCTTTATTTTTATTATTATTATTATTTTTGAGACAGTCTCACTCTGTCGCCCAGGCTGGAGTGCAGTGGTGCCATCTCGGCTCACTGGAAGCTCTGCCTCCCGGGTTCACACCATTCTCCTGCCTCAGCCTCCTGAGTAGCTGGACTACAGGTGCCCACCACCATGCCCAGCTAATTTTTTTTTTTTTTTTTTTTTTTAGTTTTAGTAGAGGTGAGGTCTCACCGTGTTAGCCAGGATGGTCTTGATCTCCTGACCTTGTCATCTGCCTGCCTTGGCTTCCCAAAGTGCTGGGATTATAGGTGTGAGCCACTGCACCTGGCCTGCATGTGTCTTTATATAAAATTTCTGACTTGGTCTCCTAAATGCACAAAATATCCCCAAACATAATACAACCCTGTGGTTATGTACAGGATTCAAATAGCGACAGATTCTCAATTGAAAACTTGATCCTGGCCGAGCATGGTGGCTCACACCTCTAATCCCAGCACTTTGGGATGCTGAGGCGGGCAGATCACGAGGTCAGCTCGAGACTATCCTGGCTAACATGGTGAAACCCCGTCTCTACTAAAAAAAAAAAAAAAAAAAAAAAAAACACATAAAATTAGCTGGGCGTGGTGGTGGGCGCCTGTAGTCCCAGCTACTTGGGAGGCTGAGGCAGGAGAATGGCGTGAACCCGGGGGGTGGAGCTTGCAGTGAGCGGAGATCGCGCCACTGCCCTCCAGCCTGGGCAAAGTGAGACTCCGTCTCAAAAAAAAAAAAACAACAACAACAACAACAACAAAAAACTTGATCCTGAGCAGTCCTATTGCAGTGGTTGAACTGACACCTCCAGCTCCTCTGAAAAGGCGTCTTTCAGTAACACTCAGGTTTGGGGGGGACTAATAATTAGAATGAGCTTCCGACAACTCAAAGGACTCCACCCTTTCCCCAGCGCCTCCTGCTAGAGGAAGTATGTGGCTGTGGCTGTGACTTGAAAGCCCTGTGGGAACTCACAAGGTGAGGCCCGCTCTTCCCATGTCCTCTCTCTTGCTGCCTCCACACCTATGAGAACGATCTCATCCCAACATGCCTGGGAAGGCCAATTTCAAAGGCACACGCACAAGGTGAACGCCTTCACAGCGAAATAAATGAGGCCTGGGATAGACTCTTCCAGTATTCCCTCTGCCTGGAAAGTCGGTGAGACCCCAGCCTGGAGTCAGTCCCCGCCCCCATCCACTTACCAAGGAGAGGCTGACAGCTTGGAGTGCGGTGAAGCCCTGCAGCGCAGCGCCGAGTTTGGATCTGAACCCCTCACCTGTCCCCGGTCCCTGCCCCAGCGTCTCTCCTCTCTGCCAATCTTTGCTGAAGCCCCTGGGTTCCCACTGAGCTTATGAATCAACCTGTGATCCATGAGGGAAGGGCCCAGCTGGACACAACGCCTTCTCTAAACAGGTGGTCAGCGGTGGGAATCGAAGGCACCCTGCAAGCTTATTAAGACAGATCTTTGGGCACGAGAAGGCCTTGAAGTGCTTCTGAAATATTTTTCTTCAGTTCATTCATTCAGTCAGCAGAACCCATACTTAGGGCCTCCTCATATCTGGGCATCTGACATGAGCTGTGATGTGTGGGGTGGGGGTCAAAGCAGGTGTAGTTCCTCTGAGGGAGGGAGGGAGAGAGAAAGAATTGCTGATCACACGAATAAAGGATTGCAAACTGCGATAAAAGCCAGGGAGGCCAGTGCAGGCTGGCATGAGCACGCAGCCCTCAGGATTGGGCCCAGTGGGGTGGCAGTTGGTGAAGGATTTCCTGGAGAGCTGAGGGCTCCGCGGGAAGCACGCTCGGGCCAGGAGCACTGAGAAGACTGTGAGCGGGGACCTCACAGAGCGGTGGGGAGCAGGGCCACTGGCCTCCCTCCCCTGCCTAAGGAGCCTGGTGTGGGGAGCACCACTGCTGGCCCATTTGGAACTCCCAGCCTTCAAGGCCTGGCTTTCTGTGGGGAGTGGCTTTGACAAGAGCGTCTCTGAGAAAGCACCAAAGAGACCACAGCAGAGAGAAAACAACCCTGCTGCAGGGGAACAACTCTGCAAAGGCTTTGCTCTGGGAACTCTAAGGCGGCTTCCTGGGGTCACTACATTCTGTGTAAAGGGTTCCAGGAATGCTTCCAAGACAGGCAGTCAGACCCAGGGAGATGAGCCCAGACCCAGTGCGGTCATTGGTGCAGGGTGAGGGTGGAGAGCGGGGGCACTGGGTAGGGAGGAGGTGGAGGCACAGAGCCCAGGACAGGGCAGCGGAGGAGGAGCAGGAGGGATGGGCTCCACACTGAGAGCCTGCACACTTCCTCCAGGAAGTCCCCCCTTAGCTTTTCTCTTCACCAGGGAACCACCTGTCTGTCATCTGCCCTAATGCAGGCATCAGGGTTGTCCTTGTCACCCAGCATAGCAGTCCCTCAGGCCTCACCAGGCAGAGGCCCTTGGCCTTACCCAGTGGAGCAGGCACTCAGCTATGCCCCTGGGAGAACAGTGCACGCACGTCCCCTGAGCCCTCTCCTTTTCCTGGTGCTGGGCAGCATCTGCTGTTGGATCTCGGATGATCCTCTCCAGGCCTGGGCTAGGGGTACTGAGAGGGAGGACAGGCATGGGGTGGCGAATATGACTCACAGGTGCCACTACTCTGCTCAGGAGCAGCGGCGCAGGACGACTGGACAGATGGCATGGGGGCCCTGCCTCATCTAGGGTGGGCTTCCTGCAGGGTCTCTGGCTGGACCCCCAGGGCTGGGGTCACAGCCCCATCACTACCTGGGTCTCTGTCGCCCCATACTGTGGAAATATAGCAATGTTTTTTTCTCGTTCTAGGTCATTCATTACTTGTGATTAACTTTCATATATTTAGACTTTCTGGCCTGGTGCGGTGGCTCACGCCTGTAATCTCAGCACTTTGGGAGTCCAAGGCAGACAGATCACAAGGTCAGGAGATCAAGACCATCCTGGCTAACATGGTGAAACCCCATCTCTACTAAAAATACAAAAAAAGTTAGCCGGGCGTGACGGGCGCCTGTAGTCCCAGCTACTCCGGAGGCTGAGGCAGGAGAATGGCATGAACCCAGGAGGCGGAGCTTGCAGTGAGCCAAGATGCCACCACTGCACTCCAGCCTGGGCCGCAGAGTGAGACTCCATCTCAAAAACAACACCACCACCACCACCAAAAAGACTTTCTTCCATGTAAATAAATGGACATATTTGAAGATATTATGGCAGTGGGGCTGGGCACAGTGGCTCATGCCTGTAATGCCAGCACTTTGGGAGGCCGAGGCGGGAGGATCACCTGAGGTCAGGAGTTCAAGACCAGCCTGGCCAACATGGTGAAACCATGAAAATACAAAATTAGCCAGGCGTGGTGGCGCATGCCTGTAATCCCAGCTATTTGGGAGAATTTCCTGAACCTGGGAGGTGGAGGTTGCAGCGAACGGAGGTTGTGCTATTGCACTCCTGCCCGGGCAACAAGAGTGAAGCTCCATCTCAAAAAAAAAGAAAAAAATAATGGCAGTGGTTCTTAATCTCAGCACATCTTGACAGTGATATCTTGGCTTGGACCAGTTCATTGCGTGGGTGGGCACCTGTCCTGTGTATTGCAGGATGTTTAACAACGTCCCTGAACTCTACCCACCAGATGCCGGTAGCATCACTCCCCTATGTTGTGACAGCCAAAAACATCTGCAGACATTTCCAGATCATTGCAAAATCACCCCCAGTTGAGAGCCACTGACATACAGGGTTGGGCCCCAAGTTCTCAGATGAGACTGGGAAAGGTGGTTCCTTTTGTATAAGCCAAGTGTGAGCAGGACTGAAGAACAAGAGAGGTGAACTGGGAGCCTGGGGTGAGGCCATTCAGGTCATGGTCTCGCGCCCACGGAGAAGCCACATTGTGCAGTTGTCCTTAGAGTCCCCACGTGTGGCTCACCAGGGCCCTCAGGCGAGCTCCCGCAACGTTGAAAGTCACTGTGTGGCCCAGCACTAGCCACTGTGAAACTGCTCCTTGTGGGCCCGTCTGCAGCGCTGGCCCCAGCACACATCTGTATCTCCCCACACGACAGCCAGTCCAGCCTCGGAAGGCAGCTCTCCGAAAAGCTCCCGGAGCCATTACCGCCACGCACTTTATGCTCCCAATTCCTTCCGTTCTTTCTCAGACACGGTCTACAGCTCCAGGGGAGCTGCTCGTATCAGATTGTTTCAGGAACGGAAATAGGCACTGTGACAATGAACGCTGCTGCTCTTTCTGGAAGCCCACAGCTTTGTTTCTTCCTACTACTTAAAGCTACAACAAATAACCACCATGATTCTCACTGTATCAGTGAGGACTCTTTTTTCTTTTTTTTTTTTTTTTGAGATGGAGTCTCACTCTTTCGCCAGGCTGGAGTGCAGTGGTGTAATCTCTGCTCACTGCAACCTCTGCCTCCCGGGTTCCAATGATTCTCCTGCCTCAGCATCCCGAGCAGCTGGACTACAGGTGCACGCCACCACACCCAGCTAATTTTTGCATTTTTTGAGTAGAGACAGGGTTTCACCATGTTGACCAGGATAGTCTTGATCTCTTGACCTCATGATCCGCCCACCTCGGCCTCCCAAAGTGCTGGGATTACAGGCATGAGCCACGGCGCCTGGCCAGTGAGGACTCTTTAAAGTTACAGGAGATAGGAGCTCAACTTGAGCTGACTTAAATAACAGAAATGTCCAGAGGCAGGGAGATCAGGCAGGGCTGGACCCAGAGCCAGATGCTGTCCACCTTCAGCTCTGCTTCCCTCCACTGTAGCCTCACTCTTCTGCGGGCCCCCTAATAGGGCAGCTCCAGGCTTGGATTGTCCTTACTGCTTACAATCTCAGTGGAAAGAGTGCTGCCTTGCCAGTGCTTCCAGTGAGGTCCTGGGATGCAATCGTAAGGGTATTGGGTTCCATACCCACCCCTCAGCTAAGCCCTGGAGTCGAGGGGATGGAATACATGCAGTGGCCACGTCCAACTCATATGCCCACCCCAAGTGACGCAGGACTGTTGAGTGGGGCAGAGGCCTGTTCTTCTAAATCAGGGGGCTGAGGATGATGAGGGAGGGTAGATCTGGGGGCACTGCTTCATTCTCTTTTCCTGTTAATCGCTGACATGCCGCCTGCCCTACCAGCAGGAAGCCATCCCATCCCTGGGTTGAAAATGCTCCTTGCCCTGGGAGCTCAATTCTCTTCCAAATGCCCCACGGCCATAGGACAGGGCTGTCAGGCCTTGACGGTGGAAGCCCCTTGATACCCACAGGCAGCCTTGCAGATGAGTCCTACCTGCCCTCTTCTGGCTCCTTGTTCCCTACTGTGGTGAGTCCCACAGCAGGCTCTGCCTGGCTCACAGCTCTGCTCCTGGTCTGCGGCCATCCCTGGCCACTTGTCCCGAGACACATCGCTGTGGGGCTGGGATCAGAAAAGTTTCCAGTATCCCCTCTGGCTATGTTCTCTGGAACTTTCAGGCTGGGTGCTGGGGTCCTGCCTGGCTGCCCCTTCCTCTGGGGAATGGGTGTCGCCAGCCTGTCTGCCCTTCTGCACCTCCTGGCTCTGATCTGGGTCATCCTGGCCCCCCAGGAAAGTTTCCTGTGCTGTATCTTGGAAAGGAGACGTTGCTGTCTTAGTCCTTCCCTCCCAGGAGGCCCGCCCTCCTGTGGACACTGACTCACCTCCAACACTCTGCTGCTGATCAGACTCACACAGGGGGTACTGGAGGGTGGCTTCGTTCCTGTCACCGTCTGGCCCACCAGGATACTTACGGTGCTGACTCGTTCTGTGTCCCTGTAACTAGACATGCTCAAGTGCCTGTCTAGACCATATTATACAATAAGAACTTCGCTCTTTCTTCCATATACAGTCCATACTATAGACGCTACCTATAGCCACACCTAATGATCTCTGCGACCTTCACTCTGTTATCTACACAAAAGAGTCTCTAGGATAAAGAAGGTCAGCACTGCAGTGATTTTCCACCCCTACGTACCTTAACCAAAATGCAGTTGGTGACTGGGCGTGGTGGCTCATGCCTATAATCTAGCACTTTAGAAGGCCGAGGTGGGCAGATCACTTGAGGTCAGGAGTTCCAGACCAGGATGGCCAACATGGTGAAACCTTGTCTCTACTAAAAATACAAAAATTAGCTGGGCATGGTGGCAGGTGCCTGTAGTCCCAGCTACTCCAGGAGGCTGAGGCAGGAGAATCGCTTGAGCCTGGGAGGCAGAGGTTGCAGTGAGCCAAGATAGTGCCACTGCAATCCAGCTTGGGGAAAAGAGCTAGACCCTGTCAAAATAAAATAAAATAAAATAAAATAATAAAATAAAATAAAATAAAATAAGTACAATACAATACAATAATACAATAAAATAAAATAAAACTGCAGTTGGTAACTTATCTCATGAAAAGAACAAACCTCTGCTCTTCCAGCACACCAGCACCTGCACAGTGTGTCCCTCCTCAAAGGCCCTCCCGGTGGGTAAGGGCTATATTTCAAGCTCCTCCACAGACAGTCTGGCCTGCTGACTGTTCTGTGTGGCTCCCAAGGCCCGGGTCTGGTTTCCATTGTTTACAATTATCCATTTATTTCTACAAAGCCTGGATTTTGAAGAATCTGAGTCTTGAGATCAGCCAAATAAATCAATGGTATTTACTTTTCAGGAAGATACTAGCTTCTATGGTTGTCAAAGGCATTTCCATGCTGTCTCTTTGTGTCTTCCAAAATAAAGCAGTGGGTCTTGGAAAAACCTGTTAGAGTGTGATCTGGTTAGTGATTTTTCCATTGACTTCAATCCTGAAGGCAAGAAAATCAGACGGCCACAGCGGGCTTTAGCATTTCCTTCTCACACACCCTGGACCTTGGGGGTTTTCTAGGCCAACTTCCTCACCTCAACCCAGGAGCAAACTGTACCGTGGAGGCCCCAGCTGATTTACCTGAGTCCCCCCCAGCTAGTGCCTTAGCTGGGATAGGAATGCAGGTCTCCTGACTCTTGGTTCAGGCACTTTAGACTCCACGAGGATAAAATGAGCAGTCAGCAGGAGGAGCCTATGAGCTCGAAATTCACAGGCCCAAGAAGGACTGTGCCAAGCAGTAACTTTATGAAAGGGAAGTTATTCTGCCATCCCCTCAGAGAGAGGACATGTCTTTATTAATTAAGCACATTTGTACAGTCAGCCAAAGAATGAAGGAAAAATTAGTATTCTGTCATTTGGAAGTTTTGTAAAGGAACATCTTGTTCAGCCTATAAAACAGTGCATTAATCTTCTGTCCTATATAGGAAAGGCATATGCTATTTTAAAAAAGTAAGTTAGGGTGTGAGGAATTGACAGGTTTCCAGCTCCACTTGGTAACACTTTGCAGGAAATCTGGACTGGTCCAGGAGCTCCTCCAGGCTGAATGGTATTGGCATTAAGCCTGCAATTCATGTATGCTGTCACTAAGTGGTGGTAGGGATCACAGCCATGTGGTCCAAACATACAGTCACAGAGCTTCCTTGTTCTTCTTTTTCCCCCCAAAACAACAGACAAAAGATTTTAGAGATCTTTAACTCTCCAAAGGGTTAAAAACCAGGGTTACAAATGATAATTGCATTTTTTCCCTCAGGGATAGATAATATCATATACTTCAAAAACGAAAAGGTGCTGCGCATGGTGGCTCACGCCTGTAATCCCAACACTTTGCGAGGCTGAGGCGGGCGGATCATGAGGTCAGGAGATCGAGACTATCCTGGCTAATGTGGTAAAACCCTGTCTCTACTAAAAATACAAAAAATTAGATGGGCGTGGTGGCGGGTGCCTATAGTCCCAGTTACTTGGGAGGCTGAGGCAGCAGAATGGCGTGAACCCGGAAGGTGGAGCTTGCAACGAGCCGAGATTGCACAACTGCTATCCAGCCTGGGCGACAGAGAGAGACTCTGTCTCAACAAAAAAAAAAAAAAAAAAAAAAAAAAATGGAAAAGGAAAATCACTGAAAAGTTTTCCTGTCACCCCCGCTCCAGACACTACTTTCTTTCACAAGGGTGACCAACATTTTTCATTTTCCTGTGATCCTTCCAGAAAGGCGTTATGATTGCATATGAACATTTATAGGCTCACTGTTTTTTCCTTTTTCCTTTTTTTACTCACATGGTGGCATACTACACACATCTTCTGCCCTTTGTTTTCACTTAACAATTATCTTGGAGAACTTCTGGTGTTCATTTATTATGCGTTTCTTCCTTCTTTTATGGCTGCATACTATTTCAGTGTCCGGAAGTGCCCTCATGCATTGAACAGTCACCTTTTCATGGATATCAAGATTGTCTGCAGTCATTTACTACAGAAACACAGCACCATGAATGATTCTACTCATGCCTATTTTGCACGTGTGATATACAAGTGGAAAAATTCCTAGAAGTAGAATTCTTAGGTCAAAGGGCTTGTGCATTTGTAATTCTGATCGACATCATCTGATTTTCCTATGTAGAAGTTGTACTGATTGGGCCGGGCGCAGTGGCTCAAGTCTGTAATTCCAGCACTTTGGGAGGCTGAGGCGGGCAGATCACAAGGTTGGGAGACTGAGACCATCATGGCTAACATGGTGAAACCCCGTCTCCACTAAAAATACAAAAAATTAGCTGGGTGTGGTGGCGGGTGTCTGTAGTCCCAGCTACTCGGGAGGCTGAGGCAGGAGAATGGCGTAAACGCGGGAGGCTTCACGGGAGTGGCCGATCTTGCAGTGAGCCAGGATCAACTCACTGTACTCCAGCCTGGGGACAGAGCGAGACTCCGTCTCAAAAAAAAAAAAAAAAAGTTGTACTGATTTATACTCCCATGGGCAGTATGGGAATCTGCCGGTTTCCTCTTGCTTTCTGGAATATATTGTGTTACTGAACTCCTGGGTCTCTGATCGGTGGACACAATGGCATCTCAGCGTAGTTTTAATTTGCATTTCTTCTTCTTTTTATGAGATGGAGTCTCGCTTTCTTGCCCACGTTCAAGTGCAGTGTTGCAATCTGGGCTCACTGTAACCACTGCCTTCCAGGTTCAACCGATTCTGCTGCCTCAGCCTCCTGAGTAGCTAGGATTACCGGTGCTCACCACCACGCCTGACTAATTTTTGCATTTCTAGTAGAGACGGGGTTTCACTATGTTGGCCAGGCTTGTCTCAAACCCCTGACCTCAAGTAATCCACCTGCCTCGGCCTCCCAAAGTGTTGGGTGTGAGCCACCACGCCTGGCTTAATTTGCATTTCTTATTATGAATAAGGAAGTACAGCTTTTCAGATGTTTAAAAGTCATTTGTATTTCCTTCCCTGTGAATTGTTGCTTCTTACCCTTTACCTGTTTGTTTTGTCTTTTATGTTAAGAGATAGTTTCATCCTGCTGCCCAGGCTTAGTGCATTGGGATGATCATAGTTCACCGCAGCCTGGAACTCCTGGGCTTAAGTGATCCTCCTGTCTCAGCCTCCTGAGTAGCTGAGATCACAGGTATGAGCCACGGTGGGGGCCTGGTGATAATCTGTCATGCCTTCGATTTTTTTTTCTTACCAATTTCTTGATGCTGTCTAGGTATTAGGGAAATTAACTGCTTGTGATATGAATTGCAAATAATTTTTCCCCCTTTGTTGTTGACTTTGCTTATGGTAGTGATTGCCATGCCAGAGTTTCTTTGAAGTCAAACTTAGCTGTCTTTGGTTACCACTTTTTGATTTTGTTGCATACTTAGAAAGGCCTTTCCCATTCCAAGATACTTTTTTTTTTTAATTTAAAATTTTAAGTCCCCAGATACAAGTACAGAACGTGTAGGTTTGTTACATGGGTGTATGTGTGCCATGGTGGTTTGCTGCACCCGTCAACCTGTCATCTAGGCTTTAAGCCCCACATGCACTAGCTATTTGTCCCAATTATGCTTCAAAAATTCTCTGAATACTGGCAGTTGGCTCAAGCTCACCAGATTTGGGGGTCCTGAGTGATGCTGGCGGCAGGCCTTTACCTTTAGTTTTAAATTTATTTATTTTACTTTTTAAAGTGATAGGGTCTTGTTCTGTCACCAAGGCTGGAGTGCAGTGGCACGACCATAACTCACGGCAGACTTGAACTCCTGGGCTCAAGCGAGCCTCCTACTTCGGTTCCCCAAAGTATTGGAATTATAGGTGGGAGTCACTGTTCTTGGCCTTAGGCCTGTATCTTTCATCTTGGTGGACTGTGGACATCAGCCGTTATCCCTCCTGGGTGCTGGGATGGGGCTTCATTTCCAGTGACTGGCCCAGAGCCTGCTCATGGGAAGATCTCAAGGGAGGCTGTTGAAGGAACAGCGTGCAACTGGCCGGCCCACACACATTCACACTGATGGGGGTGGGGGTTTGAGGAGGTGGGGGGTGTTGTGTGGATCAGCTTCAGGCACAGGTGTTTGGTTTCCTATGGGATGTGACCACATAACAGTAAGGCAAGAAGATGACTGCATTTATCTTCTGGGAATCACTTCTTCCTAATTGTTGCTCCCCACTATTGGCATTGGAGAAAGGCTGGCCCACAGGAGGCTGGATGAACTTGGTGTCAGCCAGGTAAGCAGAATATCTGTGCAGGTGGAAAGTAAGCAGTGAAGAGTGCTCATCTGAGTGGGGAGGGGCACAGGTCAGGAACCTTGCTGGCCTGCCCTGGCCTTTGCCCCTTTGGCCCTGTGGCTACAAAGCTCCCCTACCAGGTGCAGCCCCCACTGACGACTCTGGCCCTGGGGGCCTGTGAATGTTTGGTGGGGGCAGGGTGTGGAGAGGCCAAGTCCACACTGTATCTAACCCTAGACCATCTCAGGATTCAGCTTCCCCCGGCCCCTTCTCCTCAGGGTCTCAGCTCTGGCCCTCAGGGCAGCAGGAAGATGCGCTCTCCTCACCCCCCAGTCCCCCTGCCCTTCTGTGCCCCCCCCCCCCACTTCAGAACTTTCCATGCCACAGCTTCGCCTAGTCCAGCCACAGGAGAAAAGAAAACGAGGGCAAATCACCACGATTTGGGGGTGGGAGGCACCTGAGCCCTCGCTGTGCCCAGACAAGGCATCCTGTGCCTGTCCCACGGCTTATCACATCTGCCTCGGACTCAGTGAAAGAGCCAGAGGGCCGAAGGTGACACCGGAGTCTCCAGCATGACCTTCGAGGGCCTCCAGGGGATTTCTCAAGCAGTAGGGGGGGAAGACTGGCTCCCCTGGGGATGCATGTGAGTGTTTGGGAGTGTGTGCTCCCCAGGGCCCCGCGGAGGTCAGGGTCCTCTCCATTTAGGACAGCAAGGAGAGAAAGGCCTGGAGTAAGGCCCCGGGGCTGGGGGCTAAAGCTGCACAGAGTATCAGAAACGGGGTGCTGGGATGGTTACCGGGGACCGCCAGGGAAGACTTGGAGTCCAGCATGCGCCTAAGGGAGCTGCGGTGGGGAGGCAGCAGGGGGCCTCCCCTGCCAGATGGGGCTTTCGGAGGCCGCGATCCCCGAGGGTTCTTCGCTCTAGGGTCCCCTATTACAGCTGCGCGGCGCGGCGGCCCGGGCAGGGTGCGGAGCCTCGCGTTCACCGGCTCTACCTGCGGGACCAGAGCCCTGCAGCTCCCCAGCCAGCAGGGCCAGGGCACGCCCGGGAATCTGTGTGCTCCCCAGGACCCGGGGCGTTCGGGGCGCCGCGCCTTCCAGCGCCTGGGTTCCAGCCCCGGTCCCGGACACCGGCCTGGCGGGACCCAGGTTCCGAGTGCACCCTCCTGCCCTGCCGACTGCCCCAGCGCCGGGGTCAGGGGGCGCAAGGCCTAGCGCACGCCCGGCACGGACGCATCTTTGTCTTCCCTCTCTTCCCGGCGCGCGATCTAGCCGGGATTCGTTTTCCGGCGCCGGTGTGCCCAGCGGGGGTGAGGCGGAAGCGGCCGGGGCCGGGGGGCGAGCCAGGCAGCCGCAGGCCGGTGCGGGATGCGCCCCGCAGCCGCGCCGCGTGCGCCCGGCAGAGGCGGCCCTGCGTGCCGTACGCTGCGTCCGGGGCGCGCCCGCCGCTACTCGGGAAGCTATTCAGCTTCCCGGGCTCATTAGCAGTCGCGGTGTGCGGCTCGGCGCGGGCTCACAAAGAGCTCGGCCTCGCGGACTGAGCCGGCGGCGGCGGCGGGGCGGGGACGGCGGCATACCGGGGCAGCCCAGCGCCCTGGCCAGGTAAGCTGGGGAACCTGGGCTGCCTGACTCGCCGGCGGCGGCAGCCTGGGGCCGCCCGGGGCGCCGCGAGAACCCGGACGCGTGGGGGGCGGCGCGGAGGTTGCGGCCCGAGCGCTCCCGAGCGCTGCCCTCCGGACTCGGCGTGGCTGCGGGGCGGCCGCCGAGGGGATCTGGGGGTACAGCCCGGCGGCCCCACTCCTCTCTGTCCGGCCCCTTCCCCCTCCCACGACGGGAGGGCGGGCGGGCGGGGCGGGGACCAGGCGGCGGCTCTCGCATCCCTGGCAGGGGGGCACCGCGGCAGGGGGCCATCCGGCGCGGGCAAGAGGCGCTGTGTGGCGGTGCTGTCCGCTCGGGTTCTGCCGGGCTGGCCGGGCCGCTTGGCACCGGCATCAAGTCCCCGTACCGGGCGGCAACTACTGAGTTTGGGGTCGCCTCTGGGTTCGCTGCCCTCGGAAAACCCAAGCCCAGATCTTCGTCCCCTTCCCTTTCCCTTTATAATAAGGCCCAGAGGGATAAACTTATAAATTAAAAACCCCACACCCCGTTGCCCCTGGGCTGCAGGTGCCCGGTTGGGGGCACGGCGCGGACCTGCCCCTTGGCCTGGCCCCTTCCCCATGGCAGGCACTGCCTGGCAAGGCTGCTGGCGGGAGATTTGGCTGCAGATGGTGAAGGAGAACATCGAGGCCCCCGGTTCCCAAGCAGGGAGGGCTCCATGGGCCGGGCGGTGGGGCCTCGGTGTGCCCAGGCGGGGAGGGGGCGAACTTCCTTTCGCCAGCGCCTGCCAAGGACCCCCGTGGAGAGCAGAGCCTTAGAGGGGCCTGCTGATCTTAACTTCGTATTTACTGGCAGAAGGAAGGCTTAATTTTTCAGATCTATTCAGATAGGACCTGGCAGGCACCAGACGTAAATCTGTGGACTGAGTGCAGTCAGCTCCTAAATGGGCATATGGAGGGTGAGGCACCCCAAACTCGGCATCTTGCGTCTGGCCCTGTTTTTGGGCTAAACTGCCTCTGGCCTCTTCAGGCTCCTGTGCCTCTTCCTGTTTTTGTTTGTTTCTGTTGTCCTTCCTCTTTGAGAAAGGACAGTGGTTTTAGAAATAATGACGGGAGAGCTTTGCAGATTGAAGTGGGACAAGTTTTCTTGAGGTGCATGTTGGCAGGTGCCAGGAGCCTGCAGGCGGCGTTTTCTCAGGCCTCTGGGTCAGGGTCCCTCCAGTGAGGTGAGGCAGGGGTTTCTCCCTTCCCGGAGGTGTGGCCACTATGCCGAGGACAGGATCTCCGTTTCTGAGTCTGGGGCATCCAGGATGCTCTGCCCTCTGCGCTGATTCCTGGGTGACCATGGGAGGTGCTCCCCTCTGCAGCTTGGGGTGGAGGGAGTCTCCTGAGCTTAGGATTTGCGGGACAGGAGGGCCAGGGTGACATGGACCTGGAACGCTGGGATGCCGGGCAGTGTCCAGAGCGTGAGTGGATGAAGCTGGAGCTTGCGGCTGTGTGCTGGCAGCCCTCCCTCGGTGGACTCTAGCAGCATTGGCAGGGGGGCCCTTGGAGTGGGCTCCATGGCTGGGCTGGGGGGTGATGGCACTAGCGACGGGGCACTGAGTCTTCTCTCTCATTTGTTAGGAAGTGCGGATTGTGCTCCTCCTCACTGTCTCCTGGCCTCATGGGATTCCAGAAGCTGCAGGCTGAGTCCCACGGGCTGTGAGTGTGTGTGGGCAGGAGAGTTGGGCGGGTGCTGGAAGGAGGTGAAACGGGTGACCGTCAGCTCCTCATTCTCTTCCACCTTGCGTGTTTTCTCTGACACCCCAGACCCAAGCTGTGGCCTGCTAATTAACTTGTTTACATAACCTTCTTAAGTAGTTCTAACCTTTTTTTTTTTCCCCAACAAAATGTTAGTTTTACAAGCATAATTGGTGGGGATGGATTGTGAAATGGAGGTGCATAAATACCTAGTTTGCCAATTGAGCTAAGAAATACTGGATAAAAATAAGAGATAATTGTAAAAGACACTGATCACACCCCTGGAAGCTGAGAGGGGTGATAAGACACCTTGATTTTTCTAGACAAAACTGAAGAAGTCAGAGGAAAAACAGTTGATGCTGAGGTTGGCATCAATCTGGGCTTTGTTTGGATTGGGCCGTGGCGGCGGCGGTGAGGGCTGTTGTTGGGGAGAGTGGGGGTTGAGCCTGGCTGCAGAGGTCCCCTCCAGGCCTCAGCTCCTCTCCGGCGCTGCTCGCTGTCCTCTGCCACGCATACCTGCCCCAGTGACTTGACAGGTGTGGGCCTCAGGTGACACCATGGTCTGAAGTCTTGGAGAAACCTTTACTGTCCAGGAGAGAAGAGGACTGGCGGTCGGTGGGCATCGAGATCCTGCACACATCACTGGGTGGCTTGACTGGCTTCGGCAGAGATCACATGCCCTGCCTCGCAGCCTGGTCCTTAGAGAAACAGAGAGTGGAGAGAGCTCTGGGCCTGGGTGGCGGCCCTGGCTGCACCACTCACAGGCTGTGTGCCCTCCCCGCACAGTCTCAGTTCCTCACCCTTGCCAGGTGGCCGTCAGGACTGGGGACGTGGAGGCACAGGTAGGGTGTAAGGTAACCACTAACGACCAGGCAGGTCTCCCCAGTGTAGGTGAAGTTTGAGACAGTTGCTCACCCGGAGGCAGCATGTGTGCCCAGCGGGGGTTGGAGGTGCTCATTGTTCGCTTGGATGGTGGTTGGGCTGAGCGCCCACAGGGAGGCTTCTCTGGCTCCTTCCTTTCCCAGAGCTCCTCCCCACCCCCCTGCCGCCCACCGCCTGGGTTGAGTCCAGCTCGTGTCTCAGAGCAGCCTGCTGGTACAGGCTGAGTCAGCTGTCGTGGGCACCATCTTTTCTCGCCTCTCCTGAAGCCAATCCTCCCCTCTCTCCCTGTCCAGACACTCAGGGGAGCCCCAGGAGGTTGGTGACCTCAAGATCATGCAGCCAGGCTCTCTCTGTGGAACCCTACGTACTGGTGGGGTGCGATTGCTGTGTGCATTATGATTTCTGTGCTGGCTGTGAGGTTTCCCAGGTTGGGCTGTGGGGTACCCCTGACTCTGCAAGTTGGCTCTGGCCGGGTGTGTCACCATTGTCCAGGCCTTCAGTGTCTTTCCAGTGCTTCCTCCACATCCATGTTACTTGGCTGGATTTTCTCAAGTTCCCCTGCTTGCTCCCAAGAATGGCCCCTCCAGGCTGCCCTGGCTCCAGGCAGACAGGCTTATTGCCTAGATCTGCCCTGGGTTGTCCCCACCCCATCCCCACCTGTCATCTTGGCCCATGTCCATCCTGGAGATCCCAACTGAATGTGGGCTCTTTCCCGCTTATCCCTTGGTCCTCAGATTTGCCAGGCCACTCTTGACTCCAGGCCTTTGCACTTGTTGTTCCCACCCCTTTTGTATGAGCCACCCCCAGATGCCCACCTGGCCGGCTCCCTCACTTACTGCCTGCTCCCTGATAGCCCTACATAAATTAGCGTTACTTCCCCTTCTCTTGTGAACCTTGCTTTGTGTTTCTCCTTAGTACTCACCAGTCGTGTGTTATTTACATTCTTGCTTGTTTATTGTCAGTTTCTTACCACTCAAATGTAAAAGACTTTGTTCACCTCTGGATCCCCAGTAGCTAGAATAGTGCCTGGCACACACAGCCTTAGTGCTATCCTTGGATGAGCGAGTAAATGAGACATGGGAGCATTAGTCTCCTTGCATCACATGTCCTGCTCGCTGCGCCTCCTTTCCCCGAGTCCCAGAGCTGGAACCTAGCTGTGTTCACATTTGGATCCCCCTAGAATGTAGCACAGACCCTCACTCAGTGGACAGTCAGGAAAGAGCTGCAGAATTGTACAGGGCAACGTCAGTTTCACATAGGCCAGAGGAGAAGGTGGTTGGGAAGGTAACCAGCCCAAAGAGTGAGCTTTCTGATTCTGCACTAGGATTCCTTTTTGGATTTTCGGTTGTTTGGGTTCTCTGCACCCAGGCGGTCCCTGCTGCCAGAGTCAGCTCTGCATCTCCCTGCAGTCACCTCGGATGTGGATGCACTTTGGAAGGAGGCACCCCCACACCCAGATTCCCTTCCCGCTCCATCTGGATCTTTCCAAACTTGTCTTATATCTAATGTCAGACTCTGTCCCAGGGCTCTCAGCCACTCTGCTTTCCCTTCCAGAAGCCTCCGCCTGCTTGACTCTCTCCTGCCTATGTCCTGGCCTGGTTAGAGGAGATGCTTTAGTTTTATGAGAAAGGGACTGGGAGGTTGGAAAAGAGGATGGAATTTGGAGTAACAAGAGCTCAGTTCCAGCCTGGCCCTGCCACTAATCCCTGGGGCCCAAGGCCTGTCACCTGGCTTGAGAGTCTTTCTCAGCACCTGTAATACACGCATGAGGCCTCTTGCCTGTGGTTGTTTTCAGGCACAAACATGATGTGATATTCAACCGATGCAAGATATTTTATGACAGCAAGGGCTCTGTGGTGTGGCCACGTGGCTTCGGGCCTGTGCGGCTTCTCTTACTGTCCTGAGAGTTTTAAGGGTCAGGTTTGTGAGTTACAGCTACTGCGTAGTGAGAGCATGCAGAGGAGGCACGTCATAAACTCTAAGGGCTGTTTTAATGTAAGGTGCTACATCTGTTGCTTTGTGTTTCAAGGATCAAAATTAAGAGAAAAAAATATGGAGTTGAACTTCCTGCGTTGAGTGACTGTGAAAATATTCTCATCTCTAGTTTTCTGGAAACAGAAGCACCCCAACGTTTGAAGATGATTTTGATGGCAAAACTCCTGGAATGAAACACACATCATCGGGCAATTCTGTGTGTTGAGTTCCATCCCTCTTTGTTTGTCATTTTAAATAATTTTCCAACAAATCCAAAAGGTGCATCTTAACTTTGAAACGAGGAGGCTGGGGACAGGTAGCTGAGCTGTGGGTTGCCTAAGAGCACTCTGCTGTGACGGGGCAGTGCTGGCCATTGAGCCTGAGCTGGAGATAGCGTGAGGCCCATGTTTTCTCCCTGTTTCCTGCTGGGGCCCGTTTTGTATCAGATTTGTTTTTAACAGGGTGGGCATGACTAGGACTTATGACCACTGGCGGGCACGTACAGGGCTAATTTTCAACACGTGCCAAGAGACTGATGGCTGGCATCGGAGAGTCATGGAAATGCCACAGATGACGTGGGCCCTTCACAGGGATGGGCAGAGGGTCTGGGAGCTTGCCCTCCAGGAACATGGCTGACATGGTTGGTGGGACACTAAGGTGTTTTCCATTTTGCATTTGAAGCCAACATGGATTGTTAGCACTTCTTGTCCCTAGAATCAACTGTACAGAGAGACGCTTGGTTCTGAAACTCTCAGGCAAAGACAGTTCTGGGGAAACCCTAATTAGTAAATAGTGAGTCGGAGAACGCTTGACATTTAGCATTTTCAGTTGCGATGTATATGTACAGTCATGCGTCACGTGACAATGTTTTGGTTAATGATAGCATATATGACAGAGGTCCCATAAGATTATTATGGAGCTGAAAAATTCCTATCGTCTAGTGACATTGTCGTAAAGTTGTAGTGCAGTTACTTTATTTAAAAAAATTTAATGTAGCCTAAGTGTACAATATTTATGAAGTCTATGCTAGTGTACAGATGGACTCACCCAGAGAAATTTCCAGTCCTGCAAGCTCCATTCGTAGTAAGGGCCCTAGATGGGGTACTGTGTTTTATCTTTTTTTTTTTTTTTTTTTTTTTTGATACGGAATCTTGCTCTGTCACCCAGGCTGGAGTGCAGTGGCGCGATCTCGGCTCACTGCAAGCTCTGCCTCATGGGTTGACGCCATTCTCCTGCTTCAGCCACCTGAGTAGCTGGGACTACAGGCGCCCACCACCACGCCTGGATAATTTTTTGTATTTTTAGTGGAGACGGGGTTTAACTGTATTAGCCAGGATGGTCTCGACCCTCTGACCTCATGATCCACCCACCTTGGCCTCCTGAAGTGTTGGGATTACAGGCATGAGCCACTGTGCCTAGCCCCTGTGTTTTATCTTTTATACCATATTTTTACTGTGCCTTTTGTATGTTTAGATACATACTTACCATTGGGTTACAGTTGCCCACAGTATTCAGCATGATAACATGCTGCCCAGGTGTGTAGCCGATAGCCCAGGTGTGGAGTAGGTTTGTATAAAGTATGCTCTGTGATGTTTGCACAATGATGAAATTTCCTAATGACAAATTTCTCAGAACACATCCCTGTCATTAAGCGATGCGTAACTGTATGTGCGTTTGTGTGTGTGTGTGTATATGTGTGTATAGATATATAATTTTTTTTATTTGGTTGGTTTTACATTTCCGGAATTCACTCTCCAGCAGGGCAGCTCTAAATATGAATTGCTCTGAACTGTTGCATTGTTAATTTAATAAAAGAAGTACAGTTTATGGTTTCCCACAGTTGGTTTGATTGTCAACTGTCTTGGAAAAATCCATTGTTTCAAAAACAGGAAAACCACTAATTGAGTGAACGGGTGCATTTAGGGATGATGGATTTTTCAGGTCTCTCTGGAAGCAAGTGTGTGCATTGTGCAAATAAAACACAGTTTCTGTTTCTCAGTCTTTTGGTGTAATAAGTGAGCCATGTGCTCTAGCATCTGTCTGTATTATCTGGAGCTGGTGGCAGCTGTCACGGGTGTGGTGCAGTGGGGCCAGGCATGTGTTAGGGATTGCAAGCTCTGGGAAGCCAGGCTCTGCCTCCACGCGTGAGCCAGCTGTACAGCGTCACTGCTCAGAGTTTATCTTGACTCATCCCAAGAAGGCACGTGGAGATCTGTGTCTTCTTCCTCACCAGCCACTGAATTACTGTGGATGGAAGAGATGAGATGTGTGCAACTGTTCTGCTACAGTAAAGCACTTAGTCAGTGCAGTCACCAGGGTTAGGGTGTGTGTGTTTTACCAACTTGCCTGCTAGGTTTCAGATACCTGGCACTACCTGCAGCCTCTAATTGATTCTGGCTAGTACGTGTGAAAGCTGTCAGCTGAGTGATGAATGGACCGATTTTGGCCACAGGTGCCTTCTCTTCCCACCTGGCCTGACTGCTAGATTCTGAGCCCGAGGCAGGACTGAGGGGGTCACATTGATGGCTGATTCTCTCGGGAATGGCATTGGGTGAAGTTGAGGTTTTCCTGACCCACAGGCCCTACTAGAAGTGCTTTTTTTTGTGCAAGTATTGTGAAGATTCTGCCTGTGAACTTTCTCTACCCTTCGAGTCCTAAGGTTCAGGTACCTGGAAAGGAGCATGTCATCGTTTTGCAGGTTGGATGTGCGGTTGTTGGGGAGGACGTCTTTGTGCTATCTTGGGTTGGAAGCTTTGAGGGCAGAAGCCCCACCAGACCAGGAACTCCTGATTGTATCTTTCCCTTGGGCTTTCACAGATTTCAGCTTCTAAATTAATTGCATTTTATTAAGTAATGGTTTTCTTCTTGATCACAGGCGGGCCTGTACTTAATCAGCACTGAGGACTGGCGCTACTTCAGTTAATTTGATACACCCAGAGGCAGCCTCACCTCCAACTTGTCTTGACTTTGTTTGGGGAGCTGCCGTGGGGGACCCCTGGACTGGCAGCATTCCCACCCCTCACTTTGGCAGCCCTGGCCTAACTCCTTGTATGTGTTGCTCCCTTTATCCGTCACATAGGATGGCTTAATCTAATAGTGGAAACAAAGGGGTGCGGGACACTAACGTGGTAGGTCTCACCTTGCCCATCATTCACCTCTCAGTCCTTTGACACTCAGGGACTCTGCAGTGGTAGAACCGGGGGCAGGTACCCTTCTCTTTTCTTGTCCCCGGGTCCCTTTGCCTAGAGCTCTGTTCATCCATCCACCCATCCACTCAGTAGGTATTTTCCATTTACTGTATTCCAGCTTTCTTGTTCCCAGTTTAAAGCTTGGTGGGATGAGGAGAGAGAGCATGGAGGGGGCTGCTGGAGAATGTGCAGTGGTGTCGGACCCCCATTCTGGCTCTGGGTCCAAGTCCCTCCTAGAGAGGCACAGTCTGGCGGATGTGAGAGTCCCACGGTAAGTTGGGGTAGATCATGGACCCCATGCTATAAAAGTGGGTGGATTTGTCTCTTCAGAGCTCAGGCCTGAAGATCCCTCCAGGCAGAAGGGCGAGCCTGGAGTGGGGCATCCTGGGCACAGGGAGGACCAAGTTTTTGGCAGGAGGACTGTGTGGTTTGTGTAGGTCAGAGCTGGAGATGGGGGTTGGAGGGCAGTTCGTGACGATTAGGAGCTTGGTGGCCCTAGAGAGTCCTTGCTGTGGGTTGGGAGCGAAGCAGATGGGCCAGTAACAATGCATAGTTTACCAAGCGAACTCTGGGAGAGTGATTTCTGCAGCTGGCTTCCCTGGCGGACAGGTCAGAGCGTGGGAGAATGACACGGTCAGGGGCGTGTTCAGGGGTGCATCTAGAGGTGAGGGGAGGGGGCAGGGAGGTGCGGGTGGAAGATGCGTGGCATGGGGTGGGGAGGGACTCGGTGAGGATGCAGGAGGGTGGCGGGGGCAGGTGTCTGGCCAAGGCAGCTCCTGCGTCACTGAGGGGCTCGGGAGCCCGCTCCCTACTGTGTTCTGTAGGAGGCGGCAGCTGCTGCCAAGTCCCAGCCTTACTAGTGCGGATGTTTAATTTTACCCTTTAGAGATTTACAGGATTTCTGGATTAACTTGCCCCTGTTCTTCTACAAGAATGACAAAATCCACAACAAACCATTCATCACATTATTAATTTGCTCACCCAGCCTTAACCTGTGCAGCTCTGCTGACTTACCCTGGGTACACAGGGAGGCCTGGGTCCCACAGGCAGCTCCAGTGTGAAGGGGTGTGGGTGGCAGTGCAGGTGTGGCCTCCCTGCTGCTGGACCCCCGTGGCTGGCCTCAGCCGACTGGACACGCAGGCTGTCCTTAAGGGCCTCCCAGTGGCTTTCTGACCCTGTGTCAGGAGAGGGGACTGCAGAGGACTTGGGAAAGGGAGCAGGAGCAGCAGCGCTACAGGGTGATGGGCTCCAGAGGCCTCTGCAGCAGGGGCAATCTGGGGAGACATTTGGGTGCCTCCTGTCCGTGGCCTCAATATGTCAGGGCGCCTGCAGGTTGGGCCCTCTTCCCCTTTCGGATGGAGGGAGCTGTTCATCCTCTGGCTGCTGGGTCAGAAGTATCTCTTACCTGATAATGTCAAGAGCCAGAGGTCCCTGTTTCATGGGTCAGTTGCTGTATGTTTTGGAGCTGCAGTCAGTCTGTTTTTCTCACTGGCGTGGCGTGGAGGTGTGGGACAGTATTCCCCGCTGTGGGGCCCATGTCCGCCTCATTACCCCTGTCTGCTGGGGCTGCGCTGGTCACTGGCTGAGGCTGCCTTTGTTACTCCATGCGCGGTAAGTGGAAAGGCCTGCTACTTGTTAGGCTCCTTAGAAACCTGATTTGAAGGCTGGGCGTGGTGGTTCATGAGGTAATCCCAGCAGTTTGGGAGGCTGAGGAGGGAGGCTCGCTTAAGCCCAGGAGTTTGAGACCAGCCTGGGTAACATAAGGAGACCCCATCTCTACAAAAAATAGAAAAGTTAGCCGGATGTGGTGGCTCACGCGTGTGGTCCTAGCTACTCGGGAGGCTGAGGTGGGAGGATCGCTTAAGCCCAGGAGGTTGAGACCAGCCTGGGTAACATAAGGAGACCCCATCTCTACAAAAAATAGAAAAGTTAGCCGGATGTGGTGGCTCACGCGTGTGGTCCTAGCTACTCGGGAGGCTGAGGTGGGAGGATCGCTTAAGCCCAGGAGGTTGAGGCTGCAGTGAGCTGTGATCGCGCCACTCTACTCCAACCTGGGTGACAGTGAGAACCTGTCTCAAAAAAAAAAAAAAAAAATCTGATTTGAAGGAGAGAGCTCTATTTGATGCGGGGGTTGGGGGTGGAGAGCACCTCTGTGAGTAGACCTTTCTATCATCTTGATGGTTTTAATGAGATATCTAATATTATGCTAGTATTTCACGTCAACCGATGTTCCAAACCTATCTACCTACCTACCTACCTTCCTTCCTTCCTTCCTTCCTTCCTTCCTTCCTTCCTTCCTTCCTTTCCTTTCCTTTCTTCCCTTCCTTCCTTCCTTCTTTCCTTCCTTTCTCTGTCTCTCTCTCCTTCCTCCCTTCTTTCCTTCCTTTCTCTGTCTCTCTCTCCTTCCTCCCTTCCCTCCCTCCTTCCCTCCCTCCTTCCCTTCCTTCCTTTCTTCTTGATGGAGTCTTGCTCTGTCACCCAGGCTGGAGTGCAGTGGCATGATCTCAGCTCGCTGCAAGCTCTGCCTCCTGGGTTCACACCATTCTCCTGCCTCAGCCTCCCCAGCAGCTGGGACTACAGGCACCCACCACCATGCCCGGCTAACTTTTTGTATTTTTAGTAGAGACGGGGTTTCACCATGTTAGCCAGGATGGTCTCGATCTCCTGACCTTGTGATCTGCCTGCCTTGGCCTCCCAAAGTGCTGGGATTACAGGCGTGAACCACCGTGCCCGGCTTCTTTCTTTCTTGTGATATAGAGAAACTCTGGTGTATTTAATACATTGTGTTTCACAGCAGGGATCACTGCCTCGCTCGCCTATCATGGTGTGGGGGCAGTGCCTGATTCTGGAGATGGCTGTCATTGTGCTGAGTGGATCAGCAGTGGCTGCTCCCAAAAAGTCCGATAAAACCCACCTGTATTTGTAGAAATCCAGATAGAGTTTACTTTCCAGTGGCCACCGTTTTAAGTACAATTAGATTTAGTTTCAAGGAAGTAACTGGAGATCTAATACATTAATTTGAGACTGATTTTTGTCCCACCCATCCAGTCCCTGACAGTGGTCCCCAAACTCTCCATCATGTTCATTATTGGAACCTTCCAGGCTAACACAGGCTTAGAGTCCATTATGGGGTGTTCAAGGTCCAGAATTCATGTCACCTGATTGCTTGGACACAACTGGACCTCACATCTCTGGCCCTGACACCAGAAACTAGGCCTCCATCTGCCAGTGTCTCAGTGGAATCTATTTTAACAAATGACTCATCTTAAAATAATGCACTACGTAATCAACAAGAAAAGGAGAGAACAACCAGTAGGAAAACGGCAAAAGACACGTCACGTGCGCGTGCACACGCGCACACACACACACACACACACACGTCCACTAAAGAGATGAAAAAGCACTCCACTCCATTAGTCATCAGGGAGATGCAAAATGAATTGTAAATGGGACACCATTCCACACCCACCAGAATGGCTAACAGCAAAAGAGCAGAAAAAGCCGGGCACAGTGGCTCATGCTTGTGATCCCCGCACTTTGGGAGCTGAGGCGGCTGGATCACCCGAGGTTAGGAGTTTGAGACCAGCCTGACCAACATGGTGAAACCCTTTCTCTACTAAAAATACAAAAAAAATTAGCTGGGCATGGTGGCGGGTGCCTGTAATCCCAGCTACTTGGGAGGCTGATGTGGGAGAATTGCCTGAACCCAGGAGGTGGAGTATGCAGTGAGCCAAGATCGCACCACTGCACTCCAGCCTGGGCGATAGAGTGAGACTCCGTCTCAAAAAAAAAAAGCAGAAAATAGTAGGTGTCGGTGAGGATGTGAGACAAATGGACCTCTGATTGCTGGTCAGAGGAGACATCTGCTTTGGGAAGCTTTTTTGTAGAATTAACTAAAGCTAAGCTTACAAATACTCTGTGACCAGCAGTCTCAATCCGAATGAAATGGAGTAAAATGGACATATGGGCATTAGTGGCCTTCAAATGACATCAGGTTCTAATCCTTGAAACTGGTGAATGTTACTTTATATGATAGTGGTTTTGCAGATGTGTTTAAGGATTTTGAAATGAAGAGATTGTCTTGAATGATCTGGGTGGGCCCTAAATGCCATCCTCAAGGATCGTATAAGAGAGAGGCAGACAGAGATGTGGCCAAAGAGGCAGAAATTGGAGTGATGCAGCCACAGCTCAGGGAACGCCGGCAGCTAGGAGAAACTGTACAGGGCCAAGGAAAGGATTCTCCCCTAGTGCCTCTGGAGGGAATGTGGCTCTGCCAACAGCTTGATTTCAGCCCAGTGAAACTGCTTGCAGACTTCTAGCCTCCAGAACTGTGAGAGAAGAAGTGTGTTTTCAGCCACCCAGTTTTGTGGTCATTTGTCACAGCAGCCATTGGAAACGGATACAGCCATCAAGAGACACACGAAAGTGTCCATAGCAGTGCGATGGTAACTGCCAAAGTGCAAATAAACCAGATGGCCATCCGCAGCAGAATGGATCCGTACCCCGAGCATCTTCTCACCAGGTACACTGTACGGCAGGCCGAGAATGAGCAAGCACTCTGCGAGAGTGTGCCAGCTGTGCGGATGGGGCTGGCCGCGTGACGTTGAGCAAAAAAACCCAGATGCTAGAGTGCATACTGCGTGATTCTGTGTCTAGGAAGGGCAACAGGCAACCGGCTTGTGTGGAAGTCAGGTTGCCCTCGGGAGATGGTACTTAGAGGAGACCCAGGGGGAGGGGAGCGCAGCTTTTGGAGGTGCTGATAATGTCCCCTTTCTCTATCTTGGTTTGCATAGGAAGGTTCCATTTATGCTATGGAAATTTTGTGTGTATATATATTGTGTGTGTGTGTGTATATATATATATATATATATATATATATATATTTCAAGAAAAGTATAAAAACAGAGCAGTTCATCACTTTGGAGTTTTCAAGGTGAAAGTTGAATGGAGTGAGTCATGGCTTCTTTTACTGCTAGAACAATACTATCAAAATCGAGATTATACTTAATGTGAGATAATTAGATTTTGCCATTACAACAAAAGCTTCTAAATATTTAGATGCACATGACGTTTTCTAAGTGAGATCAGGGTATGTAAACCCGCGTAGGACACTAAGATCTATATAGATTTCATTGGTGTGGATAAGTTATCTGCAGGAAATGTATTTTTATTTCTGCATATAAAAGAAGCTGTGTTTTTAAAGAAAACTAGACACAAGTAACCCAAATGTTTAAGTATCAAATATTATGTGGTTGCAGTTGAGTGGGAAACCGAAGAGCTTTCAGAAGCGCAGTCGCGGGGAGATGCTACACATGGAAAACTCCTCGGGGCAGCCCCATATCCTCGCAGCCCGGAAGTCGTGGGTGGAGGTTCTATGGCACCACCTGGCCGCCTGCCTCCCCAGGCAAGGGCCCAACCCCTCAGGTCCCCAGAGGTGCCCTCTCTCCCTTGCCCACATCTCTCCCTGGCCTGCCTTCCTTGCCTCTTCCACCTCTGAACTTCTCATCTCTCTGGACTCTACTTTGCCCCTTCCTGGTTTCCTCCAGAGCTCTCACTCTGGCTGTGAGCCCACCAGGATAGGGCCACGTCGCTGAATTCAGAGGAGAGAGACTCTTTGTCCGACGACTGTTGACCTCGTAACCACTCAGCTTCGTGGGCCACAGTGTGGTTGAGTGAGCACGGCCACGGCATGGGTTCACCTGAGGCTTTGTGGAAGCCATGAGCACGGCCACGGCATGGGTTCACCTGAGGCTTTGTGGAAGCCATGAGCACGGCCACGGCATGGGTTCACCTGAGGCTTTGTGGAAGCCATGAGCACGGCCGTGGCATGGGTTCACCTGAGGCTTTGTGGAAGCCATGAGCACGGCCGTGGCATGGGTTCACCTGAGGCTTTGTGGAAGCCATGAGCACGGCCGTGGCATGGGTTCACCTGAGGCTTTGTGGAAGCCATGAGCACGGCCGTGGCATGGGTTCACCTGAGGCTTTGTGGAAGCCATGAGCACGGCCGTGGCATGGGTTCACCTGAGGCTTTGTGGAAGCCATGAGCACGGCCGTGGCATGGGTTCACCTGAGGCTTTGTGGAAGCCATGAGCACGGCCGTGGCACGGGTTCACCTGAGGCTTTGTGGAAGCCATGAGCACGGCCGTGGTGTGGCTTCCCCTAAGGCTTCATGGAAGCCATTTTGCACTGCGGCCGGTTGGAGGCCTCCATGTGCTCTGGGCGTCGTGTGTTCCTGGCCTTGCTCTGTACAGCTCATCTGTGCATGTGAGTTCACTTCCTCCTCAGCCTCCTACGGAGGCCCTGGGAGACTTTGGGCTGGACATGCGTGCAGGCCTGGTCACGGCATTCCTGCAATTGTGCTATCTGTGGACTATTTCCGATTCATAGAGCAAAGGGTGTAGAAATGCAGAATGAGCATGTAGAGACCTTCATGGTTGCCTCTGTGTGTTGGATTGGATAATAAAGTGAGGAATGTCTTTAAAAAAAATTCGTTTAGGTACTAATTCAGTTTTATTTTATTTTGCAAAAGTAGAGATCTGTAATATACTGGGAAAAAACCAGTCTTTCCCCCTAGATGGTTTGCGACCCAGTGGTGTGAAGTGTGAGAGTGTGTCGGGAGAGGCGAGGAGGAGGCAGGGCAGGTGGAGGGTCAGAGAGCGGGAGGTGAGGGACCCCTGGGGGAGAGGACCTCAGTGTTGTGTCAGTTCCTTTAGAAAGGCCCACTGCCCTGCCCCTGGCTGGGGCTGAGCCCTGGATCCCAGCACCTGGCACAGCACCTAGAACTCGGTAGCTACTCCAAGTGAGGAGTTGGAGCCCCAGACAGGTGGACTGGGCTGTGGTCACGGGTGGCAGAAGCAGAGCCTTTGTTTACATCAGACCTTGACCCTGTGCCCTGTAGGTCCTCCCAACCCTCCTTCCCGGCCTCTCCCTGCCGGACCCAGGCTTCTTTGGGCTCATTTGAACAGCCTGGCAGTGTGGCTGCATGGGAATGGGTGGCAGATGCTGTTCTCCCCAGTGCTAATCACTAATGCTGGGCACCGTGCATCAGCGTTGTGGTGACGGCAGCATTGGGTGGATCTTCAGGGAATGTCTCTTGTGCCCTCTCAGGGGCTCTGAGGGTCCCACATGACAGAGACCAGCATCCACTGCCCTGGCCACTCATTCGGGTCACTTTATGCTTGGTGACACATTGTTGTTGCTCAAACTGAAGCCTCCCTGTGGCTTTGTCATCTTCTCTCCAGCCACGGGAGCTGTCCTGACAGACTCTCCCTGTCACCTTGGCATTTTACTACTGCGGTGTGTTTGGTGACATTTGTAAATGTGATGATTTTTTTTTTTTTTTTGCTGTGCCCTTTGTTGCTGTGGCTGCTTCTACAAACGTGAGGATGAGCCTTCGGGGGCTGCTTCCTGGAGTTTTAGCCCTTTAGCCTGGGCAGTGCCCCTGTGTCCTGTTTCCCTGTCAGGATGTCCTGTCCCATCTGCAGCCTGTTCACCCTGCAAGGACTTCTCTTGTGTGTCTCTGTCCTGGGGCTGACTGGCTGCCTGGCAGAGAGGCGGGCACTCACTCATTTGTACGCCCGCTCACCCAGGTCCTCCTTGTAATATGTATTGTAAATTGTATATTGACAACTTACCCTTGCCCACATACATGCGGCCCACTGCCCTGCCCCTGGCTGGGGCTGAGCCCTGGATCCCAACACCTGGCACAGCACCTGTAACTCGGTAGCTACTCCAGGAAAGTGGTCAAATGGTTTCAACAGCTCCACACCCCATCCCATGTCAGAGAGATTGGAGTACCAAACGCAGCGATGCTCTGGTGGTCATTCCCAGGGATGTGCATGAAGCAAGCTGGTGTCATGTGATGCAGTCACTCGAGGACCTCAGAGAGATTTTGTGTCTCCAGCCATACTGCGGGCACACTTGACTCTGTCCTGGTGCTTGGGTAGCACAATGGCTTCATCAGCCATCACCGTGGCCTGAGGATCTGAAAGGGTGTCTGAGGAGTGGGCCTGGTGGTGCTGTCCCCACCTCCAGACCCCACCCAGCTCTGGGATTTGGGGTTGTCTGAACTGTGCCCCACCCTCCCAGATCCAGTGGGAGCCAGCCTGGCACGACACAGCCCTGTGGCTTGGGCCAGGCTCTCTCCGTGGTCTCCTGGCTGGCATTTGCACTATGGAAAGCCCCTCTTGCTGCGGGCCTGTCCTTGCCTTCAGCACAGCTGGGATTTGGGGTGGGTTTTCTGTATGTGGTGGTGTGTGTGGTTCAGAAGCACAGTCGCATGACTTCTCTGTGCCCTGGACACTTTCCAGCTGCATCTCCCGCGTTTGTGTTTGGGGGGCGGCACTTTGTTTATTATACCTGGGGAAGGGTTCAGTGGTCCTGGCTGCAGCCCCTTCTGATCTCCCTGTACCGTGGCCACACCCCTGACTGGTTTTGCCCTAGATGATTGATGTGGGAGCTGGACTGTGGCCAGAGAGTCTCCCTGCCCATGTTGGCCTGCGGACTGCTGCCTGGCCACCCTGCGGGATTGTGGACGTCTCAGGAGTGAGCGTTCCAGTGTTTGCAGTGCCGAGGGCATCATGCTGGGTTCTGGCACACACACAAACCAGCATCGGGAAGCCTGGACCCTGCCCTCAGGGAGCTTTTGGGGTGTGTGTGTGTGTGTGTGTGTGTGTTGGGGGTCTGCGGTGGGGGAGGGGAAGAATAAAGGGCCAGATGGGGCTCCAGCAACGTGTGGCAACAGGAGGGAAGATTCAGACCTGAGTGAAGCGGGCATCAGAGATGGGGGGGTCTTAAAAACCCAAGGGTAAAGGGGAGTGCATTTCCATCCTCACTCCTCCAATGTGGGCTGCACCCAGTGACCTCTGTCCACGGAGCCCAGTGCAGAAAGGGGTAGCAGAAACCCAACACACACTGCCTCAGCCTGGGGCCACAGTTGGCGCCAACAGCAAGTCCTGTGGGTAGCACGTGCCCTGGGTGACGTGGGGGAGAAGGGCATTTTCCCTCTGCAGCCCATCCTCCTCCAAATCCATTACCACTACATCATTAGGAGGAAAACTCCAGACAAATTCCGGTAGAGGGGCATTCTACAAAATACCACGCCAGTCTCATCAAAATATCAAGTCCGTCAAAACTAAGGACACTCTGAGATGCTGTCACAGCCAAGAGGAGGGCCCTCTTCCCCTTCCAGGTGGAGGGAGCCTGACGAGATGCAGCAGCCGAGCATGATGTGCTGTCCTGCAGGGGGTCCTGGAGCAGAAAGAGGGCGCTAGAGAGAAACTGTGGAAATCCCAGGGAAGTACGGACTTGAGTTAATAATAGTGCATGGAGATTCATTAATTCTGATTAATATACTGTGCTGATGTGTGCCGATGTTAATAATCGGGGAAGATGGCTGTAGGTATATGAGAACTCTGTGGAGTCTGCTCAGTTTTTCTCTAAGCCTAGAACTGTTCTAAAAATGAAGTCTATAAAAGATTGTTGGAAGGCAGATTGTGTCCCTCCACCATGTTCCCGGTGGTGGGGCCTTGGCTCCAAACCTCACTGTTCTCCCATCTGTCTCAGGACCCTCAGCTTTGTCATCCTTTTTGGTCCATCTTTACTGTTCCCATGAAAACTGGGGGGCAAGCTCGTGTTAGTATTTAGAATATGTATGTTTTAGTGCCCCAAGTTTCTGGGTGCTTGAAAATGACTGGTTTCTCAGATACAGCCTGCCTGGGTTCTGGGGGCCATCCCTGGGAGAGAGAGAAGCCCAGTGACTTGAGCATGGAAGATTTTGAGAACAAAACATCAAAGCCTGGTTTGCTGACGTCCTATGGCCCAGCTCACTTTCTGGGGTGCCGGCCAGGTTCTATGGTCTGATGACACCGGCAGCAGTGTCCCTGGCCTCTGGCTTTCTGTTATGTTCACTAGAAAAGGCGAATATGTCCTGTGATGCTCAATCCCCTGGTCAGCCCCTTAGGCTCACTTACAGTCAGTGACAGAGACCATGTTTTTTTGCGGGGACGACATTGGTCACGATAGACCATAGTGACCAAAGCTGTTGTAACTGCTGTTGACCGTCCAGTGAGGAGGCAAAAGAGAGCCAACATCTTCATGAACTGGGCTGGCACCTGAGCATTTATGGCCACAGTATAGCTGAGTAGCTGGTCGATCCACTTTGTTCCTGTAGAAAGGGGGGCCTGCTGGGGACACAGAAAACCAGCCCTGGCCACTGAGTTGGCCATTTCAGCTTCAACTTACTTGAGGGTCAGTGCCTGTATTTGTGGTGGAGGCCCAGGATGAAATGAAAGGGAGTCCAGGGAGGGTAGAGCTGCTGTCCCATAAATGGGCGGGGACCCTGTGGTCTCGTGGAGTCAGCAGGGACAGCTGCGGTTCAGTGGAGAGTCAGAGGGGCCTTCCTGAGACCCCACGGGCTCCCTGCAGTCTGGTTTGCTGCTGGCAATGACATCCACTTTGCAAGCTGACGTGAGTCATGACAGAGCCAGGACCTGGCCCAGGGGAGGTGCTGGGTGAGGGACAGGCAGTGCTGTGTGGTGGGCCGGTGGTGGGAAGGATCCTTCTGGAAGGTGGAAGACCTACACTGCCGAGGCCCTGGGCACGTCACAGCCTCCTCACTTGTCCCCGCGGAGGGACAAGGACAGGACAAGTCAGAGGAAGTGATTCCTGTGGGTCTCACCACTCATCCGGATTTTGTGACAAAATTAGGTTGAACCATATGAAACTGTTATTTCTGTATGTCAAAAAGTGATCCAATATAGGCAACTTCATATGCCTCAACTCAGCAGTTTAGCATTACAGCGACTTTTGGCAAGAGAGAACACTTTTATTTAAAAAACATTATTTTTAGTTATCACATATGAATTCATTCATTGTATTGGAAAATAGAGATAGCAGAAAGCAAAAGGAAGAAGCTTTGAGATACCCGACTCCACCTGCCAGGGGCCCTCCTGTTATTCGCCCACGATTCCTCCCTGTGCCTGGGCACCCAGGCTGCCAACATGCCTTCTCCTGGACGGTATATGAGGAGCTTTTTGCACAATCATGGACGGTTTCTTCCACACCCAGCCATATGAGTTTGTACTTTCTGGAGCTGGACCCCAGGGTTGGACATTGAATTTGTTTAGAATGTTTTTCTGCTATGAATGAATGCTGTAATAAATATCCTTGTAGTTGTGTTTTTTGTTTTTTATTGGCAGATATTCATGATCCCTTATGATAAATTTACAAGAGTAGAATGGCTGGGCAAAACGTTAAGGCTTTTTTGATTGACATCCGGAAAAGTTGTATTGTCAACTTTTCCGGCTTTGACACTAATAGTGTCAGCTTTGGTCACTATTGACAGTGAGAGGGAGGGGTTGCCCTCCCTTCTTCCTTCCTTTTCCCTCTTCCCTTCCTCCTCACACCCATTTGATGGTACAACATTGAGCAGCATCCAGCAAACAGCGTTGGCGGCCCCCCTTGGTATCTGCAGCACGCAGGCCCTCTGTGTCCAGCAAACAGCGTTGCAGCACCCCTCAGTGTCTGCAGCACGCAGACTCCCTGTGACCCAGCTTCCTAGGCTGGCTGATGGTGTTTGGAGAGGAAATCAAGAACGTATGGGGAAGCCGATGGAGAATTTCAGAGACTTCCCATGACACACGAGGCAGTGGGAGTGGGGCTGGAGAGAGACTTAGTTATTCCAGGGAGAGAGGCCTTTTCTGATTGTCCCACTCACCAGCACACTGAGGGGCTGGGCCATTGACCTGATGGGCTGGGGACACAGCCCTGGCTCATGTGCAGTTATTTCTTCTAAACATGTCTTATTTTGTTGGGGATCTGGCAAGTAGGTTGAAACCAAGCCCTCCCCTGGTTGCTCACCCGCCTGGGACTGCACAGGTGCCTGGGAGTCCGATGGCTGGCAGGCTGCCTTTTGAAGCTTGGCCTGGTGTCCCGGAGCTGTTGGTCGTCCTAGGAATCCAAGGAAAAGCTGCCAAATTCTGCGGCCCCAGGAGGATCTTTGTCCTTCTTTTGCAGAAGCAGTAGGTGGATTTGCTCTGTTGAGCTGGGAGGAGGAATTTTTAGATTTCCTCTGGCTGAAGAGGTTAAAATGGAACCAACTACATCAATTCCCCAAAATTGGACTTTGAAGCAAGCTTTCAGAAAAACGGACTAGACTATTTTCTATGCGTAGAAGCAAATCCCTTGGGAACTTCTGGTGACTTTTAAGGTGCTTGTCTATTTGGTTTCATTCTCCAATACTGAGAAGTCTTTGATAGCTAGAGGCTACCTGGGTAGGTCAAGGCCTGACGGGCAGGCAGCACTCCCCAGCAGAGCTAATCATTAAAACAAATAGATCTGCCATCTGTAGTTTCTGTTTTGCGTTTTGAGGTGGAGGTGTTGCTATGTTGTCTCTAGGCTGGACTTGAACTCCTGGGCTCAGGCAGTCCTCCCGCCTCAGTCTCCTGAGTAGCTGGGACTAGAGGTGCATACCACTGCATCTGGCTTGATATCTCTGTTTTAAAAATCCTGTCTTCTAGCAATTGTCTTGTGTCTCTAGAGGAGAAAGGTGCCATTTTTCTGGCAGTGGAATTTGGGGTTGAGAAGGATCCTGGCTTCTTCAGTGGGGGCTGGTATCTAACATGCTAGATCTTGAGATCCTTTAAATATTTTTTCTGATTATGAAGTTAAAATGTACTAGTTATAAGGACTCGAACTTTACAGAAATGCATCATGTAGAATAGAAAATGAAAGCTTCCCCCCAAGTTTCACCACTGCCCTGTTCAGCGCCCACAAGGATAATCATTATTACAGTTTGGTGGAGATTCGTCCCATTTTTTTTTTTTTTTTTTCTGTCTGTGGAAATATTTTACTTGTCTTTTGCACAAATACATATTTTGAAAGTGTTTTTCAACAAAATGAGATCCTGTTGTAAATAAGATTTGCAGTTCGATCCTCCAGCTGTGTGTCTTAGCCATGGTTCCTTGTCTGTTGTGCATAGCAGCATTATTTTTTTAAAAACTTTTACTTTAAGTTCTGGGATACACATGCAGATCGTATGATAGACTGGATAAAGAAAGTGTGGCACATATACACCATGGAATACTATGCAGCCATAAGAAAGAATGAGTTCATGTCCTTTGGAGGGACTTGGATGAAGCTGGAAGCAGCATTAGTCTCTCCGACACTTGCACAACATGTGACCGTTTACTTCTTGAATTTTAGGGTTGTTCCATTTTTCACACTCACGGAGAATGCTGACATGTGGAGTCTCGTACATTAAACCCTTGCGTCTGCGTGGGGTTGTTTCCTTGGCATAGGTTCCTAGAAGTGGACTTGCTGGGCTGAATGGTGTGGGCATTCAGAGTGTCAACAGATATTGCCAAGTTGCTCTCTGGACAGGTGGTGACCATTTTAAATGATGCTGGTGTGTGGGGCAGCGGTGTCCCCACTGGCACTCTCTGGACATCGACACTTTCTGGACATGATCAGTCTTTGTGGTTTCATTCAGTCATGGGGGTATAAAGTGATAGCTTATTTCATTTTGTATTTGTAAAAATTGTAAATGACAACAAGCTGCTTCTCGTGTGCTTAATACTGATTTGAATTTCTCCTTCTAATTCTCTTTTTCATTCTTGCCTCTTTTCCTCTTGACTTTTGAAGGTTTTTTTTTTGTTGTTGATTTATAGGTGTTCTTGGTACATAGCATTATTCCTCATTTGCTGTATACATTGCAGATATTTTTTCTCAGATGCCACTTGTGCTGTGATTTTGTTTAAAGACATATTTGACAATGCAAAAATTTGGAATTTTTACATTGTTATATCTATCAAAGTTGCTTTTTTAATTACCCTGAATTTTGTATTTTACTTAGAGAAAGGGTTTCTCTACCCTAATATATGTAACACCCTCCTGCATGTTCTGCTGATACTTGATAGTCCAGATTTTTTTACATTTACATCTCTTATTCAATCTAAAATGTATTTTAGATATGGTGTGAGTTGGGGATGTAGATTTCTTTGTAGGAGTATTCAATTTTCCAACTTAATTTCCTAGTCAGCCACTTTGACCTCTCTGTTTTGGCAGGTTTGTCATGGGTTAAGTTGCTGCTGTGTTCTGAGTGTTTCTCCTGTGTTTCTGGATTCTCCATTCTAATTTACTGCTTTATTCTTGTGCCACTATCCACCGTGCAAGTTACCGTGGCTTTTGGTAAGACTTTGTTTTCTTAAAGGGCCATTACCTCTTCATTCCTCTTCTTTTTTCATTTCCCCCAACCTTTTTCTATTATCCTTTGACTAGAATCCTCCTTTCAGCAGGAGCTAGGCAGAGCAGCTGTCCGTGGGCTCCCCTGTTGGCTGGGAATGTTGACCAGGATGTGGGAGGAATCAGGCGGGAGCCCCTGGCGGGATGGTCATTGTAGCGTCTCTGCACCTAAGTGATTTGTTTTCGCAGATATCAATGCTCAGGATTGATCAATCTCAGGATCAATGCTTGGGAAGGATAGAGCTTGTGTCCCATCACAGATATGACCCCGTATCTATGCCTCTTTGTGAGGCTGGCTCATAAAATGAATGGGCACCTGAGCCACTCTGTGTGGTGCTGAAAACCAGGAGCACTCAGGTGACCCTTTCAGCCGTAAAGTCTGCCTTTCCCCAGGGGAGTGGCCACCGATGGTGTGTTTTCTATTTGAACCAACTCTAAAGGGGCCTTCCCAAGTATCAGAAAGAAACTCAGGTTCTTGACATAGGCAGGGGGAACCCTTTCATTTCTAAAATCTGTTTAAAAACCTTAATGTTCTTTAAAAATCCACTTTACCTTTAGTGAAAATATCCTCTTATGCATTTGCAGTGACACCTCTGTCCTCTCTGAAGTACCCTGTGAGTGCAGACCTGTGCCTGTGACCTGGCTGGACCCTCGGGTTTTCCTGAGCCAGCCATTGGCCCTGAGCTGCTTGTGCTGTAGACAGGGCAGTCCTCTGGGCCTGGATAAGAGGTTTTGCATGCTCCTCACAGTTCACAGCAAGCGTGGGCCGTCTTCCGTGACTCCTGCCTTGTCCTCCGTTAGTAAGTCATGCCCCTGTCACTCCCTGATGGAATCACTCCTCTGAAGTTATTTTATTTATTTGTTTATTTATGAGACGGAGTCTCGCTCTGTCGCCCAGGCTGGAGTGCAGTGGCGCGATCTCGGCTCACCGCAAGCTCTGCCTCCTGGGTTCACGCCATTCTCCTGCCTCAGCCTCCCAAGTAGCTGGAACTACAGGCGCCCGCCGCAACGCCTGGCTAACTTTTCGTATTTTTAGTAGAGATGGGGTTTCACCGTGTTAGTCAGGATGGTCTCGAACTCCTGACCTCGTGATCTGCCCACCTCAGCCTCCCAAAGTGCTGGGATTACAGGCGTAAGCCACCGTGCCCGGCCCACTGAGATTATTGTTGATTTTACACTGAGGCTCCTGGTTACCCGACGGAGGAAACATTCTGGGAGAATCAGCTGGTGAGATGCCTGACCCCACTCTCCTGGCATCTGACATCAAGGATATCTTAATATTTTTAGTTTTAAAAAGTCGTGATAAATACATATAACATGACATTTACCATCTGAAATACTTTTAAGTGTATGATTCTGTGGCATTAAATACACTCAGTGTTGTGCAACCATCACCATCATCCATCTCCAGAACTTCTTCATCTTGCAGTCTGAAACTCTGTGTCCATTAAACACTTCCCGCCTCTCCCGGCCCCGCTTCCGCCTCTCCCAGCCCCCAGCAGCCACCATTCTACTTTCTGTCTCTGTGAATTTGATGACTCCAGATGCCACATCTGAGTGGAATCATACAATCATTTGTCTTTTTGCAACTGGCTTCTTTCACTTTGCGTGATGTCCTCAAGGCCCATCTGTGTTGTAGCGTGTGTCAGAACTTCCTTCCTTCTTAGGGCTGCGTACTGCCCCCATTGTATGGATAGACCATGTTTTGTTTGCGGTTCATCCCTTGGACATCGAGAATATCTCACACAGTAGAAAGAATCCAAGATGCCAATGAGGACTTCATCTTGGTCGCCTCTGCAAGGGTTGGGTGGACAGGCCAAAGCTACCTGCTCATCCTGCATTGAGCTGGATGCTGGGCACAGGTGCTGGACACACAAGATGCAAACTGGAGCAGGAGCCAGTTCCTGCCCCCAAAGTACAGCAGCGACATGCCATGTTACTACCAGCCTATCCGGGGCTTATAAAGTTAAGAAAAGAGCTGGCCGGGTGCGGTGGCTCACGTCTGTAATCCCAGCACTTTGGGAGGCCTAGGTGGGCAGATCATGAGGTCAGGAGATCAAGACCATCCTGGCTAACACGGTGAAACCCCGTCTCTACTAAAAATGAAAAAAATTATACGGGCCTGTTGGCGGGCGCCTGTAGTCTCAGCTACTCAGGAGGCTGAGGCAGGAGAATGGCGTGAACCTGGGAGGCAGAGCTTTCAGTGAGCCAAGATTGTGCCACTGCACTCCAGCCTGGGCGACAGAGCAAGACTCCGTCTTCAAAAAAAAGAAAAGAAAAGAGTCTGTATCCATCCTGAAGGCTGTGTGACCACAGGGCTTCTAAAGGATGCTTCTGTGTTCCCAGAATTAGGTGGGAGCTCCTGAAAGGCTCTCTTTTATCCCAGTGCTCTTGCTAAGAATGGAAAGCCCCTCTGCGTGACTGCAGTAGCTGGTGCGATCCTCTGGTCACTCGCACCAGAGTCTGGGAGGTCGTGGCTTGCAAAGCTCACCTCTCATAATGGGATGCCAATACATACTATCCGAAGTTGGTATACCCAGAAAGAGAGTTTAACATTCTTTAGAGAGGTGAAAAATAGCCACCAGTAGAATTAAAATCAGAAATAATGACCAGGATGGCCAGCGGAGTGGGGAAGTCCAGACTGGGGAATGGGATGTTTCATTACAAGGTCTTTCAGCATTTGTTTACTTTGGTCTGAGCGAAAGAATTGTCTCCTTTTTTAAGGGCCACGTACAGCAAAGGACTGACCATCTGTCAGACACACTGGTCAGTTCTGGCAAAGCAGGATTGGAGGTTTCTGTCCTCAGGTGGGTGGGCAGGGACGGCAGCTTGCTGAAGGTATCCAACAGCACCGGGGCAGGAAATGAGAAGTGCTCAGTGATTGGTGGGACCATGGTATCTAGCACAATGATTCCTGCCAAAATCTTAATGGTGTGCAATAAATGAAAATGTTGCCCCAGTCAGATGGGACTAGCGTTTTTCAGCAACCTTCAAGGTCTTGTGTCACAGGAATGAAGATCCGAGTATTTCCCACCCATGGCGGGGCTGGTGAAGGAGTTTTCAATCCTGGGCACCCGGAGCTGTGCCGAAAGCCTCTGCGTCACACCGCCTGCGTTAGTTGGGAAAGAGAGCTCCCACCATTCTCTTTTAACCCTTGTCCTTTTGTACCACAGCAGTTGCTTTCCTGGAGATCAGAACCACGACTGGGTTTAACATCATCTTTGGAAATCCTAAAAGGCAATGAAGCAATTTTTCTCTTTTCATTTTTTTTTTTATATAGCTGTGTCAGTTTGAAATTTTATTTTCATATCAGTTCTAATAGTATGTCTGCTTGACATAGTTTCTATTAAATGGGCTTGATGAGAAGCTATTTAAAAATTCAGATATTTAGAGTTTCAGGGCCCATCGTCTTGATTTTTGGGGCAGTACTTCAATTTCAGACAGGGTTGTTCTTTTCCAGAAAGATGGGTCACTGAATAATTTACATTCTATGGTTATTTTCTGAGGAACTCTTTCCAGTTATAAATGGTAAACATCTTCTAGGTTTTGCAGTAAGAAATAATTGATTATGTTAGAAAAAAAGAACCAGAAGAAGATGTGATTTGAATTTTGAGTTCCTGTAAGTACCTTCTGGAGCAGAAGGTTTTGTCTTCATGGATTCTGCAGTCTTGGATTTGGGGACTCGGTTGCACTGAGCTGTGCTCTGTGGGGAGGAGCCTATGGGCAGAACAGTTTGGGTTCTGCTGGCCGCCTCTCACTGTATTCAGGGAGGCTGGGTCCCAGAGAAAGACGACAGCAGTGAGGTCTCGTTGGGAAGAAAACTCGGCTACCAACCCTGGACCATTTTGCTTTCCCTGAACAGATAAGATAGTCATTTGCCTGCTTTGGGGACGGTGCCTGTGGTTCGCACAGGACGAGGTGGCAGCTGGCTTGCCTGCTGGCCTGCTTGGTGGAGATAAGATGTTCAGACCCACCGCTGTTATTCAGGGGTGGTGGAGGGAATTAATGCACTTCCTTCTGTCCCCCAATCTCATTTACGTGTCTCTGGAGCGGAGCATGTGTTCCTTTTTTTTCTTCACCTCAATAGAGCATTTAAATTAAATAGATGTTGCTTTAGCCACTCAGAGATGTTTCACACTTAAAAAAACAAAAGGTAGCTGCTGCCGTGATTCCTTTGCCCACCCCTACACCGGGGCCTCGTGGGACAGTCCCCGCTTGGCTGTGCTGAGCCCATCTGGAAGGGTTTCTGATTCTAATCAGAAGTGGAACAGTTTCAGTGCAGATTATAGGTTTATGTTAGCCTTAGTGATGGAGGGATGGAAATAGATGCTTCCTCACTATTACCATTCCAAGTGAAATAATGAGGCTGCATATTTGCAGTGAGCTGCTGAAGCCAGACGTCACTAGAGTAATTTGGATTAGTGGGAAGTTGGAACATATTGTTTTAAAAGCGATTTCAAGAGCATCATCTTTGGAAATCCTGTATAGCAATGAAGTGATTTTTTTTTTCACTTTTTCATTTTTATTTACGTTGCTGTATGGTTGAATGTTTAGTTTCATATCAGTTCCCTCTAATAGCTTACGTGCTTGAGATATTTTGACTTCTATTAAATGGGCTTAATATGAAATTCTATTCAATAATTTTTATTGCTATTTGGAAGACCTGGACGTGTTTCCAGTTTTCATATTTTGGGTCATGGAGATGCTACTTCCCATCCATTTGGTGACATGTAAGAGTCAGGCCATTTCCAGGAAAGGCCGGAAGAGAGACTATGTGTTTCTGAGACTATGCTATGGATTAGGACATGTGGGTTATTCAAAGATCTGTCCTTTTGTGCTTTGAAATCTGAAATGTAGAAACCGTGGCCTCACTGAGGAGGCGTTTTAGAATATGCAGGGGGGATGATCGGGACTGGATCTCGTAGTTGGGCACCACATCCAGTCCCAGACAGCATTGCAAAGGCGAGGAGCCCATGAAAGCACTGAGCTCCAGCTGTCGGCTACTTACCTCCTGGAGCAGCAGGGTGAGGGGGCTCAGGCTGGAGAGTCCTGATGGCTGCCTGGTTGTTACAGGATGTTACAGCTTAGGCCTGGGGACACAGCCGAGCAACCCCCAGAAGTTGTCTCTGTTCTTTACTTTTCAGGTTCCCTGGAGGCAGGAGAGGAGCTGCCCTTATTTCTGGCAGGCACCCTGCTACATTATTGAGCAATCTTTCAGGCTGCAGAGATGTCAGAGGAGGGCCCTAATGTATCCTGATTTTGATTCTTTTATTCTTTTTCCCTAGGCCTTTTACTTGCAGGTATCTTGAGTACCTTGTGTGTATATTTACTTTGAAAGCACACATTTAAATGTTTATAAGGAAAAGGTGCTAAAGACATCCATCGATCCATTCATTCTTCATTCAGCAAATACCTGTTGAATACCTACTGTGTGCTAGTGTGCTAGGCACTGCGTGGGCGAGCCAGAGGGCTTTATTGCTCCAATGAGCTTGCGTTCTAGTATTCTAGTTGTTTTCACGCATCTGCGCTATCTGGGACAGGCACCATTATGGTTTATTATATATGAAGCAGCATGTGTCTGCACTACAGTTTGTGTGTACCGTAGATGGGCAAGGATCGAGTGCAAAAATTTCTGGGTCAAAAGGGGTTGGCTTGGGTCAGGCTGCTCAGTAGCTGAGGTGAAAGCATGTGCCACCCCTCCTGATAGAGGGATCCTTGCTGATTGTGTGTGACACCAGAGCCTCCATATCTGTCAGCTGGGTTTGTCCTCACAATAGCTCGAGGAGCAGGTGGGGCCGCATCTGGAGGTTTGGTACTCTTTCACACCTTGCTGGGACCACCAGGCTGCTCAGCAGTGGCCCGTGCCCACCACTGCACCTGCCGCCCTGTTCCATCTCTGGGACCTGTCAGGTCACAGTACTACCTCCTGTCCCTTCCCCCTTCTCCTAGGGGCTCTGGCTTCAATCCCCTGTGCCCAGGTTTGCAGACCACTCCCTGGGAAGCTGTCCTGGGATCTGTGTCTGTCTACTTCCTGTAGTCTACCACCGGGAGGTAGAAAGGGACAGTCTGCTGACCTCCAGTCTTTCCATAGCAGTGTCTGAATGGATTCAGGAAATCCTTGTGGAGCCCCGGTATGTGCTGCTGCTGGCTTAGGGGTTCAAGCCACAGCAGTATATGAGACGGGGGAGCCCCCATTTGTGGGTCTCACCATCTTTAGAACTTTAGCACTTACTTAAATTTAAAAAAATTCTACTAGTTGTAGCTTAAAGTCACCGAGTTTCTTTCATTGTGTTTGATGACTTTGAAGCCAGTTTGGTAGATTCTATTTCATGAATAGTCCTTGCTGTGGTCTGACATCTGGGTCAGTGAGGAGCTTGGGCCCCTCCCTAGAGCCTCTTGTCCTGGGCTGCAGTGACAGGCTGCGGGCCGGTGGGGTACACTCACACACACCCCTCTAGGAACACTGGGGTCCTGGATAATTATGCCAACGACAGGCTATTTCTCCCTCCATGTGGACGTCCTTGAGGTGAAACATTGGGTTTTTAAAAAATATTTTAGTCTTCTGTTGTGTCTAGTCTGAAAATTACTTACTTGCTTTTTAATTCTGTGGAAGTGTTTCCTAATGGAAGGGTCAGAAATGTTCTCCTTGCACTTTCCATTAGTGCTGCAGTTGAGAGAGGGAAGGGGAGCGGTCAGGCTCCCCCTCCTCGTCCCAGGGGCTCTCACAGGGGCTGCTTTGAGGTATAGACCTTGGAGAGGCAGCTCACCTCCGAGCCTGGTGTGTGAGAGCACAATGGTATTAGGTGACTTTTGAAGGGAAAGCAGGTTTTGGAAGAAGATCTGTATATACAAAAATACTGTATATTTCACCTTCATCGATGAAGGATTCAGAATTGCAGCAGAAATTTGAAGGATGGCTGGGGGTTTGGGGCCATCTTGCACGTGGCTTCCTTTTGGAGTGCCTTTGTTCTTCTGTGACACCCATGGGGCCTGAGGGTGCGGCTGGATATTCCACCTGGATTGCAGCTGGGTAGCCGTGCTACAAGCTGCTCCTCCTCCCGTGCAGCGCACTTCCCGGGTCCTGCCGCCCCGCTCAGCTGCACAGCCCATAAGGGACTGGTCCTGTCCACGCACTCCGGATCTCCCCTTCCTGAGAAAAGTTACAGAAAATATCTTCCCCAGGATTCCTGGGCTGCACGACCCTGATCAGCCCCTTTGTGAGAGCTGCTTTGGGTAGAAACGGGGACACAGCTCGTTCTTTCCTCCTGGTCTCTTAGTGCAGTCAGGGTTCTGAGCTGATAGGGGCCTGGCCACTCCCCACCTGAGCCTGGCCTCGGCTGAGCTGCTCATCAATGTGTGTCCCGGGCAAGCGGCCTGCCTGTTATCTGCAGTGCACAGGTGTGCATGTGTGTACATACATACACACACCACACACATACCATACCCACCTCACACACACCGCACACATACCCCATACACACCACACACCACACACATACCATACCCACCTCACACACACCACACACATACCCCATACCACACACATATCATACCCACCTCACACATACCGCACACATACCCCATACACACCAGACACCACACACATAGCATACCCACCTCTCACACACCACACACCACATGTATACCATGCCCACCTCACACACATAATACACATATCCCATACACACCGAACACCACACACACATCATATCCGTCTCTCACACACCACACATTACATATATACCATGTCCACCTCACACACACTATACATATACCCTATACACTCCACACACATACCATACCCACCTCATACACACCACACACTTAACCCATATACACCACACACCACACACATCACACCCACCTCACACGAACCACACACCACACACATACCATGCCTACCTCACACACACCACACACACCCCATACACACCCCACACTGCAAACATACCATACTCACCTCACACACACCACACACATCATACCCACAACACACACACCACATACCCTATACACACCACACACCACACAAATACCCCATACACACCACACACACACACATACCCCATATACACCACACCACACACACACCCTTACACATCACACACCACACACATACCCCATATGCACCACACACCACACACCATACACATACACCATATACACTACACACATGCCACACATACCACACATCACACACCCATCACACACACCACACACATACCATGCCCACCTCACACACCACACATACACCCTATACATACCACATACATGCCATACACACCACACACACCTCATACATATTACACACACACCACATAATACCATACATACACACCCCATACACACCACACCCCTCCATACATACCACACACCACACAGCCCATAGACAACATACACACACCACACCATACTCTATATACATATCACATCACCCATACCACACACCACATTCCACACAGACATCTTATACACACCATACACACTATACACATACCACGCAATAACACACACACACCATGCACAGCCCATACACACCACACATTTGCATGCAAACTACTCATTGAATGAAACTGAATGATTGTTTTCCCACGTTAATACTGTCCGCCTGCACACCCCCGGCTGTCCTGGCCAGCACATCCCCTGGTCCTGCCCTCCCTTGGGTCAGCACTGCCTCCTGTGTTTCGGGTGTCTCTGGCTGTGCCCTGTGGCGTGCTCACATCCTGATCGTGTGGGAGGCTGGCTCCTCTACTCCAGTGGCCAGCCGTCCTGGAGGAGACCAGCCTGTTTGCCACCTCTCCTGATGCCCAGAGCGGCGGCCCGTGCAGGAAGTCCTGCTTCCTCCCCTCGCTGTCTGCCGTTGCCCACAGGTCACTTTGTTTCAGTGCCGACATCTCCCCAGCTAGAAAAGCAGACCCTCAAAAACGCACAGGTGGGTTTGATTAAAATGCTGGTGAATATTAAATGTGTTTTGGTGAAACACTCAGCCAGTACATACATTTTTAATAAAGTAAAATGTCCAGGCCCCCTCTGCTCCCACCTCTCTCCCCGCTCCCCTCCCCAGAGGATATGGCTGACAAGCCTTTGGGGGTTTCCCCTTTCTGTGTGCCTTTGCGAGCGTGTATGGGCTGGGCAGTGTGTGTATTCTCTCGCCATCTTGACGGACCTGTAACTGGGATCTACACACGTTCGCTCCCTGCAGCTCACTTGCTGTTTTCCCTCGAAAACGGGCCTGTAAGATCCCTCCCTGTAGTGCGCGTTGCCCTGCCTCTTTAAAAACGCCGTCGCCTCTTCCAGCGCGTGAACTCTGCCGTCGTTCGTTTAACATTCTCTTATTCATGGGTATTTAGGTTTCCAGTTTTTTAAAAGATTGCGGCAATGAAAATCTTCAGCATCATTTTTTATACGTGTGAGTCCTCCTGGAAATGGAGTTTTTGGGCACAAGGATATGCCTGTTTAAAGTTTTGATAGAGAATGCTGAATTGCCTTTCTGAAAGATTCATTCTAAAGAAATACACTTCTGCAAAAAAAGGGAAAGCTAGAAAGAAAGCAGTTCGCTGCCAACAGCTCAGTAGAGAGAGGGGGACTCTCTGAGGCCAAGAGGTGGGAAATGTGGCAGCCTGGGAGAAGCCAGGGACCTGGGCAAAGGGTGACATGGTTACTAAGGTTTCCTTTGCTGTCCCCATCCTCCCTGCCCTCCCTCCAAACCCCCAGGAGAGCAGTACTGGGGAAAGACGGTACATAACTAAAATCCTGAGAATTCTCATGAACACTCCTCAGTTTGGAGAGAGAGGGACTGTGATGAGGGGGGTTGGGATGGTGTCCGGAGCCTGACGGCCCTCACCAGTGTCAGGAGAAACCCGCTCCCCTCCAGGGCTCCTTCCTTAGGGTCTGGCTTGCACTGCATTCTGGGAGATTCCCGTAGCCCCATCTTCCCTTTACCCATTAACCCTTTAATAGTATCCCATTCTCACATTTAGCCCTTTGAGTCAATCAACTACCATATTAAAAAATTAATAGACTTATTTTTTTTCAGCAGTTTTAGGTTTATGGGGAAATTAAACAGAAAGTTTAGGGAGTTCTCCTGTACCCCCTCACCCCATTTCCCCCCTTTCCTCATTATTAACATCTTACATTGGTGTGGTACATTCGTTACCTTTGATGAGGTAGTATTATTATTAACTGGAGCCCATAGTTCAAACATATTAGGGTTCACTCTTCGTGTTGTATATTCTATGGGTTTTGACAAATGTGGAATGACTCAGCTACCATGTCTTTGTTTTAGTAGATCGTCAGTTGCTTTTTGTCTTATTAGCTGACTGCTGCTTTGAGAAGACCCTCTTGTCACATCCTTTTGCACCCTGGCTTACTGTGGCGTGGGGCAGGGGTACTGGGGGCCAGCTGGCCTCTGGGGAGTGGCACTCACTGCATCCTGCCCCTGCCCCACTCTGCTCCTCTCTGGTCTCAGCAGCCTCCCTTGCTCCTTTCACCTGCCTTACCCCAGCACAGCTACCTGCTGCTTAGATGCCACTAATGGGGCAAGGAAGCTGCTCCCAGTCAGTCTCCGAGGATTCTGCCCAGAGAGGGGTAAGAATCACCATGAGTGTTTGCTGGGCACTTGGGAGGTGCAGGCTCTGCGGGAAGGCCTGCAGGCTGAGGCGGTCTGCTTTGGGTTTTGCAGCATTGCCTGTGGTCTCCCTGGGTGAGGGAAAAGGCACAGGGAGGTTAAGAAGCGTTCCTGGTGCCACGGAGCCGGTCAGTGACACAGCCGGCTCTCAATCCAGGCCACTGACCTTGGCAGCCAAGCCCCTTCTTTATTTTGGAATGGCCACCCGGCCAACTGGCACACAGGGAGAACTCATGAAAGGAGTGGCTCACTCCTGAAGGGAGAGGGACACAGGAGCAGCCTTGATGTGCTGCACCCCCTCCAGGCCCCAGTCCCTGTCCTCGGAGGAAGCGGGACTCCCAGGTGGGCGAGGTGAAGCAGATGGCCTCCGCCACAGCGAGGAGGAATCCCGGTGATCCTCTGGCTTCCGCATCATTGTGGGAACACTCGGGCGGGATGTATTTTAAAGGAGTGCCTGATGTGTGTGGGTGTGGTGGGGATGGGGATGGGGGTGGGGGTGGTTGCAGTGGGGCCTATGCAGGATCCCGATTGGAGGGGGCTGCAGAGGCTACTGCTGGCCCGCGTGTCACCATGGCAGCTGGAGAGTGGGCGACGGTCGCTTGGCGTCCTGCTTGGGGTTGTTGCCCACATCGGTGAGCAGTTCCTGTCCCGCCCGCTTACTGCGACGCTGGGCAGGGCCGCTTGCCTGTTAATTGTGGGGATTCTCTCTCTCTCTCTTTTTTCTTTTGGAGACGGAATCTCTCTCTGTCACCTAGGCTGAAGTGCAGTAGCGTGATCTGGGCTCACTGCAAGCTCCGCCTCCTGGGTTCACGCCATTCTCCTGCCTCAGCCTCCCAAGTAGCTGGGACTACAGGTGCCTGCCACCACGCCCGGCTAATTTTTTTGTATTTTTAGTAGAGACGGGGTTTCACCGCGTTAGCCAGGATGGTCTTGATCTCCTCACCTCATGATCTGCCTGCCTCGGCCTCCCAAAGTGCTGGGATTACAGGTGTGAGCCACCGCCCCCAGCCAATTGTGGGGATTATCTGAGAGTTGCTGGAGTGTTCTGCCCTTCCCTGCGAACCTTTTACCTGGGTGGGCTGGGAGAGAGGCCGAGCCAAGAGAAGGAGGCAGGATGCCACACACGCCCTGCAGGGAGGGTCATCTGCTAGGCACTGTAACACACAGAAAGCCAGGAGCCTGAGCCCCGCCCGCGGTTGTTGAATGGAGGGAGAATGAACAACCGCTGACTCCTGGGTTCCTGGGAGGCTGTACCTCTGTCCCTCTGCTCCGGGTCAAACCGGCTGTATGCTTAGCCTCAGGAACATGCGGCAGGTGGCAGCCCATGGCCCCATGGCAGATAATGGTGGTTTTGCAGTGTGGTGTGCTGTGGGGGCTGACGGGCACAGCTGGGCAGGCCAGGCTTTCTCTGGCTCAGGATGCGGGGCTGGTTCTTCCCAGAGGAGGCAGAGGTCAGGGAGGAACTCTTTCCCTGTGTCTCCTGAACAGCTTCGTCAGCACACCCTGCAGTGTGGACTCAGTGAGTGTCCTGCAGCTCTGTTGTCCCACAGGGGCTGTGTACATTCAGCCCTCAGGGCAACCTCTGCATTTCCTTTCTGGGGACTCCCAGATGAACCCTGCTCTCCCAGGTCATCCTGCTCCATATTGATGTGATAACCCCTCCTCAGTCCGAAACATCTACTGGCCCCGTTTGTCTGTGGGATAAGAACGGGCTTGAGCATGGCTGTCAGTGCTCTGTGTGGCGTCAGTGGCATGTTCTGTGGCAACTTCTTTCCTCTGTAGCCCGGTATCTTTGACTCCCAGCCCAATGCTCCCTTCTCATCTACCAGAGGCCCCTTCTCAGCCTTTGCATTTGCTTGCATTTATCTTCCTTCTTTAAGGCTGCATTTGAGGGTTTATGGGCCAAAAGCGTCATGTCCAGTCTGTAAACTGTGTGCCCTCTCGGGGCCAGGTAGGAGCCCGAGAGGAAATGGGAGAAGTGGTCGTGAATGATTGTGAGGACTGCAGAAAGAAGACAGGGCTGAGAAGAGTGTGATTACCCCCAGAATTCAGAGATGCCTGCACCAGCTGGGTTTTGAAGAATGAATAGGAGTTTTCCAGGAAGATTCTAGAGGAACAACAGCAATGAAAAGATTTGAACATGGGCACAGAAGAGATGAGGCACAGATGGCACAGGGATTTGGGGTGTGATGGGGCAAGGCAGCCATAGGCAGGGCGTAGGCCCAGGACCTCAGATGCTTGGCATGCCATGGCTTGGAGGCCATGGCCTTGTCATGCAGCACTGTGTCTCCATGGGCCCCATCAGAGTCCCTGGCTCTTGGTGTGCCCTTCATGCCCACACCACGGTGGGAGCAGGCAGGTGGGGTTTGGCCTGAGTTTCCCCCGAATGGACACTACTCCCTCTTGTGCTTCAGTATCAGAGTGGGCCCATGGGGTGGGAATAAATGTTTGGGTTTAGGAGGCCTCCAGCTGGGTGGCCTGCTCCCAGGCAGGAAACACAGATGAGAGGAAGCAGCAAGTCGGAAGGCAGCAGCCGTGGATGTTAAAGCTGGAGGGACCTCTTAAGTAATGGGTGTCAGCTCCCTCGTTTGATGTGGTAGGAAGATGAGGGTGAGAGGGGTTGGGAGCAGGTGCTGGAGCTGGAGCCTGAACCCCCACATCTCAGTGCTGCCATCATCCTTCATGGTCAGGAAACTGAGGCACAGGCAGGTTACATAGTCTTCTCAGGATGTCAGTGGCAGAGCTGGGACGTGAACCAAAGTGTCTGTCTCTGCAGCTCAGTTCTGTGCGAAGTCCAGCCAGATGGTGCTGATCAGTAAGGGTGCTGGCTGAGCACTGATGGCCACCTGCGTCTCAAGGAGAAGCAGTGTCACCTGCTAATCTGATGGCTTCTCTGGGCACTGGCACGTGGGCCCCATTGCCCTTTCTCTGCAAGGGGTTTGTTTAGTGTGTTTGGAAACACATCCCCCAGCCTACTAGGTGTGTGGCGTGCACTATTTTAAGATAAATAACCCAAATCCCACAAGCTCTGTATCTCATGCAGCATTTTGTACTTTGAAAAACCAAGTTGGGAACAGAACCCTGATGAATGTGTTTCATTTCCTGTCAGAGCAAATGAAACCTGAAATATTAATGGCACCAGATTTCCCTTATCTTCCTACAGAAGGGCTGGAAAAATGTATTCCCCACAAACTTAGCATGCAGCTCTGCTACCTGTGGCCCGAAATCATTAGTTGTCTGTACTCACTGACCCTTGGGAATAAACATGAAAGTTCACTTGAAGACTTGGGGGAGAATCACGGTCAACCTGTGACTTGGTTTTTCCGATATTCTGCTGCTCTGGAGAGCCTTGGAGTTCAGCTGCTCTAGAGATTCTGGAGAGGGAGCTGTTAGCCTCCCAGAAGCACATGTGGCCCATCGTTGCCGTCCACACCTGCCCCTCTGTGGGTGAGTCAGCGCTTTCCTTTCTCAGCTGGTGGATGCTTCATTTGTTTGTATTCTTTTTCTTTACAGTCTCCTGAATATTTACACATTGCCGAATCTCCCGTGGACAAACCACCAACAGGCCAGGACTGTCCCGTGGACAGACGGGGTGAGCCTCTTCCTGTGTCTGGAGATTCTGAGTGAGTAGAACCCGTCACGATCCCCACTGCACTTAATGTGGCATTCATGCCTGAGTCTGGGCTGATGTGCTAATTGGGGGCCGTAGGAAGAGTTATAGCCACCATGGCCCTCACCTTTCTCTAACAAAAGCTTAAACACAGCTACGCTAAATATTTTTGCTTTCTGCTTTCACAGACTTCACATACACTTACATTTATTTTGAGGTGAAAAGGGAAGGACAGACATTTACAGGGGACCAGTTGCCAGGAGAAGACTGCATTCCCTGTGAACCCGTCCATCTCACCTCTGAGATCCTGTCTCTGGGACGCCCCAGGTCCCTTTTCCCAGCTGCACTGAGGCCTCCGTCCTCCTGGGGGAGCTGTGCTGTGCTGCCTCCTTGGGCAGCCTCCCTTCCCCATGGGTGCAGATGGGCCCGGGGCATCCTGGTGATCAGTTCTTCCCAGGGACCCAGGAGGAGGGGCCGGCAGGAAGTGGGCAGGTTCTTTCTGCTCGACCTGGCAATAACAATTCCTAAATTGTTCAGCACCCCAGGCTGCTTGCCTTGACAACCAGGTGGCCAGTCCCAGGCACTGCCAGTGTAGGCAGGGCCCTCCCCAGGGACAGCAGCAGGGCAGCCCAAGACACTGGTGGTCACACAGTTAGTCCCCACAAGGCGACGGTACGGGACACATTCTCGAGCTGCCTGCAGGGTCTGGTTGTGGGAGCGGCTCAGCCCCTCCTGTAGAGGCAGGAGCATCCTCAGCAGCTGACAGTTGTCCCGCAGGAGCCCTGTGCCCAGTGGAATATCTCAGTGCAGTGCACAGTGGGGCCACAGCTGGGCCACAGCCATGCTCTGTCCTTTAGTGGACCATCTGAGCCGTGTTCCACCTGCCTGTTCCGACACACTGGTCTCCCTCGATGACCCTGCTCCCACCGGCTTCCCCATGGTTTCGATCTGTAACCCAGACCCTGTTCCAGGAGCTGGCTCAGCACTGTCCTGCTCTACACCCTCTCTCAGGGGACATTCTAACCTGCCCCGCCTGTCCTGCTCCTGCCTCTCAACCCAGAACACTGCAGGTCCTTCAGGTTAATTAGGTGAGACCTTAGAAGCAGGGACAGCAGGATTTATCCCACACGCACCATGCACTGTGCTGAGGAAGCCGCGGTCACTCCCCTCATGGTCACTGGGGTGAGGAAACTGAGGTTGTTGCCCATGTGGTAGAACTGGGATTCAGAGCCTCGGCCACGCCTCAGTCGCCACACTGCACCCTGTGCAGGGCGCTGGGGAAACCAGGCAGCTAGGACCGGCCTGTGCCTTGGGATGCTTATCCAGACCACCCACCCTCACCCCCTTTGCACCTCAAAGGCTTGATCTACTTTTCAGACACAGTTTTTATGTTGTCAGTGTGATACATAGCGTATTTTAAGACGTCAAAGAATTGTATAGGTTTTATGAAAAAAATGGCAGACCCCTGGCCTCCCAGACCATCTCCCCACAGCCCCTGCCCTGCCCACTCCCCATAGATTACCACTTTCAGCTGTTGTCGCTTCTTCCTCTGGATTTATCTCCACGTTTGTAAAGAATATGGGCACGCTACTATTTCTTAGTCTCCTGTTGTGGTCAAGATTTCCCTCCTGAGAGCTGCTCCATCTAACCCTAACCCTAACCCTAATACATATGGTTATGTCGTCATTTAGGTGAACCCTTGTGCAGTGTGTATCAGTCAGGATAGGCTGCCTCATGAGGCTGTAACAAGCATCCCCAGAGCTGAGAGAGTTCCGTTTCTCTAGCCTCCTGCCCTGGGGGTGGGTGCTGAGTCTTGGGGAGGTGTGGGGTGGGGGGAGGGGCCCCAGGACTCAGCAAGCTGGTGCTCACCAGTGTCACCATGTTCCCTGCCCTCTTCTCATATGGAACCCGTGGTGCCCTTTTGCCAGGGCATCCCTGCTCAGGGGTCAGGATAGTCCTCCTCGGAGTGGCTGGGGGTCTGATTCTCCCTATTTAGACCATTGAGTAGTCCCCTGCTTTCGGCCTCACTCCCTTTCTGTGCTGGTGTCTCAGTGCTTGGGTCTTTCGGGGTTTTAGAGGTGGGCTGTGAGGCTGGGCACGAAAAGGCTTCTCCGCCTCCCCCTCTCCCCGGGGCTCCTCATCCCTGTGCTGCCTCAGCACTTCATCTGGCAAGATTTGCAGGTGCAGCTTTCATTTCTCATTCTCCTGGTTTTGAGTGACTTTAAGAGAAGATGCAGAAAGGCTGTGACCCCACCTCTAAAAGCCAGCAGTCAACCTGGCCACTCTTAAGCCTGTTCTAGTGGGCTTCCCTCCCCGTCACCCTGCTGTGACAACATCCCACGAGGACAGACTCGACACAGGATTCTGTCCTCGCCTTCCCGAGCGCCCGGCAGCCCTGGTGCTGTAGCTTTCCCTCTCCCCTCCTTGTTCTCAACCTCAGGAGGAAACTGTCATTCCTCACCATGAGATATGATGTCATCTGTAGGTTTTTTAAAAAAAAGGTAGGTAAAATTCAGATAACATTAGCCATTAACCATTTGAAAGTGTGTAATTCAGTAACATGTAGTGCATTTGCAGTGTTGGGCACCCACCATCTGTGTCTAGTTCCAACACATTTTCATCATCCCAGAGGGAAACACTCCATTAAGCAGTCACTCCCCAGCCTCCCTACCCCAGTCTGTGGCAGCCGCAATCTGCTTTCTGTCTCCATGGACTTACGTATTCTGAATGTTTCCCATAAGTTAGAAATCATATAATTTGTGACCTTTTCTTTCTGGCTTCTTTGGCTTAGCATAAAGTTTATGGGGATCATCCATGTTGCAACATGTGTCAGAACTTCAGTCCCTTTTTTTTTTTTTTTTTTTGAGATAGAGTCTCTCACTCTGTCGCCCAGGCTGGAGTGCAGTGGCGCGATCTCAGCTCACTGTAAGCTCCGCCTCCCGGGTTCACGCCATTCTGCTGCCTCAGCCTCCCAAGTAGCTGGGACTACAGGCACCGCCACCACACCCGGCTAATTTTTTCGTATATTTAGTAGAGACGGGGTTTCACCGTGTTACCCAGGATGGTCTTGATCTCCTGACCTCGTGATCCACCTGCCTCGGCCTCCCAAAGTGCTGGGATTACAGGCGTGAGCCACCGCGCCCGTCCCAACTTCAGTCGTTTTTAGGGCCGAACAATATTCCATTCTGCAGATACACCACATTTGTTTGCGCCTTCAATTGATGGACATTTGGGTTGTTTCCATCTTTCGGCTGTCAGGAATAATGCTGCTGTGAGCGTGTGTGGACAGTGTTAGTTTCCGTGTCTGTTTTCAACTCTTTCGTGTATGTATTTAGGAGTGGAACTGTTGGGTTCTGTGGTAACTCTGTTTCACTTTTCCAGGAACTGCCAAACTGATTTCCACCGCAACAGCTGCGCCACTTTACATTCCCGCCGGCAGTGAGTGTGGGTGCTCCTTTTTCGCCATCCTTGCCAGCTCCGGGTGCTCCTTTTTCGCCATCCTTGCCAGCTCTTGTTAGCTTCTGTTTTTTGTTGCCTTGTTTTCATTATGGCCAGCCTACTGGGTGGGAAGTGGGATCTGACTGTTGATTAGCATTTCCTGAATAGGTTTTTTGGTAGATGTTCTTTGTCAAGCTGAGGATGGTCTCTGCCTAATTTCGTGAGTGGTTTTTAATGAGAAATGGGTGTTGGATTTTTGTCAGATGCTTTTTCTGCATCAGTTGATCTGATCATACAATTTTTTCTCTTTAGTCTGTGATGTGGTAGATTATGTCCACTGATTTTTCTAATGTTGAACCAACATTGCCACCTTGGAAAAAATACCACTTGGTTGTAGTGTATAATTCTTTTTAAATGTTATTATATTTGATTTGCTAATAATTTGTTGTAGATTTTTCAGTTGTTTGCTCCTGAGAGGTAGTGGTATGTCGTTTTCTTATCATTTGTTTGGTTTTGATGTTAGGATAATTTCAGCTTCATAAAGTGAGGAAGTGTTTCTTCTCTTCCAGTTGCTGGAATAGGTTCTAAAGAGTTGGTGTGATTTCTCCCTTTGCTGTTTGGTAGAATTCACCAATGAAATCTATCTTCCTGTTACTGGTTTTTAGTTTAATTCCATTGTAGTCTGAGAATATATTTTTATGATTTCTATTTTTAAAATACTTGTTAAGATGTGCTTCATAGCTCAGAATGTGGTCTATCCTTGTGAATGTTCCGTGCAAGCTTGAGAAGAATGTGTATTTTGCTGTTGTTGGATGGAATATTCTACAAATGTCAATTCGATTGAGTTGTTGTATGGTGCTATTCAAGTGAACTGTCCTTGTTGATTTTCTGTCTGCTTGTTCTATCAATTACTGACAGGTCTTGAAGTCTCCACTTATAATAGTGGATTTGCCAATTTCTCCTTTAGAATTAAAATTCTATCAGATTTTGCCTCATATATTTTAATTATCTGTTGCTAGGTGCATAGCCTTTGAGGATTGTAACATCCTCTTGGAAAATTGATTTTTTATTATGTAACGTCCCCTCTTTAAAATTTCCTTGTTTGGTAGTCTGCTTTGTCTGAAATTAATAATGGTAATGGTACTCCAACTTACTTAGATTAGAGTTAGCATGGTATACCTTTCTCTGTCCCTTTGCTTTTAACCTGCCAGTGTCTCTGCATTTAGAGTAGATATCTTGCGGATGGCATAGAGTTGGGACTTGTGTTTTTATCCACTCTGAAAATCTCTGTGTACTTAGATTAATATCAAACTTTTTAGTAACTGTCTTCTGTACTTGCCAGAGACTTGTTTTTCTCTCTCCTCTGGTTTCAATGGACCATTTTATGTGATGCCATTTTATCTCCTTTCTTAGCGTGTCACTCATACTTCTTTTTAAAAGTTTTACAATATATGTTTACAATATATATTTCAAAATCATCTAAGTCCACCCTCAAATAACACTATATCTCTTCCCATTAGTACAACTACTTTATAACAGAATACTCCCAAGTCTTCCTTTATGTCCCTTGTGACATTGCTGTTAATTATTTCACTTATCCGTGTCATAATCATACAGTACATTGTTACTGTTACTGCAATAGATAGCATTTATTTTTATATCAAAATAGAAAATTTTATTTCACTGTTATTTATTCCTTTTTGAATACCTCTTTTTTTATGTAGAGCCAAGTTTCTAACCTATATAATTTTTCTTCTGTATGAAGAAAAATCTTTTAACTTCTATTTCAGGGTATATATGCCAGTGATGAATTCCCTTGGTTTTGTTTGCCTGAGAAACTATGTCTCCTTCATTTTTGAAGGATACTTTTTCTGGACATAGAATGCTAGGTTGATAGTTTCTTCTTTCAAAATGTTAAGGATTTCACTCCATTCTCTTTTTTTTTTTTTTTTTTTTTTTTTGAGACAGAGTCTTGCTCTGTTGCCCAGGCTGGAGCTGCAGTGGTGCTGTCTTGGCTCACTGCAGCCTCCACCTCCTAGGCTCAAGCTATTCTCCTGCCTCAGCCTTCTGAGTAGCTGGGATTACAGGTGCCTGCCACCATGCCTGGCTAATTTTTGTATTTTTAGTAGAGATGGGTTTTACCATGTTGACCATGGCTGGTCTCGAACTCCTGACCTCAAGTCATCTGCCTGCCTCAGCCTCCCCAAGTGCTGGGGTTACAGACGTGAGCCACTGTGCCTGGCCTACCCACCCTCTTCTTCCTTTCCTGGTTTCTGATGAGAAGTGGGCTATAATTCTTATCTTTATCCCTCTCTAGATAAAGTGTTTCCCCACCCTGCCGGTCATTTCCCTTGGTCATTTTCTCTTTGACTTTGGTTTTCTATAATTCAAATATGATATGCCTAGGTGTAGGGTATTTTGCTTTTTGTTTTTTTGTTTTGTTTTGTTCTTAGTATTTACTCTATTTGGTGTTCTTTGAGCTTCCATGATCTGTGGCTTGGATCTGTCATTAATTTTGAAAATATTTTGGCCATCATTACCTCAAATGATTTTCTTCTCCATTGTCTCTTTTGTCCCCTTTTGGTATTCCAATTACACTTGTAACATCTTTGATGTTGTTCCACAGTTCTTGGATTCTTTATTCCCCACTACAAAAATATTTTCATTTTTTTGTAGAGATGGGGTTTTGCCATGTTGCCCAGGCTGATCTTCAACTTGTGAGCTCACGTGATCCTCCCGCCTCAGCCTCCCAAAGTGCTGGGAGTACAGGCGTGAGCCGCTGTGCCCGGCCTCCCCACCATCCTTTGAGTGCATGTGTGTTTCAGTTTGAGAGGTTCCTGTTGACCTGTGTTCAGGCTGATTATTTTCTTTTCTTTTTTTTTTTTTTTTTCTCTGTCGCCTGGGCTGGAGTACAGTGGCCGGATCTCAGCTCACTGCAAGCTCCGCCTCCCGGGTTTACGCCATTCTCTCGCCTCAGCCTCCCGAGTAGCTGGGACTACAGGTGCCCGCCACCTCGCCCGGCTAGTTTTTGTATTTTTAGTAGAGACGGGGTTTCACCGTGTTAGCCAGGATGGTCTCGATCTCCTGACCTCGTGATCCGCCCGTCTCGGCCTCCCAAAGTGCTGGGATTACAGGCTTGAGCCACCGCGCCCGGCCAGGCTGATTATTTTCAGCCATGTTGATGAGCCCGTCAAAGGCATTCTTCATTTCTGTTAATAGGTTCTTTTGGACCAGGCGCAGTGGCTCACGCCTGTAATCCCAGCACTTTGGGAGGCTGAGGCAGGCGGATCACCTGAGGTCAGGAGTTCGAGACCAGCCTGACCAACGTGGAGAAACCCCGTCTCTATTAAAAATACAAAATTAACTGGGCATGGTGGCGCATGCCTGTAATCCTAGCTACTCAGGAGGCTGAAGCAGGAGAATTGCTTGAACCTGGGAGGCGGAGGTTGCAGTGAGCTGAGATCACGTCACTGCACTGTAGCCTGGGCAACAGAGCGAGACTCCATCTCAAAAAAAAAAAATGTGTTGTCCTTTTTGCCTTCTTAGCGTGCCTTGTAATTTTTTTGAAGCTGGATATGATGTATAGGTTGCTAGGAACTGAGGTAAACAGGCCTTTAACGTGAGATTTTCTGTTAATCTGGCTGTGGGCTACGTGTAATGTTTGTTGTAGCTGTGAGTGCCGGAGCGTTCTGATCCCTGCAGTGCCCTTGTTTTTGTCCTCTGGCTCTGGGCTTCCCTAAGTTCCCTTCCTCAGAGAGAGTGAGTGTCTTGCAGTTTGCCCAGCTTTCACCTGCTGTTGCACACTGGAGTCCTGTTGGTGTAGTTGTAGGGTGTGGGGAGGGCCAGGGGTCTATAGTCTTCCGATTACACCTCAGCCTTTCTGTGGGCCCATTTCCCTGGGCTGTGACTGTCACGCATGTTTCTTCTTACATAGCTTTTCCAGACCCCACACAGGAGACCAGAGGGGGCTGGACTCAGGAACGCCCTTCCCCCATGGCTCTGCAACAAAGTTCTGGTAAAGTCTTTCCCTGCAGGAAGCAGGCCTTTGTCATCGAGAACGCTCTGGCTGCATTTCACCAGGATGACATTTCTCCTCTCTCTGCCAGAGTCACCAGGAGATGTCTCTTGGGTTTTCATAGGTGAGAACCTAGTGGGGATCCTGGAGGAAAAGCCCATGAAAGTTTCGGGGCCCCCTAAGACTGTGGTTTCTAGGAGTTTCTCAGTCATGGGAGTCCACCCTTGGCCTGCAGCAATTTGTCAGAATTACCCAAACGACTGTGATGTGGCCCTGGAGGCTCTGTTCCAGGTCAGTGGATCTTTGGATTTGGCTGTCTCTCTGGATTTCCGGGGGGCAGTTTGCAAACTCAGTTCACTGGTGAGTTCAAAGAAAGTCACTGATTGTCAGTTTGTGCACCATTTTCTTGTCGTAAGGATGGGAGTGATGACTTCCAAGTTCTTTATGTGTTGGAGCAGAAACCCCAGTCCTTCCCCTGCTTTGATTTTCCTGACTCTCACCCCAACTGGGAATCGTGTTCATTATTTGATGATTTACTCAGTTGTCATCCATCTTCTTAATTAGAACACAAGCTCCAGGGAACCGGAGTGTCAGTGTTCCTTTGCGTCCTTGCCCCCGCAAGACAGCCTGGCACATTCTGAATGAATACACCAAAAGGGATAAATAGCGAGGCCAAGCCACCTGGCTATGGATGGCTGCTCATCTGTAGGATGTCTCATGCCTTGTGGTTTCAGTGAATTTGAGACACACATGAGTGATGCTGCCAATGGGAGGCTCCCAGATGTCCTCAGCAAATAGAGGAGTGACCGCTCAGATCCAAGGGTGCAGCACTTCCCGCCTATCACTGGGAGCACATGGGCTGTCTTTAGCATGGCACTTTCTATGGTGCTGGCGCCCAGGCTTCCCTGGGGCAACAAGGTTGGCCCAGTCGATAGAGAAGAAGAAGGGGGCTTTTCTGTGGTCACTTCTGCGTTGCCAGTTGTTTTGCCCTCTTACCGTGGCTAAACCTTCTGTCTGTACCTGTCCCACATTCCCAGTATTCGGCTTTTGGGATTGCAGTAGTGGGACTTGGGTGCAGTTCGCAAAAAACCAGTTTGCTCCCATTCTCCACGTCTTGTCGACGGTCCCACTGTCAGCATCAGTTCTCGTGAACAGATTTCTAAACCATCACCATCTGTTCTGCTCTTAATTTCAAGTGTAAAAAATATTATTTTCCTAATTCTGTCAAGGGGAGGGAGAATATGTATTCCTAAAGACCACAGTTCTTACATGAGGAAGTGTGGATCTGCTGCCCACCTACTAAAGCAAAGGTTGCTTCTGCCCATCATCAAAGCTGTTGAGCAGTTATTTACCTAGAGGGTAAAACTGGCCCATTCGCATCTCTATAAAAACAAGGTAGAAAAAGGTGGAAGTAGCTGAGTTGGGGAGGTGGAAGGGGGGCAAAGACTATGTCTCCCGTCCCTCCCTGACACTGCAGCCCCCCAACCCTCCAGCCCCCGCCAATATGGGTAGGAATGGGCTGGCAGGGCTGCGTCGTGGTGGTCCCTGCTGCTGCTGGGGCTGTTTCCAGAAGAAGGCCCGGTTTCAGGCATGACTTCCCCTCAGAAGTCATAAGGACGGTAAGGTCCATCTGGGCGGGTGCTGAGCTCTCCACTATGGGAGTAGGATAGAAATGAGCATCTTTACCCTCAGGGCCCCTCTGAGCCTGCCCTGGGGGTGAGCTCTTTTTCTGCTTAAATTAACATTCCAGGCAGGCCCTGGAACTTTCTGTCATTCTAAGGCAATAAAAGGTTCTTTGGTTACTTTCAATCCCAGGAACAGCGTTGGTCAGTCATGAAAAGGAGTAATTATAAACTCTTTGGAGCTTCTCCCACCCGGCTGGAGCCTGACCCGTCTTGGAGCCGACCGGGGAGGGAGGGCTGTGTGTCCCCTTCTTTCTTCCTTTGCCTCTGTTTTTGCTGGCCAGGGAGCACTCCGAGGGATGGAGTGTCTGGGGAGAGGGCACTCTCTCCACGAGTGGGCTGTGTGGCACTTCTAGCGTCCAGCAGATGTTTCACTTGGACCTCCTGTCTCCGGCAACCCTTGGGTGGGTTTCTCAGAGATGACCCTGCTGGGAACTTGCAGCTCATCCCTGCGACCTGGGGGAGGCCTTGCAGGGCTGATGCCCTTGACTGCACCCCCAGTCCTCCCCTATGCCCTGTGGGAGTGCTCCTGGGCTGTTCCTTCAAGGCGGCCCCAGGCTGGCCCCACACTGGTGGGAGCAGGCAGCTTCTCCTTGGGCAGCTCCTCGTCTTCCCCTGTGAGGCAGCTCTGGTCATGACCTCCTGCGTCTGGATTCTCAGGAAACTCAGGTGCCGTGTCCCCAAACACTGGGGGCAGCTATCCTAGGGGTCTGCTAGAAGCCCTGTTTGGGAATCAAGGTGAAGCCACCTCCCCAGCCCCCTCCATGAGGTACAGCCCTTCACGGAAAGTCCCTGTTCCTCTCCTGGTCCCCTGTAGGCCAGAAACCATGCTGGGGTTGGGAGCTGGGAGCATCTGTTGATGTGGGATGCAGGCGTGCTTGTCACCTCTTCTGGCCCTCAGGGCAGCAGGACAGCTTACATGAACATCTCGTCCCGCCACCGGTGGTCTCTGGCAAGAGACTACTCCAGTCGGTCCCCCTGTAGCTCCTGGATCTTAGCGGGGGCCTGGGAATGGGAGGCCACAAGGAGGTTCCAGAGCTGGGTAAAGCCACTCAGACTCAGAGGGAATCTCACGCCACTGTCTCCTGTGCCCCTATCCCCTAGCAACATGGAGCTGATGAGGGATGACCTTGCATCCTTGTCCCCTGTTCACTGAGACCTGGTGCTGTTGCCACCATGGGCCCAAACATCCACTGCCCTTTTAGCAAGGCAGCGCTGCTCCGCAGGGTCCGGCCAGGGAAGCGTCTGGCTTTGCACAGGTGGAAGATAGTGACCATTTCCAGAGTCCGTTGCCAGGCTCCACGCAGTTCAGGTTCCACGCAGTTCAGGAGCTGTTTCTCCCTCTGAGGGTCCAAAGTGGTTGTTTTCCGGAGTTTGGCAGTACCTAAGGGTTAATTGGGATGTTATTGTCTGCATTCGGCTTAGAGATAGGAAAGTTTTATGTTTATTCAGATGATCAGTGATTTAAAATTACAATTTTAGTCTTAATTGTATGTATTTGGAGATCCCATTTAAGTCTTTGGAAATAATTGCAGAGTAATATTTTGGGAAGTTATATTACAATGCACAGACGTTCAAGTGGAGAAAGGTCCCTGCATGTGAGCCTTGGCCTGGCAGAGGGACATCCGGGACAGCAGCCACGGCATGCAGCCCTCGCCGCTGGGTCTGGGCATGGCTGCAGCTCAGTCTAGCCCTCCTTTCTGTGCTGTTGCGCCCCAGGGAATGCGGCCACACAGGCTGCAGTTGCCTAGACTGACGTGGTGTCAGAATCACTGTCTCTGCTTTGGTAAGATGTCCTTGGGAGGGGAAGGGAGCCAGCCAATGAGATGAGGGTTAGGAGGGATGACAGGGTGGAGCAGACCCTCATGCTGGCAGAAGAAAGGTTCACATTCACCAGGGAGCAGGTTATTCTGAACCCTGGAAAGCTGAGGGGGGCACCTGGAGTGCCTCTGCAGCCCACAGCATGGGGTGCTGGCTTCTGTACCCTAGTGCAGGTGCAGTGCCATGAGGTGCCCATCCCTTGCAGTGGGGTAGGGTTTAAAACCCATAAGGCAGCCCTCCCTGGAACACAGCCCCATGGTGTTTAGAGACTCTCTCCTCTGAGCACGTGCAGGATGTGACAGTGCAGATGGGCCTGGTGCTGCAGTCTCAGAGACACCCATGGGCTTCCGCCATGCTCTTTATCCACCAGGGACAGTAAAAGCAACGTCCAGGGTGGCTTACCCTCCTGCAGAGCCTGTGGCAGGACAGCCAGGGTTCCCTGACGGTGGAGATGGTGGACGGCCCCATGGGGGTTGGTCCCATCTCGCCAGCAGAAGTGACCTGTGTGGCCTCAGTGGCCAGTGCTGCCTGTTGTGGTAGTGGATTGTTTAAAGCCAGGTCCCATCGTGGCTCCTGAGGGGAATGAAAATGAGGAGTTCTTTGCTGTGATCTGATGCTTGTGTTCCATCAAATCCATGTGTTGGAATTCTCATCCCCAATGTGATGGGGCTTTGGCATTCTCATTCCCAAGGAGGTGAGGCCTTAAAGAGGTGTCTTAATCTGTATTCTGCTGCTGAAACAGAATACCACAGACTGGGTAATTTATAATGAACAGAATGTTATTTTTGGCTCAGAGTTCCAGGGGCTGGGAAATCCAAGGTTGAGGGTTGCATCTGCTGAGGGCCTTCTTGCTGCATCCTGACATGGCGAAAGGCATCATATAGCAAGCAAGAGAGGGAAGGGGGCCAAACTCATTCTTTTTTTTGAGACGGAGTCTCGCTCTGTTGCCCAGGCTGGAGTGCAGTGGGGCAATCTCGGCTCACTGCAAGCTTTGCCGCCCGGGTTCACACCATTCTCCTGCCTCAGCCTCCCGAGTAGCTGGGACTACAGGTGCCCGCCACCACGCCCAGCTAATTTTTTGTATTTTTAGTAGAGACGAGGTTTCACCATGTTGGCCAGGATGGTCTTGATCTCCTGACCTCGTGATCTGCCCGCCTTGGTCTCCCAAAGTGCTGGGATTATAGGTGTGAGCCACCGCGCCCGGCCCAAACTCATTCTTTTGTTAGGAGCCTGCTCCTCAATCGCTAACCCCTTCTGGCGATAATGGCATTAATACATTCATGAGGGTAGAGCTTTCAGGACCCGATCACCTCTTCAAGGTCTCACTTCTCAACATTGTTGCATCGGGGATTAGGTTTCCAACACATGAACTTTGAGGGGCACATTCCAACTCTAGCAGTGGGTGCTCAGGTCCTGATCAGGTCCTGGTGGTGGACCCCTCACGATGGGATCAATGCCCTTTCAAAAGAGGCTGCAGAGAGAGCCTCCCACCCTCCACCATGTGAGGACAGAGTGAGAAGGTGCCGTCTCTGAGCCTTCTCATGTGAGCACTCACCAGGCACATAATCTGCTGGCTCTTTGGTCTTGGACTTCCCAGCCTCCTGAACTGAGACAAGCAAATTTCTGTCATTTATAAGCTACCCAGTTTATGGTATTTTGTGAGAGTACCCTAAATGGAATAAGACTCCCTTCAAACAAATGTACTGCTCTTTGAAAGAGAGTGTGGGGCTCACAGTCTGCTAGTAAAGACAGTTGTAGGAGCAATGGCAAGCCTGCACTGGCTCAGATTTTCAGACCTTATCATTGAGTTAGGAGCGAAGTCCTCGACCTGAGGTTTTATTGGTCCAAAGTCAGGGCCTGCTGGAGCCCCACAGGTTGCACGCTTGGCCTGTGGAGCCGTTTTCTTCAGAGCACCCGTCTCCCTTCTGCCTTGTGCCAGGCCCAGCAGGGACTGAGGGTAGAATAATGACAGGCACAGCTCCTCCCCTCAAGGAGTCCACGATCTGCGGTTTGATGCTGGAGCCCAAGGAGTGGCTGCCCACATGCGCGGAGCAGAGGGCCTGGGGAAGTTCCAGGAAGAAGTGACTGTGCCAAGGCTGCAGGAGTAGAGGCAGCCCAGGAGAAAGGGGGTCATGGGCTGGGGTTGGGGGTGGTTCCATGCAGAGAGAGCAGCTTGCACACAGGAAAACGAGGCATGGAGTGGGCGGCTCCTTCCTCCCGGTCTCTAAACCTGTGAAGAGGGGGCTGGGGAGGAGAGCAGGACTCACAGGCCGGCCAGCCCTCCACAGCGTTGAGAACAGAGTGAAGAGGTTGGACTGTGTCCTGTGTCCTGGGGCCGGTGCCACTGCCGGGTTTGGAGCCAGGAGGTACTCAGTGGAACCTGCTGTGTGTGATTGGGAGTGTGGGGAACGGTTTGGGGTGGGAGGCAGGACAAGCAGCTGTGGACTCCTGTCTGCAGGTGAGTGCCAGGGCTCAGTGTAGGTCCTGATTGGGCTAAGTAAGGTGCCCATCTGCCTAGAGTCCAGCTGTCCTTGTCTGGTCTGTAGACCCTATTGTCGAGGTCTGGCAGCTAAACGCTGGTCTTTCTGAGATAATGAAGAGGGAAAACTTTAGAGGCAGAACGAAGACCTTGCAGTAACTGGTGACATCCCCACAGGGTCTAGGTGGGCGAGGTCTATTGGCGCCTGTGTGGGAAGGCGGGAAACCTGGGGCTTGCTGCCAGCCACAAATGCCACACTGGGCTCTGCCTAGGCTCTGGGTGCTTTGGTTGCTGAATTTGGTGGTGGCTCGGGGCAGTCACTTGTCAGTCTCAGTGTTTAATCCCCTGGGGCCTCCGCAGAGCCATAGGAGATGGTTCACCTCTGAAGAACTGCTCCATGCTGTGCCTGGTAAGCTTGGTTACCCAGGGATGTCACAGAGATGGGCTGTGGGCCACACGGGCTGAGCTCATTTCCGCCCTGCCACCTACACCTTGCTGTGGTTACTTTGGCAGTGTTTCCCCAGCAGGAGAGCAGGTGGGAGGGGAGGCAGGTCCCTGAACTGGGATAGAGCCTGGAGACCTGGGTGTCCTCTGCTCTGTTGTACTGACCCTCTGCATGCTTATGAAATGAGGGCAGGGGTTCTCAGTGCTCCCATGGCATGGTGAGTATAATCCGTGAACGATGCCCACACAGTTCCTGGCATGCTCATGGCATGGTGAGTATAATCCGTGAACTGATGCCACACAGTTCCTGGCATGCTCAGTGTAGCCTTGTTGTTGTAAGAGAAAAAAGCAGGGATTCTCCACTTCCCCACAGAGTGAACTGGAATGAGGAGAGACTGGTATTTCTCCAACACGAGGTTTCTTTGGATTTTTGTGCTGGTTGATACTCCCTAAATCACAGGTTGCCTTAAAGAGAGCAAGAGCCCCGCATGGTGGCCTGGACCCTTGGGGCCCCCTCCATCCTATGCACCTCGTGGCCCAGTCTTTACCTGCTCACCATGCACAGCACTTCCCGTGGGTTTGGAAATGTGTCATCTGCGCGGCAAGGATGGGAATGGGGAGTGGGAACCTGCAATTTAGGGTCCAGGTAGGTGGATTTTAATTTAATTGGCCCCTGGGGGATTCTAGGGCCAGCAGAGCTCAGTGCTGCTGCTCTCTGGGCCTCCGGGCCGTGAGCTGCTGGGGGAGCCCCTCTGGAAATGGACAGTGGCTGTCCAGGGCTTAGGACACTAGGGGGTGAACAGAGGAAGCAGAGGCATCTGGGGCTGAAGTGCAAGGTTGCAGCATGAAGTTCAGGGTGGCAATGCCCATCCTAGCAGGGCAGGGCTCAATCTGGAGGACTGGCATGAGGAGGTGGAGGAGTCAGCCAAGCCCTCCCCTCAGCCTCTCTCCAGACACTATAGATTCAAGGTCAGGTCTGCATGAGGACAGCCACTTGATCTCGGCTGAGGTTACAGGAAGGGAATCGGGGCAAGGGCCAGTGAGTTTGTTTCTAATTTGGGTCCCCTAATTGTCCAAGAGAAGAAAAGCCTTCATTTCTCTTTCGCTAAGTTTTATACTATTTTAGTTCACGTTCTTTAACAATAGGTTATTCATGCAGAGCTCATCTCTATTAATCAAAACGTATGATTAGGCAGAAAGCCCTATTCCCACACCAGAGTGGTGAAATGCAGTGCATGTGTGTTCAGATCAATTTTGGAGGTCTTGATTTTGTTTTGTTGCATATTTATTGGTTTGCTTGCAGAAGAATGAAGTTTTCTGGCCCTCTGGAAATTTTTTTTTTCTCCTGAGAGGTTTTCCATTCTAGTAGAAATAGACGCAGAGTTTGGCTTGCAGTGATGGTGGTGTTAGAAGCGGCCCTGTACATTTCAATGTGGAAGACGTGATGGTTTTGTGTTTGCTCCTCCAGTTGTGCCCCATGGCTGTCTTTCTGCCAGCGCTCTTGCACATTTAGTTCTTGAGCGAGATGTTCTAAATAGAAGCCATGGTCCGTTTGGTCCCCAGCCTGCTGTCCTTCTGTGACCCGCCAGCCAGCTTTGCTTAGGGAGCTGTGAGCCCCTCCCACTAGGCTACAAAGTCATGGGCGGGAAAAGCATCTGTGCACGGCCAGAAGCAGAGCACCCAGGCCCAGGTCTGTCCCAGAGCCTGTGTGGACCTGGTGAATGGCTGTTCAGGTCAGAAGGGGGTTTGGATACACTGGTTCTGTATCTCAGAGGCTAGAGTAGCCCCCAGTGTATTTCACAGAAGTGATAGCAGCTCCTATCCCAAAGCACTAGTGCCAGCTTGTTAGGCACGTGCTAGGTGCCTACTTCAACATCTCCTTTGTTCCTCTCTATCGCCTGCTGTCCCCTGCAGAGGGGAGCAAGGAGGCAGAGAGTTGGCTGGTAGCAGCCAGTGTCCACAGAGCCCCGGGGCTCCCTGACTGGGCTGTGCCACCGGGGACAGGCAGATAGACCCCAAGTAAAGTTAAAGGGAAGCACAGTGGGGCCTGCACAGGATGTGAGTTAGAGGCTCTGGTGACAGTGATACCTGGTGGGGGATGGGAGACAGGGGCCTTGCTGGGACAGACAGGAGACCAGGGGCCAGTGGCAGAAATGGTCCCCGAACCATCCTCACGCGGATGGTGGCCTCCACCGGGAGCCCTGTGTGTCTCTGAACCTTAGTCTCCCTCCCTCCAGTCTGCAAAATAGGCATAATAGAAGTGGTGCATCTCACTAATAAATCTGTGCAGAAAGAGAAAGCAGTTCGCAACTGCAGAGCACTATTCAGATCTTCCTGGCTTTACCTCCAGGATCGTATGCCTCCGCTATCTCAGGAGACACAGGCCTCCCGTGCGCCTGGTGCTCGTCTCTAGGTCATCTGAGCCATCATCCACCCCTCTATACCGGGGACAGTGTGCTGCCAGGAGGGGCACCAGAAGAGGTGTCCTACAGTGGCTGAGCTAGGATTCGAGGCACTTCCTGCCTCTTCCAGTTCCTCGTGGGCCAGGGGTGCTTTGCTCAGATGGTGCTGGGGAGGAAGGGCAGTATCTAAGGATGTATTGAGAGGGTCACGTTCAGGTGTGCCATCTTCTGAGGGCCGGAACCCTCTCACGACAGTTTGGCCGTGACTGAATTCCCATGTCACAGAGTGCGCTTAGGGTGTGGCTCTGAACATTGCTGGCAGGTCAGGTGGAGCGTGGCTGCTCTGCGGAGCTGTGCCCAGGTTCCCTCGGTTCCTGAAGCTCAGAGGTTGCAGGAGAGAGGGCCTCCTGGTGGCTGCTTACTCTGCCCCGCTGTTAAGTGCCTGGTCAGGAGAGTTAGGCCCCTCACCCCCTCTGGGCCTCAGGGATCCCACTGAGGATGGAGGGTGTTGGACTTAGTTTCTTTTTTTTTTTTTTTTGAGACGGAGTCTTGCTGTGTCACCCAGCCTATAGTGCAGTGGTGCAATCTCGGCTCACTGCAAGCTCCGCCTCCTGGGTTCACACCATTCTCCTGCCTCAGCCTCCCGAGTAGCTGGGACTACAGGCGCCCACCACCATGCCCAGCTAACTGTTTTGTGCTTTTAGTAGAGATGGGGTTTCGCCATGTTAGCCAGGATGGTCTTGATCTCCTGACCTCGTGATCCACCCGCCTCGGCCTCCCAAAGTGCTGGGATTACAGGTGTGAGCCACCGCGCCCGGCCTATTGGACTTGGTTTCTTTAGCTCCAGCCAGTCCTGTGGCCTCTCTGCCACTGTGTGAATGTCCCCAACCCCCCACCTGATAAGCAGGTGTCCTGAAGTCATCAGGGATTTGGACCTAGTTATTAAAAAGCAACCAGCGCCTGGGCGCAGTGGCTCACGCCTGTAATCCCAGCACTTTGGGAGGCCGAGGCGGGCGGATCATGAGGTCAGGAGATCGGGACCATCCTGGCTAACACGGTGAAACCCCATCACTACTAAAAATACAAAAAATTAGCCGGGCGTGGTGGCGGGCGCCTGTAGTGCCAGCTACTCAGGAGGCTGAGGGAGGAGAATGGCGTGAACCCGGGAAGCGGAGCTTGCAGTGAGCCGAGATCACGCCACAGCACTCTAGCCTGGGCGACAGAGCAAGACTCTGTCTCAAAAAAAAAAAGCAACCAACTCCCTTAGGAGCCTCCAGAGCAGAGGTTGCCAAACTTTCTCAGATCACAGCACCCTGGATCTCAGCAATTTCATGGTATTTCTAGACCAAAACACACAGCTAACAACTCTACTTTTTAAGTAAGTAGGTCCAAACCACATGGTATGTATGTCCCAATAACTTGGAAGCCGCATGAGAAATAATACTCATAAATGGAAACAAATGTATTTCATCCTAAACCACAATTAGAAACGGAAGTGTGTCTGCTGAATGAGATTGGCACCATTCTCATTTCCTGTTTGATGCTGACTTTGTGTGGGACTTGCTGTTTCAAATTTTATTTTTATTTTCAATTTGTATACACATATCATAGTTATACATATTGTGGGGGTACGTGTGTTTTTTTTTCTTGAGACAGTGTGACAGAGTCTTGCTCTGTAGCCCAGGCTGGAGTGCAGTGGTGCCATCTCAGCTCACTGCACCCTCTACCTCCTGGGTTCAAGTGATTCTCATGTCTCAACCTCTTAAGTAGCTGGGACTACAGAGGTGTGCCACTTGCCTGGCTAATTTTTGTATTTTTAGTAGAGATGGGGTTTCACCACGTTGTCCAAGCTGGTCTGAAACTCCTGGCCTCAGGTGATCTGCCTGTCCTGGGCCTCCCAGAGTGTTGGAATTACAGGCATGAGCCACCGTGCCTGGCCTACATGTGGTATTTTAATACAAGCATATAAATTTTAAATTGTGGCAAAGTACACATAACAAAGTACCATCTTAATCATTTTAAGTGTATGGTTCAGTGGAATTAAGTACATCAACGTTGTTTTGGAGTCATCACCATCAGCTATCTCCAAAACATTTTCATCTTCCCAAAACTGAAATTGTTTTAATTGCGCACGAAATAGTACCTCTCCTTTGCCGCTTCCTCCAGCCTCTCCCAGCCACCACTCTGCTTTCCCTGTCTCTGAATTCACCTCTCTAAGTACCTCGTGTAAGTGGAATCATGCAGTCTTTGTTCTTTTGTGACTGTCTTACTTTGCATGGTGTCCACAGGGGTCATACACGTTGTGGCGTGAGTCAGAATTGCTTTCTTTTTTAGTGCTGAATAACACTCCATTGCATGAATATGCCACATTTTGTTGATCCGTTTGTCTGCTGCTGGACACGTGGGTTGCTTTCACCATTCGGATACTGTGGATAGCGCTGCTATGAACAGGGGTGTACAGATGTCTCCCTGAGTCCGTTCTTTCAGTTCTTTTGGGATATACCCAGAAGTGGAATTACTGGACCATATGGTGGCTCTTTTTTAAACTTTTTGAAGTGCCATGCTGTTTTCCGCAGCAGCTGCACCTGTTTATGTTTCTATTATGCCAACAGTGTACAAGGGCTCCAGTTTCTCCACATCCTCACCAGCACCAGCACTTGTGTTTTCATTTGTTTTTGTTTTTCTTTCTTTCTTTCTTCTTCCTTTTTTTTTTTTTTTTTTTTTTTTGAGAAGGAGTCTCACTTTGTCACCCAGGCTGGACCGCAGTGGCCTGATCTCGGCTCACTGCAAGCTCTGCCTCCTAGGTTCACGCCATTCTCCTGCCTCAGCCTCCCAAGTAGCTGGGACTGCAGGCACCCGCCGCCACGCCCGGCTATTTTTTTTGCATTTTTAGTAGAGACGGGGTTTCACTGTGTTAGCCAGGATGGTCTCGATCTCCTGACCTCGTGATCTGCCCATCTCGGCCTCCCAAAGTGCTGGGATAACAGGCGTGAGCCACCACGCCCGGCCTCTTCTTCCTTTTTTAAATGGTACTATCCCAACAAGCGTGATAGCAGGAATTTGCTTTTAATTACGGCAACTTCTGGCCTCACGAGATGTCTTTCAGAGAAATGTAGTGTGATCTCACCTTGCAAATGAGAGCTGCCTGAAGGCAGTGGTGCATGCGGTACTGACAGGTGCCAAGGGTCGCTGCCTTCCCCATGGACACCTGGACTATGCTGCGGTGCCCCTGTGGGTGCAGCAGGGCCCTTAGGGTGCCTCCGTGCAGCTTGGGAACCATGGAACCAGACAGTGTGCTTCAGACGAGCAGGTGAGCAGAGAAACAGAGCCGTAAGGACGGGGGGTAACGTCCAGTCCATGGTTCCGCGTGGAAGCACGATTCACGGAGGCAGCTGAGGGGCAAGTGTCGTGTACGGGGCTGTGCGTTCCATCTCCACGCTTACAGCCCTGCAAAGTGGGAAGAGAACGGAAGAGACAGGAGAGAAAAAGTTCCGTGTGGTTTCCCAGAATCCTGTAGGTAGTGAGAGTCTCAGGATTGTTATTCCTAGCATGTTTTGTGTGTAATGTCAGATGAAGCAAATGATTACTGATGTGATCTTTTAACTCTGAGGACCTTGACCAGGATTTTCAGTGGGGAGGAGAAAGGAGATACGGAGGAAAGGTGCTCCGGGTTAAGAAAGCCTCTGGAGGCTGGGCACGGTGGCTCACGCCTGTAATCCCAGCACTTTGGGAGGCCGAGGCAGGCAGATCATGAGGTCAGGAGATCAAGACCATCCTGGCTAACATGGTGAAACCCCATCACTACTAAAAATACAAAAAATTAGCCGGGCGTGGTGGCGGGTGCCTGTAGTCCCAGCTACTCGGGAGGCTGAGGCAGGAGAATGGCGTGAACCCGGGAGGCAGAGCTTGCAGTGAGCTGAGATCGTGCCACGGCACTCCAGCCTGGGCGACAGAGCGAGACTCCATCTCAAAATAAAAATAAAAATAACTTGTGAAGCAAAAAAAAAAAAAAGAAAGAAAGGTGGAGGCACAACCAGTGGTTAAAGGGTACATAAAAGGCACACATAGTGTGTGTTTAGGGATGTGTGCTACACGGAACAAGGTAGGGCTGTGATTGCCCCCCTACCAGGACATGGTCGGGGTGCCCAGGGAGGCTGGGTCCCGAGGACTGGAGTGGCCGACAAGGCCCCTCTTCTTCCCTGCCTGAGGATTGTAAAGGTTGTTTCATAGCTATTTATTAAGCTAAATATTTACACTGTTTTCTAAAAAATAAAATTATTTTAACAACATAAAAGTCAAAGGAAGAAGTGCCTGGGAGTGGTCTTGAAGCTGCAAGTGGGCAATTGTGAACAGTCTGCCAGTGTGGGACGTGGTGCCTCGTGGGTGCGCCGTCTCCCTCCACTGTGGGCCCCCTCTTTCCTGCAGCACATGCAGCTCACTGCTGCCGTTTCCCGTGTCTTCTGTCTTCACTCTGACCCACTCACATCTTTGTTGTCTGCGGTCTGTGCTTTGCTAGGGGACCTTGGAGTTCTGTTGATGGCTATGACTTCATTCCTTGTTCTTTTCCATAAGGAACTGTGTTGGGAAAAGTTTGTCCGATGATTCCATGGTCACGCCTTTTGGCCTGTCCTGTGAGGGGCGAATGGGGAGCATGTGGAACTTATTGCTGCCATCTTCAGAGTTTCTTGGGGGAGGAACTTGGTGTGGTTTGTTCCAGGCTGAGCCCACCCTGAGGTTGGTTGTGGGACCCACCTGCCTGGTGCAGGCTGCCAGGGTCTTCCTGCCAGCGTGGGATCCCACGCTTTCCTCTTCCTCCTGCACCCATCAGACCCAGGGACACATGTGTGGGTCCTTCTCCAGTTAGTGACCTGGGAGGCGTCCTTACTCCAGGACCCTAGTGAGCGTCTATTGGAGACACCCAGGCATGCAGGCCAGAAGGACACGCCCAGTTGTGTGGCTGCCTCTTCCCTGCAGGGAGAAGTAGAAGGCTGGCTTGGGGCTTCTCCCTCGGCTGGGCCTGCATTGTCCCCAAGGCCTGTGGCCGCTGGAGCAGCCCTTGAGCGACTCTGCTCCTTTCTGGGCCTCGGTTTCCTCATTCTCAGTGGGGGCTTCTGCCAGACTATCTGGGGGATGTTTTCAGCCCTCTAATTTGTGCATGCTGTGACTCACCCAGAATTACAGAGCAAAGCTAATGGAATCAGGAGTTTATAAATCCTCCTTCCTTCCTCACACGGTTCCTTGAGGTTTTGAAAACTACCGTTCAGAATGAGACAGTGGCTCTCTACCTGAGGCCACAGGGTTGTCTGTGGCCTGAATGATTTCTGGCCAGTTTGGCTGGGTGAACCCCAACGGCATAAACATGCTAAAGGCTTCTTCCTTGCCCTGGGACCCCGGTTCTGGCCAGGCTACAGGGCTCACAGCTCAGACCTGCCTCTGCCCAGGAGTGACACGGTCCCCTCTGCTCACATGCCACGGAACAGAACTGCCATGTGGCCCAGCCTAGGAAGGCCAAGAAGCATGGGAGACTCCCAGGCTATTCGACAAGCAGGACCTGTCCATGTCATCTCCCATCTGTGCCCAGCATCTGCATCTTCCAAAGAGCACCGGCCTGCACTGTCCTGTGAAATGCCACTGCGAGCCCTTCCTGGCAGGCGCAGTTAATCCTGTTTGATGGGTTAGGAAACCAAGGCTCTGAGGGAGGCTTTCGGTGCCACAGCTGGGAGGTGAGAGTTGTGAGTTGCAGATGTCTCAGCCATCCCGAGTGTGTCCATTCTGGGTGGTGGGAAGCTTTTCACTCAGCACTGAGTACGTGATGCCTGCGGTGTTCTGGGCCTCCTCCATTAGGAGTCAGGGGTCCTTCTCCCCAGGTGGCTCATCAATGGCCCTGGCTCCTCCAACCCCTCCCTGGGCTGCACCTTGGGCTCCACCCATTCCAGACCCAAAGGTCCATGGGCCAACTGGATACCGCCCCTACATGGTGTGCCCACAGGCTCTTATGGATCCCAGAGGGCCCCTTTGTCCTGCTTGGGGAGGCTGGTATGGCCCTTCCACAGTGCCCTGCTGTGGCTCCCATGCTCCCCGGCTCCCTACTGCGTCTGCTGGGCGTTTGAACAGCCTCCTGCCCTAACCCTTGCATCCTGCCACCCTGTCCCACTCTCTACCCGGCAGCCAAGTGATCTTTTCCAGCAGCATAGCTGACTGAGTATTGCTGATGGCTGTGACTGCTCTCAGGATCAAATTGTGTCTCTTCCAAAAGAGATATCCGATAAGATTGACTTGGAAAAGAATATGAATTGTGGTTGCCCAGAGCTCCTTCATGGTTTGGGATTAAGCCATGCAGAAAGGTGTGCAGGAGCCTAGCTCACCTGCCAACCCTGCCTCTTGCCATCCTCTATTTTGTATGCTCAGTGACCCCAGAAAATTGCTCTGGCCCTTGGATTTACCTCCGGGTCACTGTCCATCCGGTACCCTCTGCCTGGGAGCCTCCCTGGGTCTCCATCACCCGCCTCACTCATGTTTCCGCTGCACGTGGCATCTACTTCAGAAGGGCCCTTCCGCAGGGCGCCTTCCCAGGCTGGGTCTGGCCTACCCTGTGGACTCGCTCCTCACAGTACTGGCTACACACCCTCAAGCCCAACTGTTTCTTAGAGTTGGTGTCCGCTAGGGTGTGAGCTCCTGGTGAGCAGGAGGACCTGTGCCTTTTATAACCTGGTGTGCTGCTCGGCATGCGGAAGGAACCAATGCAATGCTGAGAAATGAATGGAGCAGCTGTACCGTGCAGAGATACATGCAGAGAGGGGCAGGAGGAAGCCTCCACTTCAGACTTCAGTGTGAAAAAGAGCCACTGGAAAAGAACATGAAGTGTGGTCGCCCGATGCTCCTTTGTGGTTTGGGATGAAGCCCTGCAGGAAGGTCCCGGCAGCGCTGCAACCCCGCCATGCTGTTTGCTCCACGTGGGTTCTGGAGTCTGGTGGCACCTGGAAGAGCAGATGGAGTGGAAGCTGCTAGAAGGTGGGAACCTGAGGGTCCTGGGTTGGCGGAGGCCTTGCCCGGACTTTGCCTAGGGAGGCAGTGGGCTTCCTGCTTCATTTAAACCTTGCACTGCAGAGCTGGGCCTTCCTTGTTCTTAGGGAGGCTGTTGCTTCTTCCCAGCACACCACAGCCATGCAGGAGGTGCGGCAGAGCACGTAGAGATCCATCTGGCATCTCGCAGCCAGCCGTGGTGCGACTGTCAGGACTCTGTGAAAAACAAGGTTTCTGTTTGGCGCGGGGACGACCAGAGGGAAGGAGACTGGTAGAGCATAAGGATTCAGCCGACCGTTAAAAAAAAGTCAGAAGCAATGTAAGTCAAAACTCAGGATATCTTAGGGTGACCTTGGCCACTGACAGTTGTTCGTGTTTGAGATCACATTGATTCTTGCAGCTGTCCAAGGCGCTTGAAATAACCACTCCGGGTGATGTCGTTGGGATGGTTTTGTCAGCACTCAGGATTTGGGGGTTTGATATGAAAATTTCACGTTACAAAAAAGGGAGAAGTGCAGTTTTGTGTGTTTAGGGTTATTAGTGACTAGACATCTGAAAATAAGGATCCCCGCTCATTGCTTTTTTTTTTTTTTTTTTTTTTTTTTTTTTGAGATGGAGTCTCACTCTGTTGCCCAGGCTAGAGTGCAGTGGCCGATCTTGGCTCACTGCAACCTCCGCCTCCCAAGTTCAAGTGATTCTCCTGCCTCAGCCTCCTGAGTAACTGGGATTACAGGTGCATGCCCCCTGCCTGGCTAATTTTTGTATATTTAGTGGAGACAGGGTTTTGCCATGTTAGCTAGGCTGGTAACTCCTGACCTCAGGTGATCCGCCCACCTCAGCCTCCCAAAGTGCTGGGATTACAGGTGTGCCGCTCCTTGATTTTTGTTGTTGTTCCCAGGAAGATTGATGGAGGGAAAACACACTCTCTGAAGAGGAGATCCTGTGTTTACAGCCGTCTTAGATAGAGTCGTGACGAGGAGGAGGACTCTGGGCCGACAGTGTATGAGGGTTCCGCCTCACAAGGCTGTTTAGTGTTTGTGCCCACACTGGGTGTGACGGGTTGAAGCAGTGGATAACAAGCCTATTACTGTTATGCAAATGTGGGTGGCATAGTTGCAGTCTTCATGCATTTGTCTCTTCCTAATGAGTTTCAAAATCTTAATTTAGATCTTGATTTTGTTGCAGATAGGATTCCAGTTTAAAGAGAGTATGTCGTTAAGAGACTGTGGTAGACAGAAAAATGATCTTCAAAGATATCCACACTCTAGCCGCAACGCCTGTAAACTTGTTACTTTATATGACAGAAAGGACTTTGCAGATCAGATTAAGTTATGGATCTTGAGAGGGAGAGATTATTCTGGATTATTCAGGTGGACCCTTATAATCATGGTGACCCTTATTAGAAGGAAGCTGGAGGAGTTAATTGTCAGAGGAGATCTGTGACAGCAGAAGTGGAGATTGGAGTGATGCACTTTGAAGATGGAGGAAGGGGCCGAAAGCCAAGGAATGCAGGTGGCTTTTAGAAGCCAGAAGGGCAAGGAAACAGATTCTTGCCTAGAGCCTCCATAAAGAACCAGGCCAGCCAACACCATGACCTTAGCCCAAGGAGACCTGCGTGGGACTCCTTCCTTCCTTCCTTCCTTCCTTCCTTCCTTCCTTCCTTCCTTCCTTCCTTCCTTCCTTCCTTCCTTCCCTCCCTCCCTCCCTCCCTCCCTCCCTCCCTTCCTTCCTTCCTTCTTTTTTGAGACAGGATCTTGCTCTGTCATCCAGGCTTGAGTGCAGTGGTGCCTTCTCAGCTCATTGCAACTTCCACCTCCTGGGTTCAAGCCATTTTCGTGCCTCAGCCACCCATGTAGCTGGGACTACAGGCACCTACCACCATGTCTGGCTAATTTTTGCATTTTTTTGTAAAGATAAGGTCTCGCTGTATTGCCCAGGCTGGTCTAGAACTCCTGGGCTCAAGGGATCCACCTGCCTCAGCCTCCCCAAATGCTGGGATTATAGGCCTGAGCCACTGCACTCAGCCCTCTGCCGGATTTCTTTTCTTTTTTTTTTTTTTTTTGAGACGGAGTCTCACTCTGCCGCCCAGGCTGGAATGCAATGGCCGGATCTCAGCTCACTGCAAGCCCCGCCTCCTGGGTTTACGCCATTCTCCTGCCTCAGCCTCCCAAGTAGCTGGGACTACAGGCACCCGCCACGTCGCCCGGCTAGTTTTTTGTATTTTTTAGTAGAGACGGGGTTTCACCGTGTTAGCCAGGATGGTCTCGATCTCCTGACCTCGTGATCTGCCCGTCTCGGCCTCCCAAAGTGCTGGGATTACAGGCTTGAGCCACCGCGCCCGGCCCGGATTTCTGAACTATAGAACTGTAAGAGAGTAAGTTGGTGTTGTCTGAAGTCACTAGATTTATGGTCACAGTAGCCGTAGGAAGCTAACACAGAGATTCAGGGACCAAACCTTTCCATTGCAGCAAGGTTGATCAGTTGTTCTCTCCCATCATGGGGCTCCCATTTTGCTCAAGTCCTATGTCATTGTCCCTCTTTTCCTGGAGAGCAGGAGCTGACTTCAGATGCCAAATCTTCTTTTCCTTCCACGGTGCACTCGCAGCTCTTGGGAGGTGCAGGTTCTGCCTGCTACTCTTCTGGAATGGTAAACGCTGGGCCCTTAGTGGAAATGACAGGTGAAATGGAAGGCAGCTTCTTGCGGGCAGTGACAGGACCTGCAGCGGGCCTCTTGGAGCTGGCACTGAGGGCTGCTCCTCCCACTCTGTGGGTGTATTGGCTGCATGCTGACTGGCCATCCTTGTGGTTGTGGCCTGGTGTGTGTGCAGGTGGACAGAGGCCGGAGTATCCTTGAGAGGCTGTGCCTTCTCCCGGCTTCTGTTGGAGCCAGAGCCATCAGGGAGCCATCACCTGTCCTGTCCTGGCCTGGCCTGGCCTGTCATGAGTGCTGGATTCCTTGAGCTGCCTCTCAGGCTGGGGGATGAGGTGGCTGCACTCAGGCCTGGCTTCTGCAGGCTTCTTCATATCTGTGGAGCAGCTCCACCACTAGAACCTGTGACATGAGAGGCCTGTAGCCCGGTCCCATCATCCGGAATGGAGAGGCAGCCCCCCAGCCTCCTGGGGACCGGAGCTCCTTGCCTGGGTCATCACAGAACTAAGCCTTAAAATCCGGCTGCCTCAGCAAAGCACCTCTGGAGACTCAAACCACCTTGTAAATCTCACTGGGAGTGAATGCTTGACTTTTTACTCAGTACCAGGACTACATACTAGCTCATTTACGGGTTTTTCCTCTGAATTGCTAATGTTCGAAGTGAAAATTTTCAAAGCTGACTAATGCCTCTGCTTCAAGATTTCCTTTCAGGCAACTTATTTATATATAAAGCAGCTCTTCAAGGAACACTAACAAACTAACAGAGTCACTTGCGTTAGGAGACTCAAGAGCCAAGTCGTGGCTCTAGGTTGGCCTCGCAGGGTGTTAGGGAGCCAGTTCTCCACTCCGGAGCCATGGGCTTCTGGGTCCTTGCACCATCCAGAGAGGTGATGGTGTGGTAATTCCCGTGTATAGAGTCTACTGTTTTCAGGCGGCGTTCGCATCTGTGGTTTCATTCAACGTTCAGAGCAGCCCCCGGGGTCAGTTCACGTAGAGGAGTCAGAGGCTCACGGAGGCTGAGGGTTTGCGGGGTCACCAGCTCCTAAGAGGGGCCCTTTGGGCTGAGGCCAAGGCGCTTTCTTTCTTGCAGGACAGAAATTCTGTTGTGCACTTTTCCTTTCTTTGCCATAATGGCCGCCTCCTTCCACCCCATATCCTTCTTCCCTTTGGCCACTGTTGAGTTCTGATTAGTTTTGAGAAAATAATAATAATAATAATAATTAAAACTCTGGGAGCCTGAGACTGAGGAAAAGTCTCCTTTCGTAGAGATTTTTGGCCTAACATGTTAGCTCCCTGCCCTGTGTAACTTCGGAGCTGGCAGGTGATGGGGACACGCCTGTTGGAGAGCGCTGGTGGGTCCAGTTTTGTCCCTGCAGCTTCACCGGCTGTCAGAGCCACAGCCTTCATTTATGGCTGCGCCCAGGAATATTTAACAGCAATTTCCTTTTTCTTTCTTCTTTCTTGTTCTGTCTGTGTCAGTGTTTTGTGGTCTGACTGTACCCGTCTTCTTATAGGCAGCTAATGTAAACGCTGATTCAGGCTGTGCCCTGTGGTGTGGTGTTCAGGGCCTTGGCCGGAAGCCGTTGTTTGGGAATGAACCACATGGTGGGATATCTTGGATCTCCCGGGCCAGGCACAGAGCAGCTGCTCAGTAAATGTTGCTGAGTGAGAGGCCGGGGGGTTGGTGAGGATAGGCAGGGGCATCTAAGCCTTCAGAGGAGCTGTCAACTGGTGGGCAGCCAGCAAGTCCAGCTCGAGGAAACACCATGGGGCCCAGGGGCTCTGCATAAGAAATGGCGGAGGTTTGGCTTCACTTTTAGTTGTTTTGTTTCTTGTTCAGGTGAGGAGAACACACCGAGGAGGAAGGAGAGTGAGGCTGGCTGAGCGTCATGGCCGGGTGGTAAAGGAATTAATAACCCAGACAGGTTGCCCGTTCGTGTAAAGTTGTCTGCACTGCTGTGATAGAAACTGCTGTGCTACTGAAACCTTCCGGAAAGCAGGCCACCCAGAGAGTGACTTGGGCAGGTGTGTATTTCTGTGTGCATCAGGGAGAGGAATACTTGCAAGGAGCAGAGCTTCCGGAAGACCAAGATTCAGTGGAGGCAGCAAGTCAGGGCCGGGCAAAAGTTGCTGGGGGTATCTGCGGAAGGGCGCTTGCCAGGGTGCATGGATGGATGTGTTAACCGGCCAATTCCTATGCGTCACTAAGGAGAGGTGCCTGCCCTCCTGGGATCTGTGCCTATTCTATTGCTTTTGTTGGTTTTTTTTTTTTTTTTTTTTTTGAGACAGGATCTCACTCTGTCACCCAGGCTGGAGTATAGTGGCACAATCTCAGCTCACTGCAACCTCTGCCTCCCAGGCTCAAGCGATCCTCCTACCTGAGCCTCCCAATTAGTTGGGACTATGGGTGAGCACCACCATGCCTGGCTAATTTTTAAATGTCTTGTAGAAACAGGGTCTCACTGTATTGCCCAGACTGTTCTTGAACTCCTGGGCTCAAGTGATCCTTTTGCCTCTGCCTGCCAAAGTGCTGGATTACAAGCGTGAGTTACCACGCCCGGCCTCTTGTTGTTATTAGTAAACTTTTAATTCTAGAACAGCTTTAGAGTTATAAAAAAAGTTGCAAAGACTGCAGAGAATTCCCATCTTTCTTCCTCCATTATCTCTCTCATTAACATCTTACATCACACGGTGCATTTGGCATAACTAAGGAACCAACATGGGTCCTTTGCTGTGAACTAAACTCTGCAGTTCATTCCAGTGTCCTTAGTTTTTGCCTAATGTTTTTTTTTTCCTGTCCCAGGAGCCCGTCCAGGCCACGATGTTACCTGTAGTCCTTGTGTATCCTTAGTCTCCTCTGATCTGTGGCAGTTTTTCAGCTTTCGTTGTTTTTAATGACCTTGATTGTTTCGAGAGTACAGGTCTTTGTGGAATGTCCCTCAGTTTGGGTTTATCTGCTGTTCTTCTCATGGTTAGACTGGAGTTACAGGTTTTGAGGAGGAAAACCACAGGAGTGAAGCACCATTTTCAACATACAGCAATGTTACATGATATCAACATGACTTGTCACTATTGATGTTGACCCCGATCACCTGGCTGAGGTAGCATTTGCCAGTTGCTCACTGTAAGATTACCCCACCTGGGAGGCTGAGGCAGGAGAATGGTGTGAACCCGGGAAGTGGAGGTTGCAGTGAGCCGAGATTGCGCCACTGCACTCCAGCCTGGCGACAGAGCGAGACTCCGTCTCAAAAAAAAAAAAAAAAAAAAAAAGTTTATCCCACCTTCCTTCCAGAGTCCTCCTTGGAAGGAGGTCAATGTGGGGAGCCCATGCTTAAGGAATGTGAAGTTACACTGCACCTCCTTCATGGGGGTTGGGGATATCTGTAGAAATTATTTGGAATATTTCTACATGGGAGACTTACTATTCTCCCCCATTTATTTGTTCAAACATTTACATCAGTATAGATTTGTGGGTATATAATTTATACCTTGCTTTATAATCCAGTGCTGTGTTATTTATTTTATTGTTCAAACTGTCTCAGCTTTGACCATATGAAGCTCTTTCGGGTGTGGCCTCCCATGTCCCCTTCAGAGACCCCTACCTTTTTGTTTGTTTTGAGTACAGTCAGTCGGCTGTATCTGTGAGTTCTGTGAGTTCTGCATCTGTGGATTCAACCAACTTTGGATGGGAAATATTTGGGAGAAAAATAGCTGGTTGTGTCTCTACGGAACAGACTTTGTGTCTTGTCATCATTCCCTAAACAATACAGTATGACAATTATTTACATAGCATTTACATTGTACTAGGTGTTATAAATAATCTAGAAAGGACTTAAAATATACTGGAGAATGTGCATAGGTTATATGCAGATTCTGCACCACTTTATAGAAGGGACTTAAGCATTGAGGATTATGGTATCTGCAGGGGGGCCTAGATTCTAACCAATCCCTTACAGATACCCAAAGAAAACTGTACCTCTTTTTGACACAAGATACTTAGGCTCATCTGGAATGTTTCCTACCCAGTGCTGGACTCAGCTATATCTGTGAGGATCCCTGCCTTGTTTTATTGAAGAATCGTATCTCGAAACCAAGGTGTGGACACGGAGGGTTCTTGTTGCCACCGAGGTACATTGCTTCCAGGCCCTCTCAGCAGACAGAGCTGGGAAATACGTGTGTATGCTAATCTGTGTATACATGTGTATCTCCTATGGTTTTTAAAATTTTTTTTATTTTTTGAGACAGAGTCTTGCTCTGTTGCCAGGCTGGAGTGCAATGGCACGATCTCTACTCACTGCAACCTCTGCCTCCCAAATTAAAGCAATTTTCCTGCCTCAGCCTCCCTAGTAGCTGGGACTACAGGCGTGCGCCACCATGCCCAGCTAATTTTTGCACTTTTAGTAAAGACAGGGTTTCACCATGTTGGCCAGGATTGTCTTGATCTCTTGACCTCGTGATCCACCTGCCCTGGCCTCCCAAAGTGCTGGGATTACAGGTGTGAGCCACTGCCACTGCACCCGGCCTTTTTTTTTTTTTTTTTTTTGAAGACAGAGTCTCACTCTGTTGCTCAAGCTGGAGTGCAGTGGCACAATCTTGTCTCACTGTAATCTTCGCCTCCTGTGTTCAAGGGATTCTCCTGCCTCAGCCTCCCGAGTAGCTGAGATTATAGATGTGCACCCCCATGCCTGGCTAATTTTTGTATCCCATAGCTTTTTGAATGCATGGCCCCATCTGGCGGCCCAGCCCTGGACCTAGCCTCCTGATCACTCAAGGGAACCATGTCCACGTGTCACATAGTAGAAAGGAAAACTTGGACAACTGACTGTGTAGACAGGAGCAGCAACAACAAAAAGACTTGGAAGGCTTAAAGAATATTTTCCAAGTATACACAAATACAGAGAATGATAAGAGGAATGACTTTGAGAGCCTGAGGCAGGAGGATTGCTTGAGCCCAGGAGTTCAAGAACAGTCTGGGAAGCATAGGGTGACCTTGTCTCTACCAAAAAAAAAAAAAAAACAGAAAAAAAAAAACCAGGTGTGGTGGTGTGCACCAGTGGTCCCACCTCCTTGTGAGGCTGAGGCAAGAGGATCACTTGAGCCTGGGAAGTTGAGGCTGCAGTGAGCCATGACTGTACCACTGCATTCCGTCCTGGGTAACAGAGCAAAACTCTGTTTAAGAAAAAAAGAACATCTGTGTACCTACTATCCAGTTTAAGACATGTACAAATATAATTCAGCCTTCCATGAGCATGCCTCCCCAGCCACCCCTGTGAAACCCAGTACGTTGAATGTACTGTTTGTTTTTTGGAGGCATATTTTATTTTTACCCTGCATGTATGCCTAAATGATATATCCCATTGTTATGATATTTTCAAACTTTGTAGAAATGATATCTTACTATGTTCCTGTAACCTGAATTTTCATTAACTGAGGCATTTTTCATGTATTTATCTTCTTAGCAATCCCGAGAAAAGCAAGAGTCACTATCTCCATTGCACAGGTGGAGAAAGTGATAACGTAGCACAATGATGTGATTTTTGCTCACTTCAAGCAGCTAATGAAGGTGGACTCACATTTGTATCTTCAGAGCCCAAGTCCATGCTCTTTGTACGACATAAATGTCGAGATTCGTCAGGAAAAGGAAGAACAAGCAGGTCTTGTTGGTTACTCTGTGACCCTGTTGCTTCCCTGAGGCCTGGAGGTCGTAGTGTCTCTCTTAGCCTGGAATCCCAGTCTCCATCTGGGTTTTGCAGGCTCCAGGAGTTTTGATGAAATGAAGACCCATATGGCTGGTTGAGACTCCCACCCCCTCATCACTCCCTACCAGCATTTGTGCAGAATCCTCCTCTCCTCCTGAGCCTGGAAATAACGCGTGGCTGGCTCAAAAGTCAGCCCCTCCTTATTTTAGCACCAGATGCTGCCCCTCAGCTTCACGCTGCCGTCCAGCAGCGTTGCCTGTGGTCCATGGGATTGTGGCCTTCACACTCAGCATTGAAATAGCTGCCTTCCACTCCCATCGTAGGAAAGAGAACGGAGTCTCCTGCTCCCACTCTCCTGCCCCACCCCCTGCTGCTGGCCTATTTTTGTGCTTTGTTTTCCTGTAGAACTTCTGGAAAGAGTTTCTGCAGTGGCTTTCTCCGTTTCCTCCCTTCCCATTCTCTCTTATACCCACTGCAGTCGGACTTTTGCCCCTTGCACAGACACCTTTCCTTACACTTTTGACCCCATCACTTAGAGATGAAGATTTCTAAGACTCCAAGTCTCCAGATCCAGTGGTCAGCTCTCAGTCCCTTCCCGTGTGACTGGCCAGCAGTGTTTGCCACAGTCGTCCCCCCTGGGAAACACCTTCTTCCCTTGGCGTGTCGGGCACACTGTGCTTGGGATTTCCTTCCTGCTTCACTGGACTTTGCTCAGTCCCCTTTGACCCGTGAGTGTCGGAGTGTCCCTGCGGTCAATCCAGGCCCCTCTTCTCTGCTCGGTCCACACTCCCACCATGGTTGACCTCATTCTGTCTTGTGGCACTGAATGCCATCCTCATGCTGAAGGATCCCACATTTATCTTTTAGCTCCGATTTCTCTCCTGACCTCCAGACTGTACACCCTGTTGCCCACCTAGCACTTTCCCTTAGAGTTCTAATTGACACAGCAGGCACCAAGCTGTCCCTGGCTGTCTCACCCCCATCTCCCTATCTCAGTAAATGGCAGCTCCATGCTTCCGGACGCCTAGACCATAGACTTGGAGCCAAGCTTGACTCCTGTCTCTCTGAAACCCCACATGGAATCTGTTTCATAAGCTGCCGCTGGTCACACCGGCACCGCTGCCGTGCGATGAGAGCCTGTCGTCTCCTTACTAGATTGCTGTGCCAGTTTCCTAATGGTTCCTGTTTCCACGCTGACTGCATACCTTCCTACCCAGGTCTGTGTCTGCTCAGCAGCTGGTTTACTGCATACAAACTTAAATGAGATTGCTCCTCGGACCAGAGCTCTCCATCCCCCCCCCATCCCACTCAGAGTAAATGCTGGAGGCCCCTCCTCAACTGACTTTACTTCCTAAAACTATCCTGCAAAATCCTGCCTGGCTAATAACTTTATCACCTTCTTTGTGTTGGTTCCAATGTTCCCTTCTCCAGGTGGCTTCTGCGGACTTTGGTACTGGCCCACATCTCTGCACCGGTAACCCCCCACCGTGCACAAGAACCCCCACATTAATTCTGTAGCTTCTTTGTTTATTGTTGTCTGTGCCACTCCAGACAGGAAGCCTGTGGGGGTTGGGGTCTTGGTCTGCCTTCTTCAGCCCTGGGCTCCCAGTCCTGGCATCTGCTTGAAGACGGTGCTCGCGGTGAGGCTGCAGCAAACTCACACTTGACACCTGGGAGTGAGGGCCTCCTGCCATGCTGTGCTCTGGCCTCTCACCTGCGTCCTGCTAGTCCTGGGCACGCCAGGAAGACAGTCAGGGAATTTCTTTCCCCATCTGCCCTGGCATCCTCCAAACCTGGGGACCTTTCTAAGACTTGACTGCTTGGTGACCGTGTGTGTGCTCCATGGATTTCTGTCCAGGAGGGTCCCTCACTCTGGCCCTCGGGGCCACGTGCATGTGGACACTGACTGGTAGGGTTGGTTTCCTATGCAGAGAGCCGGACCAGAGGCACAGCCGGCCCACCACCAGCTCCATCGCTCACGGTCCGCCCAGTCCCCGGGCCTTTCCGACGCTGTGCGCATCTGCATTTGTTGCAATGAACAGAGCCTAGAGTTGTAGGGCTTTGTCAGACAGTTTGATTTTCAACCCCATAAAAAATGCATTTTACTGAACCACCTAGGATGCCTCTACATTGTAGACCTCAAGCAGAAGTTTCAGGAGACGATTTCTTACTCTCATTAGAGGTGATGCGTTTTGTGTGGTCTTCGGTTTCATTGCCCCGTATCACTTGACGATCTGCCTGTGGGCCCCAGCAGTCTGTAGGTCGCAGCTTTCTCAGCCATACTTCCTGTTCTGGAGGAGAAACCTGAGCTGCAGAGCTAAGGTCCTCGCTAAGGTCACACCAGTGAATTCACCAGACAGCCAGGATTGGAACCCTATCCTCTGATTTCCATCCTGTGGCTTTTTTAGGCTGGTGTAATTAATTTTAATGATTGGACCATTGTGGCTTATTTAAATTACCCCAGGAGGAACATCAGCTCTGTTTAAGAAATGTTATTGTAGTTGCCTTACCTGCTCTGTTCAGGGAAATGTATCTTTTGTGAGATTTCTTCTGAGTAATTAAGAGGGTCTAAGAAGCCAGTTTTATAGTCATTTATTTAACTGTAGAGAACAATGAAGTTAAATACAAAAGCTGGTTCCATCTGCAAGAACATATGAGTGATTCGAATTAGAAAAGGTGTTCATCAAAGCACCTCCCAGGTGCCTAGGGAGGCGTGGGGCGCCTTGGTGGGTTCCCTGAGGGTCGGGCCGAGGCCTGGGGCCAGGGGCACAGTTCCATTGCACTGGGTGTGTTTGGTGGCAGAACCTTGTGCTTAGAGTCAGGTGTTGCTTCTGGCCCTCGGTTGCTTATTCCTGCAGGCGTGGCTGGCCGTGGACCCGTAGCTCAGCAACCATGGAGGAGCTGTGAGAAATGCGCGGTCTCAGGCCCCACCCTGCCTCTGCTGACTCCGAACCTGCATGTTAACGAGACTGGGAGTTTGTATGCACATCACAGCCGGTCTAGCTCTGGCCTGAGGACTGGGGTCTGTGGTTTCTAGTTTTTATCATCCAGCTGGTCATCCTCAGCAGTAGAGAGTGTGGTTGGTTACCATGCGCAGGGCACCATGCTAGGTGCTGTGGTAACAGAAGGGCGAGGCAGAGCCCTCCCGGCCCTCTGGGGCTTGCTATCTCCAGGGCAGGCAGGGGCTGGCGTATCCAGTTGTACACCATGGTGTTTTACAAAGCACGAGTGCCATGGACCCCAGGGGTGGGCTGGATTGAGATGCAAGGCGGGAAAACAGGTGGGGAGTGGTCCCAAGCAGGAGGAACTGCATGAGGAAAGGTGCAGAGGCTGGAGAGATGCAGATGCAGTCAGGGAATAGCCAGTGTCAGAATGGAGCAGGCGACGCCAGGTTTTGGAGGCTTTCAGTCCCACGTTTAGATAGTTGGACTTTCTCCAGTGGGTCATGGAAGCCACGATAAACTTTCTAAAATTAAATACTATTTTATTTAAAAAATTGTGTAAAATACACATAACATAGAATTCACCTTCTTGAACCATGTTTAAGTGTAGAGCTCAGTGGCATTAAGTACATGTACACGGTTGTGCAGCCATCACCCCCATCCACCCCCGGAACTCTCCTCATCCTGCAAAACTGAAACTCTGTCCCCATTCAACACTTAACTCCCATTCCTCCTCCCCTTACCCCCTGGCACCCACCATTGTACTTTCTGTCTATAATTTTGACTACTTCAGGTGCCTCATATGAGTGGAATCATGTAGGATTTACATTTTATGACTGGCTTGTTTCACTTATAATGTCCTCAAGGTGCACACACGTTGTAGCACGTGTCAGAATCTCCTTGTTTGCTAAGGTTGAGGGATACTTCCTTGTGTGAATAGACCACATTTTGTTGATCGTTCATCTGGGGAAGGACGCTTGGGTCGCTTTGGCTTCTTGGCTGTTGTGGATCATGCTGCCGTGAACATGGGGGTACAATCTCTTTGAGCTCTTGTTTTCACTTCCTTCAGGCATACATCCAGAAGCAGAGTCATTCCTACGTCATATGGTAATTCTACTTTTAATGTTTTAAGGATAGCATTTTCCAAAGGGGCTGTACCATTTGACATTCCTACCCACCATGTACAAGGGTTCCAGTTTCTCCACATCCTCACCAACACTTGTTATTTTCTGGCTTTTCAATTGTGGCCACTCTGATGGGAGTGGGGTAGCAGCCCTCTGTGGTTTGGATGCCGTTTTCCTGAGGCACGGTGGTGTGGAGCACCTCTGCTGTGTGGGAGCACTGTGGTCTGGTGAGCAGGGGCTCTGCAGTGGGGAGGCATGTGCCAAGGCTGTAGGAGAGGGCAATGGGTAGTGCTGTGCATCAGGTTTGGGGTGATGGGGACGTGCCCCTTGCACCTGTACATCAGGCCTCCCCCATGCTACTTTGGTGGCTTCTGTGGGAACACAGTATGTCCAGGGTGCCGTCCCCAAGGCAGAAGGGAGCACCGTCTGATTCGATGTGTGGCCTGTGCTGCACCAAGCCCACCACGTTTGCCCTATAAGACTGTGTCCTGCTGCGACTGGGTTGAAGTCAGAGGAGCCGAGACAGGTAGGGGAGCATTTGGAGGACGTGTCCCTTGCTATGGTGTCTTTGCAGAAGTGGCCAGCACTTGCACTGCCCAGTAGTATTTTCGATGCTCCTGGGAACATGAGAGGATTGCACTTCTCCGCTTTCTCAAAGTTAGATAAGACCATGTGCCTTGCTTCAGCCAGTGACATGTAAGCAGAAGTGACTTGTGGGTAGTAGCTGGAAGGAACTTTCTGTGCTGTCCTTTGTCCAGTCACATGGGTCCTAGAAGCACATGCCGAGGAGGAGGGGCTGTAATAGCAATGTGGCTGTTGTTTGCTTTGGATTTGCAGTGGACTTCGAGTGAGCAAGACAGAAACGATTACTGGGCCCAGGCCCTGTGGTGTGGGAGCTGTTTGTTGCCGCAGCACAGCCTAGCCTATCCTCAGTGATCCAGGAGGAACCTGAAAAGTATTTTAAGTGCACAGATAGGTGAAGATGAAAGTGTAGTGTTTTGGGATAATTCCACATGCTTGTTAGTATCTCCAACAGTTTCAAGACTTGGTGGAGGGGCTGCACTTTTCTGTGGGTAAGTCTCTCGCTGAAGAGTTCGTTATCAGCTGGTAATGGCTTCATTTTGTCAGCGGCACAGAGTTCTGGCTTGTGCGTGTCTGAGGCCTGTCCCCACTGGGGCAGGGAGCTAATGAGAACTCATGAACCCTGCATCTCTGCCTGGCTTGAACGGCCCGTGTGTTTTCCAGTGCTTATCAAATCCAGTGCCGTTTACATTCCAGGGGACAACTTCAGACTCTGTGAACCTCATTATACTTCCAAAGCAGGAGGGTCGTTGTTTTTGAGCATTATTCCCGACTTTTTTTGTTTTTTGTTTTTTGTTTTTGATTGCAGAAATGCCTTTTTAATATCAGACAATTTCCAAGTTTTCCTTACTTGGCTATAGTCTTGTTTTTAGTACTGCTTTGTTCAATTACTATTCATTAAACAAATCTCTTTATTTTAAGTTTATTTCTTCTGTAGAGCTTCCCTCCCCTCCCCTCCCCTCCTCCTCCTCCCCTCCCCTCCTCCTCCTCCCCTCCCCTCCTCCTCCTCCTCCCCTCCCCTCCCCTCCCCTCCCCTCCCCTCCCCTCCCCTCCCCTTTCCTTTCCACAGAGTCTCCCTCTGTCGCCAGGCTGGAGTGTGGTGGCGCGACCTTGGCTCACTGCAACCTCCACCTCCTGGGTTAAAGCAATTCTCCTGCCTCAGCCTCCTGAGTAGCTGGGATACAGGCATGTGCTACTACGCCCAGCTAATTTTTGTATTTTTAATAGAGATGGGGTTTCATCATGTTGGGCCAGGATGATCTCCATCTCTTGACCTCGTGATCTGCCCACCTTGGCCTCACAAAGTGTTGGGATTACAGGCGTGAGCCACGGCATTCAAATATACACAAAAACAGAGAGAATTGTGATCTCTGCAAATTCATGTGTTGAAATCTTCACCCCCAGGACCTCAGTGTGACTATTTGGAGAGAGGATCTTTGAAGAGGTAATTGAGTTAAAATGATGTCATCAAGGTAGCTTAATCCAGTCTGACTGATGTCCTTATAAGAAGAGAGTCAGACACAGACGCAGAAGGATGGCCGTGTGCATACATGGCGGAAGACAGCCGTGTGCGAGCCAAGGAGCGAGGCCTCCTCAGCCCTGCTGACACCGTGATCTCAGACTTCCAGCTGCCAGAACTGGAAGAAAATCCACTTCTGTTGTTTAAGCTCCCTAGCCTGTGGTACTTGGTGATAGCATTCCTTGAACACTAATGCAGTGCCTGTGTGCTATTGTTCAGCGTCAGCAGTTCCAGTTTTTAAGCATCTTCACGGACTGCCCCCGAAGTGCAGAGAGCATGGGGCCTATAGCAGAGAACTAGGCAGCAGCTGCCCTTATGAAACTGACACTCTACGGAAACTGGAAAAATTCGTGAGGACAAGCTTCAGTTAACAACACTTTGAGCCTGGGTGTGGGAGCTTGAGCCTATAATCTCAGCACTTTGGGAGGCCAAGGCAGGTGGATCTCCAGGAGTTTGAGAGCAGCCTGGGCAACACGGTGAAACCCAGTCTCTACTAAAAATACAAACAATTAGCTGGGCCTGGTGACAGGCACCTGTAGTCGCAGCTGCTCGGGAGGCTGAGATGGGAGGATTGCTTGAGCCCAGGAGTCGGAGGTTGCAGTGAGATGAGATTGCACCACTGCACTTCAGTCAGCCCAGGTGACAGAGTGAGAGCACTTTGAGGCTGGGTACAGTGGCTCATGCCTGTAATCCCAGCAGTTCAGGAAGCAGAGGCAGTAGTACTGCTTGAGGCCAGGAGTTCAGAACCAGCCTGGGCAACATAGCAAGACCTCTGTTTCCACAAAAAATATATTAAAATTAGCTGGGCATGGTGGTGCATGCCTGTAGTCCCAGCTACGTAGGAGGCTGAGGCAGGAGGATTGAGCCCAAGAGGTTGAGGCTGCAGTGAGCTATGATCATGCTACTGTACTCCAGTCTGGGTGACAAAGCAAGACCTTGTCTCAAAAAAGAAAAAAAAAAAAAAAGAGCACTTTGAATGATCATAATCATAATCATAATCATATGACATCTGTCTGCCTTAGAAACCCTCGCTGGTGGATGGTCACACATAATGCCGGTGGTCTGCCAGGGGCAGATGAACTCGCACACCCTCCTAGGTTCCCCTTTCGGGACTGAGGCTTCAGGTATGGGAAGGGTTTGTGAGTAAATGGATGAAAATGGAATGAGAAGCATGGCCTGAGCAACTTTGCCCCCATCAGAGCCAACCTATCACGTGGACCAGGATTCAGACCACCCTGGAAGAGGAACCAGGATGCACCCATCATTCTTTTTTTTCTTTTCTTCTTGAGACGGAGTCTCACACTGTCACCCAGGCTAGAATGCAGTGGTGTGATCTCGGCTCACTGCAACCTCCGCCTCCCGGGTTCAAGTGATTTTCCTGCCTCAGCCTCCCGAGTAGCTGGGATTACAGGCTTGCACCACCATGCCTGGCTAATTTTGTGTTTTTAGTAGAGATGGGATTTCTCCATGTTGGTCAGGCTGGTCTTGAACTCCCAACCTCAGGTGATTTGCCTGCTCGGAGTCCCAGAGTGCTGGGATTGTAGGCGTGAGCCACCGCGCTGGGCCTGCACCCATCATTCTTACACAGTGAAGACCCAGGAAGATGATGAGTCACACCAGGAAGTGATTCATTTGCTTACTGATAAGTTCATCCAGGATTCCTTTAAATACCAAATCCCCATATACACTTAAAAATACCTAGTTCACTCAGCAACAGTGTGCTGACTGACGGAAGCCAGACATGAAAGACTATAAGTGGTGCAATTCCATGTATAGGACGTTTCTAGAAAGGGCCTAATGACAGAGACGGAAAGCAGACAAGGGTCTGCCTGGGTCTAGGGCATCCATGGGGATTGGCTGCAGGCAGCGATGAGGAACCTTCGGGGTGATGAGGGTTCTCTAAGTGCGTCGTGTGCCTGAGTCACTGCGACATTCACTAGAAGTCCTCCGTGCTGAAGGAGGGTGAACTGTGTGGGGCCCAAGTTCTATCTCAGGAAAGCTGAGGAAGTCACTCAGTTCAGCTCTGTGAAAATCAAGGGAGTCTTCTTGGAGGAAGTGGGCTCTGAGCTGGATGTGAATGATCGAGGGTCTTTGGTAAGGAGAGACAGCTGCAGGGGACTCCCGATGGAGGAACAGGATCCTGGGGGAGCGGCCAGGTGGGTGACTGAGGCAAATGGAAGGAGAAGCCTGTCACAGGTGAGGGCGTTGAAGGGAACTGCAGGGACACCCAGCGCTTCTCAACTGTGGCTGCAGATTTCCAGCTGCCGTTTCTAAAGGGCAGGTACCTGGGCTGCACTCCTGGAGGTTTGGATTTGGTAGGTCCTGGGTATAGATCCCAGACGTTAGCATTTTTAAGCATATTTTTAAATGAAGTGATACTCGAATTCTTTCATTTTCTTTTTACTTCTCAGCTTGTTGCTTCTCTAAAGAGATACCTCCCTTTGTCCATTATGTGGTCACCCAGTGGGACAGTTCAGAGAGAAAAGGCTGGGTGACATGTGATTCTTCCACTTCATTTGCCAGTTTTGAGGATGATGAATTTGTTTCCCATGACCTTCCAAAGGTGGTTTTTAAAAATTTATTTTAATCTATTGTCATGAACTCCTGGGACGTGAACGTGTTTCATAGGTTTCGAACCACTGCAGTCAGTATCCTCACTGAGGTTCACTGTGGCCGGTGGTAGTGTCTTCAGCTTGGCCTCTGAGACCTGACCTGATTCTAGTTATCTTTGATAATTTCCTTGTCTTTAAAAAAATTATAATTGTATGTATTTTTTAATAATAAAGATGAGTTTTGGCTGGGCGCGGTGGCTCACGCCTATAATCCCAGCACTTAGGGAGGCAGAGGCGGGCAGTTCACGAGGTCAGGAGATTGAGACCATCCTGGCCAACATGGTGAAACCCCATCTCTACTAAAAACACAAAAATTAACTGGGCGTGGTGGCGGGCGCCTGTTGTCCCAGCTACTCAGGAGGCTGAGGCAGGGGAATTGCTTGAACCCAGGAGGTGGAGGTTACAGGGAGCAGAGATTGCGCCACTGCACTCCATCCTGGTGACAGAGTGAGACTCTGTCTCAAAAAAAATAATGATAAAAAAATAATAAAGACAGATTTTGCCGTGTTGCCCAGGCTTGTCTTGAACTCCTGGGCTCAAGCCATCTGCCCACCTTGGCCTCCCAAAATGCTGGGATTACAGTGTGAGCCACCATGTCCAGCCTAACTTCCTTGCCTTTTTAAGAGTGAAGCAGTTTTGTTTCCCATTGCTCTTCCACTAGCTTAAGGTATGTGTTAATTTATTATTTTAGGTTGTCCTAGAGGTTATGATCTGCAGACTCATTAGATGCTAGTGATGATGGTCTTCTTTAATTTGGTACTTTAACCACTTGCCGGCCAAGGCAGGGACTTTGCATACAGATATCAATATGATGTGGAAGGCAGCTACACTCACCACCACACCACCTGCGAGAGATCAGTATGTTTTGAAAGTTGCCTGGAGACCTTGGTGGCAATTCAGGGCTGAACACTCTGGGTTGGGCACTGGGTGGGTGGCAGGTGCACTGGGATTGGATGGGGCGCTGTGGGAGAGAGGACCAGACCCAAAGCCTTCAGTGAAGAAGGCCGGGTGTGAATTTTTTAGCTGGTTATCAGGTTCGTATTTTATTTTATTTAATTTATTTATTTATTTATGTATTTTTGAGACGGACTCTTGCTCTGTCACCCAGGCTGGAGTGCAGTGGTGCAATCTTGGCTCACTGCAAGCTCTGACTCCCGGGTTCACACCATTCTCCTGCCTCAGCCTCCTGAGTAGGTGGGACTCCAGGCACCCGCCATCACACCTGGTTAATTTTTTGTATGAATATTTCTTTGCAACTTCCTGTGAATCTAAAAATGTTTAAAAAGTTAAAAACAAGAGCATATCAACTCCCCCCAAATTCTAAAACAAGCCTATTTGTTGGATTATGTTATCAATGAGACCTTGGTCACAGCCCCTGTTTAGTGGACTGTGGCCAGCTTTCTCACCCGCCTCTGCTGGTAACAGAAGAGAGTCACAGCTGAGTTCAAATCCTGACTCTGGCACCTGCCAGCTATGTGGCTTGGAGAACCCATCTGGAAGGTTCTCATCAGTCCTCCACTTCTCATCTTTCAGGTGGGTGGGGAGGATGAAAGGGCATCTTTCAGGCAAGGCTCTCGGCAGATGCTAGGCGCAGGGAAGGCCCCTCACCAGCTGAGGATCTTCAACGATGTCCCTGCAGGACCTGAGCTCATTAGATGCTAGGGACCTTGAATATTTCAAGAAGGTCCTGAACACTCTTCACTTAGCCCTGCTTCAATGCTAACATTATGCATAACTATAGTACAATAGTCAAATCAGGAAATTGACAGCGGTGTAGTCAACAGAAACTATTCAGACTCCAGCAGGTACAATTTGTGTGTGTGTGTGTGTGTGTGTGTCATTCTGTCCAATTGCATGTGCAACTTCATGTAACCACCATCACAATCAAGATATTTAATTGCATCATCAGCAAAGGGCTGCCTCATGCTACCCCATTGTAGCCACATACACAGTTCCTCTTCCATCATTCCTAATCCATGGCAACCACTGGAGGACATTTGGAGTTTCCAGTATGGGGCTGTTAAGAACCCAGACCCACTATATGAACATTCACTTATAAGTTTCTGTGTGAAAACAAGTTTTTATTCCTCTATGATCAGTTATCTACAATTGCTGGATTGTATGGTAAATTCATTTTTAGTTTTTTTTTTTTTTTTTTTTGAGACGGAGTCTTGCTCTGTCGCCCGAACTGGAGTACAGTGGCCAGATCTCAGCTCACTGCAAGCTCCGCCTCCCGGGTTCACGCCATTCTCCTGCCTCAGCCTCCCTAGTAGCTGGGACTACAGGCACCCGCCACCTCGCCTGGCTAGTTTTTTGTATTTTTTTAGTAGAGACGGGGTTTCACCGTGTTAGCCAGGATGGTCTCGATCTCCTGACCTCGTGATCCGCCCGTTCGGCCTCCCAAAGTACTGGGATTACAGGCTTGAGCCACCACGCCCGGCTCACTTTTAGTTTTAAAGGAATTGCCAAACTATTTTCCAGCGTGGCTGTACCGTTTTATATTCCCATTAGCAATGTATGGATGATCCAGTTTCTCCACATCCTTGCCAGCATTTGGTGTTGTTACTGTTTTTTATTTTAGCTATTCTTTCTCTTTTTTCTTTTTTCGTTTTTTTTGAGACAGAGTCTCGCTGTGTCGCCCAGGCTGGAGTGCAGTGGCATGATCTCGGGTCACTGCAAGCTACGCCTCCCAGGTTCATGCCATTCTCCTGCCTCACCTTCCTGAGTAGCTGGGACTACAGGCGCCCGCCACCACACCTGGCTAATTTTTTTTGTATTTTTTAGTAGAGATGGGGTTTCACCGTGTTGCCAGGATGGTCTCGATCTCCTGACCTCGTGATCCACCTGCCTCGGCCTCCCAAAGTTCAGGGATTACTGGCAGGAGCCACCGTGCCTGGCCTATTTTAGCTATTCTCATAGGTGTGTAGTGATATCTAGTTGTGGTTTAGATTGCATTTTTCTAATGCCTAATAATGTTGGGGATCTTTTCATATGACTATTTGCCATCTGTGTATCCTCGTGGGTGAAATGTCTATTCATCACTTTTGCTCATTTTTTTTTTTTTTTTTTGAGACGGAGTCTCGCTCAGTCTCCCAGGCTGGAGTGCAGTGGCCGGATCTCAGCTCACTGCAAGCTCCGCCTCCCAAGTTTACGCCATTCTCCTGCCTCAGCCTCCCAAGTAGCTGGGACTACAGGTGCCCGCCACCTCGCCCGGCTAGTTTTTTGTATTTTTTAGTAGAGACGGGGTTTCGCCGTGTTAGCCAGGATGGTCTCGATCTCCTGACCTAGTGATCCACCCGTCTCAGCCTTCCAAAGTGCTGGGATTACAGGCTTGAGCCACCGCGCCCGGCCTCATTTTTTTTTTTTGAGATGAAGTCTTTCTCTCGTCCCCCAGGCTGGAGTGCAGTGGCGTGATCTCGACTCACTGCAACCTCCGCCTCCCAGATTTGAGTGATTCTCCTACCTCAGCCTCCCGAGTAGCTGGGATTACAGGCACCTGCCACCACGCCTGGCTAATTTTTGTATTTTTAGTAGAGATGGGGTTTCACCATGTTGGCCAGGCTGGGCTCGAACTCCTGACCTCAGGTGATCTGCCCACCTTGGCCTCCCAAAGTGCTGGGATTAACAGGTGTGAGTCATCACAACTGGCTCACTTTTGCTGGTTTTCTAATTAGATTTTTTTTTTTTTTTTTTTACTGTTAAGTTTTGGGGCTGTTTATATATTCTAGATACAAGTCCTTTGTTAGGTATGTGATGTGCAAATAATTTCTCCCAGACTATAATTTTTTTTCTGTTATCTTAACTTGACTCTTGACAGAATGAAAGTTTTTAATTTTGAGGAGGTCAAAGTTTTATCAAGTTTTTTCCTTTTATGAATATTGTGTTTGGTCTATGTCTAGGAGCTCTTTGCCTAATCATTAAGGTCCCAACGCTCTTTCTTTTGATTTTTTTCTACATGTTTTATGGTTTTATATTTAAGTCCTTGATTGCATTTTGAATTAGATTTTGTGTAAGGTATGAAATTTAAGTCACATTTCTTTTTTCTTTTTTTGCCTATGGATGTGCAAATACTCCAGCACCATTCATTGAAAAGGCCGTCTCCCCTCCACGGAATTACTTTTGCTCCTTGTGAGAAATCAGTTGGGCATATTTGTAGGGATAATTTTTCCTGGGCTCTCTCCTCCGTTCCATTTGATCTCTACGTCTCTCCCTTTGCCTGTCCCACACTGTCTTGATTACTGTATCTCTGCAGGTATCTTGATTACTGTATCTCTTCATATCAGGCAGGATGATTTCCCCCATTTTTTTCTCTTTTTCAAAGTTATTTGGTTATTCTCAGGCTTTTCTCTTTCTAATAATTTTTAGAATAAGTTTGTCTGTATCTACAAAATACCTTCCAAAGTTTGACAGGACTTTTGTTAAGCCTGTCAATCAATTTAGGCAGAACTGACCTTTTAACTATGTCCAGTGTTCCAATCCATGCGTTTGTCTCTTCAGTATTTAGGTCTTTGATTTCCTTCCTCGTCATTTTGTAATTTTATTTTATAGATCCTGTACATGTTTTGTGAGATACATTCATAAGTATCTTCTCGTTATCTTTGGAGCACCTTGAAATGGTGTTGCATTGAACAGTCTTGATTTCCACTTCGTTACTAGTATATAGACATGCAATTCAGTTTTTCAATGTTGATCTTGTACCCTGAAACCTTACTGAACTGTATGTTTTCCTCTCAGCACTGTCTGAGCTGCATCCGACCAATTTGGTATGTCATGTTGTCATTTTAGTGCAGTTCTATATAGTTTAAAATTTCCCTTGAGATGTCCCCTTTGACCTGTGGATTAGTTAGAAGTGTGTGGGTTAATTTCCAAGTATTTGGAGATTTTCCTGTAGTTTTTTGTCACTGATTTCTAGTTGGAGTTCATTTTGGTCAACATATTCTGCATGATTTTAATTTTGTTGAATTTATTTATCTATTATTTTTATTTATTTATTTATTTTTTTGAGACGGAGTCTCGCTCTGTCTCTCAGGCTGGAGTGCAGTGGCGCGATCTCAGCTCACTGCAAACTCCGCCTCCCAGGTTCATGCCATTCTCCTGCCTCAGCCTCCCAAGTAGCTGGGACTACAGGCACCCGCCACCATGCCTGGCTGATTTTTTTTGTATTTTTAGTAGAGAAAGGGTTTCACCGTGTTAGCCAGGATGGTCTAGATCTCCTGACCTCATGATCCGCCAGCCTCGGCCTCCCAAAGTGCTGGGATTACAGGCGTGAGCCACTGCACCCGGCCCCTTTCTTTATTTTTAAAATGTATTTTAATTTTTAGTTCTTAATTGTGGCAAGAGATACATACAAATGTATCATCTTAAGCGTTGTTTAGGTGTACAGGTCAGTGACGTTAAGGACATTCACACTGTTGTCCAGCCATCACCGCCATTCATCTCCAGAATGATTTCATCTTGCCAAAATTGAACCTCCGCACTCATTAAGCAGTAACTGTTCATTCCCCTCTTTCCACACCCCCCGGCAACCCCCATTCTACTTCTGGCTGTGAATTTGACTATTCTAGGTACCTCAACGTAAGTGGAATCCTTTGATATTTTTGTGCATGACTGACTGCTTTCCCTTAGCATAGTGTTCTCACAATGTTGTAGCAAGTGTCAAAATTCCCTTCCCTGTGAAGGCTGAATAATACTCCGCCGTATGTGCGGACCACATTTTGTTTATCCATCCATCCATGATGGACAGTTGAGTTGTTTCCACCTTTTGGGGACTGTGAATAATGTTGCCGTGAGCCTGGGTGTACAAATACTCTCTCTGAGATAGATCCTGCTTTTCATTCTTCTGGGTGTATACTCAGAAGTGGGATTGCCGAATGATGTGGAAATTTATGTTTTTCATTTTTTTGAGGAACTGCTATGCTATCTGTCCCTGTCTTTTCCTTACAAACACCTGGGGAGGACTGTGGGACATTTGACCTGTGGAACGTCTCCTGTCTTATTTTGGATGGGTGCACTCCTGGTGAAGCTCAGCGTGTCCCTTTGTCCTCTCTCTTCTGCATATAGGCAGCTGGATCCAGCACCTGCGCCAGACTTGGCTCCGTCTCTGGCAGGATCAGAGGAAGCACTCTGTGTCTGTTCGCCCATCTTTCTGTGAGCTGGCAGCCGTTGATGCTCAATGCCCCTTGTTTTGGGTAAAACTGTGTCTCCCCAAAATTCATTTATTGGAATCTTAAGCTCCAGCATCTCAGAACCTGCCCTTATTTGGAGAAATGGTCTTTACAGAGCTTATTAAAGCAAAATGAGGTCATTAGGGCAGGCCCTAATCCACTATGCCCAGTGTACTTCCAAGAAGACGAAATGCGGATGCAGACACGTGCAGAGGGAGGATGGGAAGATGTGGTGACTCCATTTGAACATAAACACGGCTGTCTCTTGCCCTTCAGTCTTGAACGCTTTGCTGGGCAGGAAATCCGTGAGTGTCTTAAATAGGCTACTCTATTTTTTTTTCTGGAGGTAATCATGGTTGTCAAAAAGTCTTGAGGGTCAGGCACAGTGCCTCACCCCTGTAATGCTAGCACTTTCGGAAGTCAAGGCGGGAGGATCACTGGAGCTCAGGAGTTAGAGATCAGCCTGAGCAACATAGGGAGACCCTGTCTACAAAAATCTTACCTTTCATTTCCCTTCCTTTCCTTCCTTCCTTCCTTCCTTCCTTCCTTCCTTCCTTCCTTCCTTCCTTCCTTCCTTCCTTCCTTCCTTCCTTCCTTCCTTCTTTCCTTCCTTCCCTCCCTCCCCCCCCTCCCTCTCTCCCTCCCTCCCTCCCTCCTTCCTTCCCTTCCTCCCTCCTTCCCTCCTTCCCTCCTTTTTGCCTTCTGTCCTTCCGTCCTTCGTCTCTCTGTGTCAGGCAGGCTGGATTGAGTGGCACAGTCTCGGCTCACTGCAGCTCCATCTCCCAGGCTCAAGCGATTCTCCTGCCTCAGCCTCCCAAGTAGCTGAGATTACATGCACACAACACCAAGCCTGGCTAATTTTTGTGTTTTTAGTAGAGATGGGTTTTTACCTATTGGCCAGGCTGGTTTCAAACTCCTGACCTCAGGTGATCTGCCCACCTTGGCCTCCCAAAGTGCTGGGATTACAGGTGTGAGCCACCGCGCCAGTCTTAACCTTTCATTTCAAATAAAAAGGAGCTAACTTGGAATTCTGTGTGGCTCTCAGTGTAAAGATAGAAGGACACAGAGTATTTTGAAACATGCCCCTCCCTCATCAGCAGGTGTCCTGCTGTGTCACACATGACTGTCAGTTCCCGACCCCTGGGCCGGCCGAACAGAAAGGTGTCCGGAGTCGGAGGTGGCCTCTGGGAGGTTCACTGCCCGAGGGTCCTGTTGCCCCCAGGACTGGTGAGGAGACTGAGGATTGAAGGGGCCAAAAGCTGACAAAATTCTGTGCGGGGGTTGAGCAGCGGATTCGGGTCTGAATCATTTCCTGGTTCCTGGAATATTCCCACTTAGGTGCCAAAGCCAGAATTGGAGGGAGCGTGGCGCCTACTCATGGAGCCTGCCAAGGCGCTGCCAGCTGCTCGCAGGCCAGGCCGGGCAGGCAGAGCCTCCTCACTGCCTGCTGGCTTTGGAATTCATAAGTTTCAGACACACATTCCAGCCTTCACTGATTGTTCAAGGTGACACGTGATTTTCAGACTGGACAGCTTGGCCTCTTGTCTGTTCTTGTGTTTTCCTTTATGTGCCCGGATAATATTAAACCCTTCCATGATGCTGCAAAAACCAAGTAGTGCAGCACACACCCCACAGCCCGAAACAGCTGCAGGGGCATGCGCCAGTGGTTCCGAAAGGAATACAGAGGCGTGGGGTTTCCGAATCTGCTGGTTGTTTTATTATGTATTATTATAGATCATGTTGTTCTAAGTTATAAAATAAAACTTATGTTAATATACATTTATACAATGTAATATGTTATACATTATATAGCATGTAGTGATATATGATATAATGTATGATACATACTATATAATAATTTGTAATATATTATAATTATTATAATAAAAATGACTGGCCAGGCACAGTGGCTCATGCTTGTCATCTCAGCCCTTTGGGAGGCTGAGGCAGGAGGATTGCTTGAGGTCAGGAGTCTGAGAACAGCCTGGGGCAACATAGTGAGACCCTGTCTTTCTAAAAAGAAAAAAATAGTAATTTATTATTATTATTCCTATTTTTATTTTTATTTTATTTTTTGAGACAGAGTCTCGCTCTTTCGCCCAGGCTGGAGTGCAGTGGCGCAGTCTTGGCTCACTGCAAGCTCCGCCTCTCGGGTTTACGCCATTCTCCTGCCTCAGTCTCCCGAGTAGCTGGGACTACAGGAACCCGCCACCACGCCTGGCTAATTTTTTGTATTTTTAGTAGAGACGGGGTTTCACTGTGTTAACCAGGATGGTCTCGATCTCCTGACCTCGTGATCCGCCCGCCTCAGCCTCCCAAAGTGTTGGGATTAGAGGCGTGAGCCACTGTGCCCGGCCTCCTATTACTATTTTTATTTTTATTTATTTATTTATTTATTATTTTGAGACGGAGTCTTGCTCTGTCGCCCAGGTTGGAGTGCAGTGGTGCGATCTCGGCTCACTGCAAGCTTCGCCTCCCGGGTTTACGCCATTCTCCTGCCTCAACCTCCTGAGTAGCTGGGACTACAGGCTCCCGCCACCTCGCCCGGCTAGTTTTTTGTATTTTTTTAGTAGAGACAGGGTTTCACCGTGTTCGCCAGGATGGTCTCGTTCTCCTGACCTCGTGATCCGCCCATCTCGGCCTCCCAAAGTGCTGGGATTACAGGCTTGAGCCACCGCGCCTGGCCTCCTATTACTATTTTTAAAGGACAATTTTGGAAACACACTTTACCTTTTCTAGTGCAGCAAAGAGTTTACATTTTGTCACCTGAAAGTGTCCTGGAAAATCCTTCCTAGTTTGTTGTAATTCTAACAGTCACCAGGAAGGCTACTTTGAGAAAATCTCATATGGTATGAGGGAAAACAAGAACATTCTCATGTTTTTGTCTTGCTGAATTAAAAAAAAAAAAAAAAGCAACAACAAGAAAAAACAAAGCCCAGGGCTGGGGTTAAGTAAGTGAAGGAGGAAAGGGAGTCCCCACCTGTCCATGAGTGCTGCTCTTTGCCATGCACACACCCGTATGTGTGCCCATGTGTGTGCACACAGACACCACGGGGTCCCCTTGGAGTTACCAGGCAAATGCATGTCCTCAGCTGTTGTGCCTTGATGTCTCCTAAGCTACATAGAATCCCCTCAGACCATGCCTAACACCCAGGACACCAGGGCAATTACTCACACGCCCATTTCACTCTCACCATGTAAGTTGCGTTTTCTATTTTCATTTCATTTTATGTCACGTTTCTTCAACAAGTAATTATTCTAGGGCTTTACAAAAACCCTGTGCTTTCTTAGTCTATTTATAATGGGTAAGAAGTTGTTTTTATTCAATTTCTTTTCTGTCTGTGCTTGCCGTTTTTTTTTTTAATCACGATTGGATAAAGGGGGATCCCTGCAAGATAATAGCACCCACCAAATTAGAGTCTCTCCATATATCTCCCAAAAAAACATACAGTTAATCAGGAGGAAAGTATAGTTGCTTATAGTCCATGATTATAGCACAACTAGGGGACAATTAATGTAGCAAACCTCTGTGTTTCCTCCCAAAAACGGGGACAGGGTTTCAGGGCCAGGCCAGAGCCCCGAGCCATCAGAACTCGGCACAGGAGAGTGCAGCAACGGCCTGGTCCCACCCTCACTCTGGAGATAATAAGAGACATCTGAAATGTGACTCAGTGGCTTCTGAGGGAGTAAAAGAGAGAGTCTTGGAATGTGCATGGGATGGGAAATTCTGCTCCTGGGAGATGTCTCCTGGAGGTTTGGTGTGAAAGGGAAGAGAAGAATTAGCTGAAAATAAGGGACTTAGTAAAACAACAAATCATCCACAAGGAAGAGGTCCTCTAAGGGGAGGAGGAGGTGGAAGAAGAGGAAAATCTCTCTCCCTAATTAAAGGAACAGTACTTTAGAGAAGTAAGAAAAGAGTGCACGGCTGAACTGTGTTTCTGAGCAAGCCACACAGCTCTTCCCTCCCAACTGACTCTACTAATCAGCTTTTGGAGAGTCTAAGTAAATTAACATAAACCTAAGCACACCTAGCATCCATGCAATATTACCATAAGAAAAGAAACAGAAAATGTGTAACAAAATGCTGGACATGGAAACAGCCAAGAAGTAAAGCAGCACAAATGAAATGTAAGTAACAGGCAATTGTAAATGTGAAAAAACACCATGAGCCACCTCTTCATAAAATGAGACTGGAAATGGATAAACAATGGGACAATGAAGACAACTCAAAAGAGATCCAAGAAAACTTTGATGACTAATACAGTCATCTGTATTTCCATGTAGATTTGGGTCTTATTTTATTTTAGGAAAGTTTTCTTGACTTGCAGTTTTACATTTTTAGTTCTGTTCCATTTCCTTGTTTTAGTTCTTCAGGGTCAACAATTACAGGTAAATTGCATCTCTTTCCAACAGACACTTTGGTTTTGATCTTTTCCATTTCTTTCATTTCTATCCTCACTGTGCTTTCAGCTGTAACTACTATCCCTTTGGGGCACCTTATCATTTACTGTTAATTTCAGAGATTATCTTAGACTTGTCTTCATTTGCTTTCCTTAATTAGCTCTCATTTCATATCTCCCATTGTTTATCCATTTCCAGTCTCATTTTATGAAGAGGTGGCTCATGGTGTTTTTTCACATTTACAATTGCCTGTTACTTACATTTCATTTGTGCTGCTTTACTTCTTGGCTGTTGTCATGTCCAGCATTTTGTTACACACAGGGCCTCCAGGCAAAAGGACCAAGTTATTTACAAAGGAAATTTACAGAGTTGTTTACAAAGTTATAAGTGATATACAAAGTCTGGTGTCAGACTTACAACAACAACATAGAAAGCAAGACAGCAGTGGCACAACGCTTTTAAGAAACTCAAGGAAAGAAAACATGAGTGAAGGATTTTATACCCAGCCAATGGTTCTTTAAGTGATTCAGGAACAAAAATACTGTGCCTACCAGGCGCACTTAAAGAATCGGCTGGAATTAGTGATATGTCAGGGGCTGGACGGCAGAAATGGGCTGCCCTGGTTGCAGGCAATGAGGAGTGTCATCATCTGTCGACAATTTAAAAACAATAATAAAACTGACTGAAAGTCAGTCTGCTTTTTATTGTGACTGTGATCCAACACTTTCAAACGGTGTCAGCCAAAAAACTACTCCTTCTGAAAAAGACCTATTGTTGGTCTAAGTTCTAAGCCATTTTTCCTATTACAGTTGAATTTTAATGATATGTGTAAACCTCAAATTAGCGTATTTGCATTACTTATGCTTTAATAAACGTTGTATTCTACATGGCAGTTAATTTGGAGAACTCCCAAGTATATGATCGGCCCCTGACATCTGCAGACTGAGGTACATGTGTTCATTTTGAGAGGAAGTTTGTACCAATCCAGAATCATGCAAACTCCATTGAGGTCCGGACTCCTGTGACCCTGTGTATTCCTCTGTTTGGATAGCAGATTAGGAATAACCAGTGATATCACAGTAGGTAAAGATAAACGGAACTTGGATTTCTTCAATTCTGTCGTTCTGTGTGAACAGGAGGGGTTTTTATTGGTGTGTAAAATTTGAAGAGTAAGAGCACAGATGATGAGAGTGGATATTTTTGTTTGATTGGTGCAACTTTTAGTTGACACATGAAATATTTTACTGAATATGAGCTGTACCATTAGGACTGAAATTCATCTTTTAAAATTGTCTATAGTTTTTAAAATTACAGATCCAATTAAGGAAATAGTGATTACTACTGGTTATTATGTGATAATTACTGAAGACACTGTTGTTACATAGAGGATGGAGGTGTTAAAAATTAGCCACATTATTTATGCCACATAGCAAGGGACAGGCTTCATCCAATGAAAAGATGATGTGAGAAACTTTGGCGAAGGCACTGGTAGTATTTTTACATTTAAACAAGTATTTTAAAATGTTTTAAAAAATTGTATATGTATGACCAAAAGCAAGGTAGGGATAAATATGGAGGAATGGCTATAAATGTTATATATTCTGACAAAATAGAAACAATGAATAAAAATAATGGAGTAGGAAGAGAAAAAGAGGAACAGAGAATCAGTTCATTGATTGCCCTGCAGGTAAGAAAGTGGTAACATTGTTTGGTATAGGAGAATGACCACTGAAACAAAGATATAGACTTTCTTAAATACCCAAAGAAATGCAAAAACAAAACAAAACAACTTTTAAAGAAGGAAACAGACCACGTAGTGAAATGCACAGTCAATGTAACACCAAAGAATAGAACTGAAACCAAACCTAGCAGCTGCATCAGTAAATTAGAGTGGATTTAACCCACTTATTACACGGCAAGACTGATTTTCGGATTGGTTCACACAGTGGCACCCAACTCTATACTGTATAAAGAAGTCATATCCAAAACACAGTGATCCAGGAAGGCTGAAAATGACGGGAGAGTATATAGTAATGAAGATAAACAAAGAGCTTGGGGGTTTTAATCCTGACTACAGCCAAGCTAGTGTCAGGCCAAAAGCATTCACGGAAACAAAGAGCGCCGCTGTCAATGCTAACGGCCGCAATTTGCAGAGAAAATACACCAGGTGTGGTTATGCCTGCTTCACATAACGTCACCAGAACCTCTATGATGTGGAAACCACAGGGACGGCGGGGAGACACGAGGGAAACGCAGTTCCAGGACATTGTGACTGCCTTGCTCAGCCTGAGACATGTGAAGGGGACCAAAACATATGCCCCCAAATGTACCAGACTTTGTACTGTGATAATAGGGAATACAACTTTGTTTCGAGACTACTTGGAACACTTAGGAAAGTTGACATATGTTAACTTACAAAGACAACCTCAGTGAGTCCCATAACATAGAAATAATATAAACAACATTCTGTGCTCACAATGCAATCAAACTAAAAATTAGTCGTAAGATTAAAAACCAAAAAGGCCCTTCAATTTGAAGAGTTGCAAGATTAAACTCTATTTAATAAGTTTTTAGGTGAAAGGAAATACACAAACCAAGTGCATAATTTTTTGAATTTGATGATAATTAAAATATATCACTGTGGAATACACATAAAGCTGTGGTTGTAACCTCAGAAATGAAACCAAACAAATTAATGGATTTATCATCTAACTAAAAATGTTAGATAAAAATAGCCAAATAAACTGAAGCAGAATGACAAAAATAAGAGTAAGATTGGAAATTCATGAGTTTTAGGAAAGAGAAAAAAATGAAACTAATAAATACACAAAATACTACATCACAGAAAAAGAATCAAGTAGACAGACCTCTATTTAAGCTAATCATGAAGGGGAGAGAGAGAGACCCCAAACACACAGAATAAGAAATGACCTTAACAGAACAGAGCATATTTTTAAAAAATCATTAAAAGCTAACTTTGTATAGTGCTTTGCAAATAAATGCGAAGACCTGGATAGAAAGGGAACTTCTCTAGGAAAATATAATTTATCCAGATTGACCCCAGTGGGCACAGAAAGTTTAAAAATATTTCTACTGAAAAAATTTCAAATCTATATATTTTACAGGAGAATTCTATCAAATCTTCAAAGAACAGATATCTCAATGCTACTTAAATTATTCTAGAACATAGAAGAAGAAACCTTAAGATTATTCAGTAAGAAAACCACACACCAATCTCACTTAGAAATATTGATGTAAAATGCCTAAATAAAACAGTAGTAGAGGGAACCCTTTAAAAATGGTTTTGAAACAACTGGATAGCCATTTGGAAAAAGATAAAATTGTGTTGATATCTTTCATCATATGCAAGCGTACATTTCAAATGTCTCTAGATAGGTAAATAGTTACCAAAAAAACTACCACAAGAAAACACGGGTAAGTTTTAAAATAACCTGTGCATAGGGAAAGTTATGATTCAACATCCAAAAGCAATGTAAAAAAGATTGAGAAATTTGGTTGCATTAGGAAAAAAACTTCTTTCACCTGAGCAGGGAGGGACACCATAAGCAAAGTGAAAAAGCCAGGAAATAAACCAGTAGAAAATATTTGCATCTTCTATCACAAAGCTCATTCCTTCAAAATATAGATTATAACAAGATACCATTTCTCATGGGCCAGATTGGCAGAGGAGAAAACAAAAACAAAAACAAAACAAGTGTGATGACGCCCTCTATTGGTGAGGCTGTGGAGCAGTAGTTCAGATTGCTCTACCCCTGGAGGAAACAGGATGCCTTGGGACTCAGTGCACCTGCATGGACCCTGACTCAGCCATGCCTCCTTCCTGAATTTACCGGAAGACAATACCCCAAATCCAAACATGCTTATGGCATATGGAGGTCCTCTTTTATGTCTTCAGTAAAGTAGTAGATATTTTTCTATAGAGATCTTCCATTTTTACATTAAATTGATTCCCAGGTATGAAATTTTGGGTAGTGTCCCAGTGGCAGCTCTCTGGAAATGACCTTTGTTGAGTTTTTGTTTTGACCTGATATCCAGCAACCTTGCTGAACAGTCTGAAGAGCAATTTGGGGCTTTTCTCTATGGACAGCATGTCTCCTGCATATAATGACAGTTGGCTGTCATTCATCCATTGCAATCTTCATCCTTTAATTTATTTTTGTTTTCTTATTTCTGTGGTTAAGAGTGACAGAACAGTGTTAAGCAGAAGCAGTGATACTGCAGATTCTTGTCTTATTCCTCAGGGCCATCTCTCATGGTCCACCATGAAGTGTGGAGTTCTCTGTGGGCTGTGGTAGATCCTCACTTTGTTAAGGAAGTCTCTTTCTGTTGCTAATTTGCTAGGAGTTTTTCCACCTTTAATTATGAATGCATGTTGAACTTTATGAAATGGTTTTTGGGCATCAATTGAGATGATCTGTTAATGTGATGAATTATGTGATTGCGACAATAGCTTTTCTAATATTACACCAAGTTGACATTCCTAGGATAAACCCGTATTTCATCATGATATGTCTCTTAGAAATTGCTGGGTTCACTTGGCTAATGTTTTATTTAGGATGTTTTTTCACCTGTGTTTATAAATGAGTTTGGCCTATAATTTACCTTTCTTATTCTGCCTTTCATTGGTTTTAGTATGGAGATTATATTAGCCCCATGACATTCAGCATCTCATCCTTTTCTCTTTTGGAGAGCAATTAATATAAGTCTGAGGTGATATGTTCCTCAATGGTGTTGTTAAAACTCACCTGTAAAAACCCTCTGGTTCCAGTGCATTACTAGTGGCCAGATTTTCAGTGACTAATTAAATTTCCTTAATATTTAAGGTCTATTCACAATGAGGAAATAAACCTTACCTCACTGGTTGGCTTCCTTCAACACTACCATTTTTCTTGTTTCTTGTGAGTATGTGAGCCTGTCTTAATTCGGGCTGCTATAACGCAAATACCGTGAATTGGTTTAAAGAACAGATATTCATTCCTCACAGTTCTGAAGGCTGGAAAGTCTAACATCAAGGGGCTGGTGATTCCTGGTGAGGGCCCTCCGCTTGGTTTCTGCTGGCCACCTTCTTCCTGTGCTCTCACATCAGGGAGAGAGAGAGCATCTCTCTCGTGACTTTTCTTCTCATCCCATTCATGAGGGCTCCACCCTCATGACCTAATTTCTTCCCAAAGGCCCCACATCATAATAGCATCACATTAAGGATTAGGCTTCAACTTCTGAATTTGAAAGGAGCACTTTCAGCCCTTAGCAGAACCCAAACCCCAAGATTTTCCTAAATGAATGAATAGTCATCCCCCAGCCTTGTTCCTGGCCTCTGAGAGCATTTTAGGAGGCGGTTTCTCATTACTGGGGTTGGCTGAGATGGGAATTTCCTGATTCCATTGGCTGTGATTCAGCCCCGTGCCATCCTGCCAGCAAGATGAGCACATGAGGCATGCTCATCTGCTGGGGTGCCTGGTGCTGCTCCCAGTTCCTCTGGGTGACCTCTGTCCAGCACACAAACCTCCTGAAGCATTCCGGATCTGCGGAAAGTGAGCCACCCTCCCGATTTGTACACGCCTGGGCCTACCGTTCCTGCTCCCGTATGTGACAGGCACACAGCCTTTACAGAAGGTGCCTCATTGCCTAGTACAGAAATGCTGAGCGGTGCACAGGAGTGAGAACCCTACTGACTGGCTGCCGTGTCTCTCCCAGACAGTCGGGTGTGGAGCAGTTGGACCCATGTACCTATCTGTGCCCATCCTCAGTTGAAAGGTAGTGAACAGCTTGGGCTGTGCTTCAAATCCCAGCTTGGCCACTCAGGGGCTGTGTATGCAGATAGGATGCATCTGTTGTCCAAAGCAAAACACAGGGAAAACGAAACAATCTGTCTCAAAGGGGTGTGGTGAGGGCTTCGGCAAAGGACTGGTGTACTGTGGTTCGGATGGGTTAGTTTCCATTCTCCTCTCTGTTTCCAGCTTCCCTCTCACTCCAAGATGAGGGCCCTGGCCCTCTTGGGCGTTTGCCAAAGGAGGGTCTGGACACCCAGCAGCTCATTCGTGTCACTTCCCAGTTTGCTGTCACCATGTTGCAGTGCAGAAGCCATAAGCTGCATGCTCTGTGAGCCTGGCCCTGCAGCCTGGCTCCTCCACACAGCGGCGTTTGCCTTCATTGTCACAGATGACTATGAGAAGATGCCCTTGGTCATCTTTGGCCTGAGCTCTGGAGTTCCATAGAACTTTGAGCCGCCAGAGCAAAGGAGGTGAGGCTCGCCCCAGGCCGGTGGCACACCCAGGACTGGGGCTGGATGACTTTACTGGTGGGACAGAAGGAAGAGCAAGGAGTTCCCCAGAGCCCAGCTGCTGGGGTGTGCAGTCCATTTGCAGTGTACCTCCAGGAGCTTGGATGGTGAATTTTGTAAAAGGGGGGAGTCTTTCTTCCCCACTTTTCTTTACATCATAGAGCTATTGTGGTGGCTTCTGAGCTGCAGTAGAATCACCCATGGGGATTTTTGTTTGTTGTCTTGGCATGAAGTTCCTGTCCCTTCCCAGTAATCCGGCAGGTGCCTCCCAGGGCACAGAATCATCGTGTCACATTCTTCTCCAGTACTGCAGGAGGGTGGACACAGAGTTCCACTACTTGAAATGAGGCAGGCACTTCAAAGGATCCTGCTCGCACCAGGAGTTGGATTGTGTTTTTCCAAATACATTAAGTATTTTAAGCAGCTTGAGCTGCTTAATGGTCCTGAAAGCATTTGATTAGTCCAGAGGGCTCTATGCCCGGCAGGTCAGGGGACAAGACGATCTTAAAATCCTATGGGTCTGACCCCTTCTGCTCTCTGTGGCTACAGCAGGTCTCCAGGGTTGCAGCAATAGCTGTGACCTGCTCATCTTCCCAGAAGTGCTGGAGGCAAGCTGATCCCTGAGCACTGTGCCTGGAGCACTGCAGGTGCCCTGCAGCCATCTCCATCCACACCTCCTGCCTGGCCTACCCCGATTGCAGGTTGGGCCTCTGGCTCCCCTCCCCTCTTCGTCCCCTTCCTCATCTATCTGTGGCTCTTTCTCTTGGACCCTATCACCAAGCCCTCTCCTTGCCATTCTCTTCTGTCCCTCAAGCCGTATTCCTCAGCATCACGTGGTCCTCCTGGGTCCTGGTCCACTCCTGTCATGTGAGAACAAACGGTATCTGCTGGAATTTGCTTTGGGCTTCTGTTGTGTTTTGAGCCAGTGTGTGTGGTCCTCCTCAGGTCATTTGATTCATCCAGCAAAGGGCTCTGCTGCCCGCCTGTCAGGGGCAGAGGTTCCAAGACCCTGTCAGTTTTGGACAATGAGGCTTCCGTGGGGGTGCAGGGTGGTGAAGCTGTTTGGAGTCCTTCTCTTGAGGTGGAGTCCAGAGTTTCTTCCTGTCAGGTCCTCCCCATTTGTGTCGGCAGGGTGCTATGTCCAGCGTAGGTCCTCACCTGGCTCCTTTCTGGCCTTGCAGAGTGCCCCAGCCCTGTGTGAGCAAATGACCTTCTGGGCGGAGCATGCAGTCTCTTGGCAGGGCAGCCAGGTCAGGGGTGAGATGGACCCAGGGCTCTCTGACCCCGTAGGCTTGGCCTAGGCTGAGACTTTGAGCAGGTCACTTACCTCTGGGTCCTCATGCTCAGGTTCAAAATGAGACAGACGGTGGAGTTAAGAAATGATTTTTCTGATCCTTCTTTGGGTCTTTGCATCAGTTATTAAAAAAAAAAGAGAGAAAAGCAAGCTAACACAACTATACTTGGCTGATCGGCAGAGCAGGGCTTATTTATGTGGCTAATTAAAGAAAATTTCTTTATGTGAGCCAGGATCAAAGCTGTCTTTCAGAGAGAGGGAAGTGCAGAAATGTTCAACGTAAATTTTGCCTTTTAGCTAAACACTTGGTAGATTCAGCACTGACCATGTAGGTTTGTCCTGCTTGTTTTGGGGGAACCAGAAAAGATCTGATTAAATTTAATCTGATTTCTGCTAGAGTTTGGTCATGTAAGATTTGAAAAGTGAACCTTCCCGAGCCAGAGCAATCAGGTAGCGAAGACATAAAAGGCATCCAAATAGGAAAAGAAGCCAAACTATCTGTCTTCACTGATGTTGTGATTCTATACCTAGAAAACCCTAAAGACTTTGCCAAAAGGCTCCTGTGACTGATAAACAACTTCAATCAAGTGTCAGGATACAACATCAATGTAGAAAAGTCTGTAGCATTTCTATACACCGATAATGTTCAAGCTGAGAGCCAAATCAGGAACACAATCCCATTTACAATCGCCACACACAAAAATACTTAGGACTGCAGTAAACCAAGGAGGTGAAAGAAATCAGACATGACACAAACAAATGGAAAAATATTCTATTCTCATGGATTGAAAGAATCAATATTGTTAAAATGACCATACTGCCCAAAGTGATTGACAAATTCAGTGCTGTTCCTATCAAACTACCAAGGCCATTTTTCACAGAGCTAGAAAAAACTATTCTAAAACTCATATGGAACCAAAACAGAGCCAGATAGCCAAAGCAATCCTAAGCAAAAAGAACAAAGCCAGAGGCACCAATTACCCAACTTCAAACTATACTACAAGGCTACAGTAACCAAAACAGCATGGGACTGATACAAAAGCAGACACACAGAGCAATGGAACCAAGAACCCAGAATAAAGCCACACACCTACAACCATCTGCCCTTTGACAAAGCTGACAAAAATAAGCAATGGAGAGAGGACTCCCTATTCAGTAAATGATGCTGGGATAGCTGACTAGCCTTATGCAGAAGAATGAAACTGGATCCCTACCTTTTACCATGTAAAAAATCAACTCAGTTGGATTAAAGATTCAAACTGTGAGAATCCTAGAAGAAAACCTAGGGAAACACCATTCTGGATATTAGCTTTGGGAAGGAATTTATGACTAAGTCCTCAAAAGCAATTGCAATAAAAACAAAAATCAACAAGTGGAACCTAATTAGCTAAAGAGCTTCTGCACAGCAAAAGAAACTATCAACAGAGTAAATAGCCTGCAGAATGGGAGACAATATTCACAAACTATGCATCCAACAAAGTCTAATACCACAACTCTACAAGAAGCTTAAACAATTGAACAAGCAAAAACCAAATAACCTCATTAAAAAATGGGCAAAGGACATGAACAGACACTTCTCAAAAGAAGACATATAAGAAGCCAACAAGCATGTGAAAAAATGCTCAACATCACTAATCATCAGAAGAATGCAAATCACTACCACAGTGAGATTCCATCTCATACCAGTCAGAATGGCTATTATTCAAAAGTGAAAAAATAACAGTTGCTGGCAAGGCTCCGGGGAAAAGGGAGCTCTTTTTTTTTTTTTTTTTTGAGACAGAGTCTTGCTCTGTCGCCCAGGCTGGAGTGCAGTGGTGGAATCTCGGCTGACTGCAAGCTCCACCTCCTGGGTTCATGCCATTCTCCTACCTCAGCCTTCCGAGTAGCTGGGACTACAGGCACCCACCATGCCCGGCTAATTGTTTGTATTTTTATTAGAGACAGGGGTTTCACTGTGTTAGCCAGGATGGTCTCGATCTCCTGACCTCATGATCAACCCGCCTCGGCCTCCCAAAGTGCGGGGATTACAGGCGTGAGCCACCATGCCTGGCCAGAAAAGGGAACTCTTATACACTGTTGGTAGGAATGTAAATTATTCAGCCACTGTGGAAAGCAGTTTGGAGACTTCTCAAAGGACTTAAAACAGAGCTACACTTGACCCAGCAATCCCATTCCTGGGTATATTTCCAAAAGAAAATAAATCATTCTACCAAAAAGACACATGCACTCGTATCTTCATCACTGTGGTATTCACAAGGGCAAGACACATAATCAGTCTCGGTGCCCATCAGCAGTGGACTAGATAAAGAAATTGTGGTACATATATACCATGGAATACTATATAGCCATAAAAAAGAACAAAGTCATGTCCTTTACAGCAACATGGATGCAGCTGAAGGCCATTATCCTAAGCAAATTAACACAGGAACAGAAAACCAAATACCACATGTTCTCACTTATAAGTGGAAGTCAAACGTTGAGTACTCATAAAGATGGCAATAGTAGACACCAAGGACTACTAGAGGACAGAGGGTGACAGTGGGGCAAGGGTTGAAAACTAACTATTGGTGCTTGGTACCTGGATGACAGGATTAATCACACCCCAAACCTGAGCATCACACAATATACCCAGGTAACAAACCTGCACATGGACCCTCTGAATGTAAAATAAAAGTTGAAATTAGTAAAAAAAAAAAAAAAAAAAAAAAAAAAAAAGGAAAAGTGGACCTTCCCCCTACGCACTTATAAAGAGTTAATGATTTTGTGTTTGTTTTAAGCCACATTGAACTCAGCCCAACATACACAAGGCAGGACTTAGTGCAGTGTCACTAGGCTTTAATTTTGCTGCCCTCTGTGCTAATAAAGTCAGGTTATCTCACTGGGCTGTTTCCTTATCCATTAAGACATTTGATGTAACGAAGTGTACCCATCCTATGGTGACATAAACTTTTTCTGATGTAATTGGAAAGTCCAGAATATCTGGTCGCAGGCAGGGCTTGATCTAGCAGCTTGACTTTTTTTTATCATGGGTCCAGTTTCCTTCCCTCATTCCTCCTTTGTATTATATCAGCTTCATCCTAAGGTTGGTTCAGGGAAGATACTCTGATGGTATATATTTCTGCTTTGGCAATGGAGGATTTATATTTGATCCTCAAAGTCCTCATATTCTATTTAAAGTCTAGTCATTGGAAAATAAATTGATAAGGATGGACCTGAAGAAAATAAAATAGCAATTTGTCATGACAAAGCAAGACTAGAAAGAGACATTGGACCAGCATGATCAATTCAAGGACACGTTGATGATGTCTTCAGCGCAAGTGTCTTTCCCAAGCTTGGGGGGCCTGGCATGGCTGCCTACAGGGCTGGTGCTGATGTCCGGCTTGCTCTATAGAAGCCGAATTAGAGACCGCAGTAATGGGCCAGCTTCCACGATGACCCCAGGTTGTTGTGATGTCTGTGTAGAAATGAAATAAATGCATAATTAAAACCAAAGGTAACCTTGCATTTGGGTTGAGGTCCTGGCACCTATGGAGGTCACAAGTGTGTCAGGGTGGAAGGTAACTTGGTGAAACAGGAAGTCACTGCCTATTGCCCACCCATGTCCCTACTGACCAAATTGGCTGGGGATCCCCTGGTGCAGACGCTGGAGAGGCATCACTATCTTCCTTGTTCAGTGGGCTTGGGTCACGTGCATGAATTCTGAGGTTGGGAAGGTGTAAACATTTCCGTGAACACCTCTAGCCCAGCTGCCGCCTCCCTGGTGCTTCACTGAGCCACCACGTTGGGGAGGCGTCATGCAGGGTGGTCCTTGCCTGAGTAGAGCCTGATTTTGAAAATGAAATTCATTTCCTTGCCTTCATTTTCCAGATGAGAAGACATGTATTTGTGGCATGTGTGTGACAGGAGAGTAATTGGTTTTGGTTTTGACAAGGAGGACACCAGGGTCCTGTTCTGATACTCAGTTTTGGGTCCACGTGTGATAATTTTGTGTTTCTTTTCGGCGTTTGCCAATACATTATTTTCTAGAGTCTCTTCCAGCATACTGAAAAACCCCTAATTCAAATTTGACTTTTCTCTTTGAGGCTGGTGTGGCATGCTGAAGCTCCCAAGGCATGTAGTGTGGTGAACAAGGTGGCCTCCAGAAGCACTGTCTGCTCATGGACCCCACCCACCCACCTCGCAGTGTGGGAGAATCCTCCAAGTTACTGTCAGAGTGGGTTGGAGAGACCTGGCCTGGTCAGTGTCACAGAGCCACCCAGTCCTGAGCCAGCATCAGCCTCCTGCCCCCTGACTCAGTCTCTCTGCTGTGGTTTCCTCCCAAGTGCCAGGATCCTTCCTGGTCCTGTTTGCAACTCAGACCAGTGGAGGGGTGCACTGTGGTTATTGTTCATTAGGATAGAGGCAGGGTCTCTCGGTCTCTCTGTCTCCCTCCATTGCCATCTCTGGGGGTTGGAGGAGCTGCTGTGTCTCTCTCTCTCTGTCTCTCTCTCCCTCCACTGCCATCTCTGGAGGTTAGGGGAGCTGCCTGGGATGCAGAGCGGCTTGGATCGGTGCTCCCTATGCCTCAGTGGTTGAACTGGCCTCTGTCCAGTCTGCACACATTGGATTCTGAGGCTGAGCTTGGGGTGGCTGTGGCAGGAAGGTTTGGTGGTGTCATACCCTTCAGGCTTGTGTCTGTCTGAGCCAGGCTCTAACTGGCTGGGAGAAGAGGAGGAGGCGGGGCTCTGGGAGGCCCTGAGGCTGAGCCCGGCTGCTGTGGCTGTGGCTGCACTGCAGGGGCACGGGCCGAGCACGTGCCGGGCCAGGGCACACGATGCTTTCAGATCAGGCTCCAGCGCCCTAGACACCCTTTCACGCTTTGCCCTTTTTGTCTACCAGCCAGAGGGCAGTGAATAATGAGAACAAACAGCATCGGGTCCAGATTCTTAAGGTCATTTTCCTAACAAGCCGATGCGAGAGAGTAGTGAAAGGGGGGCCTAAGTGCTTCTGTCACCTCGGCTGAGTGTTTTTCAAAAAGGAAAACACGCGTACGACGTGTGTATTAGGTGTTATGGTGATGTCTGTTGTCAGATCATGGCCAGAAAAGGGGTTGTTTCAATTAAAATGGAGTTTGGACTTTGTTTTTCTTGGATTGAGTAAATTGGGGGAAATAGCACACGTTGAGATTTTGGATTTCTGCTCTTAGAAAGGATTTAAAATAAGTGGTCTTCAGTGGTTCCACAGTGGATCTTCGAGACTGGTATGCTGGATTTAATGGGTTCTGGCTGGATTTAACGGGTTCTGGCTGCTTTAACTGGATTGGGTTGACTCTGTCTGACCAGCTCAGCTGGTTCGTTCTAAGAAATGAAATGCACCTCTGCTTTCTGGAACCTGAAGGAAGGAGAGAGATAGAAAGAGAAGGACAGACATGTTGGTGGCCGGCCCTGGCTTCTGAACAGTCCTTCCTGATGGCTTCAGGACCTGGGAGGAGCAGCAGAGCAGGTGGCTGCCCTGGGCTTGCCAGACACCCCCATTCCAGCAAGACCCTCCTGGGAGGTGTGGTGCCCTCCCTGCCTCTCAGGAACAAGCACATGCTTGTTTAGCCTAAAAACGTCTCCTTAATTAAAATTAATATCATATGCAGTGAATCCTTCTGCCTCCTCTTCCCCTGCCCAGTTACAATTCCCGGCAGCTCTCCAGCCCATAGAGGAGGCTTCTCAACGTTTCCTACCTCCTGGAGGAGAGAAGCCATTCCCCGATTGCCCAAAAGGACGAAGTATGTGCCCACTGTGCATCCTTGCTTGTCACTGCCCAACATCCACAAACATTAACTCGATTGCTGATCCCATTCAGGTGCAGGACTCGCTCGTTGGTTAATGTGACAGACAGCGTTTCCTGTGCCGGTGCTGAGTGGTCACTTCCTGTCTCCCAGCCCTCCTGAGTGTTGCACGGATGCCTGTTTCGTAGGAACATTCAGCCTGTTCCGTGAGAAGGAGCGCTACTTCTCAGCCTGTACTTAGCAGGTCACTACCGTTAGCCACTCTGCTTTTCTTTCTGTTTTAAATTTTAATTATTAAAAAAATTTTTTTGAGAGTTTCCCTCTGTTGTCCAGGCTGAAGTGCAGTGGGGTGATCTTGGCTCACTGCCACCTCTGCCTCCTGGGTTCTTGTGTCTCAGCCTCTCTAGTAGCTGGGATTACATGCGTTTGCCACCATGCCTGGCTAATTTGTGTATTTTTAGTAGAGACAGGGTTTCACCATGTTGGCCAGGCTGGTCTCGAACTCCTGACCTCAGGTGGTCCACCCGCCTCAGCCTCCCAAAGTGTTCAGATTACAGGCATGAGCTTCTGCTCCCGGTCCCCTTCTTATTTTTATGTTAGTCTTTGGGGTTAAATTTTTATTACAAAACAATTGGCATATATTTTAGTCTCTTTAGGTTACTGTAACAAAATACAGTAAACTAGGTGGTTTACAAAGAGCAGACATTTATTTCTCACAGTTCTGGATGTAGGAAGTCCAAGATCAAGGTGCCAACAGATTTGCTTTCTGGTGAGGGCCTCCTGGTTCTTAGAAGGCCATCTTCTCACTACATCCTCACTTGGTGAGAGGCTCAGGAGAGTTCTCTGGGGTCTCTTTTACAAAGGCATAAATCCCATTAATCACCTCCCAAAGGTCCACTGCTAATAGCATCACTTTGGGCATGAGGGTTTAACATGTGAATTTGGAGAAGGGCAGGCACAAACATTCAGTAGGTAGTAGCACACAACAATGTAACAAGAATAATGTGATGAACAGCTAGGTATCCCCAAGCTGCTAAAGGTAGAGAATATTACCATATTTGTTACCTATTTCTGTGTGACAGATTATGCCAAAGCTTAGTGGTATAAAATAATAAACATTTATTATCTCACACATAGTCTGTGGGCCAGGAATCTGGAAGCAGCTGAGCTGGGTGGTTCTAGTGGAGGGGAAAGATGTGGGCTGGGGCACCTGAAGCCTTGACTGGGGCAGGAGGATCTGCTTCCAAGAGCGACTTCACCTGGCTGTTGGCTGGCAAGAGGGCCCAGTTCTTTGCCATATAGACCTTTCCACAGAGCTGCTTGAGTGTCCTCACAACATGGCAGGCGGCTTCTCCCAGCCTGAGTGATTCAAGAGACAGTAAATAGGGAGTAGAGAGGAAGCCACAGTGCCTTTTATGACCTGGTCTCATTAGTCATACACTGTCATTTCTGCTTGTGTCTGTTCACTAGAAGCAAGTCACTAAATTTAGGCCACACTCAGAGAGGAATTAGGTTCCACTCTTTGAAGGGAATATCAAAGAATTTGTGGAGATACACACACACACACACACATATACATATGTATACACACACACACATACACATATATATATGTGTGTGTATATGTATATGGTTTTTTTTTTTTGAGTTGGAGTCTCACCACTCTGTCGCCCAGGCTGGAATGCAGTGATGTGATCTTAGCTCCCCACAGCCTCTGCCTCCCAAGTTCAAGTGATTCTCCTGCCTCAGCCTACCGAGTAGCTGGAGTTTACAGGCACATACCACCACACCTGGCTAATTTGGGTATTTTTAATAGAGACAGGGTTTCACCGTGTTGGCCAGGCTGGTCTCGAGTTCCTGACCTCAAGTGATCTGCCCACCTCAGCCTCCCAAAGTGCTGGGATTACAGGCGTGAGCCACTGCACCCGGCCTGTGGATATATTTTAAAGCATCATAACACCATTGCAGCTGGAGCCCCTCCCCAGTTGCATCTTGTCTTTCACACAGAGGTAACTACCGTTGAAGTTTGGTGCTTGTTTATGGCTTAGTACATGTATAAGTATACCTATCCCTGTTAGTTCTGCATTTTGTCTGTAAGCATTATGTAAATGATATCACCTTGTATTTTTTTCTGTAGTGTGCCTTTTTTTTTTTTTTTTTTTTTTGAGATGGAGTCTTGCTCTATTGCCCAGGCTGGAGTGCAGTGGTGTGATCTTGGCTCATGGCAACTTCCACCTCCTGGGTTCAAGTGATTCTCCTGCCTCAGCCTCCTGAGTAGCTGGAATTACAGGTGCCTGCCACTGCGCCCAGCTAATTTTTGTATTTTTAGTAGAGATGAGGGTTTGCCATGTTGGCCAGGATGGTCTCGAACTCCTGACCTCAAGTGATCCGTCTGCCTCTGCCTCCCAAAATGCTAGGATTGCAGGTGTGAGCCACCGCACTCATCCAGTGTGCCTTTTTTGCTTAACATTATATTTGTGAGATTCATCCATGTGAAAACAGGTGGCTGTATTTCATGCATTTTCACTGCTGTGTGGTATTGCATTGTACAAACATAAGACTATTTATCGTTCTCCATTGATGGACGCTTTGTTGGTTTCCTATTACTTGCTGCTACAAACAAGGCTGTCTTAAGTACTCCGGTATGTATCTCTCTGTGAATGTGAGCTGGATTTGTCAGAATATTTAGCAAGGATTGAAATTGCTATGGGAGAGAGTACAATATCTTCAGATCTTCAAATCTGGTATCAACAAAATCTTCAAATGTACTAGAAACAGCTAAATTTTATTCCAAAGTGGGTGGGTGTCCTCATGAGTGGTCTCACTGACAGCATATGAGTTTCCTTTTCTCCGTTTTCTTGACAGTACTTGGTGTTGTCAGATATTTTACATTTTTGTCTGATGCGTGAAAGCGCTGTCTACATGAGGTATTAATTTGCATTTCCCTGTGTGCCAGTGAGGCTGACATCTTTCCATATATCTATTTTCATGTATTTGGTATTCTGTGAATGACTGGCCATACCTTTTGCACCTTTTTTCTATTTTCTTATTGATCAATCTGATCCGTTGTTGAGCTTATGTACCATAAATATCTTTTTTCTTTTCTTCCTTCTAACATAATGTAGAAGCTAAGAGTGTGGATTCTGGGGCAACATTGCCAGGGTTAAATCCCAGCTCCAGCACTTCTGTGTGGCCTTAGGCTTAATCTGTGTGTGCCTCAGTGTCCTCATCTGCCAAATGGGATGATGGCTCCCTATGGTGGGCCTGGGAGGATGAGCAGGTTCGTATCTGTGAAGCAGTTAGTGCCTGTCATAGTAAGCACAAGATAGACTAATGCACCTTGGTGTGCTGGGCCCTGTGTGGTCACATGGGGCTGTATGCACAGGCGTCGTCCCCATGGCCAGAGCTGGAGCTCAGATGTGTCTGAGAAGATTGGCAGATGTTCTTCACTCTGACTCCCAGTCTCCTGGGTGGTCCCTGCTTCCGTCCCTGAGCTGCCTGAATGGAAAACGAAATCCCAGCTCCGTTCCAGGGGATGCCTGGGAATTGGAAGGCATCAGGCTCCTCACAGCAAAAATAGAAGCCTCATTTGCTTAGGAGAGAACAATGACGAGGAGGCAAGCCAGCAGAGGCGGCCTTGGTGGGCTGTGTACACCCTCCGCTCGTCCCCACGCTCCCTGGGGTCAGACACCGATGTGGCTAAGCTGCCTGCAGACCTTCCCTTCCCCTTCATCCTGGCCTGCTGTGGGCACCAAGGTCCATCCTGGGACGTGGACTGTCTTGGCACCAAGTTCCAGTTTTTTTTGTTTGTTTGTTTTGCGATGGAGTCTGGCTCTGTCGCCCAGGCTGGAGTGCAGTGGTGTGATCTCAGCTCACTGCAAGCTCCGCCTCCCAGGTTCACGCCATTCGCCTGCCTCAGCCTCCCGAGTAGCTGGGACTACAGGCGCCTGTCACCACGCCCGGCTAATTTTTTGTATTTTTAGTAGAGACAGGGTTTCACCATGTTAGCCAGGATGGTCTCGATCTCCTGACCTCGTGATCTGCCCGCCTTGGCTTCCCAAAGTGCTGGGATTACAGGCGTGAGCCACCGTGCCCGGCCAAATTCCAGTTCTTAATACTTCAGTGTCGCACTGTTCCCTGATTTCCCAAAGCTGGGCAGGAATTGCAGAAAACAAGGTCAGTTTAATATCGAGAATCACTGGAGAACCGTGTCAGAGCCCTGCTGAGAGGGGCGCAGGGAACTGTGTTTCTGTCTACCTCATGCTGTGGACAGCACAAGGACAGACTTTCCGAAGATTACAGCCCAGGGGGAAGAGGGCACGTTTAGTGTCAACGCCACACAGAAGAAGTTAGCTTGGCTGGGCGCGGTGGCTCACGTCTGTAATCCTAGCACTTTGGGAGACCGAGGTGGGTGGATCACCTGAGGTCAGGAGTTCGAGACCAGCCTGGCCAACATGGTGAAGCCCCATCTCTACTAAAACTACAAAGATTAACCAGGCGTGGTGGCACATGCCTGTAATCCCAGCTACTCAGGAGGCTGAGGTGGGAGAATTGCTTGAACCTGGGGTGGGAGAGGTTGCAGAGAGCTGCACTCCAGCCTAGGCAACAGAAACTACGTCTAAAAAAAAAAAAAAAAAAAGGGAACAAGTCAGCTCATCCCCACTGCAAGGAGGAGCTCCTGGATTTATTTAAGGGAGCCTCAGATGACTTTACATAAAAGCAAATGTGGAAAAAGCGATAAAGTCAGATATATTGAACATTTGTCCTGAGGGCACATTTCTGAGCTCTAAAAGCCAGGACTGGTTTTATGTAACATCTGTGAATCTGGAAACAGGCTGAAATACTCTACATCTGCACGCCCAACTCTGCCTTTGGGGTGGCTGCATGAGCCCCTGTGGTCTCCTTAAAAGAATTGGTCCCCACTGGGTGAACTAGTCGCCCATGAAGCGTCTCCGAATTCCGATCTGGAATAGGAAGTGAGGACCCGGGGGCTGAGTGTCCCTCATCACATGTGGCCCGTCACTGCTAGACTTCAAGGTAAGTTTCCAAGAACAGAGCTCTTCGTCCATTTTCATGATAGCGATTTGTACATTATTCCTAAATAATTTTAATGCCGTGTTTACAAGCCACCTTCCCAAACAAAACAATTGTTCTCGGCAGTTAGACTCTTGAAGACTTAAGTTTTAATCCAGTTTGTTCTCAAAACATTTGCACAAATGAGAGTCTTGAGGTTTGAGCTTTCTATTCTGAAGGCTCAGCTTCTTGCCCAGGAGAAAAATAATACATGCTCATGTTTATAAACAGAGTTATGGCATTGGAGTCCTTTATATCGCAGCCAGCCTAGGGACTCAGTTATTCAGAATTTAAACATTTTACTTGTAAAGAGCACTTCGGTATCCACCCCAGCTTCACTGTCACTGTCCCTGCCACCCTTCCCTCTAAAACCTGGGTGTCCTCCTCCCCGACTGGCTCTGAGGACCTGGAGCCCATCTGAGCCCACCTCCCCTCCCCACTGTCACTGGTCTTTGGCCATTTCTTGGAGCAGTTCCTGGGGCCCCTTTGCTTTCCTTGTCCTGGAAGGGCCCTGCTCTGCCTGTCTCAGCACCATCTCTGTGTATCCCATCAGGAAGCAACAGACAACTCCTCAGGCCCCACAGTAAAAATGTCACTCCTGGTCTGGGGGCACGTCCATCCCCCGTGTCCCCAGTCCCATCCTGGGTGTTCTGGGGTTCCAGTCACAGCTGTGGGGACACCGCCATCTCACTGCATCCCTCTTGCGGCAGCTTGGCTGAGCTACAGGACCGGGCCGCAGGAGGCCTCCTTGTGCTGGAGCTCACCTGCCAGGTGCCGAGCTCTGCCAGCTGCCCGACCCCACTGTGAGGCCGCCCCGTGCAGGCGAGTTCACTGGCAGCCCAACCAGCCCGCGAAGGCCATGTGAGTGTGAACCCCCGTTACAAGCTTTCCCTCATGAGGTGGCGCTGACAGTCTAGGGGATACCTGCCTTTCATTACCAGCTGCAGCCGTTAGGCTGGTACCAGGAGGTGCCAGGTCAAGCTGGCACTGGGGGCAACGCTCTATCTTTGATGCACCCTGATGCTTCCCCACATCCTTACGACCATGGTGCTCTGCACAGGCCCCTTCCAGCCCATCCCAGGGCCTCTGCCCAGTGTGGCCAGAGCCTCCTGTCAACAAGTGTGTCACTGTCTTCGGGTTATTATTGCTCACTAGATTCCACTTGCTCCACAACCCAGGCACAGTGTGCCAGAGTTTCCCAAACCTGTGTGCTCAGTGCCAGCCCCTTACCAAGTGCAGGGTTGCCCATTTCACTCTAGGAAATGCAGCCCTAGCTCGGGGGCCAGCTAGAGGAAGGAGTGTGATTGTGCCTTCCCGGGACAACTGCCAGGTCTGCGAGTCTGTGATGTTGTGAGTGTTGCCTTAGCTTTGCTAAGAAAATGCTTAGGGAAGTGGGTTCCTTCACCCGCTCTTCTACCCGTGTGCCGTTCTGGCTCCAGGGCCGGTGTCCCTGCTTTGGAGAGGATGCTGACATGAGCTGCCCTACTGGGGGTCTGTCAAGGTTCTCTTAGCCTAAGCAGCTTCCTGTCTCGGGCTCCCTCCCCAGCCATTTGGGTCACCTCGGGGCCCTGAGGATCGCTTCTGGATCTCAGACCCCCTCACCAACTCCTGTGACACAATAATCAAAGGTAATTAGGAAATGTATGAATCATCTTCTTTAAGGAATATTTAGCATTTCTGCTCATTCCAGAGTCCCTGGAAACATGGCATTTCAAAGGCTCAGTTAGATCACAAGTCCAATTTACTGCCAGAAATTTGCACGTAGAATAATACAGAGCCTATGATGGCAATTGAAGTGGTATCCTGTGAGAAAATTAATTAGTCCTGAAACTAAATGCCAACCGTCTCAGCAAAATATTCATGAGAGAGGCGAACCTCGTGCATGGTGTTTGAAGTCAGGCAGCTGAGGCTGTGTACTGGACGTGTTCTCTGTGGCTGAGTTCTGCTGTGGATTCTGGGCTCTAGGCAAGGCCTGTCTCTCCTTCTGGACTGGCTTCCAGGGCTGTGGGCTCAGGGAGGCCCTGCACCCTGGAGAATGAGGGAGCCCGTGAGCCTCTTTGGTCTTCTATTTGTGTGTACTTCTGGGCTAAGCTCCCAAGCCTCCAAACAAAAATAAAGACCTGTGAATGGCTATACTTGGAGAGCAGAGTGTTTCGATATCATGGGGAGACTGTGTACTTAATTTACAGTCTGAAGACTTGAGAAGGACTTAATTTTCCCACAAATGGTGAGAGAAGAGCAGGCCCCAGCCTTTCTGTCTGATGACAAACAGCCGAGGGGGACTGGGGAAGTGGCCTGGTCCTCACTTCCTCCCTGGGGGGGCAGGAAGAGGATGGAGTGATGTGCTTGGCAGATGCAGGAATAGCCCGGCCATGGGAAAGGCCCAGGGTTTCCAAGCAGCATCTGATCCTCTGTGTTCCTTCTGCCTGCTGGGATGGAGCCTGCCCCTGAAATGTGCCTGGCCCACTGGTGACTCAGAGTCAGCTGCCCCCAGGACCTTCCCAGCTCTCGTGACCTTGCTGGGCATGACTTTCAGGGGAGCTCTCTGTCCAGGAGAATCACACAGCCGTGCTGTAGCGAGTGCTAGCCTGGGGGCCCTGGAGAGGGCAAGCACAGGGCGCTCCTGCATGGAAACGAAAATGAAGATTTTTCTCTGCAGAAAATGTGCTGGAAAGTGGTGCTGGGTCCAAGTGGTAGGTGACCTGGCTTTTGAGCGAAAATGCTGCTGGGAAATGAGAGAAAGAAACATGAAAAGAATGCAAATGAGGATGGTGGACAGGGGCCCAGAGGCCTGTTTCCTCCGCCCTCCGCGAAGGCTGAGTGTGTGATGCCTATAAATAGACACTCAAAACCCGTTCTAAATGGAGTGAAGACATGGGCCTGCTTCCTCTTATGGAAAGGTCTTACATAAGGTGCAGTGCTGCTGTTGCTCCTGGGCGGTGTGACGATTCTGTGCCTTTGTTGGAAGTCTGTGTGAAGCCCGTGGGGCTGCTGGGGGATGCAGATGGATGAGCACTGGCCTTTCCGGAGACTTGCAGACTCTGGGAAGGAGGCTGTGGGCAGTGGACAGGCCTCCCAGGGCTGGGACGCAGTCCTGAGACAGGCTCCGGGTTTCCTGAGGTGCTTCTGGGCAGGAGCAAGTGGGAAAAGCTGCACTGCAGGGCTTGGTCAAGTGACAGCTGCCCAGAGCTGGGGTTTAGGGTGCCTGGAGAGGACAGGGACTGGCAGGCCTGACTTTCTCACTGATGTGCTTGGGGTCACAGAGCTAACCTGTAACCGAGTGAGGAACTGAGGCCGCATCCCTGGACTCCCAGCGGAGGGTTCTTGCTGCTGGACTAACCTTTGGTTCGTACCCTCATCAGAATACTTATTTTTGGAGGACCCCAGGTGGCGAGCTTAGGAGTGAAGAAGGGAATACTATTCGATGCTAATGTGATTCCAGGCAACATTCTAGAGGTTTCTTTGCAGTTCACCTTCCCAGCCACCTTTGAAGTAGTTCTTATTGTCCAGTTTTACACACAATGAAACTGACGGAGATGGTGGGAAGGGATTTTCTGACGTTCACACAGGAAGCAAGCAGCCCACGCTGACTCCACTGCGGAAAGCGTGTGTGTGATTGACATGCTTTTTGTGTGGTGCTCACTTTGGGTGTGATAAAGAGGCCTCCTTGCAGAGGGCCAGGCTCTGTGAAGCACCATGTTGCTTCAAAGAACAGGCCTGGAAAGGCCACAGAAGCACCATATCCTGGGAAAGAAATGGAACAACGGTGCAAACGGCCAGTTTCCCCTGAGCAGAGGCAAGCAGGTTACAGCTCTGCGGCTCCCTTCACGGGTACCTTGTTCAACATGGAAACATCTTTAGCCTCCTCAGAGACATCGGGTCATCTCCTTTACATGGGGACCAGAGGTATCTGCACTGGGCCATTTTGGGGAGGAAATTCCGTAATTATAACCCTCTGCTAGAAGTGTCTGCCTGGGAAGTGAGAGCAACTGGCCGCTTTCTTAGAGAAGCGAAGACGCTGAGTACAGAGTAAACCTTTGTGATGAAGTCGAAGCCACTGTCTTGCCTGTGTCCTGTTTCCTTCCCCAGTGAAAGGGGCTGTTCCCTGCTGCTGCAGACCCCGGGACCAGACTGCAGGTGCCCTGTGCAGCAGTGCAGCGATTCGTGAAGGGCTCCCAGCCTGACCCAGCCCAACAGCTGACACCCCCGGGAGGAGGCTGTATTGCTATCCTTTTTGAAAGGAACACAGAAAGCCTTTGTAACTTTCTCTGTCAGTAGCCAACATGGAGGGAGAGGCAGAATTCAGATGTGATGTTGCAGACGAATGAACGCTCCTCCTCCTGTTCCACCGCTGGCTTCCTGCCCGTAGCCTTCGAATGCCCTTGCTCTGAATTCCTGATCCAACCTAAGGTCCTGGCCTTGACACCCCTGAGCCTGCTGGCAGTAGCTTCCTCTTCAGCCTTCCTGTGCAGAGCTTCCACTGTTCAGGGAAGTCTGAGACCTGGTGGCCTCTTTCTCATTCTTTTCATGAGACGATCTCGCCCAGGAGAAGGTGGGCTGAGACCCTGGGCATTGGAAGGGAGAAGTGGTCCTCCTTCCTGTCTTCACTTTCATCGCTCTCCACTCCCAGCCCACCCCCATATGTACACCCTCCACAGTCTGAAAGTGTCCTGAAGCATCAGCCTTGCAAACCCGTGGGGTCAAGCTTTGTTGTGGGAAAATACATATTCATGAGGGCTTTGAGGAGCCTCATTAAAATGCAGAGAGTCTCTCCTTACAGAATGGTACATAAGCCATCTCTTTATTTGCCCAACACATTGTTCTTAAGGCAATAATTATGCGATGAATGGCTAAAGAAACATTTTAATTATTTGTTTAGGGTAATTTCTGATTATCTCATTAGAATTGTAATCTGTTCAGTTTTACAGGTGATTCAAAGCCTCATAGTTCCATTTTTATACTTGAAGGAGCTGTGTGCGGGCACCTGTGTCATTGCTGAAACAAAAGAAATTTTCTCTGTTTTCTTCTGTTTTCTTCCAGAAAGATTTGATCACCAGGCAGGAGATTTTTCGGAACATTACCAAACCACTCATTTTCGGTAAGAAATACAAGGCAGCGTTGCATGGAGTGAGGTTTTGCTTTTGCCGTGTGGGGAGCGGACCGTTTCGCTGGAGGGAAAATGCTACACTGCAGGCAGAACTGCCAACTGCCATGGCTCTTTTGTTTTCTGGGATCCTGTGTGTGTGAGCTCGGGGAGTTTGAAGCTGGGGTTTGAGTCACAGCCAAGGAGTGGACGGACAGTGGGGACTCTGCTGGCACTCACCTTGCCTGGAACCAACCTGCCCACCACCCAATGACAACAGCAAGACAAGCACTCCCCGTGCATCCCCTCCTCATCATACTGGTGTTTCTGTAAACTGTGGTCCTCACCAGACTCCGTCATTGATTTGTGTAACCCCTACCTAGGTTCCTAGTTACAGCGAAAGTAAACACGTGTATATTGGCAACAACAGGTAGCACTCAAACCTTTCACTCTCCAGTGTGGGCAGTGGCTGGTCTACTTCGAGAAGGGACCAGCCATTGTGAGATAAACCAGGAAGCTGAGCAGAACAAATCTAACTTTGATAAAAAGAGACCTCCTCAGCTTGCCAGGGATGGAGCGTGGCCCATCCTCCCTCCCTGTGCATGGAGCAGTATTGCAGCCCTGATGACACTGCCCTACGGTCAGCATCTGGCTTGCCCTTGCCCCGTAGGACTGGTAGGAACAGAGCCCTGGTGCCAGCCGAGTGTTCCACACAGGGGAGACTTGCAAGGGACAGGTTCTGCACTGCAGATGAATTGGCTCTCTTCTTCTGTGGCTGGAGACACACAAGGCGGCGGCGTTGTAGGGAAGCCAGTGTACGGGGTGGGGCGTGTTTGGAGACCGATGAGCAGAGGGCATTGTTGCTGGAGTTAAAGAAGCAGAGCCAGGGATGGTCTTCATGTCCTGATGCCTGGAGCACGCCTGAGCTTCTGAGGGATTCTGGGGGTTCTTATGTATTCTTGGGAAGGAGCATGTGGTAAGCTTGGACAGGGAGGCAGTTCAGAGTGTCACATGCAAGGCAGCAGTGGCCTCGGGACCACCGCCCGACCAAGGCAAGGAACACTTTGTGTGTCCCCGTGGGGAAGCTCTGTGCCAGTTGTGAGGGGGCAGATGAAGACCAGTAGGGGTGAGGATGGATTCTGGAGTGTCAAGACTCAGGTTCAGAATCACAGTTTTTCTTCCAGGGCAGCACAAGGCCACAGGTCTGGCTATTTGAAGCCACCCAGAGAGCCATGATTTGTAAAGCAAGGCAGCTTTATTGATTTCACTTTCTGTCCTGCATCTTTCCCACATCGTGGTAACCACTCACACCCCTTTCTGCTTGTGTGGCCGGAATTCCCTTGCATCCAGTTGGGAAGCATTCTTGTCACAGATGTCCTGGGTGAATTCCACGGTGGCTGTCCGTGGAGGGGGCACCTTCACAAGGCATTTAAGAGATGTAGGACAATCAGCCCTCGTCCGTGAAACAGGATGAAATGGAGAGGAGCTGCATGATTATTAATGGGTTTGGACATAAGCTGGAGTGTCTACTGAAATTTTTCTCTGTTGTCAGTTTTCAAAGTTTGTGAATGTACTTTTGTGCTCTCAACAAGGCCTTTTCTACTCTGTTTAACTTTCCACTTAGGGTTGTAAACATACTTCAGCCGTAATGACATTAGATGCATCATCCACTCTCGGCTCTGAAAGTGCTGGAGATTTTGATTGTCACCAGCAGTAAGGACGGCTTATGAAGGGAGATGTTGTTACTTATGGAGACGCAGCTCACGATTCCGTAAAATTCCAGTCTTCTGGGAGCCCAGGGTTAAGCAGCTGCCTCAGCCCATCCACCCTCTAGGGACTGTCCACGGCGAAATTGGCTTCTTGACGTTTTCCTTATGGAACCTGGGGTGTCATTACATTCTGATAGAGTCATAGGGTGGTTCTATTTATGTCTCTAAGGTATAAGGTATTTTTTTCTTCTGAGTCTAGAAAAGAACTACTGGAATTTTTATGTGTCCTGAAATACTATTAGACGATCAAAATCAATTGCAATAGAGAAGGTGCTGGGCTGTCTTCCCGATTGCGCTCACCCATCTGCAGTGTAATAGGCCTATCATGTAAGTGAATATACTCATCACAATTCTCTGCAGCTTCCCAGCAGAAAAGCATATTTCTTCTCAGAGAGAAAGGCGGCAAGGAGATGGATATTTTTAAATGCCAATTATGCCAGAATGAGTCTCTGTGAGGAGATCTGTAAAGAGAAGAAAGGGCCCGGGTTTATTTATTTTTCTACTGCAAATGGAATGATTCTGTAGCTTCAGAATGCTAATACCCGTGGTGTGCCTGATGTCTTTTCGTAGGATAATTTGTGAATGTGCTTCCACTTACAGGAAAAGTTTGAGGCTCTTTTCTTCTTCTTCTTTCTTTTCTGAGAATTAAATTCTAGGCCTCACTATATCCTATGATAACCATCCTATAGGCCCTTGATCTATAAAATGTGTGAATAATGAAATATATAAAAGCAGCAATTATCCTGAAGGGACATAGAATAAATTACAGCAAGTCTCAGAACATATATTAAGTTAGAAGACGTCACGTCCTGAAAATGACTGGCCGATGTGGTTCTATTATGTGCCCCAGTACAGATGCATATAAATGCTGTGTAAAACCTAGCCCCAAGTGTTTTTTAAAATATAAGATTCAAAGAATGGCATGGAAATTCCAAGCTACGAGACATGAAGAGAAAACACAAAGCCAGGGCACTAAGGGAGGAGGCCATGAGACCCCCAAACAGTGAGGTTCCTGTTGGAGAGCCAGGATGATGAAGACTGTGCGACATTTGTGCAGGAAGAGGCAGGGCAATGGCTGGGACAGGGTGGCGAGACTAGGAGCAAGTATAGGAAGCCAGGAGGTGGCAGAGCTGTGTTATGGACCAGGTGGGAAGTGGTGCAGGACAGCTGGTTGGCCACATAGGAAATGAGAAAAGATAAAGTGAAATCCCTACCTCACAGCATATGTACCCGTAAACGGCCATAGAATTAAAGGCCTATGCCAGGCATGGTGGCTCACACCTGTAATCCCAGCACTTTGGGAGGCCGAGGCAGGCAGATCACCTGAGGTTGGGAGTTCAAGACGAGCCTGGCCAACATGGCAAAACCCCATCTCTACTAAAAATACAAAAAATTAGCCAGGTGTGGTGGAGGACACCTGTAATCCCAGCTACTCGTGAGGCTGAGGCAGAATTGCTTGAACCTGGGTGGCGGAGGTTGCAGTGAGCGAGATTGTGCCACTGCACTCTAGCCTGGGTGACAGAATGAGACTCCGTCTCAAAACAAAACAAAACAGAAAACAAGAGAAAAAAAGAATTAAAGGCCAAAATGTAAAGACAAAAATGTTAAAATACATAGAAGATTTTTTTCTATCTGCTCTTGAGGTGGGAAACATACACACATCATAAAAGAAAAGATGGATTAAGCAAACATCAGTATTAGCAACTTCTTTAAGAGAACTACAGGCTGGAATAAATATTCATGATGAATGTACTGTGAGAGATTGGTATTCTGTTTGTATCAAGAACTCTTTCAGATTAATTTTAAAAAGACAATAGAATTGAAAAAGGAGCAAATACTGTGAAGATGAAGAAACGCACATGTCAGGTAGACGAATGAACTCTGCCTCGCTCCCAATCAGGAAACTGCCAGGGAGATCATGAGATACCACTGCACACTAACATGTTGGCAAATTGGAAAGTCTGATAATCGAAGGTTGCTCCGAGTGTGAAGCAAGGGGGCCTTCATGTCCTGTTTATCAAGGGCAAATTAGTAAAACCCCTTTGGAGAACAATTAGGTTTTATCTAGTAAGGTTGAAATGTGGATCCCCCAGGACCCAGCAATTCTGCTCCTGGGTATAGATACCTTAGCAGGCCATGAAATGGATTCAGTGTTGTATTAGTCAGTTCTCTTGAAAACAGAACCAATAGGATCAATTTATCTTAGAGTTTATGTGTTGATGGATCAATTCATTGGGGTCAATTGATAGATTATAAGGTATTGGCTTGTGTGATATGGCATCTGTGAAGTCCCACAATCTGCCATCTACAAGCTAGAGACCCAGGGAAGCCAGTATTGTAGTGCAAAGGCCTGGGAAGCAGAGAACTGGTGCAGATTCCAGTCCAGGCCAAAAGGCCTGAGAACCAGAAGCATGGAGGACAGAGAAGACCAATGTCCCAGTCAAACAGTCAGGCAGAGCATGAATTCAACCCTCCTCTGCTGTTCTGTTGTACACAGGCCCTCACTGGAGTGGACGCTGCCCACCTACACTGAGGAGGGCCGTCTGCTCTCCTCAGTCTGCCAATTCCAATGCTAACCTCTTCTGGAAACACCTCACAGACTATCCAGAAACAGTGTTTAACCAGACGCATGGGCACCTTGTGGCCCAGTCAGGTTGACACGTAAAATTAACCATCACAAGTGGGTCACAACCAGCATTTTCTAAAAATATGAACTGGATTAGAACAGAAGATATCAGGGTTTGTTCTGCATAGTGAATGATAGTGATCCTGAGAAGGGGGACTGTGAGGGGTTGGGCCTGACAGCGATGGTTAAGTCTGAGTGGTGTGTTCATGGAGGTTTGCTACATTGCTTTCTGTATTTCTGCGTATTTGCAAAGTTGAGGAGAAAAGAAGTTGCACTGAACACCTGGATGTAGGCACACAGACCCAAGTGTTCTCTGCTGTGGGTCCCTCTGATGGGGCCGTCTTGCCCCTGTCTTGCTGGTTCATCCTCCACCTTGGCTGACTACCTGGCACCCTTGTACAGACGGTTCTGTTTGTCTCTTCATTGAAATGGGTGGGATTTATTTATTTATTTAGAGACAGGGTCTTGCTCTATTGCCCAGACTGTAGTGCAGTGGTGTGATCACGGCTCACTGCAACCTTGACCTCCAGGACTCAATCAACCCTTCCTCCTTGGCCTCCTGAGTGGCAGGGATTACAGGCACGTGCCACCACACCCAGCTAATTTTTGTATTTTTTTTAATAGAGATGGGATTTTGCCATGTTGCCCAGACTGGTCTTGAACTCCTTGGCCCCTAGAGTGCTAGGATTACAAGTGTGAGCCACCGTTCCCTGCATGAAATGGGTAGGATTTCTGAATGAGCCAGGCTTTGCGCATTGACCTGGCTCTGCCTCTTAAACTGCTGCCTTCACATGGGAGGCTCCTTCTGGCCCTGCCTGTGTGGCTGATTCCTCTCTCAGGCCTTGCTTCTCTCTGTCTTCACAGATGAGGCTCGTGGGCTTCCCTTTTTGGGACCTTGGGTGGACATCTGAGTCCACAGCCCTCCTGCCTGGCTTCTATCTCCAGATTTGCAGGCCTGCTTGTCCCGTATCCTCCAGTGCCCAGTCAAGTGCCTCATGTACAGTGGATGCTCAAGAAGTATGTGGTCATCACATAGCTCTAATCTCTTATTTTTATTTTTATTTATTTATTTTTTTGAGACAGGGTCTCACTCTGTCACCCAGGCTGGAGTGCAGTGGCATGATCATAACTCACTGTGGCCTTGAGCTGGGCTCAAGCAGTCTTCCCACCTCAGCCCCCTGAGTAGCTAGGACTACAGGTGAGTGCCACCATGCCCAGCTAATTTTAAAATCTTTTGTAGAGAGGGCATCTCACCATGTTGCTCAGACTGGCCTCAAACTCATGGCCTCAAGTGGTCCTCCCACGTGGGCCTCCCGAAGTGCTGGGATTGCAGGCATGAGCCACTGCCCCTAGACTCTAGAAATGTTCAGAAGCTCAGTTTCCCATCTGCAAAGTGGAGACTCATGAGTTGGGGGCGGGTAGATTGTGAGAATGAACCACACAATGAAACAGGGATGTGTAGCACATGTGAGTTTCCGGATCTTGCTTGTTTCCTTCCCTGGAAGAGGCAAAGAGAGGACGAGGAGCTGGCTCTTACTATTTGCTTGCAGACTTGGTGTGAGCTTTCGGATTGGAAGCTCCTGCTCTGACAGCCAGTTCTTTTTTGTTTCCAGTTGTACTTCAGAAGAAAAAAAAATTAATCAACACCTTTTTTTTAAAAGATGGAAAATGGGTTAAGAAAATAGCACAAGGAACTGCTACTAGGTTGAGCCCAACATAATTGGTGTGATGAAAGGGAAGTTAGCCATTTCTGTATGTAACTTTTGATTAATGATATTCAGCTCTAATTAATTATGTCCAGTTCTAATTAATGACATTAGTGTGCAAGCTGGCATTCCCAAACTGTGTTCTGAGCAGTCCCAGCGGATGTTCCTGAATATAATAGTCCACATTCACATTAGGCCAGGAAGCGCTGTCTGTCTGCCGGTCTTGGACACTCCCAAAGCACCATATAAAAGGCCTTCAGAAGTCCTGCAGGAAAGGGAATAATTTAAATTCCGTTTAACCTGTCATCTCCCAGACTTACTTTTACCATGTGTGCTGCTAGGCACATACTGGATATGCTAATTTAACTCTCATCCCACAAGGTGTGCTTGGACGAATTGTTGAGCAACGTACATGTTCATGGAGACGTTTTCTAAGTTCCAGAGTCATAACAGGGGTCTCCTGTATCGCAGCAGAGCGCACTACAAAGAATTGCATTTCGTACAGTCTAGGGCTGCTATGAACTAATCTCCTTTCTTGGGCAAATCGCTTAATCTCCTTCCATCAGTTCATACATCTGCAGAGGAAAGGGTGATAGTATGCCACCCTGGATGGTGGGAGGACTCCTAGCAGTGGTCGCTGTTACCATCTCATAAGAGACCCTCATTCCAAGGAAGTCCACGTCATTTGCCATGTTCTGGTCTCAGGGGGTCAGCGAGTGGGGGGCTGCAGGGAGAGACCACCACTTACCTCGTGAGCCTCATGTGTGGGGTGCACTGTGCGTTGTCCGTTGTTGGATTTGTGTTCATTGTTCATGTAAAAGTGATTATGTTGAAAAACAGACTGGTGGCAGACAGGCCTGTTTGGCATGGGTTAATGTGAGGCTGGAAAGAGAGCACCTGACCTTCAGTTCCAGAATCAGCCACTGCGGGAAAGGGTGGCGTCTTGGTGTCTGCACACTGTGAATGTCGAGGGAGATGAAGTGCAGCCTGGGGAGGGTGGACTTATCAGTCCAGTGGGTTGTCCAGGAGGGAGTGAGGGTTGATCTTTCATCTCGAAGGATGAATATACATTTCTGCGAGAGAGGGGGAAGACGGGCGTTCCGGCCAAACAAGCATGTATATATGACTGAAGCGTGGACAGAGGAAGCAGCATGGTGTGTCCGGGAATGGAATTGTTTGACCTGGCTTGATGGAGGAGCCCGGGGTGAGGTGGAAGAGGTAACAGAGGTCAGCTTGACCTGTGTAGACGGCCTGGGAGAAGCCCTGGCAGGTCTTTGTTGGAGGCTGACAGGAGGGGATGTGTTTTCCATAGTTGACCTCAGTGGGTGCGGCATGGGGTGGAGGCCCGTGCACCAGAGGCTCCTCAAAGAGTTTCTCAGAGAGACGACCAGGCTAGTGTTTTCATGGTACGGAGGTCGTCTTCGGAAACTCCCTTCAGAATCTACTTAAGACCTGGGTCAGATCTACCCTCCAGAGAACATCTGCTGCTACTGGAGATAGCTCTTCAAAAGCTAATGCAGGAGCTGAATGTTTTTCCGCCACGAGGGTTCCTTCTGCGCATCCATTAGTCTAGACTCTTGCGGTTTGAGGAGAGAGGCTCAGAGTAGTTAAGCCACTAGCTCCAGGTCTGATAGCTGGCTGATAGGACATCGACCTGCGGAGTCTCTATGGAGATGGAATAGTTTCAGTGGTGCACTGAAACAGTAGGGGATGGATGGGAGAAAGGCTTGGTCAATTAGTCAGATTCAGCCAGAGAAGCAGTAGGGGATAGATATGAGGAGATACCATGTGAGGAATCCGCTCACGCGGTTGTGGAACCTGACCGGGCAAACCCACAGGGCAGGCCATGGGGAAGGGCGGGCTGGAACTCCCAGGCATGGCTGAAGCTGCAGTCCACAGGCAAAATTTCTTCTTCCTGAAGGAAGCCTTGGCTCTACTTTTAAGGTCTGCTGACAAATGGATCCACATCCAGCCAGATTATCTGGGATAATCTCCTTTGTAAAAGTCAACTCGTTATGAACTTTAATGACATGGACGGAAGACTTTCACAGCGACGCCTAGAAGAGTAGCGTGATTGCCAAGTCAGTACCTCAGAAAGACCACACGCTTGGTAACACATGGGGGCTCCAGGGCCCAAAGCTGGTGCTGCAGATGTGTGGGGTGGCAGCATTGTCACTTCCTGTCTCCCACTAACCTCAGGGGCACAGTGGGCTGGTGGCTGTAGCATGGTCCACACCTGCTCTCAGGGATGCTGGAGGGAGACTGAGGCCCAGGCTTTTGTCGTGGAGACTTGGGATATGTCTAGGATCCCTTCTAAAAGCCAAGTTCTAGGTAAGATCTGGCCTTTCAGGGTTGGAGAGACCCCACGTGGCTTCTGAGCAGACTTCCTTCCTGAGCTCAGTCTTGGAAATGAAGGTCTCACCCCTGTTTGCCCCCTTCCTGTGACAGAGGGCTCTTTGCTTCTCTGTACTCCATGCCCCAGAGACAGTCTGCGCTGGGGACAATTTTATCTGAAATCTATTCCCAGCCCTAGCTTAGCCTAGTGGCATACTCAGTCCTGAAACCTAGAGGCCATTTCCACATTGGTGTAGCATCGTGATTCTCAGACTGTGTTTGGTATCAGGATCACCTAGGAAACTTGGTAAAAATACAAATGCAGGCCGTATCCTGCTTCCTCCATCCTGGGCTTCTGTGTTCTTTGTTAGCCTTCTCAGTGGTTCTGACCTAGATCAAAGTTGAGGACCACTAGCATAACACACGGCTGCTCAAACTCCAGTGTGCACTGGAATCTCCTGGGGATCTTGTTTATTTTATTTTTATTTTTTGAGATGGAGAATCGCTCTTGTTGCCCAGGCTGGAGTGCAATGGCATGATCTCTGCTCACTGCACCCTCTGCCTCCTGGGTTCAAGCAATTCTTCTGCCTCAGCCTCCCGAGTAGCAGGGATTACAGGCGCCCACCACCATGCCCAACTAATTTTTGTATTTTTAGTAGAGATGGCGTTTCTTCATGTTGGCCAGGCTGGTCTTGAACTCCTGACCTCAGGTGATCCACCTGCCTTGGCCTCTCAAAGTGCTGGGGTTACAGGCATGAGCCACCACGCCCGGCCAGGGACCTTGTTTAAATGAAGAGTCTGATTCCATGGTTTTTGGTGGATCCTGTGATTTTGTGTTTCTAACAACCCCCCAGGTGGTGCAGATGCTTCTGGTCCTCAGACCACATCTTAAATAGCAAAGGCATAGATAGGGGCTGAAATTAAACACCTAAGAATTGCCCAGACTTGCATCGGAATTCTGCCTCTACCACTTAACTGTCTCTGTGACACCCTGGGCAAAATGCTTAATCTTCTCTAAACCTTGATTTTCTTATCTGGACAATGGGAATAATGTGCCTTTTTTGTTTGTTTGAGATAGCATCGCTCTCTGTTGCCTAGGATGGAGTGCAGTGCTGCAGTCTCCTCTCACTGCAGCCTCAGCCTCCTGGGCTCAAGCAGTCCTTCCACCTTGGTCTCCGAAGTAGCTGGGACCTCAGGCACACACCACCACACCCAGCTAATTTTTAATTTTTAATTAGAGACAGGTTGCAAAAATTTTCTCCCATTCTGTAGGTTGCCTGTTCACTCTGATGGTAGTTTCTTTTGCTGTGCAAAAGCTCTTTAGTTTAATTAGATCCCATTTGTCAATTATGGCTTTTGCTGCCGTTGCTTTTGGTGTTTTAGACATGAAGTCCTTGCCCATGCCTATGTCCTGAATGGTACTACCTAGATTTTCTTCTAGGGTTTTTATGGTATTAGGTCTAACATTTAAGTCTCTAATCCATCTTGAATTAATCTTCGTATAAGGGGTAAGGAAAGGATCCAGTTTCAGCTTTCTACTTATGGCTAGCCAATTTTCCCAGCACCATTTATTAAATAGGGAATCCTTTCCCCATTTCTTGTTTCTCTCAGGTTTGTCAAAGATCAGATGGCTGTAGATGTGCGGTATTATTTCTGAGGACTCTGTTCTGTTCCATTGGTCTATATCTCTGTTTTGGTACCAGTACCATGCTGTTTTGGTTACTGTAGCCTTGTAGTATAGTTTGAAGTCAGGTAGCGTGACGTCTCCAGCTTTGTCCTTTTGACTTAGGATTGTCTTGGCAATGCGGGCTCTTTTTTGGTTCCATATGAACTTTAAAGCAGTTTTTTCCAATTCCGTGAAGAAAGTCATTGGTAGCTTGATGGGGATGGCATTGAATCTATAAATAACCTTGGGGAGTATGGCCATTTTCACGATATTGATTCTTCCTATCCATGAGCATGGTATGTTCTTCCATTTGTTTGTGTCCTCTTTGATTTCACTGAGCAGTGGTTTGTAGTTCTCCTTGAAGAGGTCCTTTACATCCCTTGTAAGCTGGATTCCTAGGTATTTGATTCTCTTTGAAGCAATTGTGAATGGAAGTTCATTCCTGATTTGGCTCTCTGCTTGTCTGTTGCTGGTGTATAAGAATGCTTGTGATTTTTGCACATTAGGTCTCATTGTTTTGCCCAGACTGGTCTTGAACTCCTGAGCTCAGGTAGTCTTCCCTCCTTGGCCTCCCAAAGTACTGGGATTACAGACGTGAGTCACTGCTCTTGCTGCTTTTTTTTAATACAAATTGTTGGCTGGGCACGGTAGCTCACGCTAGCAATCCCAGCGCTTTGGGAGGCCGAGGCAGGCGGATCACTTGAGGTCAGGAGTTCAAGACCAGCCTGGCCAATATGGTGAAACCCCATCTCTACTAAAAACACAAAAATTAGCCCAGCATGGTGGCAGGCCCCTGTAATCCCAGCTACTCGGGAGGCTGAGGCAGGAGAATCACTTAAACCCAGGAAGCAAAGGTTGCGGTGAGCCGAGACCATGCTGCTGCATTCCAGCCTGGGCAACAGAGCGAGACTCTGTCTCTAAATAAATAAATAAATAGATAAATAAATAATGCTTTGACAGTTAGAAAAAAAAGAGTTTAATACTGCAACATAATAAAGACCCTACAAGGCAAAGCCCACAGCCAACAGCATACCCAGTGGTGAAAACTTGCCAAGGCTTTTCCTCTTAAGATCAGAAACAAGACAAGGATGCCCCCTTTCACCACTTCTATTTAACATAGTGCTAGAAATTCTAGCCAGAACAATTTGGCAAGAAAAAGAAATCAGAGGCATCCAAATTGGAAAGGAAGAGGTGAAATTTTCTCTCTTTTCACATGTCATGGTCTTACGCAGTATGTGGAAGGCCTTAAAGACTTCACACACACACAAAGCTGTTATAACTAATACATGAATTCGGTAAAGTTGCAGTATCCAAAATCAACATGCAAATATCAGTTGTATTTCTATACACTAGGAATGAGCAATCTAGAAGGGGAGTTAAGAAAACAATTCCATTAACCAAGGAAGCAAAAAATTTGTGCACAGAACACTACTGAACATTGCTGAGAGAAATTACGACACCAGTAAATGGAAAGAAATGGCATGTTTTTAGATTTGAAGACAATATTGTTAAGATGTCAATACTACCTGTATTAGTCCATTCTCATGCTGCTAATGAAGACATACCCGAGACTGGGTAATTTATAAAGGAAAGAGGTTTAATGGACTCACAGTTCCACATGGCTGGGGAGGCCTCACAGTCATGGCGGAAGACGAAGGAAGATCAAAGGCACGTTTCACATGGCAGCAGGCAAGAGAGCTTGCGCAGGGGAACTCTCATTTATAAAACCATCAGATCTCATGAGATTTATTCACTACCACAAAAACTGTATGGGGGAAACTGACCCCATGATTCAGTTATCTCCACTTGACCCCGCCCTTGTCTCAAAGGACACAGTCAGCAGTGAAAAGGCAACCCAAGGAATGGAAGGAAATCTTTGTAATTCGTACATCCGATAAAGGGTTAATATCCAGAATGTGTGAAGAATTCTTAGACTTTAACATAAAAAACAAGCCACCTGATTAACAAATGAGCAAAGGGCTTAAATAAACATTTCTCCACAGAAGACAGACACATGGCCAGTAAACACAGGAAAATGTGCTCAGCATCACAAATCGTTAGAGAATTGCAAATCAAAATCAAAAGATACCACCTCACATCTATTAGGCTGGCTATTACAAAACAAAACAGAAAATAAGTGTCTGTGAGGATGTGGCAGAATTGGAACCCTTGTGCACTTTAGGTGGGAATGTAAATGGTATAGCCCATCAGATATCAGTATATGGTAGTGCCTCAAAAAATTGAACATAGAATTGCCATGTAATCTAGGTGTGATTTCACTTCTGGGCATATGCCCAAGGGAAGTAAAAGCAGGGGCTCGAAGAAATATCTGTACATTCATGTTCACGCAGCATGAGTCACAAGAATCAAGGGGTGGAAGCCACCTAGGAGTCCATTGGCAGATGAATGGATCAACAAAATGTGGTGTGTACACAGAATGGAGTATTATTTTGCCTTGAAAAGGAAGGAAATTCTGACACATGCTGTAACATGGATGAACTTTGAACCTTGAGGTCATTATGCTAAATGAAAGAAGCCAGATAGAAAAGCACAAATCCTATGTAGTTCCACTGACATGAGGTACTCAGAATAGTCAAATTCATGGAGATAGAAAGTAGAATGGTGGTTGCCAGGGGCTGGAAGGAGAGGGAAGGGGAGTTAGTGTGTCATCGGGACAGAGGTTCAGTTTTACAAAGTGAAAAGAGTTCTGGAGATGGATGGTCATGATGGTAGCCCAGCAATGTGAATGTACTTAATGCCACTAAGCTGTATTCTTCAAAATGCTTCCAGTGGTAAATTTTATGTTATGTGTATTTTACCACATTTTTTTTTCTTACAACAGAAAAGGACCCGACGCCATGTCTAGTAAAACACACACTAAATGTTATTATTGGAAGCATAGATGGTGGGATCACTTGAGCCCAGGAGTTCGAGACCAGCCTGGGAAACACCACATAAAATTAAAATAACGAATTACCTAGGTGTCCCAGCTACTCAGGAGGCTGAAGTGGGAGGGTCCTTTGAGCCTGGAAGTTCGAGGCTGTAGTGAGCTGTGATCGCACCACTGCATGCCAGCCTAGGTAACAGAGCGAGACCCTGTCTCAGAACAACAACAAAAACAAATAAAAAAAAAAAAGCACAGAACCAATCACAGGGACACTCCATATGTACGAATTCTACCCACAGTCATTATTCGTGCCCCTGAGTGTCTGCCTTCCCACCATGCTATGGGACTTGGTTTCCATTCCCTCACCTCTCCTGTTGCTCTCTGCCAAAGGTAACTGAAACCATGTTTCTGTTCTTCCAGTCTGGTCAGGTGGGAAGCTGTTCTCTAATGTGGGTTAACCAGGACAGAGGGTGTGTGTGCGCATGGGAGAGAGAAGCCAGCAGGCTCCTTCTCCCAGATGCTGGACTATGGAACCTGGTACTAACATGGGGATCCTCCCCGAGAGCCTTGGATCTCCTAGTGCACCAAGGTATCCTACTGAGAAGGCATCAGAAAATCTGACTTACAGAAGTTAGGGCAGTGTTTACAGTACCATGACAGCAGGCAGAGCCCGGGGTTCAAAGCAGAATCGGAGGAAAAACTCTAAAAACATGAGCCCCTGCCCAAGATATGGTATCATAGCACATTGCACCCCCTCCCCTCACTGTAACAATCCACGCCCTCAAAACGAGCACCTGGAGTTTTTCATGGAGACTAAAGTGGGAGGAAGCTTTGGAGAGTCACCTTTTTGAAGTCTGTTGTGAATTGAACAGTGTGCAGATGATAAGCCACTTATTTTAAAATAAGCTTCTTAATTCAAGTATAATGTAAACAGAAAATTACAAAAATCCTAAGTGTTCACTGCCATGAATATTTTCAAAGTGAACACATCCATGAAACCACCACCCAGGCTAGGAATCAAAACATCACCACAGCGGAAGAACCTCCCCGGGGTCCTCTCCCAGCCATAACCTATGCCCCGCCAACCCCCACCACCACCTAAAGGTAATCAGAATCCTAGCACCAAATGTTATTTTTGCAAATGTTTGAATTTTTTTTAATAAGTGAATTTCTGCAATATATACTGTTTTGTGTCCGCTTCTTTTATGCAACGTTATGTTTGTGAGGGTCACTCACAGGTTTTGAGTGTGACAGCACTTCATTGACTCACTGTTACAGAGCATTGTAAAACTACAAATAATTCATCGATTCTGTGTTTGATGGACATTTGCATCTTTTCTAGTTTTGGGTCCTGATTGCTGCTGGGAACAGTCTTACACATTTGGTGTACACATGATTGCGTTTCCATTGAGGGTACATCCAGGATTGGAATGGGCAGGTCACAGGGTCTGGGTATATTTCTATTTTGGTGAAGGCTGTCAGTCCTTTTTCTGACGTGGTTGTACCCAATTACACTCCCACCTGCAAACAGGAGTTTCATTTGCTGCACATCCTTGCTCATAACTGGTGGTGTCAGTCATTTTAATTTGATTTCTGGTGGGTGCACGGTGGGATCCTCTGGCATGATGTTCAGCTCACTGAAGACTAACTGTTGAATATCTGTTTTGAATGCTTGTCTTGTGCTTTTCGAAACCTTCTCTTGAAGTTTTTGTGCAAGTTTTTGCTCATTTTTCTGTTGCATTTTCTTTCTCTTAGTGCTTTGTAGGAGTTCTTTTTTTTTTTCAGACAGAGTCTGGCTCTGTCACCCAGGCTGGAGGGCTGTGGCGTGATCTCGGCTCACTGCAAGCTCCGCCTCCCGGGTTCACACCATTCTCCTGCCTCAGCCTCCTGAGTAGCTGGGACTACAGGCGCCGCCACCACGCCCGGCTAGTTTTTTTGTATTCTTTAGTAGCGACAGGGTTTCACTGTGTTAGCCAGGATGGTCTTGATCTCCTGACCTCGTGATCCACCCGCCTTAGCCTCCCAAAGTGCTGGGATTACAGGTGTGAGCCACCATGCCTGGCCAGCAGTTCTTTATATAGTTAGTACCTGAGACCTTTGCTAGATGTACATATTACGAATATTTTCTCACACTTCCTCACTTTCAGTGGTATCTTTTGATGAGAAGGCCCAGATTATCAATCGTTCCCTTTAAGGTTAAAGCTTCTTTGTGCCCTCTTTAGGAAATCTGTGCATACCTAAGAACATGAAAACAACAGCATATTTATTTTTTCCAGCTTTCTTGTTTTCTAATATATGGCTTTAGCGTTATAAATAGCCTATTAAGCCTGCTTTAGCTGTAACCCACTATTTTTTAAAATTGTAGCAAAAAAACACAGCATAAAATTTACCATCTTAACCATTTTTAAGTGTACAGTTCGGTAGTGTTAGGTAAATTCATAATGTTGTGAAACAGATCTCCAGAACTTTTTCATCTTGCGAATCTGAAAATCTGTACCCATTAAACAGCAAGGAGCCACCATTCTGCTTTCCAACTCTGTGAATTTGACTACTCTAGGTACCTCAGTTAAGTGGAATCCTACAGCTTTTATCTTTTTGTGACTGGCTTATTTCGCTTAGTATAATGTCCTCAAGGTTCATCTGTGCTGTGTTGTGGGATAAGATTTCCTCCCTTTTTGAGGCTGAATAACATTCTGTGGTATGAAGAGACCACGTTTTGTTTATCCATCATCCATTGATAGACATTGGGTGGCTTTTATTCCTTGGCCGTGATGAATAGTGCTGCTGTGAACATGGCTGGCTGTCCAGCACCATTTTTGGATACATTATATCTTTATTATTAATTAGTTCAAAATGTGTTTAACTTTTTAAAATTTCTCCTTTGACATGTGGGTTATTTTAAAGTAGTTGATTTCCAAATGCCTCCATATTTTCTGGTTATATTTTTTGTCCTTTATTTCTAGCTGGCTTACACTGTAGTCAGGAACAGATTGTTTACAATGTTAACATTTTGAAATTTGTTTACACTGGCTTTAGACTTGTCCACCATATGATTAATTTTGACAGAATATCCCACGTGCCCTTGTGTGTAGTTCCTCGGTTCAGTACTTTAGGTATATTCATGAGGAAAAATGGGTAATTGTGGTATTCAAATCTTATATTTCCATTCTTATTTTTACTTCTTTATTATATCACTTACTGAAAGAAGTGTGTTAAAGTATCCTGCTGTGCATAATGTCTGTTTATGTCTACTAGGCACAAATTTCATAATGTCTAATGCTTTAGATTTGTCTTATAGCCCTGTCAATCCTCCCTTTATAAATTTTGAGTGCATTTAACTAGATACATATAAATTTAGAATTTATTTCTAGTACGTTGCCCTTTTTAATTATGAATTCTTTCTTTTCCGTAAGAATGCTTCTCTTCGTAAAATCTAGTTTGTCTAATTACCAATATAAGTATATAAACTTTCTTTTTTAACTTACTGCTTTAGAATAGTTTTAGATTCACAGAGATGTTGCAAAGATAGTAGAGAGAGTTCCCATACATCGTGTAGCTACTTTTCCCTATTGATAACATCTCACCTTAGTATGGTACCTCTGTTGTAATTAATGAACCAGTGCCAACACATTATTCTTAACTGAAGTCCATACTTCATTCACATTTTCTTAGTTTTCATCGAATGTCCTTTTGCTGTTCCAAGATTCCATCAAGAGATGCCTTTGAGTTCTGTTACCATGTTGCTTTAGGTTCTTTTAGACTGTGACAGTTCCTCTGACCTCTCTTGTTTCTGATGACCTTGACAGTTTTGAAGAGTACTGGTCAGGTATTTCATAGAATATCCTTCAATCTGAGTTTGGTTGACATTTTTCCCATGGTTCAATAGGGGTTATGCGCTTTGGGGCAGAATATCCCATCTGAAAAAGTGCCATTCTTATCCTTCCAAATGAGGGGCACATAATTTATCATTGTTGATGTTACCCTCAATCGTCGTAACACTCATCTCCATGAGGGGCAGTATCTACACCAATTATTTGCAGTTCTGCACAGGGAGATTGGTCTGTTCTCACTCATTTATTTTCTCATTCATTCATTTGTATTTGTGTGGACTCATGGATATTCATTTTATACTTTGGGTTATAAACCAGTAATGCATTGTTAATTTTGTGGTTCAGATAGTTCCAGCTTTTGCCCTTTCCTAAGATAGTGGACTCCCTCCTCTGTGTTGTTTCAACTCTACGAATTTGGGCCCTCAAGTTCTTGTTGCCTTATTACCCATAAATGGCAATTTCTTATTTCCCCAGTCCTCCGAGACTACTGAAAGTTCTGCTTAGCACTATTGCCTCTTAACCACTACTTTCTTCCTGTGTGTGTTTTTAGCCTTTTGGCTTCCATCACTCACGAATCCCCAAATGCCTTGATGAGAAAAGCAGCCCAGAATGCTGAGCTAATTTCTGGGTAATTATCTACTTGTCATGATCTCAGCCCCTCAAGTTCTAGCTTCTTGGTAGCTCTCTGATGTTTCCACAGAGATCATTTAAAAATTTTTTGTCAAGAGTTTCTGGTTGTTCTTGGTGAGAGGATTAGTCTGACACAAGCTAGTGCATCATAGCAGGCAGTGGAATTCTTCAGACATAATTTTATTTTTACTTCCCCCACTATGTCATGGTTAATGGTTCCTCATATTTTACTATCTGATGCTTTGCACCCATACAGCAACTATCCTGAGTAATGAAGATGTTATGTATATAGGAAAGTGAGTCATTCTTTGCATTTCGTTCATTTATGCCCTTAGTCACAAAGGCTTTAGCAAAGAATTGGCTTCCACTCTCTCTTTAAGGTAAGGAAATAAATAATGACCTTGGAAGATAGTATTCATCATAAAAGCATTTGATGAAAGGAGCAATTGGAGTGAACTATGTAAAATAGGCTTTTCAGTCTAACGGGTCAGTGTCATTATTGGTGCAGATTTCCAGTTAGGCCTTAAAGAAATTAAGCCTCCCTATATGGTTAATAATGGACTTGTGTAAGAAGATTGCTTCAGAGATTAGGTTTGTGATTCACATTAGCGTATCTGGCAGTGAAAGCGCACCTTTCTCACAATCAAGCAGGATGTGTAAGATCTTTGTGTATGCTTTTGCTCAACTTGACTGCTGCCATCCCTGAACTTGACTTGATGTTTTTACATCCCCTTCAAGTCTGCATCCCAGTTTTGTGTCATCTACAGTTCTGAAGAGCTGCCGTGTGCTTTCTCATCATCCAGGGTTGAAAAGAGCCAGATCGGTGGAGAATCCACACAGACGGACAGCTTTCCCTGAATCGATGCCTGCTGAGTGTGCTCATGCAGGTAGCTCCTACTCCATCCCTGCTGAGTGTGCTCATGCAGGTAGCTCCTACGCCATCTCACTTTGCTGCATGCAGCTCACATGTTTCAGATGATCCACAAGAACATTGGGAAGGACTTGCTAAAATCCTGCTTTGCTGCGGTCCAGATATACTCTCTTCCAGATCTCCCTTAACTTCCTTTGCAGATTCTGTATTGCAGAAATGAGGCTAATTTCACAAACTTCCTCTTACTGAATTCATTTTTAGCTCTAATAATTACTTTTCTTAGACGTGATCCCCAAACAATCCTTTCATAAATGCATTTTAGAACTGCACTGTCCATAGTGGCAGCTACTTGATACATGTGGCCATTTAAATTTAATTTAAATGAATGAAAATGAAGCAAATAAAAAATGCAGTTTCTCTATTGGACTAACCATGTTTCAAGTGTTCAATGCCTGCCACGTTGGACAGTGCAGATAGAACACTTCTATCATTGCAGAAATTTCTGTTGAACAGAGCTGTTCGAAAACCTTGTTTTAGAATCAGATTTGAGCTCACCCATCTACAGATTGCTCAGTCATCATTTGACTGTACTTTTTTTTTAAAGAGACAGGGTCTCACTTTGTTATCCAGGCTGGAGTGCAGTAGTGCCATCATAGCTCACGGCAGCCTTGAACTCCTGAACTCAAGTGATCCTCCTGCCTGTCTCCTGAGTAGCTGGGAGTACAGGTACGTGCCACCAGGCCTGGACATTATTTGAGTCTTTAAGAAACATTTACATGTGTTTTTTCCTGTCATCTCTCTTTTTCTCCATTTCCTCCAAAATCACCTTCGAAGGTAACTCTATTTCTGTATTGCCCAAATCAGTCTAAAGTGTGGGTGTTGGATGTGGACTTTTTTTTTGGTTTCTAATGAGGCTGTGTTGCAGATGAGTGAAGCCACCTTTGGCATTCTAGGATTTGTGCCTGAAGAACATCGCTTTCTGTCTTGCTGATGTTTACATGACTGCTGTGATTGTTCAGGGAAATAAGGAGAAATGAATGGGATCCACATTGCTTGACCCAGGATACCTGTTTCTGAGTGCTCGTGGAGGTGAGAGGCATGCTGTTGGAGAATCAGCCATCAAGCTGTCTTTTCCAGAGTGGGTGTTGTCCAGGGCAGTTGCAGAGTGAGCACACTGTACAATGAGTGTCTGGGGTCCTTCATTTATTTCTTTACAGCATCTTTAGTAGAATAAAATTCCAGTGTTAAGAGACCAAAAAAAAAAAAAAATGTGCCCAGCTCTCCTGGGCTTGACAATCTCAGCGGCTACATCCCATCCCAAGGGGGCAGCCCCTCTCCTGTCTGTGGTGTGCCTGCTGCCCCCCAGGACCCACGCTCACCAGTTTCGTGCACTGGTGGTTGATGAGGGGCAGAGGATCTTTTAGGACCCAGATCCTGGAGATGATTTTTAATGGAGAGCCTATTATCAAGTCAGGAAGAAGAAAAGTCATTGTTAGTTGAGTGAATACAGTTTAAAAAATGATGAAGTGTTCGTCAGGCACTTGGGATTTCTTGCTCTTATGCTAATAGGATTTTTGAAAATCCACCCACTGTTTGGAAACTTGCTTGCTCAGTGACAACTGCATCCGAATAGCACATCATGAGCCAGGTGTGTGGGGGGACAAGAGTGAAGGGAGTACTGGAGGAAGTCGCTCTGGGCCAGGAGGCGGAGACCCTGGCCACCAGCTGTGTGACCCAGGACAGGTCCTTGCAGTGCTGGGTCTTGGTTTCGGCCACTGCCCCCCCGGGCCCCAACTTCCCAGAAGTATTGTGAGAAACGGTGCATGTTTCTACAGGAGGTGGGTTAACATATCTACCTCTGGTTGGCCGGGCGCGGTGGCTCACACCTCTAATCCCAGCACTTTGGGAGGCTGAGGCAGGGGGATCACAAGGTCAAGAGATCGAGACCATCCTGGCCAACATGGTGAAACCCTGTCTCCACTAAAAATACAAAAAATAGCTGGGCGTTGTGCTACTCGGGAGACTGAGACAGGAGAATTGCTTGAACCAGGGAGTCGAAGGTTGCAGTGAGCTGAGATGGCACCACTGCACTCCAGCCTGGAGACAGAACGAGACTCAGTCTCAAAAAAAAAAAACAAAACATATCTACCTCTGGTCAATGCAGGAACGAGGTGAGCTTTTATTATCCCCTTTGATAGACAAAGCAGTGAAGCTTAATGAGCATCCATGTCATGAGGAAGCACAAATTCACGCTTATTATTTTTGTGGAAAGACCCCTCACTTCCTGGTCCTGATATTCTCTGTGGGACCTCTGGTGAGTCAGGGAAGGCCTCCTAGTGTGGAGACAACCATCCCAGCCTCTGACGTGCAGGAGTGTGGGGACTAAGTGACACTGGCTAGCAGTATGCTGCAAAAGTGCAGACCTGGATTGTTAGGAGGGAAGGTTAGAAGTCAAGAGTCAGTGGAAAATGGGGAATACCTGGCTGGCTCTTCAGAAGGGAGTCTTTATTTTGTGCACCTTGCAACTCAGGCAGTGAGCCTGGTGGGGAGAGAGAAATGACTGCTCTTTTTTTTCCTGTCCATGTGTCTCCCCCTGTGAATGTGTTACTGGGTGCAGGTGTCTCTGATGGTCTCTGGGCTTTTCTCTCCCCTCCCTTTCTTCTTTGCCTGTTTCTCCTTTGCTCTTCTGTCTCCATTTCTCTCTGCCTACATTTCATCGCTTTCTGTTCCTTCTTCCTTCCTTTTTTTATCTTCAAATGTTAACCTGTTCCTTTCATCAAATGATGCTTATTCAATCCATGCGGTGAGTTATGTTTTTGTTTCTAAGAAAGCTGATCAACATGACTGTGTCAGTTCAGTCTGTGAAAAGACAACAGTGATGACAGCCAGGCAGAGCTTTGGAGGAAGGAGGGTGGGGTCCGGGTCCCCCGACTCGGTGGGTGTCTGTGCATAGAGTGGTGCCTGCCTGCTTGAGGATAGGATGCTTTGCACTTTGAGGCCCTTGCTCCCTGGTCTGGGGCATCTGAAGGGCTGTGGTGGGAAGAGGGTCGGAACCAAGGCCCGATGCACCTGGAGCTCGCTGCACACACTTCTGGGAGGTTTCTCTTATTTTCTCTATTTTAATTTCTCCATTTTCTCTTTTCTCTCTTTCTGGAATTCCTATCTATCTGATTTTTTACCTCTTCATTCTATCTTTGAAGTCTCTCTTTTCTTTCATATTTTTCCATCTTCTTTTCTTTTTTTTGAGACGGAATCTCTCTCTCTCTTGCCCACTGCAACCTCTACCTCCTGGGTTCAAGCGATTCCCCTGCCTCAGCCTCTGGAGTAGCTGGGATTACAGGAGCCTGCCACTGCGCCCGGCTAACTTTTGTATTTTTGATAGAGATGCCATTTCACCATGTTGGCCAGGCTGATCTTGAACTCCTGACCTCAAGTGATCCGTCCACCCTGGTCTCCCAAAGGGCTGGGATTACAGGCGTGCACCAGTGTGCCCAGCACCATCTTCTTTTCTTTCTGTTCTGTTTTCTGGGATCGTTCAATGACTTTCAATACCTGTATTGAAATGTTGATGCTTGCTTTTACTTTGACTCTCTGAGGGCTCTTCCTATGCTTTCATTATTTCTTATTTTGTAGCACTGTATCTTTGTGTTTCTGAAGCGATATCTTCTTTTATTTATTTAAAGGTATTAATTTGTTATTTTGTTTCTTTTTTGACAATTACTTCCGTTTCCTTCACTCTCTTTTTTCCTTTGCTGTCCTTGCACTTGCTTGTGTGGATTGTCATCTTCCTGTTTGAGACCTTCCTCCCAGATCTGAGCCGATCTGAGCCGTGCTTGTCAATTCCCATTGACAAGTGAAGCTCTGAAAATTGACTGGAGTCTCTGCAACTGTAGCTGTACATTAGCATCACCTGGAAGCATTAAAAACTGCTTCTCCTGGGGGACTGTCCTGGGGCCATTGGATGAAGATCTGTTGAAGTGGGGTCTACGTATTGATAGGTTTATAAATAGAGATATTGATGGAGATGGGTAGAAATACAGAGTTTCACTCCTCAGCAATTCTAATGTGCAACCAGGGCTGGGCGTTGTGTAGTCTTGGGTGACGGTGCCGGGCCTCTCGAGAGTTGGTGTAAGTACCGTGAGTGAAACCACGCTGCGTTTTACTGCACTGGGTGCCTGGAAGACTTTGATTGCATCCATATGATTCTCTTTCTGTGCCTTTGGCAAATTGCAGATTGGGAGAAATTGTATATCCCTACAGAGACTGTTCAGTGAATGAAGTTTCAGGGGCCTATGAGGAAGAAGGATGAACTGGCGTCCCGGGAGGGGCCGGCTGTCCTTCTGCCAGAGGAGTCAGCAGGGCTGGGACAGGAAGCATGGGAAGGGTAGCTGTGCAGAGCCGGATCCAGGAGGGGCCACCTGGTGGCAGGTGTGGCCACAGAGCAGCCCCTGGCTAGGGATGGAGCTGGAGCTGCCAGGGAAGCTTGGAGGCCAGGTAACTTGGCTCTTGGGCTCTCATGAAGCCAACTGTTCATCTCCCAAGCTCTGAGAAAACAGTGGAGTCCAGGAGTGACAGGATATGGTAGCTCCATAAGGAGGAGGAACCTGCAGTTGGAGAGGGCAGCGAGGAGGGGCAACACCAGGAGGCCCATGAGTGATACTCTGCACCTGAGAGAGGTGGCCAGAACCTGGGCCCCCACTTGCTGCGGGTGACCTTGCACCTGCCACACCTCCTCTTGGAGTTTCTGTAACTGGGAAATGAGGATCCTGACCATCTCTGCCAAGCTGGAGAGGAGATGGGCTGATGTGTGTTGTGAGACAGTAGAGACTGGGGCATAGGAGGCAAATTGACTCTCCGAGTTTATGGTATAACCTTCTTCCATGCTGTAGGAATCAGGTTTGCCCCTAAACCTGCAGACTGGCTAAGGCCAGGGCTGGAAAGAGAAAAAAGTAAGCAGAGGACAGGGCACGCTGCAGGCCGGCCCCTCACCCCCTGTGGCTTGTGCTGTTGGAGTGAGGTCCCAGGAGGGGGTCGCCTGCCTAGGTGTGTCTCTCCCTTTCCCCCTCCTGTCTTGTGGGGCTGGGCCTAACACTGCCATTCTTTGAAGGAGGAAAGTGGCCTTTTGCATTCCCTGTTGGTGCGTTACTTATTGTCACTTATTTTTGATTAAGGATATTATAGTTAGGCAGAAATTATTTGCATTTTCTTTGTAAATCATCTGAAGAATTGTGCAACACAGGAATGCATTCTGGAAGAAAATTCAGACATCACAGATAAAGCGGAGCTCTCCCTCGGCTGCCTCTACAACTTTCCTCTCCCTAGAGAGCCCCTCTGTGGTTGGTGTTTTCCGCCATTATCTTATATGTATGCGTGTGTAGATGTAGACGGCTGTGTTTTGTTTTTATGCACATAGAAGGTATCTCAGTCTGTGCATTTTTCCTGCTGCCGGAGTTGTTCAGACACGGTATTGTGGAGAACCACATGACTGTACATACAGGTCTGTCTTAGAGATCCGCCTCATTTGTTTTAACTGCTGCGGAGGCTTCCAGGGACCATGTGTACAGTACTAGATACTGTTTAATGAACACATTCCTACCGATGAACATTTAGGTTGTTTCCTAATGTTTGCTATCACAAACAGTGATGCTGGTGGGTTAATGCTTCTCTAGGGGAGGGAGCAAGTAGCGGAAGTGCTGGCTGTCGTCTGCATTCTGCAGTTTACCAGATACTGTCAGGTTCCCTTCCCAAATGGCTACGGGTGGTTCAGTCCCGGCAATGTCATCAGTTCCTGACATTATAACTTTGCTGATGTGATGGGGAGAAAACCTCCGTTTTATTTTGTCATTTCCTGGATTATTTGCGAAGTCAGGTATATTTGCCTGTGTTTACTGGCACGTGTATTTTCTCTTTGGTCAATTTCCCCTTTGTAATTTTTGCTCAGTTTCCCATGGGGTTAATCGTCTTTTTCTTATTGATATCTAGGAGGGTCTTTTTGGTGTGCATGTGAGTGTTTGGGTGTGTAGGTATACAAGCAAAAAACATTTAATACATCCCAGATGCTCATTCTCTGGTACATTTACTTCGACTGTTTTCTTCCAGTCTGTTGGCTTCTGTTTTAGGTGTTTTTTTTTTCCCCCATCCAGGTTTAAACATTGTTTATTGTTGGAGCTAAATAATTCACTTTATTTAGGGATTATAAGAAAATGTAGAAAGGAAATTTGCATTCTTTTCATTTTTCTTAGTATTATGAAAGTCATTTCTTTTTTAAAAATACCAGTCTATTGAGGTAAGATTGCCATACAAAAGCTGTACCTATCTATTTATTTTTATTTTTTTTCCAGTGACTTTTTTTCAATATATTTAAAACTGGCTGGGCGCGGTGGCTCACGCCTGTCATCCTAGCACTTTGGGAGGCCGAGGCGGGTGGATCACCTGAGGTCAGGAGTTCGAGACCAGCCTGACCAACATGGTGAAACCCTGTCTCTGCTAAAAATACAAAAAAATTAGCCAGGTGTGGTGGCAGGCACCTGTAATCCCAGCTACTTAGGAGGCTCGGGCAGGAGAATTGCTTGAACCCCGGAGGCGGAGGTTGCAGTGAGCCGAAATCATACCATTGCTCTCCAGCCTGGGCAACAAGAGTGAGACTCTGTCTCAAAAAACAAAAAACAAAACCAACATCCTCCCAAATAACCCCCAAACAAACAAGCAACCAGATTAAATAAAATTTACAGTGAATATACCCAGCAAACATCTGTATGTGCAATTAAATACTGTGTCTGTTACTGCAGCATGAACCTCAAACAATATATAAGTGTGTTCTGCGGGCGGGTCAGGGGAATCCCAAGTTTTAACTCTGTGGGGTCTAGGAAGACAAGATGGGGAAGTGAGAGAATGGGGAAATGAATTTTGTTTATCTTAATTCTGTCCATATAAATATATTCATAAAGACCAAAAAAGAAAAGCAAGCTTGGGATGTTAAGGTAATAGGAGAATAGGAAGGTGTGGGACTTTCCCAATTCTGACTGACCAAAAAATATGAAAGAAAATAATTTTATGGTGGGAGAAAAGATTTTAAAACTATTTTATTTAAAAAATAAAAACAAAAAAGAGGATGGGGGCTGGGTACAGTGGTTCATGCCTGTAATCCCAGCACTTTGGGAGGCCAAGGCGGGCGGATCACCTGGGGTCAGGAGTTTGAGACCAGCCTGGCCAACACGGTGAAACCCCGTGTCTACTAAAACTACAAAATTTAGCTGGGCGTGGTGGTGCGCACCTGTAGCGCCAGCTACTTGGGAGGCTGAGCAGGAGAACCACTTGAACCCAGAAGCCAAAGGTTGCAGTGAGCCAAGATCATGCCGCTGCACTCTAAAAACCTGTGCATATTTAATGTGCAATTTTGTGAGTCTGGAGCTAAGCCAACCCCATGAAACCATTGCCGCAGTGTGTGCTGTAAACAGATCCGTCACCTGCTCACCTTTCCTCCCGCCTACTTTATTTATGATGTTGATGATTTGGAATGAGAAACTGAACAGAAGATCCACCTTCTCAGCAGATTTTTAACTGTACAATACAGTGTTGTTAGCTGTAGGCACTGTGCTTTATACTAAATCTCCAGAACTTACTCAGCTCGGATAGCTGACACCGCGTACCCTCGGCCCAGCATCTTTCCACTTCCCCTACCCACAACTCCTGGAAACTCCTGTTCTACTCTCTGCTTCTATGAGTTGACTTTTTAAGATTCCGCATATAAGTGAGATCATGCGGTATTTATCGTTCTGTGCCTGGCCTATTTTACTTAATGTCCTCCAGGTTCATCCATGTGGCTGTAAATGGCAGGATTTCCTTCTTTTTAAAAGCTGAATAACACTCCATTGTAAGTATATACCACGTTTTCTTTATCTCTTCATCCCTCAAAGGACATTTAGATTATTCACATATCTTGGGTATTGTGAATAATGCCGCAGTGAGCGTGGGAGTGCAGACTTCTTTCCGAAATACCGATTTCAGTTCCTTTGGATGTATGCCCAGCAGTAGGATTGCTGGATCATGCGGAAGTTCTATTTTTAATTTTTTGAGGAACCTCCATACTATTTTCCATAATAGTGATACCAATTTATATTCCTATCAACAGTATACAAGGATTTTTTTTTCCTGCACACCCTCAGCAGCGCTTCTTATCTTTCATCTTTTTGATACGAGCCATTCTTACAGGTAATGGTGTGGTTTGCATTTCCCCCATTGGTCTTTTCCTTGGTGATTTTTTATTGTCTTACTTAAAAAGGACTTCCTTACCCTGAGTATCTAACATTTTAGAGTCACCTATTTTACAGTGAGTCTTTAGTCCTTTTGAAATTTATTTTTGTGAATAGCATAACTCAGGAATGTCCTCTTGAAATTTATTTTTGTGAATAGCATAACTCAGGGATATATATAGCTTTTAAAAAATGAGTTACAAAGTTTATAACCTATTCCCCTCACCAACTGATTTGAAATGTTACCTTTTTCATGTGGTAAATTATTATAGATGATGAGTTGTTCTGGACTCTGTTCTGCAGGTCTATTTGTATATTCTTGCGGAATAAAAAATTCTATGGTTTTATTTTTATATCCTTCATTGTTCTTCTAGAGTGTTTCTGCAGTTGTTTCCTCTGCCATCTGAATTTTATTATTCTCATTGGAGGTTCTTTTGGAATTTCACTGACTTTCTAAGTTGATTTGGACCAAATTAAAATACTTAAAATTGAAATATTTATGATATTAAAATGCAGTATTATTTGTTTTTATCCGGGAATACAGTGTATTTTTTTCTGAAAGTTTTTTACATTTTTGTTATGTTCATTCCCTAGATGCTTCATAGTGTTGTTGCTATTGTGTATGAGATATTTTTTATTACTACATTTTCTATTTGGTTGGTGCTGGTGCTTAGGAGAGCCACTGATGCATATGTTAAACTCACACCTGTCCACCTTGCTAAACCTTTTTCTTAGTTCCAATAACTTGTCTGTTGATTCTCTTGGTTTTCTATAAATACAGGAATATTGTCTGGAAAAAAAGCCTCCTTCTTCCCTTCTTCCTTCTCAAACTGTACACCTCTTGAGATGTCTCTTCATGTTTGTACTTCTAGCTAGGATAACCAATTCCAGACTAAAAGGTGACAGTCATAGCAGCCTTCCTAATCTTGTCGCTAAATTTGCAGGGGATGCTTTTATGGCATACTGTAAAATGAGATGTTTTGCTGTGCTTGGCTGATAAATATCCTTTACCAAGTTAAGAGAATTTGCTTCTTGGTTTACCTTTTAAGGTTTATTTTAAATCAGGAATGGGTTGTGGAATTTCAAACTCTTTTTGAAGTCCATTATACCTTTTTCCTTTTTTTTTTTTTTTTTTTGAGATGGAGTCTTGCTCTGTTGCCCAGGCTGGAGTGCAGTGGTGCGATCTGGGCTCACTGCAAGCTCCGCCTCCCAGGTTCAAGCAATTCTCCTGCTTCAGCCTCCCGAGTAACTGTGAATACAGGCATCCACTACCATGCTCAGCTAATTTTTGTATTTTTAGTAGAGACGGAGTTTTGCCATGTTGGCCAGGTTGGTCTTGAACTCCTGACCTCAAGTGATCCATCTGCCTCAGCCTCCCAAAGTGCTGGGATTATAGGCATGAGCCACTGCACTTGGCCCCATTTTATACCTTTTTCATGGAAGTAAACATTTTCTAATTCACAATAAAAGAGAAAAAAGTATAATAAACACAACACATCCATTGCTATATTTGCTTAGTTTTTGTTGTTAGCATTTTATTATATTTGCTACTTCTTTCGTTTTGGTTGATTTTTTTTTTTTTTTTTTTTTTTTTTTTTTTTAAGATGGAGTCTCACTCTGTCACCCAGGCTGGAGTGCAGTGGTGCGATCTCAGCTCACTGCAACCTCCACCTCTCAGGTTCAAGTGATTCTCCTGCCTCAGCCTCCTGGGTAGCTGGGATTACCGGCATGTGCCACCATGCCCAGCTAATTTTTGTATTTTTAGTAGAGACGGGGTTTCACCATGTTGGCCAGGCTGGTCTCGAACTCCTGACCTCAAGTGATCCACCCGCCTCAGTCTCCCAAAGTGCTAGGATTACAAGCACGAGCCACTGCACCCGGCCTTTTTTGCTGAAGTTTTAAAAGTTGTACCCATCATTATTTGGCCGTACAAGTTCAGTGTGTACCTTAAAAATAAGCACATCTTCCTACATTTCCACAAGACCATTATCATAGTAACAACGTTCACAGTAATTCAATGATAACATTTCATACCCAATCTATGGTAAACACTCTTCAGTTGTTACCAGAATGTTGTCTACAGCTGGTTTCTTTACCAGGGCCCGGTCACTGCGCAGACAGCACTGTGGGCCCTGATGTCTCCACGCCTTCTCTCACTGGAATGCACCCTCTTTCCTTTTGTTCTATTACACCTTTCTGTTGCAGAGACTCACCTGGACCAGCTGTCCTGCATCAAATCCCATCTTCAGCATTCGTCCCATTGCCTTCTGGGCTAGCATTTAACTTTTCCCTCGAGCTCTCGCGCTGCTTGTCAACGGGAATTTCAGTCCAAAGGCTTGTGTGTTTTTGCTGTGGAACAACAGCAGAATCTCAGAGGGAGAGAATTTTTCTTCCTGTTTGTAGGCAGGGTCAGCAAAAGGGCAGGTTTGTTCAGGTTGCAAGTCTGCTGCGGTAGCTCTGCCTGACATGTTTATTCTGAGACCTAAACTAGAGGGTAGGGGCACCATGGGGCTCGTGTTGCCCACGGTGAGTCGGAGGAACACAGGAGGAGCGGATGGAAGCAGGAGATGGCCTAAGGTGTAGCCTCGGGACCTGTAGGTGGACGGTTCACATTCCACTGGTGAGTATCAGTGGAGTGGGCAGTATGCTTGTCTCGTGGAGGAGGAAGGGGTATTTGCTGAATCCACTGGTGAGTATCAGTGGAGTGGGCAGTATGCTTGTCTCGTGGAGGAGGAAGGGGTATTTGCTGAATGATTAACTCCAACCCACCAAAGCATGTTTAGATTCAGATAAAAGTTCTTGGGCAAGAATACTTCGTAAGTGGTGGTGTGTGCATTTTATTGCAACATGTCACAATTCACATGTAATACGTGGTTGTCTCATTAGCAACTGATTTGACTACTGTTTATTAATAAGATGCTGTGCTGAACTGAACCTCTGTTAACCTCAAAAGGTTCCCCTTGAGGGAACCTTTTGAGCACCAGGTTCAAGGCTGAAGAAGAGACCCAGAGCCAGGAAACGAGACTTGGGTTTTTTTTTGTTTTTTTTTTTTTTTTTTTGAGACAGAGTCTTGCTCTGTCGCCCAGGCTGGAGTGCAGTGGCGCAGTCTCAGCTCACTGCAAGCTCTGCCTCTGGGTTCAAGCAATTTTCCTGCTTCAGCCTCCCGAGAAGCTGGGACCACAGGCACATGCCACCCTGCCCAGCTAATTTTTTGTATTTTTAGTAGAGACAGGGTTTCACCGTGTTAGCCAGGATGGTCTTGGTCTCCTGACCTTGTGATCCGCCTGCCTTGGCCTCCCAAAGTGCTGGGATCACAGGTGTGAGCCACCGCGCCCGGCCAAGACTTGGGATTTTATTAGGGGCCTGCATACAAGGGAGATGGGTGGTGGCAGGTTGGATTGGAGAACTGCCTTACATACAGAAATGGTCCAGTGATGGGCCCGGCGTGGTGGCTAATGCCTGTAAACCCAGCACTTTGGGAGGCCAAGGTGGGCAGATCACCTGAGGTCAGGAGTTCGAGGCCAGGCTGGCCAACATGGTGAAACCCCATCTCTGCAAAAATACAAAAATTAGCCAGGCGTGGTGGCAGGTGCCTGTAATCCCAGCTACTCGGGAGGCTGAAGCAGGAGAATTGCTTGAACCCGGGAAGCAGAGGTTGCAGTGAGCCGAGATTGTGCCACTGCACTCTAGCCTGGGCAACAAAGTGAGACTCAGACTCAAAAAAAAAAAAAAAAAAAAAAAGAAAAGAAAAGAAATGGTCTAGTGATAGTGGGCTGGCTGACATATCGGCCTTCCTACAATCTTGTGGCAGTGGGCTGGGCAGGAAAGCTGCAACTTCTTGCCAACTTTATGCAGTTTATTTAGCATTTCTGCTTAACACCCTCCTCTTAACAACCCCTACCTGGCAACCTTCATTTACCCCAAAACTCAGGGCCTCAATGCCCTGTATGGCCCTTGTTCCATAGGATGGGCCAGGGGCTCAGATGTTCCTCATAGACAAGGAACGAATCTCTGGGTTGGCTGCATCTGATTCCACAGCTCGGAACACACACTCAGGTGCATCTGCTGTACAGGGTCATTCTGAGGGTAGGTTTAAGTTATCACTATCAGGTGTGTTTACCCTACAGCTGGTGACAACTTGAGTCTTGTTTTATAAAGTTTCTTATGCTTGAGACTGACGAGAAATCTGTGGCTAGTTCTTTGGCACCACATGTATGGGTGACCAGTTAACCCTCTGTTATCCATTGGTGATCCTGGCCTGAATCCGTTAATTCATTTGTTGTTGAAAATTGGTGGTTTCACAATTCTCTCATACTGTTTTCATTTATTAGCTGGTATTCTTCTGTAAAGAAGAGATTCTCCTCATCACCTGGAGCTGTTAGACCACCCTGAAATACAGGATCGTTAAAACAGAACAGGCCGGGCGCGGTGGCTCAAGCCTGTAATCCCAGCACTTTGGGAGGCCGAGACGGGCGGATCACGAGGTCAGGAGATGGAGACCATCTTGGCTAACACGGTGAAACCCCGTCTCTACTAAAAATACAAAAAAATTATCCAGGCGTGGTGGTGGGTGCTTGTAGACCCAGCTACTTGGGAGGCTGAGGCAGGAGAATGGCGTGAACCCGGGAGGTGGAGCTTGCAGTGAGCTGAGATCGCGCCACTGCCCTCCAGCCTGGGCGACAGAGCGAGACTCCATCTCAAACAAAAAACAAATCCTTATTTCTCTTCAATTATTACTTTTCAGAATAAGAAGTTGGCAGTAGCCAATTTTAATGGTATGATACATTCTCAGGGCGTGCCATCTTCCCCTTTATGATATAAACCATTTTGGTCATGATGTGTTAGTTTTTAATGCTAACACTGAACCTATTTGTTAAAGTTTGAGGTAAAATCTTTGCCTCTCTCATGTTGGATACTAGTTTGTGCTTATCCTTTCATAAAATAAGTTGCTTCAGCTTTCCGTCTTTTTCTGAGATGTGACGTTGCAATGATCTATTCCTTGAAAGTGTAATAAAACTTATTTGTCAATTCATCTGGGTCTGGCTTTTATTAGGTTACTTTGTTATTTTAAGATATCTTCTATAGCTAATTCAGTTTTTCTACTTATTGAGCCAATTGTGGTAATTTATATTTTCTAAGAAAATCTTACATTTCATTCAGTTAGATTTGCAAATTTATTGGCATAAAGTTCTGAAACGTATTATCTTATCATTTTATAAATTTTTCTGCATCTATAATTATGGGCTTCTTTTCCGTTCTGATGTTTGTGTTTTCTTTCTTTTTCTTGATTTGCTTATGGTATGTATTCTTTTTATACTGGGCCAACTTTCAGTTAATTTCCCCCCCTCCCTCCCTCCCTCCCTCCCTCCCCCCTCCCCCCTCCCCCTCCCCCTCCCTCCCTCCCCCCTCCCCCCTCCCTCCCTCCCTCCCTCCCCCTCCCAGGTTCACGCCATTCTCGTGCCTCAGCCTCCTGAATAGCTGGGACTATAGGCGCCCGCCACCACGCCCAGCTAATTTGTTGTATTTTTAGTAGAGACGGGGTTTCACTGTGTTAACCAGGATGGCCTCGATCTCCTGACCTCATGATCCACCTGCCTCGGCCTCCCAAAGTGCTGGGATTACAGGCGTGAGCCACCGTGCCCAGCCTAGTCTTATATTTTTCTAATTCCTGCGTTTTGATTTTCGCTTTCATTTCTTAGACTTATTCTATACATTAATCCTCTTTTCGTTTTCTTTTTTTAATTTTAATTTTTAAATTCTGGGGTACATGTGCAGGATGTGCAGCTGGTTTGTTAGGTAGGTAAACATGTGCCATGGTGGTTTACTGCACCTATCAACCCATCACCTAGGTATTAAGCCCTGCATACATAAGCTGTTTTTCCTAATGTTCTCCCTCCCCACCACCCGACCCCTGACAGGCCCCAGTGTGTGTTGTTCCCCTCCCTGTGTCCGTGTTTTCTCAGTGTTCAGCTCCCACTTACAAGTGAGAACATGTGGTGTTTGGTTTTCTGTTTCTTTGTTAGTTTGCTGAGGATAATGGCTTCCAGCTCCATCCATGTTTCTGCAAAGGATATGTTATCATTCCTTTTTATGGCTGCATAGTATTCCGTGGCATATATGTACCACATTTTCTTTATCCAGTCTATCATTAATGGGTATTTAGGTTGATTCCATGTCTTTGCTATTGTGAACAGTGCTGCAGTGAACATATGGGTGCATGTATCTTTGTAATAGAATGATTTATTTTCCTTTGCATCTCTAACTAGTAATGGGATCACTGGGTCAAATGATATTTCTGGTTATAGATCTTTGAGGAGTCACCACACTGTCTTCCATAGTGGTTGGACTAACTTGCATTCCCGCCAACAGTGTAAAAGCATTCCTATTTCTCCACAACTTTGCCAGCATTTGTTGTTTCTTGACTTTTTAATAATCACCATTTTGACTGGTATGAGGTGGTATCTCATTGTGGTTTTGATTTGCATTTCTCTAATGATCAGTGATGTTGAGCTTTTTTGCATATGTTTGATGGCCACATAAATGTCTTCTTTTGAGAAGTGTCTGTTCATGTTCTTTGCTTGCTTTTTAATAGGGTTTTTTTTTCCTTGTAAATTTGTTTAATTTCCTTGTAGATTCTTGATACTAGACCTTTGTCAGGTGGCTAGATTGCAAAAATTTTCTCCACTCTGTAGGTTGCCTGTTTGCTCTGATGATAGTTTCTTTTGCTGTGCAGAAGCTCTTTAGTTTCATTAGATCCCATTTGTCAATTTTTGCTTTTGATGCAATTGCTTTTGGCGATTTTCTAATGAACTCTTTGCTGGTGCCTATGTCCTGAATGGTATTGCCTAGATTTTCTTCTAGGGTTGTTATAGTTTTGGGGTTTACATTTAAGTCTTTAATCCATCTTGAGTTAATTTTTGTATGAGGTGTATTGGGGGGGGGGGGTCCAGTTTCAATTTTCTGCATGTAGCTAGCCACTTCTTCCAGCACCACTTATAAATAGGGAATCCTTTCCCCATTGCTTGTTTTTGTCACGTTTGTTGAAGATCAGATGACATTAACCCACTTTTCTACCAAAAAAAAAAAAAAAAACCCTCTGTGGTAAATGTGTGTATTTCCTAATGAGTACTAATTTGGCCATACCCCCTAGTTGTGATATCCAATTTTTTGTTCATGTCTAAAAATACATATCATTTACATTTTGAACGCTTTCTAAGCCTCAGTTATTTAATGTTTAAGAATTTCCCAGGCATGTCGTATTTTGTTTTTGTTTTTTAACTATCTTTGTAGCACTCTGGGTCCAGTCAGGCAATGGGAACCCCAGGGGGAGCGTCATATTTAATAGAATTATTAGGTACGATGAGAGAGTAACTGTTAAGAGGTGGAAGTTGTGTGTGGTATCCTGGGGTGGAGGGAGGGGACCTGAGCAAGGGTAGACCTGAGAAAGCCCCAGGGAAGGACCAGCTTGTTAGGGAAGGTGTGGTTCAGCAGCGGAGAGCGGGATGGCTGCTGGTTCAGTCAGTCCAGCACTGGTCTAGAGGTGCTGTTGGTCACAATAGGCCACCCTCTGGAGTACAGGCTGGGGAGCAGCAGCTTGAGGTGTGGGCCTGCGGTGTGAATTCAGGCACCAGCACGACCAAAGTCCCGGACATGCAAACGGAACGATTGCTCAACGCAGGACTCTCCAGACCACGCAGGCTATACCGGGTTTGTGGAGGGAGTCCAGAGGTGGCCGGCCATGTGGAGCTCTGGGTTCCCCAATGGGTGGCCTGAACAAGGCTGCAGGGTTGCATAAGAACTAGGTGCCTCTGTGGCCTGAGCTGGGAACCACTGAATCTGTTTTCCTCCAGCAATGTTCTCCTTCACCCTCTGCCCAGAAGGCTTAATGTGCACACTTTAAAGGAGAAACACAGCCGAGTGCGGTGGCTCATGCTTGTAATCCCAGCACTTCGGGAGGCTGAGGCGGGCGGATCACGAGGTCAGAAGATCGAGACCATCCTGGCTAACACAGTGAAACCCCCATCTCTACTAAAAATACAAAAAAAAAAAAAAAAAAAAAAAATCAATTAGCTGGGCATGGTGGCAGGCGCCTGTAGTCCCAGCTACTCGGGAGGCTGAGGCAGGAGAACCGCGTGGACTTGGGAGGCGGAGCTTGCAGTGAGCCCAGATCGTGCCACTGCACTCCAGCCTGGGCAACAGAGCAAGACTCTGTCTCAAAAAAAAAGAAAAAAAATCCAAAGACTTGGAACCAACCCAAATGTCCATCAATGATAGACTGGATTAAGAAAATACGGCACATATACACCATCTCAAAAATAATAATAATAATAATGAAATAAAGGAGAAATGCTTAAGGGAATTCCGTTGTTCATTTGGAGAAGATATCCAGGGGTGCATTCAGAATTGGGAGGCAATAAATTGATAACGGACACAACCTTTTGTCATTCCTTTCTAATTGTCCCATTGTAGTCAGTGGGTGTAGCCAGTACAGATTCTTGGTAGAATACCACATTTCTTTTGTGTCCTACTGATACATAGGCAGTTTTGGTTAAAACTGTGTGTGTGTGTGTGTGTGTGTGTGTGTGTGTGTAAAACCTCTGCCTTCTCTATTTGTTAGGTACAGGGTTCTAAATAAATCTTATTGTTGAAATTTTTATAGCTCATCTTTCTTTTGTCTGGTTAATGTGATTTTAATCTGTCAATATGAATGTGGCTATTAATTTCACCTTTTATCATTTTTGCTTGGTTTATATTTTGAAGCTATGATGTGAAGTTTATAAAGGTACATGATGCTCTTGGTGGATTATTTTTGTTATTAATGGGAATTTTTCTTTTTGTGCCTTTGCATACTTTGTTGTTTACATTCATTTTGTCTGATTAATACCGCCATGTGAGCCTTCCTTTTTATTAGCACTTGTCTGGTGTATCTTTTCCTATACTTTTATTTTTAGCAGTCTTCGTGCCATTTTTTTCAGGTGTCATCACAAGAGACTAAGGAACTCATGGTTTAATTTTCTAAAACAATCTGAAAATATATGTTTTTCAACAGATGGACTAAAAGAGAGTATAAAGAGCACTGTATTCATTTGCTCAGGCTGCAGTAACAAAACACCACAGATTTGGTGTCGGAATCCACAGAAATGTATTGCCTCACAGTTCTGGAGGCTGGGAGTCCGAGGTCAAGGTGCTGGCAGGGCTGGCCTCCTTGGGGCCTCTCTCCTTGGCCTTGATGCCTCTGCGTGTGTTCTTCCCTCTGTGCCTGTTGTGCACCCCTGGGGTCTCCCTGTGTACCCCAACTTATCTTTTTTTTTTTTTGAGATGGAGTTTCACTCTTGTTGCCCAGGCTGGAGTGCAGTGGCGCAATCCTGACCCACTGCAACCTCCGCCTCCCAGGTCAAGTGATTCTCTGCCTCAGCCTCCTGCAGAATGCCCTTTTTCGATCCTCCCTGCAATTGGCTACTTTTATGATCCTGCTGATTGGAGCGTTTTACAGAGCGCTGATTGGTGTGTTTTACAGAGTGCTGATTGGTGCATTTTACAATCCTCCTGCTAGCTACAGAGCGCCGATTGGTGCGTTTTTACAGAGTGCTGATTGGTGCATTTTACAATCCTCTTGTACAATAGAAAAGTTCTCCAAGTCCCCACTTGACACAGGAAGTCCAGCTGGCTTCACCTCTCACAACCACCCCAAGGAAATTGAGGGTGAAGGGCAGGTCATGCACAGGATGCTGTCTTGATACTGAGAAAAGAAAGGTGGTGTTAACCACATAATTTCATGGCCAGGGGTGAGAGTTACATAGCAGAGGGGCTTTCTTTGGAAGGGCTGTCTAGAAGAAGAGTGTGTAACTCTGGGAAGGATAGGAAGAGGTGACACCTCCATGAGAAAAGGAACTTGGTCTTATTTGCCCCTGTCTCCCCAGTGCCTGTGGCTGGTGTGTGTCAAAGGGGCAGAGTCATTCCTGTGCAGTCGTGATGGTTAATTTTGTGTGTTAACGTAGCTCAGCTCTGGTGCCCAGTTGCTTGCTCAAACACCAGTCTGGATGTTGCTGGGAAGGTGATTTTTGGGTAAGGTGCACATAGTAAACGTTGAGTAAAGCAGACTGTCCTTTATATTTGGATGGGCCTCATTCGACCAGTTGAAGGCCTTAAGACCAAAGGCTGAGGTTCCCCGAAGAGGAAGGTCTGCCTCCAGACCCCCTCGTGACTCAAGACTGGAATGTCAGCTCCTCATGGAGTTCCCAGCCTGCCTGCCTGCCCTGTAGATTTCAGATTTGCCAGGCTCTGTAGTCAGGTGAGCCAATTCCTTGAAATAAATCTCTTTTTATACATGCTATTGGTTCACTTTCTCTGAAAATTCCTAATACTGTAGTTTTTTCATCTGGTGGTCCATTTGGCTGTCGCACTAACTTCTGTCTTGGGACAGGCTGAAAGTCAGAAGTCAGGTGTCTCCTAGACCCTCCATCCCCAAAGCACAGCCTCATGCCAAAATATGCCTTCATGTTAGTAGCGCTGCCCAGCCCTGCTCGGTTTTCTGAGATCCAGTTCCTACGAGACTGCGGTGCTCAGCTCTTTTCATCTCATCGGGTTCTGTGCCTCTGAGGCTGTTCCCTCTGAGACAAGATCCTGGGCCCTTTCTTTGTGGGCTGCTTCACCCCTGCTGAAATCACACAGAAGGCGGACAGTACATGTAGACAGGTCAGACAGACACACCAATGGCCAGCTGCAGCGTGTGGAGTGTGGAGTCTGCCCACAGCTGTGGCGAGATGGCTCTGTGGTGAGATCTGGGCTTTCTTGTGTGCTGAGGAATGCGAGCGTTTGCCATCCTTATCCAAGCTGCATCACTCAGGGCTGGCCCCTCTGAGGCTGCACTGTGGGTCCCACCCAGCCTCTGAGTGAGAATTGGCATACCAGCCAGATGCCGAGGTGATCTGTGCGTGTGCTGCAGGTTGAGAAGGGCTGCACTGGACACCTCCAGAAGGATGATCTGGGACCAGGGTTAGACAAGGCCCACGTCTGCTGCCCAGCCCTCTCCTCTTTGATGTCCTTTCTGCACCCGACACCTCTTCTTGACATTCCCTTTCCTTGGTTTATGTGATAAGACCTCTCTGTCTGCAACAGGAATGGTCTTATTCATCTTATTCACCTACCACGTATTAATAGTTCCCTGTGCCTTAAACCCGTGATTCAAAACCTGCTTCCCCAACTCTCCAAAGTCAGCCAAGCTAGAGGTTATGGGCCCAATCTTCCACAAGACTGCCCTCACTTCTGACACCAGCCACAAATTCAGGGGTCCTAAGGCCCATCTTTACTTCTTACCAGCTGACTATAATTTCAGGGGTTCCCATGACCAGTCTTAAATTAGATAATTTGCTAGAATGACTCACAGAACTCAGAACAGCACTATACTTAACAATGAAAGTTTCATTATAGCACCTATTTACAACCCGGAACCAGACAAAAGAAGGGACACCTAGGGTGAAGTCTGGGAGGCTTCCAGATGCAAAGCTTTGGCATCCTCAGAGATGCATTATCCTCCCAGCATCCTAGTGTGGCAGTAATCAAAGGGTATTGCCAACAAAGGAAGCTCACTTGAGCTTCATTGTGTAGAGTTTTTATCTGGGATTCTTTATGTAGATATGATGCATGATGAATTGAATCAGTGAATTGATTAAATCATTGGCTGTGTGGTTGAGCTCAATATTTAGCCTTCCCAGAGGTCAGGCCGGTAGCCCGTGTCTCCAGTCTCAAAGCCCCAGCCCTCTAGTAGCTAGTTGGCCTCTCCGCATGACCAGCCTCCATCCTGAATCATCTCTTGCATAAACTTTGGAACCCACCATGAATAACAAGGACACTCCTATCACTTGGAGATTCCAAGGATAGAGGCTCCCGCCAAGGTACCAGAAGGTCAGCCAAGTTCTTTATTACACACCAACTGATTGCCATGACTTAGTGGTTAATAAAGAGTGGGGCTTGGGGTTCCTTTAGATTTCAGGCCTGACACAACCCTTTGGATATAGACTACATGAAATCAAAGTGTTAAGAAGGGTGTATGCATGCTATTTGTTTACTTTGAAGAGTGACACTTGGAACCAGTGTCAGTTTTACAGGCTGCCCTGACTTGCTGGGGCACAGACTGTGAAGTACATATTCAGAATGAGTGAGGTGTTACCCTAGAGCAGTGGCTGTCAGACTTTCAGGCATCAGAATCCCCTGGAGATCTTGTTAACATGCAGACTTCAGGGTCCTGCCCCTGAGTTTTCATTGGTCTGGGGGAGGGCCCAAGAGTTTCTATGTCTGTGGAGTTCCCAGGTGACGCTGATGCTGCTGGCCCAGGGACCACACTTCCAGAAGCCCTGGAATAGACTCTGTGGTGGGTGTTTGAACTTTGGATTCTTGGCCATAGGTTTTTACATTACAATGACAGAATGGGAAATTTGGCAGGAATAAAGATCACTTCCACCCACAGGTTCCCGGGGAGGTCCTTCTTCCCTGGGCCCTGGCCTGGTGCCTCTGCCTAGCAGCTAGCTAACATTCAGGTTCCAGGTCTCACGTTTTGGTTGGACTTGAATGGCAATTGGTGGGCATGTGCAGGCTGTTCTTGCAGGGGGAGGGAGCGCTGCCACTGCTTGGGCTGCTAGGCTTGGGGCCTGGTCACCTGGGGCCCCTGCCCTTCCTTTAGTCTTGCCAGGCAGGCAGGGGTGTGAGGGCTTGCCACTGGGGCAGAGAACATTGAATGATTGCAATTGAGGGGTCATTAGGATTAATTAGTAAATAACTATCAGGGCTTAAAAAATAGGTTCAGGAACAGCCTGGGAGGGCCGTTGGGTGTGTTTTCCCAGTTTGAGGGGAAAGCATGAATTGACTACTATCTCAGGTGGGGGCTCCTGTGCGAGGACCCTGCTCAGGCCAGTTAAGTGACAGTGGATGTGGCCTGCAAATGCTGTTTTCTCTCATGTTCAGTGAGGGTGGTGGAATTAGGGGTGTGTGTGGGGGACCTTGGGGGTGCCATGTGATGATTAATTGTAGTCTGTCTCAGATGTGGAAGCGGCCAGTCTGTTTTTCTGGGACATCATCATGGGATTTTTATTATCGATTTCAACAGTGAGACTGCTGTCTCATTATGTGACAAGAGATCGATGTGCTGCTCCACGTTTGAAGCAGGGGTTCCCCACGATGTGTGGGCCCTGGACCAGCAGCCTCAGCATCCCCTGGGCACGTGTGAGCCGTGCACACTCCCAGGTACCCCCTGACCTGCTGAGCCAGAAGTTCTAGGGATGGGGACCCGGCCCCGCAGGTGGCTCTGCTACATGGGAAGAAACTGTTGGGATGCAAAGCAGGCCAGAGAGGGTGGGAGCAGACAAAGATCTGAGGCTGCATGTGGATCCCTCAGGGTGCCAGCTGTCACCCCTGAGCACCCCCCTACCTGGGGAAGCTTTGGCAACTTTCCCAGTTGCAAGCCAAGGCCCAGGGACTCCACCACTGGTGACTCCCTCACCTGGCCCTGGCTGTGCCCTTTGGCTCAGGGCTGGGCCCGGGAGGCTAGAGAGATGCCAAGATTCATTGCCAGAGGCAGCCTTGCCCCTCCCTTGTGTCCTTGTAGGCAGAGCCCTCACCCTTATGCCTTCCCACCACCCACCAGTCACACCTCCTTGCCCAGGCCTCAGTGCCTGACATATGGCCTGAATACATATGTATTTTTTGGTCTTAAAAAACTATTTAAAAAAAATATCTACAGACTCTCCCCTTACCAGGTTTTTCTTGGGGAAGAAAATGTTGCTTAGTAGACAAATTGCCCCCAGGTCTCCTTCAGGGAGGATGAGCATCACCTGCATTGAGGAAGGGGCTTCATCAGAGATGCTTACTTCAGAGTGAGCCTCACTAGCAACCACAGGGGGCACAGCTAGGACGGGAGGCAGTGCTGCTGAGCCAAGGGGTGGTGGGACCAGCTCTGGAGAAACCTGGTGGGGTGTGGGGTGAAGCTGTCTCCACCCCAGCAAGCAATGTGGGGCCTCCCCACTGGACTGGGAAACCGTGTGTGACGGTTTGGGGTGCAGAGACCCCAGTTGACCTTCAAAGGAGGGGTGGCCAGAGGCCCAGCAGGTGACTCCCACACTTCTTTTACATCATCTCCTACTAAACACCCCAGAGTTCCCTGCTTCTTACAGTGGTAACATTTGTTTAAAAGTTGTGCATTAAATAGACTGGGCATGGTGGTTCATGCCTGAAATCCCAACACTTTGGGAGGCAGAGGCAGGCAGATCGCTTGAGTCTAAGACTTTGAAACCAGCCTGGGCAACATGGTGAGACCCTGTTTCTACAAAAAATACAAAAATTAGCCAGGCAAGCTGGTGTGTACCTGTAATCTCAGCTATTTTGGAGGCTAAGGTAGGAGGATTGCTTGAACCTGGGAGGTGGAGGTTGCAGTGAGCTGAGATCACACCAGTGTACTCCAGCCTGGATGACAGAGTGAGACCCTGTTTCCAAAAAAGAAAAAAGAAAAGTTTTGCATAAATAAAGTTAAATTATTTAAATTATTTAAAATAAAAGTTAATTATTTAAAATAAGCTAGGAGAAACTTGCTACTTAAAGACATCTTTTGGGAGATTTTTTATTCAGAAGATAATCATTTATCAGAGTGATTGAGTAACCTGTAATTTATCCAGTTGAGTTCAATTTCAGCATTTGAGTTTCATGTTTACCCTTTTAGCAGCTATCATTGAATCCCTCTTGGTCACGCCAGAGCACACTTAAATATGAGATGCAGCCCCTGCCTCCGTTGGCTTATGGACTGGGTGGGTGTGTAGCCACCGTGTACAGAGGTTAAAGACGGTTCTAGGGACCAGGCAAACAGGCTGGGGTGAGTTGCCAGAAGGATGATCTGAATCATTGTGTGAGATTACAGGTTGCCCATCACCATGGCCAGTGCCTCCAAGGGTTTGTTGGGATTAGATGGGCAGCTTCCAGGCCTTTCAGGAGAGGAGGGTCTTTAATGTCTTTTGTGGGTGAGGACCTGAGGCAAACAGGGAGAGACAGCCAGAGTTAGGTGGGGCTGGAAGAAATCAGGCCAGAGTGACTGGGACCCTTGACTCTCATTGTTAGAGGGTGTTTGTCCATTTTGTCCTCGTATGATGTAGTACCACAGACTGGGTAATTTCTAAAGAAAAGAAGTGTACGGCCGGGCGCGGTGGCTCAAGCCTGTAATCCCAGCACTTTGGGAGGCCGAGACAGGCGGATCACGAGGTCAGGAGATCGAGACCATCCTGGCTAACATGGTGAAACCCCGTCTCTACTAAAAAATACAAAAAACTAGCCAGGCGAGGTGGCGGGCGCCTGTAGTCCCAGCTACTCGGGAGGCTGAGGCAGGAGAATGGCATAAACCCGGGAGGCAGAGCTTGCAGTGAGCTGAGATTTGGCCACTGCACTCCAGCCTGGGCGACAGAGCAAGACTCCGTCTCAAAAAAAAAAAAAAGAGTATTTGGCTCACAGTTCTGGAGGCTGGGAATTCCCAGAGCATGGTGCCAGCATCTGGTGAGGGCCTTTGTGCTACCTCATAACATGGCGGAAGACATCACATGGCAAAGAGACAGACAAGATAGGGGCTGAACTTAACCTCTATGAGGAGCCTTCTCCCTGGATGATGGCATTAATCCATTCCTGAGGGCAGGGACCTCATGGCCTAATCACCTCTTCAGCATACTGTCTCTCTTTTTTTTTTTTTTTTTTTTTTGAGACGAAGTCTTGCTCTGTCGCCCAGGCTGGAGTGCAGTGGCACGATCTCTGCTCACTGCAAGCTCCGCCTCCCGGGTTCATGCCATTCTCCTGCCTCAGCTTCCCGAGTAGCTGGCACTACAGGCACCTGCCACCACGCCTGGCTAACTTTTTATATTTTTAGTAGAGACGGGGTTTCACCATGTTAGCCAGGATGGTCTCGATCTCCTGACCTCGTGATCCACCCGCCTTGGCCTCCCAAAGTGCTGGGATTACAGGTGTGAGCCACCACGCCCGGCCCCAGCATACTGTCTCTTAATACTGTTATAATGGCAATCAAATTTCCACGTGAGTATTGGCAGGGACTTCTGAACCACAGCAGAGGGACTGCCTTCCCTGTGGATCCTGGTGTCCTGCACCCTGAACCCAGTCTACTCGCTGACTGGCACCTCTAGTTTTGCCCCCAGGACTCTGTGAGCTCCAACCAAGGCAGCTGGTGCTGTGCTTGCCAGCTCTGTGCTTTGACGACAACTTCTGCCGTCCCCACACCGTCTAAACTCTAGGGTCTCTTCTTCGTTTTGGTGTTGGGGGACTCGGGCTTACCACAGAGCTCCCTTCCAGGCACTTCCTTCCACAGCACCCGGGAAATTCCCTTTTCTGGCTCCAAGTAACCTAGCCTCTGAGGGATACTTGGGAATTAACAGAACCTCAGCTATGGAGAAGCTCAGAGGATTGGGGGATTGAAACCGTAGGTCATCCTTGAATGGTTAGCTTTTGAAAACAATTTTGCATTTTTTCCATGATATGGAAATGCTGAACCAAATCAGCAAGCTGCACTTTGAAACTTTGATAGTTGAGCTTCCTGGTTTTGTGACTAGAGCCCTCAAGACAGTACTGAAGCATTAGGCTAATGGTAGGGACAGAAGCCCAGACTCTATCTGGAGTAGGGGCCCTGGAGGGACACATACCCACTTCCTTCTTGGCTCGGTCCTATATGCATGCAATTTTTTTTTTTTTCTGAGACAAAGTCTCACTCTGTTGCCCAAGCTGGAGTGCAGTGGGGCGATCTCGGCTCACTGCAACCTCGGCCTCCTGGGTTCAAGCGATTCTCCTGCCTCAGCCTCCTGAGTTGCTGGGATTACAGGTGCACACCACCACACCTGGCAGATTTTTGCATTTTTAGTAGAGACGGGATTTCACCATGTTGGCCAGGCTGGTCTCGAACTCCTAACCTCATTATCCGCCTGCCTTGGCCTCCGAAAATGCTGGGATTACAGGTGTGAGCCACCACACCCGGCACATGCGTTTTTTAGAAGGACCTTGAGATGATTTACTATTGTTGATCAAGGAAGAAGATGAATGTGGGGAGATATGCTGCCTTAAAAGTGTCCTTTGAACATGCAGCCTTATTTCAGCCGCATGTCAGGGTGTGAAGAGAAGGGAGAGCTGTGTGTGTGTGTGGGTGTGTGTGTGTGTGTATCAGGGTTGCTGCTGGGGAGTTGCATTGCTTCCCTAAGGCCCACCAGGGAGATTACTGTGAGGGGGTCAGACAGGGCCTTTGAAGTTTTATGTGTTATTAAAGAAGGTCACATGTTATTACCACAAAGACCTGGGATACCTGCAGCAGGGAGTGGTGGTGGAGAGGCTGTCAGGCCAGCCCGTAACAGCACAACTCTCCCGTTCCTTACTCAGTTCCTCCTTATCCTCCTGGCATCCAGCTCCGCATCAGAAACTGTGAACCCTGAGAGACGATGGGGCCATGGACCCTTCACATTTTTGTCATATTCATTATAGTGGTTCTCAGCCTTGGCTGCTTGTCAGCTACCCGGAGTGTCCAAATTCTCCTCACCCAGAAATTCTGACCTCATGGAGCTGGGACAGGATCCAGGAATTGATGTTTTTTATAAAACTCCCCAGGTTGATTCTAGCATCCAACTGGGGTTTAGACCTAAGAACCAGAGCCCGCCAGTTTTCATGTGGTGTGACCTCTCCTGCTGATGATGTCAGGTCTAGCTGAACACTGATGGGCACTGATATGTGTCTGATGAATCGAATGAAATAAAAGCAGGTTTTAACTTAATGTACCTCCCAAAATCTATGAAGAGATCAATGGAGGACATACGGTGCTGTCCAGGATGGAGTAAGCCCACTATTGCCCATTTCACTCACTGATTAGAACTCAAAACTCTGAACAGAATGAAAAGCAGCCCCACTGGGAAGCGGGTTAGAGTTGGAAGGCCCAGCACACTAGAACTGAGTTTCTCTGGTTGGGTTTTTTCCTCCTTTGATCTGAGTGCTGACTGATTTGGGAAATAGCGCTATGGGCAGAGGCAGCAGAACTCTGTGAGAAATCCGTCTTTCTGGCCAGGGAATTGAAAAGACGAGCCCTGCAAGCCAAAGAATAGGAGGGATCCCTGTTTTGTTTTGTCTTTTCCTCTCTCCTGGCCCTGCCAGACCCAGAGCAGTAGCACCTACAAGCCTGAGAGAAAATCCAGCTCTCTGGGTGGAGGAACCGGTTATTATATAAAGGTGGTGGGAAGAATCCCCATTTTTTTTTATCTTTCTCCTTCTGCTTTGCCCTCAGCAGGGGCTGCGGTTGCAAGAAACTATGAAACAGTGTGATGTGTTAGGCTAAAACTCTGAGAGAGCCCCAACTTTATGGGCAGAGGAACCAGGAAAAGGGTCATCTGGTAGTAGAAGAATATGGAAGATATCTTGGAGAGAGGAAATCTGGAAAAGAGGGTTTATTTAGCTTTTGGAACCAACTCCACGTATGGGGCATACCCAGAGAACCATAGCAAAGGCTTTGGAATTAAGCTGCAATAGAAACCATGGCCCAGGTCCCAGACTTCATCCCTGAATAGCTCGTGCTTGAAGCCAACTCACAGAGCACAGCAAAGGGTTTTGAAACCGCACTGACATTAGCACCATCCCCCAACGAAGGGGAGCCGGAGCTTGTGTTCTGAACCTGAGTGGATCGATCGCCTGGTGAAGCAGACACATGAAAATCAGCATTCTCTACATTCTCATTCAACATTTTCAATCAGCGTTAAAAGGTCTGGGATGCAATCTACAATTATTTGGGATACAAAGAAGCAAAAAAATCTGACCTTCAGTCAATCAATTAAAAATATTTTTTAAACGGGCAATTCTCAAGGGAAAAGGCAATTAACAAATGTCAACCCTGAGATGACATAGATGTTGAAATTATCAAAGACTTTAAAGTGACTGTTACAACCATGTTCCATGAGGTAAAAGATGGATACTTCTGAAATTAATAGAAACAGAGAAATTTGCAGCAGAGCAATATAAACAAAAAAGAAAAAAATAGGAATTTTGGAATGAAGTAAAAATATTACTGGACGAGCTCAAAAGAAAATGTGTATGACAGAAGAAAGAAATCTAAGTTAGCTCTAAGTAGATCAATAGAAATAATCTTGAATAAAAGAAAAATGAGTTTAAGAAATGAGTAGGCTGGGTGTGATGGCTCATGCCTGTAATCTCAACACTTTGGGGGAGGCCAAGGTGGGAGGATCCCTTGAGCCGGGAGTTTAAGATCAGCCTGGGCAATATGGTAAGAACTCTTCTCTACTAAATAAATAAATAATAAATAAATAAATAAAATGTTGCTGAGCATGGTGGCACACACCTGTAGTGCCAGCTACTCAGAAGGCTGAGGCAGGAGGATCACTTGATTCCCCGAGGTTGAGGCTGCAGTGAGCCGTATTTGTGCCACTTCACTCCAGCCTGGGTGACAGAGTGAGACCCTGTCTCAGAAAAAATAAAAAGCAATTATTTAAAAAAGGTATCATTTACAATAGCATCCCCCCAAAAAAGAAATATGTATAAATAAGAAAATATGCAAGATCTGTATGCTGGAGACTAAAATATGCTGATGAGGGAAATCAAGGACTCAACTACATGGAAAGACGTATTTATATATTGCAAGATTCAGTATAGTTGTGAATTCTCCCCAAATCGACCTGTAGATTCATTACAATCCCAATCAAATTTCCAGCAGGATTTAAAAAAATAGATATTGATAATGGGATTCTAAAATGTATATGGAAGAATAAGGGATCAATGGTGGAAACAATAGTTAGATCCCAGGTGAAAAAATATTCCTGATTACATGTGGGAGAATTTCCCAGAAGATGAAAAACAAGGAAACTCTGAACTTTGAATAAAGGGCGCATGATCCTTATGGACTTTTTTAGTTCATTAGGGCTGCTATAAGAAGTCCACAGACTGGGTGGCATAAACAATAGAAGCTTACTGTCTCAGTTCTGGAGGCTGGAAGTCCCAGATCGAGGTGTCATCAGGACTGGTGCCTCGTGAGGGCTGTGAGGGAAAGTCTGTCCCATGCTTCTCCATTTGCTTGTGGTGGTTTGCTGGCCATCTCTGATGTTCCCTAGCTTTTAGAGCCCTGCCTTCAGCCCGTTTGTGTGACTGTCTCCACAGTTCCCCTCTTTAAAGGACACCAGTCCTATTGGGTCAGGGCCTACCCAAATTGTATCTCAACTAATTACATCTGCAGTAATCCCCTTCCTCTCTCCGTCCCTCCTTCCGTCCCTCCCTCCGTCCCTCTGTTCGTCCCTCCCTCTCTCCCTCCCTCCCTCCCTGCCTTCCTGCCTTCCTGCCTGCCTGCCTGCCTGCCTGTCTGCCTTCCTGCCTTCCTGCCTTCCATCTCACTCTGTTGCCAGGCTGGAGTGCAGTGGCCTGATCTCAGCTCACTGCAACCTCTGCCTCCCGGGTTTAAGCAAGTCTCCTGCCTCAGCCTCCCGAGTAGCTGGGACTACAGGTGCGTGCCACCACCTGTATTTTTAGTAGAGACAGGGTTTCACCGTGTTAGCCAGGATGGTCTCAATCTCCTGACCTCGTGATCTGCCCACCTCGGCCTCCCAAAGTGCTGGGATTACAGGAGTGAGCCACCACACCCGGCCACAGTGATACTATTTCTAAACAAAGTATATTCTGAGGTATGGGGGATCAGGACTTGAACATATGCATTTTGAGGGGACATGATTCAGCCATAACATGGCTGTGGCTTATTTTAAATCTACACAGTGCTGCGTGCACTTGGAAATGACTAGAAAAATGTGAAAATCACAGGGCAACCAACAGAAACAGATTTTTCCCCCTTGAGTCTTGTGGCCGCTTCTCTGGGGGTGACAGGTATCTTTGTCTGAGAGGACGGATCTGGTAGAGGGTGTATTTAGCAGCGTACTTCTTCACACAGGGTCCTGGCAGCTGCAGAAGCTGCGCCCCCTTCTCCAGCATGTTAAGAAAAAGGTCAGTGCTGGTAATGTTCTGTGTTCAGTTGCCCTCTTATCTGGATCTCGCTTTTCCCCTAAAGGCATCCAGGAGCAAACATGACATGCAGAGGTAGACTTTGCCAAGGCACCGCTATTTCCAGAGGTTCTTGTGGGAGAGAGTAGACTTCTTACTGTAACCCAGGAAGAACAGCAAATACCTGCCGGGCCAGAAGTGCGCACAGTTACTCTGTTCCTGTTATGGCATTAATGCTGCTTTCAGGTGTGGACTACACTGTGAGATATTGAAAATGCCATTTCCTGGAGACTAGTATTGATGAAGGTCTGACAGCAGTTTTAATGATATGTAAAGGGCAGATTATCGCCTTTTGCTTATTTGGAGATGAGGATGCAGTGGGGCAGATGTCCCAGCATATTCAGTACCCAGAAGGAAGAAGTTAGGCCTGACATTAACCCCAGGCTTCTTCCAAGGGCTGCTGAGACTTAACACCCTTCCCACTGCAGAAATGTCACCTGACAGGTATGGCTGCCCAAGGCTTCCCGGGCTGCAGAGGGCTTTCAGTCCATGGTGCTTGTCTTTTTTATGTTATTTGTCTGTAGAAGTACCGTAGCCAGGAATGACGAGAGGAAGGAAATAGGTACCGTCGTCCCATCACTCGAAGGCAGCCCTTGCTAACGTCTTAATGCATCTCTTCACAGTTGATTCTATGTTTATTTGGTTGTGAATAAATCATAACAATGCATATTACATGCTAAGCCTTTTGTAAATATTTCAGACACCACAGAAGTGTCTTGTGCATATGCTAACAGTGATTCACCTAGGATCCTGATATTGAAGGTTTAGTGTGTGCTCAATATTTTTATCCGTTTCACTGCCATTTTCCAAAGAGAAACACATCCCTTTGTGACTCTAAGCTAGGTTAGAGAGCCTTGCTTGGCAGTGTTGGACATCAGTATGGTTTTTGGAAGATTAATTTATTAGTGTCTTTCCAGAGCTTGCGGTTGCCCATGATCTTGAAGTGAAATACTTATTCAGTGGCTTTTGTCTGAAATGCTTGGGCTGATCATGCAAGCATTCTCCAGGACTGTTCAAACCCACGTCGTGTATAGTGAAAGCAACTAAATTATATGTGAAAGGAACAAAATAATATTATCTTTACAACATGCGAGACCAAATGGGGGACAAGATTGGTGTCAGGAACAATTTGGCTGAGTCTGTTTCTCATTTGTATGATACGTTTTCACCCAGCCTGTATTGTGGTCACTGAATAGCTATTTTTCATCTGGTCTGCTATATTACCAGCTCTTCTAAGCACCAGCTAATGCTATTTTCCCGTGCAAAAGAAAAACATGGTTTAGAATAAGGACACTGGAGCCCTTTATTGTTGACAATGAGCCTTTATTTCCCACATCTCATTAGGATGTTTCAGGAGGCGAGTGGCGAGCACGGTGTCGGGGGCCGCATTTCCTATTGATTTATGTGCTGTTATAGAATTAATTGAGTCTGGACATGGGGACTCATTTTCTTGGACATGTAGCAGGTAATCATGCTTCTCCTGTACATTTGAATTGCTTTCCAGATGGTGTGTTGTACAGGATTTATCTTTAATATGATTGACTAGAAGCAAAGGACCTGAGTATGTTTGCATACATGCTCTGCAGTGCAAAGCCCCCAGCCCCCACTGTAGAGACGGTTAACTCCCTCCTGGGCTCATCTGAGGACCTGGGCCATGGATTGTCACTGTAAGTAACAAAGACAGTTTCAAAGGGTCCTGGATAAAGGCTCTGGGAGGAGAGAAAACGCCTGTAGTATATTATGAGGGAAACGCAGAATAAACAGCATTGCTTATTATGCAAAACCAGGACATAATGTGGGTTCAGCAGGGGAATAGTTAGTGTCTCAGTCAGCTTAGGCTGCTATATCAAAAAACGCCATAGACTTGGTGGCTCCAACAGCAGACATTTATTTCTCACAGTTCTGTAGGCTGGGAAGTCTGTGATGAAGGTATGGGCAGGTTCCGTGTCTGGTGAGGTCTGTCTGCTTTCTGGTTCATAGGTGGCCGTCTCCTTTCTGTGTCCACATGTGGTGAAAGGGGCAAGGCAGCTCTCTGGCTTCTTTTTCTTCTCTCTCTCTCTTCCCACCACCGCCCAGGTTTGAGCGATTCTCCTTGCCTCAGCCTCCCAAGTAGCTGGGATTACAGGTACATGCCACTATGCCTGGCTAATTTTTTTTTTTTTTTTTTTTTTTTTTGTATTTTTAGTAGAGATGGGGTTTCACTCTGTTGGCCAGGCTGGTCTCAAACTCATGACCTTGTGATCTGCCTGCCTCGGCCTCCCAAAGTGCTGGGATTACAGGCGTGAGCCACCGTGCCCGGCCTGGGGTCTCTTTCATCAGGGCACAGTCCCACTCATGAGCTCCACCCTCATGACCTCATCACTCCCCAAAGACCCCACCCCCTAATGCCATCACACTGGGGGTCAGGATTTCTGCATGTGAATTTTGTCGGGGGATGCAGACATTCAGTCTGTAGTGGTCAGATGATACCTATTCAGCTGGGAAATAGGATGTAGCCATTAAAACGATACCTATGGAGAGCTTGTGTTGTTTACCACGTGTTAAAAGAGAACAACATGGATCTGTGTTTACAGTAAGGTCTCAGCTATGCAAAAGAGATGCACAGATAAAAGACTGGAAAGAAAGAAACCACCAAATGAACACCGGCTTTCTCCGGGTGGGACAACTGCGAGTGGGCCTCCATTCTTCTCTGTGTCTCCTATTGAGAACACTGAGCAAAACAGATTGTAGTCCTCAGTGCTGGGAGGTGATGTGCCCTCAGAAGCAGTCACCCTCTGAGTACAGAAGTCTGCCCACATCAGTTTCACAAATGATGTGCTAGATGATTAGTCATATCTGCGGCTCTCTCCTGCCCTCCTACAGGGCAGCTGTCCCCATGTAACAGTTGTATCCCTAGAAGGAGTATGCGGTTAAAGTAATTGGAGATCTTTAGGCCAGACGTTTTGAGAGTCTGGCAGCCCAGAAAGCTGGAATTTGGCAGCTATGTGGGACCTTCCTTCAGGCACTAAAGGGCTTTCTGAAAAAGTTGCTTACACGTTGAGGTGTCTTAAATGGAATTCTTTATCTAATCAGGCTGCAAACTGCTTCTGTGCAAAAGGCAATGTGTTAGTTCCTTGCAGGAGTATACTTTTAGTGAACTAAATGAGATACCAGAAATCCAGTAGGAGAACTCTTTCTTTGAAAGAACCGCTTATTTCTGCCTACACTTTTGCCCACCTTTCCTTCTCACCTCCCCTTGACCACAGCCTACCTTTGTGGCTTGGGAATTATCTGCTGTGCTCTGCATAGCCCCTTCCTGCCAGGCCACCCACCTTTGCCCTTGTTTGAAGAAGCTGGGGACAGTTGTCCTCGCTCTCCATCCCCTGGAGTAGGGGAAGAAGGCTTGGAATGTGGTGGGCCTAGGCTACCAAGGGAGGGCTTTGTATTTGTTGACAAGGAGATCAGATCCATTCCCTGGGCAGTCACCAGAGACCTGCAAGCCTCTATTTAGAGCAGTTTTCAAGTGCAGTGTTGGACCTCTGACATGAGAACCACCTGCAGCTCTGGACCTTTGGCCCACCACCTTGGAATCTTGGACCATGAACCTGCACACTCTCCAGGTGGGCCTTGTGCCCACCGAAGTGAGTGAATCACTGCATTGGAGGAGTAAGTCTTAGCTTTCCACAGGGACCTCTCCCCGCTTTCTGCAGTCCCTCCAAGATGCACCCGTATTCCATTGCAGAGATGCACTTTGCATACACAGCCAGGGACAGTGTCACCTGGCCACAGCCACTCCCAGCCACCTGTGTCAGCAGAGTTCCCTGTTCCCATCTAAGACATTCACCTTATCAGGTATCCTCTCCTGGACCACTTCATTGACATTTTCCTTAACTCCCTTTATGTAGTGTTTATGGAGTACAGGCCTGCACTGGTTACTCTCTTCTTTAACTCACTTCAAGCCCTGCAGGCACATACTGTCATTTTCAATTTCCTAAGGAGAGGAAGGCCATCTCCCCATTAAATATCTTGCCCCAGGCCTCACAGTAAACAGAGGTCTGAATTGAAACAAGGACCTTCAGTCTTCATCTTTAACAGGAGGGCCCTTTGTCTTATACCAATAGTGCCTCGGTAGGTTCAGTGTAATTCTGTGGAGTCTTTGAAGACATGGCTGCCTTCCTGGGCAGCTGCTGTGGGTCGCTTACCCTTTGTACCCATGGGAAAGAGAACTGGATCAGAATGTCTGTAGTGTCAAACTCAGGAAAAGAGCTGCCGCTAGCCAGTGCTGGCATTGTAGTCATGGTGAAAAACGGGATCATTACCAGTCCACAGCCAAGCCACATATTGCAGCCGGAGGCAACAGGAAAAATCAAGAATACCAATCCTGTCTTCATTTAAAATGTTGATATTTTGTTCATCATGGATTTATTTTGTATTAATTTTGATTTTTAAAGCATTGCTTTAAAATATTATTTATTTGGATTGCTTAGGTTTTTGGGGCCTCCCTTGTCTCCCCCTGGTTCAGCCCTGGTAAAGTGAAAGCATTTTCGTCACAATGAGGAGTAAGTCAAGGGTGCCTCTTAGTGCCGTTGTTAACTGTGCAGGGAAGTGCAAGGCAGGATAGTTAGACAAGATGACCACATGCTGGAAAGGGGAAGCAAAATGATGACTTCTGAAGGTGACATCATTTACCTAGAAAAACATCATTTACCTAGAAAAACATCATTTACCTAGAAAAACATCATTTACCTAGAAAAACATCATCATTTACCTAGAAAAACATCATCATTTACCTAGAAAAACATCATCATTTACCTAGAAAAACATCATTTACCTAGGAAAACATCATTTACCTAGAAAAACATCATTTACCTAGAAAAACATCATCATTTACCTAGAAAAACGTCGTTTACCTAGAAAAACGTCGTTTACCTAGAAAAACATCATCAACTACAAACTATTAGTATTTAAAAATAGCTTAGTAAAACCTATTTTTACAAAATCAGTATCATTTTCTTCTGTATACCAACAATAACCAGGTAAATATGTAAGGAAGAGGAGATCTATTCACAACAGCCACAAAAATATTATATTTAAGAAAAAACTTCATATGAGATGTCTACAGCTATAAAGAAATTTACAAAGCTGTTGAGAGGCATTTAAGGCTTGAATAAATAGGAAGATTTTTTTGGGGGTGAAATTGGGTAAAAAGACTCAGTGTTGTTAAGTATGAAAAATTTCTGAGGCTGGGCGCGGTGGCTCACTCTTATAATCCCAGCACTTTAGGAGACCGAGATGGGCAGATCACTTGAGGCCGGGAGTTGGAGACCAACCTGGCCAACACGGAAAAACCTCTTCTCTACAAAAAATACAAGAATTAGCTGAGGGTGGTGACACATGTCTGTAATCCCAGTCACTCAGGAGGCTGAAGCACAAGAATCACTTTAACCCGTGAGGCGGACTGCCGTGAGCCGAGATCGTGCAGCACTTTAGCCTGGGTGACAGAGTGAGACCTTGTCTCAAAAGAAAAAACATTCCCTAAAGTAATTTATAACTTAAAGTTACTCCAGCCAAGATTTCAGTGGAATACTGGGTACACTTGAAACCACTAACTCCTAAGTTCTTTTGGGAGAATAAATTTGAAAATAGCAAGGGAAGATGAAAAAATGAGAATAATGAGAGAGAACTTGCCTCATGTCATATTAAAATATGCTCTAAAGTCATAATAATGAAAATGGCATGGTACTGTTTCTGGGCAGATAGAAATGACATAGACTAGAAAGTCCAGGGACAGATCTAATTTTATGTAAGAATTTAGTGTATGATGGCTGGACGCGGTGGCTCACACCTGTAATCCTAGCACTTTGGGAGGCTGAGGCGGGTGGATCACGAGGTCAAGAGATGGAGACCATCCTGGCCAACATGGTAAGACCCCATCTCTACTAAAAGAAAAAAAAAAATTAGCTGGGCATGGTGGCGTGCACCTGTAATCCCAGCCACTTGGGAGGCTGAGGCAGGAGAATCACTTGAACCTGGGAGACGGAGGTTTCAGTGAGCCAAGATCACACTACAGCATTCTGGCCTGGCAACAGAGCGAGACTCAGTCTCAAAAAAAAAAAAAAAAAAAAAAAAAAAAAATTAGTGTATGACATGCAGGGTGACCAGCCATCCCAGTTCCTCTGGAACTGAGTGTTTCCTGGGACATGAGACTTTGAGTGTTAAAGTTGAGATGGTTGGTCACTGTAAGACGTGAGAAACAGAATGGCCTATTTAATAAAGGGTATTGGGTTATCTAAGTAAAGCCGTGGTGCCCACACTTTGCTGTATATTGGAATCACCTGGGAAACCTTTAGGACTACTGATGCCTGGTTCCTGTCTGAGGCATTCCAGGGTCATTGGTATGAGGTGTGACCCAGGCATCAGGATTTTTAATGGGTAACAAAGCTTGAAAATCACTGGGGTAACCATCATGGGGAACACGAAGCTGCTCCCTACCTTGTATGTGTAAACTTTCTCATGGGTTAAATATTTCTATGTAAAGAATAAAAGATTCTAGACAGTGACTGGATTTGCTTGCTCCAAGGGAAGAAGTTTGAACTCTTCCATGAAAAGTCTGGAACTTCTAGAGCTGGGGGCAGGTGCAGCACACAGACTCAGGGAGTTTCAGGGGAGCACCTTATTCCTGTGCCTCTAGGAGGGGTGGACACTTTCCCTGGAAGCAAGCAGATCTGGCTGAGGACAGCCTATCTCTGTCGTACCTAAAAAATACAGGCACCTCTTCACATCTCAACAATAAAGTCCCAGATCACTGCCCTGACTGCCTCCAGCTCATCATAAAATCATCTCCCATTGTATCTTACACTGTCCAGCCATCCACCACTCACTGAGAGACCTGCACTGGTGTCTTAGGGACCCTTTGTTGCCAGCAAGAGCAAAGACAGGTCACATGCCACATCTTGCTGAAAAGTGAGTTAGTGTTTTGGAAGGTCAAATGGAGGAACTAATTTATACCACACAGAAAAAAAATGTGAAATGGGTACTATGAGTGTCAAGTTAAGTGATTTGGAGGGCAAATTCCAGAGATATTCCAGGAAGAGGAAAAGGCCATTAGGGAGAGAAACAAAGAAATAACAAGAATCTTCCTGTAGCTAAAGATGTGGGACTTGATGTGGAAAGGGCTCAGCAAATGAATCTCACATAAAATTAATGAGACCCTCGTAAAATTAAAAAAGACCCTTATCCAGACATAGTTGGCTGGAATTTCTGAACTCTAAGAGTGGAGAGGAAATTGTATCAGCTTCCAGACAGAAGGAATAGATTTTTGTACCAAGGTAAAAAGAATCTGATTAGAATTAAAGTGCACATCTGCGAGGCTGTAAGCTAGAAGATAGTGGAACAGTGTTAGCAAATCATTGTGAAAAGGATGCAATGCAATAATCTTTTTTTTTTTTTTTTTTTTTTTTTTTTTGAGATGGAGTCTCACTCTGTCGTCCAGGCTGGAGTGCAGTGGCCGGATCTCAGCTCACTGCAAGCTCCGCCTGCCGGGTCTACGCCATTCTCCTGCCTCAGCCTCCCGAGTAGCTGGGACTACAGGTGCGCACCACCTCGCCCGGCTAGTTTTTTGTATTTTTTTAGTAGAGACGGGGTTTCACCGTGTTAGCCAGGATGGTCTTGATCTTCTGACCTCGTGATCCGCCCATCTCGGCCTCCCAAAGTGCTGGGATTACAGGCTTGAGCCACCACGCCCGGCCAACAATGCAATAATCTTATACCCAGCAAAGATATCATTCTGTGTGTGAGATCAGAGCCATTTTATAGACACAAAAGGGTTACCTCCTAACTAAACAAAATGACTCTAACAATTATTTTTACAAAATAAAAATGAAATCCCCCTAAATAGTTCAAGAGAAAGAAATGCAAAAAGTATAGGAAGCAGTGGTAAGTGATGAATTGAGTAATTGTAGTCCAAATTACATGGTTGTGGTAGTGTTACACATCTGGGATAAATTTTTCTGAAATCATTTGAAGGCTTGGAGAGCTTGTGGGAAACACCAGTGGAAAATAAACTCCTGGTTCTGTTGTAGTTCTCCTACAGTGTCCTCAGTGTTTTCATGTTTGAAAACTTGGACAGTATTTTAATAGGATCGGGGACTGTTCCATGTTATTGTAGTGTGTATTTTAGTCCTTATGTCTTATATTGGCCCAGAGAATATTTTATTTAGTGTTGGTATACATATTTCTATGTGTATATTACAGATTTTATTCCCGTGGATGACAGAGAATTTGAAGTTAAGATAGTAAGAGTACTGTGTACTTTAGTTCATTCTCTAACAAGTGTGTACCTACCTTCAATGTGCACAGCTTGGTGTCTACAGCCTGGCGACATACAGGGATGCCATAGAGACAGCACCGCTGTGCAAGGAATGGGAGCTGTGTGCTCATGTGCCAGTGACGTACCATCTGCCCTTTGCTGTCCTGACAGTTAAGACATGGACATCTGGTTGCGTGTTAGCAGCTGCATTCAGCACATGCTTCTGAGAGACGGTCTTGAGGAATGTAGTTACTGGTGATTGTGTCTGAGAGTTGTGGTTGCTAAGTCCCTGACATCACTCCTGCAACCTGTTTCTTGTGACTGGCTGTCCTCTGTGAAGATAAGAATTCTGGTGTCAAACTGTGTGTGGTCTTTGAGACAGCTCAGTGTTCTTGATGTGTCCTCTGACACATCTGGGTTGCTGATGTCTTAGTGAGTGCTGGCCCCTTGTTCTCTTCTGGGGAACAGCTCTTTTGAATTGTCCTGCCAGTTTCAGGGTTTGGGAAGGGGGTAACAGGCCCTGCAGGGTCCTTCTCAGTGACAGTTTTGCTGGTGTGGGACATCTTTGCTGTCTGTGGGCCACTCTAGGGAGAGTGCTGAGAATTGTTCCGCTTACTAGTGATGGTCTTGAGACACGGCCATGGACAAGCCTGTGCAGGTGGCGGAGTAAACATTACTTCTTTCGATGTCAAGTGTCCTTGGAGTGAATTCACACGTTGGAAGCATGTGGCTCCATCAGTAATTGTGCCCACACTCTGAGTGTCGGGACTGGATGAAATAATTACCTCCTTCTTCATTCTTTTGAGAATGTTCATACTGCTGTAACTGTGACTATCTGGTACACTCAGTCTCATAACAAGATGTGTTTTGGGCACTACTACAAACAAGGTGCTGTGTTGGGAGCTCTGGGGGATATAATATGGAAGGCCTTGAGTTTGTGCCCTAAAAAGACAACAGGGGAAGAGGAGGTACAGGAAGGCAAGATCAGAGCCCGGGCCGGGCAGTGACTGCTGAGGGTCACTGATAGCTCCTCTTTCATCTTCACTCCCTGCTCCCATCTGAGCCCAGACCCCTTGCTTCTGCTACCTAAGGTGCTCGCTGAGCCACTTCTCCACTGTCCTCTCTACTGTTTTAGTTTAAGCTCTCCTTTTTTTTTCTTTTTAAAAATTGCAGTAAAATATTTACCATTTTAAGCATTTTCAAGTATGCAATCTCTTAACTGGACTACTGGAATATGTTTTTTTAAATAATTGAAGTATCATACAAGCAAAAAGGAATGTGTAATGTAAGAGTACAGTTGAAAGAATATGGACAAACACTTGGGGAAACACTTAGCTTAAGAAGTAGAACGTTGCTGGGCGCGGTGGCTCACGCCTGTAATCCCAGCACTTTGGGAGGCTGAGGCGGGTGGATCATGAGGTTAGGAGATCGAGACCATCCTGGCTAACACAGTGAAACCCCGTCTTTACTAAAAATACGAAAAGTTAGCTCGGTGTAGTGGGGGGCACCTGTAGTCCAGCTACTGGGGAGGCTGAGGCAGGAGAATGGCATGAACTTGGGAGGTGGAGCTTGCAGTGAGCCGAGATGGCACCACTGCACTCCAGCCTGGGCGACAGAGCAAGACTCCATCTCAAAAAAAAAAAAAAAAAAAAAAAAGAAATAGAACGTTAAGCAAACTTTTGGATGTCCTCTGTGCCACTTTCCTGATGCTAGCCCCTTGCTTTCCCCTAGAGGATAGAATAGCCTTTTCAGTCATCTCCCTGCCTCTAGCCTCTGTCCCCATGCCAGGCCCAGAGAGACAGGGCTAAAAGAAAAAATGTTGAAAATTGCTCAGTGACTCTGCGTATGTCTTAGTCTGTTTTCTGTTGCTATAACAGAATACCCGAGACTGGGTGGTTATATGAAGACTGGAGATTTGTTTTTGACAGTTCTGGAGGCTGGGAAGTCCAAGGTCAAAGTGTCAGCATCTGGTAAAGGGCCTTTTTGCTGTGTCATCCCAAGGCAGAAGGTGAGAAGGTGAGGGAGAGTGAGAGAGAAAGCAGGAGAGAGCTGAACTCACTTTTATAACAAACACACTCTCACAATAAAGAACTTCCTCCCAAGACAGAGATATTAATCCATTCATGAGAGCACAGCCCTCATGACCTAATCACCTCTTAAAGGTCCCACCTCTCAGCACTGTTGCATTAGGGATTAAGTCTCCAACACATGAACTTTGGGGGACATATTAAAGCCATAGCAGTGTGGTTTGGGGGATAGAGTGCAGAGTCCAGGGCATGGGGTCCAGGCCTTTTCCCAGTTTGGCCTGCCAGGTTTCTGCAGCTGCCCTGTCACCCCACGATACCTGCAGGCTGCAGCTGCACCCTTTGTCCTCTTCCCGCCATGGCCGAGCAGTGCTGTCCCCTCTCTTGAGCCCTCCAGTCTGCCATGCTGGGGACTTGTGTTGAGCTTTCCTGCACATTGCTCAGCCTGGATGGTTCCTGCACATCCAGTTCCTCTGCAAGCATTGTTCGGTTTGAAGGGGAAGAGGAGGGAGAGGATGGGATAAGCCTGAAGGGGAAGGGACCCAAGTTAGTCTTTGAAGAGCCATGGATTTAGATTGGGAAGAGTTGACATCCCTCCTCCTGGGTCCTCATTATGTCTTCTTAATGAGAGCTGCTCGTTTTCTTCTTGAGAGCAAACAACCTGATCTTATGACCATTTGTCTTGGTCACCTGGGCTATCCAAATTGAGTGAGAAGTCAGGAATGAGCCGGTGGGTTCTTGGGGAGAGGCAGGTGTCCTGGCGAGTTGCTGGTGCCTCCCTTGACTGCTTTTCCTGGAGCTCCATGTGCCCTCATTCTTCTTGGCGTGGATGCATGTTGTTCTGATGATGAGTCAGCCGGGGTGGATGGCGCATTGTTTGAATGGATGTGCATTCACATTGCTGTGGGAGAACGTGGTGGGAGGTGCTGCGGGAGAACGTGGTGGGAGGTGCTGTGGTGAAGTGGCCCCACACGTGGCTGGGCTTTGTGGGGTTTTGACTCTGTCCTTCCCAATGTTCCTCCCCACAGTGGCTGCCTCTGGGTGATGATGGCCGCATGAGCACCCGCCATGGCCCACCGGAAGCGTGAGAGCGCGGGGAGCGGCATGTTGGACCATAGGGTGAGACCGGGTCCTGTCCCCCACAGCCAGGAGCCCGAGAGCGAGGATATGGAGCTGCCCTTGGAGGGCTATGTGCCCGAGGGCCTGGAGCTGGCTGCCCTGCGGCCAGAGAGCCCCACGCCCGAGGAACAGGAGTGCCACAACCATAGCCCTGATGGGGACTCCAGTTCCGACTATGTGAACAACACCTCCGAGGAGGAGGACTATGACGAGGGCCTCCCTGAGGAGGAGGAGGGCATCACCTACTACATCCGCTACTGCCCCGAGGACGACAGCTACCTGGAGGGCATGGACTGCAATGGGGAGGAGTACCTGGCTCACGGCGCGCACCCCGTGGACACGGACGAGTGCCAGGAGGCGGTGGAGGAGTGGACGGACTCCACGGGCCCACACCCCCACGGCCACGAGGCTGAAGGCAGCCAGGACTACCCGGATGGCCAACTGCCTATCCCGGAGGATGAGCCCTCTGTCCTTGAGGCCCACGACCAGGAAGAAGACGGTCACTACTGTCCCAGCAAAGAGGGCTACCAGGACTACTACCCCGAGGAGGCCAACGGGAACACGAGCGCCTCCCCCTACCGCCTGAGGCGCGGGGATGGGGACTTGGAGGACCAGGAGGAGGACATCGACCAGATCGTGGCAGAGATCAAGATGAGTCTGAGCATGACCAGCATCACCAGTGCCAGTGAGGCCAGTCCCGAGCATGGGCCTGAGCTGGGGCCTGGGGACTCTGCAGAGGCGTGCCCACCCATCAAGGCCAGCTGCAGCCCCAGCAGGCACGAGGCGAGGCCCAAGTCACTGAACCTCCCTCCCGAGGCCAAGCACCCCGGAGACCCCCAGAGAGGCTTCAAGCCCAAGACCAGGACCCCAGAAGAGAGGCCGAAGTGGCTCCCTGAGCAGGTAGGACTCTGGCTGTCCCGGGGAAGGGAGCAGAGGGGCCCGAGAGCAGGGGACCTCAGGGTACAGACTTCACAGATGCTGAAGCGAGGTGGTGGTGGGTGCTGGGTGCCTTACAGTTCTAATGGTGGCTGACCTTGTCATTGGTCCAGCTGGGAGACGTGTTGTGTGGATGCTCCGGCCACTCTTAAGCTCACCACTCAGACTCAGGAGTGAAGCCAGTTGAGGGCTGAGTGGTGACTCGTGTCTCGCAGAAAACACCCCTCCTCCCACCCTAAAGAGAGGTTGGATTTCTTGCCCGCTGCCCTGGGTCTGCTCATGGTGGGACAGTGTCTGGGAGAGCCCCTCCATCCTCAGGGGTGTACTCAGACCAGCAGGGCAGTGGCAAAGATGTGCGGGTGCTGGTGCTCACACACTGCTGCGGCCAGTGGTGGGTGGCCTGGTGGCTGGGGTGGGGACCAGAGTGCATTTCACAGTGGATGTGTCTCTGAAAGCCCAGGGGCCTTGACCCGGTGGGTAAATAGTTATGAATAACTGTTTGGAAAAGGATTTTTTGAAGGTTTGACAAAACCTCGGGGAAGAAACGCATGCTAATGAGGGCAGTGGATGTCAGCATAACTGTATTTTAATTATAGCAAAGTCAGCGTGCATGCAATCTAATAAACACATTTGAAAAGCTGCCTTCCCAAAAAAAAAAAAAAAAAAAAAAAAAAAAAAAAAAAAAAAGCCTCACAGTGAATATATAAAGGAGATGTGATTACTGGACCTGTGCGAAGGAACTTCTGTTTGGCCAAGTGTGTGGACTGCTGTCATATTTTTTAAAGCCTTAACTATTAAATACTTTTTTCCGAGAAGAGTTCATGAATTTGAGAGAGAGAGAGAGGAGTGTGCGTGTGTGTGTGTGTGTGTACTGAAAGCTTGGGTTTGGAATGGAAATCATATTGACCCTTGGATTTTCAGCACTTGTATTTTAATGTCTTGTGTTCTCTCTGAAGAACATTAAGTGTCAGTTGACTTCACTTTGGGGGTGTTCCTGTCATTCACAGCAATTCTGTGTTTACAGGAGGCTGTGGGATGCATAGGAAGTCCCATAGTATTAGTGGATGTTGGGGGAGTTCACCCCTAAGGCCAGGAGGCTCTGGACCCTGGGTCTAGTCTTTAGGCCAAAGCACTTTAAAAGTGTTTCTTTGGTCTTGAGCAGGGCATGGGCTTGTCCCACAACAGTGGTGAAGGCACCTCAGAGATCGACGTGGGCTGTGCAGAGCATGTGACGTGCTGCATCTTGTTGTGACAAATGGCATTGCTGGCCAAGTTCTTGTCAAAAAAAATTATCTTTAGAGCGTGGTGGGGAGTAAGCAAGACCTGATATTTTCTGGTTTTGTGCTTCATGCTAACCAGATGGTAATTTGGGTAAAAACACAGAGATCTTGGGGTTGGAGAGCTGGGAGGTAAATGAGTGGGAATGATTGCATGGATGGGTGGTAGTAGCTGTTTAAAAGGGCGGGTGGAGGTGGGGGAAGTTCCCAGCCATTGTGGAGGATCAAGAGAAGGTCTGTTCTTCCCAGAAGAGGCATTGAATGGAAAAGTAGGTTGCTTCTCCCCCTAAGGAGAGTGTGTCCTTGAAGGAAATGCTCTTGTCCGAGACACTGGAAAAGTTCATTTAAACTGGTTAATGATTGAATAGCTTTTGTTTTGTTTTGTTTTACCCTCTCTCCCTCCCTCCCTTCCTCCCATCCCCCTTTCCCTCTTTCTTCTATTTCTCTCTCTCTTTCTTTCTTTCTCTTTTCTTTTCTTTCATCAGTTCACAAATTAACTCTGTCAAGGGGAGCACCTGCCAGTTCCAGAGTTCGAGGCTGACAAGGACCCTGGTGCCGGGGGTCCTGACTACTCTTTCTGAAGACTCTACCAGGCCCGCTGCATGTAGGCAGGGTCTCCATGTCCTTAGATTTGAGTACCCCATTCCAGATGAGGACCTCTTTGAAAGCTGACCAGAAAGAGCCGTAGAACTCATCTTGAAAGCAAGATTTTTTATGAAGGATGTGCACTGGGAGATTTGGTGCTGCCTTGCTTGAAATCACAACGTGCTTTCCTAAGAGCAACACTCTTACTCCCCTGGGGGACGCCAGGCTGTGCCGGGAGCCAACAAAGGCCTGGCCTCAAACAGGCGCACAGGGTGCCATGTGTCCTGTGCCCACCTCTCTGTTCCCAGTGCTGTCCACATCGTGTCGTGATCCCTATGGTTGAGGCTGCAGTTAAAAAAAAAAAATCTGAGGGGAGACATTGGCAATATTGGTCACTTAGGTGCTGTAGACTCTTGCTTTCTAACCCTAACCCAGCAGCATTGGCGTTACTGGAGAGCCCCGCCCCAAATTGCTGAAACTGAATCTGCATTTCAACAAGACACCACATTCCAGCTGTGATGCTGTAGGAGACTCACTTGGAGGAAACCCTCCCTTCTCTTCTACTCATTGTACAGCTTGAAAGGTGGCTCAAGCCTGTAATCCCAGCACTTTGGGAGGCCGAGACGGGCGGATCACGAGGTCAGGAGATCGAGACCATCCTGGCTAACACGGTGAAACCCCGTCTCTACTAAAAAATACAAAAAACTAGCCGGGCGAGGTGGCGGGCGCCTGCAGTCCCAGCTACTCGGGAGGCTGAGGCAGGAGAATGGCGTGAACCCAGGAGGCGGAGCTTGCAGTGAGCTGAGATCCGGCCACTGCCCTCCAGCCTGGGCGACAGAGCAAGACTCCGTCTCAAAAAAAAAAAAAAAAGTGTGTCCTGGATATTTTTAAGAGGACCAAATAGCATTTAGTCATTGCACGAATGGCAACAGTAGAGTTAGAAAAAATAAGGAGATGAAAAAATGTATTCTCCATGGTCCCTGCTACCCTCGTGGATGAGCTGTTTCATCAGTGCGCCTTTTCAGACCATAGCATTGAGCGTAAACGATGTACGTGGCTGTCGTCATAACACAGATGTGTTTTTGTCATACAGCTTTTCAAATCTGATGTTTGATACATGTTTCTCTGTGTCGCCATGTAATTTTCATGATTGTTTGTGGTGACCTTTTCACGATCCATTTGGGTGATGATGTGCCGTGTAACGTATTTCTCTGTATGTACTCTGCCACTGAGCGTGCAGATTGTGAATGGCATTTCCTCTTAGGTGTGAGGCTGCCACAGACCTCTTTGTACAAATCATGTTTTCCTTCTTTGTGTTTATTACCCGAGGAGAATCCCCATGCCATACGTCAGCGTTGACCATTTCCCCGGATGGCCTTGCCTAATTGTTTCCTTTCATCTGTGGATGTTGGATGCATGCCCTGTATCTTTTGGGGTCTGGATGCATTTCCGTCTCACAGAAGCACTCTCTGCACTGTAGGTGTGACTTTCTGCTGTGCATATCCTCTTCTTTAGTACACTTTCTTTTGAATTTCGGTTATATTATTTTCATCATCTCTGCAGCACTTTTAAGATGTTAATGACTCATCTGTGACCCCTCCACCTCCTTTGGGTACAGAGGGATTTAATTGAATGGTTCCTTCTTCCCACTCTGGGTGGGTGTGTTCACAGAGGACATTGCTTTGGTCTGGTCGATATGAAAAATGAGTTGCCAGCTGGGTGCAGTGGCTCACACCTGTAATCCCAGCACCTTGGGACGCCGAGGTGGGCAAATCACCTGAGGTCAGGAGTTCGAGACCAGCCTGGCCAACATGGTGAAACCCCGTCTCTGCTAAAAATACAAAAATTAGCTGGGCGGTGGTGTGTGCCAGTAATCCCAGCTACTTGGGAGGCTGAGGCAGGAGAAACGCTTGATCTGGGTAGGTGGAAGCTGCAGTGAGCCGAGATGGCACCACTGCACTCCAGCCTTGGTGACAGAGTAAGACTCCCCACTCCAAAAAAAAAAAAAGAAAAGAAAAGAAAAATGAGTTGCTGTCTGTACTCAGAAGTAGGTTGTGTGGCCTTTGGAGCCCTCCCAAGCTGTAGGATGCCATGCATTTTGAAAAGACTTCAGTTTGTAGGTAGCCCTCCCACCTGTGCAACTCTGCTGAGACCAAGAGGTCTGCCCGGAGACTGGGATATGAGAGACACAAAAGCGATAGAATTTCTAAAATTATAGGAAGACAGGATGGGGAACAGAGATCTATACGTGAATTATTTTAGTAAAATAAAAAAAGTTTCTTTCAAAGCACTGCAAGTTTACTGAGGAAAATTTGGAAAATACAGGCTTTTGCCATATGGCATTGTAGAATTCCATTGTAGAGAGTTTTCTTTTTTTTTTTTTTTTTTTTTTTTGAGACGGAGTCTGGCTCTGCCACCCAGGCTGGAGTGCAGTGGCTGGATCTCAGCTCACTGCAAGCTCTGCCTCCCAGGTTTACGCCATTCTCCTGCCTCAGCCTCCCGAGTAGCTGGGACTACAGGCGCCCGCCTCGTCGCCTGGCTAGTTTTTTGTATTTTTAAGTAGAGACGGGGTTTCACCGTGTTAGCCAGGATGGTCTCGATCTCCTGACTCGTGATCCGCCCGTCTCGGCCTCCCAAAGTGCTGGGATTCCAGGCTTGAGCCACCGCGCCCGGCCGAGTTTTCAAATCAAAGAGACAAACCTAGGTCAGGATTTCCCAAAACACGTTCTTAGAGGTATTCTGTAAACAAAGTACCACTTGATCCTTAATATTCATGGATTTCATATTTGCAACTTTGTTAACTTGCTGGAATTGATTTGTAACCCTGAAATCAATACTCATGGCACTTTTCCAGCCATTAGCGGAGGTACAGAGAAGGGAAGAATTTGAGTTACCCCAACTCTCACGCTCCCAGCTGAGGTTGCACAAGGCTTTGCCTTCTTGTTTCTGCTCTCTCACTGTAAACAGCTGTTCTTTTCACAGTCTATTTAGAGTTCTTTGCGTTTTTGTTGTGTGTGTGTGTGGGTGTGTGGGTGGGTGGTAAAATGGCCCTCAAGTGTGGTGCTGAAGTCTAGTGGTCCTCAGCACAGAATGACTGCCATGTGCCTTACCTGTGCTAGAGAAGCTTCCTTCAGGGCTGAGGGACAGTGCTGATTCATCTATGCTGCCACTCTGGGAGGTGCTAACGTAACTTCTGTAGTGTATGATGAAGTTAAGGAAAAGATGGAGGAATGGCTAAATTTGCAGATTCATGGGACAATGCCTGATTTAAAAAAGCACAGTGGACAGGCAGAAAACCCAAGAACTTTACTGTCTTGTGATCTAGGTTCAGGGAAGTGTTAAACTCTTCTCAGCTGGTGTTTTATGATAAAGAAATACTGTATATAATTAATTGTTTGTAAGAAATCTGTATTAAACAAGGTGTCTATAAACAGAAACACACATAAAACAAGGTTCTGTGTTGATTCATTGACAAAAATGTGTCCCGAGGCTCCTAGGAACCTAACCCTGTATCACCCCTAGGAGCAATGTATTCAGTATTCATCAACTCAACTGCTCAGGGCAGCTTTACAGAATGTAACTATATGAATGAGAATTGGCTGTATTTGGTTGGCAAATGACTTTGGGAAACTTTGCTGCAAAGTTTTTCCCTTCTTGGAGGTTTGCTGATTTCTCACACATGAGCAACATAAAGTCCCATGTTCGCTGTAGCAGAGACACCAGCCAGTCTGGCCAGTACTTCCCAAACACAGTGGATCAGCAAGCCCTTTTCCCTCCAGGCAGGGCCTATGGGAGAATACAGACCCAAGCTTTACACCCTGGGGAATAGAGGACCAGGACACATGAACTCCCAAGACCTCTCCCTGTGTGCTTCAGTTCCAGGATGATTCAGCAACCCCAAATGGTGACGATGGAAAGGTTGTCGCTGTGTTATTATCAGGACCCTTGGCTTCTGCAGATTTAACGTTTCTTATTTTGTGGTTTGTGTAAAGTCCCTGGGTGCTGGTGGAGGTGGCAGTGGTGTTGGTGGTGACTGCCGGCACGATGTTAGGGATGTTAGGAATATGATCTCAGTAAATCCCAGAGCAACCCAGAGAGATGGAGCTCGGGTTTGTCCCGTGCTGCAGATGGCACAGTTAAGTAGCTCCCCTGTGAATAGAATGTATTATGCCAAAACTCATGCCTCTAAACACTGCTTAACACAGCCCTTGAAGAACCTTAGAAGAGAAAGCGTCCAGTTCTGTGCAGTCCGCATTTGAACCTGCCTGCTGGAGAGTGAGTCAGCATGGGGGAGCTGTGCAGTGTTCCTCCTAGAGAGTGATGGTCTCTTCTCCTCTGTTGTCTGTGTCCTTGCTGTTGAGAGGCTTGGCATGCCCTGTTGTTCTCAGTGAGTGGGATATGGTGTCAGTGAGGTGACCAATAGATACAGAAGCCTCCGGTCTGTAAAATGTCCCTGTCTCAGTGCTAACACGTCCTGAGTTCACCAGAGCTCAGGCCACGGATCAAACAAGTCAAGTAAAGATTATTCATTGTGACATGTTTCTTAATTTTTTTGAGCTTTGTTGACATAAAGTATTGATTTTTTTTTTTAAACATGCAGTGATTAAGGAATACATGAGTTGGGTCCAGCCAGGCTCGTATTGAGTGACCTGATGGAATTAGTACTCCTACACCTACCCATGTGGCCCTCTACTATCAGGCAGTGAAGCGGGGGTGGAGGGAGGACCCCAACTGGGCACCAGTGCCTGGCTCAGTCTCATAGCTTCAGGGATGAGCCTGTGGACCTGGCACATCCTTGGCACCTTCCCTTGAAGAGAGTAGTTTGTTGATCATTGCTTTTCCTGGGGCGACTCACCCGCACTCCTGGGGGGCACCGTAAGAGCCTGTTTGTCCAGCACCAAAGATCCTAGTTCTGTGGGTCCGTGGGGTGGCTGGCCCTGGATGGCATGTTCTCTGGATGCCTCTGGGTGGCCTGTGGAACATACAGGTTTGGCAAGGGCTGGATGGATTGTTTTGGAGCCCCCATCATACCTGTTACCTTGTGACATCTATCAGGAGATACTCTGAAAAGGTCAGCCCTGCCTGAAATTCTCCCTGCAGAGACTTGCTCCTTGGGACCTTGGAGATTTCTGGAGCTGCAGGCATTCCTTGTCCAGGACCTCCATGGCTATTGAGTTGAGGTATTTGATTTACTCAACAAGTGTAGAATAGTTTCATCCCTTGGAATGGCAAACCAAATACGCATTTTGATTATTTGGGGTTTTCATGATTTCTGTTTATCCCTGGCCCAGCTGGTGCCTTCTAGAAAGAGCCTTCACACAACAGTTAAAGCGAAGCGTGATAGAAGGCCCAGAGGTCGCATCAAACGCAGAATTGTGCATCATTGCTCATTGTAGAGATGCTTTGGCCGTGACTTGGCATTCAGTAGAGCCTGGCTTTTTGAAGAACCTTCTGATAGTGTGAGAGGAGTCTGGCGCCAAGGGAGAGAAGGTGCTAAAAGCACAGGTAACTGGGTGTGTCCCCCAGGGAGACAGTGGCACCATGTGTGTTCTGAGCCGGAGCCTCACACACATGCCCTGCTAGGCAGCATATGAAGTGAGTGTCAGTCTCTGCTTTACAGAAGAGGACTGAGACAGGAGTGGTACCCTGGCACCCCCCCTCCATCAGCATGCAGTGGGGCAGCAGGTGTGCAGATGGGGCGGTCCTGCACAGAGGGGCTTTGGGGCTTGCACTGCGCCCAGGAGGGAGTGGGCTGGGGTCTGTCTAAACCTGGCCCACGGTAGGATGGGACTTGGGAAAGAGCCTGTAAGAGCCTGTAGGTGGTGCTGAGGGCAGAGGTTTATGGGGGGCATTGGGGCACGGGCCGCCTGGGCAGGGGAAGGTACTCTCCAGCCTCCTAGGCCTCAGTGGAGTATAGCTGGCTCCCTCCTTTCTGCAGCCATGCCCCAGAGTCTACAGTGCCCCTGCTTTACCCACCCATGGCATCAGGCACACAGGGAGGCTGCACAGGAGGGTTCTTGGGGTGCTCCTGTGTCCTCTGTCATCTGTACTGAACTGCTTCCCACGCACCTCTGCTCCCAGCACTGTGACAGGGTGGACACCGCACCTCCTGCTACTGATTCCCAGGATTGCCTTGAAAAATAAAATCCCACAGGGTGCATTGACACTTCAACCCTGGCTTGTTCCGCGTGAGCTTCTGAACTTGATGTCTCAGGGCCCGTTTGCTGAGTGAGCACAGCTGCCTTCTTGGATTTGTATGAAGCTTTTTGATGACGTGTCACCATGGGTGGCTGTTATTATCAGGGAGCAGTTTATCAGGAATCTGGGGTTGCTTAGGGTACTTTTAAAATCTAGGTGAAGCTGGGGTTTCTAAAACATTCTTCTAAAACACTGTTGGGGCAGAGCACGTAAAGCTCTCCCACTAATGGTGATCTAAAAAGTACCTCCCTCTTCAACACACCCCAGTCCTCAGGGAGAGAGCAGAGTGCAGTGGTTAGGAATGCTGGAGCCACTGTCTGGAAGCCGGCGTCCCACCCAGCTGCAGCAGCTCGGGGCCCAGGAACATTCTGGACAGGCCACCTGTGCCATCAGCCCCCCATCTCCTGGGGCTGTCGGGAGGGGAGTTGGTCTGGGGCAGTGTCCGTATGGATGGTGCGGGGCATGGAGTGCTTGCACAGATGATGATGATGATGAGTTTTCAGTCCATAGGAAGCTCATCGGGTCTGGGGGAGGTGGGTGGGCAAGGCCCTACACCCCGTTTGGGTACAGGCCCTCCTGAGCAGGGGTGGAGGCACTAGTGGACCTGTCCTAGGGAGTGACACAAAGGAGGTGGTGGGTCCCGCTTGTGAGACAGGACAAGAGGAAGACTAGGACTGGCCAGGGCCACACTGGAGCTGTTGGGGGCAAGGTCAGGTTAAAGCCTCCCAAGGTGCCCCGATGCTGTCCCCTCTGCAGGGCCCTCCTGAGTGTGGCTTGTGTCGTGCTGGGGGAGTTCTCACACGCCTCTTTCTACTCCAGAGTCACTGATTTGAGGGATGGGGCAACAGCTGCACAGCCCCAAGGGCTGCCCTGAGTTTCTCACACCCAATATCAAATAGGAAGTCAGCTGAGAAGCCCACACACCTCTTCTTCCAGGCAGACCAGCTGGGCCTGGAAGACTCCAAATGATAGCCAAGCCTCTCTTAACCTTGGGCACCTTTTTTCCAGTTTCTACCCCAAATTCACACTCTTCAAAACCAGCTCCCCCTGCTGGGCCGCTCCTGATGTGGGGGCTGGCCCTCCCGCATCCCTCCCGCATGGTCCATGCAAATTGGCACCTGCCATGTGGTAGGCACTGGGGCTGCAAAGGTGAAAGTGGCGTTATCCTGCATTTGAAACTTATTCTAGAGGGAGACGGACATGTGAGACTCTCCCTGCCCCCATCCCGGTGTGGCTAGGCTCAAGACAATTCCAGGCAGGCTTCCGGGACAGGCTGCAGAGTTAGGGACAGGTGGAGAGGCTCTGGGACTTTGAGGGGGGCTTTGGGAATTCAGTTGACAAGGTGGGGGTGAACAAGGATGGTAGAACATGCAAGGTGTGCGGGTGTCCTCAGCATAGAGGGAGCTGGAATTGTGATATGGCTTTGAGTCCTGAAATAGGACAAGGGGAAGGCGAAGGACATGGGTTGGGGGATAGTGATGAGAGAGGGACAGAGGGTTCCACTGGGGGCATGCAGGGGAACCTAGAAGAGAACTGGGGAGCTGAGGGGAGGGATATTAGGAAGGCCACATGTAGCAGGGCAGTTAGGGGAGATCCTGCCAGGGAAGAAAGCACCCGTTGGCGGTGGCCACCTGTTGGCAGGGTCCCCTGAGCCTGAGCAGTTCTAATGGATTGGGAAGGCAGAGGCATGGGAGGGGTAGATGGAGAGTGTCTATAGGGACTTGCACAGAGGGCCTGAGAAGGTGCCAGCAGGCCGAGGTACTCATTGTGTGTGTGTGTGTGTGTGTGTGTGTGTGTGTGTGTGTGTGTGTGTTTATGTGAGATATTAACTTGAATTACACTCATCTGCCACTGGGGTGTCTAGGGCAGACTGTGGGGAGTGAGAGCGTTGGGTACGGGACCCAGACTGTCTGCGTGCATCTGCTTCTCGAGGCCCCATGCCTTCCATTCTTGGGCCTCCGTGGCACCTGGCATCATGCCTCTCTTGCACCAGAGGCTTGAGAGACACCCAGCTGGCGAAATCGGTTAGTCCATGACATTCCTTAGGAAGTGCAGGGCTCGGTGCAAGAAGTTATAGAAATATCTGTTTAGGAAGAAAGATCGCATGGCTGAACGTGCTGAGATGCATAATGTCACCCATGGTATGCTTGCCCAAGATGTCACAGCGTGGCGATGACAGACATGGGAGTTTTACCCCAAAGCATTCAAATCACAACCAATGCTAGTCAGTTACTATGAAAAGACTTGGGACTATGGTAATAGGAGGCTGACCAAGAATAACTCCTAATCCTATGTCAGATAATACCATGGGCAGCTCAGGAAAACTAGGCACAACTCAGACATGTGCAGAAAGGAGATGTGGAACGGAATGGAGCTCCTGGGCTGATAGAGGCCTCCAGGACCTGCCACACCCATGTCTACCCCCAATTCCCCAGTCAACCTTCACAGAAGAGAAGTTGATCTCTCTCTAGCTGAGACCGAGCCAAGACCCAAACTGCTGGAGCTGAAGGATGTTTGGGCTAGGCTCACAGAAGCTGTTCCGCTCCTCCAGAGTCAACAGCTACCCGTGCTCCAGGTCTCCGTCTGGTCCTGGTCCTTTTAAGACACACTGGGTGCTGACTCAACTTCTGAGCCTGCCCCACGGGTGGCCCCCCTGGTCTGCTGTGGGTGCAGCCAGGCTGTGCAGGGAGCCTGAGGTGGACTTCAGGTGGGGAGATGCTGCTCCCCAAGAGCTGCTCGGGTGCGACGTCAGGGTGGAGGCTGTTGCTGTGTGTGGCGGCATCACTCCTTCACCCTCTTGTCTCATCAGCCCCTGTCCTTCGGCCCATGTGCTTGCAGGTGGCCTATGATTCTGCCTCTGGAGACTGCCCCCTCTGATTTGTTCCCTGGGCCCCAGTTATGTGAAAGGTAGCATGTTCGTTCATTCATTCATTGGGCCCCAGTTATGTGAAACATAGCATGTTCGTTCGTTCATTCATTCATTCATTGGACCCCACTTTTAGAAATACTTGCATTCATCTTCAGGAGAGGGAGGTCATCCAGCCATTCCCCAGCCCTCAAAACCTGCTAACAGGCAAAGCAATGGCGGGTCAGGGCTCCTCTTGCTGCATTGTGGCCTTGTATTTGCTCTTCTGAACCACAAGCATAGCGATAAAGTACAAAAGAAAAGGATTTCACGTACAGTAGAATGTTATTCACCCTGAAAAAGGAAGAAAATTGTGACACAGGCTACAGTATGGACAAACCTTGAAGACATCCTGCTAAGTGCAATGAGCCAGTCACAAAAGGACAAGTACTGTGTGATTCCACTTCTCTGAGGCACCCACAGTAGTCAGAGTCACAGAAACAGGAAGTAGAATGGCAGTGGTCAGGGCTGGAGAGAGCAGGGAGTGGGGAGCTGGTGTTTAATGGGTGCAGAGGTTCAATTGTGAAGATGGAAACATTCTGGAGGTCATCCGGTGGTGGTGGTCGCTCAACAGTGTCAGTGTAGTTAATGCCACTGAATTGTACACTTAAAAATGATTAAGATGGTAAATTGTATTTTATGTATACTTACCACAGTAAAAGAAATAAAGAGAGGAAGAGGTTTTTCGATGAATAACTGGTTTGAGCCAATTTGGATCCTCTAAAACCAAGTTGAGCCGGTCTGAACGCATGTAGCCATTATCACACCGCGTTAGGCTGTTCTTGCACTGCTTTAAAGAAATACCTGAGGTTGGGTAATTTATAAGAAAAGAGGTTTAATTGGCTCACAGTTCTGCAGGCTATACAGGAAGCAAAATACTAACATCTGCTTCTGGGGAGCCCTGTGGAAACTTTCAATCATGGAGGAAGACAAAGCAGGAGCCAGCACTTCACATGGTGAGAATGGGAGCAAGAGAGAGAGTAGGGGTTGGAGGGGGAAGTGCCACACACTTTTAAGCGACCAGATCTCTTGTGCGCTCAAAGCAAAACCTCACTTACTACCAAGGGGATGGCCCACTTGCGTGAAAGATTTGCCCCATGATCCACACACCTCCTACCAGGCCCCACTTCCAGCATTGGGGATTGCATTTCAGTATGAGATTTGGGTGGGGACAAATATCCAAACTGTATCACCCACAAAGAAGCAAAAACACTTTGGGCCAATGAGAACTGTTTGGATGTAGCCACAGTAGGGATGAGCTGTGGTTACACCCATTCAGGCCTGTGGGCCTGTGGACCTGGCGTGTGTGGTCATGGGGCGGTGGGTTGGCACATCCCTGGGAGGTTTCAGGAGGACATTCAAGGCCAAAATGAGCCCTGAGTAAATAATACAGCCACATCCTGAGTGGGAGGTGGGAGCCTCCCCTTCTCTCCTAAGTCTTGTGTGGGTCATGACCCCACCTTGGCAGGAGTGGAAGGAACATAGATCCTACAGGCTATGGCTTATAGTAAAGTGGTGGTGGTCATGCCTTGTGTCATTAAAATAAACATATACCATTAAATCCACCATTAAATAATAGCTATTTCTGCTATCTTCTTGCCTTTTCCACAAGTTTAAATATCCCAGATATTCTGTGTATATTCATAAAAGTAGACAGGTAGATTTAGTGAAGTTAACTGGATCATTGGTATCTTCTTTCTACATCATCTGGTGAAACTTGTTTTTCACATTATGAGTTGTAGGACTTTGTTTTAATGTCTGCAGCCTTAGGCAGTTCCATTGAGACTGAGTTTTTTTCTTATTAGGACTAATCTTATTGACTGGAACTGTGGCCTCCTCATTAGGAGAACAGAGATGTGGCCTACATAAATTAGTGGAAGTTAAATACTGTAGAAAATGCCCTCTGGAAACCAAAGTCTAATATCGACTTACTATTGGTCATTTAATTTCCTTTTGGCTTGGGCACCATCATTACCTTCATTTTTCAGATGTCAAGCTAGTTTTCTCAGAACGTATGCAGGGCTCGAGGCCAAGTGTGGAGGCCACAGGGGAGGTCACAGGTCAAGCCTCCTGGGAGAACTGCAGGCTTGAGCCTCTGATAAAGCCCCGTGATTGATTTTTAGCCCCAGTGGGTTGCTGTAATTAAACTATGCACACAGGGCTTCTTGCTTTTAAGTTAGCAGGATGGAAAAATTGCAGATGTTTACAGCAAACGTGTAGACTCAGTGGCAGAAGCAGTCATGCCGGCACCTAAGCAATGGTATTAGAAAGGGTTGATGAAGATTTTCTCGTTTGAGAATTGAATAAAAGCCAATGGAATTCTCCCTAGTTCTGCAGCACTAGGGGGTGACTCTCCCTGGGCCAGTCTCAGCCCTGCAGAAAGGGGCGCTGTCTGTTCAGCGCAGTCAGCACGGGGTCTGCTGCAGTGGAGTTGCAGGTGGAGCACAGCCCTTTTGTGGGGGAAGGATGGGTGGAGCTCCCACTTTCCCCACAGACGGACCCAGCACGGCACCTGGTATGTGAGGCCAGTGACCAGGAGAAGGGGGTGTCAGTGGTTGATGGACAGCTGCCTCTGCTACCTGGATGACTCACTCCCTCCCCTGGACCATCTCCCACTTTGCCTGGGTGTCAGTCACTGGAGGGTTAGCTCAGTACAGGCTGACGGGTGACCTCCGTAGAGCTTGGGTGAAGGGGCTCTCATGGGGCATATGTTTGAGAGCCTTACAGGGCTCTCCTTGCTCTTGCTTATCCCATTATTTTTAAACTGTAGTAACACACACGGAACACAGAGTTTACCATTTTAAAGTGTACAGTTCAGTGGCATTTAGTACAATGTTGTGCAACCACCTCTGCTGTTTAGTTCTAGAACATTTTCACTGCCCCCAGAGGAGACCCTGTACCTACTAAGCAGTCACTCCCCCTTCTTCCCTCTCCCCCCAGCCTCCACAATGAAAAATCTGTTTTCTCTCATTTGGATTTGGCTATTCTGGATAATCCATAAAGATGGCATCAGACAATATGTGCCCTTTAATATCCGGCTTATTTCACCAGCATAATGTTTTCAGGGTTCATCCCTGTTGTAGTATGTTTATTTTTGTGGCTGAGTGATATTCCGCTGAATGGCTGTTTTACATTTTATTCATCCACTCATCCATTGATGGACATTTGAGTTGTTTCTACCATATGATTAATGTGAACAGTGCCACTGTGACCACAGATATACAAGCTTGTGTGTAGACATTTGCTTTCAGCTCTTTTGGGTGTATTTCTAGGAGTGGAATTCCTGGGTCATGTGGTCATTCAGTGTTTACTGTTTTTAGGAACCACGATGTTTTCCACAGTGACAGAACATTTTACATTTTCACCAGCAATGCATGAGGGTTCTGATTACTTTCAAAGGAAAAAAATTAAGCAGGCCTGTTGCTTAATGGTTTAAGTGCTGACTGAGACCTTGATGGTTTGGTCTCTGGCCTCACTGCTTCAGCTCCTCTGGCCTGATCTCCCAGGGCCTGCTTTTGTTCATGTGTGTGTCTGTTTATACCCTGGCTCATCCTGTGGAGGGTCTGAGGCTGGCAGGATCACTGGGTTCTGTCTCCACATTGGAAGGTGAGCTGTCCCAGGTCAGGGTCTTTGTTGTATGCATCGTCCTGTCCTCAGCAAGAGCTGCCCTGTGCCGTACGGGGCATACAACAGGCACCTGTTCAGGCCTGGCCATGTGGGCCCACTTCTGGACGGTACTTGACAAAGCCTCAAAATGCAGTGACAAGTTTAGACAAATATGATTCTGCTCTGAAATGCTGCACTGGACACAGCCACCCACTGCCTGCCCTTTACAGGGCTCTGTGAAGAGACAGTGAACAATGAAGTGGAGGATGTGTGCAGGTGGCCCCAGTGGTCGGTGATGGAGGAGAGATTTCAGCAGACCAAGCACGGGGAATAAAGCCAGGCCAGAGTGTGCTATCAGCCTGTCTGTCCCCTGGAGCTGATGGACTCAGCAAATATCAGTATAGGGTGCCCAGTTACGTTTGAATTTAGTTGGGTATAGAATTTTGGTTTCTCGGGGTTGTACAACATTATGAATTTAATAACCCTGAACTGTACCCTCAAAAATGGTTAAGATAGTATATTTTGTTGTATGTGTACTTTACCATAATAAGCAATTGAAAAAATAAGTTGTATTTCAGGTAGATAGTGAATTATTTTTTAGTATAAATATGTTCCATGAAATGCCTGGATACTGGGTTGCAGGAGGGACTCCCCTTCCTCCTCCCATTCACAGGCCTGCCTAGAGATGTTGAAGTACAGACTGACTGGCTGGTTTTCCCAATGTGTCTTGTGGTGATACTTTTAAGCCACAGATCTGCTTTGAAAAGATATGATCTCCCCCCGGGGTGTAGCTATTATAAGAATAAATACTCTGTCCAAGCTTCCATTCTCCTCAAGATAAACATCACAGGAGTGACCTGAATTGTAAAGAGGAGTGGAAGGAAAAGAACAATACTGTAATGTTTTCTGAGCCACGCAGATGTCAGGGGACGGATCCAAGGGCCTCTGAAAGAGGACGTTCGCGCTGCCGAGTGAGACCTTCCATCCGACCAAGGGGTCACGCTGTCACCGGTCCTGCTTGGAGCTCTGGTGCTGTGGCAGGTCTTGGCTGCCCCTCCTGAGCTGGGTGGAGGAAGAAGTCCCTGTTGAAATATCAGATGAGTAGGGATGATGGCCTCTTTTGAAAACAGGAATCATGAAGTGACTCCCGGAGAAGACTGTCATCTAGTGGAGTCATTCATCCGCCCAGGGCTTCCCTGTCACAGGGTCATGCATGGGGAGAATTTTCACAGGCCACTGGGGATGGCTGTGGCTAGCCTGGCTTTCCGCTGATGCCCTCTGTCCCTAACCTCAGCTTCTGACGTGCCTGTCATTCCAGAGTGCTTGGAAGCCTTCTGCCTTTGTGGCAGATGGCCTGAGCGGAGTGGGTGTGCACTGGTTTGATGTTGGTTCATCCAAAGCAATGTGGTTATATTGCTGTATTTTCAGTTTCATCAAGCAGACAAAATCAGAATTGACACTTTTAAAAATCCAAGCTTTAGTTTCACCAACTGGAGCCAAGGTGTTTATTAGAAAGATTTATTGGCATTAGTGTATTTTTATTACAATCATTTATCTCTGCCCTGAACAGTTGTCCCTGGGTCCCGTGTGCTGTGAAGCGTCTGTCCCACACCCCACGTTAATTTTCTGTCCTCTGAGCTCCGCGGACACATGCTGATTCTCATGCTGTGCCACCGCCTTCTCCGAGTGGATGGCTGATGTGGGTTTCAGGCTCCACTACAGCTACTCAGCGAGGGATGGGACCCCGTGTCCCCTGTTGGCTGTGGGGAGTTGAGGTGGCCCTGGCTGGCATCTTGTTTTCAGGGGTGACTGTCTGCTGTACTTTGGGGAGGGCATGACAGGATTTAAATAGCATCTTTATCTAGGATGCCTGGAGCCCCAAATCCATGTGGGCCTCCAACTGTGTGAACTTCAGATGCTGCCAGCCCCCCAACGCCGCCAGCCCTGAGATGGAAATTAGAGCACCAGATGGGCTCTCCTAAGGAGAAGCGTCACAAGCCCACCCTCCTGCCTCTTTGGAAAGTAACTCTGGCTGTTTATTGTGAGATGTGGTTGTCATGGTGATGAGTGGACACCTGCTTGGGAGGGAGTTAGAGGAAACGCTGATGTGGAGGAAAGGGTCACCCGTAGAGACAAGCTTGTGTTGCCCGTGGACACCCCATACTATGGCCCCTGCACTGGGGAGTCCCGTGAGTAGGGCATGGGGGTGCGGGCATCAGTCTGCATCCCCAGCCAAGCCTTGAGCCCTGGCTTGAAGTTGCACAAAGGTACAGTGGCTGGCCCAGCCCTAACCCATGGCGGATGCAGCCCCTATTGTATCCCCCAACCCCTGACTTATCTGGCCGCCTGATGAGAGTCTGTTGCCCTACGACTGTGACGCTCCCTCTGCCTGACACATTAAATCCCACCCAGCTTACAGAACGGATGTTGTTAACCTGATTTCATTTGCTGGTTGGTTGGTTGATTTCTTTGGGGGTTTTTTGGAGATGACCGTCACCTGTCCAGCAACTAGTGAGGCAGGGAAGGGCTTCAGGAAACCAAGTCCATGCCGAAGGGCACTGTGTTGGGGAACTTCCAGATGAGCGGGTAAAATACCAACGTGTGCTGTGTGCACCTCGAAATAGCAAAGTGTCCTCAGCAGAGCTCTCTGGGGGATGTCCCAAATAAGGTTTACTTTAGGAGAACGTGAGCGGCGTCTGAGGCGAGATTCTCTTGTTGCATCCTGTGGGAGCTTTTGCTTGGTGTTCCTTGGCCATAGGAGGAAGAGCGGTGCTGGGGATGGGTGAGGGGGAGAAACCTTGGAGGAGCGGTACCTGGGCCAGTCTCAGCCCTGCAGAAAGTGGCACTGTCTGCTCAGCTTGCTCGGCACAGGGTCTGCTGCAGTGGAGTCCTGGCAGATCACAGCCCTCTTGTTGGGGGGAAGGATGGGTTTTGCTCCTGGGATGCCAGGCTTCGAGAAGCAGGGCAGCGTGCCCGCAGTCCAGACAAGCCAGAGCCGGGCCTTTGGTCATGCCAGGACAGCAGGGTGTGGTCTGGCTAGGCCTGTGAGCTCATGGGGCTTAGGGGTAGGGGCAGCAGGACCAGGGGAGGCAGGGACCAACCAGACTTCAGCACTACTGAGTCCCAGCTGCACCCCTGCACCCCCTCAGCTCTAGAAAGGGCAGCCCCATGTAGCTTTCTTGAGATGTAGCAGCAATGCTCTCCCTTCTCCCTCACCATCCTTAAAGCCCAGCACCGGTGCCTGCTTCCCTGCATCCCCCACTCCCATTGCCTCGAAATTCAGTGTTGTCTGTGATCCTGGAGGGGAGGCTTAGCCAGCAATCATTCCGGCTGCCTGGGGCACGGCATGTCTGTCCCCATCAGTGCTGGGAGGGTGGGCCCAGGTGTTTTAATTTTTCTCAAGCCCCCAGAGAGGCAGAGTTCCATCAAAGAGCAAGACACTGATAGGCTAGGACAGGGGACAGGGCTGGCAGCCACGCCTCGTGGCGTCACCTGACTCCGAGAGAAGCCGGCTCAACACTTGGGGACCGGTTTTCTCACCTGTCAAGCAGTGGGGAGAATATTCATCATGTACACAAAAGGTTTTTGTAAACCCTAAGGTGCTGGGTAAATTAGGTAAATGTAACTGTTTTTTTTTAAATTTTATTTATTTGTTTGTTTATTTATTTATTTATTTATTGGGGGGGGGACTGAATCGCACTGTGTTGCCCAGGCTGGAGTGCAGTGGCACCATCTTGGCTCACTGCAACCTCTGCCTCTTGGGCTCAAGTGATTCTTCTGCCTCAGCCTCCTGAGTAGCTGGGATTGCAGGCACCCGCCACCACGCACAGCTAGTTTTGTATTTTTAGTAGAGACAGGGTTTCACCATGATGGCCAGGCTGGTCTCGAACTCCTGACCTCAAGTGATCTGCCTGCCTCGGCCTCCCAAAGTGCTGGGATTACAGGCGTGAGCCACTTCACCCAGCTGGTAAATGTAACTTTTATCATCAGTGTCATCCTTGCCATCATCATATTGTTATTTCTTGATCATTTATTTCCAGAAAGTTCTGGAACTGGACTTACCATGCAGGCTCCGGAACCTCCTTTGGGGTTTGGACAGGGATTTAAGGGCTATGGATCTGGCTTCTGTCTTCTGAATGATCTAAGGAACTAAATGGAGAAAATATACCTAACCTTAAATTTTACTAATTAAAGTAGAAGCAGTTGTAGTTTGGTGTCTTCTTTGAGAGAAGACTTATGACATGTACTTGGGGCATTTTATATTTTGTAGTAATAGATTGGCTACTTTGCATTTATTCTCATCCAAGTATTTAGGTTTTTTAAAAATATGACTTTTAACTTTTTGGGCACTGTTGGTGGGAACGTAAATGGCACTACTCCTGTGGAAAATAGTGCGGAAAGTCCTTAAAAACGGAAAAATAGAATTATCCTATGATCCAGTGATTTCACCTCCAGGTATGTACGTAAAAGAAGTGAAAGTGAAGACTCAGATATTTGCACACCCATGTTCATAGCAGCACCATTCACAATAGCCAAGAATTGGAAGCAATCCAAGTGTCCATCAATAGATGACTGGATAAACAAGAGGCGGCGTGTACACACAGCAGAGTGTGATTCAGCCCTAAAAGGAAGGAAGTTCTGCCATGTGCTTCAAGGTGGATGACCCTTGAGGACATTTCGCTGAGTGCAATAAGCCAGTTCCAAAAGGATCATACTGACTATATAATTACTCCATTTACATGAGGGGCATAGAACTGCCCGATTCATGGAAACAAGAGAGTAGAATGGTGGTTGGCAGGAGCTCGGGTTGGGGTTGGGGTTGGGGAGTATTGAGGAGTTTGTTTAGTGGGTACAGAGTTTTAGTTTTGTGAAGAGGAAGATGTTCTGAAGGTGGATGGTGACCATGGTTGTACACCAGTGTAAATGTACTTAGTGCCACTGAACTGTACACTTAAAAGTGGTCAAATGGTGAACTTTTTGTTACGTGCATTTTACTGCAATCAAAAGATAATAAATTTAAAAATGATTTAAAATAACTTTTTTAGAAGTATGAAAATAGAATATTAAGTCCATAGCAGTTTAAGTATAATTAAATAGATGACTGCACACACACCTATACACACACCGACATACACATGCATTTTACAAAATTGTATCACATTGCATATCCAGGTTTTGCATCTTGCACTTCTCTAACATATAAAATCACGATCTTTAACTTCCCCACTTCCAGGTTTGCAATGGTCTGGAGCAGCCAAGGAAGCAGCAGCGCTCTGATCTCAATGGACCTGTTGACAATAACAACATTCCAGAGGTAATTTTTTTCAAGGATGAGAGTTCTGGGCCGAAACGCTCATCTAATGATGGAGTGACCCACTGAGTTGTGGTCTGCTCACTTAGTCCATGATGTTCTCGTCCCACCCAGTGCCTGGGGGAGAGAGAGTCCAGGTCAAGCCAAGTTGGTGTCACCATATGGGGAGGGGTGACGGCACGCTGGCCTGGGAGGAGGGAGGAGAGGGCCTCCCTGCTATTAGGACCATGCACATGGAGTGCTCATGTGTTGCAGATGATGTATGTGTGGGGGTGGGGGATCGTTGGTACTTCTTAATTTTATAAAAAGCCATTCTATTCATTGTCTGATAACGATGTTCTAAACTAGGGTTTCTCAACAATGACACCACTGACATTGAGGCCTAGGTAATTCTTTGTTTTGGAGACTGTCCTGTGTATTGCAGGAGCTGAGCAGCATCCGTGGCCTCAACCCACTAGATCCTTGTACCTACCCCATCCTCACCCCTGATTTGTGGTAACCAAAAATATCTCCAGACATTGCCTAATGTCCCTTTGGGAACAAAAATCATCCCAGTTGAGAGCCACTGTTCTAAATCAACAACAGGTTTTAACAAACGATTTCCTATAAACTAACAGTGCTATGATGGAAGTTATTTCCCCTTTCTTGGTAATGTAGTTTAGATGAGATTGTTTAACTTTGTTGAAATAATGATGGCCACCGATGGAGTGGTATCCAGTCTCCTTTATCTTGCTTTTAAAGACGTGCCTGGATGGCTCTCATGCCCACCGTTTGGAGCACCATTGTGTTGGATGGTCTCTAGACTCCCTTCTAGTCAAGATATGCTAGTCTGAGGGTCCCTAAGTTTTAGACGGTGGGCTTTTGGGCCACTCCCCAACATCATGTTGCCTGCAGCAGACTGGTTTGCTGTATGGAGCTGATACCTTGGGAACACCGTCACTCATGGTGGGGTTTGCTTTTCTCATTATGACACATATCACAGCCCTGCTTAGCCTTCACCTTGTGGGCTACCTACTGACAATTGATATATTTTTCCATTTTTCCTAACAGACAAAGAAGGTGGCATCATTTCCAAGTTTTGTGGCTGGTAAGTGACTTTTAATTTTCTCTCTCAAGGGGCAGTTGCATTTTACTTCAAAACAAATGATGCTTTTACTTTCGGCATTCACCTGCAAAGCTTGTTTACAAAGGGTGCCTACCTACCAGCAAGGTGCTTGGCCATTGGCTGTTTGAACACTGCGTAGGCCCACTCAGTGGCCTACTTAGTCCAGCTGATCTGCCTGCTTTGATACAAGGAAAGGTAGACCATCTCCTTTAATTACGCCCTTGCTAATTGCATCGCAGACAACACTGATGACTGAATAGATTGAGATGTGTCTTTATAAGCAGCTGGTTATAGCTAACACTTCTGATGAGGGTGGCATTCAAATTCAGGCTTTTTTTTTTTTTTTTAGATCCTTTGTTTTTCTTTACCGTTCCACCCTTTTTGAGGGGGTTAATAGTGCATTTCAACATTCGATAAAGAATGAAACTGGTCGATATGTTCTGTGTCACTCTTGGGGATGGGGAGCACACCTGCCTGGCTTTGATGGAGCTGAGCATCCAGAGACCTTATGGGGCTCCTGTAGGAGATCCCCTGGGTTTGCTTCTAGTGCTCCAACCTCAGAGTAAAGGGCTTTTCAGTAGGATTTCTCTCTTTGCCAGGAGGATGTTTCCTGCCCCTGCTAATGTGTTATAATAAACAATGTGAATTTCATTAATTCTTTCAATAAGCTGGTAATTAATTCTTATGAATATTTATGGGAGCAAGGTAAATTAGTCTTCAGAAATAAATGACTTTCAGCCCTTCCCATACTGCTTTTCTTTTTTTAGCAAACAGCTAAAGCCTGGGGAACTGAAGCCCCCAAATTTGCCTTTAGAGGACTAGTTTGAACCAGGCTAAACCAGTTCCAGTTGGTTGAAACTGGATTAACTGGCTCAAATCAATTTCAACTGTTATAACTGACTTAATGCTGCTCAGATTGGGTGAAAATCTGTTTTAAACCATCAGAATTAATATCACATAATTCAGATAGACTTGGTTCCATTTTGACCAATTCAGATAGGCTCAAATGGGTTTTGCCCAGCAGTTTGCATGTGGTTTTAGGTACATTTTATCTGGTTCAAACGGGCTCATACTGGTTTTCTTCAGGCCACAGCAGGTTATGATGATTCCTGGAAGAGACCACACTCCCCGCATTCCCGCTCGTAGGGTTTGATTGGGTTCCTGACGTATAGGAGCTGGCCCCTGATGAGCAGGGAGAATGCAGTACATCACTGTGCCATTTTCCTCGGCGGGCAGAAGCCAGGGTGGGATTGCCAGTCACACTGCTCCCGTGAGGCAGGGTCTCGTGGATCCAAGAAGCTCACTTTTCAGTGTATCATGGTGTCATCTGGACAGAACTCTCACACTAGGAGGTGATTTAGACATTAAATTCCCCAGCCCTTGACAATCTCATATCTGCAGGGAGTGGGATTGCGAGGGATGCCTGGGGTACCTCTGACTCTAGCTCCTGGCATCCCAGAAGACTTGGTTCCCTGCACCACTCAGACTGTTCCAAAGCAAATTCAAACATGGCCGGATGTCTTAAACCAATTCAGAAGGGCTAAAACTGCTGTGACCAACTGGAACCAATATGGAAAATCTGAATTTATAGTTTCTTCTATAGGAGAGAAGTCCTTTGATTGTTATGAAAACATAGAAAACTTAAGCAAAAGAACATCCCTTACTATTACAGCATTTATATTCAGTGAGGCCTTTATGGACCAAAAATCTTACTCAGCAACAGGAAGAGATCGTTATAATGGTGATGCAGAACCCTAGAATATAATGAATTTGGGAAAAGCTTCTCCAAATTAAACACCTTTATCAGTTTGAATGCATTTGGGTACAAGTATCAAAATCCCCACCTAACGTTAGCTTGCACAAATAGGAGGAGTGTGTCTTACATAAAGAAGTCCAGGGCTGGGCGTGGTGGCTCACTGGGAGGCAGAGCACTTTGGGAGGCAGAGGTGGGTGGATCAAGAGGTCAAGAGTTCAAGACCGGCCTGACCAATATGGTGAAACCCTATCTCTACTAAAAATACAGAAATTGGCCAGGCATGGTTACGTGCGCCTGTAGTCCCAGCTACTTGGGAGTCTGAGGCAGCAGAATCACTTGAACCCAGGAGGTGGGAGTTGCAGTGAGCCAAGATCGTGCTACTGCACTCCAGCCTGGGTGACGAAGCAAGACTGTGTCTCAAAAAAAAAAAAAAAAAAAAAAGTCCAGAGGCAAGAGGCCGCCGGTTCAATGGCTCAGTGATGTAAGGACCGGCACTGCTGCATCTCTTGACCTCCTCTTCAGGCTTGTCACCTCATCGTCACACAGTGTGTGAGCAGCCCCAGCCATTGCTGCCGCTTCTAGGCAGGAAGAGAAAAGGAAAAGGGCTGAAGTCCACACCAGCTGGACGTCCTCCCCTTGACATTAGGAAAGCAAAGGTTTTCTGTGGGTTAAGAGGTGATGACTTCTCTGCATGAGAATCGGACCGTCTGTTCCCTTTCATGGTGTGCCTGGGTAACCTGAAAGGCAGCGTGTCAGCTATGTCTCCAGGCAGCATTGCTTATGGTGAGGTGACTCTTTTTGATAAACTGTATCTAGATGGAAAAATTCTAATGCTTGGGGGACGGGGCATCCAGGGCTTTGAGCTTCCCACGGTGGTAACTTTTATGACTGGGCATGTCTCTTGAGGGTGACCCGGGAAGCTCTGCCCCACCCATGGAGTGATTGTGAGAGATACTGGCTGCTGGGAGCATAAGACTCTTAGACCAGATGGGTTGCACGTGCCCTTCTTGGTGGGAGTTTTGTACCTTTGCAGCTGACCCATCCAGGGGCCCATGAGACTAGCTGTGTGGGTACAGCGTGGACTCCCACCGGAGAGTCCAGGAGGCAAACTGGCATCTGCCTTATTTCCTTGGAGTAGACAGCCCTGTGTCTAGCTGAGCCTTAGGACACTGCGGGCCTCTGAATATCTAGTTGAACCTTACTTAACAGACCCAGAAGCCTCTTCAACACACTGCTTATTTCTTCGTGGCCAGAGCTGTGTCACATGACCAGCCTCTCAGATGTTAGTGTGGGCCAGACAATCAAATCCTGGGCCTTCCATGAAGGCAGGGCAGGTCTGGAATCAGCCCTGGGTGCCTGCCGCCACTCCCCATCCCGCTACGGGCCCTTCCAGCTTCCTGGCATGTCCAGTGCTGAGGCTGAGCGGGTGAGTTCCTGGGAAGCCTCTGAGTAAGGGAGGAGCAGCTCCTCCACCCCATTTGTGTCTGAGAAATTGCCCTGGAGGGAAATGTTCCTGGAGGATTCATGAGTATTTGGTCCCAGCTTCTGCCTTATTTCGTATCAGATAATTATTGGTAATGAGAAATAAAATAACAGTAACTAAATGATACCATGTGAACCCTCGGAGCTTGGTGTCCCACTCCCTGTGCTGTGTGACATCTCTCTATTTCATGTCGCCTGGTCAACCACCACATGAGGAGTAAGTGCTTTCCCCCATCCTATAGGTTAGAAAACTGATGCACAGTGAGGCTGCAGTCACTTGTGTGCGGTCCCATGGCTGTGTGGGGGACAAAGCCTGGACTTGGACCCACGTCTTGGTGCTTGACACATAAACTCTTAGCCGAGGTGATTCCTCCTTACCCACCATGCCTTCGTATACCAGGGATAGGTAAGACCTATCAGGTGCTTGCTTTGAGCCAGGCCCAGATCTAAGTGTTTTAAGTATATCAACTCAACAATCACTGTATCCACAGCTCAGGGAGAGTGAATCATGGGCTGAAGGTCACCAGGTAGCAAGTGGCAGAGCCAGGATTCAAACCAGTCTGGAATCTGAGCTCATCACCTTCACACTGCACTTCCTGGCGACCCTCGGCACAGAGTGGGTGAGGAAGAGCCTTCACTTAGAGAAGATCTACCATGCAAGTGCCAGAGAGTTCAGTGGAGGGGAACGTTCCAGATGCCAGAGCTGCTGGACCCTGTCAGTCTTAGGATCACAGCCTTCTCTCAGCAGAGGCATCGTGAGGAAGAGCCTGCCACGATCACTGTCTGTGGAAAGCTCTCGGGGTCTAGCGACCCTCTCAGACCGGGAAGGTTAACACTGCACAGAAAACCTCCTTGTGAAAGTATGGATTGTGCAGGGGATGCACTGCCTCTCCTGTGGGGAGGAATCTGAAAGCCACCCTCAGGATGTCCCCTCCTGCAGGATGTAGTGGCTGGCAGCAGCTCTAGCCCAAGCTGCTTAGAGGGTCACTGCCTCTGGATGGGTATATGTGAACAACCAGCTTCTCTGTAAAGGTAAACATTTGCTCATGAAAACCAAAAGGCTGGTGCTAGTCCCAAGCAATGGGGTCTAACGGTGGCAGCTCCAGTACAAAATAACAAAGACTGGTAAATCTTACTTTGCTTTTTGTACTTTGTTCTCCTAATCTGACAACCAAAGCTCAAAGAGGATGTTTTGAAACCCACCACCCCGCCAGCATCTTGAGACTCATGCCAAAATGCTGCCAGGCCTCAGAGTCCTGGGGTCCTTGACAGCCTGTCTGTAGCTCATCAACTTCTCCAGCTCCGTGCGGCTCTTGTGGAAGGCATAGAGATTACATTCCCCAGACCTGGAGCTGAGCTCACCTATCACCCCTTCCTTCTCTCAGGGGTCCTCACAGTGGTAAAGCCACTTTGCTGGTTTCATACAGTGGGCACATGGGATCTGCGACTTAGTTTGCTCTTAAAAGGCAATTGGGGCCGGGCACGGTGGCTCACGCCTGTAATCCCAGCACTTTGGGAGGCTGAGGCGGGCGGATCACGAGGAGATCGAGATCATCCTGGCTAACACGGTGAAACTCCGTCTCTACTAAAAATACAAAAAATTAGCCAGGCGAGGTGGCGGGCGTAGTCCCAGTTACTCAGGAGGCTGAGGCAGGAGAATGGTGTGAACCCGGGAGGAGGAGCTTGCAGTGAGCCGAGATTGCACCCCTGCACCCCAGCCTGGGTGACAGAGCAAGACTCCGTCTCAAAAAAAAAAAAAAAGGCAATTGGGGTGAACCTGTTCAGATAAGACTCTTAAAGTGAAGACATCTCCCACCTCCTCTTCTTTGGCATATTTGGGTGGGGGATGGACAGGAGGAAGGTCACCCTGTGGGACCAGAAGGGAGGTGGTGCATTCCAGAGAGGGGTTATGAAAGCCCAGATGACCTTCCCTTTTTTACAAACAAGATCATGTTTCTCCAGTACTACATGCAGTCAGCAGGAATAGGGATTAGTCATGTTTTAAAATACGAACTTCTATTCACTAGTAGAAGTAGTTAAAGATTTCTCAGAACAGTGCTTGTGTCAGACCAAGAGCTGCAAGAGTTAAAGGTGAGAAATCCCCACGGTACCTCTTGTTCTGCCTGTACATCCCAGATCTCTAGTCCTTCTGTAGAGTGGAAGCCACTTAAATTTCTTGTGAATTTCTCCAGGAATTTCTTAGACCCTTATCAGCTTATCCATAGGCCGTTTTCCTGAAATAGACGTTGCACTGGCCACATGGATCTGTACTTAGCTTTTTCATTTCTTGCTATATCTTGGAAACAGCAATAGGTCCATCTGATTATTTAAGTGGCAGCACAGGATCCGTTTAGTGGATGTGGGATGGGCTATTAACCAGCCCCCTTGGACCGATTGTTAGGAGATTTCCAGTCAGTGCAGCAATGAACAGCCTTGTGGCTATGCCTTTGTGTTTGGGTGTGGGTCCTTTTATAGAGGCAGTTCCTGGCTGCGGCAGGGGTACAGGCCAGGAGCATACCAACTCTGATAGGCCCAGGCAGAATGCCTTCCCAAGGGGGTCAGTGTACCCTCCTTTTGGTTATGTATGAGAGTTGGTGTATGAGGTTCCCACACTGTCACCAACGCTGCATGACCAGCTGTTTGATATAAGCTCCAGGCCGATGGGTACAAAGAGGTGTCTTGTTAATTTCATGTGTCTTTCATAATAAGTGAAGCCAAACACTATTTCATATGTTCATAAGTGGTTTTTCTTTTCAATGCACTGCCAATTTGTTTCCTGTGCTCATTCCTCTGTTAGATTTTCACCCCCAGCTTTATTGGTATATAATTGACAAATAAGTTTTGTATATTTAAGTTATACGATGTAATGTATTGATATAAGTTATATGGTGAAATGATTACCACAGTCAAGTGCATTAACATAGCCATCACTTCACATAGCTACCTTTTTGTGTGTGTGGTGAGAACACTTCAGATCGATTGTCTTAGCAGATTACTAGTATACAATACAGGATTATTAACTACAGACATCATGCTACACACTGGATCCCCAGCACTTACTCATCTCATAACTGAAAGTTTGTACCATTTGACCAATATCTCTCCATTTTCCCCACCCCTCAGCCCCTGGCAATCGAGAATTTGGGTGTTTCTCATTATTCTTGATTTGTGTTATTCTTTACATATAAAGGAAATGAATCCTTTGGTTTGTATTGTAAAAGTTTACCCCAGCTTACCATTCTTTTCTTCTTCTTTTTTTGGTATACTTTTTCCTTTGCTAAACATGTCATTTAGTCAAAAGATCAGTCTTTTTCCTTTGAGCTTACTGAGTTTTTGAGGTTAGTGTGACCATCACACTTCTAAGATTATTTTTAAAGATAAAGTTGTCAGCCGGGCGCAGTGGCTCACGCCTGTAATCCCAGCACTCTGGGAGGTGGGCAGGTCACCTGAGGTCAGGAGTTCAAGACCAGCTTGGGCAACATGGCAAAACTCCGTCTCTACTAACAGTACAAAAAATAAGCTGGGCGCAGCAGCGCGTGCCTGTAATCCCAGCTACTTGGGAGGCTGAGTCAGGAAAATTGCTTGAATCTGGGAGGCAGAGGTTGCAATGAGCTGAGATCGTGCCACTGTGCTCCAGCCTGGGCAACAGAGTGAGACACCATCTCAAAAAATAAATAAATAAATAAAATAGATAAATAAATAGCTGTCTTCCAGAACTTTGATATTATTTTAAATTATTTAAATAATTGATTTATCTGGAATTTATCTTGGTGTATGGATACAGGAAAAGTTACATTTTAGGCATTTTGTCCCAACAGCTAGCCAGTTATGCCAGAGCTATCCAAGGAATCTTTCCCTTGCAGGTTTGAAATGCTGCCTTTACCATACCCAAATCATCATGTGGGTCTCGGTCTGTTTCTGGATGTGTTACAGGGATGGTCCATTCAGGTTCCAGACCCAGGCTGCTTTATTTACTGGGGATTTATGGTGCATTTTATTACCTGGTAGGGCAACTTTCAGACCTTGCCACCATCATTCCATTTCAGATTTTTTTCCTGGATATTTTTGCACTTTTATTTTTCCATGGGAACTTTAAAACCAGCTTGTCTAGTTATTCACTGCAAACTCTTTTGTTTGTTTTGTTTTGAGACAGAGTCTCACTGTGTCGCCCAGGCCGGAGTGCAATGGTGCAATCTTGGCTCACTGCAACCTTCGCCTTCTGGGTTCAAGCGATTCTTCTGTCTCAACCTCCTGAGTAGCTGGGATTATAGGGGATGCGCCACCACACCTGACTAATTTTTGTATTTTTAGTAGAGACAGGGTTTCTCCATGTTGATCAGGCTGGTCTTGAACTCCTGACTTCAGGTGATCCACCCACCTCAGCCTCCCAAAGTGCTGGGATTACAGGCATGAGCCACTGCACCCAGCCCACTACACTCTTACTGTATCTTTATTAGGCATGCTTAAAGTCTGTCCATTTAGGGGAAAAAATGTCAGCTTTACAACATAGTCTTTCTAGCCAGCAAAGGATTTATCTTTCCATTTATTCAAGCTCGTGTATTTTCATAAATACAGTTTTTTCATAAAAATTCAACACATATCTTGTCTGCTCCTTGTCGTTTTAGCCATTTCATTGTTTTTCTAAATGCCGACTTTCATTTCATTATTTTTCAACATGTTGCTGTTTGTAGGTACAAAGAAAGCTATCGATTTTTATGTATTAAATTTGAAACCATTGCCTTAGTGAATTCTCTTATTTTTTAAAAGTAGATTTTTAGTTGTTTTCTTGAGTTTTTCCTGGCATGCAATCATACCATCTGCAAACAAGAATGATTTTTGCCGCTTCCTTTCTTGTTTTCTGTTACTTCTTCTTGCCTAATCAGATTGGGTAGAACAGCAGTAACAATTTTACATAATAGTAGGATATGGCTTCCTAAAAACAACACCTTTTTGAAAGATCTGTACTTTTAATTTTATCATAAAAATATCAAGCATATGAAAAAATAGCTTCAGTATTGACCCATTCATGGCTAGTGGTATTTAATCTATACCCTGACCCTTTCCCATATTATTCTAAAGCAAATCTCAGATCTTACATCATAGCCTCTTTAAATATTTCATATTGTATCTCTAAAATATAGGAATTCTGTTTTTAAAGATAATTTCAATGCTGTTATCACAACTAAAATAAAGTTAATATTTGTTTATACCATTAAATATTTGTTTGTGTTTGCATTTTCCCAGTTTACAGGGCACTGTTTGAATGGGGATCCAAACAAAATCTATCAATTGAGATTGGTCAATGCATTTCATAATTCTCTTATGTCTCTTATAGGTGGTCCATCCATCTCTTTTTTCTGTCTTACAAATTTTTGTTGGTGTTACTGTGGAAGAATCTGTCATTTATCCTGTAGTGTTTCTTGCAGTGTGGATTTTGCTGATTGCATCTTCATGGTGCTGTTTAATGTGTTCCTCTATTCTCGGTGTCCCGTAAAATAGTGGTTGTTTTTAGACATAGAGGCTTGATCAGATTCAGTTTGATTGTTTGGGCAAAATCTTTCATACATATTACTGTGTTGTTCTGTTGGGAGGCACATGATATCTGGTCATCTCTTTTTTGGTGACATTAGCAACCACTGATGATCATTGTCTAGATCTAGTAATTGATTAGAAGTTGCCAAATGGTGGTGTTCTAATTTCTTCATTTCTTCTTCATCAGTTAGCTGGAATTCTATGTAGAGAAACCTTCCCTCAAGTATTTGGTTACCCTGAATATGTTTCTTATAAGAAAAGCAGATTAAATGCTTGATTTTTCTCTTTACTGAAAAATTTAAAAATTAATGAGCTCTCCGGGCACAGTGGGTCACGCCTGTAATCCCAGCACTTTGGGAGGACCGAGATGAGCAGATTATGAGGTCAGGAGTTCGACCATCCTGGCTAACATGGTGAAACCCTGTCTCTACTAAAAATAAAAAATTAGCTGAGCGTGCTGCAGGCGCCTGTAGTCCCAGCTGCTTGGGAGGCTGAGACAGGAGAATGGCGTGAACCCGGGAGGCAGAGCTTGCAGTGAGCTGAGATCCGTGCCACTGCACTCCAGCCTGGGCAATGGAGCAAGACTCCATCTCAAAAAAAAAAAAAAAAATTAATGAGTTTCCCCAAGAGGCTTTAAAAGATAACCGGTGAGGTTGTGTATGTTGTTGTTAGCACAGTTGGTGTGTTTTGTGTGTTGTTACCATGATTATTGGTGCTCAAGTTTTCTATGGCCAATAGGAGCTTCTTTAGGTTGTTTTCTGAGTCCCATCAATGTAAACCCAGTAGTCTTTGATTGTTTCCTTCCTTTCTGGTGTATTCCAGGATCATCTTAAATATTTCTTGCCCCAGGTCTGGCCAGTTGGTTCTTTCTCCAAGGAGCCCTGTGAAATAACATGTAGAGACTGTAATCTGGGTAGTACAGTTGCTCATTGCTGTAGATTTGGTGAGAGTGTATATGTCTATGTGGAAGGCAGCCTCCTAAATGGCCCCCGGGGAACCCCGTCTCCTGGTATTCATGGCCATGAGTCCTTCCCTCCCCTTGTGTGGGGGATGGACCTATTGACGCGCTTCTGTTGAATAGAATCGGGCAGAAGTGATGGGATATGGTTTCCCAGATCAGGTTACAGGAGATGTGGCTTCTCTCTCAACTTGCCCTTTCTTGTTCTCTCTTACTTGTTCCCTCTGAAGGAACCAAGCTAGCCTGGAGTGGTTGGCAGTTACCCCATCCAGAGGCCCACATGGCACAGGACTGATGTCTTGACCAATGGCCTGGTACGAGAACTTGGAAGTGGGTGACCCCTCTTCAGGCGTTCAGATGGCTGCAGCACTACTCAGTACCTCGCTGCCTGTGACAGATGAGAGGTCCTGAGTCACAGTCACCCAGCTAAGCCACACCCAGATTCCCGATTCACAGAAACTCTCAGAGAATCCATGGTTGTTGTTTTAAGCCACCAAATTCCCGAGTTATTTGTTATGCAGCCAACAATAACTAATACACAGCATATTTTTTAAGATAAAATAACATCATGATTCCTAATGATACTTTGTGGGGTTTATAGGTTCTAACATTTGTAGCTTCTTTTTCCTGTGCCCCAAATTCCTGTTCTCAAGGACACAGGCATAATTTTGCATTGGTTGTATTCCGTTAACCTTACAACAGTCTCAGAATAACAATACCAACACTGCCAAGGACACATGATTGTAGATACAGATTACGGTTTATTTGCATTTACTTTTGTCTTTAGAATACATCCCACAAGGGATGTACAGTCAGACGACTGTGTTTTAAAATATTTTAGAATAGATCACAACTGGATACACTTTTAGATTCTTTTATTTCATTTTTCTCTTATTTGGAATTTGCTTTTCCCATTTAATTTTGTTTTGTAATTATATAAAATACTTACATGGTATGAAATTCAAATAAACAACACAGGGTATATGCAGAGAGGTCAGTTTCTTCCCCTATTTATCCCCCCACCTCCCAGTTTCGTCCCTTCCGTAGGTGACCATTTTGAGCATTTTACCTATTTTTATTGTGAGCATATCTTCCCCTTTCTTAGGTAAAGGGTAGTGGAGTAGAGCCCCGCACGTCCATCTTGCTTTCTTCACTTCACACTAAACCCTGGTGGTGACGCCACAGCTCTGTGCCGTTCACAGGAGCATGGAGAGGATATTCTGTGGAACTCGACTGTGCGGATAGATGTCTCCTATTCAGGAGCATTTGGGCGGTTTCCAGGGTTTTGCTATTACAGATAGTGCTGCTGCAGTGAAACGCCTATGCGTATGCTTTTTCCTGTTTTTGCCATTAAAAAAAATTATTTATTATGCTTTTTCTGGGAAGTCATCCTCCCAGCTGCAAGGGTTAGGATCTGTCTTGGGCAACTCTGCATTGTCTTGAGCTTGGCTTTGACCTTCCTTCCCTAACTCTCTGTTGTGGCTTCTCTTCCTCCTAGCAGCCAGTGACTTACTCTTGTTCACTGGGAGTCTCAAGTTCAACACCGTGGAACCCCCAAATCTCTTTTATCAGTGACAAAGGCTGTGCCGCAGGCCCAGGTGTGGCCTCTCCCTGGTGAATGTCCATAGGTGTGGTTGTCAGATGGCGTCTTCTCTTTCGTATCAGCCTTGTAGGGTCACCTTCTGTGGGGGCTTCTTGAAGCACAGGCCCTGGCAGTAGCGGAGAGTCAGGCCTGGAGGCCATACCTTAGCTCAGCAGCAGAAGGTCTCACTTGAGATGCCAGTTACACGACTGTGATGCTGACCCACTCCTGCCTCCTCTCCCCACTCCAGCCCCAGGGGGCACTCCAGGGGCAGGCTCTCCTGCTGATCTGGTGGCTCGCCTCCCCCCAGTCCTGTCCTGCCCCATTACAGCTGCAGCCCCCTCCTCCCAGTTGAGGCCGGGTCCCATCTGCACTTTGGAACCGCACACGATCTGATGTCGTTTGTCTCCTGTCCCTATCACTCGACCCTCCACTGGCTTTTGACTACGTCTGCCCCACCCTGCATCTGTCCACATCCCCACTCTACCTGCCCCTTTTCCTTCACAGCTGGAATCTGGGAGCGACCACCTCATTGTCTGCACCTCCCCTGCACCTCTCAGCCCCCTTTCTGGCTCCTGCTCCGCCTTTTCTGAAACGGCTCTTTGAGGTCACAGCTGATTTCCTTGACACTGTGCCCAATACACGAGGTCTCCTTGTAGTTGACCTCCTGCTAGCATGGGCGCAGGCGGGCAGGTTTCCCTTTCTAAGCCCCTTCTTTTCCTGGTATTTAGCAGAGCAGAGCCCTGGGGCTGCATTCTGCCCCCTTGCCCATGACCTTCCCTTGCAGACTCATCCATGCCTGCAGCTTCACTTGGCACCTGCAGGTGGTTCATTCCCAAATCTGTTTTCTAACCAGGACTCCTGAGTCCAGCCACCTACTGAACATCCAGGCTCCTGCCAGTAAACTTGCCTGGAGTTCCCAACCCAAGCTTAGTCCTCTTCCAGGCACCCCTTCTCAGTGAGGGGCAGGTCTATCCATCGAGCTGTGCAACCGTTGTCTAGCCTCCTCATCCTCTCTCAGACTCCAGTCCAACTTCACGTCCTTTTGACGGACCCCTAAATCCCCATCTGTTGCTGTTTCTCCATCATCACCTTGGTCCACACCATCATTGCCACTCACGTGCCGGGATGGTGACAGTAGCCTCTCAGCTGCTCTCCCTTCTGCCTCTCTGCCGCCTGCCCCTCTGCCAGAGTTCATTTCTAAAGGAGTGGTTGGGCCACTTCCCTGATGGATACCCTGGAGTGACAGTCCTTATGGCCTGTCACGCACGGCCCCAGGGTCCTCACATCTGGCCAGCGCTTCCCCCCTACCCTCGACTTGTCTCAGCGGCTGGCCCACCCCCTGGGCTTCCAGTCCAGACATCCTATAGCTCTTCTAAGGTGCCATTGTCTCTGCACCCTAGGGCCTTTCACCTGCTCCCACCTCAGCCTGGAAAGCTTTCTCCTCCTTTTGCCTATGGCTTGTTGATTCCTTCTCCTCCAGACCTCAGCTTAAATGGCAGCCACCCCCAAATTCCTCACCAGAGCAGGCTCCCCTGGCCCTTCCTTCCCAGGGCCATAGCCTTCCTTCCCAGCATTCACCACGGCCCATCCTGATGCATTTGTTCTGTGGCTGTGGGACTGCTGTCAGCCTCACTGTAGCCTGTGAGCTCCATGTTTCTGTCTTGACAACGGTCTTCACACAGTGGGTTCAGAAATGCTGAGCCCCTGAACTCATGACAATGAACTTGGGCGCAGCCATGTGACCCACTTAGATGGTCCTTATTTGTAAAATGGGGACCCTGAGATCGCTTCATGGGGTGGTTGAGGACCGGGTGGAACTGTACCATTGTTGCACAGAGGTCCTGGGGTGGTTGAGGACCAGGTGGAACTGTACCATTGTTGCACAGAGGTCCTGGGGTGGTTGAGGACCGGTTGGAACTGTACCATTGTTGCACAGAGGTCATGGGGTGGTTGAGGACCGGGTGGAACTGTACCATTGTTGCACAGAGGTTACGGGGTGGTTGAGGACTGGGTGGAACTGTACCATTGTTGCACAGAGGTCCTGGGGTGGTTGAGGACCAGGTGGAACTGTACCATTGTTGCACAGAAGTCTGGTGTGTTGGACGTGAGGGCTGCACTCCAAGACTCCCTGCCTTTGCAGAGAGCAGCGGGCCTTGTGGATGTACCCCCACACTCCCACGTACACCTGTGATCCAGCTCCACTCAGCCATCCCCTCCCAGACCCCCAGGAGATGCAGAGACAAGTCTTGGAGCTAATGAGAGCCCCTGGGGCCACATGGGTGCCTTAGAAACCTCTGTCCACCACCCATGTTCAGGGTAATTTTCTCCAAAGGTGGCAGGAGTGGACACCCTCAGGCTTGAAGCTGTGGAACTCCCATCCCCTTCCCTGTCCAGAGGGCCTAGGGTTTTCCTAAGCGGTGTTTCTAACAGAGGCTTCTTCTGGCAGGGGAGAACCTGGAGCACCTTATTCTTCTCCAGACTGTGCAGATACACTGTGCATACGCCTATGTGAGTAAAATATACAGTGTGAAAAGGAGAAATCACTCTCTGGGGAGACAAGATCCTTAAACCTGAGTCTTTATTTTCTTGTCATTTTGTCTCCCTCTGGTGGTCTCAGCTTAGGGTCAGTGCAAGACTTGAGCAAAATAACAGCAATTTCTACCCAAACATAGGGCTAGCCGCTTTCATTTTCTAGCGAAGCTGTTGGATTTGGGTTCTGCGTTTCCTGCAGAAGTCGAGAGCCGTGCCTGTGAATGTGATATACTCCCTGCACCGTGCCGCCCCCATTGGACTCTTCTCTGGGTCTGGGTTCTCTTCCCATGATGCATGTGAGTGGGAGGCAGGAGGCTGGGGCCACCGTGGGCTCGACTGTTTCCCACTGAACAGAAGGGCGAGGCAGGCGTGGAAGGCCCCCACGCAGAGGTGGGTGGTGGCTGGAGTTGCAGCAAGGCCCTTGAGTGCTTCACTGGCCTCGTCCTAGAAGTAGGCATCCTGGGTGCCAGTGGTGACCCCTGCCTGGGATGGGGTACCCTTCACCCTCAGGAGCCTGTGCCCAGATGGGCCCCAGAGCTGGTGACGCTCACTTCAGGGGGAGACGAGGCCAGACTTTCCTACATCTACTCGAGGACATGGGTGGACACGGAAATGTGAGCCTTAGAAGGGTCTGGTGCGCTGACCAGGGCCACCCTGGGGGCTGGCGAGGGAGAAGCCAGGGGGCAGTGCCTGGGAAGGTAGGAGTCAGATTCCAAAGGGAAGGCTGCCTCCCAGCCTCCCCAGGGCCTGGGGCCAACAGGGTGCCAGGCAGTCCCCGCCACAGAGAGGACATAACGACACTTGCCCAAGGCCCTGGTCACCTGCTGGGGCTGTGAGGCTGGGGTACCTGGGGCGCCTGGAAGAACCAGAGCTTTCCTGCAGAACAAAGTGATGCCATCTTGTGGTCAGTGAGAGCCACTGCATTGGGCGCCGCTGGGAGATGGGCTTCACTGGGGGTGCCTGTTGAGCCATGCTCACTGGGGATGGCAAGGTGGTGTGAGGTAGTAGAAACAGGCCTACCTCAGGCGCCGGGAGCCTTCCCAGCCCCACAGCCGGATGCCATAAAAGGGAGCACAGGGGATGTCTGGCGAGCCTGTGGCAGCCAAGGCTGTCATACGTGCTGGCCAAGCCCCCCAGCCAGGCAGACGTGCATACTTCACCCTGAAGAAGCCCAGGGTAGGGTGGGGGTGCTGCATTGAGATAGATGGTCCTGTTCCCTCTGTGGGGCTGCCTCTGATGCCCCTGGTGACAGGCCCCAGTGTACCCTCTGAGGGACAGGTGGGCAGGGGTTCCTCCCCTGGTGCCACCCCTGAATCCTGCAGACCCCCACATTGGTGCCTGCAACCCTGCCCAGCTGGAAGAAGGTTTATCGGCTCCAGAGCAAGGGGTGACTGGAGGATATTTAAAAGCCTTGGGAGGACCCCATTGACAGGACTCAGTTAGGTGCACAGGGGAGGGATAGAGCGGTCCTGTGAGGAGAGACAGCTGGGAACACAGGTGATCCTCTGACCCCAGGGGCACGCAGACCCACTACTGCCCAGGAAAGCAAGAAGGAGGGCCAAGTGGGCTGAGCACCGAGGCAAAGCTTCCCACCTGGTCTGTCTGAGCAGGCGAGGGAGGGGCAGCCAGGAGTTTGAGGCAGTGGAGGAGTCTGGAATAACTCTTGCACGGAGGAAGAGGCTGAGCTTCCCAAAGAGATAGATGAGAGTTGTGAGGGTGTTTGGGGGGCATTTGGGGTCAGGAATTTACAATACATTTACCATAGCACTCATTTGCCCTCTTGGGCAGCTTTTTCCAGCCTCAGGTCCAGAGAAAACAGGTTGGAGATTTGCTGAACTCCTGGGGGCAGATACACAGGACTGGGGGCAGATACACAGGACTGGGGTCAGGGAGCTGAAGATACTGGGCAGATGTTGTTGAGGTGGTGGGTGGCGGCACCCAAACTGGGCCAGTCGATGATTTTAGCAACGGAATGGGTTAGAGGTGAGACCAGGGATCAGCTGGCTGAGGGAAGGAAGAGGTTAGGAGGCTGCTGGCAGCGAGGGCTGGGGAAGCGCAGGATGGCTGGGCCCATGATGCTGGAGGGACTCAGGGTGGGGCCCGCTGGAGCAGGAGGGGAGCCAGGAAGCCAGGGCCAAAATCCCTGACGAAAAGGTCTCTGGCCAGGAGGTGGGCAGTCGGGTGGGATAAGGCAGGTGACATGGCCAAAGTGGGTCTGAGAGGACAACCCAGCCATGGTCTAGGATAGCTCAGAGGTTGGCTGACTGCAGCCCCAATGGCAAATCCTCCTGTCCCCCTGATTTTGCATATAAAATTTTCTTGGCACACAGCCACACCTCCTCTTTTATATATTGTCTACGGCTGCCTTTGCACCTCAGGTACAATGGTGAATAGTTGCAACGGAGACCACAAAGCCTAAAACACATACCGTCTCGCCCTTTACAGGAAAGGTTTGCCCACCCCTAGCTGGAGCCATACTGTCTGGCATAGGAGCCACTCAAGATTGGTTTGTGGGCAACGTGGACAGGACTTGGGGGTCGGTTGGATATGGCGCTAACATGTGGCTCTTTATATTTCAATTAATTAAAATTACATACAAGAAAACGGTCCAGTCCCTCAGCTGCAGGAGCCACAGTGCCAATGCTCAAAGCCATATGTGGGTAGTGGCTCCTGTATTGGGCACTGCAGAGATAGAACCTTCCATTGTGGCTGGCAGGAAATTTTGTTGGGCCACGATGGTCTAGGGGCAGCAGATGGAACAAGCATGATGTTGCCAAGCCTGGGCCTGCAGTGTGATGGGTGTGAGGAGCTACATGGGCGTCCTGAGAGGCTACATACAGGCAGGAGCCTCGTGGGACAGATGCACAGGGACCGGCCAAGGAGAAGCCCAGGGCATAGTCAGGTCACCAGCATGAGTTCCGGGGCTGCGGGCAAAGCATGGAAAGTGCTGTTGTGTTTGGGATGTGACGCTTCTGGATTTGCAGCCTGTGACTGTCACTTTGAGTGACAGTCATCTGGAATCCTGGCATTGTCTTCCTGACACCGTTTGTGCAGAGTTTTCTGGTCCACGCGTTGATTTTGTGCAGTTACTTGCAGCACGGGGCAGTGAGGGAAGAGACCGGCCGCCCGTGGCTGGCTACAGATCGCGATGGTTGGGCCCTTCTGTTTTGCCCCGCATCCTGCCAGCCGTGTCCCTTGTGCTATGGCCAGGCATGCAAGCCCTTTGTTCAGGGGACTTCTCCTCTAGGAAGACTCTGACTCTGTGCCCTCCTTCAGTTCCAGGGCCCTGTGAACCAGAAGACCTCATCGATGGGATCATCTTTGCTGCCAATTACCTGGGGTCCACCCAGCTGCTGTCAGAACGGAACCCTTCCAAAAACATCAGAATGATGCAAGCGCAGGAGGCCGTCAGCCGGGTCAAGGTAGAGGTGCTTCCAGGGCCCCTCAGGGATGCCCACACACTTTGGGGGGCACTGGCGGGAGGGAATGTGGCGGGGCTTAGGCCCTTTTCCAGCTCTGACTGCACAGCCCTCAGCACGGGGAGCAGGAGTGACCCAGGTGCCGACGAGGCTGAGGGAGGCTTGTGCCTTGGCCGGGAAGAAGCTGGCTGAGCAGAGGCAACCAGCTCCTTAACAGGAGGCCCACGGAATCCCAGAAATACAACCTTTGAAGATCATCGTTCCAAAGCGTTCTAGTCCTAAACAGTCCCAGACCCCAGTTCCACAGTATGTGTATTTTTAGTGCCATTCGGAGTGCTTCCAGAAAGGGGGAAAAATAAGTCACGTTTTATTTTATTTTTTTTGAGACGGAGTCTCGCTCTGTCGCCCAGGCTGGAGTGCAGTGGGCGGATCTCAGCTCACTGCAAGCTCTGCCTCCCGGGTTTACGCCATTCTCCTGCCTCAGCCTCCCGAGTAGCTGGGACTACAGGCGCCCGCCACCTCGCCCAGCTAATTTTTTTTTGTATTTTTTAGTAGAGACGGGGTTTCACCGTGTTAGCCAGGATGGTCTCAATCTCCTGACCTAGTGATCCACCCGTCTCAGCCTCCCAAAGTGCTGGGATTGCAGGCTTGAGCCACCGCGCCCAGCCAAATCATGTTTTATTTAAAATCAGGACCTCAAGAAAAACTTTGACCTGCTTGTAGCTCTGAGTGCTCTTTGGATTGTCTGGTTTTTAACACTGGGTGAGCCCGGGCAAGGGGAAGATGAGACCGCATCGGCAAAACTAAATGGGGTCGGGGGGAGGGAGCGCAGCCATCTGAGGTCTCCTCTCTCTGAGCAAGACAAGATCTGCAAATGCCCACCAGCCCAGGGGTGAGAAATGGGGGCAGCCTCCTCCCCAGCCCTCACCATATCCAACCTTCTCTAACAGAAGCAGAGGAGCACCGTGAGGCCATCCGGGGTGGGCAGGAGGAAGCCAGGGAACCCAGGGCGGTGCTGAGCCCTGCTGGCCAGTGCCCCTCAGCAGAGGCCCGGCCCTCCCACCCCAGACACTCGCCTTGCTCTGCCGCCTGGAGCTCAGCTTGCCTTCCTGCCGGCAGATGGCATCTTTCCTGTCCTCCGTAGATGGGGTGGTTGGCAGTCATTTTTAGCACTCCAGGGACACCTGTGTGGGCTTCTCTTGGTCAGTGTGTGTGCTTGAAGTGGGCAGTGGCTGTCCACCCATCCCTGCTGGGCTTTGCCAGGCACCAGGCCTGAGTATGGGGCCGTCAACCACGAGAGTGACATGACCTCACACACCTTCCTCCTCTCCGTGCCAACCTGTTTTTCTTTTCTCTTCCATGCTCTCAGAGGATGCAAAAGGCTGCTAAGATCAAGAAAAAAGCGGTGTGTAGGGCCTTGAGGCCCTGGGGCAGTGTTGTGTGCTTGTGTTTCCATGGCTTGTCCTGGGTGGTGGGGGCCGGGGGGTTGCCCTGGGGATCCAATGTTGCAAAGCAGCTTTTCCTCTTCCCTTGGTGGGTGAATCTTAGATGTTTGTAAATGAAACCACAGAACACTTCATTTTTTTAACCACCCATTTTGGAAGGATTTATTAGTTCCTCTTTCTTAGCATCTCCGATGTTCCTGTTTTACGTGGACATTTGAAATTGAGATGACATTTAGTTGATATGGCAGCGTGGTGGGACTGGGGCCGGGGCCTCCTGTGCAGTATCACTGAATTGTTCTGATAGCTAAAGATCCCTTGCGCTTCATTTACTAAGTCAGGAGGGTGAGTAGTACGCTTTGCCCGTGTGGGGCTTTCTTGATTGGAAATGAGTTTTTGGGCTGGGTGCAGTGGCTCACACCTGTAATCCCAGCACTTTGGGAGACAGAGGCAGGAGGAACATTTGAGCCTAAGAGTTTGAGACTGGCCTGGGCAACACAGTGAGACCCCTGTCTCCACTTTTTTTTTTTTTTTTTTAATTAGCCAGACATGGTGGCACATGCCTGAAGTCCCAGCTGCCTGGGAGGCTGAAGTGGGAGGATCACTTGAGCCTGGGAGGTCGAGGCTGCAGTGATCTGTGTTTGCACCACTGCACTGCAGCCTGGGTGACAGAGTGAGACCCTATCTCTTAAAGAAAAAAAAAAAGAAAAAAGCGAAAAGAAGTGTTGACACACCGGCAGACTTTTAAAAATGGGTTGACATTGAGTCATTTGTTTGTCACCTGGTCATTTAGTAAATGCTAGAGATTTTCCAATCCTCCTCATACAGAAAATGCCAAAATAGTTGGTGTCACGAGGCTTGTTGTCCACTGTTTTCTTCTGTTTAAACAGCAGGAGATGTAGTTCCCCCTCCCTGCTTTGAAGTAATGCCATTGTCTGGTGCTGTGGCCAGAAGACCCCGTGTGGGGACTCCCTCTTCTGCAGCGAGACTTTGGTCCACCTAGGACATCTACTTTTTGCCCAGTGCCGTCTCCTTTGATTCTGCTCAGGAGCAGGAGAGGAAGGATCGTGCTCATGCTCCTCTTCCCAGGCTGATTTCCTGCGGGCAAGGCAGAACGTGCCAAACATTGCAGACTTGCAGCTGGGGTGTGCTTTTCCCAAAAAAGAGGAGCCCTCGCTTGCAGCCTCCTGGTCCAGCTGGAGCAGGGAGTCCGTACGGACTGCAGCTGGCTGCTGGGACTTGCAGGTCCAGCAATCCTACAGAGTCACTGCCGCCTCTGGAGGGGTTGGTACAGGCAGACCCAGCTCAGAAAGCCCTCTGCGGCCAGCCAGGTGGCCACCCGACTACATTTAATTATGGTTTGTTCTTCCTCTTTGGAAAGTGGGATGCTCAGTGTCATTGTTGAAGGCCCCTTTCCTGGCCCGGCCATAGCCGTGCAGATGACTGCAGGTCATACCCCCCATCCGCAGACGTGCCGAGGCCCACCTTGTGGCCTGTTCTCTGGTGTCTGTAGGATCCGTACTGTTGACACCCTCCCTTCTTCCACCAAGGAGGATGATGGGTGTCCTCTCCCTGCCCTGTTACTGATGGGTTTTCTGCTCGAGCCTGGGTGGCTTCAGGCTGCCCCTCTTCTCCCATCCAGGGATCCCAGCCTCAGGTTTCCTCCACAATTGTCACTAGTGCCAAGGTCCACCTGCAACTTTTCTCACTTACTTCTGGCTTGCCCTACTTTTTAGCAAGAGGATTTTGAGCCACAATCCATGAATATAACCTTTACATGCACGCTGATGCTGGATGCAACCAAATTTTTAAAACAAGAAGTTCATCCACGGCCACAGATCGTCAGCTGCACTTCTTTCACAGCTGCACTTCTTTCACAGCTGCACTTCTTTCACAGCTGCACTTCTTTCACAGCTGCACTTCTTTCACAGCTGCACTTCTTTCACAGCTGCACTTCTTTCACAGCTGCACTTCTTTCACAGCTGCACTTCTTTCACAGCTGCACTTCTTTCACAGCTGCACTTCTTTCAACTCCTTTCTCTTTCTAATGAGTTAAAAGCAAAGAAAGCCCAAAAGACCCTTTCCCTTGAAAATTGAGCTAAAATTCACTTTTATTATTACAATACTGGGCCTCTCGACGACTCAGAATGCTTGAGGAATTGTCAGCAGGGAGATTTCTTATTTCAGATCTTCTAGTGAATAATTAAATCATAGTTTTTGCCGTTTTGAAATGGAAGGTAGACCACCCTGGGCTCCCCAGTGACCACGGAGAATTATTCACCTCGGTGGGCAAACTAATAGAAGTTGAAATTCATTGCCACTGTGCAGTGGTAATTAGGATTCTGACAAATGTAAAAACCAGTGAAAGGCTATCCTAGTTTGGGGCAGACCCTGAAGAGTTCACTCAGCTCAGAAGAGCCCATGAAACCTGTCTCACAGCCATATGGCAGGCATACTACAGTGGCTACAGGTGATGAATTAGGCCATGTGTGTGGCGCGTCTCTTGGCTTCTCTCTGTCGTTGTGAGGACAGCACTCAGGCCAGCCCCAGGGCTCAGTCCCCCAAGGCTGCTGTGGGGTGGACATGATGGTGACTGTTTAAATCAAAAGGAAAGGCTGACATTTTCATTCAGCTCCTCTGAAAATGTCTTCCCCATTTCTTAAGGATACTTAGAATCCCAAATTCAGGAAATGTAGCCTGAGTCTATAAATTCCACAGGGGTTGGCCAGAGGGGCCCTGCTTGCCACTGACAGGAGGGGCTGTGGCAACAGACCCAGGCATCCCACCCCATCTCGGTCAAGCTCCCGGCGGCCGACCCTCCTCCCTCCTGGTTGCCGCTTACAGACCGCCTCAAGAACTCACACTTAGCTAGATGACGCGGCCGGTGGCGTGCAGGCAGATTCCTGATGGCCAGTAGCATTTCCTTCTACGTAGACTCGGGATAAAATTGCTGAGCCTTCCTTCGAGTTATTACTTTTTACATTGACAGATAAAATTGTATTTACTGTGTACAACATAATATTTTGGAGTATATACACATTGTGAAATGACTGCGTCTAGCTAATTCACATGTGCATTACATCACATAGTTATAATTTTTGTAATGAGAACACTGCATTCACTATCTTAGCAATTTTTAAGAATATGAAATATTCTTAACAGTAGTCACCACGATGCACAATAGATCTCTGGAACTCGTTTCTCCTGTCTAGCAGGAGCTTTGTGTCTGTGGACCAGTACTTCCCCCTTCACTCCTTTTGCCCAGCCGCTGGTAACCACCATGCAGCTCTCTACTTCTGTGAGATCAACATTTGTAGATTCTACCTGAGTGAGGTCGTGCAGTATTTATCTTTCTGTGCCTGGCTGATTTCACTACACAGCATGTCCTCTGGGGTCATCCATGTGTTGGAAATGACATGGCTTTTTCTTTGCGAAGGCTGAGTAGGCCTCCAGTGTGTCTGCCCACCACATTCCTTTATCCATTCCTCGTGAACAGACATTGGGTTGATCCCGTGTCTTGGCTGCTGTGGATGGTGCTGCCATGAGCATGGGAGTGCAGGTGTCTCCTAGACATGCTGATTTCACTTCCTTTGGAAATACGCCCAGCAGTGGGATTGCTGGATCACTGGGTGGTTGTAGCTTGAATTTTTTGAGGAACTGCCGTACTATTCTCCACAGCAGCTGCACTAATTCACACCCTCCCACAGTGTACCAGGGTTCCCTTTCCTCCACCCCACGCCAATGCTGCTTTTTATCTTTTTGATAAAAGCCATTCTGACGGATATCAAATGATATATTGTTGTGGTTTTAATTTGGATTTATCTGGTGATTAGGGATGTTGAGCATTTCGTCATAATGCTATTTACATGTCCTCTATTCCAAGTTGGTTTTTGGATTTTAACAGTATCCACTGTCCTTTATTAGAATTCTGAGGGGGACGCCCAGACACTGACGGAAGTGGACCTCTTCATTTCCACCCAGAGGATCAAGGTTTTAAATGCAGACACGCAGGTAAGCGTTAAAGGCAGTTGTTCAAAATCAGGTAAACTCCTAAGTTCAACTCCTTCTTGTCCCATGGTATAGGCCCTGGTTCTCAGCAGCTTCTCTCCTGTGCCCTCTGCTCCCATCAACCCAAAGCCCATAGCTCGGGCTGCAGGAGGAGCAAGGAGCGCACAGCAGGTAGCAGTTGTGCTGGCGTCACCCCAGGGCTCTGCAGGCGGGAGGTGGGTGGGAAGACCTGCTGGGCTACGTGGGCCCTCCCCTGCTCCGCACTCCCAGGGAACCTGACCTCTGGAGACAGAGGAGGCAGCAGCAGCCCCCACTGTGTGGCTCACACTGCAGCCCACCACTCCCAACCCCAGCGCTGTGCCCCGACCACCCTCCAGGCCCTCGCACACCCTGATGGAGGCATGGTGGTGCCCTTCCTTGTCACATGTGTGTCCCGTGTCCAGGCTTGCGCCTTGTCCCACTGATCTTTGTGTCCTGCACCCCCTTATCCTGGAACCAGCCCCCTCCTGGAGCCTGGCGCTTGGTGAAAACTCAGGGAGACAGGTGCCAGGGCTCAGGCACTGGGCTTGCAGCACTTCACAGACTTGGACTCATTTTCAGATCTTTTGTGGGCAAACCATCTGGACTAGATCCCCCTCCCACCCGCCAAGCCCCACACCTCATCACCCACCTGTGCTGGGGGGCCCCAAGACCACCCCAGGCTGGATGGTTTCGGAGGACTGACAGGACTCAGCACACTCACAGCTGAGATTTATTTCAGCAGACAGCTCCAGAGCGGAATCGGCAAGTGGGTGCAGGTTTCCAGAGCCCTCCCCCCAATCACACAGGACACACTGAACCCCCTGGCAAGGGGCTGTGACAAGAGAGTGAAGTGGTGTCTACCAGGGAAGCTCACAGACACTCAGCCCAAGGTGTTTACTGGGAGCTGGTCACATAGGCACCCTCTGCCTGGCAGCTACCAAAATTCCAGACTCCCAGAGGGAAAAGAGGTGTCCAGCCTAGACCACGTTGTTCGCACAAAGGGTTTAGGCAAAAGGAACCATGTTTGTCAGTTCGGGTGCTGGGAACCCTCCTGAGATCCATGTTCCCAGATGCCAGAGAGGGCCAGCCTTGCAGGCGGGCCTTTCTGGGGACAACTGCTAGGCCTGCCCCGATAACTCTTCTTGCCAGTGTGCATGGAGGGCGGTGCCACACCCAGAGTGGGAGGATGGGCCTAGGGATTGAAGCTGGGCTGCATCCTCTTGAGCCTGTATAGCCTTAAACAAGTTCCTGAACATCTCTGAGCCTCCTCATACCCACAGCCCCAGCTGAAAGAGTAACTCTTCTGATGGATCCTGTAAAGGAGAGATGAGAAACCTCCTAGCTTGGCCCAGTTTAGGGCTCACTCCACTGGCCTCTTCTCCCTTCCCTTCCTTTCCCCTCTGAATCTTTGGGTTCTGAACAGGGCATGCACATTAAATCTGTTGGGGCAGAGGAGCTGGAGAGGAGGGAACAGGTGAGAGAGACTGGGAAGGCCAAAGTAGCCAGTCAGGGCAGGAGAGCAGATGCGGCCATGTTGGTAGGCAGCCTCTGTCAGTGAGGAGGAGGAGGGATCTGCCATTGATAGGAGCTGGGGAAGAAACTATGTTTCTGACACCTGGGGATTGATGCAGGCATTTATGACAGTGACAGAAATCAGGAGATGCTGAAGAGCCACTCCAGCTGTTTCAGTGTACCTCCCTGGAAGGTGGCTCTTGTGGTTATGAAACACCCTCGTGGCTTTGGCCGGAAAAAACATCAGCTGCAGAGACAAAGGTGAAGCAGCATCCGCTGCAAAGTGGATTCTGTGAGGAAGAAATGAGGTCCAGAGGTTGCAGAAACACTCGAGTTTCTTTTATGAACAGAGGACAAAAGCATAAAAGACCAGTGGATTAGTTTTTCTGAGCTTTGTGTGCAGTCTTGTTAGGTATGGGTTGTGGGCAAGATGCTGGCTGGAGATTCCTGTCCAAGGACAAAAGCCATCAGGAGTCATGGGCCTGCCAGAGGCTGAGGGAACTGAAGTCAGGTGGGCTACTTTGGTGTCTTGACCCAGGCCCAGGCTGTTTGGGCTCCCTGGGAAGAGCTCATTGAGTGACAAACGTTGGCCTTGATGCTTTCCTCTTCTGCATGGCAGGAAGGCCAGGCCAGGCCACTCCATGGGAGAGCACCTTGTTCAGGAGGGACCCTTCTCCAGAGCCATGAGTGGCTTCTCATCTGGGAGCAAATGGGTTTCACTATATGGCAAGCCCCTGCTCCAGCAGAGACAGCCCGAGAGCTCACCTGACATCACGCCTCCCTGGGTTCCACACAGTCCATTTGGGAAGCTGGGACTGAGATGCGGGCAGAGTGACTTTGACTGTGAACCAGTACCCTAAAACACTCTGTTAACTAGGGCCGTGGTTCTCAACCAACATGATTTTTGTCTCCTAGGGGACATTTAGCAATGGCTGGAAATAATTTATGTTCTCACACTTGGGAAGGGGGAGGTGCTACTGGCATCTCCGGGGTAGAGGCTTACAATGCTCCTAACACCTTGCAGTGCACGTGACAGCCCTCCACAATAAAGAAAGGTCCGGCCCCAAATGTCAGGAGAATCAGGGTTGCAAAACCCGAATAATTGGAGTGCTTTTTTTTTGAGATGGAGTTTTGCTCTTGTTGCCCAGGCTGGAGTGCAGTGGCGCCATCTCGGCTCGATGCATCCTCTGCCTTCCAGGTTCATGCGATTCTCCTGCCTCAGCCTCCCGAGTAGCTGGGATTATAGACACCTGCCACCACGCCCAACTATTTTTTTTTTTTTTTTTTTTTTTTAAAGTAGAGACAGAGTTTTGCCATGTTGGCCAGGCTGGTCTTGACCTCCTGACCTCAGGTGATCCGCCTGCCTCGGCCTCCCAAAGTGCTAGGATTACAGGCTTGAGCCACCGCACCTGGCCCTGTTGTGCTTTTCAATGGCTTGTCCCAGTAGTGTTTCCTGACGTGGCGCTGTCTCCCTCCTGACAGGAAACCATGATGGACCACGCCTTGCGTACCATCTCCTACATCGCCGACATTGGGAACATCGTGGTGCTGATGGCCAGACGCCGCATGCCCCGGTCAGCCTCTCAGGACTGCATCGAGACCACACCCGGGGCCCAGGAAGGCAAGAAGCAGTATAAGATGATCTGCCATGTGTTCGAATCAGAGGATGTAAGTAAGCTCTTGCCAGGGCACTCCCCTCCCAAGGTTCATAGCCCAGGGCGGCTCCAGGATCCAGGCACTGTGGAGACCACCCTCAGGTGGAAACCCTCTGTGGCGTTATTGACGTTTCCAGTGGATGAGTGATCTTTTGCCTACTCTTTGGGTTTGCAAAGATAGTGAACACAGTCTTATTCTACTTCTTGAAACAGGTTCTTCAGGAGCTGTTTATAAATTGAGCCATGGTTAAATATACAAGGGAGCTGTTTGAAGAAATCCCTTTACAAAACATTTTCTCTACGCAAAATGAAGTTAATCTCTGCATAACTTTTGTTATTAAAATGCAAATTTTGGCATGGCCCTGGCATGCTGTATAAAGAAGGCACATCTGCACATGAGGCTTAGTTCTGCCTTTGCGTGTGGTATGTCTTCCGAGCAAGTAAAAAGTGATTCTGAAGTAGAAGATACCAAAGACCCAGGAAAAGATCGCAAGCCCTTTGGCTCCCTTCTTGGGCTGGAGAAGAGCGTTGTTTTTAGCCTGGAGGGGGACAGAGGGACTGAGGAAGGAGCAGCAGGGCCAAGAGGGGAACTCAGAGAGGAACTGACCTTCCTGGAGGCTGATCTTACTCACAGACCAGCGGCGGGGCTGCTGGTGAGCCAATTTTGTGGCTGTTGCCAGAGTGAAATTTTAAGAAATGATCTATGGCTGGGCACTGTAGCTCATCATGCCTGTAATCCCAACACTTTTGGGATGCCGAGGTGGGTGGATCACCTGAGGTCAGGAGTTCAAAACCAACCTGGCCAACATTGTGAAACCCCGTCTCTACTAAATATACAAAAAATTAGCCAAGCATGGTGGCACGTGCCTGTAATCCCACTTGGGAGGCTGAGGCCAGAGAATTGCTTGAACCTGGGAGGCGGAGGTTGCAGTGAGCTGAGATCGCGCCATTGCACTCCAGCCTGGGCGACAAGAGGGAAACTCTGTCTCAAAAAAAAAAAAAAAAAAAAAAAAAAAAAAAAAAAAAAATCTATCCTTCATGGGCAGTTGGCCAGGGCATTCTTTTTCACATAAGGACTTGAGAGTGTCTCAGGACCTGGGCAATAGGGAAGGGTCCCCATATTGTCATGATCCTGACATACGGCATGGAAACTGAAGACAGGGTTCAAACCTGTGGCTGGCGCAGTTATCTGCTTCCTAAGAAGCTGGGTCCACTTGAAATGCTTCAGCGCGATGGCAGATTTACAGGAGGGAGAGGGCATTTCAACAGCGCACTCACACATTCCTTCCACCGCTACACAGAGACCCCTCGAAACCTGGATGGGCATTTCTGTGTGACTGAGGGCTGAGGATGTCTGAGAGACCTGGCACTGGTGTGGGCCACAGGTGCTGGCGGAATGAGGCCGGGGCAGGCCCGGTGGCGAAGGGTGGCAGTCAGTTGGTGAGAGTTTCCGAGGGGCACTGAGAGCCCCCAGGTGCAGCTGATGCGGAGGGTTAAAGCCAGGGGATGCCAGATTGGGTAGATGAGGTGAGGCTGAGAGACGGGGTAGAGGAGGCCCAGGGTGGTCCTGCCCGCACAGCAGCCTCCCCGTCCCCACCTCTCCAGCACCTGCAGGCTCTGCCCACAGCCTACCTGCAGGAGGCCGCTTGAGCCCTTGGGTGGGGCCTGGGCTGGACTCCTGGCCTCACAGCAGTGAACTCCCACAGGCTTGGCTGCGAGCTGGGGCTAGCAGGGCGACCCCTTCTCTGAAGCGCCAGCCGCAGAGCGAGCCCCTTGAACCCCACACCTCCCAGGAGGCAGCCGGACCCGGAATGGAGGCGGCGGCTGGCTGCACACCAGCTGGCCTGATGACGCCTGGAGGAGGCGCAGCCTCGCGGAGCCGGCTCCCCGGGCTTGGAGCTTCCGCGGGGGCGGAGGATGTCGTCCAAGGGGAGGAAGAATGGGGATGGCCCGAGGGAGACCAAGTGGAGTCCAAGAGCCTGTGCGTGGTGGAGCTGGGCTTCCGGGGCTCCCGTGCTCTCAGGCCACCCTTCCCAGCCAGGTGGCAACATCAGGCGCAGACAGGAAGCAGAGGCTTGGGGGCCGCCCTGCGCCCCGGAACCCTGAGATCCCGGGCGGGTGGGGCAGGGCCCCCCGCCGCCCTCCACTTCTCCCGGAGGCCCGACCCTCTCCTGCGCGGGTGCTGCCCCCGACCCTCCCGCCGAGCCCCATCAGCTCGTCAACTCCGCAGGCCAGCCCGGCGGCGCCATCTGGCGGTCCCCGGGCGTCGCGCCCCCAGCCGGGTCTGGCAGCGGCAGAGATGCTGGGTGTGGGAACCGGCAAGTCCTGGAAACCGCTTAGGGCCGGTCAGGGAGGGCAGTTCCACGCCTGCTGGAGGGAGGCCGCCTGCTGCGCGCTTCTAATCCAGCCCAGCTTGCCTTTCCCAATGCATACATTCATCTGCTGCTCTTACATCCTGCCACGTGGAGAGTGGGAAGGGAATTGAGGCCAAAGCCCTTGTTTTCACCTGTTTGAGAAGGAGTTTGCTGGGGGCGCCCGTGCAGACGAACCCCCTTGAGGGCAGCTGGGGAGGCAGGTGAGGAGCAGGACAGAGCATAAGGTGGGGCTCACACAGCCCAGAGCCTGGTGGGCGGCCCGCTGTGGGCTGAGACGTCATCGAGGTCGCCAAGAGCCCCACCATGCTCCCATGGCTGCACAACTGCCAGCCTGCTTGGTGACCTCCGGGAACTCAGTACAGCTCTCACCTCCCACGGTCTCCTGTCTGCGCCCTAGCAGGCGACCGACCAGGCCCTGAGTGCTGTTTCAATGTCCAGGCCTCTGCCATGTCAGAGTCGGTGATGTCCACTGAAGCAGCTCCATGGAAGTAGAAAGAAGCCATGTGCTCCGTAGGGCCTGTGTGGAGTCCCAGGTCTCATGTCTTGCAGGCCCGGCCTGGCACAGCCACATGTCCCTAGTGGGCACTGGGTTCTGTTGCTACCAATAAATACATGCAGGGTAGACAACTAGCAGCATGATGCTCTGGGAAAACACACTGAAAGTCCATTTTCGGCATAAGATGAGTGGAAAGGAAATACAGATGGGGCAGGGTGCAGTGGCTCACGCCTGCAATGCCAGCACTTTGAGAGGCCAAGGCAGGAGGATCATTTGTGTCCAGGAGTTTGAGACCAGCCTAGGCAATATGGCAAGACCCCCAACTCTATAAGAAACAGTTTTTAATTAGCTGGATGTGGTTGTGTTCACCTGCATTCCCACTCCAGTCTGGGCAACAGAGCCAGACCTCATCTCAAAAAAAAAAAAGCAAAAATATGACATGTAATCAATAATTTATTGTTGTCGTAGACTTTGTTTGAAACAGCTTTGACCTGGAGCATCTGGGCCATGCCACAGCTTAGGCAGGGACAGTCAGGAGCAGACCCTTCGGGGTTCAGGGCAACACTGGGGTTCGCTCACGGTGGGGTGCTGGTGGGAGACAGCCTTCACCAGATGAGGGAGGGCCCCCAGTTTCTTTCTTGTTCTTCTAAGCTGGAACAAGGGCCCCCTTGAAGGCTTACGGGTGCATCCTGCACCCAGCCCTGCTGCAGCCCCTGTTGAGGAGGCCGCGGGGAGCCTGTGCTGCATGCCTGTCTCCAGCAGGCCTGCCCTCTGCGCAGGCCCAGCTCATCGCCCAGTCCATCGGCCAGGCCTTCAGCGTGGCCTACCAGGAGTTCCTGCGAGCCAATGGCATCAACCCCGAAGACCTGAGCCAGAAGGAGTACAGCGATATCATCAACACCCAGGAGATGTACAACGACGATCTCATCCACTTCTCCAACTCAGAGAACTGCAAGGAGGTAAGCCACGCCCACCGGCCTCAGGGAGGCCACATTTGCCAGCTTCTGCTCCCTGAGCTCCTGCAGAGCGAGCCTTCCCGGGGTCCTCACCCACACCCTTGCCTTCCATCAGACTCGAGTGCGGCCCGGAATGTGCACCTCACTCCTGCCTTCCAGCTGAGCACTTGCATGTGAAATGAGGTGTTTGTAACAAAGAAGCTGACTACCCTTTAATGACCTTGAAAATGTGCCTTTTAATGCTGCTGTTATCAACCTGGCGCTCAGCACCTGGGAGCTATTTCTGAAAAGCATGTGGCATCTCTAAAGGGAGCTTGGGTGCTCTGGCAGGGGAGGCTAGAAACAGAGGCCTTAGCTGGTCCCAGTGGCTTCCCCCAGGGGACTTTGGAAAGTTCTTGTGGGCAGAGGAGCAAATACCCTGAGGATGGCCCATACCTTGACTGCTTGTTAAATGGCTGAATTATTCTGTCTGCGGTGGGGTGAGTGGATGGCCTCTGCTGTTTGTTGAATGGGTGAATGCATGATCCTGGTTTCCTGCTGAAGACATTCCGGGCAGTTTCCGAGACAGTGACCTTTGAGAGGAAGTAAAAGTAGAAGGACTTTTCCAACAAGAGTGAAGGCCGGGGGCAGGCTATGGGTGCTGGAGTCTGAGAGCATTCCTCTGGCCTCTGTGGGTGTGGTGGGGTGGAAGGAGCAGGAACCAGGACACTGGAGACCTGCTTGGGGTGGGAAGGTCAGTGTTGGGCATGGGTAGGGATGGAGTCAATGCCGGGCATGGGTGGGGATGGGGGTCTGTACTTCTGGGTTCCCAGGATTGCTGGGTGGACCCCAGGAAGGCATGGGAGCCAGAGTGGGGTAGGCAGGGCCTCTAGCCCAAGAGCTCTCCTGGCTGAGATGAGCCAGCCTTGGATCCCATAGCAGGGCGGAATGTGCTGGGACAGGGTCAGCCTCATCCTCCTGTGAGTCCTTGGCGGAGGAGCCAGTCCCTGCTGCCAGCCCCTCTCACGCTGCTGATCCCTTTGCAGCTGCAGCTGGAGAAGCACAAGGGTGAGATCCTGGGCGTGGTGGTGGTGGAGTCAGGCTGGGGCTCCATCCTGCCCACGGTGATCCTGGCCAACATGATGAATGGCGGCCCGGCCGCCCGCTCAGGGAAGCTGAGCATCGGGGACCAGATCATGTCCATCAATGGCACCAGCCTGGTGGGGCTGCCGCTCGCTACCTGCCAAGGCATCATCAAGGTGGGTGCCCTGGGACCCTCCGCCCAGGGGTCGCCTCAGCCCTGCCCCACTTGATCCCCACTTTGCTGCAATCTGCACTTCACCCATGGTGAAACTGAGGGCCAGGGAGACCCACCCGGCGACTGGTCGATGATGGCATCAAAATTTGAACTCAAGACTATTCCCCATGTCTGAATCAGAGGTGGACCTGGGCTGCCCTGGGGTGGGAGGGGAGGGGTGGTCTGAGCCCTGTTTCGAGCCCTGTGGCCCTGGGCAAGGGCCCAAGGACCAGTGAGTATAGAGTGACCAGCTTATGCTGTTTTGCCTGGGACTTTGCCAGGTTAGCACTGAAAGTCCCGCTTCCGGGAAACCCCTTCAGTGCTCTTGGGCTGGGGAGGTGGGGCACCCTGCATGGGTTGAGTTCTGGGACACAGGTTCCCTTAAGTAAGGAGGCCACCCTGACCGTCAGACTCAGTGAGCTTGCAGCTTTGGGAGGTGCTGCCTGTTGCTGTGGGGGGTCAGGCGGAAGGGTCACCGGCAGGTGGGGTGGGGACCTTCACACTGACCGCTTGCAGTGGAGCCGGCTCTGCCTGCTCTGGCGGCTCCTGTGATCCAGCTGTGGCCTGGCCCCAGCCCTCTGTGGCATGTTCCTCCCCACCCTGCTGTGGTCTTGGTGCTGGAGAGAACACCTTCCTCCTCTTTGTTCAGCGTGAGAGATGAAGGGCATTCCCCAGGCCAGAGCATCCCATAGACTAGCCCTCGGAGCTCGCCTGGCAGGGCTTCTGTCCGATGGGCAGCCACACAGAGAGACATGGGAGAGGCCTCTGCCAGTGAGGTCTCAGCAGCCGAGGTTCCCACTCCCAGGGCTGCAGCTCCCAGGTGGAGGCTTGGGTTCCTCCCCGTGCCTCTTCACCCCCACCGGACCCCAGCGGCCTGGCGCACCCGCTGACAGTTGCGTCCTCACTCAGAGATTCTCTGTGCGATCACTCCCTGCCCTGCAGGAGGTCATCCTTGGAGGGCATTGGGTTTTGAGGAAAGTGTCCCCACATTCTTCTGTAGGAAGCTCTCCTGAATGTGGCATGATGATGGCCCCCTCGACACCCTGAGGGTGAACTGGTGCCAGGCGCATTGGTTCTGCCCAGTGGCACTCAGAGCCTGGGCTCACTCCCGCAGCAGCTCATCTTCTCCAGGGCAGAGGTGCCCTGAGCATGGTGGGAAAGAGGGCGCAGTGCCACCCTGGAAACCTGGCAGCCCTGGGAAGGGCCAGGGCGAGGCTCGTCCTCACTGCACAGAGGGGCTACCGAGGCTGAGAGGGGACTGCCTGCCTCACCCAGTGTGCGTTCTCACTGCCCCCGGCCTCCGCCCTGCCAGCCTCACCCAGTGTGCGTTCTCACTGCCCCCGGCCTCCGCCCTGCCAGCCTCACCCAGTGTGCGTTCTCACTGCCCCCGGCCTCCGCCCTGCCAGCCTCACCCAGTGTGCGTTCTCACTGCCCCCGGCCTCCGCCCTGCCAGCCTCACCCAGTGTGCGTTCTCACTGCCCCTGGCCTCCGCCCTGCCAGCCTCACCCAGTGTGCGTTCTCACTGCCCCCGGCCTCCGCCCTGCCAGCCTCCCCCATCCTGGGTCAGGCTTGATGTCTAAGGCCCAGCCTTTGACTGCTATCCCCGTGCTCTGCAGGGCCTGAAGAACCAGACACAGGTGAAGCTCAACATCGTCAGCTGTCCCCCGGTCACCACGGTCCTCATCAAGCGGCCAGACCTCAAGTACCAGCTGGGCTTCAGCGTGCAGAATGGCATTGTGAGTCCCCCCTCCTGCCCTGGGCCGCCACCACTGCTGCAGGGCCCAGGGAGGGACAGCAGCTCCCGTCTGATGGGGCAGGCTATGCCTGGCAGCCTGGCAGGACCTGGCCCATGGGTGCAGCTGCCCACAGCCAGGCCAACCAGGACTGGAACTTTCCACGGCTCTCTGGGAGGTCCTGGGTAGAAGGGAAGTGCCAGGGCATGGTCGTGGATTGGGTCCCTGCAGCCTTTCCCAGGTGCCCTTGTCCCCACAGTGGCTGTCCCCTGCTTTGGAGGGAGGGCAGCCGGCTTCGCCAGCACTGTGGCTTGGACACAACCAGTCGTGGCATCACTTACTGTGCTCAACAAACATGCTCACTCATTCATTCATTCATGTACTCATTCACTTGTTCACTCAGCCGTTCAGCAGACATCTGTGAAGTACCTGCTCTGTGTTAGGCTTTGTGCCAGGCAGTGGGAAGGCTGGAGTGCTGCCTGGAGGAGGTGATGTTGGGCTTGAGTGTGGTTCTGGCCAAAAACCTGTGCCAGTTCCCCGGGCCAAAGTTCTTTAGCCCAGAGTTTCCACCCTCTCATTGACCTGCGTTTGGCCTGAGTTCTCTTTCCTTTGTTTTTCCTCCTGCAAAGGACCCAGAGGGGAGAGATGTGGCCACTAAATGGAATAAAGAAGAAAAGGGCTGGCAATACCCAAATTGTTTAAACCAGCCCTGAGTATGAGGGAGCACAGGAGGAGAGACATTGCGGGCTGGAGTGGAGTGGTGTGGAGGCGATGGGGAGGATGTATGCCCACCCACAGCCACAGAGGAAAGACAGTGGGAGAACATTCTAGAAGGACTACCAAATCTCCATTGTTTTCTGGTGAATCAGCATGGAGGGGTATATCCACCGTCAGGGTGGAGTCACAGGGCTTGGGCTCAGGGCCCATCTCTGACCCTGCTGTGTTAGAGCAAATTTGCTCCTATAAAAAAGATTCTACAAGTCTTCATATACTGAGAGCTTACTGCTTATTCATGCTGCAGTCTAATTTGCAGTGGGGGTGGTGGAGTGAGCTTCACTCCACAGAGCCACTCAGGGGCCCAGGCTCTGCCCTCAGCTGGGCTTCGGCAGCCCCCACTGGGAGCTCTGTGTCTGGCTGGCACTGCAGGAAGAGAGGCAGCTCAGAAGACCTTGTGAAGGTTTCAGGACCAGGGCAGAAATGGCCACTGGCCAGATAGCTCAGCCACAGACCCATGGGAAGCGGGGGCCAGCCGGCGCCCAGAACGAAGAGGGACGGGGCATTGCCAGTGTCAGCCATACCTTCCCGGCTGTGTGACCCTCGGCAAGTCACTTAACACTCACTGGATTCCCCTCAAAAGGTGCTTGTGAAGATCAGCGGAGAAAATCCATAATGTACCCCAAACTATCCAAGGTGGCCCTGCTGGTCCTAGTCTCTGCCAAGGAGGAAGGCCCGTGGCCCCTGGACCCGGCACAGGTGCCGGGACAAGTTGTCTGCACTCCTCTTGGGACATCTGTCCAGGACAGTGCGCCTGCCGCAGGAGCTGGCCAGTTGGTGGTCTGGCCTGGTCCGGCTCTGCCTGACTGCTCTGCACACATGTGACCTGGGCACAAGCAGTTGCCCCAGCTAATTTGGAGGCTCTGCAGAAAGTCAGCTGGGGCCCTGTCTGCAGCTGCCGTGAGCACTTTGTGGACGGGCATGGCTGGGCCCCAGGGAGGAGGGCTGGGAGAGCCTTCTGGGCTCCCGCACCCCAACCATCACCAGGCCTTGCCTGTGTGCCTCCCACCCCAGCACTGGGGACAGTGGAGGAAGCTGGGGACTGACAGCCCCCTTCAGTCCTCACGAGGAACCCTGCTGTGCAGAGCCTGGGGTGCTGTGTGGTGTCCCCAGGGCTGCCCCTGCCTGGCCAAGCCTGGTGACTACACAGTCTTTGCCTCCTGAGTGGCACTGGGGAGCTGCTTGTCCTGTTCCCGCACCCCCTTGCCCAGCCTAGGAGGCAGGTGGGCCTGGGTTGGTGGCCAGTGCCGCTCCCTGACAGCCCCGTCACTGTGAGCCCTGCAGGAGAGGCTGGCTTTCCCCACCATGGGGTGGCCTGGGGGCTGCCCACTCTTAGGGCCTGTGACTATAGCCCTGCCCAGGATGAGTTTGATGCCCCCTCAGTCTGCTGGTGTCCCCCAAACTATAACCGCATGAGGAACACAGGAACTGGAGAAGCTGGGGCACACAGAAGTTTAGTGGCTTGCCCCGGGTCACACAGCCATGTGGAGCACTGGTGGGGAGAGGGGAAGAAGAGAGAAGGAAGGGGAGGACTCCGGTTTGTGTTTTGTGGGGGCTAGATTAACGTGAATGGGAAAGGAGGGGACAGCCTGGAGCAGCCCAGCCAAGCCCAGGTGCAGGGTTCTGTGCCTTCCTTCCCAGAGAGCCAGAGAGTGCAATGGGTGAGTGTGAAGCCAGGGCGGAGGGCAGTGGATGGAGACCAGGGCTCTCTCCAGCTGCCTTCTGGGGCAGGTGCGGGGAGTCTGGAGAGCTCCCGAAGATGGGGCTGAGTGGGTCCAAGTGGCCAGGAAGCTGAGGGTGGTGGTGTGGATAGGGGTTTCTCAAAAGATTAGAGGGTGCAGGGTTGAGGGCAGCAGCAGACTTGCGGGGCCTGGAGTGAGGAGGGGGTCATGCAATTCCGAAGACAAAATCTCCGGGGTGGCAATATGAAAGAGAGGGTGCCACCCACTGCTTGGTGTCTCTGCCCTGGATCCCGGGTCTGAGTTCCGGAGTGATGGAGGGGGCCAAGCGTCTGTGAAACTTGGGGGGGGGGGGCGGTCTGGGGTCACGACTGGGGACGAGGAGGGTCTGAAGGTCCCAGCCCTGCTCGCGGATGTGCTGTGTTCCACCCTCTGGCCTCTGCCTCCCTGTCTGTGAAATGGGGTCCCACTTCCTTGAAGCCCCAGTGCTCAGGATGCAGGGGAGAGGCTGGCAGCCGAGGGGAGGGGCAAACGCTGGCTCTCAGGGGCTTTCTCCAAGATACAGGGCAGCTCACCCTGAGAGTGCCAGGGAGGGCTGGATGAAGCGAATGAACTGGTGTGGTTCTGTCCTGGTTATGATCCATCTCCCCAGTGATCCAGAAAATGGCATGCAGGCGGCCATACAGATCAGTCACCATCTCTGTGTAGCTCGGCTGCCTGGCGGTAAACACCAGGCCCTTCAGGCCCCCAAGTGCGGACCCCACCTTTTGCACCTGCCTCATGAGTGCCCATGGCCATGGTGGGGGTGAGCCCAGCGTGCAGGGTGAGCAGTGCCCAGCGTGCAGAGTGAGCAGTCAGATGAGATATGGGCCTGCTGCAGAAATCTGGGTGCTGGTGTGGGGGGATGGGGAGGCCCCCTCCCAGTTGTCTGTGTCTGCACGTGTGTGTGCACGCAGGTGTGTTTGGGAGAGGTGAGTCTGCTTCTCCCATCCCAGGCCACTCGCCTCCTGCCACGGCTCAGCACAGCCTCCTTTCTCCAGGGTAAGAGGGCCCCGGGGCGAAGGAGCTGCCTTGCGGTGTGGAATCTGCCTCTCCCCACCCCCTTCTCTTCTAGTCTTAATTCTCCTGGGACATCCATTTTTCTGGTTTTTGTTTTCATTTAAAAAATAACTGTGGTAAAATACATCTATAACATAAAATCGAGCATCGTAACCATTTTGAAGTGCAGGGTTCTGTGGCAGTCCATCTGCGTATCAGGCAGCCATGGCCACTGTGCTCTCCTGCACGACTTCGTCCTACCCAATGGGAGCTTGGTCCCCACTAAGCACCACCACCCATTCCTCCTTCCCAACCCCTGGCAGCCCCCCACGTCTCCTTTGTCTCTGTGATTCTGACTACCCCAGGTGCCTCATATCAGTGGCATTGCGCACCGTTTGTCCGTGTGCCTGGCCTGTGTCACGCAGCGCAGTGTCCCTGAGGTCTGTCCGTGCTGTAGTGCGCGTCGGACTCTCCTTCCTCTCCAGGGCTGAGTACTGTTTCCCTGCAGGCCTAGAGCACTTTCTGTTTCTCTGCTAGTCCGTGCTGTCACCCTCGGCTATTGTGAACGCTGCTGCCGTGAACACGGGTGTGCAGGGCACCTGTTTTCCAGTCTGTCCAGTCTCATGGTCACAGGCGCTCCCAGGCCCTCCTGTCCATCTGTTTGACGTCACTTTTAAGCTGGAAATGGAAACCCCCGCCACTGCACTCCAGCCTGGGTGACAGAATGAGACCCTGTCTCCAAAAAACACAGAACCAGTATGTTTGGCACAAAATGCTCTTATGTCACCTGGTGGGGGGGGATATAGGAATAAAAGTGACTCTTCCCTGCCTATGTAGAGCATTTGGGCATCTGACAAAGAGCCTTCCCTTGACAGAACAGATGCCCCGCCTTTCTGGTGGCCAGGGGACAGGCTGCCTCTCCTTTCCCACCCACCACCAGCTAAGTGCCTGTCTTCCAGGATGGTAACCAGGCTCAGCTGCAGGAGGCCAGGTGGCAGTGGCCTTGGGCTATGTCACCAGTCTCTAGCCTGACCACAAAGGGAGGGGCCCTGAGGGAGGTGCGGCTGCGGACCGGTTCCACCGTGGGAGTTAGAAAACGTGTTGGTTCCCCACACACCATGGCATTGACTCTCTTGTTTTAAGGAAACACACTCCAGATCATAAGCGCTGCCGTCTGAGTCAGTGAATTGCACGTGCACGTATTCATCACGTGGCGCTTTTCCCTCTGAGTCAGTGAATTGCACGTGCAAGTATTCATCACGTGGCGCTTTTCCCTCCACGTGTCCTGTCTTTGGAGACATGGTGGAGCGCCTGTCGGTTGTGGCAGGAACACGTGTGCTGACTTGGCCATGTCTGCTTAGATTTGCAGCCTCATGAGAGGGGGCATTGCCGAGCGAGGGGGCGTCCGCGTTGGCCACCGCATCATCGAGATCAACGGGCAGAGCGTGGTGGCCACAGCCCACGAGAAGATAGTCCAAGCTCTGTCCAACTCGGTCGGAGAGGTAAGGAGGGACTTCGGGTATGCCTCTGCGTGCTGGTTCCCGTGTGCTCCCGCCTGCCCTCCATGAGCCTCACCCGCTCCAGAGGACACAGGGCGTCTGAAGGCCAGCCAGGCTGTGTCTCCCACCGGGGCTGCTGTGACAAGGGTGAATGGAGTGGCAGGTGATGCGGGGCCATCCCGGTCTGGCTCTAACTGAGCAGCCAGGAGGGCACAGGCTGCTGGGGGTGCTGCTTGGACACTACTTTTGGGACTGGACCTGTACGTCCCATTCAGAAGCTCTGCAGGGCACGCGGCTCTGGCCACCCTGGCAGGCTTGCCTCTCTGCCCCTGTTGGCCGTCCCCTCCCACAGCCAGGCTGCTCGCCCTGTCCCGCTTCACTGGCTGAACCCCCCCAGTCCAGTTCTTTCTGGCATCGCTTCCACGGCAGTGCGAGGATGGTGTGGGGGAGGCGCCGGTCTTCCTCCAGAGCTCACAAGGCGGCAGGATCATTGGGAGGGGGGATGGTGCTGGGGGGGGTGGCCAGCGCGCTGCGGGGCTGTGTGTGTGTGTGTAGTGTGAGTGGGTGTGGGTGTGTGCATGTGGATGTGTGAGCATGAGCGTGTGTGGAATGTGATGTATGTGGGTGTGAATTTAAGTGTGGGCAGGTGTGGGAAATGAGTGTGTGCGTGCACATGTGGGTGTATAGGGGTGCATGAGTGAGTGGGTGTGTGTGGCTGTGTGAATGTACCTGAGAATGTGAGTGTGGAGGAGTGTCTGTGTGGGGGGGTGAGTGTATGTGTGTGGATGTACATGTGTGTGTGAGACAGCATGGGGTGTGTAGGAGTGCAAGTGTGGGTGTGTGCAGGGGTGTGTGGCTGTGGGTCTGTGAGTGGATGTGGGGCATAGGGGTGTGGAGTGTGAGTGGGTGTGAGTAGGGGTGTGTAGAAGGGGTGTTCAGCACAAAGGGGCTCCAGGCTCTCTGGGAAGCGCGGTGGTCATGTGAGCAGGGAGACTTTGAGCTGAGGAGCCTGGCCTGCAGAGGGGCCTGCTGGGGACCGGGCAGGGAGTTTGGGTCGGGGTCTGGGGACAGCAGTGGCAGGCTGGGCGGTCTATGGCGCTTCCTCCTGGTGGCCCTGTGGGGCTGAGTACGTGGAAACCATCCTTGCAGCTTGTGGGGTGGGTGGGCAGAGGGTCCTCCAGTTCCTGTTCCTCAGATGAGGTCTCCCAGAGCCACGTCGGGACACTTGTATTTTGTGCACTGCAGGGTCTGCTGGGAGCTGGGAGGCCTGTTTTCCCTGTACTGGTGAGGGCAGGGGGCTGGCTCAGGAGGAGGAGGGGCCAGGCGGACACCAGCCTCCCTTTGATGGCTTCAAAGAAAGGAAAAGCCAGTGTTCCCAAGTAGATGCTTTGAAGCGGCCGCCCCCACAGCCCTCAGCCCCACACCCGTGAGGGAATCCACCCGTGGAGGAGTGGGCGGGAGCATGGAGAAGAGGCAGGAGGCGGCCGGGGTGTTGGAATCCTTTCAGCCCTGCCGAGGTTATGGTGCCTGTTTCCAGCAGCCCTGAGCCTGCGTGGGACATGAGTCACTGATAAACAAGGCTTGCAGTTGTGAGGGGCCTCGGTGTGGGTTTCCGGTTGAGGAATGCCAGGGAGTGACTGATGGAGGAAGCCCGTGCCAGGGCCAGGAGCAGCAGAAACCTGCACTGGCCACACAGATCCCGGCAGGGAAGGCAGGGTAACACCTCAGAAGCAGAGCTGCACGATGTGCCTTTCTGGGCTGCTCAGCCCAGGACCCGAGACCTGCTTGCCTGAGGAGGGGCAGTTGCAGGGCAGCTGCACCCGGTGGGGAGGCCAGCAGCACCTGTGGCAGCCAACCCTGGCAGTGCAAGGGCCCCCATCCCGAGGCCGCAGCCCAGCACAGTCCCGGGCAGGACAGGGGACAGCGTCATGCTCAGGGGAGGAGAAGTGGGCAGCAGAGCTCCCCTTCTGTTATTGAAGCAGACGTTTAGAGTCTGCTCCTTCCCAGTGTCCCCACAGAAGGATTATGAGGCGTGCCACCCACACGGTTGGTCTCCCTGGAGCGGTCTGAGGCTTTGCTTGTGTACCTAGCCCCTTTGAAGCCAGGGCTCAACGCCAGGCCCCAAAGGGTCATTTGCTGACTGATCTCCAAAGGCTGGGGACCTGAGGTGCCCTGGGCCCCAGCGAGCCTGTTCCCAGCCCCCAGCACACTTGCCTGGCCAGTGTTAGTTCTATAAGAAGGGGTGTGTGTCTTCCCCCATTGGTCTCCTCCTCACTGAAGCAGAGTGCGCCCATTGCAGTTTCTGCTGAGGCCTGGGCACCCCCAATCAGCCTCAGTGGATGGGTAAACTGCTGTCACCGCTAGAAGTCCAATTTCTTACCCTCTGGGTGTCAGCAGGACTGGACGCAAAACTAGCACTCCACTGTGTAGACGCCTCTGGAGCCAGGGGTGGGGGCGCGGAATCTCGGTCTGCTGCATCTGGAAGGCGTCCTAAGTGCCCCCAGGCCTGGGCAGGCCGGCCCTCCTCTTCACTCTAGGAGATGGGCATTTGAAGCAGAACTCAGGGGTGGGGGGTCGTCTCTTGTCGTTTGCTTTCACCTGATTGTGGGAGGGGCAGTGGGAGGGCAGCGGCTCAGCCTCCTGTGTCTGTTGGCAGATCCACATGAAGACCATGCCCGCTGCCATGTTCAGGCTCCTCACGGGCCAGGAGACCCCGCTGTACATCTAGGCCCCTCCAGCCTGGCCACACAGCCTGGACACCGGGCAGGGCCATCCGGGCCCGGAGGAGCTGGGAGCCGGGCCGCAGATTTGACCCCGACGCCACAGCCCAGCCACGGACACTGGCTCCGCAAAGGGCGTGCCCTCACCGCCCACTTGGTTTGTTTTCATTTTGCCAAAAAGGGGTATGTCTTTATCAAAGGAGAGTCACAGAACAAATGTTTGTAAAGCGTTCGAGTATTTTGCCATGTTCTGGACTGTCTTCTCCCTGCACCAGCCAGGGTGTGTCTCGGTAGCTGTGCGTGGTGTGACCAGCCAGGGTGTCTCGGTAGCTGTGCGTGGTGTGGAGTGTGTGTCTTTCCTCTCTGAAGCTGTGTAGAGTGAACTGGCGCCTCCAAGGGAGGCGGCTCCCAGGGCAGGGCAGCCATCACCCCTGCCTCCCGCCCCCTTGGCCGGGATGTCTGGGGTCCTGTGGGGCCCCCGCAGTGGTCCCAAACAGCTGCCTCTGCCACTGACTGCAGGGACACAGGCCGCCCAGCTCCCAGGACATGACTTGTAATGCAAGTTTGGGGACATGTGATTGATTGTAAATAAAGGATGATGGCCACAACACGAAAACTCCCTATTTATTTAGATACTATTACTGTTTGGACTTTTATTTTGGCAGGCTGTTTTTCAGACTCGAGGGTTTTCCAGTGTGACCCATGACCACACCTGCCTCTCCTGTAGTCTCTTCTGGGCACCCTCCCACCCGGCTGCATCCCCGGGCAGGGCTCCCACAGAGACGAGGAGGGCGCAGGCATCCGCCCCCTCTTTAAAGTCGATGTACACACACTCATCCACGCACATGCTCCTTCGAGGAAACAAAACCTATGCTAGAAAACGCGACCTCGGCCACACCTAAGGCAGCCAGCTGTGAGTGCAGACCCCTCGGCCAGCGTGGCACGGCAGCCCTGAGCAGTAGTGGTGTGTGTGTAGATCAAGTCAGATCTAGTCCAGCTCAGTTCATTAGCGATCCATGTAATCTGACGTCATCTTGTCCCAAAGTCTCTTTTTTTGGCCCAGGCCTTGAAGAATACACTGTGACTTAAGAAGCCTTACCACGCAGTAACTAAAGCTTTAGGATGATTGTATTCGAGGAGTGCCGTGTGTTGCATGCAGCTGCCCGTAGGAAGACTTTGCGCATATCACTAATAAACCTGAAGTCGTGATGAAAAGCCGTGTGTGTGACTGCTCTGTTACCTGAGCGGCGGGTGCCACCTGTCCTCTCATTCACAGCTTGGATGCGGCTCTGCAGGTTCGCTATGCGGTGGCGGCCGTGGCTGCTCTGTGCCCCTCCTGGATCCTGAACCTTGGAAGCTATCACTAATGAGGTCGGAGGGTGGGCGCTCTGGGCAGCAGGTGTCAGCTGCGCAATGCCCTGCTGCAACTGGAGGTGCCAGCAATGCCAGATCACGGGGTCAGCGCCAGGTTCTTGACCCACTTGCCCCAGCGGGGAGACACGTCCGCAGAGCACTGACTAATGGAATCGGGGAGCCTTGGGCTGCTTCGGATTTCAGCATGAACGACCCCTGGGAAAGGTGCGCATGCATGTGCGTGTGTAACAGCCGGACCGCCCATCCCAGCACCCTCTCTGCACCTGTGGGTCCTTTGCAGCCTGTCTAGAGTGACAATTCTGGCAGCTGTGCCAGCACTTACCTTTCTTCATGGCCACCGTTCTGGCATCACCTGGTGTGGGAAAGCCAGGTAGCAAGCATGGGCTTTGGTCAGAGGCGGGGCCTGGGGTCCAGCTGGGTTAGGCTGTGGGCCTTGGATGGGCAGGAGCCCTCCTCTCTGGCCTGCCCACAGCAGAGTGAGCGCCATGCCGTGGGCACCGACCACAGCAGAGTGAGCTCCATGCCGTGGGCACCGACCACAGCAGAGTGAGCTCCATGCTGTGGGCACTGACCACCTTCAGGGCCCAGGATTCTTGGGGAACTGCAGAGTAAGAAGACTTACTGTCACCTGGCTGCCCAGAGGATGTGGGCAAAGGGCTTGCTTCAGCGTGACCTTGGCCATCAGGGGCATGTAAGAGATAGCCTTTCAAGGTGCACTCCAGCTTCATGCCTCCCTCTTCCCCGAAAGTATACATGGTAGAGGCAAAGAAAGCTGTTCCATAGGAAACTGTCATAGAGAGCTGTGTACACGCTGAAATGTATATGCACTCGCTCTGAATATGCTGAAGAATGAAAAGCAAATACAATTCTTGACGTGGCCAACAAACGAGAATGCTGGGGATGGCCACATCCTTGGGGAATGAAAAGAAATGTCTCCTGAGTCAAAGCTGGAGGGAATGGGATTCCCCTCAGGAGGCCAAGCGGAACATTCCTGCTGTGCCCCGGATGAGGCCAGGAAGCAGGTCCCAGGGAGGAGAGCCCTGGCTAGCTGAGGACATGCGGGCAGGACTCCCACCAAATCGTACACATCTTTTAAAATCCTGCATTTAAGGAAAACGTTGAGCCACGGCCTGCATTCCTCCCAGCAGCCCTTGGAGGCCACATCCATGAGGGGCTGCCATGGCCAGTGTGGGCGGGCCTGTGTCTCAGCCCTGGCCCTCCGCACTCTGTCCCGGAGTTGATCGTCTCCGGAAGGCTCCTGGAAGCACAGCTGAGTGGCATGGGTATCTCAGGCTCCCCGGCTGGCTGCTGCAAGACCCACTCAGGACCCTGCCCCTAGCCAGTGGTGCACACAGGCTCAGCCTGCCTCTGTCCCCGTTAGACCTCAGAGACACAGAGAGCAGAAATACTTTTTATTAAAACACGGATCATTATTAAAACACCTTGAGGTACATTAAATAAATACAACCGTTCCAGTTGTACAAACAAGTCTCTGGTGGCTTGGAAACAATTTCCCATAAATTCTGCCTTAGCAGCCTCTGCGAGTCAGCATGGGTGGGGAGAAGCATCCGTGTGTAGCGAGCTTTCTGTGGCCTGGTGTGTTATAAGCATTTAATGTGGATCCTCATCTCCAGCTAAGGTTGAGACCTGAAGTTCTTGCGAATGATGCTCCCCCTTCTCCGACCTTGCTTGCCATAGAGTTGGGGCCCAGGTTCTCCCCGCTCAGCATCCTCGTGGCCCCCAGGCTGGGGTCAATGGTGGTGTCACAGCAGATGCCAATCCCCCCCTTTGGGTCTCAGGGCAGGGGATGCCCAGGGCCCAGCTGAGCTGGAGGAGCATGTCACCCCCCCAAAGCAGCCACAGTTGGCCGATTTCAGATCCCAGACAGGGAGCATGATGAGAGAGGGGGAAGGACGCACACGGAGGGGGAAGCAGCCAGCTTTCTCCTTGGCTGTGAGCCAACGTGCAGCCTGGGGCTCGGGCTCTTGCTGCTGGTACCCAGATGCCATGGAGCCAGGGTCAAAGGCACCACAGCTTCTGGGTCAGGTTGCCAGCACATTCCCTAGTCTACCAGCACCTCTCTCTTCTGGGGACCCTCCCAGGAAGCCCAGAGGCTAGACTCACCTCCTAGAGTCCATGAGTGGCCTTGAGCAGCTGGGCTTAGCGGGGCACCCCACCCTGTCCCTGACTGCCTCATTTTGAGGGGGAGAAGGTTCCAGCCCAGCAGCATCAAGTTGGGTACAGTTTCTGTATCCACACAACAGCTGCCACCAGTGCAAACCCAGAGCTGGGTGAGGGTGGGGTGCAGGTGGGGGCCCACAGGGAGGCAGTGCTGGGGCAGCATCCCCATTGGCCACTGGGACTGGGCCCTGCTGCAGAGAAGGGAAGGACGCCGAGCAGCAGGCTGGGTGGTCCAGTGGGCCTCCACCCCAGCTGCATGAGGAAAACAGCCCAGAGGCCGAGTCCACTGGGTGGTTGGTGGTCTTGGCCTCGCTGGAATTGCAGCCGTGTCTGAGGACTGCAGCTCTAGCCCACCCAAGGGCTCGGCCCAGGGACAATGCTGTGTGAACCCCCAAGCCCTAGTGTGGACCCCCCAAGCAGGTGAAACCCCTGCAGCGTGGCCCCAGCACACCTCAGACAGTGGAGACTCAGCGGCCAGGGCGTCAGGCGTGGCTGAAGCTCTGCTCCAGGGCGGCCATTCTGAAAATCCACCAATTAATTTCACCTGCAAAGAGACTTGCCTTGAGGGAATTCACAAGCCCCCCACTTGAGAAAAACTATAGATTTCCTGTTTTATAGTCTGAATAAAGTGCTCATAAATTCATCTCTAGTACATCTTACCTGGAAAAGTGCAGGTTGTCGTCTGTTTTCAGCTCTCTAAAGCAATCGAAGCCTTTTCAACCCACTGCAGCTGGGGCAGTCCTACACCTCAGCCCCCAGGGCGGGGGTAATGGGCTGGAGGAAGGCTCTGGGCACCCAGGCTGGAACCCCACGCCCTTCCCGGCTTTCAGTCACACAGAAGCTCCCCAGCACGCTGGCCACAGTGGTGGTGGGGAATTGGGGGAACTCAAGGACGAGCCCCACGGAGCCGAGAGAAGAGCAGCATGAGCCCCCTGCCCTGGCACCCAGGAGTGGAAGGCACCCTCTGGTCCCCCTGTGCCCCCATGCCAGGCTCATGGGCTCTCCGGGAAGAACTCAGCCTCTAGGCTGCTTTGTTCACTGCAGGGCCCACCGACGCAGCTCAGAGGCTGTTGCTGCTAGTGGCCCTGAACAGGCATTTCCATCACTGCAGAAAGTTCTCGTGGATGGCGCTGTTCCAGGGCCATTGTTGGGAGCAGCTGCCACTGATGCCACCAGAAAACAAGGGGATAGGGGCCAAGAAAGTCCAAGGTCCCCAAGCTGCCCCCAAGCTGGGCATGCCTGCTTCTGCACAAGCAGCATGGCGGGTGTCTCTTCCGTTTCGCGTGGGTTTGTAGGTGGTTGATGATCCTCCTGCGCAGGTGTGTCTGTCTGCTGCCGCCTGCCCAGGGGAAGGTCAGCTCTGGGTCACAGGGATCTGCTTTATCAGAAGGGGCCACTTTCCAGAGAAACCGGCCTCTCTCCCTCAGAACTGGACCCACCGAGCTCAATCAGGTGAGCTCAGACACAAGGGAGACCCCCCCCAAAGGAGCTGGGAATCGGCACTTACTGTTATGGACCAAACAACTGAATCAGGTCTGCACCAGGGACAGGACGGGAGTCTGGAGAAGGGGCCCGGGAGGAGGTGGGGGAGGCACCCCATGGAGGGAGGCCGAGCTCGAGGCCCAGGAGATGGTGGGTTCCTCCAACCCTCTGCAACACTGGCCTGTCCCCTGGGGTGGCCAGGCTACGGCAGAGGCCCCCACTGTACGTTTGTTTGCACAGTAGCCCTGTGGACAGAAAGTTGGGCGCAGGCTGCCATCTGTGCTAACGCTACCTATTTCCTTTCATAGGAAATAGGCCAGAGCGTGATGAACGTTTAATGATAGAGCCATCGAGCCACATGAGAAAATGTCTCATGACTCGATGTCACCCTCTGTCCCCTGAACACTAAGTTAAATGAAGGATAGGGAACTCCTGCTTTGGATGGCCCTGATTTTGGAGATACTTCGAGTCTTTAGGTAACCTAAGTGTCGCCTGTTGCTGCATTCACGTTTGTGCAGCGCTGCTCAATTCAAGGCGCTGCACGCCAGATAAAACCAGAGTTCACTGTGGACATGAGAGTCATCTTTCCGAGTTACTGGGCTAGGCAGGAAACGCGATCCACAGGGCGACAACTGCTCGGCAGGAAACGCGATCCACAGGGCGACGACCACTCGGCAGGAAACGCGATCCACAGGGCGACGACTGCTCGGCAGGAAACGCGATCCACAGGGCGACGACCACTCAGCTCCCCTTGAGAGAGGGAGTGACCATTCCCTGCCCACGCCGCCCCCAGATCATCCTGGGTGTCCCCCCCCGTGTCCTCAGCCAAGCTGGGCCTGAGGCCTCTGTCAGGCATGATGGCTTCTGGCAAGACTATCTGTGGCGCCAGGCCCGTTGGTGTCCACGGTCAGACTCGTGGCTCCTTTATACCTGGTCCAGAACGCCAGCGCCGAAGACGGCCTCCTCCTCGGGGCGCTCCTCGTTGGTGACGGCCAAGCGCATGGCACCCACCATGTGCTGTGCCTCGGCGGGGAGGGCACAGTGTGAGTGTTCCAAAAACTTAGCCACCAAAACCCTGGTGTCCGCATAGGCCTTGCTGTCCACTAAAGAGCGTGGCCGCTGTTTGGAGGCTGCCAGGAAGGGCTCTGGTGTTGGCCGTCGGTCAACTTTCCAGGTATCTGGGTCCCCCGCTGGTGAAAGCTGGGCCCGACAGGCAGCCGTGGCAGAGCGAGACATGGAAGCTAAAAATCAAGGGAAAAAATGCAATGTGAAACTCACTGAAAGCAAAGTAAATTCAAGGCAGCCGTTGAAGAAGTTAACTCAAAAGCAAAAGACAGTCTGCCCTCGGGAGGAGACTCCTCCTGGGGTTTCCGTGTTCCCAGGGCTGGCGCTCTGGGCACTCCCTGCCATCCGCATCGCATCTCTGCTCCCCTTCTCAACCCCAAGCTGAGCTAGTGTCAACCTCCAGGGGCTGCAGCCTCCAGGAACGAAGGCCTAGGGGGAAGGGCCACTGCAGCAGGCAGGAACCTGCCTTCTGCCCCTGCTAGAATCCCAAGGGCACGGGGGCTGGTCCTTCCCAGTCTTCTCGGCTCCACGACCTTTGCCCCTTTGGGTCTGATCTCTTGCTGGGGCTGAACCGTGGCATCTAGAGACAGGGTCTGCCTTAAGACCAGAGTTGGGGGTGGCAGAGGGAACATGAGACCCCCCCTGCCATCATGCCAGGTGCAGGCAGCCACCGCCCAGTGCCCTGCTCCACTGCCTGCCAGGCCAGAGGCTGGGGACCTGGCTCCAGCTCCCCACAGGGCTGACAGCCTCTCTGCATGACCCACAGGCTGGACACTGGGCTGAGGGTCCCTGTGAGAAGGCCAGCTCTGGCAATCAGCGGCGAGGGACGCCAACAAGGTCCAGCGAAGGCCTGGCTTGCCCAGCCTGAGCTTCACGCCACACAAAGTTGGCACATTCTGGGTGGTCTGTTCTGGGGTCTTGTTTGGTGGCAACTGGCAAGCCTGGCAATTAAACATGAGAAATGAAGAAACTCCCAGGTGGGGCCCATCTGCCCAGATGAAATCTCATCAAGTGGGCTGAGCAGCCACATGCATGTTAAATTAGTGCTGCCCTTGAAATAAGCGCACAGAGAGAGAAAGCAAGAGAAAGGCCCTCAAAGCCAGAGAGTGGGCAGCCCCCATTCCCGGGGATGGGGTGAGGAGCTGCATTTGGAAACTATGTAGCCAAGGACACATCCACACCTGCCCCACCTCCCAGCAGGTGCAGTCACAGCGCTTTAGAAAAGAAGCATCTCACCGCTCCCCGGCACAGCCTCAGACAGTCCCGCTTCCAGGTCCTGGCTACACGACGGCTTGTGTGAAGAGGCATCGCCTTAACCAGAAGGAGAATTCAGTGAACACATGAAAGGGAAAAAGGAATTCCTGAGAAAGCTATCACAACTCACCTGTGACTAAGACATGTATTTTATATGGTGAGCAAGCAGGAGAAACCTGCTGAGCTGACGCCCACCCAGCGGCAGATCAGACAGGAACCGCCCTGCAGCTGGCCAGGTCTGCTGTGGGTCAGGTGGTGTCCTGGGTCCCACCCCGACACAGTGCAATGGGCTGGTGGCTCAAAGAAAGCCCAGCCCCCTTCACGGGAATACCCACCTGCACCCGAAGGGCTCCAGGCACCCTGGAAGGCAACTGCCTGTGGTGTGCAGATCAGCCTAACCAAGAGGGGACAGCGGCGTCAGGCAGGTGTGTGGGTGCCGAGGTGTGAATTTCACTGAGGGGGACAGGCCAAACAAAGTCATCAGGGAGCCACAGACTGGACCCAGGAGCCCCTCCAAGTACAGGGCATCCTCCTTCAAACCTCAGTGAGTGAATGTGAGCGTGGTGGAGAGAGGCTCTGGAGCTCTGAATAAACCAGCAGAGGGGGGTGTTTCAGAAGGTTCGACGGGACTGTCTCCCTGTGAGCCGGCAATGGGATGCAGGAAAGAGAATGCAGAGATGACCGCAGCCAGGGAGTCCACATGGGCCAAACCTGGTATCTGCACCAGGAAGGCACCTCCAGGCAACTGGCTACTGCGGGTCCCGGTTGCTTTCAGGGACTCGGTTCGTCCTGGCACAGCCGGGCTCCAGTAGGGGTCAGCTGGGCAAGACCATCGAGGGGAGACTGAGCTAGACCCACTGCGCCCTCTTCGGGGTCCCTGCACTTCCCTACCGCAATGGCATGGAGGTCAAAGGTCCACCAGTCTTTATTGGCAGAAACTGAGCCTCCTCTCAAAAGACAGCAATGAGGACTGGGTGTGAATTCTCCAGCCCCGGGGGTGCCCAAGACTCAGGGGGAGTTAGTGTGAAATGCAAATTCCTGGGCTGCTGGCCACAGGGACCCGGTGCCAGGTCCTAGACTCCAGGGCACTGCCCGTGGACACAGTCGCCTGGGGCGATTTTCGGAAGCTCTGGGCTGTGTGGAGAGTGCTGCCAAGGTGCCTGGGAAGTGCTTCTGAAAAAGCACCCGTGTCTGCCTGGGGTGGCTCCAGCCGATGACACCCCATACCCAGAGCTATCGTCGGGGGTCATCTGTCCTGTGCAAGACTCTAGGCCTTTTCTGGGCCCTGGAGCACATGTGCAGCACTCACAGCGAATGTCCTGGACTGGCCCCCTGGGCCACTTGAATCCTTCCTCCCCTGCCAGAGTGGCAGCCTGGTAGGGTACAGAGGAGCCCTGGCTCAGGGGTCAAGACCACATTCCCAGTGTGGCCCCAGACAGGATTCGCAGGGCCAGGCCTCCACTCTCAGGGATCACTGAGACCTGCAGCATCCAGGGAAAGCTGGCCACTCTGGGGACATGGGTGAGTCTGGCCACCCTACCTGCCGTGCCAGATGTGCACGAGGTGGGGTCACTGGTAGAGCGGGATACATGCCCAGGACCTGGCTGCACCTGTGAGCCCATGCCAGGATCCTCTGGAGACACGCAGCCAGGGTGAAGGGCAGATTCAGAGGGTGCTGAGGCGCTCACAGGGCCATCGGGGGATGGGCTGGAACCTGGCGTAGCAGTGCCCTCAGACACCAGGAGGCTTGTGCTGTCAGCTGGTACTGCAAGAGAAGGGACATGGCATTGGGGCAGGTGACCGCAGGGGACGCTGGCCTGGGACAAGGCCTGCGCCTCAAACTGCAGACCTAGATGAACTCTGAAACCCTGGGGTGCGGAAACACTGAGTAGGATGGACAAATGCTGCTCTATGCTGTTGAAAGTTGGGGGCACCAGATGAGCTCCCGGAAAGCATTCCAGGAATGGCACGGGTCCCTCAGAGGCCCCTCCCGGCGCTGGAGTGGAGTTGCCTGCATGGGGGACACTTCAGAGATCACAGAAGGCCTGAACTCCTCCAGGCGTAGGGGCTTCGGGTCTGCTCCTGCCATCCCTTTGTTTTTCCCTGCGTCTGAGAGCTTGCCCGTGGGTGACAGGCTTTTCAGGCACCTCCCACTATTCATCCTCACTGCCCATCTGTTACCCCCACCCCACGGCTGCAGAAATGGGCTTAGACAGGGAAGGGTTGAGGGTCACACAGCCACCAAGATGGTCCTCTACTCAGGAGAGTCCTGAGCCCTGTACCCCAGCAGGAGCCTGGGTGCTGGAGCCTGGGTCAGCTGTAGAGTTCACCGCCCAGGTCGCGGGCGGGCGGAAGATCCAGCCCTGCTGAAGTCTGGGCGAGGAGCACCCTGTCTATTTCCACCTGCCCTGAGACAGGAAGCAGGAAAGGGCTCCGTCCGGCAGCACAGGCCTCCCTCAGCCCAAACCCCGGAATGCTTACAGGTACGGCCGCCCTGTGACAGTGACTGAGATACACTGTACCTGGGGTTGCCCTGGGAAAGGCACTGAACGCCTTCTCGAACAGCCTCTGATGGCTTGCAGCAACCAAAGGAAGGACAAGCTTGCTTCCAAATCCCACAACTGCAAAGATGCTGTGCTCTACAACCCCAGGTGGCCTCCCAGACAGGCAGCCCCTTCCTGTTTCTCTTGGATGTCGATGAGTGTTCAGCAGACGACAGAGTGCCCTGGGACCATCATCCTGGCCCTCTGTGGGATCGCATGAGTTAGCTAACTTTGTTCTCCAAAGAAGGCAGCCCACGTGACCCCTCGCAGGGGCCCCAAGACAGTGGCTCTCTAGCTGGCCTGGCCTCCGTGCCCTCGTTCCCTCTGCTGTAAAGGACGCTTCTGCTTTCCTGCAGCCTTAGACCACCTCCCCAGCCCCGGCTTTGCACGTGACTCCCACCCTCTGTGTTTGGGGATTTGACTGTTGAACACATGTCCTTCAATGTCCTCAAGGACATGACTTCCAGCCTGCGCCCTCCTGCCAGCCGCCCAGCCCAGACACCTTCTTCAGAGGGAGGTGCCGTGTGGACATTCGCCCGGTAGGTACAACTTTGGCTCTGGAAAGGGGACCCTAGAAGGAGTCGTGCTCGTCTTCAAATCCATACCCGTCAAGTGAGAAAGTGGGACAAAGAGGGGCAAGTTCTTCCCGGAGAGTGCGGAGGTCTCCCAGGTATGCTGACTGTAGTGGATGGAGGCACGGGAAGAAATGTGGGGAACATACAGGATATTTAATGGGAAAGGCTGCTGCAAACTCCAGCCCCTTAAAGAGTAAGAAATGGAGGGAGGAGGAAGAAGAGAAGAGAATAGGACAAGGACACAAAGAGACATCCTTGAAAACAGGAACATCCCACTTCAGGAGCCGAAAGACATACGATTACCTGGAGTGCTGAAGCCAGCACTGGTGTTTGGGTCCCCGGAGCTGGACTCAGCCACCTGTTGATCTATACTTGTAACCTACAGTAAGAGACTGGAAAGCGTCAAGGCGGGTCGTCCATGGGAACGCAGCACAGCAGCCTCCAGTAGTGCAGGTGCTTCATCTTGTCTCCTGGTGGGAAGTGCTAAGAGACGTTCACCCACAGCTCCACTCCTCTCCTCTACATTTAGGAGGTGGGGTGTGAGGGTTCAAGTTGCCCTTGCCAAAGCCAAAGCCTAGTTTTCTTTTTTCTTTTCTTTGAGGCAGAGTCTTGCTCTGTGGCCCAGGCTGGAGTGCAATGGCACGATCTCGGCTCACTGCAACCTCCACCACCCGGGTTCAAGTGATTCTCCTGCTTCAGCCTCCTGAGTAGCTGGGATTACAGGTGCCCACCGCTGTGCCTGGCTAGTTTTTGTATTTTTAGTAGAGATGGGGTTTTGCCATCTTGGCCAGGCTGGTATCAAACTCCTGACCTCAGGTGATCTGCCTGCTTCGCCCTCCCAAAGTGCTAGCATTACAAGGCGTGAGCCACTGCGCCTGGCTGAAAGCCTCTTTTTCTGAACGTTTGCAATGAGAGCGCCTGACAGGGCCACAGAGCCACCTGAGCCTATGAGTTGCATGGTCATCGAGCTTCTGTGGCTTTCAATTTCTTTTTCTTTATTGATATATTTTAGAGACAGGGGCTCACTCCATGGCCCAGCTTGAAGTGCAGTGGTGCAATCATAGCTCACTGCAGCCTCGAACTCCTGGGCTTAACGATTCTCTGGCCTCAGCCTTCTGAGTGGCTGGGATTATAGGCATGAGCTACCACGCCCTGCTTTTTTCAGCTTTCTTCTTGGATATACTGATTCTGCCTGGAGAGGCCTTGGAATAAGGGGAAGGCTACACTCCCTCTGCTCTCTGCCCCATCTTTGTTCTGCCCATTCTGTGTGGGCCATGCTTTCCACCTCGGGGGGCATTAGGGCCTCCTGGATGCGATGTTTGGACGCGATACACACTATACACACGTCACGTGGGCACCCCCATGCACCCCATGCTACCTCAGAAAACAATTTGTGAATCCTTGTGTTATTTCAGAATTGCTTTGGGGATACACTTGCAAATACTGAGCTCCAGAGGAGACTGGGAAGGTGAGGGGGCTCCTGTGGCTTGGTCTGATTCCAGCTCAGGTAATGACATTTCTGCCTCCCTCATCTCCCGCCACTTCAATCAGATAGCTGGTCTCCTTCATCTCTGCTCTTCAACCAGGCTGACACCAGGGCAGGGGTTGGGGCTGCAGCCTTCCCACCCGCACAAAGGGTGTGAGCTGCCCCCGCAGCGTGGCGCTTGAGAGGGGGTTCCGAGACAGAGAAGATGGAGAGCTGCCCAAGTGAGTCCTTTGATCTCACTAAGATGCTTTGGTGTAATGCGGTCCATGCTATTTTTCTTCCTTAGCCCTCTCATTCTGCTGGCAGGGAACCGGTGAGGGGGAGTTCACCCCACCGTCAGCACCCACCTGCTTTTTCACTGAAGTCATTATGTGCCAATAACCAGTTTTGGAAAGCTCTGTCCAGAACCTTCCATGAGTCACAAGAAGCGAACAATGCCCTAATGGTTTGTTTCATCCTGTGTCTCTCCTCCCGTATCTAACCCTCTCTCGGACTTGCTTTTCTTTTGGATCATAGATGGGTGGTAACTTAGAACTCCGCTGTCTAAAAGAGAATCTTCTGGTAATAAAGAAATATAAATAAAACAAAAGAAAGAAAATCTACTGTGGGACAAGGTCAGGAGGAAACTGGATTCGCTTCATGTCGTGCAGAAGCGTCACTCACTTCCCTCTGGCTCCCGGTCAAATTTGGTTTCCAGAGGAGGCAGCTCCTGGGAGCTATCTATCACCTCTCGCAAGCAGAGTGTCAAGAGTTTAATTTAAATGTGGCTCTTCCCTGATGTCAGAAGCCACCTTGCCACGCTAAGCCATGGGGAACATGGTCTACGCCATGGGGAAAGGTTCCTTTCATACAGCATTTTCGATGAACTATAACTGCAGTAGAAAAGGGTGGGGAAGACATATATTTGTGGCATAGAATTTAAGTTGAAATTTGATTTCAGCGAGGAAGCTCATAAACACAGCTCCTTGTAGGAGAGCGGGGAGAGGGCTGTTGACAGGAGATCTGCGGGAATCCCTCCACCTGGATCTTTCTGGTCTGCAGATGTGCTATTCTGAACAGTCATGGTAAATGAAAAATCAATTGGCATTTCCACAAATAATTCAAATTTTACGAAGCTTGGTGGCTGAGATACTTGCATGGAAATTCTGCCCCATCCTGCGGTTTGTCTCCCACTCCTGGGTGAGGCCAACCATTTAGAACCAGATTTATGAAGAGCTGTTCTTTTGTGGCGATTCCAGCAATCATGGAAAACATGAGTTAAAATTTTAGGCTGGTGGCTCAAGGCAGATTTTGAAGACACTTTGCTAACAGATTTTATGCAGATCATAAGTTTTAGGACCTGGTGCTGGTCCTGGACTCTGCTGGTCCCGGACTCTGCTGGTCCCGGACTCTGCTGGTCCCTCTCCCTTCTCATGACTCCTTGTCTCGTGCTCAGGTTTCCTTCCACCCGGCATGCTGCCACCAAATTAAACTCCTAAAGCACCACTGGGTCACACCCAAGACGCCACTCCTCAAAGGCACTTCTACAGTTTGACATCCAAGGTCATAAAATATCTGCCCAAATGATTTCAGCCCTGGGGTGCTGAAGCTCCCACATTCAGGCTCCAGGCCATCCCGTCATGAGCCTTAGCTGGTGCTCTGACCTTCATCTGCACCACCTCCGCCTCCTTCACACACTGCAGCCCCTCACATCACCTGCCCCTTCACACCCCCCCACATCACCTCCCCCTTCACACACCCCATCCCCCACATCACTTCCCCCTCCTTCATACCCCCCAAATCACCTTCCCCTTCTTCACACACCCCACCCCCCCAAATCACCTCCCCCCTCCTTCACACACCCCACCCCTCCAATCACCTCCCCCTCCTTCACACACCCCACCCCTCCAAATCACCTCTCCCTCCTTCACACACCCCAGCACCCGACAAGCTCCCACATCACCTCCCCCTTCACACACTCCTCCCCATCACCTCCCCCTTCACACACTCCTCCCCATCACCTCCCCCTTCACACACTCCACCCCTCCATCACCTCCGCCTTCACACTCCAGCCCCCCAGATCACCTCCCCCTTCACACACTCCACCCCCATCACCTCCCCCGTCACACACTCCACCCCCCATCACCCTCCCCTTCACACACTCAACCCCCCACATCACCTTCCCCTTCACACACTCTAGCCCCACTCACCTCCCCCTTCACACACTCCACCCCATCACCTCCCCCTTCACACTCCAGCCCCCCAGATCACCTCCCCCTTCACACACTGCCACCCCCATCACCTCCCCCTTCACACACTCCACCCCCCATCACCTCCCCCTTCACACACTCGCACCCCCGTCACCTCCCCCTTCACACACTCCACCCCCAGATCACCTCCCCCTTCACACACTCCACCCCCATCACCTCCCCCTTCACACACTCCACCCCCAGATCACCTCCCCCTTCACACACTCCACCCCCATCACCTCCCCCTTCACACACTCCACCCCCATCACCTCCCCCTTCACACACTCCACCCCCCCATCACCTCCCCTTCACACACTCCACCCCCATCACCTCCCCCTTCACACAATCCAGCACCCCACATCACCTCCCCCTTCACACACTCCACCCCCATCACCTCCCCCTTCACACACTCCACCCCCATCACCTCCCCCTTCACACACTCCACCCCCATCACCTCCCCCTTCACACACTCCAGCCCCCACCCCACATCACCTCCCCCTTCACACACTCCACCCATCACCTCCCCCTTCACACACCCCACCCCCCACATCACCTCCCCCTTCACACACTCCACCCCCATCACCCCCCCTCCCCTTCACACACTCCAGCACCCCACATCACCTCCCCCTTCACACACTCCACCCCCATCACCTCCCCCTTCACACACTCCACCCCCCCATCACCTCCCCCTTCACACACTCCACCCCCATCTCCTCCCCCTTCACACACTCCAGCACCCCACATCACCTCCCCCTTCACACACTCCACCCCCATCACCTCCCCCTTCACACACTCCACCCCCCACATCACCTCCCCCTTCACACACTCCCCGCCCCCCAGATCACCTCCCCCTTCACACACTCCAGCCCCCCAGATCACCTCCCCCTTCACACACTCCACCCCCATCACCTCCCCTTCACACACCCCACCCCCAACATCACCTCCCCTTCACACACTCCAGCCCCCCAGATCACCTCCCCCTTCACACACTCCAGCCCCCCAGATCACCTCCCCCTTCACACACTCCACCCCCATCACCTCCCCGCCTTCACACTCCCCCCCCAGATCACCCCCCCTTCACACACTCCACCCCCATCACCTCCCCCTTCACACACTCCACCCCCATCACCTCCCCCTTCACACACTCAACCCCCCCCACATCACCTTCCCCTTCACACACTCTACCCCCCACCCCCATCACCTCCCCTTCACACACTCCACCCCCATCACCTCCCCCTTCACACTCCAGCCCCCCAGATCACCTCCCCCTTCACACACTCCACCCCCATCACCTCCCCCTTCACACACTCCACCCCCATCACCTCCCCCTTCACACACTCCACCCCCCCGTCACCTCCCCCTTCACACACTCCACCCCCGATCACCTCCCCCTTCACACACTCCACCCCCATCACCTCCCCCTTCCCTTCACACACTCCACCCCCAGATCACCTCCCCCTTCACACACTCCACCCCCATCACCTCCCCCTTCACACACTCCACCCCCATCACCTCCCCCTTCACACACTCCACCCCCCACATCACCTCCCCTTCACACACTCCACCCCCATCACCTCCCCCTTCACACAATCCAGCACCCACATCACCTCCCCCTTCACACACTCCAGCCCCCCACATCAACTCCCCCTTCACACACTCCTACCCCCATCCACCTGCCCCCTTCACGCACTCCCACACCCCACAGCACCGCCCCCGGCACACACTCCAGCCCCCCAGAGCACCGCCCCCCGGCACACACGCCACCCCAGCCCAGCTCCCGGCACATCACGCCACCCCCCACATGAACCTTCCCCTCCAAACACTCCACCCAGCACTCACCCCTTAACACACCCTCACCCACCCCCCACTTCATCCTCCCCCTTCACACACTCCAGCCCCCAAGATCACCTCCCCCTTCACACACTCCCCACCCCCATCAATCCCCCTCACACACTCCTGCACCCACCACATCACTCCCACTTCACAACTCCACCCCAATTCACCCCCCCCTTGCACCCTCACACACTCCACCCCAAATCACCTCCCCCTTCACACACTTCACCCCCCACATCACCTCCCCTTCACAACACGCCAGCCCCCCAGATCCCCTCCCCCCTTCACCACACTCCAGCCCCCCACATCACCCGTCCCCTTCACACACCTCCACCCCCATCACCTCCCCCTTCACCACCCCACCCCCAACATCACCTTCCCCTTCACACACTCCAGCCCCCCAGATCACCTCCCCCTTCACACACTCCACCCCCCAGATCACCTCCCCCTTCACACACTCCAGCCCCCCAGATCACCTCCCCCTTCACACACTCCAGCCCCCCAGATCACCTCCCCCTTCACACACTCCACCCCCATCACCTCCCCCTTCACACACTCCCACACCCCACATCACCTCCCCCTTCACACACTCCACCCCCATCACCTCCCCTTCACACACTCCACCCCCCCATCACCTCCCCCTTCACACACTCCACCCCCCATCACCTCCCCCTTCACACACTCCACCCCCATCACCTCCCCCTTCACACACTCCAGCCCCCCAGATCACCTCCCCCTTCACACACTCCACCCCCATCACCCCCCTTTCACACACCCCACCCCCCACATCACCTCCCCCTTCACACACTCCAGCCCCCCAGATCACCTCCCCCTTCACACACTCCAGCACCCCACATCACCTACCCTTTCACACACCCCACCCCCAATCACCTCCCCCTTCTTCACACACCCCAGCACCCCGACAAGCCCCCCCACATCACCTCCCCCCAACAACACGCACCCCAGCCTACCCAGGATCACCAGGCCCGATTCTTCTGCAGAAGACTCAAAGAAGTCTGTCTCTGTCCAGTCTCCACATGAGAGTGCCGTGACAAGGGGATTCTGTCCTATATCCCCTGGAGGACCACTGTCATCAGTGGTCCCTGACACATACACTTGCCACCCAGACAAGATCAAACTGGCAATTTCTCAATCACTTTCGTGCTATCAAAAGAAACTCACTCCCTGAACACTGGCTGAAGCGTACAGCCTCGAACCACAGGAAAGAGAATGGCATCTAACCTAATCCTACTCTAATCCGGCCTGTGACCTAAGCCGGAAAGGAAGAGTGCACGGCCCATCACCCAGGCAAGTGCTTATGGAGCCCACCTTGTGGCGGCTGCCCTCTTGGGTCAAACCTCTTCCCCAGCACACCCCCCGCCCCGCCCCAAAATGGGCTCTTCCCCCACAGAGCCCGCCTTCTGCAGCCTCCTCTCTTTATCCAAACGAGTGCTGAGGGCACTTTCTACGCCATTTGTCCTAACAAGGAGAAGCAACTGACCCTGCCTCGCCCGGGGTGGAGGGTCGTGCTGTGAAGGGGCGCTCCTTGCTGACTAGCCAGGGGGGCCTTGCTGCCTGGGGAGGGGGCAGCTGGTGGCGCAGCTGGCGGCATGGCCTTCCCTCTGTGGATGGTAATGGGCTTCTTTGATTTCCAGACTCCCAGACATGGCCGTGAACTGAAAAGTGCTCCCAGGCCACGGGGTCAGAGAGAGTGGGCCCAAGGGCTCTAGCGGCTCCTTCATCACCAGATGCTGCCCTGGTGCCAGGGGGCGCCCAGGGACAGGCCCTGCAGGTGGTCGTGCTGTGCCCCTGCCAGCATGGGGAGCTGGGGGTCTCTGAGCCAACACAAGCTAATTCAAGATCAGCCTCTGACCTTTCAGCTCTTCTCACCGCAGTTCTGAGAAAGAAATCTCAACTGAAAGAATTCCCCAGAGTTTTGGAGAAGGTCGCATTGGTTTCAGAACCAGCCCCATCCCTTCCAATGTATTCTGTTCTTCAGAGAAAACAGTGAAATTGTGACACAACAGGAACCCATTCTTTCCGGGTGCCACTGTGGGGTCAGGCACTGAATGGCACACCCAGGTCCAGAAGCTACTTCCAGCAGGCAGGGCCCTTGGGAAGCCAGGGCCTGGGCTCCATGGACAGGGGTTCCTGTCATCAGGAGGCAGAGGGGTCCAAGGGGCAGAAGGGAGAACAGGGAAGCAGGCTCAGAGTCAGTCCCAGTGCGGAGCTGGAATTGTGATGGCAGCAGGCAGGGTCGCTGAGCAGAGGCGGTGGAGGGGACAGAGCTGCCCCCTCGCCACAAGGCAGCCATGGGGGAACCACACACCTCTGCCACCTTCAGGGGTTTCCGGATCCACCCGCCACCCTGCCCGGTGCCCCTGCTGGCTACAGCGTGGAGCTGCCCATTGCACCCTCAGTCAGCCTCCCCTCTGCCTTCCCAGGGGCAGCTCGGAGGGCCCACAGAGGGCCCTGTCCTGGGCCTGCCATCCCCACCATCTAGGTCCTTCCATATCTGCCTGGTGACCTCCTCAAAGGTCCCAGATCCACACTCCCCTCTACCTACCATCCCACCTTCTCTCCTCCTTACCGAACATCCTGCAAGAGTGATCTACTCCTGCTCTCAACGTGGGAGCAGCAGCAGGGCTGAGGCTTTGATAGGCACCAAATTCTTAGCCCCAACCCTCCACTTCAATACCCCAATTACTGACTCAGGAGCCCTGGGGGTGGGCCCAGCCATTAGGATTTGATTATCAAGTTCCCCAGGGGGTGACCCACTGGTGTCTGAAAACCACAGCCACACCTGCGCTCCCCTGTGCATGTGCCATCCACTCCTTTACCTGATGTGGTCCAGCCCTGCCCTCCATCCCATCAAAGCTGCTCTGCCAAGGTCACCAGCAGCCCCTCCACAGTGAGCCACGTGGCCCTGGGGGTTAGCTTCTGGACAGCACCGGGCCCATTGCTTCCTTCCGGAACTGCTGGTTTTGGCAAATCCAGGCTCCTGGGAGCCTGCCTAGTGCCCTGTAGCCTGTCGTGTGTGGGGGTGGCATTGCCACCTGCAATGGTGTTGTTCTGGGGGGCTCCCTCTCTCCCATTTTCCAGGCTCCAGTGACAGCAGCAGCTAACTCTGATCACTCTGAACTACAGCTCCAGTCATCTGGTGGACACTCACTCAGAATTCAACCCACCACACCCAGATGGATCACCACCCACGCACACTCATCTGACACTCTTTATGGACGACCTTCTGTTTGGGGGATACGCTGTGCCTGTCCTTCCTTCTGAGACTTTGCACAGGCTGTTCCCTCTCTCAGGAGCCCTTCCAGCCCCACTCCCTGCACCTCACCTGCCTGATGCCCACCCAGCCTGACCTCCCAGAAATTGGGCCTGATGTCATGGCAGGTGCCCCACAGTGCACTGGGCTCCCCTCGCAGTGCTGACGAAACTCTTATCACAGCCAACTGTCTCCACTGATAACACTGATTTGAATTATTTTTATCATAAACAGAAAGCTAAACAACATTGGGAAGGCAGAGGTCCCAGCTCAGCTTTATAAAAACATCTAAGAACATCTCCATGACTGCACGTGCAGGAATGGGATTTCAAGGCCATGCCCACGTCCTCACTAAAGGATCCCTCCCCAAAGGCAGCCCCACACATCTGCTTCTAGTATCCACAGTAAAAACGGGGTCCTGGTCAGGGCTCAGGGGTCACTGGCTGCAGCCTGCCTAGCTGCTTTAGGCATCTCAGGGTGGCTGCTCGGGGACTGTCTGCTTGTGTGAGGGTGCACTGGGGGTTCACGGCCAGCCGGAAGCTGAGCTGACCCACCACAAGCCACCCTGAAGGAGGTCCCTGTGGTATATATGAGTGCCCAGGTGCGTAGTGCCTTACAGCGTCTGAATGTGCTGTCCATGTTTCCACAGGGCACAGGGCAGTCGTATCTCCTCCTGTCCTAAGCCCACCCTGCCTGCAATGGTGACCAGTCCTTGCAGGTGTGACGGTCAGCAGGGCTTGTGAGCTTATTCAGCCAACATGGAAACTGCTGCTCCACCCACAGGGGCTCCTCAGGGTCGGCGCTGCCTTGGTCACTGGTTGGGACCAAGGTCACAGGGACCAGCATTGCCACCTGGCTTGCGTGCACATGGGCTCTCGGGATCTCAAAGTGACAGGGAGAGCGTTGGGGGTGACATCAAAAGGTCTGAGCCCTGTGCTAGGGCGTCTTTACAGGAGTCAGCAAAGACGGCGGGCAGCCGGCCAGGCCTGATCTGATGCCCTGTACCAGTGCCTGGCCGGTGATCTGGGTAGAGATAACCATCCGGGGCTCCATGGCTGCTGAGAAGCCCAAAGCAGGTGCAGTTCTGGGCGGGCCTGGATGCCTCTGGTCATGCTGTCGTCTGCTCTCCTCCACTCGTTGCTTGGGCTCAGAATTGGCTTCAGCCCCTACCCCCGCCCCTTCCTGGTGAATCTCCAAGGCTCCCCTGCCCGTGCCCTCTGCTCCAACTCACTGCTGTGTTCCCCAGCCATGCCCCAGTCCCCGAGGCCTCCAGGACCTCCCTGACCACCTGTCAGGGGAGTTCTCTGCATTTCCTAAACTGGACTGTAGGCCTCTCTAGCAGGATTGGGGAAATGTTCACAGATGATATCCTAAAATATGCTTTCCAGTCGCTTGCTTTCTCTCCCTGTATTTCAGGGACGCCAGCGAGCTGTCGATTTGGTCTATTTACATAACCCCATATTCCTCGGAGGGTGGGTCCCTGGAGGGTCCCTTGCACTATGGGCCACGTGACTTTTCCAGATGTCCCCATCTCTCTGCCCTGGCTAGCAGCATTCCACACTGTCATGACAACAACGAGGATGAGGAGGAAAACAACACCCCAAAAGGGTGACTGACTTTTGCTGAACTCAGATCTTACTATGTTCCAAGTCCTGTTGGCTCCATTACAGACAACATCCCATTTCGTCCCATAACCTTGGTACTATTATGATCCCCATTTTACAGATGAGGAAACTGAGGCTCCACGAACACACTGCCTGTTGTGTCAGGCACCATGAAGCTGCGGGAGTGCCTGGCTTGCCCAGCTCAGAGAAGGCCGGAAGGACCTGGCGGCTGAGGCACTTCCCTGGCCCGAAACGTCTCAGCCTCAGGCAGGACCAGGGATCCAGGGCCACTTTCTCCCCTCCCCAGAGGGTGGTGATGGCAGTGTGGGATCAAGACAGGCTGGGGCACCCTGGGTACTTGGTCCACGGACCCAGCTCCACTCCTGGGGGCTCTCCCCTCGGGTCAGGAGCTATCCCAGGTCCTTCCGCCTGGATCCCAGACCACCCACCAGCACGAAGCTCAGATGCACCTGGGTTGTGACTGGTGGCTGCAGAAACGGAACTAGGGAGCCAAGGGGAAAAGCATCAACACTGGGTGCCCCAGGCCCAGGCTGGCGTCCCTGCAGGTGCCGCTCTCTGAGCCTGTGGCCTCATCTACAGCACAGGACTAATAAGACCAACATCCCACAGGTTTGCTGAAAGGCTTAGAGAGAGATGCATGCGTCCCGGGGCCTCAGCACAGGGTGCTCATGGGTGTCCACTCCACAGCCAGCTCGGACCTGGCGCGGTGTGAGGTGCCTTCCAAGGGCCGGCTGGGACAGCGTCCCTAGCATTCCATGGGAACTGGCCCTGTCTGGGGCCCTGGGCCTCACCTGGCTGGGAGGAGGCTGGCCCACCACCGCCTCATATGGAGGGGGGAGCTCAGCAGGATAGAGCAGGCCGGGGCTGTTGATGGCCTCGTCATACAAAGTGCTGAATGGAGACGGAGCAAAGTCCAGGTGGAGGCCCCTGAAAAAGACAGAAACATCACATCGTCATTGCCCGAAGAAGGAGGGCACAAGTGCTGACGGCTCTCAAAGCAGGGGCGGCCAGGGCTTCCCTCTCCTGATACTTCCCATCCTTGTGAAATGAAAGCTTCAGTCGCAGGGCGATTTACACTTTTGTTTTTTTTTCTGGAATGACATCAACATTTTCAATCAACTCTACTGATCTGTCCATTAAAATTCAAATCATCATACAGCCGATTACATCTTTCATTAAACTGTACATGTTACACGAATGACTGTAATGTGACCGCAGCTTTGCATGTCATGAGAACGTAAGGCAGCAACACCTGTCTGCCTCCGGTTTCTTTTGGGTTGCATTGCAGGAATGTTCTATGTCTAAGACCCTCTCCTTCCACTGCCCCTCCTCTGTTCTCACCACCATGCCTGCAGGACCACTGCAACTCCCACCTCCCAGACACTGCTGCCGATCTCAGTGGTTTCGAGATGTGGGCAGCCGCGGGAGACCAACCTCTGGGCCTCAGCGGAGGGTGTGCAGGTGTACTCTGGCGGGTAATAGGGTGGAGGCGGGAGTGGGGGGATGAACTCATCGAAATCCAGGGTCTGGTGGAGAACAGTGCCATGAGGAGTCACGCAGGCGGGGTTGGCCGGATGTGACCTCTGCGGAAGGAACTGGAAAACAGAGACAACCAGAGTTATCTGGGACATCTTGTGTGGCTTGTGTCTCATTAAGGTAATTATATGCGAGCTTTAATGATCAGTTTAGAATGCCTGTAATTTCAACTGTCAAGCCACAACTGCTAAGCACACACTTTAAAACGGAGGCTCCAGGAGGAACGCCTCGCATCAGTAATCTCAAAATGCTTTGTTGCCCATGCTGTTATACAGAATGCCTCTTTTTAAAGAAAAAATATGGTCTAGGAAATCTTTCATGCTGTCCCTACCGCTCCATCTTGCCCCTCTGATGACAGTACTCAAAGACTGCAGTCCAAAGGCTGCCTGACATTCGTGGTTTAAGATGACACTTCGGCTGGGTGTGGTGGCTCACACCTGTAATCCCAGCACTTTGTGAGGCTGAGGCAGGTAGAGCACCTGTGGTCAGGAGTTCGAGACCAGCTTGGTCAACATGGCAAAACCCTGTCTCTAGTGAAAATACAAAAAAATTAGCCGGGTGTGGTGGCGCATGCCTGTAATCCCAGCTACTTGGGAGGCTGAGCCAGGATAACTGCTTGAACCCGGGAGGGGGAGGTGGCAGTGAACCGAGACTGTGCCATTGCACTCCAGCCTGGGCAACAGAGTGAGACTCTGTCTCACAAAACAACAATGAAAAAACACAGCATTTCTGGAAGTGTGTTCATGAGAAAACACTAGACCCTCCCCTTGAGATGTCCCCACCCCACTCCCAGAATTCCTGTGGTGAATCTGTGGGAAATGCCACATGCTCCCTTCTTGGAGTCCTGCATTGAGTATTCATGTATTAAAGTCTCTGAGAAGGGCTGTGCTGAAATACTCATTTAGCTGTTTAATACTTTATCCCAGCATTTCTCAAATATTTCCTAATAGGCCCCATTGGACACAGAGTATCTATTAATATTTTGCAGTTCTCAGGATTTCACACAGTTTGTAAAGCACTGCTCTGAGGAAAGAGAGACAACTTCATGAGTTCCAGAACATTCTATGGGCCAACCTTGAGCACTGAGATGCTGCTTTAACAGCGAGGTGAAATCCCTTTAACAAAAATGAAACCCATTTCTGCCTAGTTTTCCACTTCTGAAGGACTAACCAACAGCCAACTGCTTTTCTTTCCACCTTCACGTCTCTGCTGCCCAGAGGTCACCTGTGGCGTGAGATGGCTGGGATATTGTTCCAGCTCCAGTCAACGCCGCCCTGTGAGGGTCTACACGGCAAAAAGATACATGCTGCAAAAGCTCTGGGGCAGGGGCCCTCCTGGCGCATGGCAGATGAGGTAAAGAGAGGAAGGGTGTGTGTGTGTGTGCATGTGTATGTGTGTATGTGCATGTATGTATGTGTCTGTGGATGTGCATATGTGCATATGTCTGTGTATATATGTATGTCTGTGTATGTGTGTATGTCTATGTATGCATGTGTGTATGTGCATGTGTGCACGTATGTGCACATGTGTGTATATGTATGCGCATGTATATGTGCATGTAGATGTGTATTTGTGTGTATAGGTATATGTGTGTCTCTGTGTGTATGTGTATGTGTGTGTGTGTATGTGTGTGTGTATGTGTTGAGGGGAAGACAGGGACCCAAAATCACGCCACACAAGCAAGGACAGCTCCATTAGAAAACAGTGAGGTCTCCAAGCACTGTGTGGGGACTGCAGTCCCCAAAGCATTCATGAAGAAGGCATTTGAACGGGTCTTGAAAGATTGGTGGGATTTCATCTAATGGGTGCGCAGGGAGACACTCAGGCTCCAGAACAGTTGAGCCAGGGAAGGATGTGTTTAAGAAAAGCAGATAGATAAGGCTCTGGAAGTCAATTCTTAATTCTGGGGCACTGGGGAGCCGGTAAGGGTGTTGGAGCTGGGGAGCAGGGGGACTGGAGCTGCGTGGTAGGAGGTGCCTTCTGGCAGCAGGGGTAGGGTGGGCTGGAGCTGACAGCCGCCAGGACGTGAAGCACTTTTGCACTGGTAGGGGTGAGGTGACGATTCTGAATGGGGTCAAGCTCTGTAAAATAAGCATGCTCTAGGTTGACGGAGAAAGGCTGGTGGCCGTGTCTAAAGGTGTAACACATCACAGGAAAATGGTCCCGTGGGCCTCCTGACACAGAGCACACTCCTCGCCTCTGGCTAGACCGACCCACGGCTGCATGTGTTTAGCTGTCCGAAACAGAGGCGAATGGTTGGCTGTGAGCAGGGCGCATGTGCATCTGTCGTCCTCCGCCTTGGAGGCTGTCAGTCCTGATGCCTGCTGCACAGAGCTGAGAGGTAGGGGCGAGGGCAAATGCCCTCAGGTCTAATCAGGAAATAGTTTCAATTCGTCTCTATCAGAAATTAGAAAAAAAAATCAATGACATACTCAAGCAAAACTAATGACATGCAGACACCAAAACACTTTCCAATTCAAGGCACCATTCCACCAGGAAGGAGAACAAGCATTTGAAGAGGGGCAGAGCTGCAAGGGACCCTCTCCGCAGGTGCAAAGTTAGCAGAGGCTGCCACACACTGGAGGCTATGTGAAGGTCAAAGGACTGCATCTGCGCTAAGCTCTGGGTCGCCTTTCCGGGGCGTGTTGGCCTCACCTTCCTGGACTCATTTCCCAGGGATCCTTTGACCTTGACTCCTCAGCTTCCCCAGCCAGAATCCTGCAAGTGGCGCTTGACGTCTCCCCTCTCTTCCCCACCATCTGTGTGTGTTTAATTAGGTCAGGGTGTGTCTCCCGGCCCAGGGTCGCCAGCTCTGTCCTCTGCTCTGCAGGCTGGGGCTGGAGGTCTGCAGACTACGCTTCCCAGGCTACCGTGCCAGGGCTGCGGGCGGGCGCTGCCAGAGGGCACCTGGCCGGCGGGCGGGGCGACGAGGGAGCTGCGGGTTTCCCGCGCCTTCCCACTTCTTCCCTTCTGTTCCCGGGCTTTGCGGGCTGAGAGCTGCTCTCTGCAGTTATTTCTCTCTCTCTAACCTCTCAGCACCCTCTTCTGTTCCTTCAGCCTTCCACACCCAAGTAACCGGCTCCCAGTAACTGTGTTGAAATCCTAAGGGCAATTTCTTTTCCTGGCCATCTGAGGCACATCTATTTTACCCCCCTCTGTGTTCCCATCTCGCAGTCGCACACAGCGGGTACTCAGTAAACTTCTGCAGAGGAGACGGGCAGACGCCTCCTTGCGGGGCACCTCCACTCAGCCCCTGTCCACGTCCTCCTCGCGGGAGCTTCTAACCTGTGTGCCTCTCTACCTTGATTTTCTCTCTGTAATTTGGTCTCCATCCTGCTAGCAGAGCTGTTTTTAAACCCATCTGATGAGGTCACTGCAGTTGAAAAGACTTTAATGAGACCCTGGCTCACGGAACTCCATCTGGTTTCCAGCTTCCTAACCAACCAGTGCCCCCAAACTCCCCGCTCCTTGAACAAAGTTGCTCTAATCCCAACTATCAAACACGTATTGTTCCTTCTTCCCAGCTCCCTACCTCCCTTTCACCTGGCGCCTCCCAGTCACCTTCAGGACCCACAGAAATGCCTGTGACCCTGAAAAGCCAGTGGGCAGCCACTCCTCCCCCACGCCGCCCAAGCTCCAGGCTCTAAAGCCTCACCTGCATGTTTACTGCCAGGTATAAAGCTCAACTCTGCACCCGGAGGTGGAGGGCGGAAAAGGGGCTCTGAACAGTCCCTTCTTTCCCAGGTGGTTCTGCTTGCTCTGATCTGTGACTGCCTTCTCTGATCCATGTGGTGACAAAAGTACACCTGTGTCTGGTGCCCAGCTGGGGCTCATGCACCTGACATGAGCATAACTAGTGCCTAGGGCTGTCCCCGCACAATAGGAGTGAGGATTTGACACCTTGCTGGAGAAGAGCCTCTGCTCAGTCTGCTCCGGGGAGAGGGGATCCGAACCCAGGTGTGTCCTGTCCTTCCGGGTGCATGTGGAAGTGATGGAGGATGAGAACTAAGGCTACCTGGCCTTGGGCAGCTTCCCAAAGCCCACTTAACACAGAGCCCGGAACATTTCAGTCTATCCACACAGCCCAGAGTCTGGGATCTGAGGGAGAGCGTGAAGAGGTCAACCTGCCTGGGATGGGGAGCAGACCTCAAGTCAGTTGTCTCTGGGCCTTGCCTGGGCACTGAGGGCCCACAGGATGTGAGCACATTTCTGACCCTGTGAGTCTCAGTCCCCTTCCCTGAGAAGCACCACTGCTCAGTCACAGACCCAGACAGCAGCGCTGTGTGGCTTAAAGGCAGGCTTGGATCATCAGTATGAGCTCGTCCAGCCCATGCCTCCATCTCCTGCCATCGGGAACAGGGAGGGGCAGGGCAGGCATCAGGGGTCTGTGGACAAGGGCTGGGGATTTCCAGGAACACTGTGGAGCTCTGAGCTGCCCGCTCCTCCAGGTTCCAGCCCAGTCTGCTCACCTCCCTTTATATTCAGTGGTTTCCTCCCCAGCACTCACTCTCCCTGCTCCCTCTACCAATGTCCTCGCCACATCCTGGCTCCTGAAGGGAGCACACACACCTCTGAGTTTTTCTAGAAAGACTCAGAATTACAGGGAAGGGACCTCTCCCTCTGCCTTCCTTAGACTTGGTAGAAACACCAGGCTTGTTACTACCAAAGTTTGCTGAATCAACTTCCTCCTGGACAACTCTGCAGATGACCTGGAGCTCCCGCTCTGCGCTCCAGACCCTGGGGAGAGCCCGCCCTGCGGCTCCCTGGTCCTGCCACCACCCCCAGGTAGGTTCCATGCCCACCCAGGGCTCCAGGGTGCCTTACTGCACAGGGTGAGGCCTGTGTTCATTATTACTGTGATTGCATAAGGAAAGAGGGATGCAGACAGGAAGAGCTGCTCGTTCTGTGAAAACTAAGTTGAATGCTTTGGAAAGACTCGATAAAGGAGGGCAGCCAAGCAGAAACCACTGCCAAGTCAAGTCCAGGCAAGGCAGGTCAACGAGCAGAGGAGAATCATAAAAATCTGGGGAAGGTCTGTACTCCTGTCGCTTTCCCTGGCTGGCTCCACTTTAGAGGAACTGAATCTAAAAATCATCGATGGTGCAATTTCCATGAACTTTCTCCAAGAAATATGCCCAGACAGGCCAACAGACCCATAACCAAAGGGATGACCACGGCCCCAGATGAGATGACTGGTGGACAGATGCTCATTAGCATATTTAACATTAAAGAAAAACGACCGTGTGTCCACATCATTTTGATGATTGTCTGCATGAGCTGTTCAGATAAGCAGCTGCCCATTGTTCCTGGTTTGACAGATAAGTAGCACCTACTGTCCAGAGACAATCCTGTGGAGCCCAGGCCTCAAGGACCTCAAGGTCACTGTGGGTTCCCGGAGCGCCCTCTCCAGCAGGTGTAGCCAGGGCTGGGGTGAGGCGGAGAGAAGATACTGGTGAACCTGGTGATGCTGTGGCTCCCATGGGGTGTCGTGTCCCTGACCAGCCAGCACCGCTTACCAGCTCCATGGGTAAACCCACAGTTAGCACGCTATGGAAGGCACAGTGCCCCATCTGCTGTCTACAGGAGGTCAACTCTGTCGGGCGGACAGCGACCTAAATGACAATCATGAAAGATGAAGTTAACAAGCGCATGCCTAATGGAGATACATGTCATAGTAGATGATATTCCTGAGGCTGCAGCAGCTGGCAAGGAAGTAAGTGAAGAAGAAAACAATGTAACAGAAAAGTGGAAGAACGAGATAACATTTAAAAACAAACAAACAAAAAGTACAGAACTTAAGTGATCAAAAATCTTTTCTGCTAAATGATGTCAATCAACCGCACTGTATCATCAGAATGTCTTCTCCCATGATTTCCACACATATTAGAGTAGCTCGGCTTCATCAGTTCTGACAATAGGCAGGACGCTTTCCTTCTCATGGATACAAGCATGCATTATGTTAGTTCCGTCGGCAGTTAATGATCCCAAATTGCTGATCCACAGAAATAAGATGGCAGTTTCAGGTTCTTTGGAGGACTTGTTCTTGCTATTCCTAGATTCCCACCAGCACTGGACATGCAGCAAAGCCCATGAGATAACTGCTGACTAACTGAATGAATGAATGAGCGAGCAAAGAAGTGAATAGATCAGTAAACACAAAACTGGGACACTTCCTGAAAAGCGGTTATGGCTGGAATTTTGATCAATTGTATAAGTTGTCAGAACATCAGTCACAGTAGAAATCACAGCCTGGGTCCTTCCCGCTAACATGGAGGAGCAGGCAGATGGGCTGGGGAAGTGGGGCTGGGACCCGCACAGTGGAGCAGAGTTGCCAGGCTGCAGGGCTGCCTCGGGGGCAAATTGGGAAGAGGTGCTCCTTCCTGTGGGAGGCCAGGGCATGACTGTCATCCCCTCAGCCCAGCACCCCTCTGTAGGGCACAGCACAACAGGGCACCAGAGAAGGGCCGTGGGGGCTGGAGCTGTGGCTGGAGGGGCTTCCCACAGGTTCTTTCTGAGAAAAGAAATGAGTGTCAGCTGATCGGGAAAGGGTGGGCGAAGGGCTTACACACACGTGCCCGCAGTGAGCTTCCTCCCTAATGATGCTTCCTTCATAAAGTAGTGCTTCTCACTTTGAAGGTCGCAGATGCAAATAAACACCGGAAATGAAGAGTTAGTACAATAAAAGCCACAACTGAATGCAAGAAATGAAAACCCGCTCAGAACAAAGAGGCCAACATAGGGAAGACAAAGAACACGGAAACAGCAGTGAGGAGTAGAGCTTCTATCAAGTTAAATCTAAAGGGGTCGTGAAGATGTGATGGGACGCTGTGATTTAAGGGCTCAGGATGAGTGACATAGAAAGGACATCCCGAAGAGCTTACACTCGAACACATTTCACCTGGAACTACATGACTACATGCAGGAAAACCCAGACGCTGGCCACGGTGTGGGAGGAGGAGGGAAGTGACACACTCCAAAGAAATGAAAGGGTAAGAAGAAAGTCACGCTGAGGAAAGCACAAAACACCAATATACACAGATGCCAAGAGGCGCCTTCTTCTAGGGGACTAGCGGTTGCCTGGTTATTGAACAAGAACATTAAAGTGGGGAGTTTCACACACACAGACACACGCAAACATAATACATACATACTGAACCCATTTTACTTTAACTTAAATCCTGTATACATGGACAAATTCATAGAAAGACACAAATACCAAAACAGACTTCAGAAGAGAAAATATGACAAGAGATCGAAGCTTCACTGGCGAGCTCTATCAAATAGTTCAAGAAGGGCCGTGCATGGTGGCTCATGCCTATCATTCAAGCACGTGGGGTGCCGAAGGAGAGAGGGTCACTTGAGCCTACGAGTTCAAGACCAGCCTGGGCATCATAGAGGGACCCTGTCTCTACAAAAAAATTAAAAAATTAGCCGGGCATGGTGACGTGTGTCTGCAGTCCGAGCTACTTGAGAGGCTGAAGTGGGAGGATTGCTCGAGCCCAGGAGGTAGAGGCTTCAGTGAACCATGATCGCACCTCCAGCCGGGGGGGACAGAGTGAGATCTTGTCTCAGGAAAAACAAACAAACAAACAAACAAAACATTTAGCCTGGACATGGTGGCTCCCACCTGTTATCCCTGCACTTTGGGAGTCTGAGGCGGGTGCATCACCTAAGGTCAGGAGTCCAACACCAGCCTGCCCAACATGGTGAAACCCCATCTCTACTAAAAATACACACACACACACACACACACACACACACACACACACACACACACAAATTAGCTGGGTGTGGTGGCACGTGCTTGTAATCCCAGCTACTAAGGAGAATGAGGCAGGAGAATCACTTGAACGTGGGAGGTGGAGGGTGCGGTGAGCCGAGACCAATCCACTGCACTCCAGTTTGGGTGACAGAGAGAGACTCCATCTCAAAAAAAAATTAATGAACAATTAATACCAATTCTTCAAAACAATCTTCCAAAAAACAGAAGAGGAAGAAACACTTCCAAATTCTTCTATTACTATAAAAAGGATTACATATCATGACCGAGTGGGATTTATCTCGCGAATACAAGGTTGGCTTAACATCAGAAAAATCAATCTGTGTAATTCAACATATTAATAGAACAGAGGACAAAAACCTCACGGGCGTCTCAACGGATGCAGAAAAAGCATTTGACAACATTCAACTTTCTTTGTTATAAAAAAGACCCCACAAACTAGGAATAGAAGGGAACTTCCTGAATCTGATCAACAGCATCTATGAAAAACCCACAGCTAACATACTGCTTAATGGTGAAAGACTGGATGCTTCCCCTAGATACAAGCCAAGAAAGTCCACTCTCACCGCTTCGATTCAACATTGTAATGGAGGTTCCAGCCAGGGCAATTAGGCAAGAAGACAAAATAAAAGACATCCAGAGTGAGGTAAACTGATTTCTATTTGCAGGTGACATGATTTTGCATACAGAAAGAATCCAGAGAAAAACCCAACAACGATAAAGCTCATAATGAGTTCAGCATGGTTTCAGGATATGAGAACAATATAAAAAATCATTTGTATTTCTATATATTAGCAATGAATAATCTGAAAATTTAATTAACATAGTCATTCCATTTATGACAGCATCAAGAAGAATAAGATACTCAGGAATAAATTTAACAAAAAAGCAAAACTTGTACACTGAAAACCACGAATATAACTGAAAGAAATTAAAGAACATCTAAATGAATGGAAGGGCACCTCATGTCCATAGGTTGGAGGACTTACTATTGTTAAGATGACAATACTCCTGAAACTGATCCACAGATTAACACAATCCTTATGTGTGTTAATGGGGAATTGTATGATAGGTGAATTGTATGTCAAGATAGCTGTTACCCGATCCCCCATCTCACAGATCCCTGGTAAAAGAAAAAACTATTTATACAGTGTCCCTCTGCCACCGGATACTAAAATCGGTGGAGGGTGAAGTATTTTACATAAAATAGTGTCGTATTTGGAAATAACTTACACACATCCTCCCTAGAATCATCTCTAGAATACTTCTAACACCTAATACAACATAAATACTATGGAAATAGTTGTTGCACTGTATTTTTTTTTTTATATTTTTGTTGTTGTTTTATTTTTATAGTGTTTTTTTCTTGAATAGTGTTGATTCACGGTTGGCTCAACAGGGGCTGACTGTACATACATGGACTGACCTTTTTTTGCCTGAGTAAAGCCTCTTCTCAGAGTCAGTCTGCTGTGTGGAGTGCCCTGTGGTCTTTCCTGCATAAGTTGCATCCATAAGACATGGATCTAACAACGCTTTTCTGTGTTTTTAAAGTGGGGCTAGAGCTGAAAGGCACTTGTCAAGCAATGTGTATGTGGATTCTCTCTAGATTTTATTTTATTTTATTTTATTTTATTTTATTTTTGAGACAGAATCTTGCTCTGTCACCCAGGCTGGAGTGGAGTGGCGCAATCTTGGCTCACTGCAACCTCTGCCTCCCAGGTTCAAGCCATTCTCCTGCCTCAGCCTCCTAGGTAGCTAGGATTACTGGCACCACCATGCCCAGCTAATTTTTGTATTTTTAGTAGAGATGGGGTTTCGCCATGTTGACCAGGCTGGTCTCGAACTCTTGACCTCAGGTGATCTGCCGGCCTCCAAGAGTGCTGGGATTACAGGCATGAGCCACCATGCCTGGCTCCTCTAGATTTTTATCAGAATTTATTGCAACCACCATAGTTGTCTCACTTGCATCTAAATGAACAGTAATATATTCAGCAGCACTCTTTCACCGAACCTTTCCAAAGAACTCAACTGTGTTGTACCAGAAACAATTATCTTTCTGCACTCATATTTCATGGCTTTACATAGTACTAGAATATGTAATTACAACAAATATCACTGGCATAAACTAGTTAGGAATAGCTACAACTGTCCCTTGGAAAGCTTATGGCCCAGCTTCTTGGAGCAGAAATGGTGCAGGGGTGAACTGTGGATGCTACTAGTAGGGAATGGTTTGCCCAGCCCGCCTGGCTCAAGCCTCCGGCCCACATGGCAAGAGCCAACCTCCATGTGGCCACCATGTTCCTTCAAATCCCATTCCCACAGATGAATGGACTCATCCCGTAAGCAGCTCTATGAGGACAGTAGGGCACACACTTCATCTTCTTCTGAGCCGAGGAAACGGGGTCCCACAGGCAGTGATGTGCCCAAGATCATGCCAGTCCCACAGGCACCATGGCCACCCACCACCAGCTCTCTTTTGCCTCCCCCATGACTCTGAAGCCCAGCAGCAGAGCCGGGGTCTCACCAGGAGAGCAGAGCCCTGGGCTCCCACGGCACCCGTCACAGAGCGGAAAGGATGTACTGGCAGGAAGCCTGATATTTCTGCTTCCAAGCCAGGGGTGTGAGGCAAACTCACCCACAAAGTACTCAGTGAGGAAACAATAGGACTTCTGACGGCAGCCGCTGTCGCCACTGCCTGCCTTTTCCTTGCACAGGACTTTCTGCTGGTAAAGAGCCTCAGCCACGGCGTCTGCAGACATTGCTGCGACATCCCAGTGACAGACTGATACTCCCTGCACGTTTCAAATCAAACAGTTCACATGTATTAGAGATCCCCAAGCCTCCCGTTCATTCCACTTCACAGGTGAGGAAACTGAGGCACAGGTAGTTCAGTGACACACCCAGAGTCACCTGCCTCGAATGCAGAAGAGGTGGGACTCAGACCCTGGCGCTCCTGGCTTCAGATGCACGGCTCCACAGCTGCTCACGCCCCACCCATCGCAACTACAGCGCGTCTCTGCACACTGCTGCTATAATCGTATATAAACAATTTACTTTATCCTTATTTAGTTGGCAATTTTTATTTTAACGCATAAAACCAGGAGATGCAAACTTTCAGCATTTACATGCCTTTAGTTCTGTAAGTTGGTCAAACTGATGTGATATTTACAGATCAACAGTAAAATCTGCTGAGGTGAGGAGAAACCCCTGGTACTTAACCTTTCCTTTACAGAACACGCTGGAGAAAATTGCCAACACGAGGCCCCGATGAACAAGGGCAGAAGTTCATGGTTACCGAATAACTGCTTAATTAGGTACCTTTCAGAAAACTGCAGCCTCCCAGAAAGGGCAGCCTGGCTGTGACAGCTGTGTGGATATACACCGGGAGGGAGAGACTCCCGTGGCATGCAATTAGGACCAATGAATTTTTAACGTCTTGGTAATGATGCTCTCTGGCCTTGTATCTTGATTAACTGATGTTGACTGCCACAGGGTGAATGACAAAGAAGAGAACATAAAAAATCCCACTATAAGAACCAGCTGCCTTTTCTTGCATAAGATGCATAAAACATTGTGTGGGAAGCAGGGTAGGTCTCAAATGGGCAAATTGAGAGACAGAGAGAGACAGACAGACACACACACACACATACATAGATATTCCTACCCTTACGATATTTTTTCATCAATTTCTCTTTGTTGTACTCAGTAGCATTCTGATCAGTAGGCTGTGTTCCATTCACATTGAAAATAGGAAGAGCCTTCACTATTTATGAGATGTGTATTTATAAATGTGTATTAATAACCCACATATTATAACATGTGTTAGTGAACCATGCTCCTGGCCTTGCTGCCCCTGGGAGCGGCAGGGCTTCCTGTGTACGACCCTGGGCAAAGGGCCAAATGATGGCCAGTGACTGGCCGCTGGAGTATGAGCTCAGGGTTCATCAGCAAATCAAAAATGCACAGGTTAGCAATTTTCCAACTGGAAAAGAACTGATCTTCTAACACCCCTAAACTTCCTGGATTAAAAGAGAATTCTGAAGCCCGAGGAAGGCACCTTGCTTTGGAGGTACTGGGTCCAGGGGATGTCCAGGGCTGCAGGAATTTCACGACATGGACTCAAGGGCACATGCCAGGGGCCATCCTAGAGAACACGACAGTGGCAGAACCCTGTCAATATGGAGCTCCAACAACACCTAAAATAAATACATCAGTGGCGCCACATGTGCAGATGCTTGGTCTGCCAGAGGGCAACACAAGGAAAACGCCAGGTGCCATGGACCGTCAGGGGCCACTGCTGAAGCCAGAAGTGTCCACTTCTACACTGGTTTCAAACTGGGTAGAGGAGGAGGGGATCAGCCACTCACCATCTGCAGGACGTCAGAGGAGACCATCTGCATACAGCACATGGCTGTGGCCAATGCACACACGATGGTGGACAGGACGTTGAGGGCGCACACGCTGAAGAGGAGATCCTGCAAGGAAAGGGGCAGGAGAATGTCAGCCTCATCCCGAAATCCCAGATGGCAGAATCCTTAGACCTCCTGCCAGGGCCCAGCATGAGCCAGGTCGATTGCCATCCATTTGACAGAGGTTTTGTTTTGTGTGTGTCTGTGTTTTCTTATAATCAAAATTGGCCTCTCATAGAAACACATTTGTCTATTCCGTTACAATGATGATCAGAGTATTCATAATACTCAACAACGTGTTTCACAATTTTGATAATTATTAGGTAGTCAGTAACATGTCTAAGAAAATCCTAAGGTGGCCAACATTTAAGGAGGTGGGCAATTTTTATCAATCACAGCCTATAACTCAAGTGAAACTTTTTATCTTGAGATAGTTGTATATTCACATGCAATTGTAAGACGTTTTCCCTCAATGGTAACATCTGGCAAATCTATAGTTCAATATCACAGCCAGATAGTGACATTGGTGGAGTCAGGATGCAGAACAGTCCCATCACCACATGGGTCCCCCCATCGTTGACCTTTTATAGACACACTCACCTCTCTTTCCCTGCTCCCCATTTAACCCCCAGTTCTGATCCCCTGTCAATCACTAGTCTGTTTTCCATTTTTTATAATTTTGTCATTTCAAGAATGTTGCATAAGTGGACTGCACAGCATGTAACCTTTCAGAATTGGCTTTTTCCACTCAGCATAATTCCCTTTAGACTCATCTCAGACTTCTAGACTTCAGGACTGTGAGAAGTGACTGTTGTTAGAGCCACCCAGGCTATGGTATTTTTGTAATAGCAGCTTGAACTGACTAAGACTCTATATGAAATATGAAAAGACAAGCTACAGTCTGGGGGAAAATATTTGCAAACCACCTATCTGACAAAGAACTAGTACCTAGAATACATAAAGAACTCTCATAACTCAACAGTACAAAAAAAAAAAAAAAAAAAAAAGCAAATATTGCAATTAGAAAATGGGCAAAAGACATGAACAGACACTTTACCAAAGAGGATCTCCAGATGGCAAATAAGCCCGTGAAAAGATGTTCAACATCATTAGCATCAGGGAAATGCAAATTAAGACCTTTTATAAAGGGGTATCATTACGCACCTGTGAGAATAGCTAAAATTGTACAAACAGTGACATTAAATGTTGGCAATCATGCAGAGAAACCCGATCACTCATACACTGCTGGTGGGAATTAAAAATTGTTCAGCTACTCTGGAAGGCATTTTTGCAGTTTTTAAAATAAAACTAAACATGCAATTACTATACAAATCAGCAGTTGTACTCTTGGACATGTATCTCGGAGAAACAAAAACTTATGTTCACACAAAAACCTATACACAAAGGTTCACAACCTTTGTTGTGAAGTGTTTTATTGATTTCCTTCCATTTTGTTACCTTTTATTATTATTATTATTATTATTATTATTTGCCTTGTAGTGCTAGCTAGAACGTTGAGTATTATAAATAAAAATATAAGATGACTAAGATAATGAAAGCAGACATCTCCATCTTGTGCTCTATCTTAGAGGGTAAACTTCATGGAGTTTTAACAGTCCAAGTGCAATATATCCTTCACGGAGAAGTCTACTCTCAAATCCATGCCAGAAACAGAAAAAAAAAAAAAGATTTAGAATGATAGTATGTCCTTCAATTAAATCTTTTCATATACAAGTGTACAAAATACTGTACACACTCAAAAACCTATCAAAAGCAAAAAGCTATAGATGAATCTTTCACCACAAAGGGATGGCATTAATCAGATTAGTATTAATTATCTAATCAAGGGGTTGGCAAGTCCTCAAGAGGAGACGGGGAATGCCGCCCTCACTGACATGCCCTGTGCATGCGCTAGGATGTGTGCACGCAGAGTCCAGCAGCATCCTCAGGGCTCGTTCATGTGTACATGAGCCCAGGTATTCCAATCTGTAACATCTGCTGGACAGTTCCCTGTTCTAGAGGCATCACTGTCCCATCCCCTTCCTCAGAATCTGCTCATCAGTTCTCAAGCCCACACTGTGAAACAGTAAAGAAGTGTGATTAGGATATTATGGAAGGTGGTTAACATACAGTATTTAAACACTTTCCCAAGTTTATAGAACCCCGTACACATGTGAAGACAGAAAAATGAGTCCTGAACTTAAGAAGCGTTAGGCAGAACCGGCCAGGTGTGGTGGCTCACGCCTGTCATCCCAGCACTTTCGGAGGCCGAGGCGGGTGGATCACAAGGTCAGGAGATTGAGACCATCCTGGCTAACACAGTGAAACCCTGTCTCTACTAAAAATACAAAAAATTAGCCGGGCGAGGTGGTGGGCACATGTAGTCCCAGCTACTCAGGAGGCTGAGGCAGGAGAATGGCGTGAGCCCGGGAGGCGGAGTTTGCAGTGAGCCGAGATCGCGACACTGCACTCCAGCCTGGGCAACAGAGCGAGACTCAATCTCAAAAAAAGAAAAACAAAACAAAACAAAACAAAACAAAACAAAACAAAAAAGAAGCGTTAGGCAGAACCAAGGCAAGGCTCAGTCTAGGGCTAACTATTCACCACTTTGGAGGTAAGGCCTATCAGAGTCCCTGAATGATGCAGGAACAGGCGCTGTTCCTGTGTGAGCACCAGGCACTGTTACCACTAAACCTTTCAGGCAGTTCTTCTCCCAGACTCAGGTCGTTTCTCCATATGCAGGTGCTAACCAGCATCCAACTGACAACTCCAGGCAGACCCTCTGAAGACCCCCTTGGTTCTCTCCTGGTGCAGCTCCACCCTCGCTGGTGCTCTGTCCTGAGAACTCTTGTCTCCAGGCCTTGATCCCCCTCAGACTCTCAGCTCTTTAAGCCTACCTCAGGGAGTCTGCAGGGACCCTGCTGAGTTCCCTTTCCAGCACTGAACCTGGAAACTCTCTCAAGGCAGTAAGCCGGGGCAATCACAGGGCTCACCTCGTTTATTGCCCACCCCTCAGGGATCAGGGTCCTTGAATACCTGATAGTGTCTTCCTACACCATGTCCATTTTGGGGGCTGTTTCAGGCATGAGGTTAAATCCAGTGTCCTGCTACTCCATCTGGGCCAGAGGCTCTCAGTGGCTTTTTTGTTTGCATTTTCTAAGTGTTTGTAGCAGGACTAGGCGGACTGCCTTAGGGCATGTGCATGTTACTATAGGCATCTCCACTGCCCTCCCTGCTCCTGCAGCTGCTAGAGGTAGAGCAGGATGGGGGCTTAGTTGTGGCAAACAGGAGGCACAGGTGGGGCTGGAGGAGGCTGAGGAGCCTGGATTGTATTTTGCAGGTGATGGAATGCCACCGAAGATGTGTGATGCTGGGAAAGGGGTCATACAACCTGGTTTTTGTTGTTGTTGTTGTTAGTGGTGGTGGTTTTTTTTGAGATGGAGTCTCGCTCTGTCACCCAGGCTGGAGTGCAGTGGCGTGATCTTGGCTCACTGGTAGTGCCCACCACCATGCCTGGCTAATTGTTTTTGTATTTGTATTTTAGTAGAGACTGGGGTTTCACCACGTTGGCCAGGCTGGTCTCAAACTCCTGACCTCAAGGGATCCACCCGCCTCAGCCTCCCAAAGTGCTGGGATTACAGGTGCAAGCCACTGTGCCTGGCCCATGCAACCTGTTTTCACAATTGATTGAGAAAGATACCTTTGCAGGAAGGGCCTAGCACAGAACTAGAGATGGAGTAAACATCAGCTGAGGTGAGAGACTGGACATAGGGCAGTGACCTGTGAGGAGGTATTGGAGAGGAGTCAAGCAGAGACCAGGAGGAGGCACACAGATGCCGGTCTGAGGGAGACTCTGAAGTTGAGAACAAAAGGGCATGGCTGTTTACCAGGGTAGGGGAGTCCAGGATGAGGGTGCAGATATAGTAGAAAGATGATTCTGGTGAGTGGAAACATGAGATGCCTGTGCATGGGCGAGGGACTGTGGGAGAGAAGCAGTCTTAAAGAACACCTCAACAGGCTGGGCACAGTGGCTCACGCCTGTAATCCCAGCACTTTAGGAGGCTGAGGCAGGAGGATCACTTGAGGTCAAGAGTTCGAGACCAGCCTGACCAATATGGTGAAACCCCCGTCTCCACTAAAAATAAAAAAATTTAGCCGGGAGTGATGGTGCATGCCTGTCATCCCAGCTACTCAGGAGGCTGAGGCAGGAGAATTGGTTGAACCTGGGAGGTGGAGGTTGCAGTGAACCGAGATCATGCCATTGTACTCCAGCCTGGCTGACAAAGTGAGACTCTGTCTGGAAGAAGAAAAAAAACAAAAAACAAAAAAAACACACACTTGAAGTGGTCTGGGACATGTGGAGGCTGAGTTAGCAGTGGTCCTGACCCACTGAGATGTTAGCGAGTGGTTGGAAATTTGGGTCTGGGGCTGAGGATGGAGATCAGAACCGGAGGTGTGGACCAGGAGTCATCCCTACAGAGTTCAAATGTGCCTTCACCTTGTGGATGTCCTTGATGTATCTGCGGGCCCCTGTGTGTCCTCCTTCCCCTCTCCAGATCCATCAGACTTCAGGGGCCTGGAGGCCTCTGCAGGCTCCCTCCAGAAGAGGGCATTTCTTTGATGAAATTACCATTCTCACCTTAAAGATACACCTCAGCATAGTTTTCCTCTAAGTGACATGAATTCTGTGCTGGATTCTAGATAACTGACAGATTTATCCGTGTGCACAGTAGCTGGCTGGGTGCCTTTTCTCTCCCGTGAGGAAGAGCTTCTAAAACGTCTCAAGGCTCAGCCAGAAGCTTTAGCACATTTTTGAGCAGGAAGTTGGACTCACTGTAGTCCTAAAACAATCCTGCTGGTGAATGACGTCATAATTAGAACTCTTTAAGTATATATTTTATGTATCTCAGGAGGGCAATTCAAAGTTATAACTAAAATAGCGACATCCTTTTTTTTTTTTTTTTTTGAGATGGAGTCTCGCTCTGTCGCCCAGGCTGGAGTGCGGTGGCATGATCTCGGCTCAGTGCAACTTCCACCTCTTGGGTTCAAGTGATTCTCCTGCCTCAGCTTCCCGAGTAGCTGAGATTACAGGCATACGCCACCACGCCCAGCTAATTTTTGTATTTTTAGAAGAGATGAGGTTTCACCATGTTGGCCAGGGTGGTCTCAAACTCCTGACCTCAGGCGATCCACCCGCCTTGGGCTCCCAAAGTGCTGGGATTATAGGTATGAGCCACCGCTCCCAGCCAATAGTGACATCTCTTAATGTACCATTGCTAAAATATAAACAATACCTTTACTTTGTCCTCAGTCTAGAAATTTCAACTTTATTGACCACACAGTCCACTGTTATTTAAATGAATGCCCTTCTAAAATATTAATTTTGCATATGCTACCAAATGAAACTACTCACAGAAACACCAACTCTGACCTTCGTCTGCATAGGCTTCATGAGGCAGTCCTGCTTCATGTCTCATGAAAGGTATTCATTTGAAACACGTGCCCGAAAGACTTTTCCCTCCAGCTGTTTCAATGCTTGCTGTGTTTCTAAGTAACTGCAAACCACCTGGTATTGTGTTTGTGTGTTTCTTCAGAATTCTTTTTTGGCTTAAATAATGCCTTTATCTCTGTTTGTTGTTGTTGTTGTTGTTTTTTTTGAGATGGAGTCTCACTCTGTCACCCAGGCTGGTGTGCAGTGGTGTGATCTTGGCTCACTGCAACTTCTGCCTCCCAGGTTCAAGCGATTCTCCTGCCTCAGCCTCCCGACTAGCCGGACTACAGGCACATGCCACCACTCCTGTCTAATTTTTGTATTTTTTTTTAGTAGAGATGGGGTTTCACCGTGTTGGCCAGGCTATCTCTGCTTTTTGAAAGTTTTATCAGAGTCCGTTACAGACACTGACATCCACATTCTATAAAATCCCTTTACAAGGTAATTCAAAATGGCAATATGGAAAGCAGGCAGGTCTTTCATGGCTGGTATTGAGTTTTGCTGCTGGACATTCTGATGTTATTAGCATTTTGATGTTATTAATGCTAATAAAGTTAAGGAAGTTATGTATATAATGAATGATGTATAGAACAAACACAAGAGGAAAAAATGTTTTAGATACTTAGGCAAAGCTACAAGCGATAAATTATTTCGAAAATCTCTTCAGTTCAAGTAAATTATGGATATTAATAATACGATTAACAGAGAATGGTGACAGCAATGACAATTTACATATGCCTACATGTTAAGAACATTAAGAGTTCAGGACATCCAGCCAGTCGTGGTGGCTCCCGCCTGTAATCCCAGCACTTTGGGAGGCTAAGGGCAAATCACCTGAGGTCAGGAGTTCAAGACCAGTCTGGCCAACATGATGAAACCCCGTCTCTACTAAAAATACAAAAATTAGGTAGGTGTGGTGGCAGGTACCTGTAATCCCAGCTACTCAGAAGGCTAAGGCAGGAGAATTGCTTGAACCTGGGAGGCAGAGGTTGCAGTGAGCTGAGATCATACCACCACACTCCAGCCTGGGCGACAGAGTGAGACTCTTGTCTCAGGAAAAAAAAAAAAAAAAAAAAATTCAGGACATTGATACTTTTGCTTGCTGGACAAAATGAGGACAAACTGTCCTACACCTATTTCTGCTAGTTCTTTCAGTAGTTTCTTTCCTATGTCTTCTCTCTTAGAAAAAAGAAAGAGGTCCCATGGGAACCCATTATCAGTCAAGATATAATGACAGAAGGTATGATGATAAGGAGAATTCCACAGCATAAAACAAAAGTGATGAGGAAATATCCAGCAATAGCTGTGTACATGCTAATACTTATAAGGGATGGGGGTTGGGCTTTATCTGAATTATCCTCTTAAATGCCTGCACCATTTATTCTTTATGGCCTTGTGATGGTAGACACTGGTCACGGACCTGACGCTCCTCACAGATCTATGTTGGGAGAGGTAGTCTGCCATGGGATCTGAGCATGCCCTCAAGTTCCTGCTAGGTGTGCCAAGAATGTAAGACCTTGACTGCTCTTTGTAGACCCATTTCCCAGGGCTATGTTTGCACCCAGAAACCTTGAGGAAGGAGGTAACGTCTTCCCTAGACAAAGTGTAGGTTCAGTACAAAGGCAGGGATTCCCCAAGCTCAGTGTTCACCACACATGTGCAGGCATCCATGGTGGGCCCTTAGCATCACCTGAGACCCCAGGGCATGGGGAACTGACACACACCAGCCTAGAGCTCTGGCTACCGCTTTTGCCATGAGTAATAAAGTCCCTTGTCTCTGAACCAGGAATCTCATGTCTTTTTGCCAGGAAAGTAACAGTAAACAGTAACAGACTAGTTTGTTAGCTTGAAAGTAGGTTAAAAGTTCAGACCCTGCAGTTCCTGGCAGTTTATTTCCATCTCCATCTTGTGAGAACATCAAGAGCAGAGATGAAGTCTTTTGCTACTCTGTATAGTAGAATATCTCATTCAAAATAGGTGGCTGCTAAATATTTGAAATTTTACAGGCTATCTCATTGTTCTCTTCTGAATTGTAAATTCAGACTTGAAGGAAATTATATGCATAATTTCCAAGTTTCTAACCACACACAGAAAATTCACCCTCACCTTTAAATAAAGTAATGCAGCACCCATAGGATCATAGTGGATGGGAGGCAGGACTAGATTGCAGCTCTGGACACAGCAATGTGCAAGGCTTGCATTGTGAATTTTAGCTCCAGATCGACTGTAAGAACAACCCAGCAACCCTGAGAGGACCTACAGACCTCTGAAGGAAGCCAACTGCTCCTGCAGGACCCGGGAGACACCCCAAATACTGTGAGTGCCCAAACTGCGGAAGTGGGAAAGGGACAGCATCCTCTCCCAAACACACACCCCTACTGGAGAAAATGAAGGTCAGTATTGCGGGAGAAGTTTCCAACCTTACCTGGAGCTGACTCAATTTAGAGAGTCGAGTGAAATATAGAAGTAGAGGAAGCAGCGGGAAAGGCCCCGGGAGCTCCCTGGGTCCCCAAGCAGGCCATTGCTGCCTGGCACCACAGGGATCCACCAGGAGGGCCGCCAGAGGAGAGAGGGGAAAACTCAACAGGGAGAAGGAAATCTCTAGCTGAAATCTGTAACAATTTGAACAGGGTTAGAAGCCGCCTGGCCAGAAATCCGGGGAGGGCGCAAATCTGGTGTGCAGACTCTCCACAGGCAGGGAAGAACAAGCCCTTTCTTTTGCAGCTGGGAGATGGGTAGCCTGGGGCAAGTTCTCAAGCCTGTCTTGCCCACTACCTGAAAACAGACTTGGGGCTGTTGGAGGGGGCATGGTGGGAGTGAGACTGGCCCTTCAGTTTGTGTGGGAGCTGGGTGAGGCCTGTGATTGCAAGCTTTCCACCACTTCCCTGAAAACGTGCATGACTCAGCAGAGGCAGCCATAATCCTCCTAGGTACACAACTCCAGTGACCTGGGAATCGCACACTCATCCCCCACAGGAGCTGCAGCAACACCCGCCCAAGGAGAGTCTGAGCTCAGATACACCTGGCCCCACCCCCACCTGATGTTCCTTCCCTACCCACTCTGGTAGCAGAAGACAAAGGACAGATAATCTTGGGAGTTCTGCATCTCAGCCCACCCCAGGTCCCTCTCCAAACTACTACAGCTGCTTTCTGGAAAGCACCACCTCCCAGCAGGAGGCCAACCAGCACAAAAATAGAGCATTAAATCACCAAAGCTAAGAACCCTCACAAAGCCCACTGCACACCCCCCACCACCTCCACTGGAACAGGTGCTGGTATCCACGGCTGAGAGACCCATAGACAGTTCACATCACAGGACTCTGTGCAGACAACCCCCAGAACCAGCCCGGAGCTGGGTAGACTTGCTGAGTGGCCAGACCCAGAAGAGAGGCAGCAATCACTGCAGCTCGGCTCACAGGAAGCCACATCCATAGGAAAATGGGGAGATTACTACATGAAGGGAACAATCCGTGGGACAAAAGAATCCGAACAACAGTCTTCAGCCCTGACCTTCCCTCTGACAGAGCCTACCCAAATGCGAAGGAACCACAAAACCAACCCTGGTAATATGACAAAACAAGCCTCTTTAACACCCCTCTGACCCCACAAAATCACACTAGTTCACCAGCAATGGATCCAAACCAAGAAGAAATCCCTGATTTACCTGAAAAATAATTCAGAAGGTTAGTTATTAAGCTAATCAGGGAGGCACCAGAGAAAGGCGAAGCTCAATGCAAGGAAATCCAAAAAACGATACAAGAAGTGAAGGGAGAAACAGTCAAGGAAATAGATAGCTAAAAGAAAAAAACAATAAAAAATCCAGGAAAAATTGGACACACTTACAGAAATACAAAATGCCCTGGAAAGTCTCAGGAATAGAATTGAACAAGTAGAAGAAAGAAATTCAGAGCTCAAAGAAGGACAAGGTCTTTGAATTAACCCAATCCAACAAAGAAAAGAAAAAAGAATAAGAAAATATGAACAAAGCCTCCAAGAAGTCTGGGATTATGTTAAATGACCAAACCTAAGAATAAGCAATTTTCCCGAGGAAGAAGAGAATTCCAAAAGCTTAGAAAACGTATTTGGGGGAATACTCAAGGAAAACTTCCCCAGCCTTGCTAGAGATCTAGATATCCAAGTACAAGAAGAACAAAGAACACCTGGGAAATCCATGGCAAAAAGATCATCGCCTAGGCACGTTTTCATCAGGTTATCCAAAGTTAAGACAAAGGAAAGAATTTTAAGAGCTGTGAGACAGAAGCACCAGGTAACCTATAAAGGAAAACCTATCAGATTAACAGCAGATTTCTCAGCCGAAACCCTACAAGCTAGAAGGGATTGGGGCCCTATCTTCAGTATTCTCAAACCAAACAATTATCAGCCAAGAATTTTGTATCCAGCAAAACTAAGCATCATATATGAAGGAAGATACAGTCTTTTTCAGACAAACAAATGCTGAGAGAATTCGCCACTACCAAGCCACCACTACAAGAACTGCTAAAAGGAGCTCTAAATCTTCAAACAAATCCTGGAAACACATCAAAACAGAACCTCTTTAAAGCATAAATCACACAGGACCTATAAAACAAAAATACCAGTGAAAAGGCAAAAACAAAAAACAAAAAACCAAAGTCCAAATAGCACAATGAATGCAGTGGTACCTCACATCTCAATTCTAACATTGGATGTAAATGGCCTAAATGCTCTACTTTAAGGATACAGAACCGCAGAATGGATAAGAACTCACCAACAAACTATCTGCTGCCTTCAGGAGACACACCTAACATGTAAGGACTCACATAAACTAAAAGTAAACGAGTGGAATAAGGCATTTCACACAAATGGACACCAAAAGAGAGCAGGGGTAGCTAGTCTTATATCAGACAAAACAAACTTTAAAACAGTATCAGTTAAAAGAGACAAAATGGAACATTATATAATAGTAAAAGGCCTTGTCCAACAGGAAAATATCATAATCCTAAAAATATATGCACCTAACACTAGAGCTCCCAAATGTATACAGCAATTACTAATAGACCTAAGCAATGAGATAGACAGCACCACAATAACAGTGGGGGACTTCAATACTCCACTGACAGCATTAGACAGGTCATCAAGACAGAAAGTCAACAAAGAAACAATGGATTTAAACTATACCTTGGAACAAATGGACTTAAAAGATATATGCAGAACATTTCATCCAACAACCTTAGAATACACATTCTATTCAACAGCACATGGAACTTTCTCCAAGACAGGTCGTATCAGAGGCCATAAAACAAGACTCAACAAATTTAAGAAAACTGAAATTATATCAAGCACTCTCTCAGACCACAGTGGAATAAAACTAGAAATCAACTCCAAAAGGAACCTTCAAAACCACGCTGATACATGGAAATTAAATAACCTGCTCCTGAATGAGCATTGGGTCAAAAATGAAATCAAGAGAGAAATTAAAAAATTCTTTGACCTGAACAACAATAATGACACAACCTACCAAAACCTCTGGGATAAAAGCAGAGGTGGTTCCAAGAGGAAAGTTCACAGCCCTAAATGCCTATATCAAAAAGACTGAAAGGGCACACACTGACATTCTAAGGTCACACCTCAAGGAACTAGAGAAACGAGGAAAACCAAACCAAGCAGAAGAAAGGAAATAACCAAGATCAGAGCAGAACTAAATGAAATTGAAACAAACAAACAAACAAAATACAAAAGATAAATGAAACAAAAAGATGGTTTTTTAAAAAGATAAGTAAAATTTATAGACCATTAGTAAGACTAACCAAGAAAAGAAGAGAGAAAATCCAAATAACCTATTAAGAAATGAAACAGGAGATATTACAGTTGACACCACTGAAATACAAAAGATCATTCAGGGCTACTATGAACACCTTTACAACATAAACTAGAAAACCTAGAAGAGTTAGATAAATTCTGGAAAAACATAACCCTCCTAGCTTAAATCAGGAAGAATTAGATACCTTGAACAGATCAATAACAAGCAGCAAGATTGAAATGGTAATTACAAAATTACCAACAAAAAAAAAGTACAGGACCAGACAGGTTCACAGCAGAACTTTACCAGATATTCTAAGAAGAATCCTTTTGACAATATTCCACAAGATAGAGAAGAAGGAACCCTCTCTAATTCATTCTATGAAGCCAGCATCACCCTAATAACAAAACCAGGAAAGGACCTAACCAAAAAATAAAACTACAGACCGATATCCTTGATGAGCACAGATGCTAAGATCCTTAACAAAATATTAGCTAACTGAATCCAACAACATATCAAAAAGACAATACACCATGATCAAGTGAGTTTCATACCAGGAATGCAGGGATGGTTTAACATATGCAAGTCAATAAATGTGACATACCACATAAACATAATTAAAAACAAAATCATCTCAATAGATGCAGAAAAAGCATTTGACAAAATCCAGCATTGCTTTATGATTACAACTCTCAGCAAAATTGGCATACAAGGGACATACCTCGATGTAATAAAAGCCATCTATGATAAAACCACAAGGCAACATAATACTGAATGGGGAAAAGTTGAAAGCATTCCCTCTGAGAACTGAAACAAGACAAGGATGCCCACTCTCAACACTCCTCTTCAACATACTACTGGAAGTCCTAGCCACAGCAATCAGACAAGAGAAAGAAATAAAGGGCATCCAAGTTGGGAAAGAGGAAGTCAAACTGTCACTGTTTGCTGACGATAGGATCATTTACCTTGAAAATCCTGAAGACTCCTCCAGAAATCTTCTATAGCTGATAAAAGAATTCAGCAAAATTTCCAGATGCAAGATGAATGTACACAAGTCAGTAGCTCTTCTATACACCAAGAGTGACCAAGCAGAGAATCAAATCAAGAACTCAACCCTCTTTACAATAGCTGCAAAAAAATAAAATACTTGGGGATATACCTAACCAAGGAGTCAAAAGACATCTACAAGGAAAACTACAAAACACTGCTGAAAGTATTCATAAACAACACAAATAAATTGAAACACATCCCATGCTCGTGGATGGGTAGAATCAATATCGTGAAAATGACCATACTAGCAAAAGCAATCTACAAATGCACTGCAATCCCCATCAAAATACCACCATCATTCTTCACAGAATTAGAAAAAACAATTCTAAAATTCATATGGAACCAAAAAAGAGCCCACATAGCCAAAGCAAGACTAAGCGAAAAGAATAAATCTGGAGGCATCACACTACCTGATTTCAAACTATACTATAAAGCCAAAGTTGCCAAAACAGCACGGTACTAGTATAAAAACAGGCACATAGACCAATGGAACAGAATAGAGAACCCAGAAATAAATCCAAATACGTAAAGCCAACTGATCTTCGACAAAGCAAAAAAACAAAACAAAACAAAACAAAACAAAAAACATAAAGTGGAAAAGGACACCCTTTTCAACAAATGGTACTGGGATAATTGGCTAGCCACATGAAGGAGAATGAAACTGGATCCACATCTGTCACCTTATACAAAAATCAACTCAAGATGGATTAAAAGACTTAAATCTAAGACCTGAGACTATAAAAATTCTAGAAGATAACATTGGAAAAACCCTTCTAGACATTGGCTTAAGCAAGGGCTTCATGACCAAGAACCCAAAAGCAAATACAATAAAAGCAAAGATCAATAGCTGGGATTGAATTAAACTAAAGAGCTTCTGTGGGGCAAAAGAAACAGTCAGTGGAGTAAACAGACAACTCACAGAGTGACAGAAAATCTTCACAATCTATACATCTGACAAAGGACTAATATCCAGAATCTACAACAAACTCAAACAAATCAATAAGAAAAAAACAAAGAATCTCATCAAAAAGTGGGCTGACATAAACAGACAATTCTCAAAAGAAGATGTACAAATGGCCAACAAACATGGGAAAAAATGCTCCACATCATTAATGATCAGGAAAATGCACATCAAAACCACAATGTGATACCAGCTCACTCCTGCAACAATGGCCATAATCAAAAAAATCAAAAAAATAGTAGCTGTTGCTGTGGATGCTGTGATCAGGGAACACTTCTACACTGCTGGTGGGAATGTAAACTAGCGCAGCCACTATGGGAAATAGTGTGGAGACTCCTTAAAGAACTAAAAGTAGAGCTACTATTTGATCCAGTAATCCCACTACTGGCTATCTACCCAGAGGAAAAAGAATCATTATATGAGAAAGATACTTGCACACGTTTGTTTACAGCAGCACAATTCACACTTGCAAAATTGTGGAACCAACCCAAACGCCCATCAATCAACGAGTGGATAAAGGACCCGTGGTATATACATATGATGGAATACTACTCAGCCATCAAAAGGAATAAAGTAACAGGATTTGCAGTGACCTGGATAAGACTGGGAGACTCTTATTCTAAGTGAAGTAACTCAGGAATGGAAAACCAAACATCATATGTTCTCACTGATATGTGGGAGCTAACCTATGAGGATGCAAAGGCATAAGAATGATACAACGTGGGGAATAAGAATGATTCAAAGGCCCAAGAATGAAACAATGGGGAGAATAGTGGGAGGCGGGAGAGGGATAAAAGACTACAAATAGGGTGCAGTGTATACTGCTTGGGTGGCGAGTGCACCAAAATCTCACAAAACACCACTAGAGAACTCACTCATGTAACCAAACATCACCTGTACCCCAGTAACTTATGGAAAAAAAGAATTTTAAAAAACCTAGTACACACAGTTACAAGCCCTAAATAAATAAAGTAATGCGGTGCAAGACTCTGTACAAAGACTCTCGGTAGCACAATCAGCGTGTGTGTGTAAAATCTGTAATTTAAATTTTCCATGAAATTTCTAGAGTGACGAGATACTTCCTGGAGCAGATCTAGGACCATTTAATTTGTCTCTGTAGAAAGCAGTTATAGTCCACAGAGGTCTTTGTGGCTGGCTTAAATACTGATCCTACAAAAGGAGCTAAAATTAGGCTATGGAGAAGGTAAGTGATTCATAGAGAAATCTGTGTAAGCTACAATTTCAAGAGGCAAACATCCATTTACAATCCCTAAAAAGGTTGATGGATTTTGGCCTTGCTTTGGCCACGCAGGCACCACCAGTAACACAAGCGCTGCTCCAACAGGGCAGGATTGCTCCCCACATGGTGCCTCCGTTTGCTCAATGGCACTTTTAACTCTGGGCAAGGACCCAGGAGGGAGTTCACACTGCTCTCTGCAAGGGTTCAGAACTGCACCCTATTTGGTCGTTGAAAACCTGGCTTTTGTCATCTGAAACAATAGCTTTTACCCTTTAGTGGATGGCTGTAAATTGCCTACATGATCATCTGTATAAATAATCATAGACTAATTATCTTACAGTTTTATGAAGTTTTAAGAAGAAAACTATTTGCCATTTTTCTGATATTCAAGGCAAAGTAATGAGGCAAAAAATGTTTCTCTGTGTATATACATACATGTATGTATCTTTGTGTTTGTATATATGAGATAGATTATATACATATATGCATATATACATACAGAAATCTTTCCTATAAATTCTGGATTTCTGAAAACTCACTGTGATCCTAATGAGCCTCTAGCTTTAAAACAATGTTGAACAAAACACCACTTTTAAATATTTGGCTTTACCCTAAATTTATGGGAATGAAAACAACAAGCATTGTCAAGAACCTTTTGGGGAAAAAAAGGTTTTGCACACATCAAAATGTACCCTAAATCTACAATAATAGTATAGGGTGGCATCAGTAAAGGGACAGAATAGAGAGTCCAGCTTGAGATCCTGTTACAATAAAAGAAGCACACCATATTACTTGTGTTGGGATAATTGGCTGTCTTTAAAAAACAAATAAGGCAGATCTAGATGTAAAAAGAAGAGAGGAGAATTCTTCCTCGTGAACCTAGATGCAAAAGTCCTAAATAAAATATTGACAAACCAAATATAGCAGCATTTTAAAAAACATTATGACCAAATGTGGTTTATTCCTGTATTACAAGGATGTTTTAACATAATGTAATTTATTAATGGAATTCACTACATTAAATGAGAAAAACTATATGACAATCTCAATAGATGCAAAATAGCAATGGTATTTCAACACTAGTGTAAAAGCCTCTAATAAACTTGAAATAGACAGCAGCTCCCTTAACTCAAGGAACCCTACAGCAAATATCCGGAAGGAGATGGGGATTGCTGCCAATATCACTTCTATTCTACACACAAGTCCAAGTCATTGTAAGAAGACAGGCAAAAGAAATACACTGTGTTCAAACTGGGAAGGAAGAAAAACTGTCCAAGATGATACAAATATTCATACAGAAAACTCAATAACATTTCCAAATATTTAGAACTAAATATAATAGTTGTGCAATGTTGCTGCATATAAAATCAATATGCAAAATTCATTCACTACCAACAAACAGCAAGTATAAATTTTTTAGATATGATTTACAATAGTGAAAAATGTAAAGTAGCCAAGAATAAATACAGAAAAAGATGGAAAAATGTGTTGAGAACAAATAAATAATGAGACACTGTAGTCATGAATAGGAAGATTCAATACTATAAATACATTAATTCTTTCCAAATCAACTTATAAATCCAATGGAATTCCAACAAAGACCACAACAAGACTTTGTGCGTATGTGTGAGTATGTATGTGTGCATAGTCTGTGACAGTATAATTTTAAATTCCTCATTTCCCTTCTCTCTCCCCTCCTCCCTGCTGCCCGCTGCCCCACACCATGTGAGGACACAGTGAGAAGGCTCCCCTTTGTAAAACAGGAAGAGGGCTTTGATCTCAGACTTGTAGCCTCCTGACTGTGAGAAATAAATGTCTGCTGTTTACACCACCCCATCTAAAGCTTTCTGTTACAGCAACCTGTCTTACTCTATTTTCTGCTGCTGTAACAGAATAACAGACTGGGTAATTTACAAAGAATATAAGTTTATTTGGCCCACAGTTCTGGAGGCTGGGAAGTGCTAGAGCATGGGGCCAGCATCTGGTGGGGGTCCTCCCGTGGTGGAAGGTGATGGGCAGAAAGTGGAAGTGAGTGTGTGCGACAGAGAGAGAGGCACCAGAGGCCAGACTCCCTTTATAACAACCCACTCTCACCATAACCTCTCCCATGATAATGACAATCCATACATGAGTGCTCCACCCTCATGACCCAATCACCTATTATTAAACTTGACCTCAAACACTGACTGTGGCATTGAGGATTATGTTTCTAACACATGAACTTTTGGGGTACTACTCAAACCACAGCACAGCCTGAACTGATTAAGAGAGTGGGTTTTTCTATCCTCTATCATTAAAGCATCCAAAACACCATTAGTCCTCTGATTGCAGGTCCAGCTGTCCTGAGCAGTTCAACATTTCATATTTCGAGGAATGCAGGTTCAGCCATAAATAACACCTGTGACAAAGCCACCGTCACTCACATCCTGGACACTCTACTGTCTGTTCAGCCCTGTGCATTCCAGGATGTAACATGCAAGATGATCCCAAGCCAGGCACAGCTGCAGTGTCTGCTGTGGGATCCTGTCTCCCTCCGCCCCCCAGCAAGAAAACCAAAGAAGGTTATTTTTTTTAAGGTATTGTTTTTTTCCTTCAAGTTTCTAATTTTGGCACAATGAAAACATTGTATTTATACTAGCAATACCCAATTAGCAATTTCATGTAAAGGCGATTAGGTATTTATAAAAGGTCTCATGTACTCCAACTAAATCAGTCACTGGTTAATAACAATGATCCATGAACTGTTTTCTTGGTTTTCATGTGGAATAATTGGCAAGGAACATCATACATGAAAAAAGAAAAAGATCAGCAGCTTTGCAGCTTTAGCCACTATGTGATGTGCTTATCAAAAAGCCACCTAGAATCTTTTTTAGTGAGTTAAAACACTACTGTCATCTATAATCCTGAACGGTAAGGTCTAGAAACCAATATTGACTGAGGTGCGCAAACAGCCCCTCTTGCGGTGCTGTGGGGCACATTTCTTTTAACCTTAATTGACTTCAATTACTGTGCTTCATCTCCCATGGCAAAATAATTCCCCAAAGAAACAAAGCAAAGTAGAGTGTTTTCACTCATGAAACAGCCTGTAACGCACCTCTTTTGCTTAGGAACTGGAAGCCAATTAGATTTGAGCCTGCTTGAAAGAAAATCCCATCACTGAAGAATCCATTAGTGGGCCCTCCAAAATCCACACAATCTTAAGGCCAGGGACCAATTGGATTTCAGCAATAGGATCAAAAAAGCCAATTACAGCTCCATCGTGATGTACTGCTTTAGCTTTGATTGTGAAGGACAGTCATTTATTGAGTAATTTATCTTGCTAACCAACGTATTAATCCACTACCCAATCAGCACTTCTCTCATTCATTCCAAGGAGCAGGAGTCCTAGATGGTTGGAAGTGTCAGAAGGGAAGGGAAGAGTGTCTTCTAGTGTCTTGCCCAGTAATTGTACAGGGCTGCACACTCCTGGGGAGGGGGAATGAGGTCTGACTTGGAGCAGGCCAGTGGGGATGGACAGAGAAAAGATTAAGCAGGTGTCCATTGCTGCAGTGCAGTAAGTAGAGCCCAGGGTAATAAGAGGTCTGGCAGAGAAGAGAGAGGAAGGGAGGACAGAGAGAACAATAGGAACACAGGGTCCCTTGCCCTTCATAATGCCCTTGATTCTTGTTGAAGGGAAATGCCATGGATGTGGTTGGTGGAGCCAACAGCTCTGCCTCATCCTTGATCATCTCACACACCCCATGTCCAAATTCTCCCTGATGTGTTGACCCAGCTGCCAACCTCACCTGCAATCCTCCCAGGGCTCCAGCTCCACCTGCCCTGGCTGAACCTCCCCCTCTCACCCGGACTCTGAGGTGGCCTTCCAGCACCTCAGGTCTACTCTCGCCTGTCAGGGCACCTGTTTCAGTGTTAAGTCGACTCCTATCCCTCCCAGGTTACGGTCTGTGAAGGGAGGCCCACCACAGTGATAAAATCTCCACGCCTTCCCCCGTCCCTAGCTGGCGCCCTCTGCAGCCTATTTCTGCCTCATTTCCACAGAGGCTGTGTCCCATTCTCTCTGCAGACCAGCCCCCAAGTAAACATCATGCTACCATAGTTCCACGCTGGTCTAGCTCTCTCTGCTTCCCAGTGCCCCACCCAGGGAAGGGGCTCACTGAACCAGCCTGGGCACGTGTCCACTCCCAGGACAGTCCACTGCAGGAATGGGCGGGGCAGGGTGCACAGGAGGGTGCCGTAAGCTGGGCCTGCTTTCTAAGCCAACCTGGGTGATCGGGGACCCAATTCACCATGGGGCCACTGCCTAGCCCTTCTGCTTCTACATGACTATGACAGAAGATGGCACTGAAGCCTTCCCTCTGAGAAAGCTCTCGGATCTTCTTTTGGTCACTTCTGGCTCACACCCCACAAAAGATCCCCTGGACGGACGCCTCAGCTCTTATTTCTGGGGATGGGCTTTGAGGGTTTCCTCACCACTCTGAGCCTTGATCTCATCTGTGAGGGGATGACTGGCTTAGACTTTAAACTGAAGTAGGTGAACCCCTGGGGCGCTTGGCAAAGGGAAGCCCTCCTGGGAGGATTCCACCAGGGTGTGCAGAGCCGCATGTCGTAGCGAGTGATCTCATTACTGGGAGGTTCTGAATCGGGGGGAGATGGTCGCCAGCACCTGGGAGGGTTGGGGCACCATCCATTTTCTGATTGGTTATCACATTTGGTTTGATTTCAGTCACCCCAGAGGACCAAAATGACGAAAATAAGTAAGTTATTCATCTATAAACATTATGAAGCATTTTCAGGTATTTAGCAGATGTAATAATTACCTATATCTCAGTCACTTTTGAAGGGTAACTAAATTTTAATTGCTTTATAATATGTCTTATAATCTTTTTATTAGCAATCATATAAGCAATTGATTGTAACTGTCAGTGAAAACTAATATCTTGATAGCCAAAAAAAAAAAAAAAAAGTCAAAAAATCCCACTCTTTTATTTAGATGACTGGGGAATATTGAAGAGTTGGGGAAACAGCAGGCTCTCTTTTAAGCACTGTTTTAAAGGAAATATAACACAATCTTAACCCTGGGGGGGGGGGGGGGACTCCAAAGAGTCCTTGTTATGATGGCGAATTCCTAAGTAAAAGCCATTTACAGATGTGACTTGCTTCCAGGTATTACCCCTGATTTGGGGGACATGTCTCTTCCCTTGATGGGAGATTCCCCTGGGTCACTGCATCCCTTATACATCAAGGTTTCTTTCATGGCAGATGCCACGTCATTTTTCTCTCCATGTATCAGAACGACAACTCATTCCTTGCATGACAACAGAGTGGAAATGCAGGGAGACCTCAATGACATTTTACCCAGCTGACAAGGAAGAGACAAACTGCCTTGTCCCAGGAGTCTATGAAACTAGAAACACGGCCGGGAGCGGTGGCTCACGCCTCTAAGTCCACCACTTTGGGAGGCCGAGGTGGGCGGATCACGAGGTCAGGAGATGGAGACCATCCTGGCTAACACGGTGAAACCCTGTCTCTACTAAAACTACAAAATAATTAGCCAGGCGTGGTGGCAGGTGACTGTAGTCCCAGCTACTCGGGAGGCTGAGGCAGGAGAATGGTGCGAACTCAGGAGGCGGAGCTTGCAGTGAGCTGAGATCAGGCCACTGCACTCCAGCCTGGGCAACAGAGAGAGACTCCAAATCAAAAAAAAAAAAACGAAAGAAAGAAAACTAGAAACACTTCATACTGGGAACTATAAAGCTTTGCCACTACTTTGTAAAACAAGAACTTCTTCCCTGCCCAAGGTTATCTATTTCATAGGTAGAATTCATAACACACTAAAACCTTCGACTTGGCCTGCTTGGTATAGAAAACTTATGCATCACAAAATATTCTGCTCAGAGTATATGCACATATGTAACACATGAATTTGTGGTTTATCAATTTTCAAAGAACCTTTTTAAACATGTTTTGATTTTTGGTAGTTCAGACAGTAATCAGTTTCTTGCTGGGCCTCAGCTTGTTCTGAGCATTCAGGTCCACAGTCCTGAGGCTAAGCCAGGGCTCTGGGTAGCAGCCTGGTGTATGTATCACTGCATATGGCGGTGAGAGCCTGGGCTCTGAAGCCAGACTGCCGGCCTGGGATCCTGGTTCCACCTTTACAATCTGCATGACCTTGCGGCGTGATTAAATGTCACTGCGCCTCAGTATCCTCATCTGTAAAATTGGAATAAATGATACCTATACTTCACAAGGTTCTTGCAAGGGTAAGATTAGTTTCACAAATATGCTTCCAGCAATGCTTAGCACACAGCAAGGCTCAATCAACATTAGCTATGACTATCATACACAATCAATCATCTGACTGTCTGATCGGACTGAAAACACAGGTTCCTGCAGATAAATTCAGCAGAGGACTTTCAGGCCTCGTGCATGAATGCTTAAGGAAAAGAGCCCTAAAGATGATGAGATGCCCATCCAAGAACATCCAAGAATGCATTCTGCAGTCTAAACTGATTCTCCAGGGTGCTCCTTGTGTTCAGCTGATGGGACAGGAACGCTGACGTTTGTCCATCTTTTTTTTTTTTTTTTTTTTTGAGACAGAGTCTCGCTCTGTCACCCAGGCTGGAGTGCAGTGGCGCGATCTCGGCTCACTGCAACCTCCACCTCCCAGGTTCAAGTGATTCTCCTGCCTCAGTCTCCTGAGTAGCTGGGATTACAGGCACCTGCCACCATGCCCAGCTAATTTCTTTTGTATTTTTTGTAGAGACAGGGTTTCTCCATGTTGGTCAGGCTGGTCTCCCACTCCTGACCTCATGATCCACCCACCTCAGCCTCCCAAAGTGCTGGGATAACAGGCTTGAGTCACCACACCCGGCCTGTCCATCTTTCATTGCTCTACTTTCTGGGTCTTGATCGTCCTCTCTTATGACTACTTCTTTTACTCCCATGCAGGTAAAGCGTGAGTGAAAGTAGTCTGATTAAAGCCCAGGCAGATTAAGGACGAAACTAAAAAGAAGGAAGAGACGCTGGTGGGAGATACTGGCTGACATGCAGAAGTAATTTCCACGATCTTATTAGCCTTTCGCCTCTTGAGTACTTGGTTAATGTTCATAACCAGAAGTAATGTCTCCAATCTGCATTTAACTGATATTCTCATTCTTCCTTAAAGATACGAGCACATCTCTTTTCCTCAGGCTTCAGAGACTGGACAATTATGAGGGCCATGGCACATAGGGGACGAGTGGTTGCAGGGGACACGTTCATTTGGCTGGAGTGTGGGAAAAGGAGCCCCCACCTTTCCTGATTTATGCAGCCAGTAGTTCTCCGTGTGTGCAGCCGGGTGGGCCTCCAGCACAATCAGTTTGGGGGTCATGAGGGGCAGGCTCTCCTGCATGGTGACAATAATTTTAAGACAGTGGAGGTCAGTACTTGGAAGTGGGAAGAGGCCAGAGGAGAGAAGAGGGTAGAAGAGCAGAGGAGCGTCCCTCCCCATCTCACCAGACAAAGGATAAAATGGAGGAAGGCATAGGACCCTTTGCCAGAGAAGCCCCCAGGAGTCATGGCACGTGCAGGGCAGGAGCCAAGGGCCCCACTTCATGCTGAGGTCCTTGTCAAGCCCACGGGCCGCAGACCCTGTTGGATGGGGCAGTAACGTGCACCTGAAGGCGGAGGCCGGGCCCAGGAGGCGTTAGATCTCTTTCCCTCTTTCCCTCCTTCCCTCCAGGTCGCTGGGCTTTGCTAATTTCATCTTCCAAATATTTACCAAGTCAATGTACTCTCCTCCTACTCTGATGTGCCTCTGCAGTTTTGGTCCCATTATCTCTGCCCAGGTTGGTGTCTGTGCCCTCTCTGGGCCTGGCTCTCCGTCCTGTCCCCTGCTGCTGCTGGATGATCTATTTCTGTAATACATCTGGCCACTGCCCTCTCTTCCCTGCTACCCCAAACACCCCAATTCGGTGTATCCACGTTGCCTGCAGCTCTGATACTGCAGGGCCCAGGACTTGCAGAAGGTAGAGCCAAGGGTGGGAGAAGGAGGAGTCAGACGGATGTCCAGCTCTCCACCTGGGAGCTGAGCAGCCAGGGGTGGTGGTGATACCATTGACAAGGTTGGGAAGAGAAGCAGAAGCTGAGCCAATGGATTCCCTCTGGGAGCAGCTGGTGGAGGATGGCAGCGAGTGATTCGGGGGGTCCCTCTCGTGTATGGGGCTCTGGCATGTGAGTACACATGCGATGGCTGGCAATAAAGCAACTGTATGGCAGGATCCTCATCCACGGGCAGGACAGGGCTTCTATTTTAAAACACACTGAGCAGCAAGGCTGCACGTGCTTTCTGGAATATAACATGAAGGCATCCTATGAACCAAATGCCAGAAAATATATTGGTGGTTGTTTTCTTGCTTTATTTTGGGCTCTCACAGGTGTGAGACTCTCGGGTTTCAGGAATATATTCTTTGCTCAATATGTACCTTCCTCCTGCCCTCCTTGCTTCCTTTCCTTCCTCCAGTGCACACAGATCGAGCCCACAACGCAGCAAGCACAGAGATGAAAAGAGGAAGATAGATGGGGGGTCTGTTCCCATGGAAATCGGTCTAGAGGGACACAGGGATGCCCTGGCCAGCATCTGGACTCCTGAGGCTGATGCACCAAGCCAGGGCAGAGCTGCCTGCAAAAGGTGCATAGGGAGCACTCTTCAGGGGCCAGAGGAAGGGACATCCAGGCGACACGGAGCGATGAGGCAAGTCAAGGGCGGCGGAGGTGGGTAGGGACAGTGTTACTGGGAGTGGGAAGGCTGAGTGCAGAGGTGGAGGGTAGGGATGGGAGGGGGTAGAAAGCGCTGTGAAGGGAGCTTAGTGGGTGAGGGGAGGCAAGGTGGGAGGGATACAGGGAGAAGGGTGGATGTGCTGCAGGGACACCTGGGTGGTGACAAAATTAAACTGCCTAAAAATACTCAAGGAGAAATTAACTTTGTTAACACAGTTTCTTTAAGAATGTAACATGCCTGTAATCCCAGCACTTAGGGAGGTTGAGGCGGGAGGATCACTTGAGTCCAGGAGTTGGGGACCAGCCTGGGCAACATGGTGAGGCCCTGTTTCTACAAATATAAAAATAAAATTAGCTGTGTATGGTGGTACGTGTCTATCGTCCCACCTACTCCAGAGGCTGAGGCAGGAGGATGGCTCGAGCCTGGGAGGTCAAGGCTGCCATGAGCTGTGATTGTGCCACTGCACTCCAGCCTGGGCAACAGAGCAAGACCCTGTCAAGAAGAAGAAGAAGAAAAAAAAAGAATTCAATGTGCTGGGTGAACCAGTTACCATCTCAATGAATTAGAGAAGACAGAACTAAAGAATATTTATATCCTGCCCAAGTGTTCACAATGCATCTCTCTGTTTTCACAATGCACCTTTCTTACCTTCTTTCTGTTTGTTTTGTCTGGACTAACTGCTAGTCAGACTGCTCTCCTCTCTACAGTCGCCCGAATTCTGCTTGTCCCTGGGGCCCGGGTGAGCACTAGGAAGGAGAATGCACCAGTAATCAGCTCATGCCACAGTGAGACACATATCCTAGTCATTTTCCTTTGCTCATCCAACTTCCCCTTAAGTTTCTGCTAAGATTCGCTGACCTCCCTACCCTATAAAAGAAAAGCCCTTTTCTGATTGATTTTGAGATGTTCACAATTCTTGAGTTCCAAGGATTCTCCCCTGTTAGTTGCAAGAGTCCTTTTGAATAAACCTTCTCCTTATCTAAGACAAGCTTAGTTTTGCTTGACAATGCGAATGACCAGAGGGACGGGAAAGGTCTTGTTGAAATTAAATCTAGACTTAATCAGTATCAGATCTTCTTGTATTTGAGACTTCCTATCTTGTGTCTTGAGAAGGGCAAGAAGCAGTCCGGTGATACTGAGCTATCAACTGGAAAGGTTTTGCTATCATCTTTGCAGAACTGAACTATTTATGTGGCCTAAAGACAGGTTTTCTGCAGGATGTTATATTTGTTATATGTTTATGGGAACCATTCTTCTCTCGAAATAAGAGGCTAAATTTGTCATTAGGACATTGAATTTACCCACCAACCTTGTAATAAATACTCTTCAGGCTGGGATGGTAATGGCTTTACTTTGGTCTAACCAGTCTCTAAGTAAATAGCATGAATATTCTTGCTGGTTTGGAACTGCTCTCTGCTCAATTTCATTTTCCTCCTGGACAGTGCCAGAACACTAAACGTGGTGACTATAGGAGTCATGTGCAAATGCACAATGCAAATCCCATTTTTTCCGCAAGAGAAGAGGATGAACATGATAGATATTTAGGAAGAATTAGTGGATAATCGCGCTTGGGAGCAAAGGAGAGAAAAGAGCCATTCCACGGTCTGAGCATGGGAAGCCATTCTCTCTCATGGGAAGCCATTCTCTTCCATGGGAAGCCATTCTCTGAGAGTGGGATGGCTGAAAGGGGCATGGAACTGCCAGGAGCTAAAGGGGTACTGAGGACAAGCTTAGTCTGAGTCATCGGAGTCTGCGTGGTGTTCTGCAGTAACTGCACGGATCAGGGCTGGAGTCTTAAATTCAGGAGTGGCCAGTGCAGAGATGGGACTGATGCTATGGAAGCAGATGAATTTGCCCAAGGATGGTGTGCTCAGTACAGAGAGAAGAGAGTTTGGATAAGGACCCAGAATCAGGAGCAGAAAGAAGCGTCTACAGAGAAGATCATGATGAGAATGAGCAGGGAGGAAGATGGAAACCAAGAACAGGAGGATACCTGGACAAACCCACCACAGGAGTGGAGGAACACATTTGTCTCAACGCGTCCAGCAGACAACTAGTTAGTGAGGACAGAGAAAAGCTGAACGTGCCAGATCTAATGGACATGTACCATATATACATTTACCTGTCCTCAAAAAGATATGTAGGACCTACTTCAAAACTTCACCACAAAGTTGTGCACAAATCAAAATCTCAACTAACACCAAAGACTTGTTATCAGACACATTGTAATCAGGTTACCTGACTACAGTATAATTAAATTTGCTATAAATAATAAAAAGTAGTCCAGGCGCAGTAGCTCACGCCTGTAATCCCAGCACTTTGGGAGCCGAGGCAGGCAGATCACCTGAGGTCAGGCGTTCAAGACCAGCCTGACCAACATGGTGAAACCTTGTCTCTACTAAAATACAAAAATTAGCTGGATGCGGGGGCACATGGCTGTGATCCCAGCTACTCAGGAGGCTGAGGCAGGAGAATCACTTAAACCCAGGAGACAGAGGTTGCAGTGAGCCGAGATTGTGCTATTGCACTCCAGCCTGGGCAACAGAGCAAGACTCCATCTCATAAATAAATAAATAAATAAATGTAACTAAAAAACCCTCCATAGATCTTAAAAATACTGTAAAATAACTCAGGGATTGAAAAAGAAATCATAAGGAAAATTAGAGAAGTCTCAGAACTGAATAAAAAAAATTACTAGACATAAAAACTTAGCGTATGCAGTTTGCCTGCTTATATGAGGAGGAAAGACTGAAGTTAGTAACAGAGCACACATCCAGAGCAGTGAGAAAAGGAAGAAGGAATTTGGAAGGAAGGAAAAACATGGAGAAGAGAGCTGAAATTAATGAAACAAGAAACAAAGCAATGACAAGATCAATAAATATAAAGCTGGTTCTTTGGAAAAAAAACTGATAAAAATAGGCAAGTCGATTTAGAAAGCATACATGGGGGGCGGAGCAAGATGGCCGAATAGGAACAGCTCCAGTCTCCAACTCCCAGAGCGAGCGACACAGAAGAACGGTGATTTCTGCATTTTCAACTGAGGTACTGGGGTCATCTCACTAGGGAGTGCCGGACAATCGGTGCTGGTCAGCTGCTGCAGCCTGACCAGCGAGAGCTGAAGCAGGGCGAGGCATCAGCCTCACCTGGAAGCGCAAGGGGGAAGGGGATCCGTTTTCCTAGCCAGGGGAACTGAGACACACAACACCTGGAAAATCGGGTAACTCCCACCCCAATACTGCGCTGTAAGCATACAGGCACACCAGGAGAATATATCTCCACACCGGGCCGGGAGGGTCCCACGCCCACGAAGCCTCCCTCACTGCTAACACAGCAGTCTGCGGCGATCTAACCGCAAGGCAGCAGCGAGGCTGGGGGAGGGGCGCCCGCCATTGCTGAGGCTTAAGTAGGTAAACAAAGCCGCTGGGAAGCTCGAACTGGGTGGAGCTCACAGCAGCTCAAGGAAGCCTGCCTGTCTCTGTAGTCTCCGCCTCTGGGGACAGCGCACAGCTGAAGACCAACAGGGGAAGCAGTGGGAGCCGGTGCAGACGCGAACGACTCTGTCTGACAGCTTTGGGGAGAGCCGTGGATCTCCCAACGCGGAGGTTGAGATCTGAGAACGGACAGACTGCCTGCTCAGTTGTGTCCCTGACCCCTGAGTAGCCTAGCTGGGAGAAATCCCCCACTAGGGGCAGTCTGACACCCCACACCTCACAGGGTGGAGTACACCCCTGAGAGGAAACTTCCAAAGGAAGAATCAGACAGGTACACTCGCTGTTCAGCAATATTCTATCTTCGGCAACCTCTGCTGCTGATACCCAGGCAAACAGGGTCTGGAGTGGACCTCAAGCAATCTCCAACAGACCAACAGACCAACAGACAGTCCTTCTGACTGTCAGAAGGAAAACTATCAAACAGGAAGGACACCTATACCAAAACCCCATCAGTACGTCACCACCATCAAAGACCAGAGACAGATAAAACCACAAAGATGGGGAAGAAGCAGGGCAGAAAAGCTGGAAATTCAAAAAATAAGAGCGCATCTCCCCCTGCAAAGGAGCGCAGCCCATCGCCAGCAACGGATCAAAGCTGGTCAGAGAATGACTTGGACGAGAGGAGAGAAGAAGGCTTCAGTCCATCAAACTTATCAGAGCTAAAGGAGGAATTACATACCCAGCGCAAAGAAACTAAAAATCTTGAAAAAAGAGTGGAAGAATTGACAGCTAGACTAATTAATGCAGAGAAGATCATAAACGAAATGACAGAGATGAAAACCATGACACGAGAAATATGTGACAAATGCACAAGCTTCAGTAACCGACTCGATCAACTGGAAGAAAGAGTATCAGCGATTGAAGATCAAATGAATGAAATGAAGCGAGAAGAGAAACCAAAAGAAAAAAGAAGAAAAAGAAATGAGCAAAGCCTGCAAGAAGTATGGGATTACGTAAAAAGACCAAATCTACGTCTGATTGGGGTGCCTGAAAGTGAGGGGGAAAATGGAACCAAGTTGGAAAACACTCTTCAGGATATCATCCAGGAGAACTTCCCCAACCTAGTAGGGCAGGCCAACATTCAAATTCAGGAAATACAGAGAACACCACAAAGATACTCCTCGAGAAGAGCAACTCCAAGACACATAATTGCCAGATTCACCAAAGTTGAAATGAAGGAAAAAATCTTAAGGGCAGCCAGAGAGAAAGGTCGGGTTACCCACAAAGGGAAGCCCATCAGACTAACAGCAGATCTCTCGGCAGAAACTCTACAAGCCAGAAAAGAGTGGGGGCCAATATTCAACGTTCTTAAAGAAAAGAATTTTAAACCCAGGATTTCATATCCAGCCAAACTAAGTTTCATAAGTGAAGGAGAAATAAAATCCTTTACAGATAAGCAAATGCTTAGAGATTTTGTCACCACCAGGCCTGCCTTACAAGAGACCCTGAAGGAAGCCCTAAACATGGAAAGGAACAACCGGTACCAGCCATCGCAAAAACATGCCAAAATGTAAAGACCATCGAGGCTAGGAAGCAACTGCATCAACTAACGAGCAAAATAACCAGTTAATATCATAATGGCAGGATCAAGTTCACACATAACAATATTAACCTTAAATGTTAATGGACTAAATGCTCCAATTAAAAGACACAGACTGGCAAACTGGATAAAGAGTCAAGACCCATCAGTCTGCTGTATTCAGGAGCCCCATCTCACATGCAGAGACATACATAGGCTCAAAATAAAGGGATGGAGGAAGATCTACCAAGCAAATGGAGAACAAAAAAAAGCAGGGGTTGCAATCCTTGTCTCTGATAAAACAGACTTTAAACCATCAAAGATCAAAAGAGACAAAGAAGGCCATTACATAATGGTAAAGGGATCAATTCAACAGGAAGAGCTAACTCTCCTAAATATATATGCACCCAATACAGGAGCACCCAGATTCATAAAGCAAGTCCTTAGAGATTTACAAAGAGACTTAGACTCCCATACAATAATAATGGGAGACTTCAACACTCCGCTGTCAACATTAGACAGATCAACGAGACAGAAAGTTAACAAGGATATCCAGGAATTGAACTCATCTCTGCACCAAGCGGACCTAATAGACATCTATAGAACTCTCCACCCCAAATCAACAGAATATACATTCTTCTCAAGCACCACATCGCACTTATTCCAAAATTGACCACATAATTGGAAGTAAAGCACTCCTCAGCAAATGTGAAAGAACAGAAATTATAACAAACTGTCTCTCAGACCACAGTGCAATCAAACTAGAACTCAGGACTAAGAAACTCAATCAAAACCGCTCAACTACATGGAAACTGAACAACCTGCTCCTGAATGACTACTGGGTACATAACGAAATGAAAGCGGAAATAAAGATGTTCTTTGAAACCAATGAGAACAAAGATACAACATACCAGAATCTCTGGGACACATTTAAAGCAGTGTGTAGAGGGAAATTTATAGCACTAAATGCCCACAAGAGAAAGCAGGAAAGATCTAAAATTGACACTCTAACATCACAATTAAAAGAACTAGAGAGGCAAGAGCAAACACATTCAAAAGCTAGCAGAAGGCAAGAAATAACTAAGATCAGAGCAGAACTGAAGGAGATAGAGACACAAAAAACCCTCCAAAAAATCAATGAATCCAGGAGTTGGTTTTTTGAAAAGATCAACAAAATTGACAGACCACTAGCAAGGCTAATAAAGAAGAAAAGAGAGAGGAATCAAATAGACGCAATAAAAAATGATAAAGGGGATATCACCACTGACCCCACAGAAATACAAACTACCATCAGAGAATACTATAAACGCCTCTACGCAAATCAACTAGAAAATCTAGAAGAAATGGATAATTTCCTGGACACTTACACTCTCCCAAGGCTAACCCAGGAAGAAGTTGAATCCCTGAATAGACCAATAGCAGGCTCTGAAATTGAGGCAACAATTAATAGCCTACCCACCAAAAAAAGTCCAGGACCAGATGGATTCACAGCTGAATTCTACCAGCGGTACAAGGAGGAGCTGGTACCATTCCTTCTGAAACTATTCCAAACAATAGAAAAAGAGGGAATCCTCCCTAACTCATTGTATGAGGCCAACATCATCCTGATACCAAAGCCTGGCAGAGACACAACAAAAAAAGAGAATTTTAGACCAATATCCCTGATGAACATTGATGCAAAAATTCTCAATAAAATACTGGCAAACCGGATTCAGCAGCACATCAAAAAGCTTATCCACCATGATCAAGTGGGCTTCATCCCTGGGATGCAAGGCTGGTTCAACATTCGCAAATCAATAAACGTAATCCAGCATATAAACAGAACCAAAGACAAGAACCACATGATTGTCTCAATAGATGCAGAAAAGGCTTTTGACAAAATTCAACAGCCCTTCATGCTAAAAACGCTCAATAAATTCGGTATTGATGGAACGTACCTCAAAATAATAAGAGCTATTTATGACAAACCCACAGCTAATATCATACTGAATGGGCAAAAACTGGAAAAATTCCCTTTGAAAACTGGCACAAGACAGGGATGCCCTCTCTCACCACTCCTATTCAACATAGTGTTGGAAGTTCTGGCTAGGGCAATCAGGCAAGAGAAAGAAATCAAGGGTATCCAGTTAGGAAAAGAAGAAGTCAAATTGTCCCTGTTTGCAGATGACATGATTGTATATTTAGAAAACCCCATCGTCTCAGCCCAAAATCTCCTTAAGCTGATAAGCAACTTCAGCAAAGTCTCAGGATACAAAATTAATGTGCAAAAATCACAAGCATTCTTATACACCAGTAACAGACAAGCAGAGAGCCAAATCAGGAATGAACTTCCATTCACAATTGCTTCAAAGAGAATAAAATACCTAGGAATCCAGCTTACAAGGGATGTAAAGGACCTCTTCAAGGAGAACTACAAACCACTGCTCAGTGAAATAAAAGAGGACACAAACAAATGGAAGAACACACCATGCTCATGGATAGGAAGAATCAATATTGTGAAAATGGCCATACTCCCCAAGGTTATTTATAGATTCAATGCCATCCCCATCAAGCTACCAATGAGTTTCTTCACAGAATTGGAAAAAACTGCTTTAAAGTTCATATGGAACCAAAAAAGAGCCCGCATTGCCAAGACAATCCTAAGTCAAAAGGACAAAGCTGGAGGCGTCACGCTACCTGACTTCAAACTATACTACAAGGCTACAGTAACCAAAACAGCATGGTACTGGTACCAAAACAGAGATATAGACCAATGGAACAGAACAGAGTCCTCAGAAATAATACCGCACATCTACAGCCATCTGATCTTTGACAAACCTGAGAGAAACAAGAAATGGGGAAAGGATTCCCTATTTAATAAATGGTGCTGGGGAAATTGGCTAGCCATAAGTAGAAAGCTGAAACTGGATCCTTTCCTTACCCCTTATACGAAGATTAATTCAAGATGGATTAGAGACTTAAATGTTAGACCTAATACCATAAAAACCCTAGAAGAAAATCTAGGTAGTACCATTCAGGACATAGGCATGGGCAAGGACTTCATGTCTAAAACACCAAAAGCAACGGCAGCAAAAGCAAAAATTGACAAATGGGATCTAATTAAACTAAAGAGCTTTTGCACAGCAAAAGAAACTACCATCAGAGTGAACAGGTAACCTACAGAATGGGAGAAAATTTTTGCAATCTACTCATCTGACAAAGGGCTAATATCCAGAATCTACAAAGAACTCAAACAAATATACGAGAAAAAAACAAACAACCCCATCAAAAAGTGGGGAAAGGATATGAACAGACATTTCTCAAAAGAAGATATTCATACAGCCAACAGACACATGAAAAAATGCTCATCATCACTCGCCATCAGAGAAATGCAAATCAAAACCACAATGAGATACCATCTCACACCAGTTAGAATGGCAATCATTAAGAAGTCAGGAAACAACAGGTGTTGGAGAGGATGTGGAGAAATAGGAACACTTTTACACTGTTGGTGGGATTGTAAACTAGTTCAACCATTATGGAAAACAGTATGGCAATTCCTCAAGGATCTAGAACTAGATGTACCATATGACCCAGCCATCCCACTACTGGGTATATACCCAAAGGATTATAAATTATTCTACTGCAAAGACACATGTACACATATGTTTATTGCGGCACTATTCACAATAGCAAAGACTTGGAATCAACCCAAATGTCCATCTGTGACAGACTGGATTAAGAAAATGTGGCACATATACACCATGGAACACTATGCAGCCATAAAAAAGGATGAGTTTGCGTCCTTTGTAGGGACATGGATGCAGCTGGAAACCATCATTCTTAGCAAACTATCACAAGAACAGAAAACCAAACACCGCATGTTCTCACTCATAGGTGGGAACTGAACAATGAGATCACTTGGACTCGGGAAGCGGAACATCACGCACTGGGGCCTATCATGGGGAGGGGGGAGGGGGGAGGAGGGAGGGATTGCATTGGGGAGTTATACATGATATAAATGATGAATTGATGGGTGCTGAGGAGTTGATGGGTGCAGCACACCAACATGGCAAAAGTATACATATGTAACAAACCTGCACGTTATGCACATGTACCCTAGAACTTAAAGTATAATAATAATAAAAAAAAAAAAAAAAAAAAAAAAAAAAGGCAAGTCTCTGGCAGAGGCTGATCAACAAAGAAAAGAAATAAATTAAAATATTAAAAACTAAGAGAGACATAACTAGGCATAGCATACAATGAATTTGAAAACCTAAACAAAATGGACAATTTATTGCAGAAAAGCAAAACATTCTAACATAGTCTCAGGAAGAAGCGGGAAATCCAAGTAACCTATAATCCACCGAATCAGGACTTAACTATCCACTGACTGCAAAATTACCAAGCCCTGGGGATTTTATAATTTTTACCAAACATTCAATTCAGGAAATAGGTAAGTTTAAACTTCTATAAACTTTGTTTTCAGAGAGAAGAGGAGGGGAACGCCTCCTAGCTCATCTTTCTAGGCTAGTGTAAACTAAAAAATAAAATAAAATTAGGCAATTGCAGTATGAACAGGGGAAAGCTTGATTCATATAATTTATGAATAATGATGAAAAATCCTTAATAAAACAAAACCAAAGTAGATTTTCATAATTATATGAAAATACTGTGCCTAAGTTTTATCCCAGAAATGCAAGAATGTTTCCACATTAGAAATCCATTCTACATGAATCTATATTCACTATAGATTCATGTATATTCACTACAGTTACATATATATGAATACATGTATACATATATACACACACACATACATATATATACACATGCATATATACTTATCTCAATAGATGCAGCATTTGCTAAAATTTAAAACTGATGGCAAACTCTTAGCAGATTGGGAACAAAATGGGATTCCCTTCATCTGGCAAATACTGTTTAGTATTAGAAATTTTCAACAAACATTATTATTATTACTATTACTATTATTATTATTATTATTATTTTTTTTTTTTTTTTGAGATGGAGTCTCGCTGTCGCCCAGGCTGGAGTGCAGTGGCGCGATCTTGGCTCACTGCAAACTCCACCTCCCAGGTTCACGCCATTCTCCTGTCTCAGCCTCCCGAGTAGCTGGGACTACAGGTGCCCGCCCCCACGTCCGGCTAATTTTTTGTATTTTTAGTAGAGACGGAGTTTCACCGTGTTAGCCAGGATGGCCTTGATCTCCTGACCTCGTGATCCACCCGCCTCAGCCTCCCAAAGTGCTGGGATTACAGGTGTGAGCCACCATGCCTGGCCCAAACATTATTTTTAATTATTAAACTCTTTCCTTTAAAATCGGGAACAGGACAAGGATGGCTACTGGCTCCACTTCCATCCCACTGTGTTGAAAGTCCTAACTAGTGCAGGAAGACGGGAAAAATTATGAATCAACGTAAAGACCGGAAAAGAAGAAACGAAACTGTCATTATTTCCAGACGACGGAACTCACTAAATAAAAAATCCTGAACAATCTACAGGCAAACTGTTAGAGCACAAAAGTTTTAAAGTAAAAAAAGTTTAAACTCCCTACTTTTCCAATAACAACAAAGTGATATGACACCTAGGAATATATTTAACATAAGATGATCAAGACCGTATATTAAAAATGGTAACATTTTTATTGAAAAACAGAAGGCTAAATAAATGAAAAGATGTACCAAAAATGATAACTCTCCCCAAATTAACCTAAAAATACAATACGGTTACAATGATGGTGTGTGTGTATACATGAGAAAAAAGAAAGAGAGAGAGAGAGACAGAAGGAAGAGAGAAGACAGGTCTCTCCCATCTCTCTTGGAGGACTCAGAATGGTCAAGACAGCTCTAAAGAGGGGAAGAGTGGGGATTTACCTATTAACTACAAGACAAATACAGAACCAGTATTTCCCATAATGTGGTAATAAGAGACATAAGCCATAGACTAATTAAAAAAAAAGAGCCCTCAGAAATAGACATCTTCAAATACAGAAACACAGATTGGTGCTGTAATAATTGATGACTATCCATACACACAAAAAATACAACTAGATCCATATCTCACAACACACACAAAATTAAACCCCAGAGGGGTTACTGAGCTCAGCGTGAGAGGCAAGGTTTTAAAACTTCCTTAAAAATACCAAACATGTTTATCACCTGGGGATGGAAAAACAGTTCTTAAAATGCAACACTAAAAGGACACATCCCGGAAATGAATTTGCCTGCATTAAAACTGAAAAGTTCTCTATGACAAACGATGACCAAAACAACTTCAAGTGACGGGTCACTGATCCTGAGAAGATTTTTATGACAAAGGGAAATGTCTGAAGAGCAAATAACTCAGCAGGAAAAGAAAACAGCAGGCAGTTAACAGATCCAAACCAACAGCCATCAGTCACACAGAAAGCCTGAGGATATTGAGAAGCAAAGCTGCCTCTTCCACCGGCCAGGAGAGTGGCGGTCCCTGCCACCGCTGTGGAGTGCGGTGACTAAAGTCCTGCAGATCCACTTCCCCTGGAGGCCGGCACGTCTGCAGGCTGGAGAAAATGCAGCAGGTGCACACACGCTGCAGAGTGCACGTCACTCCGCGTTCTGGCTCTGTTAGAATAATGAGAAACTGGGAACAACTCAGTGTCCACGAACAGGAGATGGAGAAGCCACCTGTGGAATACTCACTCAAGGCAAGATCACGCAGAAGAAATGAAGATGACTAAGGCAACCCTTATCTATATGGATCAATATCACAAACCTGATGGGGGTGAGAATAGAAACTGGCTTATGGTACCAAATGCGTCAAGTTTGATATAAAGTTTCAGTGAAGCAGACAACTCTGCAGAGGAATGCAAAACTCCCTGAGGCCTCAGGGTAGTGGCTGCTTCTGGACAATCTCTAATTTCAGACACAGGGAGGGAAAGCCGTGGCAGTGGAGGGGACTCAGTTGGGTCTGGAACAATGTATGATAATATATTTCTTATTTAAAGAAAAAGAGTAGAAGTAAATATTGTAAACATAGTGAGACTGAATAAATCTGGAAGGTATTATAGTATTCTCATACTTTTCTGCATGTTGAACTAGCTAATAACTTTTTTTTTTTTTTTGAGACAGAGTCTTGTTCTGTTGCCCAGGCTGGAGCGCAGTGGCATCATCTTGGCTTACTGCAGCCTCGACCTCTCAGGCTCAAGTGATCCGCCTGCCTCAGCCTCCCAAGTAGCTGGAACTACAGCCACGCACCACCACATCCAGCTAATTTTTGTATTTTCAGTAGACACGGGGTTTTGCCATGCTGACCAGGCTGGTCCGAAACTCCTGAGCTCAAGCGATCCACCAAGGTGCTCAGATTACAGGTGTGGACCACCGCACCCAGCCACTGACAACTTTTTTAAGGGTGCAGTGCTCAGCTTTCAGATGTGCCAGGAGATGCACAGAACAAGGACCTGCTGAGGGCACTGATGGTCATTTGCAGGGAAATGACCCATTGGCTGTCCCCTGCTCTGCTGCAATTCTTCAGACACCACCTAGTCTCTGTCTCCTACTAAGCGGATCAAGTAGGAAGTGGAGGAAGCAATGGATCTGGCATTAAAGAAGGAAATCTGGATCTACCACAAGTTATGAGTCTGCAGCTCAGTCCTGCACGTCCTGGGGCCTCTGTTTTCCCATCTCCTCACGGAAATCATGAAGTCCACCTCATGGACTTCACTGCGGCCGGAATGGTGGTGGAGAAAACAGTTCAATGGACTTAAAAGGGTTGCATAAACCAGTTCCCAAAGGTTGCCTCTGCAGAGAAACCAGCCTGGGACCAGCACAAAATAATACTAGCAGGTTTTATTTCTCCCATGGACGCTCTGCTCCTTTGTCCAGTGCGCTGTCCTGTGGCCCCTCTCACTTTGGGGGCCATGGGACATGGAGCCTACCTGGAGATCAGAGATTATTTTTAAAGCATTTAGTTATTTCAGGACCGTAAACGAATATCAGAATGAGAGAGACGAGAAGGCAGTATCGAACGGTATGAGACCATGGGTGTGGTGGTGCGTGGCTGTAGTTCCAGCTACTTAGGAGGCTGAGGCAGGAGGATCACTTGAGCCTGAGAGGTCGAGACTGCATGCGGTAAGCCAAGATGATGCCACTGCACTCCAGCCTGGGCAACAGAACAAGACTGTGTCTCAAAAAAAAAAAAAAGAAAGAAAGAAAGCTACTAGCTAGTTTGACATACAGAAAAGTATGAGAATAATATAATACCTTTCAGATATTGTCCCAGCATGTTGAGCAGGCTGGTCTTGAACTCCCGACCTCAGAATATCAAATCGCTCAGAACAATTTTGCTCCGCTCCCCTGTGATTACAGGATTCCCTCCTCAGGTTCCTGGAACCAGTGCCTATCAGTGTCAGAACCACACCCAATGCCCTCCACACATCTCTGAATTCATGCATTATTCCAGTTCCATCTTTCCTGTCTCTGCTTTTGTCCTTTCGTCTTCCCCTACTCACTCACCTGTCACGAGAGCTTCCAACAGTCTCACTGAGGTAAAACTGGCACACAATGAAGGGCACCTATTTGAAGCAGGAGTCTGATGAGTTTTCACACAGTACACATTCGGTGCTTTCATTTGCCCTGCCGCCATTTTTAGGTATTCTTTTCTGTAGCCCCTTTGTCCCATGGCCCCTTTATTTTTATTTATTTAGAGACAGAGTCTCGCTCTGTCCCCCAGGCTGGAGTGCAGTGGTATGATCTCAGCTCATTGCAACCTCTGCCTCCCGGGTTCAAGCGATCCTCTTGCCTCAGCCTCCCGAGTAGCTGGGATTACAGGCCCATGCCACCACGCCTGGCTAATTTTTGTATTTTTAGTAGAGACAGGGTTTCGCCATGCTGGCCAGGTTGGTCTCAAACTCCTCACCTCAGGTGATCTGTCCACCTTGGCCTCCCAAAATGCTGGGATTACAGGTGTGAGCCATCATGCCTGGTCCCATGGTCGCTTTATTCTTGAGCATCTCATATGGTTCAATATTGCCTTCTCCTCTCTCTCATTCTGATACTCATTTAGAGCCCTGAAATTACCAGACTTTTTAAAAATAACCTCTGATCTCCAGGTAGGCTCCGTGCTGTCCTCTCCTGTTTGTTTACTCATCCATCGGCAGCACTTTCTCCAGTCTGGTGTTTGGCGCCGGAATGCGGCAGTGGAGCTCCTCCTGTGTTTTCTGTTTGGACACTAGAGTGACTAGGGTACTTTAGAGTATGAAAATGGGTCTACTAATATCTATGCTGGACCATCCCAGACCATCTGGTTTGTGCTAACCCTAAACAGAACCCTCTCCTGAGATCCTGAAACCCAGCCTGCGCTGGCATGGCAGAGACCCCACAGCTGGAAGGAAAGAGGGACTATCTCTCTGTAGTTCCTTTATCTGAATGTGCCCCAAACTGTGGGTCCCTGCATTGGGGGGAGGAGGGAGACCACCTGTGTGGCACAGCCATCTGAGTCCCAGAGTCTCCCAAGAAGCTGCCCTAAATCCTGCCACATCACAGCTGTGCCTCCCTTAAAAACTCCGAAGGCAGTGCCTCCCTTAGCGGTGGCTCCAGAATTTCAAATCAGCAGAGGCTATGGGACTGCAGTCTGGAAGGACTGAACGGAGGGGTTCAGAGAGCTTCTGGGTCAGCGAACACATCCCCGTGCCAGGAAGGAGGCGCACACTAGCTCCTCGGGGACAGGGGCTCTTGTGCTCAGGACCCCCCTGACGTCCCAACTTGCATATCTCCACCTGGCTGTGCACCTGCATCCTGCCTCCTATCCTTTATCATCAACAAGGGCATGGAAGTAAAGCCTTTCCCTGGGTTCTGTGAGTCACTGTAGCAATTCAATCAAATCCAAGTAGGAGGTTGTGGAAGCCCCAGTTTATACCAGAAGTACAGGCCAGAAGTACAGGTCACAACCTGGGGCTTGTGATTGGCATGAGAAGTGAGTGTGGTCTTGTGGGGCCGAGCCCTTAACCTGTGGGATCCGACGCTGTCTCCAGGTAAAGAGCGTCAAAATTGAGTTGAACTGAGCATACCCAGTGGGTGTCTGCTGGAGAATGGTTTGGTGTGTGGGGGAAATGAATACAGCTGGTGTCAGAAGTCTCGTGCTGAGTGGTGTGTGAGAGTAGAGCACTGGAAGTTGGAAAAGCAAGCTGAAGGAAGGGAGGCCATGGCCTGAGGGCTGCGATCCTGGAGGTGGCACACAGTTCAAGGAAACCACCAGGTCAGGTGGTTGGGGGTAAGAGCGTGAGATGCTAGGGCTCTGCATGGACCACCTCCCTAGAAAGCCACGTATCTTCCCTGGAAAGAGAGGGGGACTTGGAGGAGAAACCATCTGGGGTGGACGAAGGCAAGGGCCTGGCTCCACAGAAAGCACCCTTCCCCGAGCAGTGAACAGCCCCTCCTAGGCCTGCCCTCTCCACACCTGGGCTTTCACTTTGCCGACTGCAAGGGGAGGGGAGGCATGGTGCACCTGCAGCCTGTGAGCCGGGCCTGGCGGAGCTGGGAACGCTGACAGACAGTCCTGAGAGGCGGACCACACAGGCTGTCCCTGCGGCTCTGCCCACCAGCCTCTCTAAGACTGGGAGAGAATGAGACTGCTATCGATATATCACTCTTAGCTCAACATCTGAAAACCTGGGACCTGGCTTTAACTTAGCAGGTACAGGCAAGTCCCAGCCCCCTTTGGTGGGATCACTGCTCCCCACGACTCTTTCAGAGAGTGCTGCCACACTGACGCTGCATGGCCTTGTAAGCGTGGACATCCAGCCAGACTCCGCATCTCAACCACACGGGGGAACGCAGATACCATTCGGATACGCAGGCTGGAGGCAGGCTTTCAGTGACGCCGGACACCAGGGACACGGTGGAAACATGTCCCACATCAGGAGGGAGCAGCTTTGCCTCGGCTGAGTTGGGTTCAAAGGTCAGCCGAGCCTGGTACTTCTAGGTGCTCCCTTAAATGGGCCCATGGTTGCCAGCGTAACTGGGAGAGCAGATATTTGACACCCTTCTCATCTCTGACCACATCACCCTCGACCCCAGGAACCTACCACTGCCCTCTTAGAAACCTAGGAGAGGGGAAAGCTGCATTAAGATGTGGTGCACTTGTCATGCCCTGTAGTGTCCATTTCTGAGAGTGGAAAGGTTGCTTCTAGCAGTGGTATGCATGTGAGTGTATGCGGGGGGTGTGGGGTATGTGTGCATGTGTGTGGTGTGTGTGTGGGGGGGTATGTAGTGTGTGTGGGGTATGTCTGTGGTGTGTGTGGGGTATGTAGTGTGCGGGATATGTATGTGGTGTGTGTGGTGTATGTGGGGGGGTATGTGTGTGGGGTATGTGTGTGCGTGTGTATGGTGTGTGTGGGGGTATGTAGTGTATGGGGGGTATGTAGTGTGTGTGGGGTATGTGTGCATGTGTGTGGTGTGTGTGGGGTATGTGTGCATGTGTGTGGTGTGTGGGGTATGTGTGCATGTGTGTGGTGTGTGTGGGGTATGTGTGCATGTGTGTGGTGTGTGTGGGGTATGTGTGCATGTGTGTGGTGTGTGTGGGGTATGTGTGCATGTGTGTGGTGTGTGTGGGGTATGTGTGCATGTGTGTGGTGTGTGTGGGGTATGTGATGTGTGTGGTGTGTGGCATATGTGTGCATGTGTGTGGTGTGTGGGGGGTACATGTGTGGTGTGTGTGGGGTATGTAGTGTGTGGGGTATGTGTGTGGTGTATGTGGGGGGTATGTGTGTGGGGCATGTGTGTGCATGTGTGGTGTGTGTGGGGTATGTGTGCATGTGTGTGGTGTATGTGGTGTGTGGCATATGTGTGCATGTGTGTGGTGTGTGTGGGGGGTATGTGTGTGGGGCATGTGTGTGCATGTGTGGTGTGTGTGGGGTATGTGTGCATGTGTGTGGTGTATGTGTGTGGCATATGTGTGCATGTGTGTGGTGTGTGTGTGGGGTATGTGTCTGGGGCATGTGTGTGCATGTGTGGTGTGTGTGGGGTATGTGTGCATGTGTGTGGTGTATGTGGTGTGTGGCATATGTGTGCATGTGTGTGGTGTATGTGGGGGGTATGTGTGTGGGGCATGTGTGTGCATGTGTGGTGTGTGTGGGGTATGTGTGCATGTGTGTGGTGTGTGTGGTGTATGTGGTGTGTGGCATATGTGTGCATGTGTGTGGTGTGTGTGGGGGTACGTGTGGTGTGGGGGGGTATGTAATGTGTGGGGTATGTGTGTGGTGTGTGTGGTGTATGTGGGGGGGTATGTGTGTGGGGTATGTGTGTGCATATGTGTGGTGTGGGGGGCATTATGAGTAGTGTGTGGGGTATGTGTGCATGTGTGTGGTGTATGTGGGGGTACGTGTGGTGTGGGGGGGTATGTAATGTGTGGGGTATGTGTGTGGTGTGTGTGGGGGGGTATGTGTGTGGGGTATGTGTGTGCATATGTGTGGTGTGGGGGGCATTATGAGTAGTGTGTGTGGGGTATGTGTGCATGTGTGTGGTGTGTGTGGGGGTACGTGTGGTGTGGGGGGGTATGTAATGTGTGGGGTATGTGTGTGGTGTGTGTGTGGGGGTATGTGTGTGGGGTATGTGTGTGCATATGTGTGGTGTGGGGGGATTATGAGTAGTGTGTGTGGGGTATGTGTGCATGTGTGTGGTGTGTGTGGGGGGTACGTGTGGTGTGGGGGGGTATGTAATGTGTGGGGTATGTGTGTGGTGTGTGTGGTGTATGTGGGGGGGTATGTGTGTGGGGTATGTGTGTGCATATGTGTGGTGTGGGGGGATTATGAGTAGTGTGTGTGGGGTATGTGTGCATGTGTGATGTGTGTGCATAATATTGACCATTCATTTATTCTCAAAATCATTTTTATTTCTTTAGCATGGGTAGGACTTACTCAAGATTAAAGGATGAATTTATTTTTCAGGTCTCTAGGTTTTTTAGGAAATTGGCCTTTTTTTTTTTTTTTTTTTTAACTTTCTTAGAGACAAAGATAAGAAGGCACATAAACTCAATAACTGATTGATTTCTTGGGAAACTTTTATCTCCTTGTCCATTGATAAGGTTTCTCTGGGTAATCTGGTTTATTGTGGCTCAGTAAATGAAACCAGGTACATGAAAGAAGAATAAGATCTTTTCTTTTTTTTTTTTTTTTTTTTTTTTTTTTTTTTTTTTTGAGATGGAGTCTCGCTCTGTGGTCCAGGCTGGAGTGCAGTGGCTGGATCTCAGCTCACTGCAAGCTCCGCCTCCCGGGTTTACGCCATTCTCCTGCCTCAGCCTCCAGAGTAGCTGGGCACCCACCACCTCGCCTGGCTAGTTTTTTGTATTTTTTTAGTAGAGACAGGGTTTCACCATGTTAGCCAGGATGGTCTCGATCTCCTGACCTCGTGATCCGCCCGTCTCGGCCTCCCAAAGTGCTGGGATTACAGGCTTGAGTCACCGCGCCTGGCCAAGAATAAGATCTTTAACTCCGATTTGAATTAGGTCGCTATGATAAAACCATAAGGACACTGTTGAATACAGCAACGCATTCAAGGTGGCTAGATGCAGTGTCAGCATGTTATGAAGCACATTTCACCAGTTAACAGTTCTGATTTTTGTGACTTAAAAAAATTCTGTGAATACCGTTCCAAAAATATGTCACCGTCTTGTGCTGGGTTTGACTTGGCAAAAATGGCCATCAATCTACCTAAGCATCTTTTCATTGTTTAAGCATATTTATTCTGTCACCGTTTGTTACAGAAGCCGAGACACTGTTTGAGCAGGAACGGGGTCTGTAGAAGCCGAGACACTGTTTGAGCAGGAACGGGGTCTGTAGAAGCCGAGACACTGAGCGGGAACGGGGTCTGTAGAAGCCGAGACACTGTTTGAGCGGGAACGGGGTCTGTAGAAGCCGAGACACTGTTTGAGCGGGAACGGGGTCTGTAGAAGCCGAGACACTGTTTGAGCGGGAACGGGGTCTGTAGAAGCCGAGACACTGTTTGAGCGGGAACGGGGACTGTAGAAGCCGAGACACTGTTTGAGCGGGAACGGGGTCTGTAGAAGCCGAGACACTGTTTGAGCGGGAACGGGGTCTGTAGAAGCCGAGACACTGTTTGAGCGGGAACGGGGTCTGTAGAAGCCGAGACACTGTTTGAGCGGGAACGGGGTCTGTAGAAGCCGAGACACTGTTTGAGCGGGAACGGGGTCTGTAGAAGCCGAGACACTGTTTGAGCGGGAACGGGGTCTGTAGAAGCCGAGACACTGTTTGAGCGGGAACGGGGTCTGTAGAAGCCGAGACACTGTTTGAGCGGGAACGGGGTCTGTAGAAGCCGAGACACTGTTTGAGCGGGAACGGGGTCTGTAGAAGCCGAGACACTGTTTGAGCGGGAACGGGGTCTGTAGAAGCCGAGACACTGTTTGAGCGGGAACGGGGTCTGTAGAAGCCGAGACACTGTTTGAGCGGGAACGGGGTCTGTAGAAGCCGAGACACTGTTTGAGCGGGAACGGGGTCTGTAGAAGCCGAGACACTGTTTGAGCGGGAACGGGGTCTGTAGAAGCCGAGACACTGTTTGAGCGGGAACGGGGTCTGTAGAAGCCGAGACACAGTTTGAGCGGGAACGGGGTCTGTAGAAGCCGAGACACTGTTTGAGCGGGAACGGGGTCTGTAGAAGCCGAGACACTGTTTGAGCAGGAACGGGGGTCTGTGGCCTCGCTTTTTCAGTAGCACTTGTCCACCACTGTCAAAGGCTTTCAAAAAGCAGATACTGAAATCCTAATCTTTAGACCCTATTTCCTGACTATTCATAATGAGATGCCCAGAGGCAGGCCCTGTCATCAGGGAGGAGGGACATGGGTCCAGGAGCGCTGAGACCCTCGGAGGCGCCCTGCCCTCCACCAGGACCTGCTCAGGGACCCATGAGGAGCCACCTGCCTCCCTCAGGGCTGCAGCCTTCACACCGCACCATTGGTGAATGGATACCACGATGCACCCTCCCTCTGGCTCTACAGTTCTGTGAATTCCTGTGCGCTGTGGTGGGGTTCCAGGTTCCCTGTGTGCCCTCTGCCCTGCTCTTCGCTCAACCCCGGAAGGAGGTAAGAAACCATCAATATCCTCAAGAGAGAGGCTTGTTGGCCCCCAGGGGTGCTCTGCTAAAAAAACAAAAACAAACAAACAAACAAAAAAAACAGAGAATCCAGGAGCAGGGCCAGTCAGGAAGGGCAGAACAGAGATCAAGGAGTTTCTGTGCCTCCAAACCAACAAAACCAACAAAAGACAATCCAAGGGATGAGCAATATCGGCATGCGCTTCTGGATGCCAAATTTACTCCTCCCTGGCCATGAAGAAAGCTGGTTTCTGCTTTTTTCCCTGAGGATGGGTTGTGCCTGTATAGCCTTCCAGGTATGGGAGGGGAGGAAGGAGGGAGGGTGGCCTGACAGGGAGCAAGCAGTTGGATAAATCTCATTAAGTCAGTATCAGTTAATTCAAACACAACTAAAATCAAAGTGCTTTGATTCCCAAGCCAATTATATAGGATTTCCCCCGCATAAATTGAGTTCATTACATACTAAGTATAGATAATCCATAATTTAATATGGAAAATTCAGACACAGAGTGTTACTAATCAGATACACAGAGCCTCAAATTAGACTATGGAAAAGATCAATGGACCTGCTTTAATTGCCAACCAAAAAGGAGCAAGCAAAAGGGCAACTAATCAAAGGAACATTCTCCTTTGCTCCTTCTTTAGCTAAGCGTCGAGAACATTTTGCAGGTGATAGGAAGGGGCTCTCACGGACATCTGTGCAAAAGAGTAGAGCAGCCTCTTCCCAGAGTGGCTCCATTTCCAGTGGCCCTGATTTGTTTGGCTGCCCAAGAGTTTTAATAAAGCAACACCGGGTCCCTGCAGAAGATCCTTTCACTGCAGTGAAAGTCATCAGGCACAGCTTGGCTTGGATGACTTTTCAAGAGTAAGGATTATATTAAAAATGCACCACTAATTATGAGAAAACTAGATAATGTGGCACATGACTCTCAAAGGAAGAAGTATCTATAATTATGGGAAGGAAGTACAAAATCTTAATTATGCTGACTATTTAAATAGAGCATAATGCTTGAGATAGAATTTAAGGGTTAGGAATCTGCCTGAGTGCTTTGAAGTATCCATAAACTTCAGAAAAGGGATCTGAAAAAGATCTAAAATACACTGAAAAATTCACTGTAATTAACTAGCGAGAGACATCCATGGGTGCAACCCGTAACCAAGGAGAGAAGAAGGCTGCTGCAATCTCAGAGATAAAAGCAAAGACACAAGGCTCATGGGAAAAAAAGATAAAGACAGAAGGAGCTGAGGAGGGAGTTGCCAAGACTCAAGATCACAGTGCAAGCAGAGGAAAAAGGTAATGCCTGCTGCAGAAAACAGCTAGGAAGAGAAGCTTTACAAAAACCCAACAGGGATAGGGGCAGTGGCTCATGCCCATAATCCCAGCACTTTGGGAGTTCAAGGCAGGAGGATCACATGAGCCCAGGAGTTCAACACCAGCCTGGGCCAGTGAGACCCTGTCTCTACAAACAATAAAAAAATTAGCTGGGCATGGTGGCATATGCCTACAGTCCCAGCTACTTGGGAGGCTAAGGTGAGAAGATCTCTTAAGTCTGGGAGGCTGAGGCTGCAGTGAGCCAGGATTATGCCACTGCACTTAACCTGGGCAAAAGACTGAGACCCTGTCTCAAAAGAGTTTGTTAGTCATTCATGCTACATTTCCAGTGTGGGTAAGGTGCAGGGGGCTCTGCTCACTGTAGTGATCCAGGCTAATGGCGCTGCCACCACCTTTTCTCTGCCAATTACTGTGCCAGTGGGAAAGAGAGCTCTGGAAGACCTCACACCACATTTAAACACTCTGACTTGAAAATGGTACATATAAGTTTTGCTTACATGGCCCCCAGCAACCACGAGGGGACAGGGAAGTACAATCTTACCATGTAAAAGGAAATTGGAGAGCTAGACATATTTTAAAACAGCATTAATGACCATCACATACCTAAAGGAGAGAAAGCATTTGGCTGACTTTAAGATTTTTCCCTGTATAGATATTCAATGCAAAAGAGAATAACATATCTAAAAACCCCTAAGCGGGAAAAAGTTTCCTGAAGAATTCTGCACCCAGGGGGAACAATGATGTAGAACATGATTCCAGATTCTGCTGAGGATAGAGAAAGCTGGAAAGAACATTGCCCCACTGTTACAACAACAAGAAGACATTGGGTTCTGCACATTTCCAGCTTAAGTTGAACCCATCAGACAGCTGAGGTCACAGGGCAGCAAATTCTAAGGAAAAGACAGAGTCTCCAAGGAGAGACATGAACCCTCACCTAGGGTGGATGCAGTCAGCCACCACCAGCTCCAGTGGAAAAGGTAGGCAAGATGCAAGATCACCGAGGTAAGGTAGCAGAGAGATGGTAGCAATGAGGAGGGGTCAAATGCAAATACTAGGAATGAAAAACAGGCACAGAGATGAAGAATGCCTTTGATAGACCGGGTCAGCAGTGGACTGGAAACAGTAGAGGAAAAAATGACCAAGTGGGATTTATCTTGGGAATGCAAGGCTGACTTACCACTCAAAAGTCAATGTTATTCACCATTTGAGTGGACTCAAGAAGACAATGTACAGGAACATCGAAGCAGATGCAGTAAAAGACTGATAAAATTCAATGGCCATTAGTGGTAAAAACAAAAAACAAAAAACCACTCACAGCAAACTAAGATTAGGAGGGCACTTCTACAACCTGATAATAAACATGTACGAAAAACTTAGAGCTAACATTATACTTAATCCCTAAAAGCAGGAACAAGACAAGGACATCTGTCCTCACCACATCTATTTAACACTGTACAGGGCAGTCTAGTCAGTGCAATAAAACAGGGAAAAGAAGTAAGAGGCATCCGGATTGCAATGTGTGCTGGTTTGTTTTAGGTGTCAACTTGACTGGATGAAGGATACTCGAGAACTAGCAAAGCATTATTTCTGGGTGTGTCTGTGAGGGTGTTTCCAGAGGAGATTGGTGTGTGAGTCTGTGGACTGAGTGGGGAAGACCCACCCTCAATGCTGGGGGGCACCATCTGATCGGCGGGGGGCCTGGATAGAACGAAAAGGCAGAGGAAAAGTGAATTATTTTCTTTTTCTCTTCTGGAGCTGAGCCACCCTGTCCTGCCCTTGGATATCAGAACTCCAGGCTCTCTGGCCTTTGGACCCTGGGACTCACACTGGCGCGACCCCTCCCCCCGGGTTCTTGGCCTTGGACTGAGAGTTCCACCATTGGTTTCCCTGGTTCTGAGGCCTTTGGACTTAGACTGAGCCAAACCCCCAGCTTTCCAGGGTCTCCAGCTTGCAGATGGACTGTCACAGGACTTCTTAGTCTCCATGGTTATGTGAGCAATTCTTTCAATAAATTCCCTCTCACCTATCCACATCTGTCCTATTGGCTCTGTTTGTCTGGAGAATGGAAGATGTAAAACTGCCTCTCTTTGCATAGCACATGACTGTCTACATAAGAAAATCCAAAGAATCTGCAAAACAGCTACCAGAACTAAGTGAGTTTAGCAAGACCACAGGATACAAGATTGGTAACAAAAATCAAATTTCTATACGCTAGCAGTGAATAAGAGACCATTAAAAAATACCATTAGGATAGCACCCATAAATGTGGAGTACTTTAAGCATAAGTATTACAAAATATGTTAAGATCTATATACTGAAATTTACACAAGGCTGATGAAGAAAAGATACACTGGAGAAATGAAGTATGACTTAAATAAATGAAGAACTATATCATGAATACGTCCAGTCTCTTCAAAGTGATGTGTGGATTCCATGCAATCTCAATTAAAATCCCAGCAGGATTCTAGTAGAAAATGAATAAGCGGATTCTAAAATTTATATGGAATTACAAAGGAAATGATAGCCAAGACAATTTTGTAAAGCAACAAAGTTGGACGACAGCAATAAACAGATACTCACTTCCAATAGTCCCTGGTCCTCTTGATCTCAGATGAAAGTCATTCCCTGCCAAGGCCATTGCTCCTTGCACAGGTCCTCAGGTAGGGGACAGGGGCAGGCTGTCTCTTCACTTACCACCTAAGCCACTGCTGCCACTTCCAGACCGTTGGCCTCGCACCTTGATCACAACTCCTGCCTCCTTTGAGCCTCCTGCCACCAGTTTTGATAGTTCCTACCTCTAGGTAGGCTTTGTACATAAATTCATTAAGGAGTTTAAAATGGTGTGGTTTTTCTTTTGCTATCAACTCTTACCAGTGTCCCGGGCAATTTGAATACCCATGGGGATGTGCCATGCATTCAGCTAGGCTCCCAGCCTTCCCTGGAACTTCTTGACTTCAGTGGCCTTTACTCCACGCCGTTTTTGCTACCTCATACCAAGGGCTTTTCTCACCAATGTACCAGAACAGTGAATAAGAGTGAGACTGCAATGTCACCAGCTCCCACTAGACCTGAGACTGCATTCTTAGAGACAGTGTTGCTTTTTTACCAGCATTACCTTTCAAGTCGCAGTCACCACTGCAGGGGCTGGAGAGTCATGAAAACTGGGTCCTACGTCCCATGAGTGAAGGCCTTCAAGGGGAATGCCAGGACCTTAGAGGAGCAGACTGAACACCCCGACCAGCCAGCTGAGGACCGGGAGGTAACATGAGGCCCAAATGCATCTTCATACTCAAGAAGATATCTCCAGGTTGAAGAAGAGACTTAGCAGTTGTCAGAATGAGATCGCAGAGTGAGCAATGGCTGCCCGTGTCCCCTTCCAGGAGGGCTGTGAAAGGCCACAGCAGACCTCAGGCACTGACCCAGGCAGGCCCCAGGATGCAGTGAGGTAGAAATGTGGGCGCAGGTAATGTGGGCATCATGAAATACCTGGTCCCGTGATGGGATGGGCTCTGGAGTGCTGCAGTTCTGGTTTCCTCCAACCCTGCTGCATCTGTCACTCTGGTGAGCTGCTGGGACCACTCACCTTGGACCATTCCTCCATGCAAACATGGCAGGTGCTGTGAGCCAGGTGCAGTCCTACCACAGAGAGGAGCTGCATCCTCTCTCTCCGTACATCTTTGTTTGTCTACCAGCTGGTGACCACCCATGGAAGACTAATCACAGGCACTCAAGGTCAACGCTTTCCTCGTCTCCCCACATCCAAGGTGGCTCTCTGCAGTTTCCCATCCCCTGCATACTGCGTTCCCTACACACATGCTAGAACCCCCTCCATACTGCAAACACAATTTTACCACCAACTGAGAGTTCCTTGGACTGTGCCACATATTTTTATACTTATTTATCCTTTTTTTTTTTTTTTTTGAGACAAAGTCTTGTTCTGTCACCAGGCTGGAGTGCAGTGGCTCAATCTCGGCTCACTGCAACCTCTGCCTCCCAAGTTCAAATGATTCTCCTGCCTCAGCCTCCCAAGTAGCTGGGGCTACAGGCGCCCGCCACCACACCTGGCTAATTTTTGTATTTTTAGTAGAGGGGTGGGCTTCACCATGTTGGCCAGACTGGTCTCGAACTCCTGACCTCAAGTGATCCGCCCGCCTCAGCCTCCCAAAGTGCTGGGATTACAGGCGTGAGCCACTGCACCCAGCCTGTGCCACATCTTTTTAAAAAGTTTTGGCACAGTTTTATTCAGGGGAAACAGAAGAATTGGGTTCACTCTTCTTATATATTTTTAAGTAGCCAATTTTGCTTTTCAAAATAAAACACTTGGAAGAAAAAATAAAATAATATAAACAATTTTTCCAAATCACTTTTTTTAAAAGATCAGATGCTACACAAGAGAACAGACTGTACGGGAGATTGTCTGATTTTTTTTTCCTCCAAAAATCTTTTAAAAAGCAAAATAAATCCCTATTTGTTCCCTGATGGTATAACAGCCAAAAATGTCAGAAAAGCCGTAGAATGCCTCCCATCAGCATTTGTAAAGACCTCTTTCAATCATTTGCATCCGACTTTGCACATGTCAGAGGTAGGACAATGAAATGTTAAAAATGCAAAGCGAGATCCAGAAAGCAACACCTTCAAAATCAAAATCTGTAATCCTTTCAAATGTTCTCTGGAAAGATACTCCCTCTTGCACTGAACCTACCCCAGGAAGTTAAGAGCTGAAAGGAATCTATATGTTAACAAGGCTTCCTAAACTGTCTGTAAGGCATGGGATGAAATGCATGCACAAGCAGCGCCCAGCGGGGTCACCTTCAAGGTCAGCCTCACAGCGTTGCAGTTCTCCTGCAGCGGGTTCAGCTTCAGCGTCTCCCCGAGGTTGCTGCAGCCGGACGACTGGTGCTGCAGCTCACAGCAGACACACACCTCCACACTGTCAAACTTAATCTAGACAGAGGAACACAGACAGACCTCACCGTTAACAGGCATTCAGCCCCCGAGGGTACGCGTGAGTGACACAATTCAGAACACAGGAAAATGGCTCAGTTCAAAAGAGCCTGTTTTGGTGCGTTTAAGTAGTAAAGCAAAAACAATTTCTATTGACCCAGGCCATTAGGAGGACTTCAAATTCCTATTTAAAAAAAGCTATGTATAAAAAAGCGAAAGTACATTTGAAGAAACTTAAGCTATACATTAGAGAAAATGGCAGGTGGATTGCAAAATGAGATAAAGGTCAATAAACTGAAAATCACTCACGCTGATGTATGCACTGAGATGTGTTATCCTAGCTCTGTGCCTTGGCTCATTCTCCTTCCATAGTCAGAAATTTCCTGCCTCACTTCATGGCCTATCAAACTCCTGCTCATCCATCAAGACCCAACTCCAGTGCCACCCTCGAGGCCTTGTCTGGTTTTCCTGCCTCACTGCTACTGAAGACTGACTTTATCCAGCTACAGGTGCATCTTATCACCATAGTATTGACAACGGCAGTAAGTTGTAGGCGTTCAATAAATGTTGAATGAATAAAAATGGCTTGGAAAAAGGAAAACCATGGAAAGAAAAAACAATGCATTTCAAGTATTTTACAAAGCAGTGTTAGATGAAAACAGAGTATGAGAGTCTCAGTGAGAAGGAAGGGAACAGAGTTACCAGTGCCTAGGAGAAAAGCAGCTTAAAAAAGTCAAGTCCTAGCCAGGTGTGGTGGTATACCACCTGCATTCACAGCAACTCAGCAGGCCAGGGCAGGAGGATCGCTTGAGCCCAGGAGTTTGAGACCAGCCTGGCTAGGCAACATATTGAGACCCTGTCTCAAAAATACATAGATAAAAAATAATAAAGTCCTAGATGTAAAACTACTAAAAAAGAAGATCAGGCCAGGTGCGGTGGCTCACACCTGTAATCCCAGCAGTTTGGGAGGCTGAGGCAGCCAGATCACGAGGTCAGGAGTTCAAGACCAGTCTGATCAACACAGTGAAACACCGTCTCTACTAAAAATACAAAAACTAGTCAGGCATGGTGGTGGGCACCTGTAATCCCAGCTACTCAGGAGGCTGAGGCAGGAGAATTGCTTGAACCCAGGAGGTGAAAGTTGCAGTAAGCTGAGATCGTGCCATTGCACTCCAGCCTGGGTGACAGAGCGAGACTACATCTCAAACAAAAAAAAAATCAGTAAAATCTATGCAATTTTATTCAAAATAACACTGAACATGAAACAAGTTATTTTCCTTAGACTAAGAAGTGCCCTACTTTCCAACAGATAATATGTTTACAGCAGCCAACTCAAAGTACAAATACTTTTCAGACAAATATTGGCCATTTATAACTGTAACAAATAATTTTTCATTGCATGAAGTATTACTGAGGCTGAGGCAATACTTATAAAACCTCCAGGTATCAATGTGTCTGCCTCTCCTAAATACTGGAGGAGGGGTAATGCAGCATCCTCAGAGCCAAGAAATGTGCTGATATTCACCGGAGGAGGTCAGCTTTCACTTTCTCCGGTTAGCTTAAGACTTAGCCCCTGCCACCCCCTGCCACCCCCTGCCCCATGTCAGGTGGGCTTTGCGACTGGCTTTCAGCAGTAGAATATGGGTAGAAGTGATAGCTTGCAGGTTCTGAACTTAAGACCTCAACAGGCTTCGTGTTTCTGCACCCTCTCCCTGGAACTTCCAATATACAGCAGGAAAAGAACAGGTTCCAGGGAGCTGCCAGCTCTCCAGCCCCAGGAGCAGACCCATGGAGCAAGCCCACAGAACTGTTCTGCCTATGGTACATGCACACACAGCATTACTAGGTAAGATCAAACCACGTCTTAAATAACTCAAACAAATGATACTCCCACCAATAGGGTGTGAATTCAGGCTAATCCACATGCTCACCAATGCTTGCTAATGTTGGACTTAAGACATTTCTGTCCATGCAGTAGCTAATATAATAGCTAATAATATAGCTAATAATAATAGTAGCTAATATAATAGCTAATAACATAATGCAGTAGCTAATCTAATTTGGGGGTGAGTGGGTTTGTTTTCACCTTTGCTCATTTTCTTAACCATTCACATTGCGAAACCTAACACACATACAAAAAAAGTGCACAAAGCAAACAGATTCAGTTCAATGATTTATCATTAACCAAGCACCCATGGGCCCATGACCATGTTCCTAGAAGGCCTTCCATGCCTCATTCCCTATCATTCCTCCCCCTCGCTGCTCACCACATTCCTTGCTTTTTAAATAATCACTTCTAGGCTTCCACCTTGATACATTTACCACTATAGTTTAGTTTCACCTGGTTTTCTAACTTGATATAAACAGAATCATACAATATTTTTAGTATTTGGCTTCTTTCATTCAAAATTATAAGATTCATCTACCTTACTGCATATAAATATAGTTGATCGTGTTCACTGTTGTATATTACATTGCGTGAATATGCTGCCATTTATATATCTATTCTCTTGCCAATGGACATTTGGATTGTTGCTAATTTTTTTTGCAGTAAGATTAATGCTGCTTTGATATTCTGTACGGTCTGCTGGCACATACATCTGCATATTTCTTTTGGGTACAAAATACCTACTAATCAGAGCTGCTGGGTCCCTGGGAATTTGCAGCTTTAGCAGAGAATACAAAGTCACTTTCCAAAGTGGCTGTTTCCATTTACGCACTCACCAGCACCGTTCGAGGGTTCCCATGACTCCACATCCTGGCTTGGGCTTGTTTTAGTCTTTTTAATTTTAGCCAAGAAAGTACCGGAAGAGGTACTTCCTCCCTGAAATGAGGGAGTAAGCCAAGGAAAAAAGAGAAGATGGGATCTAACACAGAAAAGAGAAAGAGGAAGTTCTAAGAAAATGGGAAAAGGATGTCCTCGCATGGTAAATACATAGACTGCCTATAGGCTGACTTGTCCAGACTGAAGCAGGAAACAGAGGCTCAATGGAAACGTCTCTAAGAAAATGAAGCTGACAGAAAGCTTGATGGGTAGGATTGTATTCAGAGGAGATTTTCAGTTCTCCTGGGAAGTTTGAGAGTAAATTAGAACAGAGACACTACACAAATAATAAAATAAAACAATTTTAACTCAGCATAAAAGGCAAATCATATATAGTCCATGGTTTTGTTACGTATGTGCCTTGTAAATATTTTCTCATGGTCTACAGTTAATCTTTTTATCCTCTCAAAAGGATCATTCATAGAGTAAAATTTTAAATTTTGATGAAGTCCAATTCATGTATTTTTGCTCCTACACTTTTGGTGTTGATCTAAGAACTCTGCCTAGCCCTAGATCTTTCTCCTATGTTTTTTCTAAATGTTTTATAATTTTAATTTTACATTTGATTGCATGACCCATTTTCAGTCACTTTTAGTGTAAGATATGAGACTTGGGATGAGGTTGATTATTTTTGCCTATAGATGTCCAATTGTTCCAACATTTGTTGAAAAAGCTAGCTTTTCTTCGCTGAATTCCTTTTGACTTTTGCCAAAAATTAGTCGGGCATGTTTGTGTATCTATATCTGGATTCTCTCTTTATTCCATTGATCTATCTTTCCACCAATCACCAAGTCCTGATTATTGTGGCTTTAATTTTTTTTTTTTTTTTTTTTTTGAGACGGAGTCTCGCTCTGTCGCCCAGGCTGGAGTGCAGTGGCCGGATCTCAGCTCACTGCAAGCTCTGCCTCCCGGGTTCACGCCATTCTCCTGCCTCAGCCTCCCGAGTAGCTGGGACTACAGGCACCCGCCAGGTCGCCCGGCTAGTTTTTTGTATTTTTTTAGTAGAGACGGGGTTTCACCATGTTAGCCAGGATGGTCTTGATCTCCTGACCTCGTGATCCGCCCGTCTCGGCCTCCCAAAGTGCTGGGATTACAGGCTTGAGCCACCGCGCCCGGCCTATTGTGGCTTTAAGTCTGGAAATCAAAAAATTGATTCCTCCCATTTAATTCTTATTTTTCAAAATTATTTCTCTTTCCATATACGTTGTTTTTTTGGTTTTTTTTTTTTTTTTTTTGAGACAGGTCTTGCTCTGTCACCCAGGCTGGAGCGCAGTGGCATGATCTTGGCTCACTGCAACTTCCGCTTCCCAGGTTCAAGTGATTCTCATGGCTCATCCTCCCAGATAGCTGGGATTACAGGCGCACGCCACCATGCCTGGCTAATTTTTGTATTTTTAGTAGAGACAAGGTTTTGACATGTTGGCCAGGCTGGTCTTAAATTCCTGGCCTCAAGTGATCCTCCCACCTCAGCCTTTCAGCCTTCCAAAGTGCTGGGTGTACAGTCATGAGCCATCACACCTGGTCTCCATACACATTTTAGAATAAGACTGTCATTGTCTACAAAAAACATGTTGCTGGGATTTTGATAGGAATTGAATCAAACCCACATTTTTTTCTTCTTTTTTTTTGAGATGAAATTTTCGCTCTCGTTGTCCAGGCTGGAGTGTAATTGCGTGATCTCAGCTCACTGAAACTTCTGCCTTCCGGGTTCAAGCAATTCTCCTGCCTCAGCCTCCTGAGTAGCTGGGATTACAGGTGCCCCCCCACCACGCCCAGCTAATGTTTTTTTTTTTTTTATTTTTAGTAGAGATGGGGTTTCACCATGCTGGCCAAGCTGGTCTTGAACTCCTCACCTCAGGTGATCTGCCCACCTTGGCTTCCCGAAGTGCTGGGATTACAGGCGTGAGGCACTGCGCCCGGCCCAAACCCACATATTAACTGGGGGAAAATTGACATATTTACTACATTGAATTTTCCAATTTATTTATTTATTTCATCATTGTTAAGTAGTTTTCAGTGTACGTTTTGTTAGATTTACACTTATGTATCTTTTTAAGCAATTTTTAATTTCAGTGTCCATATGCTCGCTGTTAATATGCAGTATTACTGTTACTATATAGCTCACTATTAATACACAAGAAATACAACTGAATTTTGTATGTTTATCTTGTATCCTACAACCTTGCTGAACTCACTTATTAATTCTAAGAGGCTTGTTTTTTTCCATTTATTTTTTAAAGATTCTTTGAGTTTTCTACATAGATACTCATGTCATCCACAAACAGGGTTAGTTATATTTCTTCCTTTCTAATCTGTATGCCTTTTATTTTATTTTCTTGCCATACTGCATTGGCTTGAAATTACATCATTATGTTCTATGTTGAAAAAAATGGTATGAATGAGCATGCTTGCCTTGTTCCCGAGCTTAGGGGAAAAGCATTCAGTCTCCATTAAGTGTGTTGGCTGTAGGTCTTTTGTAGATGCTCTTTTTCACGTTGGAAAGTTCTCTATGCCTATTTTTCTAAGTTTCCTTTTTAGTTATGAAAAGGTGTGTGATTTTGCCAAATGCTTTTTCTGCATCAATTGATATAACCATGTGGTTTCTCTTCTTTAGCCTGTTGATATGATAGAATACATTGACTGATTTTTGAATATCGAACCAGCCTTGAATCCCTGGAATAAATCCCTCTTGGCAATGATGTATAATTCCTTTCAGACATGTTGAATTTTATTCGGTATTATTTTGTTAAGGATTTTTGTATTTCCATTACATTAATAATGGATATTGGTCTGTAGTTTTATTTTTCTATACTGTCTTTGTCTGGTTTTTGGTAGCATGGCAATATTACCTTCACAAAAATCAATCTGGAAGTGTTCCTTCTTTTTTCTCAGAGAAATTGTTTAGAAATGGTATTAATTCTATAAATGCTTAACAGAATTCTCCAGTGAAACCATCTGGACCTGGAGATTTTGTTTTTGGAAGTTTTAGAATTATAAATTCAATTTCCTTAATAATTATAGGGCTATTCAAATTCTCTATTTTATATTGTATGAATTATGTTAGTTTGTGTTTTCCAAGAAATTGATCTATTTCATCTAAGTTGTGAAGTTCATTTGCGTAAAGCCGTTCCTATTATTCCCTTATCATCCTTTTGATGTCTGCTGGGTCTGTAGTTCTATACCGGTTTCTTCCCAGATATTAGGAATTCGTGTTTTCTAACTTTTTTTCTTGCTAGAGTTTTGTCAATGTTGTTGATGCTGTCAAAGTATCAGCTCCTTTTTCATTGTTTTTTCTCCATTGGTTTTCTGTTGTCTATTTCATTGATTTCTGCTCTTTCATTTATGATTTCCTGCCACCTACTTGCTTTGGGTTGATTATGCTGCTGTTTATCTAGTTTCTGTTTTAATTTTATTTTTAATTGAGAAATAATTCTATACTACATATTTATGGGGTACAATGTGATGTCTTAGTAACGTTTACATTGCAGAATGATTGAATCAAGCTAATTCACAAATCACCTCACATTTTTAAAACAATTTTTATTTTACTTTAAGTTCTGGGATACAGGTACAGAATGTGCAGGTTTGTTACACAGGTATATATGTGCCATAGTGGTCTGCTGCACCCGTCAACCCATCATCTAGGTTTTAAGTCCCACATGCATTAGGTATTTATCCTAATGTTCTCCCTCCCCTTGCCCCCACCCCCTGACAGGCCCCGGTGTGTGATGTTCCTCTCCCTGTGTTCATGTGTTCTCACTGTTCTACTCCTACTTATGAGTGAGAACATGCAGTGTTTGGTTTTCTGTTCCTGTGTTAGTCTGCCGAGAATGATGGCTTCCAGCTTCATCCATGTCCCTGCAAAAGGCATGAACTCATTCTCTTTTATGGCTGCATAGTATTCCATGGTGTATATGTGCTACATTTTCTTTATCCAGTCTATCATTGATGGGCACTTGGGTTGGTTCCAAGTCTTTGCTATTGTAAATAGTGCTGCAATAAACATATATGTGCATGTGTCTTTGTGGTAGAATGATTTACAACCCTTTGGGTATATGCCCAGTAATGGGATTGCTGGGTCAAATGGTATTTCTGGTCCTAGATCCTTGAGGAATCATCACACTGTCTTCCACAATGGTTGAACTAATTTACACTCCCATCAACAGTGTAAAACCATTCCCAGGGCCGGGCGCGGTAGCTCACACCTATAATCCCAGTACTTTGGGAGGCTGAGGCAGGCGGATCACGAGGACAGGAGATTGAGACCATCCTGGCTAACATGGTGAAACCCTGTCTCTACTAAAATACAAAAAAATTAGCCGGGCGACGTGGCAGGCGCCTGTAGTCCTAGCTACTTGGGAGGCTGAGGCAGGAGGATGGCGTGAACCCAGGAGGCGGAGCCTGCAGTGAGCCGAGATCACGCCACCGCACTCCAGCCTGGGTGACAGAGCAAGACTCCATCTCAATATAACAACAACAACAGCAACAACAAAAACCATTCCTATTTCTCCACAGCCTCACCAGCATCTGTTGTTTCCTGCCTTTTTCATAATTGCCATTCTAACTAGTGTGAGATGGTATCTCATTGTGGTTTTGATTTGCATTTGTCTAATGACCAGTGATGATGAGCTTTTTTTTCATATGCTTTTTGGCCGACATATTTATCTTTTTTGTGGTGAAAACATTTAAAATCTACTCTTAAGCAATTTTGAAATATACGATGCATTATTTATTTATTATCATCACCATCCTGTGAAACAGATCACTAAAACTTACTCCAATCTAACTGAAATTTTGTACCCTTTGATCTGTATCTTCTTTGGCTGCAACTGTTTTCCTTTGCTGTGATCAACTGGACAGGAGTCCAGCTCTCCTGAAACAGTTCACTCTCCCGCATCTCAAAAACATGCAAGGAATTATTTCAGAGGATCACATCTCTAGGGTAGGCAGTAAGATTGAAGTAGCTATCATAAACAGCAAGACATTTTCCTCAGTCTGAAGGATCATCCAGGGAAAGGGAGGGAGGATCAGCTTGGCTGGAAAGCACGATTTATCAAATAAAATAACCCTTCAATGACCCCAGGGAATAGACATCCAAATAAATCTTTTCCATCAGTTATTTCACTGAGTTTGTGATTAATTCTTAGAAAAATTCTGAAAACCTCCTGATGAGTTCTCTGACCTCGACATCTGGGTGTGCAAGAGGCTGACAGATTTATTTCAGGAGTACCCCTCAGTGTTCGGGTCATTGGGAACGACACCGCAGAGCTTTGCAAATGAGGCCACAGAAATTTTTCACAAATCTCTTTGAGGCACTTACCAGCTAGCCTGCCCCCTTTATTTACGGTCTATCAGCCTGTCTGGGAGCAGAAAGGGCTTATGCAACAGAAAGAGGGGGATGCCCCCATGATTCTCTTACAGAAGTACAAATGGGATGGGTATGTGACCTTCAGATATTCTCAAAGGTAAGGCAGTGTGGGAAGGCTGAGCCTGCAGGCAGAGCAGGGCAGAGGGCTGGGAAGGGGCTGGCATGCATCAAGCCCAAGAACTCACAGTGGGCACAGCAAGGCCAGTATCCTTGGATGTGAGGAGTCTGCTTTGAGGAGGAAAGAGGCGCAGCACGAGCGACAGAGTCAGACTACTCACAGTCCTAACTGCCGTGGAGTGACCCAGGACAAGCCATGTGACCTCTCTGGGCTTCAGGTTCCCGGGCCCCAGTGAGAATCAAATGAGATCAGAAAGGTAAAAATGCAAAGTGCCAACGTTATTTGCTGGTGTTATTGGTGTTATTATTTTCATTAAAGAATAGATTTGTATAAACTAGACCCTAATTTTTTTTCCCCAAAGGTTCAAACAAAGCTACAAAAACTAGACCATAATTTTTAAATTGTGGTAAAATACACACAACATAAAATTTACCATCTTCACCATTTGTCGGCATACAGTTCAGTGGCATGAAACACATTCACCTCGTTGCGCTACCATCATCCCATCTCCACCATCCACCTCCACAACATTTTCATCCTTCCGAACTGAAACTCTGTCCCCACTAAACAAACCCCCGTTCTCTCTCCCACTGGCCCCCAACAATCCCCACTCTACTTTCTCCCTCTGTGGATTCCGTACTCCAGGTACCTCCTGCAAGTGGAATCAGGCAGTATTCGTCCTTTTGTGGCTGGCGCATTTCACTCAGCATGTCTATTTAAAGTTCATCCATTGTAGCACACGTCGAGGATTTCCTTCCTTTTTAGGGCTGAAGAATGTTCTATCAGATGCATCTACCGTATTTTCTTGATCCACTCATCTGTAGATGGACACCTGGGTTGTTTTCAGCTCTTGGCTGCTGTGAATAATGCTGCCATGAACATGGGTGTGCAAAGTATCTATCTGAGTCCCGGCTTTCAATTCTTTGGGTAAATTCCCAGAAGTGGAATTGCTGGATCATGTGGCAATTCTGTTTAATGTTTTAAGAAAATGTCATAATGTTGTCCACAGAAGTCGTACCGTTTTATGTTCCACCAAGCGTGTACAAGGCTTCCAGCTTCTCTACATCCTCACCAACACTTATTTTCTGGGTTTTCAAAAAATCATAGTCATTGCAGTGGGTGTCAGGTGGTATCTCATTGTGGTTTCCATTTGCATTTCCCTAACCATTAGTGATGTTGTGTACCTTTCCATGTGCTCACTGTCACTTGTATATTTTCTTTGGAGAAATATCTATTCAAGTCCTTTGCCTGTTTTTAAACTGGGTTGTCTGTGTTCTTGTTGAGTGGCAGGAGTTATTTATACATTCTGGATATTAACCCCTTATCAAATATATGATTGGTAAGTATTTTCACCCATGGAGCCTCTTATCTCTGCTGACTGTGTTCTGTGATAAACAGAAGTCAACTCAACTTTTTGAAGACTTGTAGGTTTCCATCACTTTGACAAAAACTCTCAGTAACCTGATGATTCCTCCCTAATCCAGTAATTTTTGCTTCCTTTATCTCAAGAATGAGCCACCTTAAGTCCTGCTGCAGAGGTAAGCATCTCACTTGCCTCACTCTGTCCTCGTCCTGCTTTCTGAGCAATGCCACTGTCCTGCAGCATCCCTGCTGGTGGTGAGAGAGGGTCCCCACAACACCAGCCCCAATGACACAGGACGACATAACTGCCTTACTCTGGACTACTACAACAAATACCACAGACGGGGTGGCTTATAGACAGTAGACATTTATTTCTCAGAGTTCCGGAGGCTGGGAAGTCCAGGATTAAAACACCAGGAGATTTGGTGTATGGTGACGTCCTGGTTCACAGATGGGTCACTGTGTCCTCACCTGGCAGAAGAGGCGAGGGAGTTTTCTGGAACTTCTATTATAAAGGCGCTAACCCACTCGTGCGGGCTCCACCCGCATGACATAATTACCTCCGAAGGACCCCACCTCCTCATACCATCACTTTGGAGGTTAGAATTTCAACATAGCAATTCATGGGGGACACAAATATTCAGACCACAGCAAAAGCCCTTATGCTGGTGATGCTCAAGGCACTTAAAGGCACTGGTAAGACCCCAAAATCTCTAGTAATCACAGTGCAACATGGGTGGACCCTGATGACATTATGCTAAGTGAAAGAGGCCAGATACCAAAGATTGTACCCCACATGATTCCATTCAACGTCCGGAACAGGAAAACCCACAGGGACAGAAAGCAGCTTAGTAGTTGTCTCGGACTCAGTCGGGGACAGGGGCCAATCCAGGGGTGGGACATAAAGGGTATGGGATGTCTTTCTGAGGTGATGAAAATGCTCTAAAATTGACTGTGGTGATGCACATTCAGTAAATATACTAAAAACCACTGAATTTTAAACCTTAAGTGGGTGTAATTATATCACAGTAAATGTGAATTATATCATAATAAAGGTGTTTCAGAAAAAGAAATTACCATATGTGATTACTAACTTAATTTAGTTTGGATGGTTTTAATCCCTTCCGTGTTCTGCCTAAACATTTTATATTCACACGTGTGTCACCAACATAAGAAGTTTGAGATCAATTAAAACTACCTTCACCGCCAGTCTCCCCAGTGTAACCTCAGGGTCAGCATACAGGTGCTCCCTGGGTTGGATGACAGGGAACGCTTTCCCTCGTGGGGTTCAAATCCATTCGCCCAGCAGCTCCTGCAGCACTGTCCTCATCCGGCCCCTCCAGCTCTTCCTTACTCCAGAGCACCAGGGACTGGGCACCTATTTGTTCCTGGAGAGGTGCTGAATCCGGTCCCCACCAGGCCTGGGGACAAAGCTGGCCCATCACTGGGGGATTTCCCCTGTACTACACAATGGGCGTGGAAGCACGTGGACCGGCGTTGTGTCCAGAGTTGGTTCCTGCTGGTGGGTTCGTGGTCACGTTGACTTAAAGAATGAAGCCGCAGATCTTCCCGGTGAGTGTTACAACTCTTAAAGATGGCACGGACCCAAATAGTGAGTAGCAGCAAGTTTTATTGCCAAGTGTAAAACCGCAAAGCTTTCACAGGGAGCGAGAACAGTTGCCGCTGGTGGCTGGGGGGTGGCCAGCTTTTATTCCCTTATTTGTCCCCGCCCATGTTCCCTTTCTGTCCTATCAGAATGCCCTTTTCTCAATCCTCCTCGCGATTGGCTACTTTGAGAATCCTGTTGATTGGTGCATTTCACAGAGCGCTGATTTGGTGCGTTTTAAAGAGCTCTGATTGGTGCATTTTACAAAGCTAGCTACAGGGTGCTGATTGGTGTGTTTTACAATCCTCTGGTAAGACAGACAAGTTCTCCAAGTCCCCACTTGACCCAGGAAGTCCAGCTGACTTCACCTCTCCCTTCCTTACTCCAGAGCACCAGGGACTGGGCACCTGTTTGTTCCTGGAGAGGTGCTGAATCCAGTCCATGCCAGGCCTGGGGACAAAGCCAGCCCACCAGTTGGGGGGGTTCCCTTTTCTGCACAGTGGGTGTGGAAGCATGTGGACTGGCGTGTCACTGAGGGATCTCCCCCAGCCTCCCCACTAGGTTGGGAATGCAGTCCTCAGTGGGGGTCACCCCACCTTCCCTGCCAAGGTAGGGACACAAACCCCCACACTGGCCCCTTCTAGTCTGGCTCTCCCCTGGGGGCCTACAAATGCCAGGATTTCTGAGAATTGAGACTCCCTTTTGTGTCCCCTACAGCAGGGATGGCAAACACAGAACACACATCCCACCATTTCCCACTTTGGCTTTCACCCTCTCCTCCCCCTACCCCGAGTCCAGATAACAGCATCAGAATCCTACTCAACACACTGTTCTGGGCACTTAATGCCAGGCAGAGGAAGCTGGCACACAACGTGAAACCTACTTGCCAACCCTGCCCTACCTATAAGTAGACAGGGCCAAAAATAAGGGAAAATAAAATGCTTCCGACTAAATACATAAAGACATTGTAAAATGTTGACGCTTACTAAGAGGGAATTAGCTGACTCCTTAAACATGTGTCATCTGCTTTGAAATGATCTAGAAATGCTGGCGAAAAGGGCGGCCTCAGAGTGCTCTCAAGCCTCTGTCCAGTGTCAGGGGAAGCAATTCTCTGTGCTTCTGCAGGAAGTGACAGCTGAGGTTTGAGGGAGGCGCCAGCACACCACAGATGTTAGATTCCTCAGTAAACAGAACTCACATACACCCCTGGTGGGAGTGAAAATTAATAGGGACAACTTCGGAAACCAGTTTGGCAGTATCTACCAAAGCTAAACATACCTATACCTACATACCTATAGGTATACCCCTATAACCCAAAGACTTCACCCTGGTGTAACCAACAGATGGATGTTCATCCGAAGCAATGCACGAGAATAGCGACGCCTGTGCATCCACAATAGCCTCACACTGGGAGGAGAGTGGGGAAAACACACTGCGATGTACTCACACGATGGAAAACAGGAAACCAGAGCGACTTGCAATAAGATGAGTGAATCTAACTGACATGTTGAATGAAAAAAGCTAGAAACAAAAGGGTCAATTACATATGATTCTACTTATAAAGCTGAAAGCTAGTAAGAATTCTTCCGTGACATTAGAAGTTAGGATAGCAGGTGCCCATGAAGAATGTGCTGTGAGTGACTGGGAGAAGGAAGGGCGAGGCTCCCGGGAAGCTGGAGATGTTTTACTTCTGATCTAAGTGTCTGTTCCATGGGTTTGTTCACCTGCCAAGAGTCATTGGGTTCAATACTTAAAATGTGTGCTTTCTTCTCTGGCTATGTCTGAGCTAACACAGAGGATTAATTTTTTAAAAATACACAAACCTGTCTGGTCATGGTGGCTCACGCCTGCAATCTCAGCACTTTGGGAGGCCAAGGTGGGCAGATTGCCTGAGGTCAGGAGTTGGAGACCAGCCTGGCTAACAGAGTGAAACCCCATCTCTACTAAAAATACAAAAATCAGCCGGGCGTGGTGGTGGGCACCTGTAATCCCAGCTACTTGGGAGGCTGAGGCAGGGAAATCACTTCAACATGGGAGTCAGAGGTTGCTGTGGGCTGAGATCACCCCACTGCACTCCAGCCTGGGCAAAAGAGAGAGACTCCGTCTCAAAACAAAAACAAAAACAAATTAAAAAAACACAAATAGTCTAGGGGAGAGTCTGTTGCTTATGACTGAGTGGACCTCAAGGCCTGCCTCAGTTTCCCACAGAGAGAGAAGGACCACGGTCATGAGGAGACCTTTCAGGGATGGTGGAAGCAAAAAAGAAAGTTGTGTTTTGATTCTGGTTCCTCTGCCTGGAATGTGCGGGTCTCTCACAGGGAAAAGGTGGGTTTCTTCCAAGACTCAGCCTGAGCATCTTCCTCTGCTCTCAGCGACTGAGTTTCCCTCTCCCCATGAGCCTCTCTGTGCCCTGGTACCCCTGCAGGGTCACTCTACTCAGCTGTCACCCCATTCAGAGCACAAACTACTCCCTGGCATGTGGTGGCTGCTCACAACTGACTCTGAAATGAGAGGATGGATGTAAAAATTAAAAAGTGGGAGGCAAAAGTGTCACCTGGGTTAATTCAACTGGATTTTAAAGGTTTCAAGAAGGTTTTGTAGAATGCTTTTTACTTTCTACATTTTAAGATGTGTTGACATCTGGGGGTCTACTAATCCAGGAGAGACTGCCCCTCCCAGGGCTAGCTAATTGCTTCAGATAGTAAGCAACTCTCTTGCAAGCCCACTCTTCCTACGCAGACCAACCAATCCACAGCTCACACCTCCAACCACGCCCTTCATTTAACTCTCACAACTAAGCCACTATTTCCCCTGCCCTAAATCATCCCAGGGCCAGGTAAGGTACTAGACAACTGGGGGCTACTCCTACAGCCAACAGGTCAAACCAGCCAATTCTAACCTGGCTCAAACATGCCTGCACATTATTCCCCACAAAAAACACAATAAAGGATCTGGCCCATGCTGTCCCGTAGGTCAGGGGTCCCCAAGCCCTGGGCCACAGACCAGTCCCGGTCCTTGACCCGTTCGGAACTGGGTCTCACAGCAGGCAAGCGGTGGGTGAGCATTACTGCCTGAGTTCCGCCTCCTATCAGATCAGCAGCGGCATCATATTCTCATAGGAGTGCGATTCCTGTTGTGAACTGTGCATGCAAGGGATCTAGGTGGCACGCTCCTTATGAGAATCTAATGCCTGATGATCTGAGGTGGATCCGTTTCATCTGAAACCATCCCTGACCTGCAACCTCCCCCAGTTCATGGAAAAATTGTCTTCCACAACACTGGTCCCTGGTGCTAATATGGTTGGGGACTGCTGCCCTAGATCCCTCCGAGCTTCTCTGTGTGGTCTTGCCTGGGTAGCACAGCCCTTCCTCTTGGAAACTGTGAGTAATAAACTCTTCTTTCAAAGAAGTGGTCTCTGGCCTGGCACCCCACCATAATGGACCACAACAAATCCCAGGTACCTTTTAAAATAGGCTTGCAACTTAAAGATGATACATCCTTCTCTAACCATCTCTTATCCCAATTCATCTCTTTGCTACGTATATTTTCAATAGACACCTGTGCTTTAAATGCATTCAGATGTCCCAGAATGCAATCCATGGGTATGAACTGTGCACATACCACATGTTACTCTTAACACTTAGGATCAGATGATTAATAGAAGGGGATTTTCTGTAAAATATGCAGTTATTTAGGTTACTACATACTAATGGCAAGAGTAAAAATTCAAATTATTTCTTCAGTCTTTTACTAGGAAGATTTCTGCATTTTGTTTTTGCTACTGCTATAAATGAGGGAGGCCTCATTTGTCCTACAGTAAAATGATGAAAATCTGCCCATCATCCCCTCTACAGTGAAGCCAGTGGAGAGTCACGGTTTCTGCGACCATCGTGCTGTGCGACAGAGTGCACCCAACCACCTCTCAGACACACTCACTGTGTGCCTTGCACTGGAAACACCAGCCAAGGTGGGTGAGGGACAGGCAGATGGCTTGGGAAGCTCATGTGATGGAAAGTCCACTCCTGGGGCCCCACTCAGGCTCTTCCAGCATGGTGCTAGCTGCCACGCCGAGCCCCTCGCTGGTTTGCAGTTGAGGGCCTGGACAGCCCAGGAGCCCAGGTGCAGGGTTCAGACAGCTCACAGCCTCAGCCCTGAGGTTGCTCCACAATCCCCTCCCAGCATGGCTCAGTACCTGCTCCAGTGACTTCAGATCTATGTCTCACTTCACTTCGGAATTCTTTAGGACAAATTGTTCTCAGAATATGGGAAATTACTTTCTCTTGTCTGACTGCCCTGGCTAGGACTTCAGTAGTATGTTGAAGCAGAGTGGTCAGAGTGGGCATCCTTGTCTTGTTCCCGTTCTCAGAGGGGATGCTTTCAACTTTTCCCCATTTGGTATTATGTTGGCTGTGGGGTTGTCATAGATGGCTTTTATTACAGTGAGGTATGTCGTTTGCATACCGATTTTGCTGAGAGTTTTAATAATAAAGGGATGCTGGATTTTGTTGAATGCTTTTTCTGCATCTATTGACATGATCATGTGATTTTTGTTTTTAATTCTGTTTATGTGTTGTGTCACATTTATTGACTTGCATATGTTAAACCATTTCTGCATCCCTGGTATGAAACCCACTTGATCATGGTGGATTATCTTTATGATATGTTGTTGGATTCAGTTAGCTAGTATTTTGTTAAGGATTTAGCATCTATGTTCATCAAGAATATCAGTCTGTAGTTTTCTTTTTCGATTATGTCCTTTCCTGGTTTTGGTATTAGGGTGATGTTGGCTTCATAGAATGAATTAGGGAGGGTTCCTCCTTTCTCTATCTTGTGGAACAGTTTCAAAAGGATTGGTACCAATTCCTTTTTGAATATCTGGTAGAATTTTGCTGTGAATCCATCTGGTCCTGGACTTTTTTTTTTTTGTTGGTAATTTTTTTAAAGTGTCATTTCAATCTTGCTGCTGGTTATTGGTCTGTTCAGGGTATCTAATTCTTCCTGACTTACGCTAGGGCGGTTGTATTTTTCCAGGAATTTATCCATCTCTTCTAGGTTTTCTAGTTTATGTGTGCAAAGTTGTTCACAGTAGCCTTGAATGATCTTTTGTATTTCAGTGGTGTCAGTTGTAATACCTCCCGTTTCATTTCTTAATGAGCTTATTTGGGTTTTCTCTCTTTTCCTGGTTAATCTTGCTAATGGTCTATCAATTTTACTTATCTTTTCAAAGAACCAGAACCAGCTTTTTGTTTCATTTATCTTTTGTATTTTTTTGTTTCAATTTCATTTAGTTCTGCTCTGATCTTGGTTATTTCCTTTATTTTGCTGGGTTTGTTACTTCCTTTCTTTTGCTGGTTCTTGTTTCTCTAGTTCCTTGAGATGTGACCTTAGAGTGTCAGTTTGTGCTCTTTCAGTCTTTTTGATGTAGACGTTTAGGGCTATGAACTTTCCTCTTAGCGCCGCCTTTGCTGCATCCCAGAGGTTTTGATAGTTTGTGTCATTACTGTCGTTCAGTTTGAAGAATTTTTTAATTTCCATCTTGATTTCGTTTTTGACCCAAGTCTTATTCAGGAGCAGGTTATTTAATTTCCATGTATCAGTATGGTTTTGAAGATTCCTTTTGGAGTTGATTTCCAGTTTTATTCTACGGTGGTCAAAGAGAGTGCTTGATATAATTTTAACTTTCTTAAATTTATTGAGGCTTGTTTTATGGCCTATTGTATGGGCTAACTTGGAGAAAGTTCCACGTGCTGTTGACTGAATGTGTATTCTGTGGTTCTTGGATGAAATGTTCTGTATATATTTGTTAAGTACATTTGTTCCAGGGTATAGTTTAAATCCATTGTTTCTTTGTTGACTTTCTGTCTTGATGACCTGTCTAGTGCTGTCAGTGGAGTATTGAAGTCCCCCACTATTATTGTGTTGCTGTCTATCTCATTTCTTAGGTCTGTCAGTAATAGTTTTATAAATTCTGGAGCTCCAGTGTTAGGTGCATGTATGTTTAGGACTGTGATATTTTCCTTTGGACAGGAAAATATCATTTGTGATTATTAATACCAAGTGTCAACTTGATTGGATTGAAGGATATGAAGTATTGATCCTGGGTATGTCTGTGAGGGTATTGCCAAAGGAGATTAACATTTGAGTCAGTGGGCTGGGAAAGGCAGACCCACCCTTAATCTGGGTGGGAACAATCTAATCAGCTGCCCGTGCAGATGGAATATAAGCAGGCAGAAAAATGTGAAAGAGAGCCTGGCCTAGCCTCCCAGCCTACATCTTTCTCCCGTGCTGGATTCTTCCTGCCCTCAAACATCACACTCCAAGTTCTTCAGTTTTGGAACTTAGACTGCGTCTCCATGCTCCTCGGCCTGCCGACAGCATATTGTGAGACCTTGTGATAATGTGAATTAATAATAAACTTATATATATATATATATATATATATATATATATATTCCATTAGTTCTGTCCCTCTAGAGAACGGAGACTAATACACCATTATATAAATATCCCACTTTGTCTCTTTTAACTGTTGTTGCTTTAAAGTTTGTTTTGTCTGATAGAAGAATAGCTGCCCCTGCTCCCTTTTGGTGTCAATTTGCATGAAATGCCTTTTCCCACCTCTTTAAGTTGATGTGAGTCTTTCTGTGTTAGGTGAGCTCCTGAAGGCAGCAGATGGTTGTTGAGTTCTGATGCTCCTGAAGCATCTGAGTTCTGAGTCTCCTGAAGGCAGCAGTTGGTTGGTGAGTTCTTATCTATTCTGCGGTTCTGCATCTTTTAAGTTGCGCATTTAGGCTGTTTACATTCAATGTTAGTATTGAGATGTGAGGTACCATTGCATTCACTGTGCTATTTGTTGCCTGTGTACTTTGGTTTTTTTGTTTTTTGTTTTTGCTTTTTAATTTGTATTTTTGTTTTATAGGTCCTGTGTGATTTATGTTTTAAAGAGGTTCTGTTTTGATGTGTTTCCAGGATTTGTTTGAAGATTTAGAGCTCCTTTTAGCAGTTCTTGTAGTGGTGGCTTGGTAGTGGCGAATTCTCTCAGCATTTGTTTGTCTGAAAAAGATGGTATCTTTCCTTCATATACGATGCTTAGTTTCACTGGATACAAAATTCTTGGCTGATAATTGTTTTGTTTCAGGAGGCTGAAGATAGGACCCTGATCCCTTCTAGCTTGTAGGGTTTCTTCTGAGAAATCTGCTGTTAATCCATTAGGTTTTCACTTATAGGTTACCTAGTGCCTCTGTGTCACAGCTCTTAAGATTCTTTCCTTTGTCTAACTTTGGATAACCTGATGACAATGTGCCTAGGTGATGATCTTTATGTGATGAATTTCCCAGGTGTTCTGTGTGTTTCTTGTACTTGGATATCTAGGTCTCTAGCAAGGCTGGGGAAAATCTCCTCTATTATTCCCCCAAATATGTTTTCTAAGCTTTTAGAATTTGCTTCTTCCTTAGGGACACTGATTATTCTTAGGGTTGGTCATTTAACACAGTCCCAGACTTCTTGGAGGCTTTGTTCATATTTTCTTTTTCTTTGTCTTTATTGGATTGGGTTCATTTGAAGACCCTGTCTTCAAGCTCTGAATTTCTTTCTTCTACTTGTTGAATTCTATTCCTGAGACTTTCCAGAGCACTTTGCATTTCTATAAGTGTGTCCACTGTTTCCTGAATTTTTGATTGTTTTTTCCTTCGGCTGTCTATTTCCATGAATATTTTTCCCTTCACTTCTTGTATTGTTTTTTGGATTTCCTTGCATCGGGCTTCGCCTTTCTCTGGTGCCTCCCTGGTTTGTCTAATAACTAATCTCCTGAATTCTTTTTCAGGTTAATCAGGGATTTCTTCTTGGTTTGGATCCATTGTTGGTGAACTACTGTGATGTTTTGGGGGTATTAGAGAGCCCTGTTTTGTCATATTACCAGGGTTGGTTTTCTGATTCCTTCTCATGTGGGTAGACTCTGTCAGAGGGAAGGTCTAGGGCTGAAGGCTGTTGTTCAGATTCTTTGTTTCCCATGGGGTGTTCCCTTGGTGTGGTAATCTCCCTCTTTGCCTATGGATGTGGCTCCTATGAGCAGAACTGCAGTGATTGTTGTCTGTCTTCTGGGTCTGGCCACCCAGCAAGTTCTATCAGGCTCCAGGCTGGTACTTGGGGTGGTCTGCACAGAGTTCTGTGATATGAACCGTCTATGGGTCTCTCAGCATGGATACCAGTGCCTGTTCCAGTGGAGACGGCAACGGGGTGCAATGGACTGACTATGTAAGGGTTCTTAGCTTTTGGTGGTTTAATGCTCTATTTTTGTGCTGGTTGGCCTCCTGCCGGGAGGTAGCACTTTCCAGAAAGCATTGGCTGTGGTGGTTTAGAGAGGAACCCGTGGTGGTTTAGAGAGGAACCCATGGTGGGCAGGGCCCTAGAACTCCCAAGAGTATATGCCCTTTGTCTTCACATCCATTAGGATGGGTAGAATCAATATTGTGAAAATGACCATACTGCCAAAAGCAATCTACAAATTCAATGCAAGCCCCATCAAAATACCACCATCACTCTTCATAAAATTAGAAAAAACAATTCTAAAATTCATACAGAACCAAAAAAGAACCCACATAGTCAAAGCAAGACTAAGCAAAAAGAACAAATCTGGAGGCATCACACTACCTGATTTCCAACTATACTATATGGCACAGTCACCAAAACAGCATGGTACTGGTATAAAAACAGGCACAAAGACCAATGGAATAGAATAGGGAACCCAGAAATAAACCCAAATTTTTACAGCCAACTGATCTTCGACAAAGCAAACAGAAGCATAAAGTGAGGAAAGGACACCCTTTTCAACAAATGGTGCTGGGGTAACTGGCAAGCCACATGTAGGAGAATGAAACTGGATCCTCATCTCTCACTTTATACAAAAATCGACTCAAGATGGATTAAAGACTTAAATCTAAGACCTGAAACTATAAAAATTCTAGAAGATAACTTTGGAAAAAGCCTTCTAGATGTTGGCTTAGGCAAGGAATTCATGACCAGGAACCCAAAAACAAATGCAATAAAAACAAAGATAGTCAGGACTTAATTACACTAAAGAGCTTTTGCACGGTCAAAGGAACAGTCATCAGAGTAAACAGACAACCCACAGGGTGGCAGAACATCTTCACAGTCTATACATCTCACAAAGGGCTAATTGCCAAAATCTACAATGAACTCAAATGAATAAGAAAAAAAAACAACAACAATCCCATCAAAAAGTAGGCTAAGGACATGAATAGATAATTCTCAAAAGAAGATATACAAATGGCCAAGAAACATTATGAAAAAATGCCCAACATCACTCATGATCAGGAAAGTGAAAATCAAAACTATAATGCAGCATCATCTCACTCCTGCAAGAATGGCCGTAATCGAATCAAAAAATAGTAGATGCTGGCGTGGATGCCGTGATCAGGGAACGCTTCTACACCGCTGGTGGGAATGTAAACTAGTACAACCACTATGGAAAACAGTGTGGAGATTCCTTAAAGAGCTAAAAGTAGAACTACCATTTGATCCAGCAATCCCACTACTGGGTATCTATGCAGAGGAAAAGAAATGACTGTATGAAAAGGATACTTGCACACGCATGTTTATAGCAGCACAGTTCGCAACTGCAAAATTGTGGAAGCAATCCAAATGCCCATCAGTCAATGAATGTATAAAGAACTGTGGTGTATACATACAATGGAATTCTACTCAGCCATAAAAAGGAATTAATGGCATTTACAGTGACCTGGATGAGATTGGAGACTATTATTCTAAGTGAAGTAAATCAGGAATGGAAAACCGAACATCGTATGTTCTCACTGATATGTGGGAGTTAAGTTACGAGGATGCAAAGAAATAATAATAACACAGTGGACTGTGGGTACTTGAGGGGAAAAGTAGGAAGGGGGTGAGGGATAAAGGACTACAAATAGGGTACAGTTACGCTGCTCTGGTGATGGGTGCACCAAAATCTCACAAATTGCCACTGAAGATCTTACTCATGTAACCAAATACCACCTGTTCCCCAATAACTTATGCAAAAATAAAAAAGAAAAATAAATAAAAAAGAAAATTGGAAATTAAAGCTTTAAATAGAGAGGAGAAACAGTAGACCAGAGGCCGCTGTGCTTAATGGCAGCAGGCCTGGCCGCCTGCGTGATTTCTAGGGCTTATTTGAAGCTGTGGGCTGGGGAGCTCTGCTGGGCTGGCTCAGGGGTCTGCATGGGCTGGCCACAGCGCCCAGCCTAGAACCTTCAGGGGCTCGGCACCCCCAAGGCCTGGCCTACTAGTTTTCATTCAGCACATGTGAATCCAGAGAAACCAGGATCAGAAAGGTTCCTACCAGGTCTGTTATGATTCTGTCCGAGCTCATCAGAATTTAAATTTTTACCTTTAAATGCACATTATTTTTGGCTGTGCATTGGTTTTATCATCATATTTTATGCAAAGAAGCCTGGCCTTTATGACTGATCAGTGTTTTGATTTTCACTTTTCATGCAATTAAAGCCTATTAGAACACAGGCATGTGGCACAGGAAATGCACTCATGTGGCCGAGGAAGGAGAGGAGCTGCCGCATTCTTTGTATCTATTACACTTTATCTGCTAAGTGTGTTTCTACCTGCTCCATGGGAATGGTGGGAAACTTACATCAAAAAATATATATCTAAAAGAATTTGGGACTCCTTTAAAATCTCAAGTCTGATGAGAATCTAGGGTTTTGTTTGGTGCATGAATGTGTATACACAAAACACTTAGGAAAAAGTTATTTAATTCCAGAAAATAGAACTTTTATCATATAAATCATAAAATTAAGTCTTACAACATTCGTTGGTCTTTTAGGGGGAAAAAAAAAAAACTATCTGCTTTTCATTTCTAGCATCAGATATTTCACCTTTGTTTTGGTCTTCATTTCATCATATTCCGTTTGCTAAGTCATCTGCTGCTGTGCAACAGAGGCTCAAGTTATTTGTGAAATAGTAGATCTGAGTCACAGGCTTTTAATTTTTCATTTCATGTGTACCATCATGATGAGGGAGAGAGAGACAGGATGAGAATAAATCTGAGGATGGTGGGAATCTGCGATGCCAGTTGGAACTCCTGCCAAGAAGGAAACTGTCTAGTGTGAGCACCAAGCCAGAATCCTGAGTTCTCTTTGAAGACATGTCTTCCTAGGACATGGCAACCGTTCCTACAGCCCTAGGAATTTTTACACCACCTTTTAATGCAAATGACACTTTCTTTCTTTCTTTTTTTTGTTTTGAGACAGAGTCTCACTCTGTTGCCCAGGCTGGAGTGCAGTGGCACAATCTTGGCTCACTGCCACCTCCGCCTCCCGGGTTCGAGCGATTCTCCTGCCTCAGCCTCCCGAGTAGCTGGGACTACAGGCGCCTGCCAACACGCCCAGCTAATTTTTGTATTTTTAGTGGAGACGCGGTTTCACTGTGCTGGCCAGGCTGGTCTCGAACTCCTGACCTCATGATCCACCCACCTCGGCCTCCCAAAGTGCTGGGATTACAAGCGTGAGCCACCGCAGCCGACACTTTCAAGGACAGCCTAGCTTGCTGAGTTAGGAACGTTCACACAAGCCTCCACTTGAACAGGAAAATAAGACTGCCACTCCTGAGGCGCTCTTATCACACGAGAGACGTGTAATAAGTTAGAGATTCCTCCTCCCTGCCTTGCCTTGTCTCCTTCTGACACTCTTCTGTTAATAATGTAGACTTGCACTTTTAAGCCCGACTCAGAAATTTCATTAATTAGCACGGTCATCAAAGTAGAGCTCCGCTTTGCTGACAGAAAGGGAGAAAGGGCTAAAGAGAATTGTGCTGGGTAACAGGAAAACAAGGAACATTGTGCGATTTTCCACCACAGAGACCCAAGCAAGAATGTTCGCAGCAGCAGTGCTTGGAATAACAAAAAATTGGAAAGAATCGACACGAGGTTCTGTTGTCAAGTTAACTTGGGAAAATAGTGTTTCAAAAAAATTAAATTAGGAGCTCTCCTGCATGACTTCTTCAACTTGTAATATTTCAGTGTGTGTGTGTGAACCACAGCAACTTCATCTTGGATAGGGGCTGGGTAAAATGAGGCTGAGACCTACTGGGCTGCATCCCCAGATGGTTAAGGCATTCTAAGTCACAGGATGAGATAGGAGGTCAGCACAAGATACAGGTCATAAAGACCCTGCTGATAACACAGGTTATAGTAAAGAAGCCGGCTGAATCCCACCAAAACCAAGATGGTGACAGGAGTGACCTCTGGTCATCCTCAGTACTACACTCCCATCGGCACCATGACAGTTTACAAATCCCATGGCAACGTCAGGAAGTTACCCTGTATGGTCTAAAAAGGAAAGGCATGAATAATCCACCTCTTGTTTAGCATATCATCAAGAAATTGACATGAAAATGGGCAACCAGCATCCCTCAGGGTTGCTCTGCCTATCGAGTAGCCATTCTTTATTCCTTTGCGTTCTTAATAAACTCACTTTCACTTTAGTCTATGGACTCGCCTCGAGTTCCTTCTTGAGTGAGATCCAAGAACCCTCTCGTGGGGTCTGGATCGGGACCCCTTTTCAGTAACACTGTCACCCTCCAAAAAGAGAGGTGAGCATGCGGAGTGGACCGTGTCTTCCTCCTCCTCTTCCTTCTTACATTTAAAATAAGACCCATTTGCATCTCCCATCACTCACGCTCAGGAGAACGTGCTGCGGGAAGTGCAGAATGAGGCGTTCAGGAGAGGCCCAGGGGCCTGCTTCACTCTCCAGACATTCCAGCTTCTGAATGGGCCCAGCTCCCTCATGCTCACCCCACTAGGAATTACCCCATTTACAGACGCAAATGCCTGCCAGTTGGTATTTGTTCTTTCCTAGAACATACCATAAATAAAAACCAATACAGAATAACGTTTTTATGGGTTTAAGATTTTGTCTGGTCTCTAATCCAACAGAATAGCATGTGACACAATCTCATAACTTTCAGAGCCATACAGGAGAAAACTGCTCAGAGCAGCGTTGTGTGTTTCTAGGCAAAACTCCAAACATGAAAATAGCACTGGACACCTGGTCAGTCCTTAACCCATTACTCTCTGTTGATCAACTTCAATGACAGGAGCAAATCAAACCAAGAAGCTGGGCAGGGCTGCTGCTGACTGGTCACCTGTGGGCCAACGGACAGTGACTTTTAAAGTTTACTTTCTTTTATTCTTGGGCGAGATCATATCGTATTTGAGGGGATAGTTGGGGAACATCACATTAAAAAAATAGCAATTCTTAGCTTCTCTTGAAAAGTTTCGAGTTCCAGGTTCACTAGGCCATGGGTGGCAGCTGCTCCCTCCAGACAAGTCCTCCTGGTTCCGGGCTGGAGTGAGTTTGTGTCTGGCTTGGCTCCTGGCAGCCTCTGGGATTCTGTTTCCTCCTCTCTGCAAAGAAAGGTGTCCAGTTCCATTGGCTCTCCATCTTCCATGTGGGGACACCTCTCCTGCTGTCATATCTGTCCCTGTGAGCTTGTGCCTCTGCAGACATGCTAGTGGGGAGTCCAGAGGACGCACACACACATGCATGGGTTGACTCAGCTAGTGTAACTGGATATCAGTTTAACCACTAATACCCCCTAAAAGTGAGCTGTAAATCCAAGAGACAGTTTGAATGGTCCTTTTTCCCACTGGAGATCACACGTCTTGCAGACATTAAAGCCCTGCTAAATACAAATGCGGGTCCAGTAGGCCTCCTGCAGTGGTGCTCTTGGCCAGGGTGTGGGAAGAGGGGATGGAGGGAATGGAAAGGTAGCCAGAGAGGCTGGTCCTGGAGCCCCTGGGTCTCCAGCCCTCTCCCCAGTCCCTGCAGCAGAAAGTCCTCATCCTTCCACACTGCAGACATCCTGGCAGAAGAAAGGCAGGCACTCTCTGGAGAGGGCTCAGCTGACAGAGGACTGAGAAGTCTCAGTGCACATGAAGTAAAGTCTGAAGCTTGCCCCCCGCAGCTCCGCCTGTGAACACAGATAGCGCCAGCCATATACTCAGAAGCAGGAGGAGTCCAGTCCTAGAGAAAATAAAACCTATACACACTGACCTTCGGGGATCTGCCAAGGAATGCTAGATGATCCATCTGGGTCCACATAGCTGCTGTGACAGACAATGAACCTTCAAGATCTTGTTGCCTTTTGGTGAGGAACTGTGGGAATCAGGCAGTGAATCACTTCCACCCACAGCTTACCAGGACCTGTCTACAGGGATGACAAAAGCATCCCCTAGCAGGTGGCTGGAGACCTGAGGCTCACCAAGTGCCCCGGCCATGAAATCACAGAAACAAAACTACCAGAGGCCAGCGCATTGCTTTCCCCGCCAGGCAGGTGCAAAGTCAGTGGAGAGAAGTAGCATGGTGGCCGCGCATGCGGTGAGAACAATGCCCATGGAACCGGGGACACACAGCAAGGGCTGAAGCTGCGAGTTCTGAGCACATCAGCCCCTGCGCCTCACCCCCGCCTTCCTGTTCTCCAAACTGAAATTAGCCTCGGGGCCTTGTCCCCATCCACTTCTCTGCCTCCTTTAGGCCTCGGCTTGCAGGCCAGGTGCTCAGACAGGTATTGGCCACGTCCATGGCAGCTCCCCGCGTCTTTCCTTGGAGCCTGAGCTGCTCACCAGAAGGGAGCAGAGCCAGGACTTGTCTTGACACTGACATGTTCCCAGCACTCAGAACATGCTGGACACGGGGCGCTCCCTCTGTACAATGTATTAATCCACTGCATCAAAGGATGAGTGAATGTACACTACGGGCAGATACATATTTCTACGGAACCACTGTTACCTTACTTAAAACATACCAAGTTTTACTTTGCTGGGAATGTGTACCTTGCTGGGAAACTTTGGGGGTTTGGAGTCAACTTTCATTCCATGGTTTTTGCCATGGAATCGCTTTATCTATAATAATAGCAAATTCTCCTGAAGATGAATGAAAACAGAATGATGTTCCTACAAAGGGAAAAATTCTGGGCCATCATGACAACGCACAAATAGCTGTCAAATGCTACATTTCTCATGAAGCCAAGAGAGGCCAAAGCTATCCCTGACCTGTGATTAGTACAATAAAAGCTGTGCCTTTGGGCAACAATGGGAACAGAAATGAAGACTTCAAGCCAGACCGTCCAGCAGCCCCAGCCTGAGGCTATGTCCTCCTGTAATCCATTACTCAGGATGAGGAAGCTAAATCAGGGTTGCCCTGGTTACTATGGGGCTCTTCTGAGGACCCTGGTGACATAATTGGTGTTGGCTTGGAGACTGAGGCTTTCAATTCTGAGATTAGAGTGCTGGTAATAGAGGTGGCTACCCCCTGAAGAAGAAATTCAAACAGGCTTTGGAAAAAATGAGATAGTCTCAAAATTAAGGTCCTCCTTCAAAATGTGCCACTGTCTTAACCTGTGGTCCCGACAGATTCAGCAACAATATTGGCTCATTCAAATAATAAGTGCCTTGTTAAAATAGTAACAAACAGAATCACGAAATGCTTAACCAGATGATCTCAGCTAACCAAACTAGGTTGTCACACACAGAGAGCAGAGTCTGCTGTGAGTATCCTGCCCAGGTCACCCTTCGGCAGATGTTTCCCAAGTTACTGCCACAGCCCCATGCTGGTGTCGACACTCAGAGGAGGAAGAGCTCTGGGTTCAGCGGCTTGGAGGACTGGCTGGAGGGGGAATGACACGGGATGTGGCCCAAGAAACAGATTTTCTGAAAAGAAAGGGACAGTAATACAAAGAACAGGCAGGAAGAGGGAGATAGGACTGGAATACAGTTCATTAGAATAGAATTCAGCCATGGGCTTTTCTCAGGCGCCCAGAACCCTCATGGCTCTGCCACCAGGCTGAGAATAGCAAACAAAGGTGATTGGATCCCAGAAATCTGAAACATGTTTGGGAGCATCTGGGGATCTGTGCCCTGTGTTTGCAGGCTGGTCTTGAAGGCACCTGGAGTTTACAGGAGGTGGGGAGCAAGGCAGGAAAAGCGGAGGAGCGGCCAGCATATTTAGGATGCAAGGGTCTGCGATGTTGCCCTCACACCTACACCCAAGGTCCATAAGGGTCATCAGGCTCATCAGCTGGGTCGTCACTGCAGGCCAGAAAGGGCTGGGAGGACAGAGCACAGAACAGGGACTCCTACCCCTCCCACTGCTGTGAGGCTAAACCTGCTTCCCCCACACCCAGCCGCCACCAGGGAGAAAAGGAGAAGATGGAAGGAAAAGAGGAGTGGAGGGGCTGAATACCTTCTGGAAAGAGACAAAGTTAATCCTAAGGAGACTGTTTCAAACTGGTAAACGGGGAACCACTCTGCAGTGGTAAGAGTTGAATTCAATTTTTCTACATCAGTGGCCACAGAAGTAACTCACTTCTACATGCCAAGTAGAAGTCAGTTACAGAAAATGAAGAACACATTTCTGTAGTTCTGAGCCAAGATAGGAGAATTTTAATCACACCACATATAACAGAAGTCAACAGGCATGAGACCAAACATCCCTCATAAACATAAGTAGACAAAACTTACCCATGAGAAAAAAAAAGAAACTTGAAAACATGATGCTAAGTGAAAGATGTCAGACACAAAAGGACAAATAGTGTGCCAGGCGCAGTGGCTCACACCTGTTATCCCAACAATTTGGGAGGCCGAGGCGGGTGGATCAGTTCAAGACCAGCCTGGCTAACATTGGGAAACCCCGTCTCTACTAAAAACACAAAAATTAGCTGGGCGTGGTGGTGGGCGCCTGTAATCCCAGCCACTCAGGAGGCTGAGGCAGGAGAATCACTTGAATCCGAGAGGTGGAAGTTGCAGTGAGCCAAGATCACACCACTGTACTCCAGCCTGGGCGACACAGCAAGACTCCGTCTCAAAAAAAGAAAAAAAAAAAAAGAACAGATACTGTATGCTTCCACTTACACAAGTGACCTAGAATGGGATAAATTCATAGAGAGAGAAAGTAGAATATTGGTTATCAGGGGCTGGGGAAGCAGAGAAATGAAAACTTATTGTTTGATGGATATAAAGTTTCTAATAGGGATGATGAAAAAGTTCTGGAAATGGATGTTGGTCGTGGTTTCACACAATGTGAATGCACTTAATGCCACTGAATTGTACACTTAAAATGGTTAATTTAGTAACTTTATACTGTGTGTATTTTACCATAACCAAAAAGAAAATGGACTCTTACTTTCATAAATAGAGTAATAAATATACTGTTAAATTATTAATTTAGAAGCCCAATCAAAAAAAGGAAAAAAAGTCAAAACATACAAATTATCAGTGAGATAACAGACTTTGCACACAGAGGAACTTAAAATATTAGAAACGTATAAAAATATTGTAAAATACTAAATAATATATGAACTATTTTATGCTCACGACTTCAACAATGATTCAAAGCCCAAATAGATCACAAATATAAAAAAATGCAAACATTGCCAGATAACTATATCCTTAGCAATCATCAGTCTGACAGTTTAATTGGTGAATCTTTTCTTTTCTTTTTTTTATTAAAAAACTTTTATTAGTAACATTTTTGTCCTTGGTAATTCTTCCAAATAAAGAAATCTATGAAAATGCTATGGGAAATTAAATTAAACAACATATAAAATCACTTGGGCACCTGGAAGATGGTGAAGAAATATTTTGCGACATAAATATAAAACTGAACTATCAATTTTCAAAAAGCTTTAGTGTTTCGTTAAAAGTATGAAAAAGAAATTTAAAATATGCTTAAATAATCATTAGTCAGAGATATATTCAAAAAGGAAACTTATTAAATGTACTACTTTTTCCATTCTCTATGGTAAAACTGAGAACAGGAATCTTGGTATAGGTTAAAATTTTGAAATAATAGCGTATCTGGTGACATCAACTATCCCTTACATCTTTAACACACAATCTTTCTATTTACTCTGTAGACATGCTCAGTTTTGAACCTACCACCCCCTATACCCAACATTATCTTTGCTCTATCTTTCAATTCTTTTTTTTTTTTTTATACTTTAAGTTCTAGGGTACATGTGCACAACGTGCAGGCTTGTTACATATGTATAGATGTGCCATTTTGGTGTGCTGTACCCATTAACTCGTCATTTACATTAGGTATATCTCCTAATGCTATCCCTCGCCCCCCCTCCTCCCTACAATAGGCCCCGATGTGTGATATTCCCCTTCCTGTGTCCAAGTGATCTCACTGTTCAATTCCCACCTATGAGTGAGAACATGTGTTGTCTGGTTGTCTATTCTTGTGATAGTTTGCTGAGAATGATGGTTTCCAGCTGCATCCATGTCCCTACAAAGGACATGAACTCATCCTTTTTTTATGGCTGCATAGTATTCCATGGTGTGTATGTGCCACATTTTCTTAATCCAGTCTGTCACTGATGGACATTTGGGTTGATTCCAAGTCTTTGCTATTGTGAATAGTGCCGCAATAAACATACGTGTGCATGTGTCTTTATAGCAGCATGATTTATAATCCTTTGGGTATATCCACAGTAATGGGATGGCTGGGTCAAATGGTATTTCTAGTTCTAGATCCTTGAGGAATCGCCATACTGTTTTCCACAATGGCTGAACTAGTTTACAATCCCACCAACAGTGTAAAAGTGTTCCTATTTCTCCACATCCTCTCCAACACCTGTTGTTTCCTGACTTTTTAATGATTGCCATTCTAACTGGTGTGAGATGGTATCTCATTGTGGTTTTGATTTGCATTTCTCTGATGGTGAGTGATGATGAGCATTTTCCAATGTCTCTACCTTTTTTCCCCCAAACCTTTCTCCTCAAACCACTACTATCTGGGTTCCTGCCTCCACTACATCATATCTCAAACTAAAATGTCAAAGCAATCACGTTGCTAAATTTAAAAAAGGATTTCCCAGACCTTTTAGGAGTTGGTATCATTGCTTCACATGGCATTACTAACCTGTCCCTCTTTGCACTTCTTTTCTCCTGGCTTTAGATATGGCATTCTTTCTGCCCTGCATACTTCTCTGATCATTCCTGTTTGGTCTCATTAGCTTGATCCTTTTCTCTACTTGCTCCTGTAGTGCGGACTCTACTCTTCTCACTCTATCCTCTTTTTCTAGACAATCTCATCCACTCCCATGGTTTCAATTGCTATCTATAAACTCTCTTTATCTCTACCTCAGACCACTTTGGTGACTTCCAGCATCATACAGCCATTCAACCATCTATGAGATTTCTCCATGTGGATATCCAAAGACACTTCAAACTTAACATTAAAAAAAAAAACTCACATACCTTTTTCTCCCCTCAAATCAGCTGTTCCTCCTAAAATCTCTACATTGGCTGATGGTTCATTATCACCCTACCAAGACACCTGGATATCATATTCATTTCTAACTTAGTCTCAAAGCCCCATGAATCCAACCTTTCAACTATTTTTAAAATCTGTCCATTCCCACTTCTCACCACTATTGCCTTAGGTTGCATCCCTCATAATCTCTTAGGTGGACTATAGCAATGGCCTCTTACATGTTCTTGGCATTTTCAGTCTTACTCCTTCCAGTCAATCATTTATAATGTTGCCAAAATGATCTTTCCCATACACAAATCTGATCATATTTCTCCCAAGCTGAAGTAATCTCTACAGCTCTTAAATTATTAGTTGTTTAAAGAATTAATTCATTTACTCACTAATTTAACAAATATTATTTACCACATAACGTATGATTTTAGGCACAGAGGAAATTACAGTAAATGAGAATATTTAGAGAATACGCAGAAAGGTAGATATTAAACAATCCCCTAAATAAATGTATGATTACAAATTTGACAAATGCAATGAAGAAAAATAACAAGTCACAAAGGAAGAAAAAGAGGAGACCTACTAGACATTGTGAAGTTATTTTTGTGAGAGTACTACCTTGGTGAATTTTAAAAATGAGTAGAAGTTGCTCAACAAAAAAAGTAGTTTTGGTAGAGGAAATAGCATGTACAAGGGATCTGAAAGGGAAAGGAGGTTGGAGTGTTAAAAGAAATGAAAGTAAGTCTGTTTGGCAAGAGCTTAGTGAATGATGGCATAGTGGCCTGAGACGCAATTATGGATACAGAAACCAAGTCACGTAGGGTTTGTAAGCCAAGGTGTGGATTTGGGTTCTTTTGAAAGGCTATGGGAAGCAATTAGAAAGTTTAAGACAAGATGGCCGGGCGCGGTGGCCCACACCTGTATTTAAGACAGATGGCCGGGCGCGGCGGCCCACACCTGTATTGAAGACAGATGGCCGGGCGCGGCGGCCCACACCTGTATTTAAGACAGATGGCCGGGCGCGGCGGCCCACACCTGTATTTAAGACAGATGGCCGGGCGGCCAACGTATTAGACAGTGCGGGCGCGGCCCACACCTGTATTAAGACAGATGGCCGGGCGCGGCGGCCCACACCTGTATTTAAGACAGATGGCCGGGCGCGGGGCCGTAGTGAAGACAAGGCGGCGCGGCGGCCCACACCTGTATTTAAGACAGATGGCCGGGCGCGGGGCCCACACCTGTTTTGAAGACAGATGGCCGGGGCGCGGCGGCCCACACCTGTATTAAGACAGATGGCCGGGGCGAGCGGCGGCCCAGCACCTGTATTTAAGACAGATGGCCGGGCGCGGCGGCCCACACCTGTATTGAAGACGGATGGCCGGGCGCGGCGGCCCACACCTGTATTGAAGACAGATGGCCGGGGCGCGCGGCCCACACCTGTATTTAAGACAGATGGCCGGGCGCGGCGGCCCACACCTGTATTAAACAGATGGCCGGGCGCGCGCCCCCCGTATTTAGACAGATGGCGGGCGCGGCGGCCCACACACCTGTATTTAAGACAGATGGCCGGGCGCGGCGGCCCACACCTGTATTTAAGACAGATGGCCCGGGGCGCGGCGGCGGCCACACCTGTATTTAAGACAGATGGCCGGGCGGGGCGGGCCCACACCTGTATTTAAGACAGATGGCCGGGCGCGGCGGCCCACACCTGTATTTAAGACAGATGGCCGGGCGCGGCGGCCCACCTGTATTTGAAGACAGATGGCCGGGCGCGGCGGCCCACACCTGTATTGAAGACAGATGGCCGGGCGCGGCGGCCCACACCTGTATTTAAGACAGATGGCCGGGCGCGGCGGCCCACACCTGTATTTAAGACAGATGGCCGGGCGCGGCGGCCCACACCTGTATTTAAGACAGATGGCCGGGCGCGGCGGCCCACACCTGTATTGAAGACAGATGGCCGGGCGCGGCGGCCCACACCTGTATTGAAGACAGATGGCCGGGCGCGGCGGCCCACACCTGTATTGAAGACAGATGGCCGGGCGCGGCGGCCCACACCTGTATTGAAGACAGATGGCCGGGCGCGGCGGCCCACACCTGTATTGAAGACAGATGGCCGGGCGCGGCGGCCCACACCTGTATTGAAGACAGATGGCCGGGCGCGGCGGCCCACACCTGTATTGAAGACAGATGGCCGGGCGCGGCGGCCCACACCTGTATTGAAGACAGATGGCCGGGCGCGGCGGCCCACACCTGTATTGAAGACAGATGGCCGGGCGCGGCGGCCCACACCTGTATTGAAGACAGATGGCCGGGCGCGGCGGCCCACACCTGTATTGAAGACAGATGGCCGGGCGCGGCGGCCCCACCTGTATTGAAGACAGATGGCCGGGCGCGGCGGCCCACACCTGTATTGAAGACAGATGGCCGGGCGCGGCGGCCCACACCTGTATTGAAGACAGATGGCCGGGCGCGGCGGCCCACACCTGTATTAAGACAGATGGCCGGGCGCGGGCCCACACCTGTATTGAAGACAGATGGCCGGGCGCGGCGGCCCACACCTGTATTTAAGACAGATGGCCGGGCGCGGCGGCCCACACCTGTATTTAAGACAGATGGCCGGCGCGGCGGCCCACACCTGTATTGAAGACAGATGGCCGGGCGCGGTGGCCCACACCTGTATTGAAGACAGATGGCCGGGCGCGGCGGCCCACACCTGTATTGAAGACAGATGGCCGGGCGCGGCGGCCCACACCTGTATTGAAGACAGATGGCCGGGCGCGGTGGCCCACACCTGTATTTAAGACAGATGGCCGGGCGCGGTGGCCCACACCTGTATTTAAGACAGATGGCCGGGCGCGGTGGCCCACACCTGTATTTAAGACAGATGGCCGGGCGCGTGGCCCACACCTGTATTTAAGACAGATGGCCGGGCGCGGTGGCTCACACCTGTATTAAGACAGATGGCCGGCGGGCGGTGGCCCACACCTGTATTTAAGACAGATGGCCGGGCGGCGGTGGCCCACACCTGTATTTAAGACAGATTGGCCGGGCGCGGTGGCCCACACCTGTATTTAAGACAGATGGCCGGGCGCGGTGGCTCACACCTGTATTTAAGACAGATGGCCGGGCGCGGTGGCTCACACCTGTATTTAAGACAGATGGCCGGGCGCGGTGGCCCACACCTGTATTTAAGACAGATGGCCGGGCGCGGTGGCCCACACCTGTATTTAAGACAGATGGCCGGGCGCGGTGGCCCACACCTGTATTTAAGACAGATGGCCGGGCGCGGTGGCCCACACCTGTATTTAAGACAGATGGCCGGGCGCGGTGGCCCACACCTGTATTTAAGACAGATGGCCGGGCGCGGTGGCTCACACCTGTATTTAAGACAGATGGCCGGGCGCGGTGGCCCACACCTGTATTTAAGACAGATGGCCGGGCGCGGTGGCCCACACCTGTATTTAAGACAGATGGCCGGGCGCGGTGGCCCACACCTGCAATCCCAGCACTTCGGGAGGCCGAGGCAGGTGGATCATGAGGTCAGGAGATCAAGACCATCCTGGCTAATCCCAGCACTTCGGGAGGCCGAGGCAGGTGGATCATGAGGTCAGGAGATCAAGACCATCCTGGCTAATCCCAGCACTTCGGGAGGCCGAGGCAGGTGGATCATGAGGTCAGGAGATCAAGACCATCCTGGCTAATCCCAGCACTTCGGGAGGCCGAGGCAGGTGGATCATGAGGTCAGGAGATCAAGACCATCCTGGCTAATCCCAGCACTTCGGGAGGCCGAGGCAGGTGGATCATGAGGTCAGGAGATCAAGACCATCCTGGCTAACATGGTGAAACCCCGTCTCTACTAAAAATACAAAAAATTAGCCCGGCGTGGTGGCGGGCATGGTAGTATCCCAGCTACTCGGGAAGCTGAGCAGGAGAATGGCGGGAACCTGGGAGGTGGAGCTTGCAGTGAGCCGATCGCGCCACTGTACTCCAGCCTGGGTGACAGAGCGAGACTCTGTCTCAAACAACAAAACAAACAAAAAAAAGTTTTAGGCAGACGAATCACATCACATGGTTATAGTTACATCTTAAAAGTTTTACTCTGGCTGCTGATAGAGAATAAACTATAGCCTGAGTGGATGTGAGAAGACTAGTAAAGGGATTATTCCACTAGTCTAGGAGAGACAAATGGTGGCGGGCAGTCCCTGTTAACTTTTAGAAGTTATCTTTAGGTAATGTGAGCCTGCAATGTGAAGTTCCTAGTACTTTAAAAGTTAAAATGGTGATGAACAAAAAGGTATGTAAAAACTCAGAATTTAATTAGATACATTTTCCACCATTAGAACATTTCTGCCCAGAGGTCTTATTTACAAAGCTACATTTCTGATAGTCTCCTACGATGCAGCTCCTGCCAAAGCCACTCAATACGAACCTCTTACAGAGCATCTCTACTTACGTGACTAAAATGCGTATCATACTTCACATAGCCAAAAAGACAAAGAACCACCTGATTTCTACTTCCAAGCTACTCAACCCTAGTAAATGGCCTTACCATTTACCCTACCCAGGCATTGATGTAAAAAATCTGGGGGTTAATCATAATTTTTCTCTTCCTCTCATATCACATATCACATGTAAATTAAGTATCAACTTAAATTGAATATAATATTCAATGTAATGCTATGAAAATTATTGTATGTGACTAACTAGAATATAAATCTGGCTATAAAATCTCTGATAGTGATATATTATTTATATCCATATATCCTTAGGGAAAAAAAACCCTTTAATTATAGAGTAGTTATAAACAGTAGTCTAACATAGTATGCTATAGTTGTGTTTTGCCTTAAAGTAATTATTCTTCACTGTTAATACCTCTATAATAAACATAAAAATAAAACATGCTTAATTCCTTAGTTTGCAAATTAATTTACCAACTCATTAATTCTTTCTTTCTCAAGAACAGAAAACCTTATAGCAATACAGGTCATCTCAGGTCCATAAAGAGTAATTTAAGATCAGAAATTCATCTCAGGTCCATGAGGAATAATTTTTCTTTTTTTTTTTTGAGACAGAGTCTCACTTTGTTGCCCAGGCTGGAGTGCAGTGGCGCAATCTTGGCTCACAGTAACTTCTGCCTCCTGGGTTCTAGCAATTCTCCTGCCTCAACCTCCTGAGTAGCTGGGATTACAGGCGTGGGCCACCACGTCTAGCTAATTTTTGTTTTTAGTAGAGACGGGATTTCGCCATGTTGGCCAGGCTGGTCTCAAACTCCTCACCTCAGGTGATCTGCCCGCCTCAGCCTCTAAAAGTGCTGGGATTATAAGTGTTAGCCACTGTGCCTGGCCCCATAAGGAATAATTTAAGATCAAAAGTACAAAGGAAGTTTTCTAATTCATTTTAAAATTAGTTTCTGAATATTTCTCTAAGAATACAGTTTAAATTAGATCTATTTCACACCAAATAAGTAATACAGCAATATTTAATTTCTGCATTACTGTTGACATGTGAGTCATATAACATGTAAACTTTCAGCCAACCAAATCTTACGGCTTTAGTGCTAATTAAAAAAAAAAAAAAAAAAATGGGGCCGGGCGCGGTAGCTCATGCCTATAATCCCAGCACTTTGGGAGGCCGAGGCGGGTGGATCATGAGGTCAGGAGATCGAGACCATCCTGGCTAACACAGTGAAACCCCATCTCTACTAAAAATACAAAAAATTAGTCGGGCGTGGTGGTGGGTGCCTGTAGTCCCAGCTACTCGGGAGGCCGAGGCAGGAGAATGGTGTGAACCCAGGGAGGTGGAGCTTGCAGTGAGTCGAGATTGAGCCACTGCACTCCAGCCTGGGCAACAGAGCAAGACTCTGTCTCCAAAAAAAAAAAAAAATGTTTTTGAAAGGAACATTTGTAAAATATATAAAGGCAATCATCTGCCTTTTTAAAAAAAATTTTTTTAAGAGATGGGGGTCTCACTCTGTCACCCACGCTGGAGTACAGTGGCACAATCATAGCTCACTGGAGCCTTGAACTCCTGGGCTCAAGCAATCCTCCTGCCTCAGCCTCCTTAGTAGCTGGGACTACAGGCATGCACCACCACCCTCAGTGAATTAATTTTTTTTTAAGAGACAGGGTCTTGCTATATTGACCAGGCTGATCTCAAACTTCTGGGCTCAAGCAATCCTCCTGTCCCAGCTTCCCAAGTAGCTGGGATTACAGGTGATGTGCCACCACATCCAGCTATCTGCTTTTTTAAATAGAGAAAGTGAATATTGTGTTAAGTTATTCTTAAAGACTTAACTAAGATTACTTATCATACTTTGTCACAATATATTTAAAATACTTCATTAAATTCTGAGGTTCTCAGATAGTAAACCATTTGCCCTAACACTAAATAGCCTTTTTCGTTTTTGAATAGTCTTCCTATCTCCAACCTTTTCAGATGTCCCTTCAGGTCAGAATGTCTTCCTCTACTGATCCTTCTCTATGCTGTATTTGATCTGCTAGTAATAAAGTCTGATAAATAAGTAACCTGTTTATTTCATCAGGCTCTATTCAAGGCTTGGAGATTGACTCTATACCTTTCCCACATTGAAAAGTACAAGTGGAAGTGGGAGATTCCGATTGATAGCTTTAGAGCTTACCTCTGGGTTTGTAACTGTACTCTTTAGTTAAAGCTATCAGGAATTTGGCTATCATATAAGTGAGACATAAAACCAAGTATCATTACTATGGCGATCTAGTAATACAGAATATTAATGTGTTTAAATAACTTATCCTATATAAGCAATGAGGTAGTGTTAACCTCACACCCACAATTCCACACAATTTTATGACAGATATCTAGAATTTAAAAAATGGATATAGCTTGTATCCATTATAATTCTGTTATACAGAGAGAGTTCAAAGTTGGCATCAAGGGCCAAAGGTAGAAATTAGCTTACAGAGAAAATAATTTGTATAGGCCAAAAAGACCTTTTGTGTACAATACCACCTATTGTAATTTAGTCCACAAAATACTGACTATAAGACCATAATCAAAATGAAATGCTATGAAAGGTGTGAGAGAGCTTTGTTTATGCATTGCAATAAAGCTATGGATGGATGGGCATAGCGCGTCTCCTGTTGCATGCACCCTGTTGCTCGTCAAGTGACATGGATCCGAGCTATTAACCACAGAAGAAGAAGAATCAGACTGATGATTTGTATGGTGTCCAGATGCCTCAAAAGACTGCCTTTGTTCACTGTCTGGTGAAGACAGCAAAGGAGTAGAATGAGGGCTTTCCATGGGAGATGATATTGAATGAGCCTGAGCTGACATTGTAGAGGAAGCAGAAGGCTGAAGAAATTGTTCAGCTGGAGTATCTACTTCCATTGCAGCTTCACTCACTTCCAAATCAGGACTTGATGAGACCGCAGGAAGAGCTGAAATAGATGATTGACTTGTTCCACCTCTGGGTCGAGATCTTCCTCGTCCTCTATTGCTTTGTGCAACCTCACTTGCTTCTTTGAACTGTCTTGATAACATATCAGACATTCTCTGCATCCATTACACATTGGGACTCTGCTCTCCATCTTATTCTCATTCACTCTCAGGCCTTGCTCTGGGTCCAGTATCTGACCAATCATCACAAAGTCTCAAACGCTGAACTGGTGGTTGTCATAACTCTTCTGTTCTCTCTTCCACTGAAGGAGTTTTAAGTTCTTGTGCTGTATCATCTTTCGGGTCAAAAAGATATATGTACTCTGAATAGCAACTAACAAGAATCTCTTGACCATCTTCACTGTAACACAGAAATGTCACTCTGCAGGACTTATTATTAAGATGGGAAGCAATAAAACACGCAACCATTCCAATAGTCCCTTGACCTGCATAATTCCCTGTAGCTCTTGTGCCCAGCACTTGCCGATCATACATTTGTACTGAGATGTAAGAATGACCAACAGCAAGGTAATATGGTATTGGTGGGCAAATAGCAACAGATGTGGCAGCACATGGACAGTTACTTAAAATATCACCTTTACAATCTTCTTTTGTGCAGCTGGTTTTGATGCGTGTATCAAACCACCTAAGAGTTCCATCTTCACCACAAGAGAGAAAAGTGTAAGGGTCATCGGGTACAGTCATAATCTCATAAGTAGTTCCATAGTGGCACGTAAATTGGCATTGTCTGTTGGTTTCTGCACCTTGCCCAACACTGGTATAAAATATTACTCCATCTCCAGAGCAGGATACAATCTGTTTATCATTTGTGCAAGGTAAGAACTTTGCACTAAATATGTTTGCTTGGTGCCCTGAATGGATTGCTGTCAACACCTTTCTGCTGTAGGGATTACTAATTACTAATCTGGTGTCATCTGAGCCAGATAAAATATATTCTCCAGTGTCATTCCAACAGACTGTATTAACACAGCCATCATGCATAATTCAGGGTTGCTTCAAGTTTTAATCTTTGGATAAATTATCTTCTTCCCAGGTAGTGGTCCCACACCTGGGACGGGTCCTCCAGCCTGAGGGAGCTTTTCCTCATGTCCCACAACAGGTGTGGGCAGGAGCCACCCCGAGACATGGCTCTGCCTGAGCCAGGTGGCAGAGGAGACCCTGACCGGTGAATCTTTTCAATGTGTCATAAAACAGATAGTTCTATAGTCTTGATATCATTATAGAACATTTAAAGTAATAAGGAAAGTTTCTGTTTTCCAAAAGCACTATAATAACGATTGGTCCTGTTTACAGGTTGTGATATTTTGTGTACTCCTTCTTTTACTGTCTTTTGCTGTAAGATATCTGTGTGGCTGCCATCTATTGTCTTTTCATCTTGCTTGTCCGTAACATGAAAGTCCTGGCCACAACTTAGCTTTTCTTTGCTACCTTGAAGACAGTCTCTAAACATGTGAAAATGAAACATCACAGTTCCAAATAATTCATGGATCAAAGAGAAAGCCTCAAAGAAAAAATCAAGAGAACTGAATGGACACGAAACACAACATATCCAAATCCGTGGAGTGCAGCTAAAGCAATGCTGACAGGGAAATTTATAGCACTAGATGCTTACATAAGAAACAAGGAAAGCTCTTAAAACAGTAAGCTAATTCCTACCTCAGGAAACTAGATAAAGAAGAGCAGCTGGGTGTGTTAGCTCACACCTGTAATCCCAGCACTTTGGGAGGCCGAGGTGGGTTGATCACGAGGTCGGGGATTCAAGACCAGCCTCGCCAAGACGGTGAAACCCTATCGCCAACAAAAATACAAAAATTAGCTGGGCCTGGTGGCGGGTGCCTGTAATACCAGCTACTCAGGAGGCTGAGGCAGAGGTTGCAGTGAGCCGAGATCGCATCACTGCACTCCAGCCTGGGCAACAGAGTGAGACTCCATCTCAAGAAAAGAAAAGAAAAAAAAAAAACCAAAAGCAAAACCAACCCAAAGCAAACAGAAGAAAGGAAATCATAAAGATAAAAGTACAAATCAATGAAATAAAAAACAGAAAAACAATTGATATGAAAACTTTTAAAAGGAGTTGATACTTTAATAAGATCAACAACACTGACAGAACTTTAGCAAGAAAAATGCTAGAAAACAAAAATTACCAATATCTGGAATGAAACAAAAATGTAACTACAGACCTGCAGACATCCAAAGGACAATAAGTGAGTAATATGAACCACTCTTCACAAATAAATTTCACAACTTACATAAAATGTATCAATTCCTTGAAAAACACAAACTACCATAATTCTCATAATATGAAACAGATAATTTGAATAGCCCTGTAACCATCAAGGAAATTGGGGAGCCAGGCACAATGGCTCGCTCGTTCCTGTAATCCTAGCACTTTCGGAGACTGAGATGGGAGGATCACTGGATGCCAGGAGTTCAAAACCAGCCTGGGCAACACAGCAAGACTTCTCTCTACAAAACATTAAAAAAAAAAAAAAAAATAGCCAGACATTGTGGCATGTGCCTGTAGTCCTACTTACTCAGGAGGCTGAGGCAGGAGGATTGCTTGAGCTCAGGAGTTCAAGGTTGCATTGAGCTATGATTGTGCCACTGCAATCTACCCTGGGTGACACAGCAAGATCCTGTCTCAAAAATGTAAAATAAAAAAAGAGAAATTGAATTCATAACATTAAAATTCCCCAAAATAAAACCTCCAGGCCTAGACAGTTTCACTGGAGAATGCTACCAAATACCTAGAGAATAATTAACATCAGTTCTACATAATCTCTTCCAGAAACTAGAAGTGAAGACTTCTCAACACATTTTCTGAAGCTAGTATTATTACTCTGATATTGAAACCAAAGGTAGTTGAAAGAAAAAAAAAAGAAGGAAGGAAAAAAGGGAGGAAGAAAGAAAAGAAAAACAACAATAAACCAATACCTCTTGTGAACTTAGAGCAAAAAATCCACAACAAAATATGCACAAACCAAATCCAACAATGTGTAAAAATTACTATATGCAATGGCCAAGTGATATTTGCTTTAGGTATATAAAACTGATTAACATTTGAAAATCAAGCAATGAAATCCACCATATCAACAAGCCAAAAAAGAAAAATTACATGATCATATCAATTGACAAGGAAGAAGCTTTTGACAAAATGAAATGTATTTTGCCCATTTTTTAACTGGCTTGTTTTTCACTGTTGAATTTTGAGAGTTCTTCATATATTTTAGGCACTAGTCCTTTGGCATGTATGTGGCTCACTAACATTTTCTCCCTGTCTGTAGCTTGCCTTTTCAGTCTCTTCAGGTGGACTTTCAGAGAACTGGTTTTTAATTTTTCTTAACTTTTTCCTTTTAGAGATGATGATTTTGGAGTCAAGTCTCAGAATTCTCTGCCTAGCACTAGATTCTAACATTTTTTTCTCCTATGTTTTCTCTAAAAGTTTTGTGGTTTTGCACTTTATATTTAATCCCATATTAAATTTAGGTTGGTTTTTGTAAAAAGGATGAGGTTTAGGTTGAGGTTCACTGTTTTGCCTGTGATTGATGAGCACATGAAAAGATGCTGGAATCATTAGTGATCAGGGAAATGCAATTCAGAACCATCATGAGATATTACTTTATACCCACTAGGATGGCCTAAAACCAAGTCAGAGAAGAAACGCTGGCAAGGCTGTAGAGAAATCGGAACCCTCATGCGTTGCTGGTGGAAACATACAACGGTGCAGCTGCTCTGGAAAATGGTCTGGCACTTTCTTAAATGATTCAACTAGTTACCAAGTAATCTGGCAATTCTATTCCGAGGTATTAGGTTGACGCAGAAGTAATTGTGGCTTTTGCCATTAAAAGTGATATACCCAAGATAAATGAAAACATGTGCACATAAAACCTTGTACATAAATGTTTATAGCAGCACTGTTCATAACAGCCAAACGGTGCAAACAACCCAAATGTCGACTGACGGATGAGAAGACAAACCAAATGTGGTTAATCCATACCATGGAATATTATCCAGACATGAAAAGGAATGAAGTACTGATACGTGCTGCAATATGTATGAACCTTGAAAACATTACGCTAAGAAAGAAGCCAGTCATAAAAGACTACATATTATGTGATTCCATTAATATGAAGGTCCAGAACAGGGAAATTTATAAAGACAGAAAGTAGACTAGTGGTAGCCCAGGGAAGGGGGCAAGGAAGGTGAGTGAGAGCTAAAGTACAGGGTTGCTTTTTAAGGTGAAATTGACTCCAATGATGTTTACATACATCAGTGAATATATTAGATACCACTGAATAGTACACTTTAAATGGGTGAATTATGTGATACATGACTATTAGTCTGGAGCTGGGCACGGTGGCTCATGTCCTGTAATCCCAGCACTTTGGGAGGCCAAGGCGGGCAGATCACAAGGTCAGAAGATCAAGACCATCCTGACTAACACGGTGAAACCCCATCTCTACTAAAAAAATACAAAATATTAGCTGGGTGTGGTGGCACGTGCCTGTAGTATCAGCTACTCGGGAGGCTGAGGCAGGAGAATCGCTTGAACCTGGAAGGTTGCAGTGAGCTGAGATCACGCCACTGCACTCCAGCCTGGGTGACAGCGTGAGACTCCATCTCAGAAAAAAAAAAAAAGAAAAGAGGTTTAACTGGCTCACAGTTCCACAGGCTATACAGGAAGCATGGCAGCATCTGCTTCCAGGGAGGCCTCAGGGAGCTTCCAATCGTGGCAGAAGGTGAAGGGAAGCAGGCATGTCTTACATGGCCAGAGCAGGAGCCAGACAGAGAGGAGGGAGGTGCTACACACTTTTAAACAACTAGATCTCATGAGAATTCACTGTCACGACGACAGCTCCAAGAAGGATGGTGTTAAACCATGAGAAACCACTCCAGGATCCAATCACCTCCCACCAGGCCCCATCTCCAACACTGGGGATGACAACTGAATATGAGATTCGGGTGGGGACATACATCCAAACCATATCAATGGCTTACATGTCAATAAAGATACATAAAATTGTTTTGCTTTTTGAAAAAAATCTAACCTTTTAATAAGCCACTCTCTCAAGCCAATACAAGGCAGCTCCAGCACACCCCTGCTTCGGGAGATGTTTATGCCCCACGAAGGGAGGGAACCATAATCCCTCACACATCCCTCAGGCAGACTTGGAAATAAGGATAAGGTGAAAATTACAAAAACCAAACTCATCATGCCTCCTTCCCTTGCCACCAAATGCTTGTATTTCTTTTTAACACCTGTTCCCCTGGGTTGTATAAAATGTCCTTTGCTAATTACTTTTAGAAAAAGGGCTGCATTCTGGCCTTCACCTCCCGGAAACCATGCATCATACTTGAGGCACACACCAGGGAAGAGGCTGAGGTCAAGTTCACCAATCAGAAACATAAACAGACAAGGAGGCAGAAGGCAGCAATCAGTTTCCATCAAAACCCTCAGCCAGGTGTCAGATCTCCCAGGGACACCCCTCTTTAATTTGAGGGGACATAGGTAAATATGTGTATCCACAAAGCCTGGAGCGAGTCGAGAGAGACATTTGATTAGTGTGCAGATCACAGACACAGCTGGGATCAAGGCTAACCAGGCCTTCAAGGATATATAGCTGACAAGGATATATCATGTTGTCCCTGCAGTGTGATGAATTTAGTTAAAAAGGACTTAGGGTCAGAAACACTGGTGTAATAATGGGTAAGCACAACAGAAATCATTTTATTGTTTACTTACAGGAAAAACTACTTTTCCCGTTTACATGCTTGGCATGGCCAGCAAGGAAGAGCTCACACTTCATACAAAACTACACATTAGTTTTGCATCTCTTTGTTGTGACACACAATCTCTGCTTTAGGTTCTTTAAAATTCTCTGTATGGGACAGTTTCTCTCATTATTCAAAGAATGATTTTCCCAAAAATAAATAAAATATATTCCTTCCCTCCACTGTCTGGTGCTTCTCATGCTCTCCTTCTAATTGTTCTATAATTCTATAATTCTAGAGTTAAAGTCCCCTGTGCTATGGTTTGAATGAGCTCCTCATAAAGCACGTGTTGAAAACTTAACCCTTGGCCGGGCGCGGTGGCTCATGCCTGTAATCCCAGCACTTTGGGAGGCCGAGGCGGGCGAATCACCTGAGGTCAAGAGTTCGAGACCATCCTGACCAACATGGAGAAACCCCCGTCTCTACTAAAAATACAAAAAAATTAGCCGGGGTTGGTGGTGCATGCCTGTAATCCCAGCTACTTGAGAGGCTGAGGCGGGAGAATCGCTTGAACCCAGGAGGTGGAGGTTGCGGTGAGCCGAGATCACGCCATTGCACTCCAGCCTAGGCAACAAGAGTGAAACTCCGTCTCAGGAAGAAAAAAGAAAGAAAGAAAAGGAAAACTGAATCCTCAGTGCAACAGCATTGGGAGGTAGGGCCTATGGGAGGGGCTTCGGTCAGGAGGGCTCCACCATCAAGAATGGATTAATGCTGATTATAAAAGGGCTTGAGGCTGCGAGTTCAACATCTCGCTCTTTCTTTGGCCCTCTCTTGCCCTTTCCCCTTCTGCCATGGGATAATGCAGCAAAAAGGCCCTGGCTAGATGCTGACCCCTCAATGTTGGACTTCCCAGCCTCCCAAGATGTGAAAAATAAATTACCCAGTCTGTGGTATTCTGCTATAGCAGCACACAACAGACTAAGATGCACTGTGAAGCCAGAATATAATGACTTGCGAGTGGCTAACAGCGCAGGTTGGAATCTCATGCCGGCACCTGCTAGCTGCATGACTTTGGAAGAGCTGTCTAACTCCCAAGGTCTCAGATTCCCAGTCATAGCTGTCAGAAGTAAATGAATGAATGTGTGGAATGTGCTCAAGCAGCGCCCTGCACACAGCAAGGGCTCAGGAAAGTTAGCGACCATCTTATCATCATCATCAACATGCGGCAGTCAGTATTAGGTTTGTATAAAAATATCAAAGAGCACATTTTAAGCTGATGTCCAAACATATATTAAAATGTGTTAAATATGTACCTTTAATGGAATTTTCCACCCAAATTTCTAGTTTCTTTGACAATACGAAGTAGGAAAAATACTTGAATTCACTCAATACTATCATCATGAAGGTTTTGTTTGTTTTCTTTATAATGAAATTAGTGCCTGACAATATCTAAATTTACCAGAAGAAAAAGAATTCACTGAGGTCAGGCCTGCGATAGTAAAACAGAGGGGATGGGCTAACTGCTTCTCAGCAGGGGTAAAGTACTCTCTGCTACCTTTCAAAGATGAAGCAGTCCCCTAGGTACATAGCAATGTATGATATGGAACTTTGAGCAGGGAAAACATTGCAGACAAATGCATAGAGTAGAAGCACATTTGCTTAAAAATAAAACTATAAAGTTGTGTGACTATGTGTACACATACAGGTACATAAATATATATGTGCATACATAAAAACTGGATACATCATAAAGCAATTGCCTGTGTGGTAGGGAGTAGGAGGCAGAGAGAGGAGGGAGACTTTGTTTTGCTCCAGTTTGTGTATTTCTCGCATCTTTTACAATGAGAATCTATTACTATTTTATTTCATATGTTAAAAGAAATGGAAAATAGTATCTATTCATTTAAAAGCAAATATTCATCAAGCCATAAAATGCATTATACTACATTAAATTGCATTTTAAAAGCATCCTCTGTTATGCTTTCATTTAAAAATACAGTAAGGAAAGTATGATGGGAAATCCCAAACTTCTGCAGAATGAATTGAAATAATTGGGTCATTAAAAATCAGTTTATTTCCCAGTGCTTTGGGAGGCTAAGGCAGGAGGATCAGTTGAGGCCAGGAGTTCAAGACTAGCCTGTGCAACACAGCGAGACCCGTCCCCAACCACCACCACCACCACCACCCTTACAAAAAATTAAAAAATTAGCTGGGTGTGGTGGTGCATACCTGTAGTCCCAGCTACTCAGGAGAGTGAGGTGGGAGGATCACTTGAGCCCAGGAGTATGAAGCTGCAGTAAGCTATGACTGTACTACTGCACTCTAGCCTGGGCAATAGGTGAGACCCTGGACCTTGTCTCTAAAAAATTGTTTTATTTGTATTTTTATGATTTATTTATTTGAAGGCATGTTCTCACTCTGTCACCCAGGCTGGAGTGCAGTGGCACGATCTTGGCTCACTGCAACCTCCGCTGTACCCCTTGCGCCCCCTTGCCCCTGGTTCAAGTAGCTGGGATTACAGGTGCATGACACCACTCCCACTTAATTTTTGTATTTTTTGGTAGAGATGGGATTTCACTATGTTGGCAAGGCTGGTCTCGAACTCCTGACCTCAAGTGATCTGCCTGCCTTGGCCTCCCAGAGTGCTAGGATTACAGGCGTGAGCCACTGCACCTGGCCAAAATAACTGTTTAAATTAAAAAGCATACATATTTTTTAAATCCATTTTTTAAAGAAAGTTTTGTTGCTGTCATATTTTAATGTCCATGGAACCTCAAATTAAAACATAATGAGGCATTTTAAGGGGCATTTGAAAATGAATAATGCTCTTTTCTAATTAATTTAAGTGAAACAGCATGGTTGCTTGAAATCCCAAAATGGCTTTTTAATTTCCTAAGGGGCTCTTCAGACAGGAACAGTTGGGAGGCACTCACTGGTTCACTCATGTGCTCCCCTCCAGGAATGGCGCCAGGCCCTGGATGTGGGACAAAGCGCAGCACAGACATGGCCTTCTCCCTTGTGCTGCTTTGCCACGTAGGGAATGATGGGGAAATGTCAGGGCTTGGAGACAAAGAGACAGAATGCTCAGACACAGAACCACAGAGGTGAGGAGCCCCTTGGACAGAGGGCTGAGGGAAGGCCCTTCCATGGATGTCCCACTGACTCTGGAATCTACAGGTCCAGAAGGAGCCACCTAGAGACCAGCTGGCAGGAAGAACAGCAGTGGTGTCGCGTGTAGGAGCAGCCTGAAGTAGAAAGACCCTGAGATTCTAGCATAGCTGGCAAGGCAGGGACGGGGCACCCGGGGGTTCCACTGCAGGCTAGCGAAGCTGGAGGGGCCAGATGAAAGCTGGCACTCATAGGCCACGGTGAGGACGCTGGACAGCGGTCTGCGTCCAGTGGGAAGCACATGGCTGAGCTTATGTTATAAGAAGCTCTCTCGCCACGAACGCACACACACAGACACACAAATATGTGAATACACTTTGATCCCAACAAGCTGGAAATATATGTTTTGTTGTATTTAACAAAAACCCACAAAATACGTCTAAAAACTATTCCTATACAAAGTTACAGAAAATTTTAGTGGATTGTAAAAAGTAGAAATTAGGGGCTACATGCTCTCATGTAATGAAATTAGAAATTAACAGTAAAAGGAAAGTAAAAAACCAAAAAGTCTAACTACCCAAAAAGTTAAGAACATCAGTTTTAGCGATGATTAGGGTTAAAGAGAAAAGCAAAAATGAAAACTACAAACCAAGTGGAACTAAGTCCACAAGAGCACTGTGTGTCAATAATGCCAATCTATACAGTATTATTACTGTTACTCAACCATAAAAGCTGGAAAAGTAACAATAGATGCATTAAGAAAGTAGAAAGGGTTCATAAAATAAAAACATACATAGTCAACTCTTTCTTCAAATTCCCCATTTCCTCCCAAGACCCCCAGCTCTAGGCAACCATTAATCTACTTTGAATCTCTAAAGATTTGCTAAAATGTTTACTTTTAAACTGTAAAAGAACATTATCTGTAGCTTTATAACAATAAATTGGAAAAACCAGATGAAATATACAATGTTAGAAAGATATTAACAAAAATGATCCCCAAAAAGAAATAAAACACGAATAACAATATGACCATGGGAAAAAATGTTAAAAGTAGTCAAATTACCTCCCCCAAATTAAAATAAACCTAGATAATTCCCAGGTTATATAAACTGTTTCTGAGCATAAGTCAAATCAAATTCTTCCACTTTCATTTTAAAGTATGCATAATTCTAAGATAAAATTAGACAAAGAGGGCACCTCAAGGTAAACTGTAGGTTATCTCATTTCTTAATTTTGATGCAAAACTCTTAAATAATATATTAACAAAGTGAATGCAGCCTAATATATACCTTCAAAGCACCAGGACCATTGCCTACTTCTGCAATGCAAAGTGATTATGCGTTAGGAAATCCATTAATGTAAATCACTACATTAATAAACTAAAGGAGGAAAGCCATATGATCATCTTCACAGATGTTAAAAGGATGGTGATAAAATTTACATGCATCTTGATTTAAAAAAAAAAATCTTAGAAAGCCAGGATGGAAGCGAATACCTCCCACTAATAAAGGGAGAAGCTGACGGCAGCCATTACGCTAAATGGTAACCCATTAGGAGCAATCCTGTGAAAGCCAGGAATAAAACAAGGGTATTAAAAAATTCCAGTTAGTCAACCCTTTTCCCCGTAAATCCTTGATGTGAGTGAAGGGTAACATCGGGTCTGGGCTGACGCATGTGTGCCTGGAAAAATGACCTAAAAGTTCTGTCCTCTCATGTCACTGCTTCCTTTTCTCGGACACTGCAGTGTTGAGACAGATATGGAAGGCTGTGGCCATCTCCTGTGCTGGGGAGGATGCCTGGATCGGGGAAGCAGTGTGGTGGCCTGCAGGCCTTGGGCCTCCGTGAAGACAAAAGCATTGTAAAAACAACTGATGGAAAAGTGAACTGTGGCTTCTCAGTGAGAGTCTCTCCCACGCAGGCAGCGAACACTGCGTGTGGGTGAGAGGGAAATGGAGCTGTGGGACCTCCCAGTGATGTGAAGATGCTCTCCCTGCGGGGTCTGCTGTCCTGTGTCCTTCTAGGAAGCTCAGCAAATGGGGAGATTTGCTAATAGAAACCGTGTCTCAGCAGTACGCTTGGTGGCAGGTCACTAAGAGCTTCTCATTAAACTCAGGAGCGAGAGGTAGACGGTGAAACACCATCATCTAATGTTACTTTAACGAAACATCATTATCCAGTGTTATTTTAACAGTTTTTGCCACAGCAACTACACAGAACAACAAAACAAGACATACAGATACTGGAAAGCAGAAGAAAAGATAATCATTTCCTCCAACAAACTATGGGATCAAAGATTCAGGCGTACATTCAACTGCTTGTACAGGTCGATGCAAGTAATAAAAAAACTGCAAAAAGTCTTATATGAGGCGAGAAGCCTCTTCAGTATAAAATAATTAAAACAGGCATCCATCAGAGCAAGAAACTATTTACAATACCTAGGACTAAATTTGAAACAAGGGAAGTTCATATGTATATTTTAGAAAACTATAAAAGTGTATTAACATTTCAAACAAAATAAATCCTAGATTGATAAAACATATAAATATTTAAAAAATAAAACCCTAAAATACGGAGGGGATAGTAGAACATTATGTATAATCTTGGAGTGGGAAAGGCTTTTCCAGGAAAACACATAACCCAGCAACCAAAACGGTTAAAATGTGGAAATGAATAAAACCAATGTGAGTACAGAAAATACCCACACAAAGAATGCCATTCAGAAAGTCAAAAGATGCATAACAAACTATTAAAAAATATGTATTTGCAACCAATATAACAATGGCCAGTTTCCTTAACATAAGTACACACACACACACACACACACACACACACATATATAAATTATAAAAAACAACAATGTAACAGTAAAATAGGTAACAAAGGTGAAGTGGCAGTTAACAGATAAATATAAGCGACTTATAAACAAACATAAAGATGCTCAACTTCACTTTTAATTAAAGAAATGTAAATTACATAAAATTGTACCACTGTGCCGGACTGGTGAAGACAAAAACAATTCTGACAACACACAAGTTTGGATCTGGGTAACCAGGCACAGGCTCAGACCGCTGGCAAGGGTGTGAAAGGGTGCCTCATGTTTGGACAGCAATTTAGGAATAAGATTCTAAGTTTAAAGTGCACTCATGCTCTGACTGCAGGGACGGTCCTAGTGATTTTTTTCTCGAGATCTGTTAGCATTCCTTCCTTGTTCACTGCTCCACCCTCAGCACCTACGCCAGTTCCCCAAGTGGCAGCAAAAGCCACTCAGTATCTGCTGAGTAATGAATATGTACAAAGAGTACTATTCAATCAGGCCCACGGGCTTATACTTATAATCTCAGAACTTTGGGAGGCCAAGGCAGGTAAAGAGCTTGAGTTCAGGAGTTTGAGAACAGCCTGGCCAACATGGTGAAACTCTCTACAAAAAGTACAAAAAAAGTTAGCTGGGGGTGGTGGCACCTGCCTGTAGTCCCAGCTACTTGGGAGTCTGTGGTGGGAGGATCACCTGAGCCCAGGGAGGTTGAGGCTGCAGTGACCCGTGATGGCACCACTGCACTCCAGCCTAAGCAACAGAAAAAAAAAAGAAAGAAAGAAAAAGGCCGGGTGTGGTGGCTCACACCTGTAATCCCAACACTTTGGGAGGCCGAGGCAGGCAGATCGCCTGAGTTCAGAAGTTTGAGACCAGCCTGGCCAACATAGTGAAACTCCATCTCTACTAAAAACACACACACACACACACACACACACACACACACACACACACACAAAATAGCTGGGCGTGGTGGCAGGCACCTGTAATCCCAGCTACTCGGGAGTCTGGGGTAGGAGAATCGCTTGAACCCGGGAGATGGAAGTTGCAGTGAGCCGAGATTGCGCCATCACACTCCAGCCTGGGAAACAATAGCGAAACTGCATCTCAAAAAAAAAAAATGATTTGCCATGTTCATTTTAGCAAAAGACTAGAAACATCTTAAACTTATTCTTCGTTAAGGGGTGGTTATATGAATTATCACACATCCATCCAGTGGAATTATCTGCTACTCTCTGTTTAACAGCAGAGAAGACCTCCATGTGCTGATGTGAAAATGTCACCAGGCTACATGGTTGACTAACGAAATCCATGTGAGTAGCCCATGTGTGTAAAAAAAAAAAAAAATCCATAAACAAAAATATGCACAGATGATGACTGGAAGGCACCAAAAAACAAAAACAAAAACAAAAAACAAAAAACCAAGTTAGCAGGAAGGGGAGGAGCTAGGAGCCCAGAATAAAAGATTGACTTTAGTTTAGACATCCTTTTTATGCAGAGAACACTAGCTAATCTTAAATTATGCAGAGGAAAAAACATAATCACCACACAAACATATGGAAATGTACCAGGTATCCTAAAGAAAAACAAAAACTGGAGCGAAGAAGTTGAAAAGAATTTGGATAAACCAAAGTACACACTGTATGTTCGGGAATGGAAAGACATGGTATTGTTTAGATCTTTTAATTTTCCCTCAAAGTAATCTACAAATTTAATATGATGTCAATTCAAATCTCAAATCTGTTCTTTCCACGTCTTGGCAAAAGAAAATCAAAGTGCATCTAGAAGACTAAACATTTAAAACCAGGCAAGAACATTTTAAAGAAATAGATTAAAAGTCTGTGGGAGGCCGAGGCAGGTGGATCACAAGGTCAGGAGATTGAGACCATCCTGGCTAACACGGTGAAACTCCGTCTCTACTAAAAATATAAAAAATTAGCCAGGCGTGGTGGCGGGCACCTGTAGTCCCAGTTACTCAGGAGGCTGAGGCAGGATAATGTCGTGAACCCAGGAAGCAGAACTTGCAGTGAGCCAAGATAGCGCCACTGCACTCCAGCCTGGGTGACAGAGTGAGACTCCGTCTCAAAAAAAAAAGTCTGGGATGGGGTTAGGGGTAGAACTTGTCCTACCATATATAAAAATAGATTATAAAGTCAAGGTAATTTACGTGGTATTCTTCTGGGATATGAATAAACAGAGATATGAATGTTGAACGAATATGAATAAAAAGTCCAGAAATAGACCAATGGACATTACTATCTGTGTGTACATATGTGCATACAATGGTACTACCATCAGAGAATACTATAAACACCTCTATGCAAATAAACTAGAAAACCTAGAAGAAATGGATAATTTCCTGGACACTTACACTCTCCCAAGACCAAACCAGGAAGAAGTTGAATCCCTGAATAGATCAATAGCAGACTCTAAAATTGAGGCAACCCCATCTCTACTAAAAAATACAAAAAACTAGCCGGGCGAGGTGGCGGCCGCCTGTAGTCCCAGCTACTCGGGAGGCTGAGACAGGAGAATGGCGTAAACCCAGGAGGCGGAGCTTGCAGTGAGCTGAGATCCGGACACTGCACTCCAGCCTGGGCGACAGAGCGAGACTCCGTCTCAAAAAGAAAAAGAAATTGAGGCAATAATTAATAGCCTACCAACCAAAAAAAGTCCAGGACCAGACAGATTCACAGCCAAATTCTACCAGAGGTACAAGGAGGAGCTAGAAACATCTTAAACTTATCCTTCATTAAGGGGTGGTTATATGAATTATCACACATCCATCCAGTGGAATTATCTGCTACTCTCTGTTTAACAGCAGAGAAGACCTCCATGTGCTGATGTGAAAATGTCACCAGGCTACATGGTTGACTAACAAAATCCATGTGAGTAGCCTATTTAATAAATGGTGCTGGGAAAATTGGCTAGCCATAAGTAGAAAGCTGAAACTGGATCCTTTCCTTACTCCTTCCTATGAAAATTAATTCAAGATGGATTAGAGACTTAAATGTTAGACCTAAAACCATAAAAACCCTAGAAGAAAACCTAGGTAATACCATTCAGGACATAGGCATGCGCAAGGACTTCATGTCTAAAATACCAAAAGCAACGGCAACAAAAGCCAAAATTGATAAATGGGATCTAATTAAATCAGAGTTTCTGCACAGCAAAAGAAACTACCATCAGAGTGAACAGGCAACCTACAGAATGGGAGAAAATTTTTGCAATCTACTCATCTGACAAAGGGCTAATATCCAGAACCTACAAAGAACTCAAACAAATGTACGAGAAAAAAAAAAACAACCCCATCAAAAAGTGGGCAAAGGATATGAACAGATACTTCTCAAAAGAAGACATTTATACAGCCAACAGACACATGAAAAAATGCTCATCATTACTCGCCATCAGAGAAATGCAAATCAAAACCACAATGAGATACCATCTCACACCAGTTAGAATGGCAATCATTAAAAAGTCAGGAAACAACAGGTGCTGCAGAGGATGTGGAGAAATAAGAACACTTTTACACTGCTGGTGGGACTGTAAACTAGTTCAACCATTGTGGAAAACAGTGTGGCGATTCCTCAAGGATCTAGAACTAGAAGTACCATATGACCCAGCCATCCCATTACTGGGGATATACCCAAAGGATTATAAAGCATGCTGCTATAAAGACACATGCACATGATGTTTATTGGAGCACTATTCACAATAGCAAAGACTTGGAATCAACCCAAATGTCCATCAGTGACAGACTGGATTAAGAAAATGTGGCACATATACACCATGGAATACTATGCAGCCATAAAAAAGGATAGAGTTCGTGCCCTTTGTAGGGACATAGATGTAGCTGGAAACCATCATTCTCAGCAAACTATCACAAGAACAGAAAACCAAACACTGCATGTTCTTACTCATAGGTGGGAATTGAACAATGAGATCACGTGGACACAGGAAGGGGAACATCACACACCAGGGCCTATTGTGGGGAGCGGGGAGTGGGGAGGGATAGCATTAGGAGAGATACATAATGTAAATGACGAATTAATGGGTGCAGCACACCAACATGGCACATGTATACATATGTAACAAATCTGCACATTGTGCACATGTACCCTAGAACTTAAAGTATAATAATAATTTTTAAAAAAAGAGTTGATATTGGTTGTTTCTTCACCACCCAGCATACATGTCCAGCTTCCCTCCTCCCCCAACCCTGCTATTAGGCAGCTAACTTCGTTTCGGGTATTGCATCTTGAATCCCCTGTCGGTAGCCTATGGCTGTAAATAAAAAAAAAAAGTAGCCCATGTGTGACTGAATTCAGTCTGGTAGGACAGTTAAGCAAATTATCATCCTGCTGTGTCCAATTAAACACTCCCTCCCAGGTCTTTGACTCCAAAGCAAACAGACCGAGAGGTTAAGAACCGCAGGAATTGTCCACTCCTGCAGAGCTGTGCCCTGGTAAGCCCAGGGTTCCCGCTGTAGGCCCCAGTCTGAGTCAGATTTCCGAGTGAACAGAAGCAGCTTCCTTAGAACCAGCCAGTTTCCAAGCCTGATCTCTAGCCTCCTTGCTGATTCAATAGGCCTCACTATCCTCACAATAAACGGCCTGTGGCTTTCTTAGTAATTGTAACTTGCTGCAAATGACCCTTAATGGTTTGGGTGACATTTCAAATCAGCAGGGAAATATTAGAGTATTCAGAAAATGGTTTCAAGAAAACTACTAAACTATTTAGAGAGAAAAAGTCCAATTCATCAAGTAGATTGCAAAATACTAAAGAGTTAACTATAAAAAAAAAAAGCACACCATAACCAGGAAGTTATTGGGGTAGCATAATCTTGGAAAGGAGAAAATCTTTTTAAGCATGATTCTAAGGTAAGATTACAAAGAGAAATATTGGTAAATTTGAATATATAAAAATTAAAGCGTTTTCTATTTCTCTGACAAAAATTAAAAGGCAAATGACAATCCAGGGAATATATTTGCCCAATATAAGTCAAAGGATTCAAAGCCCCATAATATATAAAGAGCTCTAATAAATCATTAAGATAAATATTTAAATCTAAAACTGAGTACAGAATACATACAAACACAGAAGAAAATAAAATATAAATGGTGCATAAACATAAATATGTGACATAATTACATATATGTATAAATATATATAAGCTTATGTATATGCAATTATAAATGAATAAAAAGTTTAATCTTAGTAGTATTCAAAGAAATTCAAATCAAACAATGAAGTCGTCTTATATCTTTCAAATTAGCACGGGTTAAAAAGAATAACAACTTTCAGTGCTGGCAAAAGCACAGGACGAAGAGCATTCTCATATATTGGGAATATAAATGGGTAAACTTTCCTAAAAGGCAGTATGTCAATATGCATGAAATACTCTAAAGATACATTCATTTTTATCATGTATATCTACTTTTAGGAGCTGTAAAAAGGTTTTGATTTGTATAAGAATGATGGTCATCTCTCTAATTACAAAAAGCAGAGATCTGGTTAAACAATGTTATATCCATACATATAGAGAAGTCACTACCAATAAAATTGCAGAATATTTTAAAACATGGAACAGGCCGGGCGTGGTGGCTCACACTTGTAATCCCAACAATTTGGGAGTCCAAGGCAGGCAGATCACCTGAGGTCAGGAGTTTGAGACCAGTCTGGCCAACATAGTGAAACCTTGTCTCTACTAAAAATACAAAAGTTAGCTGAGCATTGGTGGCCCATGCCTGTAATCCCAGCTACTTCGGAGGCTGAGGCAGAAGAATCGCTTGAACCCGGGAGGCAGAGGTTGCAGTGAGCTGAGATTGTGCCACTGCACTCCAGCCTGGGCAACAGAGCAAGACTTCATCTCAAAAAATAAATAAATAAAACATAGGACAATGTGATCAGTTAAAAAAGAAATCATAGGCAGCATGAAGTAGATAGCACATTTAAATACATTAAATATATATATACATACATGCATACACATACATCCATATACACACACATTATGCACAGAAAAGACTGGAAGGACATAATCAACTGGGTGGTAGGATTATGAAGTGTTTCGTTTTTTGAATTTCTATAGTAAATGTATAATTTTTATTCTATGAAAGGGGTATACTTTTTATGTGTTGCATTGGTTTTGCAATATTCTATGAAGAATTCAGGGTAGGTCATGTCCACACCAAACAAGGATTAGTCCGTTCTCGCATTGCTAGAATGAAATATCTGAGACTGACTGGGTAATTTATAAAGAGGTTTAAGTGGCTCATGCAGGCTGTACAGGAAGCATGATGCCAGCATCTGCTTGACTTCTGGGGAGATTTCAGGAAACTTACAATCATGGTGGAAGGCGAAGGGGGAGCCAGAAAGTCACCTGGCCAGAGCAGGAGCAAGAGAGAAAGCAAGGAAGGGAGGTGCCACATGCTTTTAAACAACCAGTTCTCATGAGAACTCATTCCCTCATTATTATGAGGGCAGCACCGAGGGATGGTGCTAACCACTCATGAGATCTGCCTCCATGATCCAATCACCTCCCAGCAGTCTCCACCTCCAACACTGGGGATTACAACTGAACATGAGATTTGGGCAGGGACACAGATCCAACCCATATCAGCAGGAAAGGGAAGCAAGGCTGAGAGAGAGGGTTTCTTGTCCTAAGTCACATAACCAGGAGGTGGTGAAGCACGGTTTTGATCCCGGATTGCTGACTTCAAATCCAGTACTGTTTGCACTGCATGCATTGCCCCCAAGCAAGTGAACACACTGGTTTGTAGCTCTGAGATTTCTGGTCATGTATGAGCCAAGGCAGAGAGATACCTAGGATCAAGCTCTCAAGTGAGGTAAATATTGATGATTTCGTGGTACCATCAACCAAACAGAGGTATGTGAGAGCACACATCTGTGGTATGTGATGGTCTTTTTATGTATCTGTGGAGGTAGAGAAAGCGGCAAGAAATAGAGGAGACCAGATCTCCCTTTCCTATCCTTCCATGCAGTCTGCGATGTGGGGAAACAGGGTCTGCGATTAATACCAGAAGGGGTCAGCCCTTCAAGCCTGCGCACTGGGTGTGGGCTTTCTTTTTGGTGTGGACCTCCAGGCACTGTGGTTTCCCTTCAGCCAGTCACTCTGTCTCCCCCACACAGGGCCCTGCATTGGAAAATGAGAGTCCGAGAAAAAATGGCCAGTTCCTCGTAGGTCACCAGATTTTGCTATACTCATGGCACGTAGTATTGAGGAATAAAGAGGCTGGCCAAGTCATGTATACAAGATGGCGAGTTATCCTTTCTGATGGAGATGGGGATCCAGGTTGTGCCAACTGTCAATCATAAGGGGGTCTACACCATATACCAAGAATACTTCTGTGCACATGATACAGGGATGAAATCTGATCGATGTTCTCTAGGCCACATTCAACAGACAATAACAAGATGGAGCTCCAACAATTCATTTTTGTAACTCAGTGGGCACTTCAGCATTGAAACTGTGCCAACTGACACTGGTCCTGCTGGCTTCCGTAGATAAGAATGCAGAGAGCAGAGCAGCAGGCTTCCCAGTGGCTGCCCTGTGAATCCAAACAACATGGTCCCAAGCCAAGCAGGCATGGTCCCACAGCAGAAAAGCTTCTGATAATTCAGCAATCACTTCTCAGAATCATAGCCACAGGCAGAGCAGGCAGACGGCAAGTGTGGAGGGACATGGCTCTGAAAGGTAGCCTGCTGTTGCTTCCAACACAAAGAAATAAAGGCCCATGTCCCCATACCCAGGAGCCACAGTCCTATCGGGAGTTTAAGTCTATTCATACCAGAATGCAACCAAACATACTGCAATTTCTGTCACAGCCAGATGTACATATTACAGTACCATGAGCTAAGTTATCTTGAAATGATAGTTCTATCCAACAAACAAGTTGTTGATCTATAACAAGCTTGTCTACAACAAGCTCTGGCTGCATGCAGCCCAGGATGGCTTTGAATGAGGCCCAACACAAATTCGTAAACTTTCTTAAAACATTATGAGATTTTTTTGACTTATTTTTTTTTAGCTAGTCAGCTATCGCTAGTATGAGTGTATTTTATATGTGGCCCAAGACAATTCTTCTAACGTGGCCCAAGGAAGCCAAAAGACTGAATACCTCTGTTCTATAATGTACACAGCACACTGTCTACAATTTTCTAAATGTGGCCCAACACAAATTCGTCAACTTTCTTAAAACATTATGAGTTTGTTTTGTAACTTTTTTTTTTTTTTTTTTTTAGCTCATCAGCTATCGCTAGTTTTACTGTATTTTATGTGTGGCCCAAGACAATTCTTCTAACGTGGCCCAGGGAAGCCATGAGATTGAATACCTCTATTCTACAATGTACATAGCACAGTGTCTACAATTTTCCTGGATCTGAAAGACAATTATTTTTAATTGAAAAATGAGAACTACATTGTTTTGATATATTTGTCATCCAGCATAATACGTACATCAGCACTTAAAATTGACTTGCAAATTGATTTTTAAAAATTCAATACAAATAAGAATCAATGCAACAAATGCAAAAATATAATAGTTACTAACGATACTTATTCCAAAATAGCAACACATTGTGATCCTTAAAAATATATTATTAGTAGCTGATTTACAAGTAGAACAACTTTTAATTGTACTACTTATAAATCAGTAAGCAAATTATCTAATTTATAGAAATAAATCAGCTTAACCTAAATACCTTAAACTAGAAAACATAAGAATGAATTGACAGTGTACATGAGAACCTAAGAATACAATAAAATTATTTTAAAAATTGCTCTCATGCAAAATCAAATCCTATGACCTTTATGAAAGGGTTTGCATTTCATTACTTACCAACTGGCAGCCTTCTAGGGAGTTGACTAGCTGAGCATTCTGACAAGAGAGAATTGAACCAGCCAAATTCAGCATTACACACACTGCAGAAAGCAGCATGAAAAAGGTTATCTGGAAACAAACCAAACAAGAAATTGATTATTCACTTGGAGAGGCTCAAAGGAAAAATGACATGGCCTTACGACAGCTTTCATTTATTACACAACAGTTGATCACATAATTACATGAATAACATGTATGTGTTTTAAAGGAAAGTGGTAGGTTCTTTCTCAAACTTCCAAATTCACATGACCCGAAACAGAAAAAGTAAGATCTGTAGGAAGCCATAGCAAGCTACCATGATTTTGTTTAAAACCTATTATGATAAAATATTTAAGGAGTTAAACTTGCATTATAGACGGTGCATTATATACTCTTAAGAGTAACAAGTTATACATTATTAACGGAAATCCAGTGAAAGAAGTATACTTATTAGAAGGCCTTTAGGTTTGTTTTAATTTTTATTACAGAAAATTTCATACACATGCAAAATCAAAGAAAACAGTATAATGAAGTCACATGTGCCCACCACCCAATATCAATAATTAATCCATTTACAGCCAACTGTGCTTCATTTATGGCCCCTACCATCTGGATTATTTCACAACCAATACCAGGCATCATAAAATTTTACCCTTAAATATTTCTAAAGGAATTGAGAAGCTTTCTGAAAACATAGCCAAAATAATCATCATATCTGTAATAAATAAAAATTCCTTAATACCATCAGATATTGAGTTCACATTTCCCTAATTGTCTAAATTTTTTCACACTTTGAATCAGGTTACACAGGATACAAAGCAGGTCCATGTGGTACAACCGGCTGTTAGGAATCTTAGACAGTCTGTGGGTTTCCCATCCACTTTTTCCTCTGTGAAATTTACTGAAGAAACCAGTTCATTTGTCCTATAGAGTTTCCTACAGCCTAAACTTTCTGATTGTAGACCTCTATCATTTAACGTTTCTCTAGCCTCTGTATTTCTTGTAATTTGATGATTAAATACGGAGGTTTGGCCAAATTCAGATCAATAAAAGGCAAATATTGTCTCTCTCTTTTTTTTTTCTTTTCTTTTTCTTTTCTTTTTTTCGATGGAGTCTCACTCTGTCACTGGAGTGCAGTGGCACAATCTCAGCTCACTGCAACCTCTGCCTCCTGGGTTCGAGCGATTCTCTTGCCTCAGCCTCCTGAGTAGCTGGGACTACAGGTGCGCACAACCACACCCAGGTAATTTTTGTATTTTTAGTAAAGACGGGGTTTCACCATGTTGGCCAGGACAGTCTCGATATCTTGACCTCGTGATCTGCCCTTCTCAGCCTCTCAAAGTGCTGGGATAACAGGCATGAGCCACCGCGCCTGGCCAATATTTTCTCTCTTTTTGTGATGTTAGCGGCCATTTTTAATGATGACTTAGACTCATGATTATTAGGGTTTCCAAAATAGTGCTAGTCTCACTCTGTCATTTTTTCTTTATGAATAAGAATACATATAGAGACAGACTTTTACTCATCAACTGTTTTGTTACCCTGAGGTATAGTTCATATAGGAAAAGCAGGATATATACTCAACTCTTTCTGTTCATTTTTCAGGTTTTAAAATAATTTTAAACTGCAAAATAAACTCAACGAAGTCTATATGGTTAATTAGCACTCTTTCTGCATCTATGTAAATAATTAGGCCAAATCTAAAGAAGAAAGACCCTTTTTGTGATGGAGAATAATCTTTAAGATTAATCTGATCAAGAGGCAGGGAGAGTGGCATTAAAACTTGTTAAAGAGCAAAAATAAGTCACTGGATATCCTGTCTAATGCACACTTCAGGGTTATTTCTGCCTTACAATGTCTTTATGCTATCTCAAAACTCTGCAAAACTGATAGTTTATCAACTGACAGTCGTATAAAACTGATAGTAGTGCAAATGATTCTTAATGATACAAATGTAAAGGAATTTTGTCTCGTAGCATGTAACTGATTATTGCCCCACTGATATTGACCACTTTTACATTTATTTGTAAATTTATTTCAGCATTCCTGATTGCTTATATGTGTGCAGTGTTTGAATTAGCCTTTCAACTGCTTGTAACTTCTTACTGATTTCCTCATTAAATAATGAGTTAGACATAGTCTTTGACACATGTCTATTTTTTTAAAAAGCTGATTCCTGGTCGGGCACAGTGGATTATGCCTGTAATCCCAGCACTTTAGGAGGTCAAGGTGGGTGGATCATGAGGTCAGGAGTTTGAGACCAGCCTGACCAACATGGTGAAAGTCCGTCTCTACTAAAAATATATAAATTAGCCGGACATGGTGCTGTGTGCCTGTAATCCCAACTACTCAGGAAGCTAAGGCAGGAGAATTGCTTGAACCCGGGAGGCAGAGGTTGCAGCGAGCTGAGATCTTCAGCCTGGGCAGCAGAGTGAGACTCCATCTCAAAAAAAAAAAAAAAAAAAAAAAAAGCTGGTTCCCTAGCATCCTCCAAAATTAACAATATCATGAAATACTGTTTTGTCTGTTTAGTGGAGAGGGGAGTGAGTTTGAGCCATTGTGAGCCAATAACTTAAACACATTTGATACATTTTAATCATCTGCGTCATTAGACAGAGAGAGTCTAACCAAATACTGTATATTCTCACTTACAGGGTGGGAGCTAAACTTTGGGTACACACAGACACAAAGATCGGGACAATAGGCACTAAGGACTCCAAGCGGGGGTTGAGGGGAAGAGCTGAAAAACCACCTATTGGAGTACTGTGCTCACTAACTGGGTGATGGGATTATGAGAAGCCTAAACTTTAGCATGATGCAACATACTCATGTAACAAACCTGTACATGTACCTCCTGAATCTAAAATTTAAAATAAATATAGTCATACATAACAAAAAAACTGCAAACAAAAATACAAGGTTTTTATGTAACCATATTAATTTTACATCTGTATCTCCTTTCAACCATGCCAAAAACTGTTTCTTAATATAATTAATCTGTTGGATATAATTTCACAATATCCACGCAAGTCTCAAAATAACAATGCCAGCACAACTGCCAAAAAAAATGACTGAAAATAGTTTAAGATTTATATTTCTTTTTATTCTTACAGTACATTCTACCAGAAATAGTCAAATTATGGTGTTTTAAACTCACATGGTTCCTTTATGTGTGGTTATGCTACTGATCAGGAACCCAGGTTCGTTCCTTTTATTTCATTTTTTCTTGTTTAGGAGTTGTTTCTAAAACTGAGTTTCATTTATAATTATATAAAATGATTCTAAAGTCAGGTCTATAAGTGAAGTTTCACATAAATCTAGCCTTTATTCTGTTCCTCCACTCTATTTCCTCCCTTCTATTTTTTAATAGGTAAGCATTTATTTTTTAATTTTATATTTTATCTTTACATCTTTTTAAAATAAAAGTATATAATAGCAGCATAATACACACATTTTCTTCACTTACTTTTTTTGCACTTAATATAGTGAAGATCTTGCTATAAGAACACACAACCCTATTCCCTTCTACAACTGCTTAATACTTCATGGTACAGATGAATCACCATTTTTTATTATTTATTTATTTATTTAGAGATGGAGTCTCGCTCTGTCACCCAGGCTGGAGTGCAATGGTGCGATCTCGGCTCACTGCACAAAGGACAATACTAAGAAATGCTTTCTGCTAATTATATCAGAAAATATATGAAAATATCTTCTAGAAAATACAAGTGACCAAAACCAATTTCAAAAGAACAAAAAACCTGAACATAATCTTGAGAAAAATATCAGTAAAACTCTACCCACAAAAAACAGCAGGCCCACAGCCTTTCACAGGCAGATTTGTTTCAAACTTTCGAAAACATCTAATCTTCCGATAATAGGGCAACAGGCAAGTTCCCCAATGCATTTATAAGACCAGAAGGTTTTCTATTTCTTGAACAATTCAGTGCAATAGCCGTTAAGTGGGACAGAACAAGTTCCATGTCCTGGGAGAGGCCAAGGTCACCTGAGTGGGGTGAAAGCTCTAGCAACGGGAGAAGGGTGACTGCACAGACAAGCCAGTTATGGGGGACATCGCAGCCCAGGTGGGAAGCTAAGCGCACCCATGTGGGACGGAGTGGCAGCGAGGATAGTGGATTGGTTATTTACAAGGGGAATTAATCAAATAAGGAAATATGGTAAAGATAATAGGCACTGAGTTTCTCAAACCAGAATACACACGGTGCTGCTGTATTGCAAATGGCAGTCTAATGTAATCTCATAGTCTTCAGTGCTGTGTAGATGACTGATGGATAGATATCCCATAATTGCATCACCTAGAGGGCTGGGAGCAATGATATTCTCAGTAGGCATGAGCCAACCTAGCAACCTTGTTTCTTTTTTTTTGAGACGGAGTCTCGCTCTGTCACCAGGCTGGAGTGCAGTGGCACAATCTCGGCTCACTGCAACCTCCACCTTCTGGGTTCAAGGGATTTTCCTGCCACAGCCTCCCAAGTAGCTGGGACTACAGGCGCATGCCACCTCACACCTGTAATCCTAGCACTTTGGGAGGCCAAGGCGGACGGATCACGAGATCAAGAGATCGAGACCATTCTGGTCAACGTGGTGAAACCCTGTCTCTACTAAAAATGCAACTTTGTTTCTCAATTCCATTCTTCACAAAAAGAAACCAGAGTTCTTTAGGGAAAGGATTAATTCCAGGTCTAGGGCAGGAGAGCTGAAGACTGAACTCCTGGCCAGGCGCGGTGGCTCACGCCTATAATCCCAGCACTTTGGGAGGCGGAGGCGGGCGGATCACGAGGTCAGGAGATGGAGACCATCCTGGCTAACATGGTGAAATCCCCATCTCTACTAAAAGCACAAAAAAATTAGCTGGGTGTGGTGGGGGGGTACCTGTAATCCCAGCTACTCCTGAGGCTGAGGCAGGAGAATCGCTTGAACCCAGGAGGCGGAGCTTGCAGTGAGCTGAGATCGCACCAATCCACTACAGCCTAGGTGTCAGAGCAGGACTCTGTCTAAAAAAAAAAAAAAAAAAAAAAGACAGAACTCCCTCTCTTTTGGTGCTATCAAGTAAGGAAATACTCAACAATAAATGATGTTGGGGGCATGTTAAAGATGCAAACGCCAGCTTTAAGGGGCTCCCACTGGCCAAATCAGTGATAATTTGAGTATCGGAATATGTAATGATAATAAGAGATTAGATAATAATGATAAGAGACCCATGGGTCTATACAAAATCTCAAAGTATCTCCCCCAAGTTATTTACCTTAAAGGAGAAAACTTCGCAGTGAAGGCACATGACACCTTAACCAAAGTGATCAAAGTTTCAAAATAACAGGACAAATTGAAATTTTGTGTCACCTGATAGGATCCAAAAATAACAGCACTGCTTCTGTGATATTTTTCCCAAAGATGCATAATTCAAATCCGATCATGAAGAAACAGCAGACAAACCCCAGCTGAAGGATGTTCTATAGAAAACAGGCCTGTATTCTCCAAGTGAAGGTCATGATGGTCAAGGAAAGACTGAGGAACTATTGGCAATAGGAAGGAGACTAAAGAATCATAACTAAATAGTTCAGGGAACAAATTATTTTGCATTGGGCTTGCAACTTTTCTGTAAATTTAAGGTTATCTCTAAGTAAATTAGCATGACCTCAAAAATAATGATAATATATGAAAATTAAAGACTAAACCCCCTTATGTCAAAAGATGCAAAATTATATATTTTGAGCTATATGTATTTAAAAATTTTATCAACAAGTGTTTGGCTCTAAAATGCAAGAATGTTTAGATATCAGAAACCTCTATGTGTTATTATACCAAAGTATATGCCCAAAAAACAAATTTACAGAGTAAATAAGAAATTTTAATCATATTAGCAGGTGAATAAAGAGCATATATAAATCCAAAGTCATTCATAGTTTTTCTAAACCTCTCTAAGCAAGCTAGGACTGAAGGGGTAAATAAATAGCTCAATAAAAGGTATTTATAGGGGGAAAAAACTCTAACAGCAAACATCACACTCTATGGCAAAAGTTAAACATTATTTCCTTTAAAATCAAGAATAAGGAATCAGAAACATCTTTACAGCCTGCTGTAACTGCTTCTTTTCAATAAGATACTGCATTTTCAGCCAATGCAAAAAAAGACTAAAAGCCTTTAAGAATCGAAAAAGAAAACACATATGATGCTAAAGAATTATAGGCTGGGCACGGTGGCTCATGCCTGTAATTCCAGCACTTTAGGAGGCTGAGGCGGGCGGAGTACCTAAGGTCAGGTTCCAGACCACCCTGGCCAACATGGCAAAACCCTGTCTCTACTAAAAGTACAAAAATTAGCTGGGTGTGGTGGCAAGTGCCTGTAATCCCAGCTACTCAGGAGGCTGAGGCAGGAGGCAGGAGAATCGCTTGAATCCGGGAGGCAGAGATTGCAGTGAGCCAAGATAGAGTCACTGCACTCCAGCATGGGCGACAAGAGCGAGACTCCGTCTCAAAAAAAAAAAAAAAAAAAAAAAATTAAGAATTATAGTATGGTATATGCAAAGGGATACCAAAGAAACCAATTCAGTCCTATCCATAAACTTATCTATATATGGGACATTGCTATAGAATACTGAGTGTCATAAATCAGTGTGGAAAGAATAAATGATGAAAAATTGGTGCTAGGCTATCTATATAGGAAAAATACAAAAACTATTTCCATACCTGACATCATACACAAAAGCAGATTAAAAGCATAAAATGTGCAGATCAAAACTTTGAATACTTAGGGAAAAAATGCAGAAAACATCTTTACAATTTTAGGATTAGGGGAATTTTTTACAGCACTATACACAAATGTAGCTCTTATAAACACTGATGATTGTTACACATTAAGGTCAAATGATCTGTATGACCAAAAGAAGTGAAAATGTGGGAGAAGGTATTGGCACTAGATAGAGCAGACCATGGATTAACATGTAGAACATATAAAGATGTCTTACAAATCAATAGAAATGGGTCTAAGACATGAAACCTGACAGTCAAAAAAGAGTGAGAGTAAAAGATAGGCAGATACTTAGTATCACTAGTAAGCAACAGGTACAAGTTAATACCATAATAAATTATCATTCCACCCTGCACCAGAATGGCTGAAAAGATACTGAAAAGGCCAAGTGTTCACAGTGGGTGAAGGTTGAGGGCTTGGCAACAAAAACAAAACAAAACTGTATAAAATGTTGGTAGGAGTGTAACTTGACACAAGCTCAAGAACAGTTTGGCAAAAGTCCCTGATTGCTCCATTTGTTTCTGGCTGGAGAAACTCACACATGTGCCTAAAGAAGTACTGTACAATGCCTGCAAATCTCAAAGAACTGGAAAGACCTTAACTGTCTAGCCATTAAGGAATGGATAAAGTTATTTTTCCCCCATAAAAGAACAATTAAAATGAGTGAATCAGGTCTACATATATCCACATGGCTGAATCTCAAATACATAATGGTGAGAACAGCAAGTTGCATAAAGACACATGTAATATCGCTTATACAAATCATGAAAGCCCACAAAATAAAACTCTATATTGGTTATGTATCTATACCTGTGTAGTAAAATTATAAAGTCATACACCAGCCCGATAGCCGCAGACTTCTGTTATCTCTGGGGAGGGTGAGGAGGAAAAGATATAAGGCCTTGGTGTGGCCTCTGATGTTTCATATTTTGAATTTTGAAACAAGATTATTGATGGTAAATTGTTAACACCTCTGAGAAAAGCGGGGGGAATTTTGCCTCAGATATAACCGGTGGTGACTGCTGGGTAATAATTTTTACTATACAGGTGAGAATGTGAGTATCAGAGGGCACGAGGAGGAGAAAGCTGAGTCAGGGAGGTAAGGGGACCAGGAGGCAGGAAGCAATTTATACACTGAAATAAAATGCAGATCAAGAAGAAATGCCTATAAGGACCAAACATCTTCCACTGAGGAAACAAATGCAAATCCCAATTCAACAGAATGAAATAAAACCCAGTAACCTATCACATTCCTCCATACTCACTACAGACTCTTTCAAATGACATTCAGTCCAGTGTCGATGAAGTTCACTTTTTCCCCCCGAGTGAAAAATAGCTGCCTTCTTTCAAGGTTAATTTGCAGCACCCACCCCCAAAACAATTATACTTACTTACCCACTGAATAAAACGTGTTGAATCTTTGCATTAAAAACAGCATCTGCTACATGTAATGGAGAAATACAATGGGACTATGAACTCTTCTAGTTCATCTAGTCCATAAAACCAACTATTATATAGCTATCATTTTTCTCATTTTACAGATAAAGAAACAGATTCAGACAGCTTAAAACCTACCACCACATCACCATGCTGACAAGTTAGCACGAGCCGTAATTCAAATTCAGTTTGCCAGACAGCCCCAAGACCCACACCCTTTTCCCTATACCTAACTCCCTATGAGGTAGATCTTATGTCCTGCTCTTACTGTTCTATGTGGGCTATACTCACCATACACCTTATATTTATTTCCCCATACAATAGAGTCAGATTAGTGGAATATACTTTTTGAACCAGTAATTGCTCTCCTAGGAACGATTTGGAAAACAAGATAAAGAAAAGTTATATTTAAAAAGTGGCAGTTCCAGACTGAGAATAAAAAATAAAAACATTAAAGAATAACAAGCAAATTCCTCCACATCAGGGACCAAACCCATTTTACAGGTCAAGAAACATCTGCATACAAACTAAGGAACCTACGTAAATTCCTATACTAGTGATGGTGGGGCCAGGATCTGAACCCAGGCAGTCTGATTCCCAAGCAGGCATGTTAATGGTTACGCTAGTGTTTTATAAGCCTTTTTGGGATCCACAGTAGAAATATATTTTAACTCATGATCCTGTACACCCACACACAAAAGTGAAACAACTTCTACACAACAACATTGACCTCAATATGCAGCAAAAACTTTAAGATGCTGATTTCGTCATGAAATTGTCCCATGGCCCACGATTTAAAAAACACACAATGCTTCAGTGCTTCAAAAATACAGTATTTATTGTAGTAACTAGAGTAGCAAGTAGAAAAAAACTAAGTGGAACTGCATGTTTAGCAACAGAGCTGAGTAATTATGAATATAAAAAATTGCTATATGGAGAAAATACATCACGTTCATTGGAACCATGAATAACACTTACATACGTAGGAAATATAGAAAAAATAAAATAGGTTAAGGTAATAAGGATATAGGCAATTACGTTATTTTTAATTTTATAAAGACTTTCATTTTTCCTTACAAACTGGGGTGCTTAAGAGACCCGATAATAGCTTTTTTATTTTTTTTATTTTCTTGGCACCAAAGCAACTTACTTATGTGTTCCTTCTCGCATATCTGTTTCAGATCATAGTCAAGTTTTCCATTCGTTTTACTAAGTTAGGAAAAGTTTTTATACCAAAAAAAGTAAAATCAAAGCAAAACACATCCTCCTTTGTTTATAGATGAAAATCTGGAACCAAATAACACAACATTAAAAGAACAAAACTTTGCAAACACATCCTAAAGCTACACACATTGAAGCGCTACAGAAATATGCTTCCTGGGTTCGTTCTCCCTTCCCCCGCTCCTCCGCACTGTGCCTTTGGGTCTCAGACCCTTGTCCCAGGGGTCCCTTTGAATCCACCTCAGATTTCACGAGGATGGGGCTGAGCCACTCGGCTGAGGTCTGGCCCTGTTCTCCTCATCTGCCAACGCCTCACAGTACTGCGCTGGCCAGTCCTTGGGGTCTTGATTATGGACTTTGGCCACAAACTTAAGAACTTTCATCTTGCTGGTTTCCAGGTTGGTTCGCGGGCCCCACTGGAATTCGTAGTCCACGGGGTCCGTGTGGGGTATCCGCCGGTATTCCAGGTAACGTTGTCGCACAAAGTCCTCAGTAATGAGTTTCTTTGGATCTCCGAAAACGAAATGCTTCTTGGTGGGGTAGACCCCTAAGCGCCGCAGAAAGTCCCAGACTTCAGTCTCCTTGATGGTGTTGCCCTTCATAAAGATGAGCCCTAGGACGATCATCAGGAGGCCCGTAGTGGGCGTGCCTTGGTCACCCCTCACCTCGGCATCCTCCTCCACCGGCTCCAGGGTGTTGATGAGGATGTAAGTGTTGCTCTTGGGTTCAAGTTCCACCAGCTTATACCCGAAGACGTACTGGAGGCGCTCGGCGGCCCGTTTGAGGAGGTCGGGGAAGATGTCCCTGTAGTCCCCGATGACGTGCTTCAGTATGTCGGCCCGCTTGATCGGAATCTTCTTCTGGTCCTTAATCAGCAAAAACTGCACCAGTTCGGACACTTTCAGCTCCTGCTGCTTTTGGGTCCTGGGCCCCACGGCGGGGGCGGCCTGGGCCCGGCGGGCGCCCTGAGGCGAGGGGCCCTGCGACCCCTGCGAGCCGCCCGGCCCCCGGGAAGTGCTCGGGGCCTCCTCCGCGAAGCCGTCTCTAGGGGCCCGGGCGTCTTTGCCAGCCCGCGAGGCCCCGGAGTTTCCGCCACGGCTCCAGTCGCTGTCCCTCTCGGCCTGGCCGCCAGAGCGACCCCGGTTCCTCGGTTTTTGCAACATGTCACCGGCGACGGGTACGGTGCACGCTCCGGCAAGCAAGCAGCCCCGGCAGGGATTGTGGGTTGGCGACCCGCTAAGGCCGCTGACTAGGCGGGGCCCCAGAAGGGGCGCGCAGTGTCGCTGAGACTGCGTGCTGCGTCACGAAGCCTGCGCCTTGCGTCAGGGCGGCTGGGCGGTGCGTCCGCGCGGCTGCGGGGGATACCAAAAGGATCAGCGATTTCTGTGCAGCCCTGCAGCAGAATTTCAGTATAGTGAAGTGTTGTTCTTACTAAACCATGCAAGCAGAGAACGAGAACCGAAACTCCTAAACAAGTGTGTCGCTAAATTCAGGACCAGACAGGCGCAGACAAGTTTTACAGATGGTATTATGAGTTTCTAATTCTAAATCGGGAGCCTTTGTAAATGGAAAGATCTCACAGGATGAATGTGTGAGGGGGAAAAAAAGGTGAAGAGGAAGATACGACCGTGGAAGTAAAAGCATTTATTTCTACACAAAATGTAGAAGGACATAAAAAACCCAGAGGGCTCTTAGTTTTCGTCCCTCCGCTCAATTTCATACCCTCCAATCCACTGCCCCCCAGTTACTTTCTCTAATGCCCCGTGGAGTCTGTTAAAAACAAAAGTCTGCTGCAGGCTTTCCGCGCAAGCAGGACTTCGGTTTCACTATTTCCGTATGTATATTCTCTGCATCAAACTCCTTTAGCTAGACAACTATGAGAAAACCACACAAAACTTGTCAATATTAAGTAAATGTTTTAGCTTGGTCAAATGAGTTTATCCTCTGGAAAACAACTGCCTTCGGCTCACAACCACAATTTTAGCAGAAATGCGTAAGAGGAATGCTGCAAACAAACGTGCACTCTCAAGAGATTACCACTTAATTTTGGGCATCACTGATCAAGAATTGCAATAATGTGGATCTCTTAAATTTCTTAATTCATAATATATTAGCTTTGAGAAAGAAAAGAGAACACAGGGGTATTTATCCCTCATCTATGATGTGTGCAGTCTATGTATATTTTAATTGTGCAACTCAAGTAGCCAAAATGAGTCATTTCATTAACTCAAACCATCAGCAATCTGCTGCTGCCATTACTTCTATAGATCTTAGCAAATTTGTTTCTTCTCTATTTATTGACTTGCAAAGAAGAAACTGAATTTCCCTGTGTCTTTTTAAAGCTACCCAGAAAGTGGATAAACTCTTCAAAGAACCAAATCGAGTTCCTCTTTAATGCAAATATATTCAAAGGAAAGCAATTTAGAACACATTATCTGAATAATAGCATCAAACACAACCTTATTAAAATTTTGTTAAATGTTAGTAGCATAACACATTTGTTTGTAATTCAGTAGGAAAATGCAATCTGATAATGGCACTGGAACTGCTATAGTAAATGTAAAATCATATTCCATGAACTAATGCGAGTATGCTAAAATCTGATACGCAATGAGTAATAACTTACTGTTCCACACAAGATACAACTAGATCCTCAGGCATCAAGCTTAATGACAAAGGCCTACTACGAAAAACAAATGTATTATCAAGGTATTCATTTTTTTACAATGAGAAAATTCATCTGCTTCAGTTTCCTTGCAAATTAAAATTTGGACTTAGGTTCATAAAAGCTTCCTGCCATCTAGAATTCTGCAAAAGGTCCCTACCACAGGATGTGGATGGTCTACCTGGAGTCAAAAAAGTTCAGCGACCAAGATATAAGGGGAAAGTGGAAAATTAAATAAAAGCTATTGTCAACAATTGGGCTGGTTTTTCAGTGCTGTTTCTTGCTAAGGTATTCACTTACGTCACCAAGCAGTCCACCAATCAGGCTACCCCCGTGACTGTGAAAATCAGCAGTGTCCTCCAGCAGCACTCTTACCTAGATAGCACACTGTCATTACTCAAAATAGAGGAGAAGAGATGCCAGTTTTTAAGTCTCAAAACATCTCTCTATGCTCTGTCCAGAGGAATGCAGGTGAGAAAATGCAGACATAAAATAAGAGTATTAGAATGAAGTTTAGGCCCTGCATGGAGAAGTCATCCAGACCCATATTCCACCTTGGATTACTACTGGAAGCTATAGATGTTTGGGGAGAAACTGGTGAAAACAATACTAACATTAGTAACAATAATATAACTGACAACAGTCAATGATTATATAGTAGTTGCTGCTCCATCTCCATGTCTGCAGTTTCACTTTCTGTGGTTTCAGTTACCTGCAGTCAACTACAGTCTGAAAATATTAAGATACTTTCAGAGAGAAATCACAGTATAACTTATTACACTATATTATATTTGTTCTACTTTATTGTTAGTGTCAACTGAAGGATGATGAGGTTCATAAATTTGGAAAGAGCGTTATTTCTCATAAAGGGTTACAGTCTGTGGGGTGGCCATTCCAAAAGGCTGGGAAGCAAAACCTCATGCTAGAAGCCAGAAACAGACACTTCAACGGAGGGGCAAAGGGAGCACGAATCTATGCAGAGTGGGGTGGCCAAGTATACATATTTAATAAGCTATAGGAGGAGTCATGAATGTTTATGCAAGGAGAAACATGCACATGCACAACTGCACTTCACGCCTCTCCATGGGACCCATATTCCAAAACTGGCAGTTAGCATGATCCAGGGTAGGAGTTTTCGGACCCTCTGACATCAAAAGGTGAAGCAGAGGACATGAAAACCCTGACTGCACGTCTTCCATAGACTGGCCATAACTACTTCATAGCTGGTAGTCTTTTACCAGTAAGAACTGCTGGGCAGTTGTGCCAAAACTCCAAAAGGGAGGGGTAGCATCAGGTGGTTGGTTGATACCAGTGGTGGAGTCTTGAAAGGGCTGATTTCTGTCTAGCTCTTAGGGAAGAAAGCCTAATGGCATTTAGAGCGGGAGAGGGTTTCCAAGGTTATTCTGGGGTCCCCTTGGTCAAGAAGGGGTCTGTTCAGTCAGCTGGAGGGCTTAAGATTTCATTTTTATTTCTCATTAATTATTGTTAATCTCTACTGTGACTAATTTATAAACGAAACTTTTTTTTTTTTTTTTTTTTTTTTTCTGAGATGGAGTTGCACTCTTTTGCCACTGCACTGGAGTGCAGTGTCATGATCTTGGCTCAGTGCAACCTCCACCTCCCGGGTTCAAGAGATCCTCCCATCTCAGCCTCCTGAGTAGCTAGGATTACAGGTGTGTACCACCATGCCTAGCTAATTTTTTTTGTATTTTTAATAGAGATAGGGTTTTACCATGTTAGCCAGGCTGGTCTCGAACTCCTGAACTCAAGTGATCCATCCACCTCGGCCTCCCAAAGTGCTAGGATTACAGGTGTGAGCCACCGCTCCTGGCCTAAATTAAATTTTATCATAGGTTCGTGTAATGATTAATGTTGAGTGTCAACTTGATTGGATTGAAGGAAGCAGAGTATTATTCCTGAGTGTGTCTGTGAGGGTGTTGTCAAAGGAGATTAACATTTGAGTCAGTGGACTGGGAGAGGCAGACCCACCCTCAATCTGGGTGGGCACCATCTAATCAGCTGCCAGCGTGGCTAGAATAAAGCAGGCAGAAGAACGTGGAAGGACGTGACTTGCTGAGTCTTCTGGTCTTCATCTTTCTCCCATGCTGGATGCCTCCTGCCCTTGAACATCCGACTCCAAGTTCTTCAGCTTTTGGATTCTTGGACTTACACTAGTGGTTTGCCAGGCGCTCAAGGGTCTTCAGCCACAGACTGAAGGCTGCACTGTTGGATTCCCTACTCTTGAGGTTTTGGGACTCGGACTGGCTCCCTTACTCCTCAGCTTGCAGACAGCCTATTGTGGGGCTTCACCCTGTGATCATGTGAGTCAATACTCCTTAATAAACTCCCCTTTATATATACATCTATCCTATGAATTCTGTCCCTCTAGAGAACCCTGCCTAATACAGTATGCATCTATGTATAGGGGAAAACATTGTGTACTTAGGGTACACAATGTACCTAATTGTGTGTCCACGATTTCAGGCATCCACTGATGGTCTTGGAACACATCCTCCACAGATAAGGGGGGACTACTAGACCTTATTCCAGGTAGTTTACAGGTATGACTTCATTTAATCCCCACAACAAACCTATGAGGCATGTGCATTTATTATGTTTCTCTTCTCACAAACAGGCACAGGAGAAAATTATTAAGTTTTGAGGTTCTACAGCAAGTAAGTGGTAGGTCTGGGATCTGAACACAGCCAATCTGCCTCCAGAGACTGGGCTTTTAACTGTATCCTGATTCAGAGCAAACATTGACATGGTGTCCTTGAAAAAGTAAGGGCTTTTGGATCAGATGAACTAACATTAGAAACCTGTATGATACTGGCAGAGCTACTGAAACACCTCCACGCTCCAGTCTCCAAGTCAACAAAATGAGTCAACTAATCCTGGCACCAAGATTAAGTGAGTACCTAGCACAGGTCCTGGCAGGGTAGTTAACAGTTTCCTTCTTTCCAGGGATTTCTGTTAAGGAAAATAGTTGAGGACTACACAAAGTTGTGTATACTGCAGGGGAGACAAAACCTTCCCTCCACCCTCAAAGGGTCCCAGCTGGACCTGAGACCTAAATGGACATAAAATAGATTAACAGGAGAAAAGCATTCAAACTTCATTTAAGTTTTACAGGACATAGGAGCGCTCTTTAGGGAAATGAAGACCCAAAGAAGTGGCAAAACCTAAATGCTTTTACATTTGGTTGAACAAAGAGAGGTAACTGTGGGAAAAGTAAATTATGTGGGGAGGATAAAGGGAGATAATTATTTTAACAAAGTTGTTTGTACAGAATTCACTTGGCTTTGACTCCGCATTGAGTAATGTTTCTTTCCTCTTGGTACAGTAAAGCTATTTTTCACATGGGAGTTTTTATCGCCTGCTTTCAGGAAGAAAAGAGGAAATTCAAATGGCCTTCTTGCATCTGCTATTTTTCAAGTGCCTTTAGCTCAAAGTAATCCTTATGCCAAAGTGGCATATTTTGGGCATATTCTGCCATCTTTCAGTAGAACGATGAGAAAGATGTTCACTGCAGCAAAACACATGTACACAAAAATCAAAAGAGCTGAAAAGAAATACATATATCAAGGTGCTATTAAAGTTAATTTGCTTTTAAAAATCAAAATCAACCCTGATTTTCTTGCTTGGGAGATGAATGAAAAATATATTTTCAATGAAGTGTCACTTCAAAGTGACACTATGCCATAGCAGCTATGCACATTCACATGTTCAATAAATTCAGTGTGATTTGAATATGGCACTTGTGACTTTCTGTTCAGGCAGTGAAGTCACAAAGACAAGTGGCTAAAAAAGAAAAACATTTTCAAACACTTTATGTTAATGACCTTCATGCTTTTATTACTAGACCCAAAAGAAAAAATCAAAATTCTTTGAGGCAAAAGCTAAGCTAGCTAAGATTTCAAGTGCAAAGGACAAGGAAATGCCTACTACAAATTGCTCTTTAGATGTTAACAGTAATTAAATGTTTTGTCTTTTCGATAGCAAATGCCTGCCAAGAAACTCTAATCATCTTTATTATTTACCAGATTCTCCTCTTCATTCATGGTATTGCTTGTGAATCAGAAAAACGCTTTCATTTTTCTGACAGCAACACAGTGCTACAAGCAGGTGAGGACTTTTTAAGAAGAAAGGCAATGATCAAAGCATGCAGCCACCACATATGAGCTGTTCTCTGCCTTTTCCAGTGGAAGAAAGTGGGCCAATGTGCAGCATGTGAGCAAGGGAGCTGGGAGGCAAATACTATTTTGGTGGGTAGACAGCAGGAAAAGTGATCCAGACATCTTAATGGTTGCAATAAAGTCCCTTGTGTCCACACATTTACGACAGTTACATATATTCATTCATAGCAAAGATCCCTCCTGCTTAGATCACATGGTAGACTACCTAATAACACTTTGTCCCTCATAAATGAATATTTCGATGAAGCAGCAACAGAGTTTCCCTTGGCTGGTGGAAGCGAGTGGACAGGTGGGCCTTCGTAACATAGTGCTTTCCAAGCATTGCAGCCATTTGCCCAGAAGCCTGGTCTTAGACTCTCTTTTCAAGAAATGCGTCTTCCAGATATCCAGGGCCCTTTACTTTGGAAAATTATTAGGGCCTATTAAGTTATAAAATTACAAACATCCACGGTCTTGATAGTGGTCACTAAGATTCTCTTTGTTTGCTTGGTTGCTAACCCCTCTGTTCTGTATCCTTTCCCTTTAGGAACAGCCTCTTCCCACCTTTAAGAGACCTTAGTATAGGGCTCTGCCTTCCTTTCCTGAGTGCACAGGATGCAGGCCAGACACAGTGACTGGTCCAGAAGTCCAGTCAGCATCCTTCCAGGATATTCGGATAGATATTCTCGCTCCTCTGCGCTAACAAGCTGAGGGGTGATGTAAGCCTAGCCACCTGGGCCCTTGCTTCTGAAAAACCTGCCTCAGGGCGAAGCCAACTCAAAAGAGATCTAGGACGTGGGAAACAATCTTCATGCTGCCATTTGAATCCCTGGATGCTGAGTTCAAGATCAGACTCCTGGAGATAATGAATTACTAGAGCATCTCCTTTTGCTTCATCTGCTTTGAGTTGGTTCCTGTCACTTGAAAGTGAACAAGGTCTGGCTGAATCAGTAGCCAATCCTATTATTCAGGGGAAAAGAGGGTAGTAAGAAATGAAACTTTGGAGCTAGGGAAGGTTAATAATGAGGAGTTTTGAATATAATGAGAGGTGAATTGAAAACAATGTGACATTTTTGTTATGTTTCTTCCCAGTGTTCTGTGGTTGGGGAATGAGTTCATCATTTGAGTTGGTGGCAACAGGGGTAAGGGAGAGACAAATTATGAAGAGCTGTGCTTTTCCATATGTAAAGTATATATGGGCCAGGCACAGTGGCTCACGCCTGTAATCCTGATACTTTGGGAGGCCGGGGCGGGCGGATCACTTGAGGTCAGGAGTTCCAGACGAGCCTGGCCAACATGGCAGAACCCCATCTCTACTAAAATTACAAAAATTAGCCAGGCCTGGTGGCAGGTGCCTGTAGTCCCAGCGACTCGGAAGGCTGAGGCAGGAGTCGCTTGAACCCGGGAGGCGGAGCTTGCAGTGAGCCGAGATTGTGTCGCTGCACTCCAGCCTGGGCGACGACAGAGCGAGACTCCGTCTCAAAGAAAAAAAAAAGTATAAATGAGCTAATCTGGTGATTTATCTTTGCAGAAAGGAGTTTTACACAACTTGGAATATAAATTAAAGCAGCGGTCCCCAACCTTTTTGGTACTAGGGACCCGTTTTGTGGAAGACAATTTTTCCACGGAAGGTGCGGAGGTGGGAGGATGGTTTCAGGATCCCTGCCTGCGCAGTTCACAGTAGGGCTCACGGCCCTATGAGAATCTAATGCTGCCACTTCTCTAACAGGAGGTGGAGCTCAGGCAGTCATGCTCACTCACCTGCCACTCAACTCCTGCTGTATGGCCAGGTTCCTAACAGGCCACGGACTGGTGCTGGTTCACAGCCCGGGGTTTGGGGACCCCTGCCTTAAAGCATCTGCTACTCTAAAGTGTCTGTGTTCTCCATATTTAACCCAAAGCATTTGACCACTTGCTATACCACACAAGTTGCCAGAAACCTCATTCTTCCAGACTACGCTTTGGCCTAAAGTAGAGAGACATGCACAGGAAAGAGCTATGTCCACAAGCAGAGCTGACAAAGCCAATATCCAGACAGGAGCAATGCAGATAGGTTATGAGAAAACTGAACACATTCAAATGGAAAAAAAATAACATTAGAGAAAAAATAAAAATATTCAAGGCAGACAAGAAAGACCCCATGTATGCATACCTGGTGGTCTTGAGGGAGATAACAACCATAAAGAGAGAAAGAGATGACTGTAGGAGTCCTGGGGAGATGGGTTGCCACAGGCCCCGCCTCTCTGATCCCACCCCTGCCCTACCGCAGCTCCCTCCCTTAGACTAATAACCACAGCAGGCATGCTTTCAGGGCTCTGGGTTCTCCAAGATCTGCAGAAGAGAGATCCAGCACAGGGTTCCTCCCTCCCTGAGACACAAGTGAGAGCTTAGCAACTTCATGCGGAGAAGAGGGCTTGCCCCTTCCCAAGGCCTGGGAAAAGCAAGGATGGTGTGGTACTTGTGGGGTCTGTGCTGGCAGAAGCCTGTGTCTCCCTTCTGAGAGAGTCCACAGCTGTCCCCCTTCTGAGAATAGTCCTCCAAGACCCTGTTCCAGGCTGTCGTTCTTCAGGAGAGCCTCACAGGCAGGCCAAGTGCTGCCAGGCCTCAAGGTTGGGAGAGCCAGCAGTTTGCCTCCTGTGAGGCCCGGGCTGCAAGAGGCCCTTCGTGGTACTTCAACAGCATGTAGACAGTGCGCCCTCTGAGGCACCGTGGCCAGAAAAGCAACACCCGCTGGGCCTCCTGCTACTTGCCAGCCTCATACGTTTCCAGAGACTCCCAACAACATGACCCACAGAGGAAAGGGCGAAGCACCGACCCTCTTCCATTTATCCCGCTGGATATCCCTGGCCTCTTTTCTGCAAATCGGTTGACCACAGATGTATGAATTTATTTCTCAATTCTAATCCACGGCTCTACGTGTGCACTGGTTTCCTGGGGCTGCCGAAGCAGAACGCCACAGCCTGGGGGCTTAAACAACCAAGTGATTCCTCACAGTTCTGGAGGCTCCAAGTCCGAGACCGAGGAGTCAGCATGGTTGGTTCCTGCTGAGGCTTCTCTCCTCGGCCTGCAGATGACCACACTCTCATGGTGTTCTCACCTGGCCCTTCTCTGTGCATGCACATCCCTGGTGTCTCTTCCTCCTTTTGTTGACTATAAGGACACCAGTCCTATTGGATCAGGGCCCCACTGTAAAGGCCTCATTTTAACTTAATCCACTTCAAGAACTTATTTCCACACACAGTTTGTAAGTCTCAGGTTGAGTCTTTCGAATTCTGGGGGAGACACCGCAGCCCATCACATATGTGGATGTGTGCCACTGCTACACTGCCTGGTTACTGCACAGTGTTAGTAAGTTTTGAAATTAGAAGGTGTGAGTCCTCCAGTTCTGTTATTTTTCAGGATTATTATGGCTATTCTAGGTCGCTTCCATCTCCATAGGAATTTTAGAATCACCTTGTCAATTCCTGCTAAAAATTTAGTGGAATTTTTTTTTTTTTTTTTTTTTTTTTTTTTTTTTTTTGAGATGGAGCCTCGCCGTGTCACCAGGCTGGAGTGCAGTGGGACGGTCTCGCCTCACTGCAACCTCCACCTCCCAGGTTCAAGCGATTCTCCTGCCTCAGCCTCCTGAATAGCTGGGACTACAGGCACGTGCCACCACGCTCAGCTAAGTTTTGTGTTTTTAGTAGAGATGGGGTTTCACCATGTTGGCCAGGATGGTCTCGATTTCTTGACCTCATGATCTGCCCACTTCGGCCTCCCGAAGTGCTAGGATTACAGGCATGAGCCACCGCACCTGGCCTCAGTTGGGATTTTCATAGGGCTTGTTTTGAGTCTGTAGATCAATTTGGGTAGCACTGACATCTTAAAATTAAGTCTACAGATCCACATACATGGGATGCTAGTTAATGTGGACAAGTGAATTTATTACTCCTCCAAAAAACTATTTTTACAAACTTTATATCAACATGAGAAATGATGTTGTAGCTTTCTATCTGGAGGGAGCAAGAAAGTCAGGTGGTGTGTCCTTTGTACATGGGCAACCCAATTTCTTATCTAGACTTTCTTTTGCTCGCCTGGGGAAAAAAAAAAAAAAAAGATATTGCAGAAATGTGATCATTGCTTTCCTTAGTATGAAAAACTGTTAAAATGAGTAAAGCCTGTGCTGAGCTAGAATTCTCACATTTCTGTTTTGATGTATCTGCATTTCACAGTAAAACCCCTGAGTTATGTATATATGTGATCCTGAAGTACCCATGATTAAAAACAAATATTTCAATCTACCATGTTCAGTTCTATTAGATCATTGAAACACCTATCTCTACTCCAATTCTCTGAAAACTTGTAAATCATGCTCAGCATAGTGACAACTCCACTAGGAGAGGCTGACCAACTCATTTGTTACGAAGTCCCTGGCCCCCTGAGAGGGGAGCCCCCAGAAACCTAACGTGAAAGGAAACTTCCATTCCTTGAGTTTGCATGATATGCTTTGACTGCTCTGTAGAGCTGTCAAAAGCCTTGAACAGAGAAAATAAGGGAGAATGGCGTTCCAGGAAATAAACAAGCTTAATCTCAGCTGGACAGAAGGAGGTACAAAGGCGGCCTGGGGAAGGAAGAGGCAGGATACGGGGAAGACAGAATGGACTCTGTAACCTCAGGAAAAAATAGCAACCTTATAAATACAAAGATGTTCCCTGGCAGACACATGTCAGCACGTGGATTATAAAAGACAAACCAGCCAACACCCCCCAGGCAAGTGAGAATCACATTCATCAGGAAGAAAGACAGCAGAAGGACCCTGCCGCCTGGTGATGTCTCAGCTGACCTGGCTGCAGCTTTGCCTCCAGCAGCCAGGAAACCCCCATAGGAAGGACAACCCAAAATGCATGAAAGGTTTTCTGATGGTTTGCTGCCCTTTGAGGTCGGCAACACCATCCCTTCATCTGCATGGATAAACTTGGGCACCCTTTTTGAGAAGCAGTACTTTTTTTTTTTTGAGACGCAGTCTCGCTCTGTCTCCCAGGCTGGAGTGCGTGGTGCAATCTCGGCTCGCTGCAAGCTCTGCCTCCTGGCTTCATGCCATTCTCCTGCCTCAGCCTCCCGAGTAGCTGGGACTACAGGCGCCCACCACCACGCCTGGCTAATTTTTTGTATTTTTTAGTAGAGATGGTGTTTCACCATGTTAGCCAGGATGGTCTCGATCTTCTGACCTCATGATCTGCCCGCCTCAGCCTCCCAAAATGCTGAGATTACAGGTGTGAGCCACTGTGCCCAGCCTTTTTTTTTTAAGAATTTATTAATCCCACATGTTTGAGACAGGTGGTTGGGAAACCAAATATTAATGAATTAACTGCTTCCTAGGATTCAACCAGTCATTAAAAATGTACCCGTGAAATTTTCTTGAGCTGTTCAATTGTTTATCATTATCCCAGAGGTTCATACTCTTATGTATTTATTTTCCTTTCATATTTACCTCTAAGCAAATTATCTAATTCAACATGGTTATTCTGGATATTTAAAAGCTGTTCATTGGGAAACTTCACATAGTAATGTGAATACACCTGTTATGCTTAATCCTTTGTACTGAGGTGTGATTATTAGATGTAATTTATAGAAATTCTGCTGAACTCACTGTAATTTATTATCCATTTACAGTTTTACCTGATTAGTCTTACTCAAGGATGATATTTTCTAAATGTATAAATAAATAATGCAGCCTATTAAAATGGAGGTTAAACAATAAGCAACGGGTTTACAAGTGGACATGTGACCCAGCTCTGGCCAATGAGGTGCAAGGGATATTTTGGGGGGCATCTGAGAAATGTTTACTTGCTCTTAAAAAGAAGTTATAGGAAAAAAAGAAGGAAAACTTTCCTGTTCTACTGGACCCCCATACCAGGCATCTGCATGTACTGCCTCAAGCAGGGGCAACTGTCTCATGACTGAGTAGAGCTAAGCCACCAAATCAACACACTGAAACTGGCAGAGGGGAAACCCGGAAAGATTCTAGGTCCTTGACTTTGCGAGGCTGCTGAACCAGCTAACCCTGCGGCAGCCCCCCTCTGGACTTGCCATTTGACGTGATAACTTCCTTCATTACTGAAGCTTGTGTGAATTGGTTTATATCACTTGCAGGCAAAAGCCACCCCAAAGCCTCCCAGGTGACATCTGTAGACTGAGGAGTCCCAACAAGAGGAACAGACTTCACCTGGTGAAGCTGTGCCAACCCACTCCACCTGTCTCTGAGATCTACGGATATTTGAATGTAAGCATGAAATGCTGCTCAAGTTCAGGTAGACTACAGCTCAAGAATGTGAGACTACAGGTTGGTAGTCTGCCTCCCTCTCTAAGGCAAAGAGATGTTTCGATATTACCTGGGACCTGAGAAAGGGGGAAGGTCTATGGTTTGCCCAGATAGCTCAAGTCTGTAGGTTAGACAGCCAGGATTTGTTTGGAAGTTATAAAGACGTATCCTCATATGTCACAGACATCATGTGATATGGTTTGGCTGTGTGCCCACCCAAATCTCATCTTGACTTGTAGCTCCCATAATTCCCATGTGTTGTGGGAGGGACCCCATGGGAGATAACTGAATCATGGGGAAGGTTTCCCCCGTACTGTTCTCATGCTGGTGAATAAGTCTCACAAGATCTGATGGTTTCCTAAAGGGAAACTCCTTTCACTTGGTTCTCATTCTCTCTTGTCTGCTACCATGTAAGACGTGTCTTTTGCCTTCTACCATGATGGTGGGGGCTCCCCAGCCACGTGAAATTAACCTCTTTTTTAAGAGGCTTGAAAAAGAGGTCCATTAAACCTCTTTTTCTTTATAAATTACCCAGTCTCGAGTATGTCTTTATCAGCAGCACAAAAACAGACTAATACATTATCCTAACTTGAATGATGCCTATCCTCAGCCAGTGGTCCATTGTGGGTATCCATCAAGGATACTCCATCAAGAAGTTTTCTCCCACTGCACACTGGACCTCAGGGGTTATCACAAGCTCCCCAGCACTCTTCAAATTGTTCCTTGTTTCCAGCAAGTCATCTCTTCTCCACCTACCTCATGAATTCGGTATTTTAGATGCCTGTCACATTGCCTGTTGCTGATCCCTGACTCTTGAGACCCCATGATGTGCTACAATCTTGGCCCCTGAAGAAGACAGGAAGTTTTAATCCGAGGCTCTACAGGGCTTCAGGCATATCAGTCTGTTCTTGTTGCCTGGACTCCTCCAGTACATCCAGGTCTGCCCTTTAACTGTTTCTTGGCTATAACTGGTCTCAATATGGTGATGGCCAGGGGACAGATGAGCTTTGAAAGCCTCAGGCCAACCAGCCAGATGTTCTCTTGCCTCCAGTGGTCACTGATGATGCCTGGTATAGGGGTGTGTCCAGAGGATGACCCACTGTTGCTCCCCATGGCCTATGATAGAGGGTCATGCTCAGACGAGGAGCTGACACCAAAGACCAGAGTCCAGCAAGAATCTATGGACCAAAAGTCAAGCAGTCTGGAGACAGTTTGCATCTCTGGCAGACCCCAGGGTGAGAAGCAGGTATCCCAGGCCACAGTAGGGTCAGCTGGCCTATCTGAGAGCTCTGGAGCAGATGAGAGGGAGCCCGTCCTGCACACTTGAAAGAGAAGTTGCAAGGTAATACTGAGGACAATTAAACTCTACTTGATTCTGAAAAGACTATTCCCCACCCTCACCATTAGGAGAAGAGACAGTGTAGTTTGCCAGTGCAACTGTGGAGGGGAAACAATCACAATCCCACCCTATCTCCCACCCTATCTGCCTCTGTCTCTTCTTCTTCTTCTCCTTTTTTTTTCTTCTTCTTTTTTTTTTTTTTTTTGGAGACAGAGTCTGGCTCTGTCACCCAGGCTAGAGCATAGCTCACCGTAACCTCGAACTTCTGGGCTCAAGCGATTCTCCTGCCTCAGCCTTTCCAGTAGCTGGGATTACAGACATGAGCCATCATGCCCCACTCCATCTCTATCAATCCACCACGGCCTGGGGGGGATTTTAGTTATCACAGCCGACAGCTGGGCCCAAACCAGCACTGGGGAAACTCCACACCCACCAAAACGAGGCAGCACAGCAAACTCATGTGCCCCCTAAGAGGGACAGTGGTTTGAAGGAAGGAGACAGCCAAATTCTAGAACAGATGGCTACTACAGAGCAGAACTAATGACAGAAACGGAAATAGACTATATAATATAAACAATGAGAACACATAAAGAGAGATTATTAGAGCACGAAAAATGCTGTCAGGATGGAAAAAGGCTTGATTTTTTTATTGTTTTGTTGTTCCCGGATCCTAAGAGAAACTCCAAATGCTTGACTTTTTCATTTAAAAATTTAGTAGAGGTACTGTATAAGAGAACAGTCCCCACTAAAAACCAAATTACGATTTTAGGAAGATAAAATGAAAAATGTATCCCATAACACAAGACAGAAAGTTAATGAACTAAGAATCACGAGTTAAAGATCAAGATATGGAGGGTGGATGCAGGAGGAGGCATCCTGTGTAAATAATAGGATTTGAGGGAGAAAACAAAAGTATGAGAGAATAAACAAAGAAATGCCAAAGAAACAAAACCAGTCGAGTCTTAAGATTGAAAGGTTCTGAAAACGCTGAATTTAGACACATCCTCACAAAGTTTCCGAATTTTCAGAATAGGGAGGAAAATCATATAAGCTTCCAGACAACGTGTTCCAGGAAGAACACGTTGCTTTTAGAAATAACCAGTCTAGGGGCAGGGCGTGGTGGCTCACTCCTGTAATCCCAGCACTTCGGGAGGCTGAGGCGGGCAGATCACTTGAGGTCAGAAGTTTGAGACCAGCCTGGCCAACATGGTTAAACCCCATCTCTACTAAAAATATAAAAAGTAGCCAGGTGTGGTGGCACATGCCTGTACTCCCAGCTACTCGGGAGGCTGAGGCAGGAGAATCGCTCGAACCCAGGAGGCAGAGGTTGCACTGAGTTAGCACCACTGCACTCCAGCCTGGGTGACAGAGAGAGACTCCATCTAAAAAACAAACAAACAAAAAAGAAATAACCAGTCTAATATCACATTTCTCACCTGCAATCATGGAAAGTAATAGATCATGGGCTAACATTTAGTGGCTAGGGAGAAGAAAGAACCAATGAGGAATCCTCCACCAGGCAACTACAGAGAAATGGATGATTGGACCTGCAGTCAGGAAGCAGAGCTTCCTTGCACACACTCTGCAAATACTCCAGAATACACTACCAAAGAGCCAGATCAGAGCAAGGGCCCAAGGGAGAAGACAGAGTGCAGTGATTAATAGTGAGAGTGAATCTCATATTTATTTTTAAATCTTCATGCACAAGGGTAACGTGAATGTAAGTTATAACACAAGTGTTCTTGAGGATTCTTGAAATGAAATAAGGAAAAGTTTAGTTAGGTCCTAGCCCCAAACGATCTCAGCATACTCCAGGAATAAGGAGAAGACAAGGGCGAAGGAGTTAAAAGAAATATGATTCCCAGGGTTTCTCCTCCAGGTGGGACAAGATGAAGAGGACAGTGAAAATATTGAGGCAGGAGGGTGTGCTGGTAATTAAGCTATGTTTTCTCAATTTCAAATCCACTGCTCCCTGACGCTGGAGTGGGGGCTCTTTAAGCTGTGGTTTTCTTTTGTTAGATGGTGTTCTATTGGGTTCTTCCAGTAAGAGGCAATGGAGGGAGCCTGCAAAGTGGGGAGAGGAGATGAACTTGCTTCTTCCTTTTCTCTTGCTCTCCATGTCATACCAACCTGGCAGTATCCTTGCCCTGGGCTCCAACCTCTCTCAGGACTCCCAAACCAGCTTTCTTGTGCTCTCTCAGAAGTATGAACAATAGCAAAGCACTTCCCTGCAGATATGAAAAAGACTGAAAGAGACTACCAGAAAACACAGAAAATGGGCAAATCCCTAGAAAAACACAACCAAGAAAAACTGATGCAAGAAGAATCACAAAGTTTGAATAATTCTAGGAGCTTCTGACTCTGGAATTCCAAACTTTCCTTACCAGAAAACTCCAGGCCAAGATGACCTCACTAGTAAATTCCACTGAACCTTTGAAGAAATAACACCAGCCTTAAATAAATGCTTCCAGAAAAGCAGAAGAGGGACTAACCCCCATAGTGTTTTATGAAGGAAGTGTAACCTCTATATAAAAATCTGACAAGGACATTTTGAAAAATGAAGAGTAAAGGCCAGTCTCCCTCATGAATATACAATAAAAAAAATCCTGAAGAAAACATTAACAAACAGAATTGAGATTCAGCTCGAGCAAGCTGAGTTCAGTCAAGGAAATAAGGTTGGTTCAACATTCAAAAACCAATCAAGATAATTCACCGTATTAACAGAATAAGGGAGTTCTCTCATACGGTCTTCCCCCAAAACAGAAGTCATACGATAAAATTCAATATTTATGCATGATTTATTTTTTTAAACTAGCAAAACAAAACTTAGCAGGCTGGAAATAGGAATTTAAACAATCACTACAAACAACTTCCATTACACATCATATGTGAAATAATGAAAATGTTGCCTTAGAGATAAGAAATAAAGAAAGCTGCCATCATCACTTCATCATTTTACTGGAAGTCTCAGTCAGTGCAATTAGAAGAAAGAAACAGGCCAGGATTGTTGCTCACGCCTGTAATCCCAGCACTTTGGGAGGCCAAGGCGGGTGGATCATGAGGTCAGGAGATCGAGACCATCCTGGCTAACACGGTGAAACCCTGTCTCTACTAAAAATATAAAAAAAATTAGCCGGGCGAGGTGGCGGGCGCCTATAGTCCCAGCTACTCAGGAGGCTGAGGCAGGAGAATGGCGTGAACCCAGGAGGCGGAGCTTGCAGTGAGCTGAGATAGCGCCACTGCACTCCAGCCTGGGCGACAGGAAAAAAAAAAAAAGTTACAAAGATTGGGGAAAAACCCCAAGTTATCTTATTTTCAAATGATGTGATTCTACATATAGAAAATTCAAAAGAATGTGAAGATAAGTTAACAGACTCACTGGATTTATCAAAGTAGCTGGATATAAGGTTAACAGACATACATCAGTTTTATTTCTATTTTCCAATAACAAAATGGAATGAAAATAACAGCACATCTGGTACATTTTCCCCAAGATGAATGCAATGCAATCTCCTCCCTACACACTCTTTCATACCAAAATGTCGGTGGCTGAGCCTTCCCTCAAGGGAGGGGGACTATCTGTCCAGCCCCTCAAATGTGAACTCCTTTTGTGATCTGCTTTGAACAATGGAATGCGGTGGAAGTGACACTGTCTGAGCTCTGGAGGCTGGCACCTCTGCTTCCGTCCTCTGACCACGGTCCCCACTGTAGTGCTCTCCTTGCACGGACAGAGCTCAGCCTATGCCACTGACTGGGGATGACAGGGAAGGCTCAGCAGTCAGCATCAAAGTTCCAAACAGAAGAGTGAGGCCGTTTAGACCATTATGTAACTGAGTGTCCTGTTTTAAAAGTATGTCTTCTTTCTCCTTCCTGCCTGTTCCTTATCTTGCCTTTAGCATGAGCTAACAGTCTTTGCTCTCTCTCCTTCTACCAGGCACTCCCTGGCACAATGTTTCCTCATCTAATTATGTGTTTATTTAGAAGTTCCAGAGACTAAATCTTGAAACAATTCGGGCCACTGTGGGATTCTCCCCGACCTGCAGATTACTTCCAAGCTCCAGTTAATTTGTAACTGGGCTGTACCCAAGACGGCACCAGCCCATTCACCAGATGGGGCAATAACGCAAGACAGCCATCGGAACAAGTCACGTAGACTGGCACCCCCTCATTACTCCTGCATGTCCCTCATACCAAACTCCCCTTTTTAAGCTCTTACCCTTGACCCAAAAAGGCACTATCCTTGGCCATTTCCCATGGAATGGGGAAGAAAGCTTTTGGGATAAAGTCACTTTCCTTTCACTGTATCTCATCCTTGTTCTCGGCTTTGCAAGCAGCAAACAGCCGTGCCTGCATTCGGTTACAATTGGGTTGCTCCAGCTACACTGCAATCACAGAAGAAAGTCTAGGCAAGACCAGCCAAAAAAAAAAAAAAAAAAAACCAACACCAAAAACAAAAAACACCCATGGAATCCCAAAGAATGAGAGACTATTGTTGTTTTAAGCCATTACTTTTTGAGGCAGCTTGCAGCACAGCAATAGATAACCGAAACACCATACTCAATCACAATACCACACACATATTTATTTTGTTTAAAGTAGAAATATATCTAATGAGAGATATGTGGTGCCTCTACTCAGAACATTATACAATAGTAAGAGAAATTACATAAGACCCAAATACATGTGCATAGCACACATGCTATAGTAAAGATATCAACATTCCCCATATTGATCTAAAGCTTCAATATAATCCCATGAAAAATTCCAGCAGGGTTTCTTTATACAATTTGACCAATTTACTAAAAACCTCAGGTGAAAATGCACACGGCCCTGAAATAGCAAAACAAGTCTGAACAACAAAATGCTGATGTTATAGATACCAAGTCTTATTTATAAATCTATAGTTATTAAGGCAATTTGGTATTAATGCAAGTATAGACGAAAAGACCAAGAAGATCAGAGAATCCAGAAGGTGAGCAGTGGAGAGGAGAACACTCATTCGTCACAAAGATGGCACCGCACAGCAGTGGGGAAGGAACTGCCTTTTGAATAAATAGCCCTGGATCAACTGGATATTCATACAGAAAAATGAAACTACATTTTTTTTTTACAAAAATTGACTCTCAGTAAACTGTAGTTCTAAATATAGATGGGAAAATAAAGCTATCTGATAATAGGAGAAAAACTGTGACCCTGAGGTAGGAAAAATATTTTTTAAATCAAGATACCTAAAAGACCATTGAAAAGGCAAGCCTCTGAAAGCAAGAAACACACACTGTGATGTATGTATATTTGTGTGTGTGTGTGTGTGTGTGTGTATGCGCCTATACAGTCATGTGCCACATAATGCTGTTTTAGTCAGGAGTTTGAGACCAGCCTGGTCAACATGGCAAAACTCAATCTCTACTAAAAATATAAAAATTAGCCAGGCATGGTGGTGCGCACCTGTAAACCCAGCTACTCAGGAGGTTGAGGCAGGAGAATCACTGGAATCCAGGAGGTGGAGGTTTCAGTGAATCAAGATTGCACCACTGCACCCCAGCCTGGGTGACACAGTGAGACTCCGTCTCAAAAAAAAAATAAAAAAAAAATATATATATATAAGTGAAAGTTCACAGCAGCATTATTTGTAATAGTCACCAAACTGAAATAAACATCCATCAACCACAAAAAGCATAAATAAAATTCAGGATGTACATGACAAAGCACTGTACAGCAATGAGGAGGAGGAACTATGGCTAAATGCAGCAACATGAATAGATCTCATTCCTTCACTGCTTTTGTGGATCTGGCCCTGGCCTCCCAGGGCACAGATACCAGAGGGACCCTCCTGCAAGTCCGTCCTCAGCTCACCACCACTGCGGTCCTCAAAAAAGTCAAAGTCTTTAAAATCCCCCGCCAGTCTGCATACTGGGCAGCCCCTGTTGTCTAGCCTCACCTCCTTCTACTCTCCCTGAGGGTGCTCTTCTGAGCCCTAACTTCTCCTTGCTGTCTGCTCCTTGAGTGTGCCAGGCATGCTTCCACCTCAGGGCTCTGCATGGGCTGTCCTCTCTGCCTGGAAAGTTCTTCCCCTGAGAATCACGTGGCTCACTTCCTTGCCTCCTGCAGGTCTTGGGGACGATGAACGCTTTCCCATGACTAGCACCCCGTGTCCATACTCCCGAGGTTTCAAACCAGTTTCACTTTTTCAACTTAACACTTACCTGTATCTGGTATATGATTGATCTGCCCATTCTGTATGATCCATCTTCCTGCGCTAAAATGCAGCTTTGGGAGAATGAGAATTTCGCCTCTTTTGTTCTCTGTTATATCCGTAGGAGCCAGAGCGCTTCTAACACATAGAAAGCACTCAGTACAATTCTCTTAAAAGAATGGCCACATAAGAAGACATAAACATGAATGCTGACTGATGCTGCCTGTGCTTAGACAGAGCTTGTCTACTTGTGGGCCTCGCCGGTAGGTTCCTCTTCCTCCTCAAGCCTGTGATTTTCCTTCTCTAGGCCGTGAATTTCTATAGAAGGGACTTTTGCAGCTCCTGCCAGGGCATTGTTGAGACTAGCAGCCAGCACTGTGGGAGCCAAAGGGAGCAAAGCTGAGGAGGCTGATGAAGATGCAGCCTCATCTCTTCGAAAGCTCTCACTTAATCCCAAGTGACTTAATCCCAATGTTCACAGAACATCCATGTGTACCCCTGCAGTGCCAGCTTCCCTTGCAGCTGGGATGGGCCATGTGCCTGAGTCTGGCGAACGGACACGTGAGTGGAAGGGGTGTGTCCCCTCTGGCCTGAGGCACTCACCATCAGGTGCCTCCCCCATCCCTTTCTTCCCCCTAGGCAGCAATTCTGGGGGCCAGGGAAGGGGTCTCATTACCTCCCTTCCCACACAGAGGAAAGCTGCCCTGAAGAGTCATCCAGTCCATACTATGCATTTGTGACCAAGAAACAAACCTTTGCTACGTTAAGCCACTGAAATTTCAAGGGTTCTTTTTGTTACTGCAGCATAGACTATCTCATCCTGATGATGTTCCGTCAGGCACCCCACTCTTACCTTAGCTGTACTGGGCATCCCTGCACTCTGATGTCTCTCTGGTTCAACCTCTGTCTGCTACCGGGGTCAGAGGGACAGTTGCAAAGCTGCACAGGCTCCATCTGGGACTCTGAGGGGGTTGCCTGCGTACCACAGACTGTAAACCAGTGCTCTCGCTTTTGCCCTATCCACATTCCTGCCTTCAGAGACATCTGGTGACTAATTCCTGAGCCCTTGCCGGGCCCTGAGGCACAAATCAGCTTGTTTCTTCCTGCCCCACCCTGCACCCCCAGCTCTCAGCACAGTGCATGAGCAGAAAGAAATCGAAGCCAACCACACAATGACACGCTTCTCGTGCTTCCAAACTGCTGCTGACATTTCCCATCTGTTCATCTCCTCTTTGTGAGTCTGAATCTTTTCTCTTTTATTCTTTTATTGCCATTTTAATGGTGCTTCAGGAGAAATAGTGATAAACAATAAATATTTCGTGAATACCTATTTATTTTGAATATTCATTGTAACCATTGCTAAGAACAGCAAAACTTTTCGGTTTGCACAGGGCTTTTTTCTTCCAAGAAGTTCAGAGGACATTTAAAACGTCAGCTCAAAGAACAAAAGGAAAATATTATTATTACCATTTTAAATCAGATAAAGCCCTGTGAGGTCTGAAAACCTGCCCCAGCACCCAGTGTTTGCCAATGCTGGGACCCAATCCAGGCTCCCATCTCATGATCTGCTTTTCTACTAGTGGACACTATCCTGAGTGCCAACATTTATATCCATCTTCCCACCGTTCATAGGAATGCTATCTGCATAATCCAAAGAATACCTGCTGGAGACCTGACACTTACTGCAACTTCGCCAGCACTTTCCTGATCTTAACGAGGCATCTCACCAGTTTCACTACTGATCATCACTGACAGGCTTCAGTACATCATTTCATATATGAATCTTCATCTTTCCTTTCTTTCCTTTCCTTCCTTCCTTCCTTTCTTTTTCTTTCTTTCTCTTTCGTTCTTTCTTTTCTTTCCTTTCTTTCTCTGTTTCTTCAGTACATAATTTCATATGTGAATCTTCATCTTTCTTTTCTTTCTTTCTCTTTCTTTTTCTCTTTCTTTCTTCAGTACATAATTTCATACGTGAATCTTCATCTTTCTTTCTCTCTCTCTCTTTTCCTTTTTTGATGGAGTTTTGTTCTTGTTGCCCAGGCTGGAGTGCAGTGGCACAGTCTCAGCTCACTGCAACATCCGCCTCCTGGATTCAAGCGGTTCTCCTGCCTTAGCCTCCCGAGTAGCTGGGATTACAGGCACATGTCACTATGCCTGGCTAATTGTTGTATTTTTAGTAGTGACGGGGTTTCACCATGTTGGCCAGGCTAGTCTTGAACTCCTGACCTCAGGTGATCTGCCCTGCTCGGCCTCCCAAAGTGCTGGGATTACAGGTATGAGTCACTGCACTCAGCAATGCATTTTCATATATTCCACAAAACACAAAAGTGTATAATCAGATCATAGAGTGGCTTGGAAAATTTGTAAGTTCCCCATCTAGAAGCTGGACATCTTTGGTTTTAAAAGGAGAGGGCTAGAGAGAGGATAAATCCAATCAGTTGCTTCTTTCATTCCTTGTTTCTTTTCTACTGTTACATACTTGGTCATAAAGAACACCAGAAGCAGGCCAAATACATTTGCCATGAGCAAAAGACAAAATCACAATGTAGGGCTTCTCAATACTGCTTAATATTAAAACACAATGCCGCATTCTCTACTACAGCTGTGTAGTTACAAAGAATCTATTCGAGTGGCCATATGTCAAAGATAACGGCACAAAAAAGCTGGGTCTATATGGCTCATGGCCCAACATCCACTGCTTAACATGATGTCTTTTCTGGATGAAGATCCTGAAGTCAGGCAAAGGCTCCAGAGGAGGACAGAAAACCAAAGTGAAGAGATGCACTAGGTAGGGAGGTCTTTGGGTTGTAAGTAATAGAAACTCAGCTCCCATTACCTCAAACAAAAAGGGGAATTTATTGACTCTTAGAACTAGGAAGGGATCCCCCAGGACCCCGGCAGAGAGCGGGGATACAAGCAGGCCCAGAAGCAGGTGTCAGCTGTTGTGGGCATCGCTCTGTTCAGGCCATCCCCTCTGTCCCTGGCTTTGCTCTAATCCTGCAGCATGGCTTACTTCACACACAGGGAAGTGTGGAAGCTGGTCATGCTAAGCAACTCTCTTAATGGAGAGATGGAGTGTGGGGTCCACACCCTCCACCCCCTCTCCACCGCCAGCACACCACGCCAACTCCAGGTATTCTAGGGAATGGAATTCTTTGGGGTTCGCTGCCATGCCCAAGGCAGTGCCTTCATGCTGTCCTCACAGCACATCCTGCAGTAACTGTGGGGAAACTGAGGGTGGGGGGGGGGAGATTCTGACCTCCAACCCCCATGTCATTGCCGGGGAATCTTGTAGCCCAGGGCAGATAGCAAGAGCCTCTGCCCACCAGGTCTGGTGCTCAGAAGCAAAGAGGGCCCTGGGGGGACAATCAACACCAGGAGACTGAGGTTGGGTATGGGCAGCCCCAGCCCCAGCCCTGGGAGCTGGGATTAGGGCCCAAGAATGAGGAAACAGGGAGGAAAAAGCACATTGACCAACCCTGGAAGCAGCATGATTGCCAGGTTCTGGAAATTCAAAGAAGCAGGCAGTGTGTGGGCAGACTCCCATTAGTGGCCAGAGCCCAGAAGGAATTAACTGTGCCTTCAACCTCAGCCCACTCCCTGCTAACAGAGGGAGAATGACGACGAGCCCGAGGGGCAGAAGGAGGCCCAGGCATAGAACTGCACTTGTCCTGGGTCTCTGTAGGTCAGCAGTGGGATGAGTAGGAAGAGAGCCCACCCTGGGCATCTGCAGTAGGGAAATGAGACAAACGTGTGTCTCTTTTGCTACAGGACCAAGTCCACTGTCCTAGAAAGGTTTAGTTGACAGAAAAGGAGACATTCACACATTTCCTCCAGCAGATCTACTCACTGTTATTTGTTACCTGGGAAACCAAACAGCCATATATAAACAAGAAGGGTAAATCTTAGAAAATCTTAGAATCTTAGAAATCAAAGTGCCATAATTTCCAGGATGATATTAAAATGCCGTGACTTTCTGAAAAGGGTTCCAGCAACGTGGTTGAGAGAAAATATGGTGCTTTCTTTTCCACAAGGAGATTGAATGTGTCTTATTTACAGTTACCCAGAAAACAATGATGAAAGTAGCCACGTCTTCGCATTCTAGAGGCACAGGTCAGAGGTGTCTGAAGGACGATTTGGCATCTTGGAAAGCGAAGTCCCAGGGCTGGCACCCTGTGGGGAGCCTTCTTCATTGCCTGCTCCAAGCCGCCAGTCTCCTGCTGCAGGCAGAAGGCTGTGTGGTGCTGCCAGGATGGAGGGTGCTGTACAGAGCCCAGGCACTGAGAGAAGCTTGTTACAGCCAGGCCATCAGGAGGGAGAAAACAGGATGACAAGGGTCAGTTCATGAAGGTCCTTGGATTGGATTTCATTCCAAGAACAGTGAAAAACCCATGGAAATCAGGACTTCGTGGATGTGCTTATTCTGACTTCCAGAGGGAATAATGAATCAACTGTCTACTGAAAACCCCTGCCTGTGCTGCATCTGAAATGCTGCCCCGCTCAAAGCATGAAGCTGGAGTCAGCGCTGACGACAATGGGCAGCTGGAGTGGGACAAGAGGAGTGGCATGGCCTCATGGAGGACCGGGTTCCCCAAGACTGGATCCCCTGCACCTCTCCCCCGCTTGGTGTCCCCCACCTGGTCACTCCAAGGAAGTCATTGCTGAATTGACAGGCCTCTACTGAGCCGAGGGCAACATCTGGAAACGTAGAATCAAACGTGAAACTCAGCACAGTACTCATCCCTTATCTTAGGGGGATACATCCTAAGACCCCCAGTGGATACCTGAAACTGCAGATAGTACCAAACCCTACGCAGCAGTTTTTCCTCTTACATACATATGTAAGTTTACAAATTAAACATACATTTAATTTACATACATACATATGATAAAGTTTATAAATTAAGCAAATAAGAGAATAACAATAGCTATTAATAAACTAGAACAATTATAACTATATGCCAGTATAACTACTCCTGTGTTTTGCCACCATTAAGTAAAATGAGGGTTCCTTGAACACAAGTACTGCGATGTGTGACTGTCTGATAACCATCCCAGCTACTCAGTGATGGCCGCGTGGGAAGTGTGGACAGCCTGGAGACGCTGGACAAAGGGATGACGAGAGACGGCAGGAGATTTTTATCCTGCGACTCAGAACAGTGAATTTAAAACTTGTGAGTTGTTTATTTCTGGAATATCCCATTTAGTATTTGCAGACCATGGTTGATCCCAGGTAACAGAAATTGTGGAAAGTGAAACCTTGGGGAAGAGGGGACTGCTGTAGAAAAAAATTCTAAACTTTTTCCATATGCGTGTGGGCTCTATCCAATCATGTGAAAGCCTCAAGGGAACAAAGACTGACCTCCCCTGAGCCGGGAGGAATTCTGCCAGCAGAAGGGCTTTGGATCGGACTGTAGCTCTTCCCTGGGTCTCCAGTCTGCTGGCCGACCCTGCAGGTTTCCACAATCCCACGAGCCAATTCCTGAAAACAATCTCTCTCTATGTATATACACGTCCTGCTGATTCTATTTCTCTGGAATACTGCTATTCATTCCAATTAATAGAAACAGTAATCCAGATAAGAGATGATGGTGACTTGGACGAGAGGGTAGCAATGGAGGTGATGAGAAATAGTTACATTCGGGGTGATTTGCAGGATTTCCTGAAAGTTTGGATTATAGGATTGAGAGAAAGAGAAAGGTTAAGGATGGCCCTGCAGAAAGGCAAATGTCAGATGCCATAGAAAGTACAACTGGACCTATTTTAAAAACACATGAAATCCTCAGAACAAATACTGGAAAAAGAGATCCCTTAACAAAACTACAAAATAACTAGGCCTAAAATCGACAGAAAATATTATGAACCTAAAGCAAAATAAAAACTCTGAAACTCTACAGAAAATCATAAAACTGGATGTTTTTTAAATTAAACATTACATATATTGAATACTATAAAGATGTCAGTTCTCACTAAAATAACATACAAATCCAGTAATCCCAGTTACAATAACAACTGGATTGGGATATGGATTCGTTTTCTAGGGCTGCTGTAATCAAGTACCACAAATTGGGTGGCTTAAAACAACAAAGCATCCATTAGGAGAGAACTGGTCAAATCAGAGCTTTCTAGAAAGGCCATCCCGTAAGAGCAGGTCTATCTCAGCTCTAGAGTAAGGGTTCATCTAGGCCATTGGTTGGCAAACTGTAGCACATGGGTCAAATCTGGCCTCTTACCCTGTTATCGTATAGCCTGTGAACTAAGAATGACTTTTCCATTTTAATGAAGAACTCTACGTCACAGACCATCTGTGACCCACAAACCCCAGTCCTTTACAGCAAGTTTACCAACCCCTGCTGGAGACCCACCATAAAAAATCTTAAAAACAAACTCAAAAGCACCAAGCTGATCCACAAATAAGTGAACGAACTACTACCAGAACAAAATTCAACACTCTCTGAAGGGAACAAAATCTAAAATCCAGACATGCAGCCGTATCACATTTACAATGTCCAGCATACACTCAAAACTTAATAGATGAATTCACTAGAGAATAAGTTTCAGACAACCAAAATGACCAAAGAGACCCCGACAAAAGACAAATGGAAAGTTTGTCTCACTGGCCAAACTTAGAACAGTGTGCACATCATAGGAATAATACTTGCAGAGAGTTAAACACATCTATGAAGTTCATAATGATCTTTACAAAAACACTAATCGGCCACTTCCAGAGGATGCTCAAGAACCAGTGTATTCTCCTGATGACAGATAAAGGGAAAAAACAAAGCACAGTAGATAACTAGCACCATCTCCATATGAAAGAATCAAACTAATAAATGATGAGGAAATTAGAACTAGAGTATCACCATTTTGCAACCCTCAGTGTATTAATGAATCCAGGCATTGCACATTAAAAGTTGCTAACATCAGCCTAGCACAGTAGCTCACGCCTGTAATCCCAGCACTTTGGGAGGCCGGGGTGGGCAGATCATGAGGTCAGGAGATTGAGACCATCCTGGCTAACACGGTGAAACTCCGTCTCTACTACAAATACAAAAAATTAGCCAGGCGTTGTGGCGGGCGCCTGTAGTCCCAGCTACTCAGGAGGCTGAGGCAGGAGAATGGCATGAACCTGGGAGGCGGAGCTTGCAGTGAGCCCAGATCATGTCACTGCACTCCAGCCTCAGTGACACAGCAAGACTCCGTCCCAAAAATAAAATAAAATAAAATAAAATAAAATAAAATAAAATAAAATAAAATAAAATAAATAAAAAGTAGTTGCTAACATCACAGAGACCACTAGACTCTGACATGCCTTTTTATGAATGAACAAAGTCCCACCTATCGCCTTACCAAAGAGAAAGAATTGGAATCTGATCAGGCCTCTAAATCCTGTTGCTTATTAACAGGAAATACACAGAATGCAGGAACATCTTGAACTGCAGCAAAAGTAGATAATCAGTGAGTCCATGCAGGGTCTACTGGTGAAATGCTTCGGCTCTTCAACAGATAGACTATAAGGAAAAAGGACCCATGAAGATAAAAGGAGACAAAAAGACTTAAAAAAAAATCCAACAAAACAAGACTAAACTGCAGTGTCTTAAGGATGCACATTTAGTGTTGAAACAATAAAAGAATCTAGCAGCTGAATGCACATGGTTCTTAAACATGTGGAACATTGACAAAAACTGACTACACAAGGGGCAGAAAAGCAGCTTCAACAAATGCCAAAGGTTTGAAAGAGAAAAAGTATGGTTTCTGACAACAGTATAATTAAGCTAGGACTATATTAAAAAAAGATACTAGAAAACCTATGTTCACAAATTAATATCCTTCTAAGTAACCTATGAATCAAAGAAGAAAGAATAATCAATATTAGAAAATAATTTGAACAGAATGATGATATTAAAACTAATAGGATACAAGTCAAGCTGTGTTTAGAGAGAATTTATAGCCCTGAGAGCATTTATTGGAGAAGTAAAGTTGAAAAGTAATGACCTAAGAATTCATCTCAAGAATTTAGAAAAAGAACTGCCAACTCAATCTCCAGAAAAGAGAAAAAAAAAAGGAATAATAAAGACAGAAAGCAATGAAATAAAATTTCAAAATACAATAAAAAGGGAAAAACAATTCATTGCTAACTAACAAAACTGGTAAATCTGAGGTAAGATTGATGAAGAAAGCCAACTACAGGCATAGATAACTACTATCAGAAACAGAAAGGAGGTATCACTTCTCCTACAGGCCTTAGAAAGCTAGTAAGAGGATATTAGCAACAAATTTATAAGAATACATTTGAAAACCGAGAAAAAATGGAGGATTGCTTAGAAAAATACAACCCACCAAAACTGATACAACAAGAAGAAATACTGAATGTGAATATATTGTAACTATTAAATAAATTGAATCCATAATTCAGCACCTTCCATGAAATAAAATCGCACAGCCAGATGACTTCAACAGTGAATTCTAATGACCATTTAAGGAGGAGATACAATCAGTCTTACATGAACTCTTCCAGAAAATAGAAAAAGAACTATTCATTGTGTTTTTCTAAAGGCAGCATAATCTTAGTACCAACCTCCGATAAGACCTTTCGTGAAGGAAAATGATAGGAACCATCTCTCTCGTGAACATAAATACAAAGATCCTAAACAAAACTTTAACAAACATGACTTGAAAGTGAAAAAAAGAAAAAAGAAGAGTAATGTCCATGGTAACAAACTAGAAGTACATAAAAATGATAACACACCGTGACCACATAAGGTTGGATCCAGGAAGCTTGCTTTACCCCTAACAGGTTGAAGAAATATTTTATGATTATGTGACAGACGAAGAAAATTACAGAACTGTGTTTGACAAGTATTCATGTTAAAAACTCAGCATACTTGGTTTAGGAGCTTTGGCTACAACTTACTGGTGTTTAACAAACTCCTTTGACCTCAGCAGCTGAAAATCACTTTCCTATGGTCACGAAGTCTGTGGGTCAGGAACTCTCCAGGCACAGTGGAGATGGCTTGTGTCTGCTCCATGATATCTGGGCCTCTGCTGGAAAGACACAGTGGGCGGAGGTGACCTGCTGCCTCTTCAGCGTCACCTTTTACCTACCACTCAGCCCCAGGTCATGTGGCTGCAGCACACTGGCTTCTTGGCCGTTCCTTCAACTCACCAGCCAGGCTCCAGCATCACAGACCTTACTTGCTCTTCCTTCTGTCCGGGGCCTTCTTAACCAAACATCCACCTGGCTTGGACACTCTTCTTTCTTTTTTTTTTTTTTTTTGAGACGGAGTCTCGCTCTGTTGCCCAGGCTGGAGTGCAGTGGCGCGATCTCGGCTCACTGCAAGCTCCACCTCCCGGGTTCCCGCCATTCTCCTGCCTCAGCCTCCCGAGGAGCTGGGACTACAGGCGCCCGCCACCTCGCCTGGCTAGTTTTTTGTATTTTTAGTAGAGACGGGGTTTCACAGTGTTAGCCAGGATGGTCTCGATCTCCTGACCTCGTGATCCGCCCGTCTCGGCCTCCCAAAGTGCTGGGATTACAGGCTTGAGCCACCGCGCCTGGCCTCTTCTTTCTTAACTCACTTCTCAGTGAGGATTTCTCTGGCCTCCCTATGAAAAATCAAAATCCCCATCCTGTGCCCACCGACCCTCTCTGGCCCCCTTTCTGCCTGTAATTATCACTTTATAATATATAATATAGTTAATTTATTTAACTATACTTTTATTTTATATCTTCCCTCACCAGGATGTAAACTTCATGAGGCAGGTATATTTCATCTAATTTTATTCATTGCTGTATCCCCAGAGCCTAGCATATAATCTAGCATATAATAAGGCACTCAAACATTATCTGTTGATCAAATGGATGGGTAGGTAGATAGAAGAGTAGATGGGGGATGGATGGATGGATGGATGGATGGGCTGGCAGATAAATGGATGGGTGGATGGGTAGGTGAATGCATGAGTAGGTGGATGAGTGGATGGATGGATGGGTGGGTGGATGGATGGATGGGTGAATGGGTAGATAGATAGATAAATGGGTAGGTGGATGGGTGGATGGATGGATGGATGGATGGATGGATGGATGGAAAAATGAATGGATGGGTGGGTGGGTGGATAAATGGATGAATGGGTGGGTGGGTAAATGGATGGATGATGGATGGATGGATGGATGGATAGGTGAATGGGTGGACAGATGGACAGGTGGATGGATAAATGGATGGATAATGGATGGATGAATGGGTAGACAGATGAATCAATAGTTGGGTAGATGGATGGATGGATGGATGGATGACGGATGGGTGGGTGGGAGGGTGGCTAAATTGATAGATGGATGGATGGATGGATAAATGGATGGATGGATGGATGGACGAGTGGATGGACAAGTGGATGGGATGGATGGATGTGAGGCATGGCATCACCAATGATAGATAATCACTGGGTTAAAATGGAATATATGTTGCTATTAGGAAGTATGAATTAAAATTCTATGTGTTGGTATGAAAAATTACCAAGATTTATTATGAGAAGGAAGCAAGGTACAGAACATAGTCTTAATATGCCCCTTTTGTTTCCATTTAAAAAATAATTTCTATACAGGTAAATATGTGTGGCTATGCATCATCAGTGTTTTCTGAAAGAAGTAAAAAATACTATTCATAATGGAAGTTCTAGGGAGAAGGATTGAAATGCAGGTGGGAAGGATGCCTTACTTTTTCATTTAGCATTTTCCTGCAAAGTCTGAATTTTCTAACCATGCTACTCATATTTTTATTTTAAAATATCAACAGGAGTTTTTTGATGGTATGATTATGGGCTATTTAAAACAATTTTTCTTTACAATTCTTGCTACCTAAAATAATACTTTTTATAAAATAAAAAATAAAGGTAATTTTATTTAACAGAATCAAGGAAAGCATTGCTAGTTTTTAAAGACTTCCTTGAAGCACTGAGAGGTCTTCTTTCATCAAATAAGGATTAGATAATGTTCAATATTTTCTATCTGCTAAAGCAGAAGTACTTTTACTTATGTATGTCCTTAAAGTTTTCAGCAACAAAAATTTCAGATAATCAGAGCACTTTGTTCTCTACACCGTCTGCTTTTCTGTAATTTTACTGTAATAGGCAGTAAAACAGAGTTGACAGAAAAATACTTAGTAAATAAATATGGTTTAAAACTTTTCATACTAAGTTTTATGTCTGATTCTGTGTCTCCAGATATTACCTTTGACTCAGTAGAGGCACAGCTGTCCATTCAGTGATGGCTCCCTGGGAAGGACCCAAAGGAAGCAGCATTTTGGAAACCCTCGTTCTGTAATCTGAACGTTTGTGGCCCATGAGATTAATATATAGAAACCTAATTCCCAATGTGACAGTATTAAGAGGTGAGGTCTTTGGAAAGTGATTAAATCATGAGGGCATAACCCTAATGAATGGAATTAGTATCCTTATAAAATAGGCTCCAGAGAACTTCCTAGCCCCTTCCACCATGGAGGACACAGCAAGAAGGCACACCATCTATGAAGCAGAAGGCCAGACACCAAGTCTGCTTGTGCCTTCATCTTGGACTTTTATGCCTCCTGAACTGTGAGCAATAAATGTCTACAGTTTGTAAATTACCCAGCCTATGGTATTTTGTTACAGCAGCCTGAACAAACTAAGACACCCGGGGTCTTTGTTTATGCATATTGAAGCTTTAAACCCATGCCCGTTTCCCTGTGTTTTTTCATTTTTGATGTTTGCTCAGTTTGTAGCCTGTTTTCACTCTTCATCTTCATATTGCAAATATCTGATATGACAGTCGAGTGGAAGCTTCTCTTCCAATAAGACCATGTAACAAAAATGGAAAACCAAAAACTATTTTGAAAAAAGCCATTTAAAAAATGCATACGAAGATTTTTTAAAAATTCCTGTTAAATTTATCATGAGTCCAAGCTGTTCATTCAACTTATCATCTTGGTATTTGACACAGAAAATCCCTATTCACTGACTTTTTAAAAAGTAGAATGATGCTGGTGAGTTAAGGAGGTGTAGAGTCCCATGTTTTAAAAGAAGATGCAGCTCACTCACACTGCAGCAATATCCTTTGCCAGTGGAAGCAAAATGAAAATTAGTTCTACTGAAAGTTGATAAAGTTTAAGTCCATTAACAGAGAGAGTACTTTATATTAGATTTTCAAATGAATGAGAAATTAATGGAGAAAAGAGCTCTCACCATAGCTTCAAAATGAGCATATTTATAACCCTGTCCTGCTTGCCAAAAATAATCACATTCCATTTTTTTCTGCCAACCATTTAAACGCACTTCACAGAAAATGGAAAAAGAGGGTTGGTGCAAATGGGATGTTTCTCGCAAGAAAGAAGAACGGTTTTGGAACCCTTGAGCAATCTGCAAGGCATGTCCATTTTGGAACATTCTGTCTTGAAATGTTCGCTGTTTTGATGTTTATTTGTTTACATATTGTTTATTCTCCAAATCAATTACACAACATTTATTTCCAAATGCCACAATAATAGAAGACTGGCATCACATTCAGAATTGTTCCTAATGCTGCACAGTGGCCTGCTGAGGATCCCAGTCCGGCTCATGAGCTGAGGCTGATCTCAGCCACCCCAGACCTGACCAACTCTGCATTAACCCCTGAGGAGCAGGCCAGTCTGAGCAGACTCAAAGGGGCCGCTTCTACTCGGAGCCACCTTGTACCCACTCCACCCTAAGCTTCTAAGACACTTCGGAGCCCACACGACAGTCCTTCACAGGGGATGGGTGGCCTGGCCTGCCACTTGAAATATGGGGCTGCTGGCACCTGCTGTGTCCTTCTCAGCCTCAGGCGTAGCTGCTGAAAAGGCGACAGAAAGAGTCCATTTTCATGTCATCACTTGGTTCATATTTGTTTGCAGCTATTTCAGTCTTTTACATTTGTATTATACATTCTGAACAAGTTACTATTTGTTTCCTTAGTTGATGTAGTCAGCTGCACAGAAATACTTAACGCTTTTCTCAGATGATTCCAACCAAACTGACTTTGATTTCAGACAGATAACCATGGCCATGCTGACACATAAAACCAACCATGACACTAGGGTTTTCTTTCAGACTTTCATTTTTTCTTTAGGTTTAGCCATATATGTTTAGGGGTACTTTTTCAGGTTTAGGGGTACACTGTCATATAGCTAAATGGCATGTTGTTGGGGGTTGTTGTGCAGGTTATTTTGTCACTCAGGCGACTAAGCACAGTACCCGACAGGTAGGGTTTTGATCCTCACACACCTCCCAGCCTCCACCCTGAAGTAGGCCCCAGTGTCTATTACTCTCTTCTTTGTGTCCATGTGTACTCAATGTTTAGCTCCCATTTATAAGTGAGAACATGTGGTATTTGGTTTTCTGTTCTTGCATTAATTTGCTTAGGATAATGGCCTCCAGCTCCATCCATGTTGCTGCAAAGGATATGATCTCATTCTTTCTTAGGGCTGCACAGTATTCCATGGTTTATATGTACCGTATTTTCTTTCTTTCTTTGTTTTTTGTGTTTTGTTTTGTTTTGTTTTGTTTTGTTTTGAAATGGAGTCTCACTCTGTCACCCAGGCCGGAGTGCAGTGGCATGATCTCAGCTCACTGCAATCTCCACCTCCCAGGTTTTGTTTTGTTTTGTTTTGAAATGGAGTCTCACTCTGTCACCCAGGCCGGAGTGCAGTGGCATGATCTCAGCTCACTGCAATCTCCACCTCCCAGGTTCAGGTGATTCTCTTGCCTCAGCCTCCCAACCAGCTGGGACTACAGATGGCTGCCACCATGCCCTGCTAATTTTTTTGTATTTTTAGTAGAGATGGGGTTTCACCATGTTGGCTAGGCTGGTCTTGAACCTCTGACCTCAGGTGATCTGCCTGCTCTGGCCTCCCAAAGTGCTGGGATTACAGGTGTGAGCCACCGCACCTGGCTGTATGACATTTTCTTTATCAACACTCCACTGACAATACTGAACAGATCATCGAGGCAAAAAACTAACAAAGATATATGGGACCTGAACTTGACATTTGACCAAATGGACCTAACAGACATCTACAGAACTCTCCACCCAAAATCAAGAGAATGTACATTTTTCTCATCTGCACATGGCACATACTCTAAAACTGACCACACTGACCACACAATTGGCCATAAAACAATTCTCAGCAAATAAAAAAAAAAAATCATAACAACCGCACTATCAAACCACAGTACAATAAAAATAGAAATTAACACTAAGAAAATCACTCAAAACCATATGATTACATGGCAAACAACCATGACACGGTTACAGCCATCTTACCTGTTCCCTCCTTCAAGACCTCCCTTGCAGCCTGCTCTCAACTTAGCAACCAGAGTGGGCCTTTAAAAAATTAAGCCAGGCAATGACGTTCTCTGCTTAACACCTCCCAATGGCTCCCAACAGCACACAGAGTAAAAGGCAGAGATTGACTTAGAAGGCCCTGCGGTTTCCTTCCCTCTCCCTTCCTCTATGATCCCCTCTCTTCCCTCCCCACTGCTCACTTCCCTCTAGCCACAGGGCCTCCTGGTTGCTCTTAGAACTGTCAGTCCCACTCAGGGCCTCTGTACTGACTATTCCCTCTGCCTCAGACACCGCAAGGCAAACTCCTTCACCTCCTCACTCCCTCACTTGGCTCAAGAGTCACATGCTCAATCAGCTCTATGTCCCCATCCTATTTACAATGACAGTTTCTGCCCCCATCACTCCCTTAGCCAACCATACCACATTCTACTTTCTAACAGACATTACCATTTTTAGTCTATTACTATATACCTTCATGAGGATGTGAGCTCCATGAGGGCTGAGGTCTGGGTTTGGTTTGCTCCCCGATCTATCTCAAATGCTCAGAACAGTGTTAATAGTTGAAAAGCACTCAATAAATGCTGGTTAAATGAACAAATAAAGGGCTTATCAAATGCAAAGATAAATTTTTCATTTAAATTCTCTGCCAGAGTTTCTGGTTCCAGAAGATGGGCAGAGGACAAGTCATACTGGAGCTTACACGGCACGATGAGTTCGAGTTCGGATGACTATTCTGAGTGAGACTGGAAGACACATGAGAATTTTGAACTGGGGAGTGATATGAGGTGACTTACAGGGTTTTAAAAGTTCATCATGGCTTCTGTGTGGTGCACAGGATTCAAAGGCAGGAGTGGTGCCAGGGAGAGTATTTCAGCTGCCTTGGACCAGCAAGAGATTACAGTGGTTCAGACCAGGGAAGTCGTGCTGGAGGTGATGAGAAGTGGCTGGACCCTGGATATACCACGAAGGCAGAGCTAACAGGTCTTGTTGATGCACTCTGCTGAGAGGGAGAAGAAGAGAGGGAGTGGCGAGAGTCAAGGGTAACTAAAATTAAAGTTTTGGCCTGAGAAACTGAGTAAATGGTAGTATCCATCACTGGGACAGAACAGAGGGGAGAAGAACAGACTTGGGAGTGGAATCGAGAATTCTGCTTTGGATGTGTTAAAATGGAAATGCCTACCAGACATCCATATGGAGGTGCTGACTGGCCAGTTGGATACATGAGTCTGGAGCCCAAAAAAGAAGCTGAACTAAAGATAGTTTTTAAAGCCATGGATCTGGTTGAAATCCCATTAGAGAGAGAAGCTGGATAGAGAAGAAGACTCAGGGCTTGGTGCTGAAGCACTTCCCCTTTAGGAAGAAAAGCCAGCAAGAGAGGCTAAAGAAGCAGCCAGTGAGACAGGGGAGGGCTGGGCAGCTCTGCCGAACTGGAAGCCGCACAGAGCATGTGTTTCGGATGCTGCTGTGGAGTCAGGTGAGAGAAGTCTAATCACTGACTGTTGGATTTGGTCATATGAGGGCCCCAGGGCCCCAGGCAGCACTGCGATACCCCAGTGGGTTGTTGGTGATCCTTTGGGACGGGAAGCAGTGCCCACTGGGGCAAGTAGGGTGGGTACAGGCTGATTGTGGGAGGCCCAGTGCTCAGGGAAACCTGAGCATTCAGCATAGGCAGGAACCTGGAGTCAGGATGACGAGGAAAATCTCCCGAATCGGGCACAAGGATCCTTGCGGGTATGAGGGAGAGGGATTAAGCATGCTGCGTTTCCTAAATGTGCGGCATTAGGGTGCAAGGCGGTGCACCTGAATATGAACGGAAATAGCCGTCCTATACTTCCGGAAGCCTTGAAGACACCAAGGGTTACACTCACAGAGAAGAAAAAGGTCTGCTCTTCTCATGGAAAAGGCTATATGTAACAAGTTTAGGATACCACATAACGATGTCTTAGTTTTAATTAACTTTTATAATTCGGCACATTTCTAAAAACATATACTTTTATTTCTGATAATGCTATGCCAGTTTTTTACACTTGTTTCATATTTTTTCTCAAGGAAGTTATAGTAGTGTATCTAAGACACACAGAAAAATAATTGGCAAATTTTTTTTTTTGGAGACAGAATCTTGCTCTGCCACCCAGGCTGGAGTGCAGTGGCGTGATCTCGGCTCACTGCAACCTCCGCCTACCTGGTTCAAGTGGTTCTCCTGCCTCAGTCTCCCGAGTAGCTCGGGCTACAGGCGCATGCCACTATGCCTGACTAATTTTTTGTACATTCTAGTAAAGACAGGGTTTTGCCATGTTGCTCAGGCTGGTTTCAATCTCCTGATCTCAGGCAATCCACCCTCCTCGGCCTCCCAAAATGCTGGGATTACAGGAGTGAGCCACGGCAGCCAGCTGGCAAATATTCTTTTTCATTTTTAAGTTCTTTTGCCAAGAACTCAATTGTGTATAGTGGTGTTTCTCTCTAGCTTTCTGTAACTAAATGAGAACATTAATTTCAAATGTATCTCTCTACTAAAATCAAACAGGATGCTCTATCCTTCCTTTTATACAAAAAAACAAAAAACATGACAATCATCTGATGAAATAGGAAAATTTGAACAGCCATGTTTTAAAAGCGGATCATGTTATGCTTCCGCTAACAAAAAAAAAACACCTGAAGTCAAAATAAACATTTAAATAACCTGAACATGCCAATAATCAACACTGCTTTCTATCATAATCATCACTGAACATTGAAAGATTAACATCTTGCTAGTGGTTTAAAGTAGATCAGGCATTGGATACAGATCCTTCCCACTGGTGTTCACTATCCCACTGCAAGAGATGTTGGGTGAAATACGAACATAGCAAAAAATTTAAAAGGGAGAAATTGGATTTAGAGAAAAAACTAACTTCCCTATTGCTATGGACTAAATTGTACCCTCTCCATTCATATGTTGAAGCCTTAACCACCAATGTGACTATATTTGGAGATAGGGTCTTTAGTAGGTACTTCAGGCTAAATAAGGTCACAAGGGTAGAGTCCTGACACACAAGGATTGGTGGCCTTAGAAAAGAAGGAAGAGACAGAGACCTCTCTCCACCTGTACACACATGGAGAAGAGGCCATGTGAAGACACAGTGGGAAGGCGGCCGTCTGCAAGCCAGGAAGCGAGTCTTCGCCAGAACCAGACCATGCTGCCACCTTAATCTTGGACTTTCTAGCCTCCAGAACTGAGAAAAACTAAATTTTTGTGTTTAATCCACCTAGTCTACATTATTTCGTTATGACATGCCAAGATGACTAAACTACCTATTAATGAGTTCTTAAAAAATTATTTTAGAAGAGAAACAATATGTTGGGTTGTAATGTCCACAAATAAGTAATAATGTTTTTATATATTTCTATAATTTTTCTGAGAGAGAAAAATTTTTAATTGAGTAAATTTCTCCCCCTAGAATTCCTGTCTACAGATTACTTCTTCCATATACTCTGACCTCAACAATTACTCCTAACAGGAATTCGAACCATCTTGATACTTGACCAGCCTGGCCAACATGGTGAAACCCCGTCTATACTAAAAACACAAAAATTAGCCCGGCGTGATGGCGGGCGCCTGTAATCTCAGCTACTTGGGAGGCTGAGGCAGCAGAATTGCTTGAGCCAGGGAGGCAGAGGTTGCAGTGAGTGGAGATGGTGCCACTGCACTCCAGCCTGGCTGACAGAGTAAGACTCTGTCTCAAAAAAAAAAAAAAAAAGAAAGTGTGGTGTCTTGTTCTAGACACTTTCACTACTGATAATGACAGTTCACAGGACCAGGCAAAGCAGAGACTCAGCACAGTGCTGCAGCGAGACTCTGGCCTGGGCGCCAAGTGGACCTGCCACTAAGTCAGCTGCCTCCCCTTACCAGCAGCATGGCCCTAGTGTTCACTACATTTCCTCCCACGCCTCGTTTCTTCCTCAGCAACACAGGGATAAGAACTCCCTTGCAGGTGACTGGAGGCAGCGAATGATCCACACATACAAAGCAGCTGCAGTGGAACCTTGCACACAGCAAGAATTATTTTTAGAATGACTTTGAAGATGTTCAGAACACTCAACCCCCACATATGGAGCTCTGGCATACTGACTGTTTTGCAGTTAAAGACCCTTGAAAAACAGCAGAGGTAAGAAGGACATTCTAATCACCCCCTTTCTTCCTGAAAATAGGAGATCAACATTCGCATGTGAAAGATGCCCTCCTTCACCAGGAGAATGAAACATTCTTCGCTGGGGAGGAACAGCCAAGAGACCTTGTGAAAAGATTCTTACTCCTTCAGCCTCCCCACAGTGTACCTGTCCCCAGCTGCCTCTCTTCGTTCATCCTGGTATAAAAGCATTTGGGTTTTGCTGCTTCTCTGGGTCTTCATTTCCTTATGAGGGCTCCTGAGTCACATAAAACTTACATAAATGGGTGTGCTTTTTCCTATTAATCTGTCTTGTGTCAATTTAATTCACAGGCCCAGCTGAAAACCCTAGGAGATTAGAGGTGAAATTCTGTCTCCCCTATAATTGAATGTATTATAACACAAAAATATACTCAGAGAGAAGTCATGAATTTGAGTATAGTGATCATGATAGCTATCAGAGTAATCCCTTTTAAAATAGTTTCAGTTCCTGTAGTACCAAAGCCCACTCACATGCTGTAGTATTGTAATCACTGTCGCAGTAATTAGCTTCCCTGACACAAAATCACCTCACTTGCTTTCCCACAGAGGAAGCAACATGCTAAAAGTGCAGGCTCTAGACCAGGTCTCCCGGGGTCCAAATCAAATGTGTGTTGATGACCTTCCCTGAACCCTGGCTTTCTTCTCTATAGAAAGTGCTCAGTGGGGCAAGCAGGGTGGCTCACGCGTGTAATCCCAGCCCTTTGGGAGGCCAAGGTGGGTAGATCACCTGAGGTCAGGAGTTTGAGACCAGCATGGCCAGCATGGCCAACATGGCAAAACCCCATCTCTACTAAAAATACAAAAAATTAGCCAGGCGTAGTGGTGGGCACCTGTAATCTCAGCTACTTGGGAGGTTGAGGCAGGAGAATTACTTGAACCCGGAAAGCAGAGGCTGCAGTGAGCTGAGATCATGCCACTGCCCTCCAGCCTGGGTAACAGAGTAAGACTCTGTCTCAAAAAAAAAAAGTGCTCAGTGGTAATGCCTAACCCATAGGACAATTGTGGGATTTTGAAAAATAACATATGTCACGCCTGTGCATGAAGCCTGGTACACATGGCCCTTAGGAAATGTACACACTGACCTGGGCATAGGACTGAGACCGTCAGAGGGAAACACGGGGCCTGGGCGTAGACCCCGCATGCTCCGAGGGTCTGCTTCCATGTGACGTGGATTGCAGGTTGCTCTCCTGACTCTTCATGAGATGAGCCGGACAAACAGCTTATGAGTGTCACCAGCAGCAATCAAGACAGGAAGAAAGGGGCATCATGTCCTGTCATGAACTAGAAAGGGGGGCAGGACAGAAATAAGTGGAGAAAAGGAGATCCTGAAGGTTCCATGTCCTCCCCAGCCTCACCTGTGAGCACAGGTGAGCAGACAGAACCTGAGAATTTGCACTAATAACTTCAAGTCTGGGGTGATGGGGTCTGAGCTGGGTGCAGGTAGTTCTAGGACAAGTTTTTAAAATCTCTTTAATAAAAACAGAAGCTCCCACGCAGCAACTCAGGAGTTCAACCAAGAAAGAAAGGGCCGGGGCTGAGGGACGGGTGACGCTCATTGGAGCGGAACTGCCCCGGCTCAGTCAAGGGGACATCTCCCAGGGATGTCCTCAGAGGGAAGAGCAAGAAGCCAGGACCTAGCAAGGATGTGCTCAGCCCCTGGGGGATCTCCCCACCCTCTCCTAAGTTAGACAGTCAAGGCCAAAGGCAACATCCATGTCTGAAACGGAGCCTCTGACAAAAGAGAAACTGGCCCTGGTGGGTCTGAAGGCTGTCGGGGCAGGGAAGAATTGTCAGGGCCAAGCCCAAGAGCGCAAGGAGAGTGGGCACATCAAGGTGCGTGCAAGCACACCACAGCTTATCCGGCAAACAGAACGTCAGCAGAAACAGAGCTTGAAAACGGGGATAGAAATATCAACCAGACGCCGAAGCTCCCCACCAGAACTTCATGGAACCTAAATACACACATAAACTCAACAAAGGAAGGACTCGAAGTGAGAAAAACAAGACTATGATGAAAAGAAAGCTAGAGACAGAACTAAGGAAACCAATTACAATGTGAGAATTAAAACCCCGTCACTGCAAATCTAATAAATAATTTAGAAACGGCAAGGAACAGAGCAGACATGAGTGAAAATTCAGGTAGTGGCCTGGGGGAAGGTGTGAGATCTCCACAGTAATTTTGTGGAAGAAGGAAGAGAGAAATTACAATGAAGAGGATCTGTAAGGAGACTGGGAATTTTTTTTTTTAACTCTAGAAACAAATGTGCTTTGTGATGACAGACCTGTAATCTAAAATTTAGTATTCTCTCTTCAGTTTCATTTCAATTCTCCTGTTAATTTCAAACACAAACAATTTTTTTAAAACATACACATTATTCTTCCATAGCTTGTGTCTTGTATCATTATATGATCAATAGATTTCTGAATTTATGACCACATAATAGTCTGATTGTTTCTGGAGGGTATACTTCTGAGTAATTCATTGCCTTTGCGGTTGTACTTTTCTGTATTTGCTTACATAATTTATGAGAAACATGCATTATTTTTTATTTTTAAAAGTATAATCTTGGCCGGATATGGTGGTTCACGCCTGTAATCCCAACACTTTGTGAGGGCGAGGTGGGTGGATCACTTGAGATCAGGAGTTCCAGCCCAGCCTGGCCAACATGTTGAAACCCGGTCTCTACTAAAAACACAAAAATTAGCAGGGTGTGGTGGTGCACATCTGTAATCCCAGCTATTCAGGAGGCTGAGGCAGGAGAATCACTACAACCCAGGAGGTAGAGGTTGCAGTGAGCTCTGGAGTGCCACTGCACTCCAGCCTGGGTGACAGAGTGAGACTCCATCTCAAAAAAAAAAAAAAAAAGGATGACCTTTAAAGGGAAGAAAATCCACTCAATATTCTTTCAATAAGTAGAGATTAGACACTATTTTAGGCACTCTTGTTATGCGCTAGGCCAAGACCTTGCCTAGCTTCCAGATAAAGTCATGGAGGCTGTAGATTCAGGAAGACAAATGTTAATCCAAATACAGTTCATTCCAGAAATGCAAGAGTGATTCAGCATTAGTATACAGCCCATCCTATTATCAGAGCTAAAGAGAAAAATTATATGATCATCTCTATAGATGCACCAAAGGTATGTGAAAAATTCAGCATTCATTCATATGAGAAACACTCTATAAAACAGAAACTGAGGGATAGGATAAAGTCATGCCTAACAAGATAGAAAATACATATTTATGCAACACATACCTAACCTTAAAAGCCAGCATCTTAATTAACAAAGAAAAACTAACTTTTCCTGACACAGTCTTGAACAAGACAGGCACTCACTCTTCAACACTGAGTTTGAAGTATCAGCCCACATACTTAGATAAGAGAAATCAACTGCAGAAATAACATTCATGAAAGAAGTTAAAATTATCTTTATTTGCAGAGCATATGTTCATGTACTCACACGTGGAAAAACAAAAGAATCCCCACAAAACAAGCACCAAAAAAAAGAAAGAAAATCCAGTAAGAAAGCTGGTTGTACAATAAATACAGGCACACCTTGTTTCATTGTGCTTCACTTTATCATGCTTCACAGATGTTGAGTTTCCTTACTTACAGATCGAAGCTTTGTGGCAGCCCTACATTGAGCAAGTCGATGGGCAACATTTTTCCAACATCATGTGCTTACTTTGTCTCTGAGTCATATTGTGGTAATTCTCAGTACATTTCAAACTTTTTCATTATTACTATATCTGATAGAGTGGCCTGTGATCAGTGACCTTTGATGATACTATTATAATTGTTTTGGGGCTCCATGAACTGTGCCCATATAAGACAGTGAACTTAATTGAGAGATGCATATGTTCTGATCGTTTCATAGACTGGCTGTTCCCCTGCCTGTCTGTTCCCTAAGACACAACAATACTGAAATTAGGCCAATTAATAACTCTACAATGGTCTATAAGTGTTCAAGTGAAAGGAAGAGTCACACATTTCTCATTTTAAATCCAAAGCTAGAAGTGATTAAGCTTAGTGAGGAAGGCATGTTAAAAGACAAGACAGGCCAGAAGCTAGGCCTCTGGCACCAGTTAGGAAGTTGTGAATGCAAAGGAAAAGTTCTCGAAGGAAATTAGAAGTGCTACTCCATTGAACACATGAATGATCAAGAAAACAGCCTTATCGCTGACATGGAGAAACTATGAGTGGTCTAACAGAAGATCAAACCAGACACAACATTCCCCTAAGTCAAAATCTGATCCACAGCAAGGCCCCAGCTCTCTTCAGTTCAATTCAATGAGGCTGAGAGAGGTGAGGATACTGCAGGTGAGAAGTCTGAAGGTAACAGAGGTTGGTTCCTGAAGTTTAAGAAGCTGAGGCAGCAAATGCTGATAACCTGCAAGTTGTCCAGAAGATCCAGCTAAGATAACTGATGAAGGTGGATACACACAAACAACAGATTTTCAGTGTAGACAAAACAGCCTTATATTGGAAGAAGACACCGTTTAGGACTTTCATCGCTAAAGAGGGGAAGACAATGCCTGGCTTCAAAGCTTCAAAGGACAGACTGACTCTCTTGCTAGGGGCTAATGCAGCTGGTGACTTAAAGTTGAAGCCAATACTCATCAACCATTCTGAAAGTCCCAGGGCCCCTAAGAATGATGCTAAATCTATTCCATCTGTGTACTAGAACTGGCCCAACAAAGCCTGGATGACAACATAACTGTTTAAAGCATGGTTTACTTAATATTTCAAGCCCACTATTGAGACCTAATGCCCAGAAAAAATATGCCTTTCCAAATATTACTGTTTATTGACAATACACCTAAGAGCTCTGATGGAGATGTACAAGAAGGTTAATGTCATCTTTACACCTGCCAGTACATCTACTCTGCAGCCCATGGGTCAAGGAGTAACACACTTTCAAGTCTTATTATTTAAGAAATGCATTTCATAAAGTTAGAGATGCCATAGTGACCCTGTCATAAATCTGGGTGAAGTACATTGACAACCTTGTGGAAAGGGTTCACCATTCTAGGTGTCATTAAGAACAATTGTGATTCATGGGAGGAGGTCAAAATAGCTACATTAACAAGAGTTTGGAAGAAGATGATTCCAGTCCTCACAGGTGATCTTGAGGTTTTCAAAATTTCTGTGGAGGAAGTAACCACAGATGTGGTAGGAATAGCAGGAGAATGAGAATTAGAAGTGGAGCCTAAAGATGTGGCTAAATTGTTGCAATCTCATGATTAAACTGTAATGGACTAGCAGCTGCTTCTTATGGATGAGCAAAGAAAGTTGTTTCTTGAGATGGAATCTACTGTTGGTGAAGATTCTGCAGACATTACTGAAATGACAACAAAGGGTTTAGAATATGATATAAACTTACTTGATAAAGCAGCAGCAGGATTAGAGAGGACTGACTAAAATTTTGAAAAAAGCTCTATTGTGGGTAAAATGCTATCAAACAGCATTGCATGCTACGGAGAAATCTTTTGTAAAAGGAAGAGCCAATCAATGCAGCAAACTTCATCACTGTCTTATTTTTAGAAATTGCCACAGCCACCCCAACCTTCAGCAACCACCACCAATCAGTCAGCACCCATCAACATCTAGGCAAGACCCCCCACCAGCAAACAGATGACAACTTGTTGAAGGCTAAGATGACTGTTAGCATTTTTTAGCAATAAAGTATTTTTAATCAAGGTATATATGTAATTTTTTAGACACATGCTGTTGCACACTTAATAGGCAACAGTATAAGGTAATCATAGTTTTATATGCACTGGCAAACTAAAAAATTGGTGACTTGCTTTATTGTGATACTCGCTTTATCGCACTGGTCTGGAACTATACCTGCAATATCTCTGAGGTATGTCTGTATACCAAAATCAATAATGTTTATCCATAACATACATAACCAGTTAGAAAATGTAATAGAAGGCCAGGTGCAGTGGCTCACGTCTGTAATCCCAGCACTTTGGGAGGCTGAGGCAGGTGCATCGCTTGAGTCCAGGAGTTTGAGACGACCCTGGGCAACATGGTGAAACCCCGTCTCTACCAAAAATACAAAAATTAGCCAGATGTGGTGGTGCACACCTGTTGTCCCAGCTACTTGAGAGGCTGAGACAGGAGAATTGTTTGAGCCTGGCAGGTGGAGGTTGCAGTGAGTTGAGATTGCGCCACTGCACTTCAGCCTGGTGACAGAGTGAGATTCTGTCTCAAAAAAGAAAATGGTGACATGCTTGTGAAAGTAAAGAGTATTTTGAATAAATTGAAAGAAATATATTCTTGAATAAGAAGATACAACAGTAAAGAGATGTTAATTCTCCTAAAGTTAATCTATAAATTTAATGCCATATAGACTTTTTTTTAAAACCATTATGGTCTCGTAGAAGCCAGGCAAACTGATTATACAGTTCCTGGAAGAACAACCAAGCAAGAATCACAAAACAAACTCCATAAAAGATCAATACGGAAGGCTAGCCCTTCCAGATATTAAAATGTATTTAAAGCCCCACTATTAAAATGGTATAATATTGGCCCATGAATTGACAGACCAATAAAATCAAACAGAAATATCCAGAAACACACACATTTGTCTATGCTAATTTAGTATATGACAAAGGGGTCATTTAAAATAATTGAGGGAAACATAAACTTTTAATAAGTAGTACTGATGAAACCAGATGGGATGGCCATATGGAAAAAGAAACATACACATCTGTTTCTCACCAGTTATATCAGAACTGATTCCAAGTAGATTAGAAACTTAAATGGAGACAGAGGGACCCCACTTAAGTATTAGAAGAAAACATGGAATTCCTCTCTAACTGGAAAGTTGAGAAATATTTCCTACAACTCACAGTCCAAAGTAGTAAGGGAAAGACTGATGAACTTAACTACATAAAATACAAATCTTTACATATAAATACTACCAGAAGCAAATAAGAAAGACAAATGATAAACCGCATTATGCAGTAACCAGGAATAAGAAATGTCTTTATATACCGCTACGGACTGACCCCAGGCAATATCCCTAAGTTATCAAACCAAAGGCTGGAACAATGTTGCAGGGTAGGCACACGTACATGCAGTATGTGTACAGCACGTGTGCTTGCTTATAATTTAGAAACAAAAGGACAAAGCGAAAATCTAAGAGTAGTTACTACAGGGGCGGGGGGTGGGGAGGCAAGGAATACCAACCGGATAGAGATGACAACTAGGATTTTCAGGGGCAAACACTTTATTGTGTAGATTTGACTTTGTAACAGTAAATGTCTTATATAATTATGAAACAAAATTAAGTCATAAATTAATTAAAATCCCTAAAATCAAAAGCAAAATGAAATAAGTGAACCAGTATAATGGTCAGGTGCCTTAACCACAGAGAGTGGTTTAAACTGACTGTAACATATCACCATTTAATTGTATATCTCAAGTGGTTTATTTCCTGAAGGACAATCAAGAGACATGGGAACTCTGGTGGCCCCTGCTCACTGGGGCCAGCAAGGGAAAATAAAGAAGAGAGACAGAGAGACTTAAGAGACATAACAACCCAATGCAAAAAGAGAGAAACGGACAGACACACAGAAATTTGGACATGAGATATTTTATGAGAAACCAAATTATTGGTATCTATTAGTTGTGACCATGGCATTGTGACTATATCATTTTAAAAATAAAAAATAAGGGCCACCTTCTCCTTTAGAGGTACACATGTATGTATTTTGACATGAAATAATGTGAGGTCTCAAGCTTGCTTTCTTCATCCGAGGGAGAAGTGGTGGGGTACTGATGACGCAAGAATGTCCCGGAGTGGCTGGCAGCTACAGCTGAGTGATGGATGCCTAGGGTTCAACATGTGATTCTCTTTACTTGTGTTTATAGTTGAGATATCCACAATGTAAATGTCAAAAAATATGAAAAATACGGGTTCAGATAATAACTCTGCTACTTTGTCACATAGCCAGTTTGTAAAAATTTCCTATGTTTTGGGAACCTCAATTCCTTCTTTTTAAAAAGAAGACACATAAACCTAAGTTACAAGACAAATTAGTATATGATAAAGAGGTAACAAAATCATTGGCGGAAACAAATATTATAAATTTGTCTTATTACATATTACAAAGCCTGTCATATAGCAGAACTAAACAAAGGCCAATTATTTTTTCTTTTGGTACAAATATATGCCAAATTACTAAAAATATTTTACTAAACATAACATCAAAGTAAGACTTCAAATGGAGCTTTAAAGAGGAAATAAAGGATGAAGCCTTTTGGTTTTATAATTATACAAAATAGCAATGCGAGTATAGAACTAAATTTATACCCAAATGCATTCCTCAATTACTGCCCGATTCAAATACCAGATACAATGATGTTATTCTAAGTAAAACCCATAAAACTACATATAGCTATTACCATAAATAACATTTAATTTGTAGGACCATAGTTGCTAAGCCTGCTGTACCTAAAACTTTGCTGACATATTCTGCCTACTGTTTCATAAAAAACAATAATCAGATTAGGTCAATTAGAAAGCCACAGGCAAAACACTGTTCCCTTTCAAATGTCCTGGTAAATAGAATAATTTTAAAACGAAGAAATATTCAAATCAAAATAGTCAGGTACAGACCTCAAAGCATTAAAGAACTAGATCTTTATACTCTCGAGAGTTGCATTCAAAGACTCAATCAAATTCAAGTTCATCACATATGCCAAATGGAACACAAATCTCCCATTGAAATTATCATAACTGCTGGCTTATTAAAATGCTTGAGTGCATTAGACATAGCATAGAAAAATTCAATATAATATCACTCCAATAATGTTTCCATATTAATCTAGAAAACATGGGGAATGGCCCTAAAGCAAAAAGAGCTGCTACTGGCTCACGCAGAATTGAACTTACGGTTGCTGAGGCCAACCCACCTCAAAGAGGCAAAACGTGTCATGGCAGCAAGGTCCAGAGGCCTTCAGACGACCCGGGTGGGACAAAGAGAAGAATTCTCAGCACTGACCCACAGAAGGAGGCAGGAGGCTGTGGTCAGATGAACAGACTAGCGCCCACTCCAGCCAGCTCTCAAGGTGAGATGAGGGTGTCATGAGAAACCTCATGACAGCGTCTCTGGAAGTCCACCCAAACTTGGCTCTCACAGGCAACAAAACACACTCCTATTAGAGGTGTAAATTTTCCTTGTTTACAGAGCACTCTTCATATGTTGATGGAAAATTCCCAGCAACAAACTTGAAGGAGTAATTGCAGGCAGGCCGTGTTTTATTGCACTTCGCTGCATTGCACTGCACAGATACTGTGTTGTTTATAAATTGAAGGTTTGTGGCATCCCTGCAAGGAGCAAGTCTATCAGCATCATTTTTCTCATCTCCTGTGCTCACCTCATGTCTCTCTGTCAGTATATTTTAGCAAAGAAGTATTTTTAAATTAAGGTCTGTACACCTTTTTTTTTTTTTTTTTTTAGGCACTGTCTCGCTCTGTTGCTGAGGCTGGAGTGCAGTGGTGCAATCTCGGCTCACTGCAAGCTCCGCCTCCTGGGTTCACACCATTCTCCTGCCTCAGCCTCCCGAGTAGCTGGGATTACAGGCGCCCGCCACCCCGCCTGGCTAATTTTTTATATTTTTAGTAGAGATGGGGGCATGATGTTAGCCAGGATGGTCTCGATCTCCTGACCTCGTGATTCGTGCGCCTCAGCCTCCCAAAGTGCTGGGATTACAGGTGTGAGCCACTGTCCTCAGTCAAATTAAGGTATGTACACTTTTTAAAGATATAATGCTACTGCACACCTGCTAGACTACAGCTTAGTGTAATCATAACTTTGATATGCACTGGGAAACCAAATGATGTGTGTGACTTGCTTTATTGTGATACCCGTTTTACTGCAATGGTCTGCAACAGAACCCACAAGCTCTCCAAGGTAGGCCCATACATTTTCTTATTGGTTGGCCTAGTGCAAAAGATGAACCCAAACTGGCAAAGATTAGGTAGAAACCAGTTTCTGCAAACCGATTGCTCCCTTTCTCCAGGGACATCTACCATCACATAGCAGTTTCCTCTACAAAACTGTTACCAAAGAGAAGCCAATTTGTTTACAGTCACACATAAAATTAAAAGCAACGATCAACTGTATACCACCTAAAGTACCTACTCTAGTCAAAATGAAGCTATGAAGAGTAAGAACATCCCATTTTGACATCTGCACTTCATACTCAAACCAAGGCAGAGCCCTGAGAGTAAGGGCCAGGGAGACCCTTACGACCGCCATGGGTACTGAAGACACGAGAAATAGTTAATGGCAGGCCGCTTGTTACTTCATTTCAGATGAATGGAAATCTGAAGGCCTCCATGTTCTATAAACTCTTGGGTTTTCACATTAGAGACCAGTGGAGAGAAAGAGAAAGGGCAAGCCAGACCCCTGCTTTAAAGCACTGACCATTCTTTTGGAACAAGAAGCTCAGACAGCCTCAGTTTCCTCTGAAGTAGGGCAAGCTTCAATGCAGGCTGAGTGAACGGAGGTCCTGGGTTGTTCAAGCGCCATTTAATTCCCTACTGAAACTCACTGCTGCCATCCATCCAACAGCGGAGCATCTGTGCCCCTGGGCTAGGGAAGCGGACATGCCCAGATTTCTGACACACAAACCACTGGTGAGAAATTCATCTGGAATAACAAATTTATCTTTAAAAAGCCAAACAGGGACATCCAGTTTCAGTTCCAACACGTAAAAAGCTGGGAGTTGTCACTCCCATCCTTATGACAAGAAAAAAGCTGAACAAACAGAAACTCAGCAACCTTTCTTGGACCCTTCAGAGAACTGAGGCTGCAGAACAAACTGCCACTGGGAAATCTGAAGGGATGGGAATGCAGAGGGTCCCGGCTGAGATCTGCTCACCTAGAGATGCCGCTGGGCCAGCCCCCGGTTGGAGCCCCCAAACGTTAATTCTGACAAATTGTTGGAGGCTGAGGGCGGACCAGCCTGAGAGTGAGAGATTGCTGGGGCTGCAGTTTTAGGGGGACCCCCTACACTTTTGTGCGTTTTGCCTCTAAGAACATCACCAGATTCTCAGGGTTAAGAGCCCTGATGGCTGTATCCGGGGAGGGAAAGGCTAGTTCTAGTGAGGAAAGAACACAACCTGCTCCATAACAAAGGCCTGGTCTCCAACACGGCACTCCAGCTGGGGGAAGGCATCTTCCTAACCCCATGCCCCTGCAGCCTTCCTGTCTCCCCTAAGGCGGGAATAAAAGGCTAAGAAATGCTTGTTAAGGTGGTAGCCCAGAGACACAGGCCCAGTAAAACACTGAAATGTCATCATCAGAGTAAAACACATCACACACACACCTTCCCACCACAGCAACAGGGCTGCAGTATAACTACCACGAATTACAGTTGAAGGAGCTGCTAGACACAAGAAAGCGTTCTTAGGGAAGTCCAAAGACAAGAAAAGGGCAAAAACAAGAGAAACAGGTGAATTTGAACCCTCTGGCACCTACAGCCACAGCAAATATTAAGAGCCTGATACCAGCCATATTAATACAAAACCTCACAGGTAATTACCTCAAAGGTAATTAAAGTAATTCCTTTAATTCTTATTACCTGATACACTATATTTGGTTTTCAGCAAAAAATTAGAAGGCATGGTAAAAGGTAAAGAAAAAAAGTCTGAGGAGACAGAGCAAGCAACAGAACCAGACTGAGATACAGCGAAGAATTTGGAATGACTAAATGGGGTATTTAAAACCACTGTGATGAATATGCTAAGGGCTGCAGTGGGAAAAATGGACAGATATGCAAGAACAGATGGGTGATGTAAGCAGAGATGGAACATCTGAGAAAAAAACCAAAGGAAATGCTAGAAATTAAAAACACTGTAACAGAAATGAAAATTAACTTTGATGGGCTCATAAGCAGACCAGACACAGCTGAGGAAAGAAACGGTGAGCCTGAAGATAGGTCAGCACAAATGTCCCAAACTAAAGTGCAGGAAAGAATGAGAAAAAATAAAAATAACAAAAACCACCATAAAACACTCAGCAACAGTTTTATAATTTCAGAAAGTGTAATGTATGTATAACAGGAATATTAAAAGGCAAAAAGAGAATGGAACAGACGACACATCTAAAGTAATATCAGTAAACTGATAAACTTTCCAAATGTAATTTAATAATGATAAATTAAATTTATTTTATTTAATAAAATAAACTGATAGCTTTCCAAACAGACCCCAAACCATAGATCAAAGAAGCTCAGAGAAGTCAAACAGGGCAACTACCAAAAACTCTACACTGAGGCATCTCATTCAAAGTGCAGAGAGCCAAAGTCCAAGAGAAGATCTTGAAAGCAACCAGATAAAAAAAAACACCTTACCATAGATGAACAAATAAAAGAATTACAGTAGATTTATCATCAAAAAGCAAGCATGAAGAGAGTGGAGTACTTAAGGTGATGAAAGAAGAAATCCCACCAACCTAGACATCTACATCCAGCAAAATTATCCCACACATAATTTGCCAGGCCCAGCCAGGCTGGGCGCGGTGGCTCATGCCTGTAATCCTAGCACTTTGGGAGGCCGAAGCAGGTGGATCATGAGGTCAGGAGTTCGAGACCAGCCTGGCCAAGATGGTGAAACTCCATCTCTACTTAAAAAAAAAAAAAAAAAAAAAAAAAAAAAATTAGCTGGGCATGGTGGCAGGTGCCTATAATCCCAGCTACTCAGGAGGCTGAGGCAGGAGAATCGCTTGAGCCCAGGAGGCGGAGGTTGCAGTGAACCGTGATCATGCCACTGCACTCCAGCCTGGGTGACAAGAGTGAGACTCTGTCTTAAAAAAAAAAAGTGAAAAAGAAATAAAGACTTTTAGAGAAAGGAAAATGGAGGAACTGCGTCACCAGCAACGTGACCTGTAAAAAATGTTAAAAGTAGTTCTTTGCAATGAGAACACACGGACACAGGGAGGGGAACAACACATACTGGAGCCTGTTTGGGGGAGTGGGTGGGGGGAAGCATTAGGAAACATCACTAATGAATGCCAGACTTAATACCTAGGTGATGGACTGACAGGTGCAGCAAACCACTATGGCACACATTTACCCGTGTAACCAACCTGCACATCCTGCACATGTACCCCAGAACTATAAATTAAAATTTAAATTTAAAAAAAGTTCTTTGAAGAAAGGAAAATGAAATGGGTCAGAAACTCAGATCTACGTAAGGAAAGAAAAGAGCTTTGAAGAAGGAATAAATGAAGGTAAAATAAAATCTCATTTTTCTTATTCTTTTTAAAAAATTTGAATATAAGCTTATTTTATAACTGACAAAATTATATATATGTATTATGTACATCATGTTGTTTTGAAATATGCACACATTGTTGAGGGGTTAAACTGAGCTAATTAACACAGGCACTGCCTCACATACTTATTTTTTGTGTTAAGAACACTTAAAATATATTCTATTAGCAATTTTCAAGAATATACTACATTGTTATTAACTATAGTCACCACATTGTACAGTAGATCTCTTGAACTTATCCTTCTTATCTAACAGAAATTTTTTATCCCCTGACCAACATCTCCTCAATCCCTCATATATTTTCTTATTCTTAATTGATCTAAAAGATAACTGTTTTCTTAAAGTAACATGAAAGAAAAATAAATCCCGGGACCCTAACTCACTATGGCAAAGGGAAAAATTAAGCTGGAAGCTGAGCCACGCAAGAAGCTGCCTTTCCTTTTGTTGCCCAGCAGACAGCAAAGATGACAGGCCAGACAGAGGCCAGCCGTCTCCACAAGTGCTGCTCTGTGCTTACTTTATCTTGTGTAAAGTGTCGACTTGCTGAGCACTAGATGAATATATAATCGACTATTCCTATGTCCCCTCCTTTTCACGTGCAACACGTGGATTCAGTGATGTGACCACACCCGCCCTGCTTCCCCTCCTGCCCGCTTTTCCCCTTTAAATACTGAAGCCCTCAAAATCCTCTTGGGAAAAAGTACAGATCACAGATTGTTCCTGTGGCTTTCTGTTCCTTTTTCCCAGATGTGTCCTTAACCTTGGTTAAATAAACCTCTAAATTGCTTGAGACCTGTCTCAGACACTTTTCGCTTTAAGGTAATAATAGTCAACATCTATCGAGTGATTACAGCATATAGATAAATGCAATGAATGATAGCAATGTCAGTAAGAAATGGAAGAAGAAAACAGAGAATCTTCATTTACAAGGTATCTGTGATACTGTGAAATATTTGGTCTTGACCTCTTTTTTTTGGCAAACAGTTCCTAAAATCCTTGGAATCCGCAAAGGGCTGTCTTTTTGCTAATGATGCTAATATCGACTGACAGCTTCAGGACGGGGCTCTTCACCAGAAAGACAGAGGCAGGATTAGAGGGTTGGAACTTTCGGCCCAATCCCCCAACCCCAGGGGGGAGAGGGCCTGAAGGCTAAGTTGATCACCAATAGCCAGTGGTTTAATCAATCATGCCTACATAATGAAGCCTCGATAAAAACCCAAGAGGACTGGGTTCAGAGAGCTTCCTGATAGCTGAACACACGGAGGCTCCTGAAGAGTGGCGTCCTGAAGTGGGCATGGAACCCAAGTACACCTTCCCCACATCTTACCCTACATACACATCTCCTCATCGGTGTCCTTTCTGATATCCTTTATGACAAACCAGTAAATGTTGTGTTTCCCTGAGTTCCATGAGCTGCTCCAGCAAATTAACTGAACCCAAAGAGAAGGCTGTGGGAACCCCAAATGAAAGCTAGTCGGTCAGAAGTCCTAGAGGCCTGGACTTAGGACGAGTGTTGGGGGAGGGGGCAGCCATGGGTTCCAGGCCCTGCACCAGTGAGGTCTGAAGCTATCTCCAGGTAGATGATGTTAAAATTAAATTAGAGAAAGAGCACCTGGTGGCCACTCCTTGCTGTGTGGGGGGAAACCCCCACAATTTAGGTCACAGAAGTGTTTTGTGTTGATTATTGTTGTGGTGTGAGAGCAGAGGAAAAACACAGTTTAAGAACTTTTTTTCCCAAAGCACCTATTCTAGATATGAACCAGTATTGTGTTATTTGAGAGTGAATACAGAGTAGTTGAAAATGTAGAGTGAAAACTCTAGGGCAACCACTAAAATAATCTGTAAAAGAAGTGTAATTGATACGCTAAAAGAGGAGATAAAATTGATTCATTAAAAATGCTCTATTCAAACCAGAAAAGGCAGGGGGAAAAAGGGAAAGAAGTGAACAACAACAAAAAATGTTACAAACTTAGTAGAATTTTTTTTTTTAATTACAGGGTCTCACTCTGTGGCCCAGGCTAGAATGCAGTGGCAAGATCATGGTTCACCGCAGCCCCGACCTCCTTGAGCTCAAGTGACTTTCCAATCTTAGCCTCCCGAATAGCTGAGACTACAGGCATGTACCACCACATCTAGCTATTTTTTTTTATTTTTATTTATTATTATTCTTTAGAGCCTGGTCTTGAACCCTTGGGATCAAGCGACTGACCTACCTCGGCCTCCCAAAGTGCTCAGATTACAGGCATGAGCCACTGTGCCCAGCCATGTAGATGTTTTTAACGACATCAATCCAACAATGTAATAATCACCGTAAAGTAAAAACCTAAATAGCCCAACTAAAAGACAGAAACTATCAGAGTAGATAAAATAAAAAGAAAACTACATGTAGTCTACAAAAAATCCACTTTATATATAAAGATTCAGATTAGAAGTGAAGGGATGAAGAAAGTTATAGCGCGCTATGCTAATCGAAAGGAAGTTGGAGTACCAATATTAGCTTCAGAGAAAGCAGACTTTAGGACAAGGGAAATTATCAGAGATCAACAGGAGCATCCCATAATGATATAAAGGTCAGTTTTATGCACCTAAAAACAGAGCGTCAAAACACATGAGGCAAAGACCGATAGAACTGAAAGGAAACATGGACAAATGTATTATTATAGTTGAAGACTTCAACATTTTCTTCTTAGTAATTGATACATCATCAACATCTATAGACTACATCCAACAACAGCAGAATACACATTCTTCTCAAGCTCACAGGGAACACTCACCAACATTGACCCCATTCGTGGCCAGAGAACACACCTAGACAAATTTAAAAGAACTGAAATCACACAAAGTACGTTCTTAGAACACAGTAGAATTAAACTAGAAATCACCAACAGAAAAAGAGGGAAATTCCCAAGTATCTGGAGATTTTAAAACTCATTTCTAAATAGCATATGGTTTTAAAGAAGTCTCAAGTGAAATGAAAATATACTTTGAACCAAATGAAAATGAAAATACAACTTATCTCTGCCGTGTATAGCAAAAGCCATACTCAAAGAGAATTTGCAGCACTAAATGCCTATAAGAGAAAAGAAGAAAGGTTTATAACCAATAATATAAGCATGTACCTTAGGAAACTAGAGAGAGAAGAGTAATCCAAGCATAAAGCAAACAGAAGAAAGAAAATACTAAAAATTAAGCAGAAATCTGAATAGAAAATCAAAAAATAATAGAGAAAAATAGACTCGGAAAAAAGGATACGCAAATTATTAATATCAGAAACAAATTAAGGGATTACCAATATTACTCCATGGACATTAAAATGGTAACAAAGGAATACTATGAACTCTGCACCTGTAAATTTGACAAATTAGAGAAAGGACTAATTCCTTGAAAGATATGAATGACCAAAACTCATACAAGAACTAGACCATCTGAACAGGTCTATAGCTACTAAAGAAACTGAATCAATAATTAATGATATTCCAAAAAAGAAAGCACCAGGCCTAGGTGATTTCACTGACGAATCCTACTAAACACTGAGGGAAAAAGTAGTATCAATTTTCTGCAATTTCTTCTACAAAACAGAAGCAGAGGGAACACTTCCTAATTTATTCTAGGAGGCCAGCATTATCCTAATGCCAAAACCAGATATATAGAGTTTAAAAAAGGAAAACTACAGACCAAGATCTCTCATGAACATAAAATTCTCAACAAAATATTAGCAAGACGAAAAATGTATGAAAAGAATTGTATACTTCAACCCCAGCAAGACTGAAAGAATATTTGAAACTCAGTCAATGCAATATACCACATCAATAGGCTAATAAGGAAAAATCATATCAAATCAATTGATGCATAAAATGCATCTGGCAAAATCTAACACTCATTCATGGAAGAAAATTCTCTACAAACTAAGAACACAGATTATCTTCCTCAACCTGATAAAAAATGTTTATGAAAAGCTAACATCATACCTAATGATGAAATACTGCACACTTTCCCCCAAAAAAGAACAAGGCAAGGACATGCTCTCTCACTACTTCTGTTCAGCATCATATTAGAAGTCCTAGCTAGTGCAATAAGACAAGAAAAGGAAATAAAAGATACACAGATTGAAAAGTCAGAAATAAAACTGTCTTTGTTCACAGATGACATGATTGTTCATGTACAAAATCCCAAAGAACTGTCAAAAAACTCCCAAACTAATAAGCCAGTATAGGTCACAGGATACAGTGTTAATATACAAAAGTCAATTGCTTTCCTATATTCCAGCAATGAAAAACTGGAATTTGAAATTTAAAATGTACCATTAAACACTGCACCAAGAAAATGAAATACTTAGGTATAAATCTGACAAAATATGTATAAGAACTATATGCAGAAAACTAGAAAACTCAAATGAAAGAATTCAAAGATTACCTAAATAAATATAGAGATATTCCATGTTCATGGACTGAAAGACAATATTGTTAATATGTTAATTCTTCCCAACTAGATCTATAAATTCAATGCAACCCCAATCAAAATCCAAAAAACTGTTTTGCAGATAACAATAAGCTGATTCTCAAATGTATATGAAGAGGCCAAAGACCTAGAACAGCCAACAAAATGCTAAAGGAGAAGAAAAAAGAAGTTGAAGCACACACAATACCCAATTTAAGGATTTACAATAAAAATAGTATAAATCAAGTCAACATGATATTGGCAAAAGAACAAAGAGATCAATTTAATGGAATTGAGAACCCAGAAATAAAGTCCATGAATAGAGTCAACTGATCTTTGAAATATAAACAAAATCATTCAATGGAAAAAGAGAAGACTTTTCAACAAATGGTGCTGGAAAAACTGGACATCTATATGCTAAGAAAAAAGAAACCCAGACATAAAACTTACACCTTACTCAAAAAATTAAATCAAAAGGGAACATGCACCTAAATGTAAAATGCAAAGCTATAAAAGTTCTTTAAGAAAACACAGAATATCTTGGTGATTTGGGGTTTGGTGATGAATTCTTAGATATGACACCTAAAGCACAATCTATGTAAGAAAAAAAGTGCTAAGTTAGACTCTAGAAAAATTAAAAGTTTCTGTTCTTCAAAGACACTGTTGAGAGAAGAAAAAGAAAAGTCACAGACTGAAAGAAAATATTTGTAAAACACATATCTCACAAAGAATTTGTATCCAAATTGTATAAAGAAAAGTAAAACTCAACAATAAGAAAACAAAATGTCTAACTTTAAAAGAGGGCAAAGATCTGAACAAACATCACCAAAGAAAATATATGAACAGCAAATAAGCATATGAAATAATGGCCAATATCATTTGCCAGTAGGCAACTGCAAATTAAGGCAACAATAAGACACCACTACCCACCTATCGCAATGGCTAAAATCCAAAAATGGACAGTATTTATTGTCAGTTGCTGATGAGGATGCAATTGCTAGTGAGGATGCAGACCAACAGGAATTTTTATTCATTGTTTGTAGGAATGTAAAAGAGTCAGCCACTTAGGAGAACAGTTTAAAAGTTTCTTACAAAACGAGACATAGTCTTATTGTGATCCAGCAATCATACTCCTAGGTATTTACCTAACTGATTTGAAAACACCTGTATGTGAATGTTTATAGCAGCTTTATTTTTAATTGCCAAAAACTATAAACAAGCAAGGTATCCTTAAATGGGTGAATGAATAAACAAACTGTGGTACATCTACATAATGAAATGTTATTTGGCCCTAAAAAGAAATGACGAATCCAGTCATAAAACAATACGGATGAATCTTCCATGCATATTGCTTTGTGAAATAAGTGAATCTGAAAAAGTACATATTGCACAATTCCAATGACATGGCATTCTGGAAAGGGCAAAACTGTAGTAATAGTGAAAAAGATCAGTAAGAGTTCAGGGAGACAGGGAAGGATTAAGTAAGTGAAGTCCAGGGAATTTTTCAGGGTGCTGAAACTATTTTTATGATACTGTAATTGTGGATACATGACCATGCATTTGTCAAAAACCACTGAAGTGTACAGGCCAAAGAGCTAATCTGCAGGTAAGCTAACTTTTAAAAAGTATTTAAAAGGTGGGAGGATCTCAGGATCCCGATTTTGCAAAATGTGACAAAAAACAATCCATGGAACAACCTCACTGAAAGGGGTTGGGGGGAAAAGGTGCTGACTTAAATAACTCTGATAATAAATGGAGTCTGTAATACTAAAGGCCAAAGAAGCTGTACATCAGTGCTGAACTCTAGTTAATAAAGTTGTTTCCCAGGCGGGCAGTGGTTAATAGTTCTGATATCACTACTCACACATTCTGGAACTGACCATTAAGCAAATGGATGGCAGATGGCGAGAACCGGTTTCTCACTGCTGGAGTGGGAACAGAGGAGGAGGCTGGACTGATCCACACTGCAAAGGATTGGCACTGAAGACATCACTATGAACTCATGTTTACCTTAACAGAATACTGATGGTTATATATAGAAATAGTTACAGGTATGTGTATATACATGTGTTGGTATACACTCATATACAGTCATCCTCTCTTATATGTGGGGAATACATTCTAACACCCCTGTAGATGCCTGAAAGAACAGATAATGATGAACCCTACGTATACTATGTGTTTTCCTACACATACATACCTTTGATAAAATTTATCATTAGGCACAGTAAGAGATTAACAATGATCCCTAATAATAAAATAGAACAATTAGGCCAGGCACAGTGGCTCACGCTTGTAACCCCAGTAGTTTGGTAGGCCGAGGTGGGCAGATCACCTGAGGTCAGGAGTTCGAGACTTGCCTGGCCAAAATGGTGAAACCCCCATCTCTACCAAAAATACAAAAAAATTAGCCAGGAGTGGTGGCGCACGCTTATAGTCCCAACTACTCAGGAGGCTGAGGCAGGAGAGTCGCTTGAACCCAGGAGGAGGAGGTTGCAGTTAACCGAGATCATGCCACTGCATTCCAGCTTGGGCGACAACAGTGAAACTCCATCTCAAAAAAAAAAAAAAAATATATATATATATATATAACAATTATTAACAATATACTGTTCACAATTTCATGGAAGATTCATTCTTACCATGGATGTTAGCAAGCTCCACGTGTAATTTCTTCTTTACTATGAAGTCAAGAACTTTCACCTTTTCACTTAAATGAAGAACTTTATGGCTTCTCCTCAGCATATCTGGATTGCCAGCATCACAACTTTTGGGCTTTGGGGCCCTCATTAGGTAAAATAAGAGCTACTTGAACACAAGCACTGCGCTAGAGTGACAGTCGTCCTGCTGACTGAGAAGGCTAAGTGACTAAACGTCAGGCAGCGTGCACTGCCTGGGTATGCTGGACAGGGGATGATTCCGGTCCCAGGCGGGACGAAGCGGGACTGCATGAGAGTTCATCACACAGTGCACAGTTTAAAACTTATGAATTGTTGGCCAGACGCGGTGGCTCACGCCTGTAATCCCCGTGCTTTGGGAGGCTGAGGCAGGCGGATCACAAGGTGAGGAGTTCGAGACCATCCTGGCTAACATGGTGAAACCCCGTCTCTATTAAAAAAATTAGCTGGGCGTGGTGGCAGGTGCCTGTAGTCCTAGCTACTCGGGAGGCTGAGGCAGGAGAATGGTGTGAATCCGGGAGGTGGAGCTTGCAGTGAGCCAAGATCACGCCACCGCACTCCAGCCTGGGTGACAGAGAGAGACTCCATCTCAAAAAAAAAAAAAAAAAAGTATGAATTGTTTATCTCTAAAATTTGCTATTTACTATTTTTGGACCATGGTTGACTGCATGTAACTGAAACCATGGAAATGAAACTGCGAATAAAGAGAAACCAGTGTATTTCATTGTTTTGTCAGCTGAGTGAACCTAGAAGCAAAGCTCTCTCCCCCACCCAATAATAACAAGCACACCTAGCACCCAGATTTTGGTTTCTAATGCCAACCTTCAACCAAAAGAACCAGAGTTTTCTTGGAGAAATGGCCAGTTTGCCCATGGACTAGGGCAGGAAACATACAAAACGAGCCAGGAGCCTCCTGTGGTGCCAGAAAGTAAGAATGTGATAAAAATATTAATGACCTCACAATGATGGGGGTATGTTGAAGGGATACAGGAGCCAACTTTCAACAAGAAAGTAACATTGGATTATGACTGTGAGTATAAAATAAATATCCATGAGTCCATATTTATATAAATACATGACTGAACACGTAAGTAAATAAATAGTAAAGAGGGGACAAATCTCCTAAGGGAAGAAATTCCAAATACTTTCTGTGGATACTCCACCCTCAGGGAGGAGGAACACGATTCCCCACTCCTTAAGTGGAGGCTGCACATAGTGACTTCCCTCCATAGAATACAATATAGGAAGGTGGGAGGGTGGAACTCCACAGTTGAGAAAACTGCCAATCACTCCCTCAGCCAGTGATCAAGTCAGCACCAATAGTGATGCCTTACTGATAGTATGTACCCCTGATGTGATATGATAAGAATGGTCTTGGCCGGGCGCGGTGGCTCACGCCTATAATCCCAGCACTTTGGGAGGCCAAGGCGGGTGGATCATGAGGTCAGGAGATCGAGATCATCCTGGCTAACATGGTGAAACTCGGCCTCTACTAAAAATACAAAAAAAAAAAAAAAACAATTAGCCAGGAGTAGTGGCACGAGCCTGTAGTCCCAGCTACTCAGGAAGCTGAGGCAGGAGAACCATTTGAACCCGAGATCATGCCACTGCACTCCAGCCTGGGTGACAGAGCAAGACTCCGTCTCAAAAAAAAAAAAAAAAAAATGGTCTTTACCTCTCTGGTCTTCTTCCTCCAAACCCAGTCTAATCATGAGAAAAACATCAGACAAATCCCAATAGCGGGGCACCCTACTTAACACTGACCAGAACTGCTCAACACAGTCAAGGTCATAAAAAGCGAGGAAAGTCTATGAAAAAGCCACAGCCGCGAAGAGCCGAAAGCAACGTGGCAACGAATGTGATGTGGGGTTGGATGGTATCCTGGGAGAGACAAGACACATTAGGTAAAAACTAAGGAAATATGAATAACCATGGACTTTAAATAATCATAATGTATTGATATTGGCTCCTTCATTTTAACAAATGCACCATACTAATGTAAGATGTTACAAAGAAACTGGGAATTTGTTACACTAGCTTTGCAATTTTTCCGTTCCTATAAAACTATTCTCAAGGATGAACTTTATTTAAAAATCCAAATGGCAGTCACAAAGCATAAATATCACAGCTGACCACACCCCACCTCACAGTAAGTTGCTTTTATAAACCAACAGCTGCTGGTTGCTGCAGAGTCCCTAGGGCCAGGCTCAGAGGCTGTGTCCCCACTATACCCAGGGCAAGCCCCTGAGCTGCCACTGCTGGGGATTCAATTCCCCACCCCAATTAATTTACATGCGGTGTGAGTTTTACACTGACGGAATGAAGGCTTAATGTTTGCCTGGTGTAAAACTGATGTAAGGAGAGATAATTTTAGAGCATGACCTTTAAGAAAGACCGAAGAGGGCGGCTTTTCCATTGGCAGCAGGTGGCATGAGGATCAATAGCTGACGTCTGTCCCGTTGGACAGCAGACCCGCTGGGAGGAGGGAAAGGCACACTGGACACATGTGAAGGACACAGTGACGACTGCGCGATGGGCTAGGGACATCTCTCATACTAGCCTGTCAGGAAGGCCACAGTGCAACACAGGAGATTGAGAGGTCAGGTCAGAACACCTGTCCAGGGTCTCTCGACTGGGCACCAGGAATCTGAGACGAGTTCTTGGCACTGATGCTCAAAACGTCTTTCATACCTCTAGAAACTGACTCTCCTAATCCAGTTTCAAGCAGGAGGGACTCATCTATCTATGTGCAACTGATAGAATTAGAGGGTTCCCTTATGACAGCTAAACATCCCCATGAAGTGAGCATACTGTATGAACACTGGTGCACCGACATTCATCAATGACAGCGTGATCGTTAGTCCACCAGCCAAAAATGCAAGCTGAGGGGCTGGGAAGACAAGTCACTTGCCCTTGCAGGCTCCGTCTTCCCACGCGGACAATTCTACGTAACTAAAGAAAATAAAGCATGAAAGCTTTGAAACCACGGCTGATAGTGCAGGCTCCTCCGGGGAAAGGCAGGCACCCGATAGACCAAGAATCTGGTTTCCCCACCCATCACACCTACAGCACTGACTCAGCAGTGCAGCTGAGGTGATGGAACCAGGGGAAAACTAAGGGGAGGGACACCGAATCATCCCCAAAACCACAACAGAATTTTCTCTACGAACCTCTCCAACACTGTTAGCTAGAATCCTCTGCAAGGATTAACTGAATATAAACACCTAAAGCATAAATAATCCATGTCAATAATTTAGGCGTACAGTAAGATAAAGTACACTGCTCATTAGGCAAAACTACAGACAAAAGAAAATATACTTTAATAAAATTTACACTAATACCAGGTAAACAAGAGGTCAAAGAAAGTTGTTAAATTTCTCACCGCATCCTCAAAGACATAACAAAAGTTAAATAGGAAATTACAAAAGGAAGGTGGTTTTAAAATTCAGAAAATAAAAAGTTATGAAATCATCATGACTCCAGTGTAATTCTATAGCCATAGCTTTACATGTAAACACTGGATTTAAAATGCAAAACCTGTGGTTACTTTAGACCACTGAGACTCAATTATTTATGCTGATTATTTATAGGTAATTCTAATGGAAGTTGATTATTGAATATTTTTAAAGAAGAGAAAAAAGGAATAAATTCTCATTTGGCTAAAAAGCTTTGAGTCTTTTTCCTGAAGGGAAAAAAATAGATTAGGTGGTCTCCTGAGTTCCCCTGCAGCCTAGGGTGCCAGCATGAATAAATAACCATGGTAAGAAGCAAGCATGCTAGCAGCCAAACCACAGACGATAGTACCCAACGCATCGTCCATCTTCAGAAACGAAGCATGTTGCACAAGTCATTTTCCTAAAAACTTCATACTCGGAGCTGGGTTCGGTGGCTCATGCCTGTAATCCCAGCATTTAGGGAGGCCGAGGCGGGCGGATCACCTGAGGTTGGGAGTTCAAGACGAGCCTGACCAACATAGAGAAAACCTGTCTCTAGTAAAAATACAAAATTAGCTGGGTGTGGTGGTGCATGCCTGTAATCCCAGCTACTCAGGAGGCTGAGGCTGGAGAATCGCTTGAACCCGCAAGCGGAGGTTGCAGTGAGTTGAGATCACACTATTGCACTCCAGCCTGGGTAACAAGAGCGAAACTCCATCTCAAAAAAAAAAAAAAAAAAAAAAAAAAACCTTCATACTTGGACTTTAAACACGGGTCTTTCTAAAATGCATTCTAATTAGAGCACATGGGGCTAGATGGGGGTGACTAGCAGAAACTGGGGAGGTCCGAAAATGCCCCCGTTGGAGAACTGACCCTAAGAAAGCAGCAAGAGCCTGAGGAGACCCACGGAAGGCCACGAAGAGTAAAGTGACAAGAAGAAATGGCTATGCACACAGTCCTGGGAAACCAGGGAGAGGCCAGAGGGGGGTCACAGTCTGTCTTCAGAGCAGAACTATAATTAACATCAAACGCTACCATACGCAGAAAATAGAAGCTGATGCCGCCTCTGACCTCAGAGCTGAGAAAAATGGGTCCACATAGGGCTCATGAAGGCCTTAGAAGGGCCTGCAGAGAAGAGGGGGACTACTGTCCACGGAGCACTGTGCCTGGGAGGCAGCCTGGCCAGCAGTCCAGAGACACCCCGCACCCCCTGCCCCACCCGACACGGGCACAGCAGGGCGAGCACCGTTGATGAAAACACCCACTCCCTCTGCAGACAGAACCTGCATGGCCCTCCCGGGCACCTGGCTTTGGGGTGACACATGGGCAGGGAGCTGCACACAGACCATATCCCTCCAACAGGATCCCCCTTCCTCATTTGCATTCCGTTTAGTGGTAAGATTTTCCCCATGGCCTTAACCATTTTCTCTTATTCCCCAAGGAAAAATAATCAATATTATTAGTTGTTGGTGGTTATCCTATGTTATGGGTTGAATCTGTCCTTCCCCACAAAATTCATGGGAATTCCTAACCCCCAGGACCTGAGACTGTGACCTTATTTGGAAATAGGGTCCCTGCAGATGCTGTTAACTAAGATGAAGTCGTATGACAGGAGGGGAGGCCCCCGGTCCAATCCGACTGTGTCCTTAGGAAAAGGGAGATTTGAACGCAGAGACATACATGAACACGAGTAGGACGCCATGTGAACAGGACGCAGAGATGGGGTGATGTGTCTACAAGCCAAGGAACATCATAGATTACCAGCAAATCCCAGGAAGCTAAGAGGGAGGCCCGGAACAGATTTCCCCTCAGAGCCCCGGGAACAAATCCACACTGCCAGCACCTTGACCTCAGCTTTCCCAGTCTGCAGAACTGCGAAGGAATACATTGCTGTTGCTTAAGCCACCTTGTCTATCGTACTTTGTGATGGGAACCCAAGGATAGGAATCCAGCCTGTAATGCGACCTTCAGTTTCACAGAGACGTTCCAGCAACTTTCCCGGGACACGATAACCCAGAAAACAAGTGAAGAAGGTCCCGGGGGACCCTGCCATTGTCACACTTCAAGGTCCCTGTGCCTGACTCATGGGAGCCCCCAGGCCTTCCATCAGAGACCACGCGACACTGACTAGAAGCTCAGGAAGACACACAACCCGGGGCAGGTGAACACTTCATCCCTAATGAGCAGCAGCACTTTCACGGCAGTAAAGAATCTCCTAGCTGTTTTCTTCCTCGTCGCCATCAATTCTGAAAGGCATGTTTTCATAGTTGGAGGACTCTAGGGCTATGATGAAAGTCTCTGTCATCAGGCTAAATATTTGAACAACATCTTAAATATTCAAAGAGAACGTTAGGTTGAATTTCGACTTAAGTGTACTAGAATACTTTAAGGTTAACACTGAAAAGGAACATTCTGTAGTAAATTAAAGATGGTTTCTCCTCCTGAAGGAAAGTGGAGTCTAATTCCTAGCCTCTCATACACGGGCCGGCCTGTGACTTGCTTGATCCAGCGACTGTGACAGAGGTGACACTCTGGGACACGGGAGGCTGAGTTGTAAGAAGCCTTGTGGATCCTCTTAGCATGCTGGCTCTGGGAGAAGCCAGACGCCATGTAGGCAAGTATCACTCACGCTGTGAGGAAGCCCAGGTACCCGCATGGAGAGGCCATCTGAAGACAGAAAGGTGTCTGGCCAGCCCTGGCTGCTCTGTCTATCCCAGCCAAGCATGTGAGTAAAGCAACCTTTTTGGACATTCCACCGCAGCAGAAATGGCATGAAGAAGATCCAGGGAACCCAGCCAACAGCCAGAACCAAGATCCCAAATGTATGGCCCCAATGTAGCCACCCCGGCCATCTCCAGCCATCAGTGAGAGTTCTAGTCACTAGCCTGTCTCTGCGTCATCCTGCTAAATTCCTCACTCACAGAAGCATGAAAGGTGGTTGTTCAGTGCCACTAAATTTTGGGGTGGTTTACTGTGCAGCCATAGATAACTGGAGCACACTTTTCTGTGAAGTGTTTTCTTTCCAGACTCAAACAGTTAGATGGGTTTATCCGGAGGCTACGGTGTAATTGAAATTCCATTAAAGATGCTTTTTAACAAGTAAGCAGGACTAATACATCTTCCCACTGCAAAGCGTGCACTATCTTTGCCAAACCACATCATACTCTGTGAAATCATCCAGTACAACACGTACCCTAAGTTCATACTCTTGAACAGCTGCCTGACTCAAATGGAGCCTTAGTCGGGGTGAGCATGTCGCTGCAACGCTTGCAAGCAAAGCAGGATTCAACCCCACAGCAGAGGGCCGAAATGCCAATAAAAATCACCTTCTGGGGCCATCTATGGGTTTCACAGCTCCGATTTCAAGAGGTATCAGATACATCAAAGAAAATGTGGCCAAAGATCTGGAAATACGGGCTCTTCTGATTCAGCAGGGCCAGGAGTCGCTGCCCTAGCCAGAGGTCAGCCACCTTGGGGTCAGCCACCCTGGCACTGCCCAGATAAGACAGGCTCAACAGAACCTGAGAGCTGGCTCTCTCTGTTGTGTCTCTCCAGAGAAACAGCCCCAACTTCTGTTAGTTGTTTGTACAGACTTCAGAGGAAAAATATCTTCCTCCTATCTCATAAAAATATTCCTTGCTGGGGCCGGGTGCAGTGGCTCACGCCTGTGATCCCAGCACTTTGGGAGGCCAAGGCAGGCTGATCACAAGGTTAGGAGATTGAGACCATGTTGGCTAACACGGTGAAACCCCGTCTCTACTAAAAATACAAAAAATTAGCAGGGCATGGTGGCGGGCGCCTGTAGTCCCAGCTACTTGGGAGGCTGTGGCAGGAGAGTGCATGAACCCAGGAGGAGGAGCTTGCCGTGAGCCAAGATTGTGCCACTGGGAGGGTTGTTTGAGCCTGGGAGATCAATGCTGCAGTGAGCCATGATCACGCCACTGCACTCCAGCCTGGGTGACAGAGCGAGACTCCGTCTCAGAAAAAAAAAAAAAAAAAAAAAAAAAAAATCCTTGCTGGGACGTAAACCCTTTTCCTATCATCATATCTGCCCAAACTGTGAGTTCACAGCCAATGATACTTGGATGCGTGGCCTCTGCTGGTAGATAACCTATGCCAAACTGTTTCCAAATAGACAGAAAACCAACATTAATATGGTTTGTTGTTTTGAGACAGAGTCTCACTCTGTCACCCAGGCTAGAGTGCAGTGGTGTGATCACGGCTCACTGTAGCCTTGATCTCCCAGGCTCAAACAACCCTCCCACCTTGGCCTCCCAAGCAGCTGGGATTACAGGCACACACCACCACATTCAGCTAAATTTTATTTTTTATTTTTTGGTAGAGACAAGGTCTTGCTATGTTGCCCAGGCTGACCTGAAACTCGTGAGTTCAAGCGATCCTCCTGCCTCAGCCTCCCAAAGTGCTAGGATTACAGATGTGAGCCACTGCACCCGGCCTTAGTATGTTTTAAAATTCAAAAGTAAACAGTGTACTAACAGCGACCTGAATCTGCCTGCACTTGGAGGCTCACCGTTTTCATGTGCTCACCTATGCAGTCTCCTTTAAGCCTCAGGTCAAGTCCATGTCATGCTCATTTCAGCAGAAATGTCAGGCAGCTCTCCCTGGCCCACAGCTGGCTCCTGGTAGAGCAGTCAAAGCCAGATCTACCAGATGCCAGCACCCATGAGAAAAGGATCTGGATGGTACCAACCTAATACCCCTCCATCCCCAGCCACCAGCAGTGCCGAGGTCCTTCCGCTGGTGCTGTCTGCATGACTTTACTCATCCCCACTCTGATCCCAGCAGCTGATTTCCTTCCCAGATCCCGTGCAAAACGGCCAGAATTCTAGGTCTCAGGTTGTTCATTTGTTTGTTTGATGTGAAGTTAGACTTCAGTTACCTTGGTGTTAGGAGAGAACAGTGTTTAAATTATGTGTGGCAAGGAAAATTAATTTGAGATTACGAATTCCCTGCAGCGTTCAAAGAGTATCATGGAGCTTAAGAGCCAGTTGGCTGGGTCTCAGTTTATTGACCTGGAGGAACGTGGAAATGCTAAGGGGAAGCATGGGGCTGAAGAGTGCTGTGCAGACTGCCAATCCATTTCCATCTGAAATCACACTGGGAAACAGAAAAGCCTGCCTGCGGATCTGTGTGGGGGCATGGAGAACAGTGTGGGTGGAGATGCTAAAGTTCCACCTCAGACAGCTGGGAGGGAAGCTGAGTCAGGGAGGGCTGCCTGTTGTTCTCTGTAGACATTCCCCTACTGTCTGACTGGTGACAGTGACATTGTATTACGTCTGTAATTGACAGAAGGGGAAGGCACAATGACTGGTTACAGTGAGATTGTATTACATTTGTAATTTACAGAAAGAGAAACACACAAACTGCAAGAGAAATAGATCCCTAGAGAGCGTGGTCCAAGAGGGCCGTGTCCCCATTTCCACATTCCCTGTGGCTGAATGCCCAGACTCTGAGATCAACCCCGTCAGGAAGAAAGTTAAAGACAAATGCTAATCAGAGTTTGGCAATGCTGAGAGCTTCCACGTGCCAGGCCCTGCCTGGGCTCTTTACCTATATGACGTCAATCAGTTTTCACAACTTTCCCATGAGGTGTCATCCCTGTTACAAGTGAGAAACAGAGGCACAGAGACAGTAGCAATTTCCCTATGATCCTAAAGTGGTCAGAGGTACAGCTGGGATTCCCATCCAGGAATCCCAAAGCCTGAGCTCTCTAATGCTATGCTGTGACACTTACAGTTGTTCTGAGTTTTATCAAATCATTCAGCCTCTTTGAGGGTCATTTTTCTTATCTGTCAAATGAAGGTGACAATACCTCCCTCTTTTTGCAAAGAATCAAACAGTATTCCTTTGCAAAAAGGAGTATTACATATCTTTATCATATGTATCTATACCATCATACCTGTACATATATCATCTCACCCAGTGCCTGCAGACAGGGGACTGCAGAGCTACGTGCCCAACCAACCTCATGGGGACAGGGAGGGCACTGGTGAGTGTGGGCAAGATGCCATCAAATCCACTGATAAGGGACAGTTTAGAGAGTGAGGAGTGCACGGGCCACAGCCCCTCTGCATCTGAGGAGTGAAGAGGAGGGTGGTGATAAGGTAGGACAAGGATTGCAATGGGAGATGAGACTAAGAAATCAGGCAGCTCGGGAGGCTGAGGCAGGAGAATGGCGTGAACCCGGGAGGCGGAGCTTGCAGTGAGCTGAGATCCGGCCACTGCACTCCAGCCTGGGTGACAGGGCGAGACTCCGTCTCAAAAAAAAAAAAAAAGGAAAAAAAAAGAAACAAAAGAAACCAGGCAGGCACAGATGGCCACGTGGAGGGGTCAGCCCGAGAGGGCTCTGGATCACAGCTTGGGCAAACAGCATGGATGCAGGCAGCTGCCTTGGAGGACACAGCGGATGTCTCTTTGTGTCACCTCCCCAGGGCACTGGTGTCTGGAAGATCTCCTCGGCCAGCCATGACTTAGATGGCTGGCTGACTGGGTTAACTTTCCACCCACTCCCTCCAACCAACCAGCTTGATGTTCCTTCAATATCTCTTCAATACTCATGAGGAGGGATGGGAGTAAACTGGTTTTCTTTTAATAAAAAATATTATGCCTTTCTCTTTAATTACAAAGTAAGGCTTTTAAAATATCATTTCCAAATAAAACAGTTGTGGGAGGCATAGTGAATGTTTAAAATTTACATCATAAAATGAGTTATTGATTCCTAGCAAATAATACTCCCCACTCAGTTTCAGATTTTCAGCTGAATGCAGCAGGGACCTAGAGCCTGTGCCAGGCCCGTCCACTACATCAGGGACCAGGGAACACTTGGATGGGGTGGGTTTTTATGTGTCTCTCCATTGCCCTCAAAGGCACTGCCAATCTCAGCAACAGCAGTGTGCTGACTCCTAACTTACCAGTTCTATTGAGAGTCCATCACCTGCAAAACCTCAGTGATTTAGTCCAGTGACATGCTGGTGCCCAGCACTAGTGGAGCTGGCATGAGATGGGACCCCTGGTAGCTGCCCAGTGACCCATCCCTCCATTCAGCTTTGATGCCATGGGAGGGGGCTGGGTCCAGTGACAGTCAAGACCCATGGACCCAGGCCTTCAGAGTGGCTCTTAGCATGAGGGAGAAGGGGTCAAGTAAAGGGAAAATCAGCGGGGAAAACTGGTTCTAATGGCTAGTGGGGTGGAGGTGGAACGGGTAACCAGGTCTTTCTTGGTACAGACAGGCATGATAGGAGAGATCCATCCAAGGACCTGTGTTTGACTGGGACGAGTGTGCAGCTTCGGGATATGGGCATGAACTTTGAGGTAAAGACAGAAAGAAAATTCGTGCGCTGTAACAGGTTCAGTGCTCTCTCTACCATATGTCACCATAATATTCCAATCATTAGATCTGAACTAAATACAGATTTAATTTACTGAGTAATGTTTTAAAGACAACAGCAGTGGCCCCCAGCAGCGCTCCAATTTATGTACAACTTCGAGATAAATTACATCTTTTGACTCGCGAGAAAGATGTCTAATTAGGAAGATTTCCAGATATAAAGAACTGTCACTGTAAGGCATGTCATCTCATCACTGTAAAGTCACTCATTAACATATAAAAATGTTCCCATTTAATAAACTGCTTATGTCAAACGAGGTCCTGAAGATGGGATGTGGGTGAAGGTGCTGCCCAGTAGGCGGCTCAGCTGACTCATCACCTGATGTCACCGGCCATGGCCATCCCTCCGCCTTCAGATCGAGTCGCCAGATGGATATTTTTGTCATACAAGGTTCTTTCTTATTTCATTTCATTGTATTCTGATTTTCTAGCTGGCTATATTTCAGAATTAGTATTTGTTTTAGAATAAGATATTAGGATTCTCTTGAAGCACCGGTGTTTAACACAGTTTATCTTTAAGGCTGCTTCCAGGTTGCTGCAAGATAAAACTACCTTAAGGAGTCTGTCAATCAGATGCAACCATGGTAACCAGAGAAAACGGCAAAATGGCTATAATTCTGCAACTCTGCCCCAAATGAGGACAAAACTACCCTGTATCCAATACAATACATATACTGGGTTTTGTAGTGGCATGAAAGAATGCCTTATGAAGTTGGCCCAGTTTGGGAGGTATCAGGGACAACATCTCAGTGGGTTTTGCAGGAAGAATAGGAGTTTGCTGATAAATTTCATGCTTCCTCTGTAGACAATGGGGAAGCATCAGAGGGGACGTAGCAGGGTGGCCAAGTGACGAGTTCTACAGCAGAGAGGGTGGATTTGGAGCAGGGCAGGGATGAGCAGGGGACCAGCGCAGGGGAGGGGATCACTTAGAGGCATGCTACATTGTTTTCAGACCAAATGTGTTTGCAGCCTCACTGGGAATGTGGGGTTAGACCCTACACCAAAAACTCCCTGGAACAAGAGCTGTTCTAATAATGCTAAGCATATGTGAGGCTGTGATGACTCTAATATTGGAACTTTTTTTTTTTTTTAACAGAAAACCAATTATTATCACAGGAAGCTTCTACCACCTCTCATCCAACAGTGTTACCGTGACTGTTGCTAATATGTTGAAAAATAAAAATAAATAATGGAGATCTGGTGAGATGGCTGAGGAAATCACATGTATGCGAGACGGGTGGATGGAAAAGTCCCAAACCCCTTCAAGAAGCATCCGTGCCACTGCAAGCTTTCCAGAGCTTCAGAGCCATGGACTGTCTACTCCTGTTTCTCTATATCCTCTCCCTAACCCTGGTTTCAATTTCCATTCCATTTTCCCTTTATCCATGTACTATTTCACTTATTTATGACTCAAATATGCCAGCCACCATGGCAGAGCTGTGACACACGGTGAACTAACTGGAGCCAGCACCGTCCCACACTATCACTCCCGCCTTCCAGTGAAGGAGAGAACCAGTAACCACACAGCTGGTTAGAGAAGGACATCTGTGTCACAGACTCCCAAGGAGAGGCCAGGTGCCTCTGAAGGCTTATAGAGTAGACATGTCCTTCCCATCACACCTTCGTCACTTGTGTCAGAGCTACAACTAAAATCCAGAATTCCTAATTTCCACCTACTCACTCTGCCTCATTCATTTTTCGGTTTATTCGTTTGTTCATTCATTTGCCTGTTCCTTTGTTCACTGCCCATTCATTCTTTCAACATTCAATCAGTTGTCCATCCATTAACTACACACAGGGCAGGCCCTCTTGTCTCAGCTCAACTACGAGGCACAGAGGCATAACAAGGCTAACGAACAGTGCACAGGTCATAACCAGGGTGCTACGGGCACACTGGCCAGTGAAAGCTGAACTGGTCTGGGCGGCTCGATGAAGGCTCTGCAGAAGTGGCCCTGACAAGTGCCAGCGAATCCCTCCACAACATGCAAACCTGATCACTGACATAACATGCAACACACACTCACATGTTTCAGGGGCCGCACGGACAGGACCCCTGCCCCTTGAAAGTCAGAGTCAAAAGGGGGAGTGGCGAGGAAACAAAGGCTGCATATTGTGTCAAGCACCATGGAGGGCATAGTGAAGTACTGCCGGGTCTTGGGGGCCTTCTATGAAGAAGGTGGTGGCATCTGGGCCTGGAGCCTGCAGGAAAAGAACCGGGGGAAGCACCTTACAGGCATGGAGGGAAACCGTGGAAAGTTACAGAAACCGTCAGGAGGCCAGTGGGGCTGGAGTACAGGGTATTGTCGGATGAAGTCAGCAGCTTGAGTAACGCATTGCAGGTGGAAGGAAATTTTTAAATTTTTTCCTGTATGTGTCAAGAAGCCACTGAAAGCTTTCAGATGACTTTTTATTGACAGAATCCTATTGGTATCTTTAAAGAAGCATACTGGTCGGACCCTCAAGCCCACCGAGGGGTAATGTTGCAAGTAGAAAAGACCACCCCTTGCTCTAAGTGATGAGGCAGATTCCATCCCTTGGCCAGGCCGCCACGCAGGGCAAAAGGTGCCCTGATTCTGGCTGCTGCAGAAATTCGGGAATGGCAACTGAAACCAAAGAGCTGGCCATACAGATGGGGATGAGAGGATGGACTGCAGGGAATTTCTGAAGGAACGGCTAGTGGGATTTGACGTGCATGGGTGGGGAGGTGAGGGAAAGGGACTGCTTGCTGTACATTCCATACATCTTGATTCCATTATCTCTGTGGCCCTCATGCAAGCCTTCAGCTCTACAGGAAGGCTAAACGACTGCAGATTTCCCATCGCGCACATGCCAGAGATAAGTGCTTCCCAATCTTGGTTATTCTCAGTCTTCTGTATCACATACAATGGTGTGATGAGGTCTCCCTTCCGAGATGTACAGGCCTCTCTGCAGGATCAAATTCCAGAACCGGGATTACTGAGTCAAAGCAGGAATTAATCTATAATTGTCTTAATTCTGAAAAATTATCCTCCTGGGGTCGGGGGGAGGGCGCATTTTACATTCCTCTTAGCAAAATGTGAGAAGGTCTGTTTCACCCCAGAGTCAGTAAAAGATTATGTTCTCCAGCGTGTGGGGTTTTGCCTGACATGACAGGTGACATACAACATCTTACTGTTGTTTTAATTGTAATTTCCGCTACCGCGAGGTTCACAGTGTTTTCAGGTGGTGAGGCCATTTGAATTTCTATGAGCTCCCTCACCCCACCCATTTTTCTTTTGGATATTTGTGGTCTTTTTCTTATAAACTTCTAGAATGCAGGAACTATTAGTGATCTGAATTAGAAATATTTCTCCCAGTTTGGTATTTTGATTCTAAGTTTGCATACTTTCTTAGAAATTTTATTTTATTTATTTAGCCATGTAAAAGTTTTTGCTTTGATATGGTCACACTTATCAAAATTTTATAGCCACAAAGACTCCTACACGAGCTGGTAACAAGGAATTGGTGGGAGGTGGTTCTTTGATCCAGATTTAGAAAGATCTCCACATGTATTGTGAAGTGGGAAAAGCAAAGGTACATAGTATACCCTTTTTTCTCTAAGAAAGAGAAGAAAGTGGGCATGTATGTTCTTATTTGTTTATATTTTCATAAAAGAAGTATGACAGGTTATTTCATACGTCAGCTCGGCCAAGCTATGGTGCCCGGTCATTTGATTAAACACTAGTCTAGATGTTGCTGTGGCTGTCCTTTTTAGATGTCATTCATATCTGCAATAAATAGACTCAGTTAAGCAGATTACCCTCCATACTGCGGGGGCCTCATCCAATCAGTCAAAGGTCCTCAGAGCAAAGACTGAGGTTCCCCAAGTAGAAGGAATTCCTTTCAAGACTGTGACATAGAAAGCCCACTTGAGTTTCCAGCCTGCAGAACTCAGACTCACGAATGCAACTTCAACACCTACCCGAACCTCCAGCCTCCCTGCTGCCCTCCAAGTTTCAGGCTTGCCAGCCCCCACAATCAGGTGAGTCCATTCCTTTAAAAAAACATCAGGGGCTCTCTCTCTCTCTTTCTCTCTCTCTCTCTCTCTCTTCCTCTCTGTCTCTTCCTCTCATTGGTTCTGTTCCTCTGGAGAACCCTGATTAACACAGGAACACTTGGAGGATTCCACAAGAAATGAGTACAGTAACTGTGTGTGGGAAGGATGAGGGAAGGGTGGTAACGGGAATTCTCAGTTTAGGCCTTGTTATAGTTAGAAACTTTAAGCTATGTAAATATCTCACCTACTCAAAACAAAAAGTAAAATTTGGGGCAAAATCATCTTTTAGGTATAAAATAAAATAAATGCTATATAAATTAAGCAATAAAGGTTATTTGTTTTATAGAAATTTAAGATACAAAAAAAGAGAATTATCCAGGTTTATTTAAAAGATGAACTGCTCAGGAAGAAGACAATTTTTAAAAGCACTGAGATGCAATTCTTTTAAACATGAACCTATCTACCATATTTAAATCTATATGATATTCTACAAATCTGGTGTATCCTTCATGCATTTGATAGAAGGTTTAATTCCCACCAATTCTTCCACTCCTGACCCCACCAGGTGGGCAAACATAACTTGTAGCAATCTGCAAAGAGGCCAGGCCATGACCTGGGCTGGAGTGGCCAGCCTGTGGCTGGGGAGACTTTCCAGGGAACAGGTACCACCTCCCCAAAATGTTTCACGTTATGTGCGAGGATTCAGAGATGTCCAGGGTAAACCAACACTTTTTAAGCCAACTCTAAATCTTTGATAAAAGCTAAGAATAATGCATAACAAGAGCTTCATCCTGGGAGCACACACCATTTTACAGGAAACTCAAACCCTAAACGTATGTAACCTTGTTTGTTGCAGGGAACTTCCTCCCTGTCTAGATTGAAGAAAAGAATTACCATCTGAGACACATTCCTCTCACTCTCAGAAGAAGGGGCTCTATGGAAGGCTCTTTACTTACATTAGCAGCACCCTGCTATGCACCTGCTGATGTTCATAACACATGGGGCTTTCTGGTCCACTCCAGTGACTGCTGGGCTGGCACCTGATGACGTTTCTTCTAGCAAGTTGCCTTAGTTGACCCAGCTACTGCTCCACACCAGAGGCGGAGTGGGCAGGAGTGTCCCCTGATAGAAGGTCAGTGCCACAGAGAAACACTGGGCGCTCAGTCTGCATTCGGTTCTGGGACACGGAGCCTGTCCCCAAGCATCCACAGTGCATTACCCACAGAGAGGCCTGGCTCCCAGGGCTGACAGAGGCAGAGGACAGAGCTATTTGTTGAAACGACAAGTGCCCTGCTAAAAGAAACTGCATGCACAGCATTACAGAGCCAGGTAAACTCATGGTGAGGAGTCCGTGTTTTGGATTAAACACACACACACACACACACACACACACACACACACGCCTGTGTTAAATCCCAGCTCTATTACAGAACTTTCTGGAGGTTGTTTCCCTTTGCCAAGGCTGCCTTTCCTTACATTAAGTGGGAACCATATAATCCCACCATAAAGAACTGTCATGAAATCCGAATGCAATGATGACCACTAAGGCTACAGCGCCCGTACTGTAGGTAGTAAGTGCTTCCTAAATGCTGGCTCCTCCTCCGTAACTGATGGGAATATTAAGAGACACATAGGTCTTTGGACAGGTCTTGAAGGCTGTCTCTAGAGGCAGTATTTGGAAACACATCACATGGATCTCTTGAATGAAGTTCCTCCTGACCCTTAGGCCTTTCAGGAGTAACGCCAGGGTCCTTCCTGTGAGCAGCTCAGCTGAGTGGGGCCAGCAGGCAGCAGAGATGGGGCTGGGACAGAGCACAGGCACGGCCCTGGGGTGGGGCAGACAGGGCTGCTGGGCAAGCACCCCCACCTCCGCTCCCCGCCAAAGCTGTCTGCTTTCTGCGCCGAGGCCCCTTCTACCCCTGCAAGCCCACCCGGCCCACTGAACCCAGGAGAGCTGATGCCCCCCAAGGAAACAACAGGGGGAACGGGAACAAGGCCCCACATGCCTTCTTCAGGGGGACAGTTCTGGGGCATTCTGTATGGCTCCAGGCATCCCCCAGGCTCACAGTGGCAGCCCTGATAACATCCCCCAGGGATTCCTTCTCCTGCCCCACATCCGCCCCAGCTCCTCACACCCGCTTCCTTGTCCTGGGCTCTGCTTCTGTGCTAAAAACAATCCCAGTGGGGACAGCTGTTTGGAATGCAAAGAGGGACCAAGGACTTGAGGCCCCTCCTGTCACCTCACTTACATCCCTAGGAGTGCAGTCCACTGTCCATCAAAAGCATGTCCCTGTGAGGCAAGATGATGATGATCGCAGTGGACATTTATTACCTGCCAGGCACCAACCTAAGCACCTTATTTTTAACTATTTTAATTCTCACACCAACCCCATAAATTACTATGACTTCTTTTCCAAAAGATCCTCTTTTGGAAACTGAGGCACAGAGAAGCTAACTTTCTGAGGCTGCCCAGCTGGCAAGCAGCAGAGCCAAGCTTCCCACTCCGCCAACCAGCTCCAGAGCCCACTCTCAAGGCAGAAGCAGAGCTGCACGATGACACCAAGAAGAGAACCTGGAGGGTCCAGACTGGCAGAAATCAGGGAGGGCAAGGGCAAGGAGGATGCCAAAAGTTAAGAACAAAGTCAGACAAACGCCGAGGCAGAAGCCAGGGAAGCAGAGCATGTCACCAATTTCTGGGGACATGCTCTGAGTGAGAGGGTTTGAGAAATGCCACTGGCCGGCTGGGGACTGCTTGTTCTAAAGGTGCCTCAGGCTGAAATCCAGCTGGGTCTGTGCTCCAAGACAGGAGTCCTGGCACAAAAACACGGATCTTTGCTCTTTCTGTCCACAGGGCCTGGGTCCTCAGCCCCACCCCAAGAGGCAGCAGAGAAGGGACCCAGGCAGGGGCTGTGGTCAGTGGCTAGAACCTCTGGTTTACTAGGGAAGTCAAGCCTGCTGGTTCCCATTTTCTCCATAAATGACTCCCATTAAAGTCAAATATTGGCATTAACTAAATTTTTGATATTTCATGGAATGGTTCCACAAAAAGAGCACTTTCATTTAGCTTTAAACAACCCTTTCTGCTGACTTCCAAATTCCTATTTCACTTCCCTCTCATCTTCAATTAAAGCTTACTATCCTCCATGTAAACCAAGAAGATTTATGATGACATTATTTAGTGAGTTTTCTTTTTTTAAAATTATAAATAACAGTAAACTGCAGAAAATGCTCCAATTTCAGTTATTCGTTTTCAAGATTTGTGGCCACACACTAAGGCTAAAGCTAACCTCCAAAAGGCACAAGTCACATCTCAAATGAAAGCTCCGATCAAATCTAGTCCTCCCCACCTTCTTCGGGCATAAATTGGAATTTTAAGCCATAGGCCAAGAGTTAAAACTATAGCTTCTGATTTGCTTCCAATGTGATCTGTAACTAGTTATTAATGGTCCAAAGAAAAGTTTGGAATCATGTCACAACGGCCTCGTACACACAGCCATCTGAAAAGTCCCAGAGAAGCCCTGTTTAAATGCAACCCAAAACTGATCCTTCCATGTTTCTTCTAAAAGAAGGAATCATTTCCTGTCGTGTATATAGTTTCTTTTCCTTTCTTTCTTTCTTTTTCGAGACAAGATCTCGCTTTGTCACCCAGGCTAGAGTGCAGCTTCACCATTATAGCTCACTGTCTTGGACTCATGCCGTCCTCCTGCCTCAGCCTCCTGAATAGCTGGGACTATAGGCACATGCCAGTGTGCCTGGCTAATTTTATTTTATTTTATTTTTTGTAGAAACAAGGTCTCGCTGTGTTGCCCAGGCTGGTCTCCAACTCCTGGCCTCAAGCAATCCTCCAACCTCAGACTCCCAAAAGCTTGGAATTACAGGTGTGAGCCACCATGCTGAGCCCATGGCATCTTAATTTTTAAATGTTTCATCTCTTTTCACTATTTTTTCTACATGAGATCATTATTTCATTGAACATATATACACATAGTCACAAGGAGACTTAGGACTTCAGAATCAGAAAACAAATCAAAACAATACAATGTCCTGCCACAAGAAAATAGTTTTTACCTTAAAAATCATGGAGAAAGGAAAGTGCTAGGAAATGATGGACGAAAGTGATTGTGATTGAAAAGAAGATCAGGGGTAACTGGAACAAGCATTCACACGAAATCCGTCAGCACCTAGAAGGGCTCCTCAGGAGTCTACCCACATTTGCGAACACAGCAGCAGCTGCAACACTCACTGCTCTTTTACGGACAGGATCAAGGCATGTAGACGCAGGGTATCTGCGAGGCAGAGGTCAGTGAGATTTTTAATTTCTCTCCTGCAGCCCAGAGCCTTGTTATCGGGAGACCAAACTTCCATTCACTGTCATGGCATTCCGGGGGCCACAGAGAGTCAGGTGTAACAAATAGACAGGGGCACCATCTGGGATGGGTGGAGAGTATTGTCACATTCTGTGTCAGGGTGCAAGGGGTGGGCGGGCTTACCAGAGTGAGGGGGAATCTACAGGGAATGCATGTCCAACCTTGCACTTGGGTTTGAAAAAACATCAGCTTTTAAGTGCTGAATTCTGAATGCATTTACTGAGTCCAAAAATATCTGTGTATGTCTTCAATGTGCCAGGCACTGTTCTCAGTTTAGACATGTAGCAGTGAATAAGACTGTCAAGGCAACTTCACACAGTGAGAGGGCAAGAGATTTGATACATCATATAGGGTATTAGAAGGTGGTAAGCGGGGGAAATGGAAACAGGGGGAGGGCTAGGACCGGGAGCAGCAATGCTGAATGGGTCTGGCCTCACTGAAATGTCAACAGAATGAGAAGAGGGCCGCAGGGCTGCAGCTATATGGGGAAGAACGTTCCGGACTCCGGGAGCAGTGAGGAGGCGTGTGGCTGGAGCTGAGCTGGAGAGGAGGATCCAGGAAGACCGGCTCAGGAGTGGGAGGGGTGGTTGCAGATGGAGGAGTTGGCTTTCAGCCTGAGAGAATGTGGAGTCTTTGGAGCATTTCCAATACAGGAGTGACAGGATTTGGAATGAGCTTTGAAAGTCACGAAAGTAGCTCAGAAGAAGTGGGGTTATGTGGCTTCTGCAACGTGACCTGCAATTTGGCAGAACCTTGAGAAAACTCCAGCCCCAGCAGGAAAATGGCCAAAGGCCAAAAAGAAGTCACAGAAGAATTCACAGAAGAATATTTTCAGCTCCATGGTGTCCTATGAGTAAAACCACACAATTCAATTTCAGCACCAGGTGGGAACCTACCTCCTGAAGTTAAATGGTATAAATGAAAATTTAATCATCATGTTTTTCCCTTTCATAGAATTGTGGCTTAACTTCTGAATTCTGATAAAATAACTTAACATTGGCCAACGAGATCACTCAACATCTGAGACCTAATTTGATACCATAACTCAAATATCTCATCAACTGAAGTTGCAATTAACAAAAAGTCCAGTTGGCAGAGCAGGGCCTGGATGATGAACGATTCACAGCTGATCTGGGGCTGCCGTCTCTACCGCGGGGTCTTCTTTCCAGACCCTCGAAAGTTCACAGACTCTCACACCTGCACACAACTCCCACTGCCCTGCAAAACCGGCTCCCATCAGGAAATGCGTGTGCTCCTTCCTACACGATACAGTGAAAAGCAAAGTCCTAACATACTTCCTTGCATTAAAAAAAAAATAAAATGAGAAGACTCAGTTTTATGTCTACACAACTGCAAAAACAAAACAAAAGTCAGAGATGTGAACTCCAGATTGTTAACATATCTGCTGAAACAAACAGAACAGTTGAATCAGGAATGTGTACAAGCTATACTGCATACAAACTGGCGTCAATCATGAATAAATGAATTTTGGCTTTTTGCATCTCATGTATGGGACTTATTTACATGGCATACTGGCAAACTGGAATGTAAACTAACAATATAAATGATATTGCAAATTGGAAGCATCCCCAAGCTGCCAGAAATAGGAAGAAGGCAGTGTTTTTGTTTCCTACAGTATGAAAAACTTAGTGATAACCCAATTAATTCATAGTAAGGGCGAGAAGACAGCACACTAACCTTTAATAAATTAATAGGATTGGGAGGCTGAGGCGGATGGATTGCCTGAGCTCAGGAGTTCGAGACAAGCCTGGGGGCAACACGGTGAAAACACGTCTCTACTAAAATACAAAAAATTAGCCTGGTATGGAGGTGTGCACCTGTATTCTTAGCTACTTGGGAGGCTGAGGCAGGAGAATTGCTTGAACCCGGGAGGCAGAGGTTGCAGTGAGCTGAGATAGCACCACTCTGCACTCCAGCCTGTGTCACAGAGCAAGACTCTCTCTCAAAATAAAATAAAATAAATAATTAATCAATAGGAGCTGTTTTCCCTTTTCTGCAGGTACTGAAAACCATCTTCTTCCTGCCTACAGGCATCTCCGTTTAAGGACTCACCACACCTTGAAATACAAACGCCACCAACCAAGCTATAAATTATATTGCTTTCTATTCCTACTAGCTATTTCTTTAAAATTTGCTAAAATCTGCCTATAAAACTATTTAAACTTGGTGTCTATTAAGAAATAGGGAGACTTTTCAACTCTAATTTGAGTTCTTTAATAACTATTTCTCTGGGTTTTCTATTTCTTCTCAGGTTAATTTTGGCTATATTATTTATAAATTAAACCATTTCATCTATCTTCAAATATATTGGCATAAGGTTGCTGATTATCAGGTATGAAATCTCTTTTTTATATTATTTTCCTTTTCTATTTCTCCATTATTCATGTTTCGTCTCTTTTATTGTAATCAATAACAGGTGTGTGTACTTATAACTCTTTTCAAAGAATTTTTTATTGCCTCTATTGCTTCTTGGATTTCAATGTCGTTACTTTTCCTTTAATCTTACTTTACTTATTCTTCTTGTGAATGTATGCATTTACTTTGATTAACAATTTCAAATGGAAATTTAAGTTTATCTCTGGTGTTTGTGAGACGTGAAAAGTAACTGAAAACTGCAAAAACAAACACAAAAACTCCTAGAAGCTCCCACCAAAAGTTTACAATAATTATTAATATTTCACAAGAGAGGGTGGGTGTGGTAGCTCCCACCCGTAATTCCAGCACTTTGGGAGGCCGAGTTGGGTGGATTACCTGGGGTCAGCAGTTCGAGACCAGCCTGGTCAACATGGTGAAACCCTGTCTCTACTAAAAATATAAAAATTAGCTGGGTGTGGTAGCACGTGCCTGTAATCCCAGCTACTTGGGAGGCTGAGGCGGGAGAATCACTTGAACCCGGGAAACAGAGGCTGCAGTGAGCCAAGATCATGCCACTGCACTCCAGCCTGAGCAACACAGTGAGACTCCATCTAAAATAAATAAACATATATATATACACACACACACACACACACACAGACACATTTCATAAGAGATAAGAGAACACATCGATGCAGTCACGTGTCACTTAATGACAAAGACACAATCTGAGAAATGTGTCATTCTGAGCAATGCAAATGGTAGTTTCATCATTGTGCAAACCTCAGAGAGTGCACTTGCACTAACCTAGATGGCACAGCCTACTATGCACGCCTCGGCTATATGGTGTAGCCTACTGCTCCTAGGCTACGAACCTGCACAGCATGGTACTGGACTAACCACTGTAGGCAACTGTAATGCAATGGTAAGTATTTGTGCATCTAAACTTATCTAAACATACAAAAAGTACAGTAAAGTGTGATATACCACCACTGCTCTATAGGTGGTCTGTCATCGATGGACCATTACAGACATCATTATACAGCACAAAACTGTATTTTACTCATTCAACAGATGACATGGGAGTCTTCTTATTATTGTAATTAATAATAACAGGTGTGTGATCAATAACAACAGGATGAGTGATATGCTAATTGGGAACTGAGGATGTGCAAGATAAAAGTTTATACTCCAGGAATGAAACACAAATGAAAAATTAAAAGTAATAATAATAAGATGATAAACAATATCAATAGCAACTAACAGTAGTTTCTTGGTTACTTATCACATGCTAGGTAATGTTCTAAGTATTTCATATGAATTTTTTTATTTTATTTTATTTTATTATTTTATTTTATTTTGAGACAGGGTCTCACTCTGTCACCCAGGCTGGAGCGCAGTGATTGCAATCATGGCTCACTGCAGCCTCAAACTCCTGGGCTCAAGCAATCCTCCCATCTCAGCCTCCCAAGTAGCTGGGACTGCACGCACATTCCATCACACACAGCTTTTGTTTTTGTTTTTGTTTTTTTCGTAGAGATGGGGTAGGGGGTATTACTTTGTTGCCAACTCTTGATCTCAAACTTTCCTCCTACCTCCACCTCCCAAAGCACTGGGATTACAAGCATGAGCCACCACGTCCAACTAATTCTATTTTCTGTAGACAGGGTCTTGCTATGTTGCCCAGGCAACAAACTAGTGGCTTTGTTGCCAATCATTACTAACTATAACCTTGAACTCCCGGACTCAAGCGATCCTCCCACCTCAGCCTCCTGAGTAGCTGTGACTACAGGTGTGTGCAACCATAGCAGGCTAATTGTTAAATCTTTTTTTTTTTAATTTATTTTTTATTTTTTATTATACTTTAAGTTCTAGGGTACATGTGCATAACGTGCAGGTTTGTTACATATGTATACTTGTGCCATGTTGGTGTGCTGCACCCATCAACTCGTCAGCACCCCTCAATTCATCATTTATATCAGGTATAACTCCCAATGCAATCCCTCCCCCCTCGCCATGATAGGCCCCAGTGTGTGATGTTCCCCTTCCCGAGTCCAAGTGATCTCATTGTTCAGTTCCCACCTATGAGTGAGAACATGCGGTGTTTGGTTTTCTGTTCTTGTGATAGTTTGCTAAGAATGATGGTTTCCAGCTGCATCCATGTCCCTACAAAGGACACAAACTCATCCTTTTTTATGGCTGCATAGTATTCCATGGTGTATATGTGCCACATTTTCTTAATCCAGTCTGTCACAGATGGACATTTGGGTTGATTCCAAGTCTTTGCTATTGTGAATAGTGCCACAATAAACATACTTGTGCATGTGACTTTATAGCAGCATAATTTATAATCCTTTGGGTATATACCCAGTAGTGGGATGGCTGGGTCATATGGTACATCTAGTTCTAGATCCTTGAGGAATCGCCATACTGTTTTCCATAATGGTTGAACTAGTTTACAATCCCATCAACAGTGTAAAAGTGTTCCTATTTCTCCACATCCTCTCCAGCACCTGTTGTTGCCTGACTTTTTAATGATTGCCATTCTAACTGGTGTGAGATGGTATCTCATTGTGGTTTTGATTTGCATTTCTCTGATGGTGAGTGATGATGAGCATTTTTTCTTGTGTCTGTTGGCTGTGTGAATGTCTTCTTTTGAGAAATGTCTGTTCATATCCTTTGCCCACTTTTTGATGGGGTTGTTTTTTTCTTGTAAATTTGTTTGAGTTCTTTGTAGGTTCTGGATATTAGCCCTTTGTCAGATGAGTAGATTGCAAAAATGTTCTCCCATTCTGTAGGTTGCCTGTTCACTCTGATGGTAGTTTCTTTTGCTGTGCAGAAGCTCTTTAGTTTAATTAGATCCCATTTGTCAATTTTGGCTTTTGCTGCCGTTGCTTTTGATGTTTTAGACATGAAGTCCTTGCCCATGCCTATGTCCTGAATGGTACTACCTAGGTTTTCTTCTAGGGTTTTTATGGTATTAGGTCTCACATTTAAGTCTCTAATCCATCTTGAATTAATCTTCATATAAGGAGTAAGGAAAGGATCCAGTTTCAGCTTTCTACTTATGGCAAGCCAATTTTCCCAGCACCATTTATTAAATAGGGAATCCTTTCCCCATTTCTTGTTTCTCTCAGGTTTGTCAAAGATCAGATGGCTGTAGATGTGTGGTATTATTTCTGAGGACTCTGTTCTGTTCCATTGGTCTATATCTCTGTTTTGGTACCAGTACCATGCTGTTTTGGTTACTGTGGCCTTGTAGTATAGTTTGAAGTCAGGTAGCGTGATGCCTCCAGCTTTGTTCTTTTGACTTAGAATTGTCTTGGCAATGTGGGCTCTTTTTTGGTTCCATATGAACTTTAAAGCCGTTTTTTCCAGTTCTGTGAAGAAACTCATTGGTAGCTTGATGGGGATGGCATTGAATCTATAAATAACCTTGGGCAGTATGGCCATTTTCATGATATTGATTCTTCCTATCCATGAGCATGCTATGTTATTCCATTTGTTAGTGTCCTCTTTTATTTCACTGAGCAGTGGTTTGTAGTTCTCCTTGAAGAGGTCCTTTACATCCCTTGTAAGTTGGATTCCTAGGTATTTTATTCTCTTTGAAGCAATTGTGAATGGAAGTTCATTCCTGATTTGGCTCTCTGTTTGTCTGTTACTGGTGTATAAGAATGCTTGTGATTTTTGCACATTAATTTTGTATCCTGAGACTTTACAGAAGTTGCTTATCAGCTTAAGGAGATTTTGGGCTGAGACAATAGGGTTTTCTAAATATACAATCATGTCATCTGCAAACAGGGACAATTTGACTTCTTCTTTTCCTAACTGGATGCCCTTTATTTCTTTCTCTTGCCTGATTGCCCTAGCCAGAACTTCCAAGACTATGTTGAATAGGAGTGGTGAGAGAGGGCATCCCTGTCTTGTGCCAGTTTTCAAAGGGAATTTTTCCAGTTTTTGCCATTCAGTATGATATTGGCTGTGGGTTTGTCATAAATAGCTCTTATTATTTTTAGGTACATTCCACGAATACCGAATTTATTGAGCGTTTTTAGCATGAAGGGCTGTTGAATTTTGTCAAAAGCCTTTTCTGCATCTATTGAGATAATCATGTGGTTCTTGTCTTTGGTTCTGTTTATATGTTGGATTACGTTTATTGATTTGCGAATGTTGAACCAGCCTTGCATCCCAGGGATGAAGCCCACTTGATCATGGTGGATAAGCTTTTTGATGTGCTGCTGAATCCACTTTGCCAGTATTTTATTGAGGATTTTTGCATCGATGTTCATGAGGGATATTGGTCTAAAATTTTCTTTTTTTGTTGTGTCTCTGCCAGGCTTTGGTATCAGGATGATGTTGGCCTCATAAAATGAGTTAGGGAGGATTCCCTCTTTTTCAATTGATTGGAATAGTTTCAGAAGGAATGGTACCAGCTCCTCTTTGTACCTCTGGTAGAATTCAGCTGTGAATCCATCTGGTAATGGACTTTTTTTGGTTGGTAGGCTCTTAATTATTGCCTCAATTTCAGAGCCTGCTATTGGTGTATTCAGGGATTCAACTTCTTCCTGGTTTAGTCTTGGAAGAGTGTAAGTGTCCAGGAAATTATCCATTTCTTCTAGATTTTCTAGTTGATTTGTGTAGAGGTGTTTATAGTATTCTCTGATGGTAGTTTGTATTTCTGTGGGGTCCGTGCTGATATCCCCTTTATCATTTTTTATTGCATCTATTTGATTCTTCTCTCTTTTCTTTTTTATTAGTCTTGCTAGCGGTCTGTCAATTTTGTTGATTTTTTCAAAAAACCAACTCCTGGATTCATTGATTTTTTGGAGGGTTTTTTGTGTCTCTATCTCCTTCAGTTCTGCTCTGATCTTAGTTATTTCTTGCCTTCTGCTAGCTTTTGAATGTGTTTACTCTTGTTTCTCCAGTTCTTTTAATAGTGACGTTAGAGTGTCAATTTTAGATCTTTCCAGCTTTCTCTTGTGGGCATTTAGTGCTATAAATTTCCCTCTACACACTGCTTTAAATGTGTCCCAGAGATTCTGGTATGTTGTATCTTTGTTCTCATTGGTTTCAAAGAACATCTTTATTTCTGCTTTCATTTCGTTATGTACCCAGTAGTCATTCAGGAGCAGGTTGTTCAGTTTCCATGTAGTTGAGCGGTTTTGATTGAGTTTCTTGGTCCTGAGTTCTAGTTTGATTGCACTGTGGTCTGAGAGACAGTTTGTTATAATTTCTGTTCTTTTACATTTGCTGAGGAGTGCTTTACTTCCAATTATGTGGTCAATTTTGGAATAAGTGCGATGTGGTGCTGAGAAGAATGTATATACTGTTGATTTGGGGTGGAGAGTTCTATAGATGTCTATTATGTCCGCTTGGTGCAGAGATGAGTTCAATTCCTGGATATCCTTGTTAACTTTCTGTCTCGTTGATCTGTCTAATGCTGACAGTGGAGTGTTGAAGTCTCCCATTATTGTTGTATGGGAGTCTAAGTCTCTTTGAAGTCTCTAAGGACTTGCTTTATGAATTTGGGTGCTCCTGTATTGGGTGCATATATATTTAGGATAGTTAGCTCTTCCTGTTGAATTGATCCCTTTACCATTATGTAATGGCCTTCTTTGTCTCTTTTGATCTTTGATGGTTTAAAGTCTATTTTATCAGAGACTAGGATTGCAACCCCTGCTTTTTTTTGTTCTCCATTTGCTTGGTAGATCTTCCTCCATTCCTTTATTTTGAGCCTATGTATGTCTCTGCATGTGAGATGGGTCTCCTGAATACAGCAGACTGATGGGTCTTGACTCTTTATCCAGTTTGCCAGTCTGTGTCTTTTAATTGGAGCATTTAGTCCATTAACATTTAAGGTTAATATTGTTATGTGTGAACTTGATCCTGCCATTATGATATTAACTGGTTTTTTTGCTCGTTAATTGACGCAGTTTCTTCCTGGCCTCGATGGTCTTTACATTTTGGCATGTTTTTGCAATGGCTGGTACCGGCTGTTCCTTTCCATGTTTAGGGCTTCCTTCAGGGTCTCTTGTAAGGCAGGCCTGGTGGTGACAAAATCTCTAAGCATTTGCTTATCTGTAAAGGATTCTATTTCTCCTTAACTGATGAAACTTAGTTTGGCTGGATATGAAATTCTGGGTTTAAAATTCTTTTCTTTAAGAATGTTGAATATTGGCCCCCACTCTCTTCTGGCCTGTAGAGTTTCTGCCGAGAGGTCTGCTGTTAGTCTGATGGGCTTCCCTTTGTGGGTAACCCGACCTTTCTCTCTGGCTGCCCTTAAGATTTTTTCCTTCATTTCAACTTTGGTGAATCTGGCAATTATGTGTCTTGGAGTTGCTCTTCTGGAGGAGTATCTTTGTGGTGTTCTCTGTATTTCCTGAATTTGAATGTTGGCCTGCCCTACTAGGTTGGGGAAGTTCTCCTGGATGATATCCTGAAGAGTGTTTTCCAACTTGGTTCCATTTTCCCCCTCACTTTCAGGCACCCCAATCAGACGTAGATTTGGTCTTTTTACATAATCCCATACTTCTTGCAGGCTTTGTTCATTTCTTTTTCTTCTTTTTTCTTTTGGTTTCTCTTCTCGCTTCATTTCATTCATTTGATCCTCATTCGCTGATACTCTTTCTTCCAGTTGATCAAGTCGGTTACTGAAGCTTGTGCATTTGTCACGTATTTCTCGTGTCATGGTTTTCATCTCTGTCATTTCATTTATGACCTTCTCTGCATTAATTATTCTAGCTATCAATTCTTCCACTCTTTTTTCAAGATTTTTAGTTTCTTTGCGTTGGGTATGTAATTCCTCCTTTAGCTCTGAGAAGTCTGATGGACTGAAGCCTTCTTCTCTCATCTCATCAAAGTCATTCTCTGACCAGCTTTGATCCGTTGCTGGCGATGAGCTGCGCTCCTTTGCAGGGGGAGATGCACTCTTATTTTTTGAATTTCCAGCTTTTCTGCCCTGCTTCTTCCCCATCTTTGTGGTTTTATCTGCCTCTGGTCTTTGATGCTGGTGACGTACTGATGGGGTTTTGGTATAGGTGTTCTTCCTGTTTGATAGTTTTCCTTCTAACAGTCAGGACCCTCAGCTGTAGGTCTGTTGGAGATTGCTTGAGGTCCACTCCAGACCCTGTTTGCCTGGGTATCAGCAGCAGAGGTTGCAGAAGATAGAATATTGCTGAACAGCAAGTGTACCTGTCTGATTCTTACTTTGGGAGCTTCCTCTCAGGGGTGTACTCCACCCTGTGAGGTGTGAGGTGTCAGACTGCCCCTAGTGGGGGATGTCTCCCAGTTAGGCTACTCAGGGGTCAGGGACCCACTTGAGCAGGCAGTCTGTCCGTTCTCAGATCTCAACCTCCGTGATGGGAGATCCACTGCTCTCTTCAAAGCTGTCAGACAGAGTCGTTCGGGTCTGCACAGGCCTCTGCTGCTTTCCCTGTTGTTTTTTTAGCTGCACCCTGTCCCCGGAGGTGGAGTCTACAAAGACAGGCAGGTTTCCTTGAGCTGCTGTGAGCTCCACCCAGTTCGAGCTTCCCAGCGGCTTTGTTTACCTACTTAAGCCTCAGCAATGGCGGGCGCCCCTCCCCCAGTCTCGCTGCTCCCTTGCGGTTAGATTGCAGACTGCTGTGCTAGCAATGAGGGAGGCTCTGTGGCCGTGGGACCCTCCCGGCCAGGTGTGGGTATAATCTCCTGGTGTGCCCATTTGCTTAAAGCACAGTATTGGGGTGGGAATTACCCGATTTTCCAGGTGTTGTGTGTCTCAGTTCCCCTGGCTAGGAAAAGGGATTCCCTTCCCCCTTGCGCTTCCCAAGTGAGGCAGTGCCTCGCCCTGCTTCAGCTCTCGCTGGTCGGGCTGCAGCAGCTGACCAGCACCAATTGTCCGGCACTCCCCAGTGAGATGACCCCAGTACCTCAGTTGAAAATGCAGAAATCACTGGTCTTCTGTGTCGCTCGCACCAGGAGTTGGAGACTGGAGCTGTTCCTATTCGGCCATCTTGCTCCGCCCCCCCGATAATTGTTAAATTTTTTTTAGCGATGGGGTCTCCCTATGTTGCTCGGGCTGGATTCTAACTCCTGGCCTCAAGCAATCCTCCTGCCTTGGCCTTCCAATGCACTGGGATTACAGGTGTAAGCCACTGCACCTGGCTTCATATGAAATTTAATCCTCAAAAAATTTAAACCTCAAAAAAATCCTCAAAAAAAAAAAAATTTAATCCTCATTCTTTAATCCAAAAAGAAGAATGATGGAGAGTAACATTGTTCTCCCCATTTTACAGATGAAATCCCTAGGAATGAAGGTGGTGAGAGCTAGCAGGTGGGTGGTGTATAATGCAAATCATTATTAATAGCCACAAGCACATTATACAGAGTCTTAGTTTTAAATTCAATGGAAGTTTTACTATGTTTTTGACAGTTGCCAAAACAGATCAGGTACTGTGATTAGGCACACGGTTTCTTCCTGCTTATGAGATTACATTCTGAAGCCCTTCTCCTTCCTGTAACCGCTCCCCTGCCATCTGTCTGATGCACATCACCAGCTCATTCATCACCTGGCAGATTTCCTAACTCACTCCTCATGCAGCCACTGATGAGCCTGTCCTTCCACATTCATCCCCACACCCTGGTTGCCGCTCACTGACATACCGCCGCCTGTCACTGTTTGCCAGCCAAACCGATACTTTTCTTAGGAGCCGCTATCAGCTCATTTGTCAGATTATTTTATTCCTTTTTGCTTATTAACTTCCCTTCAGATATCTCTTAGACTTTTTTCTTCTTGTTCTCCTCTGCCAGCCACTTGGCTCATTTGCTTATCACCTGATATTATTCACCCCTCATCATTTGACAGCTTTTCAGATTCTATTAGTCAACATACATAATGTGAATTCTATCTCTTGTTTCTATTAGGTTAAACCCATACAGATCTTGCTCTGTGCCAAGTGACTTAGAATTTGCATGAGGATGACACTTATATTAGAGCATATTCACTATGGCACATGAATATCGGTAATAAAACCCCCATTCCCTTTCATAGGACAGAAAACGTGGGATAGCAGCAGTCTCTCAAAAGATAACACACAACGGCATTTTTTAAATGTTTAAAAATATACAAATAACTTATTCTCCCATTGCACAGAATGGCAATATGTTCTCTCCTAGGTGATTGAAAAGGATTCTCTCTTTAGTCTCTTACGGACTGGTGCACTTGATGGGGATCCAGAAAACAAGATGGGACTAAGTACTGCATGCAAAAGTGAACTGGCCGTGAATAGGACCCACACGCTGGACAAGAGCCCTGTGTCTGCCCGGGAAGGAGAGGAGCTCATTCCTGAAGGTCCCACCTGGACAGGCTGTATGCTTATGAATGTATGCACTTAGGTAGGTAGGTAGGTAGGTAGGTAAATGTGTCTATGCATGTATACACTTATGTGTGTGAATCTACGTCTATGGGTGTGTGTATGTTGCATGGAAGTACACATGTATGCAGCAGGCTAACACTGACAGCACCTACCGTGTGCAAGCCTCTGCAGTATGCACCCAAGACGCAGTAGCTCATTTAGTCATTACAACAACCCTTGCATAGAAATACCAATGGCCACCCATATTCACTGGTTCTCATTTGCCTGGTTGTGTTCTAAGCCTTGCCACCACCTGGGAGGTAGGTTCTATCATTTTCCCCGTGAAATAAATGCATGAACTGAGCCTCATGGGGATAGGGTCACTCACCCAATGGAGGAGCTCTTATGATCCTCATGTTACCAGTGGGGACACTGAAGCACAGAGAAGTTCAGAAACCCGTTCGAGGCCATACAGTAAGAAACAGAGTCTGTGCCCTTAAGCATGTCACATTGCTTCCCAGTAAGGAAAGATCACCTTCTGTGATGCCTCATTTTGCGAGCCAACTTGACGGAGCTCAGAGATGCCCAGAGAGCTGGTTGAGCATCATTTCTGGGTACGTGTGTGGGGGTGTCTCCAGAAGAGGCTAGGATTTGAATCCATAGACTGAGTAGAGAAGATCACCCTCACCAATGTGGGTGCACCTCATCCAATCCACTGAGGGCCCATAGAGAACAAAAAGGCAGAGGAAGGGTACCGCCTCTCTCCACTTGAGCTGGAACATCCATCTCCTGTCCATGACCATCAGAGCTTCTGCTTCTCCCACCTTCCGACTCCAGGCCTTAACACCAGCAGCTCCACCCCTCCTACCATTCTCAGGCCTTCGGGCTCTGGCGGAATCACGCCACCAGCCTTCCGGGGTCTCCAGCCTGGAGATGGCAGATAGTGGGACCTCTTGGTCTTCACAAATGCGTGAACCCATTCCTATGATCCATTTCCCGTATACCCCATTGGTTCTGTTTCTCTGGAGAATCTTCCTACTATACTTTCCTTTTAAGAATGTATAAAAAGACACACATATGTGTGCACACATTCACAGCTCAATGAAGACCCTTCTATCACGAGAGAATGGACATGCGCTCTAAGACACTGGGGGGTTGGGGGTGGGGGAGGGCCTGGCTCCAAATTAGATATTTTAATGAAACCAGGGTAAATTCTTAGAAATTTTCTGAGCCTCATGGTGATAAAAAGACACTGTCTCTATGAAACATGCACAAGTTTCAATGACAGAAAAGGAAGAGATGAGAATAGCTAGTGACCAGAAGGAAACACACCAAGAGAAAAACAGACTGCCCCAAAACAGAAAGAGACTGGCCCAGTTAAAATCTGCATTGGAAATAGTCAAGAGCAGGCCAGACACTGCAAAAAAAGAAAAAACTGGTAAAAATATTTTCTGTAGAGCAGTATTCTACATTTCCCCCCATTTTACTAGATTTTTTCTGTTTGCCCTCCAGATCCACCATACACCTTTACCGCTGCCTGGAGGCTGCTCTTGATAAGACTTCCCTGTTTTCCACTGGGTTCAGACTTTGGTGGCACTAAGGGGAGACTGGAGTGGGCAGGGGATAGCAACTAGGGTATCTGTTTCCTCTCTGCTGGAAAGGACCACTGCCTGCATTCTCTCACCAAAGGCCACCCCTGTCTCAGGCAGTCCTTTTCTATGAATTCAGGTCTCACTCCAGGCCCCAGGGCCACTCCCTCCCTGTGCTGCCCAGGGGCCAGGGCAGCTCTCAGCTGTGGCTAGCCCTGACAGCCTCACCATTTCTGCCCCTACCTTTGTAAATAGTCTCCCCATTAAACTCTCCATTACCCAATTTAAATATGTCACCTGTTTCCTGCTGGGCTACTGAGTATGAAGTGCTCCAGGCGTCCCCCAGGACAGAGTCCCTGTGTCATGATCTGTTTTATAAACTGTGGTTCTGTACAGTAATTTGAGTTTTTCAAGGTTCCACTACTTTTTTTTAAAAAAAAGCTTAAAAATCAAAGAGGAAGTTTAAATTTGAGAAGCATTCATGAGAATGCCAAAAAAGGGACAGAATGATACAAAAAAAAAAAAAAAAAAACTTCACACTTGGAAGATCAGAAGCTGAGATCTAAATGATTAATAATGCATGCTTCCAGAGAAGAGTCCAGAACAAATCGTTCTGTTCTCATTACGGAGTGAAACTTACACTGGCTTCAGACCTTTCCTGAAATTACCAATGCCAGAAAAACTGATTGCTCAAGAATTCTGAATCTAACCAAATTGCTCTTACGTTGAAAGTAACAGATGGCTACTTTCATTTATACACTGTGGGAAATATATATCACCCATGTCCCCATGGTGAAGAGATGAATGAAAATTCAGAATGCAAGAGAGCTGAAGTCAGATAGTAAGCAAATGATGGAGAGTGGAACGGCTGGGCTAAATAAACAGTCCCACAAAGAGGAGGCTTTACAACCTGTGTTCCCCCTATAAAATTAAAATGTGAAGGGGGTTTTAGATGCACAGAATAAAAAACGCCAATTTACTCATTTTTCTGTAAGGAAAAGATGTTAAAATTGACTTCTTTGGGGAGTATCACTTACCTACGAGGCAATGTTCTATATTCCAACAGCGATGGTGGTCACCCAGGGGCTTACTTTCGCTGAAGCTCATGGAACTCTATTCTTAAAACAAGTGTATCTTGTTCTATATGTGAGGATGAGAAGACTTTTATCTTTGGTTTTGGTAATTTGATAAATGTAGGATTGAGGATACTTTTGAAAAATCAACAAGATGGTCCAGAAGTGAAGAAGATATGAAATGTATTTTTTAAAAACATATTGATATAGGAGTTGAAAATCAGGTACCAAGGATAAGTACATGAGAAGATATGCAACCTCTGCAGAGAAAATCATAAAACTCAAATGAAATACTCGGTAAAAGACCAAAACAAATGGAGGCATACAGTATTCCAAGGTCAAGGCCATACAGGATCATACAGATGTTAATTCTCCCTAAAATGATACACAGATATAACACAACTCCAATAAACATCCCAATAAGGGAGTTTTTCATCAAATCCAACAAGCTGATTCTCAAGTCTCCATGGTAGAGCAAAGGCCCAAGAAGAGCCCAGATGCCCTTGGAGGGAAGAGAAGGCTGGGGGCCCCTCCTCCTCACAGGTATCCTGTCGTACAGGAACTACCAAAGCAGACCAAAGGGGCAGAACGGAGTACCTAGAAACAGACACACAGAGATGCAGAAAGTTTATTTACGACAAAGTGGGCAGTGCAGGTCACAGTAAAAAATAGGTTCTGGTGCCACTACAATTGGTCATGCGTAATACAAGAAAAGAGAATTCCTGTCTGCCAGCACATACACAATTTAATTCCAAGTAGATTAAAGGATTAAATGTGAAAAGCAACACTCTGATTCCGTAGGGGAGAAAAAAAAAGGAGGCAAACGTTTTTACCACTTCAAGGTAGGGAAGGATTTCTTAATAAAAGATAACCATATACATGCACAGAAAGTATCCACAGTGAAGGAATCAATAAATTAATAAAGATAACCATAAGAAAAATGACATGGTAAGTCAAAGCCTGGGAGGGGGTATTTTCACATAGTCCACCAAGAAATCAGCGCCAGAAGATATAGTACAAATAACTTTTACAAATTAGTAAGAAAAAGAGAAATGACACAAATGGGTAAAACACAGAAACTCACATATTACAGAAGAGGAAACACAACATAAAACGGGTTGATCTCGGCCGGGCGCGGTGGCTCACGCCTGTAATCCCAGCACTTTGGGAGGCTGAGGCGGGCGGATCACGAGGTCAGCAAATCAAGACCATCCTGGCTAAAATGGTGAAACCCCGTCTCCACTAAAAAAATATAAAAACATTAGCTGGGTGGGCATGGTGGCGGGTGCCTGTAGTCCCAGTTACTCAGGAGGCTGAGGCAGGAGAATGGCGTGAACCCGGGAGGTGGAGTTTGCAGTGAGCCGAGATCGCGCCACTGCACTCCAGCCTCAGCGACAGAGCGAGAGAGCAAGACTCTGTCTCAAAAAAAAAAAAAACACACACACACACACAACGTTGATATCATTAGGAACAAGGAAAATGCCAACTGGGACTGGAGATACCATGGCACATTCACCAGACTGGCAAACCTCTCGAGGCATGCCCTAAAGAATGCGGAACACTTGGGGCATCTACATGAGTACAGGTGCTTTGCAAAAACCACGTGACATCATTCCATCAATCACCCTGCCCGTGACCCAGCAATTTCATGTCCAAGTGAGTGCCCTGGAGGAACCCACGCCTGTGTACCTGAGGAGACAGGCATTTAAACATTCACAGCAACAGAGGTCACAGTAGCAAAATATTATGTACATGGACCATGTAGCCACTGAAGGAGAACAGACAAATATATTGCGATCTATTCACACCATGGAATATGGTAACAACAATCAAAATAATTGATCTAGAGCTACACAGGAACATGTATGAATCAACAAATACGGTGAATGCAAAAAAGCAAGTAATCAAAGAACATAAAGTGTGATTCCATTTATACAAAGTTCAAAAGCAAAAGTAAGCAGTGCATTATTTAGGGATGTGTACATATGTGTAAAAGAATGATGAACCTTGAATCTCTGCTCTGAAGACAGGCAGGAGACCAGATGGGAAGGAGCCCACAGGAGGGTCCTGGAGCGGGTAGCTCACACTTCTGGTGCTGGCTGGTGGGGTCCTCAATTGCCTGCTTCATAACGATACATGAATTCCATTGTATGTGTCATATATTTCATGTTTAATCATGTTTTATTAATAAATATTTCATAATTTAAAATGGAAAAGATGAAACACATTGTAAACATAACTGTCAGCAGAAAAAAAAAAAGCTAGCTTCCTACAGTCTAAATATTTACATAAAGCACTCTCAATGTGGTATTTATCGAAAAAAAAACAGAATAAAAGACAGAAGTGCCGAAGAAACGTGTAAAAAAAGATAAAAAGAGTGACTGAAACAATCCCTAAATAAGTAAAGAGATTTCATAATAACTCACTCCCTTATTTTAAACAATTTGATTTCTATACAATATGTACCTGAAAGAAAATGTCAGAGAAAAATTAAAGAAAAACTGATGGGCAAAGATATCAGGCACATTCGAACACAAGGAAAGCAAGCCCGGAGCTCTGATATAAACAAAGCCAAATTCAAGACAAGGAAACACTAAATTGAGACAAGACGGCTTTATATTATTAAAAGATATAATCCACAGGGAATGAACACTAATATCCCAACATCCAAACAGAGCAAAAGGTGACAGAAAGAGCCACTGTGAATACGAACATGAATACGGATCATGTAGGAAAAAGCTGTTGTGGAAAAATCTGCAAAAGCTAACAGTAGCTGTGGGCCAGGGCAGAACACGAAGGAGCATTTTCTAACCTGTTTCCGTGCATTTTCCAGGTTTTCTGCAATACATATCTATACTCACTTATCAGCAGAAGGATACTGTAAAGACCTGTGTTTTGGTGAGGACACCACACGTTTAAGAAAGGCAAGACTCCTTTCTTCCTCCAAAAGTCACTGCTGAAAGTCATGATTTTTAAAACTTCGTTTTTTCTGTCTCCTGAGACGAAGTCTTGCTCTGTCGCCCAGGCTGGAGCACAGTGGCACGATTTCAGCTCACTGCAACCTCCGCCTCCCAGGTTCAAGCAATTCTCCTGTCTCAGCCTCGCAAGTAGCTGGGATTACAGGTGTGCACCACCACCCCCGGCTAATTTTTGTATTTTTAGTAGATGTGGAGTTTCACCATGTTGGCCAGAATGGTCTCAATCTCCTGACCTCGTAATCCGTCTGTCTTGGACTCCCCCAAAGGGCTGGGATTACAGGCATGAGCCACTGCGCTTGGCCAATTTCAATCAATTTTTCTATCTATTGTTGAACCACACAAACTAAAGAGCAAAACAAATTTGAAACCTTGGAGCCTTCCTTCCCTTACTAATCGGAATGTTTATATTTTGACAAGGAAACACAGACCTACAACAATTTGATTCAATACATATGAAAATCAGGGTAAAATAAAATTGTTTCAACATCATCCCACTACTTATTGTATATCACAGAATTATTCAGGAATCAAAGATAAGGTTCATGAATAATATTCTTCATTAAAAGAGGGTGGATGTTTGAAAGAAAATCTGGTAACTAATAGCCTATAAGGTAGAATTTTTTAAAACCTGGGTACATACAAAGAGTTCCTCAGAATTGCATATTAAATTCACTTTCAATTAGTATGGTTCAGCATTTTATTTTGATGATTTGTACGCTTGGTAATACTTTTTAAATTAACTGTGCCACAGACAGCCCCACAGCTATAATACTTTTTTCTAACGCTGTATCTTTATAACAGCAATTGCCTTCTTTCTGAAAGAATACGCCTTTTGAATCCAGTGACTCTTCATTTATTACTTTTCTTCTATTAGAGCTACCTCAGCATATTAGATTTTTTCTTAATGACTTTTTTCTATTAGGAGACCAGGAAGACCCCAGGGCAAAGGAAGTCCATTAGGAAAGGGGGGCAGTTAGAGGAGGCAGGAATTTCTAAGGTAGACATCAGACAATTCTTGTTAAGAATAGACTGAACACAAGATCCTCCATTTCCTGTGAACTATAGATGAATTTTGATATCTGAACAATCAAGATGATGAAATCTGCAATATCCATCATTAATACAGTGAATTAAATTCCTAACATAGCAAAACACACACCAAATACGTCACTGCTCACTGCACCTCCCACTCTCAGTTGAGGCGTCACCCTGCACAGCTCCTCCCTGGACAACTCCAACTGACCAGAGCACCTGCTTATACCACGTGGAACAGGAGACCGAGGATCCTCTCACCTTGACAGCTGGCTTGCCCTCTCCTGGACCGTAGCAGCAGGCGATTATTCAGCGTGGGGGCTAAAAGAGTCCCTATCACCTCTCAGGTCCGGGAGCCAGATACTAGAGTACGTCCAGGAAGCACTTCTGAAAAGCTAGTCCCTGGACAGGCCGGGCTGCCTTGGGGCAGTCACCCATCTCCTGAAGCCAGGAGTGCTGAAGCCCAGGCTGAGGACGACTCTGAGGCTGGAGAGAAGATTCAACAACCTATTGGTGGCTCCACTATGGCTGTCCCTTCTCCCAAAACTCGATTTACTCCTGGACCCTTGCACCTGGTGCTTTTCCTGTTTCCTGGGTTTTGTCTTGGTTGTTCTGCTGACCTGTAAGGAGTCTACTCTCTCATCTACCCGCCTAAACTTCACCCATCCAATGATATTTGGGCCAAATCCCATTCTCACTGTAAGAGTCAGCCTGGATCAATCTTCTACTTCAACCTTAGTGGAAGCAGCATGATACAATGAAAAGAGCATGTCCTCTGAAATCAGACACGCCTAGACTTCTCCATCCAAGCTTTAGCAATTACCCTTGTATTATGCTACCCAAGTATATAACTTGGTAGTTATACCACCCAAGCACATAATCCCTCTGAAAAGGACATGCTCTTCAAATGCAGCCGTGAACACTTGTCTTGAGTCAATGTACAAAAAGCACCAGGTAGGCACCCGTTTCCTCCCATCTTTCTAAATAAAAATTGCATACATAATTCATTTTTCGATTTATTAAGTTCTAACTTGCAGCAATTTCCTCCCATTATCTTATACAACTTTATGTATCTTTAACATTTTATTGATATTTTTATTTCCCCAACTCATATCATAACCTCTCCTAGAACCTAAACCTAAATACCATATCTTAATCTTCTTAGTTTCCAAGTTCTCGCATGGCTCAGGGCCCTGTGCAATGGATTCCAGTTACTGCGGCACAACAGGCTCTGAGTCTCGTGGCAATTCTGATGACCACTCTGTGCTCACGGTGTGCTGATGGCGTCCTTTATGTATCCAGGACAGATAGAAAAAGGAACTGCTGACCAGGCAGGCGACAGAATCAGCCCAGGGTTAGACACTCACAGGTCCAATGGGGAAGCACCCTAGGACACACGTAGCCAAGCCTCCATTAGCAGCAGCTGGGCAAACTCTTCCCCTTTTCTGGAAATATCCTTAAGCTTTGCTGATCCCCACAATTGGGGATACTAAGTGGTTTATTGTAATCAAGAAATGTATCATGGTCTTGGGGACCAGCTAAAATGCAACTCACTTCACAGCACATTAACCAACAGACGTGGATCACAAGAAAACCACTCCAGCCATAAAGCAATACACAGAGTCTGGGACCCCATCCAGAGGCACATTCCGCCCAGGTCTTCCAGCTCCCAGAGACAGCCCCGCTCAGTACTGTTCCACAGATCTACCACCCACTCAGCCTCTACCTTCACAGGAAGAGAGTCACATTACCCAGACTGGGCTTTGAGAATAACTCCCTCTTTCTCAGAAGCTTCTCAGCCAGTCAGAAGCAGCAATCAGGGAAAAGTTGATTACAATTGTTTCCAGGTGAATTCTAGAGGATGCATTTAATTCTTTATGATTTTTGAGCACATAATGACCTTATTGGGTATCTTTGTCTGCCTTGTTTTTAATCGTTTTTTTTTTTTTTTTGGAGATGGAGTCTCGCTCTGTTGCCCAGGCTGGAGTGCAGTGGCGGGATCTTGGCTCACTGCAACTTCCGCCACCAGGGTTCAAGAGATTCTCCTGCCTCAGCCTCCAGAGTAACTGGGACTACAGGCACCCGCCACCACGCCTGACTAATTTTTGTATTTTAGTAGAGACGGGGTTTCACCATGTTGCCCAGGCTGGCCTCGAACTCCTGAGCTCAAGCGATCCGCCCGCCTCAGCCTCCCGAAGTGCTGGGATTACAGGCATGAGCCGCCGCGCCCGGCCCCTTGTTTTTAAACTTTCTATTCCAGCTTGCCGTCACTTGCAAAAAGTTAAGGTTTAATATCTTTTCAATTAAAAATGTGCCTGATGGATTAAGAGAGTTTATACTTCCAAGTTAAGTGATTTAAGCAAATACAAATAATTGCCATGTTTCAATGAAAATTAGTATTTTATCAACAACTATTTTAAATTTCACTTGGTCTTGAGTGGTTTCCTTATGTTATACTTTAATTAGTCTGTTTCACTCTCATCTTTCTGGTTAGACTATCTTTCCCTGCTGACAATTAATACTTTTAGTAAATTCAAAAGACGTGTATTAGTCTATTTTCATAAACAAGGTGGGAGGTTTAGATTCTTAAGCTGCTTTATGAACATAGCAAAATTCTGCACTGTTTTAAGGATCTGTACAAATATTTTTCACCCTACTTCCTTCTTTTCTTCTGCACTTAACAAATGAAGGCTTCATCTTTAACGTGACCAAACAAAATACATTCTCTTTAAAGAAAAAAAAAAGGTCATGATCTTGACTGTAAGAAACCCCCAAAGTGGATTTATAATGAATTTTTTGAATAAATAATGACTCCAAATACATTTACATTAAAAATATTAACCTTTAACTCACCTATATTTTTAATAGCATATTAAAGTGATATTTGAGCTCAATTCATGGCTTCGAAAGAGAGCCTTGCAGGCTTCCTATAACTCATATTAAAGGTTAAGATGATTCATAAATTTTTTCGACAGACTACGGCAAACATATGACTTTGTAGTGTGACTGGGACTGAATTTCTGATGGGCACAGCAGGAAACATTTCCGTTAGTGCAAAAATTCAAAGACACTTTTGAAAAGAAGTTAATATATGCAGCATAAGATTTTAAGCGTTCTTACATTGAAAAATGATCAGCATAGCAATGAAGAGAGAGAAATAAAAAAACACTAATCCAGGCTGAAGTTCATTTATCACATACTTCCAGTTCCTTGACGTCTGCATGTTACATTAAATACTGCAGTGGAGAAAAACAAAAATAAGAGAATCCAACCAGAATGGAAAGACAATCAAAGCTGGTTTTCTTCAACAGTTGTTGTCTATGGGTTTCCAATAAAATTGAGGCTATGACAAGAATTGAACATTGATACTTATGCATAAAGTAAGGGCTGGTTTCTCCAATAGGGCTAATTATCGGACACCCATTACCACCACTCCGGGGACAGCACCAATGAATCAAACTCCACAGCACTAGAAATATTCTGACTAGTGTCCAGGATAACAGGAGAGCTACTAGGGCTCTTGGTGCTACACACCTGGGTTTATTGGGGCCAGAATTGCTCTCTGTAGCCTAAGAACCACCCAAACATCCGCAGGATAAATGCACAACCCTGGGAACCCTCTTTTTTTGAGAAAAGAAATATGGAAGGAAAAAATTTTCCTCTATTTTGCAGCTTCTAATTAAAAGGAAATCATGAAAGAATTAATTGCACCTAAACGTATTTTACTACGTCTTACGTTGTGCTGCAGTAAGTAGGATGAGCTACAGAGGAGAATGGATTATGCCTTTTAAGGCATGGAAAGAGGTTTCTTTGGTTACATTTTAAGGTCTCAGGTAAGGCAGTGATTAAAAGCCGGTTGGCCTGGGCTGGAAACCTGCCCACCACTTAACCCGCCACACACCTGCCCTGTGCCTCAGTTTCTCTTTTGGCTAGGATGATAACAGAGGTGTCTCACTGGGGTGTCATGAGAACCAAGTGCAGCGGGCATCTGAAAAGGGCCCAGCATATGGCAGTTTCCCACCACGCTTGTTACTGTGGAAGGTGCACAGAAATGGTCGGATTTCTCTGCTGTGACGTCCTTCCATTCCGCTCTCTTGGGGTAAAACTGCTTCATTCTGAGTGCCTTCCCTCACCCAGCTGAAAGGCAGAACACCTATTCCCATTTGGGATAACAGAACAGGCTGTGAGTCATAACTGGTGTGGGAGACAGAGATAGATCCTGCCTTTATCTATTGTTAGTCATTTCAAATAAACTGAATGGAGCCTGCTTTGCGGGTGGTGCGTTTTTAAAAAATTTTTAATTTTTCATTTTTTTAGTTGACTTTATTTTTAGAACAGTTTTAGGTGCACAGCAAAATTGAGCAAAAGGTACAGAGAGTTCCCATATACTCTCTCCCTCCCCAGAGGCACAGCCTCCCCCACTACCACCAGCGCCCAGCAGACTGGTGCATTTGTAACAACTGGTGAACCTACATTGCCACACCATTATCACTCAGAGTCCATGGTTTACATTAGGGTCCACTCTCGGTGTTGTACATTCTGTGGGTTTGGAGAAATGTATAATGACCTGTATCCACCATTGTATTATACAGAATAGTTTCACTGCCCTAGAAATCCTGTGTTCCACCTCTTCTTCCCTCTCCCCCAACCTCTGACAACCACTTATCTTTTTACTGCCTCCACAGTTTTGCCTTTTCCAGAATGTCATATGGTTGGAACCATACAGTCTATAGCCTTTTCAGATTGACTTCTTTCACACTGTAATATGCAAAGTTTCTTTCATGTCTTTTCATGACTAGATAGCTCATTTTTTTTTATTTTTATTTTTATTTTTTTTTTTTGAGACTGAGTCTTTCTCTGTTGCCCAGGCTGGAGTGCAGGGGTGTGATCTCGGTTCACTGCAACTTCCACCTCCTGAGTTTAAGAAATCCTTCCCTCGCAGCCTCCCAAATAGCTGAGATTACAGATGCCTGCCATCACGCCCAGCTAATTTTTGTATTTTTAGTAGAGATGGGATTTCAACACGTTGGCCAGGCTGGTCTCAAACTCCTGACCTCAAGTGATCCACCTGCCTCAGCTGCCAAAGTGCTGGGATTACAAAGCTCATTTCTTTTTAGCACTAACTAATATTCTATTGTCTAATGCACCACAGTTATTTATCTATTCACCTAGTAAAGAACAGGGTTGTGTTTTTTTACCCCACTGCTCTGGGAATATAGTTTCCAAAAATTATTTTAAAAATACAGAGCCGCTTTTAGTATTTCTGGAGGCTGCTCTAATTTGTCTTTGTCCTTTAAAAATCTGCAGGAAAAAAAAAAACAACTGAATCTAATAAAGGTGCTTCTGACATTTCTGCAACCTAAACTTGCTTTACTTGATATCTCCTGGACCTTCACAGCAGAAGACCACACTTTTATCAGTTCTGTTTGTTAAAGACTCAGAAGCCAGGGCCCCAGCACCACCCAGCAACCCCCTGAATCAAGGTGCAGCAAAACCCAGCATTCACTCTGAAACACGTGTCCTGTGCTCTGATGTAGACCCAAATCTAACAGCCATTGACATGGATTGTTAGATGACTTCCGTTATCACCTACTGGGATAAAACCTATTTTGTTTTGGGTAATAAATACTGTTCTATGTCATTATTATTATTATTATTATTATTTTCAAAACAAAGTCTTGCTCTGTCACCTAGTCTGCAGTGCAGCAGTGTGATCTCGGCTCACTGCAACCTCCGCCTCCCAGGTTCAAGTGATTCTCCTGCCTCAGCCTCCTGAGTAGCTGGGACTACAGGTTCCCACCACCACGCCCGGCTAATTTTTTGTATTTTTAGTAGAGATGGGGTTTCACCATGTTTGGCCAGGCTGGTCTCGAACTCCTGGCCTCAGGTGATCCACCCGCTTCGGCCTCCCAAAGTGCCGGATGACAGGCGTGAGTCACTGCCCCTGACCTTCATTAAATTTAATGCATTATTTAAACTGGGATATTTTTATCAGCTTTATTGAAGTATAATTTACATAAAAGAAAATCCAGCCATTTAAGATACACAGTTCCTGACAAAGTACATCCTGATAAACTCATATGGCCATGGAAGCACCACCACAATTAAACCACAGAGCATTCCACGTCCCCAGAGTTTCCCTTGTGCTTCCCTGTAGCCATTCTCTTCCCACACCCCAGCGCCAGGTAACCACTCATCTCTCCTCCATCACTAGAGTTTCATAAAAATGGAATCATACAGTATGCAGCCTTTTGCGTCTGGCTTCTTCTATTTAGCCAATTGCTTCTGAGATTCACCCACATTACATGTATCAACAAGGAGAATCTTTTTAATCCCAGAAATACTCTGGCTGGAAAGTAGAAAACTATTCAGCAAAAGCTACTGTAGAAAAACACTCCAAGATGATTAAGAACTGTATTCCACCTCTCTCAAATGACACCCTTGAACAACAAGGGATTCCTATTTTAGGATAGAAAGGAGATTGCTAACTGATGGATACAATACATTTATTTTTTAATGTCTTGCTAGCTAAAGACCATTAAAGATACGCAGAGAGAGATGACATCAGAAAAAGTGGCAAAGACCTAAAAATTCACTCCTGCATAAGAGGAAAAAATAACGGAATGAAATGGTTAGAATCAACTTGCTCACACCTCTGGAAATTAACCAAAGACCTGCAGCAACCTTAGAAGCACTTCTTCAAGATGAAGAGCTGAATCTCGGTAAGAACAGTAGGATTTGGGGCATTTTGGCTTGCCCTAGTCCCATCCTCCATTCCTCATCTCTACAGTACCCTTGAAAAATTACAACTCACACGCCTGGTGCAGCCTGGAAGCCACTTGAGGGAAGGGAACAAAGCTGGATCTTCTCCAAAGTCCCATTCCCAAATAATTCTCATGATGTGACCATTCTGGTGATTCCCTAGAAGACCATACTTACAAACCTAGTTGCATTTGACCTGACCCTGAGCTCATCCAGTGTGAACAGTCTTTTCCCCGGGGGAGATTATCGAATACATTCATAGGCAAGTGTTTTCACTCTGCAGGTGCCTAATCAGTAGATAATAGTTGGGGCAAACAATGTATTAATCTAAACACTTTTTAAAAATCCTGGGGAATAAGATGCCATAGGGCTTTTGAAACACCCCAACATATCTCTGGGAATACAGAGTGCCACATACATGCACAGGGTTGTGCATATGCCCAGGAAAGCCCTGAGAAGGCTCCAAGCTCTCAGATGACAACTGCCTTGCAGAATGTTGAAGGTGTGCCGCAAGAGTCATACAGACTCCCTTGTCAAAGGCTGGGAGATGTACTGGCTCCAAGCATTTAAAGAAATCTCTGTCCAGTAACTAGGTAACTCCTAAACTAACTTGGTAGACAATTCAGCAGCCACACATGACAAAGGATAGACTTTACAGAATTCGTTCAGAAAAGACATTAACAATAAACTATGGTGCACAGGAAGAATTCGCTTTCTAGAGGCACCATATTGTAGTATTGAAAATGTCCGCCGGGCGCGGTGGCTCAAGCCTGGAATCCCAGCACTTTGGGAGGCCGAGACGGGCGGATCACGAGGTCAGGAGATCGAGACCATCCCGGCTAACATGGTGAAACCCCGTCTCTACTAAAAATACAAAAAACTAGCCGGGCGACGAGGCGGGCGCCTGTAGTCCCAGCTACTCGGGAGGCTGAGGCAGGAGAATGGCGGGAACCCGGGAGGCGGAGCTTGCAGTGAGCTGAGATCCGGCCACTGCACTCCAGCCTGGGCGGCAGAGCAAGACTCCGTCTCAAAAAAAAAAAAAAAAGAAAAAGAAAATGTCCAGTTTTCAACAAAAAAAAGAGAGAAATATGAAGATACAAGAAAGCATGGCCCATATACAGACAAAAAACAAAAAAGCAATCAATATAAGTGATCCCTGGCCAGGCACAGTGGCTCATGCCTATAATCCCAGCACTTTGGGAGGTTGAGGTAGCCTGATCACTCCTGAAGTCAGGAGTTTGAGACAAGTCTGGCCAACATGGCGAAACCCCGTCTCTACAAAAAATACAAAAACTAGCTGGGAGTGATGGCACATACCTGTAATCCCAGCTACTCAGGAGGCTGAGGCACAAGAACTGCTTGAACTCTGCCAGGAGGCAGAGGCTGCAGTGAGCCAAGATCATGGTGCTGTACTCCAGCCTGGGCAGCAGATTGAGACTCCATCTCAAAAAAAAAATAAAAACAAAACCAAAAACAAAATATACATATATCACATGTACCTATCTCATACACACACACACACACACACACACACATATATGATCCCTGAGAAAGGCATGGTGGACTTAGAAGATAAAGACTTCAAATCAGTTATTTAAACATATTAAAAGAGCTAAAGCAAACTGTCTAAAGAACTAAAGAAAAAGATGACAATGATACCCCCCAAATACAGAAAATTAATAAAGAGATAGAAATTATAAGAACCAAATAGGGCTGGGCATGGTTGCTCATACCTGTAATGCCAGCAATTTGGAAGACTGAGGCAGGATGACTGCTTGAGGCCAGGAGTTTGAGACCAGCCTGGGCAACATAGCAAGATCCTATCACTACCAAAAAATACACAAAAATTAGCCAGGTGTGGTAGCATGCACCTGTAATCTCGGGGGCTGAGGCAGAAGGGAGGATCCCTTGAGCCCAAAAGTTCGAAGCTGCAGTGAGCTATGATCATAGCACTGCACTCTAGCCTGAGAGACAGAACAAGACTCTGTCTGAAGAAAAAGAACCAAATAGAAATTATAGAATGAAAAGTATAATAGCTCAAATAAAAAACTCTCGACAGGGGTTAAACAGCAGATTTGAGTAGGCAGAAGAAAGAATCATCAGTTAACCTAAAAATAGGTTAACTGAGATTATCCAGTCTGAGCAGCAGAATAAACAATGAAGAAAAATGAACAGATCTTAAGAAGTGTGTGAGCCATCATAAAGCATACAAAAGTGCATGTGATGGAGTATCAACAGGAGAGGAGAGAAAGTTAAAAGAGCAGAAAATACATTTGAAGAAACTATGGCCAAAAACTTCCCAAATTTGACAAAAGACAAGAATCTACACATCCAAGCTCAATGAAATCTAAGTATAATAAACGCAAAGAGATCCATACCTAGACATATCATAATCAAACTGTCAAAAGCCAAGGCCAAAGAAAGAAGCTTGAAGGCAAAAGATCAGTGACTTACCACATACAAGGGATTCCAATAAGATTAACAGCTAGTTTCTCATTAGAAAACATGCAGGACAGAAGGCAGTGCAATGGCAAGAAGAAAAAAAAAAAAAGTGTAAACCAAGAATTCCATATCCAGCAAAACTATCCCTGAAAAATGAAGAAAAAAATCAAGACATTACCAGATAAGCCAAAGCTGAGATAATGTCTCTATAGAATCTGTCCTACAACAAATAGTAAAGGAAGTCTTTTAGGCTGAAATTAAACATACACACACACACACCCATGCACACGAGCATGTGCAAAACTAGATAGATAGTAAATTAAACTCACATAGACATAAGAAGCATGAGTAAAGGTAACTACAGAGATGCTGTGGTTTGCATGTGGTTTGTCCCAGTCAAAACTCAGGTTGAAATTTAATTGCCAGTGCAACAGTGTTTGGAGGTGGTGTCTTTAAGAGATGACTAACTTAAGTTGGATTAATGTCTTTCTCACAAGACTGGGTTAGTTCTCTGCAGAAATGATTAGCTTTGGTAAGAGTTAATTGTTACAAAGTGAGGTTGCCTCTCATGTTTTTCCCTTTTTGCATTTCCCTTTATCTGTCATGTTTTGAGCAAGCACAAGGCCCTCACCAGAAGCCAGCAGATGCGACTGTCCAATCTTGAACGTCCCAGCCTGCAGAACCATGAGCTAAATAAACCTATTTTTTTTAAATAAATTACCCAATCTCAGGTATTCTGTTACAGTAACATACAAAAAAAAGGTAAGACATACAGAAAACAAATAGCATACTAGGAGACATAATAATCCCCCATCAGTAATTACACTAAAAAATTAAATTCTCCAATTAAAAGGCAGAAATTGCAGAATGGATTTTAAAAACATGATCCAATTACACACTGTCTATAAGAGATTCACTAGAGTTTGTCAGTAAAAAGGCAGAAAATGATATACTGTGCAAAAGCTACCCAAAAGAAAGTTTGAGTAACTATCCTAGTGTTAGACAAAATCATCTTTAAGACAAAAATTATTACCAGAAATAAGGACATTTTATAATGATAAAGGCTTAATCATTCAAGAATATAGAACAATTATAGACATATTTGTACATAACAATTGTGCCAGAGTAGCAAAGAATTAGCAAAGAACAACATTCTGAACAGCTGAGCTGGTAGCTCTATACTGAAAAATGAGAAATGTCATTTGCCTAAATTATTGACAACCAGAAGACAGCAACCAAGATCAAATGCACCCTGGAAACGCACAGGTTTTCTATCCTGGCTGCACATTGAAATGATCCACGGAGTCTAAAACTACAGATACCTGGGCCCTATGCCAAGAAGCCCTGATTTCGTGAGTCTGAAGTAACAGTTGTTAAAGTGCCCCCGGTGTTCTGAAGTGCAGGCAGGATAAGGAGACACAGGCCGTGGGCTCTGGAACATACAGCCTGGGTTTCAACCTGAGCTCTGCCTCTTACTTGCTCCAAAAGACCTTGAACATGACTGAACCTTGCCGTACCCACATTGCAGAAGAGTGTCTGGAACACAGTGAGTATTGTTAATAAATGTTAGCCATTACTGTCATTGTCATCATCATGATCATCTGTCATCATCATCATTTGCCCAGGACAGGCACAACTTGACGTACCTCTGAACCCTCCCAATGGACACTGAAGTTGGGGAAGAAAGAGACAAACGGCAGCTTTACCTGGTGGAAAATAAGCTCTTCCCTCTTGAACCTGCTTCATCCCCCAGGAAGACTAAAGCGGATCCTGCCAGTCAGCACAACAGAGCTCCCACTTTCAAAGATGGCCTTCACATTCTGGACCGGCATACTGGGGTGGGGTTTAGGCAAGGTAAACTGTGCCACCCTCCCATACCACCACACGCCCCTGCACACACACACACACACACACACACAAGAAACCAATTAATCCAACAACGCCAACTTTCTATCTTCATTAACACAGTCCTTCTTTTGTAAATATAAATAGGATGATGAAAGATGGCCTGATACTGAATAGGAAAAAATAGCATGAATAATGACCTAGATTATTAAAGACACCAATCAACCTGTGGGGGAGGTGAGCGTATCTGATAAAATTCTAATTAATATACTTGAAGGAGACTGCACCCATCAAATGAGTTCCATAAAATGTGAACACATTGCTATGAAAAAAAGCAATTAGAGAAAAACACAGTTCTTAGAAAATAACATAGCTGTCTGACAAAATAAAAAATTCAACAGAAGGATCAAGCAGTAGAATGGATACAGCTGAAATCCAAAGTAGTTATCTAGAAAATAAAACAGAACCCCAGAAAGTAAAGAAAAAGAGAAAGAAAATGTTAAAAATCCCATAGGATCAATTTAGAAGGTAGAGCATCTATCCACTAGGAATTCAAGTAAGAGACGGCAAAAACAAACAAACAAATAAATAAGAGATACAATCAAAGAATTAATGGAAGAAATTTCCCCAATCAATTTTTCATGAACTATCCAACAGACAAATAATTAAAACTAGTCTAATAATGCACTATGGTATGTGATAAACAAGTATGAGATCAATATACATAATTTTTCCAAAAATTATAGCAGAAAATACAGTTGGTTCTTGAACAGCACAGGTTTGGACTGCATGGGTCCACTTATACATGAATCTTCTACCTCTGCCACCCCTGAGACAGGAAGACCAACCCCTCCTCTTCCTCCTCCTCCTCAGCCTACTCAACTGATGACGATGAGGATGAAGGCCTTTATGACGGTTCACTTCTGCTTAACCAATAGTAAATACATCTATTTCTTAGGACTTTTTGAAATGATATTTGCTTTTCTCTAGCTTACTTTATTGTAAGAATACAGCATACAATACATCTAACATACAAAATATGTGTTAATTGACTATGTGATCGGTAAGGCTTCCAGTCAGCAGTTGCCTATTTGCAGTTAAGTTTTTGAGGACTCACGCATTATACGCAATTTTTCAACTACATGAGGGGTCAGCGCCCCTAACTGCCATGTTGTTCAAGGGTCAACTGTATATCCCCATCTCTAAATATTATACACATTATTTTTCCAGGAATTAATCTATAAAATCAATGCAATCACAAAATCAAATCATGACCACACTTTACAAATTCATTCTAAATTTATTGAAGAATGCAGAGAAGTAGCAAAAAACATGTGAAAAATGGAAGAATGACTTATTATAAAGCTGGACTAGTTAAAACAATGTAGTATTGTCTTAGAAATGAACTGACAGATTCATTACACAAAATAAAGATTAATAAACAGACCCATATCTAGCAGTGAGGTGGCGGAAAACACTTCAAACGGGAGAAGAAATATTGAATTGTTGAAAGAAATCTTGGGAAAATGGCCATCCATTAGGAAAAGATAAAGTTAGAGCCTTACTTGATACCATATGTAAAAATAAGTTTTGATTCAATTAAACATAAAAAGAAAAACGAAACATTTTAGAAACACACAGGTGAACAATTTCAGAATTATGGTCCAAGAGATCTTTTAAACTAAAGAAAGAGACCCTAGAAGTCATATTTAAAAAAAAAAAAAAAAAAAAAAAAAAGCTGATTTTCCAAGATAAAAAAACTAGCACTTGTGTATTTTTTAAAAAGACACTTCGTTAAAAATTAAAAGACAAATATTTTCTCCCATTCTGTAGGTTGCCTGTTCACTCTGATGGTAGTTTCTTTTGCTGTACAGAAGCTCTTTAGTTTAATTAGATCCCATTTGTCAATTTTGGCTTTTGCTGCCGTTGCTTTTGGTGTTTTAGACATGAAGTCCTTGCCCATGCCTATGTCCTGAATGGTACTACCTAGGTTTTCTTCTAGGGTTTTTATGGTATTAGGTCTAACATTTAAGTCTCTAATCCATCTTGAATTAAACTTCGTATAAGGAGTAAGGAAAGGATCCAGTTTCAGCTTTCTACTTATGGCTAGCCAATTTTCCCAGCACCATTTATTAAATAGGGAATCCTTTCCCCATTTCTTGTTTCTCTCAGGTTTGTCAAAGATCAGATGGCTGTAGATGTGTGGTATTATTTCTGAGGATTCTGTTCTGTTCCATTGGTCTATATCTCTGTTTTGGTACCAGTACCATGCTGTTTTGGTTACTGTAGCCTTGTAGTATAGTTTGAAGTCAGGTAGCGTGACGCCTCCAGCTTTGTCCTTTTGACTTAGGATTGTCTTGGCAATGCGGGCTCTTTTTTGGTTCCATATGAACTTTAAAGCAGTTTTTTCCAATTCTGTGAAGAAACTCATTGGTAGCTTGATGGGGATGGCATTGAATCTATAAATAACCTTGGGCAGTATGGCCATTTTCACGATATTGATTCTTCCTATCCATGAGCATGGTATGTTCTTCCATTTGTTTGTGTCCTCTTTTATTTCACTGAGCAGTGGTTTGTAGTTCTCCTTGAAGAGTGAAATCTACTCATCTGACAAAGGGCTATTATCCAGAATCTACAAAGAACTCAAAAAAATATACAAGAAAAAAACAAACAACCCCATCAAAAAGTGGGCAAAGGATATGAACAGACATTTCTCAAAAGAAGACATTCATACAGCCAACAGACACATGAAAAAATGCTCATCATCACTCGCCATCAGAGAAATGCAAATCAAAACCACAATGAGATACCATCTCACACCAGTTAGAATGGCAATCATTAAAAAGTCAGGCAACAACAGGTGCTGGAGAGGATGTGGAGAAATAGGAACACTTTCACACTGTTGGTGGGATTGTAAACTAGTTCAACCATTATGGAAAACAGTATGGCAGTTCCTCAAGGATCTAGAACTAGATGTACCATATGACCCAGCCATCCCACTACTGGGTATATACCCAAAGGATTACAAAACATGCTGCTATAAAGTCACATGCACACATATGTTTATTGCGGCACTATTCACAATAGCAAAGACTTGGAATCAACCCAAACGTCCATCTGTGACAGACTGGATTAAGAAAATGTGGCACATATACACCATGGAATACTATGCAGCCATAAAAAAGGATGAGTTTGTGTCCTTTGTAGGGACATGGATGCAGCTGGAAACCATCATTCTTAGCAAACTGTCACAAGAACTAAAAACCAAACACCGCATGTTCTCACTCATAGGTGGGAATTGAACAATGAGATCACTTGGACTCGGGAAGGGGAACATCGCACACTGGGGCCTATCATGGGGGGGGGGGGAGGGATTGCATTGGGGAGTTATACATGATATAAATGATGAATTGATGGGTGCTGACAAGTTGATGGGTGCAGCACACCAACATGACACAAGTATACATATGTAACAAACCTGCACGTTATGCACATGTACCCTAGAACTTAAAGTATAATAAATAAATAAATAAATAAACAAATAAATATTAAAAGACAAACTGACAAGACAAACTGGGATCAAATATTAGTCACTTAAAACAGAAAAGTATTATGATAAGAAAAAAAAACGCAAAAAAATAATAAAAATAAGGAAATGAAGTGACACCCCCCAAGGAGGGCCAGTGGCGGTGAAGGAGAGGTTTGAAAGACTAGAAGGTAAGGAATTGGTATATTAATAATATGGTTCAGGCCGGGCGCGGTGGCTCAAGCCTGTAATCCCAGCACTTTGGGAGGCCGAGACGGGCGGATCACGAGGTCAGGAGATCGAGACCATCCTGGCTAACACGGTGAAACCCCGTCTCTACTAAAAAATACAAAAAACTAGCCGGGCGAGGTGGCGGGCGCCTGTAGTCCCAGCTACTCGGGAGGCTGAGGCAGGAGAATGGCGTGAACCCGGGAGGCGGAGCTTGCAGTGAGCTGAGATCCGGCCACTGCACTCCAGCCTGGGCGACAGAGCGAGACTCCGTCTCAAAAAAAAAAATAAAATAAAATAAAAATAAAAATAATAATAATATGGTTCAATATACTGAATCATGTCGGGAGGAGGAAGGAACCAAAGGAACCTGAGTTTAGGTTTTAGAACAAGGCAACTGAAGGATAGGGAGAAACATTCCTAATGAGATAGGGGAGCAAAAAGAAATCAGTTTGGGTTTGGAGTAGATTGAACTGGAGTCCCTGCAGGCTAAATGCTAACATGGAAGCCCCTCTGGTTTAGTCTCACTAGGCAGATTCACTTGAGTTAACAGAAAACTAAACTACAGACTTCGTGTGAAATTATAAGATTTTGTTGTGTTTTTGTTTCGCTTTCTTTTCATTCTCTTTTCTTTATTTTGCTTTCTTTTTATTTTTACTGTCTCCTACTTGAGTTGCTTTATTGAATCTTCCTTTGCAGACAAATAAGAATTTTATAATTGTTTGGATTTAAATGGTTATTTTCAAATTGCTTAAGGGTATTAGAAAACAACTTCTTTCCTTGCAATTTTTAAAGTGTCCCTTTCTCATTGCTTACATGTTAATACATTCACACAACAAAGTAATATGCAACTGTTTAAAACAGGTTGTACTGCGAAATATTTAGTGAATGGAGCAACAGTCATGAAATACTCCTAAGCAGAAAAAAAAGGCAGGTTACAAAATAGTTAGGTGCACTCTGATTCTAATTTTCATAAAAATATGTATGCATCTGTGTATGCACAGGGAAAAATGGAAGGCAAAACAGCAAAAATGTAATTACGTCTATCTCTAAATGTTGGGATTTGGGATAATTTTTAAAAATTGTCTTATTGTGTTTTTATGCATTTGCTAAATTCAAAACAATGAATATTTAATATACTAGCGTTTAAAATTTTAAAAAAAGAAATCTCACACATCAATGTCACACAGTCTCACAGAAAAAATACGTACAAGCAATGCACGGAAGAAATTCAAATAGAGAGTGGAATCTTACTATTTGCTTTGTTTCAGTTCCATCTAGTCTTTGTTTCCTTTCTCCTGTTTTCTGCCGTCTTTTGCATTAAATGGATATTTTTTATGATTCCATTTGATTTCCTTTGTTTCTTAGCCAACTCTTTGGGGTTTTTGGTTTTATTTTAGTGGTTGCTTTAGGCTTTACAGGATACAACTTTAATTTATCATAGTTTACCTTCAGGTGACATTAGACTTCATCATGTCTAGTCTAAGAATCTTACATTGTATACTTCCATCCTCCCTCTAGTATTTTCATACAATTACTTATATAAATGTTATAAACCCTATAATACATTGGTGTGGTTTTTTTTTTTTTTTTCCCTATTTTTGGTTCTTTGTATGCATTGAGCTTCTTGAATCTGTGGGTTTCTAGTTTTTATTCCATTTTGAAAAAAAAAATTACTACTATTTCTTCAAGTATTTTTTCTGTTTGCCCTCACTCCTTATTCCACATATATTAGTGATTCTGGAAATTATTCCACAAAGCTCTCTGATTTTTTTTCATAGTTTTGTTTAAAAAATGCTTTTTTTCTATGTTCTTCATTTTGGAGAATGCACATTGCATTGCAATGCCTGTAAGTCCACTAATGTTTTTTCTTGTTCCAAATCTGCCATTAATCTCATCCAGAGATTTTTCTCTCTCTTACATTGTAGTTTTCATCAGTGGAAGTTCAACTGGGTTTTTTTAGACCTCCATGTGTCTAACTTTTGGAACATATAATTTTAATAACTGTTTTAATGTCCTTGTCTGATAATTCTAATATCTGCATCAATTTTGTAGCAGTTTCAATGGGTTTATTTTTCTTGTCTCTTTGAACCATAGTTTCCTGCTTCTTTGCATGCCTAGGAATCTTTGATTAGATGCTAGGCATTAGGAATGCTATCTAGTTGGTGCTGGATACTTTTGTACTCCTATAAACTTCTTAAAATTTGCTCTGGGACACAGGTAAATTACTTGAAAACTATTCGATTCCTTTGGATCTTGCTTTAATATTTGTTAGGCAGAACTGGAACAGCATTTAGCTCAAGGCTAGTTATTCTCCACTACTGAGGTAAAACTCTTCTGCATACTCTATACAATGCCCAAGCGAATCATGAGCTTCTCCAATCTGGATGGTGGGAAAACCCTAATTTTGTGACTGGCACTTTTCCCTCTAGTCCTCTCAGATAGTTCTTTCATGGCCTCAGTTTCCTTACATGCAAGAGCTGACCAGTAGCAGCTGAATATTCACAGGGCTTCCTCTCCAGATCTCCAGAACCCTCTGCCTGAGTAAGTCGTTCCTCTCTGGCACTTTGTTCTGCAAATTCTAGCCACCTTGGACTCCCAGGCTCAGTACAGCCCCCTTAACTCAGGACTGCCAGGCTCTTCCCAGGTTCCTATGCTGTGGCCTGGAAGCTTTCTCACAACAGGAGGCTGCGGCAATCCTGATTTACCATTAATGGTGTGAGATCAAGGTAGGGAAAATATATAGTCGAATCAGACCACGTTTATTGCTACGGACCCACAGTAGCTTGTTTGGTTGGCTAAAATACAAAGCCGAAGGTGGGCTATATTAAGTGAAGTTGAAATGCCAGACTTTTTTGATGTACCACAGACGAAGGGATCTAAAGACTCAAGGAGATTGGAATGTTAGAATAGATTTGGCCTGTCTGACCTCACCCAACCCAAGAGGATCCAGAGGCACACATTTCTCTACAATTATGAGAAACAAATATGCGAGAGGAACCTCAGCATCCTTGAACTCTTCTCTGGAGGCCACAAATTACAGTTGGAATTTCTGTGCTACCATCTAACTAGGGTCCCTAAATGCAGTGAAGATGGTGAGATCCCAGGGTTGCAGGGGCCAGGTGGCAGCACTTAACTGCCAAAGGCATGGTGGATGCGGTTACTGTGAAGGACAGAGAGTCAAAGCAGTGATCAGAGTAGACCAGCTCACCAAAATCTTTGGTGTCGGCTCTAAGAAGCCCTGTTTCTCTGATTTGCCGTGATGGATACATGTTTCTGTCTGGGTTGATAAAGCTTAGCAATAAAAATAAACCACCATCTGAGTAAGGCAAAAAGCCAGATTCCTCAAACGATGTAATATAAAATGCAAACAGTACTAAACACATTATTGGATCTATACCATATAGTGGTACTCATATTCCCATAGATCAGTGCTTCTTAAAGTAGATTTACTTTGCTTTAAAAAAAAAACTGTCCTAAACTACAACTAATTTGTTATTGGTAAAAATAAATTCTAAAAAATGTTTTCAACTCCATAGTTATTACTCTCTCAATAGTATCAGTTATTATAAATAATCTAACATCCAGTTCAATGCTACTGTACTCAAGGTTTTAAAACTTGTATCACCTGTGATTATGGGAGACTGTTTTCATTATTGATACATAAGCCATCACAAGATGGTTCACTGAATCTTTTAAAAAATCATCTAATCAGAGCTATATAATCTGATTTTTAATTGGCATCCAGCATAATATAGAACCTGTTATAGTTTAATGTAAGGAAGACAATTATCTCAATCATAGAAGACACTAAGCACAGATTTTAAAAAAACTCTATCCCAGTAATGTGAAAATACATATTCTTTATTTATGTCGCTAGTTTTCAGCATTTGGAAAGGCACTTATAAAACACTATGGTAAACACACATACACACACACACACACACATAGCATTTCCCCTCTTCCCCTCCCTCTCACATTGTATTCACCAGCCTACAAAGGGAGGCCTCCCTCACCGAATGCCCACAGTGGCCTGCTGCTCCCCTCTCTTCCTCTTCCCCAACAGAGCCTTCACCCTCCAGCACATCAGTCACTCCGGCGGACACTATACAGCTCTCCTTCATCTTGCTCTGTGTGTCTGTAAGCGCAGAATGATGAAAAGAAGGAACTGCAGCAGGGCTCCGGACGGCCTTGTGCTTGGGAGCCCTGCAGAGGAAAGCTGCTGCCAGGAGAGTGATGGCAGCACCAAAACGCTCCAGCAGCAGGGGCCACTCACGCCTGTCCTCAGCCAGCCAGGCCTGCAAGGCGAATGGAGTGGCTGCACAGACCCTGGAGCCATGGGCCCAAAACTGCTTCTTCTCACTCTCCTGAGGGATACTCTCCTTTCACAGAGGGCAACTCACTGTGTGGTGTTTATGGAAGGAGTTGGGGGGAGGGCAGGCCAGTGTGTCCCCCTGGGAATGAACTAGAAAACTCACTGCTGCATCTTTAGTTGACACTTCCAGGAAGAAAAAAACATATAATTAGTACAGACAACAAAAGCAGGAGCTTTTATTTTAAAAATCATTGAAATCAAGACTTCTAGCCATTCTAGTGCTAAGTCCCAGGACAGGGTAGTTTGCTTTCTAGGTCTTCTTTTTCTCTTTCCTTGCACAAGGTCTCATACGTCATCTGGAAAACCTCAGTTCCATTTTGTGGGCCCTGGGGAACCACAAAGGGCTTAAAGAAGGGGAGTGACACAGTCCGGCGGACACTTTACATACCACCCATGGCCTCTGTGTGTGTGGAGAAGAGATTGGAGAAGAGCCAGATTTTGGGCACACAGATCTGTTAGGAGGTTACTACATGAGATACCAGGCAAGGACCTGCCCTAGAATGGTGGCTCAAGGCAGAGAGAAGAGAGGGGCATGGCCGAGAGCGGTGGCTCAAGCCTGTAATCCCAGCACTTTGGGAGGCCGAGACGGGCGGATCACGAGGTCAGATCAAGACCATCCTGGCTAACATGGTGAAACCCCGTCTCTACTAAAAAATACAAAAAAAACACTAGCCGGGCGAGGTGGCGGGCGCCTATAGTCCCAGCTACTCGGGAGGCTGAGGCAGGAGAATGGCGTAAACCCGGGAGGCGGAGCTTGCAGTGAGCTGAGATCCGGCCACTGCACTCCAGCCCGGGCCACAGAGCGAGACTCCGTCTCAAAAAAAAAAAAAAAAAAAAAAAAAGAGAAGAGAGGGGCAGCTGCATACAAATAAAATGAGTCACGGCTGGGCGCGGGGGCTCAGGCCTGTAATTCCAGCACTTTGGGAGGCCAAGGTGGGCGGATCACGAGGTCAGGAGTTCGAGACCTGCCTGACCAACATGGTGAAACACTGTCTCTACCAAAAATACAAAAATTAGCTGGGTGTGGTGGCACACATGCCCAGCTACTGTAATCCCAGCTACAGGCGGCTGAGGCAGGAGAATCGCTTGAACCCAGGTGGTGGAGGTTGCAGTGAGCCAAGATCGTACCATTGCACTCCAGCCTGGGCAACAGAGTGAGACTGTCTCAAAATAATAATAATAGTAATAATAATGAAATGAGTCACAAAGAGAGAGCTTGTGAATAAGCATGATGGATGAGGAAGGAGAAGGAAATCTGAGTGACTCTCCGTTTCTAGACTGGGTGGGCAGTGGTGTAACCAACTGAGACAGAAAATACAAAGGGACAAGAAGATGAGGTTGAAGGAATGTAAGTCATGTGATATACATATACTTAGAGAAGACAGACAATGTCCACACAGACTACAGTCGGCTGGAAAAAAGGAGGATTTGGGAGTCAGAGAGCTTTGCATTCAAGTCCTAGCTCATTACTTAAGGTGTGGAAGCCTTGGCCTCGCTTTAAAAACCTTTTTTAAAAAAACTATTTTAAACTTTAAAAACTCTTTAAAAATAAAAAAAGAGTCGGAAAACCTACTCTTGCCAGGACTGTTGTGAAGGTGAGGACACACAGGTCCCACTTGATGAATGGTTGCCATCATTGTTGACAGTATTTTCTTTGGGATTATTCTGGATAGAAGATCTTTGGTCACATTTCCAAAAACTCTGTGGGGATGGTTCCTGTTAAGTGTCAACTCAGCTAGACCACAGTACCCAGATATGTGGTCAAACACTAGTTTGGATGTCGCTGTGAAGATATTTTTGTAGATGAGATTAAGTTCTAAGCCAGTAGACTTTGAACAAAGCAGATTACCCTCCATAATGTAGGTGGACTGCGCCCAGTCAGAGGAAAGAAGAGAAAACGACGGACCTCCTCCAGGGAGGAGGGAATTCCGCCTGTTGCCTCCCTTCACGCTAAAGCTACAGCCTCAGCTCTGTCTCCAGCCTGCCAGCCAGCACTACAAACTTTCAAATTGCCTGTTCCCACAACTGTGTGAGCCAATTCTTTAAAATAAATAAATCTTTCTATATACATACACATACATACATGTTATAATCTAGATATTTATATATACATGGGTGAATGTGTGTGTATATCGATCTATATCTCTCTATATCTGTATATCTCCCATTGGTTGTTTTTCTAGAGCACCCTAATAGATATTTATATTGTAGATTTTCCTGGCATCTGTTGTGAATGCCTTTACTCCTCATAAAGCCAAAGCCGAGACTATCTCAATGGTCATGATTCAGAGAGTGAGTTTTTGCTAATGAATCAAAAGATTGTACTGTTGTGGTCAACACGACAGAAGAACACTCTTATGGTACAGATAACAAACTACCCAGCAAAACCCACACACTCCGTCTGCAGTGCGGAAACTGCCTCTGGGTAACGTCTGTCCAGAGAGGCAGTGCCTGCCACGGGTTCCTAGATGGGGCCTCATGACAAGCTCTCCTGAATGGCTTGAAAGGCAAGCAATGAATGTCATTTTCAGACCAAGAAAATTAAACTGCTAGGGTTCCCTTTCTGTTCTCTATTCCCTTTCACTGACTTGCAGCGGATCTCACAGCCCTAGGAAACACTGCGACCCTCGGGTGGAAGGAGCCAGGTCCCTAAGTCCCTCTGTGAAGGACTCAATCACAGGCCATGCCTGACCTGGACAAGGGCCAGAGTAGCCTTGCCCTAACGGAGCCACTGAAAGTCAGGGGGTAGTGCCAGCAGTTAGTGTCACCCTAATGACTCTAATGGAGCCACTGAAAGTCAGGGGGTAGCGCCAGCAGTTAGTGTCACCCTAATGACTCTAACAGAGCCACTGAAAGTCAGGGGGTAGCGCCAGCAGTTAGTGTCACCCTAATGATACCCTAACCTCCCTACATAAAGCAAGGAAGTCAGTCAAGCCACATGAACCCCTTCTCCTCTGCCTGGGGCTTGGGAGGAAATGTGTCCATGGGAGGTCAGTGCTGACCACCTCCCAGAGAGCAGGCTGGCCCTGCTCCAACTACTGTGGCAGGGCTGGGGAGCAAGCGCTCTGAACACTCCGCTCCAGTAGGTCCACCTGTTGCTATGTCCCTCTACTGTGATGAGTCCTGAGACCGCAGCCTGCTCCCCTGGCTTCCCTGGGACACTCCTCAGCCACCACCATCAGGGGTCCTAATTCCTCGTCAGCTCTAAACTTATGCATCCTGCGTGGTAAAATGCCCAGCCCCGTGAGATTCCCGATGCTGGGGCCAGGGCTGGGGTGGCACGTGGGGGTGACTGGGTGATGGACGTCATTCCTCTCGTCTTTTCGTCCACACACCCACTCTTCGGAAGGCGGCTTTTCCTTTGTTTAGAGAGCTTAATCTGTCTGCACCACGAAGGTGGGTGTGGACGGAGGAGGCAGCTGTCCCCAGGTCACTGAAGGCAGCGCAGTCACCACACTGCATACCCCAAGGATGTCAATCCCACAGTCAGCCTATTCACTGCATTTCCCCTCGGCACCAAGAGCCAGCTTCAAAATAATCCAGCAAGGGGCTGCGGAGGAAGGTAGGGGTGGGGAGATAGTGACAAAACAAGATGGGCCAGATGTCGACATCTGTTGAAGCCAGATGAGGGGTACACAGGGGTTCATGACAGCAGTCTCTTTACTTTTATGTATGTTTGAAAGTTCTAAATAAAAATATTTTTCTAAAAGGAATTTCCTTATATGAGCCGAAATACAGCAGAAGAGGAGCCTCAGCTGACTCTAAGGTCACTCCTGTCTTCTCTGATACCATTTTAGGGCGTCATGGTCACTCTCATGAAAGAAGAGGTGTTTGCAATAGACAAATGTGGGTTATTTTTCTACTCCCATTAATATTTACTACATGTCATTATCTCCAAGTCTAATCACTTAAAGAGGAGATTTTAAATTATTGATTAATATAAAAGAAGAAAAATGCCACACGGTCTGTTTCATTATCTATCAAAACCCGGAAAAACTCTTCCTCTAGTCCTGACACGGACACATACATATATTAATGCATACACTGAGAAGAACAGGCATACAAATCAATAGACACAAATCTGCTTAGGGTATTTTTCCAAGGGAAAAACCATCCTCCTCTCTCCATCTCCCGCGTGGCCTGCTCCTCAGCACAATGCCACAGCAATTCAAATAATTCTCTTTATTTTACTCACAGAATTTTAGATTCCCCCCAAAACACAAAAATCTAACATTTCTTGAACACTGATAAAATATGATCTGTTTGTGTGATCATACGTATGCATGCCTAGTGCATAAACAGGCTTTAATGTCTAGAGGAAACACATGCAGCCACACTGTTGTGTTTTGTTTTTTTTTTGAGATGGACTCTCTCTCTGTTGCCCAGGCTGGAGTGCCGTGGCGTGGCGCGATCTCAGCTCACTGCAACCTCCGCCTCCCAGGTTCAAGCGATTCTCCTGCCTCAGCCTCCCCAGTAGCTGGGATTACAGATGCCCGCCACCATGCTCTGGCTAATTTTTGAAATTTTAGTAGAGATGGGGTTTCACCATGTCGGCCAGGCTGGTCTCGAGCTCCTGACCTCATTATCCGCCCGCCTCGGCCTCCCAAAGTGCTGGGATTACAGGCCTGAGCCACCGCGCCAAGCCGCATCCACACTCTTAAAATGCCCTTGTTGGCCGGGCGTTGAGGCAGAGAATCATTTAAACCTGGGAGGCGGAGGTTGCAGTGAGCCGAGATCATGCCACTGCACTCCAGCCTAGGTGACAGAGCGAGACTCCGTCTCAAAAAAAAAGAAAGTCCTTGGTTCACGCTCAGTCCTTACAGCAGGACACCAAAACAAAACAAACACAAAGGATGCCCTTGAAGCATCTCAGCAAGACACCGAGTGGCGCTCTCAGAAGCACCTCCTGCAAGAAACACAGCGCTTCTCACGAGCCCATCAGCCTTCAGCAGTGAGATTTTATCAAGCTCTGCTTCCTGCTGCCTGAAAAGAAGCTAGAATTCTCTTCGCCATTGCCTCCAACCTGCTCACACATCTGAAGGTGGAACCCTGCTCCAAGGCCACCTGGAGACACAGGTGCCACTTACCACAAGGGAGAGAGGCCTCTTCCAGGAGACGACACCTATGAGTCCCGACAGCAGCACCTGGAAGGACAAAAGGTACAGGAAGGTGAGATGCTTCCGAAACCTGTCATGGGCAATCAAAACATGGTGAACCGTTTGAACCTGGAGAAGGACGTGTGGAACACAGCACGCACACGGTGGTGGGGCTACATGAGCTGCATTGTCACAGCTTGCACCCACTCTGACAGGCACACTGGTCTCTCAGGGCACCAGGGCGCTATGGAGGGGTCACTTGGTGCACTGCACTAGGTGGCCCAAGAGTGACAGGCTTTCTGAAACACCCCACCCTGGTCCTCGACGTGATTTGGCTGTGCTAGGCACACGCCTGTAATCCTAGCTACTCGGGAGGCTGAGGCACGAGAATCACCTGAACCTGGGAAGTGAAGGTTGCAGTGAGCCGAGATCACACCACTGTACTCCAGCCTGGGGGGCAGAGTGAGACTCCATCTCAAAAAAAAAAAAAAAAAAAAATCACAGAGAACACTATTTGGGGAAAAGGCAAAGGCAACCCCACCCACGGGCCACCCGGCCACCTGCCACGGCTGCATGGACCCTGGGCACGGCAGAGGCTGCAGGCTCCTTCTCCCCTCTACACGCTGGGCTCCCCTGACGCACTCCCTTCTCCCTTCTCCAGCCCCTGCGAGCCTCTCCCCTTCACTCATCACAGCTTCCCACCTCACCCGTACATAGGCAGTGTCTTCTGATGAGGCTCCAGAACTTTCTAGACCCTGACTCCAAGAGGCCTACTCCTTTCCCAGGCCAAGTCCTGCCCTTGACCTTGCCTGGGGTCCCACCAGAAGTCATCCCCTCTCTCCTGCCTCCTCCTTACTGTCCTGATCACATAAATATGCTGTGAAGAACCACTTAGAAGTTCTAAGAAGAACCCCTTAGAAGAACCACTGCTTAGCCCTGTGTCCAGCTCCTGGCCTGCCTGTCTCCTGGGCAGCCTCCCGAGTCCAGGTACCCTGAGGATGACACTGGCTCTGATCCCCACATTCCTGATTTGCTGGTGTCCAGGAAGGGCCAACTGATCATGGAGACACAGTCACTTCCCACCCACTACCATCTATCTAGTTTCAGCTCCACAACTCCAAGCAAATGTCTCCCAAGGTTCCCCAGCAGTCACTGAGTACAACAGACAAAGCTCAGTCCCCATCACCTGGCTGAGGGCAGAGACTCCCTCCCATCTGGGCTCCTGCGGCTCCTCACTCCCCTGTGGTTCTCCCCACTTCCCAAGGGGCTGCTCTTCTCCACAGTCTCCCTCCTGGCCTCCTCCCTCTCCCCAACCTCTTCCTGGTTTCCCAAGACCTGTGTCTCCTAAGCCTGTTGTCTCCTCTCCCCAGGGCTCTGTGGTGGCTGTCCTGAGGCTCCTCGAGCATCATCCACTGGTGTCTGCACAGGTAATTTTCAGCCCAGGGCTTTGCCATGGCCATGGCATCACACCATCCACAGGCTCTGCTCCTGGCATCTGTCCAACCCAACATGTCCAAAAATGCAGCTGCAGCCTCCACCTCGGAAGCCCACACTTTCTCTTGTAACCTCTGCTCTCCACAAGAGTACCCCTTCTTCCCGGTCACTCAAGCCCAAATCCTGGAGACCCTTCCCTTTCCCTCACCCCCATGTCCAACCAAGGAGGAACAGGAGGCTAAGGCTCGTTCAACAGGGCAGCATGTGAGATGGCCAAATTACAAGGAAGGTGTTTGCAGACCAGGTCTCCTGTGAAGACAAATCGCTCACTCTTGCCACAGTGGGCACAAGCCAGGCATCCAGGCACTGGCTGGAAGGGCTTGGCTGCATGGCCCCTGGAACTCCAAAAGCACCGGTCAGACCCGGGAGGAGGGCACGGTGCTGACAAACTCACAAGGTCCCCTTGGTCACAGACTGCAGTTCACCCTCAGCCACCTCCGTGGGGACAGAACCAGCTCTCAGACACAGCAGCCTCTATCACATCCAGCACCACACTAGTCCAGTCTCAAAAACATCTGGCCACAAAACAATAAAACAACAACAAAAACATGGACCAATGAGGGAGGGTCTGTAGAATGGCTTGAGGGAGGCTTTTCACGGCCCAGGTGCTGGGGCGCCTCCTCTCTGGAGAGACCTGTTCCAGCCCACTGGAGACCAAGGGTGGTCGATGTAAAACAAGCTCAGAGCCCCTGCTCTGAAACCATTGGATCTTCAACTGTTTTTGCTCAATTCCAGCTACCAGCAAGGACTATGTTGCACGTTCTGACATCTCAGTAATGCTGTAGGTTGATTTTGCACCACTCTCATGAGAAAAAGGGTCATGAACCTAGTTAGCCATGAAATTACCGCATCACGAAACCTTCCTCTGTTTAATTTATAGGTATCATTATTCAGAGTCCACAGTTCACAAAGAATATAGAGAAACCGAAGAGGGTTGGGGAAGAGTAACACAGAATTAAACAGCTGTGGGAAAAAAGCCAAACAGATTGGAAAAGGCATCATATTGCTCAGGGAGAGAAGGCTGAACCTTGCGGGCACCATGAGTCGTCACAAGGACACCAACTCACTCTTTTCTCCACTTCCCCACCCAGCCTAATAGAGGCAAGAGATAAAATTAGAACAGAGACAGAACTTCCTGCTGTTGAAGCTGATGACAGGGGATAACAGGCTGCCGGGAAATAATGACATCCTTAGAGTCAGAGACCTGCCCATTTGATTGGTGCCCTGCCTGGACACAGAGGCCTGGAATAAATTAGCTCTTTAAATCTTGTCCTCTCACACTGAAAAGTGATTTGACTTCCTAAAATCAAGAATGTTCTTCAGATAATAAAGTCTGGTCCAAAGGCAAATGATAGTGAAGCAAATCCTTCTACAACACAGTTTTGAAAGCCAAGTAAATTACTTTCACAAAACATATGGCAGATGGTTGCCCAATAGCTACAGTGGTATCAATTTACAACTAAGAAGCCAGCATTCACTGCGTCTGCAGAAAGCACTGTTGTTGCAAAAACACAGCAAATAATATTCTGAGTCCACCAATCCCCCATCTTCCAAACCTCCTGGACTGCAGCTCTGTGCAATATTCTTCCTACAGCCTCCTGGAGCAGCTGATCTTCCTACTTCACCCTCCCTCAATTCTCCTTGCTTTGGGCATGGCTTTCTTTCTCTGGGTCTTGCTGGGGCCACAGAAGGCTCGCTGAGGCATGCAGGCCTCCACCATCTGTCTCTACCTTTGAGGACACACTCATTGCTACCCCCACCCTGTCCATGCTTTCTGCCCCATCTCCTTGGGGCAACTTCCAATTCACCATTCCCTCTCCCAGCCTTTCATCCCAGGCTGTGGTCCAAACATCCTCCACACCATTTCCCTTCAGGGACCGCACCAACACATCACACTCATAATGTCCCTGAGAAAAGTTACCTTTCTTCTCAACCGACTGATAGAGAAAGAACTCTGCAGCTTTCATTGTCTTCTCAAGCAGAAGCAAAACTATGAAGTGATGACAAAGATCACCTCATGAAAGAAAAAAAACTCCATTAGTGTTAAAGCGTTTTCAAATATTCTAAATAACTCATGAGTCAAAAGCAACCAAAAGGTGAAATACACCATGGTCTGTTCTGAGGCAAAGCATGCTTCTTGGGTGCACATTCTCTCCTAAGTGCCTGGTAACAAACTCATTTGTCCTGGGCCTGCCCTTTAAGATGCTGCCTTCTCTTACAGGTATCTACTCTGACATTAGGGTAGCTAGCTGCTGGATTTTGTTATTTAGTGGGTTATTAGGTAGCACATACATTATTATAATACATTTAGAAATACTTTTAGTTTAAAAATTTCAAAATAATTTGTTCCCTTTGTAATAGTTTTATTTCATGCTTTTAAAAACCTTGCTCTGAGAAGGGATCCACAGGCTTCACTAGACTGTCATGCCAAAAGTTATGACCCCACCTCCTGCCAATTAAAGTTCCTTTAGAGCAGATCTTTTGGTGATAAACTCCCATTTCTGGTTTATCTGTAAGTAGCTTACTTCACCTTCATGCTTGAAAAATAGTTATGCTGGAAACACCCTAGGTTGACAGTTGTGTCTCTCAACAGTTTGAAACGATTATTCCACTGTTTTCTGGCTTCCATTGTTGCAGCCGAAAGTCAGCTGTCCTCATTCTCTAAAGACTTTTGAGATCACCTCCTTGCCTTTAGTATTCCGAACTTTTTGCATGGCATGTTAGGTGTGAATTTCTTTTTAATCTTCTTTGAGCGATACTGTGCTACTGAATCTGTGGATTTATATTATTCATTAGTTCTGGAAATTTTGTAGCTAATATCGCTTCAAATATTGTATCTTTGCCATTCTCATTGCCAGGGACTCCAATAGCTGTATATTTGTCCTTCACATTCCATCCTCCAGATGTCTTAGTTCTTCTTCCACATATTCCGTACACATGTCACACATGACTTCATTCTGATTACTTTCTTTAGCTGTATCTTCCAGATCATCAATTGTCTCTGTACTGCATCTAATCAGCTGTTGAACTATATAACTGCACTTGTTTAGAAAATTTCAGTGATAATATCTCAAATATCTAGAAATTCTGCTTTTTTATTTCCAAATGTATTTATTTCAAATAGTTCCTTGTTGTGTGCTCATCTATATGACTGTATTGATACTTACTTTAAATATTTCATACACTAATGTTCTAGATTCCAAGACATGTTGTCCCAGGAGGGTATCAAAGTCTGCCCTTTGTTGTCTCATTGTGACTTGCTTTCTTTGATGCTTGAGTGCTTGGAAGTGTCTGTGCATGCGTTGCCTGCTGCTCATCAGTGAGCTTCTGTGGAGCCAGGTTGGAAAACGTTTCCCTAGAGAGGTATAGTTCTGCCAGTAACAGGAATGCACCCAGGATCTGGAAACACTGTGATCCTTGAGGGCCTCAGCTCACAGCACAGTAGAAACCCCAGGCCAAGCCCCTACCTGGCAGTGGGCACCAGGCTCAGTCTCACTGCTATGGTGGGCACTCATGCTCAGGGCAAGTCCCTTCTCCAGCTACATGCCGCCTGATGCTGCTCCCTGTCATTGTGACTCCAGTCACCTGCCACTCTGGCCTCAGTTCATTATTTGTTTGTTTGGGAGTAGGGCAGTGGACCTTGAAGATCTGCAATGCTTCAAGGAGCATGTCCTTTGTGGTGTATAGTTGCTATAGAAGCAGCATCCTTCAAAGTGCCTACTCAGCCAAAATGCCAGAATCAGAAGGAAATCCCCCATTCCTGCTGTTTTTAATGGTCACATAAGTACACCAATAAAGCAATGAATAGAGGCCATTTTTATTTTTTAAAAGTTAACTAATGTTAAAGCTATCAAAATATGAAACTTTATTTAGCTAATAAAATTATTCTTTATAAATTCCAAAGTATTCCACATGCCATATTATTTATTTACTCTTTTAGCCCCAGCAACCATGTTTCTCAAATCACTTTACTTTCAAAAAAACAAAATGTTATCCCGAATTATTCTTTCCATTCATTTTCCCTTGGAAAAGAATATTACTCCCACCCAAAGCCTTTCTAAATCAGTACCTTTCCTACGCGCTGGCAAGAAACTGTAAAACAAGGATTCCATTCACGAAAGCAAAAAAGTTAAAAACTATCCAAGAATTAACTTCATGATAAATGTATAAGGTTTTTTAAAAGACAACTGCAAAACTCTACTGAGACATAGGAAGGAAGGTTTTTAGTAAATGGACATAGACACCATGTTCCCAAATGAGGAAACCTAAAGATAATAAAAATGCTAATTTCTCTATATTCATAAATTAATTTAGTGAAATCTCAATCAAAATCCCAACGGGCTTCTTTGAAGGTTGACAAAATGATTCAAAAATTTATCTGAAGGAAAAACATGTGATAGTAGAGAAGAAACAATGTCACTGAACTATGTGGAGGGAAAGAAGTTTACGTATTACTGGACACAATTTTCGCCCCTTCATTATTTTAAGTTAAAAATTCCCAGGAACAAAAACAGTTTAGAAAGCCACAATAGTTAAAAGTGGCTCAAGAACAAACAGACATGTAAAGAACAGAATGTAATGCCCAGAAACAGACTTAGGCATATATTAGGGTTTTAAAAAATTAGTTTTTAAATTGTGGCAAAATACACATACATGAAATTTACCATTTAACCATTTTTAAGTGTACACTCAGTGGCAGTGAGTCCATTCACCTTGTGCAAACATTCTCCTCATCCATCTCCAGAAAACCTTTCATCTTGCAAAATTAAAACTTTGTATCCATTAATTTACACTGATTCTCCATTCCCTCCCCCACTCTAGCCCCTCGCAACCACCATTTTGCTTTCTGTCTCTATATGAGTGGAATCATAATTTTATCCTTTTGTGACAGGTTTCTATCACTCAGGATAATGTTTTCAAGGTTCATCTATATGTAGCATGTGTCAGAATCTCCTTCCTTTTAAAGTCTAACAGTATTCTGTACGTACAGACCACATTCTGTTGAGCCACCCATCTACAGATCGATGCTTGAGTGGCTTCCACCTTTCAGCTAGGAGGATAATGCTTCTATGAACATGGCTGTGCAAATATGTCTTTGAGACCCTTCTTTCAGTTCTTCTGGGTATGTACCCAGAAGTGAAATTGCTGGATCATATGGTAATCTTATTTGTAACAATACAGAGTGGAAAACAGTATAAACCTCCTCAATAATTACAAATAGAATTACCATTTGGCTATTATTTTTTGTAACAGCCATTCTAATGGGTAGGAAGTGGTAGTCATTTTGATTTTTTCTTTTTCCTTTTTTCTTTTTCTTGAGACAGAGTCTCACTCTCACCTAGGCTGGAGTGCAGTGACGTGATCACTGCACTTTCAACCTTCTGGGCTCAAGCAATCCTCCCCCTCAGCCTCCTGAGTAGTTGGGACAACAGGGGCATGCCACCACACCCAGCTAGTTTTCGTATTTTTTTTTTTTAAGAGATGGGGGTTTCGCCATGTTACCCAGGCTGGTCTTGAACTCCTAAGCTCCAGCGATCCTCCTGCCTGGGCCTCCCAAAGTGCTGGGATTACAGGTGTGAGCCACCGCGCCAGCCATTGTTGTGATTTTTATTTGCATCTCCTTAATGATTAGTGATGCTGAGCATCTTTTCATGTGCTTATCAGACATCTGTATCTCTTCTGTGGAGAGAGGCCTAGTCAAGTCTTTTGCCTATCTTTGAAGCTTTCCTCCTGGCTTTATTGAGGTATGACTGACAAATAAAAATTGTATATAAAATGTACAGTACAACATGATTCTGATATACATATACTCTGAAACGATTACCACAATCAAACCATAACCATCACCTCACTAGTTACCATTTCTTCTGAGTGTCTGATAAGAACATATAAAATCTCTTTAGAAAATTTCAAATATACAGCACATTATTAAGTATAGTCACCATGCTGTACATTACATCTCCAGAATGTATTTCTTTTATAACTGAAAGTTTATACCCTTTGACCAACACCTCCCCTTTCCCCTCTCTCCTCCAGCCCCAGGCAACTACCCTTCTCCTCTCTGTTACCATGAGTTTGACTTTTTTTTTAAGATTCTACGGACAAGTGAGATTATTCAGTATTCGTCTTTCTGTGTCTGGCTAATTTAACTTAGCATAATGTCCTCTAGGTTCCTCCAAGTTGCCAAAAATTCTTTGCCCATTTTTGAATTGAGTTGTTTACTTTTCTGTTGTTGAGTTTTAGGAGTTTTCTATATATTCTGGATAATAATTTCTGATGAAATATGTGATTTTCCAGTACTTTCTCCCATTCTGTGGGTTGCCTATTTATTAATAGTGTCCTTTGCTGCACACGTTTTTAATTTTGATGAAGTCCAGTTTGCCTACTTTTCTTCTGTACCTTATGCCTTCAGCATCATATCCAAGAAATCACTGCCAAACCCAGGATTGTAAAGCTTTTCCCCTAAGCTTCCTTCTAAGAGTTTTATAATTTTAGCTCTTATGTTTAGGTCTTTAATCCATTTTGAGTTAATTTTTACATAGGATGTTACTTAAGGGTCCAACTTCATTTTTTTTTTTTTTTTTTTTGCATGTGAACACATTAAATTCGTTTTTACAATTTAATTTATATAATTTAGTTATACAAGGAATGACATAGTAACTGATGGGGGGAAAGGCTATTCAGTAAATGGTTCTGAGATAATTGTTAAATGTAAATAAATAAGCAGAAAGAGAAATTAAAATTAGTTTCCTCTCACAAACCAAAATACATTACAAGATGACTAAAATATTAAATGTAAAATAATTACATTATTTTGAGTTTTAGCCAGTAAGCCACCCAGCTTACTGGCTAAAACTCACAAAAAGGCAACTGCTCCTCAAAAAAATTTACCAAGAGGCCAGGCACAGCGGGTGGCTCATACCTGTAATCCCAACACTTTGGGAGGCCGACGTGGATGGATCACTTGAAGTCAGGAGTTCGAGGACAGCCTGGCCAACATGGTGAAACCTGTCTCCACTAAAAATACAAAAAATTAGCCAGACATGGTGGTATGTGCCTGTAGTCCCAGCTACTCAGGAGGCTGAGGCAGGAGAATCTCTTGAACCCAGGAGACAGAGATTGCAGTGAGCCGAGATTGCACCACTACACTCCAGCCTGAGCGACAGAGTAAGACTCCATCTTAAAAAAAGAAAAAAAAAATTTACTCAGAAAAACACCTTACAAGTAACCAATAAAATGCAAAGTGAAATAAGAGGTCCGTTGCTGCCTGTCAAGCTAGTAGTGGTTAGAAAGAACAGCGGTCCTCACTCACAGAGCTGTAGAGAATGTACATCAAGAGGCAATGCTGTCAACTGGCAAAAAAGTATAATCAAGAAAGCAAGCAAGGGCTCTATGCAAATAAATTCAAAACCCAGGATGACAAAGATAACTTGCTAAATTACTACAATTGATCCCCCAAAAGACCAAAACACTAACTGTTCCCATAAACACCAATAAATTGGAAATATGGTTCAACAGCTGCAGGCAAAGTCTTTAAAAACTTCTAAGTACAAAGATTTCCAAAGCTGTTTAAATTTTTTTGGAGCACAGAGGGACAAAAAGGGGGAATTTCCAAATTCTCTTTATAAAGGTCAATGTAACAATCACAAACCTGTAAAATATCACAAACATAAGGAAGAGACCAATGGCTTTTAAATAGAAGTACATCGTTTTTGTTTTATTTTTCATGTGCTGGATCAATATTTAATGAATTGCCCCCATGTATCAGGCACTGTTGGGCTCTTTCAGATGTTTAACTCCTTCCCCCCTCATCATTTATTTGGCAAAAGTTACATTAACTTATTCCCTCTCCTCACAAAGCGGGGCTCTCCCTAACTTCAAGGGCCAACATCCAAACAAAACCAAACATGAAAGACAGAGACTCAAAAACTTAGCATTCCTCATCTACTACACATACTAGATATAAACACCCAAATTTAAATGCTAAAAACTCATAGGACAGTGCATTAAAATGATAATTTTACTGGTACATCATTTTTAAATAAAAGGTTAGAAAACAGAATTCAGCAGTACATTTAAAAGAATACAGAACATAGGGGGTTCATGTGAGGAATGAGATGAAGGTTCTGCATATTAATGTGACAAAAATGAAAAATTTGATCATTCAGTAGATGCATGGGAGACATCCAATTTTCTCTTTCAAAAAAGAACTCTTAGAGCTGGATGCAGTGGCTCACACCTGTAATCCCAGCACTTTGGGAAGCCGACGCAGGTGGAGCACTTGAGGTCAGGAGTTCTAGACCAGCCTGGCCAACATGGTAAAACCCTATCTCTACTAAAACTACAAAAATTAGCTGAGTGTGGTGGCACATGGCTGTAGTCCCAGCTACTCGGGAGGCTGAGGCAAGAGAATTACTTGAACCCGGGAAACGGAGGTTGCAATGAGCCAAGATCACGCCACTGCACTCCAGCCTGGGTGACACAGTGAGATTCCACCTCAAAAATAAAATAAAATAAAACAAAATGATTCTGAAAATACTCATGCAGTATGCAGAATTACGAGATGGCCCCCAAGGTCCCCACTCCCTGGTGTACATGCCCCATATAATCCTCTCCCATGGGCGGTGGGTGGGACTATGAATAGGTATGTGATCAGGTTACGCTGCCTGACAGTGGTGGATGGGAGGTCCCAAATCAGTTTGCTGTTGAGTTCATCAAAAGGGAAGTTCTCTTGGGTGTGCCTGACCTAATCAGGCAAGCCCTTTGGTTCTGGGCCCTTGGTGAAGTCCCAATTTGAGGTGTAAGAAGTTCTGCTGTTGGCCTTGAAGAAGTGGGCTGCTGTAGTGCTGAGATGCCTCGAAGAGCTGAGAGCTTCCCCACCCACAGCTTGCAAGGAAGCAGGGCTGAGTCACACAACCCCTAAAATGAATTCTGCCAACAACCTGAAGGAGTTTGGAAGTGGATCTTTCCCTCGTCAAGCCTTTGGATGAAGATGCTTCCAGCCTCACCAGGATTTCAGCCCGCAGACCTTGGGGAGAGCCTCACCAGGATTTCAGCCCGCAGACCTTGGGGACAGGACCCAACTAAAACATTCCAGAGTCCCAACCCTTAGAAACCCTGAAATAATAACGTTGAGCTGTTTGAACCTGCTATGCATGTGTGGCGATCTGCCACATAAAAATAGAAAACTAATGTATCTAGCTAATAAAACTAAAAAGGAAAAATAAAAGAAAGTTATAAACATTGGAAAGAAGAAGCAAAATCATTGCTATTTGAAAATAATGTGACCACCTAACTGGAAAACCCAACGTAACTGATTCAGAAGAATAAGAAACCATAAGAGCCGGGCGCGGTGGCTCACGCCTGTCATCCCAGCACTTTGGGAGGCCAAGGCGGGCGGATCACAAGGTCAAGAGATTGAGACCATCCTGGCCAATATGGTGAAACCCCATCTCTACTAAAAATACAAATATTAGCCAGGCATGGTGGCGTGCACCTGTAGTCCCAGCTACTCGGTAGGCTGAGGCAGGAAAATTGCTTGAACCTGGGAGGCAGAGGTTGCAGTGAGCCAATATTGTGCCACTGCACTCCAGCCTGGAGACAGAGCGAGACTCCATCCCCTCCACCTCCCCCCCCCCCCAAAAAAAGAGAAAAAGAAACCATAAGAAAATAACCAGTATGTTATCTGATTACAAAATCAATATGTTGAAAATCATAATACTATACATAGTTGTCCCTTGAACAAGAGGGGTATTAGGGGTGCCAACCTCCTGTGCAGTCAAAAATCTAAGTATAAACTTTTGATTCCCCCAAAACAACTGGTAATAGCCTACTGTTGACTGGAAGTCTTACCAATCACATAAACAGTTGATTAACACACATTTTGGATGTCGTATGTATATATGCTGTATTCTTACAATAAAGTAAGTTACAGAAAAGAAAATGCTATTAAGAAAGTCATAAGGAAGAGAAAACATATTTTACTATTCATTAAATGGAAGTGGATCATCATAAAGGCCTTCATGCTTGTCATCTTCCTGTTGAGAAGGCCCAGGAGGAGGAGGAGGAAGAGGAGGCCTTAGTCTTGCCATTTCAGGGTGGCAGAGATGGAAGAAAATCCATGTATAAGTGGACCCACGCTGTTTAAACGCATGTTGTTCAAGGTCAACAGGGTCAGTATTTATTGTGCCCTGAATATATGCCAGATATACTTACTAAGTTTTTATACTTTATCCTGACACCCCTAATTAGTATGTGTGATTCTTGTGCCTGGGCACAGATGTGAAAATTAAAGCACAAAGAGATTAAGTGACTTGCCCAATGTTACGATGACGGGCAGGGTCAGGACACAAGCTCTTAAAACTACAGACAAATAGCTTTCCTACATATGTGCAAGCAAAGACTGGTTAGAAAAAGAAAACAATTAAAACTTCCATTTATAATGGTAAGCAAAAAGGTGGAATACCTTAGAATAAATAGATTTAATAAGAGGTGAGTAGGAGCAATATGAAGGAATCCTTAAACATCTACTGGGGAACATTAAAGACTTCATGATTAGATGGGAGGGAAATTCATTTTTTAAATAAAAAGACTAAATAATGTACAAGTTTCATGGAATTCTAATTAAAATACCAAAAAGGGGAAAAGAAAATCTATGAATAAGAAGTGCTAGAGCAACTGGCTAGCCACTGGGAAAGAAATGAAACTTAATCCCTACGCTTTCACCTTAAAATAAATTCCAGAGAAATCAAAGAGTAAAATATAAATCAAAACATAAATATTTGAGAAATTTGTAAAAGAATCTTAAAGAAGCCCTTTGAGGCACCACACAATTTTGAGTCATAATAGAAACAATTAATGAATTTAAAATGTATACGTTTATGGCTAAAAAAAAAAAAAACCACATTTCTATGTGGTAGGAGGAATCTGTGTTTTCAATCCCAGGACCTCTCTGCTTCAGAAGAATAAGTCTGTGCCTTTGACGTGTGAGGTCGGAGCCTCCTGTAGAGTGGGTGGAGTCCTGTCCCCGTCCCAGAATGAACCTGGCCATGGGACTTGCCTGGCGGGGGTGAGTGGAAGTGGCACGTGCCATCGCCCCTGGGCCTTCCGATGTATTACGTGCTACCTCTTGCCCTCCTCCTCGCCCAGGTGGCCACCGCCCCTTCAAGCCTGGGCCCCAGAATGGACAGATGGCACAGACACAAACCCCATGAGAAGCCTGCAACCCAAAGTGGAGCCACCCCAGCTAACCTGCAAACCCAGAGGAGAAAATAATGGCTCGCTACTGTCAAGCACTGCATTTTGGCGTGGTTTTCAATGTAGCGTTATTGTGAAAAGGGCCAAGGAACACATTTGTGGTTTAAAAAACAACCATAAAACCCAAGGCTGGTTTCAAATAGGAAAAATATTTATAATACCTAAACAGACAAAAGGTTGATTTTCTTAATTTACAAAGAGTTCATATAAATTAATAAAAGAAAAAACAGAAAAAATGACTGAATACCATGAATAGGATGTTTACATTTTTAATGAACAATAAACATGTAACAGAATGCATAAACCTACTCAAATGTTTTAAAGCAAGTGAAAACAATAAGACAAGTATTTTTATCAACCAGACTGGAAACGTTTTGGTGAAGTTTTGGTAAAACCCAGTGACGGCAAAGGGCAGAGGGGAAAGAAAGTTCCTCTTAAGCATTTCTGATGTTGGCATAATTTGATGTAGCCTTCTTTGGGGACAATTTCATAGCATCTCTCAAAATAAAAACTGTACATACCCATACTCGATGGTTTTAATCCTGGGAATTTAACCTGTGGATATACTAACAGAAAGAGGCCAGCCTATTTACACAAGGACGTTTACTGCAAAAACCTGAACCACTGAGTAGCAATAAAGAGCTAGTTAAATAAACTTTGATATTTACATAGAACATGAATATATGCATTATAAAGTTTAAGGCAGATCTATTTATGCCAATGTGGAATGATCTCGAAGATAAATAGCTGACAAGCAAGACACAGCCCAGTGTGCACTGAAGGATCTCCGTGTAAACGAGAAGGAGTGGATGAGTGCATTTACTACATAAATACTTCTCTCTGGAATGATGCACAAGAAACCTAACAATGGGAAACTGGACTAAGGAGGAGGCGAGGGGGAACTTGCTTTTTATGTGTAACTTTCTTTAATATTAACCTTTAATCCATACATGTATTATGTTATGCATATTTTAAACTCTGCATACCACTGAACCTAGAATTCTACTTCTAAGAATTCCCAGTATTAACCAAAGGATTATTTCTTATTTTAGAAACTGGAAACAACCAAGGTGTGCAGCAAGAGGGAATTACATATATTCATTGGGTCCTTCCCAGTTGCTGCCATTAAATCATATTATAGAAGAATATATATATATATACATTGTACACACACACATATAGAGAGAGAGAGAGATGTATATTGGAGACAGGGTCTCCCTCTGTAGCCCAGGCTAGAGTGCAGTTGCATGATCACAGCTCACTGTGACCTCCACCTCCCATGCTCAAATGATCCTCCCAGTTCAGCCTCCCGAATAGCAGGGAATATAGGCATGCATCACCTGGCTAATTTTTTTTTTTTTTTTTTTGAGACAGAGTCTCGCTCTGTCGCCCGGGCTGGAGTGCAGTGGCCAGATCTCAGCTCACTGCAAGCTCCACCTCCTGGGTTCACGCCATTCTCCTGCCTCAGCCTCCCGAGTAGCTGGGACTACAGGCGCCCGCCACCTCGCCCGGCTAGTTTTTGTATTTTTAGTAGAGATGGGGTTTCACCGTGTTAGCCAGGATGGTCTCGATCTCCTGACCTCGTGATCCGCCCGTCTCGGCCTCCCAAAGTGCTGGGATTACAGGCGTGAGCCACCGCGCCCGGCCAACCTGGCTAATTTTTGTATGTTTTGTAGAGAGAGGGTTTCACTATGTTGCCCAGGCTGGTCTCAAACCCCAGGCTCAAGTGATCACCTCCCTGTGGCCTCCCAAAGTGCTAGGACTAAAGGCGTGAGCCATCGTGCCCAGCCACAGGAGAATATTTAATGCCATGTAGAAATGTTCACACTAAATGAAAGAAGAAGAAGGAGGGAAAAAAAGCAGGTTACAAACTGCCCTTCTGAGAAGCAAACAAATACATAAAGAAAATCAGCAGCTGCATCTCAAAGTTACCATGGTTATCTCCAGACAGTGGGATTTTGGCTTCCTATGTATTTTTCTATTTCCCATGGTTGATACGTAACAGAGAAAATGCATTATTAAAAGCCAAGCCAGCGACAGCTGGTTCTGCCTCCTAAGTGAGGAGGCATAACCCACGCCAGTAGGCACTATCTCCCTCTAACGCTCCCATCAGCAGGTGGGAGAGGTGGACGGGGCCAGAAACATTCCAGCACTGGAATGTGAGGGCCACTGGCTTCAGAACAGGTATGGAAAGGCTCTGGAAACAATGGCGGCCAGTCTGAGTGAGAGGCAGGAAACCAGAATCCCTGCACAGTGACAGGGTCCGGGGTGGCAGGACGACAAACAAGGTGTGTAGGGGACGGACGGGGCCTGATCTGCACAGAAAGTGGTCAGCCAGGGTGGCCAGCCAAGTGTCCATGTGCAATTCTATGTGGGCGCTGCTCCTTGATGGAGAATACTGAGAATTTCAGACATAAACGCAAGCTTCAAGAATAAATTCCAACCAGCACCCAAATGTATTCAAGAGCCTCTGGCCCCCTCCCTTTCTCAACCCATTGTCAGAAAAAAGTATGAAGTGGGAAGGTAGATTGCCTTGCTTGAAAAAGAGTATTACATAAACCATTTGCAAATGACTTTTATTCTCTTCTTTTAGAAATCTCCTCATGGCACAATAATAAAAACAATGTATTTGTTGATACAGAACATTAATTCCATTAAAATTGCATTATGTGTAATGAAAAGCTATCAGAGTATAATTATGCAAGCAAATTCACAGACCCACATCAACTTTTAAATCCACTGGAACTATACAACAGGAACTGAACCTGTCTGGTAGACAAACTGCTCTTTCATTTCCAAATCATTATGAATAAAGGCCATTGTACTAATGTCATAAACCACACACTACTTATGCAAACTCTCAAATCCAGGACTGCTCCCTAGAGGTGCCTGTGCCTGCTTTTTCCCAGGACCTTCCTGTTCTCAGACCCAGAGGCTGTGCTCCCATTCCTGACTTAGCCCCAGAGCAGGCTCCCTTCTCAGAATTCTTGCCCAGAGAGCCCAGCTGTACCCTGAAGGCAGCCTGGTTGCACCCCAAAGGGTTGCCTGAATCCACACACTCTCAGCCCTCCGCCCCAGCCTGGGAGCTCTGCTCTGGTCTGCTGCCCCGGGCTGGCCGCTGCAGAGCCCGCAAGCTGCTCTCCCTCCTCCCTGCTGCAGGTACTGCACCCAGGTCGCCCTCCTGCCATCTGTTCTCACACCAGGCAGCGCCACACACAGAGACTGGAGTGCAGAGCCCATCTCCTGTCCCCAGGAGGTTCTGAGAGGAGGCAGAGGGCCACCAGGACAGGAGAGAAAGGGGGCAGGAGACTGGATTCCTTCAAGGGCACAGGAGAACATCCAGTGCCACCCACTCCCACTGATGCTAGCCCCGGGGAAAAGACACACTTTGTGACAGGGACTGTCTATGCCCCTCGCTCATCACATATGTCCATCCCTGGGTTTAGACACGTCTAGAATCCCCAAACACGGTAAGGATCAAAGGATCTGGACAACTGGTGCCATGCTGGTGCCATCTGACTAAGTGGCCCAGCACCCTTGTAACAGCTGTCCCTACTCCACAGTCCTGCTCCCCCTTACCCTCACTGGCACAGGCAGAACTCCCATGTCTGGTCAGTTCTGGGTCGCTGAGTCCCAGGAACCCCCTTCAGCACCCACCTGGCTGACACTGATCTTACTCCTGCTATGCAGAAGGAACACCCTCCTGCCTTGGCCGCCCCTTGCTTCCTCCCCCACTCACGCTCCCCAGCTGCTCCTCAGTAAGCGCTCCCTCAGCCCATCCATCTCCCCCGTACCTCCCCTCCCCTCCTCACAGGATCTATCCTGGGAAAGCCTGTTCCCTCCCTGGCTCCATCCTCCAGGATACCCTAAGCCTCTCTCAGCCTCTCTTCCTCCCAGATCCCTGTGTCCACCCACTGGCCCGATGGAAACATGATGGACGCCTCTCCAGCAGCCTGACTCAATACAGCCGGTGCCCCTGGAGCCTGCCCTACCTCCACAGGAGGCCCCATTCACCCAGACGTGACTGTCAGGGTCCCAGATGCCCCACGTCCCTCCCCCGCCCAATCTCATTCTCAAATCCACCCAAGTCAGGGACATCTACTGACCAGCTCACCCTGGGCCCCAACCCCCAGTTCCTCCCTCCACCTGGCACCTGGCTGCCACCTGGTACCAGAGCTACTGTACGAGCCCTACAAAGGCCTCCCCGCCCAGACTCCTGGTCACTTCTAACCTGTTTTCCACACTGCAGAATCATCTTTTTAAAATGCAAACCTGGACGGGCGTGGTGGCTCACACCTGTAATCCTAGTACTTTGGGAGGCCGAAGCAGGCGGATCACGTGAGGTCAGGAGTTCAAGACCAGCCTGGCCAACATGGTGAAACCCTGCCTCTACTAAAACTACAAAAATTAGCCAGGCCTGGTGGCACATGCCTGTAATCCCAGCTACTCAGGAGGCTGAGGCAGACAAATCGTTTGAACCTGGGAGGCAGAGGCTGCAGTGAGCCAAGACTGCACCACTGCACTCCAGCCTGGGTGACGGAGCAAGACAGCATCTCAAAAAAAAAAAAAAAAAAATATCTGACCATGTCACTCGCCCCACTCAATGACACTATGCCCTTCAGGGGCTTTCTTTAGCCCTTGGAGTAAGTCCCACATCTTCCAGCTCAGAAGGTCCCTGCCCACGCTTTCTACTTCATCCAGGTCACTCCATGGGTGGAGTCACCTCTGCCTCCCCGTCAACCCCCAAACAGCTAATTACCCAGCATGGGCAGCAAACAGCTACAGGACCACAGGGCTACGGCACCAGCACCCCACAGTGCTGCTCGCTCATGCACCTGTGTCCGGCTGCTCAGCAGGTTCCAGGGACCCAGAGCACCCTTGTTTCATCTGCACAGTGCCCACCAGAGCAAGGGCCTGGTGCCATGGCACACATGAGAGTGAAGGCTCTCAGCACGCACAAGCTCGGCCAGGGCTCGCCCCGGGGCGGGAGGCTTTGTGCCCATGCTCCTGACCAGTTCCACAGCCCCACGGAGGCAGCATCGTCCTGAGGGGCAGTGCACTGACTTTTCCCCTTTATTTTCTAACCAAAGCAATGCAAGTTCAATATATAACAAGGCAGATAAGCTGAGGGAAATAATGAAACCATCTACATTCACACGACTTCTCCTCAGACTCCTGTTAACACGCGGCTGGGTTCTATACAAATCGGTTTTTATAAAAATTAGGTCATCATGTTGTCAATAACCTTTTCTCATTACCATATAATGTGTCATGATCATGATGGCACACCCTGTAGGTATTTGCTGACATCACCTTAATGGCTGAATGGGACTCCATTGTATAAAAATACAAAATACTCATGACCTATTATTCTATAAACATTTGGAGTCACAAACATATGTGAAAAATATGTTTTTGAACAAGCTTCTGAAAAGATAAACATAAGCCTGTAATCCCAGCACTTTGGGAGGCCGAGGCGGGCGGATCACTTGAGGCCAGGAGTTCGAGACCAGCCTGGCCGACATGGTGAAACCCCGTCTCTACTAAAAATACAAAAAATTACCGGGCATCATGGCAGGTGCCTGTAGTCCCAGCTACTTGGGCAGCTGAGGCAACAGAATCACTTGAACCTGGGAAGCAAAGGTTGCAGTGAGCCAAGATCACGCCACTGTACTCCAGCCTGGGCGACAGAGCGAGACTCTGTGTCAAACATTTTAAAAAAGAATATTAAAAAATATATAAAATATATGAATACATTTTTAAAAGCATTTCATTTTTTCTGATCTAGTCATTCTTACACAATCTGAAAAGTCAAAATTGTTTTGTAGAGAGGCTGCCACTTACAACAAATAGTTTTGCTTGTTTCTTCAATTTACTTTCACATTTCTAAACTTGATGTTTTGACTGACTTCTGGCTATGAAAATTGAGGATTCTCACTTTCCCCTCCAACACACAGCAGACACAGCCAAATGCACACACTCGCTCTCCCTCTCCTCCTCACTTTCCCAATCCAAATATAGCAACAACCCACCTTTTGATAGTTCAGCATTCAGTATTGACATTATTATGACTATCCATAACTGAGCCACAAGGAGTACTACAATTACAGTGCCTTTAAAAAAAATCACATCACAATATGTAACTGGGGTTAATTGCCTCATTTTTCACTTAAATCTTCCACACAGTCACACATGACTTAACAACGGAGCTATGTTCTGAGAGGTGCGCCCTTAGGCGATTCCATCACTGTGTGACCCTCACAGAACGCACTTACGCAAACCTAGATGGCGAAGCCCACTACACACCTAGGCTGTACGGTATAGCCTACAGCTCCCAGGCTGCAAACTTGGGCAGCATGTTACTGTCCTGAACACTGTAGGCAACTATAATACAATGGTGAGTACTTGTGTATTTAACACATCTCAACATAATAAAGGTTCAGTGAAAACATGGTATTCGAATCTTATGGGACTACCATTGTATACGCAGTCCGTCATTGAGGGAAGTGTCGGTGTGTGGTATACAACTGTATATCCATCAAAAATTCATCCTAGCTCTCCGACAGTCCTGAGGTCTCCCTCACCATGTATGAGCACATTATGTCTATCAAAATATGCGGGAGCAAACCAAGAAAAAAGAAGACATGGGATCAAGAAAACAGAGGCTCCAGCCCAGGAGAGAGGCGAAGGGGAGGAGAAGGCACAGGGAAGTCCCTGGGAGCCATGGTGCACCAGGCCAGGGAACAGTCAGGTAAGGAGGGAGCAGGTGACCCAGGTCCAAGAGGGACATGCCTCAGAAAACCAGAGTGGTTTGCTCCCCGCATTTTTTTGGGGGGGTGGGGGTTGGGAGACCGAGTCTCTCTCTCTCTCTTGCCCATGCTGGAGTGCACCGGCTGGATCTCTGCTCACTGCAACCTCTGCCTCCTGGGTTCAAGTGATTCTCCTGCCGCAGCCTCCCCAGTAGCTGGGACTACAGGGACCCACCAGCACACCCCGCTAATTTTTTTTTTTTTTTTTTTGTATTCTTAATGGAGATAGGGTTTCATCATGTTGACCAGGCTGGTCTCGAACTCCTCACCTCCAGGTAATCCACCCACCTCGGCCTCCCAAAGTGCTGGGATTACAGGATTGAGCCACTGCGCCTGGCCCACATTTTTTGATAGACCGTATCCTCCACTAACTTTCAGAGAAAGGATTCACAGTAGGTGAAATCTGAAGGACCCTACACGTTTCACATGTAAGGACAGAAATTTTAGGTGGCAGATTATTTTTTCTCAGAACCTTTTAGGCAATGATCTAATATGTGCTCATCTCCATGGTGGCTCCTGAGGTCTGATTCATCAGCAGATATTGGTGAGGACCAGCTGTTTACCAGGTACTGTTCTAGGCACAGGGGATCCAGCAGTTTACAAGAAAGACATGCATAGTACCTCCCTCATAAAGCTGACATCCTGGGGAGCAGCAAAGGAGGGAGACACAAAAATAAGAGTGAAACCACGTGGCATGTTACACAGAATGAAGAAAAACAAGGTGGAACAGCGTGGGCTTGGGAGCCGGGAAATCCTGGGCTTGTAGGGGTAACAGATCCCAAAAGGAGGAACGGCCCTGGTGGGACGGATGCCGGTTCCTGATGGGAATATACAGGACTCTACAGTGGTGAGAGGGTCTTTGTTTTTATTCACGGGGTGAAGTGTGAGAAACTGATCTGAATCTGCCATCTCCTTTCAGTTCTGAGAATAAATCCTGTATCATTTTGGAAAGACGACTCTACTTCATGTGGTTTCCCCAAAGCCTATTTCTATTCTCTGGCTGACCCTTTCATTTACCGTCTTCCCTATTTCCAACTTCCTGGTCTTTTTTGTTGTTCTTGTTCAGTTTTCTGAGAGATTTCCCCAATTTCATCTTTCAAGCCTTTGATGATTTTTAAACTTTTTATTTTGAAATTTTTCAAATAGAAAAGTACAAAAATAAGAATATTCAATCCATCGACTTAGCCTGTCACCTTGATTAACAATTTTACTGTTTGCTTCATCTCTTTTTCTTTGCTTTTCAAGATAAATTACAAACCAGGACATTTTAAGTTTTTCAATGTGCGTACCTAAAATACAAGGACATTTTTCTATATAACTTACGAGGCCATTAATACATCTAAAATTTACTAATTATGAATAGATAGATCAACTTCGTATGATTTCATACTCAATTCCTATTCAAATTTCCCAGATTGTCCCCAAAATAACTTCTTGCAGTTAACTTGTTCAAACTAGCTTCCAATGCCTAGGAATTTGTTATGTGCCTACATGGTGGTAATTTTGTTAATTAGCTTTAAATTTTCAGCTTGTTCTTTAACCCACATGTCTCTGGTTTTCAGGGTAGGCAAGGGTTTTAATACAATTATGGTATCTTCCCTTCACACATCTCACCTCTCATTCTTTGCTAGTATAATCTAGAATTGTAGATTCAAACTCGTATTGCACTGTTTTCATATTATACTATCTTTTTCCCTTTTTAAAAATTAATTTTTCTTTTCTTTTCTTGATTTTTTTTTTTTTTTTTTTTTTTGGAGATGGAGTCTTGCTTTGTTGCCTAGGCTGGAGTGCAGTGGCACAATCTTGGCTCACTGCAACCTCCACCTCCTGAGTTCAAACAATTCTCATGACTCAGCCTCCTGAGTAGCTGGGGTTACAGGTGCCTGCCACCACACCCAGCTAATTTTTGTATTTTTTGTAGACACAGGTTTCACCATGTTGGCCAGGCTGGTCTAGAACTCCTGACCTCAAGTGATCTGCCCACCTTGGCCTCACAAAGTGCTGGGATTACAGACATGAGCCACCGTGCCCCGCCTATTTTTCTGTCTTTCTTTCTTTCTTTCTTTTATTTTTCAGATAGGGTCTCACTGTGTTACCCAGGCTGGTCTTGAACACCCTGACTCAAGCGATCCTCCCGCCACAACCTCTGAGTAGCTGGGACTTCAGGCATGAGCCTCCTCGCCTGGCTATATTCTGTCTTTCGATGTTTTTTTAATTTCCACTTTCAAGTTTTAACTAGTTTCAGTGTTCTGCATTAGTTCTGCCTAGCCATGATTCCGCCAACTCAAGCTGCTGACTTAATAGCTCAAATCACTGAATGACATCTTCACAAGACTTTTCTTCCCAGGGGACCTGAGGGCCCCCAAAGCCCGATACCTGAGCATATCTTCAGGGCTTCCAGGACCACTGTGGACTGCTCGACTGCTCAGTTGTCATCATGTCTGAAGAGCAGGTCGCCCTAGTGCAGGTCTGGAGTCACAGACTTTCCCCTCAACCACTGCAGATGCTGCGTGCCTGCCCTCTGCTTTGTCACAGCAGAGAACTCTTAAGGCCTGTCTCTTTGTTTGTATGTTTGCTTTGCTGAAAATAAGGTCCCCTACCTAGATACTTGTGGAATCCCATTCTTGAATGTGCATTGATAATTTCCTTCCCTTTCTCTCTGAAACTTTTCTGGCATACTTAGTTCATCTCCACAAGACAGTGTTTGGCGTTGCTTGTTTTTGCACTTTACAGAAATGGTGTCATAGAAAAGTCATAGTGTTTTTCCAGTGTGTCTCACAGGCAGAGAACTAATCGGCTCCTGCACCGCAGGTCTCACTCCCCTGCAGGGGCTGCTCTGGTGGAAGCCAGTGCCCCAGGAGCAGCCCTCAGACAACAGAGACCTGAGGCGACGGGCCTTGGGGAGGCAAGTCTGAAATGTGCTCGGTAACTGTGTTCCAGTCGCCTCCCGAGCCAGCACGATCACCCACTGTAGCCAACTGGATAACACACTTGGACGGGCTATCCTTCCTCCCCGCCTCCCTCTGCCTACCTGACTGTGCTCTGCGCAAACAGGAGAGCTTCCTGCTAGTCCTGCTCTCAGTCTCGGCTTTCAGGGTCATCCAGGCTAAGAACATTCATGTTCCTAAGATTCCTTTATCATGTTGTCGCACACAGCTATAGTTTATTCACTTTCACCGCGGTATAACAACAGTCCATTTCATTAGACCACAGAACTTGTTTTGTTTGTTTTTGAGACAGAGTCTTGCTCTGTTGCCCAGGCTAGAGTACAGTGGCACGATCTCAGCTCACTGCAACCTCTACCTTCCAGGTTCAAGCAATTCTCCTGCCTCAGCCTCCTGAGCAACTGGGATTACAGGCGTGCACCACCATGCCCAGCTAATTTTTGTATTTTTAGTAGAGATGGGGTTTCACCATGTTGGTCAGGCTGGTCTCGAACTCCTGACCTCGTGATCCACCCACCTTGGCCTCTCAAAGTGCTGGGATTACAGGCATGAGCCACTGCACCCGGCCTATAGAACTTATTAATATCCCATATGCTGGTGAACATATGCACTGTTTTCAGTTTTTGCTATCATGTACTATTCACTGATGACTATCCTGGTGCACGTGGGGGCGGTTACTGCAAGGTATATGCTTATGAGAAGAACTGCAGGTCATGGTTTGTGTGCCTGTTCAGCTATAGAAAAGAATTCCAAGTTGCATTCCATTGTATTCCAGAGTGGTCCCACCCATTTCCACTCCCACCAGGAATTCTCCTGATCCACATTCTGTCCAAATTGGCATTGTCAAACTTCTTAATTGTGGCCAATCTAGTAGGTGTAAATGATTTCTCTCCCCAATTGAAGTGCATTTCCATGCTGACTGGGGCATGCGCTGACATGTTTATTGACCCTACATATGCCCACTTCCATGAAATGCCTACGTAAGCATTTTGTCCACTTTTCCATCGAGTTTTGTGTCTTCATCCTATTGATTTGTGGGAGTTCACTACATGAAATCAGAATCAGTTATGTGTATTGCAAGCACCTCCTTCCAGTTGTGTTTTTGCTTTCTTGGTGATGTCTTTCAGTAAAAAGAACGCTTACATGTACTTACTTTTCAAACATATTTTTCAGTTTTGGCATTTCTGTGTCTTGTTTAAAAAATTCTTTCCAAATCTCTTACATCTTACATTTTATTCTGTAAAGTTCTGATGTTTTGCTTTCACAGTTAAGTGTTTAAACCACCTGACACTGATTCTCTTGTAATGGATAGCCAATGATCCCAGAACCATTTATGGTAGGCTCCCTCAATTCTGCTCCTGGCCTGCCCTGCGTCATTTTATATACGTTTCAGGTTCTCTTATGTTTTGCTGATTGCGTTGTCTTCCTTTGCACCTATACTTACTGTCTATAGCTTAAAAACGAGTCTTCTTTGGGAGGCTGAGGCGGGTGGATCACAAGGTCAGGAGATCCAGACCATCCTGGCTAACACGGTGAAACCCCCGTCTCTACTAAAAAATACAAAAAATTAGCCAGGCATGGTGGTGGGCGCCTGTACTCACAGCTACTTGGGAGGCTGAGGCAGGAGAATGGCATGAACCTGGGAGCTTGCAGTGAACTGAGATCCCGCCAGTGCACTCCAGCCTGGGTGGCAGAGCGAGACTCCGTCTCAAAAAAAAAAAAAAAAAAAAAAAAAAAAAAAAAAAAAAAAATCAGTCCTATACGTGGTGGCATAAATTCCCCCCAAATTCTTCAGGAGTCTCTTGACTTTTCTTGGCCTATTTGGCCTATGCTCTTTCATATAATTTTACAATTAGGTTAAGTCCTACCCTCCCCACAAAAACATTTGTCAGGTTTTTTTTTTTTTTTTTTTTTTTTTTTTTTGAGACGGAGTCTCGCTCTGTCACCCAGGCTGGAGTGCAGTGGCCGGATCTCAGCTCACTGCAAGCTCCACCTCAGGGGTTTATGCCATTCTCCTGCCTCAGCCTCCCGAGTAGCTGGGACTACAGGCGCCCGCCACCTCGCCCGGCTAGTTTTTTGTATTTTTTTTAGTAGAGACGGGGTTTCACCGTGTTAGCCAGGATGGTCTCGACCTCCCGACCTCGTGATCCGCCCGTCTCGGCCTCCCAAAGTGCTGGGATTACAGGCTTGAGCCACCGCGCCCTTGTCAGGATTTTTAATGAAATAAATTGAATCTGATTTGGAAAAAAAATAGTCATCTTCACAGTATTGAGTTAGCCTAGACTAGCTTTTCTCAAAATGGTATATCCCTCCATTTATTTAGGTTTTATTTAATGTCTTTCAATAAAGTTTTACACTTTTCTGCATATACAATTTACTTATTTTTTGTAAGATATAGTTCTAAGTTCCTTATTTTTGTGCTACTGTAAATAATGTCCTTAAACAATTTACATTTTCTGTCTGTGGCTGAAGTATAAAGATACAATTGACTTTTGGTATGTTAACCTTCTAGTTAACCACCTTGCCAAACTCATTATTTCTAGTTGATGGTAGATGGCTTATTCCTGATTTTAAAGGGAATACTTTCAATGTTTCCCCATTAAGAATACAACAGTTCTGTTAAGTTTGTATGTGTAGTTTTTCTACAACTTAAGTTCCGTTATGTTTTTCTATACATTTCTCTTTTTTATTCTTGCACATTCCTACCATATTTGTCTGTTCTGTTAGAATTTTCAAGGAGCTACCTTTTGGCTTTGTTTATCCTTTTTATTGTAGCTTTATATTCTATTTCATTAATTTCTATTCTTATCTATTATGTTCTTTAAATTTATTCATTCTTCTTTTTCTAAGTAAATCTGATCACTTCATTTTCAGTTGTCAATCTTTCTAGGTATCTAAGGCTATTCATTTGCATTACAATTTCTTCTCTGACAAATGAGTTATTAAAATGTTTTGTTTTTAATTTCCAAATATGTTAGGGCCATTTATCCTTTTGTTATTTATTTCTAATTTAATTAAATTGTGGTCAGAGAACGTGATCTTCTTGATACTCATTCTTTGAAATGTTTTGATATTTACAGACTAAAAAATTACAAGATCAATTTTTTAAAGATAGTCCCTGTTTATGTGAGAACATCTCTAAAAGTTGCAGAATTCTGTATATGTAAATTATACCTGGTTGTGTTCTTTAAATTATTACATAATTTTTAATTTTCTGTCTGATAGATCAACAATCACTAGGTATTGAAATTTCCCCTTTTCATGACAGATTGATCAATTTCTACCTCCATTTTTATCTAGTTTTTCTTTATACATTTTGTAGTGGTTTAATCATAAGTATATAAGCATAAAATTGTACCTATTTGGTATATGTAATGAGCCTCTCTCTAACAAGGCTTTTAAACTGAAAGTCTATTTTGTCTGAAATTAAAATGGCTCTGCCAATATTCTTTTGGTTGATATCTGCCCACATTATTTTTTATACCCTTTTACTTTCAATCTCTCCACTTCTTCATGTTTAAGATTTGCCTCTAAAAACATCTTATAACTGGGTTTTGGTTTTCAAGCTTATCTAACAATTTATGTCTCAACAGGCAGGTTTACTCCTCTTACACTTATTGAGAACATTCAGATATCTTGTTTTTTTGTTTTTCTTTTGACAGAGTTTCATTCTGTCATGCAGGCTGGAGTGCAATGGCACCATCTCGGCTCACTGCAACCTCTGCCTCCTGGGTTCAAGTGATTCTCCTGCCTCAGCTTCCTGAGTAGCTGGGATTACAGGCATGCACCATCACGCCTGGATAATTTTTGCATTTTTAGTAGAGACAGGGTTTCACCATGTTGGCCAGGCTGGTCTGGAACTCCTGACCTCAAGCAATCTGCCCACCTCAGCCTCCCAAAGTGCTGGGATTACAGGCATGAGCCACCGTCCCTGGCTTTTGTTTGTTTTAATATTTTTGTTTTTTACGTTACTTATCTCACTTTTTCCATGTTTGTATCTCCTTTCTTACCTTGTATTTTTTATTGAAATTATTTTCTAATTTCATTTTTTTCTACCAATTTAGAATTTATATAGCCTATTTCTTTTCTTTTAGTAGTTTCAGCCTGAAATTTTACCACTCATACGTAATTTACAAGGTCTAAAATTAAACTACAAATGAACCATCCCCTCCAGTTTCTAGAAGCCGTGTTTTCTCCCATACTACTGAGAATGCCAGTTGCCTGAAATTCTCATCGGGATATTCCGCTATATTTTTCGAGTCTTCTAGATACTTTTTCTTTTTCCTGTTGTGCAATATATTCATAGGTCACATTGTTCGATATTTTCTCATTACTTATTATTTTCTCATTACTTACTAATAAGATGAAGAGTGAATCACTCGGTATGAATCACTGGACCTTGCACTTGGTCCAGCTTTCTGTTAATTTGTCTGGTAGTTATATCGCCTTCATTTACGTTCATAACTCCAAGTCTGATTCAGTTTCTCAAAAGCATGTATCTGGTGTAGCAGATTATTTTTCAAATAATACATCTCTCTTACCCTACTGTGTACTCCTCCAGTTTTGTGTAGTTGATCCAAACAACTACACAAAAATCTGCAATTTCCAAAATACATTGTGACCAGGGTTCATTCATCACAACCCCTACATACATACGGTATTTTGCTTGTAAATTCTCTTCCCCTTCCTACTAAATTTTCTTAGAGCTTTGAAATTTGCCTAGATTTCCTAAAATGATGATGGCCCAGGGAAACGTTCAATAATCTGGGTAAAAAAAGAAACGTTGATGTGGCTGAAATATATACGTATGTATCTTGCGAATATAACTCATGGCTATTTTCCATATAAATCATCTCAAATCAAGATTTGATTTTCTCTAATAGATCTGGTCTGAAAAGTATAGTTATGAACAGGAGTGAAGTCATGGGCATTCACTGCTTCTTTAATTGCATTTTCTGGAAAACTCTGCAGTTCTATTTTTAATATTTGATTACACCATCAATAGAGCTATATTCCACAAAAGCAATTATGTTTTGCTCAGCAAAATATCAGAATGGAATAATATGTTGCATATTAACAGCTATAAGAATAGAAGCCATTTAGAACGTTTTAGAATAATGAGTGAGGTCACTTGTTCAGAATTTACAGCAAATGTGTTTTAAAGACCCACTATCATGGAGTCCACTGTGAAGTCCAAGTTATGCACGTCAGAAACTACAAATGTACAGGGAGCCCAGAATTTTATCAAAACGTTAACATCAGCGCTACTAAAAACCAAAGCTTTTATCCAGTACCCCCTGCTTACCAGCTCTCCCCATGTGCAAACACATTAGCATTTAACGTGATATGCTTTCCTTTTCTTTAAGGGTTTTATCCAGATATCTAGAAAGTAGTAAAGTGGTAGCAGGTAACTAACACAGGAGTGGCAAACAGGTAGCAACTCCCTTCCTCGACCCAGAGGGCCAGTGCTCATCTATCACCACACCCTCCGTGCCGAGTACAGAAGCCACCTTGGAATCCTTCTGACACAATGTTCCAGGCACCATGACTTAGAATCTGTGTTGGCATGCCAGATCCCACCTACCTGAAGGCGCTATATAGTAGGCTAGGGCAGCCAGGGGAATGCAGTTCTGTCGCAGTCACAATTCCAAAAGGCAGTTAGTTCATGGCTGCACAGGTCTTTTGCCTCCAGGTCAGATGGAGAAGTTAGCAGCTCATCAGTGTCCCCAGTAAGAACAACAGGAAAAGCTCAATAAGATGTGGAAATCAACTCTCTGAAATGGCTGACAGTGACAAAATTCAAATAGGCTTGAGAGAGAAATGAACCACCCTCCAAGAAGGGAGCTGAACGCTGAAGCTTCTTTTATCCTAGAGGCGTTGGCCAATTCTGGGCACAAGCAGCAGCCTGAGAACTCTGGCTAGGCACCTGCTGAGAGCCAGTTCTGGGGGAAACCCCAGCAGAGGTATGGGTGGAGACTTGGGGTCCAGGCACACGGTTGGCTTTTCCCTTGGGATAGCTTTCCAATTCTGAGGATAAGAGACTTACATTTTAACAAAAAGCCACGGGAAGGCAGCCTCAAAATAAAAACTGTAATCGGGAAACACAAGAGGAGGGGCTGTGAAGAATCTAAAAGACTCTCATTTGAAAACCCTACAAGACAAGGACAAACAACAGCAAGACCGAAGCTTGGCAGGGCTGCAAAGCAGCTCTGAGGCAGCACAGTGCCACTTCAGCGAAGGTGATGAACACCAGATAATGTGGACACTAAAGTGAGCTGGCTGACTTGAAAACAATGATAGTTACCTCGTCCAAGAAAACTGAAAGATGAACAAAATAAATGAAAAGAAGAATTTCACCAGACAACTATAATCGGTAAAAATTAATAATCAAAGAGAAAATATAAAACTAAAATATACAACATCTAAAATTAATAACAGATGGTTTAACAGCAAATTAGATACAGAAGACAGGACTAGTAAACTGGAAGACAGGGCAACTAAACACCCAAACTAAAACCTAAGGAGGAAAAAAAATTTTTTAAGAGTATTAGAGAGACATAGGACACAATGAATGGGCCTAGTGTATGTGATTCAAATCCCATTCAGAGAAAAAGAGAACAGGGTAGAAGAAATGATAGCCAAGAATTTTCTAAAACAAACAAAACAGCAAACCTCAAATCATTCAGTAAGCGCTGCAAAGCTAAGCTGGCCAATTACACAAAAGAAACCGAAAGGAAAGGAAAACTCCTCATTGCCATCTGGCCAATTACACAAAAGAAACCGAAAGGAAAGGAAAACTCCTCATTGCCATCATCAGAAGCCTACAGTGGTATCTAAAACGGATGAATCAAAGACAGCAGAATTTGTATCTTATTTAGAAATGTGGAGATGTAGTAAGTCCCAGGGAAAAAAGTTGAATTAAAAGTAGCTGCCTCTGTACAAGTTACAGCAGGGAACTACTGGGTTTTCCTATTTGCTATTTGACTTTTTAAACTATGTTTTCATTTTATTAGATGACATAAAAATTAACTTTAAAAACAGATAGACATGAATATTTTTCCTTGTACTAACATAAAACTTAAAATGCTCAAACTACTAACACCAGCATCTATAAAACCTACGGGAAAACAGCTGATCATTTTACATTTAACTTTTTTTAATATAAAGAGCACTTACTCTCCTAAATTAAGCCAAAACTCTCAAATCTCTCAATTTTTCATGGTGCCATGGGAAAAAGCAAATCTGATGTTTCTATCCTCAAAACACCAAAAGTATTAAGATCAGCTAATTTCTTCAATTATGACTTCATGAGTAATGGACTCTAAGTCCTGGACAGCAGCCAACATCCTGCCAGATGCTAAAGACAGCATGGTGGAGGCCTGGAAGAGAACTCAGAATGAGGGCGTGGGGCCGGCATAGTGGCTCACACCTGTAATCCCAGCACTTTGGGAGGCCAAGGCCAGTGGATCACCTGAGGTCAGGAGTTCGAGACCAGCCTGGCCAACATGGTGGAACCCTGTCTCTGCTAAAAATACAAAAAACTTAGCCATGTATGGTAGTGGGCACCTGTAATCCCAGCTACTCTGGAGGCAGAGGCAGGAGAATTGCTTGAACCCAGGAAGCAGAGGTTGCAGTGAGCCAAGGTCGCGCCACTGCACTCCAGCCTGGGCAACAAGAGCGAAACTCGGTGTCAAAAAAAAAAAAAAAAAAAAAAAAAAAAAAGAACGATGACATGGTCGCTGACTGGTGCTGAGCAAGTTACCTCTCACCCAGGATGGGGATCCCCCTGCTCTTCTGCCTCTTCGAGGGCTTAGCAACACTGCAACAGTAGACTTTGAACTATAGAGCAGAAAGAAAGGTTAAATTCTTGGACTTGAATAAAGAGAATGGCAGGGTAAACTCTGCGAGTTTGTAGGGGGAAAGTCAGCAAGTTGTTTTTTTTTTTAATTATACTTTAAGTTCTAGGGTACATGTGCACAAGTCAGCAAGTTTGTATGTTAAAGAAGGGAAGAGTACAAGAGAAATATCCCAGTGGCTATAAGGCCAAAGAACTCTGAGGCTCTGTAATGTTGGAAGTTGCTGGCTCTCTGCTATGCAAGGTAACCCTACCACCACTCCCTAGCACCTCACCTACAAAATCATCAGTAAATTTATCTGGACAAAGATACCTTTGTAAGAGTAGACCAGGGTGGAAGGAAGGTGACAAGGACTCACAAAGGTTTTGTGAAACTTAGGTAAGAGAGAAAGAACAGTGCTGAGACAGCCCCTGAGCATGACAGATCCAGGGGGATGGAACTCGTACTCCACGGAATTAGAAGAAAGTATGGAGAGAGCTTGGGACATTGTGGCCAATGGAACCAGTACACCTAAAGAAGGCTAGGGGGAATCTGAGACACAGAATCCAAAGGATAATTTCGGGATAGGTAAGTGTGTCTTTAAATGTTTTTACAAAATATTAGTTTCTCAAGGAACACATATAAAAATGGGTTCCACGTCAATGAGGTCTGAAAACATGACATAGTGTACCCTTTCCACGCAGAGTCACGGGGCACATGAGAATAACACAGTCAAGTTAAAATGCACACCACAGGAAAGAAAATGTTTCAACCCTGAATAACTTGGCCTGCCCCAAAGGTGACCTTGGATTCTTCTTTTTAACTCAGAATACACATTTAACATCTTGTATACACAGTTGTTTACTATACATGTCAGCGAAAATGCTGGCATAGGAAATTACAGTGGGAATTCAGACAGAGATAAGTTAGGGTTTTTTTTTCCTTCACAATAAAAATCCCTTCTTCTGACCATATATATAAATAGTATACCCTCATGCTGCTCACTTGAGTTAACATGAAAAATTCTAGAGAAGAACATAAAATTCACCTACACCACCATATACAAAGATAAATCAATGGCAATGTTTAAGTGTATTCATACCTAGAATTTTTTCAGTTTATAAAGTTAATTTGATTTTTTTATAAGGACTAGGTTCACAGTAAAGTTTTCCCTTAAAAATATATCACAGACGAATGTGGACACCAATCCTCCAATGATGGACACTCAGACTGTCTCAATGGGAAAAAAAATGAGGTTGATATTGTCATTGATTCTATTCTGTCCTGTCTGGGTAGGCTCCAACCTCTCAGGTGAAAGGGGCACAAGAGAAGGTAAAGGCTGCCTTGACCTCTAGTGACCCAATACCAGGTCATCCACGACAGGTCTGGACAGGGCCCCTGCAAACCCCTGGTTTATTTATTCCGTTCATAACCATGAGGCAGAGGAGAAATGCCAGGCAGTGCCCCAGGAATACTCAAGCTCACAGCTTTTTCAATACATTTCCTTTTCTTTACAACTTGAGTCTTTCTGAAAGTTGTCTTCTGCACATACTGCTACCAAAATCCACCCCAGTGTCTATCTCACTGCAGACACAAGACCAGCAAGTCTTATCATGCCTGTGTCTCCAAGTATCTTGTTCTTGCTGACCAAGTCATGGTTTTCTACTTCTACTGACACAGTACATTCTATTTCCATCATCAAAACCCATCAGATGGATGACAGATCTGCAAACACCATAATGGGGTGATTATACTTTTATGACTAGTTTTTGCTGTTGTTTTGGTTTTTGTTTTTGTTTTTTGAGATGGAGTCTTGCTCTGTCACCCAGGCTGGAGTGCAGCGGGTTCACGCCATTCTCCTGCCTCAACCTTCCGAGTAGCTGGGACTACAGGCGCCCACCACCACGCCCGGCTAATTTTTTGTATTTTTAGTAGAGACAAGGTTTCACCGTGTTAGCCAGGATGGTCTTGATCTCCTGACCTCGTGATCTCCCACCTCGGCCTCCCAAAGTGCTGGGATTATAGGCGTGAGCCACCACGACTGGTCTTTTATGACTGGTTTTAAATCTTCTTTATCCCGTTTGGAGTTATATTTTTGTATTGCATTCTGTTTGATCATATGTGGACAATCCTACTTTCCTTTCCTTGGCCATTGCCAGACATCTCTTTGCCAATGCCTTAAGCTATTTTTGTTTGTTTGTTTGTTTGCCAATAATATCTACCTGATTTTTGCTTTTTACCCCAATCTAAAAGCACTTTTAATAGAGGAAATGAAGTAACACCTTTAGTGTGGTTAGTTAACATAACTGAATTATTGCCTGGCTTATTTACTATATTTCCTTAATTTTTGTTTCTCTAATTTCCTGCCTTTTGCTGTTTTGTTCAACTTTTGTTTGTTGTTTGCTTTTTCTAATGATTTCAAAATTATATACCAATTTTCTAACCAAATTTTTAAATATATATTTGAAATTATATATCTAATAAGTATATATCAATAGCATAGCTAGCTATAGTCTCTATGCAATATGGCAAAATTTTCGACCTCACTCTGCCTCCCAGATTTTATCAAAATAGCCACATTAGCATCAGCAATTCCAACTTAACTGTACAGTTCATTGGTTTAATTGCTTACTTCTGTAGTACTTATACCAATACTTCCTGTTTATCTTTAACAATAATTAAATATAATTATTAAATTTATATAATTATATAAATTATTAAATTTAATTAAATAATGATAATTGTTTAATAATTAATAATTGGTTTATTTTAATCACAATTAAAGGCATTATTAAATAATTAATACTAATTTTCCTCATTTGGCTTGTGCACTACAAGTAATTTCCTTTATTCAGAAATGGTATGCAGAAATTTTGAGTCCACTGTATTTCTGAAAATGACTTTTATGGACCCATTCACATAAATAAGCTTAGAAATCTTACATATAGAAAGCCTAGAGGAATCTTGCTTCACAACCTGTTCCTTCTAAAATATGCAAATGTTGCTGCATTATCTTCTAGCATTTGACTTTATGGATTAAAATCTAGTGTTCATCTGATCCTTTTCTTTTCAAATAGCCTGCTTTGTCTTGTTTAATGCTTATCTTTGATCTTTTTTGATTACTGAAATTGAGAAAATTTTCTATTACCTGAATCAAACCAAAAACAAAAGCATCTCCTATATGTGCCCGTCTGACATCTTACACGTATTTTCCACGAATTTAGCTTTTCTCTCACAATTTCCCCATCGTGTCTCATTGCTCTCAGTTGCAAAATAGATCCCCCAGGTGATATCCTAATTCACTAATCCAATGTTGGTCATCTGGTTTCCTTCTCACAGTAACATTTTCATGTCCTCCGTCTGCCTCCAAGAGACTTCACAGTCTCTTCTTTTGCAATGTGGCACCTCTCAGATCTCACAGGTCATGAGCCAGAGTTGTTCTGAAGTTTTATTCCATTTCTCTGTTTCATTGTGTGCCATTTACTCCACTGACTTTGGAGTTGGTGTGTGATATATCCTAAACATTCACAAATACTTCAAAATGCTATGTACACTGAGCACCGAGTGGTCCGTGTGATGCCTGAAGCTTGGGGCAGTGCATTACATACAGAAGTAGAAGCGAACTGTCCAATCAGGATTAAACATGATGGCTTTGACCTACTGTCTGCAGGAAAAAAGTGATGAGAGGAGGCCAAAGAAACCTGTAGCCATGTGGCCTCCAGATGGACCTTATTATCGTATGGGTGCTTGGTTTCTTTTTGTTCTTTGACTCTATGTGATTTATTTGGTTATATTTAAAGCAAACTAGCAATTTCTGCTCTATAATTAAAAGTATTTGTATGTCTTTATAAACACTGAGTATATATACTATTAATTGTTGTTATTTTTCGATTCTCAAAGCTTTCCAGGCCTAATCGTTATCCTGCAACAACTTTCAAAGAAGTGAGAGCAATGATTTTTCTCTCCTCCACTGTTCATAAGAGTCATGGAGAAGTGGGGTTGAAAAAGAAGACTGCCTGAGCCCCAACCCCAGAGCCCAACTTGGGGTACCTGAGATATAGCCCTATCTGTTAGTTTCCTATTGCTGCTGCAACCAATGACCAAAAACTCAGTGGCTTAAAACAATACAAAATTATCACCTTTCAGCTTTTGAGGTCAAAAGTCCAAAATGGATTGGGTTGGTAAGACTGAGCTCCTTCTGGAGGCTCCAGGGGAGAGTCCCTTTCCTTGCCTTCTCCAGCTTCCAGAGGCTGCCATCAGCCCTTGGCTTGTGGTCCCACAGCACTCTTGAGTTCTGCTTCCATCCTTGCTTCTCCTTTTCTGACTCTCCTGCCTTCCTCTTGCCCTTATAAGGACCCCTGTGACTACCTTGAGCCCATTCAGATACCTGGCACCACCTCCGCATCTCCAAATCCACAACTTCCCCACATCTACAAAGTCCTTTTTGCCATGTAAGGTAAAAGGTTCATAGGTTCCAGGGGTTAGGACATGGACATCAGCGTGAGGGTGGAGGTACGAGTCTCCTCATACACCCAGAAACCTGCACTTTGAACAAGAACCAGCAGACTGTCTGGTGAGAAACACCCAATCAGACCTACTACATGGTGGCTGGAGCTTTTTCTTTTAGGACACTCTTCAGACCCATCACCTTAAAAGTCTGAAACCAACAGAGTGGTGAATAAATGTATCATAATATAAACAAAACACCATCCTTGACAATTTATTAAGATAAAACATTGCAGTATGTACCTAGACCTACCCAGAATTCATTTTTAAGTGGACAGATAAATGACAAAACAGAAATGTCTAAGAATCACTGGGGAAAAATAAAAGTCAAACCAAAAGCCAAGTCCTCTTTCCACAGCAGAATCAAGACGACACTCTATGGAGACTCTGATATACTCAAAAAACATACTTCCATGTTTATTTGTGACAGAGTCTCACTCTATCACTCAGGCTGGAGTGAAGTGGTGCGATCTCAGCTCACTGCAACCTCTGCCCCATGGGTTCAAGCGATTCTTGTGCTTCAACCTCCCGAGTAGCTGTTATCACAGGCACCCGCCACCACGCACGGCTATTTTTTGTATTTTTAGCAGAGATGGGGTTTTACCATGTTGACCAGGCTGGTCTTGAACTCCTGACCTCAAGTGACCCACCCGCCTTGGCTTCCCAAAGTGTTGCGATTATAGGTGTGAGCCACCATGCCCAGCCACTTCCATGTTTTAAAGCTTCACTTTTCCATGTGTCTTAAGCTCTTTTCCCAAAAAAAAGTAAAATTTCTGAATTGTTTAAATACATTATTAGGAAACAGAACTTAAAAGGCCAGTCTTCTTTAGTATATGCCCAAATTCCAAATGTGTCAGTATTTCTATAATAAATAGCACCAGCACTGACAGACTGCATAATGCAGGGTTTCCTGTGCTGCCATTCACCAGCACACACAAAAGTGAGTGTAATGAAAATGTCAAGAAACGGCATCCCATTTAGAAACCAGGAAATATAAAAATGCAGCTATCAGTCATCCCTAAGGCTGGCCAAATAAAAGGTTTTAAATATAGTCATGGATCACCAGTGTCACAAGCAACAACATTCGCTGTACAGAGAGGCAGCAGAATTCCTAGCATTGAGGATTTGCTGGGCGGCTGATGAAATCTGCCCACTTTGAACTTGCTCTCAACTGACATACCCAGATCTGTTTACACATCAGCTGTCAAAATGATAGTTCTCCTGCAGACTATGCCTGCACTGTTAATATCTATCTATCTATCCATCTATCCACCCATCCATCACCTATCTATCTTTCCATCCATCCATCCATCCATCCACCCATCTTGAGATGGGGCGTTGCTCTGTGGCCCAAGCTGGAATGCAGTGGTACAATCTTGGCTCACTGCAGCCTGGACCCTTCAGGCTGCAGCAATCTTCCTGCCTTAGCCCCACAAGTAGCTGGGACCACAGGCATACACTATCACACCTAGGTAATTTTTAAAATTTTGTAGAGACAGAGTCTCACTATGTTCCCAGGGCTGGTCTTGAACTCCTGGCCTCAAGCAAGTATCCCACCTCAGCCTCCTAAAGTGCTAGGATCATGGGCATCAGCCACCATGGCCAGCCAATATTTAATTTTTGAATTTGGGAATTCCACACTGGAGCTGGGATTTTGTACTGACATGTATACTCTCTATCACATGTAACCCATTAAAAACGTCATCTGCTTTGCTGGTTGCAATCCTTCCTCCCTCTGTCCTAATTCTGACAGGATCTGGTAGGAGGGACAAATCTGTCTGTGGTTGAAACCTATGGACAGCCATGAGCTGAAACTACGGACCCCGTAGTTCTCAAAGGAATACAGAGAAGCAGGTATGGAATGCCAACAGGGCTGCACAATGCCCGATCCAGGCCGCCGTGAGGGCACCTCCATGATGGGGTGAGGATGAGGGAAGGAGTCCCAGTTCAAGAAGCCGTTACCAAAAGGTGCTGCTAGCAAGCCAGGTGGCTTCACTCACCCATGCCTGATGTAGAGCCACCCACGTACCCCATCTGTACAACAGGGCTGGGTGCAGACTTCCAAACACCTACTGAACCTTTACTTCCTCTGAAACCCAGAAGCCTGTGTTGCAGACCTCAACCACCACGTACACATTGTCTCTAAGGAGAAATCAATTCCGTGGGGGAAAACCGGGGAATGGTGGAAGCGGGAACAAGAAAGTGGGAAGTGGGGAGAGGCGAGAAGGCTTTCTCTTTCAGAAGGCGCTTTCTCTTTCAGAAGGCGAGTTAGAGATAGCACCTGCCTCCCCCATTGATAGAAGGCTCCTCCCATGGCTGGCTCCACCCATCCTGCCAGCCTCAGTTCAAAGGCCACAGGCTCAGAGAGGCCCCTGCTGGGCCCCTAGTCCACAGCACAGCCCTGGCCCCTCTCCATGGCCTTGCAGTTTTATCTCAAATACGTATCTCTGTATGAAGTGGTTTCCTTATTTTTTGCCTGTCTCTTCTGCTCCAGGACTTGTACTCGCCAGGCAGAGGCCTACTGTGTCTTCTCCAAAGCAGCATCTCCAGCTCCCAACACAGGCTTGGCCCACAGCAGGTACTATGATCATTATGAATGCATTGAGAGGCCAGGCACGGTGGCCCACGCCTGTAATCACAGCTACTCGGGAGGCTGAGGCAGGAGAATCGCTTGAACCCAGGAGGCAGGCAGAGGTTGCAGTGAGCCAAGGTTGCGCCACTGCACTCCAGCCTAGGCAACAGAGTGAGACTCCATCTCAAAAACAAACAAACAAAAAGAATGCATTGAGAGACGGGTGGGGGAAGGATGGGAGGAAGGAGGGAGGAACAGAGGTACACCCATCACCCGGTAAAACAAGGCCTGATCTGACCTAGATTTAATTTTCCTGGAGACCACCCACTCTCCAAAAAAGGGCCAATGACTCACTCTGAAAGACAGTGTCTGATGAAACTGTGCTAGAGATCCTCACAGTGACCAGGTTCCTGGTCTCACTGACACATCTCCAGTGAACTCCCACCCTCCCCGATGTCTTTCTAGTAACTCCTTTGTGCATAGCTACCCAAAGCTGGCTTCTGCCGCTTGCCCCAAATATACCCTATTCCAGGAGCATGGATTCAGGGTTGTTGAGGCACACTGCAGGCCCAAATTGTTTTCAAGCTTTACATCTGGGCACTCTACCTGTTTAATCCTCACAAGGACCTAAAGAGGGAAACGCAATTACAATCTGGTATTCTAAGGATACCAGTGGCCAGGTTACACAACCCCGGGTAAAATCACATTGGCAATTAACAGAGGCAATTAATCCTGCGATGTCACGCTGGCCCCTGCAGGTATGGTTTATTGTGATAAGTAAAGAATCTTACATAACTTACGTTTTTATGAATCTAAAATGTTGATGAAACAGGTCTGCTTGGAGTAGCATCCACCTGTGTCATTTTGAGTCCTGTACAACTGTTACACTACGCTTTGAATCATTCTCCTAAAAATATAATTTTATTTTAAATTATATTTAAATTAATTAAAAATATAATTTTATAACTTGCCCTGGAGACATTTTACAGACATGCTTTTAGCAAAAATATAACCCACAAAATAAAAGTCACTTTGTGAAACGCTCTCCCAAAATTTATATAATACACATAATCATTTTTCTTAAAACTATTTTTAGATCTAAGCAATGGTAAAGTCATTAGTCTGATCATAATATGATGTTATACTCCCTGGCATCTGCAAACAGAACACAGAGAACTCAGCTTGAGGAAAAACAGTAAGCAAATTAAAAAGTAAAATAAAATCTTGGCCTATGTTCACACACGCAAAATTTAAATGACAATTTTTATAGGGGAAAGGAGTGGGAGGTGGAGGCAAAGAGATCAATCCATTTGCCTCTCACTCCAGGTCTAAGAACCCTCATTTTCTATTCTTCAAATTAATGAATGAACACAAGACCACTCTGATGAGGAATTCTGAAATAATGGAAACGCGCTGGCATTTGCATTCCTTTTCAATGTGAACAGGCTATTTTGATAGTTAGCAAAACCATGACAAATTGCCTGAGATTTCATCCTTTGTTGCTCTAAAATGACTCTCTGGCCGTAGGATGCCATATCACTGCAAAATGCACTTACCTTTAAATAGGCAGGCAAAGTGGATTGTGTTAAATACGAAATTAGCGACATGTTCTCTCAATGCATGGAGTCTAATTCTAATTTAAAAGACTTCTGCTCATTTCAGGCAATGCCCGTTCCTTCATGTTTATAAACTCAATTCCAATTTTCTGCAATTCAAATAAATCCCACCTCCAGCCCTGGGTTTTGGTCCCACCCACCTCTGCCCCAGGCACCGGGCTCAGCCTCCCAGGCCCTCTGCCTGCCCCGCACACCGGCCACGTCTGAGCTCTTGCGCATGGGTCTGTGCTGCCTAGGAGGCTCCTCGCCAGGTTTCCACATCACAGATGCCTCGTCGCCATCCTGGCCTGGGCTTAAACATCATCTCCTCCCAGTGGGTTGGCCTGAAGAACTGCTCTGATGTCTTCTTCCCCACATTTGCACCATGTTTGATTATCTTACTCTCGCTGGTTAGTGCTGTTCCCATCTGACCCTCTCCCCAACACTGTGAGCTTTGTTGGGATCAGGACCCTGGGTCCCCAGTGCACACTGGGGGAATCCAGCTGCAGCTGGTGACTGAGGCCGCAGGAGCCCACGCCCAGGGCAGTGCCCCTGACCAGCAGTGGGAAACAGCATGGCAGCCCACACCTACAGGGCCTGGCAGACTGCTCTGTCCCAGCGCAGCTTCACCCCTCCCCACCTCCCCCAGCTTCCAGCTTCAGCCTCCCCAGACCCTGGGATCCACATAGCTGTGAGGAGCCCTCGGCTCTCCCTGCAGGCCTGGAGTTGGCCGGCTCCACTGCTGGTCCAGCCCTGGCTCCTGCTTCCGGCCTCACTACTGGGCATCTACCCCCAAGAGGCACCGGGTATAATCACCTATTCTCTACCTGCTCATCGCACCCCTACCTCCATCTGCAGGCCTCTATCATGGTGTAAGCCTCCCCTGGGTAAAGTTCTCCATGAGCATAAGAGGCATCTTTTTTACAATTGAATCCCAGCACAAACAGGTCTCAATCACACCACTGCCCCGTCAGAAGCGAAGGAACCTGCCTGGGTCAGCCCCTGATGGTCCTGGCACTCTGTGCACTGGACCCAGTCCCAGCACCGGTGGCTGTGACTGTCTCCTCCCCGCAGCACCACAGGTGGGCGAGTTCTAGCCTAGAAGGGTAGGTCTCAGCCAACCTCAGTTCACTGCGTCTTCAGGTTACATTTCACTGCAGTGAATACTCAGAATGAATAATGCAATGAAGAGCTGTGCCCTGTTTCAAGGGGACCACAGGTGCCCCTTTCCGGTTTGCTCCTTTCCTTTTTGACCTGACGGTAGAAAATTCCCTTTACCCTTGGAAACTCAACTCCAACAGCGATTTAGCTCCATTTTATTCTTCAGGCTGCTCATAGTAATTCACATATCCATGAGAAAAAGACCAATTTACTTAATGGTACAAATCTTATTCCCCATCACATAACACAGCTAGTTAAAAATGCATTCTTTCAAGCCAAGATGAAATAATTCCCAGAATGTCCCTTTTAGTCAAATTTGGCTCTTGACAAGTCTAGAGAGAATCCCGATAACAGGCTTCAAAGGCTGGCCCCGGCCCTCGCTGGCAGCTGGTAGGGATTCCAGCCCTTCTCTGCCACTGGCTCAAGGGGGTCTCAAGGTCTCTCAGACACCAAACACAGACTCCTCCATAGAAACAAAGAAAAAACAACTACCTTCTGGCCCTAGGATCTGTGCATGCTCCTTTCCTAAAGCGAACCACCCTCATCCTCTCATAAAGAACCAAAAGGCAAGTCATTCACCTGAATGACTCTACACCACCAACCCTATTACTCTATTCCCATGCCCTGCTTATATGTATTTGTTGCTGTAAGACTTCTTACTACCCAGCATTACATTGTCGATTTGTTTGTCTGTCTACCCTCTGTCTCTCCTAGAGAATGTGAGCTTAGAGTGTACAACAGTACCTAGAAACAGATGACCAAGGAAATCTGCTGAATGAACTAATGACTATGTGGTTACCGTGGCTCTAGCTGGCATGTCAGTTCAGGATATATCTTGATTTTAGGAATTCAGGAATTCCCTGTAATCTTTCAAAGGGGTCATGGGGCTTCCCTGATTGCAGAATTCAGCAATCTATGAGCGAGTAGCTGTGCATTTCGTTGCTTCTGCTTCGGAAGAGACTGTTGTTCTGTAATAGGTCTGTTATTCATTAAGCCTTTCAAAAAGATGTTCCCTGGTGCATAGGTCAACATTGCAAATTGTTTCCTTCGCCTTCCTAAACAAGCCTCACATAAGAAGCTATGTGATTACTTGATGTTTGGGTGATTAAAACCACATCCTTGCCTTTCCTCAGCATCCCTTCACCTGTTCAGTGTCCCACACTAATCCACAGCTGTGCAATGTATCATAAGCGTCTCTGGAAGGATCATGTGCTACAAATTACAGAACACCCAGATCACCCAGACACATCCACGTGGTGCAAAATAAACCGCAAGGGAGAAAAGAATCTCGCTCCCGCAGGTTTGACCTGAAGCATACATGACATACATACATAGAGCATACATGAATGACCAAACCACTTCCACTGGAGTTAAACCTTACAGCCCATCCATGTTACTCAAGCAGAGATCAGAGGACACTGGGGCAGGGCAGGGCGGTGGCAGTGTACATTGAGTCTCACGAAGCTTGAGAAACAATGCCTTAGATGGTGAAAACAGTCCTGTGTTAAAAATTAACATTTCAAAATGGAATTTTGGTAAAACAATCAACAAGAAAGCATGGCAGACCATGGCCCAAGTGTTAGGCAGACTCCAAGACTGGAGTTTCTCAAAATGGGAGTCTGTGGCTCCCAGGGAATCTCCGCTATGATCCAGGTTGAAAAACTGCTCTAAACCCAGTGAGACTCGTTTCCTGCAACTATTTAATTATGGTCCATTTTGAGAGTACTGGACAGCTGTTTTCCATTCCTCCCCATTTCCCCCTCTTCCCTATCCCTCTCCAGGCTGCTCTCTACTAACTCCACCCTGCTTGACAAACATGTGTTTGCTTCTTTCAGTGACTTTTCCCTCCCATTTTCTTTTTTGGAAAGTCTCCCTTTGTCTGGCATTTGTGTTTTTAAGACAGCAAAAAATGTGAGCTCAGAGATCTGCAGCCACTCTGTGCTCCCCAGTGTCTCCAGGGTGGGAGCGGTCTTCCCAGTCTGCAAACCCTCAAAGGGAAAGAAGTAATACAAATTTCAAATGAGAAAACCCTCCTAAAGCAGCAGCTGGACCCCGATTTTGGGACATCTACCCGGTACTCCCAGGAATAAGCAGTGGGGACCATGCTTGACCAGCACAGTGTATCCTGGGTGATGCCTGGGGCAAGTTTTCAGCACCGCTTGTTTAATTTTTATGTTTGTTAATATCCTTTTGGGGGGATGATAAAACTTACCCAAGCCTTCAAACCATCTTTCTAGTGTAGTTTTATAAATTGTTATTTGGTTCTAATCACACTCTACGGGAGGAAAAGAAAGGTGGACATAAAAATAAGGCCCTTGGATTCTTTCGAGAGAATGTTGCTGCATATCTATATATAGAGATATACACACACACACACATACACATATGTGCATATATATACACACACAAAAAATGTAAATGGAACTGTAAAGATGCTCTTTCACTGTGGTTGAAAGTAAGTATCACATCTGAGTAAGCAATTCATCCCAGTTTGCCCTGGAGTTTCCGGTTTTAGCGCTGGAAGACCTCCATCCTGGAAAGTCCTTCAGTCCTGGTTGTTTACCCCATTTTCATGAAACATGAGCGAACCATTACGCCCTTTGCTACTGATGAGTCAACCAATGTACCAGAGCAGCCAATGGCGACGAAGCTAGATCTGGGATCGTGGCAAAGTAGAACTCAGGTGTACAAGGAATGATCCTATCTGGTGATTTCTCTCCTGGGGTGAGAATATGTGGAGTTCCTGCCATTCGATCGGGCAGGAGTTCAGATGTTGGAGAGCTTGCCATTTGTCATTTTCTCTACAATGTCAGGAATATTGTAAAACACCTGACATTGACCTGGAGAAGAAAAATGTAGCTGTTTGATTCATGTGTAACATACTCAGATTATCTTTTCTATGTTAGCCATACTCCATAGGTCTTGTCTACCTGCAAAGAGCCCTGGGTTCCATCGCTGAGGAAGCACTCTACACACCCTGCAGAGGACATGGCCTTCCTGAAGGAAAACCGCACTGCCCAGCTGGCACTGGGGTCAATCGTTTTTCAGTCGTTTTTAAACTTTAAGAGAACTGTTTATTTCCCAAAGATATTCCTATGCCGAATCTAATATATAAAACAGACAAAAGTGTTTTGTGAGCAGAGATTTCTTTTATAAGTTCAGATTTAAAATATGTATTACATATTCAGTCAAGAGAACAAAAAGGTTGGAAACTGGCATTATAGAGGGCAGCTGAAGTCATAATAGCCTACAAAAATCATCTACTTCTTTTTTTTTTTTTTGAGACAGAGTCTCGCTCTGTCGCCCAGGCTGGAGTGCAGTGGCCGGATCTCAGCTCACTGCAAGCTCCGCCTCCCGGGTTCACACCATTCTCCTGCCTCAGCCTCCCGAGTAGCTGGGACTACAGGCGCCTGCCACCTCGCCCGGCTAGTTTTTTGTAGTTTTTAGTAGAGACGGGGTTTCACCGTGTTAGCCAGGATGGTCTTGATCTCCTGACCTCATGATCCGCCCGTCTCAGCCTCCCAAAGTGCTGGGATTACAGGCTTAAGTCACCGCGCCCGGCCGAAAAATCATCTACTTCTAAACTTAATTTTGGCTGCCCGGTATCAAGAAAATTCTGAAAACAGATAGGTTTTACTTTGTAATTTTAGGACACCCTCAAATGAAATCAATTCAGAAGCTTGAAAACAAAATGCAAGGGAACACTGATGTCAATGCTGAATCATGAAGAGAAATCAATAAATGACTTATCCACGTGTTTAAATATTAATTACTTGGAAGAAAATGTTTTTCAAACATATCTGTAACATTATGGGATTTCCAACGATGTTATATTTTTAAGTATCAATCCAGTCTTTAGACAAAATTTAAAACGGTCAAATTTACTTTGTTTTCCACGCTGACCCCTACCTCATGTCCAAGAACTCAGAAGGCCCAAAAAGATCAAATGGACAGGAGGTAGAGGTCAAACAAAAATGACAGTACAACTTCCTGCTTAAACATTAAATTGTCCTTTAGACGTTACATTCCACTTCATGAATTATCCAAAACCAAAGCCCATGAAGCTGTCCCTGACCTTTCCTGTCCCTTCCAAACATCTCCCACTAGTGCCAAAGGCCAATGAAGAATCAGGTCATTGAAAAGTAATGATGGCTTTTTCCAGTAAACAATGATTTTTTTTTTTTTTTTTTTTTTTTTTTTTTTTGAGACGGAGTCTCGCTCTGTCGCCCGGACTGGAGTGCAGTGGCTGGATCTCAGCTCACTGCAAGCTCCGCCTCCCGGGTTTACGCCATTCTCCTGCCTCAGCCTCCCGAGGAGCTGGGACTACAGGAGCCCGCCACCTCGCCCGGCTAGTTTTTGAATTTTTTTTAGTAGAGACGGGGTTTCACCGTGTTAGCCAGGATGGTCTCGATCTCCTGACCTCATGATCCGCCCGTCTCGGCCTCCCAAAGTGCTGGGATTACAGGCTTGAGCCACCGCGCCCGGCAAACAATGATTTCTTAAAGCCTAAAGTCTACAATGGATGGTAAAGCTTTCTCTATCAAGTACATAAGCCAAAGGCTCACATTTAAAGGAAAAAAAAAAACAAAAAACTGCAATATTGTTGCAACTAGCTATAAAATGTAAAAATTGAAAAAGTAAACATCTACATTACTAAAATAAGCTGATATTTAGATTCTAATAGGACATCAGTAACCATGCTCAAAATGATCCTAAAAACACTGTCTTCTGTCAATTGGCCTGTTTTAAAAGTAACAGAACACTTTATATAATATTCCATCTCCAACTTCTCTTCTTATTCACCATTCTGAAACTAGACTGAGAAGTTGGGTAATTAATAAAATCAGCCCTTTCCACTCGCTCTTGATTATCCTTCATCAGGGTCATGTTTGTACTTCTCTTGTCGATTGTAATCATTTATTTGAAACAGTGTCTCAGCGGTTCATTAGCTCTTCATTAGTGCCTGTACGCTGGATAAAATGTGCTTGAATTTCCAAAGTAAATGCAAATCCCCTTGGTAATCCAGCAAGGACATGAATCCCAGAATATTTTCAAGTAAGACAGTTCCAATCAGAACTTCACCCTCTAGTGGGAAAAGTGGTGTCCTCCTGAATGGCAGAGAACTCACACTCCCATCCAGTCCTGAACATCAATTCTGAAAATGACCATCACAGTTTGCCTTCATCTTCGACCTGACCTTGGTATGCAGGGATATCAGTTACTTGATCAGAAACAAGGAGTACAAGTCAAAAGAATTCAACACAAATTTTAAAAGCCAATGTATTAGCTACTCAGTAAGTTAAAAATAAGGCTGCCAGGACCCCTCCCGGAGAGTCAAACTCAGCAGCTCCAGCCTTGAACACAAGAGCAGCACAACCTTGAACACAAGAGACCTGGATCTGCATCCTGCCTCTGGCCCTGGGCAGCTGTGTCGACCTACACATCACAAGCTGAGCTTGGTGTTTATATTTTCAAAACAGGAAAGATGATCCACAGTCCCAAGACTGGGATGGAGATCACAGAAATAATGAAGGGGAAGTGCCTTGCACTGTCCCCAACACATAGCAGGCCTCCACAAATGACCGCTTTACAAAGATCACAGATGCAGCCTCCCCAGTGTTAAAAGTATGTCCTCAGTGGACAGTCAAAATGGACTCCCCGTGGCTAACTGATGTGTGCAAAGTTAAAGCAGAACCAGATGGCCATAGTTGGGTGAAGGAAAGGTCATGTTCTCCGTGTTCTCAGAAATATATTGTAAAAGTGTCACAGGGACCTCCCTTTCTGCCATCCAGTCAAACCAGTACCTGTTGTCAGTGCTGAAACAGACTGCAGCTCACCACCCACAGACCCCCTGAGGCCAGCCCACAAAGAGAGACTTGTGGTGTTCTCCTTAAAGACCATCCAACCCAGCCCCTGCATCTGAACCCCCAGCTATCCTGTGGTTTGCACCTTTATGACCTTCTACCCACAGACTCTCCTTGGAGTACACTTTTGTTTTGTGCTGAAGGCTGTATCTCCCGATCTGCAAATTGCTTTTAGAAAATGAAGTTCTCCTTTTGCCTCCACAGATCTCACTGTTCTTTTGTTAACACCCTTAAGGGAAGATGAAATTAGAAGATTCAAATGCATGCCATGAGACAGAGGAACAGGTCAAACAGGTTAAACAGAAACACACATGAAACAAGGTTATGTACTGACCAGTTGAGGAAAATGAGGCCAGAGGCAACAGGAACTTAACCATGTACATGTGTATTTCCCCTGAAGGCAATGGCTCAGTATTCACTAACTGAGTATTCGTGATGACTTCATAAAACAAAACCACTGCAAATGATGAGAACTGACTATACATATATTTCCTAGTTCTGACCCTAAGAGAGCATAGAAGCAATGATACCCAACAGTAAGGAGCTCAACTAGCACCCTGGTTTTCTAATACCATTCTCTGATAAAAGGAGAAACGCATAAGCAGCTGATGATAGGGGCAGGGAAAGCATCAGAATGTAAGACGAACCAGGAACATCTTATAGTGCTAGAAAATTGAAATTACAATAAATACATAAATAAAATAAAAATAAAACAACAACAACAACAACAACACAGTAGAGGGTGGGCGAAGATGGGAAAGCAGAGTGTCAAAAGGAAGCAGGAGCCAAATGGCCAAAGGTCGAATAACTTGAGCAACAAAATAAATACCCACACTGTTGAATTACAACCTAAAGACCAAAATAAAGAGACAGGAACCCACATTAATGTCGCAATGACTAAATTAACAACGGAGGAACAGACCAATTTTCCTTAAAGAAGAATTCCAAATCAGAAATGTGAAAAACGAAGGAGGGAAATAGAAAGTCACCCCTAGAACATCACGGTGATCGCTACCGAGCCCAGATCCACTCTAGAATGCTAACACCAGCGCTTGAAATTTTAAGAGGAAACAGGATATCTGCATGGTCTGGAAGTATCTCCCCCAGAGTATTTACTAATCACTATGGCTTTAACTCATGTCTACTAATTCTTTGACACGTTCTCCTCCAGGAGGCAAAGCTTAATCCTCCTCCTCTTGAGTGTGGGCTGAACTGAGTGACTGGCTTCTAAAGAGGAGTAAAGGAGGGGAAAGATGGTGACTTCACAGAGGAGACACCTGGCAGACACCAGCCTGGCCAGGTGATCAAGCTTAACTCACCAGTAGTAAGTCACATGTTGACATCATGATATGATGTGATGAGGGGGGTACCTCACCTCTGCGGTGGTCTTCCTCAAATTCGTAACTCCAGTCTAACAATAAGAAAACATCAGACAAACCCAAATTGAAGGATATTCTACAAAATACCTGATCCGTATACTTCAAAGTGTCAAGGTCATGAAAAACAAGGAAAGAATAAGAAACTGAGATTAGAGGAGATTCAAGAGATATGATTAAATGAAACATGGTACCCTGCATAAAAAGACCATTAGTAGAAAAACTGGTGAAATCCCAAAAGTCTGTAGTTTAGTTATTTTTAGTTTTGACAAATGTATGATGGTTCCAGGAGATGCTGATTTTTGAACAACTCTCCGCTTCCATGTTAAATGACTAACACAGTAGTCCCCTCACTTCCTTTTCCTGTTCTAATGCCAGATACCAGCCAAAGCATGTCATTTTGCATCAGTCTACATGTGGGGAAATATTTTTTATTCTGCATATAATAGAATAGTATACATTAATCAAAAAATTTTCTGCAATAACTTTGAGCTAACTTTTCACCTATAAAATTACAACCCTCACTCGTTTCCAACATTAGCATGAAGAAAATGGTGACTCCCAGGTTTCCACGTCTTACTGGAGAAAACCACAATTAACGTCACCACAAATATCCAGTTTCCAAAGTTAGCTCAGCTGCCATTCTGTGTGTTCCTGTTCCTCAGTCATACTCAGTTCACCCGTGGTTCCTGTCCTGCCTCTCACCACAGGGTCGGCAGGGCCCAGGATGACAAGGGGCCTCCCTGCCTCTTCCGCTGTCACCATCCTCTGCCTCAGGGCTACCATCATCGCTCTCCCACCTTTTCCTGAATCCCAGCGCCACTGGCTCCTCCAGGGCCCCCTCCAGGGATTATCCCCTCCCCTGCCTCCACTCTGTCTCTACGTAGTCCTCCCTTCCATGAGCAAACACACCCACACTGTCTCCCCATCCCAAAAAAGAACCTTCCTCAGTTCCTCAAAACATTAAACACACAATGACCATATAGGCCAGCAATTCCACTTCTGGGTATATACCCAAAAGAATGAAAGAAGGGAGAGGCATGTGACCCCCACGTTCACGGCAGCGTTACTCACAATAGTGAAAAGGTGGAGGCAAACCAAGTGTCCATCCACAGATGCATGGATTGACAAAATAGGAGTCCATCCACAGATGCGTGGATTGACAAAATGGAGGCCATCCACACAAAGGAGTGTTACTCAGCCTTAAAAAGAAAGGAGATTCAGACACGTGTCACAACATGGATGGACCTTGAGGACACTGTGCTGAGCAAAATAAGCCAATCACAAAAGGGCAAATATGTGTGACTCCACTTCTGTGAGGTACCTACGGTAGTCAAATTCTTGGAGACAGGAAGTACAGTGGTGGTTGCCAGGGCCTGGGGAGATGGGGGAATGTGGACTTCGTGTTGAATGGTGAATGGATACAGAGTTTCAGTTGGGGAACATGAAAAGCGTTCTGTGAATGGACGGTGGTGGTCATACTAAGGTTACTAATAATCCCCCAAATGCCCAATTCCATCACCCATTCTCAGAACTCCATAGCATTTGACAGTGCTAACCAACTTCTACAGTATTAAGCCCGCTGCTCCCCAGCTCTTGTTCTGCAATTGTTGAGGGACAGTTATGTGTGTGTGTGCGTGTGTGTGAATATATGTTACGAATTATACTGAATGTGCATTTATGTACATATATACATATAGACAATGTTTTTATAATTCTACTTACTGGACATCTACTACCATTATCAGATATTACACAAGTATTTACATTCATCATCCCATATAATTCCCCCCAGAAAGCCCTGTATTGCTTCCTGACTCCATCTACACCACCACCAGTTTTTTCTTGGTTTCTTTGCTGGCACTGTTATATGGTGGAGTCCTTGAGGTTCTGTTCCTCCTCATCTACCCAGGTGAGCTCATGCACTTTCATGCCTCACCGCCATCTCTGTGGTGATGGCTCTGAGTCTTCCTTTCCAGCCCAGGCCCATCTGCTGAGCTCCAGACACCATACCCATGTGTCCACCCAACATTTCCCATGAGCCTCTCAGAGTCAGGACAGCCAATACCAACCCCGTTCTCTCTCCATCCCTCCCTCCCAATTCCACTCCAGCATCTATGCTCCTTGTTTTATAACCTCTGTTGCTGTTGTCCCCCTGAAGCACCAAGGGAAAGGAAAAGCCTCCTCACTGGGATTCCTAATGGAAGCGTTTGCACACAGTGACCCTCCCAGCACAGACCCCTTGTTAATAGATGGGTAGGAAGCACCAGAAACAGAGTATGTTCAAAATCAGATAAGTGTTGTAAAAACTGGTATGGGGTCAGAGTGGAGATCATTTTCCAAACCAACCATCCGAACCACCCCGTGGCCATCTGGGTAAAGACTGGGTTCTGCCTCCAGCAAGCTACTCTGACTTGGCAAGACCATGTGCAACTATCTTTGAGAAACACAGCGACATGCTCCTTGGCTGGAAATGACCAGAGGCTCTAAGGAGTGTAAAAAGGGAGCACAACCCTGATTCTAATTTTTCTTCTTGGAGAAATCATGTTTTATTTTTCGTATCAAAGAGGGGGAACTCTGTGCGCAGAGTACTCTGCCGAAAACCAGTTCTGCTCTGCAACTTGTCCCAGTCATCAGGAAAACACGTGTTCCAGGGAAGCCCCCCTCAGGGCACACACGGTCCCAAATCAGGGCATGCTGTTCACCTCCTCTCATTCCCTCGAGAGCCCACCTGGCCAAAGAGGTTCCAGTGGCCTGATTGGAGGGCACATCAACAACACGGAGGGTCCCCGTGACCGCCGGCCTGGAAAGTCAGCCTCAGCGATGGGGTTCTTGGAGCCTCTTGGACTAGGAAAAACGGAAGATGAAAAGACTGTTTGCACTTGTGAGCGATGCTGGCGCTGCTCACTATCCGTATTTTACTCTCCCCAAATAAAACTGCACACTTGATCTGTTCACATCACAAAGCCTCCCTTAGAGCCCCCAGAGGTGCCTGCTCCCAAAACAGCACTGTCAGGCCAGCAACCTCAGTCCTCACTGGACAGAAACCAGGGGCGGGGACAATCCTCTCTCTGTCCCAGCCCTTTCAAACCAAAGACAGCATCTCTGAGAAGGAGAGAAACCACATGTTCTCACGCTGAGATACAGTGTAGATCTGTGATCCGCACCTGTGAGTTCCTCGGGTACCTCTTGCTGGGACAGGGCGACAGGTTTCTAAAGGTTCTGGCCCTTGGCCTCTACATTTGTCACCACTCCTGTGGTCACTCTTCAGTGGAAGCTGCTCACCAGCCTCCTTGTCCCACATGTAAAAGCCAAAATGAAGGGCCCCACAGCACCACGGTCACTGGAATCCTTCAGACACTCCCCACCCACCTTGTTCCGTGGGAAGCCATGGTTCCTGCCAGCCCCTCCAAAGCCTAGGAACGTCTCCCTGTGCTGACATCCAAAGATGCCCGGCGTTCCCAAACACCAGAAATCCAGGGAAGAGGTCCTGCCTTGGGGATGAGTACATTAGGAAATAGTCAAGGAGCAGGATTAAGTAATTATACATTAACCCGCCAAAACAGACTCCGGGCAACCATGACGCTGAAAATCCCATGGGGCCCACGGGTCTGGAGGGTGTTTCTCGCCCACTGGAGGCTGGATGAGTGAGCATGAGTGTGTGCACCAAACAGTATTTGAGGCAGAGCTCAATCCAGTTAGAGGTTTATTTTGCCAAGGTTGGGATGTACCCAGGCAAAAGAGACACAAGTAACAGCAGGGTCTGCGGCCTGGGCTTTTCTCCAAAGAGGGGTCTGGGAAAGAGCAAGCAGGAGCAGAAAAGGAGGGAGGGGTGGCCATGAGACAAGTGGTTACATCCTCGGAGGCTCTGACTGGCGTTCAGTGAATCTGCACCTTACATATGAAGAGAAGCGGGTAGGGGAAAAGTCAAGTATGCATTCTTCTCGGGCTCAGCAAATCTACATTTTACGTAAGCAAGCATGTGAAATCATGGCTATCCATTGTGGGGTGCGGGATAAAAAGGAAGGTGGTTTTTTGCATGACTCAGTTCCCAAGCTTAACTTTCCCTTTGGCATCCTGAGTCTGGGGTCAACAGCTTTCTTTTTTCCTTTCTTTCTTTTTTTTTTTTTTTTTTTTTTTTGAGGGAGTCTCGCTCTGTCACCCAGGCTGGAGTGTAGTAGCTTGATCTCAGCTCACTGCAACCTCCGCCTCCCAGGTTCAAGCGATTCTCCTGCCTCAGCCTCCCAAGTAGCTGGCACTACAGGCACCCACCAACATGCCCAGCTAATTTTTGTATTTTTAGTAGAGACGGGGTTTCACCATGTTGGCCAGGCTGGTCTCGACCTCCTGACCTTGTGATCCGCCCACCTCAGCCTCCCAAAGTGCTGGGATTACAGGTGTGGGCCACCACACCTGGCCCTGCAGATTTCATTTTCCTTTCACAAATGCATGGTCTACCGGGCAAGGCCTGAGATGAAGATGGCTAGAGAGGCACCACAGTCCCTGGAGGGGGACACTGGCAGGCGGTCCACGGCCACTCAGGCTGAGACCCTGGCTCTAGAAAAGGGAGGAAGTGCAGGTACCAATAAGGTTTAAGGATGGAGGTATCAGACTGTGGACCAAGACTGGAAGAAAAAGGGCAGCCCGCCCAATACTGACCCCTCGCCTCCTCACGGAAGAGCAGATGTGTTGGGGTGGCAATGTGCCCAACTGCTATGGTCTAAATGTTTGGGGTCCCCCAAAATTCCTCTGTTGAAATCCTAACCCCCAATGTGACTGTATTAGGAGGTAGGGCTTTTGGAGGTGATTTGGTGATGACAGTGGAGCCCTCATGAATGGAATTAGTGCTGAGATACTGGGATTTACAAGAAGAAATACGTATCTGCTCTTCTAATTTCCTGGCAGACAGCTCCTAACACTTGGAATCTCCAAGGTGATGTGTCTTTTTGTGTACTAATAAGATGAGTGGTAGTGAGGGGCTTCTGGACAGCCTCAGGATGGGGGCCGGTTGCCAAGCAACTACTCCTGTGATTAGACTGTTGGAACTTTCAGGCCCACAGTCCCACCACCACCTTAGGGAAGGGAAGAGGGGCCAAAGGTTGAGTTGATCAGCCAACAACCAATGATGTAATCAATCACGCTATGCAATGATGCCTCCAGAAAAAACTAAAATAACTGAGTTTGGAGAGCTTCCAGTTGCTGAGCACATGGAGGTTCCTGGAGGGTGGCGCCCACAGAAAGCTCCACACCCCTTTCCACATATAAGAGGTTACCCTGTGCATCTTCTCCATCTGGCCGTTCATCTGTATCCTTTGTAATATTCTTTATAATAATTGGATAAATGTAAGCAAAAGTGTGCCCCTGAGTTCTTGAGCCATGCCAGCCATCCCACTCCTGGAGAAGGGAGTTGTGAGAACCCCAATTTATAGACCATCAGTCAGAGGCACAGGTCACCACCTGGGACTTGCAACTGGCATCAAGAGTGGAAGTATCTGAGCCCTCAACCGGTGGGATCTGATGCTCACTCCAGGCAGACAGTGTCAGGACTGAACTGAACCAGAGGAGACCCAGCTGATGTCTGCTGGAGAATTGCCTGCTGTATGGGAAAACATCCCACACACATCTGGGCGACCAGAGAAGCATTCTAAATTATTGAGAGTGACGGCTGGAAAAACTGTGTTTTCCTATATCTCAAATAGTGCCCTTATAAATTCAGAGGCCGCAGAGAGCCAGCTCGCCCCTTCCACCACGTGAGGACACAGCAAGAAGGTATGATGCACAAGGAAGCAGGCCTTCCTCAGACACTGAATCAGCCAGTACCTTGACCTTGCACTTCTGGCCTCCAGAACTATGAGAAATAAATGCCTGTTGTTTTTAAGCTACCGACTCTATGGCATTTTGTTATAGCAACCCCACACAGACTAAGACACCAACTAACAGTCCTTCTCCAGACCACACTGGCTTAGGAGTGGGCATGTGACCCATTTCTGACTAAAGAGGTGAGGGGGGAAGTCTGCTACGTGGTTCTTGGGAGGTTTTTTCTTTCCTGGAACAGGTTCCCCCCATTTCTGTTTCCAATTCTTGCTGCCTGGAAGACAGACATGCTACTTGGAGAAACAGTAGCCCTGCAGTAATCCTGAGACAATACGCACAGGGCAAAGGCAACACACCAAAGTTGGCCAGCAGAAAGGAGGAGGAACCTGGGTCCCCAGTGGCACCATGGGGGTGGGGAGTGAGATCACGGCTTCTTCTTGGTATATGTGTATACTGTTTCACCTCTGTATTAGTTTTCTATGGCTGCCACAACAAATTCCCTCAAATTGAGCAGCTTGAAACAACACAAATTTATGAACTTGCATTTCTGCAGGTTAGAAGTCCCACACAGGCCTCCCTGTGGAGATTCTAGGGGTGAATCCATTATCCTGCCTTTTCCCGCTCTTAGAAGCCACCCACATTCCTTGGCTCTCAGCCACCTTCCTCCATTCCTGACTTCCAGAGCCAGGAGCACGGTATCTCTTGGGCCATTCTTCTGCAGTCACATCTCCTTCTGATTCTCCTCTTCTGCCTCCCTCTTCCACTTATGGGACTTTCTTCTCACCCAGATAATCCAGGATAGCATCCCTTTTTGAGGTCAACTGACCAGCAATCTTAATTCCATCCACAACCTTAATTCCCCTTTACCACATAACCTAACATGTTCCAGGGATTAAGGCATGGACATCTTTAGGGCGGAGGGGTCACTATTCTGCCAATCACAAATTCTTACAACAAGCAAACTCCTTTTGTTATTTAAAACACAATCAAATAATTTTTAATTAAAAATTTTTAATTGAATATTAAAAATTAGGACTGTAATCCAATAAATCAAAAAAGAAAGTCTAATCTTTAAAGCACAATCAATCAAGAATCCTAAGATTTCCACGGAGAAAAGAAGTCATTCTGGGATTAGATGAGAACAGGCCCCTTCTACCACCTCTGCTAATCAGTGGGCGTGCCTTTACTCATAGAAAACAGAGTACAGGGAGCTCTGCATAGCACGCCACTTCACAGTCTTCACCAGGCTGAGGCTCCTTGCTAGCGCCTGTGTGTCTGCCTGGGCTAGTGCTTCATATGCCATGCAAAAGGTTGAATTTTTTATTTTCTTTGAGACAGGGTCTCACTCTGTTGCCCAGGCTGGAGTGCAGTGACACAATCGTAGCTCGCTGCAGCTTCAACCTCTGGGCTCAAGCCATCCTCCCACCTCAGTCTCCTGAGTAGCTGGGACTACAGGTATGTGCCACCAGGACTACAGGTGCATGCCACCAGAACTGGTTGATTTTTTTTTTTTTTTTTCCGTAGAGATGGGGGTCTCACCATGTTGCTCAAGCTGGTCTCGAACTCCTGGGCACAAGTGATCTTCCCACATGGCTTTGAATATTTTTAAATTTACTTTAAAAAATGGGCTTGGCCAGGCATGGTGGCTCAACCCTGTAATCCCAGCACTTTGGGAGGCCAAGGCAGGTGGATTACCTGAGGTCAGGAGTTCGAAGCCAGCCTGGCCAACATGGTGAAACTCCATCTCTACTAAAAATACAAAAAAAAAATTTAGCTGGTCATGGTGGCAGGTGCCTGTAATCCCAGCTACTTGGGAGGCTGAGGCAGGAGAATCACTTAAACTCAGGAGGCAGAGGTTGCAGTGAGCAGGATCGAGCTGCTGCACTCTAGCCTGGATGACGCAGCAAGACTCTCTCTCTCTCAAAAAGAAAAAAAAATGGGTTTAAGCAATTTCCAATTATTTAAATTCTTTTGAACTTAATAAGCCCAACAAGATCTTTCTCCTTTCTAATTAATGCTACCAGGTGACCATCTTGAGAAACAGCGACCTATAGGTGGGTCACCATTCTCTGTTGACACAAGCCCTCCTAAAACAGCACCTCGGGGAGGGAGCCTCAGCGGGCTCCAGCACTTCGTGAATGATGGGATTCTGCGGATTCAAAACGAACACACACCACTGACCTTCAAGAACCTCCCGGCAGCTATCTCCCAGACACTCCGTCCTCATGTAAGTATCTTTGTAACACGGAATTCACCTACTTCCAGAACGTCAGGATGGGTACCCAGGGCAGCTCTGACTGCCTGCTGCTTAAAATCAAGCCCAGGTCAAAAAGCCCTCCCTGTACTGTCTCTGACATGCATGGAAGCGACTGTTTCCTACAGTGTCCTAGTACTGAATGTTGACACTGACCTATGAAACTAAGTGTGGTACTTACTGTGAGGCCGAGAAACCATCAACCGACCACAAGGTTTGTTCCAAGAACAAATCGAGACGAACCAATAATGCAGAGGCTAATTTTTTCAAATTGATAATAATACAGTTCACATGCAAGAGCTTTTGAAAACTCTTCCATATAACAAATATCACATGATATCAGTAGAGATGGAAATTAGAGTGCTCAACCAGGTGAATCAAATTTAATCCAGCTCTTTCCATCCTGTTTTCTGAATATCTTGTAGTATTTTAAATTAGTTTTGAAAAATTAGTCTGAAAGTATGAAAGATACAAATGAAACCTGGGTCTTGCAGAGAATCTGACAGTCTAGGAGCCCAATTGCAAGAACACGTTTCTCCTGCAGCTCCACCCAGGGGTCTCTGCCCAACCTCCGGCCTGAAGGTCTCCAGCCTGGGGTGGAGCACCTCCTTCCATAGAAACAAACACCGTTACTGCATCTACATGAAATGGCTCAAAAGAGTTAAGAGAGAATGTTGCCATCACTGAAGAATGGGCTGAATGAGAAAGAAAGAGTAGTGGACATTAAAAGCTTAATTGCCAGGCTTAGCTTTTCCCTTAATGTGGGAAATTGACTTAATGAAAACACAGGGGTCTCTGTGAAGCTGCCAAACTCAAAGGAGGCAGGGCAGCATGAAGAGACATCTGAAGGCAAGTGTGACATCCAAACTAGGAGACGCTCAGAGAAAGAAGCAACCAGGGATGCGTCGACGACCTCCGTGAAGTGATGTGTTTGCACTGAGGTGCTGGCCATGGTGCTGACGGGGTCAGCTTGGGGAGGGCCGGGGAGGCGGAAGATGAAGGCTTGATCACCAACTGGATAGAAAGACAGGGAGAGGAAGAAGAAGGAGCTTGGCAGGTGAAGTGCAGGCACAAATACTTACCCTTCTCTGCTTTCAGAATGTGAATGATCATCCTTTCTGTCCTTTATAGGACAAAAACCTCAGCAGAATAAATAACCAACATGTTAGTCACACTAAAGAACCACTCTGAAGCACATAAGAATAAGCAGAGTAAGATGAACATGACAAAAACTTTAATAGTAAAGAAGAAAACAAGTTTGTTACAATAAAAGTTATACCAAACTTGTTACCAGAACAACGTGGTAAGACTTTAATTATTTTTAAGTCTTTAAGACTCAAGACTTTATTTTTCTCATCCTCAAAGGTCCACTTCATGGTTTTACTAGACGAACATTTTGCAGAGTACTATAATTCTCTATCTTTTAAATACACATTCACATTATGGTGAAATTGGGAATATTCTAATATTTATTTGTATTAAGAAATGTTTAAGCAGTCCCTTTCCTCTGCAAACTCACCAGTACCTGATGTTTTGACTTTTTAGTAACAGCCATTCTGATTGGTGTGATATGGTATTTCATTGTGGTTTTGATTTGCATTTCTCTAATGATAAGTGATATTGAGCATTTTTTCATAGGCTTGTTGACCGCATGTATGTCTTTGGAAAAGTGTCTGTTCATGTCCTTTGCCCACTTTTTAATGAGTTTCTTAGTTTTTTGCCAGTGCATTTGTTTAAGTTCCTTGTAGATTCTGAATATTAGACCTTTGTCAGATGTATAGTTTGCAAATATTTTCTCCCATACTGTATTGACACTAAGGCACAAATGACTAGTGGCCTAGAGTGTTAGCCACAACAGTCTGCTTTCTCAGCAGCACTCACACCTGGTACTGACAGCCCCTCACCCACCCCCATCTCCCATTCCCCATCCCGGAGCAGGCAAGAGGGGAAGAGGATATTGGGAATCCTGAGAGAACAGGGATTTGGGGCAAGCAGTAACCAAAGAAGGGAATCCACAGCCCTTCACCTCCGTCAGCTCCCAGAAGCCACTGAAACACCGGGAAGGAGGCCTTCATGCCACATGGTGTGGAATGTGGCTCAACTAATGTGATGTGGCGAATAAGCAGAACATGGGCTGCTTTGCTGTTTCATCTGCTTCTGTTTTCTCAGTAGTATCTGGCCTATCAGAGACAATTACGCCACACCACAGTCACAGTCCTATCTGCCTCTGAGTCCTAAGTGCTGATTATTAAGAAGAACAGATGGGAATTCTCCAGCGTCGTAGGGTAGGTGTGAGTCCATGCTCCAGGCTCCAGAGATGCTTCTGCGAGTGTGCTGCCCAAATCCACGTCTTTTCTGCTACTGGGAGCTCTCTCATCTTTAAAATACAGAATGCATTTCTCGTATTTGGAGAAATATATTTAACTGGTGTCTCAACGTAACACTTAAAGCAAAACCCAAAAGCAGAGGGTAGGGGGTGGTGGAGAGGAAAGAGCAGCCATATCCCAGCGGAGGGGCAGAAGGAAGAGAAAGAAGGCCTCGGGAAATCTGGGCAGGCGGCTGAGCAGCAGGGGACGCAGGACAAGCGGGCAGAAATGAATGGAAAAGCTGAGAGAAGCCGAGAGGAAATTATACCAGAGGAGGCAGAGCCAAGTAATGAGCAAACATAAAAGGAAATGCCTCCCTGCTTCCTGCCCTTTCTGAAATCACCTCGGGGCAACTGACCACACATAGCCTTCCATCACAATAAAAAAGGAGATCAGAAATTTCCCGGCTGTTCAGTGGCCTGCCAATGCCACACCACAGTCACCAGCCTTCACTGAACACGCCGGTGCAGGGGGAGAGAATGTGGTAACTCCTGAAGAATCTGCACGTAAACCTCAGAGGCCGGTAGGACTGTTACTATGGTGTAGTGGTCACGGTGCTGCAAGGCACGACAGGACAATTTCACAGCCATGTCCTGGAAGTGGCGGAGGGGAGGAGGACTGGGCCTCACAAGCAGATGTAGTAACCCAGGAATGAAAAGCACACATTTACTTAACCGAAAAGTCAGCTGTAGCTTTTGGCCCTGATATTAAAATACAATAAATATCTACTGCTGAGCAGAAATCATCACAGGGGTCTGCACAGAAGGCCTGGGGAGGACCCCGCTGGCTTTGCCCCAGCAAATACAGAGCACAGACACCCCCACTGGCCAGTGCGCCCTGGGCTGGGCTGCATGCTTCCTGTTGATTTCTTGTCTAATTATGTCAATAATACATCCTCAAGGAAGGAAGTAGAGAACACACAGAAAAGAAGAAAAGAAATAACATATATCACCACCAGGAAATAACCACTGCTCATATTTTTATGTGTTTCCAATCAGGCTTTTTTTTTTTTTTTGTACATGCACATTTTACAAAATTGGAATCCTACTATATAGCAGGAATCTTGCTGTGTTCATTTAAAATAACAAGAGACCTTCTCCAGGCTGTTGAATATTCTTTGAAAGCATGGTTTTAATGGCCATAGAATCTGGGAATGGCATAGTATAGCCACCCTGCTATTGTTAAGATATTCAAGCTGCATCCAATTTTCAGCTCTGATAAGTAAAGCTTCAGTGAGTCTCTTTACACATAAATTTTATTGACGACTCCAATTTTAATATAAACCCTTAGAAAGACGATGATTGAGTCAAAGATCACAAACGTTTGTTTTCCAGAAGGTTCCATCACTTGACATTTCCTCCACTGGAGTATGAGAGTATTTATCCTCCAGCACTCACCCGTACTGAGAATAAATATTTGTAAGACTCCACCAGTTTGGTGGACCCAAAAACAAAAATGAATTTTTTAAATTTTCATTTCTCTGATTACTTGTGGGGTTTGGTATTTTTCTATTTGCCTTTTATTTTTCTTCAGTGACTTGCCAACTGGAGTCCACTGCAAACTTGTTCCATTTGATGTTAATGTTTTCCTATTGATTTATGACTGCTTTTAGTATAATAGGGATGGACTGGCAGATGGACAGCGTATGTCCTGATTTGCCAATTCTGTTGATGGTGTTTGACACACACAGGATGCTAATGGATGTGTGGTCAATTGTATCACTCTTTCCCTTTATTATGACTTCCACTGCAAGTAGAGTGTCATGGTCCTTCAGCCTGGGATCCAGACTCAGCTCCCACACTCACTATCTCAGTGACCCTCTCTTTGCCTCAATTTCCTTGATTGAAAGTGCAGGATAATGAGAGTGCATTTAATCCATATAGTTAGTATGTGGCACCCAGCCCCAGAGATGGCCCCAATGCCCCCTACCTCCTATAACGGCATTCACATGTAACCCCTGCAGGTCCAGCCAGCAGGGACCAGGGCCTGCGAACGGCCACGGAGTGAGCTTGGAGGCAGATACTCCCCAGTAGTCCCCGGAGATGACGCAGCTCCAGCCAACACTTTGTGAGATCCTCAGCCAGAGGCAACCTGCAAAGCTGTGCCAAGATTCCTGGCCCACAGAACTGGGAAGTAATACACATTCGTTGCTGTAAACTGCTACGTTTAAGGGTGATTTGCTATGCAGCAGGAGATTACTAATGCATTATACATGTGAAGCACTTAGAACAGTGGCTGTAGTAGATCACACAAAAAAGGCCTAACACGTTGACAGTCCTCCCATGGAAACAGGAAATCCTTCTCCACCTAGGGTAGCTCAGCTTGACTGTGTGATTTGCTCTGACCAATAGAGCTGTGGCAAACGTGAAGTCGCCTACACACAGAAGCCTGCCTCTTGCAACTCCTGAAACCCTGCTCCCTCCATGTGAAGAAGCCCAGCCTGCTGGGGGATGAGACCACAAGGTCCATCAGCCCTGCTCACCCAGCTTCAGACAGCCATCCTAACTATGCAGCCCATTACCCTGCCCACCCCAGCTTACAGGCAACCATCCTAACCATGTGGCCCATCACTCCTGCCCACCCCAGCTTACAGGCCATCAACACATGACCATGAGTGAGCCCAGCAAAGACAGCCACCCAGCCAAGCCCAGCCTGCATTTCCAACCCAAATTACCCACTGAATAAGTGGTTGCTGGTGGAAGCCACTATGTACTGGAATAGTTTGTTACACAGCATTTGATACCTGATACAGCTGCCATCCTAACCATGTGGCCCATCACCCCTGCCCACCCCAGCTAACAGCCAGCCATACTAACCATGTGAGGCCATCACCCCTGCCCACCCCAGCTTACAGCCAGCCATACTAACCATGTGAGGCCATCACCCCTGCCCACCCCAGCTTACAGCCAGCCATACTAACCATGTGAGGCCATCACCCCTGCCCACCCCAGCTTACAGCCAGCCATCCTAACCATGTGAGGCCATCAATGCACAACCGACCATGAATGAGCCCAGAGAAGACAGCCACCCACCCAAGCCCAGCCTGCATTTCCAATCCAAATCACCCACTGAGTAAGTGGTTGCTGGTAGAAGCCACCATGCTCTGGAATAGTTTGTCACACACCATTTGATACCTGATACAGCTGCCATTATTACATTATTGCCTTGGGATCAGTTACATGGTCATACATATTTCTTAACAGTATATTTATGCTTTTACTTTTTAACGAATCCACAGGAAACTTATTTTTGTATATGATATTAGGTGAGGACCAAACAATGTTTTGCCACACAGCCAGTTCTCCCTTCTCCATAAAATTGCAACACCTTGCTTTCATATCTTAGAATCCAGAGCAGGGGCTCCCAACCCCCAGGCCATAGACCAGTATTAGTCCATGGTCTGTTAGGAACCAGGCCACACTGCAGGAGGTGAGCAGTGGGCAAGTGAGCAAAGCTTCATCTGTATTTACAGCTGCTCCCCATTGCCTGTGTCACCACCTGAGCTTTGCCTCCTGTCAGATCAGCAGCAGCATTAGATTCTCATAGGAGCATGAACCCTCTTGTAAACTGTGCATGTGAGGGATCTAGGTTGTGGCTCCTTATGAAAATCTAATGCCTGATGATTTGTCACTGTCTCCCATCATCCCCAGATGAAACTGTCTAGTTGCAGGAAAACAGGCTTAGGGCTCCCACTGATTCTACATTATGGTGACTTGCATAATTATTTCATTATACATTACAATGTAATAATAACAGAAATAAAGTGTACAATAAATGTAATGTGCTTGAATCATCCTGAAATACAAGTATGAGCACCGTCCTGGTCTAATCCACAGCTCTCAGGACAGCCACATCTTCCATGTCCCCTGCAGAGCCTCCCATGGTGGCAAGGGGCTGCACTGTGCAGGAGAGCAGGCCTGGTGCCTGCTGGAAAGGGGCATCATGAGAGACAGGCACTTGGGGCAGAGGCTCAGCTGCAGTCCCAGCAGCCCTGAGCCTCGAATAGGGCCTGTCCTGCCAGCGCTGGCACCTGCTGCCAGGGCCCAGTTATCCTGCCTGTTCCTTTGGCTGTGTTAATGAGGGCCTCTCTAACTAGCAGTGGAGGCCTCTTGCTTCCCCATCAGCATGAAGCTGCTAAGTGTCCCCCAAAACAGTCAAAAGTGTCACACGGGAGAGACATACTCAAGAGAAACTTCTGCTGCTCCTTGGGTTCCAGATTTGCAGTTTGATTCTGCTTGCCTCCATCAAGGGCCACACGAACCCCAAACTCCATACAAGTACACTGCAGGCCAGTGGGAACCTACTGCCCGTAGCCTGCAGGATGAGGCACGGCTTCCTCACACCTGAACCAAGAGCACCAGCTGTCTCAGCCCACAGAGCCCAGGCCTGGCAAGGAGCTGGAGCCTGTACTAGTCAGGTCCCTCCACAGAAACAAAACTGACAGGACACATCTATCAGAGGAAATTCGTTATAGGAACTGGCTCACACAATTACAGAAGCTGAGAAGTCCTATGACCTGCTCTCTGCAAGAGGAAGACCCAGGAAAGCTAGCATGTCAGTCAGTGTGAGTCTAAAGGCCTGAGGACAGGGTCCAAAGGCCCAAGAACCAGCAGCACTGATGTCTGAGGGCAGGAGACAATGAATGTCCCAACTCAAGTAGAGACAGCAAATTTGCCCTTCCTGTGCGTTTCTGATCTATCCGGACCCTCCACAGACTGGAGGATGCATGCCCACACTGGCAAGGGCAGATCTTCTTTCCTCAGTCTGCTCATTCGAATGCTTATCTCCTCCTGAAACACCCTCACAGACACAACCAGGAATAATGTTTTACCAGCACCCCTCGCCCAGGGAAGCTGACACAGAAAATTAACCACCACAGAGCCTCAGGCACAGTAGAGAAGGAAAGCAATCCTGAGCCCACCAAGCCCTCTACCCAACCCCTTCAGCTCTTCTCAAAGTCACCCTGCCCCTCATCCCAATTTGGGAGCTTCCGATCCCTGACCTGGACTTGGAGGTGACCCAGGAGTGATGCACTTGAGATGAGCCAAGGTCAGGTCATGCCTCCTCTGGATCCTCAGTTGACCCAACTTCTCCAGCACCATGATGTCAAACAATCATAGCTAATAGTACATTTTTATATGAAAAGGGAGGATTCTCTGCTGAGGATAACACATGCTTTAACACAAACGTTTTTTCTGGATTGTACTCATGTTCACTTTCAGCAGAATACATCTCCTCTGACTTCAGGAAATCATTCCCTTTCTTTAATGGGGTAGTATTTTTTCCACAGACTCCTTGGTACATTTTCTCAGTTTGCTTTTCCTCACACGAAGGAGACTTATCCAGAGCCAGGGCTTGCTAATGGCAGGCGTGGATTCAGCAGGTGTCCGGCGTTGATTCCCACATGTTCCCAGGCGCAGAGCGAGAGGAACAGACCCAATTCCCAGGGCAGGCAACCTTCACCCAGGCCAGCTGCCACTCAGGGTTGACAAGGGATTGTTCTGCACCCACTGACTCTTTCTCCCACCCATCCAATCAACAGGGGTCCCAAGAAGCTAAGATTTCCATCATTTCCTGCTGCGGGGCTCAGCCAGCCTCCCGCGCCACCCCCAGGCAAACTATCAGTCCTGGTCCTTCTGGTCAACCCAGCTGTTTCTTAAAAAGAGACCTTCAAAGATGGGGTGGAAGGCCAGGCATCTGGCCCATGGCCTGTGACGAAGTGGCAGCTCCATGAAATCGTTGGGGTGACACTTCCTGGGAGGGGACAGTGAATCCCATCGTCTACCCTGAGGACAGGCACTCTTCTTTAGGGGGCAATGTAAGCAAGGCCAGTTCCATCATCCTCATAGATTCCTTCTCACCCTTACTATAAGAGGGCCTCATTTCTCCAGTCTTCACAGGTACAGTATTTTAATCCAACTAGAAGCTGTATATGATGTTATATAAAGATTATCGCCAACAGCCAGTTATTATCCCTAATCCCCTCAGAGACTAACTACACCGACATTCAGAAAGGCTAGGTGACTGCAGGGTTGAAAGCCAGGAGGGAGTGAAGCCGGGGTTTGCACAGCGCCTTGGCCTTCTCCTGTGAGCCCCACATGCAGCAACACCTTGGCCCAGGAAGCCCACGGGCTCCCTTCTCACACTCTGTGTGGGGAATCCAACCTTTGGGAGGTAACTCTTCCATTAACACAACTTCTAATTAAATTAATTACTTGACTTGATAGGTTAATTCCCTTTGTTACTACAAACACCACTACCTGCAAGCTATGGTAATATTATCATGCTTCATTAAAAATTATCAAGCAATTTACTTTCTAATAGAGGTATAAACACCTAAACACAGCTATTTCAGGCCAGATGAAGTGGCTTACACCTGAAATCCTAGCGTTTTTGGAGGCCAAGACAGGAGGGGTGCTTGAGATCAGAAGTTCAAGACCAGCCTGGGCAACACAGCAAGACCATGTCACAACAAAAAACATTTTTAAAAAATAGCTAGGTGTCGTGGTGCGTGCCTGTAGTTGCAGCTACTCGAGATGCTAAGGCAAGAAGATCCTGTGAGCCCAGGAGTTTGAGGCTGCGGTGAGCCATGATAGCACCACTGCCCCCCAGCCTGGGTGACAGAGCAACACTCTATCTCTTAACAACAACAAAGACAGCTATTTCAGACTAAACGTTTAACTTTAAAAATATGAAACAACGTATGTCTCAGTTACAATTCTTAAATCATCATGTCTGCCTGAGTGCCGTGGCTCATGCCTGTAATCCCAACACTTTGGGAGGCCGAAGCGGGTGGATCATCTGAGGTCAGGAGTTCGAGATCAGCCTGGCCAACATGGTGAAACCCCCCATCTCTACTAAAAATACAAAAATTAGCTGGGCGTGGTAGCGCGTGCCTGTAAGCCCAGCTACTTCGGAAGGCTGAGGCAGGAGAATCACTTGAACCCAGAGGTGGAGGTTGCAGCGACCTGAGATCGCGCCACTGCACTCCAGCCTGGGCGACAGAGAGAGACTCTGTCTCAAAAAACAAAACAAAACAACAACAACAACAACAAGAAAAAAAAAACCCACAATTCTTAAATCATCATGTCTAACTGGAGTCAAGTCATTAACACATTTGAGAAATTTAGCAATGACAAAAAGATGATTAGGATTCTTCTAAGCTAACAATTCTAAATTCTAACTAGAAAACCAAATGTTCTGGCTTACTGCCACAAAAGAGAACAACATCCAAGCCACTATCACCTCTTTTCCAATTAGTAAGCCATTGGTGGTGTGAATAAAACCTAGAAGTCAATTGTCTACGAACTCTAGCAGGAAAAAAAGTGATTCAGCTTTACAGTTATATTCTGACCTATTTTTAGTCTTCATGTAACAAAAAACTTGCCAAGTTACAACTTTCTTATAGTGCCTCATTATAGAACATTTATTCTATACAAATGGGATTTTCTCAAGACAATAACTACGGCATCAACACGAAGATGCCTGTAAGACATCCATATTTATCTGTTTTCATGGATGTTGGACATACCCGACACTATCCCATTTTGTAAATGTATTGTCGTGTTCTGTGTGATATTTGTGATAAATGCATTGTCACAAAAAGCTTCCATGACTCTTATTTCCCTTCATTTTACAAATGCCAAGTTTATTTAAATCTACTGTCACATGACTTTGTTAACCAAACACAACTGTTGAAACGGTGTTCTAAAGCAATGCTTCCATCAGTATCAACACATCAGATAACACGAGTTGCTTCTCAAAACAATTTCTGATGGCCCAAAACATCCCAATATTTTGCTCAAGAAAGGTAATTTTTCATTGATGGTGTTATTGTTTTTTTACTATGATAAAATACACAGAAAATAAAATTTTCCATTTTCACAAGTTTTTTTTTATATATATATTTTTTGAGATGGAGTCTTGCTGTGTCACCCAGGCTACAGAGCAGTGGCACGATCTCGGCTCACTGCAAGCTCCGCCTTCCAGGTTCAAGCGATTCTCCCTCCTTAGCCTCCCGAGTAGTACAGGCGCCTGCCACTGCACCTGGCTAATTTTTGTATTTTTAGTAGAGATGGGGTTTCACTATCTTGGCCCTGCTGGTCTCAAACTCCTGACCTTGTGATCCACCCTCCTTGGCCTCCCAAAGTGCTGGGATCACAGGTGTGAGCCACCGTGCCTGGCCATCATTTTCACTAGTTTTTAAGTGTACGATTCAGCAGCATTGAGTACATTCACTGTGTTTGCAACCATCCCCACCACCCATCTTCAGAACGTCTTCCCAGACTGAAACTCTGTACCCACTGAACAACTCCCTGTTCCTCCCTACCCCCATCCCTGCCAACCACCATTCTACTTTCTGTCTCTGTGGGTTTGACTACTCTATGTCCCTCATATAAAGTGAAGTCATACAGTTATTTGTCCTTGTGTGACTGACTTACTTCACTCAGCACCATGTCAAGGTCCATCCATGTTGTAGCACATGTCAGAATCTCCTTCCTTTTTAAGGCTGAGTAATATTTCATGACAGGTGTAAACCACATTCTGTTTACCCATTCTTCCATCAATGGACACGTGCACTGCTTCCACGTTTTAGCTACTGTGTATCATGCTGCTATGAACATGGGTATGCAAATATCTCTTTGAGCCTCTGCTTTCCATCCTTTGAGTATATACCCAGAAGTGGGACTGCTGGATCACATGGTAATTCTGTTTTAATTTTTTGAGGAACCACTATTCTCATTTGTTCAGTGGCTTACAGCTGTAATCCCAGCACTTTGGAAGGCTGAGGCGGGCAGATCACCTGAGGCCAGGAGTTTGAGACTAGCCTGGTTAACATGGTGAAACTCCATTTCTACTAAAAATAAAAAAAATTAGCCCAGTGTGGTGGCGCCCACCTGTAATGCCAGTTACTCAGGAGGCTGAGGCAAGAGAATCGTTTGAACCCAGGAAGTGGAGGTTGCAGTGAGCCAAGGTTGCACCATTGCACTCCAGCTTAGGCAACAACAGCGAAATTCCAACTCAAAAATAATAATTATAATAACACAATTAAATTCCTCAAGATGAAAACAAAAGTGATGGCCAAGTGTCTGGTGTACTCTGCAAGTTCTGAGAACCACTGGGAGTCCCATCGCAACTTTTTCAGCAAAAGAATACTCTCTCTGGGCATGACCCCTGTGTCCAGAGGCCAGCGTCAGCCCAACTAGGCTCTGGGCAAGTGGCTGCAGCTTATCACAAAAAAAAGAAATGCCAACCAATAAGAATCTTCTACAATAAAATGAGAAACAGACTCCTAAGATACGTAGTTTCTACTCCTGTTGATAGTTTTTTTTAAAAAATGAAGGGTAGGAAGTTCTAGTTAATAGTGATAACTGGACGTTGTGCACCTACCTCTCTCCTCCCTCCTGAAACCTCCCAGGTGTAGACACACACGGAGAAGGAGATGGGGAGGTGCCTCCAGGGGTAGGAGAGTCCAACAGCCTTTTCAAAGCCTTAACATGGACAAAGGAATGGTGACTGAGATGGCAGGTACATGGAGGGGGATGAGGAGGCTCAGGCCGATTCCCCTGCAGAACTCGGGAGCCTGTGGGTCGGAGCCATGGGGGCTCCAGGAGGCAGGCTGCAGAGACACCCACCAGGCTGAAAACCAGGGGTTGGAAAGAACGCTTGGCCCAGGCGCCTCCACCTGTCTCATGAAGCACTGTGACCACACACCTCAGAGGATACTGAAATCCAGTCCCTGGAGAGAGTACCAGGAAAGGTCCAGCGGCTCAGGGCTGTTTAGCAACCGACCTTCACCTGGTCCAGGGGCTTCTAAGGGGATGGGAGTTTTCTAAAACTGGGCATGTGGCTGCACAATTATACAATGTATTAAAAAATCACTGAGCTGTAGATTTACAATAGGTGAATAGGACAGTCTGTAAATTATCCTGCAACAAAACTTTAAAAATGCACAGATGAGAGAAAGAGAGACAGAAGTAACCAAAATACCAAGGTACTATCAACTGGCAAGTTTTTGATTATTTTTTCCTGCTACCCAACAAAATATGAGTCTGAGAACAAGATAGGGTGAATTATTTTTAAAAATAAGAAATGATTTCCATGTGACACAGCAATTCCACTTCTGGGTACATACCCCAAATAACTAAAAGCAGGAACTCGAACAGATACCTGTGGACCTATGTTCATAGCAGGATTACTCACAGTAGCGGCATGGTGGAAATAACCCAAGCGTCCATCCATGATTGAACGGATACACAAAATGTGGCGTAGACACACCGTGGAATATTATTTTGCTATAAAAAGGAGGGAAATATTGACACATGCTCCAACATGGATAAACCCCGAGGATGTTATGCTGAGTAAAATAAGCCAGCCACGAAACGACACCTACTGCAAGATGCCACTCATATGAGCTGCCCAGAGTCATCGAATTCATCAAGATGGAAAAGAGAATGCGGGGGTTCCAGGGGCTAGGGAGAAGGGAGATCATGTTCAATGGGGACCATTTTAGTTGAGGAAGAGGGAGTCTTCCGGCGATGGATTGTGGTGGTGGCTGCACAGCAATGAGAATGTACTTAATGCCACTGAACCGTACTCTTAAAAATGGCTAAGACAGTAAATGTTATGTTATAGATATTTCACCATGATATATAAAAAAAAGATAAGGAATGCTATTTTTGCCCAGAAAAGAATAAAGGAAAAGAAGGACAGCTGAGAAACGTGAAAGTGGATGTCCCTGCAACTAGGGGCACCTGCACAGCGTGAGGCAAGAACAGCCACTTTCATTACCAGCTTCTCAACACAATTTCACTTTGACTCTGTTGTACACCAGATAGATTTTTAAGCATTAATTTTAAAACATGATGGAGAGTGGTGGAGATGAAGAAAACATCAAATCATGGAAGCTACACGCCAATAAGCCCGATGTCAATCACGGGCCAGATCCGAGAGGGGATTATCAGAGCAGAAGACTCGTGAGTACTTCAGGAAGTAAGTGGTAGGCCAAACGCATCTCGTTTTCTCTTTTAATAAGGTTATGAGGTTAGCATATTAGAGGAATGCTACGCAGATGAGGGCCTTCATTTCAATAAGAAGTTAACACAGTCTCTCGCGGAACCTATGCAGAGGAGGCGATGTGGAGACCCCCGGGCAGTGGGCAGCGAGACCGCTCATGGCACAACCTCGGAAACTGCAGGAGCAGCTGGTCCAGCCACAGAGCTCTGGCCCTGCCTGGATGCAGGACGGGGAACTTGTTTAAAACAGGCTGACAACATCGGGCCTGTACCCTCAGAGACGAGCCTCCCAATCGACATGAGATCATCTCAACAGGCTGGAATGCTAACTTCTAAAGCAAACAGATGAATTTACCGGTGTTACAAATGTTCTGTATTTTGGGACCACAGTTCATTAGCTGCCATGGGCTGCAGGCCACAGCGGAGAGGAAAGAAGCATGGGGCTTTAGCCTTCACCTGAGGCAGGGACGATGCAGGTGGGAGCTGCCCAGGCCATAGTGGAAACCACCCAATGTCTGCCCCCGACAACACCCACTCAGTGCTGGTGCCATGTCCAAAGTGACAAGATGTCCAGAAGCCACCAGGTCTTCAAATGTGCAAGTAGTAAAAAGAGCTACGCAGGGAATGGGGTGCAGAAGTGGTTTTCTCCATTTGCAGGACTACAATGTTGGAAGGAAAGTAAGGACATGTCTTGGTTCTCCAGGAAGAGCCAGGGAAACAGAATCATTGTCCAAAAATAAATTTGGCTCTAGTTAGAGCTGCCTGACAACTGAGCCGCGTGACACGGCAAGCTCCCCATCCCCAGCTCAGGGAATCAGAGTGCCCACACATCAGAAATGCCACTGAAGGACTGTGCACTCTGCAGAGGATTGACTTAAATGGACCATAAACACCTTCTAATACCCTACAGTAAAAGAGTAACGGCTATGAAAACAACAACCTCCATTTGCTAAGTCCTGACCGCAGCCAGGCAATACTGGATATACTCTAAAGGCTTCCTGACTCTGATTCTTCGATTCCCAAATTGTATGGTCCATTATAAATACAATCAACAATCAAACCCCCAAAAATAAAGGTATTTCACATAAATCATTAGCTCTTTGAGATGACAGTTATAAATAATTTTATGGTTCTTTGAAAGGAAGAGTTATCAAGTCTATAATAAAAATTGCCTAACGCTAACATTTAATTAGTCCTAATACCTGACCAGCTTCTTTCGAGATGTCAGGGGTATACCTAACAATGTTCAGATTTGATAAGGTCTCGAGGAAGCAGATAGCTCCTTTGTTTGCGGCCTGGGATCTGGCATTGCTGAAGCTAGACTGGGCCAGGCCTGGCTGTGCCAAATACTGATGAACTGCTAGGTTCATTCATTTATCCAACAAATATTTACTGAGTGCCAGTCATGTGTCAGGTGCTGCTCTCTGTACCTGCAGAGAGGGCAACCAGCCGCTGAGGCTGGAAGAATATGGTTTGAGGATCAGGAAAACCAAGATGATGGCATGATGGAGCAAGGCATGAGTTCAGCAGGAAGGGCCAGGGAGAGCAGCTCCAAGCATCAGTGCCTCAAAGGGCAGGTTAAAGAAGAAAGGAAGGGAGGGCAAGAAAGCAATGAAACAGACTACATAAGAGAACAATGAGGTGTGCTTTATGTTTCTGTCACGGTCACTCTAGCTGCTGGGTGGAGATGGTCAGAAGAGAGGCAGGAAAGACAGAAAAGAGACTAACCAGCAAGGAAGACACTGCAGCCCCCAGGGGAGGGCCCAGGGGAGGACGCTGCTGCCCCCAAGTAAAACTCGAGTTCCCCCAGAGGAGCAGGAGCAGGGGTGGAGGGAGGGAAGCCAGCCTGGGTGTGTTCTGCAGGCAAAGCGATGGGCAGGGCTAAAGGGAAAGGAGAAATCGAGATGCCCCTCAGGCTTTAGGAGTGAACAATGGACAAGAAGGGAAGCCACGTTTTGAAGATGTGCTTAGGTGGTGTTCCACCCAAAGTTCAAATCCAAGTCACTGCCAAAATGCAACCTGCCAGACTCGTGGTTTGTTCATCTATCGGTAAACAGGGATGGATAAAGGCAGAACATGCCTGTTCCCTTCAGAAACTAAATAGCGAGAATAAAGTACCACTCCATTTCCAGGGTGGCTCGGCTAAAATGCCAAGGTAATGGCCACCTGAGCATTCGATGGGAACACAGTGTGAGATGCAGGTGAAGAGGATGCTTTTGAAGGCTGCAGTGCTTTGTGGTTGGGCTGTCCTAGTTATAGGCCCTTCCAAGGCTGTGTCAAAGAGATTCAATGCACAGAGAACACCCGGTGAAACTACCACACCCCCCTGCTTTCATCACATCACTCAGAGGAACACATGTTACTCTGAAGAAGTTGAACATCCGTAGCCCAATTAAGACCATCTATGGCCAGGCACGGAAGGCACCGTCCAGCTCTGTTCCCCTTCCAGACTGGCCTTTCTGCAGCATGACTTACCAGCCTTCAATCACACTCTGTTTCCGCTCCCCTGTCCCTAACTTGGGGTCCCCACAACCCACTGCCCTTCTCTATTATCCACTGGATGAACCCCGCCCCGCAATCACGGCTAGCTCCAGTTCTGCCCCTCCCTGAAGCCTCTTTTCATTGTTCCTGCCTCCAGATGCCAAACAAACCACTGCCTAAAGACCTTGCACCAGAGCACATGGCTCACAGCTCTTTCTCCTGCGAGTAGATGGTACGGGCTGGACAGAACACAAGCTGCTTGAAAGCAAGATCATCATGCATTGTTTTAATTCCCCTAAAGAACCTAAGTCAGTGTTTCCAATTCTGGAAGCACCCTCCCTCCAATAGTGATCGATTGTAAAGCCATAAATATTTCTAAATGTATACTGCACATAATTAAGAAATTCCAAGACAGCAAATATTAATTTTATAAGCTGGTTCTGGGGGTGGGATCTAACTTGCATCACTAGACCACCAATGGTACCTAAATGCGAGTGATTAAGAAAAGACAGGCTGGATATGGTGGCTCACACCTGTAATCCCAGCACTTTGGGAGGCCGAGGTGGGTGGATCACTTGAGGTCAGAGATCAAGACCAGCCTGGCCAACATGGTGAAACCTCATCTCCACTAAAAATACAAATGTTAGGCAGGGTGGTGGGTGCCTGTAGTCCCAGCTACTTGGGAGGCTGAGGCAGGCGAATCGCTTGAACCCAGGAGGCAGAGGTTGCAGTGAGCCAAGACTGCACCACTGTACTTCAGCCTGGGCAACAAGAGCAAAACTCTGTCTCAAAATAAGGAAAGAAAAGAAAAGACAGATAATCCAAATGAACTTTTGCAGAGTTGATTAAACTAATTAGCAAAGCTTTAATAGTGTCTGACATTGCTTTTCAATTATTATTTGGATGCATTTTTGTTAAACTTCTGAATATGATTTTAAAACATATGACATATGACAATTAAATCTGTTTTGAAATCTGTTTTGAAACTGTTGAAAATTTTCTTATGTAACCCCCGTTTTCAGGGCTTCAAGCAACTGTGGAGCTACAAAAAGAAATATTGATATGATTTTTTAAAAAGTTCTCCCAGCGTAAGGTAACACTCACGCAAAACCTGCACAAAGGCCACAACAGCAGCCCCGTGCAGCCGAACGCAGTGGCCTTTCTTCCCTGGGACTCTGGCTCAGGATGAGGCTGGAAGAGCACCTGAGGTGGTTCCACCCCATCCCAGCAGCCCCCTTCCAGAAATGCTGATACATGCAACATCCACCAACGGATGAACCTCGAGGACATGGTGCTGAGGGAAGTACACCAGTCACAGAGGACGAACCCTGTGGAATCCCGCTTCTTTTTTGTTTTGTTTTGTTGCTTGCTTGTTTGAGACAGAGAGTTGCTCTGTCACCCAGGCTGGAATACAGTGGCGTGATCTGGGCTCACGGCAACCTCCGCCTCCGGGGTTCAAACAATTCTCCTTCCTCAGCCTCCTGGGTAGCTGGAATGACAGGCGCCCACCATCACGCCCAGCTAATTTTTGTATTTTTAGTAGAGATGGGGTTTTGCCATGTTGGCCTGGCTGGTCTCGAACTCCTGCCCTCGAAGTGATCCACCGGCCTCGGCCTCCCCAAGTGCTAGGATTACAGGCGTGAGCCACCACGCCAGGCCCCATGATTCCACTTCTGTGCAGTACCTGGAGCAGTTGGATTCACAGAGAAGTAGAGTGGTGGTTGCCACGGCGGGGGAGGGGAAACAGGGAGTTGGTGTTGAATGAGTACAGAGTTTCAGCCTGGGAAGATGAAAACGTTATAGAGATGGATGGTGGTGATGGTTGAGCGACAGTGTGAACGCACTCAATGCCACTGAGCTGTACACTTAAACACGGTTAAGATGATCAGTTTCACATATGTGTATTTTACCACAATTAAACATTTTTTAGTAAGTTAATTTTTTAAAAAAAGTCTCCCTTCCAGCTCCAAAGGCTACCTTCGACACAGCCTCCTGGAAGGAACCCAGCGGGTCCCCGTGTAAGACTCTGATTAAAGTTGCAAACTACCACCTCCGTATTTCTATCTATAGTTGAATTTTCTTTACCACTGAAGAAGTACTTTTGTCTCCTTTTCCAAATTCAGTGTCCCTGGGTCATCAGAAGTAGGAGCTAAAACCACTGATTTTTTGACAGGCAAGCCACAGAGGTTCAATATCATGTATGTTCAACACAGCTTTAAAAACCGCAGAACAGATTTCTTTAAATCACTAAAGAAGCCCAAGACAAGATCAAAGAATGGGTCCCAAATTAACTGAAAATCTTCATACACATACCACAGACAGTCACAGCATGTGTGTGAACACGGGCAGGATCCAGCAAAGCCACTCGAGGTGGGCAGAGGGGCTGCTCGGTGCCCCCCACTGCCGCGTTTGTTCTATTGTGTGGTTGAGCATCCGGGGGGTCCGGAGGCAGTGCCAGTCCACTGAGGTCACAGGTGAAGCCCACAGGCCCTGGGCCCTGCCAAGGGCTAAAGGACACTCGTCAATCAGCAGGTGAGAGTACATTTACCCACTTCATCTCAGGGAGCCTCCTGCCAGCTCCCTTGCAAACTTCATTCAACTCACGCCTCCCTCCTTCCTGCCCAGTTCACCTCTGTTGCAATCCAAGGCAGGCAAATACTTGTCATTCAGATGACCGGGCCCATCCTTCACCCCGACTGCCGCTACTAATCAACTATGAAGTCTTTTCCAGGGAAGCCCAGACACACTTCGAAATCCTTCCCAGTCTTCCAAACACTGCCAGAAGCCACAATCAACTAACCAGCATTGGCAGACAAGATGACGCGTGTGACTCTTCTACAGCATCCTGAGAGTGGCCAGCTTGGGGCTCATGCTGCTGGAGGACACTGTACCTTCAAGATGTCTGAGATGAGGCAGTCCCTCAAAGATACGCTAGCCCTGACAGTGAGCAGTTCCTCCTTGATTCTCTTCTAGATTAATTTTTTAATTGGTAATTAATGTTCATTCCTTAATACCAAGTCACAATTAAAAATTGCTCCAGTCACAGTCATTTGACAAACGTCATGCCTTGCTTCACATTAGCAGCCACTATTACAGGTGATCACTGCACCCACTCAAAACACTGACTATGGCTCCAAGTGACTCTGCTCAGTAAACGGAGGTGGGGCATTGGAATTACTTGACATTTTCCTGCCGACTCCAGGATTCATCAAGCAGAGCGCAGCCCAATGCACTGGTTTCTGATAGTGCCCCACAGAGCCCCAGAGGATCTAGGGGAGAGTTCACGGTCCTGGGTGGGGAGTTGCTAGGTGGAGAGGGTTGTAATGCCTGGGCCCCACCTTCATCCAGATCAACTCCATTTCCACATACTGAGCTTCCTCATAAGATGTCATGGGCAGAAAAGGCTCCATCACTGAGAGTAAAAACGTTTCCCAACTGTTGGTTAGTGCATTGTGCAGAGAGTGAATGTGCACATGGAAAAAGCTCCAAGAAGGACTTCTGACCACCCAGGGGCCCCTCGAGCTGCAGGGGCAGCCAGCATGGACTGGGGTGTGCTACAAATAGAAAGTGAGGGCACAGGTGGTTGAGAGTAGGCACAGGAGAGAACAGAAAGACAAGCACAGAAAACAGAGAGAACCTGAGAGGTGCCGGGATAGCAGAGAGGCAGGACGGCAGCTACAAAGCGGGAGGAAGGGCTGGCAGATCCCTAGGAATAAAGGGAGTTGCAAAGCTCCAAGCAAATGCTCGCCAGAGCCCACATGCCCACCATAACCCACACAGCAGCATGGAAGCCAAGGGCCACAAGAGGCAATGCACACATGCACCAGGGCAATATGTAAGCCCCGCCCCTGCCAGTAGGACAGCACACCTCTGGTGCAAAGGCCCTGGCTGTTTCTTTGAAAACAATTCATCACAGTGATCTACAACACACTGTTTCTCAACCTTTTTTCTATCTCATCCTTTCTTCTGAAAAAAAAAGATTCTGAACAGGCTGCACGCATGTTCACCTGCACACGTGGAGATTTGGAGGCCCTGATCCAGCAGCCCCAGGAGAATCAGAACCTGCAGGCCAGATGCACAGCACTCTGGTTCAAGAGCAATGCTGACAGTGGTCCCCCAAGGGGGAGTGGCCCTGAGGGCAGGGGAGGAGCAGAGGGTGGAGCAGCAGCAGCACGCAGTGAGGGCCCGGAAGGGCTGGGCCAAGCAACGGGTCAGTGAGCCCCCACACGCCGGGGAGAGGAGCACCCCAAAACAAGGGCATCTCTGTGTGGAGAGTGGAGGGGGCTGGCTGGATCCAAGTGATGTCGTTATCCTAACCCTGCTCTATCTTCCCCCAAGAAATGCAAAGCAAGAATCATCATGAGGCCTCAATGTCCTCATGTTACAGAACCAAGCTCTTCTGATGGTGTTGCCTTTGTTGCGTTGTCTCCAACTCTGGGGACAACTTAACTGCTGAAGCCAGGCCCGTCATGGAATTCACCCAGTGTCAGCAGGGACAATTCAGGAAGAGGGGGCACCAGCAGGAAAACAGCTCTGGAAGGGCAGGTCTCGAAAATCCAAACCCATCTTAAAAATGGCATCATGATGAACTGTTCAGACAAGGCAGCTCCGGCTTGAGTGTGTGAGTGTGTGTGTGTACAAAATATTTAACTATATATATATACACATATATACACACATGAATATATACACACACACACACACACACACGTATATATATTTGAGATGGAGTCTCGCTCTGTTGCCCAGGCTGGAGTGCAATGGCACAATCTCAGCTCACTGCAACTCCACCTCCTGGGTTCAAGCAATTCTCCTGCCTCAGCCTCCCAAGTAGCTGGGATTACAGGCTCCCCCCTACCATGCTCAGCTAATTTTTGTATTTTCAGTAGAGACGAGGTTTTACCATGTTGGCCAGGCTGGTCTCCAACTCCTGACCTAATGTGATCCGTCTTCCTTGGCCTCCCAAAGTGCTGAGATTACAGATGTGAGCCACCGCACCCGGCCTATAATCAATTATATTATAAGTTATTCTATAAATTAGTGTAATAATACATGTGATATACATAAAAGAATCCCCCTTTTCTCCATTTTTTAAAGATTTTAGGTTTAAGCATACAAGTACTTACATTTGACTACCAGAAAAAGAATAAAAAATAGATTGTAACTCTCTGCTGAAGGATAACAAAACAGCCACTGGCTGGTCAGTACACTCAGTCACCAGAGAAGGCTTCACAGTAGTCCCCAGAGGCCAGTGAGGAAGCAGGGAAAGGAGGCAGGGTAGGTTTTTGGGGGTGAGGGCAGCAGGGGAGGGGCAGCTCACCAGCACTCACTGGACAGCTGGTTTACCTGTTGGACAGGATGGTGTTTTTCCAGCAATCTCACTTGGGCAAGGAGGAGGAGCAGGTGGCCCAGCTTCACCCTATGATGAGTGTGACTTTCTTGCAGCCACACTATACCCGGGCTGCCCCCACCCTCTCCCTTCCCCTGTCTGGATACAGCTCTGACTAATCCGGGTAACCTGTCCCTGGGCAGCTAGAATATGTCCTCTTCTACAGCTGAACGTTGGTGTCTCTTTTCCTGGAAAACTGTAACGCTTCCAACAAAATAAGGAGGCCACTGAGGGATGGTGGCAGCTGCAGTTCCCCCCACGTAGAGGATTCCCTGTGGCAATCCAGACCCAGCATGGCCAGATCTTCCAATGCTGCAAAATAATTCAAAGTCCATTCCATACTGTGAACTCTCCCAAGTTTTAAGTATTATCAAATAAACATTTTTAAACACTGCATGAGCTAAAGAAAACATACCTGGGAGCAGAAGGCCACCTGTGGTCTTTGTTTTATGACCTCTGAACAAAAAGATAGCCTTCCGTGCTCAGGGTGAACAGAAAAATAAGTTTTTGAAAGAAATAACAACTTGTCAGAAAGACATCTACACTGATTTATGTCACGTCAATACCAGGCACAGCAGTGAGGGATCATCGGACACCAGATGTCCTCAGTTCAAGAAACCTCCTGAGGCTGCTGGCAGACTGACCTCAGGTCCCGGGCCGCGGCCCCAGCCCCACCTCCCAGGCTGAATGCTGCTGCTCTAGCACTCACTCATGACAACGAGGAAATCTCAAAGCTCGGAGGCCCCCAGAGGCTCCAATTCGACAACACACCCAAGGTGGCTCCGTGGGCCACGGCAGTCTGGACTCCCACATCAAGCTGGGCCTCCAGGAAGACAGCACCGGACCCAGCCATAGATTCTAGAGACGACCTTTAAACCCCCACCTAGAGCCTTCAATAGCAACCCTGAAGCACAGTGCACGCTGCTCCACCCTATGACCTAGTTACAGACAGGTTGTGACTGTTACTAGGAGTGAGAGCAGAGCTCCTCATTGTATAAAGACCAGTACTCATCCTGCTACCTCACTGAAACGGAGGGAGAAAGCCTAAATCACCACGTTTAGAGTTGGTGGGCGAGATGAGAGGCTACCTATGGTTCAGGGAAACCAGCAAAGACAAGCCATCCAGGCTGGGGTGGGGGCCATCCCCACGCTACCCCAAGTCCCCAGAAAGGCTGCGCCCGGGGTCAGGGCACCCCTCCTGGGTAGGGGCCCTGAGATGACAGTTCACAGAGAGCAGCCCTTCAGAAAACAGTCATGCTTCTCAAACACGTTAAACAGAAATGACTACGTTTCAGTTTCGTGGTCAAGTCCAGTCCTTCCAGTTATCTCTCCCTGACAATCTATATGCCCTGGTCACTGTGTGGAGACTTAGGTACCTCCTTAGCCACACAGTTCAAAGTCATTTCTGTTTTTTATTTCCTCTGGAGACAGGGTCTCACTCCGTCACCCAGGCTGGAGTGCAGTGGTATAATCTTGGCTTACGGCAACCTCCACCTCCCGGGTTCAAGTGATTCTCATGCCTCTGCCTCCCAAGTAGCTGGGATTATAGACATGTACCACCACGCCCAACTGATTTTTGTATTGTTAGTAGAGACAGGGTTTCACATGTTGGCCAGTCTGGTCTTGAACTCCTGACCTCAAGTGATCTGCCCGCCTCAGCCACCCAAAGTTCTGGGATTGCAAGCGTCAGCCACCGTGCCCGGCCAAAGTCATTTCTCAGGGGGGATCTTTTGTGTAGATGTCTTGCCTTGCTCATTACATATTGATTTTTCCTAGTTTTATTTTTGGAAAGAAACCCCATTTTCCCATTGTGGAAGCACCTCCTTATATAAGGCAAATGTATGAACATTTTTATCCTGCAGAAACCTGTGTGCCCTACATTGTATGATCCAGAATAGATTCTGGCCCTCCACCATAAAAAGCACATGTTCACACCAAAGCCAGCAGAGACATGCGGCACTGAGAGACAGAGTGTGGGAGGGGGTGACAAGAATGGTCTGTGCGCCCCCAGTCCTCACTGCACAGATGCCAATAACCACTGCTATTTCCGAGGAGTGAGCTGGAGACAGAGCGCTGAGCGGGTCCAGGCTCACAGCGGCTGCATCTGCGCACACTCTTGGTGTCATCGCTACTGCCGGCCTGCACAGGAAGGCCCACCCTGCCTCAGCGGTCCCTGCACAGAGCTAAGTCCTGTGACCACAGCCCCATTAAAAAATGCTCTGTGCTCCACCCAGCTCCCTTGGCAACCTCACAGGGTCCCAACCTCAGAGCAGGACCCGAAGGACTGTTCACTCACCACACCTTGGAATGCATTCAACTTGGCGGTGGCCTGAAGCTGACTCTCACCAGGGCAGAGGAAAAAACACATCCCAGTGGGCAAAAGGGGCTGAGGGAGGAGGAGCAGGGGGCGAGGGGGCAGTGCCGGACAGAAAGAAGGCGACGCCAAGGGCAGACACACCCCTGGAAGTTCACATGGAAAGAAGTGAGGAGGAGGAACGGTCCTTGAAGGGCCGTACCATCCCGCAGAGGGGACATCAGGCTGTCTGAGAGGGTACAGGTCCTGAGAAGCTAGCTCGCGCCTCTGATGCCAGCCCCAGTGTCCCCTCTCCCTGATCGACAGTGCACCCTCTCCAGGTGGGCCTTCCCGAGAGGAGAGACCTCCAGAGAAGCAGGATCCAGGGAAGGGCGAGTTGACCCACGGGGACAGGTCTCCTATTTCCCTTCTCAGGACATCCCTGCCCAAGTGGTCAGCATCTGTATCTTGTTCACAGTAAGATCTGCTCATGAGACAAGAGTCACTAAGAAACATTCACAGACAAGATAATTACATTTGGGGAAAATGTGACAGATCTGAAGTAAAAACAAAGGCCAACTTACAAAATGTCAAGAGTCCAACAGCCTGAAATGCAAAGCAATAATAAGCACATATACATTTTAGACAGCAAATTATACTCTTCCAAAGGAAACTTTAGCTCTAAATTTTTATAACTAAAATCTGCAATTCTTTTTTATGCCCCCAAATAACAACACTTTTAATAGGAGACTGGCTATTTACATAACACGTTCAATAGCGTGAAAAGCATTTTGTGTATTTCATTATATGTCTACTGTTTCAGAAGCCACCATAAAGTTGCCCACCTGCCACTGCCACCCCATAAAAGGGAAAAAGTCTATGTGTAGTTCTATTGGACGCACTGGGAAGCCATTAGCTGACCCTCCATTATCTTCAGGCTTCTGAGCTAAACTGGGAGAAGAAAATGGCATTAGAATGCCTGTTCACCAAACAGCCACTCAGTGGCTGCTGCCACAGACACCAAGGAGGTCAGCATGGGGCCCACAAAGAGAAAGGACACATCCCTCTTCGTGGTCCAGCCACCAAGGTTTTACCACCACCAGGCAGGGCCAGACCTGGACATGCATCCCCAATACCCTACCTCTGCCGCTGACCACCCTGTCCTTCCTGGACACTTCTGGAGCTGAGGACAGACATCTCCCTCGACTGCAAAGATGAGGCAGAAATGCCACCTGGAAGCAGGGGACAAGTGAGTCTCTCACACTTCCCTACAGGAGAAGCCACAGAGGCACCAAAGTGAGAGTGGAGAAACGCCAATTCCCAGCAAGGAGTGGCCAGACCTCTCACACACTGCTGGTGGGAGCGGACAGTGATGCTGCCACCCTGGAAAACCGATTGCCAGCCTCAACATGCGCCCCAGCAATTCCCCTCTCCTCGGCATACACCCATCCAAACAGGCGCATACGTTCACCAAGGCCACGTACAAGAATGTGTCAGCAGCATTGACTCTAAGAGCCTCCAAGTTTCCAAACTGGAAACTACCGTAATGCCCATCAACAGTACACCAGGAAGTAAGTGTACTCACGCAAGAGAGCACTCTACAGCAATAAACATGAATGAACAACTCAACAATACAGATGGCTCTTCACAAACACACCACTGAAAGCGTAAGAGATCAGACACTAAATAATACATGTTGTATGAATCCATTTATATAAAGTTAAAAAGCAAGAAAAAATAATACAGGATGCTAAAAATCAGAAGAAACGTTCCCTTTTTGGGGCAGTATGTAGAAGGGAGCACAAGGGGGACCCTGAGGTACAACTGATGTTCTGCCTTTGGGTGCTGACTACACAGAGACATTCAGTTTGTAAAAAACATACTGAGCTATACACTCAACTGTTTGTGCAGTTCTCTGCATGTATGTTAGACTTCAACAAAAAGTGCAAAAAAAAAAAAAATAAGGGCTGAGGAGAGAAACTGTTGCTAGGAGACAAAGAAACGAAGATTCTGGCTTTGGTTATTAGCCCTTAGAGTTTGGAGAACTGTGGATACATGCTGAAAGCCCATTAAATGTTTCAAGGAATCTTAGGACCAGAGAAACACCAAACCTGGCCATCAGTGGTCTCTGATTACTCTGCAGCTACCAATCTCCAGACCTGTGCCTAACAGAACATGGCTGAGAAAAAGCTGCAGGCCTGGGGAGGGGACCCTGTCCATCTCAGACATGGCCGGGGAAAACGGTCCAGGAAGATCTCTATACAGACCATGCCCACCCCCTACGCAGGGCAGACTCAAGGCTGTACCCACTTGGGGAAGGGGTGGGTGTACTTCATGTGGGCATGGGCATTCCTGAGGTGTAGACAGGTAAGAATGGACTGGATGGCCCTCACTGGTCAATCACTCCCCTGCAAATCAAGCTCTGCTTCCCTCTGGGAATCACTGTCCAGCAGAAGCAGAAGACAAGCCTGGGGTGTAGTTTACAATTTCCTCCTAGCCACATTTAAAGAATAGAAAGGAATTAAATTTAACAATGTATTTTCTTCAACCCAATACATTAAAAATATTATCCTTTCAATGTGTAAACAAAATAAAAAGTATTAATGAGATGTTGTACATTCTTTCACGTACCTCAAGTCTTTAAAATCTGTGTGTGATGTAGTTTGGATATTTGTCCCCGCCCAGATTTCATGGTGAGATATAATCCCTGATGCTGGAGGTGGGACCCCGTGGCAGGTGTCTGGATCATGGCGGCAGATCCCTCATGGCTTGGTGCCGTCTTTGTGATACTGAGTCCTTGCAAGATCTGGTCATTTAAAAGTGTGTGGGGCAGGCGCGGTGGCTCACGTCTGTAATCCCAGCACTTTGGGAGGCTGAGGCGGGCGGATCACGAGGTCAGGAGATCGAGACCATCCTGGCTAACACGGTGAAATCCCGTTTCTACTAAAAAATACAAAAAATTAGCTGGGCGTGGTGGCGGGTGCCTGTAGTCCCAGCTACTACAGGAGGCTGAGGCAGGAGAATGGTGCAAACCCGGGAGGCGGAGCTTGCAGTGAGCCGAGATCGCGCCACTGCACTCCAGTCTGGGTGACAGAGCAAGATTCCGTCTCAAAAAAAAAAAAAAAAAAAAAATGGTGTGGCACCTCTCCAACCCCGCTCCTGCTCTCCCTATGGCATGAAGCTGCTCCTGCTTTGCCTTCCGCTGTGAATAAAACCTCCCTGAGGCCTCCCCAGAAGCAGAGGCTGCTATGTTTCCTGTACAGCCTGCAGAACCAAAAGCCAATTAAATCTCTTTTTTTTATGAATTACCCAGGTTCAGGTATTTCTTTAGAGCAACACAAGAGGGGCCTAATACAGTGGGTGTTTTACATAAACAGCAGCACATGGCAAGCAGCACCAGCCACACTTTGGTGCTCAGGAACCAGCTGGACAGCACAGCTAGGGGAAGGAGTACCTGCTCCCTCCCCACTTCTCCGCCCCAAGGACTGCTGTGAATAGCTTTGTCTGAAATTCTCTCTCTCTCTCTCTCTATCTCTCTTTCTCTCTCTCTGTCTCTCTCTCTCCCCCTCCCTCCCTTTTGCTCTCTTTCTCTTTCACACACACACACACACACACACACACACACGCTGGGACGTGGAATGAGCTGTTCTAGCCCTCTAGCAACAGAGGTCAAGTCAATGAGAGATCTGCCAGGAATCTTGCAGAGGAAACAAACGCCCTTCCCCCTGGGCTGAAGGTGAGAGAAAGGCTGAGAGGTCTGTCATTGTAGCAGCTGTTGAGGCCATGAAGTAGAGGCTGTCTAGGAATGGAGCCACAGAGAGAGGAGAACAGAGTCCAGGAAGAGAGGAAAAGCAGTGCGGTTCTGTGGACATGGCTGGAACCTCTGCATCAACAGATACATCCCCTACTCTTGGAATTTTCAGTTTCATGAGCTAAAACATTTGCTTTTTCACTACGCAAATTTGGGTTGCACTGATGTGATCTGTGATTAAAATAGTCCTAGATAATACACCTCATTACTCTAATTATCTCTGCTTTTTTTTCCCTTCTAGCAACTTTAAAGTTTCATATTGTTGTTGAATTCTTCTTACTGATTCAAGTTACTAGTATGCTTTTAATAACATGTCTCAATATATCCAAGCCTCAAAACAAGACATTTCTTTTGAAGCTACAATTTCAGTTTTAAGGGCTCATCCTACAAAAATAACCAGACAAGTGTCCAAAAATGTGTACACAAGACCATTCACTATAGCAAAAGAAAAAAAAAAAATGACAAACGCACACTGAGAAAGAAGTGGGTGTCCAGTCCTAAGGAGATAGCTTCCCTTTGGCACAGAGGGCCCTCCAGTGGGCAGTGTTCCTCGTTCCCTGTGTGGACAGCACCCTGGCAGGGCAGGGAGGCCACAGGCTCACTGTAGCACAGTCAGAGAAGGACGTGATGCAAAGAAAAGGAGCTGGATGTGGTGGAAGGAAGGGAACATGCGGAGAGTTAGGCAGGGCATGGGGAGGCAGCATGGGGCCCGCTCTCCCGAGTCCCAGAAGAGAGGAGGGGAGTCAGAAGGGGGAGGAGGGGCAGAGCCTGCCAACCCGGACTGCTGTCAGAGCAAATCTGTGCCAGAGCAAACCTGGTGGACACTGGTTTGGACGCACTGAACATCCCATTTCCCAGGCCATTTTGACTTTCCAAAGGTGTGAGTGGGACCCAGAAAACCTCACGGCTGCAGTTGGGGGATGCAAGTCTGGGAGGTAACAGCTGGGTAATGTGGAGGGGAGACAAGGGGACCACCATGGCGAGGAGGCGAGGTGGCCCCCAAGGACCAGATGGGGGATGCGTCAAACACTCAGGAGTCCTACGGAGGAACCCAGGAGAACTGAGTCAGCGAGGGAAAGTCCCCAGACCACACCCAAGCACGGGAGAACAGATGACAGCAGTAAGCAGGTGGAGAAGGAGTGCTGCCTTGGGGGTCCATGACGCCAACGGATGCTGTGCCCAGAGTCTCTGCTCCTTGCCCCCAGTGACATCAGACAGTTACACCATCCCTGCTCCCAGATGCCATTCTGAAGAGGAGCCTGCAGGGCAGGCAGAGGCTGAGAAATCTGAGAGGCTCAGCACTACCTATGGGGCGCTTCTCAATCAGAAGTGTGCATAGGAATCCCATGCGAATGCCGTTAAAATGCGAATCCTGCTTCAGAATATCTGGGGTGGGGCCTGAGACCCTGCATTTCTAACAGGCTCCCAGGAGATGCAGAGACTCCTAACGGATGGCCACACTTGGAGTAGTAAGGCCCTCAGGGACCTCTGTGAATGAAACAGAATTAAAACACCCCTCCCACTCTCAAGCAGATGCAAGATTCATGCAGAAGACAGACTCATTATACAAAAAAAACTATTAATGAGGAAGACACACATTCCCTCCACATCTGAGATCAGTGTGAATACTGCACTCTGCAACTCCACTACACCTACTTATAATCTCATAAAAATTCTGAAGGAAACATGTATAAGGCATAAAGATTAAAAATATTAAATTATATGTTTAACATAGCCTGGCTAAGTGCACTCTGGGGGTTAAAGGCAAGGATAAGGCCATACGGAGAAGAGCAGTGCCTTGATCTTCCTCTATAAATCAGTCACTTAGTCCTAGACACAATTTGCCTTGTTAGGACTGCAATGGTTCTCTGACTTGATGAATAAATGGATCCTGCCTTCTACCCCCACATGCTGCCAAGCATGACGTTTTTAAGGTTTATTTAATTCATACACTTTATTATTTAGGGCAGATTTCGGTTCACAGCAAAATAGAGCAAAAAAGGGCAGAGTTGCCATATACTCCCCTTCTCCCCAGAAGTACAGCTTTCTCCATCAGAGTGGTATATTTTTCTTTTTCTTTTTCTTTTTCGATGGAGTTTTGCTCTTGTTGCCCAGGCTGGAGTGCAGTGGCATGGTCTCAGCTCACTGCAATCTCCACATCCCAGGTTCAAGCAATTCTCCTGCCTCAGCCTCCCAAGTAGCTGGGATTACAGGTGCCCACCACCCCACGCAGCTAATTATTTTTTGTATTTTTAGTAGAGATGGGGTTTCACCATGTTGGTCAGGCTGGTCTCGAACTCCTGACCTCAGGTGATCTACCTGCTTTGGCCTCCCAAAGTGCTGGGATTACAGGCATGAGCCACCATGCCCGGCCAGTACATTTCTTACAATCAATGAACCAACACACTGACACATCATTATCACCCAAGTCCGTGGTATACATTAGGGTTCACTCTTGGTGTTGTACATTCTGCAGGTCTGGACAAATGTGTAACAACATGTATCCACTATTGTAGTATCTTAAGGGACAGTTTTGCTGCCCTCTGTGCCCCGCCTATTCATCTTTCCCTCCCTCAGACCTCTGGCAACCAATGATCTTTTTATTGTCTGCACAGTTTTGCTTTATCTGGAATGTCATATCTTGGGAATCATAGCAGTATGTAGCCTCTTCAGAATGGCTTCTTCCACTTAGTAATATGAATTTAAAGTTCCAGATCTTTTCATAGCTTGATAGCTCATTTCTTTTTAGTGCTTGAAAGTATTACACTGGATGTCTCACAGTTTATCAATTTACCTACGGAAGGACATTTCCACTGCTTCCAAGTTTTGGCAATTATGAATAAAGATGTTATAAACATCCAAGTGCAGGCTTTTGTAGGGCCATAAGTTTTTAATTCATTTAGGTAAATACCAAGGAGTATGACTGCAGGCTCATATGGTACGAGTATGTTTCATTTTGTAAGAAGCTGCTCAACTGTCTTCCAAAGAGGCTGTAGTATTTAGCGTTCCCACCAACAATGCATGAGACTTCCTGTTGCTCCACCTCCTCATCAGCATTTGATGCTATCAGTGTTTTGGCTTTTAGCCATTCTAACAGGTATGCGGTGGTATCCCACTGTTGTTTTAATTTGCACTTTCCCAATGACATATGATGTTGAACATCTTTTCATATGCTTATTTGACATCTGCAGATCTTCAGTGAGACGCCTGTTCAGGTTGTCTGCCCATTTTTTAAACAGGTTATTTGTTTACTTATTATTGAGGTTGAAGAGTTATTTGTATATTTTGAATAAAAGTCCTTGATCAGATATAATTTCTGCACATATTTTCTCCTAGGTTTTTCTTTTCATTCTCTTGACAGTGTCTTTATCAGGGCAGAAGTTTCTAAGTTTAAGGAAGTCCAGTTTACCGATTTTTTCTTTCATGTATTGTCCCTCCGGTGTTGTATTTAAAAAATCCATCACCAAACCCAGAGATTTTCTCCAACGTAATTTATAAGGAGCTGTATAATTTTATGTTTTACACTTAAGTCTATGATCTGTTTTAAAGTGCATTTTTGGGAAGAGTTTGCATGCGGGCCTCTAGCTGTTCCAGCACCATCTCTTGAATAAACTATCCTTTTGCCCTTTAATTGTTTTTGTTCCATGTTTCAGATATTAGCTAACTATATTGTGTGGTCTAACTAGTTAGAAATAAATTGTCTATTATTTCATTAAGACCACACTATTGGCCGGGCGCGGTGGCTCAAGCCTGTAATCCCAGCACTTTGGGAGGCTGAGACGGGCAGATCACGAGGTCAGGAGATCGAGACCATCCTGGCTAACACTGTGAAACCCCGTCTCTACTAAAAAAAATACAAAAAACTAGCCGGGCAAGGTGGTGGGCGCCTGTAGTCCCAGCTACTCAGGAGGCTGAGGCAGGAGAATGGCGTAAACCCGGGAGGCAGAGCTTGCAGTGAGCTGAGATCCGGCCACTGCACTCCAGCCTGGGCGACAGAGCGAGACTCCGTCTCAAAAAAAAAAAAGACCACACTATCTTGGTTACTTTAAGTAAGTGTTGTTGAAGTCGAGTATTGTTAGTCCTCTAACTTGGTTGATCTCCTTTGCTATTGTGTCAACTATTCTTCAACTTCAGAATCAGTTTACTCAATCCTCAAAATAACTTGCTGAGATTTCTGATCATTACATTTTTTAAATAACTACAAAATGACTGATTTTATTAGTTTGTTGGAAACTGCCTATCTGGCTATAGTCTACGTTTGAGCTATTATAAAATCTGCAAGTCCTCATATAAAAGCTTTCACACTATGATGACCTCACTACCGACAGCCTCCTCTGCAGTCCTGGAGCTTCTGCAGGATACACGCTGCACGCACAGGTAGATACATGCAACCCGGGAGGGCAGCTGGGGCTTTCCCAGGATGTCAAAGCTCAGAAGGAACCAAAAATTGTAAAGATTTTTAAAAATGTTTTAATTTGTTACAATACAGGTTGAAAGCAAATAGGCTCCTTCAAGAGTTAGAACATTCACATCTAATAGCAAGAATGTTCAATTAAAACAGAAAGTTACCCTACGGCCCTTCCATTCATAATACCCATTCATGAGCCTCAGCATGGACTACAAGTGGATTTGGGGGCCCCTTTCGAGATCTTTAATTGTTCAGAGGGCATTCCACTGCCCTAGCGGAAGGATTAAATCTGTCACACCACCCACAACACAGCTAGCTCTGGAGGGCCAGGACCATGGCCCAGAAGAGGTACTGCATGATTAAACTTCTCTTCCTTTTAAGTGTCAGATCCCAAACTGTCCATAGTGTACATATGCATTGTAACAAACACAAACATTACCAACAGAAAATAATCATTCCTATGCCATATGTACATGCATGTGTGTACACACACACACACACACACACACACAGACTCTCACACACTTGCTTTTTATTTGCTTGTCTTTTACTGAGAAAAGGGATTATCATATATGCAAAAAACAGATTTTTTAAAGTAATCATGCTAACAGAAACACTCAGCTAAGATGCTACTCTATTCATTTATAAACACCTTGCTTCCTAAGGGCCTGCCACACCTTAACCCATAGAGCTCACTTGTGGAATAAATTCTTTACTGAATGAAATATGAACTTAAGTCACAAACTATCCATGGACTATGATACAGAAAAAAAAGCCGTTTAAAAGCACGTATTACCATATGTAAATATAGAATATGAACCAAGGGTTACAGCAGGCAAGAAAACACTAACTGGTTATGAATTTGAATTTTTATTTGTCTATTGCTTGAAGGGTTTTATTGGGCACTTAGCCTGTTTAAAGCATGAAAGCTTTAACCCTAAGACTCACCCTGCAAGCCAAAAGCATACTTTGTTGGCATTTCTGGCTTCTGGCCTGGGACATCAGCAAAAAAGCAGAGTAGGCAGCTCCAAGGGTCCATCCTCCACAAAACCATTGAAAATTTAAGCAAAAACTGACAGAATCAACTTTGTCAGAATAATGGAAACAGTCAATGGTTCGCAGCAACCAAGCAAAAATGGAATGGAAAGAAAGGCAAAATAAAAGCAGGAGGAAGGCTCTGCGGTGTTTTCATCTGCCCAAATCCACCCTCCTCTCCAGCTCCATGGTGCCACGGTCTTGAAGACAGCAGCAGCATTTCCAGGGCAGGACCTGGCCCCTGGTTCTCAAGGGTGCAGAGCAGACTTGATTCACACAGAATTGTGTTTGTTCTAACCTGCCGGGAGGCTGCCGAAGGACTGACTCAAGGGGCTCCTCTCTGTTTTGTGTAACTCAGAATGCACTCAGGGCAGAAAAGCAGCAGGCACTCCTGGAAAACACTAGAAGGCAAATGAGCAAACTGTAGCCCCTGAGACAGAAGATTACCATTGAGACACATGGTAGAGTGCCAAAACCATGAAAGAAAAGGCTGTGGACAGAGTTTCTTTAAGAAATTCAGGCATTCAACACAAGGAACTCAAACATCTCAACAGCAAAGAACAAATAATCCCATTAAAAAGTGGGCAAAGGATCTGAATGGACATTTTTCAAAAGAAGACATACAAATGGCCAGGAGGTATATGAAAGAATGCTCCACATACATCACCAATCATCAGGGAAATGCAAATCAAAACCACAATGATATATACCATCCCAACCCAGTTGCAATGGCTATTATCAAAAAGACAGAATGTAATAAATGCTGGCGAGAATGGAAGGGGAACTATACACTGTTGGTGGGAATGTAAATTAGTATAGCTGCTAAGGAAAACGGCATGGAGATTTCTCAAAAAAGTAAAAACAGAACTACCATATGATCCAGCAATCCCACTGCTGGCTGTTTATCCAAAGGAAAGGAAATCAGTATGTTGAAGAGATATCTGTACTCTCATGTTCATTACAGCACTATTCACAATATCTAAGGTAGGAAATCAGTCTAAGTGTCCATCAATGGATAAAGAAATTGAGAAAATGATAACAAAATTGATACATTGGTAAAGAAAATGGGAGACACACACACACATACACAAAATAGAGTATTATTCACTTAAAAAGAAGGAAATTCTGCCTTTTTTAATAACATGAATAAGCCTGAAGGACATTATACCAAGTGAAATAAGCAAGCCAGAGAATGATAAATACCATGTGATGTACATATGATATACTATTTGGCCATAAGATAGAATGAAAATGGAAAACTATCTGGCCATTAAAAAAAAAGAATGAAATCCTGTTCGGGCACAGTGGCTCATGCCTGTAATCTCAGCACTTTGGGAGTCCAAGGTGGGCAGATCACTTGAGGTCAGGCGTTCAAGATCTGCCTGGCCAACATGGTGAAACCCCATCTCTACTAAAGATACAAAAATTAGCCTGGTGTGGTGGTGTGCACCTGTAATCCAGCTATGCAGGAGGCAGAGGCAAGAGAATCACTTGAACCTGGGAGGCAGAGGTTGCAGTGAGCCAAGACTGCACCTCTGCACTCCAGCCTGGGGGGCAGAGCGAGACTCCGCCTCAAAACAAACAAACAAACAAACAAACAAACAAAAGAATAAAATCCTGTCATAAAGTAAGTCCGGCACTGGAAGATACCCACCACATGATCACAACCATATGTGAGGGCTGAAAAAAAATGAGCTCATGGAAACAGAGAATTCGAATTGTGGGTGCAGAGTCTGGGAAGGGTACCCGGGAGAGGGAGATGGTGAGAGGTTGGTTAATGGATACAAAGTTGCAGCTAGATGCATGAGTTCTGGTGTTCTACAGCACTATAGGGTGAATATGGTTAACTATAATTTATTATATATTCTCAAAAAGCTAGAACAGAGGATTTTCAATGTTCACAACACAAAGAAATGAGGTGATGGATATGCTAATTATCCTGTTTCAATCATTACACATTGTATACACATACTGAAATATCACTCTGTATCCCATAAATATGTACAGTTATTATTTGACAACTCAAAATAAAAGGGAAAAAGAAATTCAGGCATGCCAAAGCCCCTGTGTATATGGGGGATGTAGAAAGCCATGTGCATGCCCAGAGCAGAACGCGTGCTCAGAAGAGAACTGAGAAGACCCCAGTCTTTCACCTCTGGATGAGCTCTAGGTTCAGTATAAACAAGAAATGAAACTTAAGGCATAGCTATAAACAGCCAGGCTAAGAGTTGAAGGAGGACTCCACCACAGAGCTACTCCATACAGATAAGCAGAGTCAGTCTCCTCGCTCTCTGTCTCTCTGTCTCTGTCGCTCTCTCTCTCTCTCTCTCTTTTTCTCTGCCTCTCTCTCCAACCCCCTTGCTCTCTATCATGTTTTGGCATCTGGTGCTCAAGGAAATCTCTTTGACAGCACTAGTTGAACAAACAACTAAACACAGACTTCAGAGACCACACACAGTAAGGAATTACAGATCTTGCAAAACTCTAGTCTATAGCAAGCAACAACAAACCCAAGCAACAACAAACCCTGAGGTGGGGGAAGAATCTGATCTTCAGAGTTACCTCTGTTTAATATGCAAAATGTCCCAGGTGTTTGTTTGTTCGTTTGTTTTGAGACAGGGTCTCACTCTGTCACCTAGGGTGGAGTACAGTGGCTCGATCTCAGCTCACTGCAACCTCCACCTCCTGGATTCAACTGATTTACCTGCCTCAGCCTCCAGAGCAGCTGGGATTACAGGCATGCACCACCACACCTGGCTAATTTTTCTATTTTTAGTAAAGATGAGAGTTTGCCATGTTGGCCAGGCTGGTCTCAAACTCCTGACCTCAAGCGATCTGCCCACCTTAGCCTTCCAAAGTACTACAATTACAGGTGTGAGCCACTGTGCCTGGCATGTTCAGTTTTCAACAATAACTTATGAACCATGTAAAGAAACAGAAAATATGGCTCATTCACATGAGAAATCAACAAACATTGTCCCTGAAGAAACACACACATTGGACTTACTAAACAAATACTTTAAATCAACTGCCCTAAATATGCTAAATGACTTAAAGGAAAGAATGGAAAAGGAGCTAAAGGAAATCAGGATAAGAATGTATGAACAAATAAGTGAATTGCAATAAAGACACAAATTATAGAAGGGAGTCAAATTCTAAGGTCAAAAAGTACACTAACTGAATTTTTTTAAAAAAAATCACTAGAGCATCTCAGTAACACGTGACTAGGCAGAAGAAAGAACCAGTGAATTTAAAGACAAGGCAATGAAAATTATCCAGTCTGAGAGGAAGAACAAAAATGAAAGAAGATGAACAGGTATGAAACACCATCAAGCATACCAACACCAAGTACATAGCAGAAATCCCAGAAGGAGAGGTGAGAGCGAAAGGAACACAAAGACTATCTGGAGAAATCATCACCGAAACTTCCCATACATGATAAAAGATACAAATCTACACACACAAGAAGTTCAGTGAATTTCAAGTAGGATAAATACAAAGAGATCCACACTGAGACACATTATAATCAAACTGTCAAAAAGCCAAGGGCAAAGAGAAAATCTTGAAGTCAGCAAGAGAGGAGCCACTGATTCACATAAGGGATCCTCAAACAGATTAAAGCTGACTTTTCTCATCAGAGACCAGGGGACCACAAGGCAATGAAATGACATTTTAAAGTGATGGGCAGGATAGGGGGATGCTTCCAACCAAGAATTGTACGATATATCCTATAAAACTACCCTTGAAAAAAGGAGGAGAAATTCACACCCACATATTGTATGGCTCTGATTGTACAAAATATCAGGAACAGGTAACAATTCATAGGGACATAATTCAGACTGATGGGGAGAAACGATTTAATGAGTATGGGATTTGCTTTGGAGATAATGAAAATATTTTGGACTTCTATAGAGGGAGTGGTTACACAACAGTGTGAATGTACTAAATGCCAAAGAATTATTCACATACAAATTATTACTGTTATGTTAATTTCACCTCAGGAAAGAAAAATAAAAAATGGAAAAAAAAAAAACCGGCTTCTGACGAACTGACCAAAGTACTGAATCACCAGCAGTAGCAGAAGCAGCATGGATTACCCTGAGATCTCTTCCTTCCTTACCTGCAGGGCCGAGAGAAATATGGAGCGAGGGTACTCATTTAAGATAATACACTGAGTGTTTGTAGCAATATCAAAAAGTAATTTAATATAGACTAATCCATATGGAACCATGATCTGCCAAGGACATGAGCCACCTGCCAGTCAAAGTAAGACCTTGCCCTTGGGTGTAGAGAGGAAACATGGGAGGGTGATCTTTATTAACAGTCAGCAACAGGAGAAAATTCCACATGTAAGGGTGAGCTGAAGTTTGTTTCTTTCTTTAATTTTGCATGTGCATATTTTACAAGGATAAAAGAGCAGTTCAAAAACTATTTTAATTGAATTTATTCTATACATAGGTGCATCCCAATGCCAATTACTGGCATCAATTCTAAACCAATTAATAAGAAGACACGTATTTTACACATAGAATGTCACGTCTGCCTGGGAATCCCATGCACAACCCCAATGATGGCTGTCCATCAGAGTCCGCAGCTCTGTGAAAGAGAACTTACAACACTCTAGGTGAACAGGCCACTGCCTGACGCCACCCACAAAGCTAGGCACATTTGCAAATCTGGGTATTATCACTCAGCTTCACAACCACAGGCCACGATGGCATAGTTCTTCCAACTAGGCCATGCTGACAGAGAAGACGGTGGATGCTTTAGATGCATCCTGAGGTTTTGCTACGAAGATCACCACAAAAATGTTCAAGCATCAAAATATTTTAATTCTTCTGAAATGAAACTTAACTTTCTCTAAATAGCTCAGCAATAAAATTCAATAATTCTATTGGATTCAAAGCAGTTTAACAATGGAAAATGAATTATATAGTCAGAGGTGGTCCATTCTAGCTCTCCAGCGAACATGAGTTCACTGTCTAGACTTGTTGAGTGTGAATACCTGCACTTTCCGGAACAAACCATCACTTCTTTTGCTCCCTACAATTTTAAGTTCCAATCTGGTGAGCCCAGGTCCCTAGGCTTCATATTCTAGAGGCCTTTCAATCTAAAGAGTCCTTGGTTAAACGAAAGGGCCAAGTAAATCTCGAGAAGTTTCCTACAGTAGCTATCTGACTGCATTCAAGAAAGAAATCTCTGTATTTTCCTTCAACTTCTCTCACACAGTCCAAAGTTGTTGGGAGAAGGTAAAGGAAAAACCATGAAGATTTATTTCATGGAGATAGCCAGCATAGGGGAAATTATTTACCTTTTTGACTTAGAACAGCTAGAAAACAAGTTTGCAATCATGGTCACCCCCTGCCTCACAGTACACATTAAAGGTAAGGTACAGAATTGACAACCACACCCTTCTGACTGACACTATACACATCAATCTTGTTACTCAACTGGGGGCGGGGGGCGGGGGGGACTGTTTCCATCAGCTAGACCTTTTCCTCCACTCCATGAAAAGCTCAAAAACTCAGGATGTCAAACTTAAATTTTTTGCAATCACATAGCAAGGCCCAATCTGTCAAAGCTATATGATTCACTGCTTTTATTTCTACTGCTGGTTTGAATTTTTTTTGTTTGTTTGTTTCCCTAGCTTATGGGTTTCAGGGCAGACAAAGGCAGCTAAAAGTCTCAGGGAGAAAAAGAATCTCCAGTAGGCTGTACCATAGCCATTACCATTTATTGCAAGTAACTTTCTTCACTTCTCAACCCCACAGTTTAATCACCTGTATAAAACTGGCACAGTAATACTCAGACTGCAAAGTCATTGTAAGGATTAGCAGTAGCATGAGGAAAACATCAGCTCATGTTAGGAATGCACTGGTTATTACTTGGCATTATTTAGATTGATTAATAAGTTCACATACATATAGTGGGAAACACCTTGGTCTAACATTCTTTGGTTCTAATTATGATTACGGTATCATATGATTTTCATGTGATAGAGAGCAAGTCATAATTATCACCACTGTAAAAGGAGAAGTACATTCTACATTAGGTTGACAAATTGCGTTCTATAAAACTCTAAGAAGCCAGGCAGATGCCCCAAGAGCCATGAGGACTCCACAGGAAGGTTGCTAAATTCTATGAGCTCACTAGCAGTAATGACCTTCAAGTGTTGAAAATATTAATATAGAGGTATAACTTTTCCCGACAGGAAATAAAAGGCAGTTACCATTTTAACATGCTACCAAACACACTGCCCATTGTTAAAATAATTGTTAAAATTTTTGTTGAGGCTGGGCACAGTGGCTCACGCCTGTAATCCCAGTACTTTGGGAAGCCGAGGCAGGTGGATCACCTGTGGTCAGGAGTTGGAGACCAGCCTGGCCAACATGGTGAAACCCCGTCTCTACTAAAAATACAAAAATTAGCTGGGCGTGGTGGCATGTGCCTGTAATTCCAGCTACCCAGGAGGCTGAGGCAGGAGAATTTCTTGAACCCAGAGGCGGAGGTTGCAGTGAGCGGAGATGGTACCATTGCACTCCAGCCTGGGTGACAGAACAAGACTCTGTCTCAAAAAACAAAACAAAACAATAGCTATTCAGCTATTCAGGAGGCTGAGGCAGGAGAATTGCTTGAACCCAGGAAGTGGAGGTTGCAGTGAGCTGAGATCACCCCACTGCACTCCAGCCGGGGCGACAAAGTGAGACTCTGTCTCCAAAAATAAAAGAAGTTTTTGTTGAAATAAATTATTTTAAGTAACAGTGACTTCAGTTAAAATCCTAATTAGTGAACTTGTTAGTAATTCTATAACAGTATTTCCAATGCTTCCCTGACAACTCTTTTTACCTCGTAAAGAGAAGCTATGCAAATCCTGAGGCAAACGGCACACTTAATGCTGAGCATTTTAAAAGCATTCTCAGGCAGAAGGATTGCTTGAGCCCAGGAATTCAAGGCTGCCATGAGCTATAACACCACCGCACTCTAGCCAGTGTGACAGAGTAAGATCCTGTCTCTAAAAATAAATAAATAGATCAGATAGAAATAAACAGAATGAAGACGGATGGATGGATGGATGGATGGATGGATGGATGGATGGATGGATGGACAGACAGACAGACATAATAAAAGCATTCCTGGCCAGGCACAGTGGCTCAGGCCTGTAATCCCAGCACTTTTGGAGGCCGAGGTGGGCAAATCACCTAAGGTCAGGAGTTCAAGACCAGCCTGGCCAACATAGTGAAACCTCATCTCTACTAAAAATACAAAAAATTAGCTGGGGTGGTGGCTCATGCCTGTAATCCCGGCTACTCAGGAGGCTGAGGCAGGAGAGTTGCTTGAGCCCAGGAAGCAGAGGTTGCAGAGAGCCATGATCATATCACTGTACTCCAGCCTGGCCGACAGAGTGAGACTCGGTCTCAAAAAATTTAAAGAAAGCATTCCCAATGAAGACACAGCAAAAATGCTTACCTTCCCTACTACTATTCAATATTTCATGGGAATTCCCAGCCAGCACAATTAAGAAAATAAGTAACAAGGATCGAAAAGAGACAATATTATCATTCTTCACTGACAGAATGATTACGTATAAAATTCAAAAACATATACGAAGTATCAGACCTAATAAGAGTTTGGGAAGACTATAGGAAAAAAAAAACTTTATAAACGCTTTCCAATATTTCAATAACAATCAATGAAAAACAATTTTTAGAATTAGCAATAACCTCCACCAGGTACCTAGAAAAAAACTAAGACACAACTTTATACACAAAAAATTGTGCCAAAATACATTAAAATGTATTCAACTTTTCCAGCTTTATTGTAGTATAAGTGACAAAAACTGTATATATTTTAGGTGTACAACACAAGTCGATACACATACACACTGCAAAATGATTACCACAATCAGGCCAATTAACATATCCATCACCTCATGTAGTTACCATTTTTATCCTTGTGGTAAGAATACCTAAAATCTACTCTCTTAGCAAATTTCAAGTATACGAAACATTATTATTTTAGTTACAGCAACATTAGGTCTCCAAAACTAACTCATTGTGTAACTGAAAGTTTGTTCCCTTTGACCAGCACCTACCCGTTTCCCACAGGCCCAGCCCCTGCAACCATCATTCTCCTCCCTGTTTCTATGAGCCATGTTTCTAGATTCCACATATAAGTGAGACCACGTGGTATTTATCACTCCCTGGCTTGCTTATTTCACTTAGTGTAATGTCCTCCAGCCTTATCCATGTTGTTCAAAAAGGCAGGATTTCCTTTCTTTGAAGGCTGGATAATACTCCTCTGCCTGTGTGTTTTTCTGTGTGTGTGTGTGTGTTTGTGTGTGTGTGTGTATCTGTGTGTTTGTATGTGTGTTTGTATGTGTGTCACATTTTATCAGTTTATCCACTGATGGACATTAGGTTGTTCCCCTATCTTGGCTATTGTGACTAATGCTGCAGTGTACATGGGGGTGTAGATTTCTCTTCAAAACACTGATTTCAGTTACTTTGGATATATACCCCGAAGGAGAACTGCTGGATCATGTGGTAGTTCTATAATTTTTTGAGGAACCTCCATACTGTTCACCATAATGGCAGCACCAACTCACATTCCCAGCACCAATGTGTAAGGGTTCCCTTTTCTCCACAACCTCACCAACTTTGTTATCTGTTGGTATTTTGATAACAGCCATTCTAAGAGATGTGAGATCCCATCTCATTCTAGTTTTGATTTGTATTTCCCTGATGACTGGTGATATTGAGCGTTTTTTCCACATACCTGTTGCCGTTTGTACATCTTCTGTGAGTTGCCTTTACATTTGTTTCCTTCGCTCTAAAGAAATATTTTAGTGTGGTGTAGTCCCAATTATTTGTTTTTACTTTTGTTGCTGGTGTTTTTGGTGTCATATTCAAAACGTCATTTCTAAGATCCATTTTATTGAGCTTTCTCTCTATGTTTTCTTCTAGAAGTTTTGTGGTTTCAGGCCTTTACTTTAAATCGTTAATCAATTTTAACTTGATTTTTGTGTACAGTGTCAGATAATTCTCCAGTTTCTTTCTCTTTCATTTTTTTTTCTTTTTTGTATGAGGATATCCACTTTTCCCAGCACCATTAATTGAAAACAATGATCCTTTTCCCATTGTTTATTCATGGCACCCTTGTCAAAGACTGGTTGACCATACATGCATGGGTTTATTTATGGGCTTCCTATTCTGTTCCATTGGTCTATGTGTCTGTTTTTATGCCAGTCCCACGTTTTTTTGGCTCCTCTAGCTTTGTAATATAATTTAAAATCAGGAGATGTGATGACTTCATTTTTGTTCTTCCTGCTAAAGATTGCTTGGGCTATTCGGGGTCTTTTGTGGTTCCATATGAATTTTAGGATTGTTTTTTCTATTACTGTTAAAAATGCCAATGAAATTTTGATAGATTGCATTGAATCTGTAGATCACTTTGGGTATTATGAATATTTTTTATAATATTGATTCTTCTGATTCATGACCATGGGATATTTTCCCATTTGTGTATTCTTCCAATTCTTTTATCAATGTTTCATAGTTTTTGGTGTATTGATCTTGCATCTCCTTAAGTTTATTTATATGTTATTATTTTTGATGCTATTGTAAATGCGCAGACTGACTTCTTAATTTCTTTTTCAGATAATGTGTTATTAGTGTACAGAAACGCAACTGCTTTTTATATCCTGCAACTTTACTAAATTCATTTATAGTTCTAATTAGTTTTGGGGTGGTGTCTTTAGGAATTTCTATTACAAGATCACACCTCCTGCAATCAGAATGTTATTTCCTCCTTCCCATTTTGGATGCCTAATAAAATAAAGAAATAAAATTCTTTTTGTTGCCTAATTGCTTTGACTAGGATTTCTACTACTACTTTAAATAAAAGTGGTGAGAGTGGACATCCTGTTCTTGTTCCTGATTTTAGAGGAAAAGTTTTCAACCATTTATGGTTGACTATGATGGCAGCTTGTGAAATATGACCTTTATTGTGTTGAGGTATATTATTTCTATACCTAAATTCGTTTCGAGTTTTTGTCATAAAAGATTGTTGAATTTTGTCAAATGTTTTAAATATTTATTGAGATAATCATATAATTTTTGTCCTTCATTCTTTCTGTTAATGTGTTGTACCACACTTACTGATTATTTATATTGAACCATCTTTGTATTCCAGGGATAAATCCAACTTATTTGTTTAATATGCTATTGAATTCAGTTTTCCAGTATTGTGCTAAAGATTTCTGCATATATATTCATCAGGGATACTGGCTTGTAATTTTCTTTCCTTGTAGAATTTTTGCCTGGCTTTGCTACCAGGGTAATGCTAGCCTCATAAAACAACATGGAAGGTGTTCCTTCTCGCTATGGTTTGAATATGCTCCCCAACGTTAACGTGTTAGAAACTTCATCCCCAGTGCTACAGTGTTAAGAAGCAGGGCCTAATGGGAGGTGCTTAGGTCATGAGGGCTCCATCCTTATGAATGCATTAATGCTGATGATAAAAGGGCTTGAAGTTGTGCGTTCCTTCTCTTGCTCTCTCACACTCTCTTTCTCTTCTGCCTTCTGCTATGCAATGACATAGCAAGAGGGTCCTTGTCAGATGTGGGCCCCTAGATCTTGGACTTCCTGGTCTCCAAAATGATAAAAAAATATCTTTTCTGTATAAATTACCCAGTCTGTGGTATTTTGTTATGGCAACACAAAATAGACTGAGACATTTTCTTTTCGATCTTTTTGGAAGAGTTTGAGAAGCACTGGTATTAATTCTTCTTTAAATGTTTGGTAGAATTCATCAGTGAAGCCATCAGATCCTGGACCTTTCTTTGATAGATTTTTGTTACTGATTAAAACTTCTTACTCATTATTAGCCTGTTAAGACTTCTTTTTCTTCATGATTAAGTCTTTGTAGGTTGTGTGTTTCTAGGAATTTATCCATTTCTTCTAGGCTATCTAATTTATTGGCATATAAGTGTCTGTAGTACCCTCTTAGGATCCTTTGTAATTCTGTGGTATCAATTGTAATGTCTTCCCTTTCATTTCTGATTTTATTTTAGTCTTCTTTTTTCTTAATCTAACTAAAGATGTGTCCATTTTATTTATCTTTTCAAAAAACCAACTCTGAGTTTTGCTGATCTTTTCTATTATTTTTCTAAATTCTATTTCATGTATTTCTTCTCTGATCTTTACTATATCCTTCCTTCTACTAACTTCAGGTTTAGTTTGCTCTTCTTTTTCTAGTCTCTCAATGTGTAATGATAGGTTGTTTATTTGAGATCTTTCTTTTTTCTTCATGTAGGCATTTTTCACTATGAACTCTCATCTTAAAACTGCTTTCGCTGTATCACGTATGATATGGTTTGGCTCTGTGTCCCCATGCAAATCTCATCTTGAACTGCAATCCCCATGTGTTGAGGGAGGGAACTGGTGGGAAGTGACTGGATCACAGAGGTAGTTTGTCCCATGCTGTTCTTGTGTTAGTGACTGAGTTCTCATGAGAGCTGATGGCTTTTAAGTGTGGCACTTCCTCACTCTCTCTCTCCTGCTGCTTTATGAAGATGTGCCTTGCTCCCCTTCACCTTCTGCCATGATTGCAAGTTTCTTGAGGCCTCCCCAGCCATGTGGAACTGCGAGTCAATTAAACCTCTTTTCTTTATAAATTACTCAGTCTCAGTATCTTTATAACAGTGTGAAAATGGACTAATATACCCTAAATTTTGATACACTGTGTTTCCATTTTCATTTGTCTCAGGATATTTTTTAATTTTCCTACTGATTTCTTCTGATCCATTGGTTGGGAGTATGTTGTTTAATTTCCACATATTTGTAATGTTCCCAATTTCCTTCCATTATTAATGTCTAGTTTCATACCACGATGATCAGAAAGAAATATTATATAATTTGATATATAATTAAAATGTTAAATAATTTCAATCTGCTTAAATACATTAAGACTTGTTTTGTGGCCTAATGTATAATCTATCCTGAAGAATGTTCCATGTATACCCGAGAAGAATTTGTACTCTGCTGCTGTCGAATAGAATGTTCTGTGTATATCTGTTAGGTCTACTTGGTATAAAGTGTAGTTAAAGTCTAATGTTTCCTTACTGATCTTCTCTCTGGATATTCTGTCTGTAGTTGAAAGTTAGGTAATGAGGTCCCTCATTATTACTATATTGCTGTCTATTTCTCCTTTCAGATCTATTAATATTTGCTATATATTATTTAGGTGGTCTGATGTTGGGTACATATATGATTATTGTATCCTCTTAAAGAATTGATCCCTTTTTCATTACATAATGACCTTTTTGGTCTCTTTTGAAGTTTTGTAATCAAAGTCTACTTTGTCTGATACAAATATAGCTATCCCCGCTCTCTTTTCGTTTCCATTTGCAAGAAGTATCTCATTCCTTCACATTCGGTTTATGTATGTCTTTAAAGCTGAAGTGATTCTCTTACGGCATCATATAGTTGAGTCTTGTTTTTAAATCTATTCAGCCAATCTATGTCTTTTGATTGGATAATTTAATGCATTTACATTCAAGGTAATTATTGATAGATAAGAACTTTCCATTGTCATTTTGTTAATTTGTTTCTGGATGTTTTAAGGATGCCTTCATCCTTTCTTCCTCTCTTTCTATCTTTCTTTGTGACTTGATGATTTTTTGTAGCAGTATGCTTTGATTCTCCTCATCTTTTTTGTACCTACTATATGTTTTTGCTTTGTCATTACCATGAGGGTTACATAAAGCATATTATAGTTATAACAGTTGAAGCTGATAAAAACTTAACTTGTTTATTTGTTTTGAGACAGAGGCTTGCTCTGTTGCCCAGGCTGGAGTGCAGTGGTGTGATCATAGCTCAGTGCAGATTCTAACTCCACAATCCTCTCACCCAAGCCTCCTGGGTACCTAGGACTACAGGTGTACACACCGGACTAATTTTTTTTTTTTTTTTTTTTTCTTTTTTAGAAATGAGGTCTCACTATGTTGCCCAGGCTGATCTCAAACTCCTAGGCGCAAGCAATCCTCTTGCTTTGTCCTCTCAAAGTGCTAGGATTACAAGTGTGAGCCACCATGCCTAGCCAAAAACTTAACTTTGATAACATACAAAACCTCTACACTACTTTCTGATAGTGAAGTGTAAGTAAATTCTTCCTAATTGGTAATTATATATTGTGTAAATGAACTAAACTCTCTCTAAGAGAAAGGCAGAGATTGGCAGAATGAATTAGAAAATTGTGGAACTATATGCTGTCTACAAGAGACTCATTTTAGATTAAAAGACAAAAACAGGTTGAAAGTAAAAGGACAGAAAAAGATATTTCAAGTGTACAGAATCCAAAATAGAGCTGGAGTGTACATACTAATATCAGATGAAATACCCTTTAAGACAAAAATTGCTACTAAAAACAAAGAAGCACAATATACACTAATAAAATGGTCAAGTCATTAAGAAGATACTGCAATTATAAATATACCACACCTACCAACAGAGTCCTAAAAATACACAAAGCAAAAAATTGACAGGACTGAAAGACAAAATAGGGAATTCAACAATAATAGTTGGAGAATTAAGTACCTCAATTTCAATAATGGCTAGAGCAAATAGAATAACAGCAAGGAAACAGAAGACTTGAACAACACTATAAGCCAATCAACTTGACATCTATAGAACACTCAACCCAACAACAGCAGAATACACATTCTTCTCAAGTGTACATGGAACATTTTCCCAACAAAACATATATTGGACCAAAAAACACGCCTTTATAAATTTGTAAAGATTCAAATAATGCAAAATATGTTCTCTAATCACAGAGGAATAAATTTAGAAATCAATCACAAAAGGAAAACTGGAAATTCACAAATATATGCAAATTAACATGCCAATTAAGAGACCAATGGATCAAAGAAGAATTTACAAGAGAACTTAGAAAATACTTTGAGATAAAATAAAGATAAAATACAACATATTAAAGCTTAATCTTGCATATCAGAGTTTAATCCATTTGAATAAAAGTAGTGCTCAGAGGGAAATTTATATCTGTAAATGCCCTCACTAATAAAATAAAAAACTCTCAAATCAATAATCTAAACTTCCACCATAAGAAACTTAAAAAAGAGTAAAATAAATCTAAATCAAACACACACACAAAAGAGACTGGAGCCAAAATATATTAGAAAATAGAAAAACAACATAGAAAATCAACAAAACCAAAGTTGGTTCTTTGAAAAGATCAACAATACTGACAAACTTTAGCTAGGCTGAGCAAAGAAAAAATAGAAGACTCCAATTACTAAAATCAGGAATGAAAGAGAGGATAAGGTAATTCTAAGAAAATACTATGAACGCTGGATACCGTCAAATTAGATACCCTAGATGAAATGGACAAATTCTTAGAAACACACAATCTACCAAAACTGACTCAAGAAGTAATAGACCTGTAGCTAATAAAGAAATGAGTCAATTTTTCTTAAAAAAAATCTTCCAATGAAGAAAGCCTCAACCAGCTGGTTTCATTGGGGTACTCTACAAAATGTTTAAAGAAAAATTAACAATATTTCTCAAACTCTTACAAAGAGTAGAAGAGAAAGAAATACTTCCTAATTCATTCTGCAGAAGTGAAACACATCAAAAGTAAAAACTACAGATCAATAACCGTTGTGACTACAGATGCAAAAATTATCAACAAAACATCAGCAAATGGAATCTAACAGCATATGAAAAGGGTTATTCACCACGACCAAGTGGAGTTTATACCAGAAATGTGAGGTTGGTCCAACACATAAAAATTAATCAACATAATAAAGCATATTAGCACAAATCCACATGATCATCTCCAATAGATGCAGAAAAAGTATTTGACAAATTCCAACATCTTTTCATGATGAAAATTCTCAACAAATTAGAAAAAGAAAAGAAAATTTCTCAACCTGATAAAGGGCATCCTTGAAAAACCAATAGCTAACATCATACTTAACAGGGAAAGACTGAAAGCTTTGTTCCTAAGATCAGGAAGAAGACAAGGATGTCTATTTCTTACCACTTCTATTCAACATTCTACTAGAGGTTATAGCCAGGGCAAAAAAGAATGTTCTAGGCAAGAAGATGAAATAAAATGCATCCATACTGAACAGCAAGAAGTAAAACTATCTCTGTTCACAGATGACCTAATGTCATATAGAGAAAACCCTAAATAATGAACACATATACATATTAAAGCTAATAAATTCAGCAAGGTGACAGGATATAAGTTCAATGCACAAAAATCAGTTGTATTTGTATACACTAACAATGAAAAATTTGAAAATGAAATGAAAAAAACAATTCCATCAACAATACCAGTAAAAAGAATGAAACATTCAGAAAAAATATAACTAAAGTACAAGACATATACACTGAAAACCATAAAACATTGTTGAAATAAATTAAAGAAGATCAAAATAAATGAAAATATATCTAATCTTAATGGACAGATTCAAAGTGATCCCTTTGAATTCAAAGTAATTCAAATCTAATTCCTTATCTAGATTTTTTTTTTGCAAGGATCAACAAACTCATCCTACAACTCATACGGAAATTCCTGAAACCCAGACAAGTCAAAATAAGCTTGAAAAAGAGCAAAGTGAGAGGAATCACTTTCTGATTTCCAAATTTACTACAATGCTACAGTAATCAAGACAGTGTGACACTGGTATAAGACAGTCAAATAGATCAGTGAAACAGAACTGAGAGTCCAGGAATAAGCCCATAGATCTATGGCCAAGTAACTTTCAACAAGAGTGTCAAGACCATTCAATAAGAAAAGACTAATTTTCTCAAGAAATGGTGCTAAAACTAGATATCCACATACAAAGGAATGAAGTTGGACCCCACCTTATACCCTATATAAAAATTAATGCAAAATGAATCAAAGGCCTAAATGTAAGAGCTATAACTATAAAATCCTAGAAAAAAAGAAGAGATATAAATCTGTGCAACTTTGAGTTAATTAAACAAAAGTTTTTTGGAAAGGACACTGAAAGCATATATGACCAAAAGAAAAAACAGATAAATTGAATCTCATCAAAATTTAAAACGTTTATGCTTCAATCAGCCCTATCCACAAAATGAAAAGATAACCAACCCATAGAATGAGAGAAGACAGTTACAAATCATACGTCTGATAAAGGTCTAGTAACCAGCATATATAAAGGACTCCTAGTACTCAACGACAAGAAGTCAAATAATTCAACTAGGAAAAGGGATAAGGATTTGAACAAAAATTTCTCCTAAGAAGATATACGAATAACCAACAAATGCATGAAAAGATCTTTAGGGAAGTTCAACATCATTGGCCATTAGGAAAATACAGATCAAAACCACAATGACATACCAATTTCACACACACTAGGATGGCTAGAATAAAGGGGGAAAAAAAACTGAAAAGAAATGTTGGCAAGAATATGAAGAAACTAGAACTCTCATATATTGCTGATAGGAAAGTAAAATGTTGCAGCTCCTTTGGAAAACAATCTGGTAGTTTTTCAAAATGTTAAACATTGCATTACCATGTGACTCTGTAATTCTACCCTTACATATATTGATGTATTGAAAAGATATGCTCACACAAAATCCGGTATACTAAATGTTCACAGCAGCAATCGTAATAGTCTAAAAGTGGAAAGAAACCAAATGTTCATCAATTGATAAATGGTTAAACAAAATGTGGTATATACATATGGAATGTCATTTTCCATAAAAAAGAAGTGCTATTGCATGCTATAACATGGATGAACCTTGTAAAGATTATGCTAAGTAAAAGAAGCCAAATACAAAAGGCCACATATTGTATGATTCTAGTTATATGAAATGTCCAGAATAGGCCAAATCATAGAAACAGAAAGTAGATTCGAGGTGCCAAGGGTTAGAGGATTGGGGAATTGGAGATGACCGCTAACAGGTATGAGATTTCTTTTTGGGGTGATGGAAATGTTCTGGAATTAGGTTATGATGGTGATTACATAACACTGTAACTATACTAAAAAAACACTAACTTGTACACTTCAAAATGGTAACTTGTATATTATGTGAATAATACCACAATAATTAAAAGATATAAGAATAATAAAATCATCTTAACCAGCCAGCTATGCTAGAGCCAAAAAAAAAAGCTAAATATCTTTTTAGGATCTAGAGAAAATAAAATTACAAAATTATCATACTAATAGACAATGAGTATGCAGCAAAAAACTATTACAAAGATGGGTCATGCAATTCTTTAATTTGTAAATGTTATTTTTCTCAACTGTGTGGTATATTTCATGCATTTAAAAGCATTTTTAAGTTTATAATTTGTTGTGATTTGTTTTTTCATTCCAAATAAATACCCACTGTCATGACTAAATTTGTATTTATAATTTGGTATTCTTTCTGTTAAAAGAACTGAGATGGGCCCTACACAATTTGAATCCTCCACTGAAGATACCATTTCACAACCACCAGAGTAGCTAAAATTAAAAAGTCTAATAATATTAGGTATTGGAGAGAAAGTAGACAAATGTTAACTCTCCTTGGCCCCTACTAGAAGTACAGATTGATTTAAACAATTTGAACAGCAGTTTGTTGGTTTTAGTGACATTAAGGTGCCCTAGGAATTCTACTTCTAGAGACAGGCTCTACCAACATGTTTCTACCTATGCACCCTGGTGGCATGTTGTAAAGGCAGAACACCAGAAATAGGCTAAATGGTCAAAAACAACACAACACAGAAGATTAGGATACATTCTCAGAAGGGTACTCTATAGAGGAGTTAAATGACTTTATGCAGATCAACCTAGATGGAAGTAGAAAACAATACCAACTGAGAAAAGCAAGTTTCAGAATGGTATGCACAGTTAAAACCATTTGTGCGATGTTTTGAAACATGCACTCAAGTACTACATATTGATTCCAGAGATAAAGAAATGAAGTAAAAGAGAAATTCCTCTTTGTTTATGGAGGGAATAGACAGGCTGGAAAAGGGCATGAGAGACTGTAACTTCATCTGTGATGTTTTGAGACACCATGAAGAAGAACTGAAGAGTGTGTTTCCGAGTTTAGGCATCCACAAATTCTGCATCATGCTTTTATGCTTCTTAGGATTCTTAGGCTCACTCTCTGACCTTTTCTATTTGAAGCTGGCTTCAGACTATTGACCTGAATGGAGGAAATACTTGAATCTTAAAGATCAAACTCACCAATAAAGAAGGGGGAAAGCAGTCATGAGTAATTCATGAAATGCTAAGTAAAATAATAATGCATTCAGAACATTTTTCATCTATCAAATTGGAAGCTCTGGTGTCTTCCATGATGATACCCAGGGCTGGCACTGTCATGTTAGGTCCTTAGAAAGACCTGAAAACATATTTATCCCTTTGCAGAAGCAGTTCTAATCTGGTTGCTTCTCATAAGAAGATTCTCTTTTAGTGCAAATATTTTGATACAAGGACGTACAGTGCCAAGTCACCTTGTAGATGATAAGAAAACAAGGAAACAAAATTTCCAACAATTGTTTGGTAAATTGGAATTTCTTAGATAAACCATAAACATACAGTGGATGTTTATAAAGACAACAAAAATGGCATGGAGAACATTTAAGCACTCAGAAAACAGGATCCCTCTGGGCAGAGCTCACTGCAGTGCCACAAAGTCACTGTAGCCAGACTGCCTCTCCAGGTTCCTCTTCTCTGGGCAGACATCTCGGAAAGAAAAACAGCAGTGCCAGTCAGGGGCTTACAGATAAAACTCCCATCTCCCTGGGACAGAGCCTCTGGGGGAAGAAGTACCTGTGGGCACAGCTTCAACAGACTTAAATGTTCCTGTCCACCAGCTCTGAAGAGAGTAGTGGATCTCCCAGTAACGTGCTCGAGCTCTGCTAAGGGACAGACTGCCTCCTCAAGTGGATCCCTGACCCCTGTGCCTCCTGATGAGGAGACATCTCCCAGCAAGGGTTGACAGACACCTCATACAGGAGAGCTCTGGCTGGCATCTGGCAAGTCCCCCTCTGGAACGAAGCGTCTAGAGGAAGGAGCAGGCAGCAATCTTTGCTGTTCTGCAGCCTCCACTGGTGATATCCAGGGAAACAGGGTCTGGGGTGGACCTCCAGCAAACTCCAGCAGACCTGCAGATGAGAGGCCTGACCATCAGAAGGAAAATTAACAAACAAAAAGCAATAGTATCAACATCAACAAAAAGAATAACCAAGCAAAAACACCATCTGAAGGTCACCAACAGCAAAGACGGAAGATAGATAAATCCACGAAGATCAGGAAAAACCAGCGCAAAAAGGCTGAAAATTCCAAAAACCAGAATGCCTCTTCTCCTTCAAAGGATCACAACTCCTTGCCAAAAAGGGAACAAAACAGGATAGAGAATGAGTTTGATGAATTGACAGAAGTAGGTTTCAGAAGATGGGTAATAACAAACTCCTCCTAGCTAAAGGAGCATGTTCTAAGCCAATGCAAGGAAGCTAAGAGCCCTGAAAAGGGTTAGAGGAATTGCTAACTAGAATAGCCAGTTTAGAGAAGAACATAAATGACCTGATGATGGAGCTGAAAAACACAACACGAGAACTTCGTGAAGCATACACAAGTATCAGTAGCCCAATCTATAAAGCAAAAGAAAGGATACCAGAGATTGAAGATTAACTTAATGAAATAAAGCATGAAGACAAGATTAGAGAAAAAAGAATGAAAAGGAACAAAGCCTCCAACAAATATGGGACTATGTGAAAAGACCAAACCTACAACTGACTGGTGTACCTGAAAGTGACGGGGAGAATGGAACCAAGTTGGAAAACACCTTTCAGGATATTACCCAGGAGAACTTCCCCAACCTGGCAAGATAAGCCAACATTCAAATTCAGGAAACAGAGAGAACACCACAAAGATACTCCTCCAGAAGAGCAACCCCAAGACACATAATTGTCAGATTCACCAAGATTGAAATGAAGGAAAAAATGTTAAGGACATCCAGAGAGAAAAGTCGGGTTACCCACAAAGGGAAGCCCATCAGACTAACAGCAGATCTCTCTGCAGAAACCCTACAAGCCAGAATAGAGTAGGGGACAATATTAAACATTCTTAAAGAACAGAATTTTCAACTCAGAATTTCATATCCAGCCAAACTAAGCTTCGTAAGTGAAGGAGAAATAAAATCCTTTACAGACAAGCAAATGCTGAGGGATTTTGTCACCACCAGGCCTGGCTTACAAGAGCTCCTGAAGGAAGCACTAAATATAGAAAGGAAAAACCGGTACAGCCACTGCAAAAACAAACCAAAATGTAAAGACCATCGACACTATGAAGAAACTGCATCATCAATGGGCCAAATAACCAGCTAGCATCATAATGACAGGATCAAATTCACACATAATAATATTAACACTAAATGTAAATGGATTAAATGTCCCAATTAAAAGGCACAGACTGGCAAATAGGATAAAGAGTTCAAGACCCATCAGTGTCCTGTATTTAGGAGACCCATCTCACATGCAAAGGCACACATAGGCTCAAAATAAAGGGATGGAGGAAGATTTACCAAGCAAATGGAAAGCAAAAAAAAAAAAAAAAAAGGAGGGGGGTTGCAATCCTAGTCTCTGATAAAAGACTTTAAATGAACAAAGATCAAAAAAGACAAAGAAGGGCATTACATAATGGTAAAAGAATCAATGCAACAAGAAGAGCTAACTATCCTAAATATATATGCACCCAATACAGGAGCACCCTGATTCATAAAGCAAGTTCTTAGAGACCTACAAAGAGACTTAGACTCCCACAAAATAATAGTGGGAGAATTTAACACTCCACTGTCAATATCAGACAGATCAACAAGACAGAAAATTAACAAGGATATTCAGGACTTGAACTCAGCTCTGGACCAAGCAGACCTAATAGTTATCTACAGAACTCTCCACCCCAAATCAAGAGAATATACATTCTTCCCAGCACCACATAGCACTTATTCTAAAATTGACCCCATAATTGGAAGTAAAACACTCCTCAGCAAATGCAAAAGAAAAGAAATCATAACAAACAGTCTCTCAGACCACAGTGCAATCAAACTAGAACTCAGGATTAAGAAACTCACTCAAAACTGCACATGGAAACTGAACAACCTGCTCCTAAATGACTACTGGGTAAATAACGAAACTAAGGCAGAAATAAGTAAGTTCTTTGAAACCAATGAGGACAAAGACACAAGGTACCAGAATCTCTGGGACACAGCTAAAGCAGTGTTTAGAGGGAAATTTATAGCACTAAAATACCCATAGGAGAAAGCGGGAAAGATCTAAAATCACTAAAGAAGCAAGAGCAAATAAATTCAAAAGCTAGCAGAAGACAAGAAATAACTAAGATCAGAACAGAACTGAAGGAGATAGAGACATGAAAAACCCTTCAAAAAAAATCAATGAATCCAGGAGCTGGTTTTATAAAAACATTAACAAAATAGATACACCACCTGCCAGACTAATAAAGAAGAAAAGAGAGAAGAATCAAATAGATACAATAAAAAAAGATAAAGGGGAGATTACTACTGATCCCATAGAAATACAAACTACCATCAGATAATACTAGAAACACCTTTATGCAAATAAACTAGAAAATGTAGAAGAAATGGATAAATTCCTGGACACATACACCCTCCCAAAACTAAACCAGAAAGAAGTTGAATCCCTGAATAGACCAATAACAAGTTCTGAAATTGAGGCAGTAATTAATAGCCTACCAACCAGAAAAAGCCCAGAACCAGACGGATTCACAGCCAAATTCTACCAGAGGCACAAAGAGGAGCTGGTACCATTCCTTCTGAAATTATTCCAAACAAAAAAAAAGAGGGACTCCCCCCTAACTCATTTTATGAGGCCAGCATCATCCTGATACCAAAACCTGGTAGAGACACAACAAAAAAAGAAAATTTCAGGCCAATATCCCTGATGAACACTTATGCGAAAATCCTCAATAAAATACTGGCAAACCGAATTCAGCAACAAAAACAACCTACAGAATGGAAGAAAATTTTTGCAATCTATCCATCTGAAAAAGGGGTAATATCCAGAATCTACAAGGAACTTAAACAAATTTACAACAACAACAACAAAATACATCAAAAAGTGGGTGAAGGATATGAACAGACACTTTTCAAAAGAAGATATTTATGCAGCCAACAAATATATGAAAAAAACTCATTATCACGGGTCATTAGAGAAATGTAAATCAAAACCACAATGAGATGCCATGTCACACCAGTTAGAATGGCGATCATTAAAAAGTCAGGAAACAAAAGATGCTGGAGAGGATGTGGAGAAATAGGAATGCTTTTACACTGTTGGTGGGAGTGTAAATTAGTTCACCCATTGTGGAAGACAGTGTGGCGATTCCTCAAGGATCTAGAACTAGAAATACTATTTGACCTAGCAATCTCATTACTGGGTATATACCCAAAGGGTTATAAATCATTCTACTATAAAGACACATGCATATGTATGTTTACTGCAGCATTATTCACAATAGCAAAATCTTGGAACTAACCCAAATGCCCACCAATGTTAGACTGGATAAAGAAAATGTGGCACATACACACCATGGAATACTATGCAGCTGTAAAAAACAATGAGTTCATGTCCATCGCAGGGACATGCATGAAGCTGGAAACTATCATTCTCAGCATACTATCACAGAAAGAGAAAACCAAACACCACATGTTTTCACTCATAAGTGGGAGTTGAACAATGAGAACATATGGGTACAGGCAGGGGAACAACACACTCCAGGGCCTGTCTGAGGGTGGGGGGCAAGGGGAGGGATAGTATTAGGAGAAATAGCGAATGTAGACGACGGGTTGATGGGTGCAGCACACCACCATGGCACATGTATACCTATGTCACAAACTTGCACATCTGCACATGTATCCCAGAACTAAGGAAGGAAGGAGGGAGGGAAGGAAGGAAGGGAGGGAGGGAGGGAAGGAAGGGAGGGAGGGAGGGAGGGAAGGAAGGAAGGGAGGGAGGGAGGAAGGGAGGGAAGGGAGGGAGGGAGGGAGGGAAGGAAGGGAGGGAGGGAGGGAAGGGAGGGAGGGAGGGAAGGAAGGGAGGGAAGGAAGGAAGGAAGGGAGGGAGGGAGGGAGGGAAGGGAGGAAGGGAGGGAGGGAGGGAGGGAGGGAGGGAAGGAAGGAAGGAAGGGAGGGAGGGATGGAGGGAGGGAAAACATGCTCCCATGTGTTAAGTGGACTTCCTGCAGAGAAGGGCTCATTTTGACATAGGAATCCCAAAGCAGCCTCCTTATATCCAGATTATCAGAGATTTTTCTTTTTTTTTCTTTCTTTTTTTGTTTTTGAGACAGAGTCTCACTGTGTTGCCCAGTGGCACGATCTCAGCTCACTGCAACCTCCACCTCCTGAGTTCAAGTGATTCTCCCACCTCAACCTCCCAAGTAGCTGGGATTACAGTCATGTGCCACCACGCCCAGCTAATTTTTTTTTTTTTTTTTTTTTTTTTTTTTGTAGTTTTAGTAGAGACAGGGTTTCATCATGTTGGCCAGGCTGGTCTCTAACTCCTGGCCTCAAGTGATCTGACTGCCTTGGCCTTCCAAAGTGCTGGGACTACAGGCATGAGCCACCACACCCAGCTGAGAGTGTCAGAGATTCGTCAAAGGGCCTGCAAGTATCCTGGCCTGGAATCTCACAGGCCACTTCTGAATGACAAAAACTGACCTGTCACCTCTGCACCATTGGTTTCTGGTCTTCCATCACTTCCAACCTCGAAGGGTGCTCCCAGAGCTTAGTACATGCATAACAAACCCCTTACCCCAGCATATCTAGGATGCCAACAACTATAAGGCACACCACAAGAGAAAAACTATGCTGCCAATAAATGCTGACGTGCTATCTGTTGTAAAGAAGCATCCAGACCCTGGCAGTGTTGAAATGTGAAAATATGCACATTCAGCATTCAAAACACCTCAGGCATACTACAATATTAACAGTGATTGTTACAGAATTATGAAATCAGGGCAGGTGCTTTGGCTCATCTGTATTTTCTAAACTTTCTATGGTGAACGATATTACTGCCAATATTTGAAAAATGGTAAATAAACATTATTTTAAAGAAAAAAAATTAAATGAGCCAACCAGAACTACCGTGAACCTAATGAAACTAAAGCTTTGTGGCCTTCCAAAGGCTCCTGGAGGAAGCCCTAGTTTGTTTGTATTTGTATTTTTTGTTACCTGTCATAAAAACAACCCCTCAAACTATACGTGCCTCAGGCCCCATAAAGCTATGACCTCTCTTGGATTCAACAAATACGGAGTGCCTGACAAGTCCACGTTGACTGCTTTAAAAGACAGAGAAAAATAAAAACATTTCAGCTTAAGTGAGGACACAAGCAAGCCCAGATAACCACATCGAGGCAACAAGACCAATAATCCCTCTCCCTTTCCTAATTATCACTCCTGCTGCTATGTCCCCCCAAAACTCATATGTTGAGGTACTAACCCCAATGGGATGGTATTAGAAGATGGGGAGGTGGTCAGGGATAGATGAAGCCATGAGAGTGGAGGCCCCATGTTGGGATCAGTGACCTTATAAGAAGAGGAAGAAACACCAGAGCTGTCTCTCTCCACCATGTGAGGGCACAGCAAGAAGGTGGCCATCTGCAAACCAGGATATGAGCCCTCACCAGGAAGTGAATCTGCGAGCACTTTGACCTGGGACTTCTCAGCCTCCAGAATTGTGAGAAATAAATGTCTATTGTTTAAGCTACCCAGTTTATAGTATCCTGTTAGAGAGCAGCCCAAACTGACTAAGACACCCCCATACTACATCTCTAGTGATTATAACTGGTAATGCACAAATCCACTGGTCAACTTTCAGATATTGAAGCCACCACCATGCTCTATAGTTTGGTTCTTTTGAAGTTTTATAAGTAAATAATGAACTGCCAACGTTGTAGCAATGCTATGGGGAATATTCACCCAAGGATTCTTTCTTTTCTCTGAAATCTCTCATGTTCTTTAAAAAGTCAGCCTCTTTTCATCTGCAATGAGATTTTCTCTCTAAATCCTTCTTTAAACACTCCTTTTGTGTGATGTCTTAGCCTTAAGTACTGAGCCTTAAAGAAAAGCCGTTTTCCACTCACTGCCTTGTTTTAGATATGCTCTCCCCGACCTTTCAAAATGGCAAAATAAAGAATCTTAGGGACCACGAGGGCCACCTGCTTTGAACTGCCCAGCAGTAAAGGGGCCAAGTGACAAAGCTAGTTGGTACACCCAACCCAAAGCACCCTAAAGCCAAATGCAACAGAACACTTTGTCAAATTAATTATGAGGCTGCATTAAAATATGAGGCCACTGTAAGTGGATGTGCTCTATTTGAAAAGGAATTTTAAAAACCCTAAGGGTCCACAGAACCTAGTTTGAAAACCATTGGTCTACATTAGCAAGAAGCAAACAGAATGAGGAATTTTTCCCTCTGCAAAAGCCATGTCCCCTCCACCTTCTCCATAGAGGGAAGACACACACAGTGTTGATACGCATACCTGCCATGATACAGGGGAGCGTGCATGACACACATTTAAAAAGGCGTGGGGTGAACAGGCAATTCTCATTTTAGCAAGACTGTTAGAATCTTCATTCAGCCAATGAACATGTGCTCCACTTTAAAAACAAATGGCAGCCCTGTCTCACCCCTAACTCTCTGTCCCTATTCCCCAAGGAGCATTCCCACCCAAATGCAAGCTCTTAGCTTCATGGACACACTAAGGAGGCTCTCGCCAGAAGCACCTCTGAGTCCATGTCCACATCTCTGCAGTATGGCCCCAGCCAGATTTGGAGCACATTCTTGTATTCAACACATTTATAAAGTGCCTCATCAATACCTGGCACCATTCTTGACCATCTGTGAACAAAAGAAACAACAATCTCACCCTCGCGGTGTCTACATTCTAGAGGGCTGAGACCTCCTAAGTGATTAAATTGGGCACGAAAGAATGATGAGTGCTCCAGGAGAAAAACAGAGCCCAGAGAGGGGGAGCAGGGGATGCTCGGTCAAGTGTTTTGCTTCGGTTGTGGTTTGTATGTGGTAAAAAACATGTAAGATTTACCATCTTAACCATTTTTAAGTGTATAGTACTATAGTGTTAACTACATGTACCCCGTTGGACAACAGATCTCTAGAACGTCTTCATCTTGCAAAACTGAAACTCTATATCCAATGAACAACTCTCCTTTTCCCCCTCCCTCCAGCCCCTGGCAACCACCATTCTGCTGTCTCTAGGTGCCTCAGATGAGTGGAATCATTCAGCATTTGTCTTTTTGTGGCTGGCTTACTTCACTTAGTATAATGTCCTCAAGGTTCATCCATGTTGTAGCCTGTGTCAGAATGTCCTTCCTTCTGAAGACTGAACAATGTTCCACTGTGTATATAGACCACATTTTGTTTAGCTACTCATCTACTGATGGACACTTGAGTAGCTCCCACCTTTAGGCTATTGTAAACAAGGCTTCCATGAACATAGAGGTTTGCAAACATCTGTTCGATTCCCTGCTTTCAGTGAAGGCCTAGTTTTAACAGAGTTGTCAGTGTGGTTCCATGCCTTTCCTTTCCTCTGCAGCCCTCTGTCCACCTTCTGTGTAGGGGAAACTCCCACTTTAATCTATTTCCTGGCACTGTTTCATCAGTAGCTATGCAACCCACACCTGCATTTTCAGAACAACTCCCACAGACTACAGAGGACTCAATATCACCTATTTTCTAAAGATGGATTTCTTCAAAGCACAGGGCTGTTTGGACCAGAGTGCAATAAAAGAGTGAGGAATGGAGAATGAAAACATGAATCACGAATGTGAGCAGTTGGCTCTGTGTTTTCAGAGGCACTTCTCAGTTCCCCCAAAAGACATTCCCTCATCATGCCCTTCAACACGGCAGGATGGACAGGACAGTGTCACCCATGCTCCCAAGGGCCGCCTGTCCTTACTGCCTAGGAAAGCATGGCCCCTTGGTGGAATCTCAGTCTGCATGAAAACCCACCAGGAGCACCTTCTTCAAAGTTTTGGAAAGAAAAGTTCTGACACCTGTTAAAGGAATTTCAAGAATTCACAATTAAGTGGGGACTTTCCAAGGTCTCAAATAATCATGACACAACCTACTCAACCATGCAACAAACCCTGACTGCGAAGCAGAACCCCCAGCTAGACAGTGCGGAGCAGCCAGACTGCTTTCTGGAGGTAGACACGAGACCCCAAATATGAAGAAGATGCGCTAGGGACCCAGGAACCAGGAGTGCGGATGTCCAAAGGTCGGGGGGAAGATGGATGTCCCAACTCAAGAAGAGAGACAGGACGCACCCTTCCTCCGCCTCTCTGCTCTTTAAGACTGGCAACAAATCGGATGATGCCCATCTGCATTGGTGAGGATGATCTTCTCTACTCAACTGATTCAAACGCCCATCTCTTCCAGTAACACCCATTTCACCAGCTATCTGGGCATCTGTTAGCCCAGTCACATAAAGTTAACATCACAAACCACAAGGAATGAATTCTGTTGACACCCGAATGAGCAAGGAAATGGATTCTCCCCAAGAACCTGCAGAAAGAAACAAGACCTTGACTGTAATCCGGTGAGTCCTGTGTTGTAGTTCTAATCTACAGAACTAAAAGAACATAAATGTGGGTTGCTTTAAGCTGTTAAATGTGTGGTCATTTGTAACAGCAGCAGCAGGAACTAATACAGCCACTTTAATGAGCAGCCCAGGTGGCTAGTACAACTGATGAGGGATGTATCCCCTGGCAGTACCCCCAGGCGTGTGCCTGAGAGCATCACTGTCCTCCCGAACTCTCCACAGTGAGAGGAATGTTCTATACCTATGCCATCAAATATGGCAGCCACTTGTGGCTGTTAAGCCCTTGAAATATGGCTAGTGCAACTGAGGAAATGAATTCATAATACAGGTCATCTTAATCACCTTAAACTTGAATAGCCATGGGTGATCAGTGGCTCCTACGATGAACAGCAGAGCCTCAAGTAAAGGTTCTCAAACATTGCTGCATATCAGGACTTCCTGGAGAGAATTTTTTAATGCTGATGCCCAGGCAGCCTCCCAGATCAATCAAATCAGATAGTACTTAAGGTATGGGACCCAGGCATTGGTATTTTTTAAACTCTCCACGGGTTCCAACATGCAGCCAAGTTTGAGACTCAGTGACCCAGGGAAACGGTCACAGGGGGTACACACAGTCAGATACACGGATGGTAACTGAACCCCCGCCTTGGAATGTCAACAAATGGCAGACTCTTAAGTTTTCCATTCATGCAATGGAATAGAATGTCCACAGCAATTAAAATAAATGCATGGACCTACACATATCAACAAGGGTAAATACAGAAAACACAAAGTTGACTTAAGAAAGGAGAGGAAAAACACTCGTAACAATACAGTATCATGTCTATGAACTTGGAAGTGTACACAACAATACTACATGTTGACTATAAACACATGTAGCAAAAAGCATAAAAACTTGGGCAAGAAAAGCACATACCACCTGCAAGCTAGGGGCAACCTGCTTGGAAATGAGAGCAAAGGATGGGATGGGGGAGGCCCACGTACAAAGAGCTTCAACTCCATGCAGCAATTTATTTCACTTTAAAAGATGTGAAGCAACTATGGTAAAGTGGTATTACTTGTTGTAGCTCCATGTTATAAACACAAGTGTGTTGTCATATTTTCTGTATACTTTTCTGGGTGTATAACATTTTTCATAATAGCAAAAGAGACCAACATATGGGTCTCCGGGCAGGAAACGTCTATCCCAGGGCGGGCAGCACAGAGGAGGGTGGCTCTCTGGGGTGAGTTAGGCTATGTCATATTGAGGAATTTATTCCTAGTAGGTTTTCCTTCCAATGGAAAGCCAATTCTTTTCCAGAATTTAAGGGAATAAAACAATTATGAGCCCTAAAAAAAAAAAAAAAAAAAAAAACCTACTGGACAAGAAAATCTGGCCAAAGATGATCAGGCAAAATACAGAAGTTAGGAATGGCCTCAATAAAGGAAGCAGCTCAGGAGGAAGAGAGGCAGGTTGGCAGCATTCTCTGAGCACTTAAACATAGGACTTAGGCCGGGCGCAGCGGCTCAAGCCTGTGATCCCAGCACTTTGGGAGGCCGAGACGGGCGGATCACGAGGTCAGGAGATCGAGACCATCCTGGCTAACACAGTGAAACCCCGTCTCTACTAAAAAATAAAAAAAACTAGCCGGGCGAGGTGGCGGGCGCCTGTAGTCCCAGCTACTCGGGAGGCTGAGGCAGGAGAATGGCGTGAACCCGGGAGGCGGAGTTTGCAGTGAGCTGAGATCCAGCCACTGCACTCCAGCCTGGGCGACAGAGCAAGACTCCGCCTCAAAAAAAAAAAAAAAAAAAAAAGCATAGGACTATAAGGAGATACCACAGGAAGCAGGGGAGCAGCAGAGAGCAAATACTATCAACCTCATCCCACACATGCAACAATTTGCAACAATCTAGCTGCAGGAGGGAAATAATATTAGTGTGCCAGACACTGTCCTAAGTGCTTTACATTATAAATTATAATAACTCAACTGCTGTTAGAGTAATTCTACAAGATACTGCTATTACTTCTATCTTAGACGTAACAGAGGGAAACTGAGTCACAGCAAGTTCGGCGATTAGCCTAAGGTCAAGTGGCCAAGACGGGATTTGAACCCAGGCTGTTCTGGGTGCCATATGCTAACCCCTACACTATACTGTTCTTTGAAATCAGGTATGCCTGCACTAATGTCCTCTGCACTTCTACACTTGAACTTCTAGTTGTAAAAATAGGACTTCAACCACGTAAAAAATTCTATAGCCTTTTCTACTCAACTGTGAAGCATATTCATATTTTTTCTTGTTAATTTCAAACTTACCATTTATCCTGAAAGTAAAATGTATAATATATAACTCTTTGGACACACATCCTCCCTTTACATCCATGAACAGTGTGAGGTCGGAAATCCTGCTCACCAATGTCAATGAGGAGTTATTTGTGCTTCCTCTGTTTTTCTCTGGCTTTACTAAGGTACACTTAACAATTAAAAATTCCATGTATTTAAGGTGTATAAGATGATGTTTCTATATTCACCTTGCAAAATAAATTAACACACTCAAGCTAATTAACATGTCCATTACCTTACATAGCTCTGATGTTTTGTACCTGGGGTGAGAACCGCACCGCTGGGTGTGGTGGTTCATGTTTATAATTCTAACATTTTGGGAGGCTGAGGCAGGAAGATGGGTTGAAGGCAGGAGTTCAAGACCAGCCTGGGCAACACAGCAAGACCCTATCTCTACGAAAAAATTATAAATTAGTCAAGCGTAGTGGCACATGCCTGTAGCAGGGAGACTGAGGAAATGGATCACTTGAGCCCAGGAGTTGGAGGCTGCAGTGAGCTATGATCACTATACTCCAGCCTGGGTGAAAGAATGAGACCTAGTCTCAAAACAAAACAAAACAAAAAAACTACTCTCTTAGCAAATTTCAAGTCCACAACACGGCATTCTCAACTACAGTAACCATGCTGTACACTAAATCTGCAGAACTCATTCCTCCTGCATAACTGATACTTAGTATTTTTATTCTTTCTACTTTTCTGTATTGCTGGAATGTTTTATAGCAGGTATTCATGATTTTTCACAACAAATGTTCCGTTAATGACATTTCTAAAAGAACAAATAAAAGACAAAATACCAGTAAATGCACCTCCTATAGATACACAAGGAAAAGGAGGAGCGCCATGGACATGAGGAGAGAGAACACACCTCTAAAATGATCTGTAGGATCCAGGACGGTCTTTCCAGACCTGCACCCCGGAGGACTACAGGCAAGCAGTACCTCCCTGAACCCAAGGCAGACAGCCGGTAAGGGCAGGAGGAAGGCCACATGCACGGAGCCAGATGAGGTCAGCAGGAATGCCATTGAGACAACAGCTATAAACACAGGAGGAAAACCCATGCTGAAGGAAGTAAAGATCAGAACCTACGCCCTGGAAAACCAAACTAGTGACACAGCGGAAAGCTTTAGAAACTCTCCCAGAATGTCAAAACGAAAAAGAACACCACCTGACACAGTCTCTTATAGCAAAAACAGAGAGGAAGGTCACAGATGACAAGGACAACAGAGATCAAGGGCGTTTCAAGAGGAACTGCTAACTGTTTTCCAAAGAAAGGTGTGCACTACTGCAGCACAAAAGCAGACCCTTGCTCTAGGGAAGAAAATCCCTCTCCACCAGCGAGTACTTCAGAGACTGCCTGAAATGCTCCCCGAGCTGTTCTCAGTAAAAGGCCTCTTAGCAAGTCAGGAAAACAAGCCTGCATATTTGTTTGGAGCACTACATTTCTTGGTATTCTAAAATAATATACACCTCTCTCTCTCTCTCTTTCTCTCTCTCTCTCACAAACACACACACACACACACATGCAGAATAGATAAAAAGTCCCCTTTAAGCTAAATTTGGGAGGTCAGGTACAGCTTCAGGATTATCTATAAATATACAGCTGACCTTGGAACAACACAGGTTTGAACTATGCAAGTCCACTTATACATGGATTTTTTTCCCATCAAAGTTACACTGAGTGTGCCTGCCTCTCCTGCCTCCCCTCCTACTTCCTCCACCTCTTCCTCCTCTGCCACCCTTGACATAGCAAAACCAAGCTCTCGTCTTCCTTCTCCTACTCAGCCCACTCAATATGAACACTACAACAAAGATGAAGACCTTTCTGATGACCCACCTCCACTTATAAATAGTAAATATATTTTCTTTTCCTTATGATTTTCTTAGTAACATTTCTTTCCTCTAGCTTACTTTATTGCAAAAATACAGTATATAATGCATGTAGCCTACATAATGTGTTAATTGTGTTTATTGGTAAGACTTCCAGTCAACAGTAGGCTATTAAGTTTGAGCGAAGTCAAAACTTACACATGGATTTCTGACTGTGAGGGAGGCTGGGTCCTGTCAGGCCTCTGAGTCCAAGCTAAGCCATCATATGCCCAGTGACCTGCAGGTATACATCCAGATGGCCCAAAGCAACTGAAGAACCACAGAAGAAGTGAAAATAGCCAATTCCTGCCTTCCCTGATGACATTCCACCATTGTGATTTGTTCCTGCCCCACGCAACTAATCAATCGACCTTGTGACATTCCTCCCCTGGACAATGAGTCTCATGATCTCCCATGATATCCCCACCCTGCACCTTGTGACCCCTGCCCCTGTCCACAAGAGATAACCACCTTTAACTGTAATTTTTTACTACCTACCCAAATCCTATAAAACTGCCCCACCCCATCTTCCTTTGCTGACTTTTTTCGGGCTCAGCCCACTTGCACCCCAGTAAAATAAACAGCCTTGTTGCTCACACAAAGCCTGGTTGGTGGACTCTCTTCACACAGACGCACATGACAGGTCCCCTGACCCCTGCATTGTTCAAAGGGCCAAATGTGCATTATGTGACATGGATAACAAGTAATGTTTTTTTAAATGGCAAAGTCTGCAACCTACAAATTGAAGAATAGTTCTAGCTTCATTTGAAATGTTATTGAAGAAAATAATATTCTCCATAAAAATAGCAGGCAGATATATATTTTTAAAAGTCTCAACTAAAGCTGACCAATGCAAACAATCATTGATTTAGGTGATCAAATAGCAATTAGACTGTCAGAGACGCATTCAACCTGTGATATGTGACCTATGAATTCACTTTCTACCTTCACACTTCGAAATTATCTGGATTACTCACTATCAATACTTTTCACCAAAAAACAATGCAATCCTGAGTCTGCTCACCTGACCCTATATTAAATTGTACCCATCAATTCTACAAAACACCGCCCATGTTTCCTATGAAAAAAAAATTAGAAGAATAAAAGAGTAATCCACATACAACGTAAAGCTAAAAAACTGCATTGGAATAAAAAACAAAATTGAAGGATTTTGTGAAAACCTACAAGAACTAGTAAGTGAGTTTAGGTTAGCACGACTGCAGAATACAAGAGCAATATACAAGATGCAACTGTATTTCTACACACTAGAATAAGTAATCAAAAAGTTAAATTTAAAAACAATACCATTTACAATAGCATCAAAATATGTAAAACAAATAGGAAGAAATCTGACAAAAGATAAGTAACTCCTATACACTGTAAACTACAAACTACTGTAGAGAAAGATGAAAGACCAAAAATTGGGGAGATAAAATGTAGTCATAGGGCAGAAGACTCAATATTATTATAACATCAACTCTCCCCAAGTTGATCTATAGAAGTGCTTTTCGCCGGGTGCGGTGGCTGAAGCCTGTAATCCCAGCACTTTGGGAGGCTGAGACGGGCGGATCACGAGGTCAGGAGATCGAGACCATCCTGGCTAACACGGTGAAACCCCGTCTCTACTAAAAAATACAAAAAACTAGCCAGGCGAGGTGGCGGGCATCTGTAGTCCCAGCTACTCGGGAGGCTGAGGCAGGAGAATGGTGTAAACCCGGAAGGCGGAGCTTGCAGTGAGCTGAGATCCGGCCACTGCACTCCAGCCTGGGTGACAGAGCGAGACTCCATCTCAAAAAAAAAAAAAAAAAAGAAGTGCTTTTCAACCAGGGGTGATTTTCTCCCGCCAGGAGACATTTGGTAATGTCCGGAGGCATTGTTGGTTGTCCCTACTTGGTGGCAGAAGGTGCTACTGGCATCTAATGAGTAAAAGATAGGATGCTGCTACCCACCCTACAATGCAGAAAACAGCCCCACAGCAAAGAATTCTCCAGCCCAAAATGTCCACACTCCCAGTGCCGAGGTGGAAAAATCCTGATCTACAGATTTAGTGCAATTCCAATCAACATCCCAGCAGGCTTTGTCCTAAAACTGACAAACTAATTCTAAAATTCGCACGGAAATTCAAAGGACACAGCATAGCTGCAACAACTTAGAAGAAGAACAAAGTTAGAGAATTAACATAACCTTTCAAGAGGTTTCAAGAATCAAGTCAAAGGATGTTAAGAGACAATTCTCCATGAACTTCTGCATATCTGATTTTTCTAAACAAGCAGCACTGTAAAAATAGGGACAGAGGATTTGAATGCCTTGAAAGCTAGAAGTAGTATACTGCCCAGGAGAGACTTAGAGACATATCTCTCTTGTAATCATTTACTACCTTTCAGTAAAACAAAACTAGGGAACTTCCCCTCCTCTCCCCAGAGAAGATTTGTTTAGATTGCAGAGTAAGAGTCTCTCCCTCTTTGATTCTGGAGCAGAAAAAGGGCAAGGTATTAGACACCCTAGAGCAATGCAGGGGCTTCTCCTGAACAGCACTGCATGCACAGGGGAGTAAGTGGCACTGACCACACTGTCCCATGGGGAACTGACACTAGTTACACTGTGAATATAAAATATTCCCTCTGATCAAGAGACATTGTTCCTCATCAGAATATATACATATACTCAAACACACACACACACACACACAGACACATTTTTTAAACACATTAATTAAGACAGTGTGGTGTTGCCATCAAGACAGACAAGTAGACCAATACAGCATAATCTATTGCAGAAATAGATCCACATGTACACAGAAAAAAAATCTTTTGACAGAGATGCAAAAGCAATTCTGTGAGGAAAGGACAGTCTTTTCAACAAACAGTGCTGGAAAAACTGAATATCCATCTGGGGAAAAGATGAAATAAACCTCAATCCATATCTCATACCACATAAAGGAGTTAGTTTCAAATGAATCACAGACATAAATGTAAAACATAAAACTATGAAATCTGCAGAGGAAAGAATGGAAACAAATCTTTATAACTCTGGATTAAGCAAAGATTTATTACGTATGACAACAAAATTTTAAATGTGGCATCTTCAAAAGACACTGTAAAGGGAATGAAAATATAAGCCACATTCCAGGAGAAGATATTTAAAAGCATACAGCTGACACAGGTCTTGTACCTAGAACATAAAAAGAATCCTCAAACTTTAATAAAAATGATGTCAACAAAAATGTCAGTTAAAGACCAATGAAAATTCTCTCTTCCACAAAATCAATGAGAAAACTGGCAGAAATCCACTTTTTCAGAACCCTAGAAATTAAAAACAGATTGCAGCAATCTGATAAATGCTTCCTCAAGAAAAATGTCTGAATCTTGGTAAGAAGAGCTGAGCTTTGTGGCACATCAGCTTGGTGCCATTCCCTTCCCACCTCCCCCTCTCAGCAGGAGCCTTGCAAACCAACAGCCCATAATCACACTGCATGTCAGAACCCCGGCAAAACATGGCTGGAGCTCCTGCAAAGTCTCATTCCCAGAGAACTGACATGACATGACCCGTCTGATGTTTCTCTACAAGAAACCACCCAGAAGCCTGTCTTTATTTGACCTGACTCAGACCTTGCTCAGTGTGACATGTCTTTAGCCTCGGGGCATTTGCTGAAAACAATGGAAGGTGATCATTAACCACAACAGCTGCCAGAGGCAGTGGTTAACAAAGGGGCAAAAAGGAGCTTCCCAAAAAGCTTAAAGGAAAAAGCCATGGAATGAGATGTCCATAGGTCCTTTGAAAAACTCCAACAAAGTGCTGAAAATTAAAAGGCCACATGCACGCAAAGGGCTGTGCACATGCCAAGCACTGCGTTCATGCTCAGGAAAGGCCTGGGAAGGCCCTAAGCTCTCACCTCTGACTGACCTTGAGGTTTTTCACAAGGCTGTCAACTGCCTGGCTGAGTAGTAAAGTAATATTTGCAGATGACTTCCTTAGAAAATCTTAAGGAATCCACAAAAATACTGTTAGAGGTAATAAATGAGTTCAGCAAGATTTCAGGGTACAAAAATCAATCCACAGAAATCTGAGATTCCTGTACATGTGCAATAAACAATCAAAAACTAAAGTGAAGAAAACAATTCCACTTACAACAGCATCAAAAATACAATACTTAGGAATAAACTTAACAAAAGAGATATAACTTGTACACTAAAAACTAGAAAAGATCATTGAAATGAACTGAAGAAAGCTTAAAGAAATGAAAAGACCTCCCACGCTTCTAAGCTGGAAGACAATATTGTTTGGATGGCAATATTCTCCAAAATGTTCTACAAATTCAACACAACCCCTATAAAAATCCCAGCTAGATTTTTTTCTTTTTTTTTTTTTTTTTTTTGCAAAAATGGACAAGTTGATCCTGTAATTCATATGGAAATGCTTGGATCCAGAATAGCCAAAACAATCTTGGGAAGTCAAAGTTGGAAGACTCACATTTCCCGATTTCAAAACTTACTACAAAGCTACTGTAATAAGCCCATACATTTATAGTAAATTGATTTTCAACAAGAGAGTCAAGTCAGTATAACGCAAAAGGAACAGTGTTTTCAACAAATGGTGCTGGGACAACTAGATAGCCACGTGTGGAGGAAAAAATTGAACCCCTGTCTCACATCATATACAAAATTTAAGTCAAAATTGATCAAAGGCCTAAATGTAAGAGCTAAAACTATGAAACTCTTAGAAAAACATATAGATGTACATTTTCATGATGTTGGATTAGCCAATGGTTTCTTAGCTATGACACCAGAACAAGCAAACAAAAAAATAGATTGGATATCATCAAAATTAGAAATTTTGTGCTTCAATGGACACCATCAAGAAAGTGAAAGACAATCTATAGACTGGGAGAAAAAAATTGTAAATCATATGTCTGTACAGGTCTAGCATCCAAAATATATAAATAACCATTAAAACTCAATAATAAAAAAGACAACTCAATTGGAAAATGAGCCAAAGACTTGAACAGACATTTCTCCAAAGAGATCTGAAGGATCAATAAACACATGAAAAGAGGCTCAGCATCTCTACTCATGAGGGAAAAGCACATCAAAACCATAACAAGAAAGCACATCACAACCACAAAGATGGCTGTAATAAAAAATACTAGAAAATACATGTGTTGGTGAGGATGTGAAGTAGAGCCCCTCACACATTGTTGGTGATGTTACAGGCGGGTCTTAGTTCTTAGAGCTCCCAAGATGGCGGCGGGCCGCTCCCAAAATGGCTGCAAGTCTTTTGTTCTCTGACCTGGGGTTCTTGGCCTCATGGATTGCAAGGAATGGAACCTTGGGCCATGCAGTGAGTGTTATAGCTCTATTAGAAGCCGTGGGTCATGGAAGAGAACCGTGGAACCCAGCGAATAGTGTTCAGCTCCATTAGGATGAACCTGGGCACTTAGCCGTGCAGGAACAACGGTGAGCCTTTAGCTCGATCAGCAGCAGCAATGGGCGCCTCGCTGGATCAGGAGCGCAGGGGACACCCTGCAGGATCCAGAGGGGTGAAAGTCAGTGGCGGGTCTGCGACAGCAGCAAACACCAGTGGTGGACGGTTAGCGAAAGCTCAGCTCAAGCGGTAAAAAACACGGACCAGAAGAGTGTGCAGTTCCAAGATTTAATCAAGTGAAAACAGAGCTCCCATACAAGGGAGGGGACCCAAAGGGGGTTGCCCCCTCCCGGCTCGAATGCCTGGGTTTATATCCCGATCATTGTCTCTCCCCCTGTGCTCTCAGGCGATATATGATTTGACTGTTTCTTTACCTCCTGCTTTAGCCTAATTTGTATTTTAGTGAGCCCTCTTTACTACCTGACTGGTTGGGGGTGGGCTGAGTTACAAACCCCGTGTTTAAAGGTAGGTGCGGTCACCTTTCCCAGCTAGGCTTAGGAATTCTTAGTGGGCCTAAGAAATCCTACTAGTCCTGTCTCTCAGTAAGAATGTAAAATGACGAAGACACTTTAGAAAACAATTTGGCAGTTCCCGAAATGGTTAAACCGAGAGTTACATGTGACTATGTACATATTCCTAGGTACATCCCTAAGAACTGAAAACATATGTTCACTCCAAAACTTGTACTGGAATGTTCACAGCAGCATCACTCTTATCAACCAATGTCCATCATGCAATGCCTGGATAAACAATGGAATACACAATTGTTCGTTGGAATACTATTCAGCCATAAAATGAAATAAAGTATTATTAGATGCTTACAACATGGATGAACCTCAAAAACATTTTGCTAAGTGTTAAGAAACCAGACCACTACCAAAATTCTTTCAAGAGGTAAATGAGTCACAAACTGTGGTGCAGTCACCCACTGGGGTACTACTAGGCGATTAAAGGGGCTACACTAGGCACATGAAACAACATGGATGAATCTCAAAGGCTTTATGCTGGGTGAAAAAGGCCAGTCTCAAAGGTTATATGCTGTATAATTCCATTCACATGATATTCCCCAAAAGACAAGACTATAGTATGGAGAACAAGTCAGTAGTTGGTGGCCGGCAGGGGTTTAAGAGGACTAGCACAAGATGAAGCCATTTTATAAGGTAATGAAACTGGTCTCCAGCCTGATTTTGGCGGTGGTAACAGGAATCAATACATGTAATACAATTCTCAGAACTGTATATCCAGAAAACAAAAATAAAAACCTAACCACAAACAGAAAGTGAAGACACAGAAATAAGGTCCTCCTTTCCTGACATGCACATGCTTTAGTAACTATGAAAGTAATTTCAACTCCAAAAGGCACAAGTTTAACTGACTTGTTTCAAGAATGAGTTAATCAATTCTGTATTTATTAAATGCAAATGTTTCCAATGGGTAGATTTAATATGCTATGGCAGGAGAAAGTACAAGAAGTACAAGAATTGATTGTGCCAGCTTGGATGCAAAAAGTAAAATTAAAATTCCATGTACGTGATATAATGCTACACTTGGCAAAAAGCTTTTCTGTACAGTGAACTGAAAGCCACTTCCAAACAATTCAATCATCTGGTTAAAAAATTAAAAATAGCATCACAAGTCTCTTTTGTTACAGGGAAAGGGTCCATCTTCCAAAAACCAAGTGCTCCCCTCACGCTTCTCAAAGATGGTGTCCCTGTTGGACAGCCTCTGACTCTCCAAATCATTCCCTCTTTCCTCCAACCCCCACCTTGGAGGCAAGCCCCAGCCCGCAGACTGCTACTTCTTAATCTCCTCCTGTACCAGGTATTTTCTTTTTTTCAGAGACAGGGTTTCACTCTATCACCCAGGCTAGAGTGCAATAGTGCGATCATAGCTCACTCAGTCTCAAACTCCTGGGTTCAAGCAATCCTCCCATCTCAGCCTCCTGAGTAACTGAGACAATAGGCACATGACACCACACCTGGTTACTTTAAAAAAAAAAATTTTTTTTTAAGATGGGATCTTAAGACATTGCCCAGGCTGGTCTCAAACTCCCGGGCTATAGCAATCCTCCCATCTCAGTCTCCCAAAGTGCTGGGATTACAGGTCTGAGCCACTGTGCCCAGCCTGGAAAGGATCATGTTTGCCCCCCACACCTTCCCATCTTTCCAGTTGTGCCAACCTAACACCCCCAGAGAAGCATGTCTGCCTCCACACTCCCACTCTCCCTTGCATCACTCCCACATGGTCTCCTCACTGATCTTCCACAAAACCTGTCCCAAAATGTCACTAACGGTCTCCATGCTGTGGAATCCAGGGGACACATTTGTCCACTCACTCAGCTTCTCAGATGTCACCAGCCCATTTGGCCACACTTCCCTTCTGCTGATGTTTTCTGCTTTCAACATCCTTGACACCACATCCTCCTGCTTTTCCGCCAGATCTGGCCACACTTTCTTGGTTTTCTGTGGCAGCTGAGCCTGCTCTCCTGAGCTTCTAAATACTGAGGAAATTTCTCATGGCCAGGCCAAGCCCCTGTTTCTCCACACTCTTCAATTTGTTGCCTGCCTGCATCCAATGCACCTGTATGCACCTGCTCACTTTGTTTCACCAGCCCAACATTTGCTGGGTTTCAGGACATTTTCTAATCGGTCTGTGAGATCTAAGTAGATGTCCCATTAAAAGGGGGGTTCCATGGGAAAATACCTTTGAGAAACACTGCTTCACATGATGCGCCCCAACCACCCCACCATCAGCTGATGAGTCTTTATAAAAACAAATCTGTTTTTCTAAACTTTGTAAAAGTTTTGAAATCAGGAAATGTGAGTCTTCCAACTTTGATTTCCCTGAAATCAAAGTGTCCCTGTTGTAGGCTCAGGTATTTAACAAAATCCTTCTCATCTTCCCCACTGAAATTTAGTCTCGTGTGAAATGAAACACAGAATTTACTACTTTACTCCTAGGTAATTCCCAAGATCACCTGCCTCACTTCCTCTCCAGGGCACAAAATCAGAGACATGAAAACAGAAGGCATCCATTGCAGACCCTCTAATCTTCATGAACCACAATTCTTCATGAGCCGTGGAGAAGCTGATGGAAGCTGGACTTTCCTCTCCAGAAAAACAAACACACACACAACACACAGGATCTGTATGTAATCTCAAGGTTCCACCCCAAGAAATTCACCCCAGGATCCATGAATTCAAACTAAGCCTCCCTCAGTGAGGATGCTTCAGCAGACCCCTCTGACTCACAGGGGCCTCCATTCTCACAGGCTTCCTGGGTTTGCTGCTAAGATTATGACAAACTAGGGCTGACGAGATCTTGCTTCACTCCAGCAACACACCAGTGCATCATAACTGAGGCCTCTCTGCACACATCCGCCCAGCAGACACCGCGCATTCATGCATTTGACACACACTCACTGAGCTCCCCTACATTCCAGGTGCTGTGCTAGGTGAAGATGACACACTCCATGATCCTCGCCCTTGGGGAGCAGACCTCCTGGTGAACGGATGCGAACAATAAGCACAACGAATGACAGATTGTGATGGCATTATACCAAAATTCGAGGGGTCACGTGACAGGGTCAGATCCTTGATACTGGGTGGTCAGTAGTATCATTTGACAGCATCAGAGACTGCATTCCATAAAAATCCCATCGAGATTTGTAAAACCCCAAAGTCCTTCAAAATAAGAAGATACAGTCTCAGCCGGGAGCAGTGGCTCATGCCTATAATCCCAGTACTTTGGGAGGCGAGGTGAGGGATCACCTGAGGTTGGGAGTTCAAACCAGCCCATAATCCCAGCTACTTGGGAGGCTGAGGCAGGAGAATTGCTTGAACTGGGGAGGCAGAGGTTGTGGTGAGCCAAGATCATGCCACTGCACTCCAGCCTAGGCAACAAAAGTGAAACTGTCTCCAAAAAAAAAAAAAAAAAAAAAAAAAAAAGATACTGTCTCAATGTTAAGGGTTGACCAAAAAAAAAAAAAAAAAAAAAAAGGATGAGTTGGAAGAGAAGCTACATGTCCCTCTCAACTAATGAAGTGATGCTCCTCCTCTTGGCTCCCCATTCCCAGTAGAAATCCAGCCGCTAGTACCCAAGTGAGAGTGACACATTCCTGCCTAGCAAGCCTACAGTACAGACCATCTGGTACACTGGCCTTGTGCCCACTTGAAAGATAACAAGCCAGTTTCCAACGGTAAAGGAACCCAAAAATAAAGATGTAAAAACAGAGCCCCTGAAATGAGTCAAATGATACTTCCTCACCAAACACATCTTCTGATAGCAAATCAAGTCCAAAGGTCTCATTACAAAGAACTGTAATTCTAGATAGTAGGAGGATTAGCTCCACCATGAAATCCATATGCCAATGCTCTTGTGTAATTCACTTAAAGGCCCACTCACAGGTAATTCACTTAATTTCAGATCTCTGTACTTGAAAATCACATTTTTGTGTTTCAGATGGAACTATCTAAACTCCATCAATTGCAGAACAGTTACATAGATTATGTTCATAAAATGTTGTATATACAACCGTTAAAAATAACTGGGTAAAACTATGTTACTCAAGTGATACGTATTGTTTTATCTGCCTAAAACTCTAGTCTTCTTGTAAATTCACCTTTGTCCCATGTGATTGTACTTGAAACTTCCAAATATACTCTTTCTAGTCCCTCCCCAGCCACTGTGGCCAGTCCAGAGATAGGACCATGACATGACACCAGCCTATTTGAGTTGTCCCTGGGATTCTCCAACCTGGAAAACAAAAGCCTCTTGCATGTCCAGTCAAGCAGCTGTGGGCACATAAGCTCCCAAGAGCTGTAAGTGGCAGAGGGTCCACATAAAGGTGGGGTATATGGGGGTGTGGAGGGGTGTGTGGGGGCATGGAGGGATGTGTGGGGACATGGAGGGGTGGTGGGGGCATGGAGGGGTGTGGTTGGGCATGGAGGGGTGTGGGGGGGTGAAGAGGTGTGTGGGGGTGTGGAGGGGTATGGGGGGCAGAGGGGTGTGGAGGGGTTTGGGGGGCATGGAGCGGTGTGGGAGGGCGTGGAGGGGTGTATGAGGGCGTGGAGGGTTGTATGGGGGCGTGGAGGGGTGTGGGAGGGCGTGGAGGGGTGTATGGGGGCGTGGAGGGGTGTGGGAGAGCGTGGAGGGGTGTATGAGGGCGTGGAGGGTGTGTGGGGGCGTGGAGGGGTGTGTGGGGGCGTGGAGGGGTGTGTGGGGGCGTGGAGGGGTGTGGGAGGGGTGTGTGGGGGCGTGGAGGGATGTGTGGGGGCGTGGAGGGGTGTGTGGGGGCGTGGAGGGGTGTGTGGGGGCGTGGAGGGGTATGGGAGGGCGTGGAGGGGTGTGTGGCGGCGTGGAGGGGTGTGGGAGGGCGTGGAGGGGTGTGTGGTAGCTGATCCCAGTAAAGGCACAGGAAGGCTACAGCTCACACAGTTTCTGAGTATCTTCTCTATGAAGTCAAAAGAAGTTGAGGATGATCCGTGCCATTGGTGAGGCAGGTTAAGCACGGTTAGGATTGGCTAGTTTGAAGAATCCAGCAGCCTCTGGGCTGGAGGGGCTGTCCTGAGTTGTCTGGTACCTGGCTCTGAGGTGTTTAGGGCCAGTGGACCCTGGCCCAGAAGGTAAGAGCCGGAAGAAGTACTGGGAACTGGGCTCTTGGCTGGCTGGTTTGCATTCTGAAAGGCTCACTCACAGGCGAGTCATTACCACCTGCAGGAGTAAGCTAGCCTGGGAGGGGCAGTCCCTCCAAACTCAGCAAGGCCCCAGATGCCACAGCACCCAAATATAGAAAATATTTGGGTACAATGAACACACACCAAAACCTTGTCTCACAGAGAATGACACCTAGAGTGGCTAATTGATTTGACCAAGTTCAAATGAGCTAATAAAATTTCTACCTTAGGGTTTACACAGCGCTTACAAACTACCTCATTTTAGATCTAGCAAAAACTCTAAAACATCACAGGTTTATGGCCATTCTGAATCTCAGGAAAGCCAAAGCTCAGAGAAGCTAAGCGGCGTTTCTTTAGTCGTGTGACTGAAGACAGTAAGAGCTAAAATGAAGCTACATCTTCTTGTCTAGCCTTTTGCACGGCTTCTTCACCACACTGCCTCTGCAGACCTCGGGCCCCACCTAAAGCTCCATTCTGATGGACGAAGCCCAAGTCCCCTCGTGCTTGTAAGTCCTGGTTGGGGTGGTCTTTCCTGCTCACATCTCCCATGCTCGGATGTGCGGAAAGCGCCTAGGTGGGGAGGGGACGCTCCAGAAAATGCAATGCTCTTCCGAACAAGGCTTTAGATTCCACCTGCAGCTGCCTTCTCACCCCAGGGAACTGGACTGAACAACTCAGGTGCTCCCTGAGCCTCGCCCAGAGCAACGGTTCTCTGGGAATCTGTGGGGGGTGCAGGGTTGTCATAATGGCTGTGCAGTTCCTGACCTTTGGGGAAAGGTGGCCAGGGATGGTAGCCATCCATCAATGCAAGGAGTGTTAACCTTTATGTATGAATGTAGGTGAAACACCAACTTATAATATTCACAATCTAAAACTTGCTTCCACTCTTAACTCCCAGGGGTTTTCTCATTGTTTTTATATACACTAAGGTGCTCGGCACTGCAACTACCAGATCGATCAAGGGAACTTCAACGTGTCTGCAACTCTACTAGGAGCGGCTTACCACTTTGGAAAATCATGTCACCATTGACAAGGACACTCCAGTGCAACATCCTGTCCTGCTGTGCGGCTGCCATCATGTCTGTGGTGACAGGGTGGAGGTGCAAGCACCCAGTCATTCCCTGTGTCTCCCAGAGGTCGACATGTCTAAGCACGGAAACACACATTATTTTTGGTGAAAATTAAATTACTGAAAATTACATTTAGGGCTTTGTAATGCTTGTTGAAATCATAAGCGAGAATACAGTGCACTTTCTATGACTTCCATTTGGGGATACAGCAAAAACATCGTGACAAAGGGCTGTGAATCTGACAGAGTTCCAACCACAGGCCCAGAGCAGGCTCTGCCAGACAGCTCCTGCAGCCTTTCCTTTGAGCCCTGTCCTTGATCTCGATCCAGTCAAAATGCAGACCCATCCCAAAACGGTGCTGCACCCAAGTCTGGGACCAATGACGGAGAGAAGAGGGAGGCACCTGCCTGCATTCTTCCCCTTAGTGGCTCTGGCCACACGTGGAGTCGTGGACTCCCCTGTGTGCTGTTCTCAGCCCCAGGTAGGCTGTGTTCTACCTTTCCCCCAGCTTTCTTCTTACCTACAAGGGCTCTTGATTTCGCCTGTCTTTGCAAATCCTTTATGCGTGACACTCTCTCCTTGAGAAGACAGGGAGGTAAGGGACGGGAAGATAGCAATTTTATCCATCAATGATTCATTCAAGAAACACAATCTGAATGCCTACTATTCGTTTTACCAGGGCTCTTTGCAGACACGCCAGACTTTCAAACTAACCATCATCATTTAACGTCTTTCAGGATTTCACATTAGAAGCTTCTGGTAACTGAAAGTGGGCTGGCGTGGGGGAGGGCCAGGTCCCACTCTGACAAGAGCCTAGAAGACAGGCTGACTCCTGTCTGACGTCTGCAACTGGGAAGAACACGAAGGGCAGCCCTGGTGAGAGCCAACCAGGGGGACGGAAGGTAAAAGGCTGTGGGAAACCCATTTTTAGATTTTTTATTTCATTTTTAATTGACAATAAAAATTGTACATATTTATTGTACAATTTGTACAACTGCACATACTTCAACATGTTGTTTGAAATATGTAAACATTATGGAAGGCAAAATTTTTTCTGAGGCAGAGTCTCACTCTGTCGCCCAGACTGGAGTGCAGTGGCGCAATCTCGGCTCACTACAACCTCCGCTTTCCAGGTTCAAGCAATTCTCCTGCCTCAGCCTCAGGAGAAGCTGGGAATAGAGGCGCCCACCACCACGTGTGGCTAATTTTTGTATTGTTAGTAGAGATGGGGTTTCACTATGCTGGCCAGGTTCGTCTCGAACCCCTGACCTCAGGTGATCCACCTGCCCCTACTTCCCAAAGGGCTAGGATTATAGGCGTGAGCCACCGCACCTGGCTTGGAAGGTTAAACTGAGCTAATAAACATATACATTACTTTGCATCCTTATTTTTTGTAGTAAGAACAATTAAAATCTACTCAGCAATTTTCAAGAAGACGATGCTATTAACTACAGCCACCATGTTGTAAAAGAGATCTCCTAAACTTCCTCCTATCGAACTGAAATTTTCTGTACCTCTGTTTCTAATTTTTACCCTATATTACACAGAACAATTTTGAATTTATTTCACTAAACTGTGACCTAGAGAAAATATTTTATTCAGAAAACATCACTGGTAAACAAACAGCTCAAGAAGTGATCTGTGTTTACTAAAACTTTGAAATATATTTTACACATATTCTGCATTAAAATCTGATAAAAATGTAGTTATACAAAGAGACAATGTTTTCTGATTTGTAGCATTCATGGCCGAGATACACTATTTAAAAATCCACTTGATTTAGGCATTTATTCAAAATCATAAGCATAAAACATGATCATACCTTCCTACTGGCAGACACAAAGCTGGTACATCCCACACACTTGTTTGAGTAATTACAACACCAGCTGTTCTAGCACCTATCGAGAGAAGCTGCAACTGCAGACTGACTCCTGGTCACTGATGTGCCAAACAGCATCATCTTCTAACCAAAAATGAAAATCTCACTTTGATAAATGGGTTGTCCAAATTAAATTAGCTGAACCAATGCTTAAGTCTAAGTTCCAATTTTTAAAACTTTCTGTATATGCTATACTAGCAAATGTGGATTTATCTGACTTTAACACAAAAAAGAGAGACTGCCAATAGAATTGATTCCTGCTAGATTTTAAAATCTACAAAATCTGAGATCTCCCCAAGAATTAAAGGCAATTCTCAGGTTGAAATATTTATGAAACATACAAATTTCAATGGCATTTCACAGAAAATAAATATAAAGCATTAAACAGCAAGACAAAGATTACAGCCAAGACTCAACTATTCAACTGAAACTTGGTTCTATATTTACTACCCAAAGACAGCAGACCCTCCGTGTGCTGGAGCCTCTCCAGGGGGAAGGGGAGATGACCATGTGCTGAGTGTGTGTTCCAAGCCAGGGATTGTACACGGGCTACTTTATTCAATTTTCTCTCTCTGGATTTCCCACAGGATAGGCTTCTTAACAGCACTCTACAGTTGTGGAAACTGAGGCCTGGCAACTCCCCTCAAGGCTGCCGACCCAGGAAGCACCCGCCCAGCGGGTCTGACAAGGCCTCCATTCTCTTGCAGTGCACCATGTCTATCCACTCCAAAAGCCACAGCACACACAACTTCAACTCTCCAGAAAATATCCAGTCGCCCTGTCTATATCTGTCTTGTTTCATAAAAAGTACGCATTTTGGTTGGAGTAGACTTATGACCAGAAAGAGGCTCTCTGCAAAGCAGATGCTGCAGTTGCAATGGTGGGATGAAGGCGGATGGAATACAATAGCTTGAAAAGTGACCTGACTAGACTCGGGTATAAGAAATACTTCTCTATCTTTCCCCAAAGTTAAATATTTCTAAGCCTCCATCTGTCCATCTGGTGAGAAATTGCATTTCTTCACGGAGTACAGGAGTCTTCAGTGGTTTATACAACCCAGAAAATTTGGCAAGGGGTCCATGATGATCACCATTGAGCTCCCTGCCCATAAGGTCCAGTCTAGAGGCCCTGACCCTGGAAAGTGTTCTGTCTACAGACATCTGTGGCCATCCTCATTATGGAATTTCCCCTTCTTAAATGAGCCAGTCTGACATCAGTAAAAAACAGAAGTCAGGCATTTCTCCCCTGTAGAAAGGGAACCTCCCATTCTGGCAGACCAAGATTCAACACTCTCTTGGAAAGGAAGAAGGGAAACACCACTCATGCCTGCAATGAGCCAACAGCAGACCCCAGTGGGCCCAAACAATGAGAAACAGGACCGAGTTTGGGGTCTGCTTTACATCTCTTCCACTGCGAAATGCCAGGACCCCAGGGCTGCCCACGGCTCAGGAACGTATGGAGACACATTAGGTGGTAACATGTGCTGCTGCCTACGGAACGATCTGTGACCCACAGAAAGATTGTCATATGTCCAACCTAACACCACACTAGTGGGTCACATGTGCAAGTGCCCCTTGGCAAAACAGAAAAAAAAAAAAAAAAGAAGGGTATGTAGCCTTGCTCTCCTTCCTAATCAGGAGCTCACAGGAATGCTGGAGCCAACCAAACTAAACTCTGGCTCCAGCTTTTACAACCCTAACTACTGGGAATCTGTTTTCTCACTGGAGTCTTTGAGAGGATGGAGAAATACACACTAAAAAGGGTTCTGTGGAGATATTGGAGTTAGACTTTATAAATGTGGCTCATGAATTCCAACACCCAAAATGGAAAACTGGGCTTCCAGGATATTATACTGTTTTGTACTTAGCTACTTTATTTATACCCCTCCTGGTTCTGAAGAATATTTAACAGGTTTTATTTCACCATGAAAAAAGGGTTGCTTTAGCAACAGGGCAAACAAGTATACTTCTTTAAATGTCTATAAATGACCCAGATTAGTCTCCAAGTTTGTAAAATACTTAATCTCTTTCAGCAATGAAATGCCAAGATAAGAGTAAATTCCAAAAATTCTTTTGAAGGCATGAGGGCTTATTTATTGGTAAGTGGGAGATGAGTTAAGCCCATGGTACTCTCGGTCCACAGAGGCACCCTATAAAAATGTGGCAAGCCCAGGGCGAAGCATCATGGAATGGACCCTGCATTCTGCCTCAACGGTGCCCATTCCTGGGACCTCATTACCACACTGTGGCCAGGCACAAAGTTTTCACTGGCCAAGACAAAAATAAGAATAGTTCCCAGCACAAAAAAAGGCACCAATAAGTATCTGCAGACTGATGGACTGATAAGTGAATGACTGATACTGTATACTTTTCAAAAGTCAAGAGATAATTTATTACATGTGAAGAGCAATTCTTAAAAATAAAGCTGGGGCCAGGCATGGTGGCTCACGCCTGTCATCCCAGCACTTTGGGAGGCTGATGCAGGAAGATCACTCGAGGTCAGGAGTTTGAGACAGCCTGGGCAACACAGGGAGACCTCGTCTCTATAAAAAAAAAAGAAAACTTAAAAACTAGCCAGGCATGGTGGGGCAAGCCTGTAGTCCCAGTTACTCAGGAGGCTGAGGCGGGACAACCGCTTGAGCCCAGGAGTTCAAGGCTGCAGTGGGCTATGACTGTGCCCCTTGCACTCCAGTCTGAGCAACAGAGCAAAACATCATCTCTAAAAAAAAAAATAATAATAATAATAAAGTAAAAAGCTAAAGTTGAACCTGAGAGTGTCCCTTATAACATTCTCCTAATAAAATATTCTTCTTTATATAATAAAATGGTGTGATAAAAGACAACAGTTTCAGTGTGAATAAAAACAAAACAGTAAGGACAGGCATGGTGGCTCATCCCTGTAATCCCACAACTTTGGAAGGCTAAGGCAGGGGGACTGCTTGAGCCTTGAGCCCAGGAGTTCAAGAATAGCCTGGTGAGACCCTGTCTCTACCAAAAAAAAAAAAAAATTGATTAGCCAGGTATGGTGATAAGTGCCTATAGTCCCAGCTAGGCGGGAAGCTGAAGCAGGAAGAGCACTTGAGCCTGGGAGTGCAGGATGCAGTGAGCCGTGATTGTGCCACTGCAGTCCAGCCTGAGTGATGAAGCAAGACCCTGTTTCAAAAAACAAACAAACAACCCAAAAAGTTAGCAACTTTATATCAGAACCCCAAATATTATTATTATTATTATTTTTTTTTTGAGACAGAGTCTTACTCTATCGGCCAGGCTGGAGTGCAGTGGCACAATCTCAGCTCACCAGAACCCCAAATATTCTTTTTTTTTTTTTTTTTTTTGAGACGGAGTCTCTCTCTGTTGCCCATGCAGTGGCGCGATCTTGGCTCACTGCAAGCTCCACCTCCTGGGTTCACGCCATTCTCCTGCCTCAGCCTCCTAAGTAGCTGGGACTACAGGTGCCGCCACCACGCCCGGTTAATTTTTTTTTTGTATTTTTAGTGGAGACAGGGTTTCACCATGTTAGCCAGGATGGTCTTGATCTCCTGACCTCATGATCTGCCCGCCTCGGCCTCCCAAAGTGCTGGGATTACAGGCATGAGTCACTGCGCCCAGCCCAGAACCCCAAATATTCTTGAACTTGCACTTTAACTACAAAATCTGACAGTGTGAGAACCACTGCTTGAAACACTGGCTACAATCCCAGGAAGAAGAATGGAACTCCAAGACACAGGGACTAGTCGGAAAACAGTCCCCCAAGGCAGGGAGGCAGACCCAGGCGGCAGAGCAACCTGCCCAACAGCCACGTTCCCTCTTCCCTTGGCCAGATTCCCAGCTTTGTTAGAGGATCCTTTTCCCACGTGACTCAAGGTCAAGTGAATCCACCTACCATTCTAAGAAAAAGGTCAGTATTAGCTCATTCCCTTTGCCAGTGATTGGTTCAGGGATGATCACATGACTTAGGTCTGACCACTGAAGGGAAGTCTGGTGGGGGCACGTCTGGGAAAGATTTCTTTGCCATTAAGAAGAGACACAGGCATCAGTAACCCCTCTTCTTTTGTGTACATGTGGCCTCTGATTCCGATGCCTAAAACTACAGCAGCCTTCTAGCTGGATTCAGGATAAATTAAGATACTGTTACCAGCAGAGCAGAAAGATGGAAAATACATGGGTACTTGATGTCACCGAGGCACTAAATTCACAACCTGAAAACCTGTTATGGTTGAATTCTGTCCCCCATAAAAGATACATCAAAGAATTAGCCGGGCATGGTGACACATACCTGTAATCCCAGCTACTCAGGAGGCTGAGGCAGGAGAATCGCTGGAACCCAGGAGGTGGAGGTTGCAGTGAGCCGGGATCGTGCCACTGCACTCCAGCCTGGGCAACACAGCCTGACTCTGGCTCAAAAGAAAAAAAAAAAAGTCAAAGTTCTAACCCCTAGTACCTCAGAATCTCAGAATCGGAGTTTATTTGGAAAGAAGGTATTTGCAGATTTAACCAAATTAAGATGAGGTCATTAGGGTCACACCCAAGATGACTGGTGTCCTTATAAAAAGGGGAAATTTAGACACACACAGCACAGAAGGACGTGGTGAAGACACACAGGAGAGCCCCACATGAAGATGGAGGCAGAGACTGGACTGCTGAGACTGCAAGCCAAGGAATGCCCAGGACTGCCGGCCAGCACCGGAAGCCAGGAGAAAGGTGAGGCAAGGATCTCTCTACCTGCAGTCTCAGAGGGAGCACAGCTCTGTTGACGTCTTCAGGTTGGACTTCCAGCCTCCAGAACTGTGAGAGAAGAAATTTCTGTTGTTTTAAGCCACCCAATCCTGGCAGCTCTAGCAAGCTAATATACCTTCTTTCTTCTGGACCTTTTTATGTATACATAAATATGTAAATTAATAAATTTTCCTTCTGCCTAAGCCACTTTGAGTGATGATGTCAGTACTTGCAATTGAAAACAACTTGACCAACTGGTCCCAAGGGAGGGGACTACCAAGCAGAGACAGGGTCCTAGAGGAGCCAATGCCCACTAGAGCCCACCCACCCCTTTAACCAGCCAGTACCAACATTCTTCCTTCATCCCAAACTCACACTGCCAGACACAGACACAAATTGCTGCTCCACACAGCATGCCATTATCCTTGTATATACAACCAAAAGCACACACCACAAATTCCAGAACAAGTGCAGGATCTCAGGAGAGGTCCACTTCCCTTTGGGTTTCCCCCGATTCTTCTTTTAGTCTAATGTAGAGATTAAACTGTAAAGCTGAGGACCAGCCACACACCCTAGATACAGTTCATGCAAATCCAACTATTTCTCCTCAAACCCTTGGCCTGGCCCAGGGCACCACCGTCTCTCCCTGGATCATTGCATTAGCCTCCTAACTGGTATCTCCGCTTTGCTACCCTGGCCCTCCTTCAAAGCACTCTACAGAGCTGCCAGGATGATCCAGTTAGAATCTAAGGTCAGGTCACTCCTCTGCTGAAAACCCTCCAGTAGCTCCTGTTTCATTCAGAGGAAAAGCCACCATCCTCCCAGGGACTTAGGAGGGCCCTGCTGATGGGGATCCCTGTCATGTCATTGTTTCCCGTTGCTCCCCATCTTCCTCACTGCACTCCACTGGCCTCCTTGCTGTCCCATGAACATCCCAAGGCCGCTCCTACCTCAGCCTCTACACTCACTCTGCCCTTGCCCACACTTCTTCAGGTCTCTGCTGAAAAACCACCTCATTAATGAGGGCTTCCCCAGCCCTTCTTTCTACAAAGGGGCCGTCCCAACCCCTTTCCACTGACCCTTCATACCCCTTCTCCTGGATTTAACACTATACATTTTATTTATGTGTCACGTTCATGTCCACTAGAATGCATGCTGCAGGAGCATGGGGATTTTTGCCAACCCCACTATATCCCACAGCAGTGTGTGGGATGGGGTCTGCCACATGCTCCAACGAGGGAGAAAGAGAGGAAAGAAGAGGTGGGTGACTATGCATGTGGTTGGTTAGGTCACTTAACATGGCCTTGTGTTTTGTCCTAGTCATGTTCAGCTGGGCAGATACAGGCCTGGGGGAAGCAGAGAGTTGGATTCAGCAGGGCTGGAGTTTTGCCAACAAAGTATAAGGAAAGGAGAGAAGAGCCAGAGAGCTGAAGAGGCAAACAATGACTGATCATAACGGCTGAACTCAAAAATTATTATAAGTAAGGTGAAGAAGGAAGTGAGGGCATGAAGAGAGGGGGACATGAAAAGATCATCAAAGGATTATAGATCAGTGTGGGGTTTAAGATCTTTCTGGGCCAGGCGCAGTGGCTCACGCCTGTAATCCCAGCACTCTGGCGGATCACAAGGTCAGGAGATTGAAACCATCCTGGCTAACACGGTGAAACCCCATCTCTACTAAAAATACAAAAAATAAAAATAAAAATTAGCCAGGCATGGTGGTGGGCACCTGTGGTCCCAGCTACTTGGGAGGCTGAGGCAGGAGAACGGTGTGAACCCGGGAGACAGAGTTTGCAGTGAGTCGAGATCACGCCACTGCACTCCAGCCTGGGTGACAGAGCAAGACTCTGTCTCAAAAAAAAAAAAAGCAAGATAGATAGATCTTTCTGGGGGAGGTGCACCTACATTGATAATTTTTGTGTAATCTAAAATTGTGTTTGCTCCTCCTTGGTCTAACACCCTCAGGTTCCACCAGCATATATATTAGCCAAATTTACATCCACGTAAATTAGCAAAATCTCAGTTCAAGTGGCATGTGGCATGTAAGCTTTCTCCCTGTGGACTTTACAATGGCAGTTGCACCCTCCCTGCTGGGGTCTGACTTCAGTCTGGATATGACAAGGGGTAGTGAGGGAGAAACACTGGGAAACTGCCTTCGCAGGTGAGGTGCTGGGGCCAGGTGGAAACACTGCACCCGACAGAGGTCCCAGCCTGCCTGGGTTGGCAAGCACAGCTGAGAGGGATCCTGAGTCTTTCCAATACTCTCCCCAGCCCCCACCCCACCAGAATCCACCAGAGTGTCAGACCTCATGTTTCCTAAATCAGCGACAGTGTTCGGGAACCAGGCAAGGCCATGAACACAACTGCTGGTGCGCTCAGCAACCAGAAGGATCAGGCTCTGAAACCCTCTGCTCCTTTCTTGTTGCCCCCACCTTTTGTTTCAGTGCAATCACTGCAAGCCGTTCATGTTCAGGACATGCCGGGAGCTGAAAGTTTCAGAATGTGGGCTCCGCATTCTTTTTCTTTAAGCTGATCAGCGGGAGCCCCTGAATATCCAATTCCCCACTGCCTGCCATGGATGGTGAGGAGCCCACCACCCAACCCTGGCTGTACTTCCACTAGCTCTGCCCTTAAACTGGGCAAATTACCAGTCCCAGACGCCCTGCCCCTACTTCCTGGAGGATCTACCGCCTGCCTCCACTCCTTATTCCAATCCTGCCTTGTTGTAGGTTTTGACTTCCAAGCAACAGAATCAAGTTGGCAGAGCAAGGTGGAAAATGGCATTTACCTAAACAATGTTGGAGAGGGCCCAGGATCACGAGGAGGGCAAAAGGAAAGCCTAAAGGCTACAGAGCCAAGAACAGTTCCCCAAGTCCTGCCCAGAGCAGACGAAATCCCCTCAGGGACAAATGACAGATGACAGATGACGCTCCAAGCCAAGCCCCGGCGAGCCCTCACACCATGCCAGGGCTGCCCAGGAAGCCCACCTAGCTGCAAACATGGCCACCACCAGCTTTCTCACTCTGCTTGCCTCACTGGCTCCCAAGAGACAAAGTGTAGGCAGATGTGGTCCAGGCAGGCCAGTGGCTCCCGTGCACCCAGGACGTATGGGGATAACTCAGCTTGGGTCATATCATAGCCCACTGCCTCCCTGCGCCACACACTCCCGACACCCCAGCCTGTCTGGGATCCTTATCCACAGTTTTCCAGTTTAAATGAAAGAAAGAAAGTAGACCTCAAAGACAGGCCAGTGCATTGAATGTATAATAATCAAGCCAGGGTATCCATCACCCTAGGGTTTACCATTTCTATGTGTTGGGTACGTTTCAACTCTCTTCTAGCTATGTTGAAATGTATAATACACACTGTTGTTAACTGCAGCCACTCTGCTATCAAACATCAGAACTTATTTTTTTCTATCTAACTGTATGATTATGCCCCATAAATATGTACAAATATAATGTATCAAAAAAAAAAAAAAAAGAAGAAGAAGAAGAAGAAGAAAGAAAGAGGCCAGTGGAAGGCATTCAAAAACAAAACACAAACCTGACAACTCTGTTTTTGCCCACCAGGGCCCAGTGAAACTCTTCTTAGACATCACACGAGAGAGAAGGAAAACTGGCAAGTTCACGACATAAACACGCCGAGACAGGTAGACCTGTGGCTAACTTTATGGTGATCCGGCTATCTGAATAGAAATACAAAGGGTGCTTTAGCACATCAGGAGAGGAAAACCTAACACTCTGCCAGCCATCTATAATTGCTTGACAGCATAACTGATCATGTAACGGACAACTGTCCCATCATCTTATTCTCAAGCATTGATAAAGTGATGTAATACTACCAATGGCACATGGGATCTTCCCTCAACAGTGTGATCTGAGAAAGTGCCAGCACCAGCCAGGGCTCACACAGTTGATACCACTGGAATTTTAAAAAGCTTTCTGTAATCAAAAGGTATCTTAAAATAAATGAAAAGTAGACAAGTTAGCCTTGAGTATTTATCCTAGATGATGTCCTAGTGCTTACTGAACTAGAAATAGACTCTATCTGTGGATATGAGGGAAATATTTTTTTTAAATAACAATGCCCATCAAAAGAATCCAGCTGCCTTCTCAAAACGACAGAGCCAGAGCAGTTCTTTGTCACTGCTATGGCTGGGGGCCTGGGGCTCACAAACCTCCAGGTATCACTGAGTCTGCACTGACCAGAGAGCATCCCTCCCTCCCTATGTCAGGCATTTGGACATAATGTGGATGATTAATAAAAGGCACAGCAAGCTGCCAAAGACTCACCAGACCCACCTCAGGGGACCCAACGCCTGATCCAGAGCACACTGCGGAAATTTCAGCTTATTTCATCTGTTCACTCACTCCTTCCGTAAATCGGTACCACGCACCTGCCCTAGGCCAAGCACCGTCCTAGAGACACGACGGACACAGCCACCGAGGCCTCAGCCTCAGCCTCAGCCTCAGGGAGCCCATGTTCCAGGAGGGAAGACAGATGAGAAACAGAATTTAATTTCATATAGTGAGGAGCATGTAACAGAAGACAGAGCAAGCTGGGAGGACGCAGGGCAGGAATGCAGGCTGGGAGAGGGGCCTGTCATCCAGAGGAGGGGAGGGGAGAGTCTTCTCTGAAAGGGACTGCTGGGTGAGACCTGAAGCATAAGAAGGCATTACTGGGATCTCGGAGTCAGCTTAAGGGCAGAATCTCACAACCTTGTCTTAGAAAAAAGGAATGAGAAGTTTTCTAGATAGGGGAGAAAAGGCACCCGTGTTTACAATGGGAGGAACAGGCAGAGTTCAGGCGACTGTGAGAGGCCACTGTGTCTGGGCACAGAGAGCACACAGGAGCTGTACCAGACAGGTCTGCTGGTGGCGGCAGAGCCAGGACAGCGAGGTCCTGGGGAAGAAGGGGAAGGGCTTTAAGCTGCTAGGGCCAACACAGTCAGAACTACGACGCAACAGAAAAGCATAACAGGTCGGGCCGGGCGCGGTGGCTCAAGCCTGTAATCCCAGCACTTTGGGAGGCCGAGACGGGCGGATCACAAGGTCAGGAGATCGAGACCATCCTGGCTAACACAGTGAAACCCCCTCTCTACTAAAAATACAAAAACTAGCCGGGCGAGGTGGCGGGCGCCTGTAGTCCCAGCTACTCGGGAGGCTGAGGCAGGAGAATGGCGTAAACCCGGGAGGCGGAGCTTGCAGTGAGCTGAGATCCGGCCACTGCACTCCAGTCCGGGCGACAGAGCGAGACTCCGCCTCAAAAAAAAAAAAAAAAAAAAAAAAAAAAAAAGAAAAGCATAACAGGTCTTTCTTCTTCCAAATAGACCTATCTTTTATGCGCTCCTGAATTAGGTGGTTCTCCTGTTTTGGCTTGAATTGGCAGGGTTTACTCTATTTTTTGGCTTGAATTGGTTTGGTTTGGTGTGGTGTGGTGTGGTGTGGTCTGGTCTGGTTTGGTTTGGTTTGCTTTGACAGTTTTGCTCTTTTGCCAGACTGGAGTGCAGTGGTGCGATCTTGGCTCACTGCAACCTCTGCCTCCCAGGTTCAAGCAATTCTCCCACCTCATTCAGCCTCCAGAGTAGCTGGGATTACAGGCGTGTATCACCATGCCCAGCTAATCTTTATATTTTTTAAGAAGGGATGGGGTTTCACCATGTTGGCCAGGCCAGTCTCAAACTCCTGACCTCAGGTGATCTGCCTGCCTTAGCTTCCCAAAGTCCTGGGATGACAGGCGTGAGTCAGCTAGCCTGGCCAGTTTACTGTATTTCATTCCACCCAGGAAATGTTCCTAACTTCTTGCTTTTAAAAAAATTATTGGTAATTTTTTTATTGTTAATTTTTTTAAATGTTTAAATGGTGACACAATAGAAGCAACAAAAAATTTACTCCTTAGCCATTTTTATTTATTTATTTATTTATTTATTTATTTATTTATTTATTTATTTATTTTGAGACGGAGTCTCGCTCTATCACCCAAGCTGGAGTGCAGTGGCCAGATCTCAGCTCACTGCAAGCTCCGCCTCCAGGGTTCACGCCATTCTCCTGCCTCAGCCTCCCGAGTAGCTGGGACTACAGGCGCCTGCCACCTCACCTGGCTAGTTTTTTGTATTTTTTAGTAGAGACGGGGTTTCACCGTGTTAGCCAGGATGGTCTCGATCTCCTGACCTCGTGATCCGCCCGCCTCGGCCTCCCAAAGTGCTGGGATTACAGGCGTGAGCTACCGCGCCCAGCCCCAGACTTGCTTTTAATGAGACTCTCTACATGTTAACTTCTTGCTTTTAATGAGACCCTCTACATGTTAGTCATATGTGATTTACAACAGGAGGGAAGAGTAGGCTGGGTGAATAGTGTCCATTAATGCTGTACTTACACAGAGGAATCCTACAGTGCCAGTGAACAAAGGAGCAGACACCTGCTCCAGGACCACACAACACTCAGCACTGCAGACACAGATCACTACCTCCATTCTAACACACAACATCATTTGGTCTCAGGAACTTAGTGAGGAGAGTTTCCATTTTTCCTCCAAAGACACTTAGCAGAGAAAGAATGTCATGTTTGATGGGAGAATTTTTAATTCAGCTTCAGAAACCAATTACATATCTCAGGTTTTAAAAAAGACAGCAGAATTGGCCAGGTGCGGTGGTTCACCCATGTAATCCCAGCATTTTGGGAGGCTGAGGCGGGTGAATCATTTGAGGTCAGGAGTTCGAGACCAGCCTGACCAACATGGAAAAACACAGTCTTTACTAAAAATACAAAAATTGGCCAGGTGTGGTGGTGGGCACTTGTGGTCCCAGCTATTCAGGAGGCTGAGGCAGGAGAATCACTTGAATCCGGGAGGCAGAGCTTGCAGTGAGCCAAGATCACGCCACTGCACTCCAGCCTGGGCAACAGAGCAAGGCTCTGTCTCAAGAAAAAAAAAAAGAAAAGGCAAAAAAAAAAAAAAATCCCCCAAAAAACTTTTACAAACCCACAATCTGACTTTAAATTTCATAATGAAGGTGATCAACAAAGATTGACTTGGTCTATTACCAAAATAATGTCACATTTTCTATTATCTTTCTTTGTCCTTTACTTTTTATTTCCACTCAGATTTTATGTAAATGAAATTGAACTTTTACTAGAGCTGTTTATGGCCGGGCACCGTGGGAGGCTGAGGCAGGTGGATCATGAGGTCAGGAGATCAAGACCATCCTGTCTAACACAGTGAAACCCCGTCTCTACTAAAAATACAAAAAATTAACCAGGCACGGTGGCAGGCACCTGTAGTCCCAGCTACTCGGGAGGCTAAGGCAGGAGAATGGCGTGAACCCGGGAGGTGGAGCTTGCAGTGAGCCGAAACTGCACCACTGCACTCCAGCCTGGGCGACAGAGCGAGACTCTGTCTCAAAAAAAAAAACAAAACACAGAGCTGTTTACAAAACACATTCTATTAAATACAACTGTATTTTATACTTTCTTTTATTTTTATCTTATATAAATTTGTATTTATAAAATAGATTTTATTAAAAGTACTTTTGCTCTGAATAATTGTATTCCATACATGTAACTATAAAAATTTGCTACCATGGCCCTTTAAGGAATTTAATAATTTTATAAAATATAGTAACACTGCAGAAGAAAGACATAAGAAGCTTCACTGTTAGGAACATTCTCCAAGCCAGAAAAATAGACATTAGAGTAAGGACATTTCCACATTCAATATTAATTGATACTTGGAGCAGAATAATTCACAGTTAGTAGTCAGACTGATAGAGATAGGAGGTAGAACAGCGGTTGCCAGCAGCTGGGGGCAGAGAATAGGAAAATGTGACAGGGGTACACAGCTGCAGTTTTGCAAGATGAAAAGTTCTGGAGGTGTATGATGGTGATGGCTGCACAGCCATGTGAATGTACCTACTACTAAACTGCATGCTTTAAAATGGTTAACATGGTAAATTTTATACATGTATTTTACCACAATTAACATTTTTTTCTTAATGTTTTCAAATAAAAAATTCGGTAGTTATTTAAATAACGAATGCTAGGCAGGACTGGTCACTGGTCAGCAGGAAAAAGCTGCTCCAAAGGTGGTTGAGGGCAAGGAAAGCCTTCATAACTCCTCAGGCAAATCAACAAAGAGATCTTTTACTAGAGGAAGGTGCCACATCTGCCTGGGAGCCGAAGTGGTGCAGCACTGAATTTAGGTTCTGAATTTCTTTTTTTTTTTTTTTTTTTTGAGACGGAGTCTCTCTGTTGCCCAGGCTGGAGTGCGGTGGCGCGATCTCTGCTCACTGCAAGCTCTGCCTCCTGGGTTCACGCTGTCCTCCTGCCTCAGCCTCCCAAGTAGCTGGGACTACAGGCACCGCCACCACGCCCGGCTAATTTTTTGTATTTTTAGTAGAGACAGGGTTTCACCGTGTTAGCCATGATGGTCTCAATCTCCTGACCTCGTGATCCGCCTGCCTCGGCCTCCCAAAGTGCTGGGATTACAGGCTTGAGCCACCGCGCCCGGCCTAGGTTCTGAATTTCTTCAGGTCTAACACTGACATTCTTCACATGCTAACAGTTCTGATGTTCAGGTGCCTCACACAAGCAATGTCAAAAGAAACATGCTATCTGCCAAGCAAAGAAACAAACTGAGAAACAGCTGTGCCTGCCTGTGCATGCATCAACTTAACCAGGCAAAAAGGGTTCCTAGTGACACGTATCACAGTACCACAGAGTACTGCCATGTGGTTGAATCTGAACTGTCACGTAAATGTCTCCAAAAAGATTTCACCATGATATACAACTGAGATTAAACACTATTGTGTGGACAGAAGGTTGCCTTTCATTGGGCTAAGCTCCACAATTGAAATAAGTAAAAACTGCCAAATCTTTTGGGCAGATCATAGAATGTTCAAAGTCAGGACAGGCTGGTGAGACTGACTCACACACTGTAAGGACTACCACTGAACATTTTTCTGTCCTAAGTTCCAACTGACTTTCTACGACTGTTGTTTAATTTCCACAGATACATAATGTAGTTATGGAAAAATGATGTGGGGAAAAGAAAGATCAGACTGTTACTGTGTCTGTATAGAAAGAAGTAGACATAAGAGACTCCATTTTGTTCTGTGTTTGAGATGCTGTTAATCTGTGACCCTACCCCCAACCTTGTCCTTGCAAAAGACATGTGCTATGGTGACTCAAGGTTTAAAGGATTTTGGGCTGTGCAAGGTGAGCTTTGTTAAACAAGTACCTGAAGGCAGCTTGCTGGTTAAAAGTCATCACCATTCTCTTAATCTCAAGTACCCAGGGACACGCACACTGCCAAAGGTCGCAGGGACCTCTGCCTAGGAAAGCTAGGTATTGTCCAAGGTTTCTCCCCATGCGATAGTCTGAAATATGGCCTCCTGGGAAGGGAAAGACCTGATCATCCCCCAGCCTGACACCCGTGCAGGGTCTGTGCTGAGGAGGACTAGTACAAGAGGAAAGAAGGCCTCTTGGCGGTTGTTGGCAGTTGAGATAGAGAAAAGCATCTGTCTCCTGCCGGTCCCTGGGCAATAGAACATCTCGGTGTAAAACCCGATTGTATGTTCTGTTTACTGAGAAAGGAAGAAAACCACCTTAGGGCGAAAGCCGGGACTTGCTAGCGCAATGCTGCTCTTTATGCACTAAAAAGGTTTATGGAGATGTTTACATATGCATATCAAGGCACAGCACTTTTCCTTAAACTTATTCATGTCACAGAGAACTTTATTCATATGTCTTACTGCTGACTTTCTCCTGTAATGATCCTATTATCCTGCCACTTCGTTTTCTTTAAGATGGTAAAGATAATTATCAGTAAATACTAAGGAAACTCAGAGACCGGTGCTGGCGTGGGTCCTCTGTATGCTGAGCGCAGGTCCCCTGGGCCCACTTCTTCTTTCTCTATACTTTGTCTCTGTGTCTCATTTCTTTTTTCTCAAGTCTCTCGTTCCACCTAACAAGAAACACCCACAGGTGTGGAGGGGTAGGCCACCCCTTCAAATGAAAATCTGTTAATTACCAAAGAAGAAATGCAGACATCTGGTAGTTTTTAATATGCCTTGAAATTATGCTGTCAATGCTAAAAGGACACAAAAGGTCAAGAACATGAGCATGGAATATGAACAGTATTAAAGCTGTCAGGCAAAGCTATCAATGGCCAAAAGAGGTAAAAGAAAACATTATCCTATGAATGAAAAGAAAGCTTAAGAGACCAGTTTTGCGATCTTGAGTACAACAGTATGATGTATGGGGATAACTGTAGCTGCCACTGGTTAGATATTTTATGAAAGCTACATTTATTATAGTATTTCTTTTTTCTAAAACAATGCTGCTTGGTGGAGGGTGGGTTTTATAAGAGTAGGTACATGACCAGTCTTTTGCTGCAGTGACTTAGCTTGTGATAAGCCACATCATTTTTGCCACAGTGTACAATAGCTGCTGAAGGCCACCCTTGTCTCTTACTTTTCATTATTAAACCAATGCAAACTCTTCTGATGAAGTTAGAATACATTTTTTTAAGTTAGTCAAATGTGGGCACTATAAATCTAACTTCCAGTACTATGGATAAGCAATGGAAAACATCTGGTAATGTTAATCCTAAACACTAAGCAATGCTTAATGTTTAAGACTGATGTCACTGACTATGCTTAGCTGAGAAGAAAACACATGATTAACCAAGGGAAAGGCTCAAAGGATACGTAATAATTCTGTATCGCTACTAGACATTTAAATTTCACAAAGAGATTCAACAACTTGAAGAAGCTCTGCTGCCTTTACCACAGAACCTTCTATCTCAACAATGAAACTCTATCTCATTGCCCTCTATCTCAACAATGAAACTTAGGAGACTTCTGATACGACACACTGGGAGATCACTTTATGTTGGAAACTGAAAATAGAAAGCCTGAAATGCTACCAAAATTGACAGCTCTAATACACAAGGGAAAGTCCTACCCTGTGACACTGTTAATATTAAAGCAAGCATCTTCTTTAAGATAAAAGTACTACACAGTGGAAGGCAGGGGAAGGAAAGCAATGAAACATCTGCAGACCCTGAGAACAAAAGAACTACAAAATCGCCAATAGATAATCAGTGCAAAGTGCTGGAGCCATTATAAAAACGCAGAGTCCAATTTGCAAAACAAAACTACTGGGAGTAGAAACCAACTTGGGAAGAACATAGGTAATAGGGGCAAAAAAAAAAAGAAGGAAAAGGATGATACAAGTAGCAGGCTAAAGAATAGGAGCCAGATGTCAAAAAGTACATGGCCAAACCAATAGTCACTTTGTGAAAATAACGAGAATCTGTGCTAGAGCTATGAAACTAGAAAGCTATCCTATATCTAAACAGATAAAATTAGAAGATGAAAAGATCAAAAATTTTAATAATAAAAAATAATAAAGAAAGAGATATGGAGCATTCAAGAGAAAGGGATAAAGAAGACAGGTAAAGAGGGCTCAACATATGTATAATAGGAATTCTGCAAAGAAAGAAACAGAACAACCACTGAAAACTACATATTAACTTAAAAAAAATTTTTTTTTTTAGATGGAGTCTCGCTCTATCACCCAGGCTAGAGGGCAGTGGCGCAATCTTGGCTCACTACAACCTCTGCTCCCATGTTCAAGCAATTCTCCTGCCTCAGCCTCCCAAGTAGCTGGGATTACAGGTGCCCACCACCACATCTGGCTAATTTTTTCGTACTTTTTAGTAGAGACAGGGTTTCACCATATTGGCCAGGCTGGTCTCCCACTCCTGACCTTGTGATCCACCCGCCTCGGCCTCCAAAAGTGCTGGGATTACAGGCGTGAGCCACCAGACCCTGCCCATATTGACTCAATTTTTTAAAATGAGTAAAAGACTTGAATAGACATTTCTCAAAAGAAAATATAAAATGGTCAATAAGCATATGAAAAGATGTTCAACATCATTCATCATTAGGGAAATGCAAATCAAAACCACAACAAGGTATCACCTCACCCTCATCAGGATGGCTATCGTTAACGACAACAACAATAACGAAACATAACAACATGTGTTGGAGAGGATGTGGAGAAATTCAAATCCTTATACACTCCTGGTAGGAATATAAAATGGTGTGGCCACTGTGGAAAACAATTTATCTGTTCCTCAAAACATTAAAACTAGGATTGCCATGAGATCCAGCAATTCCACCACTGGTTATATATCCAAAAGAATGGAAATCAGGGTCTAAGAGAGATACCTGTACGCCATGTTCATAGCAGCACTTTTCACAATAGCCAAGAGGTGGAAGCAACCGAAGAATTCACTGTTAGACGAATGAATAAAATGTGGTATAGACATACAACTGAATTCCGCCTTTACAAGGAAGGAGATTCTGATACATGCTAAACATGGATGAAGCTTGAAGAGGCTAAGTGAAATAAAGCAACCACCAAAGGACAAATACTGTGCGATTCCACTTGTAAAAGGTATGTAAAATAACCAAATTCACAGAAACAGAAAGTAGAAGGGGAGTTATCAGGGGCTGGGGTGGGGGTAAATGGGAAATCATGTAATGGGTACAGAGTTTCAGTTTCCCAAGATGAAAATGTTCTGGGGATTAGTTGCACAACAGTGTGAATATACTTAACAATATTGAACTGTACACTTAAAACGGATAAGATGGGGCCCAGTGGCTCAGGCCTATAGTCCCAGTGCTTTGGGAGGCCAAGGCGGGTGGCTATCCTGGGTCCAGGATTCAAGACCAGCCTGGTCAATATGGCAAAACCCCAAAACCCCATCTCTACTGAAAAAAAAAAAAAAAATACCAAACATTAGCCAGGCATTGTGGTGCATGCCTGTAATCCCAGCTACTCAGAGGCTGAGGCACGAGAATTGCTTAAACTTGGGAGACAGAGGTGCAGTGAGCTGAGATCATGCCACTGCACTCCAGCCTGGGAGACAAAGCGAGATTCTGTCTCAAAAAACAAAACAAAACAAAACAAAAAACAAAAAAAAAAAAAACAAAAGTACCCTAGAACTTAAAGTATAATAATAAGAAAAAAAACTGATTGAATTAAAAAGAAAAAAAAAGTTAAGATGGTAAACTTTATGTTACGTGTATTTTACCAGTTTTTTAAAAAATGAATTAAACTGTATATTGAAAAGGTAAATCACATACCTAAGAAAAACAATTCACAGAAGCCATAACAAGACATATTCTAGTAAAATTATTAAAGAAGAAAGGGTAAGGGAACCACAAAATCCTAAGAAGGGACTTCCGGCGCTATTTGTCATGCTTCAATTCTTTGAGAGGGAAACAACCGCCTTGAAGCACATAAGAAAAGAGTTATATTTTCCATCATAAGAGGTGCATAAATGAGGATTTGTTATATTATCCTCTATACTTGTCTACGCACTTGTAAGATTTGATCACACATTCCCACAAACGATTAAGAGAACCTACTGGCTCTGTTAAATTAAACTAAATTTGGCCTGAGAAGGTACTTGTGTAATGAACTGCAGCTTAACTTAGTATGCAAACTAACGGAAAGCCTAACTCAGGAGGATACTTTGGGAGGAAACTGCTGAGTCTCAGGCAATCATAGCAGCTGAGCCCCAGTTAACTGCAGGCAGCCAGGACAACTGTCCAATCCTGTTCAAATCAGACGAACACTGAGCCATTAGCCACCAGCTGTCTCTCTACCTCACTTCTGTTTCTGTACTTCACTTCCCTGCTATCCATAAATGCTCTTAGACCACGTTGCAGCCCTGGAGTTCTCTGAACCTGTCCCTGGTTCTGAGGGCTGCCTGATTCTAGAATCACAAATAAAAGGCGATTAAAATCTACAAAACTAGATTTGTTATACATTCATCTTTAACAGTTTCCATAATTGAAGAGTTCAAAGACTAGTGCTATTGTTGGGGCAAAGCTTGAGCCAGGAGCTCGGTATCACCTAGTCCCAATTCTTCTCTGCTCTGCCAAGTGCATCCCCGGGCTCCTCACAGAACCCCTCAGGCTCTCGTATGACCATGATTAAATGTCTATAGCAGTCCCAGCCTAAATCCTCATTCCAGGGTAAGCAAGGGCATTGCTTCTAGAAACTCCCGTTCAGGCTCCTGGAACTCCCTCTCTCAGGCTGACTGAAATTGGGTCCTGAAACAATTGCTGTGTCAAGACAGTGAGGTTCAATGATTCAGAGACAGAGGGAGTTGGGGTGGAATCAACCCTATTCTGGAAAAAAGAAAACTGAGGTGAATCAGGGAGAAATGGGTTCTGTGAGGCACCTACAACAAGGACAGCAGAGACCATAGTTCTGGTGGCTGTTCCTCACCCTCCAGACACTGTCCCTCTGCTGAGCTCCTGCAAACCCTCCAGACATGATCAGACTCATCTGGACTTGCAGTGGGGACACATCCAGGCCCTGACTCTGTCACATATGTATAGTGACTTCCATCTAAAAGGCACAAGGTTCTTTATAGAGAGGACAACTTTGATAGCACTCATCTGAGAAAGAGAACAAATTAGAAATAACATCCCTCACTTCCTGACATTCACAAAAAAAAAAAAAAAAAAAAAAAAAACTAAGGTAAAGCAAGTACATATTCAAACAGAGCTGACTGCCAATGAGCAAGTCCTGCCAAAGATGGCAGAGAGGCTGAAAAGGTCCTCTGGGAACTCACTCAATAAATGCTCATTTATTCCATTTATTGCAAAACCAAGAATTGTAAATAATTTAACTCACTTAGGAAAGGATCTTCTCCATTATTTTATCTGAATGTTATCTGATCTTGATGTTCTGAAGTCTGACAGTTACCAAAGCGAGTGAGTAAAAATCCTCATGTTTTCAATGCTAGGAAAATCATTAATAATGCATCCAGATTGAAACTTTCTTGGCAACTGTTGATTGCTTGTTCTTGCCATAAATTAACTGTTTTTAAAAAGCTAAAATCTAAAGAATTTCCAGGACCTTAAAACCATTAGAATAAAAAGATACTCTAATTTAAAATAAAATTCATAACCAAAAGTAAACCCACCTAAACACAATGTTTCCTCATGTCATTTATCTTCTTTGAAGCCCAATCAATAACAGATGCATTCATTCACTCATGCAGCAAACATTTAGTAAGTGCTCTACATATGCCTGAAGGGACCTCACACATCATCCTTCCTGACCTCTTCCCTTTACGGATTAGGAGATTGAGGTCAAAAAGAGCGAGTGATCTGCCCAAAGTCACACAGCAAATATGAGAAGCCATGGGTGCGATCAGATTTCCTCACCTCTGGCCTGACCCGTTCTCCACCCTGCCATGTTTCCTTGGCTACAGCAGGTCTCTGATGCAATCGGCCTCCAGCAGAGAACACTACTGTAGTAAATATCAACAGCTGTCAAATTTGTGTCCACCCAGCATGGTTTGAACATCCTTCCTACAACTGGAAGATCTCCCACATGAGTTCCTTCTCCTGAAACGTAGAGGCAAAAGCTCATCCAATCCTCCTTGCAGCTAGAGCTCAGGCATATGGCTTGGCTTTGCCAATCAGAGGAGCAGTGTGACACAGTGGGCACAAGCAGGGTAGGCAGCAGTGGCAAAGCTTCTAGTGTTGGACCTGCAGCGAGCTGGCACTTCTGTGCTGAGCGATGGTCACAGAGATGCCTTCACTTGTCATTGCCCAGTGGTGAGGTTTGGGCACTGATCCTGGTTATGCAGGAATCTGCGAAAGTGGCTAAAATGGACTCTGGGGCAGGGGCTGCATCTAAGAACCCTGACCTCTGGGCTTCGTGATTACACGCTCAATACATATGCCTGGAGCTATGTATAAAATAAAGGGAGCCTCTGCTCAAAATTTCACTGTGCATCATAAGATACCAGTTGTCATCTATCTATTCAAGTCTTAAGACTTTTAAAAAAATAAATGGTTCTTTTCTATTAAAACTAAGACAATGATGGGACTACTTCACTTTTAACAACATATGCTGAATTATCAAGTGCCTCTTTAAAAAAAATAAAAAATCAAGAAGGTGGCAGAGCGAATCCCAGTATCAAAATACTCCTTCACCAAAAACAGCAAAGCAAAGCCGGTTCCAAGCCTCTGCAGCACACAGCAGGTCCTCGTGGCTCTTTGGAAGCAAGAAGCAAGGGAGAAGGAAGTAAACAAAATCCTGAACAATTTCCCTAACAGCTCCCATCTTAGAGAATAACAGAAGGGAAATAGCTGAAGGCAGCCTCCAGAGAATAAGCAGCATTTTCCCCAAAACCTTCATGTCATCCGTTTTTTTCCAGAGAGGGAAAAACTGCTGTGACTCCCTGCTGGAAGGAAAGCAAGAAACGCTTCCCTGTGGTTACAGATGGTAAATGCTTGAATGTGACAATGTCAAAGGAACAGTCTCCTTAATTGGACAGCATGGAGTGGGAAATAGAAAGACACAGAAGGGCCTTCCTGTCCTCTCCCCATCTTCACGAGCAGTCCTTAAGATAGGGCCTAAAATTCATAAACCTAGAAACAGAGGCGGCCTGGGATTTAAAGCGAAAATGTAGCCAACAACAAAACAAAAAAACTCGGGAGACAGAAGGGGAAAAGTGGTAATTTTTTCATTTTTCATAGCAAGTGAACAATAGATATAATTTAAGAGTTGCTAAATCAAGAAATAGAAGGTTATACATAACAAATATACAGAGTTATATGAGTAACCACTGGAAAAACTAAAAGTAGACTCTAAACCGTCCAAAGCACCAGAAGGGAAACAGTGCATGCACACACTCAAATAACAAAAAGGGAAGCAGGACGCCAGAATGTACACCTGTAGTCCCAGCTATTCTGGAGGCCAAGGTGGGAGGATCACTTGAGCCCAGGAGTTCAAGGCCAGCCTGGGCAACATAACAAGACCCCATCTCTAAAAATAATTTTAAAAAAAAGGAGGAAAATTGGCAACAAAAAAACCCCCACAAACTAGATGATAATTAGGACTTAAAATATCTGTGTTAACAATATCTACAGATGAGACAAATTATTATTATTATTGGAAAGTGATATGCTACACATCTAGAAAATAAGAGAATCCAAATTGTAAATTATTAGAAAGAATTAGAGTAGTTAGCAAGCTGACTGTTTGCAGAATTTTAAAGTATCTTTTTTCCTATAAACAAGCAAAATGATTGAGAAAACAGCTGGTAAGACCCCACTCACAGTAACTCCCGAAAAGAACAGCACATCTGAACCAGATGTGGGCAGAACCTACATGAAGAAAACTGGAAAGTTCTCCAATGAGGCAAAAAGGAGAAATTAAAAGTAGCACCATGTGCTTGGATTGGAATGTTTCACACTGTAAACTTGGCTCACGCCTGTAATCCCAGCACTTCGGGAGGCCGAGGCAGGCAGATCGCCTGAGGCCAGGAGTTCGAGACCAGCCCAGCCAACAGGGCAAAACTCCGTCTCTACTAAAAATACAAAAATTAGCCACTTATGGTGGCACATGCCTGTAATCCCAGCTGCTTGGGAGGCTGAGACATGAAAATTGCTTGAACCCAGGAGGCAGAGGTTACAGTGAGCTGAGATCGCACCACTGCACTCCAGCCTGGGCAACAGAGCAAGAATCTGTCAAAAAAAAAAAAAAAAAAAAAAAAAACCTGTAGAGTTGTTAATTCCCCCTAAATCAATTCATAAATTTAGTGCAAACCAATTAAAATACCAGGAGGATTTGGGAACTTACTTTGGAACTCAGCAAAATGATACTAATAGTAATCTGAAAAAATACATGCAAATTAGCAGGTGTGGCCGTTTGTATTTTCCACATGCTTTTCTGCAGTGTGACCCTTGACTCCCTCCTATCACAAGGTAGGGTCTATGTCCCGTCCCCTCAAATGCTGGCAGGTCTGTGACTGCTTCAGCCAACTGAGTACAGAGGAAATGACCTCAGGAGGCTTGAGAGCCTAGTCTGGAAAAAGCCAGCAGTTTCCACCTGGTGTTCTTGGGATACTTGCTCTGGGGGAAGCAGCCATCACGCAGGAAGTCCAACTACCCTGAGACCACAGTGCTGGAGGAGCTACAAGGATACACGTGGCTGCGGCCTCAGCTGCCCGCTGGCCACAACTACCAGCCATGTGAGTGGGGCGTCTGGGATGCCCCACCCCATCGGGTCCTCAGATGAGTTACAACCCCAGCCGATATCCAATACGATCACAGGAGACCTCAAGCAAGAATCACCCAGCAGAGCCGTTCCAAATTCCTCACCAACAAGATCATAAACAAAATAAAACACCTGTTTTAAACTGCTAAGTTTGAGGATAACTTGTGATGTCACAACAGTAACTGGAATTCCATTTAAAAGGAAGGAAGGGGGCCGTGCACGGTGGCTCACGCCTGTAATCCCAGCACTTTGGGAGGCCGAGGCAGGCAGATCACAATGTCAGGAGTTTGAGACCAGCCTGACCAACATGTTGAAACCCCATCTCTACTAAAAATACAAAAATTAGCTGCGCGTGGTGGCGGGCGCCTGTAATCCCAGGTACTCAGAAGGCTGAGGCAGGAGAATCACTTGAACCCGGGAGGTGGAGCTTGCAGTGAGCCGAGATCATACCACTGCACTCCAGCCTGGGCAACAGAGCAAGACTGTATCTCAAAAAAAAAAAGGAAGGAAAGAAGTGAGGAAGGTAAGGAAGGAAGGAAAGGATGGGGGGAGGAAGGGAGGAAGGAAGGGAGGGAGGGAGGAGGAAAGGAGGGAAGGAAGAAACGAAAGGGGTGGGAAGCGGGAAGGAGAGCTGAAGGGGATTGGCTCTATCACATCTTACAACATAATGAATCAAAATCCATTCATAAATTCATTTAACAAATATTGAAGGTCTACAGGTCCACAAGCTAGGCATTAGAGAGACACCATGTTGTGCAAAACCTTTGTCTTTATGGCATTTAGATTTCAGTGAAAAAGACAAATTTCAGATAGTATTAAGTGCGCTGAAGGAAAATAAAAATCAGGATAAGAGAAAGTTCTTCTTAAAAGAGAGTGCTCAGAGAGGCCTCTTGGAGAAGGTGGTGGTGGAGCTGAGCCAAGGGAGGGCCTGGCTATTCTCACCTACTGCTGTGGGGTTTGCAAACGGTTCAGCCTGTCCTGGGGGCAATCCGAAAAATCTATTTCCATCTAAAAGGCACGTACCTCTTGACCTAGAAACCTCTTGGCTAGGAAATTACCCAATGAACATTCCCACAAACGTTAGCAATACTTCCAAGTATGTTATGACAAAAACGAGATACACAAAAATGTCAGCTCAATGGGAGCTTATTAAATAAATTACATTATAGTCATTCAATAGAGCACCAGAAGATTTTTTAATTCCAGCACTTTGGGAGGCCGAGGCGGGCGGATCACGAGGTCAGGAGATCGAGACCATCCTGGCTAACACGGTGAAACCCCGTCTCTACTAAAAATACAAAAAATTAGCCGGGCGTGGTGGTGCGCGCCTGTAGTCCCAGCTACTTGGAGGCTGAGGCAGGAGAATGGCGTGAACCTGGGAGGCGGAGCTTGCAGTGAGCCAAGATCGCGCCACTGCACTCCAGCCTGGGTAACACAGTGAGACTCCGTCTCAAAAAAAAAAAAAAAAAAAAAAAAAAAAAAAAAATTACATGAGCTATATCCATTGACAAACAGTAAGCTACATGAGACGTTGTTAGGTGACAATAAGAAAGGCTGCAACTGTGTGCGCAGTATCTCCTCTTCTGACTCGTAGAGAGAGAAGGTGCCAGGGGAGGAGGGAAGAATACTCATCTGCGATCTGGAAGAAATCCTCCTTTCCTTGGGGAGCACCTCTGGGGAGAGGAGAGAGACTTGGGTTTTTCATTTGGTGCCTCTCCGTGGCACCTGAATTTTCTCACAAGATGCTGTACAAGTTTTACTTTTGTCCTTTAAATGCCCACTGGGGTTACCTGGACCATGAATCAGTGTATGACAGCTTCTCCCCAGAGGAAGAATCAGGGCTACTAAACCGGACAAGGTTGGTTTTGTCTTTTGGTACTCTGTATTTCCAAAAACAACTGAATGGTATTTTTTTAATCAAATATTTTAAAGAAGAAAGCCCTCTAAACAACAAAGTATTAAACTGTGTTAAAATATTTTCATTCTATTATAAGGAAGCCTGCATGGTCCCACTGCAGCAGCCACCGTGATGAGCAGCACTTTCTGTGAACGCAGCTCTTCCACGCTGCTCAGGGTGACCCACCCCGGTAAGCTGGTTACTCACAGATTCCCAGATCCCCCACCTGCACCGGGCAGGCATACGCCAGATCAGCTCAGAACTAGAAAAGACGGGCACCAGGAAGAAAGGCACCAAGCCCTCCCTAACTCCCCTCTGAGGGTTGCACCCTTCTTTCCCACCTCTTTCCTCCTTACAGAGCCCACTATGCTCTGGGCCCCCATGACCCGGCAGTCAGAATCAGACACACTTCGGCGCACAAACGGACCCATTCGTTCTTCATCACCATCTGCGCCCACAACCCCTGTCAAAGCTCCCCCACACCCATCTCTGAATCTCCAGCATGGGTAGGACAGCTTCTTCCCAAAGAAGGGAAATTCCTGGCCAGGCACAGTGCTCACACTTGTAATCCCAACACTCTGAAAGGCCAAGGTGGGTGGATCGCTTGAGCCAGGAGTTTGAGACCAGTCTGGGCAATATAGCAAGACCTCCTCTCTACAAAAATTAAAATTAAAAAATGAGCCGGGAGTGGTGGCATGCCAGCAGCCCCAGCCACTTGGGAGACTGAGGTGAGAGGATCGTTCGAGCCCATGAGGTTGAGGCTGCAGTGAGCCGTGATCCGCTACTGCACTCCAGCCTGGGCCACAGAGAGAGACCCTGTTGGAAGGATCTCTCCAACAGTTATCTCCCGGATAACTGCAATGGGTAAAGTGACAACTTTGTCTGGCTCTCCTAAGCCACAGTGCAGAATGGTTTGGAAACGGCAAGAAGAGTCAATCCCCTTTTCACAAATGATCAAATGAGGTTCAGAGAGATTAAAGAATTAGGCAGTCATTCTTCAGAAGGAAGGAAGGAAGGGAGGGAGGGAAGGAGGGAGGGAGGGAGGAAAATTTCTTGTGAAATTCCCAAAGAACAGAGAACATTTTTAAATGTTTCCTTACTCATTAGTTTACTCAGTATTTTCATACCCAAAAAATGTCAACAACCAGTTTTGCCAAGAATAATAAAAACAGATAATGAGTCTGAGCCTTTCTTGCAAGATCTCTCAGGGTACACACCTGGCTGACTCCCGCTCATTTCTGTCTCTTCTGCCTTCTCAAATCTCCCCATCTCCATCACTATCTCTTCTTCCACGCAAGGCTCTGTCCTCTAAAGTTCTCGCTCCCCTGGCTTCAGCCCCATGTAGGTGGCCCCCTCGCCCCACATGTGGATTCAGTTCCCCACCTATGGTCCCCATGATTGTTCTTCTCCAACTCAGGCTCTCATCGCCCACCGCCAGTGTGACCTGGGCACAGTGTGATTGCGCGCAGGATGGGGCAGCCACCTCAGGCCCCAGAGCACTCCATCCTATGGCCAAAGGGGTGGACACTCTGCCCCGAGACACCTGGGAGTGTATAATGCTCAAGGTATTCCTTCTTCAAAGCTGATAAGTTTGCCTGTGAGCAAATAATCCACTAGTTCCTCTGCAAGGGCAGCCAGTGCATACAGAGCTAGCCTGACTTAGAAAGAACACAGATGTAAAAGATTAGTCTTTCTCACACACTGCCAGTCATGTGTCAGAAATCTACAACAGCACCTCACCAGCAAACCTGGCTGGCCCCAGCCCCATCTTAGGCCCTTGTGTTAATGCTGGGTCTCTGGCCCAGACTCACCTCCTGTCTGATTAGTTCCCATTGTGCTTTCCAGGGCTCTTTCAGGTCGAGACTTAGATCAATACCACCTTAGGTGACCTGAACTTTGACTCTCCCTCAGGGAGCAGCTACGAGGTTTTAGTGTCTTCTCTCTGACAGCCCAAAGCGCAGATGCCAGCTGCTCCACCTCATTCCCAGGGCTTCTCCACTTCTGCTCTTGTCCTTCCAACCTGCCCTCCGCCTATCCACCTCACTCCCAGGGACGAGCTCTGCAGCTGAGGATCCCACCGGGCAGAGCAGGGGTTGAGATGCAAACAGTTCTGGTCACACGCCCCTCTCCCCATCCTCCCCAAAAGTGCCACCTGCTGCATCTACATAATTCAGACAGTCCATTCGAGCGACCGCTGCTGGAACCAAGAAGCTGCCTGCCTGGATGACGGAGGATCCCCAACGGAGACACGGGAGGGGAGGAGCGGTGGGACTGCTTCATACCCACACTCACTTCGTGTTCGCCCTAACAGGCACTGTGGAGCACTCGTTTGGGGCTGAAAAGGAATAAATGACAACTTGTTTACAGGATCTGTGTTGTAAAAATACCTAGTGGGACCTTGTTTCACCACCTAGATCTTTAGGGAGGTGCCCGTTCTCCCCTCAGAGCTCAGCCTGTCCTTACCAAGTCCCTCTGTTCCCCCTCCCTGGGAACTCTCAGGAATTATCCCCAGCCATTATTCCCAGAAACCTGTGCCAACCGCTAACGCCTAGCTCAGAGCATCACACTATCAGATACCTGGATAACTGCAATGGGTAAAGTGACAACTTGCTCTAGCTCTCCTAAGCCACAGTGCAGAATGGTTTGGAAATAGCACTAAGAGTTAATCCCCCTTTTCACCAATGATCAAATGAGGCTCAGAGAGGTTAAAGAATTAGACAGTCAGTCATTCTACAAACTTTTCTTTGACACCCACCTGTGCCAGGGGATGCCGGCCCCTCATAAAATACTGTGGGGGTGGGGTTTCTTGCTCCTGGAAACAAGAAGAGTAGGGGGAAAATGGAGAGAAAGAGGTGTGAGGGCGCTCAGAGAGGAGCAGCCTGTTGTCATGTGATCACTGCCCACGATGCCTACCAGGCCTCTGAAGCCACCCCACGGGAGAATGGCTCTGCTGTTTCCCATGCCTGGGGTCTCCCTCTCCCACTCCAGCATCCCAGCCCACCAGGTAGGATGAGTGACGCCACATGGACTTCCAAAAATGCTTAACCTCTGCAGACCATGGCACAGGCCCCAAGCTGGCCCCCAGCACCCAGGCTCAGTACATGCCTGCCCTCTTCACGACCTCCCAGACCAGCCCAGCCATCCACCCATCCTCTGCACACATCCCTCCCCAACCTCCCCTCAAACACTTCACCCAGGTGGGGCTTCCCAGGCAATCTCCAATCTACAGCTGACCTTGAACAACCCGGGTTTGAATTGTATAGGTGCATTTATACGTGGATTTTTTTCAGTCAAAGTTACACCAAGTGTGCCAGCCTCTCCTGACTCCCTTCCCACCTCCTCCTCCACTTCCCCCACCTCCTCCCCTACCTCCTCCAGCTCTTCCACCTCTTCAACCTCCTCCACCTCTTCCATCTCCTTCTCCACTTCCCCCACCTCCTCCTCTACCTCTTCCACCTCCTCCACCTCTTCCACCTCTTCAACCTTCTCCACCTCCTCCACCTCTTCCATCTCCTCCTCCACTTCCTCCACCTCCTCCCCTACCTCCTCCACCTCTTCAACCTCCTCCACCTCCTCCACCTCTTCCATCTCCTTCTCCACTTCCCCCACCTCCTCCTCTACCTCCTCCACCTCCTCCACCTCTTCCACCTCTTCAACCTTCTCCACCTCCTCCACCTCTTCCATCTCCTCCTCCACTTCCCCCACCTCCTCCTCTACCTCCTCCAGCTCTTCCACCTCTTCAACCTCCTCCACCTCTTCCATCTCCTTCTCCACTTCCCCCACCTCCTCCTCTACCTCCTCCACCTCCTCCACCTCTTCCACCTCTTCAACCTTCTCCACCTCCTCCACCTCTTCCATCTCCTCCTCCACTTCCTCCACCTCCTCCCCTACCTCCTCCAGCTCTTCCACCTCTTCAACCTCCTCCACCTCCTCTACCTCTTCCATCTCCTCCTCTACCTCCTCCACCTCCTTCTCCACCTCTTCTACGTCCTGCTCCTCCACCACCTCTTCCACCTCCTCCTCCACCTCCTCTTCCACCTCCTCTACCTCCTGCTCCACCTCCTGCTCTACTTCCTCCTCCACCTCCTCCACCTCCTCCTCCACCTGCCCCGAGACACCTCTTCTATGTCCTCCACCTCCTCCACCTCCTCCTCCACCAACTCTTCCACCTCCTCCTCCACCTCCTCCTCCACCTCCGCCACCTTGTCCTCTACTTCCCTCCTTCTCCACCTCTTCTACGTCCTCCACCTCCTCTACCTCCTGTACCACCTCCTCCTCCACCTCCTCCACCTCATCCTCTACCTCCTCCACCTACTCCTCCACCTCCTCTACCTCTTCTTCCACCTCCTCCACTTCTTCCACCTCCTCCACCTACTCCTGCACCTCCTTCACCTCCTCCTCCACCTCGTCCACCACCTCCTCCTCCACCTCCTCCACTTTGTCCTCCACCTCCTCCACCTTTTCCACCTCCTCCTCCACCTCCCCTTCCACCTCCTCCACCTCGTCCTTCACCTCCTCCTCCACCTCTTCTACTTCGTCCACCACCTCCTCCTCCACCTCTTCTACTTCATCCACCACCTCCTCCACCACCTCCTCCTCCACCTCCTCCTCCACTTCATCTACCTCCTCCACCACCTCCTCCTCCACCTCCTCTTCCACCTCCTTTACCTCCTCCTTCACCTCATCCTCCACCTGCGCCACCTCCTCCTCTCTCTCATCTACCTCCTCCACTACCTCCTTTTCCACCTCCTCCTTCACCTCCTCCTCCACCTCCTCCACCTCGTCCTCCACCTCTGCCACCTCTTCCTCCACCTCATCTACCTCCTCCTCCACCTCTTCTTTCACCTCCTCCTCCACCTCCTTTACCTCCTCCTCCACCTCCTCCACCTCGTCCTCCACCTCCGCCACCTCATCCTCCACCACATCTACCTCCTCCTCCACCTCCTTTAGCTCCTCCTCCATCTCCTCCACCTTATCCTCCACTTTCACCATCTCCTCCTCCCTCCTTGTCCTCCACCTCCTCCTCCACCTCCTCCACCCTCTTCCACCCCCTCCACCTTATCTTCCACCCCCTCCTCCACCTGGTCCTCCACCTCCTCTTTCACCTCCTCCTCCCTCTTCCACCTCCTCCAACTCCTCTTCCATCTCCTCCACCTCCTCCTTCTCTGCCACCCTGACACAGCAAAACTAAGTCCTCCTCTTCCTCCTCCTCCTCAGCCCCCTCAATGGGAAGATGACAAAGATGAAGATCTTTATGATGATCCAGTTCCACTTAATGCACAGTAAATATATTTTCTCTTCCTTATGATTTTCTTAACGATATTTTCTTTCCTCCAGCTTACTTTATGGTAAGAATACAGCGTATAACACATATACAAACGATGTATTAATCATCTATTTACGTTTCCAGTCAATATGAGGCTATTAGCAGTTACGTTTCGGGGGAGTCAAAAGTTATACGTGAATTTTCAACTGCAGAGGAAGTTGGTGCCCCTAACCCTGTACTGTTCAAGGGTCAGCTGCACAAAATGAGGATAAGACGTAGTACCCATTCCTCAGGGGTTACTGCTAGGCTTAAACGAGTTGATGTGAAACACTGTTAGAATTGCGTCTGGCAAAAAAAAATAAGCACTCATTAGTTCTTGTGATTGATCAAGTTACAGTCTCACATACAGATGACTGTCCCCACCCCACCAGCACTCACCAGAGGAGGCCCTTGGATCTAAACAGTATGGAAGCCACGCCTGCTCCCCTCACCTCACACAGGCCTGTGTACAAGGTGGGCTGAGTCCCCCTGGATTTCTGACTAACCATCTTTGGACCACCAGCAGGTAAACAACCCTCCCCTCCTGTGTCCCCCCAGTGCCTCAGCGGCATTAGTTTCCTATTGCTGCTGTAACAAATTGCCACAAACCTGGTGACTTATAGCAACACAAAGCTATTATCCCACATTCTGGAGGTGAGAGGTATAAATCAGTCTCACCGGGCTAAATTCTAGGGGTCGCAGGCCGGGCTCCTCCTGGGGGCCCCAGGGGGGAATCTGCTTCCCTGCCTTTCTGGGCTTCCCAAGGCCGCCTGCCTTCCTTGGCTCATAACTCTTTATTTTATTTATTTTTTTTTTGAGACAGAGCCTTGCTCTGTCGCCCAGGCTGGAGTGCAGTGGTGTGATCTCTGCTCACCGCAAGCTCCGCCTCCCAGGTTCAAGCCAATCTCCTGCCTCAGCCTCCCAAGTAGCTGGGACTACAGGCGCCGCCACCACACCCGGCTAGTTTTTTGTATTTTTAGTAGAGACGGGGTTTCACTGTGTTAGCCAGGATGGTCTTGATCTCCTGACCTCATGGTCCGACCGCCTTGGCCTCTCAAAGTGCTGGGATTACAGACGTGAGCCACCGTGCCCGGCCTCCTTGGCTCATAACTCTCTTCCTCTCATCATTCCAGTCACCACGTTCATCACCCACCTCCTACTACTGACTCAGATCTTCTGTCTCCCCCTTAGGAGAACCCCCGTGATTACACAGGGCCTGCCTACATAATCCAGGATAGTCTCCCTCTCTCATGATCCTTAACCGAATCACATCCATGAAGTCCCTTTTTGCCATGTGAGACACAAATTCACAGCTTCTAGGGATTAGGATGTGGGCTCCTCTGGGGGACGACAATTTCGCCTACCACATTGACCTAACCCATATTCAACCTATCCAGCTCTGCTAGCTCTTAGACATGGGGTTAGTCCCAATACCTGGTCCACAGTGGCCAAAACTGGAACTGAATATGACATTTCACATTTGCATCATAAAGATTCTCCAGATGCTGTGTGAAGGGCAGATTGAAAGGACAAGAGCAGAAGTGGAGAAGCCAGTTACGGGGCTACCAGAATAATCTGGGTAAGAGAGACACAGCGGGCAGAAGTCAGTATTTCTGAAGAAGAATCAGTGGGATGACAAGAGGCTATGTTTGGAAGGACCACTGGTGTCTGGTTGGAGGAACTGGGTGAATGGTGGTTCCACTCCTTGAAAACAGAGGGGAAGACACTTAATTTGGAGAGGAACTGAGCAACTTGGTTGGGGACATCCTGAATTTTAAGTGTCTATGACTTGCCCAAGTGCAGAGGTAAAGTCAGTAATGGGGGATGTCAGGAGGAGAGAGGTAACAGCTTCAGATGCAGAGACCTGTGTGAGTGACAGAAGTGGCATGTGGGGCAGAGAGAGGGGAGTCTGGGCCCAGGAATGTCCTCCCACTAACCAGCTGCAGTGAAGCTCCACTGGCCCCATCTCTCAGTGTCAGCCCTGCCCTTGCTGTGTCCACTGCCAGGGTGTCCCTTGCAGGGGCACTCACTGCACAATCATCATCCCCAGGGAGCATGGCCATTTCCCCTTGCTGCTCCGCTACACCTCTGTTTCGGGTGGCCCTGAGGATTCTCTGAGACTGGGCTACAGTCTCCACCGGGCTACCTCCACATAGACCACCTATGGAGGTCTGCCCCACAGTCTCATCTAGGGAGGTCTGTTTGCCCACCATTGAGTGGCCCTAGGGAGGTCTGTTTGCCCACCATTGAGTGGCAGCACCTGTCTCTTCCCTCTCTGCTATGTTTAACATGTCCCACAGCAACATGGAAACTTGCAGGTGTCTTTATTCTACACACTGTCCGCAGGAAATTTCAGACCCAATCTTCCAGACCAGAGGTCAACAAACTATGATCCCTGGAACAAATCTGGCCTGCTGCTTTTATAAACAAAGTTATACTGGAACACAGCTCTATCCATTCATTTACGAATGGTCTATGGCTGCCTCCACACTGTGACAGCAGAGTTGAGTAGTTGCCACAGAAGATCAGATGACCACAAAGCCTAAACACTGATTCTTCTGTACAGAAAAAGTTTGTCTATCTCTGGTATACACATTTTCCTCCCCCAGTGCTATCTTATGGCTCCTCCATCATGGTGGAAGACATGGAGGCCAAGGGGACAGATGGCCAATGTCCAGTCCTTATTCATTCAATCATGTAGAGTAGTACAGGGTGCTATAGTGCTATGTCCCTTCTTGGGGACCCAAGAAGCTTCTTCACCTCCAAATCTCTCCACCTGCTCAGAGTCCTTCCTCCCAGACTCAGATGGCTTTCTCCTTCCCCTTCCTTTCCACTCCCTGCTGGAGGGGAACTTCTCTCCCGTCATCTCCTCCATCCTGCCACCTTGGGACTGAAGAATAAAATCATTTTCAGGCCTCCTAGCTTTGCTCTCAGTATATAACAGAAAACTTCTGGAATATGATTCTTTTTGTCTTGCCACAAAGCTTGGTTTTCATGACTGGAGTCTCTCTTGAGACTGAAGAAAGTCAGTGCTGGGACTCAAAGCAGAGTAATGAGGTCTTTGTTCTAGATAGTACCTACTCTTCCCCCAAAGCAATGAACACCCTTGATTTAATGGGTGGGAGAGCTGCAGGGCAATATGATTTACAGAAAGAAAAAAAAATGGGTCAATTTAAATTTTCAAAACTACTTACTCTTGCAATAACTAGAGTGAGGTCCAAACAGTTTCCACCAGGCTAAGGAAAGAGAGATATAGCATGAAACTTGGAAAACTGGGTCAGGACTCAAGAGACAGCCAGCTGGAAATGGGCCCTGCTAATCAGTCTCTGAGACTGTGAGCTGCTCGCCTGGAGTTCTCCTGCTGATGGAGTTCATTTGGGTGGAAGAGGAGAGAAAGATGGCCATTGAAAGCTACGAATAAAAGTTAAGATTAGTTACTGGCAGAGGAAGCAGAGAGAAAAGTCTCAATTCAGCACATGAAGGAAAGAGGCTTTAGAGTGATAAGATGAGCTGCACCTAGGAACCCCCAGAGTCCACAGGTTCCAACAGCAAAAGCAAACAATGGGATCAAAAACCAGGTGACTAAAGGCTACCTGCAGAAATACAGAGGGACCCCAGGTCTCCAGACCCCCATGCCTCACACCAGCACTTACAGCACTAATATGCATTCTCAGGCAGAGGAAAAAATAATGCTGAACTCCCCAAAGAAATGAGCCATCAGCCTCTTCTGCTTTCAAACTGAGAAGTCATGTCCCAGAGCGAACACTCTTTATATTAGCCAAGATATGGCAGGAGAGGCAGCTCACCGATGCCCAGTCCAAGCATCCAAAGGTGAGGCCGCCAGCTGACATGCTCTGCCCACATCCAGACAGAGCTAGGCCACTCCCTCATTTGATGGGGAGGTCAGGGACATACAGGAACACATGCCAAGCACCGTTTAATCAACCGTATAAACGTTAAAGGACAACCAAGGGCCACCAGACTGTTAAGGAAAACCAAAACTATCAAAGATAAAGATTTAGAGCAATACACAGAAAAACTGACCCTGGAGGAAACTACAAAACTTATCTTACCTAATTCCAATTAGTACCCTCAGGTAGAAATGAAAAAAACATGCAACCAAAAGGTAAGACAAATACTAAGAAAAAGTGGCAGAAAATATAAATGAGAATTAAAAATACTGTATAAAATAACAAGTTGATCTCACCTGTTCTGTTGCAACCCTGTGCTAAAGTCTCCAGGAGGCTTAGAACCACCACTCACATCTTCAGCCAAACCAGGATGAAAGGTAACAACTAGCAACTAATGTCAATCCATGGTTGGGTCCAAGACTGACCAGGGGGCAACCTGTGTGGTCAGATTGTTTATACAAAATGTTCAGCATAATGGTCTGCAGTTTTTGTTATTGAACTCATCATGCATCCTGGTTCTAGATACCTGACCAAAGGGGTAGGAAAGACTCCTCCTCCAATGAGCCTGTTGCTCCCAAGGCCAAGAGTCTCGCCAACATCATGATTCACAATCTGAAGACAAAGTGCATCCCGTGTGACAGAGAAAGGCCTCTGGGAGCAGCACATGGGAAGGCTGGACCTCTCTGGTATTGGCCTGTGTGACCTTCCTCCTCCTGTCCTGCACCATTTCCCTTTCTGAAAGCCTTAGGGCCAGGCAAAGTGGCTCATGCCTGTAATCCCAACACTTTGGGAGGCCAAGGTGGGAGGGTTGCTTGAGGCCAGGAGTTTGAGACCAGCCTGGTCAACACAGCAAGAACCCATCTCTACAAAAAATTTAAAAATTAGCTGGGCATGCTCCTGAGTGCCTGTAGTCCCAACTACTCAGGAGGATCGCTTGAGCCTAGGAGTCTGAAGTTGTAGTGAAATGTGATCACACCACTGCACTCCAGCCTGGGTGACACAGCAAGACCCCAACTCTTAAAAAAAGGAAAGCCTCACCCAAGTATACCCTGGGGAGTCTCAGAGTCCTTTCAACTGTCCAACCCTGTGTCACTGATGTACTTAATGGGTACAATGTTCAGTATTTGGGTGATGGATACCCTAAAAGCCCTGACTTCACCACTATGCAATCTGTGCATGTAACAAAACTATACTTCCACCCCATAAATCTATACAACTGAAAGTAAATAAATAAAAATTAAAATTCAATAGGTGGTCCAGAAGATGGAATTAAAGAAATCTCCTGGATTATAAAGCAAAAAGCACAGCGGTGGGAACTGTGAGAGAGAAGTTAAGAGACCTGGATGATCAACATAGAAAGTCAACCTGGCCAGGCACAGTGGCTCACGGCTGTAATCCCAGCACTTTGGGAGGCCTAAGGTCAGATCAGGGCCATCCTGGCCAACATGGTGAAACCCCATCTCTACTAAAACACAAAAAATTAGCCAGGCGTGGTGGTGGGCACCTGTAGTCCCAGCTACTCAGGAGGCTGAGGCAGGGGAATACCTTGAACCCAGGAGGCGGAGGTTTCAGTGAACCGAGAGAGATTATGCCACTGAACTCCAGCCTGGCGACGGAGCGAGACTCTGTCTCAAACAACAACAACAACAACGAAGTCAGACACCTAACTAACAGGAGTTCCATGAAACAGAAACGAAAGCTGAGGAGATACTCAAGGAACAAACATTTCGGCATTAAAGAAAGAACACAGAGTAGCTCAGACCCATCACTAAGTTCTGCAAAATATCAGAAAATCAAAAACAAAGAGTAGACCCTAGCAGCTTCCAGAAGAGCAAGTTAGGTTACCAGCAAAAGAAGACGAACCCGACTAGCATTAGATGCTTCTTCAGTGATGTCAATTATGAAGACAATGGTGTGTTGCCACCAAAGAAGTAACAACAGAGAGTTGAAATATTTAACTCTGAGGAATAGGGAGGGCAGGAGATGAGGAGTAGGTTTTGCCTTTCATTTTGTACCTTTCCATACTGTCTGAATGTTTATTTCCATGAACATATACTGCTGTTATCATTATCATCATCATCACCATCATAAAGCACACATATATATGGTTTTATGCAGACACATACATATATATTTTAATACATATATGTATGTTTTATGGTGATGATGCTAACAGAAATATATGAAAACAATCAGTAATATATGAAAAGATCATATATGAAAAAGATAACAGAAGATATGAAAAGTACCGTATATAATATACATTATATGTAATATATATTACTATATGCACACACACATACACACACACATACAGCACTAGTATGTGTTCTCAGGCAGAAGAAAAAAATGCTGCACTCCCCAGAGAAATGAGCCATCGGCCTCTTCCGCTTTCAAGCAGAGCAGTCATACCCCAGAGCAGACACTCTTCATAATAGGCCAAGATAAGGCAGGAGAGGCAGCTCACCTATGCCTACGCCTAGCCCAAGCATCCAAAGGTGAGGCCGTCAGCTGACATGCTCTGCCCACATCGAGACATCAGATAGACCGAGAGAGAGAGAGAGAGAGAGAGAGACAGAGAGAGAGAGAGAGAGAGAGAGAGAGAGAGAGAGGGAGGGAAGGAGAGAGAGAGAGAGAGAGAGAGAGAGAGAGAGAGAGAGAGAGAGAGACAGAGACAGAGACAGAGACAGAGAGAGAGAGAAATGTGCTTTCAGTACCAGGGGAGCGTGTCACAGCAGGGCTCTTTCTCCACACAGACACAGTGCCTCTCTACTTCCTTAAACTCTCTTGGACGTCACCCCACTCACCAAGAGGCATGCATCAGGGCCACTGGGAGCAACCATAACTAGAACTTTTGAGTCACTGGATAGGTGCCTTCTCAGGGGGTTTCCAAGGTTTTTGTTTTCTCCTTTTTTTGTTGTTGTTGTTATTGATGATATGGCAATAAAGCCATAAAGGATCATGAAATGTATATATAATTATATGTACACTTTTTAAACACATTCTCTTTTTTCCAAAGAGAAAGCTGATCTTGGCGAGCAGCTACTGACTATGTTATGACAGACTCACAGCCCTGTCAACCTACTCGCGTTTCCTGGGTGTTACTTCCTCTTATTGAAGAGTCCGCTCTGGGGTGTCTCATACCCTCTCAAGGCACCAAAGACAGGGGCAGGCCCAGAGAGAGGACCTGGGTGTCACCAATGCTGGATTTAATGAATCGGCAGGTGCAAAGCAGATGCTATGTTCCTCTGCTTTTTTCTGACACTGGGTCAGAAATCAGTTTCTAAAAACATAGTATCCCTTTGTAAATGGTAGAAAAGAACTCGGGTATAATTGAAAAAAGATATGGTTTTTTTTTTAAATCAAGAGACTGATGAGGACATGCTCACTGTGGCTAAGTTGCTTATTAACATGTTAAGTAGGTAACATTATCATAATCCTTTCAAATTCTGCTGAGGGTTCCAAAAACGTCTTTCAAAATCACTATCCCTATTCACTATCAAAGCCATTATCTATAATTTCTCATTACAGATGAGAAGCCAGCACATCTCTTATAATTAGTTAACTTCGAGGTTTACTTTTCAAATAAAAATTTGCTTTTTCATGAAGTTCCACATGTTCTCTGTTTTCTCTGCAAAAGAGTGAGCTTAAACTTTATGGATTTATTTTAGAACAAATAACTTGAATGTTTATGTAATAATTATGTCATAGGCTCTAGTAGCTGGGATGCAAAAGAAGTAGTTTGTTTACATTTATTATACCCTAAATACTTGACTCACCAGCACCCCTTCCTCCCCCGCAAATGCCAGTGTTTTAACATCCTCCATTCCCGTGGGCTGCCTGCATCACCCTCCATCTCACTGTACCATGTCCTTCAGGTAAATTATGACACTTTTATCAGCAGTTGGAAGTGGAGCTAAGAGCAGTCCAAGCTTATAAATTGAAACTACAATTCCAGAACATGATATCAAAAATGGGGAGACATTGGTCAAAGTGTGCACGTGAGTTAAAAGATGAATCTGTACTGGGGTTCTAATGTACAGCCTGGCAAGTACAGTTAATAATACTGTCTTGTATACCTGAAGTCTGTTAAGGGAGTAGATTGTAAACGTTCACACACACACACAGAGGTAACTATGTCAGGTGATGGATATGTTAGCTCCATTGTGGGAATCATTACACAGGTATACTTACATCAAAACACCATACTGTATACCTTAGACATATACCTTAAATATGACAAACTTTTTGTCAATCATCACACCTCAGTAAAACTGGGGAAAGGCCGGGTGCGGTGGCTCACGCCTGTAATCCCAACATTTTGGGAGGCCGAGGTGGGCAGATCACAAGGTCAAGAGTTCGAGACCAGCCTGGCCAACATGGTGAAACCCCATCTCTACAAAAATACAAAAATTAGCTGAGCATGATGGCACCCAGCTACTCCGGAGGCTGAGACAGGAGAATCACTTGAACCGGGGAGGCAGAGGGTTGCAGTGAGCAGAGACCACACCGTTGCACTCCAGCTGGGGTGACAGAGTGAAACTCCGTCTCAAAAAAAAAAAACTGGGGAAAAAATTTTAAATGCCTAAATGCAGGAATAGAATTCAGGTAGGCCTGAAGCCCGGGCACACCAGGGGACAGTGGGCCTGGGAACCACACCTTAGATTCACCTGGCCTCCGGAGAGCAAGGCTGGGCTGCACCTGGCCAACACACAGGCAGGCATGTAGCCGGAGCTCCAGAAAAGCTCAGAGGAGCCACTGCGTATCCCACCTCCGCCACAAAGGCAGAGTAGGGTTCTCAAAGGCCCTGAGAGGACCCCATCCCCTCATCAGGCAGTGCTCCCAGCAGCACGTGCCTATGGGGAACCAAGGAGGGCGAGGTCCTGGGGACTTAGAGGAAGCCCTGTTCTAGCCTTTGCTGTCTGTCAACATCCCTCCTTCCATGACTGTCATCCTGAGAAGAGCTCTGTAATGACAAAAGAAAAAAAAAAAACACGTGGTTTAAACTCACTGTCAAACATGGAAACAACAGAGTCTGAAGAAACCATCCTAGGTTTTATTATAATTTCTTTACTCTTCAACAAAACTATCAGATACAGTACTTTTGACCTTCTCAAAATTCCAGTTCAAAATTCCCCCAAATAAAAAGGTGAAATACAAAGGAAAAAAATCTCTTTCACACACTCAAATTATGTAGACCCCGGCACAATGTTCAAGGTCCATTTCCTTTTGAAGAATTATTTTTAAAGGAACCAGGGCAGGGATTCTTCCTGTGGGGCTACAGAGTAGAAGATGGCAAGGAGGGGGCGGTGAAAGTATAAAGAAACCATTTGGCTTGAGCAAGAGGGATTGTGATCACAGCTGTCATTTAGTCTGGTGCACTAACAGAAAACACAGATTTAAACAGATTGTTAAAGAGGAAAGTGTAACCGCTAGAAGAATGGAGATGCACAGGAGAAAGTGGCTGGAGTTCATGAATACACATTTTTTAAAAGAAGACATACGAATGGCAAACAGGGATATGAACAAATGCTCAACATAACTACTCATCAGGAAAATACAAATATAACCACAATGAGATATCATCTCACACCTGTTAGAATGGCTATTCTCAAAAAGACAAAAGACAGCAAGTGTTGGCAAAGATATGGAGAAAGGGGAACAATTTCTTTGCTGGTGGGAAGGTAAGTTAGTACAGCCATTATGGAAAACAGTACCAAAGCTCCTTTAAAACTTAAAAATAGAACTGTCCCATGCAGCAATTCCACCTTTGGGTATATAACCAAAGGACATGAAACCAGTATGAATGAAGAGGTTATCTGCACTCCCATGTTCTAAAATGAATTCATAAATCCATATATATATACATACATACATACATAGGAGAGAATGGGAAAGCTCTTTCTACAGTAGAATAACAATTAATAAATGTAGAAGGAATGGGCCAGGCGCGGTGGCTCACGCCTGTAGAGATTCCCACGGGTCACTGCATCCCTTGTACATCAAGGTTTCTTTCATGGCAGATGCCACGTCATTTTTCTCTCCATGTATCAGAACGACAACTTATTCCTTGCATGACAACGGAGTGGAAATGCAGGGAGACCTCAATGACATTTTACCCAGCTGACAAGGAAGAGACAAACTGCCTTGTCCCAGGAGTCTATGAAACTAGAAAAACAGCCGGGAGCGGTGGCTCACACCTCTAAGTCCACCACTTTGGGAGGCCGAGGAGGGCAGATCACGAGGTCAGGAGATGGAGACCATCCTGGCTAACATGGTGAAACCCCGTCTCTACTAAAACTACAAAATAATTAGCCAGGCGTGGTGGCGGGTGACTGTAGTCCCAGCTACTCGGGAGGCTGAGGCAGGAGAATGGCGTGAACCCAGGAGGCAGAGCTTGCAGTGAGCAGAGATCGTGCCACTGCACTTCAGCCTGGGTGACAGAGCGAGACTCCGTCTCAAAAATAATAATAATAATAATAAAATAAATAATGTAGAAGGAGTGGAAACAGAAAGTAATGACTTGGCAACCATCATAGAGGAGGCTGGTTCAGACGGCAATCATCAACAGATGTGAAGTTGAAAGATAGAAGTTTGACCAGAAACAGGATACTGGCATAATCTGAGACTTCCTCACACAAACTATAATCAAAGGGGAAATGGTTAATTTAAAATAACAACACCTGGCGGACAGCAATATCATTAAGTGATCAAGGTGAATATCACCAATGCCTCCGATGCGATGCATTGAGAAAAGCAGGGCATCATCTTTGGGATTGTCCTGCCAAGAATGCATGAGCTGAGTCTGGCCATGAGGATAAATCAGATGGATCCAGGTTCAGGGTCATCCTACAGAATGCAAAGCCTGTGCCCTTCAAAACTGTGGAAAATGTGACACAGAGAGGAAGGCTGAGGAGAATGAAGGCACACGAGAAGTGCTCATGCTCCTGGGTAGGACCCTGGGCCAGAAAGGAAAAAGAAACACTATTTGGGCAGGTGATGAAATTGGAATGGGGTCTACAGATTGGGTAACAATATTCTTCCAATGTCGATTTCCTAATTTGGAGAGGCTTAGGATGAGTACATAAAGAGCATCCATGAGCGGTGAGAATATACACTGAGTTTTTGGGGGGTAAAGCAGCGTCACATCCACAACTTTCTCCCAAAACACTGAGAAAAAACTAATGATAATTGAGATCTTTTTTACCTTGAGAAAGAGAATGTGCACAAGCTCAAGCCATGGGGTGCATGCAATAAAATGTTTACAACTCGGGAATTTAAAAGAAGAGACACAGGAATTCTTGGTTCTGTGGTGTAACTTTTCTATAAGTTAGAAATTATTTCAAAACATTTCCAGAAAACAATATTAAGAGAGAGTTTCATTGTTTTTCGGCAAAGAATTTGGCTATGAGCATTCCAGTGCACCATATCTTCAAATAACTAGACTTTTTACCTGATGCCCAAGGGAGGGTTCTGTGTGCGTGTGTGTTTTCTCGTTGGGGTTTTTTTTTTTTTTTTTTGGTGTTTTTTGTTTTGTCTTGTTTTTGAGATAGGGTGTCTCTCTGTCACCCGGACTGGAGTGCAGCGGTGCAATCTCAGCTCGCTGTAGTCTCAACCTCCCAGACTCAGGTGATCCTCCCACCTCCGCCTCCCGAGTAGCTGGAGCTACAGCCGTGTGCCACCATGTCCAGCTAATTTTTTGTATTTTCAGTAGAAATGGGCCATGTTGTCCAGGCTGGTCTTCAACTCCTGGCTCATGTGATCCACCCACATCAGCCTCCTAAACTGCAGGGATTACAGGCGTGAGCCACCACACTCTGTCAGGTTTTTTTTGTTTTTTTTTTTCTTGAGGCGTAGTCTCGCTCTGTCGCCCAGGCTGGAGCGCAGTGGCCAGATCTCAGCTCACTGCAAGCTCCGCCTCCCGGGTTCACGTCATTCTCCTGCCTCAGCCTCCTGAGTAGCTGGGACTACAGGCGCCCGCCACCGCGCCCGGCTAATTTTTTGTATTTTTAGTAGAGACGGGGTTTCACCATGGTCTCGATCTCCTGACCTTGTGATCCGCCCGCCTCGGCCTCCCAAAGTGCTGGGATTACAGGCGTGAGCCACCGCGCCCGGCCTTTTTTTTTTTTTTTTTTTTTCTTATCTTTAAAATCCAAAGACTTGGCAGTGGCTCACGCCTGTAATCCCAGCACTTTGGGAGGCCGAGGTGGGCGGATCATGAGGTCAGGAGATCAAGACCGTCCTGGCTAACACGGTGAAACCCCGTCTCTACCAAAAATACAAATTAGCCGGGCGTGGTGGCGGCGCCTGTAGTCCCAGCTACTCGGCAGGCTGAGGCAGGAGAATGGCGTAAACCCGGAAGGCGGAGCTTGCAGTGAGCCAAGATCGCGCCACTGCACTCCAGCTTGGGCAACAGAGCAAGACTCTGTCTCAAAAAAAAAAAAAAAAAGAAAAAAAAATCGAAAGACTTGGAACCAACCCAAATGTACATCAATGATAGACTGGATTAAGAAAATACGGCACATATACACCATGGAATACTATGCAGCCATAAAAAAGAATGAGTTCGTGTCCTTTGTAGGGACATGGATGCAGCTGGAAACCATCATTCTCAGCAAAGTATCGCTGGGACAAAAAATCAAACACCACATGTTCTCACTCATAGGCGGGAAGTGAACAATGAGATCACTTGGACACAGGGAGGGGAACATCACACACTGGGGCCTGTGGTGGGGTTGGGGGAGTGGGGAGGGATAGCATTAGGAGATACACCTAATGTAAATGACGAGTTAATGGGTGCAGCACACCAACATGGCACATGTGTATACATATGTAACAAACCTGCACGTTGTGCACATGTACCCTAGAACTTAAAGTATAATAAATAAATAAATAAATAAAATTCATTATTTTACAGGGAAATATGTCAATGCTGACTATTCTCCATTGATTTCTCCCAGTTACACAATGCATCCTTTCAAATCTTCTTTTATTTTAGGAAAGTTTTCTTGCATTATAGTTCTAAATATTTATGCTATTCTATTGCTTTGTTTTTCTGTCCCTGGACACTAATTATACATATATTGGACCTCCTTTGCCTGTGTCCTACATTCCTTTAATTCACTTTATTCCCTTCTTTTTTTATTATTTTTCTCCTTTTCATCCTCTATTTTTATTTCCATGCTTCCTAAGAATATTTGCTCCTGTGTTCCTTCTAATTTAGTCTTCATTTTTGAAACTCATTTTTTGCAAACTCTTTTCTGACATCTTTCTGTTCTCCTTTCATAATTTCCTGTTATCTAGCCATATCTTTTGTAGTTTTTACAATTTCTGATTCAGGATGGGAGCAGTCATTCGTGCCTATAATCCCAGCACTTTGGGAGGCCAAGGTGGGTTGACTACCTGAGGTCAGGAGTTGGAGACCAGCCTGGCTAACATAGCAAAACCACATCTCTACTAAAAACACAAAAATTAGCTGGGTGTGGTGGAATGCACCTGAAATCCCACTACTTGGGAGGCTGAGGCTGAGGCAGGAGAATCACTTGAACCCGGGAGGCAGAGGATGCAGTCAGCCAAGATCAACAGCCTGAGCAACACAGTGAGACTCTGCCTCAGAAATAAATAAAAATAAATAAATAAGTAAAATAAAGTTTCTGATTCATACTACTCTTATGAAACTTTATTTTCTTTTAGCTTATATTGAAATATTAATTTATAATTTTTCTGGTGTGCTCTCATTTTCAGTAGTACCACTATGTTCATTTTCATCACGTTTTCATTGAATAAATGTTGCATGAAGTGGGATCGTATTCCTTTTTTGCTGTCCATGATTAAATGAGGAGGAAGTTCCTAATAGAACAGGAAAGTTCCTAATGAAGGGATGGACTAGAATAGCTTTCCCACTTGGCTCTACTGATCTGTGAAAGACTCAAAATATGAATTCTCCATGTATCCACTTGTTTCCCAGCATCAAGTCCAGAACCTTTGTAAAGCTCAGAAAGATCTCTTGCCTTTAGTCCTTTGCTCCGGCTCTAGAACTTCTAAGTCTTTCTTTTCCAAGGCTATAAGCTCTCAGCTTTTGATGCTATCTTTCACTGTTAAAGCAGTTTTTGAGATCTTTTTCCTTGGGGGTCCCCCTCCACACCTCCACCCTCTGAACTTATTTTCTCTTGCCATCTGTCTTCTGCTCAACTTGGTGTATGTTTCCAGTAATTTCTGCTCAAGGTGAGGTGCTGTCCTTCTAGAAGGGAGGACTTACTGTACGTTTCTAAGATTCTCCAAGGCCTGTGCCACCACATTGATGCTGATTCTCCCACATCCACACACACTTGGTTGCTCTCACCTGTCGCCAGAAGCCTGGGAGTCCCTTTCCAGTTTTGCCAGTTGCTCTCAGGTCTGTCCACCAGACTTCCATCCTACTTTTGGGGGTGAGCAGCTCATGGTAGTTTTTGGGTTCCACCACCTGTCAATAGTTCCTTTCATTTCCCATCACTCCCCTGAGGCCACTGCGGCTCTTCTCCAGGTCCTTCTGATGCTGGTGGTTTGGGCACACCCACCCAGTCCTGGGAATGGGGGAGGGGAGAGAGTCCCCATCACTTTTGTTGACACATCCTCTTTGGGCTTTATCTATGGCTGTCTTGCTGACTGGTTTAGCTTCCAGGAGTTGTTCAGGGGAGATTGAAAAACTACTTTGCCACCATGAATACATCCCCATAAAACATATTCTGAAGGGCATAAAATAAGGAACAAAGAAATGAAGAGACATACTCTGTTTCTGAATTGGAAGATTTAATATGATAAAACTGTCAGTACTCCCAAAATTCATGCATTATATTAAAAGTTTTTAAATTTCCTATCTGGCAAGACACCAAAAATTAAGCAAAATGAGAAAATATTTGCAACACATAATAAAGTATCCATGGAAATCCAGATCCAAAGAAATATCTTTCTGCCTCTATTAAATTAATAAAAATGCTCAGCATTGCTAATATCCCACGCTGCAAGAGGACAGGAAAAGGGGCACACACTGTACGTTTCTGTGGGTGGATGTGCCTACATTCTTCTGTGAAAATTAATCCAGAAATAGCTAACAAAACTCCCAATTTGAATACTCGTTGACTAACAATTCCACTTTGGGGAGTCTATCCTCAAAATAAAAAAGCAGTGGCATCTCAGGCTGGACAAGCAGCATTGTCTGTAGACACATAGAACCAGCAGAGATTATTCCCAGCAGGAGAATAACTGAATAACTTGTAATAATTCACACTTTGGACTATTCCACGGCCATTAAAAATAATGTGTTAGAAAAATAATAATAATGAGTTATGGCTGGGAATATTCGTTGTACATTAAATTTTCAAAAGAAGTTACAGAGTAATATGGGTGATATAATGTCATTTTTGTAAATTGTTTTTAAAAAGAAAAGAAACATTTTCCATACACATATATATACATTCTAATACATTTTATGATTGTAAAGGAAAGCGTGGAAGGACTACATTAAACAACACTGGTAATACCGGTGGTGTATGGGTAGAGAATTGGGGTAGACAAAGCTATATATTGTATGTGTGTGTGTGTATGTATGTGTGTGTGTGTGTGTGTATATATATATATATATATATTTTTTTTTTTTTTTTTTTTTTTGAGATGGAGTTTCACTCTTGTCCTCCAGGCTGGAGTGCAAAGGCATGATCTTGGCTCACTGCAACCTCCGCCTCCTGGGCTCAAGTGATTCTCCTGCTTCAGCCTCTCAAGTAGCTGGGATTACAGGCACTCACCATTACACTTGGCTAATTTTTGTATTTTTAGTAGAGACAGGGTTTCGCCATGTTGGCCAGGCTGGTCTCCAACTCCTGACCTCAGGTGATCCACCCGCCTCAGTCTCCCAAAGTGTTGGGATTACAGGCGTGAGCCACCATGCCCAGCCACTTTTTTATTTTCAGTTATTTTTACTTTTTATATATTACTTTCAGAGTATAAAAAAAAATCCAGTGGAGTTGCTTTTTAAAGGAAAAATACACACACACACACACACACACACACACAGAGAGTCAGCTCACAATGGCTGTCTTTATCAACATATGTAACTGGTAATGTGGATAACTCACAATGTACCTGTTTGCCCCTGAGTTCTGGGCATTGATAAAATCTCCAAGAGAAATAACAAACTACTCTATTAAAGGATAACTATTCAAGACCTCCATCCAGCTCTCTCAGTCTTCTAAACTATGAACACAGCTCATTACCTCTCAAAATGGGCAGGACGTCTATCCACAAGGGAACTGATCCACCTGCTGACTCACTGGCTGGCACAGCCCAGCACAAGAAAACCATCTGCAGGGTACTCTAACAACGGAAACTGCACAGCTCTGTGTTCATCACAGAGCTCCGGCCAGGCCTGCCACCCACTCCTGTCTCCAACCTTGCCGAGTCCTCCCTTTCAACCTTAAACTTCCTCAACTCGGCCCAATGGAATGGCTCCTTAAATTTCTCTTGTATCTTCACCTTTCCAGGCATGTTTTATGCTTTTCCTAATAAACAGAGAGCCTCCTTGCTGAAGTGGACCCCTTTACCAGCATGCTTTATTTCACCCCCTTCTGCCTAATGGTTAGCAGGAGTTTGGCCTCTAAAAAGTCAGAGCAACTAAGTTCAAAGCTACTTCGTAGCTGAGTGACCTTGGGTAAGTCACTCATCCCTCTTCCCATCAGTTTACTCAGCAGAAGCACCAAGATTTCCTAAGGCTTTGGCTCAGAACAGAGTCAGGCTCAGTTCTGCTGTGTTCCACTGGCTAAGGCAAATCAGAGGCCCAGTCCAAACTCAAGCAGAGGGAACCACACAAAACCCTGAACACCAGCAGGCAGAGGCCACCAGAGTAATGGGCTATTACACACACAGTAAGTGCTCACTAAGCATGGGCTGTCTGTCTTAGCTAACAATTTTGTTTCTTAAATCTAGGAGAGTTGTTTTTACAATGGGTTTTCACCATGTGCAAACCAAAGAGAGGGCCTAGAAAGCCATATGTTGCTAAAGAGCACATAGGTCTCATTTTAGAAGATTTAGAGAAACCAGAGGGAAGCCTTAAGCCCCACAGTGTGGATTTCTGTATGAAGCCAGCCCAGCTGCCATTCTTTTTTTTTTTTTTTTTTTTTGAGACGGAGTCTCGCTCTGTCACCCAGGCTGGAATGCAGTGGCCGGATCTCAGCTCACTGCAAGCTCCGCCTCCCGGGTTTACGCCATTCTCCTGCCTCAGCCTCCCAAGTAGCTGGGACTACAGGCGCCCGCCACCTCGCCCAGCTAGTTTTTTGTATTTTTTTTAGTAGAGACGGAGTTTCACCGTGTTAGCCAGGATGGTCTCAATCTCCTGACCTCGCGATCCGCCCGTCTCCCAAAGTGCTGAGATTACAGGCTTGAGCCACCGCGCCCGGCCCCGGCTGCCATTCTTAAATGAAGAACAACCTTGGCAAGGCAGCTGCACCAATCTCAGCAGGCAGGCATATATATGGCAATGGGTCAGCGTTTCCCACTCACAACCATGTTAACATGCAAACCTGTCTCAATACACCAGGAACCAATCATCATTTCTGCAAAGGGTTGCAGACAACAGGTGAAAAATGGTATACACTGTAGCGTACTGAAAGAACTTTCAAGGTGCTTGCAGCAAAGTAAGTTTGAAGACAGAAAAGAAGTCCATGAAAAAATAGGCGGGTGGGAGATGGAGGACCCAGGACAGAAGTCATCTTATAATCTCCAAAATGTAAGCAGAGTGTGCTGTGTTCATTGTTGATCTCCAGAGCCTAGAGGAATGTCCATATGTAGGAGAACTGTATGGAATTACTCTGAATCATAAGAAGTTAGAACAGGTTATAGGCCGGGCACAGTGGCTCAAGCTTGTAATCTCAGTGCTTTGGGAGGCCGAGGCAGGAGCATCCCTTGTATCCAGCCTGGGCAACATAATGAGACCCCATCTCTTAAAAAAAAAAAAAAAAAAAAAAAGTTTTTAATATTAGCCAGGCATGGTGGTACACACCTGCAGTCCTAGCTACTTGCGAGGCAGAGGCAGGAGGATCGCTGCAGCCCAGGAGTTCCAGGGTGCAGTGAGCTATGACAGTGCCACTGCACTCCAGCCTGGGCAGAACAGTGAGATCCTGCCTCTTAAGGCAAAAAAAGAAAAATAGGTTAGAGATGTTGAAGAGAATAACACTGCAAATGCAAACTGAATTAACTGTTTACACATTTATTTAACTCTTTAAACTAAAATGTAGGGGATGTGCACTTTTCACATAAATAAGCTTTTCTACTGCGTCCAATTAATGTTTTCCCCTTTAGGTTTGTTATTAAGAGGCAGTTCTCTCTCCACACCCTTGGGAACCCAAGGCTAAAGCAGGAAGGGGGGGCCTCAGGGAGGAGCCAGCAAGTGGAGCTAATTCACCAGTCTGCCACCTGTAGGCTGGTTCCAGCAGACTTTAACCTCAATGCCCGCTAGACAGACATGAAAACAATGCATATTAAATAATGGTAAAAACTCAGCAACAGATGTGTGAAAACTATATAGAGAGGGGCATTTAAATCATGGCTCCCGTGTGCTTGCCTCCAACCTCCTCTCTTTTATTTGAACACTCCCAGCTGTGACCACACAGTCTGTTGTTCCTATTCAGCTCTCCAAGGCTCACCCTTGATCTGAAATAAGCTTTGAAAGTTAATACCCCCATTAGGATGAACAACCACACCTGTATCGATCGAGGCGTTCCAGAGGCAATTTTGCTCAGATCTTATGGTAAAAGCCATGCAATGAACTTAAAGAACAAAGACTATTATGAAAAAACAAATAAGCAAGGCTGGACGAGTTTTTTCAAATTTTAAAACTCAAGAACAAATAGCAAACATTAGTTATAAAGGACTGGTTTGGATTTCTGTAGATGGAATTAAAACATACTGAGTTTACAAGCCTATGCGATGTATTTCAGCACGATACACCAAATGCAGTTACAGATGTCAAGAGTTCTCAGAACAAGTGCCTCTCTTCATAAATATCTGCTCTGCATATGTATCTCTCCCATTCCCATAACGTCCATTCTTTTTAATATAGGGAAAAAAACAACTTGCATCAAAATGCTACAAAATGCCAAAAATTAACTCTTGGGGACAGTCACTTTAATAGAGATGTCCTGGTGTCTTTCTCTTACGGAGATTTGTTCATCACTGGCTTCTCTGATTTGGTGGTTAAGAGTCTGAAAATCGGTCATCCTTAAGGTCTGGAGCTCAGAAAGCAGCCACGGCCCCCGCACCGTGCCCGCCCCCCGCCCCCCGCCCCCCGCCCCCCTCCCCCAGGCCCCTGCCCCAGGATGCCGGATGCGGGTCGCCTGCCCAGTCCCGCTGCCCACAAACCACGCTGTTCTGGGCGGACACGGGAAACCAGAAGTCCCCGAAGCCAAGTCGACGAGTGACCACAGGGGTTGGCCGGTCCCCGATAGCCGGACTGACCCAAAACCCGACGGAACGCGCCCCGCGCCCACCCCGGGCCAGGGCAGCCGCGAAGGCAAGAGGCGCGCACACACGCTGCTCTGCTCCGGGTTCGGATTCCACCTCCTTGCCTCGGCCTCCGCCGCTCGGCTGGCGAGGTCGTGTCCCCGGCGCGCGCGGTCCCCGGCGCTCCCTCCGGCCGCCGTGGGCTCGGAGGACGGCGGGCGCCTGGCTGCTGTTTCCTCTAAGAAAAGTAACTCCGGGAATCAGCGCAATAGGAGCGGGAACGCGATGCTCTGAGAGCCGCGAGCCGGGCCCTGTAGTTATTCTGCTCGGAGTTTCGAACTGCGCCCCGCGCTGCAGCTGCTCGGCCCCGGCGTTGGCACCCGGAACTTGCCGCCCGCGGTGGCGTCCCGGCGGCTGCAGCGCCTCGTTCCCCCGGCCCGCGCAGTACCCGGAGCCCGTCCCCGTCTGGCCGCGGACACTCACCGAGAAGCCTGCCCAGAAGGGGCAGGAGTGGCGGACGCGGGCCGAGGTGGTGAGCGCCAGCGCGGCGAAGCTGACTGCCACGATGAGGCATCCGAGCGCCATCTGCGTGGCCCCGAGCGCCAGCACGATGCGGGAGCGGCCCGGGCACTCGCGCAGGCGGGACAGGCTGCCGGGCAGCGCGGCGGGACGCGGCGCTCTGGAGCCGCCGGCCGGAGGCATCGCGCCGGGCGCCCGCACGCCTCGCCCGCTCTCGCCCGGCCCGGCGCGCGCCGCCGCCGCCGCCTCTCCTCACAGAGGGTCCGAGGCAAGTTGCGCCGGGTGCGGGGACGGCCTCCCAGCCGGCTACGGGGGCCGCGGCGGCCGCGCGCCGGGAGCGGGCCGGGCCGGGCTGGGAGCCGGGAGCCCGCAGCCCCCGCCGGTGCCCGCGCCCATGCCGCCGCCGCCGCCGCGCCGCCCGCCCGCCGGCCGCGCCGCGCCTCGCTGCGCCCTCCCCCGCCCGCCCCGCGCGCTCCCCGGCCCGAGCGCGGGCGCGAGCCGCCGCTGCTGCCGTACCGGGCGCGAGCCGCTGCCGTCCCCGGGCGCGAGCCCCGCCGCCGTGCGATGGGCCCCAGCTGGGGCCGGAGCGGGAGCCGGGAGCCGGGCAGGAAAGGCGCAGGTGCGGTCCTCGCGGCCCAGCCTCCGCGCTCACGCCTAGCGCCCTGGCTGTAGCGGGTCTGCGGAAGGAGAGCGGGGGCGGCAGCGCATCAAGGACAAGGGCACCAGCCTCCGCGGCAGAGCCCTAGGTCGGCGGCGCGGAGGGGCCCGGGAGCCGGGCGGCGGGCCGGCCGAGCCCTCAGAGCCTGGGGCCGGCTCGGGATGGGCGCGCGGGGCGCTGAGGACGGGGAGACGGGCTGGGAGCAGACAGGAGGGGAATTCCTAGCGCTGGGCCGCAGGTGTGGCGGACAGGAGCGTCTCTCGAATGCAGAAATCCAAGATCCAAGATGCCGCTTTTCTGCAGTTGGAGAATCCCAAGCCATCCGCGGAGAACTCAGCTCCGGAGGACATTGAGAACATTGCCAGGATATATACGATGTCTCTTACCCACCTTTGGTTTGCATGCTTTTGATACAAGTTAAAAGTTTGGGCTTTAAAAAAAACTGCACAAAACGAATTTAAATGCGCAATATCATTAATAACCGATTAAACCATCTCCACTCCCTCTTGCCAGCATAGAGTTTAAAATATCTAAGTACTGGCCCCTTTGGAATACCAGGAAAACCTGCAGGTTTTGATTGCCATAATTCCTTTGTGGCCCTGTCGATGAGCCACCTTTAAGACTCTGCTTGTGTTGAAAAGGGCTGCATTGACAGATTAAGAGATCCACCAGCGTTAGGGAGTCTGAAGGGAACAGACATGAAAAGGCAAAGTTCAGAGTAATAAAGGGAAACGGCCGGTCATTTCCTGAGACCATTCTTCCGTGGCTTTCTGGCAGACCTTACTGTTGGATGAGAAACGCTGGAGAGTGTCGTCCCAAAATATCTCAGTTGCTGGTGCTTGAAATTTCACCGTTAGAGATATTGATTCCTTTGGGGCTTGACGATCCTCTATTAAAATGCAAATTCCCCTTGAAGGGGCTATAGCTCAATCCTTTATCAGCCAACACCTTAGCAGGGATGGGATTTATTTTCCAATTTAACGAGATGGCCAAGGGATGAACAGGGGGTAGGGAATTCCACAGATAAAGTGGCTGATCTCAAAATGCTGGCCCGTGGCCAAACGCTGCCTTCTCCCCCCAGTTCTTATCTGTAACAGGACTAAGCCTCTGGCCAGCATTGTTTAGAGCACTCCAGTGCAAATTCCAATTTCCTGGAGATATTTTCTGCCTAGAAGTTCGTAGTGCAGCACTTTTTAAGAGCTTGAAACAATACAAGGCATGACCCTGGAGTGGCAGGAAGTTAAGTTCGCATTGTGATCATCTCCCCCATTCATTCATTCATTTATCCATTCATTCATTCCTCCAACAAAAGTTAATAAAGAGCTCTCTAATCAAAAGGCTTTTTTTTTTTTTTACGTTCTTAGGGTACATCAGTGAACAAAACAGACAAAAATCCCTGCTTTTAAGGGACTCAGAGAGAAACAGACAATAGCCTAACAAATTAGTGAATTACATTATATTGACATTGTATGCTATTCAAAAAGTAGTATACACCCACTATGTGCCAGGCACTGAAGATCAAAGAATGAGTTGCAAGTCCCCTGTGCTCAGGGAACTTTCGGTCTACTGGGAAGACTGGGGGCACACTGGGTTCAGTGTTATGGAGAATACTACACAGTTCCCCCCCAATCCCCCCCACCCCCGCCAGAAAAAAAGAATCAGATGATAAGGAGATTTGAAAAGAGCTTTCTGACCACAATACCAAAAAATGGGTTGAGGGGTGCCCAAGTGAAAGAATGTTCCGAGGGTGTTACTGTCTGCTGGCAAGAGGTGATAGTGTTTTGGATTAAGGTAGGGATAGTGGAGAAGTTGAGAACTGGGTGTGTTTGGGAGATGTTTAGGAGGTGTCAGTGATGAATTAAATAGAGAGGGGAGCCAGTTGGTGACCTCCAGTGATCTCCCATTTATGATTGAGAGATGCTTCCAAAATATATGTGAATTGATTTGTTTTATTTATTTATTTTGAAAGGTATGGAAAGAAAGCTCCAAGCAGCACAGCAGGAGATTTTGGTGAAGGTGGGTTAGGAGAGGGATCTACGTTCGCTGTAAAATTTCGTTTGCGTCTAGAGAAAGAGACTGATCTAGAAATTAAAATTACTTCTCATTTCTGTTGATAAAAAAGCAGTTCTATTGAGAAAAGAAAAACTTAAGACAAATTTAACAGAGTTTACTTAAACAATGAACAATTCATGAATAAGGCAGCCTTCAGGATCATAAGAGGTTCAGAGAACTCCACTCCGCCATGTGGGCAGTATAGACAGAAAAAGATTGAAGAAAGTAGAAATGAGGAACAAAATGCAGGTTAGTTGTTTCAAAGTTACTTTCCTTGTAATGGTTAAAACAGGGAACTTCCTTATCATGTCTGCTGAAACTGGCCTTTTTGGACATTTATCTATTCTCTCTCTTCTCTCTCTTTCTCTCTCTCTCTCTGTCTTTCCCCCACCCCTCTTCCTCTCCTTCTCCTGATTTCTCATAAAGTCAACTAAACAACTGAGTTTCAGCTTGGTGGATTAGGACTTTAGCATGATTGACTCCATTTTAATTTGTTCTGTCGGTGGGTGCTCTGTCCAAATCAATGGCCTCCTAAAAATTTTATTTCATACTATGTTTTACAGAATTTTTTAATCCTGTTGTATTAAATGTAACAGCCAAAGTTACCTTGATGAACACTTGTAATTTGGAGATATAAATAGGGAGATAAAAGTAGTTAAATTGAGTTGTTTTCATGGGAGTGAATCATAAAGAAAGAAAGGAAAGAAGAATGAAAGGGAAGGGAGGAAAAGAACAGAAAGAAGGGAAGGAGAAAAGGAGGGACAGAGGGTGCTGGCCTGAGCTTAGCCTCCCTGGTACTGATCAGGATAACTCATTGACTCTCTTTGATCTTCAGTGTTTGTCTCCTGTAAAAGCATTATAATAATACACGTCCTAGTGTTATGGAAGATGCTTGGAGACCCCTGGAACCAAGTTACGGCTTTTCTTCTCCCTAGATCAGATGGGACTAATAGACAAAACCATCGTTCTTTTGGGTTTTTTGTTTGTTTGTTTGTTTGTTTTTAAGATAGAGTCTCACTCTGTCATCAGGCTGGAGTAGAGTAGCATGGTCTCAGCTCACTGCAACCTTTGCCTCCTGGGTTCAAGTGATTCTCCTGCCTCAGCCTCCTGAGTAGCTGGGACTACAGGTGCCCACCACCGTGCCCAGCTAATTTTTGTATTTTTAGTAGAGACAGGATTTCACCATGTTGGCCAGGATGGTCTAGATCTCTTGACTTAGTGATCCGCCCGCCTTGGCCTCCCGAATTGCTAGGATTACAGACGTGAGCCACCACACCCGGCCAAGACCATTGTTCTTAAGGAGAGCACAACAAGGTGGCTGAGCTTCTTGCTGAAAGACGGGTTTCAGGGCTGCTTGCACCAGGGGAGACGAGGAAAACTTACAAATGCCTCGCTCACCACATGCTTGTTTCAGATTCCTGCTCTTTTTGACCTGTACCTCTCTATACATAAATGGATGAGAAAGAATCTAGACCCTTGGCAGCCTCTCTAACGCAGCAGAGAGTTGTACTTGGATCTCACAATTTCTGCCCCTGGAAGAGTAACAGGGGAGAAACTCTACTTCTAGGAATGGCAGACAAGCTACTTCTACTAAAGACAACTTAGAAACCAGGGGGAATATTTTTTAAGTATCTCCTTAAAAGTATCAAAGATTATGGAGATAATGAGGGAACAGTAGGCCTAGATCCAATAGGAGAAGGAATGCGGAGAGGTGTGTGCAGCACGTGGGCTGCCTTTCTAGCTTTGGCAGCTGCACACAGAATCAGAAAGATGAATTTGAGTTCAGGAGTCTCCAAGGGTGGGGACCCAGTAAACCAGTCCCCTGCCTTGTGACAGAACCCCAAATGGCTGCACCCCTGGAGCAGGAAATAAGTCAAACTTCCCTCTTTTTGTAGGTACCCAGAAACCCCAATCCTGTCTTGCTCAAGCACCTAGGAGCTAGCAAAAGCAATAGAAAATTCTCTCTAAGGAAAGATGTTTTCATTCTAGGCCTCCAATTATTTCTATGAATAGCATTTTTAAAACTCACTTTCCCTTAACTTCCTCAACATGATAAAGGACATTTATGTAAGTCCCACTGCTGACATCATAATCAATGGTGAGAGACTGAAAGCTTCTTCCCAAGATCAGGAATTTGACATGTGGTGAATGTCCACATTCACCATCACTGTTCAACATTTTATTGGAAGTTCAGCCAGAACAATTAGACAAGAAAAGGAAATAAAGGACATCCAAATTGTAAAAGAAGAAGCAAAACTATCTCTATCTGCAAATGACATGAATTGATACATAGAAAATCTCAAAGAATTCACAAGAAAGCTACTAGAACTAATAAATTCAGCAAAGTTACCAGGTACAAAATCAACACATAGAAATTGGTTGTGTTTCTGTACACCAATAATGAACAATCTGAAAAGGAAAACAATAAGACAATTACAATAATATCTAAAAGAATAGGCCGGGCGCGGTGGCTCAAGCCTGTAATCCCAGCACTTTGGGAGGCCGAGGCGGGCGGATCACGAGGTCAGGAGATCAAGACCATCCTGGCTAACATGGTGAAACCCCGTCTCTACTAAAAAAATACAAAAAACTAGCCGGGCGAGGTGGCGGGCGCCTGTAGTCCCAGCTACTCGGGAGGCTGAGGCAGGAGAATGGTGTAAACCCGGGAGGCGGAGCTTGCAGTGAGCTGTGATCCGGCCACTGCACTCCAGCCTGGGCGACAGAGCGAGACTCCGTCTCAAAAAAAAAAAAAAAAAAAAAAAAAAAAGAATGAAATACCTGGGAATAAATTTAACCAAGGAAATGAAAGACGTGTACACTGAAAACATTGCTCAAATAAATTAAAGACCTAAATAAATGAAAAGACATGCTATGTTTGTGGATAGAAAGACAATATTAAGATGACAACACCCCAAATTCTCTACAGATTCAAAGCAATCCCTATCAAAACTCCAACAGCCCTTTCTGGAGAAATGGAAAAGCCAATCTTCAAAATCATATGGAATTGCAAGAGTCCCCAGGTAGCCAAATTGTCTTGAAAAAGAACAAAGTCGAAAGACTCATACTTCTAGATTTCAGAAGTTACCACAAAGGTATAGTAATCGAAACAGCATGGTACTGGCATAAGAGTAGACATCTAGACCATTGGAATATAATTGAAGGTCCATAAATAAATCCATACATCTAAGCACAACTGATCTTTAACAAGGGTGCCCAGGTCATTCAATGGCAGGAAGAATAGTCTCTTCAACAGATGGTGCTGGGACAACTGGACTTGTACTTACAAAAGAAAGAAGTTGGACCCCAAGCTCATATCATATACAAAAGTTAACTCAAAATGGACCTAAATAAAAGAGCAAAAACTATGGAAGTCTTAGAAGAAAACACAGGCATAAACCTTCAGCTGTAGATTCTTAGATATGACAACAAAAGTATGAGCAATGAAAAAAAATAAATTATACTTCATCAAAGTTAAACACTTTTGTACATCAAAGCACATTGTCAAGAAAGTGAAAAGACAAACTATAACATGGAAAGAAATAAATGCAAAGCATTTATCTTGACCAGAGATATATGCCATGTATTCAGATTAGGAATAGAACTACTCAAAACAAAATGATAAAGAACCCAATTTAAAAGTGGGAAAACGACTTGAATAGACATTTCTCCTAAGAAGATAAATGCGTGTCCTGTGAACACCTGAAAAGATGCTCATCATTCATCATTGGGGAAATGCAAATTAAAACCATAATGTGGTACCACTTCACACCCATCAGGATAGCTGTATTTTTTTTTTTTTTTTTTGAGACGGAGTCTCGCTCTGTCGCCCAGGCTGGAGTGCAGTGGCCGGATCTCAGCTCACTGCAAGCTCTGCCTCCCGGGTTCACGGCATTCTCCTGCCTCAGCCTCCCGAGTAGCTGGGACTACAGGCGCCTGCCACCACGCCCAACAAATTTTTTGTATTTTTAGTGGAGATGGGGTTTCACCGTGTTAGCCAGGATGGTCTCGATCTCCTGACCTCATGATCCACCCGCCTTGGCCTCCCAAAGTGCTGGGATTACAGGCGTGAGCCACCACGCCTGGCCAGATATATTATTAAAAAAAAAAAAAAACACACACACACACACACACAGAAAGGAGCAAGTGTTGGTGAAGATATAGAGGAATTAGAACCCTTGTGCATTTCTGGTGGGAATGTAAAATGGTGCAGCCACTGTGGAAAATGGCATGGTGACCCCTCAAAAAAAATCAAACAAATTCTAATTCTGGATATATACCCAAATAAATTGAAAGCAGGGACTCAAAGAGATGTGTGTGTGTGTGTGTGTGTGTTGTGAGAGAGAGAGAGAGAGAGAGATAGAGAGAGAGAGAGAGAGAGAGAGAGAGAGAGAGAGAGAGAAAGGAGAACATCTGACAGGGTGTCACTCTGTCATCCAGGCTGGAGTGCAGTGGCACCAACACAGCTCACTGTAACCCAGACCTCCCAGACTCAGGCAATCCTCTCACCTCAGCCTCTCAGGTAGCTTGGACTACAGATGTGCACCACCATGCCTGACTAATTTTTGTATTTTTTGTAGAGATGGGGTTTTGCCATATTGCCCTGGTTGGTCTCAAACTCCTGAGCTCAAGCAGTGCACCTGCCTTGGCCTCCTGAAGTGCTGGGATTACAGGCGTCATACCCGTGTTCATAGCATCATTATTCACAACAGCCAAATGTAGAAGCAAACCAAGTGTACATCCTTGGATGACTGGATAAACAAAATGTGGTCTATACATACGTTGGAATCTTATTCAGCCTTTAAAAGGAAGGAGATTCTGACACATGCTACAACATGAACAAACCATGAACATTAAGCTAAGTGAAATAAGGCAGTCAGAAAAGGATAAATATTGTACAGATCTACCTCATGAAGTACCTAGAGTAGTCAAATTCATAATGACAGAAAGTAGGGTGGCAGTTGCTAGGGGCTGAGGGGTGGTGGGATGGGGAATTAGTGTTGAGTGGGTACAGTTTCAGTTGCGAAAGATGAAAAATTCCTGGAGATGGTTGGTGGTGCTACTTGCACAACTATGGGTATGTGCTTAATGCCACAGAATTGCACACTTAAATTTGTTAAAATGGTAAATTTTATATTATGTATATTTTACCACAATAAGAAAACAACAGAATGAAATTCTCAAATACACGAGGATGGCTATAATAAAAAAAACGAAAATAACAAGTGTTAGAGAGGATGTGGAGAAATTGAAACACTTGTATGTTGCTGGAATGAATGTAAAATGCTGCAGCCAATGTGGAAAACAGTCTGGAAGTTCCTCAAAAATAAATGTAGTATTTCCACATGACTCAGTAGTTCGACTCCTAGGTATATACCCAAAGGAAGTGAAAACAGTGACTAGATCAGATACGTGTGCACCAGTGTCCTGGAGCGCGTTTGTTCAGGTGATTGTCATTGGAGGGCTGGAAGCACGCTGGACTCCCTGGACGCTGATGGAGAATCAGGCACATATAGGATTTTGACTTGTCTTTGTTCCTTAGGTTTAAAATGTCTGTCTCATTGCTACCAAAATAATTAAAGGTTAACTAAGTACAGGGAGAGAAGAAATCTAATTTTGACGGGACTTGAAATACTTATTACTTCATAGGTTTTGTGATGAGATTTAAGTTAGATCATGAATATAGAAAAGTATTTTTCAAACATTATACACTTTATGAACGCTGGCATTATTCCGTTAGTAGTAAGTTCCTTACGGACAGGAGTCATTCATGTTTGCAGTATCTTAATGCACTTAGCACAGTCCTTAGCAGATAGTGGTAATCAGTTACTATTTATTCAAGCTAATTCTGTGTCTTAAACTATGTTAAAATTGAAGTTTTTAACACTTCTGGGATACTATTGACTAGAATTTTTGAAAAGCCCCTGAAAAGTAAATGACTGGATTATCCAAGGAGGGTAATAAGGCTAAGAAATGAGTTCCAGTTAACTCAACTAGCACTATTAAATCAGGTTATTAGAAACCTATGCATTCTAATGGTTTCATTAGAATAAGCAGTTATTCATATGCTCAGACCCAAACTTACACATGAAAGAAATGTTTTGCCTTTAGGGAAAAACTATGAAAATTATGAGTCAAGCCTCATGAGATTTGATAATTCTCATCCATCAACTGAACAAAAAATAATGGAGTAAAATTTATCATTTGGCTCTGAAGTATGAGTCACCTTCAGCCAGAACTCCTTCACTTTTTTTTAGTAAGAAGCAAAAGTAAAACTTTGCCTATGGATAAATGGAAAGATTTATCCACAGGCAAAGAGAAATAAGCATTAGGATGCCCTCATTTTTGGTGTTATGAGATTGGCCCCATGTGTTTATAGCAACAGCAAGAGCAGCAGCAGCAAATTGCTGAGACATCATTTTTATGGCATATGTTGGCTTTTTCCATGCAAGCAAGCTATATGTTCAGTGGTAACCTGGACCATTCAGTAAAACCCACTTCTCTCTTCACTCTCTCCAACATGTTTCTCTAATCCTGTGCTCCAGCAAAATACTGGCCTTTGGTTTCTTTCTTTCTTTTTTTTTTTTTTTTTTTTTTTTGAGACGGAGTCTTGATCTGTCCCTCAGGCTGGAGTGCAGTGGCGCAATCTCAGCTCACTGCAACATTCAACTCCTGTATTCAAGTGATTGTCGTGCCTCAGCCTCCAGAGTAGCTGGGACTGCAGGCGCCTGCCATCACGTCCAGCTAATTTTTGTGTTTTTAGCAGAGAGAGGGTTTTTCCATGTTGCCCAGGCTGGTCTCAAACTCCTGAGCTCAGGCAATCCGCCCACCTCAGCCTCCCAAAGTGCCAGGATTACAGGCGTGAGCCACCACACCTAGCCTGGCCTTTGGTTTCTAAGCTTCTGGACAGTAATGGGTCCCTCCTGCTGAGAATGACCTCCTTCATCACCTTTGCAAATTCTATCCCTCCCTTAGGTCTTCTTTCACATCTGAAAGTCAGGATAGCAGAATGGTTAGAGCACACGTGTTAGTGTCACACTGCCTTAGTAAAAAGCCCAACTCCACTTCCTAATGAAGATACTAATAATACCTATCTTACAAATTTCGTGTGAGGATTCAATGATTTCATTTATCTAGAGTTCTTGAAGCAGCACCTGGCATATAGCAAACACTAAGTGCCAGTTATTTTTCTATTATCGTGTCAGTACTTCTATTTGCCCATACTCCCATTAGGTCTAGCTTTCCCTGGCCTATAGCAGCAGAACAGGTTATGCTGGAAAAGCCCAAAGCGAAAGTTAGGCCCACAGGGTCTGCATCCAGAAGACTAAGTTAAATTAGAACCTCAAATGCCAGACTGAACCAAAATAGGAGAAAGGGTGAGAGCTAACACCATTGGTAGACTAAGAGCAGAGTACCGATGTTCAGCAAAGGCGGCTTGGTATCTGGCAGCCATCTTCTAGATCAGCATAAGGCAAAAGGGGTTAAGCTGTTTGCTCAAATATGTTATAATAACTTTGAGATGAGACTTCACAATGGGTATTTCTTTGAATTTCCCAGAGTGCACAGAATAACACCTTATTAGAATAAAAGCTATAGTAAATATTTGTATATTGATGTCTTAAAATCAAAAAAGTATTTAAAATGTTCCCCTTTTAACCCATCTGTTCTATAAATAGCTATTGAGTGAAATAATATACAAGACATTACCCTAAGCCATGTAAAGATCAATAAAATCTTGCACCAGACCTCATATTTCTTATGGGCTAATTACTGCCTATAACTCAGTAGTCATTATTGTAATGGCTTTATTAGTTTTAGTCTTCTAATTACATCACTATTTCAATATCTTTAGAATAAACAGACGAAGTAATGAAATTTCAGAAATCATTCAGTGATGCAAATGTGGGGTCTAAACAAAAACAACTTTCTAGGAGGTTTCAGATTTGATTATAATCATCCCCTAACCTGGAAAGGTTGTGGAAATCCCTTTTCTACTCTTTTCTTGTAGGAATTAAGTATAATTAGATTCTTAAGAAGGATATTCAAAAAAGGCAATAAGAAATACAATAACATCCCTATAGACAATGAGAGCATACCAAAAAGACATAACCACAAAATAGATCAACTGATTAGATGACTGAGGGCCACCCACATTATGGAGGGGAATCTGCTTCACTCAGAGTCCACTGGGTTAAATTTCCATCTCATCCATAAACACCTTCACAGAAATACCCAAAATAATATTTGGCCAAATATCTGGGTACTGTGGCCCAGCAAAGTTGGCACATAAAATTAATCACCACAATGATGACAATTTTTTAAAACTCCTAAACAAATGGACAGGCATAATGTATTCATGAATTGCAAGAGTCAACATAGTAAAGATGTAAATTCTCCCCAAATTTCCTGATAGGTTTACTGCAATTCCTATCAAAATCCCAGCAAGGTTTTTTTTCTTTTTTTTTTAAAGACATATGTACATTTATTTTTAAATATATGCAAAAAGGCACAGGCTCTAGAATAGCTAAAATAATCTGGGAAAAGAATTAAGTGGGAGTAATTACTTGATATTAAGGCTTACTATAGAGATAGAGTAATCAATATATTGTGGTATTGGCAAAGGATAGACACACGGTTCAATGTAACTGAATAGAGAACCCAGATATAGACCCCCAAAATATGCTGATTTTTTTTTTTTTTTTTTGAGATGGAGTCTTGCTCTGTTGCCTGGGCTGGAGTGCAGTGGCACAATCGCAGCTCAGTGCAACCTCTGCCTCCCGGGTTCTAGAGATTCTCATGCTTCAGCCTCCTGAGTAGCTGGGATTATAGGCATGCAACACCATGCCCAGCTAATTTTTTTGTATTTTTAGTAGCGATGGGGTTTCACCATGTTGGCCAGGCTTCTAACTGATTTCACAAAGGTGCAAAAGCAATTCAATACAGGAGGAAAATAACCATTTCAACAAGTGGTGTTGGAGCAATTGGACATCTATAAGCAAAAACAAATAAATAACCAATTTCTATTTAAACCTCACACTTTATACAACAATGTATTCAAAATGAATCATGGATGGGCTTACATGTAAAACAGAAATGAAAGGAAAAAGGAATTTCAGAAATAAAGACTAAACAAAAAGCAATACAAGAGTGAATAAACACAATACAGAAAAACCTGAGGAGGAATGAAAAGCAAAAAGGAGGAAAATTTTTAAGATCATAAAGAAATTAAAAAGATGCAAAAGATTTCAGACAGTGGCACATGTGAAGTGTGTTAAAGAAGATCCAACACGTGGCTGAAAGGAGTTTCTGAAAACGGAAACCAAAGCAAGGGAACAAAACAAATATTAAAAACTGTCACTCAAGAAAATAATCCTGAATTTATTTTATTTTATTATTATTTTTTTTGAGATGAAGTCTCACTCTGTCACCCAGGCTGGAGTGCAGTGGCGCAATCTTGGCTCACTGCAACCTCTGCCTCCTGGGTTCAAGCGATTCTCCTGCCTCAGCCTACTGAGTAGCTGGGATTACAGGCACCTGCCACCACGCCTGGCTAATTTTTGTATTTTTAGTAGAGATGGGGTTTCACCACGTTGGTCAGGCTGGTCTCGAACTCCTGACCTTGTGATCTGCCCGCCTTGGCCTCCCAAAGTGCTGGGATCACAGATGTGAACCACCACGCCCGGCCCTGAATTTTTAGAAAGATTGGAAATTTCATATTAAAGGAGGATACTCTGTACCAGCCAATATCAAACCAGAATGGTCATGGCCAAAATATACTGGAATAAAATTTCTGAGCTCTAAAGAAAAAGAAGATATTTGGGGGGCTCAAGGCAAAAAGACCAGGTGACTTAAGAGGGAAATAAAATAGTGGACAATAATTCGTTGTGCCAGAAAAATGATGTGAAAGCATTTTAAGGAAAATCAAGAAAAGAAAATATTACTCAAAGATTTTATATCCAGTAAAACTAAATTCCAAGTAGAAAGAACACAGATAGACTGAAGAAAGAAAATGTGGCACATATGCACCAGGGAATACTATGCAGCCATAAACAGGAATGAGATCATGCTCTTCGCAGGGACATGGATGAAGCTGGAAGCCATTATCCTCAGCAAACTAATGCAAGAACAGAAAACCAAACATGCATGTTCTTCCTTATAAGTGGGAGCTGAGCAATGAGAACACATGGACACAGGAGGGAAACAACACTTACTGGGCCATGTCAAGGGAGAGCAATGAGGGGAGAGCATTAGGGAAAAGAGCTAATACTTGCTGGGCTTAATACCTGGGTGATGGGTTGATAGGTGCAGAAAACCACCATGGCACACGTTTACCTATGTAACAAACCTGCACATCCTATACATGCACCCTGGAACTTAAAAACTAATAATACTTTTTAAAAAAAGAAAGGATGTGTAATCCCAGCACGTTGGGAGGCCGAGACAGGTGGATCACGAGGTCAGGAGATCGAGACCATCCTGGCTAACACGGTGAAACCCCGTCTCTACTGAAAAAATACAAAAAAACTAGCCAGGCGATGTGGCAGGCGCCTGTAGTCCCAGTTACTCGGGAGGCTGAGGCAGGAGAATGGTGTAAACCCGGGAGGCGGAGCTTGCAGTGAGCGGAGATCCGGCCACTGCACTCCAGCCCAGGCTACAGAGTGAGACTCCGTCTCAAAAAAAAAAAAAAAAGAAAGGATGCAGATAAACTACCATCAATGTGCAAACATTCAAGGAATCTTGTTCCCCATAATCCCTTTCTGAAGAATTGTATTAATGTGCTTCAAACAACCAAAATAATTAGACAGATATTGACATAGATGGTGAGCATTAATATATTGCTCCTTTTAGAACTGAGACTAAATGAGGGCCCTTTCCTCACACCATATACAGCAATTAACTCAAAATCCATGAGAGGCCTAATGTAAGAACTAAAACTATGAAACTCTTTGAAGAAAATATGGGTGTACATTGTACTTGACCCTGGATTGGGAAGGGGTTTCTTAGCTATGAAACATAAATCACAAGCAACCAAAGAGAAAAATAGATAAATTGGACTTCACCAAAATTAAAACCTTTTTTCAAAAGACAGTACCAAGAAAATGAAAAGACAATGCACAGATAGGGAGAAAATATTTGCAAATCGTGTATCTCTTAAGGGTCTAATATCAGAAAATAAATGTATATATTTATCCTACAAAAACAGTAAACATATGTATTTATAAACTGTTGCAGCTCAACAGTAAGGAAATAAATAACCCAACTGAAAAGCGGGCAAAAGATCTGAAGTGATGTTTCTCCAACAAAGGAAAGAAATGGCTGCTAAAGAAAACAAAATCTAGGCCGGGTGCAGTGGCTCAAGCCTGTAATCCCAGCACTTTGGGAGGCCAAGACGGGCGGATCACGAGGTCAGGAGATCGAGACCATCCTTGCTAACACGGTGAAACCCCATCTGTACTAAAAATACAAAAACTAGCCGGGCGAGGTGGCGGGCGCCTGTAGTCCCAGCTACTCAGGAGGCTGAGGCAGGAGAATGGCATAAACCCGGGAGGCGGAGCTTGCAGTGAGCTGAGATCCGGCCACTGCACTCCAGTCCGGGCAACAGAGCGAGACTCCGCCTCAAAAAAAAAAAAAAAAAAAGAAAAGAAAACAAAATCTATATCTTGAAGAGATATCTGCACTTCATCTTCATTGCAACATTATTCACAATAGTCAAGTTACAGAATCAACCTAAGTATTCATTGATGGATAAAGGAATTTTTTAAATGTGGTGTGTGTGTGCATGTGTGTGCATGTGTGTACATGTGTGTGTGTATGAAATGGAATATTATTCAGCCATAAAAAAGAAGGAAGTCCTCTCATTTGCAACAACATATATGAACACAGAAGACATATGCTAAATGAAATAAACCAGGCAGAGAAGGACAGTGTATGATCTCACTTACATGTGGAATCTAGAAATGTTAAACTCACAGAAACAGAGTAGAATAGTCACTGCCAGGGACTTCGGAGTGGGGGAAATGGGGAGATGTTGGTCAAAGGGCAAAAACTTTCACTTACAAGATGAGTAAGTTCTGAGAATCTAATGTACAGCATGCTGATTATTGTTAATAACACTGTATTTTATATTTGAAATTTGCTAACACAAGATCTGAAGTGTTCACATACACAAAGAATGATAACTATGTGAGATGATGGATGTATCAATTTACTTAATCGTGGAAACAGTTTTATAATGTGTATGTATATCAAGTCATCACATTGCATATCTTAAACATATACAATTTTATTTGTCAATTATACCTCAATAGAGCTAGAAAAATATAAACAGTAAACTCAAATATTGATGAATAGATAGATAGATAGATAGATAGATAGATAGATAGATAGATAGATAGACAGATAGATAGATGATGGATAGAATGGTTTAGTTGTTTGACCATTCAATGTAAAGTTAAAGATGAATACAAATTATGTTGCATTCCTCTTATGTACACATAATTACATCAGAGAGCTAATACGTCCTACAGAAAAATACATGAAAATGAGTGCTTTATAAGAGAACAAGAATTGAAGCTAACTGAGAAATCCTTTCATACACTTACTGTATACTTTTATAACCCTATATACACTTAAATAGGTGTTTCAACATCATGCCTAATTTTTCAGAGAAGCACATCCATTTTCAAAATTATTGATTCACTGAAATTTTTCTCTGATCATTTTCAAATCATATTGAATTGTGTGAAACCCTCTAAAAAAAGAAATGGCCAATAAGCACATGCAGAGATGCTCAACATCATCAGTCACTAGGGAAATGCAAATCAAAACTGTGGTGAGACACCTCTTCACACACACAGAAAAGATGATCATAATCAAATCTATGGACGAGAGAAAGTGCGGGTGAGGATATGGAGAAGGTGGAAACTTTATACGGCCAGTGGAAACAGAAAATGGCACAACCACTTTGGAAAACAGTCTGGCAATTTCTCAACATGTTAAACGTTGATTTAGCATACGACTCAGCAATTCCAGTCATAGGTATATACCCAAGAGAACTGAAAATGTATTTTCACACAAAAACTCATACACAAATATTGACAGCACTATGATTCATAATAGCCAAAAATGGTAACAACCTATATATCCCTCAACAGATGAATGAACAAGCAAAATGTGGGATATCCCAACTAGACAATATTTTCAGCCACAGAAAGTAATTAAGTACTGATGTATGCTATAACACAGATGAATTTTGAAAATATTATGCTAAGTGAAAAAAGCCAGTCACAAAAGACCATGATTCTATTGGTATGAAATGCCCAGAAGAGGCAAATCCACAGGGAGAAGGAAAATAGATGAGTGGTTGTGAGGGCTGGAAGGAGGAGAAATGGGAATCTCTACTAATAGGTAGAGGTTTCTTTTTCAGGTGACAAAGAAGTTCTAAAATTGGATAGTAGTGATGGTTGCAAAACTCTGTGACTATATTAAAAACCAATAAATTGTACACTTTAAAAGAGTGAATTTTATGGTATGTGAATTATGTTTTGTAAAGGTGTTATTTTCTAAAAGACCAACGGAGGGTTAAAAAAAAAAAGTATAGGCCGGGCACAGTGGCTCACACTTGTAATTCCAGCACTTTGGGAGGCTGAAGTGGGTGAATCACTTTAGATCAGGAGTTTAAGACCAGCCTGGCCAAAATGGCCAAATCCCGGCTCTACAAAAAATACAAAAATTAGCCGGGCATGGTGGTTTACACCTGTAATCCCAGCTACTCAGGAGGCTGAGGCACAAGAATCACTTGAACCCGGGAAGGGGAGGTTGCAGTGAACCGAGATCATGCCACTGCACTCCAGCCTGGGCAACAGAGCAAAAAGAAAGAAAAGAAAAAGGAAAATATAGTATGCACTGGTTATATGCTCTGACAGTGTAGATGTAATTTGGCTATTTTTAAAAACGAGTTGAATGGGGAAAGCATATGTAAAACTGGGAACTACTTGCAGTAATCAATTGATTCTGGTAGTATTAGTATTAGCATGGGGAATACTTAGCATAATACAGGATTAAGCAAATGAGGTATTATGGGATATTCTATCATCCCTTGTGTTCTTGGAAACCAAATTCTCGAGGTAGAGGAAAGGAGTTGGAGACGTACCCAGGCTAGGTTACATACAGAACTCTGTAGTCCTGAATTTGAACTAAAAATGGGAATGTGAATTCATGAGATAGGCTGTTTATCTGTGTAGCCAACTGTGTGTGTGTGTGTGTGTGTGTGTGTGTGTGTGTGTGTGTGTGTGTTTCGTAGCTCTGCCCACTGAAAAAAATCTACAATGACCATCCCAGTAGCAATGAATATCCCAAGGGCCCTGACTGTGGTCCTGAAATATTACACCATTTCTCAATAAAAGAAATGACTGAGCTGAAGTTTGGGATCATACAGGACTGTAAAAGAGCTGTGAAAGACTGTTACACTAGAACGATGACAAAAGCGTTCAAGAGCCCACTTTAGATGTTCTTATTTGCTAAAGATTAAAAAAAAATTTGTGAGTGCCAATAAGAATACTCGTCGCAATGCATTCAAACCTACCAAATGTGTTTAAATTCGGAAGTTTATAATCATATTTTTTGAAACTCATTGGTTGCCCTCAGAGGATGATAGGAAAAAAACTCATTATCTTAAAACCTGGCAAATTAGAAAACTATTATCTTGCCTTTCTATATGAAATGTGTCACTGGGAAACCAGTTAGTAGATGAGAGGAAGTGTCTTTTTTCTTTTTTCTCTTTTTTTTTTTTTTGAGAGAGAATCTCACTCTGTCATGCAGGCTGGAGAGCGGTGACATGATCTCAGCTCACTGCAACCTCTGCCTCCTGGTTCAAGCAATCCTCTGGCCTCAGTCTCTCGAGTAGCTGGGACTACAGGCATGCACCACCACACCTGGCTAATTTTTGTATTTTTAGTAGAGACAGGGTTTCACCATGTTGGCCAGGCTGCTCTCAAACTGCTAACCTCAAGTGATCCGCCCGCCTCAGCCTCCCAAAGTGCTAGGATTACATGTGTGAGCCACCATGCCCAGCTGAAAGTGTCTTTTTGTAATAATATTGCAAACAATAATCGAAAAAGATATTGGGCTGGGTGCGGTGGCTCACACCTGTAATCCCAACACTTTGGGAGGCCAAGGCAGGCAGATCACAAGGTCAGGAGATCAGGACCATCATGGCTAACATGGTGAAACCCCGTCTCTACTAAAAATACAAAAAAAGTTAGCCAGGCATGGTGGCGGGCACCTGTAGTCCCAGCTTTTGGGGAGGCTGAGGCAGGAGAATGGCGTGAACCTGGGAGGCGGAGCTTGCAGTGAGCCAAGATCGCGCCACTGCACTCCAGCCTGGGTGACAGAGCAAGACTCCATCTCAAAAAAAAAAAAAAAGAAAAAGAAAAAAAAGAAAAATATATTGAATTAAAATGTCTTCATTTTGCAAATCACAATTAGTTAACAGGTACAGGCACCGAGGATCAACAGCAGCTAACGTTGAAAAAGTGTGGAAACAAGACATGAATGCCTCCTGATGAAAGAACAGCCATTTATATCCTGCAATGGGGATCAAGCCAGACTCCAATTCAGTCTGGTTCCAGGTACCAATTTTCAGGAAACTCAGAAGACACAGTAATCATGTTGAACTGCACCAAGAGGGTATACTTGGCAAGCTCTAGATTCCAGATGTCCTGGGCACTTCAACAGGTAAATTGTAGGGAAAAGAAAGGGATAGAGGGTGGCGGGCGCCTGTAATCCCAGCTACCTGGGAGGCTGAGGATCGCTTGAACCTGGGAGGCGGGATCGCTTGAACCTGGGAGAATCGCTTGAACCTGGGAGGCGGGGGTTGCAGTGAGCAGATATCGTGCCACTGTATTCCAGCCTGGGCAGCAGAGCAAGACTCTGTATCAAAAAAGAAAGAGAGGAAGAGAGGGAGAGAGGGAGGGAGAGAGAGAGAGAGAAGGAGAGGAGAAGGGAGGGAGGGAAGGAAGGACAGAAGGAAGGAAGGGAGGGAGGGAGGGAGGGAGGAAGGAAGGAAGGGAGGAAAGAAGGAAGGAAAGAGAAAGAGGAAACCGGTACATTAAAGAGATTTGATGACATAGTACAAATTTTTAATGGACAAGACTAAACTACGGGCTGGGGCTGTGACTCACACCTGTAATCCTAGCACTCTGGGAGGCTGACGCAGGCAGATCGCTTGAGCCTAGAGTTCTGGGCAACATAACGAAACCCTGTCTCTACAAAAAATACAAAAAAATTAGCCTGGCGTGGTGGGACGCACCTGTAGTCCCAGCTACTCAGGAGGATGAAGTGAGAGGATCACTTGAGCCCTGGGAAGTCGAGGCTGCCGTGAGCCATGATTGTGCCACTGCACTCCAGCCTGGGTGACAGAGCGAGACCTTGTCTCAAAAAAAATAAAAATTAATTAATTAATTATTTTAAAAAGCCTAAACTACAGTGTCTAAGGATAGCTACTTGAGTGAAAAAAACATACAGAAATGAAAGGAAGTGATTACTACAAACCGGAGAGTGAGTACTTTGAAAGAGAAGAAAGGGGATTGTCACTGGGTCCAGGCACATGGAGGAGATTCTGGGGCAGCTGGCTCAGTTTCATGTCTTGACCAGAGAGGGTGATTACAAACCCACTCACCTCACAATAACTTATCCAGTCCCACACTTGATTTGGGTGGATTTCTGTGCCTGTTTTGTCTTTCCATAAAAAGGTTTTTAAAATCTCTCCCAGAGCATGTTTGTTTACAATTTCAGATTAAAACCTCGCCTTCTTGGCTTGTCCAAGTTCCATATGTCCTTCCTGCACCATGACTTTTGTGCCCGTATTTGAGAGCGAGTTTTTAAACAACTCAGTTTTGTGTCTGACATCACTGAACAAAGATGTTGATGCTGTTCTGGAATCTGCCTCTGCGTGTCTTCATTCGTCACGGAGAAGGGGCTGCATGCCATCTTCCAGATGGTGCTTGACAAGCACGCTCTTTATGGAATGAAAGGAAACCGTGGCTATGAACACTGCATTCGGCTTTCCCTCCGCTACCTCTGCAGCCTTTTAGATGCTAACATAGACTGCCTGCCCCGCTGCAGATTTATAGCTACTGGGATGTCAACTCCATTCCTCCCAGACTTTGCCTGCAGCAGATGAGTCAAGGCAGGCAGCTGTGATACAGACAGCCGGAAAAACAGTAGGCTTGGAATCAAGACACCTGGCTCCACTGGCAACTCCTTCCAGCCCTGTGACCTGGGACAGGCTGCTCAATATTCCTGCATCCGTTTCCTCATCCGGAAGGTGGGGATTATACATGGGATTGTTGTGAGAAAGGTGATCCATGAAAAAGCAACTTGTGAACTTTGAAATGCACTCTCACCGTTCAGAGGTCTTCAGCATCCTCACACAGCTCACTCCCGGTGAATTTCTTTCTCCATGTCATCACCCACAGTAATGGGCCACAGGATCATGCTGTCCCCTCCAACACAAAAATGATCAGAAGAGCTTACTGTCCTTTGAATGCCGTTGCAGCAGGGGCTGCTGGGCCACTGAGGTTTGGAGAGATAAGGTGTTGGAATGGGAAGGCCTCAGGGGGTCTCAGAGCCATCTGGTTCCCTGAGTGTCCTGTTGTGTCCCTTCTAAGGAGCCTGGAGTTCCATGGCCAGGTTCAGCGACCACCTTAGGGTCAGGAAGTAGATGTCAGCCACTCTAACCCTCACCTCTGCCACTTCAGAGCAGCTCTGCATTATCCAATCCACATCCTGGCACATTTGTAAGTAAGAGTTCACTTCACAGGTTCTGAAAACAACAGCAGCAACTAGTATGAGTTCAAGGCAGGGTGCGGTGGCTCACGCCTGTCATCCCAGCACTTTGGGAGGCCAAGGCGGGCAGATCACCTGAGGTCAGGAGTTCGAGAGCAGCCTGACCAACATGGAGAAATCCTGTCTCTACTAAAAATATAAAAACATTAGCCGAGCGTGGTGATGAACACCTGTAGTCCCAGCTACTCAGGAGGCTGAGGCAGGAGAATTGCTCGAACGCGGGAAGCAGAGATTGCAGTGAGTGGAGATTGCACCACTGTACTCCAGCCTGGGCGACAGAACAAGACTCCATCTCAAAAAAAAAAAAAAAAACGCAAGAAAAGAAAAATACACTTGCAGGGGAGAAAGAGAGCAGGAAAGGAAATTTTATGTGATTGATATAATGTTATGTTTAAAGACACAACACAAAAGGTTTTTAAAGGAGCCAAATATTCATAAACACACTGATAAGAAGCCTGTGCTTTATAGATGTTCTAACATAACTTCTTGTTAATATGCAAATAACTCCCCAGGAGAGCTATCAAGTGATTCTCTTCAGAAGTTTAACAAACTGCTGTGTAAACTAGTAGCTATTAATACTTTCTGCATTCATCTGACACGTTAATTAAACCTTCAAACATTACTGTCAGTTGTTCTTTCACCAATCTCCTGTCAAACATTATTAAATACAATTTCTCATTTCTTTCTATCTAAAAACATCCTTTTTTGTCCTGAAACCTTTAAAAAACACTGTAATGCACCAAAAGATTTGAGAAAGCTTGTCTTTTCTGGGAGATGCTGTGGCAAATCAATTCCTTCTAAATAATTAATTTTCTTGAGATCAATGCCTAATTAGTTTTGCATTCTCTTTTAAAGAACTCACTCAATTTTAAAAGATTATTGTTAAGGGAAAACTTATTTTCCATCTTCATGCCCTGGAAGGGACAGTATCGGAACACACAGCTCAGGCTTCTCGACTCCTCGCTTGCTTCTCCCCCAAAAGGAGTGACTTATTTGATGGATGAACAGACCCCATCTGTAGGGCAGTGACCCCCATCCTACCTGCTACCTGTTATGAGCTGAATTATGTCTCCTAAAAAGTACATTGAAATCCAAATCTCCAGTAACTGTGAATGCATCTTTATTTTGAAATAGGCTCTTTGCAGATAGAATCAGGTTAAAATGAGGTCACTACCATGAGCCCTAATCCAAAACGACTGGTCTCCTCAGGAAAAGAGAAGGCAGCGTGCAGTGTTCCCACCTGCACTCCCAGCACTTTGAGAGGGAGACCCTATCTCTACAAAAAATAAAACATACAGCCAGGCATGGTGGTGCATACCTGTAGTCCCAGCTATTCAGGAGGCTGAGGTGGGAGGACCATTTGAAACCCAGAAATTCAGGCATCGATCACACCACTGCACTCCAGCCTAGGTGACAGAGTGAAACCCCATCTCAAAAAAGAAGAGAAAAAACACAGATGTTTCTACAAACCAAGGGTGTATCTTCAAGCCATGCAATGCCAAGGATGGCTGGGAAACACAGAAGCTAGAAGAAAGAGGAAGGAAGGATTCTCCCCAACAAGTTTCAGAGAAAGTGTGGCCCTCCTGACACCTTGATCTTGGACTTCTAGCTTCCACAGCTGTGAAGTGATAAATTTCTGTTGTTTTAAACCACCCGGTTTGGGGTACTTTGTTACGGCTGCCTTCACAGATGAATACACCATCCTTGCTCTCTCTGCCTCCAGGTTCTGCTGGCACCCAGGCATGGCGAGGACTTGCTCAAGCCAGGTCTGATCTTTCAAACGCATCTCTCATCTGTGCCAAAATCAGGGAAGTCATGCTCCTGAAATTCCTATAGGTCTATGTTCAGGGAGGGAGACAAGGGGACTGTCTTAGTTTGTTTTGTGTTGCTATAACAGAATACCCAAAACTGAGTAACTTATAAAGAAATGTATTGGCTTATGGTTCTGGAAACTGGGAAGTCTAAGCCTGAGGGCCTGACATCTGATGAGGGCCTTCTCACCATGTCATCCTATGGTGGATGGTGAGAGGGTGAGAGAAAGCAAGAAGGCCAAATTCAAACTCACTCCCATGATAACGTTAATCCATTTTTGGGGGCGGAGCCCTCGGGGCCTAATTCCCTCTTTAAAGGTCACACCTCTTAACACTGTTGCACTGAGGATTCCATTTAAAACACATGCTTCTTGGGGATGCTATAGTTTGGATGTTTCACCTCTTCAAACCTCACATTAAAATTTGATCCTCAGTGTTGAAGCTGGGGTCTCATGGGAGGTGTTTGGGTTGTGAGGATGGATCCCTCATGAATAGATTAATGCTGTCTCAGGTTGAGGGTGGGGGAGAAGTCAGTGAATTCCCGCTCTACTTTGTTGCTGCAAAAGCTGGATGTTCAAAAGAACAGGCATCTCCCTCCTCTCCTGCTTCCTCTGTTGTTATGTGATCTCTGTAATCTCTGCACACAGCAGCTTCACCTTACACCATGAGTGGAAGCTCCCTGAGGCCCTCACCAGAAGCAGATGCTGGCATCGTGCTTTTGTACAGCCTGCAGAACCATGAGCCAAATAATAAACCTCTTTTCTTTAGAAATTCCTCAGCCTCAGATACTCGTTACAGCAACACAAACAGACTAAGACAGAGGACACATTAGAACCATAGCAAATCTCTCTTCAGTCCAGATCTGTTACTTTACTAGCACTGCTCTAGAACTTTCCTTCTGTTTGTCTCTTGTGTCTCTGTTTCCTTTTTCTTTCTTTTCTTTTTTTTTTTTTTTTTTTTTTTTTTTTTGAGATGGAGTCTCGCTCTGTCGCCCAGGCTGGAGGGCAAGGGCGCGATCTCGGCTCACTGCAAGCTCCACCTCCTGGGTTCACGCCATTCTCCTGCCTCAGCCTCCAGACTAGCTGGGACTACAGGCACGGGCCACCACGCCAGGCTAATGTTTTTGCATTTTTAGTAGAGACAGGGTTTCACCGTGTTAGTCAGGATGGTCTCGATCTCCTGATCTCATGATCAGCCCGCCTTGGCCTCCCAAAGTGCTGGGATTATAGGCGTGAGCCACCACAACCGGCCCCTTGTGTCTATGTTTCTATAACTATGTCATATGTATAGTTACAGCCTGCCATTTAGCTATAACATACTGTCCCACTGTGTCACCTGGCTCACCTCCTGTGCCAGTTAACAAGCTAATGTCAGGGCAAAATCCCCCATTCTATTCTCTGCTCTCGGTGGCTGGTATGCCCCCATTTATTCCTGATAGCTTCTCCACTCAAGCCTGCACCACCCTGAGTAACTTCAACATCCCTGCGACAACTCCCTGACCAGTGACAGCCTCTTGACTCCTCTCTATGTCCCAATCCACTCCATGTCAGCTGCCCCCTCCCACAGGCACACCTAGGATTTTGTCTTCACCAGAAGCTGTTCTACCTCCAAAACAGTAAATTCACAAACAGCCCATGCCCTGTCCATGACTTCCAGCTTGCTCACTCAACAACGTTCACCCTTTGACTATCGTTTCTTCCCTTGGCTGATATTCTCATATTTGTCCTTGCCTCCTCCAATCTACTTTATGCATCAAAAACAGGGAATGCTTTTCACATGGGGTCAGGTCTGTCTGTGCATGTCAATTATCAATATAATGTATATAGAGGGGACATAGGGTTGCCAGGGAATCATAATAATGTTTGTTAAGGAAGGGTGTGGTGGGTGTGGCTTGCAGTGATGGAACAGTATCTTGATTCCTCAATCAAGATACTGTTACATGAATTCCACAATCAAGATACTGGTTACACAAATCTGCAAATGTGGCAGAATTGCATAGAACTATATACACACAAATAAATACATATGAAACTGCTGAAATCTGAATAAGCTTTATGGATTGTATCAATGTTAGTGTCTCAGTTTTGATATTATACTATAGTTATACAAGATGTTATGGTGGGGGAAACTGGATGAAGGGTACAGAGGACTTTCCTGCACATTTTTTTGCAACTTCTAGCGCATCTATACTCATTTTCCAAAAAGGTTAAAAAAAAGGAAATCAAAATTTCTTCCTGACCTTTTGCTAGGTGGTAAGGATGTAGCCATGAGCAAAACAGGCTGTATCTCTAGACTCATATGATTGAAACAGATGGGGGGATAAACTGTGGTTCTCATCACTCTTGGGACAAGCCAGGATCCTGAATAAGGTCTATTAGTCCCCCTAATGGGTCCTGCCAATCCTGGTGGCCTCACCTCCCACTGTTCTCCCCTAACCACCTTGGCTTTTACAAATTTCCTAGCGTGTGGGAGCTTCCTCCCTGACATATGTCCCAACTCTCACCTGGAACAGCTTCCCCTGTGCTCCTAACCTGGTCAGGTCCCTGTACAGGCTCTGCCAGCTCCTTGGACCTCTTCTCCAGAGGTGCAATAGATCTCATCTCCCCTATTAAACTGTAAGAGTCCATGTTTTCTTTGCTGGTAATTACATCCTCAGCAACGTACCCAGTGGCCAGAACATAGGAGTCACTCATGAATTTTTTGAATGAGTGAATGACTGAAAGGGCTTTAAGCAGAGGATGATGCAATCTGATTTGCTTTTTAAGAAATAAAATTTTGTGGGGCCGGGCACAGTAGTTCACACCTGTAATCCCAGCACTTTGGGAGGCCAAGGTGGGCAAATCACTTGAGGTCAGGAATTGGAGATCAGCATGGCCAGTGAGATGAAGCTCCCTCTCTACTAAAAATTTAAAAATTAGCCACTTTGGGAGGCCGAGGCGGGCGGATCACGAGGTCAGGAGATCAAGACCATCCTGGTTAACACAGTGAAACCCTGTCTCTACTAAAGAATACAAAAAAACTAGCCGGGCGTGGTGGCGGCGCCTGTAGTCCCAGCTACTCGGGAGGCTGAGGCAGGAGAATGGGGTAAACCCGGGAGGCGGAGCTTGCAGTGAGCAGAGATGGCGCCACCGCACTCCAGCCCGGGCGACAGAGCAAGACTCCATCTCAAAAAAATAAATGAATAAATAAAAATAAAGATTAGCCAGGCGTGGTGGCGCACACCTGTAATCCCAGTGGAAGAGGGGTCTGAGGCAGGAGACTCTCTTGAACCTGGGAGGCGGAGGTTGCAGTGAGCTGAGTTCAGGCCACTGCACTCCTGCCTGGGCGGCAGAGTGAGACTCCGTCTCAAAGCTAAAATAAAATAAGCTTTTGCGTTTTAGGGCAGCTATAGAATTACAGAATAATTATTGAAGTAGCATAGAGTTCCCAAATATTCCACACCCATTTTCCCCTATTATTATTAACATCTTACGTTAATCTGTTAGATTTGTCACAATCAATGAAACAATACTGACGTATTATTATTCACTGGAATCCATACCTGGTGCAGAATTCCTCAGTTTTTCTCCCTAATGTTCTTTTTGGGATGCCATCCGGAACACACGTCCACAGTATAATTAGTTGTCGCGTCTCCTACAGCTCCTTGTGGTGTGTCAGCTTCTCGGGCATTCCTTATCTAAATTCTTTTTTTTTTTTTTTTTTTTTTTTTTTTGAGATGGAGTCTCACTCTGTCGCCCAGGCTGGAGTGCAGTGGCCAGATCTCAGCTCACTGCAAGCTCCGCCTCCCGGGTTCACGCCATTCTCCTGCCTCAGCCTCCCGAGTAGCTGGGACTACAGGCGCCGCCACCTCGCCCGGCTAGTTTTTTGTATTTTTAATAGAGACGGGGTTTCACCGTGTTAGCCAGGATGGTCTCGATCTCCTGACCTCGTGATCCACCCGTCTCGGCCTCCCAAGTGCTGAGATTACAGGCTTGAGCCACCGCGCCCGGCCCTAAATTCTTATCTATGCTTCACCTTCTTAAGAGCAGCTACATAGATTGAAGTTCTTCTGCCTCTTCTTCAATGTGTCTTTACTCATTCACTGGACTATTTATTTATATAAATTCATCTATCCTTCATTCACCTATTGAAGGGTATTTTGGACATATATTTATTTATGTAAATATGGTCTCATGGATATTTATGTTTTGGGTGATAGCCTCCTTTATTTTGGTGTTCAAATTGTTCTTTGGACATTGGGAGCTCTTTCAGTTGGCCTATGTGTCCTGTTAACATAACCCCATCATTATGGGAATTTATTTTGTGAGTGCTTCCTTATTTTCTGGCACTAAAAGATGCTCCTGGCTTATCCTGTATATTTCCAACCTAAGTGCGAGGTTCAGCCTTTCTCCAAAAAGCCCTGGTTCCTTCTACTGAAAATGGTATTAGAAACCAAGCTCTGAACAGTAGGTATGCTCTTTGCTACTGGGGAGTCGTTGCTTCATTGCTTGTAGGCCTGCTCAGCTGGCAGAAGAGCAAAATATATTAGGTTGGTGCAAAAGTAATTGTGGTTTTGCCATTACTTTTAATGTAACTGTCTGCATCTATAATTCTATATGTAACCATTTATAGATATACCTGTGCATATATATAATGCTGTGTGTAATCACCTGCAACTATATTGAGAAGCATGAGTTCCTACTGAAGGCTTCACCTCTAATCCATTACCACATAGATCTTTCCAGACTCCTCTCCTTGCTTATCTGGAATCTCCCACGACTGCAGTGAGGAGCCTAGCTTCCATCATTTACTTATTTTAGTTAATTATTTAATCCCAGTATACGGGTACAGTAGTTTCAGAATTGTTAGCCCATATTCCTATGGGGCACAACTTTGTCAGCTAGAGTAGAGTGTGTATGTACAGTTCCTGTGCCTTTAGTCATTCATTTCCAAAGATACCTAAGCCAGCATTTTATTCCTCATCTCCTTCAACAAGATTGTTCCATACATTTGTAGTACATTTAGATCCTTCTGTCACATTCTGCCTCTCATCCTGGGTTCCCCAACATCCTAATTATTTTTTATTTTTATTTTTTACAATTTTTTTAACAGAGTCTTGCTCTGTCATTCAGGCTGGAGTGCAGTGGTGTGATCTCGGCTTACTGCAACCTCCGCTTCCTAGGTTCAAGCAATTGTCCCTGCCTCAGCTTCCCGAGTAGCTGGGATTACAGGCGCCCGCCACCATGCCCAGCTAATTTTTGTATTTTTTAGTAGAGACGGGCTTTCACCATGCTGACCAGGCTGGTCTTGAACTCCTGACCTCAGATGCTCCTCGCATCTTAGCCTCCCAAAGTGCTGGGATTACAGGCGTGAGCCACAGCACCTGGCTCCTAATTTTTTTTAAATTTTCCTGATTAAGGTTTGCACTCTGCACTGTAAAGTTCATAGAAATCCCCCATAGGGTTTTGCCACATCCTTGTATACACCGTTATAGTACCAATCATACACACACAAAAAAATTCCCTGCGCTTCACCTATTCAATCATACCCCCAACTTCTAACTTCTTGGCAAACACTGATCTGTTTACTGTCTCTGTCGCTTGCTTTTTCCAGAATGTCATATAGTTGAACTCATACAGTATATTGCTTTTTCAGACTAGCTTCTTTCATTTAGCAATATGCATTTAAGATTCATCCACAACTAGGGTCGGGTGCAGTGGCTCATGCCTGTAATCCCAGCACTTTGGGAGGCTGAGGCAGGTGGATCATCTGAGGTCAGGAGTTCGAGACCAGCCTGACCAACATGGAGAAACCCCATCTCTACTAAAAATACAAAATTAGCCGGGCCTGGTGGTGCATGCCTGTCATCCCAGCTACTCAGGAGGCTAAGGCAGGAGAATTGCTTGAACCCAGGAGGCAGAGGTTGCAGTGAGCCGAGATCACCCCATTGCACTCTAGCCTGAGCAAAAAGAACAAAACTCCGTCTCAAAAAAAAAAAAAAAAGATTCATCCATAACTTCGTGTGGCTTGATAGCTCAGTTCTAGTTGCTGAATAATATTCTATTGTATGAATGTACTATAGTTTGTTCCTCCATTCACCTATTGAAGGATATATTGGTTGCTTCTAATTTTGGACCATTATGAATGGAGCTGCTATAAACATTGGCATGCTGGTTTATGTATGGACATATGCTTCCAAATCAGTTCAGTTTCAAATCACCTGAGTGTGATTGCTGAATCTGATAGTAAGACTGTGTTTAGGCTGGGCACAGTGGCTCATGTCTGTAATCCCGGCATTTTGGGAGGCCGAGGAGTGTGGATTGCTTGAGTCCCGGAGTTCAAGGCCAGCCTGGGGAGCATAATGAAACCCTGTGTTTCCAAAATGTACAAAAATTAGCCAGGCATCGTGGCATGCACCCTGTAGTCCCAGATACTAAGGAGGCTGAGGATGGAGAGCCTGGGAGGCAGAGGTTGCAGTAAGCTAAGATCACACCACTGCACTCCAGCCGGGACAACAGAGTGAGACCACTGTCTCAGAAAAAAGAAAAAGACTAGGTTTAGTTTTGTAAGAAAGCGCAAACTCTCTTCCAAAGTGGCTGCACCATTTTTGCATTCCCACCAATGAACTGGCATTCCTGTGGCTCCACATCCCCTCTAGCAGTTGGTATAGTTGGTTGTTGGATGTCAGCCATTCTAGTAGGTGTGTGGGGGTTATGTCATTATTGTTGTGACTTGTAACTTTCTAATAACAAATTATGTTTAACTACAGATTAAGTATTCTAAAATCATCATTTTGGGCCACCGCCCGTTATTTAACTGGCTTACAAGTAATAATAATACTGATTCAGAAATTTTATTTAGTCAGTTATTTAAGAGAACATTTTGCAGCTAGTTTTGCTTGAGGGTTCATCAGGTCATGACAGGTTTAAAGCTATTTTATCATTGCACTGATGAGATATTTTATCACTAAGATGATATCTGTTTTAAAAATTTCAAACTAAAACTACTAAATGTATGGTAACAAATTTTGAGGCTTCTGTTCATCCATTGTTGAAGTGACCTAAAATCTTGACCCACTCCAAGGGTACTTCCTCATCCCATCTCCATGCAGGGAATGTTCATCTTTTTAGAACATGTTGATAGTAAGCCAATCATTTTTCTTAAGAGGATTTTTAAACCATATTCTCAGCTCTACTGAATGTTAAATCATGTGACTATGAACTTAATAGGCAACGTGCATCACAGGACGTCAGGGAAGATAGGCTCAAATGTATTGCTGCTGAGCGTGCACAGAAAGCTTTGGTAAGAGAAATAATAATGATGCAGGATTACTTGAAGGCTGTACTGACCATCTATTCATTTAGACTAATAAGGATAGAGATGGATTCAAATTGGTCACAATGGTGATGCTCTAAAGAGACATACCATGAGGTTCTGCTTCCCAGTTCCCTAGAACTCCCCTGGTCCAGGGCCTTCTGAGGGCTGGTGGTTGAGGTTTTCATTTGATTCTCACAGTTGATAGAGCAAACTTTAAGAAGCTGATCTAGAGGAGAAAAAGCATCAAATTAGGCATCAGTTTCCTGGGTCCACTACCTAACACCAGTGCTTCCTTGGACAAGTTACTTAAGCTCCATAAGCCTATTTCCTCATGTGAAAATTGATCATAACAACTGCATTATAATCCCTACTTTGTCCAAATTAGATGAACACTGTGTGTAAGACAGCACCGTTGTCTTACAAAGCAGTTACAAACTGGCAGCCAGATCAGTCACAGGGACAGGCCATTTACCCTGCTAGAAGATATATGTTTTAAAAGTTTGAGTCAACTTTTTCAAGTTCGAAAACTTCATATTAAGCCAACAGTTATGACTTCCTTTAAAAACTTTAATGGATCTCACAGTACTGTCCCTATGTTTCCAAGAGCCGAGCAGCAGCCCTGCCCTTTAGGCAAAGCATCAGCTCTCCAGGTGCCTCAGCTCCCAACCTTCCTAGCCATCTCTATGTTTTTATATTAAAAGCACAAATACGGCCGGGCGCGGTGGCTCAAGCCTGTAATCCCAGCACTTTGGGAGGCCGAGACGGGCGGATCACGAGGTCAGGAGATCGAGACCATCCTGGCTAACATGGTGAAAGCCCGTCTCTACTAAAAAAATACAAAAAACTAGCCAGGCGAGGTGGTGGGCACCTGTAGTCCCAGCTACTCGGGAGGCTGAGGCAGGAGAATGGTGTAAAAACCCAGGAGGCGGAGCTTGCAGTGAGCTGAGATCCGGCCACTGCACTCCAGCCTGGGCCACAGAGCAAGACTCCATCTCAAAAAAAAAAAAAAAAAAAGGCACAAATAAACTGTAAAGCCATAAAATAAGTGATTAATAATATTGCTGGAGATAACTTATGGAAGGCTTCTTAACACCCGAGAGGCGACATTCCACTCAGGGTAAAGGTGAGGGTGACCTCTATACAGCTGGTGACAGAAGGTGCCCATAGCACAATTCAGTTTGTTGAGCCAAATTTTCTGTGCTTCATTCCACAATCTTTGTAATCTGAGCATGCATGGCTTGAGAAACACTTTTTAGGCACACACTTTGATATAAAGCAATTTGTCAAAAAAAAAAAAGATGCTTGAAATTCCACAGTTAAGTAATCTGTCTTACTGACATCATTCATGGCAGTAATATTATATGGGCTGCTATAAACATCTGCCCACTCTCCTAGAATGCTACCTTTCTTTCACTGGGTCTGTCCAAATTGGAAACTCCAAAGCCCATCCCAGTTCTCTCCCATCATCATCATTATTATCATCATCTCATCATCATAGATATGATGATGATGATCTCTCTCTCCCTTGACCTCTTAGGGAAATTACTATCTATAAAAATTAACTGGCAATGTGTCATATGTTGCTTTGAAACCGTTCTATAGTATCATGATGTCTTATTTTATAACCTATAATTTATTTTATTTTATTTTTGTAGAGACAGGGTCTTGCTATATTGCTGGGGCTGGTCTCAAACTCCTGGCCTCAAGTGATCCTCCCACCTCAGCCTTTCAAGTAGCTGAGACTACAGGCATGAGCCACCACACACAGCTTATGACTTAATTATTCATATACAGGTAATATTCACTTTGCATGGTACCGTGGAACTATAAAAATCACCATGCAATCTGAAACCATGCCAAGAAATATTAATAATCAATGGGAAAATACGATTTTTCAATGATACATTCTAATGCTTGTAAAAACATTAAAATCTCTTTTACTGGCAGTTATAAACAATAGGAAAATGAAAAGGAATAGTAAAACTGATATTTGTTTATGCCTTCGTGAATTGCCATACTCTTTTCTAAGTTTGCATCACTTCCAACATCATTTTCCCCTTTGTGCTTTCAATGTCGTAAAATATATCTGAGAGTTCCGTTAACTTCAAGTGTTTCCCCACCACCACCATTTTGTGTGTGTGTGTGCTAGAGTTACTTCCTCTGGGGTATCTTCTTCATTCTTTTTGTCATGATCTTTTCCCTCATTTACGTCTGTAAGTTTATTGTCAATAAGTCCTTCTGGTTGTATATCTAGAGTTTCTCCAAAGGTGACAGGGTCAACATTCACATGGTCAGCTATTTCTTCTATAACTCCATTTACATCCCATTCAAATTTCACCTCCATCTTTAACACTTTGTGTTTCTTTGGTGTACTTTCATCTTTGTTGACCAATTTGACCTCCTGATTATCTGTTTTTATAAAATGCCACCAGGGTTTATCACTGAGAATCACAGAGGCAGCACAACGACACACTTTGCTGGCAGTGCATGAATTGAATGACAGATGCACACTGACAAATCACTGCAGATTTTTTTTTTTTTTTTTTTTTTTTTTGAGACGGAGTCTCGCTGTGTCGCCCAGGCTGGAGTGCAGTGGCCGGATCTCAGCTTACTGCAAGCTCCGCCTCCCAGGTTTACACCATTCTCCTGCCTCAGCTTCCCGAGTAGCTGGGACTACAGGCGCCCGCCACCACGCCTGGCTAGTTTTTTTTTTGTATTTTTTAGTAGAGACGGGGTTTCACTGTGTTAGCCAGGATGGTCTCGATCTCCTGACTTCGTGATCCGCCCGTCTCGGCCTCCCAAAGTGCTGGGATTACAGGCTTGAGCCACCGCGCCCAGCCCAAATCACTGCAGATTTTGAAAGAACTTGCTGCGATTGGTCACCAAGCACTGCAGGTGTTGGGAGAAATGTCATGATTGGTAACTGATTGTGGTACACATCTGTTACTTACATAGTGATTTGTGGACTGAAGAGCTAGCAGCCCAATTTGTACTCCATGCAGTGACCCACAGTTAATATGCCATGGTAACTGTAATTTGAACCGTGTTGTTGGGAGAGTTATTTAATGAAACCATGGTAAATGAGTTCATTTCATGCTTAATCAGAACCACGAGAAGTAAAGCCTGCCTGTATTTGTATTCTGTCTTCACAAGTCCAGTGTGAGCCCCATGAGGGCAGGAACCATGACTCAAGAAGTCATCTGCACATATTCCCCATGCTCACCCCAAGCACCTACCACAGTACCTTGTGCATGAAAAAATACTCAATAAATACTTACTGAATTCTGTTTTCTTCACCAGAGAAAGAATTGTGTAGATATAACAGAGTATTGAAAGTCAAGAGACTTCAATTCTTGGTCTGGGTCTGAAACTAATTGAGTATGATTTTTCAGACACTCTCTCTTTTAAAAAAATGTATTTTAAGCACAGTGTCTACCTATGATAAGGATAAAATCGGAATTCTAACAAGTATTGTGTCTTAGTCACATTCAAGATGGAAAAAAGTATGCTTTATTTTATTTTATTATTATTTATATAATTTCATTATTTTTTTGAGACGAAGTCTTGCTTTGTTGCCCAGGCTGGAGTGCAGTGGCGCGATCTCAGCTCATTGCAACCTCCACCTCCTGGGTTCATGCAATTCTCATGCCTCAGCCTCCTGTGTAACTGGGATTATAGGTGTGCACCAACATGCCTGGCTAATTTTTGTATTTTTAGTAGAGACGGGGTTTCACCATGTTGTCCAGGCTGGTCTTGAACTTCTGACCTCAAGTGATGCACCCACCTTGGCCTCCCAAAGTGCTGGGATTAAGGCGTGAGCCACGCCACCCAGTCAACCCTTTGTTTTACAGTCTATTCTCCTGTTGGAACTTTGAAAGATGCATCTAAACGGTCGGCAGCATCCATTCTGGCAGACCCCTTTCTCTCATGCATGCACATTTATGTGAGCCTGAGCTTTGTGAGATGGCACAATTTGATTCCTTTCCATTCTCCATCGATTTTGTATTACTCATCTAGTCTCTCAGTCTTTATCCCTTTAACCCATACCATATGTACTCTATTTCTTCCCTCAGTACAGAAGGAAAAGAGTTCTGCTCAAAAGACTCTCTAGAGCCTTAACATTTATGAGGCACAGAGCTTGAAAGCTTTATAAATCTCTAATTTAGGGCCAAAAATGGCACGAAGGCATATAATTTCCTCCCTAAAATATTAAAATTATAACTGGAAATTTCAAGTGACTTTTTCAGAGATCCTTAGCAAGTCTATAAATATTGGAATAAAGTCTTTTATATTTTATAAAGCTATTAAAATATTCTGTTAATGAAATAAACCTTATACTACATCACCACTGAATAATATTGATTATGAATTTATCTGACTGCAAAAATACAGTTTATAAAAATGATGAGGATGTTTTTTCCTTCTTTTCATATAAGGCATGCAGTAGGTTCATTCATTTTATAAATGATTAATTTATCTACATCTACAATATCCTAGCTATGGATCCTTAGGCTCTTCATATTCTCTGCACTTTTATCACCATCATTAGAAAATGCCTTTCTTTTGGAGGCCATTTTCCCCTAAGGATATGTTCCCTCTTTCAGTGTTGCTGGGAGCTCCTTAATGAGCCAAAACACAAAGCCATTCTGACAGAGAATGCTGGCTGTCAGCTGCATTCATTCAGAGCTAAGTGATCAGATCCACACACCAGCCTAATAGTCAATGTGATCTCACCAAAATGACCAATATCACTGCAAAGGAAGGGTTTCCAGGCCAAGAGAATGCGCATGTGCAAAGACCCTGGGGCAAGAAAGAACCTGGCATTTCACAGCTACCAAAAGCCCATATGCAGAAGAGCACAAAGGGCAGAAAGATGTGAAAAGTATCACCAGATGGCCCAATGACGACAGGGGAAGAGCTGGAAGAGAGTGCCATGAGCACCTGTTGAAATCCCTCTGGCTGCAGTGTGGTGGTGGATGGCAGGAGTCACAATGGATGTGGGAAAAGAAGCTGTGAAAGGATGCCAGAAGAAATGTGACGTGACCTGGCCCTGGGTGCAAGCAAGGGAGATAGGAACAAAGGCATAGCTCCCAGAGAGGTCAAGATGTCAAACCAGTGTTTGAGGCAGGTGGTCCACGTCTGGTCCCAGAACAGCAGCATCAACATCTGCTGGGAACTTGTTAAAATACGAATTCTCAGGCCCACCGTAGACTTCCTGAATCAGAAACTCTGAGATTTCTGAACAACTGGGGTTTTCCCAAGCCCTCTGGGGGAGTCTGCCTCTTGCTCAAGTGGGAGGTCCACTGGACAAGGTGATAGAAACAGAGAAAAACCTGAAAAGATGACTCCTGACCAAGGGGGCGCTCCCACAGGGCCTAGGTGTCAGCGGGGGAAAGAGAGAACCATGGGAAGCACTGAGAAGCAGACAGCAAAGCCCCTCCAAGAGATGGTGTGAAACTCCAATTATTTATTTATTTATTTGGGACAGAGCCTCACTCTGTCATCCAGGCCAGAGTGCAATGGCATGATCTTGGCTCACTGCAACCTCTGCCTCCCGGGTTGAAGCGATTCTCCTGGCTCAGCCTCCCGAGTAGCTGGGATTACAGGCAAGCACCACCACACCTGGCTAACTTTCATATTTTTAGTGGAGATGAGGTTTCACTATGTTGGCCAGGCTGGTCTTGAACTCCTGACCTCAGGTGGATCTGCCCACCTTGGCCTCCCAAAGTACTTTGATTATAGGCATTAGCCACCATTCCTGGCCTGAAACTCCAATTTTAATTTGAAGGACGCATTTGACAACATATGAATTAAATGTATCTATATGGTAAATTTCTTACCAAAAATTTAGATGAGCAGCAGAGGGAGAGGAGACACTTGTATCATTTATGATGGGGGAAACGGTCACTATCCCTAATACGCAAAGGAGTCCATGAGGAAACTCGATAGAAAACTGGATGAAGAATGTGAGTGGCCTTTTCACAAAATGAAGAAATACCAATAATGAATAAAAAGATCATCAGTCTCCTTAGTAACCAAGGCAATGCAAATTAAAGTGGCAATGAGATTTCTGCCTATCAGATGGCCACAAGAATTTTTTAGACCAAGTAACAGCCAGTGGATCATGTTCCACATTGTGGTTGAGAATAGAAATTGGTACAATCTTTGGTGATGGTAATTTGATAGTGTCTTTTAAAACTTAAAAATGCTCATTCTCTTAAAATAAGCCAGAAAAAAAAAAGAATTTCTATAACACAATAATTTTTGAAAGTGATAAACTGTTAAGACAGTTTAATTTCTACATAGATACCATCTTATCCATAACATACTATACCAAGTAATTCTCAATTTACTTTCAAAGTAATTATGTTATAAATCCCTGAAGCCATTATACACCTCACCCGAGGAATTATAATATCTAGCAATAACAAAAAAAACATTGAAAAGGAGTAACCTGCTCAGAAGATTTTGAATGTTTTATTTTGAAATTCAGCGTGGGATTTAATCAGTTTTTTTTTTATTTCTCTTGGCAAAGTATCTCAACAGAGAGCTATTTCCCTAGGAAAAAAAGAAAACCTTCCATTCCCTATGAAATCAAGTCCACTCTAAAGAAGCTGATTAGGAAGGAGACCTGAGTGCCTTGAGCTCAGTAGTGCTGTCCTGTGAAGATGATGTGACTCGGTCCCCAAAGGGTGGAAGAGCCCTTACTGGCACCACAAGTAAGGGCAGGTGAGAAAGCTGGGCACCTGCAGGTGGTGCTCTGGGGTCTACACAAGGTGACATACACAGGTGACACAAACCGTGGTATTTATAGGAGTATTCAAAGGCAGGCTAACCTCAAACACTCTCGGCTTAGAAATGTACGGATAGATAACGTTTAAACCAAGAAAAAGCTTTGCAGCTTATGTGAAGCTCAAATGCTGCTGAAGTCACTCTGTTTCCTGGCCCACTCATCCGCCAGCCTGTATTATCCTCCGCAGTGAACAAATGATGGACCAAAATGTGGTATGGCAAGTGGCAAATGTAAAACTGGAACAAAGAGATTGTCAGGCTTATTACTTTTTCTAAAAGAATATTACTTTTTCTAAAATATAGTTAATTAATTATTCTTTTGAGAGATAAGCATAGGCCCAGTGGAAATTCAAAGGTGTATATCGAAAGTCGATTGGCCTCCCACCCTCTGAACTTGCTCTGAATTCCTTGTGACTCCTCCCAGGACAGTCTATGCACACACAAATACCTCCTCTATGTGTAAATGTCAGTGGCGTGTTATTCACACTCTTCTGCCTTGTCTTATTTCACTTAACCATATACTTTGGAAATTGATCCACATCTGTATCTCTAAATCTACTCATTTTTAAAAAGTCATTTTATTTTAAATAAAATGTGGATTCAGGGCCAGTCCTGGTGGCCCATGCCTGTAATCTCAGCGCTTTGGGAGGCCAAGGCAGGCAGATCACGTGAGGTCAGGAGTTCAAGACCAGCCTGGCCAACGTGGTGAAACCCTGTCTCTACAAAAATACAAAAACTAGCTGGGCACGATGGTGGGTGCCTGTAATCCCAGCTACTCAGGAGGCTGAGGTGGGAGAATTGCTTGAACCCGGGAGGCAGAGGTTGCAGTCAGCCGAGAGTGCCATTGCACTCCGGTTTGGGCGACAGAGCGAGACTCCGTATCAAAAGAAAAAAATAAAATAAAATGTGGATTCAGAAAACCAAGCAAATAAAATATATGGCTTAATGAGTTATTTGAAGGTAAACACTACCTAGGACAAGAAATAGAACTTTGCCAGCCACCCCAGAAGCGCCTCCATTTTCCCTACCTACTCCCTGTCTTCTCCCTCCCACCATAAGTGACATTAATCTGACTTGTGTTCATTTTTATTTGTATAGCTTTATCACCCAAATTTGTTCCCCTAGACCTTATACAGTCCTACCTATTCTAAAAAATGTGTGCTAGGTCTTTTAAGTCTCTTTTAATCTATATGGTTCCTCCTCCATCCATTTAATTTCTTTATAACTTATCTATCAATGAATCTGGGCTAGTCAAATTTCCCGTGACTGTCTTCTTCTCTTTTCTTTTCTTTTTCTTTTTCTTTTTTTTTTTTTTTTTTTTTTTAAGACAGGGTCACACTCTGTTGCCAGGCTGGAGTGCAGTGGCGCAGTCTTGGCTCACTGCAACCTCTGCCTCCTGGGTTCAAGTGATTATCCTGCCTCAGCCTCCTGAGTAGCTGGGACTACAAGCATGTGCCACCACACCTGGCTAATTTTTTGTATTTTTAGTAGAGATGGGGTTTCACCATGTTAGCCAGGATGGTCTCGATCTCCTGACCTCGTGATCCGCCTGCCTCGGCCTTCCAAAGTGCTGGGATTACAGGCGTGAGCCACTGCGCCCAGCCCCACCCATGTCTGTCTTTTTCATGAAGACTCACTTTTCTTCATCTACTATGTGGTTACCCAAAGGTATAGCTCATAAGGAAAAGCAGGCATATGCTGGATTATTTCCTTTTATTTCTCAGTTTTCAAGTTAAAGAGTCAGCTCCCTTATATCCTCTGAAGGTGACCAATTCTTCTCGTTTTAATATGATTATGAAGTAATGGATTTAAACACATTCTATGAATTTCAATCCTTTTCCACTATTATCCTGTTGAAGCTGCCTTGTTTTTCTTGGGCCAGTATAGGCTTCTTCAAGTTGTCTCCTGAGTCCTTTTGACCTGACCCTACTGGTCCTTGATAGCTTATTTGCCAGCTAGTGTGACAAAGCATTACAGGCTCATTTTGTACAGCTCCTGCTCCAGACCTCAAATCAATCACTTGGAGGTCCTGAAGCAGTATTCCGTGAGCACTTGCATGTTGGTAGCAATTTGCTATGCCCTTTACACTTCAGGTCAGTTTTTCTGGGTATAAAATTCTTGGCTTATACTTTCTTTCCTTGAGTATGTTAAATATGCTAATCCATTCTCCTTTGGTATAAAGCATTTTTCTCAAAAAATCCTGGTGATAGTCTATTTTTCTTTTCCGTATAAGTCACATAAGACTTTTTCAAGATGTCCAAAGAATTTTTCTAGAGGTTCAAAAGGTTTTTTTTCTTAGGTACTAGTAATTTCAGTAGGATATAGCTTGAGCGCAGTCATCCTTGGCCGATATTCTCAAGTGTGCATTGAACCCTTACTTACTTTGTGTGTGTGTGTGTGACAGGTTCTTGCTCTGTCGCCCAGGCTGCAGTGAGTACAGTGGTATAATCTCAGCTAACTGCAACCTTTGCCTCCTGGGTTCAAGCAATTCTGGTGCCCCAGCTTCCTGAGTAGCTGGGATTACAGGTGCAAGCCACCACACCCAGCTAATTTTTGTATTATTACAGGATGAGATTTCACCATGTTGGTCAGGCTGGTCTCGAATTCCTGGCCTCAAGTGATCTGCTCACCTCAGCCTCCCAAAGTGCTGAGATCACAGGTGTGAGCCACCATGTTCACATTTCAGTATATATTATCAAATCTTCTCTTTCAAGGAAATTTTCTTGGATTATAGCTCTTAGTACTTCCCCTGTTCTCTTGCTTTGGTTTTCTTTGTGAGGAAAACCTATTATTCATACGTACAATAGCCTTCAATGTTCATTACTTTCTCTTAAATCTTTCTCTCTTCATTTCTTTTTTATTTTTTTCTCTTATTTCACCTTCTATGTCTCTTGAGGCATTACCTTTCGTGTTTGTTTACTTTTGTCTTCCTTCCAGGAACACAGGTATTGACATCCATCAAATGTATTTAAATCCATGGATTCATAATAATTAGTCTACCTTACAGAATAATTATTGTTTAGTTCTACTTTTTTCCTGAGTTGTCACTTCATTTCCAAGTTTCTCTAATTCTGATTGGTGCTGTTCTGCCATGTCTGTCATTTACTTAATGTCTTTTTCTGCAATAGATCAAACAGAAGCTTGCTGTTTTATGACAATGTCTCTCTGCCATGACTTCTTTGTCAGTTACAGTGTTATCCTGTTCTTTATTCTCTCTAGTTTTTAAAATTACTTTGCATAGGATAGAACTTGATACTCTTCTGGTGCTTTTTTTTTCATGTGAGATCAAGTTTTCCTAAACTTTGAGAATAAGTCAGGGTTCCCTAGTGGGACAGAACTAATAGAATAGAATAGATAGATAGATAGGTAGATAGGTAGATAGATAGATAGATAGATAAAGGGGAGTTTATTAGGTATTAACTTACATGGTCACGAGGTCCCACAATAGGCTGTCTGCAAGCCTGAGGAGAAAGGAGAGCCAGTTCGAGACTCAAAACTGAAGAACTTGGAGTCCAATGTTTGAGGGCAGGAAGCATCCAGCATGGAAGAATGCAGGCTGGGAGGCTAGGCCAGTCTTGCCTTTTCACGTTTTTCTGCTTGCTTTATATTCCCTGGCAGCTGATTAGATTGTGCCCACCAAATTGAGGTTGGGTCTGCCTTTCCCAGTCCACTGACTCAAATGTTACTCTCCTTTGGCAATGCCCTCACAGACACACCCAGGATCAATACTTTGCATCTTTCAGTCCAATCAAGTTGACACTCAGTACTAACAGTCACAAAGGCCATGTTAAGGAATGCTTTTCAGACTTCACAGGGCTCCTGCTTACGTGTAAAGTAGAGCCACCTGCTTTCTGGGATTTCCTGGCTGTTTCCTTCCCCCAACACAGACTGAAACTGCTCTTTCCTTCCTTTCTTTCATCCCTGTCTTGCTCAATTTTGATTCCTCTCCCAGCGCCTTCTCCTGAGTGTGGAGCCCTGTCCTGATCAGTCTTGGGAGTTCCTAGGGGCCCGACTGCTCCTGCCTCCTCCCCACTCCTCCTGCCTTCTTATTGTGGGCACCTGAACTACCTCACACTAGAGAGGCTCCACCTGCTCGTCTTGAATTGGCCCACAATACTTCCTAGTGAATAGCTGGTATATCTGGGGGTTCTTCTGTTCTCAGGTCTATCATACCCCACCCCCTTGCTTTCTAACTTCTTTCGACCCCTCAAACCCAGACACCATGCAACTCTTGAGGCTGTTGGCCATTTATATATGCTGAGGTTAGTGGGAATAATTTGTCACCTAGTTTTGTCATAAATATTTTCCTTGGGTTGTGGGGTTTGCTGTCTAATTTCTCTGTGTCTGCATGAGGACTTGGAAAAACTGAAAACTTGGACCCCTTGCCTAGGATCTGGTTTATTCTTTATAACAGGGGCACTGTGTTTATCTAACCAGCCCCCACTGATGGACATGTGGGTTCTTTCTGAATTTTGCCATCACAATCAATGTGCCCTATTATTGTCTGAGTGTTTGCCCCTCCCAAATCCATGTTGAAATTAAATTGCCATTATAACAGTATTAAGAGGTGGAACCTCTAAGAGGTGATTAGGCCATGTGGGTTCTGCCCTCATGAATGGATTAATACAGTTATTGTAGGAGTGGGTTCACCCCCGTTCATCTCTCCCAGTGCTTTCTCTTTGCCATTCTGCCATGTTATGACTGATCAAGAAGGCCCTCACCCCACACACACTTCCCAGAACTGTGCACCAGTTATCTGTTTATTATAGATTATCCAATCTGTAATATTAATAATTATTATTATCCAATTAGTACTAATTAATACTCAATCTGTAATAATAATCTGTTTATTATATATTACCCAATCCATGATATTCAGTTATTGCAGCACAAAATGGACCAAGACATACCCTTTACACAAGTGCACATGAGCAGGTACACCTGTAGGATACATTTCTAGAGGTGGAATAGTTAAATCAAAGGATATGAACACAGTAGGCGCTCAAAAATATTTGCTAATTTGAATTAGAAAATGTATTTGCCACAATAGTAATAAAATTTGTTCTGGCCCACAGCCCAGGTAGACTTCTATTGAGAACAATGTACTTAAATACTGTTAAGTACAACTTTGAGGCTCCTTGAGCAGAAGAAACAGGAAACAAAAAAACCATTGATTCGTTCCTGCAGTTAGCAATCAGGTGTTGCCTAGTGTACTACAGACTCTACTGGGGCCTGGGGATATAGCAGAGGTCCTAGCCCTGGTGGAGCTCACAGCTCAGAGTGGAGAAGCCTTAGTTGTTTGAGCAAGTTTGAGAATTAAATGATTGCTCTTCATACGCATAATTGAGTAACACTTCGTAAAACGTACCATCTGATCTTTGTCTATGCTTAGAAAAACTTCAGGGTAAACTTCAGTGCAGAGCACAGGGAGAAAAGCTGTCCAGGATAAATACTTAGATGTCAGCTGTCCACTTGGTCATTTGCCGTTTCTGAGAGTCAGTCTGCAACCTCCTCTTTAGAAGGCACCCAAGGTTTTCAGTAAACAGATGAGGCTACCTCAGGGGTACACTGCAATGCTTCACTTCTGTCGGTACTGGAGTTCAAATCTGGGGACTTTAAAATGCATCAATGGAGGAAAAGAAGAAAAACAAAACAAAACAAAAACCAATAGCAAAAGCAGTGTGCATTGCTTCAGTTTCATCCAAGTTCATTCTCTTTTCCAGAAACCCAGCTTCCATGCTGATGTCCTTAATGCCATCGACGCCGTCAACAATGCTGTTATTCTCTAAGTTCAGGGTCAATACATGCAGAGCTAGCTCCTCAGCTCATGGCAAAGATCTCCATTTGGCCATAACATTTTTCCAGATTGGCATCGTAATGTTTTTCAACATAGTGCTCCGGACAACCTCTACAAATAGGTGAAGGCATCCAACCCGAATCTCATCTCCCATCCCCTATGCGACTACTCTGCACTGAAACCTGGGACTCTACCTCCTTCTTTATTCCTCTGTGTGAATCAGTCCCCAAGTCAAAGTCTATTCCGATGATCCCTTCTTCACCTCTGTATTTCCTCTACTCTTTCTGATCAGCCTCCGTAAGTTCTGCTGCCAGATTAATCTGTCACCCCTTTGAAGCCATGATTCATGTGGGCTGGTCTCAGGCTGATGTGATGTTCAAAGAAACGCAGTCCAGTGTCTACATGTATTTTTAAAAATTGCTCCTGTTCTTTACGTCTCTTTAGCCCCATGCAGGGGATACTTTGCCTATAGAAACATTTCTCAAACACCCTCCTTGTCTGTCCCCTACTCCCATCACTACCTGGGGCTTCTCCTGTGCTTTCTTTTCCAAACTCTCCCAATCCCCAGGCCCGGCCTCTGAGACACTTCTCACTCCACACCTCCTGCTTCCCTGGTCTTTGCATCACAAAAGACCAAAGAGTCAGCCGGGAAATGACCCAGCCCTTCTTAGAGAGCTTGGAGAAAGAAACCTGGTGGGGAAACTCTTTTTAGTTGGACAGACAGAGGCATATTAAAACTCATTAAAAAAAAAAAACTTTTAAAAAGAAAAACACTTTGTAAATGTAATTTTTCTGCTCGTTGACACAGATTTTCCCACCCTCCCCTAGCGTCTAATGGATAAGAGTCCACGCTCCTGGCCTGGGAGTCAAGACCCTCCACGTGTGCCCTTAACTTATGTCTCAAGCTTCTCCACTGCTTCCCAGCCTTACCCCTCTGCCCTTCCCAGCCACTGTATCTGCTGTCCCTGACCACACCACCAGTATCCCAGCATGCTGGCTCCTCTCTGCTTCCCCATCCAATTCCTGATTTTCCTTCCAGTGGCATCTCGAGTGGCTTTATCCCAGGGTTTGATGTTTTCTGCTCCTCCCAAACCTCCCAAGTCTTCCAATTCTTCGTAAGAGTTTGTTCAGTGAATGAATGAAACCCTCACTCCGTGTCCTTCTCTGGTACAGTAATCTCATCATTCAGGAAGCTTCTTTGAGCAACTAACAGGCATTTTCTTAGCTTATTTCATTGCCTTTAAACCAAGGCTGCCATTTCTGCCTGTGCGTTCAGTCTGCCTTCACTGCACCTCCACTCCTTCAAGCTTGGATTGATGACTTCTGTTCTCTAATTTTATCTGGGCAATCAAATTCCCAAAATATGTGTAAAAGAGAGGATTGCATTCCTATTTTACAAACGTGGCAACTCTGTGGAATTTTTAATCAGATGCCAGCTTTTCTGCATCTCTGTGATGTTTTTCCTCCTTCAGAGTCAGTAAGTAGATAGAGCCTTTTGCTTTGCAGTGTTGACCGTTGTCCTTGCCTTCTGACATTTTTTGCTATCTTCCTCACGTGCATTCCACAGTCAGAATACTGGGCTTTGTCCTTCGCTGTTTCATTGCATGAAGCTCTGCTACAAGGATGTTTTGTGGGTTCCTCAGCTCTAATGAAATTCCAAGCATTTCCTTGAAGCTGGCCCCCAGGGAGAAGCTGTTCACACTGGTCTGTGACGCTGAGCTAGAGAGGAGGTGATGGCCTGAGTTTGGTTCTGGGCTGGCATTTCTTGTTGCAACATCCCAGCGTGGCCCCTCTTAGAACCTTCCTACCACCGCATTTGGATCTTATTCCTCCAGCCTCAGGCACACCTTCAGCCTGCTACGAGCAGAGAAAAAAAAAAAATGACGTATTGTCTTGCTCTATATATCCTTGAGGTGAGCAACAAAATTAAATGTTAACCATAGAGGAAATTGTGCACATCCAGACAGGACAGCATGGTAGTCAGATCGGTGCCAAGTTCTGGGAAGTTATCAGTGATGGTCACATCATGGACCCCACTAGTACCTGCCCAGGGACCGTGATCTGTAGCTGGACCACATCTCAGCGTGCCACAGTGAAGGCACTGGGGACAAATATGTTCCTCCCACTATCCTGGTGGATCCAGAACCTGGGATCATGGACTCTGCTCAGATCCTTTTGAAACCGTGCCCCAAAGAGTTAAAGAAACCAGTGATTCACAGAAATTCTTAAAGCCGACAGGATGGCAGATAAGAAAAGAAACAGCTTGCTGAAATTCCCTCCAACTGTAAGGTAATGAAACAGGCTGAAATCAGCTGAAACCAATATGGCCCACTGGAGTCTACGCAGAATGAGATTGGTGATGCTAAGACCTGAATTTCCTCTGCATGTTTCATCCTAACTCCCCCAGAATTTGCACGTGGGACCCATAGAAAGGCAGCTCTGAAGAGATCATTGCACATGCCCAAGGACTTTGCAGACCACCCTTTTCACTTCCTGAATCTTTTCTAACAAAAGTACAGCCTTATGCCCAGCACAGGGAGACCTATTTGAGCTAGACTCCTACCTCCTTGTTGATAGACCTGCAATAAAAAGCGTTTCTTTTCTCAAAAACCCAGTGTCATAGCATTGGCTTCCAGTGCATCGGGTAGTGAGCCCTTTTGCTCAGATCTGCAGACCAGACCACTTTGCTTTCAGTCAGTCTGGGGCAGGCAGCAGTGCACAGAGGGGCTGAGCTGGTTGATTCGTTCCTAGATATGTGCAGAAGGGAGCCAAGAGCTGTGACTGCCTCCAGGGCTTCCAGCTGACCCACTCACTAAGTGAGGGCACAGGCTCTGGAATGGGCACCCTCCTTAACAGCCAGAGCTGAGAACGATGAGTCACGATGACTGCATCGTGAACACCTCCAGTGTGTGCCCTCGTTCAACGTGTTTGGCATTGTGGCTGAGCCCCGCAGTGCCCCCTCCCCATCCCTCCGCTGGTAGAGAACACTGATGAGACCTGCGGCACAGACACTGAAGGCTCCTTATGATGTTTGCTTCCGCACTCTTGAGCTGATCACACAAAACCATGAGGACCTGACCCACCTGTCTCAGCTAACATGAGTGGGGTCACCACCTGCCTCTGCTTCCCTCACCAGCTCACTTCGGACCTCTGCAAGCTAGCAGTCAACACAGTGTCATTCCCACGCCTCCAGTTCTTCATGCCTACCGTTGCCCCTCTCACTAGTTGTGGAAGCCAGCAGTATAGGGCTCTCACCATGCCCAAACTCACCCAGCAGGTCTTTGATGCCAAGAACACGATGGCTGCCCCACCAGGACTGCCTTCTTCCATGAATATCCACCCGTCCATGAAGGAAGTCGATGAGAAGATGCTCAGTGTGCAGAACAAGAGTAGCCAGCAGCTACTTCATGGAATGGATGCTGACAACATCAAGACAGCCATGTGCGACATCCTTCCTCATGGCCACAAGATGGTGGTCACCTTCATCGGCAACAGCACAGCCACCCAGAAGCTCTCCATGGCCTCTCAGGGCAGTTCCCTGCTGTATTCTGCCAGAAGGCTGTCTTCCACTGGTATTCAGGGGAGGGCATGAACAAGAAGGAGTTTGCTGAGGCCGAGAACATGAATGACTTCATCTCTGAATGTCAACAGTCTAGAACACCACCACAGAAGAGGAAGAGGACTCAGTGAGGAAGCCCAATGGGAGGCCTAAGGCAGAGCCCCCATCACTTCAGACATCTCAATTCCCTCAGCCTTCTTCCTTGGCTGCTCCTTTCTTCTCCCTCAGTAGTCTTGTTTGCTGCCTTTACCTTGTTTATCTGGGGAGAGGAAGGGTCTAGAGCAGTGCCTGGTACATGGTAGGTGCTCAATAAATATTTGTGTGCTGAATGTCTCCTCTCTCTGTCCACTCCAGGAAACCTAGGTTTTCTGCCAATCTGGGTAACCGTGTATTTGCTTCCGGTACCCTCCTCCCATCTGCCCAATTAATATGTCCCTCTGTTTTCAAAATAATTTTCCAGAAAGCTGGGTCCCATTCAGATCCCATTTAGAACCAACCGGGTGCTGAAAACCCAGATAATGTGTACCATCCTATGCCCACATAGTAGCTAGCACTTGGAGGGTAGAAGGTGGCAGGAAGAAGTTACTGCGAAGGGCTGGGCATGGTGGCTCATGCCGATAATCCCAGCACTTTGAGAGGCTGAGGCTGGAGGATTGCTTAAGCTTAGATATTTGAAGCCAGCCTGGGCAACATAGCAAGACCATGTCTCCATTTTTTTTTTTAAGTAAAAATAAAAATAAAAAGAAGTTACTGCAAGGAAGAGGATGGGATTTTCCATTCTAGCACAGTTTTGGAGAGGGAAATCCAGGCCCATAAAGTCACAATTCCCAGGTATTTCTGTGCTCCAATTCTCAGCTTCAGAGGAGGTGGTAACAGCATTATCCCATTTTCAGTTTTCTTTGCAGGAGTCTGCCCCGCTTCATCAAGTGAGGCCTTTCCTTCTCCCACTCTTCCCCTCTCAAATGTTTTTTTTTTTCTTTTTTGAGACAGAGGCTCCCTCTGTTGCCCAGGCTGGAGTACAATGGCGCAATCTTGGCTCACTGCAACCTCTGCCTCCCAGGTTCAAGCGATTCTGCTGCCTCAGCTTCCTGAGTAGCTGGGATCATAGGTACACGCCACCACATCTGGCTAATTTTTGTATTTTTAATGGAGATGGGGTTTCACCATGTTGGCTAGTCTGGTCTCGAACTCCTGACCTCAGGTGATCCGCCCACCTCTGCCTCCCAAAGTGCTGGGATTACAGGCGTGAGCCACAACGCCTGGCCCCCTCTCACATTTTGGATGCCCTCCTTTCTCCTAATCGGAAAAGGAGATTAAAAGGGAGAGATCTGCCTGGGTCCCTTAGCCTCTAGAAATGCCCTCCCCATTCCCACTTTGTCTTACCCTCTAAAAGGAGTAACATCCCTGACCTAGGCGGGAAGGCGCGCACCGCCACCTGGACGTTTGGGCCATTCCCCAGAGGAGAGGGGACGGGGCAACATCTCGCCTCTTCCTTTTGCTGTTCCCTTTTCTCCCCTGCTCTTGCTTTTGTCCTATCCCACACTTACGATTTCTATTTTGGGTTGAACTTGCTGCTTTTTCCTCATATTGAAAAGATGACATTGCCCCAAGAGCCAAAATTAAATGGGAACTGGAAAAAAAAAAAAATCCACTGTGCAAAGATTGTCTTTCTTCCCTACCCTGCAGGGATGATATATGGAAGCAGAGTCCAACACCACCTTTGTTAAGAGCCTAGAAACTCAAAGAGTGGGCACTCCTGAGACAGGGCCTCAGGCACACACCGTGGCACCTGATGACCTGGTGGGAGAGCAGCCCCCGCCCCAGTTCACAGAGCAGCTGCCATCGCCCAGGCTAACCTGGAGCCTGCAGGTAGCAGTGTCTGTTGGAGGATCACACATATGTTGTTACTAGACAATGTACCTTGAACAATGCAAATATACAGCAGTTTTGCAAACACCAGAGCAGACAAAAGCCATTCTTGATGTTTTACGCTCAATTTGGAATAAATCCTTTTGCAACAGAGCATTTCCCTCATCCTTTATAAAAAGCTCCTTTTAAGGCAGACCTTTGGACAAACCAAGGGGACGATGACCCCTTGGTCAGACTTCTTTTTAGCAGGATGTGGCAGAGTTAGCCTGCAGTGTGAGAAGGCAAGGCCTCTGACACCACATGAAGGGAGTGAGACAGATCCGGTCAGGGCTGATGGCTGTCAGAGGGCTCACGACTCCACACTCAGAGGCGGATTCTTTTCCAATCCCCTGCTCTGTGAGACAGTCACATTCACAGCGTGTCTCTGTAGAAGCTTTTATGGAAGCTTTTAAATTTGTTTCACAAAATGTTAACCTGGCTGTGTTTTCTGCATTGCATATATTTAAGGTGTATGACTTGATGATTTGATTGGTTGAATTTTTGATTGTTTACTTTTTCCTTTTTTCACACTGCATTAAGTATAACAAAAAGGGAAAGGAAACTTCTAAAATACATCGGATCTCATTTTCCCTTTACAAGCAAGTATTTTGCTTCCTATGACTCAACTTTTACATTAGTCAGGATTCTCCAGAGAAACAGACTCAATAGGCTATATAGAGATGAATAAGAGGAAATTTAGGGACTGGACGTGGTGCCTCACACCTGTAAACCCAGCACTTTGGGAGGCTGAGGCAGGCAGATCACTTGAGGTCAGGAGTTCGAGACCAGCCTGGCCCGTCTCTACTAAAAATACAAAAAGTAGCCAGGCGTGGTGGCACATGCCTATCGTCTCAGCCACTCCGGAGGCTGAGGCAGGAGAATCACTTGAACCTGGGAGGTAGAGGCTGCAGTGAGCTGAGATTGTGCCACTGTGCTCCAGCCTGGGCAACAGAGTGAGACGCCCTCTCAAATAAAAATACATACATACATACATACATGCATACATATATACATACATGAGATTTATTCCAGGAACTGGCTCATGTGATTATGCAGGCTGGGAAGTCCCACGGCAGGCTGTGTGCAGGCTGGAGGCTGGGAAAGCCAGGGGTGTACTGCAGCCGGAGTCCAGAGGCCAGAGAATCTGGGGAGCTTATGGTGTAAGTCCTGGAGTCCAAAGGCCTGAGCACTAGGAATGCAGACATCCAAGGGCTGGAGAAAATGCAGGTCCCTTGACTGGCCGCAGTGGCTCACGCCTGCAATCCCAGCACTTTGGGAGGCCGAGGCAGGTGGATCACGAGGTCAGGAGATCGAGATCATCCTGGCTAACATGCTGAAACCCTGTCTCTACTAAAAATACCAAAAATTAGCCCGTCTCTACTAAAATAAAAATACAAAACATTAGCTGGGCATGGTGTCGGGCATCTGTAGGTAGTCCCAGTTACTTGGGAGGCTGAGGCAGGAGAATGGCGTGAACTCGGGAGGAGGAGCTTGCAGTGAGCCGAGATCGCGCCACTGCACTCCAGCCTGGGCGACAGAGGGAGACTCCGTCTCAAAAAAAAAAAAAAAAAAAAATGCAGGTCCCAGATCCAGAAAAGAGAGAGAGAGAATTCCCTTTGCCTCCTCCTTTTTCGTTTTGCCTGGATTCTCAGTGGATGGCATATGACCACCCACATTGGTGAGGGTGATCTTTAGTCAATGGATTCAAATGCCAATCCCTTTCAGAAACACCCTCACACACACCCAGAAAGGCTGCTCTACAGGCCATCTGGGTATCCCTTAATCCAGTCTAGTTGACCTGTGACATTAGCTGCTGCAACTCTTTATTTCATGTCTTCAGCTGGTGTATTGAGAACCGTAATGGAATCCATCAACCTACGCCATCAGGATTCATCAACACAGGTGCAACTTAGTTTAAAAGATGAGGCTTTGGAGGAAGATATGTCAACCACCAAGTCCTACTTGTCACTAAAAGTAGAATTTCAGATCAGTGGGTGGACGTTGGGCAGGAGGCACTGTTGTGTGGCATCCCTCAGAGAGCTCTGCAGGGTCTCATCCCGATGGCTGCACAAAGTGGTAGGTGACGGGGACGCCCACTGAGCCTGAGGCCCAGGGCAGCCTGACAGAGGGCCTGCGTCTCAGCTCTCTCAGGCAGAGGGTTAGAACCAGGCAGCCTGGCGTCTTGATTTCCAGAGCCCTTTATCCTCATCCTCTTGGTCTCATGTCCTGGTCTGGACTCTAACTAGCTGGTTAGTTCTTGACCAAGGTTGGGCTTCCTCCACACCCACCTCTATTTCTGTTTTCTAATTTTTATGGGCTGCCTATCTCTTCCCTAGAATCTTAGAAATAATGGCTATTTCATCTGTAGCCGTGTCTATAGCATCTATAGGCTTAAAAATGTTCTCACGGAGGCTGGGAGTGGTGGCTCATGCCTGTAATTCCAGCACTTTGGGAGGCTGAGTCGGGCAGATCACAAGGTCAGGAGTTCGAGACCAGCCTGACCAACATAGTGAAATCCTGTCTCTACTAAAAATACAAAAAAATAGCTGGGCGTGGTGGCAGACCCCTGTAATCCCAGTCACTCGGGAGGCTAAAGCATCGGAGAATCGATTGAACCCAGGAGGCGGAGGTTGCAGTGAGCCCAGATTGCGCCATTGCACTCCAGCCCAGGTGACAGTGCGAGACTCTGTCTCAAAAAAAAAAAAAAAAAAAAGTCCTCACAGATGACCCAGGAAAGGCTCTTTGAAGGGTCCTAAATCTGCTTTCCCTCCCGTGAGCCTCTTGTGAATCTGAGGTTCTCAGCAGATTACCAGCCTGTAATAGAATAAACAGAAATCAGTGCAAAAACCTTTGTTGCTATGTTTTTCTTACAGAAATTACAGACATGTTCTAGGTAAGATAAGCATACATTCCCTGTTAATGATTATCAATGTCATTCTCATCTGAAATGCCAACTAGAAAACAGGTCTCCAAAGGCTGCCCTGATGGGTGGCAGCTGCCGGCAATGTGCCCTGAAAAAGGAGACTGATCTGGTCACATGGCCCTCCCATCCCAGGGTGGCAGCACCTACAGACTTAGGAGAGATACAGAGGAGGGTGACTCAGCCTGACTCTCAAGAAAAGTCCAAAACACCCTTGGTGAGAAAGCACAGAAGACGCTGAGACAAGCCCTGGAGAAACCAAAGGAAGAAAGCTACATGCAGGAGACAGAGCCTGAGCAGACAAGAGCTGGAAGATTCCCTGGCTGCCGCTGGAGTGGAGGAGGACCACACTCCCAGTGCAGAGCCACTTGGCAGGGGCCCACTTGAGTTTCAAAGCGAAATCACCCTTTCTGAGTACTCTGTGTGTCGGGCATGTGCTAGCTGTTCTGCATGCATAGCCAGGCGTGGTGGTTCACTCCTGCAATCCCAGCACTTTGGGAGGCCGAGGGAAGCAGATCACAAGGTTAGGAGTTTGAGACCATCCTGGCTAACACAGTGAAACCCTGTCTCTACTAGAAATACAAAAAATTAGCCAGGTGCAGTGGCACGTGCCTGTAATCCCAGCTACTTGGGAGGCTGAGGCAGGAAAATCCCTTGAACCTGGGAGGTGGAGGTCGCAGTGAGCCAAGATCACACCACTGCACTCCAGCCTGGGGGACAGAGCAAGACTCCATCTCACCATCCCATGGCTGGTCATGGTGTAGCTGGGACACGCACAACCCAGGCCTGTCAACTCCAGTGCCTACATGCTCATCCACCGCCTCCAGTGGGGGACAGAGACACAGTACTGAACAGTGCCTGCAAAGGACAAAGCGTCACCCGTCTCATTGCAGTAGCAGATAAATGGAGCTCTGACTGCTCAGGAAAGAAGAGGTCGGTGCTCTTGGAGCTTCACTCACTTGTCCCATGCAGGTGCAGGGTAGAAGCTATGGATTTCCTGACACCCACCCTCCTGGCTGTCCCCCGACCTCGTCACCAGGCTCATCCTCCCACTCCTGGCCACGTGCCCGGAGGTTCTCCTGTCTTTGCCCCAGGTGGCTTTTCTGGTTTCCGGGTCACCTCTCACGGCCTCTGTGACCCTGTCCTCCCATGACTCACAGTTTGCTCCCTGAATCTCACCTTCAGACTCTCACTGGAGGGTCCATCCCAGCTTTCCCGCATCCTCAGTCCCAGCCAGTGGTTCTGTGTCCGTGAAGGCTCAATCAGAGAAGCAGAACCAAGGGGATGATATAGAATGTGGGGGTCTATGATAGGAATTCGATCTCATGCAAATGTGGGAACTGGTTAGAGTTTATGTACGTTTTTTGCTTCTGTGTCTGGTCAGCTGTGAGGAAGGACAGATGGGTGTGAAGTGGGGAGAAGGACAAGCTCACCCTGGAGAATGAGCTTGGAGCCCTCCTGGGCTTCTCCCTACCTCAGGGAAGCACCTGGCAGGTGACTTGCAGAAGAAGCTGGTACCTTTGCCATGGAGCTGAGCATGTACTACCTGGCCCAGCAGACAGGGAATTGGGAGAAACTGGGGGGGGGGGTTGGTTGCTGCAGGCCGGGTTGATATCCCATGCCCAGGAGGTGGGCCAGCAGGTCAGGGACAGCACATCTGGGCTGTGAGGCTTGTGGTGCCTACACTGGCATTCTGAGCCAGGTGGCTACTGTTTCCCCTCCACCTTGCAAATCTCAAGAATGGGTCTGGGCCAGGTGCAGTGGCTCACATCTGTAGTCCTAGCTACTTGGGAGGCTGAGGCAGGAGGATCATTTGAGCTCAGGAGTTCCAGGCTCCAATGAACTATGATCGCATCACTGCACTCTAGCCTGAGCAACAGAGTGAGACGATGTCTCTAAAAATAAATAAATGAAAAGGAAAAAGAATGGTTTTGCTAGGCTCTTTTCCATACTGACTGATGAGGGCCAAAGAAATAAGCGGGAAGAAGGAGTCCGCGGAAACTGCCTGGCTGTTTCTGAGCCACTGTCCCCTGTCCCAGAGGCTTTGCTTGGGCAGATGGAGGGCAGTTCAGCTTCCTGAGAGGTGGGGAAAAGGGCAGGAAAAGAGGAGAAAGGAAGAACAAATCCCTCTCATTTGATCAGTTCATTTATTGAATGTTTCTTGTTAAAAGCTGAGAATAAAGACATGCAAAAGAGGCAGCCTGCCCTCTGGAAGTAGACAGTATCGATTCTCCCAGGCACTTGGGAGGAGCCGGGTGGACTCTCAGGGTCTCGGCGTGCTGCTCTCCCAGGTCTTGCCTTAGGCACCACCATTACTGCATTTGAGAAATGGTGCTGGCAGTAGTTGCTTGTGCTTAAAACGTAAGGGGGCGGCCAGGTGCATTGGCTCACGACTGTAATCCCAGCACTTTGGGAGGCCGAGGCAGGCGGATCATGAGGTCAGGAGATCGAGACTATCCTGGCTAACATGGTGAAACCCCCGTCTCTACTAAAAATACAAAAAAATTAGCCAGGCATGGTGGCAGGCGCCTGTAGTCCCAGCTACTCAGGAGGCTGAGGCAGGAGAATGGCATGAACCTGGGAGGCGGAGGTTGCAGTGAGCCAAGATCGTGCCAGTGCACTCCAGCCTGGGTGATAGAGCGAGACTCTGTCTCAAAAAAAAAAAAAAAAGTAAGGGGGCAGCTTGCACCATTAGGATGGCTACTATCAAAAAAAAAAAAAAAAAACCATAGAAAATAAGTGTTGGTGAGGATGTGGAAAAGTTAGAACCCTTGTACACTGTTGGTGGGAATGTAAAATGGTGCAGCCGCTATGTAAAACAGGATGGCAGTTCCTCAAAAACTTAAAAATAGAATTACCATATGATCCAAAAATTCCACTGTTGAGTATATACGCCAAAGAAAGCAGGGTCTTGAAGTGATATTTGTACACCGCGTTTGTAGCAGTATTATTCACGTTAACCAAAAGGTGGAAGCAAGCCAAGCGTGCATCCACAGACAAGTGCATAAACAAAATGTGGTGCATTCATACAATGGAATATTATTGAAGATAACATTTCTACTAAGTGAAATGAGCTAATCACAAAAGAACAAATACTGCATTATTCCAGTTATATGAGGTGCCTAGAGTCATCAAATTCACAAAGACAGGAAGTAAGATGCTGATTGCCAGGGGCCGTGCAATGGGGAAGGGAAGGGATGGGTACACAGTTTCAGTTTTGCAAGATGAAAAGAGTCCTGGAGATAGATGGTGGGGATGGCTGCACAACACTGTGAATGTATTTAACACGACTAAACTGTACACTTAAAATGGTTAAAAATAAAAAATGGTAAATTTTATTTTATTTTGAGATGGAGTCTCGCTCTGTCACCCAGGCTGGAGTGCAACGGTGTGACCTTGGCTCACTGCAATGTCTGCCTCCCAGGTTCAAGCAATTCTCCTGCCTCAGCCTCCAAGTAGCTGGGATTACAGGTGCCCATGACCACACATGGTTAATTTTTTTGTATTTTTAGTAGAGACAGGGTTTCACCATGTTGGCCAGGCTGGTTGTGAACTCCTGACCTCAAGTGATCTGCTGGCCTCGGCCTCCCAAAGTGCTAGGATTACAGGTGTGAGCCATCGCGCCCAGCCAAAATGGTAAATTTTATTGTATGTGTTTTTCACCATAACTTTTTATGAAAAACCTAAGAAGAAGTGTTGAAACTACCAAGGAGAGGTGTTATTGAGAATAAACTCCAACAGCCAAAACCTGTTGGTCCTCTTTGGTCAATTGGAGCAAGTGAGAGGGGCTGCCCTAACCTCAAGCCTCCCCTCTCCAATTGTTTCAAGGTTCACTTCTGTGGAAATGAAAATGGAGGTTTACTTAAACCCTAGCATGTGTTTTATTTTGTCCTAATTGTGTAGCCAGGCATTCACTGTTCTCATTTGTTCTGCCAAGTCAGCACCAGAGGCTGGCGAGGTGGCCATGGAGATGAACGAGTCCTTCCAGATGGCAGAGAGCGGTGTGAGGCTGAGGCTTGTCGTCGTGATATGCAATGCCCCTGAACTCTGAAGCTGAGAACTTCCTTTGGGCGGCTGGGTGACCATCTGTGAACACTTCCACCCCAAACACCATCATCAGTGGTTTTATGATGATGTTTGAGTTCCTAGTGTAGCAGTTAAATTTTGTAGCAAAAGCTATAATGCTCCTTTATACTTTGTTAAATTATCTTTGGACAAAGAGTTATGCGAGAAGGTGAAGAATGAAGGATTCCTTTCTGAAACACAAGAAAAAGAGCACATCCATGTTTTTCGGTAGCTCCTGGGGCCGTCTTCCCCTGACAATGTTTCTTAGCGCTGAAACGCATGTGTGTTCTTGCAGAGCCAGCATCTGAGGGAGGAAAAGCTTGGCACCCTGATGTCCTGAGTGGGCTCAAGTGCAGGCTTCCAGGACCATGGTGCCCAAGCTACAGGCAGCCAAGGTTTCAGATGTTACCATAGCTAATTGTAATTAACTCAGCTTTATCCTCACAAAGCTGAGGACATTAACACTGTAATTAGCTCCATTTTCCAGCAGAGGACCTGGGGTTTAGACACAGAGTTAGGTTTTGCTCAAGGTCATGCAGCAAGTAAATGTGAAAAATGAGGTTTGAACGCAGGCAATCTGGGTCTAGAGGCTGAAGACTTTACTACAGGCAGCTTGGGCTCTGGTGGCAGGAATGTCAACACCATCAGAACAATACAGAACTCAGGAAAGCTCCAGTTCCAGAGAAGATGTTGAGGACACCACAGTGTCAGAAGGTGTCACACTGGTTTTGTTTTTAAATCAAGAAGGCGCTAAAAGGAGGTAATCAGATAAAAGTCACTACCCAGTCGGGGCACATGCATGAGCCTGCAGGGACAGGAAGGAGGGAGGGTAAGGTATCTCTACCCAGACCCTCAACTCACCCTCTCCCTCCTTCTGGGTTCAAGTGATTCTCCTGCCTCAGCCTCCCAAGTAGCTGGGATTACAGGTGCCCACCAGTACGCCCAGCTAATTTTTGTATTTTTAGTAGAGACAGGGTTTCACCATGTTGGTCAGGCTGGTCTTGAACTCCTGACCTCAGGTGATCCACCCGCCTCGGCCTCCCAAAGTGCTGGGATTACAGGCGTGAGCCACCGCGCCTGGCCTCCAGTCCCTTCTTTTGGCCTGTAGTTATAAAGGTAATTGTAACCATGAAATATCCAAGATATAAGTTCCCTTTGCCGACTTGGTTTATCCATGTTTTCGTGGGCTCTGTGTCTTCTTAGCCTATATCCTATGATAGTCATTCAACGATTCACACAATATCCATTCTCTCATTTCTTCCTTTTTTTTTTTTTTTTTTTTTTTTTTGAGACGGAGTCTTGCTCTGCCGCCCAGGCTGGAGTGCAGTGGCCGGATCTCAGCTCACTGCAAGCTCCGCCTCCCGGGTTCACACCATTCTCCTGCCTCAGCCTCCGGAGTAGCTGGGACTACAGGCGCCCGCCACGTCGCCCGGCTAGTTTTTTTTGTTGTATTTTTAGTAGAGACGGGTTTTCACCATGTTAGCCAGGATGGTCTCGATCTCCTGACCTCGTGATCCGCCCGTCTCGGCCTCCCAAAGTGCTGGGATTACAGGCTTGAGCCACCGCGCCCGGCCCATTCTCTCATTTCTTATGACCAAATTTAACTTCAACCTTTTCTAACTTTGCGATAACAGAAAATCAAAATAATTTATCTCTTTCCTTCTGTCTCCCAATAACGCACACACATGCACGTGCCTGCACGTGCTAGTGCACACATATGTACATACAACATAGTTTCTAGAAAACGTTCATCTAGCTCAGTTTTCTGGCCCTTAATCGAATGTGTGAGTGGTATAAGGATGCATTTTCTTGATCCTGTGCTGTGTTTAAGGCAATATGTCTCCATCTGATCCGGGTTGTGTCTCTACAAATGTTGGATTTATGTAAATGCCACTCTGTCTCCAACCAGTACAGCACATGATTTAGCTGTAGTTCAGTGATGTTATTTTGGAGAACTGCATGAGTTCTAACTACAGAATTTAAGAAATTCTATATTAAAGGAGAAAAACAAGCATCAGTGCCGGCTTTTTAAAAAACTATTGATTTCAAAATGATTGCAGACTCACAGGGACTTGTAAAAATAGGAAATAGAGTTTGTGGAGCCCTCTCTCACCTTACTTCCCCCAGTGGTGACATCTTTTATAACTCTATTGCAACATGAGAGCCAAGGACCAAGAAATTAACACTGCTACATTACGCTACAACCTTATTCAGTTTTCACTTTTTTTTTTACCCTGCATTGTGTGTGTGTGTGTGTGTGTGTGTGTGTGTGTGTAGTTTTATGCAATTTTACTCTGTGAATAGATTTATGTAATGTCATGATCAGGATATGGAGCCATTTTATCATCGCTGGGGAACTATCTCACACCCATCCTATCCAGGCTCACCCATCCACCCACCCCTGTCCCTATCAGCAACCACTAACCTGTTCTCTATCTCTATAGTTTTGTCATTTTGAGGATGTTTTGAAATGAACTCGTACCATATCAAAAAACCATTTCAAATTGGCTATTTTTAGTAGGTATAATGCCCTTAAGATCCATTCAAGCTACTGCATGTATCAATAGTTTTCATTGCTGAGTAGTATTTTCTTTCCTGGATGAGCCAGAGTTTGTTCAACCCTTCATCCTTTGAAGGACAGTTGGGTTGTTTCTGCTGTCTGGTTATTATGAATAAAGTCGCTGTGGTGTTCATGTACGAGTTTGTGTGTGAATATAACTTTCCTTTTCACTACTGGGTTGTATTGTTAGTATATGCCGAGTTTTTTGTTGTTCTCTTTTTGAGATGGAGTCTGGCTCTGTCAGTCAGGCTGGAGTGCAGTGGCACCATCTCGGCTCACTGCAACCTCCACCTCCCAGGCTCGAGCAGTTCTCCTGCCTCAGTCTCCCGAGTAGCTGGGACTACATGTACTTGCCACCATGCCCGGCTAATTTTTGTATTTTTAGTGGAGACAGGTTTTTGCCATGTCGGCCAGGCTGGTCTTGAACTCCTGACCTCGTGATCCGCCCACCTCAGCCTCCCGAAGTGCCAGGATTATAGGCGTGAGCGGCCACACCTGGTTGTATATGCCTAATTTTTGAAGAAACTTATTTTTCAGAGTGGTTATACCATTTTTTCACTTCCACTAGCTATGTGTGAGAATTCCAGTTTCTCAACATCCTTGCCAAGATTTCATGTTATGCCTATTTTTATATTTTAGCTATTTAAAATTTTTTTTTCTTATTTTTTGATCTGTGCCCAGGCTGGAGTACAGTGGCACGATCTCCACTCACTGCAACCTCCGCCTCCCTTGTTCAAGTGATTGTCCTGCCTCAGCCTCCCAAGTAGCTGGAATTACAGGCATGTGGCACCACACTTGGCTAATTTTTTTACATTTTAGTAGAGACAGGGTTTCGCCATGTTGACCAGGCTGGGCTTGAACTCGTGACCTATATGATCAACCCGCCTCGGCCTCCCAAACTTAGAATTATAGATGTGAGCCACCAGGCCTGGCCCCTATTTTAGCCATTCTAATAGCTATGTAATCATATCTCATTGTAGTTTAAACTTGCATTTCCTGAATAGCAATGATGTTGAGTATATTGTCATGTGCTTATTTGTCATCTGCATCTCCTCTTCAGTGAAATGTAAAGTTCATGTCTTTTGTGCATTTTCTAATTGGATTCTTTGGTTTGGTTTTTATCATTGTTTTACTGTTGAGTTTCAAGTATTCTTTATGTATTCTAGATACAAGTCCTTCGTCAGATGTGTGGTTTGCAAATATTTTTCTCTCCATTTGTAGCATGTCTTTTCATCCTCTTACCAGGGTCTCTGAAGCCACAAAAAGTTAATTTTGGCCAGACATGGTGGCTCACGCCTATAATCCAGCACTTTGGGAGGCCAAGGCAGGTGGATTACCTGAGGTCAGGAGATCAAGACCAGCCTGGTCAACACGGCAAAACCCTATCTCTACTATAAAATACAAAAAAAAAAAATGAAAAATAAAAAACTAGCCAGGCATGGTGGCGTGCGCCTGTAATCCCAGCTATTCAGGAGGCTGAGGCAGGAGAACTGCTTGAGCCCAGGAGGCGAAGGTTTCACTGAGCTAAGATTGTACCACTGCACTCCAGCTTAGGTGACAGAGCGAAACTATGTCTCAAAAAAAAAAAAAAAGTTTTAATTTTGACGAAGTTTAATGTATTGTTTTTTCATTTAAGTGTTGTGGTTTGGGTGCCAAGTCTAAGAATGCTTGCTTCACCCTAGGTCTAGAAGATTTTCTCCTAGGTTTTCTTCTGAACGTTTTACAGTTTTATGCTTTACATTTAAATCTGTGATCCATTTTGAGTTAATTTTTGTGTAAAGTATGAGGTTTAGGTTGAGGTGTTTTGTTTTGGTTTGGTTTTGCCCATAGGTATTCACTTGCTCCTGTCTCATTTGTTGAAAAGGTTATCTTTCCTTAAATTGCTTTTGCACATTTGTAAACAATCATTGAGGCATATTTGTGTGGACCTATTTCTGGGTTCTCTATTTTGTTCCATAGTCTCTCTGCCAATATCATGCATAGCTCTATAGTAAGCCTTAATATTGGGAAAAGCGATTCCTCTCATTTCATTCATCTTTTGGAAGATTGGTTATTCTAGTGCCTTCCCTTTCCATATAAAATTTAAAATATGCTGTCTATGTATACAAAAAGCCTTGATGGGATTTTGATATAAATTACTTTAAAACTACTGAGTAATTTGGGAGAGTTGACATTTTTACTATGTTGAGTCTATCCATGAACATGGCATGTCTCCATTTGTTTACATCTTCTTTGATTTTTTTAATTAGCAGTTTGCAGTTTTCAGCAGACAGACCCGAACAAGTTTTATTAGACTTATATCTAAATATTTATCTTTTTTGAGTAATTATAAATATTTTGTTTTAAAATTTGGTTTCTTCATGTTGTTGCTAGTACATAAAAATACAATTGATTTTTCTGTGTTGATCTTGTATCTTGGACTTTGCTGTACCCACTTAGTTCTAGGAGCTTTTCTAGATTTCTGATATGGTTTGGCTGCGTACCCACCCAAATCTCACCTTGAATTGTAATAATCCCCCACATGTCAAGGGCAGGGCCAAGTGGAGATAATTGAATCATGGGGGCAGAATCCCCCTTACTGTTCTTGTGTCAGTGAACAAGTCTCATGAGATCTGATGGTTTTATAAATGGGAGTTCCCCTGCACAGTCTGTCTTGCTTGCCTCCATGTAAGACGTGACTTCGCTCATCATTTGCCATCTGCCACAATTGGGAGGCCTCCCAACCCTGCGGAACTGTGAGTCCATTAAACGTTTTTCCTTTATAAATTACCCAGTCTTGGGTATGTCTTTATTAGCAGTGTAAGAATAGACTAATACAATATCTTACTTAGCATATTTTGCTTAAATAATCAGGTCATCTGAAAATATGGACAGATTTATTTCTTCCTTTTTGAGCTGTATGCTTTTTATTTTCTTTTCTTGCCTTATTTTACTGACTAAAATCTTGAGAAGAAGCATCCTTATCTTGTTCCATATCTTGTGAGAAAAAAATGAGCTTTCACCATTGAGATGATGTCAACTGTAGGTTGTTCTGTAGATGACCTTAATCAAGTTTAGGAGGTTCCCCTTCATATCTAGTTTGCTGAGGGCTTTTATCATAGGCCGGGCACGGTGGCTCAAGCCTGTAATCCCAGCACTTTGGGAGGCCAAGACGGGCGGATCACGAGGTCAGGAGATCGAGACCATCCTGGCTAACACGGTGAAACCCCGTCTCTATTAAAAATACAAAAAATTAGCCGGGCGAGGTGGTGGGCGCCTGTGGTCCCAGCTACTCGGGAGGCTGAGGCAGGAGAATGGCGTGAACCCGGGAGGCGGAGCTTGCAGTGAGCTGAGATCTGGCCACTGCACTCTAGCCTGGGCGACAGAGCAAGACTCCGTCTCAAAAAAAAAAAAAAAAAAAATTTAAACAAATAAATAAAAATTTTAAAAAGAGTAAATCTGATGGCAACAAATTCTATTCCTTTGTCTGTGAATGTCTTTATCCTTCAGAAGTAAATGGTACTTTCACTAGTTATAGGACGTAGGGTTTACAATTCTTTATTTTTCAGCACTTGAAAAATGCTGGGCTACTTCCTCCTAGTCTCCATGGTTTCAGATGATGAATCCTCTGTCATTCAGATCATTGATTCCCTGTAACTAATTCACTGTTTCTTTCTAGCTGCCTTCAGTTGTGTTTCTTGGGGATTTTTGTCTTTAGTTTTCAGAAGTTTTATTAAAATGTATTTTGATGTGGATTCTTTTGATTTTATTCTGTTTGAGGTTCACTTAGCTTTTTGAATCTACAAGTTTATGCCTTTCACCAAAGTTGAGGAATTTTCAGCCATTATTTCTTCGGCACCTTTTCAGCTTCACAAATTTTCTCCTATCCTGGAACTCCGATGACATAAGGCTAGTTCTTTTGTCATTGTCCTGCAGGTTATGAGACTTTGTTCATTTTTTTCCCAGGCTATTTTCTCTATTTATTTATTTATTTACTTACTTATTTTTTGAGACGCAGTCTTGCCCTGTCATCCAGGTTGGAGTGCAGTGGCATGATCTCGGCTCACTGCAACCTCCACCTCCCAGGTTCAAGTGGTTCTCCTGCCTCAGCCTCCCGAGTAGTTGAGATTACAGGTGCCCGCCACCATGCCCGGATAATTTTTGTATTTTTAGTAGAGACAGGGTTTCACCATGTTGGCCAGGCTGATCTCGAACTCCTGACTTCAGGTGATCCCCTGCCTCGGCCTCTCAAAATGCTGGGATTACAGGCATAAGCCACGGAGCCGGCCCTCTTTGTATTATTTAGATTAAATTTTATTTCTCTCTTCTCACATTCACTAATTTTATTCTCTATCATCTCTAAGCTAGTACGGAGCTCATTCAGCAAATTGTTTATTTCAGTTCCTGTATTTTTAGTTCTATAATTTTCATTTAGTTCTTTTTTTACATCTTCTATTTCTTTGCTGAGACTTTCTATTTTTACTTGTTTCAGGAGTATTTATAATTGCTTGTTGAAACTTTTTGTGATGACTGCTTTGAAATCTTCATCAGCGAATTTCAACCGCTGAATCATCTTCGTGTGTGCTTTTGTTTGTTGTCTGTTGTCATTCAAGTTGTTATTTTCTGGGTTCTTGGCATGACAAGTGGTCTTTGATTGTATCTTGGATATTCTGGGTACTACGTTAGAAGACTCAGAGTCTGCCCTCTTTAAAGCTTCCATTTTAGCAGGCAGTCTCCCCACTTAGATTTAGGATGCAAGTCCTTTAGGCTGTGGTTCCAATGACGAGTTTTCAGAGCCTTTGTAGTGCTATTATAGTCGAGTTTGTTAGTGTGCTACTTGGGGGGCACTCTGCAATGTGTATGTACATTTGCATGTGTGAAACTTTCATACTGGTCCAGTTCTAATCTTTTGACGTGTTGAATCGGTCAGTTTTACCTTTGGGTTGATCAGCTGTCTGCTCCAGACCTTCTATGCAGGCTTAAAGAATCATTTTGTCCAGCTTTTTCCTATCTGAGATCCTCTTCCTCATGTCTAGCTGGGGGTGGGGACAGAAGTCCAGACTCCCCACTCCATCTCTGCGGACACCATGCCAGTAGGGAAGGAACTTGCTGCCGACAGTCCCCTGGCCCTGGTGGGTGGGAGTGGGAGTCCACACCCCCTACCTGGCCTCTGCTGATGGCACCAGCCCAGGCTGCTGCTGCTGCTGGGTAGGGAATGGGAGTGTAGACTCTCTCTGAGACTTCACTGCAGTGCTGGAGTTGCTGCGGTGTTCACTCAGCTGAAGGTAAAGTGGGTATTATCAAAAAAGATTTCTGTCCTGTGGGCTGCCCATTTCCCTGTCTCTGCTAGAGAAATAAGGCTTTTCTTCAAGCTTTATTTTCCATCTGTGCCTAATGGTGGTTCTGGGTTGCAGGCTTCTCCAGCACCCAGTCCAGAATAGAGCAAAGATAAAAAGAAAACCCAGAGATTCGCCACCACCTCAGTCTTCAAGTCCTGAGTTCTCCAGCCAGGCTGCCTGCCTCTTTTTTACTTTTCCAAGGGTCCTTATGATTGTCCATTGAATTATTTCCAAGGTTTTTAGTTTTACTTAACAGAAAGGAGCAGAGGGAAGTGAATCCACTTGTCTAGGAGTAGAAAGCCAGCTCCTTTTTTTTTTTTTTGAGACGGAGTCTGGCTCTGTTGCCCAGGCCTGGAGTGCAGTGGCCGGATCTCAGTTCACTGCAAGCTCCGCCTCCCGGGTTCACGCCATTCTCCTGCCTCAGCCTCCCGAGTAGCTGGGACTACAGGTGCCCGCCAACTCGCCCAGCTAGTTTTTTGTATTTTTTAGTAGAGAGGGGTTTCACCGTGTTAGCCAGGATGGTCTCGATCTCCTGACCTCGTGATCCGCCCGTCTCGGCCTCCCAAAGTGCTGGGATTATAGGGTTGAGCCACCGCGCCCGGCCGAGCCAGCTCCTTTTTTATGCTAGATGTTTTTGTCTTTTACATTGTAACTAGAAACTCCTGGATTTTTTTCCTCATAATATTGGAGTCAATCAATGTTTCATTCATTTTCAAATACAGAAATGTCTTATAACCTGTTTACTAAAATGATAAAGAATCAAGTTAACAGATGCCAGGCATGGTGGTTCATGCCTGTAATCCCAGCACTTTGGGAAGCCGAGGCAGGTGGATCACCTGAGGTCAGGAGTTCAAGATCAGCCTGGCCAACATGGCGAAACCCCATCTCTACTAAAAAATGCAAAAATTAGCTAGGCGTGGTGGCAGGCACCTGTAATCCCAGGTACTCGGGAGGCTGAGGCAGGGAGAATTGCTTGAACCCAGGAGGCAGAGGATGCAGTAAGCCGAGATCCCACCACTGCACTCCAGCCTAGGCAGGTCCCAAGAGCAAGCTGCAAAGGTCCCTGGCAAGTCTCAACCCGCGGCTGGATCCTCCCTCTGCTGCCTCTACTTGTTGGTTTTATACCAGATTTCCCACCTGGTTTCTTTCCAGAAGCCTAGTCCTTGCAGGGGGTACAGGTGATTTTGGACAGTACTGCAGAGAGACCAGCCACTCTCCACCGTGAGACAAGTTGCATGAGGATGAGGCTTCAGAGGTCTGGCCTGATCCTGATTCAGGTGCGATGTCAGGAAGGAAACAAACGTTGGCATTAGGATTGCATCCAGCATGAATGAACTGTGATTGCAGAATGAGTAAACTTTTAGTTGGAGGAACATTTCCACTCCAAACGCCCGTGGGAGTAAGTTCTTCAGAAAACTGCCTTCAGGGTGCCCCAGGATTCTGTGGAAGTGCAGAGACTGGAACCGCCAACTGTCAGCCTTCTCTAGGGCAGGATGACAGCATGTTTCAGGTCCCACTGAATTGCCCAAAAGGCTGAATAAGCACATGTACCAGCTTTCCAAGGTCCCCAAGGCTTGAGAGAAAGGGAGGGGTTGGAGGAAGTATTGATGCCAACTTTCGAAAGAAAACAAAATCAGCATCAGCATTCATAGATCTATAAGGTGTATTTTATGTCAAGTAATCCATCATAATTCAACTTATAGGAATATAAAATTGCATTTGATGTTGGGGGGACATTGAAATGTCTTTGGTATGACATGGAGTGGAACCTTCAGTATTTTTATAAAGGCCCAATTGAACCAGGAAAGCAGGGACAAAAATAGAAGGGTGGGGAGGGAAAAGATCAGCTTCAATCAGTTTGTGCACAATTTTGCAATCAGAAATGTCAGAAGGAAACTATTTTAGTGTCCACACACATAAGTTTTGTTAAATGGGGTGAGGGGGCCGGGCGCGGTGGCTCACACCTGTAATCCCAGTACTTTGGGAGGCTGATGTGGGAGGATCACCTGAGCTCAGGAGTTCAACACCAGCCTGGCCAAAATGGTGAAACTCCGTCTCTACTAAAAATACAAAAATTAGCCGGGCTTGATGATGGGTGCCTGTAATCCCAGCTACTCGGGAGGCTGAGGCAAGCGAATCGCTTGAACTCAGGAGGCGAAGTTTGCAGTGAGTCGAGATCGTGCCTCTGCACTGCAGCCTGAGTGAAGACTTCATCTCAAAAAAAAAAAAAGAAAACGGGGTGGGGGTTTCATGAGAGGCTCACTGCTCCGGGTCTTACCTGGGTTCTGCCAGTGGTGGGGCTGTTACTTTCCACTGGCAGCCACACCAAGCTGGCCACACCTGGCACCTCTGGTGCGGTGGCCGAGGATGCCCCAGAGATGAGGTCTTCAGATGCCCCTTCATGTGCACCAGATGCCAACTGCCTGCTGTAGGGGAGGGTGGTGGAGACCCTAAGGGTCAGTGTGCAGGAAGATTAGTTGGTTTGCCAGACAAGCTTAGAGCATCCCTGCCCTGTGGGGTAAAGGGTAAGAACTGTCACCCTTTGGTGCTGGCTCCTGTGCCAGGACCCCCTCCCGGGACAAGTGCACACAATCCCCTCTCAGCACTGCTGGCACATAGCCCTGCAACTTGCAGTGGGCTCCGCCCACCTCTTCCCTACAACCCCCACTCCTGTTTGGGGCTGTAAAAATAGAAAAAAACTCCCATACAAGCCCAAAATGCTTTTGCTATTCTCTCACCCCACAACAATCAACACAGAAGACTTCTATGGCCAAATGTGTGGGGATTTCTCCCCAGCAATACACAAGCAATCGGTTCTGCAGCAGACACCAGCTGGGTGTCCCCGACTTCAGTTCTGAGACTGTCCACCTGGAGGTAGCACCAGATCTGAGGTGAGGGCTCCGTGCCCAAGACTACCCCCCTCCCCAGCCCCGCTGGATACCAGGAACAAGTGCGGGGCCTCCAGAACTCCTGACTGGCTGGCTTCAAGTTGGGGTCCCCATGGCTCCTCTTTTGGTTTGATGAATTCGCTGGAGTCGCTCTCGCAGCTCTGGGAAACACTTACCTTTAGTGGTTGATGACAAAGGATACAAATGAAGAGATGCAGAGGGTGAGGTATGGGAGAGGGAGCACGAAGCTTCAATGCCCTCCCCAGGGACCGCCCTCCAAGAAGCAACCTGGGTTCAGCCATCCAAGAGCTCCTGGCATCCAGTTCTTTGGGGTTTTTACGGAAGCTTCACGGCTGATTAAACCACTGGCTATTGGTGATCAACTCAACCTCCAGGTTGGGGGGTGGAGCTGAAAGTCCTGACCTCTCATCCTGCCTAGGGGTTTCTCGTACCCAGCTCCACCCTCCCTAGGGGCTGCCAGCCAGCAGGTAACTCATTCCTGTACAAAAAGACATCACTGTGGAGTTGCTAAGGATTTCAGGAGTCATGTGCCGGGAAATGGGGTTCACAATATCACAGGGGCCATGCTGGGGCTCCCGTGAGCCTGAGTCACCCAGCCTCGTCCATAGTGGGCTCAGGAGCCCTGAACTGTAGGGCAGGATGTGCATCCTGTGCATGGGACAGGGGACACAGAGGACACAGAGGAGCTTGGAAGTGTGGCAGGATTGGGGCATGACAACCCATTCTCCTGCAAAGGAACAGTGAGAGAGAAGGCTCCCCAGGGCGCAGCCACAGCACACCTGGGGGTCCATGGAAGCAGACCCCATGCAGGCGTCTCCCTGTGACTTCGGGTCCTCTGAGACTGGTCATTTGAGCCCCGGCCATGCGCTGTCGATGATGTGAGACCATAGCCTATCCAGGAATTCAAACTGAGGCTTCTGCTCCAGCCACCTGTGATTTATGGGCATTCATTGCAGACCTGTCTTATAAAATCAGGATGGAGCCGCCATTGCTGAGGCAAGGAAAAGATTTGTCTAAAATATTGGCTGCTGTCGTTGATACTGGGACCTCTTGAGCCAGGTCCCTTCCGCATTCTGATGAGGTAAGGCTGCTCTGGAAGAAGAAGGTCTCCAGAACATAAATCTATTTGACACCAAACGTCTCCTCATGGTGAGCCAAACACCCCTGTGCAGGAGCCAGAGATACAGACACAGAAAAAGAGGAGCTGGTTCTGTCTTCAAGGACAGAAAGAAAGAGAAACCGCCTGGTGCTAAAGCAAGCCCTCTTTGCAGCTCATTCTAAGCTCAAACCAGCTCCTGCAACTCTAGCCAAAGCCGTAGCTCCTCATGGGGATGGAAAAGCAATCTCATCCTGTGTGGCCATCGGGATGATTTTCTCCTCCCCTCGTGCCTGCTGTAGACGAGGGGCGTTTCCTCATGTCGTGACTGTTGCTTTGGCCAATGGAGCATTAGCAGTGAGGTGTGGGCAAAGGCCTGCAATATGCTTGTGCGTACAGTTGGCTCAGCTCCTGGGCTCTGGCCCTTCACCATGAGAACACGTCCAGGTGCTGCTGATCAAAGAAGGAGGAGCCTGTGGGGCACATCGGAGGCCACCCTGCCGCTTAGAGCCCAGTGCAGCTGGGCCCAGTGGCCTGCACAGCCTTGTGTGAAGTGCTACAAGACACAAACTGTGAAGCTGTCTGTTATACAGCATTATTGTGCCAATAATCCGTCACCACATCCAGGACTTTAGAGAAGCAAGACGCTGATAGGATGCTCCCGCCACCATCTTCAGAATTATCTGAAAAGCAACTCTGACACCAACATAATTTTTTTTTCTCTCACTTCTTCAAATTACATTATTCCCTCAGTCTGTGAGTCAGGGGTTATTTTATTTTTAAAGTTTGCTTCCTCCTCAGTATATATAATTTGACCCTAATTTGTAAGACATGAATATATATAAATATATTCCAGAGATGAGACTGAAATGCTCAAGATGGTGACAGCAGTATTTCTGGGTTGAGAGATCTAGAGTGACTTATGTTCCACTGAAAACATTTCTATATTTGTTCACATTTTCTATAATAAGTCATTATTTTATGATCAGTTATATATACTTGATTTTTGAACAGATAAAGCTTAACATAAACATGGTTTAAACATAAAGTTTACTTCCCTAGAAACTTTGTTCAGAATGTCAAAAACACAGGGCAGGAAGATAAGTCAATCCTTGCACAACGGAGTCACTGTTCACCCTGGGAAGGGAGGTAACTGCCAGAAACCCAGACAAAGGGATCCTCAGATGCTGTTGGCCTCTTCTGCTTAGGAACTGATGGCAGAAAATATTTGTCCTTGAGAAAGCCAGCCCCTGATTAAATGTTACTATGCTCTGATACAGTGTCAGTAAATCATTTCCAAAACCCCGAACACTGAAATAGTGGGAGGTGGCTATGACCACTTGGGTGATTTCTCACCTGGGAGGACATCATAAAGGTGAAGACAAGCACTGGGGTACAAATGTGCTTGCAATGGGGATATCTGCAGCGAGCAGAGAGTGGGGCACACACGTCCCTAGACTTGTTTCTCAGAAACACATCAGGTCACCCACTTTCTCTCCAAAAGCAGAACATAAAGTTAGATTGAGCTCATGTTCCCTTGTCCATGAATAACTGGATGTGTGAGGTTATGACAGATTTAGAACCTGCCAAAATCAGAGTGAGTGTCCTTCCTAGGCTAGAACACACTCTATTTCTCTGAAGTGGAATAAGATGGAAATTTCATAACCTCAAGGGACAGAGAACATTGCCCACTGCAGCAGATGGTAATACTCAGGGGCATCCTCCAGGGTTCGTCAGGTGGGCAGAATCAGAATGGGTCATGGGATGAGAGATCTATTACGGGAACGAGACCTTGCCAGTTGCGGGAGGAGCTAGAGAAGTGAAGGTATCAGAGGGAAGTTGGCAGAGCGGAGGAGTCACCAATTAGCCACTCTGAGAAATCAAGCTCGTCGCGTTGCCAAAGCTGGTCCCTGAAGGCAGAGGAGACATCTACAGCAAGCTATTTCTTCTGTGGGTTTTCAGCCAAGCACCTGAAGATGGTCTGGAGCTATTGTTGGCCAGGAAGATGCCCCACAGTGAAGAAGACCAAATGGACAAGGAGTACAAGGACACGCAGGAGGCTGTGGCACCTCCAAGTGTGTCTGTCACCATCCCTAACTGCGCTGATCTTTGGAGGGTAATGGCTGCTGCCTGCTGATCGGAATTGGCTGAGTCCTTTCCGTAAGGAAGGAAGGGAAAGGGAAATCAAAAGAGAATCTGGCCTTGTCAGTTTCTATGGCGAGGCTCTGCCAGCAAAAAAACAGTGGCTATGGGCCAGGCAGCCCGCCTGCTGCAGAGCCAGCTCTTCCAGCTAAGGGCTCCTCCACTTCGGCACTGCTGATGCTTCCAGCCCAGTGATCCTTTGTGGTGGGAGTTTATCCTGAACATCCTTGGCCTCTACCCACAGGATTCCAAGGGCATAGTCCCTGCAAGTTATAACCAAAACCATCTCCAGACATTGCCGAATGTCCCCAGAGTGGTGGCAGACAAAATCCTGCCAGCTGAGAACCACTGTTTTACCTTCTCCATCTCAGAGTGCTGAACCAAGGTTTGAGAACATAATGAAGCTTATTTGGTCATATCGTGCTCACTAAAAAACTGTTTTAAAAAATTTTAGTGAGAATAGAAAGGATTTCTATGCAATTAATAAACAACTAAGGGCTGGGCATGGTGGCTCACACCTGTAATCCCAGCACTTTAGGAGGCTGAAGCAGGAGGATCACTTCAGGCCAGGAGATTGAGACGAGCCTAGGTAACATAGCAAGACCCCATCTCTACAAAAAGTTTAAAAATTAGCTGAGCATGGCTGTTGCCTAGCAAGTAAAGAAATCCAGTGTTCTATTTTTCCATCACTGTGGCACTCATTGCCTTTCCTTGAACAATTCTGGAGAGTCCACTAAGATTGCCTTGTCCAGTCCCCTTGTCTGGAGCAGTGGACAGCTCAATCTGAGGAGTGTGAGCCCTCAGCTCAAAGGGCTGAGCCCACGGTCAGGGGCTCTGCTGCTTTTCGTGGTGAGTCACTCAACAGCAATAATGCTTTTCTTGTTTGCTGAGTTATAACCTGAGTCCCGGTCAGCAGTTTCCAATGCATGACTCATAGGGTGAGACGTTGCTGGGATGCTAAAGTGATTTGTTGAGTTTTCAACCTTGATTTGTAACTTATCTGTTAACTCTCTTTTGAAAGAAATCTTTGTCGTGGAGGAGTGAATAAGCTACTGAGCATCTGCAGAGTCCCACAGTTCTCTAAATTTCTGCCTATTCTATGTATAGTCTGTACTTCTCATTCAAATGCATGTTGGGTCATGGAGACCAATGCTGTCCAGAAAAAAACTGGCCCAGTCTTGACTCAATCTGAAAGTCTCTCTATTACACAAAATTGTCATTTTCCACACTTATCCCCGTTATCTGTGGGTTTGTCTCTCTGTTTCTTGTTCTAAACATTCTGCAGAAAGTTTGTGATTGAAGCATTTATGCAAGAGTCATACGTAACAATTAAAATGGTAAATTTTATGTTATATATATTTCATCACAATAAAAAAGTCAAATGCTGGCTGTACAAACTAAAAATAGGCCGGGCGCGGTGGCTCAAGCCTGTAATCCCAGCACTTTGGGAGGCCGAGACGGGCGGATCACAAGGTCAGGAGATCGAGACCACCCTGGTTAATACGGTGAAACCCCGTCTCTACTAAAGAATACAAAAAACTAGCCGGGTGACAAGGCGGGCGCCTGTAGTCCCAGCTACTTGGGAGGCTGAGGCAGGAGAATGGCATAAACCCGGGAGGCGGAGCTTGCAGTGAGCTGAGATCCGGCCACTGCACTCCAGCCTGGGCCACAGAGCCAGACTCTGTCTCAAAAAAAATAAAAATAAAAATAAAAAAATAAACAAACTAAAAATAAAGAGTCAGACACAGACTTACAGGAGGCAGCTAGAGCAGTAGTTACAGATAAATTTATAATTGTAAATACTTATGATAACAAAGAAAACAGATCTCAAATCAACAACTTAACCTTCCACAGTAAAACACTATGAAAGAACAGCAAGCTAAACCCAAAGCAAGCAGAAGAAAGGAAATCAGAAGAATTAGAGAGGAATTTAATGAAATGGCAATTAGAAAAACAATAGAGAAAATCAACAAAATCGAAAGTTGGTTTTTGTTGTTGCTCTTGTTTTTGTTTGTTTTTCCTTTTTTATTTTGAGAGAAGTCTCACTCTTGTCACCCAGACTGGAGTGCAATGGCACAATCTCGGCTCACTGCACCCTCCACCTCCTGGGTTCAAGCGATTCTCCTGCCTCAACCTCCCAAGTAGCTGGGATTACAGGTGTGCACCACCACGCCCAGCTAATTTTTGTATTTTTAGTAAAGACAGGGTTTCACCATGTTGGCCAGGCTGGTCACGAACTCCTGACCTCAGGCAGTCCGCTCGCCTTGGCCTCCCAAAGTGCTGGGATTACAGCTGTGAGCCACTGTGCCCAGCCAAAAGTTGATTCTTCTAAAAGATCAACAAAGTTGGCCAACCTTTACCTAGTCTGACTGACAAAAAAGACAGATGAGTCAAATTACTAAAATCAGAAATTAATGAGAGGCCATTGCCACCAACTTACAGAAATAAAAAAGAATTGTCAGGGAATACTATGGACATCTGTATGCCAACAAATTAGATAACTTAGATGAAATGGACAAATTCCTAGAAAGACACAAACTCCAAAACGGATGCTAGGAAAACACAGAAGATATAAATAGTCATAGAAAAGAGACAAATTAGTAATAAAAGAAAAAATCTAGGCCAGGTGCAGTGGTATAAGCTCGTAATCCCAGCACTCTGGGAGGCTGAGGTGGGTGGATAGTTTGAGCTCAGAAGTTTGAGACCAGCCTGGACAACATGGTGAAACCCCATCTCTACAAATACGAAACAACAACAACAGAAAAACTAGCCAGGTTCAGGGGTGTGTGCCTGCAGGCCCAGCTTCGCTGGGAGATGGAGGTGGGAAGATCGCTTGAGCCCAGGAGGTCAAGGCTGCAGTGAGACTGCACTCCAGTCTGGGCAACAGAGTGAGGGCCTGTCTCAAAAAGAAAAAAAAAAGGAAAAGAAAAGAAATTCTCACAAAGGAAAGTGCAGCACTGAGGAATTCTACCAAACGTTTACCGAGGAATTATACTGATCTTTCACAAAATCTTCCAAAAAATAGAAGAGAAAGTCACACTTTCCAACTCTTCCTATGAGCCTGATAATAGCCCAATGCCAGAAACAAAGATATCCCAAGAAAACCATAGACCAGTATCTCTTCTGAGTACAGATGCAAAAATCCTGAACAAATTACTACCAAATTGAATCTAGCAATGTGTAAAAAGACTTTTACACCATAATCAAGTGGGATTTATCCCAGGGATGGAAGGTTGGCTTAATATCTAACAATAGATTATTTTAATATACCACATCATTACAATAAAGGAAAAAACACACAACAATCTTAATAGATGCAAAAAAGCACTTGGCAAAGTTTAATACTCTTTCATAATTTAAAAAACCACTTTTGAAAACTAGCAATAGAAGTTCCTAAGTCTGATAAAAAGCATCTATGAAAAATTTACAGCTAATATCATACTTAGTAGATAGACTGCTTACTTTTCCCCTATGATCAAGATGTCTGTTCTTGCCACCTCTACTCAATATTGTACCAGAAGTTCTACCCAGTGAAATTAGCCACGCAAATGAAACAAAAGCCATCAAAATTGTAAAGGGAAAAATAAAACCATCACTATTTGCAGATTATCTAATCCTGTCTATAGAAAATCCTAAGGGGTCTAAGAAAAAAATTAATATTAGAACTAATAGGCCGGGTGCGGTGGCTCAAGCCTGTAATCCCAGCACTTTGGAAGGCCCAGACGGGCGGATCACGAGGTCAGGAGATCGAGATCATCCTGGCGAACACGGTGAAACCCCGTCTCTACTAAAAAAATACAAAAAAAAAAAAACTAGCCAGGCGAGGTGGCGGGCGCCTGTAGTTCCAGCTACTGGGGAGGCTGAGGCAGGAGAATGGTGTAAACCCGGGAGGCGGAGCTTGCAGTGAGCCGAGATCGCGCCACTGCACTCCAGCCTGGACGACACAGCGAGACTCTGTCTCAAAAAAAAAAAAAAAAAAAGAACTAATAAATGACTTCAGCCAAGTTTCAGGATACAAGATCAATATCAAAAAATCAGTTGTATTTCTATACATTAGCAGTGCAAATCAAAAAAATGAAATTAGAAAAATAGGCTGGGCACAGTGGCTCATGCCTATAATCCCAGCACTTTGGGAGGCTGAGGTGGCAGATCACTTGAGGTCAGGAGTTCGAGATCAGCCTGGCCAACATGGTGAAACCCTGTCTCTACTAAAAGTACAAAAATTAGCTGGGCATGGTAGTGCGTGCCTGTAGTCCCAGCTACTCGGAAGGCTGAGGCACAAGAATCACTTGAACACGGGAGGCACAGGTTGGAGTGAGCCAAGATTGTACCACTGCACTCCACATTGGGCAACGGAGTAAGATTCTGTCTCAAAAAATAATAATAATAAATTAGAAAAACAAATTCATTTACGAGATAATTAAAAGGAATAAAATACCTGGGAGTAAATTTGACAAAAGAAGTACATAACTTATGCTCTGAATACCATAAAACATTGCTGAAAGAAATGAAAGAAACTCTAAATATATGCAAAAACATATCCCATGTTCATGTATTCAAAGACTTAATAATGTTAACATGGCAATATTACCCAAATTGATCTACAAAATTAAAGTAATTCATGTCAAAATCCCAGCTGACTTAATTGCAAAAATTGACAAGCTGATTCTAAAATTCATATAGAAACTCATGGACCCAAAATAGCAAAAAAGAAAAAATTTTGAAAAAGAAGAACAAATCTGTAGCACTTAAAATTCCCAATTTCATAACTTAACGTAAAGTTAACAATAATCAAGACAGACTAGTATTGGCATAAGGATAGATATATAGATCAGTGGAATAGAATTAAGAAGCTAGAAATGAACCTGTGTATCTATATATTCAACTGATTTTCATTAATGATCCCAAAACCATTCAATGGGGGGAGAGAATAATCTTTTCAACTGGGTGTGGGGAATAACAATTATACACACACACACACACACACACACATATATACATATATATATATATATAATTTTTTTTTTTTTGAGACAGAGTCTTGCTCTGTTGCCAGGCTGAAATGCAGTGGTGTGATCTCAGCTCACTGCAACCTCTGCTTCCTGGCTTCAAGTGATTCTCCAGCCTCAGACTCCCAAGTAGTTGGGACTATCGGCGCACACCACGACACACAGCTAATTTTTTGTATTTTTAGTAGAGACGGGGTTTCACCACATTGGCCAGGATGATCTTGATCTCTTGACCTTGTGATCCACCCGCCTTGGCCTCCCGAAGTGCTGGGATTACAGGCGTGAGCCACTGCACCTGGCCAATAATAATCTTTTCAACAAATGGTGCTGGGACAACTGGATGTCTACATGCAAAAGAATTAAATTGAACCCCTACCTCATGCCACATGCAAAGCTGAAAGACAAGTAAAAATGAATTAAAGACCTAAACATAAGAGCTAAAACTATGGAATTCTTAGAAGAACACATAGACTGAAATCCTCATAACCTTTGATTAAGCAACATTTTCTTAAGGATGACACCAAAAGCACAAGAAACAAAACCAAAAGTAGATAAACTGGACTTCACTAAAATTAAAATTTCTGTATTTTAAAGGACAACATTAAGGAAGTTAAAATACAAGCACAGAATGGGAGAAAATATTTGCAAATTATCCCATCAACTCAACAATAAAAACACAAATAACACAACTGAAAAGTGGACAAAGGATTAGAATCGACATTTCTCCAACATATACAAATGGAGCAATAAACACACAAAAAGATGTTCAACATCATTAGCCACCAGGAAAATGCAAATCTAAACCACATGAGATAGCACTTCCCATCCAACAGAAAATCTAGACTCAAAAATACAGGTGATAACAAGCATCGAAAAAGACGTGAAGGGGCCAGGCGCAGTGGCTCACGCCTGTAATCCCAGCACTTTGGGAGGTCGAGGTGGGCAGATCATGAGGTCAGGAGATTGAGACCATCCTGGCTAACACAGTGAAACCCCGTCTCTACTAAAAATACAAAAAATTAGCCGGGCTTGGTGGCGGGCGCCTGTAGTCCCAGCTACCTGGGAGGCTGAGGCAGGAGAACAGCATGAACCCGGGAGGCGGAGCTTGCAGTGAGCCGAGATCGCAGCCTCTGCACTCCAGCCCGGGTGACAGAGCGGGACTCCATCTCAAAAAAAAAAAAAGAAAGAAAAGAAAGAAAGAAAAAATGTGAAGGAATTGTAACTCTCATACACTACTGATGAGAATGTAAATTGGTACAGTCACTTTGGAGAACAGACTGGCCGTTCCTCAAATGGTTACCATATACCCCAGTAATTCCATTTGTAGGCGTATACTGAAGATAAATAAAAACATATGCCTGCATAAAAGCTTGTACATGAATGTTCAAAGCAGCATTATTCATAATATCCAAAAAGTGGAAACAACCCAAATGTCCACTAACTGATGTATGAATAAAATAAAATGTGGTATACATTTTGTTGGATATCATTTGTCAAGAAGAATAAATGAACCACTGATATATGCTTCAGCATGAACAAACCCTGGAAACAGTATGCTAAGTGAAGGAAACTCGTTCCAAAAGACCATACGTTCTATGATTTTACTTTTGTGATATGCCCAGAAGTGGCAGGTCTTTACAGATAGAAAGTAGATTACTGTTTGCCAAGGGTTGGTGGGACAATGACAAAGGGGTGCAGAGTTCCTTCTTGGGAAAATAAAAACGTTCTAAAATGGATTGTGTGATAACCCTATGAATAGTGCAGAGTTCCTTCTTGGGAAAATAAAAACGTTCTAAAATGGATTGTGTGATAACCCTATGAATATATACTAAAAGCCATTTAATTGTGCACTTTACATGGGCAGATTGCCCAGTATATAAATGATATCTCAATAAAGCCAGTTATTGAAAGGAGTCATATAATATAGACAGGGAAGTAAACACTCAAAGGGTTCTGCCTGAATTCGTCATCATAGAAGTGAGTCCTGGCCGGTCACAGTGGCTCAGGCCTGTAATCCCAGTACTTTCGGAGGCCGAGGCAAGCAGATTGCTTGAGCTCAGGAGTTCAAGATCAGCCTAGGCAACATGGTGAAACCCCATCTCTACTAATATATATAAAATTAGCCAGGCGTGGCAGCAAGCGCCTGCAGTCCCAGCTACTCGGGAGGCTGAAGTAGGAGAACTGCTTGAACTTGGGAGGTGCAGGTTGTAGTGAGCCAAGATCGCACCACTGCACTCCATCCTGGCTGGCCCACAGAGCGAGACTCCAAGACTCCATCTCCAAAAAAGAAAAGGAAAGAAGTGAGTCCCAAAATTACTAACCCAGTCAGAAGAAATTGGGATCAGCCAGGTATGGTAAGTCATGCTTGTAATCCCATAATTCCAGCTCTTTGAGAGGCCAAGGCAAGAAGATTACTTGAGCCCAGGAGTTCAAGACCAGACCGGGAAACATGGCGAGGTGCCATCTCTGAAAAAAGAGAAAGAAATTGAGTTCACTGGGAGACTGCAAACTTAGAGGAACACCAAATGCACACTACAGCAGGACATTAGCAGAGAATACTTCAAAATGGAGCATATGGAAAAGAAAAGAAATCCATGGCCCTCCAATTTGCAGAGCTCACGCCAAACCTTAAAGCCAGGGATGAGGAGACATGTGACAATTCTGTTTCTCAGTTAACCTAGAATTAAGTCTAAATAGTGAAAAAAAAAAGATGTAGACCCTGCTAACACCAGGGACTTTGGAAAAATGTATCCAGCATCAAAGGAGGACTCAAAGGCGAAAGTATTTTGAAAAGCAGCAGCAAAGAATGCAAGGCAGATATCAGGAGCCTTTACCCATTAAATCATAAAGCACGAATGTTGAAAACCACAGCAACGACACCTCCCTACCACCTCATCAAAGTTGCCACATTACAGTAGCTTGTTCATGGTGGGCAACCAGTCATTTTCTCATGTGATTACCATATTTATTTATTTATTTATTTATTTTGAGACAGAGTCTCACTCTGTCACCCAGGTTGGAGTGCAGTGGCGTGATCTCGGCTCACTGCAAGCTCCGCCTCCCAGGTTCATGCCATTCTCCTGCCTCAGCCTCCCGAGTAGCTGGGACTACAGGTGCCTGCCACCAGGCTTGGCCAATTTTTTTTACTTGGTAGAGACAGAGTTTCGCCATGTTATCCAGGATGGTCTCGATTTCCTGACCTCATGATCCACCTGCCTCGGGCTCCCAAATGCTGGGATTACAGGCATGAGCCACTGCACCCAGCTGTGATTACCATATTTCTGAAAGACATAATAGTTTTGTGGGAAATGCTCAGTATTTTATTGATTTGGGGTACTAGAATAAGACGTGATTTATTTCAGAGTGAAGTATGTGAGGTTTTTCCTCACTGTGGCAGGTCACACTGGAAGCAGGGCAAATGTCAGATTTATGCTTTTGGTCTTGTCTTGAAAGCAAAAGGCTGGTTGCAGCCAACAGAGCTCTTGCTGGCATAATTCCAAAGGCCATAAGAGTGCTCAGCTATGTCTTCTATTGTCTCATTCAGAAGAAAAGAAATCATTGATTGTATTAGCTTTCTACTGATGCCTAACAAATTACCTCAAAATTAGCAGCTTAAAACAGCATGCGTTGATCACCTCACCATTCTGGAGGTCAGAAGTCCAGGTGGTTTGACTGGCTTCTCTGCTCAAGGTCTCACGAGGCTGACATTGAGGTGCTGGCCAGGCTGGATTTTTAATCAGAAGGCTCGAGGAATAACCCATTTCATGCTTACTCGGGATGCTGGCAGAGTTCGGTTCTATGAAGTTGTAGGACTGGGGAACTTGTTTCCTTTCTGGTTGTCAGCTAGGGGTGAAGAGCCACTGTCCTCCTGTATGTGAGGCCGTCTGTGTCTTCAAACCAGTGATGGCACTTCAGTTCCTTCTTGTGCTTGGGCTCTTTCCCCTTCTGCCTTCTCTTCTACCTGCCTCTTCTCCCATCAGCTAGGGAAAGTCCTCTACATTTAAGGACTTGTGTAATTAGATTAGGCTCACATGGATAATCTCACAGGTTAATCTGTGAATCTTAAGTTCAGCTGATTTGGGACCTTAATTATAACTGCAAAATCCCTTGTCGGCAGTACCTAGATGAACATTTGATGGAATAACCAGGGACGGAAATCTTGGGGCATGGAGGCACTTTTAGGACATGGCCTACCATATCTATAAAGAGACACTTCAAACTATACTACAAGGCTACAGTAACCAAAACAGCATGGTACTGGTACCAAAACAGAGCTATAGACCAATGGAACAGAACAGAGTCCTCAGAAATAATACCACACATCTACAGCCATCTGATCTTTGACAAACCTGAGAGAAACAAGAAATGGGGAAAGGACTCCCTATTTAATAAATGGTGCTGGGAAAATTGGCTAGCCATAAGTAGAAAGCTGAAACTGGATCCTTTCCTTACTCCTTATACGAAAATTAATTCAAGATGGATTAGAGACTTAAATGTTAGACCTAATACCATAAAAACCCTAGAAGAAAACCTAGGTAGTACCATTCAGGACATAGGCATGGGCAAGGACTTCATGTCTAAAACACCAAAAGCAACGGCAACAAAAGCCAAAATTGACAAATGGGATCTAATTAAACTAAAGAGCTTCTGCACAGCAAAAGAAACTACCATCAGAGTGAACAGGCAACCTACAGAATGGGAGAAAATTTTTGCAATCTACTCATCTGACAAAGGGCTAATATCCAGAACCTACAAAGAACTCAAACAAATTTACAAGAAAAAAACAAACAACCCCATCAAAAAGTGGGCAAAGGATATGAACAGACATTTCTCAAAAGAAGACATTCATACAGCCAACAGACACATGAAAAAATGCTCATCATCACTCGCCATCAGAGAAATGCAAATCAAAACCACAATGAGATACCATCTCACACCCGTTAGAATGGCAATCATTAAAATGTCAGGAAACAACAGGTGCTGGAGAGGATGTGGAGAAATAGGAACACTTTTACACTGTTGGTGGGATTGTAAACTAGTTCAACCATTATGGAAAACAGTATGGCAATTCCTCAAGGATCTAGAACTAGATGTACCATATGACCCAGCCATCCCACTACTGGGTATATACCCAAAGGATTATAAATCATGCTGCTATAAAGCCACATGCACACATATGTTTATTGCAGCACTATTCACAATAGCAAAGACTTGGAATCAACCCAAATGTCCATCTGTGACAGACTGGATTAAGAAAATGTGGCACATATACACCATGGAATATTATGCAGCCATAAAAAAGGATGAGTTTGCGTCCTTTGTAGGGACATGGATGCAGCTGGAAACCATCATTCTTAGCAAACTATCACAAGAACAGAAAACCAAACACCGCATGTTCTCACTCATAGGTGGGAACTGAACAATGAGATCACTTGGACTTGGGAAGGGGAACATCACACACCGGGGCCTATCATGGGGAGGGGGGAGGGGGGAGGGATTGCATTGGGAGTTATACCTGATATAAATGATGAATTGATGGGTGCTGACGAGTTGATGGGTGCAGCACACCAACATGGCACAAGTATACATATGTAACAAACCTGCACATTATGCACATGTACCCTAGAACTTAAAGTATAAAAAAAAAAAAAAAAAAAAGAGAGAGACACAAAGGCCTATTTCTAGTTGACACAAGGGCCACTCTGTCTATCCTGAACCCTACTGCAATAAAACAGTCACTCAGAGAAATCAATGGGTTACTACAATGGGTATTTCAAACCCACTTTTCTATCCATAGCCTTGACCACCATATGAGGACCAACAGAAGAAAACACTGTTTTCTCCTCCGTGGTTTCATGCCTCTCCACCCACCTGGCAGAGGCCCTTCATATAAATGCAGCTACAGGATTAAGTGTCCACCTGAAAGATCATTCTTGGAAAGTAAAGAACTACTAGAAACCCAATTTCACGGCATGCTATTTCTACACTTGACTTTCCTAAACTTGCCTAGACCATAACTCTTGAAACTGTAGATAACTTACTCTGGCTGGTACATTGCAATTTATGAGCAAAAGCTCTGTTAATGGAGGACATACAATAGGAATGGAGCCTAAAAACACACAGGTAGATCCTCTGAAGTCCTTGCCTAAGCTACTCTAATATCCTCTGAAAGCAGAAGTTATTCAAAGAATAAAACCAATTATACATTCTCAAATCAAAAGTGTCTCACAAAAGTCTGTGTATCGCCTTTTTACAAACCTAATGGAAAAGGATGGGATGTTCATTTGTTCAAGACTTAAGAAACATCCCTAAAGTTATTCCTAGGTTTCCCACAGTGCCCCATTCTAATGCTATTCTATCTCCAGTTTCACTTACAGGCAAATAGTTCACTGTGGAAGACCTTTCTCAGCCTTCTTTGACATCTCTGTAAATAAAGATAATTGATAGATATTTTCTTTATTTGGAATGACTAACAGTATACAGATATTTGGGCAATAATACCTCAGAAACACTTTAGATTCCTTCCAGTCTTTAAATCATGATTTAAAGGACATACTCCTGAAAGGTTACAATTTCATTCAATATAGAAGATGTGGGGAAAAGAAAGAGAGATCAGACTGTTACTGTGTCTATGTAGAAAGAAGTAGACATAAGAGACTCCATTTTGTTCTGTACTAAGAAAAATTCTTCTGCCTTGAGATGCTGTTAATCTGTAACCCCAGCCCTAACCCTGTTCTCGCAGAAACACGTGCTGTGTTGACTCAAGGTTTAATGGATTTAGGGCTATTCAGAATGTGCTTTGTTAAAAAAAAGTGCTTGAAGGCAGTATGCTTGTTAAAAGTCATCACCATTCTCTAATATCAAGTACCCAGGGACACAAGACACTGCAGAAGGCAACAGGGACCTCTGCCTAGGAAAGTCAGGTATTGTCCAAGATTTCTCCCCATGTGATAGCCTGAGGTATGGCCTTGTGGGAAGGGAAAGACCTGGCCGCCCCCAGCCCAACACCCATGAAGGGTCTGTGCTGAGGAGGATTAGTAAAAGAGGAAGTCCTCTTTCCAGTTGTGATAAGAGGAAAGCATCTGTCTCCTGCTCATCCCTGGGCAATGGAATGTCTCGGTGTAAAACCTGATTGTATGTTCTATTTACTGAGATAGGAGAAAACTGCCTTAAGGCTGGATGCTAGCAGCAATACGGCTCTTTAATGCACTAAGATGTTTGTGTACGTGCACAACAAAGCACAGCACCTTTTCTTAACCTTGTTTATGACACAGAGACCTTTGTTTACATGTTTTCCCGCTGACCCTCTCCCCACGATTACCCTATTGTCCTGCCACATCCCCCTCTCCGAGATGGTAGAGATAATGATCAATAAATACTGAGGGAACTCAGAGACCAGTGCCAGCGCAGGTCCTCCCTATGCTGAGCGCCGGTCCCCTGGGCCCACTTTTCTTTCTCTATACTTTGTCTCTGTGTCTTTTTCTGTTCTCAGTCTCTCAACCCACCTGACAAGAAACACCCACAGGTGTGGAGGGGCAGGCCACCCCTTCATCTGGTACCCAACGTGGGTGCTTTTCTCTAGGGTGAAGGTATGCTCAAGTGTGGTCATTGAGGACAAGTCGACGAGAGATTCCCGAGTACGTCTATGGCCATGCCACCCCTTCAAGAAGACTTTGCCTCATATATACCTCTCCCAAAAAACTCTCAAGAGGACTCGATCCATCTTTTAAAGGAGGAAGTGGCTAAATATGATAAAGCCTCAAAGGAAAAATGACTATTTTTCCAAGAGGTGGGACATGGTTCAGGAGGTGACCTCTCCACTAACAGGCACACTCTACCCAAAAATAGGACACTCGTAGGATTTGGGAAACTTGAGAGGTATGAAAAGCAATGGATTCTCAATTTTTCCAGCACAACTTGACTCCTCTATGAACTTACCAAAAACACGCAACCAGAAAACTTCCTTGATGAAACTGACCTTTGATGAAACTTCCTTGATGAAATTGTCGCTTTGAAATCTAAATCACAGCAGACCCCAAAACCAGCTCTACCTGAACAACAACATCATCATTTACATTACGCCCGTTTGGCACATTTCCTTTAGCTGAGGCAAAAAGGAGGTGCCACGGGGTACCAAAAAGAGGCTTTAGCTCAACAACATGGGAAGTACCAGAAACCACTCCTGATTTAGGCACTTGTCTGGACTCAATGACTAGGGTTTTCTTCCGTGTTATGTGCCGTAACAGTGGTTGCAAAACAGTCAGTGCTTCTGTGGGTATTATCCTTGTCGCACCATTAACTCCATGGGTTGCACAGGCTGTTCAGTCCTTACTGCTGACAAGCAACAGCCAGCATTGCTCTGCAAGCCCATTAGCTCAGGCTGGCTGCTGTTGTTGGTCTCTCATGTTACCTACCATGTGTCAGTGTTATCATCTCAGTCTTGCAGTATTGCTTCCACCACCTGAGGAAGAGCCCCAGGACTACAGTACAGCAAATATGAAGTCAGGTATCTTCAAGAGAGATCTAGTTGATGTTCTCCTAGAGAATCTGGAGCCAGTGTTCTTTTTAAATGATCAAGGTCAATACCATTGAAGTTATGCAGTGACTACATAAAACTGTATTAGGGCCAGATGATGGCTCATGCCTGTAATCCCAGCACTTTGGGAGGCTGAGGTGGGCAGATCACCTGAGGTCAGGTGTTCAAGACCAGACTGGCCAACATGGTGAAACCCCATTTCTACTAAAAATACAAAAAATTAGCTGGGCATGGGGGCATGTACCTGTAGTCCCAGCTACTTGGGAGGCTGAGGCAGGAAAATTGCTTGAACTAAGGAGGCGGATGTTGCAGTGAGCCAAGACCGCGCCATTGCACTCCAGCCCGGGCAACAAGAGCGAAAGCAAACAAACAAACAAAAACAAACACAAAAACAAAAAAACTGTACTAGATGATAACCTTTCACCCAAAGTTGAGCCAGCTCAAACAGTAGAACTAGTAGCCCTTACCAGAGCTGCTGTCAAAAGGGACACATGTACACACACACACACACACACACACAGCTATTATGCCTTTGGTGTTGTATATAATTTAGTGATGCTATGGGACTGAAGGAATAGCTGACCTCATCAGGGAGGCCTAAAAAAATGGAGAAAAAAATAGATTTGTCAGAAGCATTGATGCTCCCAAAAGAGGCATACAATTAAAAGTGAAGACACATAGTACAAGCGATAATAAAGAAGGTGACGGGAGTGCATTGGCAGACATTAAACAAAAGAAGTGCACTTTCCTCCTTGTTCTTAGGAGTAATTTATTATGAAGGAAATGTAAAAACATGAATAGATTTTTTACATACAATTTATTTCAGAGAGAGTATTTAGCCCTAGATTCAAGAAACAGAAACACCGGGCCAGTCACGATGGCTTATGCCCATAATCTCAGCACTTTGAGAGGCTGAGGCGGGTGGATCACCTGAGGTCAGGAGTTCGAGACCAGCCTGCAACATGGTGAAACCCCGTCTCCACTAAAAATACAAAAACTAAACAGGTGTGGTGATGTGTGCCTGTAATCCCATCTACTCGGAGGCTGAGGTAGGAGAATCGATTGAACCTGGGAGGTGGAAGTTGCAGTGAGCTGAGATCGAGCCACTGCACTCCAACCTGGGTGACAGAGCAAGATTCTATCTCAATAAAAAAAAAGAAAAAGAAAAAAAAATAAAGAAAAGAAAATAGAAACGCAGGTTAAAATCAGCTTGTTCTGTCAATTTCAGTGGTCTCTAATGGAGCAAGGATGACCACTTGCTTACACCAAAATACTGAGGTAAAAATTGACCAAAATGCACAGCACTGCTTCTCCCATGGATAAGGGTTAGTGGGGACACTTGCCCTTGGCAACTAGAGAAGTGAAAGGCATATGCTTCATCTGTACTATTATAACCACCCCCCACAAAAAAAAAAAAACTGTGACAGTGGGACACAGGTCTGAGTCATATCCCAGAGGACTTTTAAACACTTGAAGATGGGCTTTATCCACTTTCCCAAGTCACGAGATTATGCATATGTGCTAGGGCTTGCCTGTAAAGTCTCTGGAGGTGACCTCTTCTCAAGTAGAAAAGCCACTGCAATAACTAAACAAGCAAAAAGTTAGACAATGGTTTTTCCCACCAGGGAAGCCAAACTTACTAATGTTAAAGTACTCATTTACTGGAGCAGTCATAAAGGGACTTGGCGAGGTGATACTACTTCATCAAAAATCTAGGCTGGGCATGGTGGCTCACACCTGTGATCCCAACAATTTGGGAAGCTGAGGTGAGTGGATCACCTGAGGTCAGGAGTTCAAGACCAGCCTGGACAACGTGGTGAAACCCCGTCTCTACTAAAAATACAAAAATTAGCCAGGTATGGTGGTATGCACCTATAGTTCCAGCTACTCAGGAGGCTGAGACAGGAGAATCACTTGAACCTGGGAGGCGGAGGCTGCAGTGAGCCGAGATCATGCCATTGCAGTCCAGCGTGGGTAACAGAGTGAGATTCCATCTCAAAAAAAAAAAAAAAAAAAAAAAAAAAGTCTTGTTACCCTTTCCAGGTACAAATGTAGGTACACAACTTAAATTGGTGGTGACGTGTGCCTATGATCTCAGCTACTCAGGAGCTTTTCATTTTTCTTTCTTACTGCTTCTTGCTTTCTGTCCTGCTTCTGAGGCAGGAGGATTGCTTGAGACCAGGAGTTCAAAAGCAGCCCGAGCAACATAGCAAGACCCTGTTTCCAAAAAAATAAAACAAAGTACAATACATTAGCCGGGGATGATGTTACGCACCTGTAGTCCGAACTACTTGGGAGGCTCAGGTGGGAGGATTGCCAGTGAGCTATGATTGCACTAGTGCATGCCAGCCTGGGCAACAGATAGAGACCTCTGTCTCTGAAAAATAAAAATAATAAAACTGGTTAAGTTGTCTGAAGCTCTTAAACATCCATGGCTGAGAATTTTACCCCTAGTGGCCATCAGGTCAGCCTGTTCCGGAACTTACAGACTGTAACCTTATGAATTAACAACTAGAAGATCCATGCACCTGTAAGTTTTTCCACTCGTCATTGATTGGACCTTGCTTCAGGCAGACTTAGATACATACTGTTAAAGAGAAATTCAATAATCATTCTTTTTTTTTTTTTTTTTTTTTGAGACGGAGTCTGGCTCTGTCCCCCGGGCTGGAGTGCAGTGGCCGGATCTCAGCTCACTGCAAGCTCCGCCTCCCAGGTTTACGCCATTCTCCTGCCTCCGCCTCCCAAGTAGCTGGGACTACAGGCACCCGCCTCGTCGCCCGGCTAGTTTTTTGTATTCTTTAGTAGAGACGGGGTTTCACCGTATTAGCCAGGATGGTCTCGATCTCCTGACCTTGTGATCCACCCGTCTCGGCCTCCCAAAGTGCTGGGATTACAGGCTTGAGCCACCGCGCCCGGCCTCAATAATCATTCTTATCTTCCATGAGTGCAAACTAGATTTTCAAAAACTTCACCTTCAGAACCTCTACACTCCTTCAACCTAGATATTAGGTACTCTGGAAAAGACACCAGTTGGAAATATTCTCTAGAGACATTCTGGAAAAGATCCTGGGAAGGTGATGGCAGAAGTGGCCCACCTAGGATGGCAGCTGTCAAGACACCAGCCGCAGCAGAGAGGCAGGCCCAGGCCTCCAATTCCTGGAGCAGGCAAGAGCCCTGCTTTCCCCAGGGTACCTCTGCAGCTGCCCTCCCAGGCACAAGACCTGGGCGTCTCTGCAGTTTGCACCCTTGGGGGCCTGGGAAGGCCTCCTGTCTCCACAGGCTCAGGGGTGTCTTCTCCGCTGCCTGGCCTCTCCCAGTTCAGCACCCGCTCTGATCTTGAAGCATGGTTGGGGCCAAGTCCGGGCACTGTCACAGCCCAGGTGGGTGTATACACACTCAGGGCATCACCAACACACCAGCTCCCTACCACCTCAGCCTCCTACAGGCTTTGGGCACCCATGAGCATGGGAGGGGATGCCAAGGAGGGCAGTTTGGTGCCGGCCTGCAGGTGCCCCTTAGTTCAAGCAGCCTGGGCACCACGGACAGCAGCAGGAGACAGGTACCTAGGTGGAAGGGGGTGGGTCCCCAGCAAAGCCCTGCCTTCAGGCTGGAGAAGGCCTAAAGCCTGGGAGCCAGGCTGCCAGTCCTGTGGACTGGAGGGGGAAACTCATGGCGCTTTTTCCTGGGCCCGTCCATGGCTGCCCATGGAACAATCAGAATGCACTTCCCCACTCAGAGGCCCATAAAAGCCCCAGGTTCAGCCAGAGCAGGAGAGACAACAGGATGACCAGCGGCAGAGAGGGCCTTCCCACTCCAGCAATGAACTATCTGCAGAGAAGAGCAATATACTCCAGGGCCTCCTTTCTGCTAAGAGTTGTAGAGATGACAGGACAACCTGCCAGCAGAGGGGGACCACCCATCCCAGGGCCTCCTCCTCTCTGCTGAGGGCTGAACACTCATCAGGACACCCTGGCTGCAGAAAGGCGTTACCCACAGTGGGTCCCTGAGCTATTCTACTGCTCAATAAAGCTCTATCTTGTTCACCCTCCACTTGTCTGCATGCTTCATTCTTCCTGGTTGCAGGACAAGAACTCAGGGAGCTGAATGGCAAGTCTAGAAGTGCTGTAACACAAACAGGGCTGAAACATGCCCCTTGCTCTCCACATTGCAGGTGAAGAGTGAGAGAGAAGAGTTGAGGCCCTCTGGGGAACCCAGACCTGGGAGCTCCCCAAGCCAGGGTTGTGACTCCCTCTTTGAGGCCCTGTAGTTCTTGGAGTCTCTGAGCTTCTAGGTGTCACTGCATTCCCCCTGTGCCAGCCAAAGCTGCTTGCAGTGTGCCTGGTCCAGCTGCAGCCTTGCAGAGAGCTGCTGTCTGTGCTGGTACCTGGAAACTGCCCCTGCTACTTCAGGAGCCAGCCTGCTTGACTGTGTGCAGTGGCCGGACCCCATGCTCACTTGCTCACACATCTTGGACTCCACACCTGGCTCACCCTTGGCAGGGGTGGATCCAGGCTGGTAGCATGAGCCAAGTGCAGCCTGCCAGGCCGAGTGGGAGGAACAAGCTGAATCGACCAGATCAAAAGTAGACAAAGGTACCACCAACTACAGAGGCTTCTGGCCACAAAAATGACACCCCAAAGATCCCATAACAAAGGCTGTTAATAACAGATAACAGTAAAACTGTGAGGTGTGTATCCTTGGATCCAAGTACTTTGCACTACATTGATGTACTTGAAGTAGCTTCCACTCAAGATCATCAGAATAAGACCCAATCACCAAAACCGCAAATATTATTTTCTTTTTTTTCTTCTTGTTTCTTGCTTCTGTCTCTAATCCTTATATTGACTTGGATTCCTTTTTGTTGATTTAAACTGCTGATAGTACACTGATACAGTTTGGCTGTGTCCCACCCAAAATCTCATCTTGAGTCGTAATCCCCATAATCCCCACACATCAAGGGAGAGACCAGGTGGAGGTAATTGAATCATGGGGCAGTTTCCCCAGTGCTGTTCTCATGATAGTGAGTGAGATGTCATGAGATCCGATGATTTGATAAGTGTTTGGTAGTTCCTCCTGCATTCCTTCTCCTTCCTGCCACCTTGTGAAGAAGGTGCCTTGCTTCTCCTTTGCCTTCTGTCATGACTGTAAGTTTCCTGAGGCTTCCCCAGCCATGCTGAACTGTGAGTCAAGTAAACCTCTTTCCTTTCTAAGTTACCCAGTCTCGGGCAGTTCTTTGTAGCAGTGTGAAAATGGACTGATATATATACCAACAATGACTTACTCATGTTTTTTATTCTTGTCCTTAATACACGTGGTCCAGGCAGAGGTTATGCTTACCAGGGCATTTTCCATCTAAGAGTGTAAAGCTCCAGGAAATCAGAAAGAGTCTGGATTTTTAAATCCATCTCTGACCTCTAATGTATCCCTTATTACTGGATATCAAGCATTCCACATTTCTGCTCAAGATTTCCAAGCTTATGATGCTAACTTGTCCTGTTCAATCATGTGGATTGAACATATTTCATTTATACACATCAGCATAACTATACTTAAATATTTATAATATTACTATAATTATACTTAACTTAAATATTAGACCCATCCAAGGCCTAAAATCTTTTCCAAAGTTTGAACTGAGAAACTGATCAGGTTTGCTCTGTTTTTTATGTTTCCACCTAAATTTTTGTAATTGTACACTAAATTCTGTGACTAACGGTAAAATTTCTCAAATTTTAGCATTCATATCACGGAAAATCTCATCAGACCCAAATCAAAACTGAAAACTAAAAGTTGGACCAATTACCAAAGTTTGTGCCAATACTACATAGAGGAAGGCAAACATATTTGTGCAGTTGCAGAATTCATATATATTAAACAATTAACATTCATTGTATACTGAAAGTAGAACATACGCTTTGACAGAAAGATTTCATATAAAAGCTGTACTGAATCTGGTCAGTTTTTAACTTGTGGAAAGACTTGCATTAATAAGAACTTACATGAATTTTTAAATTCCCCATTTCTATCAAGGATGTTTTACACCTCTCTGATGCTCTCAGTGGAATGCAAATCTATTTGGAGGAATTAGAGATGGTGAGATCTGTATCTCTGTGTAAGGTGTCTTTCCTTATCTTGCAGTATACAAAATCTCTATTGCCATGGTAATCATTTCAAATAAAACTATATTTGCACTATAGGCTTAAAAAAAATGAGCCTGAACTTTCTTGATGAAGTGTTACTAGACAACAGAATTGCCTTTGATTATACACTAGCCAAGCAAGGTGATATCTGTGTCCTAGTACCTCCCGTTGCAGCTGAATCAATGAAAGTTCCTTATGTAAACTTCCAGGACAAGCCAACTCATTGTCCAAAGTGGGATAATGCATACAGTGAAACTTAGTCTCATGCCTTGAGTTTTGACAAAACGAGGGGCACGTTGCATTGGTTGTGTTGTTTCTATCTCCGTTTCTAATCATTGCTGTTGTCAAATGATTTGTAAACAGGTTCTGAAATGCTGCTGCACCATCTCAACAAACATCAAATTATCCTAAGTTGAAAGGATTCTAAAGTGACCCTGAAAAAACACAACTGAAAAATGAGCACCTTTGGTAGAGCGTGATGACGGCCTCAGCTCTTCATCCCTCCAGTAGCTCAGCTTTTTCCATGTGCCCTTTCTCTTTGAGACACAGGACCACAGGACTACAGCTGAGAGTGTAACAGGAAAAACTCTCTGGCAGCACAACCCTAATCTATGCACAAGGTAAAACTAGAGCATTTTGAATCTTGTGGTTCACCGAAAGTAACCATAGCAACAACAGAGCCCATGTCCAACTCAGGCATCGCCTATATTGACTCAGCTCCCCACACTAAAAGCCCAGCAGAAGAGGATATGTTACCATCTCTATGCAAAACACCATTCCCTTTAGCCTTCACTGTGCAACACACCATGTTTGGCTTTCAACTAAAAATTACAAGACACACAAGACAGCAACAAAAAAAAAAAAAAAGCAATCCCCAGTCAAGAAACAGAGCAATCAGCAGAGCCAGACTTAGGTATGACCGGATGTTGGAACTGTCAGACAGGACATTTAAGATAACTATGATCGATGCGTTAAAGGCTTGTGGAAAAGTTGACAATGTACATGAACAGATGAGGAATTTCACCTAAAAAATAAAAACTATGAGAAAAAATCAAATGGAAATGCTAGAATTAAAAAAAAAAAAAAAAGACTGGGTGTGGTGGCCCACACCTGTAATCCCAGCACTTGGGGAGGTCAAAGTGGGTGGATCACTTGAGGCCAGGAGTTTGACACCACCTGGCCAACATGGCAAAACTCTGTCTCTAGTAAAAATACAAAAATTAGCTGGGTGCCAGTGGTGCATGCCTGTAATCCCAGCTACTCAGGATGCTGACACATGAGAATCGCTTGGGAGGCAGAGGTTATAGTGAGCCGAGATCATGCCACCTCACTCCAGCCTACGTGACAGAGCAAGACTCCATCAAAAAAAAAAAAAAAAAAAAAATCTATGTCGGCCAGAGGCATAACATTTTTAAAGTGCAGAAAAAACAAAGCTCCCACCTTTGAATTCTATACCCAGTGAAAATAGCTTACAAAAACAAAGACAAAATAAAGACTTTTTCAGATAAACAAAAATTGAGACAATTCATTACTAGAAAATCTTTAACATAAGAAATGTTAAAGGAATTTTTTCTTTTTGAGACAGTCTCACTCTGTCACTCAGGCTGGAGTGCAGTGGTGCGATTTCAGCCCACTGCAACCTCCACCTCCCAGCCTCAAGCAATTCTCATGTCTCAGCCTCCTGAGTAGCTGGGACTACAGACGTGCACCACCACAGCCGGCTAATTTTTTGTATTTTTAGTAGAGACAAGGTTGCATAATGTTGCCCAGGCTGGTCTTGAACTCCTGAGTGCAGGAAATCTGCCTATCTCAGTCTCCCAAAGTGCTATTACAGGTATGCGCCACTGTGCCTAGCTAGAAAATTTTTAAAGTAGAATTCTGATAGCAGACAGAAACTTGGGCCAACACAGCAAATGGAAAGCAGCTCAAAATAATTAACCATTATTTGCCAGCGAAGTGCAAATTAAAACCACAGGACATACCACTACACACCTACTAGAATGGCTAAAAAACTGACACCACCAACTGCTAGCAAAAGACATGGTGCAACAAACACTCTCACATCTTGCTTGTAGGAAAGTAAACTGGTAAAGCCACTCTGAAAAACAGTTCATTTGTTTCTTTTAAAGTTAAACATGTACTTACCATATGACCCTGTAATCTCACTGCTAGGTATTACCCAAGTGAAATGAAAACTTATCTTCACACAAAAACCTGTACACAAAATGTTTAAAGCAGCTTTTCATGATCACAAAACTCCGGAAATAGCCCAAATGTCCATCACCTTGCGATTATATGTCTGGAGTTGGCTACAGCCAGTTGGTTCTGGTCTCACTGACTTCAAGAATGAGGCCGGGCCTTCACAGTGAGTGTTACAGCTCTTTTTCGAGACGGAGTCTCGCTCTGTTGCCCAGACTGGAGGGCAGTGGTGCGGTCTTGGCTCACTGCAAGCTCCGCCTCCCTCTTTCATGCCATCCTCCTGCCTCAGCTTCCCGTGTAGTTGGGACTACAGGCACCAGCCACCACGCCCGGCTATTTTTTTTTTTTTTTTCTAATGGAGACAGGATTTCACCGTGTTAGCCAGGATGGTCTCATCTCTTGACCTCGTGATCCACCCGCCTCTGCCTCCCAAGTGCTGGAATCATAGGCGTGAGCCAAAGTATCCAGCCGTGTTACAGCTCTTAAACATGGCACAGAGCCAAAGAGTGAGTGGCAGCAATTGTGAAGAGCCAAAAGACAAACCCTCCTCAGGGTGGAAGTGGACCAGAGCAGGTTGCAGATGCGGGCTGGGGGGAGGCCAGCTTTTATTATCTTATTGGCCCCACCCATATTCTGTTTCTGTCCTATCAGAGTGCCCTTTTTTCAATCCTCTGCACGAATGGCTACTTTTAGAATCCTGCTGATTGGTGCATTTTACAGAGTGACATTGGTGTGTGTTACAGAGTGCTGATTGGTGCATTTTACAGAGCACTTATTGGTGCATTTTACAATCCTCTTGTGAGACAGAAAAGTTCCTGATTGGTGCATTTTACAATCCTCTTGTAAGGCAGATAAGTACCCCTAGTCTCCACTCAACCCAGGAAGTCCAGCTGGCCTCACCTCTCAAGTAGATAACCAAATTGTGACATATATGTATGAAATACTATCTCCAGTGTGTATATATATATATATTGAAATATTACTCAGCAATAAAAAGGAATGAACTACAGAGACACATAACAGCATGAATGAATCTCAAATGCCTTGTGCTATTAATACATGAAAGGAGTCAGATTCTAAAGGCCATATGATATGATAGAATGGGAAAAAACGTTAAAACAAATCAGGGGTTGTCAATGGTTGATGATATGGTTCGGCTGTGTCCTCACCCAAATCTCATCTTGAATTACAATTTCCATAATCCCCACATGTCGGGGCGGGGGGTGGGGGGGGACCAGGTGGAGATAATTGAATCATGGAGTGGTTTCCCCCATCCTGTTCTTGTGACAGTGGTGAGTTCTCCTGAGATCTGATGGTTTTATAAGGAGCTTCCCCCTTCACTGGGCACTCATTTTTTTCTCTCCTGCCACCTTGTGAAGAAAGACATGTTTACTTCCCCTTCCACCATGATTGTAAATTTCGTGAGGCCTTAGCCTCCCTAGCCTTGCTGAACTGTGAGTCAATTAAACCTCTTTCTTTTATAAATTACCCAGTCCCGAGTATGTCCTTATAGCAGAGGGATAATTAACTAATACAACTGGGAATTTAGGAGGAGGTGATTATCGAAAAGCGGGATGGGGGAAGGTGGAATTTTTAGGGGTGATAGAATCATTGTGTATCTTGACTGTGTGGGTGGTAGCAGCAGTGGTTACACAACTCTATAAGATTCAAATCTCATAGAATTGTATACTAACAAGAATTTTACTGTATATAAATCACACTTCATTAAATATAAAACAAATCAATAAAACAGAAACAATCTACTCAATACAACACCCAAGACTGATCTGAATGTTAGCTGAATCTGAAAGTTTGATAATTTTCTCATCCTTTCAGGTCAACCTTTCATCTCTGAATAAGGTAAGGCCATTATAAAGGACTATAAAAAACAACTTTATAATTATAGAAATACTTGCCTGGAGTTTAATCAAACATAAATGTTATTTTCACCAGCCAAAGCTGTTAAATGACTATAAACTTTGAGCAATACACTAGCAAAGGTGATAAACAACCAAGAGGTGATCCTCACCCAACCTAACTGAAAATTCTTTCCCAACTAAAGAGCAATGAGACTCACTTCACACAACCAAATACATACAGACGGATGCATTCTGCCCAGTCCAGGCTATGAGCTGCAATTGTTAACTGGCAAAATCACAATGAACCTCTCCTTGCTAGCACATAAAATTCCTGATATTTTTTTCCTTGTGGGGATCCACTCAGTTGAAATAAATATAGTGCTCACATTTTCAGTCAGTAGGTGGTCCTTATCTTTCCTTTAACAATACACCCAGAGGCCAGGCGCGGTGGCTCATGCCTGTAATCCCAGCACTTTGGGAGGCTGAGGCTGGCGGATCACGAGGTCAGGAGATCGAGACCATCTTGGCTAACACGGTGAAAGCCCATCTCTACTAAAAGTACAAAAAAATTAGCCTGGTGTGGTGACCTGTAATCCCAGCTACTTGGGAGGCTGAGGTGGAAGAGTCACTTGAACCCGGGAAGCAGAGGTTGTAGTGAGCTGACATCGCGCCATTGCCCTCCAGCCTAGGTGAAAGTGCGAGACTCCCTCTCAATAATAATAATAATAATAATAATAATAATACACCCAGAAAACCACTATCACCACTATCTAGGTCATGAACCTGAACAGACTGGAACCACAGTAATAATGCATTTTCCCAAAACATTACATTCCTGCCTCCCTAAAGGTAACCACTGTCATACTTTTAACACCATAGACTAGTTTTGCCTTTTTTGTAGCATTATGTAAATTGAACCATATAGCATAAATAATTTTATGCCTCAACCTTATGCTTGTGGGAGTTGTCCACATTACAGCATGAGTAAATAACTGTTCATTTTTATTACTGTATGATATTTCATTGCATGAATGTGCCACTACTTTTTTTTTTTTTTGAGACAGAGTCTCACTCTGTCACCCAGGCTGGAGTGCAATGGTGCTATGTCAGCTCACTGCAACCTCCGCCCCCCAGGTTCAAGCAATTCTCGTGCCTCAGCCTCCCGAGTAGCTGGGATTACAGGTGTGCACCACCACGCCTGGCTAATTTTTTTGTATTTTTAGTAGAGACAAGATTTCACCATGCTGCCCAGGCTGGTCTCAAACTCCCGAGCTTAGGCAATCTGCCTGCCTTAGCTTCCCAAAGTGCTAGGATTACAGGCGTGAGCCACCACATCCAGCCACCACTATATTTATGTTCCACTATCAGTGAACATTTAAATTGTTTTTGGTTTGAGCTATTACAAATAATGCTACAAGGATGTTTCCATTACGCCATGGTTCGAATGTGCCCCCTCCAAAATTCAAGTATTGCCAATGTGATAGTATTAAGAGATGAGACTTTTAAAAGGTGATTCAACCATGAGGGTTCTTTTTTCTAACTGAAATTAGATATCCTTCTAGAGGGACTTGATGGAGGACTTTGCTCTCTCTTGCCGTTCTGCTGTCCATCCTGTGAGGACACACACACAAATGCCCTCAGCAGATGCCAGTGACTTGATCTTTGACTTCCAGCCTCCAGAACTGAGAGAATAAATTTTTTTTCTGTGTAAATTACTCAGTCTTAGGTATTCTCTCACAGCAGCACAAAATTGGCTAAGACAGTTGCCTTTTCGATGTGTATCTTTTGGGTTTCGAACCATGTTCGAACTATGTTACCTCTTCAAAATTGAATCAAATTAAAATTGTAAAGTAATGAACAAATTCAGTGAGCATTTCTTTGGATTTCTTTTTGACAAGTAGTAGTGCAAATACACTCTGTGTGAAAAGTAGTTCTAAAGTAGCAGTTTATTTTTATCATTTGCAATTAGAATCCAATAATTACAGCTGACCCTTGAGCAACATGGGTTTGAACTGCATGGGTCCACTTCTATGAGGACTTTTTTCAACCCAACGAGGACTGAAAATACAGTATTCATGGGATGTGAAACCTGCATACACAAAGGGCCAACTTTTCTTATAGGTGAGTTCCAGAAGACCAACTGCAAGATTTAAAGATGTACAGATTTGGGTATCCTCTGGCAGTCCTGGAACCAGTCCCCCTCAGATACCAAGGAACAAGTCTATAATTATTGCAAAGCATTCATGATATTTACCTGAATTAAGAGTGTGGCTGTAATTTCAGCATTTCCACTGATTTGTAAAGAATGCTCCATTTAATGAAAATTAGTAAACAAGGCCAAAGATGTTTTAACTGAGAAAGGAAAGGAAAGGTTCATTTGAAAGAACCTGAAAACTGCATCCTCTGAGGAGATGCTTTTGTTTGTTTGTTGTTTTGTTTTGTTTTGAGACAGACTCTCACTCTGTTGCCCAGGCTGGAGTGCAGTGGCAAGATCTCTGTTCACTGCAACCTCCACCTCCCGGGTTCAAGCGATTCTCCTGCCTCAGCCTCCCAAGTAGCTGGGATTAAAGGCAAAGGCCACTATGCCCGGCTAATTTTTATATTTTTAGTACAGACGGGGTTTCACCATGTTGGCCAGGCTGGTCATGAACTCCTGACCTCGTGATCCGCCCGCCTCAGCCTCCCAAAGTGCTGGCATTACAAGTGTGAGCCACTGCACCCGGCTGAGAAGATGTAATTTTATCTCATAAAATTCAGATACCCTCACTGTGTTTTAATTCAGCTGACTAATTTATCTGAGATTATACTTTAAAACCTGAGTATACACAAAAGTTATGTAATATTAGGTTGAATATTATAATTCAGCAGAATATTTAATGAGCTACACACATACACACACATTTACAAGCATCCAAGGCTATAAAATACCCAGAAATCATAAAACCAATGGCTGACAGTCTCCACTTCATTATTACTGTTTACTCTAAGGGTCATTATTAAAGTAGTGTGAAAACTGTTGCCCAATGGAATAACTGTTGTTTTCCATTTGAATACAAACGTTGTCAGTGACACATGCATTAACCTTTAAAACACCCATGTTTTCCATGTCCATGTCTACCTAAGATGTCAGAAAACTATTTACTTAAAGAAAATGGGCCAGGCATGGTGTGTCACTCCTGTAATCCCAACACTTTGGGAGGCTGAGGCAGGCAGATCACTTGAGGCCAGGAGTTCGAGACTAGCCTGGGCAACATGGGGAAACCCCATCTTTACTAAAAATACAAAAATTAGCTGGAAGTGGTGGTGGGTGCCTGTAATCCCAGCCACTGGGGAGGCTGAGGCCAGAGGATTGCTTGAGCCCAGGAGGTGGAGGTTGTGGTGAGCCAATATCGTGCAACTGTATTCCAGCCTGGGTGATAAGAGTGAAACCCTGTCTTAAATTAAAAAAAAAAAGAAAGAAAGAAAGAAAGAAAATGCAGCTGCATAACTGAGTGCTCACAAAGCTACTCTGCCATGAGTTACTACAGGAAAATGGAGATTCTGGGAGAAGAAACAGTGTATAGATGCAAAAGTTTTGGTTTTGCTGCGGTCTTATTGTGCATGCTTTTAAAAAATCAGATGTGGGATTTTCCCCAAATAAAAATAGTTTTTAGGCCGTGCGCGGTGGCTCAAGCCTGTAATCCCAGCACTTTGGGAGGCCGAGATGGGCGGATCAAGAGGTCAGGAGATCGAGACCATCCTGGCTAACACGGTGAAACCCCGTCTCTACTAATAAAATACAAAAAATTAGCTGGGCGTGGTGGCGGGCGCCTGTAGTCCCAGCTACTCCGGAGGCTGAGCCAGGAGAATGGCGTGAACCTGGGAGGCGGAGCTTGCAGTGAGCCGAGATCTGGCCACTGCACTCCAGCCTGGGCGACAGAGCAAGACTCCTTCTCAAAAAAAAATATATATATATATATTTTTTTTATAATAGGATAAAGTTATGTCCCAGCATAGTGATATTCATGACCATCCTCGCCCCTTCTTTGTACTGTCTTTGTGACATTCTTGACAGGTCTACCATTTTAGTGGATTACGCCCTGCAACCTGGCTCTAGGCAGAAGACTGCCTCTTCTTCTCAGAAGCCTGCCTGGGTTGCACGGGGACACCTCGCCCAGCAGGGTTCACAACTCTGTCAGCTCTCTGCTGCCCCTCTCCATCCATGCCATGCACACAAATCCATAAGGACTGGCTCCCGATTATTATTATTTTTTTTGAGATGGAGTTTCGCTCGTGTTGCCCAGGCTGGAGTGCAATGGTGCGATCTCTGCTCACCGCAACGTCCACCTCCTGGGTTCAAGCAATTCTCCTGCCTCAGCTTCCCGAGTAGCTGGGATTACAGGCATGCACCACCATGCCCGGCTAATTTTTGTATTTTCTTTTTAGTAGAGACAGGGTTTCTCCATGTTGGTCAGGCTGGTCTCGAACTCCCAACCTCAGGTGATCCGCCCATCTTGGCCTCCCAAAGTGCTAGGATTACAGGCGTGAGCCATCACGCCCGGCCAGGACTGGTTCCCGATTCTAATGGCTGCCCGAAACCCTGTGCCCAGCCCAGCTGAGCTCTGTACCCCCCAGGGCACTTGATCTGCTATAATTGCTCTGGGCCTCAGCCTCCCCATGCAGCACACACACACACACACACACACACACACACACACACACACACACACGGTCAGTGTGCTTCACAAGGATATAGGGAGAACTTTAGGAGAGGGAGACATGTCTTCTAAGAATCACTTTTAGTAATAAATAGCACGGGGGCGGGGGCGGCGGGGGCAATGGCTCACGCCTGTAAACCCAGCACCTTGGGAGGATGAGGCGAGCAGATCACCTGAGGTCAGGAGTTCAAGACCAGCCTGACCAACATGGACAAACCCCGTCTCTACTAAAAATACAAAATTAGCTGGGCATGGTGGTGTGCGACTGTAATCCCAGCTACCTGAGAGGCTAAGGCAGGAGAATCACTTGAACCCGGGAGGCAGAGGTTGCAGTGAGCCGAGATCGCACCATTGCACTCCAGCCTGGGAAACAAGAGTGAAACTCCGTCTCAAAAAAAAAAAAAAAATAGCATGGGGGGATGAAGCCTCATATTTTGACAATAAATTCCTCCTGGCATATATTACAATCTGATGCATTCTTAAATGTGAATTCCTTTGTGCTATAAACATTAAGTGCCGCGTTTTCTCAATGCTGTGAGCTTTTAATTCTGCGGCATGGCTCTGTGACTGTGGCTGTGAGTACGGCTGTGTGGATGTGCACGTGGTCATTCCACACCTTAGATGTGAGAGGTGCACTCTGGTCTGTGGTCGACAGCTAAGTTGCTCTATCTCTTTAAACTTCACTGCACCAAACTGGAGAACCCACAGCTGCTGTTTCCCAGTGGGTCTGGGCAGTAGCTGAGGTTGGTTTGCAAGCCAACTATAATTTTCTGTGGTAGATTCTTTATTTTTCTTTCTTTCTTTTTTCTTTGTCTTTTCTTTCCTTTCCTTTCCTTTTTTTTTTTTTTTTTTTTTTTTTTTTTTTTTTTTTTTAGCGCTCCTGCGCACTGCCTGATGTTCCCTCCCTGGGCTGGATGCCAATGCTGGGAGACTCAGAAGCCACGCGTGGAAGATGGCGGTGTGGGTGTGGCCTGGGTGCTCCCATGATGGGGTGGAGGGAGCCATCATCCCCAACACACACCTGCACACTGACTCGGATCCGCATTGGACTGTGGGACCTGGGTGGACCCCCTAAAATGTGGGTTTTGTGATGGTTATAACAGCCTGCATTGACTGGCTCCTCAGCCAGTCTCAGGGTCTTTGGCAATATTTGGAACTTGCTTGGCCCTTTGTCTTTTGATACTTATCTGGCCAAATCTGGCCTGAATGGACCAAACTTCGGCCTTTTCTGTTTCTGGGCAGGCATTGTTGGACACTGCCAGAGAGAAATCTCAAAGTCAGACATTACATTGTTTGGGATGCAGCTGTGCCCAGCAATCCTGGTGTGTCCCCAATCCAACTTTCTCTGCCACCTTCTGGAGTGGCTACTTCAAGTCTCTGGTTTTCTGAAGCCCTCAAGTCTCTCTTTCCACTTCAAAGAGAACATTGCAGTCATTGCTTGGGAACTTGCTCCAAGTGACGGGCAACTGTGCCCACTCTCCCATCCTCTCCCACACCTAGGGAGTTCATGGCTAGCCCTGCCCTCTGGGCACTGGCCCCCAGTCAGAGACCTCTGCAGGGGCAGTGCTCCATCTCATGCCATCTCTTGCCTGCACCTTCCTCTCTGCTAGTGCCTTTCTTCTGTGTATCTGGCTGTGTAGGAGAAGTTCTCTAGCAGCAGAGCCTAGTTCAACGGTTTAAAAAAAAAAAATACACCATAGGTTTCATGCCCTGAATACCACTTACAGAGCAGCTGCTGGGTACTTGCAATATAGGCAAAATGCAGATCTTGCTCAACTCTTCTGGTGTCTGTCTTTGTTAACTAGCCGTCGCGCTCCCCGAGGTAAAATGGCTCTCTCGAGAGGGGTGACACAGGTCATTGATGGTGGGTAGCAGACATCAGTCGCTACCACTTGTTTTCTTGTTGGTGGTAATGGAGACCCTCCAGAGAACCCTTACACCCCTCTGAATCTCCTCATGGGAGGAAAACTGGGTTGTGCTCTGAAATGTCATAAAGTCATATTTGGAGAGCTGTGCTGACTCTGAGGGGCTGGCTGAGATCTCTCTCTTCCTGAACAGCATGCCGACTGCCATGCCACGGTTCCTCATGCAGGCAGCGCAGGGCAAAGCTGGGAGGCACATCTTGGACTCTAACGTAATGATTTTTTTCCTGCTTCTGTGGTTAAACACATTTAGAGGACCTGCTTTGAAGGTTCCTATGTTCCTGGCTGCATTATGCAAATCATAGGCACGTGTATGTTAGGAATGCAAGGAGCCTGTTTACATCATCTTTGTTGTTGTTGTCGTTGAGGTTGAGTCTTGCTCTGTCGCCCAGGCCAGAGTACAGTGGTGCAATCTTGGCTCACTACAACCTTCGCCTCCTGGGTTCAAACAATTCTTGTGCCTCAGCCTCCTGAGTCGCTGGGATTGCAGGCACACACCACCACACCCAGCTAATTTTTTTTTTTATATTTTTAGTAGAGATGGGGTTTCACCATGTTGGCCAGGCTGGTCTCGAACTCCTGACCTCAGGTGATCCTCCAGCCTCTGAACCCAAAGTGCTGGGATTTCAGGCGTGAGCCACCACACCTGGCCTACATCATCTTTTGTGGAAAAAAAAAAAAGTGTTTATACACTTGAATGTCTAATCAGCATTTCAAAGGTAACATGCCCAAAACTAAATTCTCATTATCCCTCCTCCCCAGCCACCTTCATCCCAGCAGGGGTGTCACCGGCAGCTCAGGCCAATGATCTAGTCATCAGACCTGACTCCCCTCATGCGCTCTCACCCACCCATCCAACCAATCAGAAATATTACTGACTCTGCTTTCCAAATCTACCCTCATTACACCTCCCCCCAACTCACCTCCACCCTCTCCCAGACGTCACCATCGTTCCTGGACAGTTACAGTGGCCTTCTACAGGTCATGTCTCCCCCATTGTCTTCTCTCCTGAATTCTATTCTCCATAGACAAGCTAGACTTTTGATCATAAAAATCTCACTGTGCTATTCCCTGCTTACAATAACCTCCTCTCCCTTGTGGAATCAAATCTGAAGTCCCGAAGTGCTGGGATTATAGGCTCATGCCTGTAATCCCAGCACTTTGGGAGGCCGAGGCGGGCGGATCACGAGGTCAGGAGATTGACACCATCCTAGCTAACATGGTGAAACCCCGTCTCTACTAAAAAATAGAAAAAATTAGCCAGGCATGGTGGTGGGTTCCTGTAGTCACAGCTACTCGGGAGGCTGAGGCAGGAGAATGGTGTGAACCCAGGAGGCGGAGCTCGCAGTGAGCCAAGATCACACCACTGCACTCCAGCCTGGGCTACAGAGCGAGACTCCATCTCAAAAAATAAAAAATAAAAAAATCTGAAGTCCTCGCCGTGACTGCACCAGCCCTCCAGCATCCCTGTTTCTTGGGCCTACCAGGCCAGTCCCCACCTGAGGACTTTTGCACTTATTATGTCCTCTGCCAAGAAAGCTCTTCCCTGAGATCTCAGTTCCTGGAGTGGCCTTCCTTGACATCTTAGTGTCCCAGGGCTGCTGTAACCACAGACTGGATGGCATAAACAACAGAAATGAGGTCTCTCACAGTTCTGGAGCCAGAAATCAAGGTGTCTGCAGGGCCATGCTCTCTTGCTCTGAAAGCTCTGAGAAAGAATCTATGTTACATATCTTTCTCAGCTTCTGGTGGTTCCCATAAACCCTTCGTGTTCCTTAGTTTATAGACGCGTCATTCTAATCTCTGCCTCCAGTGTCACCTGGCGCTCCCACTATGTGTCTGTGACCCCTTCCCTTCTTGTAAAGACACCAGTCACGCTGGATTAGGACCCACTCTAATTCACCATGACCTCACGTTAACTTGATTACTTCTGTGAAGACCCTATTTCCAAATAAAGTCACATTCACAGGTGCCAGGTTAGGGCTTCAACATATCTTTTTTTCCTTTTTTTAGAGACGGAGTTTCGCTCTTGTCACCCAGCCTAGAGTGCAATGGTTTGTGGTCTCAGCTCACTGCAACCTCTGCTTCCCAGGTTCAAGTGATTCTCCTGCCTCAGTCTCCCAAGTAGCTGGGATTACAGGTGCCCACCACCATGCCCAGCTAATTTTTGTATTTTTTTAGTAGAGACAGGGTTTCACCATGATGGCCAGGCTGGTCTCAAACACCTGACCTCAGGTGATCCACCCACTTCAGCCTCCCAAAGTGCTGGGATTACAGGCATGATCCACTGTGCCCGGCTGTCTTCAACGTATCTTTTTGGGAGCCCTTTGAATCTTCAATGCATAAAAACATCCTATATCCTATAGATGTAGAGTCGCTATTTGCTCTACATCTTGGCCTGTTTTCTTCACCCCATGTCATTTCCCACTATCTGGAACTATGCCCCAAAGGATAGTGGCAGCTGTCTACATTAGAATCTCCCTACCCATTCTCCTTAAAACTGTACAGGTGAGCAAGGAGAGACACCCATTGCTCATGTCTACACCACATCTAGAAGGCAGAAGAAAAAAGTGGCTTAAAAAGGATCCAGCTGAAGCAAGAGATCGCCCTAGCAATCAACCACAGAAGAAAAAGGGTGTTGTTGATTAAAGAAACTGCCCTTCACTCTAGCAACAGAAGAGGGAGCAGTTGATCTGCACAACCAATAGGCCACTGGGGCCCCTAGGCCTCCACTGCATTGTCTGCTATTGCCAGTCCAGGGAAACGCAACAGAAATAAACAAGAACAATCACAAAGCAGAAAAGGAGAACCATACTTTCTGGCAGATGGAGCCACTTTGGAAAACAGTTTGGTGAGTCTTCAAAAAGTTAAACATGGAATTTCCGTGACCCAGCAATTCCACTCCTAGGTATATCCCAAGACAAATGAAAACATGTCCACACAGACACTTGTACATGAATGTTCCTAGCAGTATTACTCCATAAGAGCCAAAAGGTGGAAACCGCTCAAACGCCCATCAACTGATGAATAAGTGAACACGTTGTGGTATATATCGATATAACAAGAGACTATTTGCGGTAAACAGGAATGAAATACGGATTGATACTACAACATGGATTAACTTTGAAAACATTGCTGGGGTTCGGAAGCTGATGCCCCATATTTGATGCTTTGTACATGCTGAACTGGAAAAAGAGCTTCAAGGTGTCTCTCCTCCCTCCTGCCCCAAAGCATAGGCTTCCCTGACATTCCCCCATCTGTCTAGAGTCTGGGCCTACGAAGGAAAACAATCACCTCCAGTCACTTCCCTGAGTTTTCATTAATTGCACCCATATCTCAGGAAGGAAAACTGAAGTCTGTCAACACACCTACACAGAATTTGTCACAAACCACTGTCTGCTCTGCAGGCCCAAAAGACTTTACCGCAGACCCTGGCGTGTTCTTCAAGCCCTTTGAATCTTCCGCAGTCATCATTTATTGCCCCTCCACAAAATTCCTCTTCTCCCACTCCCGTAACTATGACTAGGGAAGATTCAAAGGGCTAAAAATACAAAAATCAGCTGAGCGTGGTGGCACATGCCTGTAATCCCAGCTACTTGGGAGGCTGAGGCACGAGATTTGATTGAACTCAGGAGGTGGAGGTTGCAGTAAGATGAGATCGTGCCACTGCACTCCAGCCTGGGGGACAGAGCGAGACTCCATCTCAAAATAAAAACAAACAAACCAACAAAAACAGGTGATTGGGTCATGACAGTGCTGCCTTTGTGAATGGATTAACCCATTCATCAACTAATGGACTGGTGGGTTAATGGATTAATGTGTTATCACAGAGTGGAACTGGTGGCTTTATAAGAAGAGGAAGAGACATGGGCCAGCATGCTCAGTCCCCACAACCCCCTCCTCCCCCGCAATGTGATGCCCAGCACCACCTTGTGACTCTGCAGAGAGTCCCCACCAGCAAGAAGCCCTCATGAAATGCAGCCACTCAACCTTGGACTTCCCAGCCTCCAGAAGTGTGAGAAATAAGTTTCATTTATTAGCAATTACTCCGTTTCAAATATTCTATTATATGCAACAGAAAATGGACTGAGAGAGTTCTTAAGGAGTTCCCCATCACATCCGAGGCTTATCCAGAGGTGACCCTTTTCTGGTTCCCCAGGAGGCTCCTGGAGGAAAGGAGTGGACGCTGCCCACCACCCCATTCATTGGATGCAGGGCCTGAAGGGAGGACCTGCAGAGGGTTTTTCCAGCGGCTCCTTAAAAGGAGCCTGGAGAGAGGTGGTTGAATTACTTCCTCAGTGCGTCTTATTTGTTAATGACATGCTGATTTCAATGATCCATGTCATCCCTGTCCCTATTACCATAAATAATGAAGCATTAGCTGTACGTGGCAGTGGCTGTCTAGAGCAGCAAAGAGCCGATCCCACGGTGTGTCTGCCCTGTCAAAAGCATGTTGGCTGTGCTTAAAAATGACACTCCAGCCTGTCCCTGCAATCCCCACGCGCTTTCATCGTGAGTCAGGACTTCAAGATGCTATTCATTCCGAAGCCATGTCAGCTCAGCTGTCAAGATAAGAAAGTTTACTGCATCTTGTATTTATGATAAACTGGAGTGACATGCAGATTTTGAATTTCTTATTCTAAAGCCATTTTAATCTAGGCTACATGCAGCCTGTCAAAAGGCAGGATCCATGGTGGGGGCTGGGGACTGAAGAGAGGTGACAGCAGTGCGATTGGCAGACAGGTGAGAGGGAAGGTGAGCAACCGAGAAAGGTGCCTGGGTTCCCAAACAGGGTTCCAGAGGCAAGTCCACGCTGCCTAGAAGTGAGATGGCTCTGGGGCAGGACGCATGAAGGGTCTCGCCCAGAACAGCGGTTCCAGCGGTGATTCCCAGGGATCTATGGAAAACCTGAGCACGGGGAAAGCTTGAGTCACAAGATGTTTCAGCCCTTTTGAGGACTAGGTATTTGTGAACACAGGCCAGCCTTCGAAATGGAATATGCTCTCGACTTACAATGCTGCCACTTAAGAGGTTGTTGGGCTGGGGGTTACTCATTCAGGGCACTGTTGTCACTTTTGGGGTGAGAAAAGCCAAATTATTACACGCTGAAGCGGATGTGTGGGGCCTGAGGTTTATGCCACCAAAAGGGCCTGCAGTGAGGGGTCCTAGTACCCCAGGCACAGAGGACCATGAGCTGCCCAGGGCCTCATGCCTGGGGAAGGCTGAGATGTGAAGCCCGGTCCCCGTTCCTGGCACAGAGGGCCTAAGACCTTTGGAATCTCTGCAGTGAGAAGAATGAATGTTTTTTGTGTACTAATGAAATGACTGGAGGCTGGGAGCCCCCGAACAGCTTCAGGATGAGGGCTGGTCCCAGAAAGACCAAGGCAGGATTAAGGGGTTGGAACTTTCAGCCCCACTCCCTGCAAACCTCCTCTGGGGAGAGGAGACAGGCTGGAGATTGAGGTCATCACCAGTGGTCAATGATTAATGAATCATGAATCATGCCCATGTCATGAAAACTCCCTGAACATTCCTGAACAATGGAGTCTGGAGAACGTCCAGGTTGGCAAACACGACCGTGTATTGACATGGCGGCACACCCCCGACTCCATGGGGACAGAAACTGCTGGGCTCGGGACCCTTCCATGACAGGGTGGCACACCCCCGACTCCATGGGGACAGAAACTCCTGGGCTCAGGACCCTTCCAGACCTAGCCCTGGCTGTTTGTCTGTGTCCATGGTAATAATCTGGTAATAGTAAATAAGTGTTTTCTTGATTTCTGTGAGCTGTTCTAGCCAATTATGGACCTGAGGGAGGTGGAGATTGTAAGAACCTCCTGACTTTGTAGCCAAGTCGGACAGAAGTGTAGGTTCTCTGAGTACCTAAGACTTGTGACTGGCGTCTGTGGTGTAGGCGATCTTGTGGGACCGAGCCCTTGAACCCGTTCAGTCTGACATTAGTTAGTGTCAGAACTGAATTGAATCATAGGACACAGCTGGTACTGGAGAACTGGCTGGCATGGGAAAAGATCCCACATTTGGGGTGAGAATAGTTTGAGTAAGAACAACTCAAGCCCATTCTTCATTTCTCAGCAGGGTGGCTTTTGTTTGCTTTGCTGCTCCAACATTTCATTACTCATCTGGGCCCCAGTGGGCCTTTATTAAGAAGATAAACCTTTTAACATAAAAACTGGCTCCAGATCTGAGCCACTCATTTCCCCTGAAGCTCTCTGGGGTCCTCGTGGGCTCTCTGTTTGGACAGGTGATCCCAGCGAGTCTCCCAGCTTCAGAGGCTGAGAGGCTGTGATCCCCATCAAAGGCAGCACACACCAGTTTCCCCCAAGGAGCCCCCATCTGCCTTCAATTCCACCTACAGTAGGACAGAATTGGCAGTGGGCACAGCTGGCTGCCATGGCTTCCAGGGGCTGGAAGGAGACAATTTACTGCAGGGATTCTTTTTTTGTTCGTTTGAAACAGCATCTCACTGTTGCCCAGGCTGGAGTGCAGTGGCACGTTCTTGGCTCACTGCAACCTCCACCTCCCGGGTTCAAACAATTCTCATGCCTCAGCCTCCCGGGTAGCTGGGATTACAGGCACACGCCACCACAGCCGGCTAATTTTTTATATTTTTAGTAGAGACGAGGTTTTGCCATGTTGGCTGGGCTGGCCTCAAGTGATTCACCCGCCTTGGCCTCCCAAAGTGCTGGGATTACAGGCATGAGCCATCGTGCCCGGTTTACTACAGGGATTCTTATCGGAGGGCTTATGGATCCCAAAATGGCATGTATAATTTTTATTTTTAAGGTCTGGTTTTCTGAGGAAATCAGTTGTCCAATTTTCAAATGGGTCCTTGACTACCCTCAAAGGTTAAAAATGATTTCCAGGTGAAAAAATAAAGAAAAATACTGTTGCATTCTCTGTTTTTTTTTTTTTTTTTTCTAAAAGTCAAATCAAGTATGGGAAATTCCAGTTATCCAGGGTGCCTCGACCAGGGAGTCCTCTGGCTGCTTGAACATGGAGGCACCACACACCGTCCATGTGTAATCACCCAGCGGGCTCTCCATGCCCACTGCCTAGACAGAGCCGATGTATCAAGACAGGGGAATTGCAGTTGAGAGTTTAATTCACGCAGAGCCGGCTGTACAGGAGACTGGAGTTTTATTACTACTCAAACCAGTCTCCCTGAAAACTTGCGGATCTGGGTTTTTGAGGAAAATTTGGTGGGTTGGGGGAGTTGGAAAATGGGGATTGCTGATTGGTTGGGTGGAAGATAAAAATGTTCCTGGAAAGGGGTCCCGATCCAGATACCAAGAGAGGGTTCTTGGAGCTCACACAAGGAAGAATTCAGGACGAGTCCATAAAGTTGGCTACTCCACAGGCAGGGCAGAGGCATGAGCTGCTCGAGGGAGTCTACTTAGTTATTTCTTGATTATATGCTAAACAAGGGGTGGATTATACATGAGTTTTCCAGGAAAGGGGCAGGCAGTTCCCAGAACTGAAGGTTACTCCCTCTTTTAGACTATATGGGGTAACTTCTGGATGTTGCCATGGCATTTGTAAACCATAATGGTGCTGGTAGGAGTGTCTCTTAGCATGCTAAACATTATAATTAGAGTATAATAAGCAGTGAGGACGACCACAGGTCATTCTACTCATTATAAGACGTCGTCATCTTGGTTTTGGTGGGTTTTGGCTGGCTTCTTTACGACATCCTGTTTTATCAGCAAGGTCTTTATGACCTGTATCTTGTGCTGACCTCCTACCTCATCCTGTGACTAAGAATGCCTAACCTCCTGGGGATGCAGTCCAGTAGGTCTCAGCCTTATTTTACCCAGCCCCTATTCAAGATGGAGTTGCTGTGGTTCAAACACCTCTGACAAAATCACAGAAAGTCGAAGCTGTCCTCTTTTGCTGAGTCAGTTCCTGGGTAGGGACCACAAGACTCGATGAGCCAGTTTATCAATCTGGGTGGTGCCAGCCCATCATCGATCATCATGTGCAGGGTCTACAAATTATCTCAAGCACTGATCTCAGGCCTTACCATAGGGAGGTTATCCTCAGGAGCAATTTGGGAAGGCTCAGAATCTTGCAGTCTCCAGCTGCACGACTCCTAAACCCTAATTTCTAATCTTGTAGCTAATTTGTTAGTCCTGCACAGGCAGTGTAGTCCCCAGGAAGGCAGGGAGTCTGTTTTGGGAAAGGGCTGTTATTGTCTTTGTTTCAAAGCAAAACAATAAACCAAGCTCCTCCCAAAGTTAGTTGATGCCCAGGAATGAACAAGGACAGCTTGGGGGTTGGAAGCAAGATGGAGGCAGTTAGGTCAGATCTTTTTTTTTTTTTTTTTTTGAGACGGAGTCTTGCTCTGCCGCCCAGGCTGGAGTGCAGTGGCCGGCTCTCAGCTCACTGCAAGCTCCGCCTCCCGGGTTCACGCCATTCTCCTGTCTCAGCCTCCCGAGTAGCTGGGGACTACAGGCGCCCGCCTCGTCGCCCGGCTAGTTTTTTGTATTTTTTAGTAGAGACGGGGTTTCACCGTAATAGCCAGGATGGTCTCGATCTCCTGACCTCGTGATCCGCCCGTCTCGGGCTCCCAAAGTGCTGGGGATTACAGGCTTGAGCCACCGCGCCCGGCCGGTCAGATCTCTTTCACTGTCATAGCTGTCTGTTATAATTTTGCAAAGGCGGTTTCACACGGACATTGCTTTGGTAAGATCTACCATTTCTCTGAAGGTTGAGTTTGGGATGCAGTAGCCTTTGAGTACCACTGTCCTGTTGCTGTGTGTGTGTTCAGGGCAATCCAGGAAATCTGGAGAAACCAGAGTGTGTGGGCCCCGCCCCCATTTCTCTGGTGGGTCAGGCAGGAGGGTGACTGAGGAAATGTGTCCTGGGATACTTCCCGCCTCCCAGGGTGTGTGGGACTCAGCCCTTCCCCAGCCTGCAGAGGATGGGGGTGCTTTGCCAGCGGTCAAGGCATGTGCCCCAGGGGGCCAGGAAGCCTTTATCAACTCCTTGCTACCCCAGCCAGAAGCAGCAAAGGCTCCACCCTGTCCTGCTGCCTGAGCACAGAGTTTTTTTTTTTTTTTTTTTCTTTTTTTGCTGTTGTTGTTGTTGTTGATTTTTGAGCCAGCGCCTCATTCTGTCGCCCAGCCTGGAGTGCAGTGGCACAATCTCAGCTCACTGCCTGCAACGTCTGCCTCCCGGGCTCAAGCGATTCTCCTGCCTCAGCCTCCCGAGTAGCTGGGACTACAGGCGCCCGCCACCACGCCCAGCTAATTTTTGTATTTTTAATACATAGGGGGTTTCACCATGTTGGCCAGGATAGTCTCGAACCCCTGACCTCGCGATCCGCCCACCTCGGCCTCCCAAAGTGCTGGAATTACAGGGGTGAGCCACCGCGCCCGGCCTGACCACAGACTTTTATCAGATTTTTTCTTTCTTCTAAATTCCTGTGAGACCAGCCGGCCGAGGGATTAAGAATATCGAGGGATGGAAGGGAGAGTAAAAGAAGGGGCACTTTTCCCCAGGGAAAGGGAGGCAAGGAGGGAGGGGTCGCGGAGGGAAGGAGGGGGCGTGGAGGGAGGGAAGCAGGAAAAGGGGGAGGGAGGAGAGGGAGGAGGGGGCGCGGAGGAAGGGGCGGGCCTCCCCCGCCGGCCTCCCTTCCTTCCCTGCTGCCCCCGCCTCTCGCACTAGCGCCCCATACCTGTGGCGCCCTCGCTCTGCCCAGTCCCGCGGCCTCCTCGCCACCGCTCCCCCGGGCTCCTCTCTCCCCCTCCGTGGGACCCGCCCCTCCGGCAGCCTCCGCCCCGCTGGCTTCCCCTTCCTGCAGCCCGGGACTCGGAACCTCCCCTGCCGCTCCCGGGCCTGGGCGCGCCTACCCTTCGTTTCTCCGACCTCGTGCTGCAGCTCCGGGCCCCTCGGCCGCGCCCTCCCCTCCTCCCCTGCGCACCCCACGGCTGGCCTCGGGGTCTCCAGCGCGCCGCCCCCGTCCCTGCCCTCGGCGTCCCGCAGCGCTCGCCTGGGTCGCTGAGCCGCCCCTGCCGCCTGGCCGCCCTGCAGTGCCGTCCTCCTGCGGGGGTCCCTCCGCAGGCCCCTGCTCTGGCCACCCAAGCACTTTCCGCCCTGAGCGTGGCAGCTGCTGCCGGGACCGCGGGATGGGAGCTCCCACGCAGCGTCCTACAGGCTCCTGGCCGCCGCGAGCCCGCGCGACTCGCACAGAGCAGGTCCATCCGCAGCGAGGGGCCGCTCACTCCCGCGGAGCCCGCCAGAGGACAAAGCCCCAGACAGACAGCAAATAGGGAGGCGGCTGGCACCCGGGGAGGCCGAGGCGGGAGGATCGCTGGGGCCCAGGAGTTCGAGACCCGCCTTGGCAACATAGTAAGACCCCGCTCCAACCGCCCACTATCTCTACAATAAATTTAAAAATTAGCCAGGCGTGGTACCAGTATTTCGGGGAGGCTGAGGTGGGAGGATCACCTGAGCCGGGGACGGTCGAGGCTGCAGTGAGACGAGATCGCGCCACCGCACGCCAGACTAGGCGACAGACCCCAGACCCCGTCACAGCAAAATTGAAGGAGGCGGCGGTTTCCTTCCGGAACCACTGCAGATCAAGTGCAGGGAGCTGTGGAACTCCTGGGCACCCAGCCCTCGGCGCCCTGCACCACCAGCCCTAGAGCTGGGTGTTCCGGCCCGGAGGGATAGGGGTTTGCAGGGTGGTGAGCGCTGAGGCTGCCCGCAGGGCGAGGGAGCTGCCGGGGAGGAGGCAGGGAGGCCGGCGTAGAGGGCCTGGGAGGCTGCACGCACAGCGGGGCCCCGGCTTTGTCCCGACCAGTTCCCAGAAAAGAGCTGAGAGGAGCGGGAGGGAGAGGAGGAGGAGAACCAGGCCGGGATTTTCCCGCCTGGGGTCAAACCAAAGCAAACAAACCAAAGTGATGCGCCTCGCAGGTGCCTTGCTTCCGCCCCTGCCGCAGCTGAGATTTGAAGGAAAGGCTCTGTGCCGAGTCCCAGCGGAGGTTTTGTAAATGCTGCGGAATTGGTCTCTCAGGGTTCACAGAGCAATCACCACACTTGCTTGGCCTCCTGGAAAGCCTTACTCTCTTTTTATAATTAAAAACAATTTTTTTGGCCGGGCTCGGTGGCTCACGCCTGTAATCCCAGCACTTTGGGAGGCAGAGGCGGGCAGATCACCTGAGGTGGGGAGTTGGAGACCAGCCTGACCAACCTGGAGACCCCTTCTCTACTAAAAATACAAAATTAGCCGGGCGTGGTGGTGGGTGCCTGCAGTCCCAGCTACTCAGGAGGCTGAGGCAGGAGAATTGCTTGAACCCAGGAGGCAGAGGTTGCAAGTAAGCCGAGATCGTGCCATTGCACTCCAGCCTGGGCAACAAAAGCGAAACAAAGTCTCAAAAAAAATTTTTTTTTTGTAGCAAGGGGGTCTCACCATGTGGGCCAAGCTAGTCTCAAACTCCTGGGCTCAAGTGTTCCTCCAGCCTGGGCCTCCCAAAGTGTTGGGATTACAGACATGAGTCACCGAGCCCAGCCAGCCTTACTGTTCAGAATGATATCACATCTTTGTGGACTGTTGAAAATGAGGTTGTTTTCCTCAGTCTCCTAGAAGCCCCAAAATAGCCATACAGATGTCCAAGCAGTTCTGGTTTGATTATCAAGGAGGATGTATAAAATAGCTACGTGTGAATGGGGTCTCTGCAAATGGAAACTGGCGGGGGAGGCTCGGGACTCAGAGGTCTGCGGGAGAAAGTGCATAATGAACACATACCCACGGCCTCTCCCCGTGTGCCCGGGCATCCTCCCACATAGGCCAAAAGTGCTCTGCAGAACAAAGTACTTTCGGTCCACAAAATGCCTCCCAGCTCTTGCCTGCAAAGGGAAGAAAGGATAGCTGAGGGTCATTAAGCAGAATGCCAGGAGATTTATGGAAACCCCCTCTGATAACTCAACCTAATTGCAGCTCCCTCCAGCGTGCAAAATGCGGCTAATGGACAGCTGCTCCTGCGGCTCTGATGTTGCTAGACCTCCTCAGCACTCAGCCCAGGGCAGCCAGGAAGAATGAATAGTGATTCAGAGGGATGGGAGGAAGCTGTGTGGCATTTCACAGATACTTATTGTAAAACTGCTGGTGGCCATGTCTTCTTTTCCTATCAGAGCCAATGAGTTTTGATATGTGAACATTTCTTCTCCTTCAGAGGTAATGTGTTGATTTGGCACTTTAATCTTAGAATAATCATTTCTAAAACCAACCCAACTGCTTTTCTTTACCATTTTCGCCTTGGCAAACAGATGAGTCTGTAGACTTGAGCATTGCTTGGGCACCGTCTGTGTGCAGGTCAGGCAGGGGATGCTGGTGGCTGGGAAACACAGAGGATGGAAGTGTCTTAGGTGCACATGAAGGGGTGGGGTCAAGTCCACAGGGGGTCGGCCCCTGGCAGCAGTCCGGGAGGGCTTCGTGGAGGAAGGGAGAGTTGAGTGATAAAGCGGTCCCCAGGTAAGGGGAAGAGCATCCAGGGAGAGGAGACTGCTTCTGGGAAAACCGGAGGCATCACCTCGCAGGGGCTGGTATGGTGGTGGCTCAGGTGGGAGGAAGAGAGACCCCAGGGAAAATAACAGGTTCCATTGACAGGAGGCCTGCGCCGCTGGGGAGGCGGGCTGGTGGTGGAGCCATGGCTGCAGGCCAGAGGGCTGCCTGACCAACAGGTGTGTTGGCCAGGGTCCTTGTAGCAAAAACAGGGAGCTGAGGACCTCATGGCAGATGAACAGTTCCCTGGAGAAATGAGTGGTAGTAGCTGCAGGGGCTGCTTCCTGGTGAGGGCTGCCTGGCTAGAGCATGGCCTTACATGGGAGGGTGCTGCCACCCGGTGACCCTGCAGGGACCCTGTGTGGAGGGAGCCGGGGGTGGCATGGGGATAGTTGCCTTGCTCTCCTGCTTTTGGCCTCCTGCAGCTCCCCTCACTCCCCACCCTGCCACACAAGGTTAAACCCACCAGGAGTCAGAAGGTGAAGGGCAAGGTCCCAGGGTGAGGCGCAGGGAGGAGACGGTGGCAGCAGGGAAGGTGCTACCTGCTGCAGTGTGAGACCTGGGAGCATCCGGGAGCTGAGGAGGCCTGTAGCGGGAGGAAGACAGTGGCCGGCAGCGACAGGAAGGGAGGGCCAGCATGGGGTGGCAGTCCCAGAGCTCGGGTTCCCTGCCAGGCCAACCTCTGTGGCCTGGGGGGTGGAGGTGGTAATTGCTGTCATATCATAAACACGTCAAGCTTACAGTGAAATCTCTAGTGTGGCTTGGGAACAAATGCATGTGCAGGTGTTTGAGTATCTGCGCTTACCTAATCTCAGGGAGCAGGAAAACGAAAGCTTACCATGTAAACACATCAGCAGTGGGGCTTATGTGTGTCTCCACATTGGAACCCCCAAGACAGAGACTGGAGGCAGAGTTGATTTCCAAGCCCAGAGTGCTGGGCAGCCTTTGGGTTTTATGTCTGCTTACTTGGAGCTCAGTGATAGAAATCTAGGCCCCAAAAGAGGAAAGGACTCTCCTGCATAACCGGCACAGCCGAGGAGTGCTTCAGGTGCAGCTGGATCCAGGCATCCTCAAATAGTGTGATTAGGACTCCACTTTGCTTTCTCACCTTGGCTTGGCTCTGCCCTGCTCTGTGTCGTTTTCAGACGAGGTGGGGCCCCAGCAGCTCTGGTCCCCTTGACATGATCCCAGAGAAGAGCCAGCCCTTCCCTCCTGGGTTCTACACCGTCCCCTAAGGGACCTCAGACTGGCCTGATGGGAGGTCTCAAGCAGGCCATGTGAAGGGCATTGCACAGGAAACACAGAAACGGGAATTCTGTAAGGTCAGCGGAGCTCTGAGCCGTTTGTTCTTGGGCCTGTTTTTATGATCCTCCCTCTAAATGTAGCTCACACTTCCCTGCTCCTGTGCAGGCACCTGGTGAGGGGGTTGTCATGGCCTCCTGCCACTCATGAGGCTGTCAGATACTACCTGTGCTGTCCCTGCATTCTTAAGCTCCAAATTGTCAACTAAGAAATGGTCATTTAAACAGAGAAAAGTGAGGCCGGGCACGCTGGCTCATTCCTGTAATCCCAGCACTTTGGGAGGCCGAGGCAGGCGGATCACCAGAGGTCAGGAGTTGGAGACCAGTCTGGCCAACGTGGTGAAACCCTGTCTCTACTAAAAATACAAAAATTAGCTGGTAGTGCTGGCAGGCACCTGTAATCCCAGCTTACTTGGGAGGCTGAGGCAGGAGAATCGCTTGAACCCAGGAGGCGGAGGTTACAGTGAGCCAAAATCGTACCACTGCACTCCAACCAAGGTGACAGGGGGAGACTCCATCTCAAAAACAAACAAAAATTGATTTCTGAAATGGTTTTTTCCACGGGCGGTGCCATCAGTGATCGTGCCTGTTCCACTGTGAGGTCGGTCGTGAGCTCTGTGACATTTCACTCTCAACTCAAGGCTTTTTTCTTTCATTTATGGCCATAGTCCAAATGGTTTCACAGATAAAGAAATCTACAAGCCCAATCGTGGTGCGAGAAAAAAACTTTAACACTACGTCGTTCAGAAGGAAATCAGGAAGAGGAATTTCTCCTTTGAGACTAAAAGAAAGTCAGCTTTAACCAGTACATTGGGGGGCTGGCTCGATGTGGTAAACAAACCAAAACATTGTTTTTAAATAAACAGAAATACATTTTTTCCCCTCAACAATGAACTCTTTGTTTTTTTTGGGGTGGGGGTGGGTGCACAGGATTTACTGTTTTGTTTTTTTTTAACCCAAAGAGAAGGAAAACACTTTCCTTACTCCTGAAAATGGTGAGTTTGTACATTGCCCCTTTATGTGGAGCAGTGTCATTTCAGCAACTACAGACAGATCAGTGAAGCTGAATCTCGTCCATCAGAGGCTGGGCTCTCAGGCACCAGGACCAGGGGCTTTTCTTCTAATAAGGGACACCTCTTCTCTGTGGGACCCAAGGCTTGGGACACCTCTTCTCTGTGGGACCCAAGGCTTTGGATTCCTCAAAGCCTGGAAGCTAGAGCTGGATGACAGGCTGATTCCAAGCGCATTTCTTGAGGCAACTTCAAAGTGACAGGTTTTGTTGAAGAAAAAGCTCTTCGTGGGGTAGTTGGGAAGATGGTTGGACCCTGTGTGGGGACCAGGAGGAGGGCAGAGGGGAAAGAGAGGAGAGAACACGCTCTCTGCGGTCACTCGAAGAGCTCCAATCCCATCGTGGGCCGGACCCTCATCACTTAGTCACTTCCCAAAGTCCCGCCTCCTGATACTGTCACTCAGGACCCCAACCCTTTTTTGGCACCAGGAACTGGCTTTGTGGAAGACAATTTTTCCATGGACTGGGTTGGGGGGATGGTTTCGGGATGATTCGAGCGCATTACATTTATTGTGCACTTTATTATTATTACGCTGTAATGTATAATGAAATGATTATACAACTCACCATAATGTAGACTCAGGGGGAGCCCTGAGCTTGCTTTCCTGCAACCAGACAGTCCCATCTGGTGGTGATGGAAGACGATGACACCCGAAGTGTGTTTCTGCTCTGTGATCTCATTTTGATCACTGTCACTGCAGAAAACCCTCCTTCACAAAGACAGGATGTTGGAAATGGAAGTGGGCTTTTCAGTGCTTTGGAGACAAACTCAGGAGATTCTGCCTTGACTGTACTCCAGAATGTATGGAGATTTGAAGTTGTCGCAAACATGCTTTGAAGGCCACCACATGCAGCTGTATAATTGAAGTCCATCAGCGCACTTGCCTTGATAAAGCCTGCCACTGCATACGGCTTCGTTGTCACCTGCCACTCACTGATAGGATTTTGATAGGACTGTGCGAGCAATTGATTTATGATGGTTTTTGTGCTGTCAAAACTCTCTGCTAATGTTCATCTGTATTTGCAGCCACTCCCAAGCACTGGCGTTGCCGCCTCAGCACCACCTCAGATCCTCAGGCATTAGTTAGATTCTGATAAGGAGCGTGCAACCCAGATTCCTCGCATGCGCAGTTCACAGTAGGGTTCGCGCTGCTATGGAATCTAATGCCACTGCTGATCTGACAGCAGGCGGAGCTCAGGCAGTCATGCTCACTCGCCCACCTGCTGCTCGCCTCCTGCTGTGCAGCCCAGTTACTAACAGACAGGTGCTGGTCCGTGGCCCAGAGACTGGGGGCCCCTCCTGTCACACAACCAAACTGGGTCCACTTGCCCTCAAGCAACAGAAGCCAAACACCAAAGCACCAAGTTTTTGCTACAAGAAGGCTTTATTGCCAGTTGATTGACATGGAGACTGGAGGAAGTGTTCCTATCTGTCTTCCTGCTGGCCTTGCACCATAGATGTAAGGGAGAGATTTTGAGGGTAGGGTTTTGGGGCTGGACAATGATTGGCTGGAAGGAGGGGGCTTTATTGAGTCCCTCGGGCACTCACTGTTGTCCTACGTGCTGCTTCGTGGGTTGCATGTTTTAAAAAATGTTGGCATTAGCAGGAACTGGAAGTGGGGTTTTTGACCCTCTGACATCAAAAGGTGGCTCGTGGGTGAGTCAGTGCACTCTGCAGACTAGTCAGCCACGTTGGCTCCAACTGGTCCCTCCTGGCAGCCCACTTAGTTGCAAATAGAGGGGGTTGTAGCAAATTGTCTTCTTCTCCACTGTCCTGCAAAATGAGCTCAAGAAATTTTCCTGGTTAACAAATCCTGTCTAATCCTGGGGCAGGTTTCAGTACCATCCCGTTAGGGATTGGGGCTTCAGCACATGAATTTGGGGGGTACACTTCAGCCCATGGCAAGCTGGATACTTGTGCTCCCTTCCTCGAGATGAGAATGTGAACACACAGAGGCAAAGCAGCCCATACGAGGTCACAGAGAGAGAGGATGCCGTGGAGTCAGAACGCACGGCAGGGACCCAGACCCTAGGACCCTGTCTCTGAGCCCCAGGCCCCGTGCTGAGCAGCAGGAGTCACTGCGTGCCTCTGCTTTGTGCTTTGTGACCACGCGTCATGGCCAGGCTGGGGTTTTCCACCCTCTGTCCGTTATTCCTATCTTAGCGTGAGGTCAGAGGCCTGCAGGACTTATTTCCTGGCCCCCACAGGATGAAGGAGGAAACCCGTGGGAACTAGCACATGGCCCTGAAAGCAGCCTCTCCTTGCCCTCATTGTCCATCAGCACAAGACACTCCCACCAGCACCATGACAGTTTACAAATGCCTTGGCAAAGACCTAGAAGTTGCTGCCTTTTTCCTAGAGATTTCCGAATAACCTGCCCCTAATGTGCATGTCAGTAGAGTCAGTATAAGTGGCTGTGAGTGCAGCTGCCCCAGCCCGTATGCTGCGGACTCTGGGTGCACTGCTGAGGAGTTAGCTTTGGCCCAGTTCAGGAAAAGTGGCTGCCTGATGCCAGCAGCTGGCCTTTGCATTCTTTCCTGGGTGAAGCCGAGAACCCTAAGGGGCTAAGTGCCACTGTGAGAGCCCGCTGCCACCTGCATCCAGTGGGTAGGCCGTCATTTCCAGGTTTCCCGCCAGTGCTGCAGCAAACATCCCTGTAGGCCGCAACTCGCACACTTGCTTGCATTTTTTTTCTGTGAGATGAATCTTCAGCCGCAGGATTGCTGAGCTGAGTCTAAAGGATTTCAAAGTTTTATTTTCAATTTTTTTTTCTCAGTTGTCCTGTAAGAGGGCAGAACTACTTTACTCTCTTCCAGTGGCAGATAAGAGGTGCTTCTCCACACCGGCCCAGCCCCAGGGATTATCCCTCACTTTAGTCTTGGCCAGTCTGAGACGATCCATGAGGGGAGCTGATGACTCACTGTTTTCCAAACATTTGGTGGTTGTTGAAGTTGAACGTGTCTTCATGCTTACTGGCCGTTGTTCTTCCAGGAACTGTCAGTTACTGAGCTCTGTCCTTAGATTTGTCATCCAGTAAAAACTGATCGGCAAGAGCTCTTTGTATATTAAAAGAACTACTTTTACTATTAATGCGTGACAAAATATTCTCCCCATTGACTTGATGTGCTCTCCATAGGTATAGTCATGAACCACATAAGCACATTTTGGTCAACAACAGATTGTATCTAACAGTGGTCCATAAAATTAGAATATCACATTTTTACTGTACCTTTTCTATGTTTCGATGCGTTTAGATGCACGAATACTCATGACTGTGTTACAGCTGCCTACATATCCAGCACGGTGCCGTGCTGTACTGGAGCCATGTAGCGTAGGAGCCACAGGCTACACCGTACAGCCTCGGTGTGTTGGAGACTGGACCATCTAGGCTTGTGGAAGTGCCCTCTATGAAGTTCTCATAACAATGAAATCACCTAACAATGCATTTCTTGGAATGTGCCCCTGTTGTTAAGTGGCATATGACTGGTGTGTTGCTTTTTGTTTAAAGTCTGCATTTTAACGTCAGTAAAGAGGCACAGTTTACACTTTACATACCCATATATATATATGTATGGGTGTATGTATGTATTTTTTGCAAAAGGGTCTTGCTGTGTCACCCAGGCTGGAGTACAGTGGCATGATCTCGGGTCACTCCAGCCTCCGCCTCCCTGGCTCAAGCAATCCTTCCACCTCAGCCTCCTGAGTCGGTGGAACCACAGGTGCGCACTGCTGTGCCTAATTTTTTAAAATTTTTTGTAGAGATGGGGTCTTGCCGTGTTGCCCAGGCTGGTCTTGAACTTCTGGACTCAAGCAATCTGCTCGCCTCAGCCTACCAACATGCTGAGATTACAGGCGTGAGCCACTGCACCTGGCCTACATGTATTTATTTTTATTGTCGTATTTATCTGGTTTTTTTAATGACTTCTGATTTTGTGGCATGTTTAGAAAGGCTTTTCTTGTTCCAGGATTATAAAAGTAGTCACCTATACTTTTCTTGAGCATTTTTATTATTTCACTTTTCAGATTTAAATTTTTGTTTCATCTGGAATTAATTTTGGTCAAAGAGTTCAATAGGGGTACAATTTATTTTCCCCCAAAGAGGCGGGACAGCTGTCCCAATATAATTTATGAAATAGCCTATCTTTCCTCTGCCAATCGGAAATGCCAACTTTACTATAATGTCTGCAACTTAATCTCAAATGGTGGAGCAACAAACATATTTATAGTGTATGTGTGTTGAAATTAAAGCAAATGTGGGGAAATGTTAGCATAGCAATTATTGAATCAAGACAGTACATTTGGCCTTCGTTACCCATGGGTTCTGCATCTATCTGCCCATTCAACCAACTACAGATTGAAAATATTCTGGAAAAAATATTTTAAAAATACAATAATAAAAAATACAAATAAAAACCAATATAGCATAACAGCGATTTCCATAGCATTTACATGGTATTAGATATTACAAGAAAACGAAAGATGATTTAAAGTATATAGGATTTAAAGTATATAGATGGCCATGGAGTTTATATGCAAATACTTTACCATTTTCTCCAGGATTTGAGTCTTTTCAGATTTTGTTATCTTTGGGGGTCCCAGAGCCAATCCCCTACAAATACTGCAGGATGACTGTATATGGAAGATCATTACACCATCCAGTTTTGTTTTCACAATAAAATTGTGTTTAGGCCAGGCGCAGTGGCTCATGTCTGTAATCCCAGCACTGTGGGAGGCCGAATCACCTGAGGTCAGGAGTCCGAGAACAACCTGGCCAACACGGCGAAACCCCGTCTCTACTAAAAGCACAAAACAAGATTAGCTGGACGTGGTGATGCATGCCTGTAGTCCCAGCTACTTGGGAGGCTGAGGCAAGAGAATCGCTTGAACCCGGGCGGTGGGGGGTTGGCAGTGAGCCGAGATCGTACCACTGCACTGCAGCCTGGGGGACAGAGCGAGACTCTGTCTCTATTAAAAAAAAAATTGTGTTTAAAAGTCTAAAAGAAAAGGAGCGTTAGAATGGAGATACAGTCTCTACTTTCAAAATGGATGGTTGAGCAAAAGTTCATTTCCTGCAGAAAAACCTGGGCGGGTGTGGCCAGGACAAGCGGAGAGCTGACGAGGAAGGCAGAAGGCCGTCAGGCAGGGCTTGCACTGCAGGAAGCTGCTCTGGCTGTCCCTGAGTAGAGAAGAGAGTTGTGATGTGTGGACATGGGCCTGTTGGGGGCCTCCAGCTCCAGCTTGAATGACTGTTGCCATTGATGTGCAGGAGAAACCCGTGGGAGCCGCTGGCCCCTGGGGACAAGGGTGGTGGCTGAGCCAGCAGGAGCGAGCAGCTGGCTTATGGCGAGGTGGCGGGTCTGGGATAGGCTGTGGCCTTAGGGTTGGTGGTGACCATGTACCAAGGCACACGGCTGGCTTCCCTCTCACCTGCAATAGCTGGGCCATGGCTCACTGCCCTTCTTCCTCCTGTCACACCAGTCACACCGAGAGAGGGCCCTGCACGTGGTGACAGCATGGGCTGAACCGACTCCATGTGGCCAAGCACCAGGGACACTCCTTTACCTCCTCAGGAAGGCTCAGCTGCAGAAGAGCAGAAGGAAGATCTGAAGATAAGAAGAAGGAGAAAAAGTTGGAGGAAGGGCGGGAGTGGAGAGTGGGCCCGCCAGGGAGGGAGAGGGAGATCGAGCAGCCAACCCTGCCCGCATCGCCCACACACACCCTAGCCCCTTCCCAGCAGAATTGGTGACACTTTTCTTCCCAGTGCCTTTCAGATTTCCAAAGCAGCTCAGAATTGCTCATAGATAACAGGTTTGGGGTTTTATCCTTTTCTTCCTAATGACAAGGCTCCTGAGAACAGAAGCAGCTGCCATCTGTAGGTATTCATCATCCTCCTGCAATGGGGAAATGAGTCATTTTAGCATAAAATGTAGAACTGCCATGAAATTCAAATTGCAGTACGTTGACAAGAATTATAATGTTTGCAGAAAGTTTCATCTAGGAGGCTGAAGTGGTCCTGAGGGAAGCCCCCTGTTACCTGAGAAACGGCTGCAGTCACCAGCAGGGTCTGACCACCTCTCCCAGGGTGGACAAGACCGAGGCCGCCTCTTAATTTTTTCCACCGTTTTTGCTCCTGGACATTAAATAAGACAGAGAAAGCAGGAAGATGGAGACAGAGCACCCCTGCAGATAAGAGTCATCATCCAAGAGAGTATCAGCCGAGTGGGCAGAATTCTTGCCAGTATAGTTGACTGTGCATGGGAGGGGAAGTTTCTAAGACCTTCTGGAAACAGAATATTGTCTTAAAAGGGTCACCAGTGATACCCTTTGGTCATTCCAAAATGACCTCTCTGGGCTTGAAGCCCCTGTAAGAGGTGAAGGCAGCTGGACTTCCTGGGTCCGGTGGGGACTTGGAGAACTTTTATGTCTTACAAGAGGATTGTAAAATGCACCAATCAGCACTCTGTAGCTAGGATTGTAAAACGCACCAATCAGCGCTCTGTAGCTAGTAAGAGGATTGTAAAATGTACCAATCAGTGCTCTAAAACACACCAATCAGCACTCTGTAAAATGCACCAATCAGCGTTCTGTAAAATGCACCAATCAGCAGGATCCTAAAAGTAGCCAGTTGCAGGGAGGATGGAAAAAAGGGCACTCTGATAGGACAAAATCAGAACATGGGTGGGGACAAATAAGGGAATAAAAACTGGCCCCCACCTCACCACCCCTCTAGCCAGTAGCTGGGTTCCTTTCCGCACTGTGGAAGCTTATTTTTTTGCTCTTCGCAATAAATCTTTCTGCTGCTAACTCTTTGGGTCCATGCCACCTTTAAGATATGTAACACTCAGCCGGTGTGGTGGCTCACGCCTGTAATCCCAGCACTTTGGGAGGCTGAGGCTGGCAGATCATGAGGTCGGGAGATTGAGACCATCTTGGCAAACACAGTGAAACCCCGTCTCTACTGAAAACAAAAAAAATTAGCTGGGCGCGGTAGTGGGTGCCTGTGGTCCCAGCTACTGGGGAGGCTGAGGCAGGAGAATGGTGTGAACCCGGGAGGCGGAGCCTGCAGTGAGCCGAGATCGTGTCACTGCACTCCAGCCTGGGCGACAGAGCAAGACTCCATCTCAAAAAAAAAAAAAAAAAAAAAAGATATGTAACACTCACTGCGACAGTCCACGGCTTCATTCTTGAAGTTAGAAAGACTGTGAACCCACTCGCCGGAACCAATTCCAGACACATCTGGTCAATCTAGTTCCAGATCCAGGGAAACGAATGCCCTGGTGGCAGGAGGGAATAACTGTTCCAGCTGATAGCAGTTGTTCAAATAATAGCAAAGGCACATAGAAAGTGTGTTGGCAAGGTGCAGTCTGACAATTGCTCCAAACACAAATTTTGCCTCGAAGCTCCTGTAAGCCGTGGGTTGTACATTCTTTGTGCAAAGGCTGGAGAAGGCAGCGAGAGGGCCACGTGCAGGTCTTTTCTCAGAGTGTGGGAAATGAGGCTATCATCCCTTTAGGTGGCAGGGTGGCCCAGAGCCTCTGTGCCCACAGCAACCAGAATGAGTTCCCCCTGGGGTCATGGACCCAGTATCTCGGTTGAGCACATGGTCATTTTCACCAAGGCTACCTGGTGTTGTGTAAGTTTAGTGGCCTGTGCACACGAGCGCCCCAGGCCCTTGGGTATCTGCGAGCATGGGCTGGGGCTTCCCTGTTGGGAGGGAGCCACCCTGCACCTGTGGGTGAGTCCTGTCCCCTGGCAGCCTGGCAGGCAGGTGTGGCCTGGGAGGAAGGCACACCCTGCCACACGGTGTCGCTACTGGCTGGCAACTGTTGGGGAATTTATTGAAGCAAGTGAAAGACCCCCACCCTGCCACAGCAATCACGTGCCTTTGGTGAGGCTGAGCCTGGCCCTGGGACCCCACTGACCTCTCCTGGCCTCACACTACATGGAGTTGTATTACTCCTCCACATTTCAACCAAGACGACTGAGAAGTTGGCCTGAAGCAGGCACACATGTGGAAAAGAGGAGCTGAAGCCATGTGGGGGCTTCTCCTTCAGAGGAGGTAGCTTGGTCTACGTTTTCAAAGCAATGGCCACTTCGCTGCATCAACCTGCGTGCCACGTTCCTGGCTTTGATCATTGACATGTGCCTGGCTTTGCTGCTCTCAGCTCCTGACCTCTGCAGGTTGTGTCCTCAAACTTCCTTTTGAAGAAAATCGCTGAAGCTTTTGGCCTCACTTCTTCCAAGATGCAGCCACAGATACTCTCCAGGCCCAGCTGCCTGTTTCTCGGGGCTGGGCCACTGGCTTGGGTTTGCTCTGCTTCACCAATGCCATGTGACTCTGAAGGGCCTCACTCACACCAGGCCCAAGCACTGGCTCGGGGACATGCCAGGCTGGCATGACCCTGATTCTGCAGATGACATTTTTAGTGACTCTGCTAGTAACTGGTTCCTGAGATAACAAAGCCACGGACACAGGGATGACAGATGGTTAACAGCACCTCCCGAGAGGCCTGTTCTGAACACTTGACCTGTGACAGTGCATCCATGCCACGCGGCTGCTCGGTGAAGTAGATGCTATCATCATGGTCTCTGCAGTTCTATGATGGGGACACTGGGGAGAGAGGAGTGGCTGTGCTGGAGCATGCGTGGATGGGCGGGGAAAGGGAGGGCGTGAGCCTGGTGGTCTAGCACCATATTGCCCCGCTCCACTTTCCTCCAAGGCTTGGGTCTGCACGGGCTGGAGCCCTCCTTCTCTGGGATGGTCACAGCCCTGTCCTGTGAGAGGTGGTGTGTGGATACCTCCTGCTCCTGAGAGAGCCTGGCCCTCCGTAAGGAGTCAGGGAATGGATCCACCATGCCAGCCCAGTCCTGTGCCGCCAGGGGCCTGTCTTTCTAGAATATGGGAGTGCAGGCATAGGCTGCCCGCCCAGCTGCAGAGTTCCCTCCTCAAGTGCACCCTGGAGTAGGGAGGGAGGAGCTTAGGGCACTCATGGGCTCATGGGCTCCACGTCCCTTGGCTCCCTGCCACCCTCATGGTGATCTGTCCTTGCATCCACGGGGGGACTCAAGTGACCAGGCCTTGGAGTATTTCCACCCATTTTTTCTTCATGGCCTCCAAGTGTGTGCTTGGGGAAACTGAGGCTGGTAAGGCTGTAGAACCCATCACCCACAGCAAGGGCCAGAGGGGTACATGACCAGGGGAAGACCAGGCCCTTCAGGGCTCATGGCCCCAGCCCATGGCCACAGAGACAGAGACTTTTCACTTGGGTGGACACTGATGGGTCCTGCTCCCACTGCGTCCCCCTGCCAGCTCCACCTGGGGCCTGCCCTGGGACTGGGGAGTTGTGTTTTGAGTCCTGCCCTGCCTCAGTGTTCCCTAAGGAATCCTGCCTGGTTATGACATGAAGCACACGTGTGGTGCCTTTTGTGCTTCTGGAGCTGTTGCCCTGAGCCATCTTGAGAAGAGCACTGGCAGTCAGGGGATCCTGGTGCCTGTCCTGGCTCTGCCCACCTGTGTGTGTGTGTGTGTCAGCCAATGGGACAGTCTGTGCCTCAGTTTCTCATTTATTTTTTGAGACAGGGTCTCACTCTGTTGCCCAGGCTTGAGTGCAGTGGCATGATCACAGCTCACTGCAGCCTTGACCTGCTGGGCTCAATCAATGATCCTGTCTCAGCCTCCTGAATAGCTGGGACTGCAGGCATGTGCCACCACACCTGACTGACTAAAAAGTTTTGCCATGGGGAGCCGGGCGTGGTGGCTCACACCTGTAATCCTAGCACTTTGGGAGGCCGAGGTAGTTGGATCACTTGAGGTCAGGAGTTCGAAACCAGCCTGGCCAACATGGTGAAACCCTGCCTCTACTAAAAATATTTTAAAAATTAGCCTGGCGTGGTGGTAGATGCCTGTAATCCCAGCTACTCGGGAGGCTGAGGCAGGAGAACCGCTTGCACCTTGGAGGCAGAGGCTGCAGTGAAGCGAGATGATGCCATTGCACTTCAGCCTGGGCAGCAAGATCGAAATTTCATCTCAAAAAAGTTTTTTTTTTCTTTTTTTAGAGACAGGGTCTCTCCATGTTGTGAAGGCTGGTTTTGAATCCCTGGGCTCGAGCAATCCTCCTGCCTTGGCCTCCCCAAAGTTTCTCATCTCTAAATGGACCCTGACACTGGATTGGGATCTCAAGCTGGCATCCCATGAACTGAACCCCGTAGGAAGCTGCCTTTTTTCTTCTTTTTCTTTTTTTTTTTTTTTGAGACAGAGTCTCGCTCTGTCGCCCAGACTGGAGTGCAGTGGCGCCATCTCGGCTCACTGCAAGCTCCGCCTCTTGGGTTCACGCCATTCTCCTGCCTCAGCCTCCCGAGTAGCTGGGACTACAGGGGCCGCCACCATGGCTGGCTAACTTTTTGTATTTTTAGTAGAGATGGGGTTTCACCATGTTAGCCAGGATGGTCTCGATCTCCTGACCTCATGATCCGCCTGCCTCGGCCTCCCAAAGTGCTGGGATTACAGGCGTGAGCCATCGTGCCTGGCCAGAACCTGCCTTTCTGAAGGAAGTTAGAGGAAGGTGCTTCCCCAGGGCACTTGGCCTCGCCTCTTCCTGTGGTTTGCAGCCCCGGGCTCCCACAGCCTGGAGAGAGCCCACATTCCCTGCTGAGGGCCGTACTGTGTGCTGACTCTGCAGACTGTTGGAACCTGTCCTTCCCTGGGTAGGTCAGGGTCCTGTCACCACATTGTCTGGAGGACAGCAGGTGCTCCCAAAGTGTTTCTGAATTGGACCACATGCAAAATGTACACCAGACGAAGTTTAATAACCTATTGCTCCTAGAGTAATGGAAACCACCACTGTTGAAACTCCGCCTGGCCTGAGGAATTGGCTCAGATGAAGGAGACTGAAGACACGTGGCACGTGCAGGCAACATGGGCCCTGCGCTGGGTCTCACTGAGGGGACGTGCTCCCCAGGGCTTCAGTGGCTCAGATGACTAACTGGAATATAGGTAGACCAGATGCATACATGCATGTTACATCTCCTAAGGCTGGAGTTAGGACGGCAGAGTAAGGAGTTTAGCAAATCCTTCCCTAAAAGGTAACAGCAAAACTGGATAAAATGGTCAAAACCATCATTCCAGGACTGTGGAAAACAGCCAAAAGCAGACAGCATGTTGAGACATGTTTACTTGAGAAAAAAAACCCTCCATGAGAAATGGCATTTTTGCCTGGGCTTCGCCTAGCCCCACTTCCGACCCCAGTTCTGTAGATCTGCTAGGCAGGGCATGCTGTGGAGCCAGCTGCTTTACTGCCCCGTGGGACTGGCTGGATTTGAAGCAGGAATAGCAGCAATCTTGGGAAAGGCCAAGGTGGCTAGCCTGATGTGGTAATCTGAGTTAACAAACATCAGACCAGCAGACCAGCCAGAAATTTGCGAGATTGGGAGAATGAGAAGCAGAGTGGGCTTTGGTAAGTGCTCACATGTCCACAGCAGTCTGGAAGGCCAGGTGCGTGTGCAGGGCTGTGCACAACACCCAGGAGAGACTGCAGAGTCCCAGCTATCCATAGAGTCCGCCTTGTATCTGCAGATTCAACCAACCACGGCTTGAAAATATTAAAAAATGGCCAGGGAGGTGGCTCACATCTGTAGTCTCAGCACTTTGGGAGGTCAAGGTGAGCCGATTACTTGAGCTCAGGAGTTCGAAACCAGGCTGGCCAACATGGTAAAACCCTGTCTCTACATAAAATATAAAAATTAGCTGGGCGTGATGGTGGCACGCACCTGTAGTTCCAGCTACTCGGGAGGCTGAGGCAGGAGAATCGCTTGAGCCTGGGATGGGGAGGTTGCAGTGAGCTGAGATGGTGCCACTGCACTCCAGCCTGGGTGATGGAGTGAGATTGCCCCAAAAATCAATGAAAAATAATAATACATGGGGTGGTGGGGGAGCATGGAAAATGGGAAAGGTTAATGGGTACAAAAATATAGTTAGATACAATGAATAAGATCTAGCATTTGATAGCACAACAGGGTGACTATAGCCAGCAATAACTAGTTGTACATTTTAGAATAACTGAGGGAGCATAATTGGAATGTTTACAACCTGAAGAAACAATGAATGCTTGAGGTGATGGATATCCCATTTATCCTGATGTGATTAGTACCGATTGCATGCCTGTATCAAAATATCTCATGTACTCCATAAATATATACACCTACGTACCCTTAAACATAAAAATACAAATACAAACTACAGTGTAACAACTATTTATACAGCATTTACATTGTATTAGGTATAAGTAACACAGTGATGATTTAAAGTCTGTCAGAGGACTGCACAAGTTATATACAAATACTCTTCTATTTTATGTAAGGAAATTGAGCATCTGTGAGTTTTAATATCTGTGGAATCAAATTTTGGGTCCTGTAACAAATCCCCTGTCAGTACCAGGGGTTGATTATACATATCTCTGGCTACACATGAGGCCTTGTGCATGTGCAGAGGAGACGTGAAACCTGAAACAATTTGCTGGGGCACATTTGTACACTGCCTGAACTCCAAATGCATTCCCCAAACCACACACAGATCCACTGGCAAAGCGTGGAGGCCTTAGTGGTTAAAGGTGTTTAAGTACATTTGACCCATCATTGGCTGACCACATATGCTAACCCACAGGCAACCACTAGGAAGCTAGACTTGAAAATAAAAACAACAATAAAAAATCCCAAACTGAACAGAAACATCAGTGGCTGCACACTGAGGTTGAGACTGATTCTATAGGATTTGTTCAGTGAAGTCACTAAAACAAAAATAGGGGGTAAGGGGAAGGAGCAGAATCCAGAGGTGCTACAATGTTAACTAAAGTGTCCAGTTTAAAAAATTACGAGACATGCAAAGAAACAAGTAAGTGTGATCCCTATTTGGGTAGTAAGTGGGGAGGAAGCTATCAGCAGACACTGCCTGATGGGGCCCAGATATTTGAATTCAGTAGACAAAGATTTCAAAGCAGCTATGATAAAATGTTTAAAGACCTAAAGGAAACCGTTTCTTTTTTTAAAATTTGATTTGACTTTTTTTTTTTTGGAGTGACACAGTCTCACACTGTCACCCAGGCTAGAGTGCAGTGGCACGATCTCGGCTCACTGCAACCTCTGCCTCCTGGGTTCAAGCGATTCTCGTGCCTCAGCCTCCTGAGTAGCTGGGATGACAGGCACCTGCCACCACATCAGGCTATTTTTTTGTATTTTTAGTAGATACGAGGTTTCACCATGTTGGCCAGGCTGGTCTCGAACAACTGAGAGATGATCCGCCTGCCTCAGCCTCCCAAAGTGCTGGGATTACAGGCGTGAGCCGCTGTGCCCAGTCCGTTTTTAAGAAACAAAGTATGAGAGCAATGACTCATCAATACAGACTATCAATAAAAAGGTATTGTAAAAAAAAAAAATCAAATGGAAATTCTGGAGTTGAAAAGCACAATAACTGAAATATTTACTAGAGGGGTTTAACAGCAGATTTCATTTTGGCAGGAGAAAGAATCAGTGAACTTGAAAGGGGATTAATAAAACCCATCCCAATTGAAGAATAGAAAGAAAATGAATACAAATAACTGAAAAACAGACCTAAATTTGGGACTCATCACGCATACCAAACACATGTTCTCTCCCAGAAGGAGAGGAGAGAGAAGGGAAGAAATATTTGAACAAATAATAGCAAGAAAGTCCCAAATTTGATGAAAAATACACCAGTGAAGCACGACAAACTTCAAATGGGATTAACAGAAAGAGATCTATAGCTAGATGCATACGGAGTTGAAGGACAAAGATAAAATTTCAAAACAGCAAAGAAAAAAAAAAACCCATAACCTTATCACATACAAGGGAAGAAATATGTTTAACAGCTGTCTCAAGTGAAGAAGACATTAAAATGACATATTCAAAGTGCTGTAGGAAAAATATTTATTAACTAAGAATTCTTTAGCTAGCAAAACTATCCTTCAAAAGTGAAGACAAAATAAAGATAAACAAAAATTGAGGAAATTCAATGCAAGCAAATCTGTCTTATAAAACATACTAAAGGAAGTCCTTAGGCTGAAAAGAAATGACATCAGAAGATAACCTGCATATAACCCAAGCATACTAGAAAATATCTATATTTCTTATATGCTCTATACAGATATTTTCTAGTATGCTTTTAATTCCTTTATTTTTTATTGCTTCATTCTTACTTTTTTGTTGTAATTGGTTGCTCTAGGAATAAAAAGAGCAATAAAGGAGAAAGAAGAACAAAAAAGCCTGAGTTATATAATCATTAAATAGAGAAGTGGCAGGAAGAAATTAAACCATATGAATAGTTAGATTAAATGTAAATGGATTAAACACTCCAATCAAAAGGCGGAAACTGGTAGTAATAAAACAAGATCCAACTATATGCTTTGTATAAAGAGACACCGTTTATATTAAAAGACACAAATACCTTAAAACTAAGTAAGAATGAAAAAATATATACCATACAAACAGAGACCATAAGAAAATTGTAATGGCTATTCTAATATCAGTTAAAATAGACTTTAAGACAGAAAATATTGCTAGAAACAAAGACGGATATTTCATAATGGTCATAAGGAAGATATAGTAAGTAGAAACATACATGTTCTTAACAACAGTGCTCCAAAATATGTAAAACGCAACTGACAGAACTGAAAGGAGAAAAAGGCAATTCAATAATAGTTGGAGACTTCAATACTCCACTCTCAGTAACTGAGAGAACTAGCCAGAAAACAAGCAAGGATATAGAAGACCCAAAGAACAGCAGCAACCAACTTGACTTTTCCTCTATCTATAGAACACCCCACCCAACAACAGAATACACATTCTCTGCAAGAGCACATGCAGCATTCTCCAGACAGACCTTGTACTCGACCACAAAAAAGGCCTCAATGAAGAGGATTCAAATAACACAAAGTATGTTTTCACATCAAAATAAAATTAATTAAAAACAATGGAAAGATATTTGGGAAAGCCCCAAATATTTGAAAAATTAAAAAATTACTTCTAAATAACTCAGGGGTTAAATCACAAGGAAAACAGAAAATATTTTGAACTAAATGAAAATGTAAAAATATCAACATTTATGAAATACAGCTACACAGTGTCTGGAGGGAATTTATAGCTTTTAAATGCCTATTTTAAAAATATCTGAAATCACTAAACCAAACTTCCTCCTTCAAAAATTAGAAAAAGAACAAACTGAACCCAAAGCAAGAAGGAAATAATAAAGACTAGCGCAAACTCCACGCAATGAAAAACAGAGTCAACAGAAGAAAATAGATGAAGACAAAATCAATTCTTGTAAACCTTTCTGAGGTTAAGTGTACTGTAGTTATATAAGAGAATACCCTGGTTCTTAGGTAATATGCATCATGTCTTCAACCTTATGCTCGGATGATTCAGAAGAATACTGTTAGGGGCAGAAATGTTTATGTCCCCTAAAATTCCTAACCCCCACTGTGGGTGCATTTGGACATGGGGTCTCTAAGGAAGCAACTGAGGTTGAATGAGGTCCTAAGGGTGGGCACTGAGCTGATAGGATTAGGATCCCCATGAGGCACCAGAGGGCGTGTCTGCTCTCTCCATGTGCATGTATCAAGGACAGGCCACTGAGGACACAGAGATGATTGCTGTTTACAAGTCAGGAAGAGAACCCTTAACAGAAACTGACCATGCTGGCACCTTCTAGCCTCCGCAACAATGAGAAAATAAATGACAGCACAAACTGCAAATCTTCCAAGGAAGCATCTTGGACCTGATTTAAGCCACTCGGTCCATGGTATTTGGTTACGAGAGCCCAAGCTGACTACCCACCTACCTACCTACCTAGAGTGCACTGCACAGGTGGAAAATTGGCAACACTCAGGGAGTCTAGGTCAAGAGCAGAAGGAAGTTCTCTGTATTATTCTCGCAAACGCTGTGTTATTGCAACTAAGTGTGAAAACACGCTAAAAAAATAAAAACTAACCCTTCTCCTGCCTGGGTGGTGGACACTAAAGTTGCTGGGCTGTGATGGGCCGAAGTCAATGCTCTCCTGGTTCCCTGACTGAGGTGAGGGCCTTCGGTTTAGTCCCGTCCTCCCTGCACAGGGTTCTTTGCCTCTATCCCACAAAGTCATCAAGACGGTGGATGCAGATCCACTTTCTGCTTCTTCCTGGTGCCTGCCCTGTGTTTCCTGTGGTCCTCCTTGGAAAGACCACAAAAGTGTTTCAAGAGGACTCAAGTCCAAGATGCTTTCTTGGAAAATTTGCAGTTTGTGCTGTCATGAATGTGGCACATTAATGGTTGCTAAAACTGGGGAGCAACTCCTCAAGGCTTGGTGGGAGCACTTCAACTGAGTTTAAATATTCAAAAACATAAGAACCAAATCCTGTTCCCCAGGGGCAGCAGCACTGGATCCTACTGACCAAACTTCCACCCTCCTCCCTGGGCCTATCAAGAAACCAATGGGCAGGGCGCAGTGGCTCATGCTTGTAATTAATCCGAGCACTTTGGGAGGCCACGGTGGGCGGATCACTTGAGGCCGGGAGTTTAGAGACCAGCCTGGCCAACATGGTGAAACCCTGTCTCTACTAAAAATACAAAAATTAGCCGGGCATGGCGGCGCAGTAAGCTGAGATTGCCCCACTGCCCTCCAGCCTGGGTGACAGAGCGAGACTCCGTCTCCAGGGAACAAAACAAACAAGCCCTGGGACTCTTTGGTATGTGTCCTCTACTAAAGAGCAGGCTGCAAAGAAACTGAATTTTGCTTTAAAGCACTTGGTTTCAAATGCTTCTGAAAGCCCTGAGCTTCCCACTACAACTGCAACCGCCGCTTGGTAGGTATTTCAAGACTGGGGCTGCTCCCTGGATCTCAACCTTCGTCCTTTCCACTTGGTTCCCACTCATCCTCAAGCTGTCCTTATCCAACATGGAAGATGCTCATTCTCAGAAGTACTCTGGGAAACCCCTTGTCCTCAAGGTCCTCTCTAGGAACCCCACTGCCGTCATTCCAGCCGGTTTCTGCCACACCCCCTTTGACAAGAACTGAAGAGCTGCTAGGGTGAATACTTGGCAGGCCCCTCAACACTCAACAGCCACATGTCAGTTTCCACATTTTCCTTCCTTCTCTGTTTTTCAGGGGGTATAAAATGACTTAGTACCTGCATATTTTCAAATCCACTTAAGACCAGGAGGTGATATGTGGACAAATACATCAAATTACCTCAAAACTTTACGGTGACAATCAAGCCAAGGTACAAACACGCTAAAATCACCACCCGTGCACTCACCTCTTCCTCTTTTTCCGTGGGCGAGTGCTAGAGTAGGGCAGTCCACATGGGGGCTCTGCTGCGTCTCACAAGGCCCACTGCTCTCATGCACCAGGTGAAAGCCCTACACAGCTTCCCTGCCTGCCACTGTGCCAGTAGGCAGAAAACTTGGTGCCACAAAACTCAGTTTTTAGTCTTTATTGGCATGTGATTTCCTAGACAACTGTGGGCACAATTCCCTCAGAATGGCCTATGCTACAAAGGGAAGGAAGGGAGTGTCAGAATGTGGAAGGCTTGTCGCAGTTGGTTACAGATCTCTCTTCTGAGCACCTCGTTTGTGTCAACTTCTGGCTAACCTGAGTGAACACCCATCAGCTGGGAGAAACAAGCGCTAGGGGGCACCTTCATGGCCACTGGTAAAGAAAGCCCTAATTATCTACAATAGAAATGGAAAATAATTAAAGTTTTATCCATTTTAGTTTTGAACTAGAAATCTTCCAAATTTAATATATACCTTCTTAGTGAATTCCCCCGCCAAAAACAAACAAAAAACCCCAACCCCAAACCAAATGGTATTCCTGCATCTTGGGCAATAGCTCCTTCACTGTTGAGTTGTTCCAAAGAAAAACACACGAGTAGTAAGAGTCAAAAATGCCACTGAGTTTTTGCTGGGATCAAATTGATCAGGAGACAACAATGTGGTTCTGTAAAAACCAGCACATCACAATGGGACTTCCCATACTCCATCATCTGGGGAAACCCAGGTAAGCAGCCTGGGAACAGAGTGCCGGGTCACTCTCTGTAGGGCTGCTGGGCAGCCACGGTAACGTGTCCCGGGATGCATCTGTGCACACAGCTCTTGGGTTTGCTTTCTGCAAATTGCACAGAAAACAGCGTGGCTTCCTATCCAGTAAATGGTTTTCAAACTGCAAGTCCAGGCAAACCGAAAACTTATTCCCCATCTGCCTGCTAGGTGGCCTTCCTGCATCTGCTGCCACATCCCTTCCTAGCCAACTGCTCCCGGTCTAGACGGAAGCCACACAGTGTCAACGTCTGTATCTCCTCACCTGAGTCATCTCCATCTGCACAGTGCCTTGTGTACTGCATCACGTATCTGCTCAGAGGTCAAGAGGAGGAACTGACTCATGCGGCGTTAATGGATGTTCACTAAGCCTTTGTCGAGTACAGTGTTAGTATAGGGGAAGGGCAAAAGCAGAATTCTGCCTTGAACACTTGGCCATCTGAATGAACTCACTGCCCATGCTCAGTGCTGTGCGAAGATGGTGAGGCACAGAAATGTCCTTCAGAAGCAGCGATAGGTATCTACACCTGACCAGATGTTCCTCACATACTAAAAGGCCGGGGGACAAACAGACTTGCTGAGTTCTGTCCCTTTCACAATACACTGTTTCCCTCATTTATTTAAATGAAAACTGTCTTATTTAGGCCTTATATATGTGTCTGTGTTTACAATAAGGACACATTTAAAACAATAAAAAACTCAACCCCCACATCATACTACACATAAATTAACTCAAAGTGGATCACAGACATAAATATAAAACAAACGATTCTGAAACTTGAGAAATCTTTACACTTTGGGCTAAGTGAAGATTTCTTAGTGAAGATGTAACATCTTAGTGAAAATATAACAAAAGCACAATCTATGAAAGAACAAACTGATATAAACTAGACATCCATCAAACTGAAGTCAAGCGAAATGAAGAAATGTTTACACAAAACCCTGTACGCAAATGTTTACAGCAGTTTATGAATAGTCTCCCAAACCTGGCAACAACTCAAAAGTTCCTTAACTGGAGAATGGATAAACAAGCTCTGGTACAGCCACACAATGGAATGCCACATGGCAATAAAAAAGAACCTGCAACATCATCCACGAATCTCAAATGCATCACGCTAAGTGAAATAAGCCAGACTCAAAGGCGGCATATCGTAGATTCCATTTATATGACGCTGTCCAAAAGGCAACTACAGAAAGAGAAGAGATCACCCTGCCAGGGGCTGGAAGAGGGTTGAATACAAAGGGGTACAAATGATTTAAAAGACTGTTTGATGTATTAACTGTGGTAAAAAAACAGTATGTGTTTGTCAAAATCTGAACGATACATTTTAAAAACAATAACTTACTGTATGTAAATTATACCTTAATAAAGATGAAACAAAATAAAATCCACATAGATGGATTCAATCCACAAAGATGTTTACTAAACTACAGCAATAAGCTAAATGTCAACAGGGGTGGCAGTTAAGTAAGTAGGGTATCCGCAATGGAATATTTATGCTCATTAAACCCATTTTCTTCCCCCAAATGTGGGTGACATGCTATTTACCTGGGGAATAAAACCATACACAAATGGTTCCTCACGCGCGTGCGTGCACACACAGCAACGCACGTGTGTTTCCCCACACAGGGGTGTTTCCCCATGCAGGGGTGTTTACCTGCAGGGGGACGTCTACCTGCTGTTTTCTCCCACTCTGTCTCCAGGTCCTTCTGTCCCACTTCGATCTGAGCCCTTCAGATGAGCGCGGCCCACCCATCCGTACGTGCTGGCCAAGGGGACAGACTCTGCATGCGACACCAGACGACGAGGTGGTGGGTGATGCTGGGTGATAAGGATGTGTGTGCAGGATTTTAAAACAGGATTATAAAGCTGCAGGAAACTAGAAAACAGGGGGGCAAACAGACCAAACCAGCACTTTATTTTAAAAAGTTTTATTTTGGAGATTTAGAAATTTGAGATTTTTAATAACGGCAAAAGAAATTCAGTCACACCTAATGATTAACAGAACATAGTGGTGTATTATCTAAACAGAAATCGTGCTGATGTGCCATAATAAATTGTCTATTAGTAAAAAAATACACTTTAGGGCACAGCATTGTATCACAAATTACAGTAGGGATACTTTGCAAGAATTTAATCAAACTAGAGAATTCTGAGTAACTGTATCTTTTAAATGCAGCACTTAAAAATGTAACAACTCTGTGCATTCTTTTTCTTAAAAAAAATGACCTTGCATGTGTCATAGAAACGCTGCTTTATTGCTGCAGAGGTCAAAGTTCAAGGCTCAAGAGGTACAGGAGAGAATACAAAGGTAGCCTTTAGAAACTTGGTTTTGTTTATGTATAAAAAAGGTAAAGTTTATAAAAGTTAATTTACAAACCAAGAACAAAAGTGGTATGCACGCATTATATACAAGCATCCTTAAAACATCAAAATTTTCAAATGCATAGCCAGAAAGAACAGAAAACAACCACTGCCCCTTGTCCAAAAAAAAAAAAAAGAAAAAGAAAAAAGAAAAGAAAAAAATCCCCAAATCACACCACTATTTTCTCCTGGGTGATAACACATTTCTGAAACCACCAAATGCACAATTTACTCAGTCTTTGTCATGATACAGTATCTCGATAATGCACAAAAGCCATAAAAAACTTAGTAACATACAGCGAGAATGAGCTAAGAATTAAGAACATGAGGGTAAGGCATTCCTGCTGGTTAGTATGTTTGTGGTAATACGGTGAAGTTAGAGATCTTCATGAAGAGGCCATGGAACCAGTCTCACGTGCTTCTGAATCCTTCCCTATGAAAAATGTGTTTCCATACACAGTAAGTCATCGTCTTCACTTCACCCTCTCCCAGTTATAAATCCCCTTGCTGTACATTTCTGTTAAATCCACAACACTGGTTATATATTCCAGGTGCATTTTAAAAATGTGTGCATATTACTTCATGCATAATAAAATAAAATGTGTATGTACGCTAGGCCAGGGCCATAGTAAAGTTTGAAACAGTGTACTTTGGAAAGAACAGATCTCAAATGCACCCCCATTTACTGGCTGGCATTTTAACGGAAATCAATATGTGAAGTTAAGCAGTGACGATAAAAAAAAACTACAAAAATCACAAAGCAAAATATCTCTGAACCTCTAGCCAATACCAATAGTCCCGTCAATCACAAACCACACAGCGTGTAGCATGTTTTCTGACCATGGTTCAGGGGCATGCTCACTAATCTTTATCAGTTCAAACAAATGCTTCATACCAACAAACTGTAGTATCAATTCTAAAAAAGGTATAATACTTGATAGAGTGGTTCCATTTAGATTAAGTTTAATCCAGTTTCACATTATTTAATCAAGTTCCTATATTTCAAGAGTTAAAAGTGGTCAATAAGGACAGAAACACAGTTTGCTCCAACGAGATAATTTGGATCTCCAGGAAGACACTTGTTTTGCCAGGTTTTAGGATCACCTATGAGAGAAAAGAAGGTGATGTCATTTACAGTTGAGTAGATTGCTATCTGCAATGCTTTGCAATTATAGGGCAAATATGTATATTTAGACATAATTTTCTTCTGTTTCTTCAGCATATTGTATTTGTTATCAAAACTCACTGCTTTATTTCAATGCACACCTGCTGGCACCTAACAATTTCAAAGGTGTTTCACACTTCTATTTAAAAAAATATTTAGAACTTTCTTTCCAACTCACACCATTAAGAACAGCTGTTTTTTTTTTTTTAAACTTTCAGACTTCTCCTTTATTACATTACCAAGTGCATTGACTTTTCAAAAAACGAATACAAATGAGTGACGGCAATCCTATGTCTGGGACAGTTCAGTTTGCCCGAGCCCACATAATTATCAGTAGCACTTTTTTTTTCCACTTTCAAAAGTCTGGAGGATAATTATATGATCACCTATTTGAGCTGAGAATGAGGACACATTTCTCATACTCAACTATAGACCAACAAATGAAACCCAGTTCTGCAGAATCTAGTTCTTGAAGACTGTCTTTCCCCTTACAAAAAACAAAGAAACGAGACTGCACCAGAGCTGCTCAGCTCTGATTCCAGCTGTACAACAAAATTAATCATGCAGCTTCAGAAACTCATTGACTGGGTGTTAGTTAGATTTCAGGGTTTAAGTTTTTAATAAGCTCTTGGTGATTTCTATTAAATGTGAAGAAGGCAGGGACAAGTATATGTCTCTGTGGTATCCAAGCAAGCTGAGAGTCACAACTGTGGATTTCTGCTTCCCTTACAGCAATAGCTCTCAAACAGGAACGGCCCTGCCCCAGATGGGACATCTGGAGACAGTTTTGCTTGTTACCACTGGCATCTAGGGGTAGAGGCCCAGGGAAGCTGCTAAATATCCCACAATGAACAGGAGAGCCCCTACAATACTCACTTGGCCAAAATGTCAACAGTGCCAGCTGAGAACCCTGCCTACAGTATGTTAGACATTACCTAAGCAATATCTGGAGCCAAAAGCATTTCATTTTTCCAGAAAATACGGTACTTGTAAATATGAGGAAATATGTATTTAATAGTAATTTTTTTCTTTGGTAACATTAAAATATGCTCTTGCTATGATCTTTATACCACAAACTTTTATTTCATACTGTACCAAACTAAAACTAAATAATGCTCATCTGATTTATCAAAGATTTGGAAGCAGGACTTTAAATCAGGTTCGCTTAAAGTGATCTACACCCAAAATAAAATCCTAATTGTTAACTGACTTAAGTCACTCAAGGAAGTGAGAAATGTGAAAATGCAATGGAAGCTTTGAAATTATGATCTTAGGAGCAAAAAGTCATTTACAAATAGTGTATAAAAGAAGCAATTTAGAGTGTTACACTGAAAAACCATGGCCAAGTATGATCACAATGGAAGATCTTTTTAAGTTTCTCTGGTATACATACTTTGTAGATTAAGAAATTAAACAGGCCAGGTGCAGGGGCTCATGTCTGTAATCCCAGCATGCTGGGAGGCCGAGGCGGGTGGATCACTTGAAGTCAGGATTTCAAACCAGCCTGGCCAACATGATGAAACCCCATCTCTACTAAAAATACAAAAAATTAGCCGGGCGTGGTGGCGCACTCCTATAATTGCAGCTACTCGGGAGGCTGAGGCAGGAGAATCGCTTGAACCCAGGAGGCAGAGCTTGCAGTGAGCCGAGATCGCGCCACTGCACTCCAGCCTGGGCGACAGAGCAAGACTCCGTCTCAAACAAAACAAAACAAAACAAAACAAAATAAACAAAAAAGAAACAAAACAACAGTAACCAAAATATAAATAGTTATAGAAAGGAATGAACTAATTTTAATAAGATAAAAATGCCTGTTGGTGCGGGACAATAATAATTCTCCCACTGCATCCTGAAAAAGTGGACAGAATCAATCATTTTGAATACCAAGAAATACTCAATTATTTGGCCAAATTATTAATTTTTTTTTTTTTTTTTTTTTTTTTTTTTTTTTTTTTTGAGACAGAGTCTCGCTCTGTTGGCCAGGCTGGAGTGCAGTGGCATGATCTCAGCTCACTGCAACCTCTGCCTCCCTGGCTCAGGCAATTCTCTTGCCTCAGCCTCCCGAGTAGCTGGGACTACAGGCGTGTGCCATCACGTCTGACTAATTTTTGTATTTTTAGTATAGATGGGGTTTCACCATGTTGGCCAGGCTGGTCTCAAACTCCTGACCTCAGGTGATCCACCCGCCTTGGCCTCCCAAAGTGCTGGGACTACAGGCGTGAGCCACCACGCCTGGCCCAAATTATCAATTTTTAAAAGGAAGAAACTCTTCTATCTTTCCATATTTATTTACAATATATGCACCATAAATAAATGTGGAAATACTGGTGATGCCTACAAGGCCACAGGAACAGAGGGAGAGATCTGCTAACATAAGCATGGGTAGCATCATCAGCCCAGGTATTAATCAACGACAGTCCCCAAAGCCCCCAAAGGACAGAGTGAAGACAGCATACCCGACGAGGAGTCGGATGATTTTAGAGCAAAAGACCAACCGTCAGGAGTCATGGACGCACAGTGTGGTAAGCGCAGCTCCACAGGCTTCAGGAACTTGAGGCCATGGGGACCACACATCACCAAGGGACTCAGCAGTGTTTCACCTGGAGTTGGAAAAGGGGATGGGCAGAGAGGTTGGATGTGGTCTTTCTTCTAGACCCCCGGTTTTCCTCACCCTGCTTCTAATTATATGCTTGAAAGCCTAATGGAGTTAGTTCTCTACAATCACACTGACCACAAAAAAAATGTAACAGCAGCCACATATGGAATTTTAAATTTCCCAGCAGCCACGTTAGAAAGTAAGAAGACACAGGTGATAACAAATACTATAGTATTTTAACTCAATATAACCAAAACACTGTTATTTCAACATGTAACCTATCTTTGGAACTTGGTGTTTATTTCACATTTCCAGCATCTTTCAATCCAAAATTGTCACACTTCAAGTGCTAGCTAGCCACGTGCAGGTAGTGGCTACTGCATTCAATCATATGGGTCTATAGTATAAAACATAGTCAAATGTACTTGTTACAAATGTGACATATTTTCCATTTTTAAAATTTGCTCCATAGATGCTTAAAGAGATTCATGCAGGGCCAACAGAGTCAGTCCTACTGGTTTTTAAAACAGCATGTCCCCAAAATCAGAGTACAGAATCAGATATCAGTATTCTGGCAAAACGTAAGAAAGTGTTAACTGATTTACGGAAGTAAAAGCACTGCTAAAAGATGCTAAATCACGACACAGTTCGTTAAAATATCCTGATAGATCCAGGAGGATTATGAAAATAACAGTTTCCTTAAGAAGCTCAGAAACATACTGTCATCTCCTCTGAGACTCCTTCGTGCACTCTGCTGAGCATGTACTAGTGCTAGGTTTCTGGGGTGATGAGTAAGACAGTACCTGTCAAGACGTTTAGGTTCTCCAATCAGGTGAAGACACAGCAAAGCCTTTCTGAGTGGGTGTTACCTAACCCATCTCCAGAAACGCAAAGACCGACTGACTCAAAGACAAATTTGGTCAGGTCAGCCCAGGCTGCTCAGCAGGCACAAGTGAGAGACATCCCGTGGCCTGTCCTATGCCATCATTGTTTTACTTCACACCAAAAGTAAAAGCAGGCAGTGTGGCCACCACAGCCTTGCCTCAGGCCACCTCCTGCCTGCTTGCAACACCATCCCCAGGGCACCCCTCGCTACAGCACTCATCTGAAAGGACCTCTCTGATGAAAGGAACATGCTATTATTAGTGGCCCAGGGTGGAGGTAGAGAGAGGTGCTGCATTACCCCCTTAGCCAAGCACTATAAGCTTTGAAGTGCACACAGGGCAACTCTTAAGTTATCAAAACTAAGGTGAAAAATAAACACATTTACCTTTCTCTTTATCTAAAGGTGGGAGGATGCTGTTGTCTCGGCAGACCTTGAAATAGATTTCCTGCTCAACTCCGTCGGGAATGGCTCCTTGAGGGATAATTATACTGACGCCAGTTTCTATGGAACTCAGCACGCCACCATTGCTGTTAAATATGCCGCGGGCTGTGGCCACCACAGTATGACCATCTTCATCTTCATCCTCTTCCACAGCTGAAGGACTGAAAGTTCAGAAATGGCTAGTGAGTGAATTCCTAACAGTACACAGGCGCTTTGCTTTTACTACTACTGTATTGCGTGCTTTCATTTTACTTTTGTTTCTCCATAAGAAGTTACTTTAACAAGGTAAGTTTCTGGCAACAGATTTTACTGACAGGGTTATCTCAGAGAGTATTATTATCATTATTATTATTTTGAGACAGAGTCTCACTCTGCTGCCCAGGCTGGAGTGCAGTGGCACGATCTTGGCTCACTGCAACCTCTGCCTCCCGGGTTCAAATGATTTTTCTGCCTCAGACTCCCGAGTGGCTGGGGCTACAGGCGTGTGCCACCATGCCTGGCTAATTTTTGTATTTTTAGTAGAGACGGGGTTTCACCATATTGGCCGGGCTGGTCTCAAACTCCTAATCTCATCGTGATCCACCTGCCTCAGCCTCCCAAAGTGCTGGGATTAGAGGCATGAGCCACTGTGCCCGGGCTGTTCTTCCATTCTTAGTGACACAAAACAATGGTGCATCTCACAGCTGACAGCATCTCAGACTTGATAACATCTCCCTAGGATTTTAAGTGCACATGAATATGGTCCTGCCTCAGCATTCCCCGAGGACCAAGTGCCCACCCTGCTGCAGAAGGCAAGGCTTCCAAGGTTCCATGAGCTGAAGACCCTTGTATGGGCACATCCCAAACATCCATGAAAAGAGAGACAGCAGATTAACTCAGTAATCACAGAACACCAAAGGCACAGGGGATGTGGTACCAATGACTGCTTCAAAAATAGAGGCTATCACGACTTCCTGAAGTACAGTTTTGAGCCAGGGCTTAAAGGTGAGCAGAAAAGCCAACAAAACAGAACTACATGAAGGTAGCTGCAGCTTCACTCCAGTATGACCGGGTGCCAGGGACGACATCCTGCGGCACAGTATCAAGGGAGCAGAGTGCGGCCTGAACTGCACAGCAGGGGTCAGCTGTGTCTGTCCCTGACCACCTGTGGATGTGCGGAGTTAGGAAGGCAGTGACCGCCATAACCATCCCTGCTCTTGGAAAGCAGACTCAGGTGGCCATCCTGACCTTTGGTTCTCCCTGTCTATAAGTGCTTCTGCTTTATGGTGGCATGAAAATGGAACTGGCTGTAGGAGGGTGAGATGAGCTAATGTGTGGCCAGAATCCATCCAGTCAATCGCCACGGAATGAAAGACAGGAAAGAGGAGCTGCAGGGAGGCTCCAGGAGGGCTTGTTTTGTCTCATTTGCTCAGCCATCTTACTAACTGCTGCTCTTTAAACAGTCAGGGTTATTCTATTTTTCTTCTTAGCATCATTGTGGAACAAATAATGAAAGAGGAACATAGATACTTAACGTTTTTAGATGTCTTCCACATGCCCCTTAACAGCAGGTCAGGAGAATACAAGAGGCCATGGCTGGTTAAGAGTATGGGTTCTCAGCTGGGTGCAGTGGCTCACACCTGTAATCCCAGCACTTTGGGAGGCTCACTTGAGCCTGGGAGTTTAAGACCAGCCTGGGCAGCATGGCAAAACCCTGCCTCTACTAAAAATACAAAAACTAGCAGGGCATAGTGGTGCATACCTGTAGTCCCAGCTACTTGGAAGGCTGAGGCACGAGAATTGCTTGAACCTGGGAGGCGGAGGTTGCAGGTTGTAGAGAGTAGAGACCATGCCACTCCTGCCTGAGTGACAGAGCGAGACTCTGTCTTGGAAAAAAAAAAAAGGGGAGGGGGGGCCAGGTGTGGTGGCTCACACCTGTAATCCTAACACTTTCAGAGGACAAGGTGGGTGGATCAGTTGAGGTCAGGAGTTCAAAACCAGCCTGACCAACGTGGTGAAACCCTCTCTCTACTAAAAATACAAAAAATTTAGCTGGGCGTGGTGGTGCACGCCTGTAGTCCCAGCTACTCAGGAGGCTGAGGCAGGAGAATCGCCTGAACCCAGGAGGTGGAGGTTGCAGTGAACCAAGATCGCACTACTGCACTCCAGCCTGGGCGACAGAGGGAGACTCTGTCTCCAAAAAAAAAAAAAAAAAAAAAAAAAAAAAAAAAAAAAAAAAAGCAAGCAAGGGCTCAGAGGTCGGATGACCAGCGGCTAAATCGAGGCTCACCTCACTCTAGCTGTGTGACCCTGGGCAATCTGCTTACTGTCACTCAACCTCAGTTCTTAGTAAAACAGGGATGATGACAATACCTACCAACCATACATGACTGTTAGCTTTATTATTTTACCAACATCTTGTAACTCCTGGAGGACCTTCTATGTAACAGCATTCATTGCAACAACACTCTTCAGTTTAAAGGTTGAGTTAAAAAGATCACTTCAAAGTCCCAAGTCAAATAAACTACAACAAACTCACAAGAGAAAAATCACAGGGGCAATGCTTTGAGCAAAGGCAAAAGTCTTACCTCACAGGAATAGCTTTGGGCACTGTGCTGATATTATTTATTTGATATTTAGGCTTCTCTGCATGGATAGAGAAAGTTTCAACTCCACTGTCAAACTCAGGAGGCTGTGCCAAACTGTGCGATTTCACAAGAGTTTTTGGAGAAGTGGGAGTTTTTGAAGACAAGTCAGGTTTATGTGCAGTTTCACTTGGCAGAAGATTGTGATTGAATTTCGGACTTTCAAACTTGCGTTCAAACGGTCGGGCAGAACTTGTATATGGTTTTGGTGTGAATCGATTGTATGCTGGAGTGACCGTTTTCTGAGTCTGTTCAGTTCCATTAACTGGGGCTTTATCTGGAAAACTTTTCTGGGGATAGAAAGCTGGCTGAGCAGTATCTTCTCGGTTTGGTGGTCTGAAAGTTGCTGGCTTATTCTGAGATGGAGGTGGGTCTGGTTTGGACACTAAGGAATTCTGAAAATCCAATGACACTGAATTACCTGAAAAACAAACATAAGCATTTAAAAACCTTTCTGAAAAAAGGTGTAACAGCCCTCTCCCAGCTTAACTTGTCCTGGTGCTGGAGTCGAGGCCCAAGTGTGGGTGGCACAGCCAGAGCCTGACTCTTGAGCCCTGGAGGCTAGGTGTGATGCTGAGGGATGAGGGCAGCACGGACAGGTGGTACCATGAGTATACCCTGCTGCCCTGGGTCCAGCTGCTAAGATTCCTGGCCTCCAAAGACTGTTACTAGTCTTTGTGAAAACCGGAATGTCCAATAATCATATAATAAGGATACTCACTGTTAATTAGAAAAATGTAAAACAAAACCAACCAAAGGCATTAAATACTATTTCACACACACTAGAATGGAAAAACTGAAAAGTGCGATAATGCCAAATGTTGGTTAAGAAGTGGAACCACAGGATTTTTTATGCACCGCCAGAGGCAGTGTAATATAGTACAACTGAACTCTGTGAAATAATTAAAGACACTACAAGACAAGAGAATTATTAATCCAAATTCCTCATGAACATGGTAATATAATTTATCATAGTATGAGAAGAAAAATCATATGGTCATCTTAATACATGCAGGAAAAACATCTGACCAACTGCTTGCAGCAAACTCTGAATATAGGGAACATCTTAAACATGACAAAGGACATCTACAAAAATCCTACCGCTAACATTCTAAGGGTAAAACATGAAGTCCTTCCTCCTTAAGATCAGGAACTAGCAAAAGAGGTCCAATTTCACCACTTATGTTTCAGAGTTCATTGGAGGTCCTGGCCAGTGCAATCAGCAAGAAAAGAAAGAAGGCTAGGTGCTTTGGCTCACGCTTGTAATCCCAGCACCTAAGAGGCCGAGGTGGGCAGATCACCTGAGGTCAGGAGTTTGTGAACAGCCTCGCCAACATGATGAAACCCTGTCTCTACAAAATATACAAAAATTAGCTGGGCGTAGTGGTGTACGCCTGTAGTCCCAGCTACTCGGGAGGCTGAGGCAGGAGAATCACCTGAACCCGAGACACAGAGGTTGCAGTGAGCTGAGATTGTGCCACTGCACTCTAGCTTGGGCGAGAGCAAGGCTGTGTCTCAAAAAAGAGGAAAAAAAGAAAGAAAGAAAAGGCATAAAGACTGGAAAGTAAGAATTAAAACTGTCTTCATCTGTAAACATAGTTGTGTGTGAAACAAAATCTATTAATAAGTCTCAATCCAGAACTATAACACGTCTGCTTGAAGACTCACAAGTCCTGGGAGGTGCCTCCTAAGGGAATAAGAGAGAAGTCTGTGCTACGAAAATGCCTGTTCACGGCAGAAGAGATAAACACTTTGTGTTATATGCTGAGGGCAAAATGTTACACAGCTCTTAAGATGAATAAGGTGGAGCTGTATGTGATCTACCTGGTATGTAAATGCGAAAGTCAAGCTGCTATGGGATACATTTTATGTGAAACATCATGGCTTTTCTATTTGGGTGTGTGAAGATAAAACATAACAATACGTTTTACAAACCATCTTTAGATATACTGGCAAACACTACTTCCAGAAGATTCAGAGACTAGCACAAAACAGATTAAAATCTGTTTAGCTAAAAGGCTTGTCCAAAATAATGGTCTTGTAAAAACAGGAGACACACTTTTAACAAAATTCTTAGTTTTTACTGTTCCCAGCCCAAAGGTTTCAATCATGTATTTTTTAACGTAAAAACCATTTTGCCTAGAAACCACCAGAATTTTACTTCTTAAGCATTACTGTGTTATAATGTCTACTTCCGTACTTCCTACCTTCACCATGTGTTCCCTTAGCATGTACGTGGAGAGACGCGCTGGTGACAGGTTGAGATGGCTGGGCGTACTGCGAGGGCAATGGAGGAGGAGGGGGAGTGACCTGGAGGGGTTCATAGCGTTTCTCACCAAAAGATCTATCTACACCATCAGCTTCAGGAGGCTTTCCCCTGTTAACAAATGAAGAAAATGCCAACACCTGTAAATGGACTCACATTTACAAAACAAGTTCTCATTTCTCCATGTATCTCTAAGTTAAAAAAAACTAGAAATTTCACAATTTATTCTCATGAGTATGGGTAGCTACTCTACTGAAATATAAAAACAGATTCAACCATTTATCGGCACAAGAAATGTCCAGACACACAAATACTTTAAGAATATTAGTAAAACATCCAGAAAATGGCAACCAAAGGCAGGTGAAATTTTGGGTATATTTTAATATTTAATTGTTATTTACAAAAGATAATAACATTGACAGATTTAAGAAAGTCTTGCAAATATTCTGAAAACATATCATGGCACAAATTTTCCTGAGACTCACTTTTTTTTTTTTTGAGCTAGGGTCTCACTCCGTCGCCCAGAGTGGAGTGCAGTGGCGTGATCTCGGTTCACCGCAACCTCTGCCTCCCAGGCTCAAGCGACTCTTCTGCCTCAGCCTCCCGAGTAGCTGCCATTACAGGTGCCAGCCACCATACCTGGTTAATTTTTGTGTTTTTAGTAGAGATGGGGTTTCGCCATGTTGGCCAGGCTGGTCTCAAACTCCTGACCTCAAGTGATCTGCCTGCCTCGGCTTCTTAAAGTGCTGGGATTACAGGCATGAGCCACCGCGCCCAGCCCTAGACCCACTTCTGATTTTGTATCTGGCATCTGGCATACTCGGAGCACTACAAAAACAGATGTCGCAGACTACGGGTTGGCAAACTTTTTCACTGAAACACCAGAAAGTAAATGTTTCTGGTCTTTTGGTCCATACAGTCTTTGTCACAACTATTCAAACTATGCGGTTATAGCCTCAAAGCAGCCACACACAATGGGCGTATCTGTGTTTCCGTAAAACCAAAAAAACTGGAGCTTTTACTTTAAAATTTCCTCTTGAGTTACCAGGTCCATTGTTTGGTTAAATGACTGCTAGAGCCGCAGATACTGCTTTATCTTACAAGGTTCATTTAAGTCAAATTGTGCCATGTATGCTTATTTTTTCAGATTGCCAATTGTTAATATGTAACACAAAATTCACACAAATCTTTTTAGAAGACCCATAATTGCAACATTGCCATCTAAACCTTACTGCTGAATGCCAAAGCCGCACTAGCTTTATGTGCACCCACAATAACAAACGCATTTGGAACATCCCGGTCATTTTCATCCATTTGCATTGAAGAAGTCTCATGATTGGCTTCTTTATCTTGCTTTCATGAATTTAGACTAAGCCCTTGACAATGACATTAAAACCTGAACGTGCACATAATGCCAGTGACACAGCGAGGGACACCTTACGGAACAGCCTCACATTAATTGCCAGTCTTACCACTTGACGTTCCTTTTCAAGTAGTCATAGCTAGTGTAAGAGCCAAGAAATCTAGGTGATGGCAAAGCAAGCGCAACAGAAAAATGAAAGAAAATGGTCAATCTAACTAAGTAAATTTGCAGCAAATGGAACTCAAATGTCATTTAAAAATAACCAACATCCACGATTTCACCATAATTTGGTCTATAAAGGAACATATCACTAACTCTCATTTGGCCAAGGAAATTAAAGATAGATAAAACACAGTCACTTAGTTATGCCATCTGCTGGCCCACCCTCCATGTACTTTAACTGGTACTGCAGTGAAGAGCAATGTGTTTGAGCTTTGCTCCTTCTGCACCTCTGTTGCAGCTGCTAATAGTGAGCAAAGAAATTTATCAAATCAAAGAGTGGCGATCAAGGATAATCAGCAGGTTCTGAATAAGTGGGAGTGAAATGTCCTATTAAAGAAAAAAAAAAAAAAGGCTGGGCAAAAGAAACACTGCAAGTGAAGACACAGGAAAAAGTAACACAACAGAAGAGCTACACCGAGCCCCTGGGAGGGGAATGGTAAATGGACAGATATAAACATGCCTGGCTTGAAACCTGGCCAGACTTCACATGTTCCTTTCTAGCAAGACCTCCCGCATCGGCAATCGTAAGCTGGGCCCTGTGGTGGTGGAGTCTTACTGGTGAAGCTGCATGCTTGATGCTCAGACTCTCTCTCATCTAATGATGTCTCACAAACACACAAACAACTGAACATCAGTCTCTTACATTTAGTTCTTTAAAAGCTAAAAACCACCATCATTTGAGACCTGGAAGTCTCAGAGTGAGTTGAGTCCTGAAAGGTAGATTTGATAACAAAAAATCCCTGGTTGTTCTGAAGAAGTTGACTCGATCTCTGGGCGGAGACATGTGCCCAGCCCTGGAGGGACACTGCTCTTCTTGCACTGTCTTAGAATCCGGGAAACCTCCCATTGACTTTGGAGGTGAAATGTCTAAGCTACTGTCTCCTAACCTTTCCAGTTGTAATCCAGCTCTATGCAACTGTAAGACTGGGTTATCTGCTTGCTTCCTGGGGCATCTGTCCTGTGCTAACAAAGATTATTTTCTGTCTCTAATTCTCACCATTTCTGAGGTGTGTTTTTAATGAAGCATAAGCACACATCATCTGGAGGAAGAAAATTTTGCCATTCCTGTATTTTACCGAAAGAAATAAATGCCTGAAGGCAGTCTATTTAGTGACAGACAGTCAATGGTTTTGAAATGCAGGACAGAGTTCTACATTTTAAGCTATTTTCCAGTCGATGAAGTCGTACTCATTGGATAAGAGGATGAAAAACCATTACAAGGGGAAGTTACAGAAACAACTTCCCTCTTAGTTATCTTCCATGACCCTTATTCTCCTTTCCACTTCTCTAACCATTAAATACCTATATAGGAAAATGTAGCACAATTATAAAGAGTTTCAATTTCACACTACAAAGGAAAAAAAAGTATACTGGTCTCCATCCCAAATTATACTTTTCTCACTCACAGCAGCAGGGAGTAAATTCACAAAGACAGATGTCATCTATTTCACAATGTATCCCTGTGAAAACAATGACCAGGTAATACAGGCTCCTTCCAGAGCTGTGTTAATGGAAAGGAGGGTGGCGGATGCACCTAGTACACCACGCCGTTTTAAGCTTCATTCACTCAACAATTATTAAGCCCCCACTGTATGCAAGGCAATGTTCTACACCCTGAAGTTATACATCACAAATAAGCTAAGTCTTCTTTCTAGAAAAACAAAGCAAACATGCATTTCAATCGATTCCCTGGCAAAAGTTTACTTTTTAGATCTAAATATAATCCTTTTTTTTTTTTTTGAGACAGAGTCTCAGCTCACTGCAAGCTCCGCCTCCCGGGTTCATGCCATTCTCCTGCTTCAGCCTCTCGAGTAGCTGGGACTACCTACGGGTGCCCACCACCACGCCCAGCTAATTTTTTGTATTTTTAGTAGAGATGGGGTTTCACCGTATTAGCCAGGATGGTCTCAATCTCCTGACCTCATGATCCGCCCGCCTCGGCCTCCCAAAGTGCTGGCATTACAGGCGTGAGCCACTGCGCCTGGCCATATAATCTTTTAAGGTTGTATTCTATTTACCAAGTACGTAAAACGATAAATAAGAGATATCTTTAAACTACACCCATGAACCTTCTTCTGAAAGGAATGAATGTGTTTAACGGTGTTTAGTAAAAATAATAACTAAAGGGTACACCCAAAGGTGAGCTCCTAAGGCTCAGTGCCTAGCTCACTTTAGGCTAGACACCATTTAGATGCTACTGTGATAACTGTAAATGAACTCCTGTAACACTGTAAATGTAAACGAATTCCTAATGACAAATCCACATCAGTTTTTGTTCTTGTGGGTTTTTTTCTGTTGAGGTATGAACCCAGCTGTGCGCCTGTGTGGGTTTACATTGTGCCTAGCTCACTTCAGTCTAGACACCATCTAGATGCCACAACCTCTTTCTAGTGTTGTGCTAAGGGGAGGTTCACAACACTAGTGGAAGACACGATTTGCATTTAATATAACCCTCATTGCAGCACTCTCAGTTTGCATTTGTATTCTCATAAACTGCTTTCTTCTGTAAACATAAAGCCTTAAACACAGGAGAGTGAAAACAAATGTTTTAAGTCTTCACTTTGAATGATGTCTTAGAAAAAGCAGTGGTAATTAAAATTAGGTTTTAATGTTAGTGGTTTTAAAGTACATTCTAAAACAGTTTTCACACAATAGTAAATGACAAATAATTTCCCAAGATAATCCCAAGTCCATGTAACTAATTAAGGAAAAATCTAGGTGCTTTTAATCTAGACACAATACTATGTGTGATGAATTCTAATACGTCAATCTGGCTGGGTACTGCTATGAAGGGATTTTCCAGGTTTTATGTCCCCAGTCAGTTGACGGGAGATGGTCTTGGGAGGGCCTGGCCTAATCAGTAGAGCCCTCTGAATGAGAATTTAGGCCTTCCGTGATCTCACACTCTGCAGTAGCTCAAAACCTTCCCTTCCTGACCAACTGCCCTCTGAAATACGACTTGCTTAGCCAGCCCCTGTAACTGTGTACATGGATTTCTTTTGACAAATCCACATCTGTTTTTGCTCTTGCGGGTTTTGTTCTGTTGAGGTATGAAGCCTGTGTGGGCTTAGACCCAACTATCAGTACCAAATTCTCTTATCAGTCAGGGTTCAACCAGATACACAGAACCAGCAGGAGACACAAACCCATGCAGGCACAAGAAAGGAGAACAAACTAACATGAAACCCGGGGATGAGCAAACAGAGGGGAGCAGCAAGCACGGGGGAAAGATGACTGGGAGTCAAGAAACTTGGGTTCAGTCCCAGCTCTGCCCTGTCATTTTCCCTCACCTGTAAAACTGGATCAGAAATCTTATAAAAACAAAAAACCTCTTCGGTATTTCCCTCAAACAGGATTCTCCTCACATCTGTTTTTATATTTAAAAAATAAAAACAGAAAAGAAAAAGAACCAGCATGAGGTCATTATGTGTGTGTACAGAAGTGAAGACTGAAGATTACCTAACAATGAGGGTCCTTGTAGTTGACACTGTCTTCCGTCAAAACCCTGTGATGTTAGCATCTTTGTGAATGCAAAAACTGTGTACATCTAACAGCAGACTTTAAAAGCAAAACACACATCCCAGAACTAAAAAAGCATGTACAATGCTGAACCACTAGAGCCTACAGAAATCATATATTACATTTAAACTATTTTTCTTCAAAATATATTGAACTGCACGAGATTAATATGCTGCATCCTATTTTTTAAAAGCCAGGTGAAATAGCTTACTTTGAAGAATAACTAGAAAAATTTGATTGATTCTGAGAATGAGCTGGCTTTGCAGGCTCGGAGAGATGGCTGGCAGCAATGTGTGCAGAAGGCTTATTCTCAAAACTTCTTCGGTCAAAGTATGAGAGCTGTTTTCGATAATATTCTTCATCTTCTTCAGGGTCATAATGATTCGACCGAACGATATCTTCAGGCGGCTTCAGTTGAGGCTTTTGAGGTTCTGGGACCCTAGCAGATAATGAATGACAAATGGAACACCTTTTTAGATAGTAATGTTGTGAAGGAAGTAGAACATGTAAATCTTACCTTGACCAAAAGGTCAATAATTACTAACTGCTGTGATTACTGAGGATCTGAGCAGTCCAACAGTTAGAATGGATATTTCAAATCCCATGTCCTAACAGAGTATCCTCAAAAGGCAGCCTCTTTCTGGCTCATGAGTCCTTTAACACAATTTAATAAGCTAAACGATTATATGATTAGGGGACAGCAGTTTAGAAGTAACCAGAAAGACAAAGGGGAATGCAACCAGGACAGCGAGCATCTTGAGAAGTACATATACGAAGGCCAAGAACAGTCAATGATAGACTTTAAGAACTTTCACAGGGATTTTTAAGAACTCAGTCCAGGATCTCAATGATTCTCATATGAACGAATAACTCTATATGGTCTCAAGTTCTAGAAGGCATAGAAAGCAGATGAGGAAGAAAGCAAGTCACTAAGTAAACGCATATTAGACAGTTCTCTTCTTTATCATAAGTGCAAACATATATTCAGGCAAAAAAAAAAAAAAAAAAAAAAAAATCAGAAGACCTGTATTCAAATCTAATCTGTCACTTATTGGCAGTGCAATGAGGCCATGGGAAAAAGCTCAGGCTGAGGAGCAGCGGGCCAGGTTTCTCTTCCAGCTCTAAGAAGTCTTGTAAGCTACTTAACCCTCTCAGCCTCAGTATCTCTCTCTACAATGCAGAACAACACTGTCACCTCAATATGCTGATGTGCTTAGCACAAGGGCAAGCACCTGATGCACACTCACTGAATGATTTAGTTATCTTAACCAGTCTGAGTCTGTTTCCTCACCACTGGAAACTAAGAGTTCACATGTTGAAAAGCACTTTTAAAACTAAAAAACATAATACAAATGTCAGAGCTTAAAAATGTTTATTTAATCATCTGCTTGGAGACTATCCTTCCGAAAGTTTGCTAAAGGTATAAAGATTTGTCAGAAAAGGCATAATAAAGTTCTACTTTTTTTTTTTTTTTTTTTTTAGAATCACTGTTTAGGAGAGCTGATAGCTTGTATTTAAGGACAAACTCCTCCTATTCACACCTCTCCTCTACTAACACAGTGAAAGGTTTTCTCATTGACTAAGAGGGATAAATTCCTGGTCAGTTCTATGCCACAAAGAGCGCAAAGTGCACTCACCTGTACAGAGTTTTGTCATGTTCACTGAATTGATTCTGAGAAGTGGGTTTGGGACCAATGATGGGAGCACCTGAAGGTTTAGATGCTACTTCTGGAGGCTGTTTAGAAAAAAAAAAAGACAAATATGCCTAAGGAACAGATAATTACAGAACAGATATCATGTACTGGGGGAGGCGAGAGCTAAGAAGCCTTTTAAACTGTGTGCCTATGCATCCAAGGCAGTAAAGACATATTTACCTTAAAAGTGGCAGTGTCATTTACATCCTTCTTGGTCTCTAAGGATGCAGATCTTTTGTTTTCAAACATCTTAACTCTGGTGAGGACAGACTGTGGCTTCATTGCTGGATCTTCCTCTTCTTCAGTTTGAGTTGGGGGTGGAGGCAGCGGTTTGGTATTTGAAGGCAGAGCTTCTGGCTTATGCTGAGATGAAGGTATCAGCGGAGGGACAGCTGCAGCACCATGGATAGGCTCAAAATGACCTGCTCTAGAGGTAAATCCTTGGGGTGGGACTTGCTCGTAACTGCGTGAATACTGCTCAAAATACTGCTTGGGCTCTGCGGGCTTGGGCCCTGCTGAAGGGTAGGGCTGGGTTTCCGGCCTGTGTCTACCATGCGTGTCATACCCAGGAGCTGGCTGCTCTTCGTGCCGTAGGGCAGACGCTCTAGGTGCCTGTTCATAACGTGGTCTGCTGTCATAGGACAGAGGGGCTGGCTCTTCAAAACGTGGAAAGTACCCGCGTTCTGAGGACTCTTCCGGATGCTGTCTGGAGTCAAGGTCTCGAGAGTGCTGATTATCAAAAGGTGGCCGAGATGGGTAGGGCTGTTTGTCATCATAATATGACCACTGTTCTTCATACATGGGGACGCGATCTTCGTATCGCAGACGATGTTCATAGGTTCGAGAAAACTGGTCCGTATAACTTGAGGACTCGTATCTGTATGTGGGCTGCTCAAGGTCTCTGCTGGCTTGTTTCTCTACGTATGGGAGTTGGGGTTCATAGGTCAGATTAGGCTCTTTGTCTGGCCTGTGCCCTGGATGACCAACGGCTGGCTGTTTCAAAACATGGTTTTGTCTCATCATTTCCTCGGGATATGGATCCTTTCTGTATACCTGTATAAAAAAAATTCACATTTAAGGACAAAGTCTTGTTTTTAATTCTAGTCTATTTTATTAGACTATGATTAAATATTATACTATGATTTAATATGTGAAAATGGTACGTTTTACCATTTATTATCAGGATAGACAAGATTAGTGGAAAATGCTGGTTTAAGTGAAAGCTCAAAATTTATAATGCAGGTAGGGGCTTTTATTTTTCAGCATGTACTAAACAGTGAGTTAAGATAAATATTAAATTTAGTAGAAAATTAACGCACTAAACTATTGATTACACCTCATTTTGACACTGAAAAATCCTAAAGAAAATTTATGGGCATCATAATCTGTGTTCACATAAATATGTTTATAATGGGTTTCGATTACTTATTAAGGAATTCTGGAAGATACTGAAAGCCAAAAATAAAAATAATAAACAATAAGCACAAATCTCAATTAAAAGGCCTGTTTTCAAATAATCAGTATACCAATGGAAGCCATGCAAACTACAAAACTGAAATGATTTGTATTGATTTGAAAGCATTACAGTGTACAAGCCCACAGTAAAAAAGCAAAAGGAACACTTAAAGGGCAAAGCAAAAATGATCATGTGCCAGATTGATGGAGAGCAACAAATTAGTGCAACACCGCAGCACAGGTACCTTTGTTGGATCTACATGCGACGACAATGATGGTTCTTGATCTCTTAGCATTATGTGAGCTGCCTCAGTACTTGGTGTTCTTAAAGAATCAGCTTGTGGTGAGTAAGTGGTGGAAGGAGCTGGGGTGGGCTCCTCCAGTCTGACATTAGTTAAATTTACATTATGATTAACAGCAGAGGTTGATGATGCTGGGTTTGTTTCAGGCGAAAGGTAAGGGACTGGAGATGAAGCTTCTGCTTTCTGTGAAGTGTTTAAAATATTTTAAATATAGTGTTTCTGTTTACTGCTAACCTCCCACTTCAATTTATAGTGATTGGTAGACATACATTTTAAGTGTGCTGAATAACAAAACTATGACCTCATGCCCTAAACTTTTCGGAAAAAAAAAAAAAAATCCAGTACATTGCTGTGTTAAGACAAACACACAAAATTTAGAATTAAGTCCTTGGTACTCTCAAATTGAAATTGAAGATTAATTCTTGATCTGGAGAGAGGACAACATATATATTTTTAATTCAATCACCACATTCTACAATGTAATAATGCACCTCTATCTACAAAACGTTGAATGTTTGCTGCTTACCTGTTGAGAGGCTGGCTTAAATCCAGGGGAGTCTATTCTATGAATTGGTTGTGGCTGCGCTTGTGGTGAGTAAGGAGGATATGTTTGGTTTTCATGATGCATTCCAGAGGAGTCCTCTCTTACAGGCTCAGAGGACCGTGTAATGGCAGACTCCGGTGGAGTCCCAACCTCATCATTAAGAGTTTCATCTAGTTCTTGATCAGTGTAGGCCCCGCCTTCTGTGTCTGTGTCTTCATAGTCAGAAGTGTGTCTACTGTCCGTGCTATACATTGAGTATTCACTACCTGGAGCTGACAGGTAGGACAGACGATCATCATGCAAATCAAGGTCATCACTTGTAGCACCATCCGCCTGGGTCAAATAAAAGTAAATTACAAATTTTATTCAGTAGTTCTTTAAGAGATGGCCTTTATCGTATAAGGGAGATTGAAAAGGATATCTTTCTCTGGAGAAGTCACATCTACTTCTTAAAACTTCTGGTAAGGAAAAGTCAAGAAGATTGCACAAGCACACACACAGACACACAGAGCACCCCTTGAGATCTGAAGGGCATGGATGAAGGAAACAGTGGCTGGTAAGCCAGGACAAAGTCAGACTCCAGGGCCCAGCCCCAGAAGACGACGAAGAAACCCTGACACTGCTCAGATTTATAAAACCTACTCACTAGCTCTTCAGCCCTTTTAAGCAAGGGGAAGAGGGAGAATTACCAAACTAAGCTCACAGAAACAAGGACACACTGACAGAACAGCACACAGGGGAATACCTATGAAATAAACCCAACAGTTCAAAAGTTGGACAAGAGCTAATATATTTATGTTTAGGAAACAACTGATATGGTTTGGATTCGTGTTCCCACCCAAATTTCATGTTGAATTGTAATCCCCAGTGTTGGGGGAAGGGCCTGGTGGGAGGTGACTGGATCATGGGGGTGGTTTCTAATGGTTTAGCATCATCTCCCTCACACTGTCTTGTGGTAGAATTCTTCCAAGATGTTTTTTTAAGTGGGCAGCACCTTCCCCACTCCCTTCCTCCTGTTCCAGTCATGTAAGACGTGCTTCCTTCCCCTTCCACCATGACTGCAAGTTGCCTGAGGCCTCCCCAGAAGCAGGAGCCTGTACAGCCTGCAGAACTGTGAGCCAATTAAACCTTTTCTTTATAAATGACCCAGTCTCAGATGGTTCTTTATCGCAGTGTGAGAATGGACTAATACAGTAAATTGGTACCAGAGAAGTAGGACATTGCCAAAAAGATATCTGAAAATGTGGAAGCAGCTTTGGAACTGGGTAATGGGGAGATGTTGAGACAGTCTGGAGGGCTCAAAAGAGACAGAAAAATGAGGGAAAGTTTGGAATTTCCTAGAGACTTGTAGAAATGTTTTGACCACAATGCTGATAGTGATATGGACAATAAAGTTCAGGCTGTGGAAGTCTCAGACAGAGAAGAACTTACCGGGAACCGGAGTAAAGGTCATTAATTCTTGCTATGCTTTAGCAAAGAGACTGGCAGCACTGTGCCCTTGCTCTAGTGATCTGTGGAACTTTGAACTTGAGATAGATGATTTAGGGTATCTGGTGGAAGAAATTTCTAAACAGCAAAGCATTCAAGAAGTGACCTGGCTGCTTCTAACAGCATGTGTTCATATGTGTGCACAAAGAGATTATCTGAAACTGGAACTCATATTTAAAAGGGAAGCAGAGCATAAAAGTTTGGAAAATGTGTAGCCTGGCCATGTGGTAAAAAATAAAAACCAATTTTCTGGGGAGGAATTCAAGCTGGCTGCAGAAATTTGCTAAGTAAGGAGGGACAGAATGTTAACAGCCAAGACAATGGGGGAAAATGTCTCCAAGGCATTTCGGAGACCTTTGTGGCAGCCCCTCCCATCTCAAGCCCCTCCATCTCAAGCCTGGAGGCCTAGAAGGGAAAAATGGTTTTGTGAGCCAGGCCCGGCCCTGCTGCTCTGTGCAGCCTCGGCACATGGTGCTCTGCATTATGGCTGCTCTAGCTCCAGACATGGTCAAAAGGGGCCAAGTTACAGCTAAGGCTGTTGCTTCAGAGGGTGCAAGCCCTAAGCCTTGGCAGCTTTGACATGGTGCTAAGTCTGTGGGTGTACAGAGGCAGACAGTAGAGGCTTGGGAGCCTCTGCCTAGATTTCAGAGATGTATGGAAATGCCTGGATGTCCAGGCAGAAGTCTGCTGCAGGAGCAGAGCCCTCACGGGGAACCTCTAGGGCAATGTGGAAGGAAAATGTGGGGTTGGAGCCCCCACACGGAGTCCCCACTGGGGCACTGCCTAGTGGAGCTGTGAGAAGAGGGCCACTGTCCTCCAGACCCTAGAAAGGTAGGTCTGCCAACAGCATGTACCATGCACCTGGAAAAGCCACAGGCACTCAATGCCAGTCCATGAAAGCAGCTGCGGGGGCTGTGCCCTGCATGGCTTCAAAGGCCTTGGAAACCCACCCCTTGCATCAGTGTAGCCTGGGTGTGAGCTGAGGAGTCAAAGGAGATTATTTTGGAGCTTTAAGATTTGATGACTAATCTACTTACTTTTGGAATTGCATGGGGACCAGAGGTCCTTCGTTTTGGCAGATTTCTCCCTTTTCAAAAGGAAGTATTTACCCAATGCTTATATCCCCTTTGTCTCTTGGAAGTAACTAACTTGTTTTTGATTTTACAGGCTCCTAGGTAGAAGGGAGTAGCCTTGTCTCAGATGAGACTTTCAACTTTTGAGTTAATGCTGAAATGAGTTAAGACTTTGGGGCACTGTTGGGAAGGCACCATTCTATTTTGCAAAGTGAGGAGGATGTGAAATCTGGGAGGGACCAGCGACAGAATGATATGGTTTGGATTCGTGTCCCCATCCCAATCTCATGTTGAATTATAATTCCCAGTGTTGGAGTGGGGCCTGGTAGGGGATGATTGGATCATGAAGGCAGTTTCTAATGGTTTAGCACCATCCCCCTAGTGCTATCTTGTGATACGAGTTCTCCCAAGATCTGTGTGTTTAAAAGTGTGCAGCACTCCCCACTTCTCTCTCTTCCTCCTGCTCCAACCATGTAATTAAGACATGCTTATTTCCCCTTCACTGTCTGCCATAAGTTTCCTGAGGCCTCCCTAGAAGCAGAAGCCTGTACAGCCCACAGAACTGTGAGCCAATTAAATCTCTTTTCTTTATAAATTACCCAGTCTCAGGTAGTTCTTTACAGCAGTTCAAGAGTAGACTAAAACAACCTGTTAAACATTTGGCCCTTAAGGCTGTTATGAAACACAATGGAAAATCATCACCTACGTGGTGGTTGCCACATTAAGAAGAAATTCTTTATTATTTTTCATAGAAGCAGTATCCAACGGATGGAGAGGGAAAAATACAGTAATGCTTTTCTTTTGCAAGTAATTAAGAACTCAGTTTCTAATAGTTTATGTTGATTGTCTTCTGAGTAGATCAGAAAGAAAGTGAGAAGTATTTGAGGGAAAGGAAGCTACAGAGTTGCAATCAACAGGTTATCACTGGACGCTAATGTGACACTAGTACCTGGATTAAAAAGAACACTCCCTGAAGACCCTGCCTAGACACTGTGCTTAGTCATGACAGCTGAAGGATCTGGAATCCAGAAATCAGAAAGTATTTCTTCCACTTCAGCATGGACTGAAGGACAAATATAAAACTCTTGTCCTCCAGGAAGATGCACTGCTATTAACTAGCAGGTTTGGTGTGGCTCTGCAGGTCTGCTGTGCCAGAAGCATGGTCTTGGGAGTCAAACTGCCTGAATGGAGCTTTCCATGCAGTCCCCAAGCTTGGCTTGTTAAGACTCTGACCTTGAGCACGACCTTCCTGATAAGAAAGACTAGGATGTGTCAGGTCTCCCCATACTCTGGTTTTCGAGAGAGTATCTGCCAGGCTGGGATGGGGAGAGTGGGAATCCAGGGATCTATCCTGGTAGAGCACAATCTCTCTGAACAAGTCTCAATGGCTTCCAAACTCGGTAATAGCTGTTGCAGAAGAAAAGTCTTCTTGCTATCTACTCTAATCTTTAACTTGCCAGGGTTCTGAATACTATAATCCAGTAGCCACTCAAGGAAACATTGAAAGTCCGGGCAAAAATAACTTAGAACTAATCAATCCACTTAGTTTTTGCAGCTGGTTTGAAATGCGTATGTGAGCAAGAACGATGAGTTGCTTTGAACTAGGAAATATGTTAAGAAAGCCTCAGGATGACTTTTCCTGGTTTAGCAGGGAACATATAAGACTGTGTTAGATCTTGTAAAAAGGAACTCCTAGCAATTAGGTCAAAATAGTTGGTTCAGGAAAGTCAATGTGAAATGGAGTGGTTTTAGTTTAAGAATCTATTCTATGAAATATACTTGACAGGAAGATAAACTTTAAGTTGTAACAGTGTTTTCTGCCTTACAAGACGCATCAGTTTAGCCTGATAATAACCTGTTTTTCCTCACATAAAAAGCTATAAAATTGGACCTTTACTTTAAAACCAAGCAAAGAAAGCAGACAAGAATATCACGAAAAGAAATTACAAAAAATTAAGATTTGTGGATTTTAAAAAAGCCTCTCAGGTAGTAGACATGTATACTTTGTGCATTTTGGGAAAACATTTACAGACTAATTTCATTTTAAGAATTCACTAGTGCAAGCTATTAACACTGGACCTGACAAAGGACGTTAATAGAATTGTGTTGCTATAGAAGATTAGCATGAAGAAGACTACAATCCTCTCAAGTGCTGCAAAAGTAGAAATTAGTAATAGCGTGTTCCTGTAAAGTGGTGTGCTTTGTTTCCACCTTCATTTTCCTATCAAGTTCCAGGTGATCTTCAGAGTGGTCTTAGGCTCTATTATATACATGGTCCATCCCCCAGACTGGTTCACAAAGAGAAAAACCATAGTTCTGGCACCTTACTATACGTGAGAACAATAGACACTGCCTCTCAGTGTTAATAGCTCTCCTTGCAGAGGCTGTGTATGTCTGGGTAGGGGACATGGGGGGTCCTAAGCATGCAGCATGCACTCTCAGAGCCATCTGTAGCCACAGCCAGACAGAGGAAGATAGGGATCATGCAGGGGCAAAACACAACAAAAACCAAACCAACAAGAAGTACAAAAAACAAAATAAAAACCAGAGATATTCTCAATCTTCCCTAATAACCAAAACTTATTGCACTGATCTGAAAAAGGTAAAAGACATTAAAAAAAAAAAAAAAAAGCTTCCTTCAATGGTGTACTCAGAGGAAACGATTAACTCTCCAGACAAAATAAATAGACCTTCCCATCAAAGATTGCTATAAAACCAGAAAGACTGACAATAGAAAGTAGTTATTTTAAAGCTGGCCACTTGGACATATAGAAAACAAAATTCAAAGCCAGGAAGGAGCTAGTACTTTGTTCAATATCTCCCAGTATGTTGTAAGAATATTAATAGGTGTTGAGTGAAAAATAAATGTGAGGAAATGCATGTAGTAGGCTTTTTAACTTTTAAGATGTCTCAGAGCCTTTAAATGCCAGTGGGTACCAGGATACTCCTGAAGGGGTCTAGGGTTTATTTCCCACCTGCTGCTTGCCTTCATAGTGCCTTCTCTCTCAGAGCAAGTCCTGAATTGAGAATGCTGAGGACAGCACTTTGGGAGATGCTCATCTAGGCCTCCAAATCCCCTCATTTTCAGAGGAGGAAACTGAAGCCAGGCTCAAAGTTGTCATTCATAGCCAGATAGGGGTAGCATCAGAACTCAACCTGCTCTTCATTATAATTTGAGATTCTTTAGGAGACAATCCTACTGTAGTGGTAATTCAACAGGTGAGAAAATTTAAGAATTCTCTTACCATGAGAAACAACTTTCATAACCCCTACACACAAATTATAAAAACCTAAAAGCTAACTTTCCCTAAATTTCTCCAATATGTTGATCTAATTAGAAAGCACTGGTATCTCAAAAGCATCTCTGATTAGTTACATAATTTACGGAACAAGTCAAAAATGTAACAGGAAATGTCTTACCTTTCCCTCAGAAACCCATACCAGCTGGTTTTGCTGTTGTTGAATTGCTTCTTTCAGTGCACCATACCAACCATCATTCATGGAATTTAAGTTAATTGTAGCTGAAAATAAATTAACGATGTAGTTTTATGGTTAGAGCACTGCCAAAAGTCAGAAGAATTCAACCCTGCTTACAGCTAAATTGTCACTACTGAAAGATGGTATCTGAGGATGCAAACATCTGAAATTTCTATTTTGCTACTGTATATTTTCTTTTAACCAAACAGCAGCTGTTAACACAACAGGAAGCTTTCCAAGAAAAGATCGTGTAAGTTTTAGTATTTGAACACTGTAACATTTTGGCCTACTTAATGTTGCCCAGACATTGTAAGCTGAAAGAAGGCCTTTAACATACTCACTTGTAAAAAGATGGTGATTATTTTTACGAAGTTTATGAGATCGCTCATATAACTTCCTGGCACTTTTCCGAGATTCTGGACATAACCTCATTCTCATTGTTTTTACTCCTTGCTTAGAATCAGGATTAAGAAATACAACAATTGGATACCACTGGGCATAGTTAAGACGATCAACTGCATTTGGTGTTACATCTAATAAAGCATGTTTGTCCTAGAAAAAGAAAGCAAAATATATACAAAGACACAAGACATCATTAATTAAGAATCATCACATTCAGTTGGGTGCGGTGGCTCACGCTATGCCTATAATCCTAGCGCTTTGGGAGGTCGAGGTGGGTGAATCACTTGAGGCCAGGAGTTCGAGACCAGCCTGGCCAGTATGGAGAAACTCTGTTTCTACTAAAAATACAACAACTAGCAAGGTATGGTGGTGCACGCCTGTAATCCCAGCTACTTCGGAGGCTGAGGCACAAGAATCGCTTGAACCTGAGAGGTGGAGGCTACAGTGAGCCGAGATCACGCCACTGCAGTCCAGCCTGGGTGACAGAGCAAGCCCCTACCTCAAAAACAAAAACAAACAAAATTTCAGTGGTAACGGATCTTTAATTGTATTCTAATGTCTCAGGAGCACATATTAAAAAACTAATTTTAACTTAATTCAATTCCATTTCTAGCCAAATTTCTAAAAAACCTTTCTATGAAGTTCACTTTTAAGACTTAGCCCTAACACCCCAATCTGATAGTATTATCCGTGTACAGTTAGAAAAAAAGTAAGTTTAAGAATTTAATGTTCCTGACATTCCTTATGAATGTAAATATCAAACTACAACTTGAATTGTACTGATGTAATATATAAGCAGTCTGTTAATTACATCTAAACATCATACACTTGTTTTCTGGTAATGAAAAATCATCTTCTGATGCCTACAGTAACTATTCCCTTGAAAGTAATTATTATAATGCTTTTCAGTAAGGGCTTAATTTTCTTATAGTATGTCAGTAATAGTCTTAGAAAAATACCTTCTACTTTCAAATTAACCAAATCCCATCCCACTCAAAACCACAATAACATAATGAAATAGGCCAAATTTTAATAACTTACTTGATCTATGATTTGCTTTATTGTATGCAGGCGAATAATGCCAGAGCTACGTTGGTCAGTTCCAGCGTCTCGTGGTTCACTCTCTATTCATTATGTCAGGACAAAATAAGACATCAAATTTTCATTGGTTAGATCAGAGTTTCTCAACTGCTGGCCACCACTGATATGCCGGGCTGGACAGTACTTTGTGGAAACTGTCTTATGCATGCAGTACTTAAAGTAAGTTTTAATATGCACACTTCTCATTTTTTTTTTTCACTATTTTTCCAACTACTTTAATAGTCTGGGAAAAAATTAGCCATTAAAGAAGAAAAAATATATAGGAATGCACATTGTTTTCTTTTGCCTGGGGCTCTAACATGGCTCAACACGGCACTACCTCCCACCCCTTTTCACACTGTGACATCCAGAGAAAATATTATTTGTATGGCACACTGAGATAAACCGAGGAGGCTGCTCCTTTGCCAAGCTCTAACCAGCCACTACTGGCTGAAGAGGTCAATACCTTGGCATGTCCATCAACCATCAGTAATGGTGCTACAGCAGATTGCCTAGGGAGTTCTGGGTTAGAGACCTTAGTTACATCAGTAGAAGGGGAACCTGGGGGCAGGGAGCTGTTCATCTGTAACTGTGAGACAGCCTATGGCTTCATCCTGGCAACCTGTCTTCACTGGTGTACAATGTGCCAAATGCAGCTTGGACTGGTTTCCAACCACCATCTCAGAGCACAGCAACGTTTGTGACTGTGGTCACAAGGATGAAAGGAAAGGAAGAGCTTTGGTGTTTCAGAGATCAGACAAAGGCAGAGATCTGGAAAGACAAGTCACACTGACGGTCAAGATAAATGGTTTTAGAGAATGAGACTACCGTAAGACAAAGCACCACGGGCAAGCAGGGCAGAATTTCAAATCTAGTGAACACTGGAGAATTAAGAAGAAAGACCAACTGGGAATTCTGGCTGGAAAAAAAATGCGACTAACTCCTCAATTCAAAAGACTGTCATTAGATTCAAAGAAGATATACAACTAAGCTACCTGAATTCCTCTTTGTGGAGTAAACCTGATTAAACCAATGTATTACCCTTTAAGGCAGAGCTTTGTAAGTCATCATACTTGCTTTTCCCAAATCTAAAAATCCTAAATTTGGTTATGGATAAGGGTCACCACCAACTTCTTCAGGTGAAATGTCATCTACAGATAACTTAGCCAGGCTCAGTGGTAGGTGCCTGTAATCCCAGCCACTAGGGGAGGCTGAGACAGGAGAATCGCTTGAACCCAGGAGGCGGAGGTTGCAGTGAGCTGAGATCACATCAGTGCACTCCAACCTGGGCAACAGAGTAAGACCTTGTCTCAAACAAAACAAAATAAAACAAAACAAAACCTCTTCTGAAAAAACTAAGAAGACAGAAATAAACACTTTCTAACTTGCTCAAATTTTACTCAAATTATTTGTCTGCAAATATTCTGATATTCAGAAAATAAATATCCTTATTCAATTTAATTGGCAATCAAATGAAAAGCAATGTATTAAAGAAAAGATGATATTCTGATTCTTTAAATTAACACTGTGCAAAGATGTTACTGAGGGTCAGCTGGGCACAGTGGCTCACGCCTGTAATCCCAGCACTTTGGGAGGCCGAGGCGGGCAGATCACGAGGTCAGGAGATTGAGACCATCCTGGCTAACACGGTGAAACCCCGTCTCTACTTTAAAAAAAAAAAAAAATTAGCTGGGCGTGGTGGCAGGCACCTGTAGTCCCAGCTACTCGGGAGGCAGAGGCAGGAGAATGGCGTGAACCCAGGAGGTAAGAGCTTGCAGTGAGCTGAGATTGCGCCACTGCACTCCGGCCTAGGCGACAGAGCAAGACTCCATCTCAAAAAAAAACAAAACAAAACAAAACAAAAACCAAACTTACTGAGGGTCATATAGTACCAGTGGGAACAAAATGCCCAGCACAACTCTCTGGAAAGCAGGATTGCAGAATAATGACATGAAAATATGCCATTACCTATGAAAAAGGAAAATAGGATATAAACTTTTCTAAACAGTATAAATAAAACTTTGCCAAAATATGCTTAAAAGAGTGGAAGAAAATACAATGGAATAAAATATAGGGTGGTGATGATATGTGTAAAAATTAATTTTCCAACTTTTCGAAACAGAGAATGGCACTTTTATAATTACAAAAACAGTTTAAAAATAAAACAAAACCAGGTGCAGTGGCTCACACCTGTAATCCCAGCACTTGAGGAGGCCAAGGCCAGAGATCACTTGAGCCTAAGAGCTCACGTTCAGCCTAGACAACATAGGAAGACCCCGTTTCTACCAAAAAAAAAAAATAAAAAATAAAAATAATAATAATAATAATAAAAAACTAGCCAGGCGTGTTGGCACATGCCTGTAGTCCTAGCTGCTTGGAAGGTTGAGGTGGGTGGATTGCCTGAACCCATGAGTTTGGGACTACAGTGAGCAATGATCTAATCACTGCACTCCAGTCTGGGCAAGAGTGAGACTCTGTCTCTAAAAAAATAAAGTAAATAAAACAAGGATCTGTAAGCAAAACGTATTTGGCAAACAAAGCACTGCAACCTCAATACTTATACTTACTATCTTGTTATAAATGTCTGCAATAACAACAGCTGATAACATTAGCAATGTTTTATTACCCTTTTCAACTATTTGTGTATTTGTCAGTTTAATGACTCTAAGAGCTGGAGAGCAAGAAAGGGTTGTGGTCAAAGCCGAGTCTTGTCACTCGTTCACTGAGGGTCACTAGGAAGTTTAGATTGAAGCAACTGGTAAGGATCCACACAATCACCATCCAAGTCTCAGGCTGCTCAACTGTAACATGGATATTATACTCCTTACCTCGGAGCATGACTGTGAGGATTCAACGACATTGTATGTTATCCAATTTTCATATGAAGCCAAGAGTTTCCTAAACAGTGATTTTTTTCTCATTAAAAGAATTGGTGGAACAAGGACATGGTCACTGGGATTTTCTCACCAAATTAAAAGAATGGGATAAACTGCTGATTCTTCACTGACAAAAAGTCTTATTTTCATTGAGTGAGTGAATCAGAACTCACTCACTTTAGAGGTTTAACTCCCAACCTCATTGAAGTTAGCCCTGAAGCTACTTACTTGCAATTTGATAAATATCTGGTTCTTCTCTAGCCAGCTTTTCTCTGGCAACATCAGCTATTGGTCCAAAAATGGTTACAGGCCTCAGAAATCCAGCTGGAAAGAAATTCACACGAAAAACAACATATTTTATACCTTTTCTTTCTTAAGCATATTGATGTTAAAGGCTATTAGGTCAGTCTGTAGAAAATAAACTACCTTCTCGAAGAACCACTCTTTCATAAGCTGGAAACTTTGTTTGAACAGGCTGAGCAGACAAATCCTCTCTGCTTTTTCGAAGATTTCTCTTGGAGCTGCGAAGACCTCGGAATCTCCAGAAGTCAGCACGGTCTCCCCCTGCTGTTTTTGGAAGTGTATACTGTACACTGGCTAGCTGCTCAGCTCTACACAAGAAAGGAGAAAATTAAAGTAAGGGCATTTAAAATGCAAAATGGAAAAAGACCCACAATGAACTGAAATGTACAACACTGGATAGAAGTTCACACGCAGTTTAAATCTTAATGGTTATAACAAAGAGGAGTTTGTAAAGCTAAGCCAGTTATAGATATGAGCACAATGAAAAATAATTCTTTACATTACCAAAATTTCCCAGTGGGATTGAAATGATCTATCATCATTTACTTGATCCACTCTGTGAGAAGTATCCAAGCATTCATACCTGTTCTTATTAGGGATGATGCCTCGTTCTACCTCCTTATGATTTTTGCCAATTCGAATAGCAAGCCAAGAGCCCAGTTTTCCATTGTACAAGGTATCCACAACACGGAACACCTCTCCTTTGTTAAAACTAAGTCCATAGGGAGACTCCTTTTCATATTCAAAATGGGTTCTAATATAGAAAGAATCTCCTACATCTGATTCGACAATGCGACGATAAACTAAAAGGAACAAAAACAAACACATTATCAATATTTAGTGGGATAACAATCTGAAAGAGTGTATTATGTAAAGATGCTATGATAATATCAATAACAGTATCCAACAAATTCTTACTATGTGCCGGGTACTGTATTAAGTATTTTATTTCATGTCTTCATCACTGTAAGAACTGAAACTCTTAGTATGTCCATTTTGCAGACTAGGAAAACTGATGCAGAAAATACATTAAGTAACCTGTCAAAAGCCACATGCTTGTTTTCTATTATATCTCCTAACTTATCTGCAAACATTATAGACATTTCCAAATCTAAATCAGCAGTTCTCAAATAAAGGTAATTTTATCCCTCGCCATCCAACACTGGACATTTGCCAATATGTAGCTCTGACTGTCCCATCTGTGTACTGAAAGGGTAGGGGGTGTGTGCTAGGGGCATCTTACCTAGTGAGCAGAGGTTAGGAATGCTCCTAAATATCCACAATACACAGGACAGCCCCTAAAACCACATTACTTGGTCCAAAATGTCAACAGTGCCAAGGCTGAGAACCCTGGCTCTAAGTGAAAACTGTATCTACTTTATTACAGAAAAAATGGGGTTTTCTCTTGAATTAGTGCTAATAAACAACTGAGTGTATTGCTTAGAAACATTAGCACAAAATTTGAAAGCTGCTCATACATACTTTTGTATGGTTCTGGTGGCTAATAAATCAACACTTTCCATCACTTGCACAGGGTTGGACGGCATTTTATTTAAATGAGAATACTATAAAGGTTAGTCATATTAGCATGCTCTGCTAATGAGAATCATCTGAAATTCTGTGCCCCTAAATGACTCAGAATACGTAACTTTCTCTGAGATTAACAAATTCATTCATCACTCAACTTTGAGTGACTTATTTTTTAAAAATGGAATAAATCCCTCTGTAAGTCCTCAAACTCCACAGGTTTATCTCCTCCATTTTCTGACAGCATCTCACCATCCTTCTTCTTCTGAGCCAATATGGTCACTTCTTCTCCTTTAGGGAGGTCAAGCAGGAAAAGGACGGCTTCTTCTCTTATGATATTTGTAAAATCTACGTTGTTTACCTGTTAAAATAAGATTTCATAAATCATTCTTGGCTGTTTAAGAATATGAAAATAACATACACAGATACTCTCAGTCTACCTATTTTGAAAATATCACTCTTTTTTTTTTTGAGACAGTCTCCCTCTGTAGCCCAGGCTGGAGTGCAATGGCATGATCTTGGCTCACCACAACCTCCACCTCCCAGGTTCAAGCGATTCTCCTGCCTCAGCCTCCCGAGTAGCTGGGATTACAGGTGCCCACCACCACGGCCAGCTAATTTTTTTATATTTTTAGTAGAGACGGGGTTTCACCATGTTGGGCAGGCTGGTCTCGAACTCCTGACCTTAGATCCGCCCGCTTTGGCCTCCTAAAGTGCAGGGATTACAGGCGTGAGTCACCGTGCCCGGCCGAAAATATCATGTCTTTAAGAGGAAAAAACTTATTTTACTTTGGAGAAAAGAATACCCTCTAATTTTAAAAAAAACAAAGTAAGTAAAGTGAGTTGAAGGTATAAATTTATTTAAATAGATTCAGTGTGTCCTGACATTAAGATAATCTGTTGTAAAATTTAACCTATTTAGATTAAAAAAAAAGATAACTTTTTACAAGTTGCTGAGAAAAAAAATCAAAAGAAAATGCGATTAGAAAAGACAGTCTGCACTATGGCATCCCTGTAGCAGCATCTGTGTAATGCAGGCTCAGTGTTTGCCAAGTAAATATTTACTTCTATTAGAAGCTTCTAAATGCCAAAATGAACTTATCAAAATGTCACCAGTGACTGTGTGCAGGATTACAGGCAGGTTTTCTTCTTTCCACCTTTTGGAAATTTTCCAGATTAAAAAAAAAAAAAGCCAAAAAGCCCACAAACAAAAAAATCTGACATGTACCACTTTTATGATACAAAACAAAACTGAACTATTAAGAAACATTTTTTAGCCAGGCGCAGTGACTCATGTCTGCAATCCCAGCACTCTGGGAGGCCAAAGTAGGTGGATCGCTTGAACCCAGGAGTTTGAGACCAGTCTAGGCCATGCAGTGAAACCCTGTCTCTACAAAAAATACAAAAATTTGCCAGGTGTGGTGGTGAATGCCTGTGGTCCCAGCTACTCAGGAGGCTGAGGGGAAGCTCGTTTGAGCCCAGGTGTTTAAGGCTGCAGTGAGCCGTGATCACACCACTGCATTTCAGTCTGGGTGACAGTGAGGCGCTGTCTTAAGAAAAGAAAAAAAAAGACACATTTAAAAAATGTATGCCCTGATTACTTCAAAACAGGATTAAGAGGTGGGTAAGAAAATAGGTCTCTTTAATTTCCTTGGTATAGTGAACATTATAATACATGTTGTATTTAAATGTTTTTGACATAACTTGATTGACAACTATGTAAACATCTTCAGAAAGAATCACCATATCAGATCAGATGGAAATAGGTCTGAAGTCACGATGATGCCTTGACTTTCTGACATGCTAAGATTGAAGGGAAAAAGAGGAGGATTTAATGAGCAAAGGACAGGGCTCAGGAAATCGCTCAGAGTGAAAAAGGTTTTGATTGTGAGCTGCTCACTTGAGCAACCAAACCCAAGAAAGAGACAGTGTAGCAAGAGAAGCAGAGAATAACCAACGTTCCCCAGGTTTTAAACGTATCAGTAAAGAAGGCAGGAAAAGGATAAAAAAATTAAGAGCACCAGAATGGCAGTATTATGGAATCTAAGGAAGAAAGTACTTCAAAAAAGATTCAGACAGTCAAAACGCTGCTAAAACATAAAGGAAAATGAGGCTTGAGGATGACATTAGCTCAGCCACGGCTTATTGAAAACTGAGCTTCAGTAGTGGTGAAGGTGGAAGCCAGGCTGTAAAACTGTATGACCACAATGACTGACAAGAAAACAGGCAAGGGCCTCAACCACATCCTTCAACAAGTTCAACAGCAAAACAGGACAAATAAGACAGTGGAAGACAGATGAAGAACCACGGGAGACAGAAAGAGAAGAAAGTCAACAAAGCTACAAGATTCTGGAACAGAGAGGAGGCTGAATCCAGGACACTGGCAAGAGGCAGGCTGAACACAGAAAGAGACCAGAATAGAGAGGCCACGGTAAAGACTTCGTGGTGGAGAGGCAGAATAAATGCAGGAGCTTACAACGCACAGATACCTTCTGATTAAAATGGGACATAGTTTAATCTAGCAAATCAAATGGAGGTTTGGATATTTTAAGAAGAAACAGGAGACAGATTAAGATGGTACTATGTCACTAGATGACACTGTTTATGGGGAAGGAAGGGAGGACTCTATAGACTCTCTTGATAATCTGCATCTAACCTGGGCTTTGCTGATTTATGTAACAGATTCTGTCTCTTGTGGAGCATGAAGTTTCAAAGCCAGGCAGCTTACACATCCGCCTTTAAGGTGAATTCCATCTCCCTGTGCCTGAGCCATTATCTGGGGTTAAGAAGGTCCCAGAGGCTGTGTGGCCTGCTTCAAGATGACTCATATGGGAGTGGAACACTGGATGTTGCCTGCCGGCAAGTTGTGGCCCATGGCAGAGTCTTGCCAGTCTGAACGTTTAGTTGAACTTCCAAAGACTACCTGGTAGATATTATCATCGGGATATAAGACTTATCTTCTTCTGTTTCTGTGAACACTAGTGGTAGAAATGAAATGTCATATTCTTTACTAACACATAATATAGCAGTAAACAAGAGCAAGATACAAGAATGGGAAATGAGAAGTTATGCATAAGGTAGACCTGATGGATTTTGACTTGAAAGTTTAATTGGCTCAATGGAGACTGCATACAGATTACAATCTAATTACAGTAGTAAGCTTGTTGTTTGATACCTTTTTCTGGTGATCCAAGTACTTTCTAACCCATGTAAGTTGCAATACTGACGTACCCTGAGAATTTGATCACCTTCCTCTAAGCCTTCCTTGGCTGCAGGGCTATCTTCTAGAACGCCAGCTACAAATATTCCAACATCATTTCCACCAGCCAGTCGCAGTCCCACACTATCTCCTTTTCTGAATTTTACCAATTTCATGCTGGGTCTGTTAAAACAGGTATTTCATTTGAAACAGTTAAGAAGAGCTTAAAACATTATAGCAAACACTACAGTGAAAACTACATTCAAAATTAAATAAAGAAACATCATTTCTAAAACTTCCCACATACCATTGATTTACTAAATAAAATTTAGTGTTAGAATTCAAACCAGACTTAATAACACTATTTTCTGATTAACAAAGTTTTGGAATATTCAAATTTAATATGCAAGTATTATTTTACATAACTAATTTATAAAATCACTTTGTAAAACAATGTTTCCTCAACTCTCAAACAGTCTTGGGAATACACGGTACATTCCCAATGGCTAAAAACATCTTCCATTTTTTCTACCCCAAATCACACAGCATTTCTATTAAATAACTGAAAAGTCAAAATTTTTAAAATAAAGGTAGATATTGAACTATAAATTGACTAATTTTCCTGACACGATGGAGTCAAAATAAGGCTCCAAGCATTGTGATTTCTACATGCAATAGATAGTGATTTTTTAAAAAAACTTTGCAGTTGGTGGACTCTTTCAGTAGTTGACAGTAGTTAACTTACTTGGCTGCCCCTCTGAGTTTTACAATGCAAATCATATAGTCATTCAGCCTTTCTAGATTAGCCCCACATCCAATCTCTGTCCCTTTCTAGTTCTCTGAATGGAAAAAAAATAATGCATACACACCCACCTCTAGCATCAGTGTAGTGTTGAAACCTTGTGACACTCCTCAAAACAAATACTAAAAGATGCCTTATAAGAATTGACCGGACAGAAACAGATTGTAATTAAAAATTACCCACAATATTTCCTTTCTAGGTATTCATAAGTACTCCCACATTCCTAGCCAAGAAAATACACTATTTTACCTATTCTGACAAGAAGGTAGAAAAAAATCCCTATAGCCTTTATTATGTAATAACCAAATTATTAGAAACTAACAGATAACAACAAAAAAACACAAGTCAAATAAATGAATGAATGTGCTGAGGAAGGAGAGATTTCTAGTCTCTTTAAGCCAACTAGAGATCACCTGAACTTTCAGAACTTACTATTTATTCACTTCTGATTGGGTGACCTGACCTGGAACTAACATCAGCCTGTCATAACAGTAAGAGCCTGAGAATCAGAAGAGGTCTCTCACTGGCTGGTGGCATCCTTGATCCCTCCATGAAACTATTTACCAGCTTTACTACAAATGGTCCAAGTCCCTTGGTTGTAGTGGTATCCTAGCCAGGTCAAAAGCATTCTCATAGATTCCTCTCCTAAACCCACTGTACTGAAAGCTCTTTAAATATTTCCTCGAAGTCCTTAAGACTCCAGGTCTAGTTGGGTGTGGTAGCTCAAGCCTATAATCCCAGCACTTTGGGAGACTGAGGCAGGAGGACTGCTTGAGCCTAGGAGTTTGTTACCAGCCCTGATCAACACAGCAAGATCCTGTCTCTACTAGAAAACAAAACAAAACAAAAAACAATTGGCTGGGTTTCCTGGCTGGTTGCCTGTAGTCCTAGCTACTCCAAAGGCTGAGGTGGGAGGATTCCTCGAGCCTAGGAGTTTGAGGCTATGGTGAACAATGATCACACCATTATACTCTAGCCTGGGTGACAGAGTGAGGCCCTCTTTAAAACAAAACAAAACAAAAACAAAAAGACTATAAGTCTTTGGAAATCCTCTTTTAACCCTGACCAATCTAATGTGCTTCAGAAAGTAAAAAAACTGAGCACAGTATCCACCCTTTAGTAAAACCTGGCTTCTGAAAACCACTGTTAGAAGACAACTTTTGGCCAGATCTCACCAACAGTGTCATGTGCCTTCGATGACTGACATTTCATACTTAGTCCTGCCTGCAATATGTTAACTACTTGCAATAGCAAAACAGACTAACTTCTGCATCAAATCCATTCATTGGCTTTAAATGAAAAACCAGACCTTTCCTGGCACAGCTACTAATCCTGCCCACATCCACAAATCCTCTTTGGTATTTGTTCTCCCAGGGAAGGAGGTCTCTGGAATTTTTCTTTCTTTCTTTTTTTTTTTTTTTTTGAGATGGAGTCTTGCTCTGTCACCCAGGCTGGAGTGCAGTGGCACGATCTTGGCTCACTGCCAGCTCCACCTCCTGGGTTCATGCCATTCTCCTACCTGAGCCTCCCGAGTAGCTGGGACTACAGGCGCATGCCGCCATCCTGGCTTTTTTTTTTTTTTGGTATTTTTAGTAGAGCTGGGGTTTCACCGTGTTAGCCAGGATGGTCTCAATCTCCTGACCTCGTGATCCACCCGCCCTGAAGTGCTAGGATTACAGGCGTGAGCCACCACGCCTGGAATCTTGTCATTACCGTTTCCTAAACCTTAAATACTAACGCAAATTTTCAAGCAATTCCCAAGAAAGGAAAAAGAAGGGGACTACCTATGCCTTCACAACTTATAAAAGGTTCAATTATCAGTTACCTAATATTAAAATTGTACAATTTTAAACTTGTAAAAGCCCCATCTCTTTCAGAAACTACTTCTATCTACCTAGCTGGGTCTACGACAACCACCCAATTTTCTTTAGCAATGAAAATACGAGAGTCAGGGGTCCAGATCCAACCCATTTGAGGAAATCTGCCAATTTTCAATTATTCACATAATGTCCCCTTTACCAGTGCCAATAAAAAACTAATTCGGGCTGGCCATGGCGGCTCACATCTGTAATCCCAGCACTTCGGGAGGCTGGTGGACTGCTTGAGCCCAGGAGTTTTAGACCAGTCTGGACAACATGGTGATACCTCATCTCTACTAAAAATACAAAAATTAGCTAGGTGTGGTGGTATGTGTCCTTTCGTCCCAGCTACTCAGGAGGCTGAGGTGGGAGGACTGTTTGAGCCCGAGAGGCAGAGGTTGCAGTGAGCCAAGATCGTCCCACAGCATTCCAGCCTGGGCGACAGAGCAAAACCCTGTTAAAAAAAAAAAACTAACCAAACAAACAAAAAACTAATTTGCTGATCATGATGGTTTGAAATTTGTTTACAAATTTACATCTCAATTCTACCAAGTATAAAAGGTAAAGTAACGAAAGGCGTTAAGATAGCAAAAACTAGCCGGGTGCGGTGGCTCACGCCTGTAATCCCAGCACTTTGGAAGGCTGAGGCGGGTGGATCACCTGACGTCGGGAGTTCAAGACCAGCCTGACCAACATGGAGAAACCCCGTCTCTACTAAAAACACAAAATTAGCCAGGCATGGTGGCACATGCCTGCAATCCCAGCTACTCGGGAGGCTGAGGCAGGAGAATCGCTTGAACCCGGGAGGCGGAGGTTGGGGCGAGCCGAGATTGCGCCACTGCACTCTAGCCTGGGCAAAAAGAGCGAAACTCCGTCTCAAAAAAAAAAAAAAAGATAGCAAAAACTTACTTTTGAGTTGCTAACTACCCTAGAACAGGTTCTCAAACAATCTCAACCATGATTTTGCCCCCAAGGAAACATCTGGCAATGTCCAGAGATAATTCTAATTGTCACAATTAGGGAACTGCTATTGGCATCTAGCGGCCAGGAATGTTGCTAAACATGCCACAATGCACAGGACAGCCCCTCACGATAAACGCTTACCTGGCCCAAAATGCCACTAGTGCTGAAATTGAGAAACACATTTTTTTTTTTTTTTAACGCTCCATTGGAAAGCTATGGAAATTCTGATGTCTGAACAGAAATTTTTTTTTCTAATTGCTAACTTAAAAACTAGGCAGGAGAGAGTGGTGAGAAAGAATGCATCCAAAAATTTCCTCTGTTGTCTAATTTCTAACTATCACGTATAAGTAGCAGAATGTTAAATAAAAAAACTAATCATAGTATTAGGTGGTATGTACTATTTTAAAAAATATATGCAATATGGTTTACAATTAAATTCCTACTCTAAATAATGCCTAATAATGAACAAAGAAAACAATACAACTTTAAAATTGTATTACCGAAGAATCCCATCTTCATGAGTTGAATTAGGTAGGACACCATCTGATGGACTGACAGGTAAATCCACATCTGGTTGCCCAACCTGGGCATACACAGGCTTTGGTTCTAAGAAAAAAAAAATTGGGTAGGACTCACTTTAGAAAAACATGGAATAATAATGCAAGCAACCAGGCAATATATAATTCGTAAGTTCAGAGAACCTGATGAGGAACATATCTACCACATGTATTAGAGTACATTTTATGGTAATAAATTCTGAAGTCTTTATAACAAGTAGGTATGTTACACATTCACCTGTGTTTTCCATAGTTCCAGCAATCAGAATTTGAAAAATCTATTCTTTAGGAACGAATAACAAAAATAGATGAGAAGAGAGAATTCCTACATTTCCCTGTTAAGACTACCCAAGTAGCTACCTTTCCTCATTATGCTAAAATTTGGTTTTCAATAACCATATTTCTGCCACTAAGCAAGCAGAGCAAGAAAGACGATTTGAGAAAAGGAAGCGAAAGACATCACAAACAAAATCTCCAGGCCTCCCAGGCAGCTGATCTTAGCACCCTGCTGATTCTTCTGTTCTGTCTTCACAGACAGCTTGAAAAGGGTTCTTGGGTCAGACACAGCGGCTTGCGCCTGTAATCCCACCACACTAGGAAGCCGAGGTGGGAGGACTGTTTGAGGCCAGGAGTTGGAGACCAACCTGAACAACAAAGCAAGATTCCATCTCTCCCAAAAAAACACCCCACAAAGAAACCAGAAAACCCAAAATAGCCAGGTGTGGTGGTGCACACCTGTAGTAGGGAGGATCAGGTGGAAAGACAGCTGGAGCCCAGGAATTTTGAGGTTACAGTGAGCTAATGACACCACTGCACTCCAGCTGGGTGACAGAGTGAGACTCTGTCTCAAAAAAAACAAAACAAAAACAAAAAACCATAAATAAATAACGGTATAATCAGTAAGATGTTTATGAAAACACTTTCAAAAAAGCAAAATAACTTTTTTTCTAACTTTTTGAAGCCAATCTCATATTTCTCTTTAAAGAGAGCAGTGTTGGAAAACAACTTTCTTAATTGCAAGAAGTTGTTAACGATGAACATTTTCCATCTAGAAAGTAAAGGATAACATTCATGAAAGGCTACTGATTTGTGCCAACCTGCTACCCATAAGGAAAATGCTGGAAGTCATATGCAGACAAATTCACACATGAGAACAACAATAATTGCATCTTTAAAATCTTCTGTAAATCCTAACAATTACTTTACTCTAATTGCAAACATTTCTTGAACTTAGTGTTTTGTTATGCTTACCTGGAAGAGAAGGTGTTTGTTTCTCATTTCTTTCAACTGTAACTTCTTCCACTGTTTTAGGTGTGTGATCATCAGCATTCTTTACAGGAGTTGAGACAGCCCCAGGCTTAGAAATTCTCTCTTCATCTCTACTCCGGAGACTATATGTCATTAAAATAAAAAATCAAGAGCATAAGAATGATTCTGGAAAGCATCTGTAAGAGAACAGTATAAGAAGAGGCAATGCAACTTCAAAAACAATGACAACCTGCTCTAACAGATACCAAAATATTACAAAAACCTAGTAATTAAAACTAGAATAGCATTACCACAGAAAAACCACATAGATTAATGTAATAAAATCAAAAATGAAGAAATACATCTATAATAGCAAAATTTATTATGAAAGTAGCATTCCAAAACTGTTGGAGAAGAAACACAACATTTAATAAATGGTGTTGGGACAACTGTCCACAAATGTAGAAAAATTAAATCCCTATGACAAAAATAAACTGATTTCAGATGAAATCAAGTCCTAAAAAAAGAGTTTAAACATTCACATAATCAATAGGAGTCTTTTAAAGTAAGACTCAATGAAGCCACAGTATATCAACAAAAGTGATTACATAAAGTACGTGCAAATAATTGGGAAAAATATATAATACTGGGCTGAACTAAATGAAATGGGAATTCTTTAGTTCAAACAGCTCAATGTTAACAATTTCACACAGTTTGACCAAATATAAATGCTGACTATGTACTGACCTAAGCAACATACATAAGAATTTGATACTTAAAAAAAGAAAAGACAGGTATGATGGCTTACGTCTGCAATTCCAGCACTTTAGGAGGCCAAGGCAAGAGGACTGCTTGAGCCCAGAAGTTTGAGACCAGCTGGGCAACATAGCAAGCTCCATACTCTAAAAAAAATTTAAAACTTAGCCAGGCACTGTGGCTTGCTCCTGCAGTCCTAGCTATTTAAGAGGCTGAGGTGGGAGAATTGCTTGAGCCAAGGAGTTGGAGGCTGAAGTGAGCTATAATAGAGCCACTACACTCCAGCCTAGGCAACAGAGCAAGACTCCGTCTCTTTGAAAAAGAAAAAGAGAACTATAAATCAATCAAGACAACTCAAGAGAGAAATGCGAAAATACAAAGAGGCTTTTCAGCAAAAAGGATGTACAAACACGTAATAAATATGCAAACACATTTAACCTCACTAGGAACTAGGGAAATACAAATTAATTAGAAACTGTATTATCGGCCAGGCGCAGTAGCTCACACCTGTATTCCCAGCACTTTGGGAGGCCGAGGCGGGCGGATCACGAGGTCAAGAGATCAAGACCATTCTGGTCAATAAGGTGAAACTCTGTCTCTACTAAAAATACAAAAATTAGCTGGGCATGGTGGCATGCGCCTGTACTCCCAGCTACTCGGGAGGCTGAGGCAGGATAATCTCTTGAACTCAGGAGACAGAGGTTGTAGTGAGCTGAGATCGTGCCACTGCACTCCAGCTTGGCAACAGAGCAAGACTCTGTCTCAAAAAAAAAAAAAAAAGAAAAGAAATCATATTATCATCCATGAGAACTTTCACATGATAACATCACTGGTAGGGAAAGATATGGAGAAACAGACATATTCACAAAATGATGGTAAAAGTTGATGACTATTTGAAGGCAAAATGGAAACTATCAAAACAAAAAATGTAACTAGGTCATACCTTGTAATTCCACTTCTATATTTATTCTAGAGAAATACTAACAAATGTACTCAAGAAAACATGTGTAAGAACATTCATTCTAGTATCAGTTTGTGGCAAGAAACAAAATAAAACTAAATATTCAATAATTTCCCCAGATAAACAGAAATCGTACAGTGTAAATTTAAAATAAAAGATTTAAAATAAAAGAAGCCAATAAATGCATCTTTAATAAAAAGATAAATCAAGATCTATAATTTTACAAAGTATCACGTATATACGGTTTTCCAGCTGCAATCTCCCAACCTTGGAAGAACAAAATAATTTGTTTAATTATCCTGGACCACAGAAAAATATAAAAAGCTCTCTAATTCACTTAAAAAAAACCTTTATTTCCAAACATATACAGCAATACAGACAATAGTATCATAAAATCCCATGTACTCATCTTCAACAATTATGAATACTCTGGTCATCAGCATTCCAATCTGAGGCTACCAGAACCTTTAACATCCAAATCTTGATGACAACAGTACAAAGAGAGAAAATAATATTTTTCATTATGAATGGAGGAAAAAATTCTAAATAAATAAAATACTAGCTAGGAGAATACAGTAGTATATTAGAAGACTATCATCAGGGTTATTTCAAGGGTGCAAGATTAGTTCAACATTAGGAATTTGTTGACACAATTCATTATTGTGCACAAATATTTACAGAAAAAAAGTGTTACTATCAAACAGGCATGAGAAAATCTGCAGTCATTCCTAAACAAAAAATGAAATAAGCAATATAATTATGAAAGAAACTATTTTCTACAACCAAGAGCAAACACCCTATCAAACAGTGAAATGCTGAATGTATTTACACTGTTTACACCAAAATCAGTGACAGGACAGTGATACCTGTGAACACTACTGTTAATTCACTCTGATTTTGAAGACCCAGGTAATATAATCATGAGCTAATGGTCCCAAAATATTGAAAAAAACAAAAAACAAACAAAAAAAACTTAATGAATATTAAAGACTACAAAACATTTTCTGAATTAAGATAATTTTAATTACATAAAAAAAAACCTTTTGTCAATATCAACGATTAGATGGAAATGAAAATGAAAAAATAACACCAGTAACAAGAGCATTAAATATTCCAAAACTTTAGACTGCGGGAAGTCTTCGCAAGTAAGATAGAAATTTGGAAGCCATAAAGGTATCTGACATAATAATAAAGTCACAGTAATATCTGACAAGATTAAAAATTTTTACTTGCATAGTAAAAGATATTATAAAGACTTACATTTGAAACACATCTATATCAGTAATCTGGTACCATCCATTAAAATTTTTAAACAACACAAACACACTCTTTGAAGACTTCAGAAATAAAATGCACCAGCACAGTACATGAAATCAAGTACGAAGGTGCTTACTGCCATGTTTTCGCAGGCAAACACCTAGAAACAAGATATCCATAATATGGAAAGTTTTTAATCAAAAGAATAAACTGGATGTTCACCTTGTATTGTTCAACTGAAATAATTTAGCTGAGTAATAATTCAAAACCTGATCTCTTAATTTTTAAAAGAAAAACCCAAACTCTATATATGATACCAAATGTCAGTATGAGTCTGGAGAATGGCTTAATTCAAGAAGAGTGAGAATTGGGGGTGAACTGGGGGTGAAGTGGAGTTGGTGGATTTGATCTATTTCACTTGTTCTAATAAGCATACATTGTTTGTAAAAGACTATTAAAATTAGGTACAATGAAAGAGAACGATACGTACAGACATGAAAATAACTCTAAAACGGCCGGGCGCGGTGGCTCACTCCTATAATCCCAGCACTCTAGGAGGCTGAGGCGGGCAAATCACAAGGTCAGGAGATCAAGACCATCCTGGCTATGGTGAAACCCCATGTCTACTAAAAATACAAAAAATTAGCTGGGTGTGGCGACATGCACCTGTAGTCCCAGCTGCTGGGGAGGCTGAGGCAGAAGAAGGGCATGAACCCAGGAGGCAGAGCTTGCAGTGAGCCGAGATCGCACCACTGCACTCCAGCCTGGGCGACAGACCGAGACTCTGTCTCAAAAAATAATAAATAAACAAATAAATAAAATAACTTCAAAATAAAATGCCAAGTAAGACACACAGATTACAGAATGCATACAGCAGGATACCATATAGCTATTTAAAAAGTTATCTCTATAATACAAACAGACATGTTTGCACATGCCCATGTGCAGACAAGCAACAGATATCAAACAAGCAACAGTGGCTCACCTTGGAGGGAAAAATAGCCAAAATAGTAGCCAAGAGGAATTTTAGAGTTATCTCTACTATTCAACTTTTACAAAAATTTACTTATGTATTATTTATAAAGATTTAAAAAATATATTTAAAATTATTTTTAAATAAAGCCTAACTTTAAACAAAAAATTTGGTTTTATTAACGCATATTATTAGTAGTCTCTTTTCAGGAAAAGGTTTCTTTCTATGTTGTCTTCCTGAAGGAGTAAAACTTAAGTGCTTTGCATAGTTTCTATTTTTGTATTCCTTTAACCATTCTGTGGAGGTATATTCTGCTTTTAACTTGGTATATTCTTAATGAGCTGCACTGAAGTAAAGCAATCTTTTGGGGGGAAAAAAAGCCAAGGTATTTTCTAACTTAAATAAGGATGAGCTACTTTTAAATTGTAAAAGATTGGCCAGTTACATATGCAAATGATGTTTAACAAGAAACATCACTCCTGTAATCCCAGCACTTTGGGAGGCCAAAGTGGGTGGATCACCTGAGGTCAGGAGTTCGAGACCAGCCTGGCCAACATGGTGAAACCCCCCTAATTAGTCGTGTGTGGTGGCACACACATGTAATCCCAGATACTTGGGAGGCTGAGGCACAGGAATCGCTTAAACCTGGGAGGCAGAGGTTGTAGTGAGCCGATATTGCGCCAATGCATTCCAACCTGGGCAAGACAGTGAGACTTTGTCTCAATAAATAAATGAATGAATCAATCAATCAATAAATTATAAAAGATAAAAATTTTTAGCTATTGCCTTGTGTAATAAAATACAATTAGCTAAGTATAAATCAACAAAATTAAGCTCTATCCCCAAATTGTGCTGTGCTCCTCAGATTAAAAGGGCAGTGCAAAATAGTAAATTATCCCTGCATTCTTTGCATTAAAAAATACAAATATCATACACACAAAATTATTTTTAAGAAGAGAAAAGTGAAAAAATGAGTTAAAAATGAGTATTTTTAAAAATAATGAGTTACTCACAAAATTTTAATAGTTCTACAGATTTCTATTGCTCTGTACAAAGCAGAATTTGTTCAGAAAAGGTAACAATTCCAATTAATTTTCTTCTTTCTTGTAACTGAGCAAAACATCTAAACATTAAAATGTGATTAACAGAATTACCATCTTGGTATTTTAACTTACAATATTTTAACTCAAATGCTCTCCTCAATGATAAACAATAGGTTGTCATTGGCTATACATGTAGAGCTCTTGCTCCATATATCACACAAAACTCCTGGGCGTATTTTTATCTTTGGCTAATTTGTAAACCCCATTGCTAATTACCTTTTTGTCCTGTGATATAATCATTATAACTTTAAATGCAATTAGCCTTCAAAAACATTCCACATAAATAGGACTCACACCACTCTATTCAAGTTTTCATACAATTAATATTTGAAATATTAGCTCTTTTTAGTGCATTTCCATTACCTACCAAAAGATGGAGGCATTATTCAATAATACATAAAGAACTAGAACAGTAGTAAGATAATTATAAAATGAGCTGCTTATATAATCAAAAATTTTCTAGAATCCATGTTAAATAAAATATGGTGAAATCAATTTATAAATTGTATTAACTCAATGTATCTAAAATATTTCATCTAAGTTATTAATGAGGTATTTTATATTTTTTGTATACTACGTTTTCCAAATCCAATGTGCATTTCACACTAACAATACATCTCGATTTGGACTGGCCACATTTCAAATGTTCAACAGCCACATGCGGCTAGTGGCTATGGTGTTGGACAACGCAGATCTAAAGTTACAGCACAAAATAAAATAATCAACTTTTCTAAACATAAAAATGTTCTATCACAAGCAAATGTGACTATGAAGTCAAGATACAATCTGAATTTACACATGAAATTAGTCAACAATCAGTGGCAATTACTGAAAGAAATGGGTGAGGTTGTGATAATGAATCACATTTTCCCCAAACCAAACCTTCCTCACATAATTCCTTTTTTTTTTTTTTTTTTTTTTTTGAGTCAGGTTTTCAGTGTTGCCCTGGCTGGAGTGCAGCGGTACAATCATACTTCGCTGCGGCCTCAGTCTCCCAGGCTCAAGCAGTCCTCCCACCTTAGCCTGCAAGAGCAGCTGGACCACAGGTACACGCCACCATACCCTGCTAACGTTTTCTGCTTTTTGCAGAGATGGGGTTTCGCTATGTTGCCCAGGCGAGTCTCGAACTTCTGGGTTCAAGTGATCCTCCCACTTCAGCTTCCAAAACTGCTGGGATTACAGGTGCAAGCCACCATGCCCAGCCCTTCCTCACATAACTCTATCCTAATGGCTCTCGATATTTAAGCTTAAAAACATGTCTGTGGTTTTGTTTTGTTTTGCTATTATGAGGAAAGCTTTCTATAAAAATTATGCGTTAGGAGTCAGACTCATGTTTATGTATTCTAGCTCCTGGTAGCCTAGAAGGAAACTTTGGGCATTTTAAGGTACCGCAAGACCCTCTTATGGGCACTTTTGCTTTTCTCCAGAAGCGTAAGACGGGTTTCTGGTTTTTTGTTTTTTTTTGTATTAACTTGCACGTATTAATCTAAAGGTAATGACCTTGTTATCTAGAGGCTATGAGCTAGTTGAAAGCTCTAGACAAGATAGCTGACAGACAAAGATAGACTGGAAAGGAGTCTCTGAGAGAGATTTCATAGCTCCCATGAATGGACTCACTGTAAGCAGGGCCTTCTTTAGGTCTTACTCAATCAAATATGTGACCAGGGTAGCCGATTAATACACACTCAATTAGATTAGCAAGGAGTAACATGATGTTTCAAGTAAAAAACTTCGGTTGTGAAATTGCAGCTGTTTGGAGCCGTTTAGTATAGGCAGAGGGCAGGCAGCATGGTCAGTACAGGGTCCTGGGGAGACACTGTAGGAGAGAAGGTGCATCCCCTCAGCATGCTCCTGCAGTACCCAGCATCCTAAAGTACTCAGTGGCCAGCAGCCTGCTCCAGACTCTTTCAAACGGTTCTGTCGTGTGAAGTCTCCCATGAGATACCTCTCCAGCACATGGGAGTACAAATACCATGCAAGTTCGTCTGGTGACATACCACAGCAAATTCTCGGCCACTCAGTGAGCCACAGTTGTTCTCCTTCCAAGAAGGCCAGATCTCAGCCCTGAGGATGGGTGGGTGCTGGGAGCCTCTTCCTTTGGCACTCTATCTCAGCACCAAGGAGAGTAGCTGCTCCTTCTATCTGTGGTTCTTTTTTGTTTTGTTTTTGAGACGGAGTCACGCTCTGTCCCCCAGGCCGGGGTGCAGTGATGCAATCTCGGCTCACTGCAACCTCTGCCTCCTGGGTTCAAGTGATTCTCCGGTCTCAGCCTCCTGAGTAGCTGGGATTACAGGTGCATGCGGCCATGCCCAGCTAATTTTTTGTATTTTAGTAGAGGCAGGGTTTCACCGTGTTGCCCAGGCTGGTCTTGAACTCCTGACTTCAGGCAACTGGCCTGCCTCAGCCTCCCAAAGTGTTGGGATTACAGGTGTTGAGCCACCGTGCCCAGCCCTATCTGTGGTTCTTAATCTTCAGAGCTCTCTTTAGCTCTTACCAGTTAACCCCTCATTACCCCCATTGTGTTTAATTTCTTTACATTCAACTTTCTCTGTTCATGAACACTGTGCTTTCTGTCTCCTGTTTTAAGATATGCCTGGTCGCCATTTCATAGCATTTTCCCTTTTACTTCTAGCTCTATGAACACCTTTCCAATAAACTTGATGTGCTTTATTTAAAAAATAACCTTAATACAGGAAACAAACGGAGGGCTGAACATTCACTCTAGTAGAATATCCTTTTATAAAGCCAACTCCCCATTACAAATTAAAGACTTATACTACAAAAACGGATTTATACATACTTTTTACAAGTTCACTAATTGCCTAAGGTAGGCAAGAACACCACAGTTTAGGTGAACACAAAAGCTAGCTACTAATCCCTTTAAAAGGTATTGGATTATCTCAGCCACAATTAACAATAAAAATATGCTAAGAATTTAAGTTAACCGTATTCCAAAGTTTTTTCCACTGACAGGAAAATTTCAACCTGGAAGGCTCTATTGCGTATGATAGAAAAGTGAAGGCACACTCCAGTTTCATACTTAGAATGTTGCAATCACTGCTAATCCTCTAATTTTATCTGGAAACAAATATATACACATTGAAGTTCCTCCTTCACAGCAATTAAAAACTTGTCTCTCTCTGCACTGGTGCCCAAAGAATTCTGGGGATGAGAACGCAAGAGATACAGGGCTGGTACTTGGGAACAAATGGTAAAAAAGTCGCCCAGGAAGCATGCTGAGAAGGCAGGAGAATAATTCCCTTAATTCCACTTTGGCATTTTGCAAGCTAATTTCTCACAATGTAAATCTGTCCTTTACATGTCATCTGCTTTCTAAAACATACATGTGTTCATGAGCATGCTTCTGAAAAAATCTGAGTCTATTTCATTGTGATATGGTTCTTAGGCAATAATTGAGATGTATGTGTTTGTGGAGCTTATTCTACTGTACAAGTGCTTCTCATCTTATATATTCATGTATTAATCTAGTCCATCTGCATTAGAAAACAGATCTGCTGTTCAAAAGTAATTTTCATGGATATGGACAACTTTAGTAAGAAACAACTGAGGAAAGCCCAAGAGGACTTTTTTCTCACTTAAAGAATTGTGTTGTTACACCTTCGCTGGTGGTATAACAATTATTCTGTACTTTGACTAATACTTATTAGTAAAATAGCACTTTGTGCAGTTTATTTGGTAGATTTTATACTGGGAAACCAATGTTACAAATCTTATTAGGATTCTCTCAAAGAAACAGAAAATTATCTCACATTTTAAAAATCTGCAAATAAGATTTTTTTGTACATTTACTATTTTTATACATATAGACAAGTGGAGCAGTCTGTTTTGAAATTTGCCATTTTTAAATATTGTACTTGTAGAAGAAAACAAGTCTCAGCTGATGGAGTAAATGAAATTTATACTTTTACTTTTTACTTCTATATTACTTATTTTTATTTTTGAGACAGGGCCTTGTTCCTTTGCCTGGGCTAGAGTTCAGTGGCATGATCATGGCACATTGCAGCCTCAACCTCTTGGGCTCAAGCAGGCGATCCTCCCAGCTCAGCCTCCTGAGTACCTGGGATCACAAATGTGCACCACCACACCCGGCTAAATATATATTTTTTTTCAGACGGAGTCTCGCTTTGTTGCCCAGGCTGGAGTGTAGTGGTGTGATCTCGGCTCACTGCCACCTCTGGTTCAAGTGATTCTCCTGCCTCAGCCTTCCAAGTAGCTGGGATTATAGGCACACTCCACCACGCCTAGCTAATTTTGGTATTTTTAGTAGCAACTGGGTTTCACCATGTTGGCCAGGCTGATCTTGAACTCCCGACCTCAAGTGGCCTCCCAAAGTGCTGGAATTACAGGTGTGAGCTGTCGTGCCTGGCCTACTTTCACTTTTTAAACAGGGGATATATGGTAAATACTGAAGCCTGACTTTCTGCTCTTTGATCCATGATCTCCTCTTAAGGGTTAAAATCTAACAGCAATCACTGAATACCCCAGGACTACACTTGGGTTTCTGTTAACTAGAGAAACTTCATCAACTAAAATCTTCCCTCTTCTGGCCCTTCACAAAAGCACACTGAAATAAAACCTCACAGTGGAATTTCAATGAAGTAACCTAAAATCCCCACAAACTGAAAATAACAGTTGGTTCACAAAAGTTCAGGATGTCATTGATATTCCACTCACTTTGACATGTTAGATAAAACATATTAGCAAAAAAGCATATAATAATATTTCAAGTAATAACATTAAAAAAACTTCCATGTTCTAACCAACAAATTTTTTAAAACAGAAAAATTTCACTTCTTGGATCTCCAAATCACCTTCTCCCTTGCTCTTACGATGTAGCCACATGGGCTATACTGCTGCCCTTCCAACAGGTCCAGTTTCCATCTCAGGAGCAGTACATGCTTTGTCTTATTCCAGAATGACCTTCACCTGCCAGGGTCTTTCTTACCCAGCTCAAAATGATGTGACCTCAGAGAAGCCTTCTTCCCCGAGCCTGTTATCTAATATTGTCCCCTCCTGCTTCACTATCACACTACCCTGATTCTCTTTACAGCATTTAATCACTAATGAAAATTTACTTTTTCATATTTTCAAATTTATGTATTTGCTTTAGTCATTTGGATATAAGCTCTATATCCAAATTATGGCAGGGATCTCACCTAAGATTGCTCAGGATATGGCCGGGTGCAGTGGCTCACGCCTGTAATCCCAGCACTTTGGGAGGCTGAGGCAGAAGGATCACGAGGTCAGGAGATCAAGACTATCCTGGCTAACACGGTGAAACCCCGTCTCTACTAAAAAACACAAAAAATTAGCCAGGTGTGGTGGCGGGTGCCTGTAGTCCCAGCTACTCAGGAGGCTGAGGCAGGAGAATGGTGTGAACCTGGAAAGTGCAGCTTGCAGTGAGCCAAGATCATGCCACTGCACTCCAGCCTGGGTGACAGAGCGAGACTCCGTCTCAAAAAAAAAAAAAAAAAATATTGCTCAGGATATGTATCGCCATACACTGGTAACATAAATGTGGTATCAGTAAGTATTTGACAAAAGATGAATGAGCAGGATAACATCCACATTACTGGTAAAACCATTCAACCTTCACTACAGAAGGAACATTCACTGTGGTGCCTATTGATCACTCAGAACCAACGGTCATGGTGTAAGGTACAGGAGTCATGGGAAAGAAGTCATTGATTCGTTGATTAACCATTGAGATACTTAATGAATCGTATCTTTCTAACTGGCACCCTTTCTATCTTTCTCAGATTAAAGGGAAACAGAAATAAAAAAACAAAAACAAGGGACCTCATGGTGTGCCTAAAAAAGAACACGCAGTAGTACCAACACCACGTTCACTACCAACAATATATGTAATTCTTGTTTAGAATAAAGCACTTATCAAATTGGATTTATGAAATCTATTTTATTTAGACAAAATACTAACACCAGTGATCAGTAAATAAAATCTGAAACTCACCAATATACCCAAGGAATATAAATAATTCTATCATAAAGACATATGCACACAAATGTTCACTGCAGCACTATACACAATAGGAAAGACATGGAATTAACGTATATGCCCACCAATGACAGAGTGGGTAAAGAAAATGTGGTATATACACACCATGGAATATTATGCAGCCATAAAAAGAACAACATCATGTCTTTTGCCAGAACACGGGTGGCGCTGGAGGCCATTACCCTTAGTAAACTAACGCAGGAACAGAAAACCAAACACAGCACATTCTCACTTATAAGTGAGAGCTAAATGGTAAGAACTTATGAATACAGAGAAGGAAAACAATAGACACTGGGGTCTACTTGAGGGGGTAGGGTGGGAGGAGGGAGAACAACAGAAAACTATTGGATATTGGGTTTAATATCTGGGTGATGAAATAGTATGTACCAAACACGATGACACATGTATACCTATGTAACAAACCTGCATATGTACCCCTAAACCTAACGGTCAAAAAAATAAATAAAAAAATAAAAATAAAAAAAGAAACTCACTAGTCAGAAGATGGTTACCTCTCCGCATTTGAAATAGAAAAAAGAAATGCTCATCAATATGAGGATGTTTCAACAATAATTTTTAGCCTGTTGGCAAAGTTGCACAGGTTAAGCATCCCCTGCCTGAAATGCTTGGGACCAGAACTGTTTTGGATTTCGGATTTTGGAATACGTGCATCATACTGGTTACCCATTGAACAGCCCTAATCTGAAAATGCAAAACCTGAAATGCATTTCCCTTGAGTGTCATATTGGCACTCAAGTTTTGCATTTTGGATTTTGCACTTTCAGATTACCTATGCTCAACCTGTATGTAAGTTTCAGAGAAAATTAAGCAATATGTGACAGAAACTATGTACAGTAAGATGAAATAATATTTATAGTTCTCAAATGTTGAAGAAAACAATTATGGAAGGTAGAGGAAAAGGTGTGTAAATAAAAAACTAGATCTTTAATTTAAAAGCTAAGACCACATAAGGATATTTTAGTCAACAATGGACCCCACAGACAATGGTGGTCCCTCAAAATTAAAATATTGTAGTTTTACTGTCCTTTCCTATATTTAAGATACACAAAAGCTAACTGCTGTTTCAACTGCCTACAGTATTCGGTACAGTATCATGCTGTACAAGTTTGTAGCCTAGGAGCAATAGGCTATACCATATAGCCTAGGCGTGCGGCAGGCTCCACCACCTAGGTTTGTGTAAGTACTCTATGATGTTCACACAAGGACGCATTTCTCAGAAGGTATCCCCATCAAGTGACACACGACTGCACATTATATGCTCTACCTGCATGTATATTTGGACTTACTCAGCACTCTTAGAAAACTCCTAATACAGAGTGGACTGTATAGATAAGAGCTCTTGATTCCAAATATATGACCTTAACTTGGCCAAATGTGAATTTAGGCTAAAAATTTCTGATTCAAAATATTCAATTTTACTGTCATGTATTTGCTGTATTATAAGCTGTATCAATGCTGACACACCTTTTACTTTAGAATTTAGTAGATGCATTTCTCAGGAGGAACAATGAATGAAGAGATTAAATAACTGTTACAAAGATTCAATCTTCTGAAAATATTGCTTTTAAGCTTCTCAGAAGTAACCATTTTCATAAAATGGATTTGCTAAATATAAACTGGACTGTTTTTCTATTTGTGAAAACACATTCCCCAAACACTTGAGAACACAGTTTAGGCCTTAGATGAACTCTGTTGGTTTCAGGGAATTAGTGTAACAAAATGTCAATGGGTAGAATGCAAAATGTCAGTCTTAACAATCCAAATTTCCCACATTTCAATTTTATCCTGTTAGTCTGAACTTTTACTGTAACAGAATTTTTTCAATATTGTACCTGCTTATGACTAATCACGCTCACTTTTATAAAACTTTATAGGGTAGAACAAAAAAGGTAAACACCTGTTGTCCCGCTAGAGGGAAACATAAAATGGGTCTGTTAAAATAGCTGTAAATATGAAGAAGAACAAAATCTAACCAAGCAGTGGCTCAGATCATACCCTGCAAATCAAAACCCTCTAGTTATGCAGGGACTACAGAAAGATCAGTGAAGTATCTTTTCAATGATACCCACTCAGTAATCAGCAAGAAGCAAAGTGTCACCATCCACTGTGAGCTCTCTCAGTATTCCCAGCTCCTACAGTGCAAGTCTTGGCCCACCCTGGGCTCCGCAACAATACTAAGTAAAACACAAAACAAAGCAAACAAGCCCAGCAACAAGCATTAAGATATAAGAAAACCACTGTAATTATTTTTCCTATGTATATATATTTTTTGAATTTAAAAACAAAACAGAACTATTTTAACATTCCAGACAAAGCATTTGGAAACTTTTTCTGTAACTGACTCCCTTGGCCACATAGTCTCTCTTTATAACTTCTCGATTATACCACTGTGGAATGGGTTTCCAATAAAACTTTACAAAACTAGGAGGCTGGATTTAGCCCACATGGTGCAGTCTGCCAACTCCAGTTCTAGACAACAGTGATGATACTTTGTTCATCTAATTATAATGAAGAACAAGCTTGTGTGTTTTTCTCAGAATTCTCTCCATATGTTTGCTCTCTAAGAAAAGAGTATCACACAGAGGAACATAAGTAGGTCATGACAACAATGGAACTCTGGTAGATTTTAGTTTCCTGAAGATTAAGTAGTAATTAAGCTACGAAATTTCCAGTAAGGTCAAAGATTTCGGTCAAAGGGCCAACAGTTTTAATCCTGGCCCCAATCCCACGTCAACAACATAACCCTGGACTTTATCGCAACCTCTCAATTTTAGTTTGCTTAACTATAGAATGAGGAAATCTCAGAAATGGTTAAATACAAGAAGATAAGAAAGCACATTTGGAAATTCTAACTTATGATAGATACTATTATTACTACTATGAATCATCATAATAGTTACAGTAGCGAACACATGTGCCAGGTATTGTAATAACTAATTTCTCTCCATTCTGTAATGTATGACCTGCCTGCTTCACTGCATATGGGGGTGCTGAAACACAGAGGTTTCAAGGTTATGCAAGTAACCAATGGCAGGCTGGGACATGAACCCAGGAAGTCTGGCTCCAAGGCCCTAAGAAATCACTATATTCTATCGCTTCTCACAACATGAAGATGAAGAGGTTTATTATTCTCAGCAGATAATCGCACATCCTAAAAATATACAAAAGTATTCTGAAATCTAGGAAGAGAATAGGGCAGGGCTGATGTTTGCCAAAACGGACTTCCTTTTACACTCAAGTGAAACCTTTCTCACAGAGACCAAGTCATTTCTTAAATTAATTCTTTAAAGATAATTTACAAACAATTTGTAAAACAAAAAGACACTTATACAGCCAAAATTAAATAACAAAAACAAAAGACTATATATGGAAGTCCCTTAGGGTTTTTTTACACTAGCATTTTACTCTTATAATGTATCTAAGTTGTTTCTTAAGATGCAGGGCATGCTCTAAATTAAAACTCCAGTTACAGGATTTGAAGATTAAACTTTGGGGTGGAAATGAAACCTTTAAGTAACTGGTATTTATATCTTGTCTGTACGCAGATTACTAAATTTTCAGGAATTAAATCCTCACCACAAAAAATCTGACAAGAACCTGAAGAGTTTTTTCCTTCTGTAGTTGAAGTTACCTTTTCTTTTAAATACTACACTTTCTAACCAGTAGTCCCCACATCTAGCAGTGCACAGAAAGATACTAAGGGAGGAGACCACCCCTCGTATCGTCTTATGCCCAATTTCTGCCTCCAAAGAAAGAAGTAAAAACTAAAAGGCAGAAATGAAATCCACAGGCAGACAGCCCGGGGCTGCACCCTGGGCCTGCTAGTTAAAGATCGACCCCCGACCTAATCGGTTCTGTTATCTATAGATTACAGACATTGTATAGACATGCACTGTGAACATCCCTATCCTGTTTTGTTCCGATCTAATTACCGGTGCATGAAGCCCCCAGTCACGTACCCGCTGCTTGCTCAATCAATCACGACCCTCTCACATGCACCCCCTTGTGAGCCCTAAAAAGGGTCAGGAATTGCTCACTCAGGGGGCTCGGCTCTTGAGACAGGAGTCTTGCCAATGACTCCGGCCAAATACACCCCTTCCTTATTTAACTTGCTGTCTGAGGAGCTCTGTTTGCAGCTGGTCCTGCTACATTTCTTGGTTCCCTGATCGGGAAGTGAGGTGAATGGCGGATGGAGGCAGCTCCTTTGGTGGCTTAAGTCTGCCCTGTGGAACACCCCTGTGGGGGACTCTGACCAGCCCGAGCGACGCAGATCCTGAGAGTGCTCCTGGGTAGGCATTTGCCCCCGTGGGACGCCTATGGCAGGCCCCGTGGAGGATCAACACAGTGGCTGAACACGGGGAAGGAACTGGTACTTGGGAGTCCGGATATCTGAAACTTGTTAAGACTCGTCTTGAGAACTTGCCCACTCTGTGTGAGTGGAAGCGTGGCCTGATCACCCACAGCATGCCTTTATCGGCACTTTGGTTTGGTTTTGGTTTTGACTTGGTTTGAACTGCTTGACAGGACCGGTCTTGGGAACTTGTCCACTCCATTTGAGTGGAAGCGTGGCCTGATCACCCACGGTGTGCCTGTACCGCGGTGCACTTTGGTTTTTGTTTTTGACTTGGATTGCTTGATACTTTGGTTTTGACCTGGCTTCGATTTCTTGATACTCTGATTTTGGTTTTGATTCTGATTTGGCGTAAACTGTAAAAGTGTGTGTGTCCTTTTTACCCGTTCTTTGTTTTGTGGTGTGCGTGTGGTGTTTTCTCTCAAGGAAACACGGGTCAGGCACAAAGTAAGCCCACCCCACTAGGAACTATGTCGAAAAATTTCAAAAAGGGATTTAAGGGAGACTATGGAGTCACCATGACACCAGGAAAACTTAGAACTTTGTGTGAGATAGCCTGGCCAGCATTAGAGGTGGGTTGGCTATCAGAAGGAAGCTTGGACAACAGGTCCCTTGTCTCAAAGGTACGGCACAGGGTAATCTGTAAGTCAGGGTACCCAGATCAGTTCCCATATACAGATTCCTGGTTACAGCTAGTTTTGGACCCCCCACAGTGGTTAAGAGGACAGGCAGCAGCAGTACTAGTAGCAAAGAGACAGTTAAGGAAAGTCCTCGCTCCACCCGCCGAGGGAAGTTGGCACCAAAAGTCCTGTCCGACACAACACCAGAAGAATCATGGCAGGAATTGGTACCAGCAATACCCCCTCCTTATCGGGAGGAAGGGCTCTCCACCCCTGAACCCACAGCACCTCCACCTCCACCAGATGACCACACCCCTAGACCACCCAAACAAGAGAGGAAGTGAAGCCGCGGAAGAAATTCCTCCCTTGGCAGCTCGCTTATGGCCCAAGACTGGAATCCAAATGCCCCTGAGAGAGCAGCAATATACTGGGGTGGATGAGGACAGACACATGGTGGAAAGGCGTGCCTTTGTGTATCAACCTTTCACCTCTGCTGATCTCACTTGGAAAAATAATACTCCATCTTACACTGAAAGGCCTCAAGCTTTAATTGACTTGCTCCAAACTATTACACAGACTCATAATCACTTGGACTGATTGCCACCAGCTGCTCATGTACCTCTTTAATACAGATGAAAGGCGAAGGGTGCTCCAGGTGGTAACTAAGTGGCTAGAGAAGCGTGTCCCAGTCGATTACCAAAACCCCCAAGAATATATAAGAATTCAACTGCCAGGAACAGACCCCCCAGTAGGGCCTGAATGAGGGACCAGACATGAAGAGGTTAAGACGGTACCGTGAGGCATTAATAGAAGGTCTAAAGAAAGGGGCTCAAAAGGCTACAAATATAAATAAGGTCTCTGAGGTCATCCAAGGAAAAGAGGAGAGTCCAGCGCAATTCTATGAAAGACTGTGAGGCTTACTGTATGTACACTCCTTTTGATCCAGATAGCCCTGAAAATCGGTGCATGATTAACATGGCCTTAGTTAGTCAAAGCGCGGAAGATATCAGGAAAAATTGCAGAAACAGTTTGGGTTTGTGGGTATGAATACCTCACAGTTCCTGGAAACAGCCAATCAAGTGTTTGTGAATAGAGATGCAACAAGCTGCAGAGAAAGCCGTAAGGAAGGCGAACGCCAGGCTAGGCGAGACGCCGACTTACTGGTCGCGGCCATTAAGGAAATTCCCCCGAAAAGAGAGGGAAAGGGGGGTTCAGGGGAGAATATCCAGTCTAATCGCCCACGCTTGCAACGTAACCAATGCGCCTGTTGTAAGGAAACAGGACACTGGAAAGATAAATGTCCCCAACTGAAGGAAAAGCAAGGTGGTTGGGAACAAAAGACCTCAGATGAAGACGAGGGAGCTTTGCTCAATCTGGCTGAAGGGCTACTGGACTGAAAGGGACCGCGCTCAAGTGCCCCCAAGGAGCCCACGGTCAGGATTACAACTAGGGGCAAGGACATCAAGTTTTTGGTTGATACTGGTGCTGAACATTCAGTAGTGACCACCCCAGTCGCCCCCTTATCCAAGAAAACCATTGATATCATTGGAGCAACAGGAGTTTCCACTAAGCAGGCTTTCTGTCTACCACTGACCTGCTCGGTGGGGGGACATGAGACAGTTCACCAGTTCTTGTATATGCCTGGCTGTCCCTTGCCCTTGCTGGGAAGCGACTTGCTTAGCAAGCTGAGAGCTACCATCTCCTCTACAGAACAAGGCTCTTTACAGCTACAGTTACGGGGAACAGGAGTTATCATGGCCCTTACGGTCCCCCGGGAAGAAGAATGGAGACTTCTTCTAACAGAGCCAGGCCAAGAGATAAAACCAGCTCTAGCTAAGTGATGGCCCCGAGTATGGGCAGAGGATAACCCTCCGGGACTGGCGGTCAACCAAGCCCCCGTACTCACAGAAGTTAAGCTTGGGGCCCAACCAATTAGACAAAAGCGGTATCTGGTTCCCAGAGAAGCTCTCAAAGGAATCCAGGTTCATCTCAGGCGCTTGAAAGCCTATGGAATTAGTTCTTTGCCAGTCTCCATGGAACACCCCCCTCCTGCCTGTCCCTAAGCCGGGGACCAAGGACTACCGATCAGTACAGGACTTGCGCTCGGTCAACCAAGCTACAGTGACTCTGCACCCAACAGTTCCTGACCCTTACACATTGTTAGGGCTGCTACCAGCTGAGGACAGCTGGTTTACCTGTCTGGACTTAAAAGATGCCTTCTTTAGCATCAGAATAGCTCCTGAGAGCCAGAAGCTTTTTGCCTTTCAGTGGGAAGATCGGGAGTCAGGTGTCACTACTCAGTACACTTGGGACCCGGCTTCCCCAAGGGTTCAAGAACTCCCCTACTATCTTCGGGGAGGCCCTGGCTCCGAGATCTGCAAAAGTTTCCTGCTGAAGACCTAGGCTGCGTCTTGCTCCTGTACATGGACGACCTTCTGCTGGGACACTCCACGGCAGTCAGGTGTGCGAAAGGAACTGATGCCCTGCTTCGGCACCTAGAGGACTGTGGGTATAAGGTGTCCAAGAAGAAAGCTCAGATCTGCAGACAGCAGGTACGCTACCTGGGATTCACTATTTGGAAAGGGGAGCGCAGCCTGGGGTCAGAAAGAAAGCAGGTCATCTGCAGCCTACCAGAACCTAAAACCAGAAGGCAAGTAAGGGAATTCCTAGGCGCTGTGGGGTTTTGCAGATTATGGATTCCAAACTTTGCAGTACTAGCCAAATCTTTGCACGGGGTTACAAAGGGGGATGACCAGGAGCCTTTTGAATGGGGGCATCTACAACAGTAAGCCTTTTGTAAGTTAAAGGAAAAACTTACGTTGGCTCCAGCCCTAGGACTACCAGATTTGACAAAGCCCTTTACACTGTATGTGTCAGAAAGAGAAAAAACGGCAGCTGGAGTTTTAACCCTGGCCAAGGCCAGTGGCCTGTCTCTCAAAACAACTAGATGGGGTTTCCAAAGGCTGGCCACCATGTCTAAGGGTCCTGGCAGCAATAGCCCTGTTAGCACAAGAAGCAGATAAACCCTTGGGCAAAATCTGAATATAAAGGGCCCCCATGCTGTGGTCACTTTGATGAATACCAAAGGACATCATTGGCTAACAAATGCTAGATTAACCAAGTGCCAAAGCTTGCTGTGTGAAAATCCCCACATAACTACTGAAGTCTGTAACTCCCTAAACCTCGCCACCCTGTTCCCGGGTTCAGAGAGCCCGGTCGAGCGATATCTGTGTAGAGGTGTTGGACTGAGCATATTCTAGCAGACCTGACGTTCAGGACCAGCCATGGGCATCAGTAGACTGGGAGTTATATGTGGACGGGAGCAACTTCGTTAATCCACAAGGAGAAAGACGTGCAGGATATGCGGGGGTAAGTTTGGATGCTGTCACTGAAGCCAAACCGTTGCCACAGAGCATTGCAGCCCAGATGGCTGAGCTCAATGATTTAACTCGGGCTCTAGAACTCAGTGAAGGTAAGACTGTAAACATCTACACTGACTCTCAATATGCCTTTCTAACCCTCCAAGTGCATGGAGCATTATATAAGGAAAAGGGTCTGTTAAACTCTGGGGGAAAGAACATAAAATATCAACAAGAAATTCTACAATTATTAGAGGCAGTGTGGAAACCTCAGAGGGTGGCAGTCACGCACTGCAGGGGACACCAGCGAGCCTCCACCTCAGTGGCCTTAGGAAACTCTCGAGCTGATTCAGAAGCTGGAAAAGCAGCATCTACCCCTTACCGGGCATTGGTAGTAGCCCCCTTAACTCCCTCAAACACCTGACCTGGTACGTACCCATTCTAAGGAAGAAAAAGACTTCTTCCATGCAGAAGGGGGGCAAGTAATAAAAGAAGGACGGATCAGACTGCTAGATGGGAGGGTAGCTGTGCCGCAGTTGCTGGGAGCCACAGTCGTATTGACGGTGCACAAAACCATTCATCTAGGTCAAAACACTCTTAGGCCGGTACTTCTACGTCTCACACTTGCCAGTTCTTGCCAAAGCAGCAGCACAACGGTGCGTTACTTGCCGACAGCACAATGCAAGGCAAGGCCCTACTGCTCCACCCAGCATACAAGCTTATGGAGTGGCTCCTTTGGAGGATCTTCAGGTGGATTTCACAGAAATGCTGAAACGTGGAGGTAACAAGTATTTGCTGGTTCTTGTGTGTACTTACTCTGGGTGGGTGGAGGCTTATCCAATATGAACTGAAAAGGCCTACGAGATAACCTGTGTGCTTCTCTGAGATCTTATTCCCAGGTTTGGACTGCCCTTACAAATCGACTCAGATAATGGGCCGGTGTTTATGGCTGACTTGGTACAGAAGACAGCAAAGGCATTAGGAATCACTTGAAAGCTACATGCCACCTACCGACCTGAGAGTTCCGGAAAGGTGGAGCAAATGAATCTGACTGTCAAAAATAGTTTAGGGAAAGTATGTCAGGAAACAGGATTAAAGTGGATACAGGCCCTTCCTATGGTATTGTTTAAAATTAGATGCATTCCTTCTAAGAAAACAGGATACTCCCCTTATGAAATACTGTATCATAGGCCTCCTCCTATACTACGGGGGCTTCCAGACACTCCCTGAGAGTTAGGTGACATTGAATTACAGCGACAGCTACAGGCTTTAGGAAAAATTACACAAACAATCTCAACTTGGGTAAATGAGAAGTTTCCCATCAGCTTATTCTCCCCAGTTCGCCCTTTCTCTCCAGGTGATGGCGTGTGGATCAAGGACTGGAACATAGCCCCTTTGCAGCCACAATGGAAAGGACCACAGACTGTCATCCTGACCACCCCCATGGCTGTAAAGGTAGAAAGAATCCCAGCCTGGATCCACCACAGCCATGTGAAACCTGCAGCCGAGGAAACCTGGGAGGCAAAACCGAGCCTGGGCAACCCCTGCAAAGTGACCTTGAGGAGGACGACAAGCCCTGTTCCAGTCACATCTGGAAGCTGACTGGTCTACACACAGCCGAAGCATGAGGAGAATCATCATGGGACTCATTTTCCTTATAACGTGGACTTGTATAGTAAAAGCTTCCACCGATTTTCCCTGCATGGAAGACTGCTCTCAGGGTATACATCAGGTTACCGAGGTAGGGCAACAAGTTAAAACAATCTTTCTGTTCTATAGTTACTATGAATGCCTAGGAACTTTAAAAGGAACATGTTTATATAATGACACTCAGGACGAGGTATGTAGCCCAGGAAACGACCGACCAGATGTGTGTTATGACCCCTCTGAGCCTCCCATGTCCACAGTTTTTGAAATAAGATTAAGGACTGAAGACTGGTGGGGACTCATGAATGATACAAGTAAAGTAGTAGCCAGAACAGAAGAAAAAGGGGGCCCAAACGCATAATCTTGAAATATGATGCCTGTGCCATCATTAACAGCAGTAAGTTAGGAAGGGGATGTGGCTCTTTCAGTTGGGAAAAAGGCTATATGACTGAAAATAAGTACATTTGTAATGAATTAGGACTGTGTGGAAATGAATGTGGATACTGGTCTTGTGTCATTTGAGCCACTTGGATAAAAAATGAAAAGGATCTAGTCCACCTTCAGAATGGAAAAAATGGCCCTTCCTGCACTAAGGGACAATGTAACCACTTAGAGCTAGTAATAACCAATCCCCTTGATCCTCACTGGAAAAAAGGGGAGCGTGTGACCTTAGGAATCAATGGGGCCGGACTGGATCCTTGAGTAAATATCTTGGTTCGAGGAGAAGTTTACAAACGCTCTCCTGGGCCAGTGTTTCAAACTTTCTATGATGAACCAAATGTACCAGTACCAGAAATTCCAGGAAAAACAAGAAATTTGTTTTTGAAATTTGCTGAGCATGTAGCCCAGTCTCTCAGTGTCACTTCATGTTATGTATGTGGAGGAACTGTAATGGGAGATCAATGGCCATGGAAAGCCCGAGAATTAGTACCTACAGACCCAGTTCCTGATGAATTCCTGACTCAAAAGAATCAGCCCGATAACTTCTGGGTCCTAAAAGCCTCAATTATTGGACAACATTGCATAGCTCGTGAAGGAAAAGAATTCACTCACCCCGTAGGACGACTCGGTTGTCTGGGACAGAAACTGTATAATGGTACCACAAAAACAGTCACTTGGTGGAGTTCAAATCAAACAGAGAGGAATCCATTTAGCAAATTCCCAAAGTTGTACACCATGTGGACCCACCCGGAGTCCCACCGGGACTGGACAGCCCCCACTGTATTATACTGGTTATGTGGGCACAGAGCTTATGCCAAATTACCTGACCAGTGGGCAGGTAGTTGTGTTACTGGCACTATTAAACTATCTTTCTTCCTACTGCCCATAAAAACAAGTGAACTCCTGGGTTTCCCTGTCTATGCTTCCTGCAAAAAGAGAAGCATAGCTATAGGAAATTGGAAAGATGATGAATGGCCCCGAGAGAATCATACAATATTATGGGCCTGCTACTTGGGCACAAGATGGCTCGTGGGGATACCGGACCCCCATTTACATGATCAACCGAATCATACGATTATAAGCTGTCTTAGAAATAATCACTAATAAAACCAGCAGAGCCTTGACTATTCTGGCCCAGCAAGAAACTTAGATTAGAAATGCTATCTATCAAAATAGATTGGCTCTCGACTACTTGCTAGCAGCTGAAGGAGGAGTCTGTGGGAAATTTAACCTTACTAATTGCTGTCTACAAATAGATGATCAAGGGCAAGTAGTTGAAGACATAGTTACAGATATGACAAAACTGGCACATGTGCCTGTGCAAGTGTGGCATGGATTTGATCCCGGGGCCATGTTTGGAAAATGGTTCCCAGCACTAGGAGGATTTAAAACTCTTATAATAAGAGTTATAATAATAATAGGAACCTGCCTACTGCTCCCTTGTTTGCTACCCGTACTTCTTCAAATGATAAAAAGCTTCGTCATTACCTTGGTTCACCAAAATGCTTCAGCACAAGTGTACTATATGAATCACTATCGATCTATCTTGCAGAAAGACATGGGTAGTGAAAATGAAAGTGAGAACTCCCACTAATAAAATGAGTGAGAGTCTCAAAAGGGGGGAATAAGGGAGGAGACCACCCCTCATATTGTCTTAGGCCCAATTTCTGCCTCCAAAGAAAGAAGTAAAAACTAAAAGGCAGAAATGAAATCCACAGGCAGACAGCCCGGAACCGCACCCCGGGCCTGGTAGTTAGAGACTGACCCCTGACCTAATCGGTTCTGTTGTCTATAGATCACAGACATTGTATAGAAATGCACTGCGAAAATCCCTGTCCTGTTTTGTTCCGATCTAATTACCGGTGCATGCAGCCCCCAGTCACTACCCCCTGCTTGCTCAATCAATCACGACCCCCTCACATGCACCCCCTTAGAGTTGTGAGCCCTTAAAAGGGACAGGCATTGCTCACTTGGGGGGCTCGGCTCTTGAGACAGGAGTCTTGCTGATGCCCCCGGCCGAAGAAACCCCTTCCTTATTTAACTCGGTGTCTGAGGAGTTCTGTCTGTGGCTCGTCCTGCTACAATACCCGGAGCTTAAAAAAAAAAAAAAATACAGCTGACCCTTGAAGAACATGGGATTGAACTGTGTGGGTCCATTTATACGCAAATTTTCTTCCACCTCTGCCACCATGATACAGAAAGACCAACCCCTCCTATTCCTCAGACAACTAAATGTGAAAACAAGGATGAAGGAAATGAAGGGTGAAGGAAATCGAGGATGAAGACCTTTATGATGATCCACTTCCACTTAATGAACAGTAAATGTATTTTCTCTTCCTTATGGTTTTCTTATTAACACTTTCTTTTCTTTAGCTTACTTTAAGAATACTGTATATAATACATCTAACCTACAAACTTTGTACTGTTTATGTTATCAGTAAGCTTCCAGTCAACAGTAGGCTGTTAATAGTTAAGTTTTTGGGTAAAAATCACAGGTGGGTTTCTGACTGTGTGTCAGGGTAGGAGGGAGGTTCTGGTCCCCCTAGCCCCCAGGTTGTTGGAGGGTCAAATGTATTGCCTGCTTCCGTCTCAGATGAACTGAAAGCAAGCCCCAGAAGTTTGTATTCTTAAAAGTTCCCATATTACTGGTGCTACACATGAGAACACTTAAGATTCCTAGGAGAAATAAAACATCACAATATAATACAAAAATAGTAATTTTGGGGGAAAAAAAACCCCTCAACTTTTAAGTTAAGGTTACAGATTCGTGTTAAGGAACTCTAAATGAAGAAAGTAGATATCAGAAAGAATTTTCTAAGATTTAGAATTTGTTTACAATGTAAACTAATGGCCAAACATTTAAGATTTTAAGATTGCTTTATTTAAAAGGGGAAATCATGTCCAAATTACTTAAGCACGGTTTCTAGCTGAGAAAGGGATGTTAAAATTACAGCTGCTCCCATGAATCATCAAAGGTGCTGTATCACTGTGTGTGTTTGTGTTGCGGCAGTAATCCTTTTCCTGATAACATCTATGCTGTGCCAGGAAAATTTTTAGAATATATTAATTGCAGCAATTAAAAATCATCATCAGTTATAAGCCAACTTTACACGTAACATGCCATAATATTCCTTTAAAAAATCATTATATCCTTAAAATATCCTTAAAATAAACACCAGGGTTCTTTTAATTTATAAATCTAAGTTTGAAATTTAGAAATAATCGGCTTCACAAATACATAAAAACTACAGTGGATATGAGTTAGCAACCACATTCATAGCTCTTACAAGTTATCCTCTTCTCTTACTAGTTCCCATTTTAGTAGAATGTGAAACACTTTTGTGAATATACAGTTTTAACTACCGTGTCACTATGGTTTTTTACAAACTTTAAAAAGGCTCTCTCCTGGCTAGGTACGCCTCCCTTCTCTTACTTCTCCCTTGCCTCTTCAGCTTCCTAAAAGAATGTGCTACCTGTTATCCAGTTCTCTGACTTCTTTCCAAATTGTTTCTCTTAGCAATTTTAGTGACTTCTATGGCTTCTGCTAACACCTCTATGCAAGTTAAGTCCCAATTCAGCATCTCTAATCCAAAATCATCTCTTCAGATCTAGAAGAGATGACCAAATTTACTTTTTCTTTCCAGCTTCACTGAGGTCTGACAAATAAACATTATATCTACTAAAGGTGTACAACAGTGATGTTTTGATATACATATTCAAATGATGACTGCAACCAAGTTAATTAACATATCCATACCTCACAGTTACTTTTCTTAATGTGTCAAAAGAATACCTTAAGATCTACTCTCATATACATTATTAACTCTTGCCACCACAACGTAAATTAGGTCTCCAGAACTTATTCATCTTATAACTTAAACTATGTACCCTTTCATCAACATCTCCCCATTCCTCCCCACCCCAATCCCTGGTATCCACCATTCTACTGTCTGTTTCTATGAGTCCAACTTGTTTAGGTTCCACAGTAAGTGAGGTCATGCAGTGTTTGTCTTTCTGTGTCTGGTTTATTTCACTCAGCACAATGACCTCCACGTTCATCCATGTTGTTCCAAATGGCAGGATTTCCTTCTTTTATAAGGCTGAATCATATTTCATTGTGTGTGTGAACATATACACCACATTTTCTTTATCAATTCATGTGCTGGACATTTAGGTTGACTCCATACCTTGGCTATTGTGAATAATGCTGCAACAAACATGAGAGTGCATATATCTCTTTGAGACAGTGATGTCATTTCCTTTGGATACATACCCAGAAGTGGAACTGCTGGATCATGTGCTAGTTCTAGTTTTAATTTTTTGAGGAACCTCCATATTGTTTTCCAGAATGGCCGTATCAATTTACATTCCCATCAACAACATATAAGGGTTCCCTTTTCTTCTAAACTGTCTCTTCAGCCCTGGACTCATGTTTCAAGTGATCTTCATGTGGACTGCAGTTAACCATGGGTCAGCTGGTGGCCTATAGAGCCTTGGGAGTCTCCAGAAATTGTATGCAATTGCTGCGTGTATATGCACATGCAAATTGTCTGGAGAGAAGGATCATAATTTTCTTCAGATTCTCAGTGTACATGTGACTCTAAAGAAAGATAAACTCAGGTACGTCACATACTACCACTATGCCAGAACCTCTGGCATAAATACTAGTGTTTTGTTTTGTTTTTGAGAAAGAGTTCCCCTCTGTCACTGAGGCTGGAGTGCAGTGGTGCAATCTCGGCTCACTGCAACCGCTGCTTCCCAGTTTCAAGCTATTCTCGTGTCTCAGCCTCGCAAGTAGCTGGGATTACAAGCATGTGCAAATATGCCTGGCTAGTTTTTGCATTTTTAGTAGAGACAGAGTTTCACCATGTCGATCAGGCTGGTCTCGATCTCCTGGCCTCAAATGATCCGCCTGCCTTGGCCTCCCAAAGTGCTGGGATTACAGGTGTGAGCCACCACACCCGGCCAACACTAGTGTATTTTTAAAAGAGAAAATAGTCCAGGTTAAGGTGTTTATTAAAGGACTTCAATAGTTAACTTTCCCAAGTAGTAGATTCCTGAAGCTTGCTAGCATCTTCTAATGCAATAGTATGGCAAACTGCAGCTGTGGATCAACCGTTTTTGTAAATACAGTTTTATGGGAACATAGTCTGTCTATTCATTACATGCTGTCTATGGTTGCTTTTGCAGTTGAGCAGTGACAAGAACTGTATGGCCTGCACGACTGAAATATGTTTACTATCTGACCCTTTAAGGAGAAGTTTGCAGTTATTTTAGATTTTAAAAATGTCTAAATTGAGGAAAACAGATCTAATCTTGAATAATCAAAAGAAATCCATCTTTTATTTGTAAGCAATTTTAGATACTGGTATCAAGCAAACAAAACCCCTGTATTTTTTTAAAAATAGGGTGTCTTACCTGCCATTGCTTGGCTGCTGTGGAGAGTGTCTGGAATGATCAGAAGGCTCTGACCGCTGGTCAGGAGATCGTGACCGGCTGCGGCGGGGAGGCCTATCGTGTGATCGACCAGAATGATCTGAGGCCAGTGACTGAATTTCTGAAATGTCTGTTAATAAAAGAGTGCTACTTATTTTCCCACAAAAATAATTACAGTCAAGTATAAAGTACTCCAGTAATAACGAAGATAGGCTAGTAAGTAAAATTATATATAAAATGGAAAATGTATGCATTAATTTCATCAGCCAGCGATCAAATCAATAGTGGCGAGTTGTCTACAGGAAAAAATACATATAAAACTTTTAGATTTTGAAGGTGTTTGGCTGGTAAAAAATTATCATTTCTTTCAAAGATGTCCAATCTCCCTAGTGTTTTTAAGAAAATAGGTCACTTAGAGGGGGCCTTCAAACAGAGTCACACTCACCGTCTCTCTCAGAGGCATTAGCAGAGTGGATGCTGTCAGACAGATCAGGGACATTCAACAGCGTAGCCCGTTCATCTCTTTGAACAACCATTTTTAATTTGCCTTTAGACCTTTCTATCAATGTCTTTGCATCCGTCAATGACATATTTTCTGTCACAGTACCATTTATCTGCAACAGAAAATAAATTACAGGTTTCAAGTAAATGATAAAATACAAATGTTAACTTGGTTTGTTATAAACAGAAATATCCAAACCACTCCTTGCTGTAAGACCTAAAATATTCTCTTTATACTTTTCCAAATTATCAAAGTATTCCACCTTCCTGAGATGATAAAATCTTTACTGTACTGCTGCTGTCAGAAAAACCCAAAGTAGTATCCCCTAACTCCTCCTCAAAAGGCTGTCACTTTCTATTACTTATAAACAAACAAATAAGCATTTCAATAATATCTGGAAGCAATTATCAGAATTTTTTAATGTGTAAGAACAGACATATCTTATCTACGAAGTAGTACCGGCTGGTGAGTAATTATCTCAGGATGACCCTGTGATACCTAAAGTATCAGTGTCGACATATAATAATGCATAAAGGGAATTTACATCCCTCTCCCCCAAACATTGATTTTTAAATTCTCTTTGGCAAAATTGCTTCAAACAACAGCACAGACCACACAGTAACTCTAGAACTTGTTTTCTATTTCAGTTCATTAAAAAGGAAGAATATGACTATACCTTCAATACAACATCACCTTCTTGAATATTGCCATCTCTTGCTGCCAAACTATCTTGTGAAATTTCCTTAACAAATATATGGCTTGCCAATCGAAGACCATATTCTGAAATAATTTAAGTAAGTATTTTTAGTGTCACATCCTAAGACAGTTAAATAGATTTCACAAGTATACAACTAAACTAATAGCCACTGCATAGAGTTTTCAAGTACAATCAATAACAAGACATTTTTCTTGGCCACCCTGCAAATAAGACATTCCCTTTAATTAGCAAGTCTGCAATGTCTCCGTGAAAGCAAAGGGAAAGTGTATGGTTCAAACGAAGGACTAATAGACCGTGTTCCCATGTTACTGAAAAGGAGAAAATCCCCAAGAGGACACCATTTCTTTTTGACCAAGCATTGATACACTAGCTCTTCAGAATGCTTAAGGAATACCATTTTCTTTAAGAGACAGGGTCTCACTATGTTGCCCAGGCTGGACTCGAATCCTGGGGTCAAACAACCCTCCTGCCTCAGGCTCCAGAGTACCTGGGACTAACAGACATGTGTCACACTATGCCTGGCTAGAAAGATAATTCTAAAGAGTAAACTGCTTGAGGTTCGAAAAACTTTGAAAAGATTGACCATTTTATTGAAGACTATTATCATGCATATACTATTTCTATTTTTCCCAGCTCCTAGACCAAAAATATTTCTGATCCTATACACCCCATGACACTGGACAGACATACTCAGAGTACTAGCACGTACTAAGTATGAGTGCAAAGGCTTACAACCAGCTAGGCAGATGTGGGCAGGAGTTATTATGCCAGTCCTTTCCTTTAAACCACCAACCAAGTATCCAAGAGTGAGGACACTGATTCTGTCTGTGGGTAAGGAATGTTGGAAGTTGAGGAAATTACTAGCAGAGTCCAGAGAACTGCCCAGGTTCCTGCAACAGCTGTAGAAAAATATATTTTAAGAAAAATAAGAACAATGACTACAACCATCAGTATAATGTCAGTAGTAAAAGGACTGCCCCTGGTTCTGTAAGGAGAGTCTTACTCCATTAAAAACAAAACCAAAAACCAAGATGGAAAACAGAAAATTGTTTTAACATGGGATAAATTAACAGACTTACTACTGAAGTGTCTAAAAATTACATAACAGTAGGCTGAGCGTGGTGACTCATGCCTATAATCCCAGCACTTTGGGAGGCCAAGGTGGGCAGATCACAAGGTCAGGAGTTCGAGACCAGCCTGGCTAGCATGGTGAAACCCTGTCTTTATTAAAAATACAAAAAATTAGCCAGGCATGGTGGTGCACACCTGTAATCCCAGCTACTTGGGAGGCTGAGGGAGGAGAATTGCTTAAACCTGGGAGGCAGAGGGTGCAGTGAACTGAGATTGTGCCACTGCACTCTAAGCCTGAGAGACAAGAGTGAGACTCCGTCTCAAAAAAAAAAAAAAAAAATTTACATCAGGGTTACAGTTTAACTTAAGACAAATATACAAAGAGTACTCACAGCCAGAAATAGAATCAGGGTAAAGAAAACAGCCTTTTAGGAGATCTGGGCAAGGAATGAGGCAGTCATCCATATGGTCATTACATCACAGAAGGATACGGTATTGGTTAAAAGACTGTTCTTTAAGATTAAACACATATAAATGACCATTACACAGATGATCCCAAAATATTCCTTGTATATTAGTTTGTTCGTTCATTCTAAATATTTCTTGGGGTATATATCAACTAGGTACCAGGCATTAGGGAGAAAGCAGCAAATGAGATAGTTCCTGCACTCTGGCAGGAGTCAGTGAAAAAAAGGATGTCAGCATGGCAATTCCAAATGCGATGAGTTCAGAGAGCAGAAACACAAGGATTCTGCGCCTACTGGGGGAAGGAGAAGGCCTCCCTGAGGAAGAAATACTAAAGTTAAAACTTTACCTAAGAAAGACCTAAACCTGGCCGGGCGCGGTGGCTCAAGCCTGTAATCCCAGCACTTTGGGAGGCCGAGACGGGCGGATCACGAGGTCAGGAGATCGAGACCATCCTGGCTAACACGGTGAAACCCCATCTCTACTAAAAAATACAAAAAACTAGCTGGGCATGGTGGTGGGCGCCTGTAGTCCCAGCTACTCAGGAGGCTGAGGCAGGAGAATGGCGTAAACCCGGGAGGCGGAGCTTGCAGTGAGCTGAGATCCGGCCACTGCACTCCAGCCTGGGCGACAGAGCAAGATCTCAAAAAAAAAAAAAAAAAAAAAAGAAAGACCTAAACCTGAAGGGTATGTTTGTGTGGGAGGGGATGCATGGGGTGAGTGATGGCTGAACAGTTCAAAACAAATGCACCCAAGTTACGAAGAAAAAAACCTGGTGGACCTAATGAAGTCATAAGTCTACCGTAGCAGAGACTGAGAATTAATGAAGAAAGGGGAAAAAGAGTAAGACAGAAGTGTCACAGAGGATCTATGAAGAAATCTGCAGAATCAACTTAAAGGGATCCAAGAGACAACCTACGAGACCAAACAAGTCTATGTAAGAGATGACAGTGGCCTGAAAAAGGGTGGAGGCAGTGGAGAAAGAGTGGGATGAGTAAGAGTGGTATTTAGGAGTGACAACATTCATCATGCATGGGAAAAAAAGAGATGTCAAGGGTAACTACCATGTCATCTGGGAATGGCCTGAGAAACTGGATCAATAGGAACACGTTCAATTGAATACTCTGAGACATACAAAGAAACATTTTAAGAGGGAGATGTGCTTCATTTGAGATGTGCTGTGTTTCAGGGACCTACAGGAACATCTAAGTGAATATGCCTAACAGCTGGAACACAAGAGTGTACAGATTTGGGCTGGAGAAAGAGGTACTGCCATCAGCAGTGACTGGAAGCAGGGGAGCAGATGAGATTGCCTAAATTGTTATTCAACCTGAGGAAAAGAAAAAAAAATTACCTTAAGTGGAAAAAAAGATTCTAGGAGAGAAACTGACAGAACATTATAAAGGGCAGGGTGAGAAGAATGAGCCTGCAAAAGATACAGAAAGGTGGTGGGGGGGGGGGGGGGGGGGAGAGATGCAGTATTACCAAAAGAAGACATTATTTTTTAAAATAAGGAGTGATTAACCATGTGAAATGATACTGTAAGGCAAGCAAGCTAGAGACTGAAAAACTTCCACTAGATTTAGTGTGAACATTTTTGGGGGCAGAGCGGAAAAGATACCAGACCAGAGAGGGTTGAGGGGTAAGTGGTGAAATGAAGTAGAAACAGCAAATGTTGACAACTTCACTGAGACTTCACTGAGAAGTCTGCTCTAGAGTGGGGGTACGGAGTACCACCTAGGAGATATGCCAAGTGGTAAAGCAGATCAAAGTAAGCCTTGATAATATTCCAACTGTAACACCCCTATATATCAAAATGATCAGTCATGCATGCCCACAGGAGGAGGAAGTCACAGTCAGATCCATTTTTTATCAAATTTAATGAGGTATGAGGGAAGGCAGCTGAGTTTCAGTTTCAAAAACTTCAAAGAAATACTGCATTATAGAGAAATGCCCTACAAGGGGTTCCTTTCCTTAAATTCCTCCATTTAAAAAAACAGTCTGGAGTGAGGGGGAAGAAGTCACAGCAGGGCACAACGGCTTCCTGCCTGTAATTCCAGCACTGTGGGAGGCCGAGGTAGGTGAACTGCCTGAGCTGACGAGCTTGGGCAACATGGCAAAACCCTGCATCTACCCAAAACGAAAACATTAGCTGGACATGGTGGCATGTACTTGTAGTTCCAGCTACTAGGGAGGCTGAAGTGGGAGGATTGCTTGAGCCCGGGAGGCAGGGGTAGCAGGGAGCTGAGATTGTGGCACTGCACTCCAGCCTGGGTGACAGAGCCAGACCTTGTTGTAACAACAACAACAACAACATCACCACCACCATAACCCCTACCCCCACCCTCCCCCAAGATTTCTCTCCATGATTACATTACTAACAGTTAAGAAAAACACTGAATTTCCATTTGGTGATGGTGTGACATTTCTTGTTAGCATAATTTGTACTTGGTTATTCTCATCAGGACAAATCTGAAAGCCAACCCCTGGACCACTCACTTGAAGTGCTATCTGTTCCAACAGAGAAAATGCACAGTCCCTGAAGCCATAACAGGACCTGACTTACAGTGATAGGGCACAACACAAAGACAACAAAGCAAAGACATGAAGAGACAGCAACTGTACTTCTCACTCAAATTAGTTTTAAAGCTTCATGGGAAAATAACAGCAAGAGTTGGCAGAAACTACCTTCATTCTTCCGGGATTTCACCAGTGTGACTTTGGTGGGTTTAGCGGGCTGGCTGGAAGCCACTGACCGCCTGTCTGACCGCGGAGACAAGCTCCTCTCTCTACTTGCACTTCTATCCCTCGGCCAAATCTTCTCACTCCTTCTGTTAACCACACCACTCCGGCCACTTCTTGGATCATGTATTTCCTCATCGTAACTATCTTCTTCATTATCAGATACTGGTTCAGGATCAGGACGACTTACTGGTATTTGAACTTTCTTCTTCCTTCTAATTGTCTGCAAGTTAAAAAGGTTAAAAAATACGTTGACTGATTTTCATATATGTATGTTCAGTTCCAAAGAGAAAGGAACATTACACTTCTCATCCCGTATTATGAACCAGCAAGAAACAACACACAAACGACGACAACAAACTGCTAAGGAATACGTTTCCATAAAGGCTGTGTTTTCTGCTCTCCCGATGAACAGATCTAGTTAAGCACAAATAAGAAAGGGTGGGCCTAAAAATCTCTTTATTTACTTCACACAGAAAGATCTTCCTGGTGTAATAATCACAAGCTTACAGGGAAACTAACAACTGTTGGTGGTTTCAATAAAAAGGACAGCACTGTACTCTAATGCCATCAAATATACTCTAGGTGCTACCAAAACCACAGCAAACTTCCAAGTCCAACTTGCTTCCTTAAACATTTTAGACTGCATCAATATCAAAGCCCACCATTGCCCCAGACTTCTAAGAGATGAATTTATTCTACAGCCACACTAACATTCAATAATACGTTGGAGCTAATTAACTCAGCTGTACTTCACCAACACAAACTGCTTTCAGTCTCCGGATCTCTCCAATGTGTACTGGTCTAGGTGCAAATTCTTCCCTCTGGCATTCTTCTCTCAATGACTCTGGTAACTGGCTCTGTATTGCCTGTCCACTTATTTCCTTCATTCTCCGCAAGCTGAAGATCTACATGTATCACACCTGCTGACTGAGTGGCCCTGTAATCTGTGGACTACACTTTGCCTTCCTACAATAGTATACACTTGACCTCACTGTAGTTCCGCAGGATCTTCCTGTGTATCACTCCTTGTCTTCTATGTCAGACACCGTGAGCTACTGAAACTTTTCACTACCTTATTTCCATTTCCTTCATCCTCTTATTTTCAGTTCATCAGTTCCATCCTGGTTTCACTCACGTTTCCCCCAAGTTGGCATGAGACATCCTGCTGCTGTATTTAAATGACTTTCTCTTGACCCCTCAATCATCTGCCATGACAAACTCCAGTCCTATTATTACCTTCACTTCCACACTTTGCTGATTAGGCCCTCTGTAAATTCATTTTACAGAAGTCTTGCTCTTGTTCAGCAATCCTTTCATCTACATCTTGTTGCCTCTCTATGGAATTTGCTAATGTAGGTATTCTACAACCATTCTTTGAGATCCCAGCCACTCAGCCTGCTTTAAGGCTATCAGTGCCATTTTACTCCCCCTACCCTCCTAAATTTTTTCAGTATCTCATTTATTTGGTCCTCCTTCCTTCTGGCCTCAAAGACCATGGCGATCTTCTTCCAGGATGAATGAAACTCTTGTATGTGAGCTCTCATTCTCATCCCGACTCATCTCTAAGATTTTTTCTTCATCAATTACCATACTCCAGTTTACCTGAAACTTCAATCGCTTTATTTACCTAAAATCTATCCTCTACCTACTAAGCTCCCCCAATTAATCTTCTATTTCTCTGTCTTACTATTCACCTGCATGTTATCATCTTATCTCTTCTCTATGTGGCTAAACTTCTTCAAAGGGCTGCTCTACACTTAATACTGCTGCTTCCTATTACTACTACTACTACTATTATTATTATTATTATCAAGTGCTGGTTCAGAATCAGGACGAGGGCCTAAGCAGAGGGCCACTCTGAGGAAACAACGCTGAAGCTCAAGGATGAGAAGCAGCAGAGGCCAGCATGTGAAAAGGAGGACAGCCAATGCCGTGTTATGAAATGAAAGAGAAAGGCTGCCCTTCTCATCTTGGAGCAACCCACAGCTGAAGTCCTTATCAATTAATATTTTCTGTAAAGCATTCCTAATGCTAGCTGTCTGCTTTTACATCTCACGTCTACTTAATTTCCAACATATTATATTGGAAGCAATACCTGGTATTGGTATTTTAATCTTCAGTTCCTCCCTAGTAATAAACAAAAACAAAGTTGAGCAGATGAGCACTCAAGGCTTTCCCTATCATTCCTGTAAGAGTGCCACCTCTTTGGGATTCTACTGTACCTGACCTATTAACCTGAGATGACATGTATTATATGGTTATCAGTATGTACACCCATCCAGCCCACTAAGATTCGAGTTCTTTGAGAAGCTCCTTCCCATGCATTTAACTGTACATGGAATGCAACGCCTGCACCTAGCAGGTGCTTTACTTATTGAAAGGTATCCAGTCCTACTGTGATTCTCTACTTATGAGTTAACAGTTACAAACATGAATAATGATTAGTAGGTGAGACGACTATGCTTGATTTTAACACTATGAAAAATGTGGAATCAAAATTTTTAGGAAAAAAATGCGTACTTCAAACAGTTTAGCTTAACTGAAGTCTCAAATGTAAAAGAAAACAAAATGATGCCATGTAAGTACTAGAATAAAATACAAGAGAGAGGCTTTTGCAATTAAAAGGCTTTTGGAAGCATGACACCAAGGCAGAACCAATAAAGTGAAAGTCTGACAGACATGACAAAATAAAAATGAAAACATTTCAATGTTGTAACAAAATGATACAAAACAACAAACACAAACAACTTACAGTCACAAAAGCAAAGAAGATAACAACACATGAGGTATGTACGACAAAAGGTTAATAATCTGACTACACAAAACACCCTAGTATGACCATCACCACCACAGAAATGCAAGGGACATGAACAGGTAAATGAAAAAACAAATGGGTAGTAAACACAGCAGGAGAGGATCAAATCCACTTGTGATTTTAAATGTTTCACTTCAAACACTTTTTTATCAGGCAAAGATTTAAGATGTGTTGAAAACTGAACTCTTGATAGCCTATTGATTTTCTGAAGAAGGACAAACTGGCAATACATACATCAAAAGTCATTCAGGCCCTTTGACTCTGAAAAGCCACTCTTAGAAAATTATTCTAAAAATTAACTAAGCAAGTAGGTAGCAATATGATTTTCGCAGCCGAATTTTAAAAAACTCGTGGACTGGACACTGAAATGCCTGTGAACGAGTGAGTTCGATAAATATATATGCAGAGTGAAATGCTGCATGGCCACGTGGATACATACACAGTCATGCACCATGTGAAACAACGGACAACACATCTGCAGAGGTCCCATAATACTACAATGGAGCGGAAAATCTCCTATCACCTAGTGACGCCACAGGGTCATAATGTCGTGGGTGCACTGCAGTGCTGTTTGTCATGATGCTGGTGTAAACAAACCTACTATGCTGCCAGTGGAATAAAAGTGCAGCAGATATAATATGTACAGAATATAATACTTGATAATGACTATGTTACTGGTTTATGTATTTACTATGCTACACTTTTTATCATTATTCCAGAGTGTACTCCCTCTACTTATTTTTTTTTAAATGTTAACTGGCAAAACAGCCTCAGGCAGGTCCTTCAGGAGGTGTTCCACAAGAAAGCATTGTTGTCATAGGAGATGATGGCTCCATGCATGTTACTGCCCCTGAAGACTTCCCACTAGGACAATCTGTGGAGGTGGAAGACAGTGACACTGATGACCCCGATCCTGGGTAGCCCTAGGCTAATGTGTGTACTTGTGTCTTAGATTTTACTAAACGTTTAAAAAGTGAAAAATAAAAAATTTTAGGCCGGGCGCGGTGGCTCACGCCTGTAATCCCAGAACTTTGGGAGGCCGAGGCAGGCAGATCACTTGAGGCCAGGAGTTCAATACCAGCCTGGCCAACATGACAAAACCCTGTCTCTACTAAAAATACAAAATATGGGCGTGGTAGTGGGTGCCTGTAATCCCAAGGCTGAAGCACGAGAATCACTTGAACCAGGGAGGTGGAGGCTGCAGTGAGCCAAGATCATGCCATTGCACTCTAGCCTGGGTGACAGAGTGAAACTGTGTCTTAAAAAAACACAAACAAAAAGAAAAAAATTTTAAATAGAAAGAAACATTTTCGTACTGCTGTACAATGTGTTTGTGTTTTAAGTGTTATTGCGAGAGTCAAAAAGTTAGAAAGATATAGGTTAAAAAAGTTTCAGTAAGCTAAGGTTTTTTATTGAAGAAAGAAGACTTTTAAATAAATTTTATAAATTTATAAAATATTAAATACATTAAAAACATTAAAACACTAAAAATAAATTTAGTGCAGCCTAAATGTACAGTGTTTACAAAGTCTACAGTAGTGTACAGTAATGTCCTAGGCCTTCACATGCACTCACCATTCACTCGCTGACTCACTCAGAGCAACTTTCAGTCCTGCAAGCTCCATTCATAGTAAGTACACTAAGTAGGCATAGAATTTTTTTTATCCGTTATATATTTTTAGTGTACTTTTCCCATGTTTAGACAGACATACACTTACCATTGTTTTACAGCTGCCCACAGTATTCAGTACAGTAACATGTTGTATGGGATTTATAGCCGGAGAGCAATACACTATACTATATAGCCTAGGTGTGTCGGAGGCTATGCCTTCCAGGTTTGTGTAAGTACACTCTGATGGTCACACAAGGATGAAATCATGTAATGAGGCATTTCTCAAGACCTATCCCTGTCATGAAGCAACACAGAACTGTTCTGAAATGCTCACAGAGGTTTTTGCTAGGAAGGTGTTTTTGCCTCTTTATCCACTTTATAACGCTTTTTTACTATGTTCAGAATTTTAGTAAAATTATACAGGCTATTGGGGATATATAATATATCCCCAATGTTAAGTGACACATGACTGTACTGAAGTTAGATTGGATCTTGTCATGTGTCAGTTTGAAATATATGGTCCTATTTTCTGGTATAAGATGAGTTTACTGGGCAAGTTTTGCGTCGCCCCTTGAACACATGCATGTCAGCAGCTATTTTCCTTATTACTCTGATAGTCTGAGGAGAGAAAATGGAGGAGCACAGGAGAGAAGACAGAGATCAGTAGAACGGAGAGCAGGGAAGACGATCTGGTAGAGTTCAGAACTGGGGAAAATAAACATCACATATATCATGACCTGAGTGTTTCTGACGCTCTGGTTATGTCCAGGGATGAGGTTAAAAAAAGACATCTTATAATGAAAGGCCACACTCTCAGACACAGCATTTTATTCTAAGAGTCATACGGCAATGAAAGCTTTAAATTAATGACATGACTGAAACTGTCAAAATGCAGAGATCAACAACTGCTTTTTGCTGATTAAAACACCTTTCTGCCCAAAGCCCCTATAGCCTTTAACCACAGAGTAAAAAACACCTTTCCAACTGACAGAGCTTTGAACAGCCCCTAAATCCTTCTCCTTACATGCTGGGCCAAAAATGTGCTATTTCAAATACATTATTGATTTCAGACCTACTTATAATATCACCTCTATGTGGAAAACTCTGGAGTATAGCAATACAACTTTCTTGGATGTATTATCAATGTAGTGTATGTGTGCCAAATATTTTGCATGGAAAAACAAAACAGCTCAAGATTACAGAGGAATGGAAGGCTTAAAAAGTTGAAAGTATGGATGAAACTCACCACACCTGATACAAGGGATAAAAAACAAGTTTCCCGAGGTGCTGGCCTTGGAATGTGCAGCAAGCCACCTGAAGAACACTATGCAGAATAAGGACGGTGCTCAGGATCAGCAGCTAAAGCAAGACACTGAAGCTCACGCAACTGATCAAACCCAACAAAACTATTAGTAATTTGCTGTTTTAAAACAAACCAAAAAAATAGCAATTTGTTTCTGTAAACAGTGCGACCTCTTGTTATAAAAACTGTTTAAAAACTTTATCATCCACTAGGCAGTCTGTTAATTAACTGCAATTTTAAAGTAACATCACAGTTGTAAAACTACGGACTACAATGAGATTGTGAAAACATACAAAATAAAAGATGTTTGTTCTCTGGAACAACACCATAACCAAATAGTGGTCCTACTGCGATATGAGAGAACTCTCATCTCACCAGCAATGATGCTGGTGTGAAACAAGCCACACAGCAAGGCAGCCTACACAGGGCAGGAGGGCCGAGCAACTGCTGGGTGCAGTCTCAGGGAATAAATACCCTTTTCAGCTTTTACCACCACTCCCAGACATCAAAACTCAAAAGCAGACCTCCCTTTACCCACCCTTATCCTTTCCATCAGGTCTGCTGTGGTTCTGAGCATCCGCTGGGAGATAGAAAGGTTCTCAACGGACAAAGCAGGGCATAGCACCCAGCCACCCAGCCTCTTCAGCTTTGTATACCTGAGCTGAGGCTTCAAGGCTACCTTCATTAGTCCTTTCAGAGGCAGGATGGGATAAAAACAGCGGAGGAGCAAAGTGGGTGAAGTGGCTCCTGTGTTCCTAAAAGTGTATCATTTTAAGTAAGACTTTTGGGTGGGCGTGGTGGCTGATGCCTGTAATCCCAGCACTTTGGAAGGCCAGGGCAGGCGGATCACTTGAAGTCAGAGTTCAAGATCAGCCTGGCCAACATGGCAAAACCCTAACTCTACTAAAAATACAAAAACTAGCCAGGCGGGCATGGTGGCACGCATCTGCGTTCCTAGCTACTCGGGAGGCTGAGGCACAAAAAGTGCTTGAACCTGGGAGGTGCAGGTTGCAGTGAGCCGAGATCACGCCACTGCACTCCAGCCTGGGTGACAGAGTGAGACTGTCTCAAAAAAATAAAATAAATAAAACTTTTACATTAAATCTACTGTGCTACATTTACCAAGTTTTAACTGTGATTTCAGGCCAGTTATCAAGAGTTAACTAAATTTCTTTTTCCCTTAATAAAAAGTAGACTTCTCAGAGAAATATGAAATAAAGACTAGCTATACAGTAAAACAATAACATTAAATGCACCCTGAACAACTCTACAAAAAACAATCTTAGACTTTCCCTCTCCTCAAACTATCAGAGTAATAAGGAAAGTAGCTGCTGACATACATGTGTTCAAGGGACAATGCAAAACTTGCCAGGTAATTTCATCTTGTACCAGAAAATAGGGCCATCTATTTCAAACTGACACATGCCAAGATCCAATCTAACTTCAGTACCGTCATGCGTCACTTAACATTGGGGATATACTATGAGAAGTGAATTGTTAGGCAACTTCTGTCTTTGTGCGAACATCACAGAACGTATCTTTCAAACCCAGATGGTATAGCCTACTACACATCTAGGCTACATGGCATAGCCTATTGCTTCTCGGTTACGAGCCTGTACAGCATGGTACTGTACTGAGTACTGTAGGTGACTGTAACAATGGTAACTATGCGTGTATCTAAATACGGTAAAGGTAAATACAGTACTATAATCTTATGGAACCACTGTCAAATATGCGGCTGTTGTTGACCAAAACATTGTCATGCAGCACATGACTGTAGAGGAGGAAAACAGGAGGAAACATTAAGCCTAAAAGAGCTAACTATTCAACTGTCCCCTTTCCTTTTTCAATTGAAAAATTCCTGGTATCTAAACTGAGAAAATACACATACCAGTGACAAACCACACTACTGTTAAAAGAAACACTCTTAACTGTAAACAACTAACGTTGGAACTATTGTTTGTTTTCCTTTTCTTAAACGGGAAAGATAAATTCAAATACCAGAAATGTAAAGGGGTACCTTTACTGAATTAAAGATAAAAGATACTTACAATTTTTGCATTTTTCCCACTTTTCCTTAGTTGCTGAACAGCAAAAGCATGTTCAACATTATCCATTGAAACTCCGTTAACCATTGCCACTCGGTCATTTTCCCTAAGGGGAAAAGGGCACAAAATAATATGTTAGAGATAAACATTCTGGTAAGTTTATGATGATATTTTCAAGATAGGTACTTCTAAAATGTATTCTAATTATGAGCCAATTAATCAATTTCTCTTCAGATCAATAAAATAATGTCAACTGATTTACTTTCAGATTTCTCCACAGAATGTTTAACAAGTAATTAACCACAGGTCCTTAATTTTTTTAAGTCATTAACAAAGTATTTCCCCAGAAGACTGAACAGATATCACATCCATGAAATCATTCTTGGTAGTACAGTTACAGGGCATTAAATGATACTGAGTCATAGAGCTGGAAAACCTATTTCCTTTTACCTTTTAAGTTTTTCATCTTTTAATTTTCTTTTAATACTTCTAATTGTAGTGCCATTATTTTGCTAGTATATTTTGTGTTTTTCTTTAGCTTACTAATCTTCATATGGAACAAAAAGGGTGCAAGACTTTGGAAGAGAGGCTTCTGAAGGCTAGATTCTACCCAAAATGGAGTTATAATTTTTTTTTCACTATTTTTACAGTTACACATTCTATTAAAAGTGAGTGATACTAGCTTTCCAATTTTAAGAGGGATAAAGCTTCCTTTATTTTCTTTGGAGACAGGGTCTTGCTCTGTCACCTGGGCTGGAGTATAGCGGTGCAATCATAGCTCACTGCAGCCTCAGACTCCTAAGTTCAAGGGATTCTCCTGCCTCAGCCTCCCAAGTAGCTGGGACTGTAAGCACATGCCACCATGCCCAGTTGATTTTTAAACTTCTTTTGTAGAGATGGGGATCTCACTACATTGCCCAGGCTGGTCTCGAACTCCCAATCTCAAGTGATCCCCTGCCTCAGCCTCCCAAAGTGCTAGGATTACAAGGAGTGAGTCACCACACCTGGCCAGTTTCCCTCTTAAGTAAACATATGTTAATTTAAGGAAAAAATATATGAACCATGGCACAGGTGGTGTATGAATATGGCAAAACACTAAGACAGTGTAAGACAGGCCAGTGCCTGAGGACAGGAACACTGCTCGTCGCACAGGTGCCCACGATAAGCAGCACTCTTACTGTAGCTGTCCTTCAGCTGGTCCTCCTTTCAGCACATCTGAAATCACTATTGATGTTTCCCCACTCTGAAAATGAGGATTATCTCGTCCACCAGATATTGCAATTCCAAATCCAAATCCAGGAGCCTAAAATAAAAATTATAGTAAAATATTGCTATTAAGGATAAAAATAATTGTTATATCATACTCTACAATCCAGAGAAGTCGAAATACAAAAATTACAATCTTAATATATTTGTGATTCATAAACACTCACCTGCATGGTTACCATTAGAATTATCCTTGTACAAGAATGTATGCTCTAATAACTACTGAACATAACAGAATATTAAAAATCGCCAACTATATACATGTTCTTTAAAAACCAAAAGACATTTAAAACGTATTAACACTGAAATCCTCACTTCATTTTTGATTATCAGAAGAGGTCCTGAGGAGATTGGCAGTGCCCAGTGTGATCATCATTCATCCTGGCAACTGATTTAGAAGATGACAGACTTATCCAGCATATATAACATTTGCCGTTTTACATAAAATATCAATTGCTTTGAAAATCGAGTATTAGTTATTTCAACAACTTCTGCAAACTTCTAAAAATCTCTGTAGAATATAACGTCTTGTGCACATTAAACAATAGAAGGTGTACATTAGCCATATTGAACAAACATTGTAAAATTACCTTTTTTAAAAACTGAATTACAATAAGCTACACACTTCTGAAAGAGCCAAGAATCTTTACCACAATGACTCAGGACAGGCCAGTATATAAAAAATTCAATATATTTTCAGGTTGTTAAAAAATCACCTAATCTCAAAGAAATCACTATTCCCCAGAAAGGATATGAAGTACTTAGAGTAGTCTAACGAGACATCATACATTTTCTTAAGACTACAGAATCATTAAACCAGAAATACATGTTTTTGTATAAAATGGTACAATTCAAACTGCCTGAGGACAAAGGTAACAACTTCCTCCCTCAGCTTTCCAGTCCGCAACCAAGGAGACTATGTTCACCACGAAGAGTGCGTACATCACCTTTCCTCCCATCCCAAAGCCTACAGAGGTAGCAAAAGAAAAAAAACTCTTCTGAAGAATGAATACCAACTATTCCAAGTGTCCATCAACTGATGAATGGATAACACATGGTATACATCCACAAAAGGAAACATTGTGTGTAAAAAGGGAAGTACTCATACACAGTGTAACATGAATGAACCTTGAAAATGTCATGCTAAGGTGAAGAAACCAGTCACAAAGGTTAATAGATTCTATTATTTCATTTATATAAAATGCTCAGAAAGGCAAATCTATAAAGACAAAAACTTGATTGGTGGTTGTCTAGGGTTACAGGGATTGGGGGGGTGATAGGTCAATGGGAGTTTCACCCCTGCCCCCCAGTAATGAAAGTGTTTTAAGATGGACTCTGGTGATGGTTACACAACTCGGAACATGCTAAAAAACAATGAATTGCATACTTTAATTGTATGGTATGTGAATTATATGGCAATAAAGAGAATACAAAAAGAAGTTAATATGAAAAAAGAAAATAATAACAAACAGGGAGAATTCTGAGTAACTAAAGACAATGGCAACCATCTGGATCTGTTTCTCTATATATCTTCCCAAAATTTAATACAACAAAAATAGACCAACTACAGTGGTTCTTCCTTATCCTTGGTTTCATGTTCTTTGCTTTCAGTTACCTCAGGTCAACTGCAGTCTGAAAATTTTAAATGGAAAACTTCAGAAGTAAACAATTGGTAAGATTTACACTGCACACCGTTACGAGCAGTGTGATGAAATCTTTTGCCATCCTGCTCAGTCCCATCTAAGACGTGAATCATCCCTTTGTCCAGTGTCTCCATGACATAGGGGCTCCCCGTCCATTAGTCACTCAGTAGCTGTCACAGTTATGAGATCGATCAACTGTGGAGAGGTAACACAATGCTTGTGTTCAAGTCACCCTTATTTTACTTAATCATGACCCCAAAGTGCAGCAGTAGTGATGCTGGCAATTCAGATATGCCAAAGAAAAGTTGTCAAGTGTTTCCTTCAAGAGAGAAGGTGAAAGTCCTCCACTTAATACAGGAAAAAAAAAAAAAAAAAAAAAAAATCATATGCTGAGGTTACTAAGATCTACAAGGAGAAGGAATCTTCTATTAGTGAAGTTGTGAAGGAAAACGAAATTTGTGCTAGTTTTGCTATCACACCTAAAATTGCAAGGGTTTAAGCCACAGTGCATGGTGTTTATTTAAAATGGAAAAGGCATTAAACTTGTGAGTGGAAGACAGGAACAGAAATGTGCTCCAATTAACAGCAAAATTGGGTTTGATACTATCCGTAAATTCGGGCATCCACTGGGCGAACATGTGCCCCATGGCTTAGAGGGAACTACTGTACACAAAACCATACACTCATCATAATTCAAAGACAATATCCAAATTTCAAATTAAAAGCAGGACTAAAACTTCGAAAATAAATGATTAGACTATTAGTACGGCATTAGAAAACATTAAGAGACTACTGAACAAATTCAAAGAAATTTGAAAACCTAATGAAACATAATTCCTTAAGGAAATACAGATTGCCAAAATTGACCCTATTATAAATAAAAAGCTTAAATGGCCCAATTTCTGGAGAAAAAAGCAGCAAAACTTATGAGGGAATTATCCCACAAAAAGGCACCATGCACAAATGATTTCCCAGGGGAACTGTGCCAAAACATGCAATATCCAGACAGCCTCAATACAATGTATTGTTTCAGAACACTGATATCAAGGAAAACTTCTAAATTATTTTTATGAAGCAAGTATAATACTGACACTGAAACCTGATGACTGTCCATGATCATGACCAACCCCCCAATATTACAGCTTAACATAATTTATTCGTATCAGTGCAAAATACAAAATAAAAATAAGCAAACAACGGCCAACACTACATAAATACTCCATGATAAAGGGCTTAATTCCAGGAATGCAAGATTAGTGTATTAGGAAATCCACTGGCATAATACATCCTATTAATAAATCTAAAGAAAACAATCATATGATATCTCCAAGATCCTGAAAAAGGCTTTGACAAAATTTGAGTTTCACCGCTGAAGAGAAAACAAAGTTTGTGAAAATGCACTGTAACAAACCCCGTAATATGTTGCTTTTTGTTCAAGTACACACAGAAAATCCAGCTTTTCATACACATGTACAGTCATTGAAAAAGAAGAGTTATTTTAGTAGCCTTTTTAGGTAATTATGAAAATTCATGCTTGATTTTATGCCAAAAACGTAATACGTTTTCTAAAGGAGAGTAACAATGTACAGTTTGAAACCATATCAATCAACTGTCTGTATTACTGCATGAACATCTATTGGCCTATTTTACACTCTGAATGAGTATTTCATCCATGCAAAATTTTATTATAGCATGCCTTAGTCTTTTGGAAAATACTGGTTCCCTGAGTTAGGCAAATCTTCCAAACGATGCCACATTTCACCACACGGTGTAATTTTTAAATCACGTGTTAATATCACTATCAAGCTTATCAAAAGAGTCTTTAAGTACTGAAAAGCTATTGAGCTTATGGTGGCAGATAAAAATTTTTCAAATTTTAATTTTTGTTTTAAAAATCAGTTTTCATTGTTAGCAACAAATACTATCAAGAATTGTTCTCCTTGAAGCAAGGTATTCATTTTAGAGAAATACGTTTGTCAAATATTCAAGTTTGGATAACCATACATTCCTTCAAGTAAACAATTGTTCCTTCAAGCAAAAGTGATGTTGGCCTTCCATCCCCCACTCAATACACAGCTGCAATTCAAATAATCACACAAGTACTTTAGTGCAAGGCAGAACTACTTTAGGCACACTTCCATTTGCATACCTAGACTACTGAAAACGTGTGTACTCAAGGGTTGGAAAGCAACAAGACATAGTTCTTACTGTTTCAAGTCATTCTTAAATAAAACTGAAATTGTTCTTTTAATCTATGAGTGTGTGACAATGACTATTATAAGGTTTGGTGCCACTGCCTTGACACAGTTTTAACCACCATTGTTTCTAAACCTTCACTCAAATAATAACACAGCAAAGAAGATAAGCAATACCTTCATAAGGTATAAAAAGAGTTTTGCCCTTGAACCTAAAAAGTTTTCAGGGACCTTCAGGAGTCCACAGACCATACTTCGAAAATGTTGATATCAAGAACTACTTAAACATGAAGGAAGAAAAAACAAAACAAAATAAAACAATGAAACAAACAATTTACAAAAGACATATGAGATGTTAAAACCCACAGATAAATGCAAGTTAAAACCAAAGAACACCAAGAACAGAAACATTAAAGCATGACATCTCTCAGAAAAGGGAGGCTATTGGGAAACAGGCTGTCTACTACTGATGGGCACACAAACTGCTACAACTTTCAGGAGAGGAATTTGGCAATAACCTAACAAAACTACAAATGTACTATCTTCTGACAGAGCAAACTAGCTTCTAGAAAATACCTCTCTCACAATACAAAGATAACAAACGCACAAGGTTACTCATTGCAGACTTTGTAACTGCAAAATGCTGGAAAAAACCTGAACACCCCAGCCTTACAAAAGGATTATCCTTTCCCTTTTTTTCTCCTTCAAAGAGGTGGGGACTAATCTTTGTAATTTAGTAATTTGAAAAATTACTCTTACGTAATTTTACAGTATGAACTTACATCTTGTTTGGTAGTTCTTTTATTTTCTTCTTTTATTTAAAAGTTAAAAACATAAAAAGATTAAAGAAATACCAAAAACATTAGGAACTTCCAATAAGCAAGGCAGGGATGCGAGCATACATTTTAAAAAATCACTTGTGAGCAAGTAAATGTAGTTCGGGTACCTAGCAGGGCAGGTAATCCTGCTCCGTCAGTGCTTACCACAGTTCACTTAATGACTATCCAGGAAGCCTGCCACTTCTTACCCGGGCTGCAGGTAAGCATCACTTGGAAACAACTTCAAAACTGCTTGCTGATGCACAATCCTCAATCTATACCAATTAAGTAAAAATGGAGAAGAGGAGTTGGTGGACTCAAAAAAAAAAAAAAAAAAAATAGCCCCCAGGTGATTCTAATGAGCAGCCAGGAACGCGAGCTGCAGCTTTCAATGTTTTCTGAATGTAAGATCAGTTCATCAAAAATGTCAAAGGGTTCTACTCTTTCCCACGTTCCCTTCCTTCTACCTTCATATACCTTCATAATTGTCTTATTTGGCCCTTTCAACAGATTTCTCACCACCGCATTACAAGTGTTGGCAGTGCTGTCCCTCTAACAAAGACCTAATCCAATAGATCCTTGCCCATAAGTTCAAATTACTTAGCATGCAATGCCTTTGAATACAACTCCAAAGTTGCTTCCCAGCACCCCAGTCTTTGCTCCAAACCTACTTAAATACTGATTCCTGCTTAAGCACATCATGCAGTATCAAACTATGGTTTAACATCTCCTCTCTGCCTAGGATTTCCTTATTACCTTATCAATCTTGCAAGTTTCAGCTCATCTTTCAAAACCCAGGTTCCATGTCATCTCATTCATAAAAACACCGTTGGCTTTCACAGAAGTGGTCCATCCTGTAACCTGCGGGGGCACACACACACACTTGTGCTACTTAACACACAGCACTACAAGTAGCCTGGGTCATCAAGGCCCTATTTGGGAGGAACTTGCATATTTAAAATCGAAGGCCAACCTGATTAAGCCTGCGAAACTTAACCTGCCCTGCTTTTTCATCGCTTGCTTCTAGTAGATCTCTTTTAAAGCCCCCACTAGCAAGTCACATAGCAAACTCCCACGAACTTCCTTACAGATAACTTCCGAATGTGGGTCACTACAGTAACTGTTGCTTACAGTTATTTCCAGGAAACAGTGGGCAGCTCTTGTCCACTTCAAGCTGATTAAGACCACCGACCCTTCAGCTGGGCCTGCATGAATGCCCAGAGAGGTGACTGATGTCCCAGGGCCAAAACCTCCTTCCTCTGATCATGGTGGTACTGCCATTCTTCAAACATGCATTCTATTAAGAGCTGTATAATTTGACTGCATGTATGCAGATCCTAACTCACTCACTTTTCCTTACTCCCAATCTCTCTTACCCACACCTTGGAGAACCCTGGTACTCTATTCCAAAAACATCCTTAAAATCCCATCTGTGGAGGAGGGTTTGAGACTTGTTCTCCCATCTCCTCATTTGGCAATCTTGCGAGGAAAATCTTTTCTCTTTGCCAAAACAAGTCATTGCAGTGACTGGCTTGCTAGTTCAACATATCCATATGCATCTTTCAGTTCAATGCAACCCTGCAGAAGCCTGACACAGAGTGGCTCACCAAGTCAGTGAGCCTCAACAAGTATTTGACTGATTATTCAATTTAACTTTAATTTTATTTCCCTTTATACACTCTTAAGAAAAAACAACAAAAAAAAACTAGCACTAATTACAGCACTAAAAACAGAATTCTGGAAAAATTAGCAGCAATGAGAGTAGGCATAAATGAATCTTACTGAATAAAAACAGGCAGGTTGACTACGTAACAAACCAAGAATCCAAGTACAACACTTACAACAAAACTAGGGGGTCAATGTACACCCTTGAAGTGCAAAATGCAACAAGGAGGGGACAGACAACTGGCTATGGAGACTTCCTTAGCATGTGAACCAAGCCATATTCTAAAACAAACAAACAAAATCCTTCGCACCCACCTCCGCCTTCCGCAAAAAACAAACAAACAAAAAACAGAAACACACACACACACACACACACACACACACCCATCCACCACAAATTACAGGCAAAAATGAGAAAAAGAAAAGGATTAGAATCAAACCCTCTATACCAGCAGTCCTTAACCTCTTTGGCACCAGGGATTGGTTTCTTTGAACACAATTTTTCCACAGACTGGCAGGTGGAGGGGATGGTTTCGGGACGATCCAAGCACATTACATTTATTGTGTACTTTATTTCCATTATGATTACATTGTAATATATGATGAAATGATCACAAAACTCACTATATTGTAGAATCAGTGGGAGCCCAGAGCTAGTTTTCCTGCATCTAGATGGTACCATCTGGGGGTGATGGGAGACAGTGACAGATCATCCGGCATTAGATTCTTATAAGGAGTGTACAACCTAGATCCCTTGCATGAATGGTTCACAACAGGGTTCACACTCCTATGAGAATGTAATGCTACCACTGATCTGACAGGAGGCAGAGCTCAGGCAGCAATGCGAGCAATGGGGCGTGGCTGCAAATACAGGTGAAGCTTTGCTCACTTGCCCGCCGCTCACCTCCTGCTGTGTGGCTCAGTTCCTAACAGGCCAAAGATCGGTACATGTCTGTGGCCTGGGGGATGGCGACCCCCGCTCTACACAGTTACTATATAATGCATACTGAGTAGCAGAATAACATCTCTGCAGACAATAAAAGTATGCCTGAAAGAAGGCTTAAAAGACGGGGAGGATTACAACTGTTATTAGCACAAGAAGATACAAGACATGAAAGAATTAGAAAAATTGTAGAAATGAAGTGGAAGAATTTGAGACCAAATCTGAAATTTTAAAAAGTCATTTTAGATAGGAATATCAGACCAAAAAATACCTTGAGAAAAAGTAAAAAGAAATCAACCTAACGTTCTAAGATTAAATCAGTAATACATACGACATTAACAACATTACATACATTAACAACCTAACATCACAACAAAAAGAACTACAGGAACAAGAGCAAACCAACTCCAGAGCTAGCAGAAGACAAGAAATAACAAAAAAGAGCTGAACTGAAGGAGCCAGGCACAAAACATCATTCAAAAGACCAACGAATCCAAGAATTGAATTTTCGAAAAAAATCAGTAAGATAAACTATTAGCTACACAAAGAAGACAGAAGATCCAAATAAACACAATTAGGACAAAGGGGATAATACCACTGACCCCACAGGAATACAAGTAACCATCAGAGAATACTATCAACACCTGCATGCACACCAACTAGAAAATCGAGAAGAAACTGATAAATTCCTGGACAAACCCACCCTCCCAAGACTGAACCAGGAAGAAATGGAATCCCTGAACATACCAGTAACAAGTGCCAAAATTGAATCAGTAGTAAATAGCCTACCAACTAAAAGAAGCCCAGGACCAAATGAATTAATAGCTGTTCTACATGTACAAACAAGAGCTGGAAGAATTCCTACTGAAACTATTCCAAAAAACTGAAGAGGACGAACAACACCCCAACTCATTCTATGAGGCCAGCATCATCCTGATACCAAAACCTGGCAAAGACACAAAAAATAAAACTTCAGGCAAATACCTTTGATACACATTGATGCAAAAATTCTCAACAAAATACTAGCAAGCTGAATCCAGCAGCATATCAAAAAGCTAATCCACCACCATCTAGTAGGCCTTATCCCTGGGATGCAAGGTTGGTTCAACATATGCAAATCATTAAATGTGATTTGCTACATAAACAGAACTAAAGACAAAAAACACATGATTATCTTAACAGATGCAGAAATGGCTTTCAATAAACTTCAACATCCTTTCATGTTAAGAACTCTCAATAAACTAGGCATTGAAATAGAAGGAACACACCTCAAAATAGTAAGAGCTGTGTACGACAAACCTACAGCCAACATCATACTGAATGGGCAAAAGCTGGAAGCATTCTCCTTGAAAACCAGCACAAGAAAAGGATGCCCTCTCTCATCACTCCTATTCAACACAGTATTGGGAGTCCTGACCAGAGCAATCAGGCAAGAGAAAGAAATAAAGGGCATCCAAATAGGAACAGAGGAAGTTAAACCATCCCTGTTTGCAGATGACATGGTTCTATATCTAGAAAACCCCATGGTCTCAGTGCAAAAGCTCCTTAAGCTGATAAATAACTTCAGCAAAGTTTCAGCATACAAATTCAATATACAAAAAACACTAGCATTCTTATACACAATCAACAGCCAAGAGCCAAATCAGGAATGCAATTCATATGGAATCAAAAAAGAGCTCGAACAGCCAAGACAATCCTAAGCAAAAAGAATAAAGCTGGAGGCATTATGTTACCCAGCTTCAAACTAAACTACAGGGCTACAGTAACCAAACAGCATGGTACTGTAACAAAGACAGACACTCAGACCAATGGAACATAACAGGGAGCCCAGAAATAAGGCCACACATATGAGCATCTGATCTTCGACAAAGCTGACAAAAACAAGCAATGGGGAAAGGATTCCCTATTCAATAAATGGTGCTGGGGTAACTGGCTAGCCATATGCAGAAGATTGAAACTGGAACCTTTCCTTGTAATATACATAGAAATCAACTCAAGATGGATGAAAGACATCAACGTAAAACCCAAAACCATAAAAACCCTGGAAGACAACTCAGGCAATACCATTCTGGACTCAGGAACTGGCAAAGATGGCATGACAAAGACGCCAAAAGCAACTGCAACAAAAGCAAAAATTGACAAATGGAAACTAATTAAACTAAAGAGCTTCTGCACAGCAAAAGAAACCATCAAAGGAGTAAACAGACAACCTACAGAATATGAGAAAACACCTGCAAACTATGCATCTGACAAAGGTCTAATATCCAGCATCTATACACAATCTTACAAGAAAAAAACAACCGCATTAGAAAGTGGGCAAAGGACATGAACAGACACTTTTCAAAAAAAAAAAAAAAAAGTTGCCAATTATCATATGAAAAAATGTTCAACATCAGTAATTATCAGAGAAATGCAAACCGAAACCACAATGAGCGGCCGGGCGCGGTGGCTCACGCCTGTAATCCCAGCACTTTGGAAGGCTGAGGCTGGTGGATCACCTTAGGTCAGGAGTTCAAGGCCAGTCTGACTAATATGGTGAAACCCCATCTCTACTAAAAATACAAAAATTAGCCAGGCATGGTGGTGCATGCCTGTAATCCCAGCTATTTGGGAGGCCGAGGCAGGAGAATCATTTGAATCCGGGAGGCAGAGGTTGCAGTGAGCTAAGATTGTGCCACTGCACTCCAGCCTGGGCAAAAAGAGAAAAACTCCATCTCAAAGAAACAAACAAAAACACAGAGATATCATCTCACACCTGTCAGAATGGCTAATATGAAAAAGTCAAAAAAATAACAGATGCTGGCAAGGCTACAGGGAAAAGGCACTGCTTATACACGCTGGGGAAGGCAGTATGGCAATTCCTCAGAGCTGAAAGGAGAACTACCGTTCGAGCCAGCAATCCCATTACTGGGTATATACCCAAAGTAATATACATTATTCTATCATAAAGATACATGCACGTATATGTTCACTGCAGCTCTATTCACAATAGCTAAGATGAGGAATCAACCTAAATGCCCATCAATGGAAGACTGGATGAAGAAAATGTAGTATAACTATGCAACCATAAAAAAGAACAAGATTATGTCCTTTGCGAGAACATGGGTGTAATGGGAGGCCATCATCCTTAGCAAACTAACGCAGGAACAGAAAACCAAACACTGTATGTTGTCACTTATAAGCGGGAGCTAAATGATGAGAACACATGGACACAGAGGGAACACACTGGGGACTACCAGAGGGTGGAGGGTGGGAGGTGGGAGAGGAGCAGAAAAAGTAACTATTCGGCACTAAGCTTAGTACTAGGTGACAAAATAATCTGTACATCAAACCCCGTGACACAAGTCTACCTACGTAACAAATCTGCACATGTACCCCGAACCTAAAAGTTTTTAAATAAACAAATAACATTTTTTAAAAAAAGAACGCAAGAGATTTTATAAAAAGGATTTGAGGAACATTACAAACACTGAAGACAAGCAAAAGAAGCACGATATATATGAACAGCAGGAGCCCTAAAGAAGCAAATCAAAATAAGGGAAAAAAACAAAAAACAAAAACAAACAAACAAAAAACTTTCCTGATACTATTTTTGAAAAAATTGAAACTAGGTACTAAAAGAGTTTACATCACTGTGGATATGTGAGTTATCTGAGAATATCAACTCAGGAGGACTAAACACCAAAAATATATTTAAATGACTGAATTTTAAGAAAAAAATAGTGACTCAATGATTTTTTTTTTGAGACAGAGTTTTGCTCTTCTCCCCCAGAGTGGAGTGCCATGGCGCAATCTCGACTCACTGCAACCTCTGCCTCCTAGATTCAAGGGATTCTCCTGCCTCAGCCTCCCAAGTAGCTGGGATTACAGGTGCCCACTGCCAAGCCTGGCTAAAAAATTTTTTTTTTTTTTTTAGTAGAGATGGGGTTTCGCCATGTTGGCCAGGCTGGTCTCGCACTCCTGCCCTCAGGTGATCCGCCCACCCCGGCCTCCCAAAGTGTTGGGATTACAGGCGTGAGCCACCACACCCAGCCGAGTCAAGGATTTTATATTCAACAAAACTGACCTTCAAGTACAAAAAACACAAATAAACCAGTCAACATGCAAGAACAAAGGAAATATTGTCTTTATTATCTCATCCTGAGGAATCTAATAGAGAATAACATTCTGACAATCAAAATGACAAGAGATACATGGATAGGACTGGTGGTAAGCATTAAATGTATACTGTACTTATTTATAATACCGAGATTAAACAAGGATTAAAGGGTTAAATGATATAAATAATCTAGATATGGTAAAAACCATTTTAAAACAGAAATAAATGATAGCCTATGCAAAAAAATTTTTTTTACTGTTTCCAGTAATCAAAGTTGACAGAGGTAGATTACTCCGAGGCAATAATATGCTCTCCGTCTTAGACTTACTAACAGACTATCATGGCACATTCCCAAGGGGTTTTCAACAGAAATGGAAAACGTGACTTTTTTTCTCATCTATGTTTAATGTAAAAATTGTGCAGTTCTGCCAAGATAGTTGATTTTTAAAAGTATGTTTACATGAGAAAATGTACAGGATAACTTTTAGCTTCTGGGGATGGAAGAAAGAGCAGCAAAGACTTGCCATATTTCACATTTTCGAAACCTTAAGCAACCATGAGCAGCAGTAACTTCTGCGTTGATATGTCTATGCCTGGCTAGACAACTGAATTTATGTTAGAACTTGGAAATGGGTCCTGGAATTTTTTCAGTTATGTGTCCTGTTTTACTGGACACTAGCCACGTCCACTCCTTCACATATAATTATGACTGCTTTTGCACTGAATAGTTGCAGGGACCTTGTGGTGCACAAAGGCAAGTTATTTATAATCTGGTCTTTCACAGAAAAGGTCTGCTCACCCATTCACAGGTTAAAGTATTTCTTGGTTCCTTAAAAAAAAATTCCTGAAAGTTGCTCCTGTTTCACAAATAACTGCTTAATTTCTTCTCCAAAGATTCCTCTCTGTTCCTATTGAATATGCCCAATTACCTACTTAAGGATTCCACTTGTTGCCTTTTGTTTTATTCTCCCATTTGTCCACATCAAGCTTGTACAATCAGCTAACTTATAACTTTCCTCACTAACTCCAGTTTTATTTTCTCCTCTTATTCTTCCAATTAACTTTTCAATGGAATTTCAATTAACATTCAATGGGACCTGTTCTAGCCATTTGTTTTCACAGTGGCCACTGAGATTACAGAATCTGAAAACCAGATGGAGCCTCAGCAATTGTCTGTTCCAGCTCCCTTCTTACAGGTGAAGTCAGCAGGCCTGGGTCCTGTGTGCCAATCATGACCTTATGTAAGACCTCCACAGATTTAAGTTCCCTCATCTGCATAAGAGAGGTTTTAATGTTATCAACTTTAATATACTTTGATTCCATGGGGGTCTCAAAAGATTTTAAAGGCCTGTTCAAAATTAGTGGTCAGCCCAAACAGATTAGAAGTCACAAGACCCAAGCACTGCAGATTTTCTACCAACTTGGTAGTTCTCAAAACGTTGTTCAATCCTCTATGACTGTCAGATGGATTCGATTTTTTAACACTTGTGTCCCTTGGCTAGTCAAATTGTGTGTGTCCTTCTGTTTATTCTTACTGTCATTCTGATTCCCAAATCACAGTTTTCATTTTTCATTCCTGTTCCATTTTCCTATTTCCAGTTTCCTACAGAATACCTCCAATTCCCCTTCTTTAAGACTGTCATTTTCCCTATAAAATTAGCCTCACCACCAATGTTCTAAACAAACATTGGCTCCTCCCTTGCCAAATTACCTACCCTTTATTTTATTCACTTTATTGCATGTATAGAGAGACCTTTGTGTAGTTTATGTGAATTACATGAATTCTTAATTTCAGAAATTAGGTTCCAAAAACTTTTTGCTTTTTAGAGACAGGGTCTCACTCTGTTGCCCAGGCTGGAGTGCAGTGGTGCAATCACAGATCACTGTAACCTCAAACTCCTGGGTTCAAGAGATCCTTTGGCCTCAGCCTCCTGAAATAACTGGGACTACAGGTGTACACGACCATGCCTGGCTAAATTTTTGGGGGGTGTGTAGAGACAGGGTCTCACTATGTTGCCTCTGCTGGTCTTGAACTCCCGGCCTAGAACTCCTGGCCTAGAGTGATGCTCCACCTTGGCCTCCCAAAGTACTGGAATTACAGGTGTGAGCCACTGTCCCAGCCACATTTAAAAACTGTAAATTAAACCTGACATATATACATGACATATAAAGAGCACAGTATGCTGAGTCCAAACCTGGGTTCAAGTTCTAGCTCTTAAGGGGCATTTTACTAGACGTTTCTGAGACTCACCTTATTTCACATGGTTAACACCTACTTCACAGACAAATATAATGAAGGGTCTGAAAAACTCATAATGCACTCTGTAAGTGCAAATAATAGCCTTCTACCAGATAAAGGGAGTGTATCTTAGATTACATGTTTGCTTCAGCTTAAATACTTACATCTATCAGATAGCGGTTTGGAGCTGCTTGACAGATAAGTAAAATTTCTTTTATCACTTTATTGATACATAATTCATATATCATAAATTCACTCTTTAAAGTGTATGATTCAATGGTTTTTAGTATGTACATAGTTGTAACCATCACTGGTTACAGATGGTGCTTGTTAACCACATGCAAAATAATGAACTCGGACCCCTACCTCGCAACATCTACAAAAATTAAGTTTTAAGAACCATAGGTTTAAGTCTAAGAGCTTAAACTTTAAACCTCTTTGAAGAAAACACAGGAACAAATCTTCATGACCTGGGTTAGGCAATGGCTTATTGAATATGATGTCAAAAGTATAAGCAACAAAGGAGAAAACACATACATTGGACCCCATCAAAATTTTATAATATTTTCATCACCCTAAAAAGAAACTCTGCACCCTTTAGCCATCATCTCTCAAACCCCTAGCCTCAGCAACCACTAACAACTCTCTATTCACCTATTCTGAATACTTCTTATAAATGGAATCACACAATATATGTTCTTTTATGACTGGCATCTTTCACTTAGCATAATGTTTTCAAGGTTCATCAATGTTGTGGTATGTTATCAGTACTTCATTTCTTTGTATTGCTAAATAATATTCCATTCTATGTATATATCAAAATGTTTATTCATTATTCATCAGCTAATAATCAGATCTATTATGAATAATGGTGCCATGAACACTCATGAATTAACTTATTATGTAGACATTTGCTTTCATTTCTCTTGGGTGTACACCTATGAGTGGAATTGCTATGTCCCATAATTCTATGAGGAATTCTGAAACTGTTTTCTACAGCAGCTGCGCCATTTTACAGTCCTATCAGCAATGTGCAAAGGTTTTAATTTATCCACATCCTTGCCAATATTTACTGTCTTTCTGAGTATAGCCATCCTAGTGGGTGTGAAGGGGTATTTCACTATACTTTTTGATATACATTTCCTTGAAGGCTAATGATATTGAACATCTTTTCATGTGTTTATTGGACATTCATACATCTTCTTTGAGAAATATCTATTCAAATCATTTGCTATTTTTCAACTGATTTGTCTTTTTATTGTTCAGTTATAAAAATTATTTATATATTCTAGAAACAAATCCCTTATCAGATATATGATTTGCAAGTATCTTTTCCCGTTCTGTGGAGTATCTTCTCCCTTTCTTGATAGTGTCCTTTGAAGCACGAAAGTTTCTAATTTTGATGGGGTCCAATATATCTGTTTTCCTTTTTGTTGCTTGCACTTTTGACATCATATCCGATAAACCATTGCCTAACCCAGGTCACGAATAATTATTCCCGTTTTCTTCAAAGAGGTTTAGAGTTTAAGCTCTTATACTTACACCTATGGTTCATTTAAACTTAATTTTTGTAAATCTTGTGAGGTAGGGGTCCAAATTCCTTATTTTGCATGTGGTTAACCAGCTGTCCTGGGTCTGTTAATGTCTGTTCTTCCCTCCAGTGCATTGCCTTGGCACCCTTGTCCCAAATTTACCTCTTAGGCAATCACCTCCCTAGTTGAAACAATCACTAGCTTACCCTTAAAATTATCTCTTGCCTAGTTTCCTTGCTTTCTATACTCATCTTTTAATGCTTTAGTATACAAATACTCATTTAATCCTTTACATAATTCTATTTTAGAAAATGAAAAAGCAGAGTAACGACGAGCAACTCATTCCTGAGGAATTCACTTCATTTCCCAAAGAATTAGAAAAACGTATGCATTTTCTAAGGGAGAGTATCTGAAAGCTGAAAAGGTGTGGGTGTGTTACAGCTGCAGGAGAGATGAACACATGCAGTTACCATCTGAAGCTACACACCTACACTAATACGATAAGCATTAGACATGTGACTATTAAGCACTTCAAATATGGCTAGCGTTACCTGAAAGGTGCTGACATTGAAAAGTGAACAATTTTGTAGGACTCAATTGATCAATTTTTAAACTTATCACATGTTGAAATATATTTTGTACATACTAAATAAAACCTATTATAAAGTTAGTTTCACCTGTTTTTTTTTTTTTTTTTTTTACAGGTTTTAATAGGAAGACTAAAAAACTTAAATTTACATATGTGGTTTATACTATACTGCTACTGGGCAGTGCTGTTGTAGACCTCCCAAGAGTGACTTTTACTCAACATGATTGGTGTCCTAGGGAATTCAGTTTTTTGGGGCAGAACTAGGTACTAAGCACTAAGGGGACAGAAACCTGACAAGATTTCCAACCCTTGTGAAAGTTATCACGTAGTAGAAGATGGGGTAAACAACTATCCAATGTACATATTTAACTGTCACTGAGGACCAGCAGAGAGATGAGAATCCATAAGGAGGCAAATTCTGCCTGTTTTTTTCTGACATAATTCCAGGGCCTACAAGAGTGCAACAGTGCTTGGCACACAGTGGAATACCAAAAAACTATTTAGTCTTTAAGAATGAATAGGGTTTCAACGGTTTATAAAATGTAAGATGAAGAAAGTACCTTCTGGAAATACAAATGCAAGAATGAAGCATATATTATTATAGACAGTAAACAGCAGAAAATGATAGGTTCTCATCAATTAAACGGTTTTTTTATAAAACGACCTCCAACTTTCATAAAATTGACTGTCAGATGTCAAAGAATATGAATTTGTCCTTATTTGGCAATATAGAGTATCTATACTCCAGGTTACTGCCAAAAGAATCTAGTTTCCAATTATCCCCTTCAGTTACTACCACTGCCAAAAGCCCACTTGCTCACCCCCGAGAGAACAAGCTTTCTCATTCCTCTGTGAGTGTTTCTTAAAAGTGGGATGCCAGAGGCCATAGTCCTTCATTTCAAACTGAAGCCTATTTAAAATACGTGTTAGGGGTCCCAGCCCAGACAAACTGAGTAAGAATCTTTGATGGGGAGGGACTGCGCAGTTGATCCCTCTTTATAATAAAACCTGGAGAGCCACTGCTCTAATCAGCGGTCAGTACACTATGGCCCACAGTTGGAACACAGCCACATTCACTCGTTTGCCTGTTGTCTATGGTTGCTTCTACAATACGGCTGCAGGGTTGATCAGTTTTGACAGAGATTTATGGTCTGCAAAACCTAAAATACTTATTTACTATTTGGCTCTTTAAATAAATACTTTGCTGACCCTGCTCTAGATAGTCTAAATTTTATTTGGCATCATCTTAGAACACCAAAAGACTGAGACAGTTGAAAGTATCGTTCTGTAGCCTCAGAGAATGAAGTCAACTAAGTTATTATGCTTTGATATAACTCTCTCAGCTCGCACTGGCAAGACTTTTTCATTGCCCAAAGATTTAAAAAATATTTTTATTTTTAATTATTATAGTAAATAATAGTTGTTATGGGATCCACGTCATACATTTTGACACAAGTATCATGTGTAATGATCAAATCAGGGTAACTGGGATATCCAGAACCTCAAGCATTTATCATTACTTTGTTGTTATGAACATTCCAATTCCACTCTTTTAGTTACTGTGAAACATACAATAAATTAACGATAGTTGCTCTATTGTGCTACTAAACACTATACCTTACTCCTTTTTTTTTTTTTTTGAGACACAGTCTTGCTCTGTCACCCAGGCTGGAGTGCAGTGGCCGGATCTCAGGTCACTGCAAGCTCCGCCTCCTGGGTTCACGCCATTCTCCTGCCTCAGCCTCCCGAGTAGCTGGGACTACAGGCGCCCGACACCACGCCTGGCTAATTTTTTATATTTTTAATAGAGACGGGGTTTTACCTGTGTTAGCCGGGATGGTCTCGACCTCCTGACCCACCCGCCTCAGTCTACCAAAGTGCTGGGATTACAGGCGTGAGCCACCGCGCCCGGCCTATATCTTACTCCTTCTAACCGTATTTTGCACCCATTAACTATCGCCACTTCCCCACCACCTTTCCCAGTCTCTGGTAACCATCATTCTACTCTCTGTCTCCGTGAATTCATTTTTTCTTTTTTTTTTTTTTAGTTCCCACATGAGTGAGAAGATGTGGCACTTGTCTTTCTGTGCCTGGCTTATTTCACTTAACGTAATGTCCTCCAGTCCCATTCATGTTGTTGCAAATGATACAATTTCATTCTTTTCTATGGTTGAGTAATATTCCATAGAGCATATTTACATTTTCTTTATCCCTGCATCAACTGATGAGACACTTATGTTGATTCCATAACTTGGCTGTCACGAACAATGCTGGAATAAACATGTGAGTGCAGTTATCCCTTTGATATACTGATTTCTTTTTCTTTTCTTTTTTTTTTTTTTTGAGACGGAGTCTTACTCTGTTGCCAGGCTGGAGTGCAATGGTGTGATTTTGGCTCACTGCCATCTCTGCCTCCCGGGTTCAAGCAATTCCCATGCCTCAGCCTCCCGAGTAGCTGGGACTACAAGTGCACACCACCACATCTGGCTAATATTTTGGATTTTAGTAGAGACAGGGTTTCTCCATTTTGGTCAGGCTGATCTCGAACTCTTGACCTCAGGTGAACTGCTCACCTTGTCCTCCCAAAGTGCTGAGATTACAGGCATGAGCCACCGCAGCCAGGCCTTTCTTTGGGATATATACACAGCAGTGGAATTGCTGGATCATATGGTTGCTCTATTTTTAGTTTTTGAGGAGCCTCCATAATATATATATTTTTTCTTTTTTTGAGACAGAGTCTGGCACTGTTGCCCAGGCTGGAGTGCAGTGGAGCAATCTAGGTTCACTCCAAGCTTCGCCTCCCAGGTTCACGCCATTCTCCCGCCTCAGCCTCCCGAGTAGCTGGGACTACAGGCGCCCGCCACCATGCCTGCCCCATTTTCCTGTGTAAAAAATTTTTTTTTATTTTTGTATTTTTAGTAGAGATGAGGTTTCACCGTGTTAGCCAGGATGGTCTCGATCTCCTGACTTCATGATCTGTCCACCTCAGCCTCCCAAAGTGCTGGGATTACAGGCATGAGCCACTATGCCTGGCCTCCATACTATTCTTCATAGTGACTGTACTAGTTTACATTCCTATCAACAACATATAAGAGTTCTCTTTTTTCTGCATGCTCACTAGCATTTGTTATTGCCTGTCTTTTTGATAAAAGCCATTTTAACTGGGATGAAATATTTCATTATAGTTTTGATGAGTATTTCTCTGATTAGTGATGTTGACCATTTTTTCATATACCTGTTGACCATTTATCCATATGTCTTCTTTTGAGAAACATCTATTCAGCTCTTGTGCTTCAGATCTTTTGCCCATTTTAAAATTGGATGTCTTTTTCCTATTGTTCTAGCTCCTTATATATTCTGGTTATTATCTCTTGCCAGCTGGGGAGTATGCAAATATTTTCTCTCATTCTGTGGGTTGTTGCTTCATTTTGTTGGGTTTATTGTGCAGCAGCTTTGAGCTTGACGTGATCCCATTGTCCATTTTGTTGTGGTTGCCTGTTCTCTGGAAGTCTTACTCCAGAAACCTTAGCCCAGACCAATGACGTTCAGTATTTCCCAATGTTTCTTCTAGTAGTTTCATAATTTCAGGTGTTTAATCCATTTTGATTTTAGTATATAACAAGAGATAGGTGTCCAGTTTCATTCTTCTACATGTGGATGTCCAATTTTCCCAGCACCATTTATTGCAGACTGTCCTTTCCCCGATGTTTCTGGTGACTTTGTTGAAAATGAGTTGGCTGTAAGTATGTGGATTTTTTTCTGGGCTCTCTGTTGCGTTCCATCGGTCTGTGTGTGCTGTTGTGCCAGCACCATGCTATGGCTCTGGGGCACCATTTGAAGTCACATCATGTATGTAATGTGATTTCTTCAGTTCCGTTCTTTGCCCAGCATTGCTTTGCCTACTCTGGGTCTTTGTGGTTCCACAGAAATTTTAGGATTGTTTTTCCAACCCTAAAACATTCTTCTGTGAAGAATGTCATTGGTGTTCTGACAAGGGTTGCAATGAATCTGTAAATTCCTTTGGGTACTGTGGCCATTTTAAAACACTGATTCCAACAGCACTGAATCCATGACCATGGAGTATCTTTCCACTTTTTGCTGTCCTCTTCAATACCTTTCATCAGTGTTTTATAGTTTTCACTGTAGACCTTTTTTGCTTCTTTGGGTAAGTTTATTCCTAGGTATTTTATTTTATTTGTAGCTACTGTAAAGAAGATTATTTTATTGGTTTATTTTCCAGATTGTTTGCTCTTGGCATACAGAAATGCTGCTGATTTTTATATGCTGACTCTGCATCCTGCAAGTTTACTAAACCTCAGTTCTAATAGTTTCTGGTCGAGTCCTTAGCTGTTTCTAAATTTGAGATACTGTTGTCTGCAAACAAGGGTAATCTAACTTTTTTCTTTCCAATTTGGATGCCTTTTCTTTTCTTCTCCTGTTTAATTGCTCTGGCTAGGACTTCCAGTACCACACTGAAGAAAGGTGGTGAAAGTGCGTATCTCTGCCTTCTTCCAGATCTTACATATAGGAAAGGTTTCAGATTTCCCCCCATGATACTAGCTGTGGGTTTATCTGTCTGTGGCTTTTATTGTGTTGAGGCATGTTCCTTCTACATCCAGTTGTGTTTTTATCATGAAGGGATGCTGAATTTTACTGAATACTTTTTTGGCATCTATAGAAATGGACACATGTTCTATGTCCTTCATTCTTTTGATGTGATATATCGTATTTACAGATCTGAATAAGTATTAGGTGGTTCTCTCACTGCTATAAAGAAATACCTGAGACTGGGCAATTTATTTAAAAAAAGAAGTTTCACTGGGTCACTATTCTGCAGGCTGTACAGCAAGCATGACAGCATCTGCTTGGCTTCTGGGGAGGCCTCAGGAAATGCATAATCAGGGCAGAAGGCAAGAGGGGAACACACAGATCACATGGCCAGAGTAGGAGAGAGACGAGAGCAGGGAGGTTTAAAGAACCAGATCTCATGAGAACTCACTCACTATACAGTAGCAGGGGGAGGTGGTGCTAAACCATTCATGAGAACTCCACTCCTATGATCCAATCACCTTTCACCAGGCCCCTCCTCAAACAATGGGGATTACAAATCAACATAAGATTTGGGCAGGGACACAAACACAAACCATATCAGAGTATGCTGAACCATTCTTGCATCCTTGGGATGAATCCCACTTGATTACAATGAATGATCTTTTAAATACGTAGTTGAATTTGGTTTGAGGATTTTGCATCTCTGTTCAAAGATACTGGCCTATAGTTTTCTTTTTTTGTTGTGTCTTTGTCTGGTTTTGGTACCAGGGAAATACTGGCCTTGTAGAATGAATTTGGAAGTATTCTCTTCTTAGCTTTTTGGAATAGTTTGAGTAGGAGTGATATAATTCTTTAAATATTTGGTAGAATTCAGCAGTGAAGCCATCAGGTCTTGAGCTTTTCTTTGAGGGGAGACTTTTTATTACTACTTGCACTGAAAATCTATTTTTTTAATTCAAAAAAAAAAAACAAAAACAAACAAACAAAAACAACCAAAAAACCATTCCTGGAGGGATGGCTGGTGAGGACTTTGATTTTGTCATAGTCTCACTGTGATAAGGCTCAGAGGAAACCCAGCTATTTTCCTAGTGCAACAGTTAGTATATTTAACAACCAAAGAATTGTGAGTTATATACTTCTCTTATCTCTATGTATCTTCTGATGACATTTTCTGGGCTGCCCTCTCATGGCAAAAAAAAAAAAAAATTGAGGCACAGAAAGCAGCCAGGTACAAAATGGAACCTGCACTAATCATCTAAAACAGGCATTATCATAACAGACTTGCCCGAGCCATTACCTACCACGATGAATTGGTATGACACTTTTTAACAAGGTCAGAAAAATCAGATTCTGTTTTCTTAATATTCAGCATCTTTCTCACTTTCCCTGAGCTAATGAGACACAGGTTTGTGGTAAATACATTTATTATTTTCCTACACATGAATTCCCAACAAAACCAAGCAAGAGCATACAAAGGGAAGACATACTTCAGCTAATTTAAAGGTGTCTTATGTTATTTTGCTTATTGAAAAAACTGAAAAGGTAACAGGGAGAAGATGTAACATGGGAATAGCAAACTGCACCTGTGGTCTCTAACGAATAATCTCACTTCTAGCAAAAAAAAAAACCATCAAAAGAGCTTAATTGAAACTCAAGGTAAACAAAAGGGTGAAAATATTAAAATAAGAGCAGAAATCGACGAAGCAGAAAACAGAATAAATAATATCAATGAAAACAAAAGTAGGTATTTTGAAAAGATCAATAAAATTGTCAAACCTCTAGCCAGACTGACCAAGAAATAAGACACAAATTACCAATATAAATAATGAAACAAAACCAAACGGCCTTACAGAACCATCCAAAATCCAAAATTAAAAAAAGGGAATAGTATGAACAATGTTATGCTCGTAATTTTAACAACTTACATTATAAAGACAAATATTTTGAAAGATACAAACTACCAGTCAGGCACGGTGGCTCACACCTGTAATCCCAGCACTTTGGGAGGCTGAGGTGGGAGGACTGTCTGAGGCCAGGAGTTCAAGACCAGCCCAACCTGGTGAAACACCACCTCTACTAAAAACACAAAAACTAGCCAGGTCTGGTGGCGCATGCTTATAGTCCTAGCCACTCGAGAGGCTGAGGCAGGAAAAGCGCTTCAACCCCAGAGGCTGCAGTGAGCCGAGATCGTACCACTGCATTCCAGCTTGGGTGATACAGCAAGACTGTCTCAAAAAAAAAAAAAAAAAAAAAGATACAACCTACCAAAACACAAAACAAAACTGTAACAAGGAAGAAACACATAACCTGAATATTTATACACAAAGTTAAAGAAACTGAATTTGTAATGAAAACCCTTCCCACAAAGAAAACTCTAGCACCAGATACAGGGAAGTTCCTCAATCTAACAAATGGCAAAACAGAAATACAAAGGAACTTCCTTAACCTGATAAAAGGCATCAACCAAAAAAAACACTTACTGGGGAAAGACAGCTTTTACCCAGTATTAGGAGTAAGGTAAGTATGGCTACTCACCATTCCTAATTAACAACATCCTCAAAGTTCAAGCCAGTGCAATAAGGCAAGAAAAAGAAATAAAGAGCATTCAAAAGGAGGGAAAAAACTGCCTCTATACACAGATGACATGACTGCCTACACATAGGGAAACACCAAGGAATCTACCCAAGAAAGTTCCTGCAACTAGTAATTTTAAGACTGCAAGGTTGCTATTAAACAAACAAACAAACTGCATTTCTACACAGTAACAGGGAACAATCAAATATTGAAGTAAAAAAAAAAAAACTATTTACAACAGCACCAAGAAACATGACATATTTAACTATAAACCTAACAAAATGTGTGCAGGATCTATTTGCCAAAACCTACAATACATTAAAGAAATAAAACAATGAGGAGATAACATTATATTCAGAGTTTGGAACATTCAATATTATTAAAATGTTAATTCTCTCCAATGATTTGTAGATTCAAATGCAATCCCAATAAATCCCAGCAGGTTTTATTTTCTTTGAGGGAAGGAAGATAAAAGTTGACAAAATTATTCTAAAATTTATACAGAAAGGCAAAGGAGCTAGAATAGCCAAAATAATTTTTTAAAGTATTTGAAGGATTGCCCTACCTGATTTCCACATTTAATATAAAGCTACAGTAACAGATACAGAAGTAGTTGGTAAAAAAGGCAGACACACAGATCAATGGACCAGACAAGGGAGTCTAGAAATATATGGTCAATTTATTTTTGACAAAGGGAGAAAGGCAATTAAATGGCCAAAGTGTAACCTTTCAAACAAAACGCTTCTTCAAAATAAATACTGGACATCTGTATGAACAAAAAAAACCTCTCTGCCCGTATCTCATGGCACAAACAGAATTAACTGAAATAAAACTTTTAAAGGAAAACAGAGGAAAAACTTTTTGATTTTGGGTTTGGCAAAGATTTCTGAGACACAAAACCAAAAGCATGATTGATAAAAGCAAAAATTAACAAACTGGACTTTATTAAAAATTTTTCTTTCTTTCCTTTTGAGACGGAGTCTTACTCTGTCGCCCAGGCTGAAGTGCAGTGGCGTGATCTCAGGTCACTGCAGCCTCTGCCTCCTGGGATCAAGCGATTCTCCTGCCTCAATCCTCCCGAGCAGCTGGGACTACAGGCACATGCCAACATTCCTGGCTAATTTTTGTATTTTTAGTAGAGATGGGCTTTCACCATGTTGGCCAGGCTGGTCTCAAATTCCTGGCCTCAAGTGATTCGCCTGACTCGGCCTCCCAAAGTGCTGGGATTACAGGCGTGAGCCCCTATACCTGGCCAGAGCTTTATCAAAACTTAAAGCATGTACTGCAAAAGATACTGTCATTAGAAAGAGAAGGCAAATCACAGAATGTGAAAAAAATATTTACAAAATAATACCTGATAACCTGTATCCTGAATACGTAAATAAATAAATAAATAAATAAATAAATATCAAACAAAAAAAAACCCCTCTCAAAACTCAGTAACTTCTGTGTACCAAAAAGAACAATCACAGAGTAAAAAGGCAATCCATGGAAAGGAAAAAAATATTTATAAATCATATATTTAATAACTGGCTAATATCCAAAATATATAAAGACTACTGCAACTCAACAACTAAAAAACAAGCAACATAGGGCTTAAAAATGGGCAACAGACTTGAATACGTGAAGTCTATGTTGTATTTTGCCACAAGGTTATAAAACCTCAGTAAGAAAAGCCCAATTAAAAATGGGCAAAAGATTTGAATACATTTTACCAAAGATATATGGGTAACAAATGAGCACATCAAGAGATCATTAGTCTTTAGAGATAAGCAGACTAAAACCACATGTGATACCACTAGGTACACACTGAATGGCAATTAGTCTTGCTCTGTTGCCCAGGATGGAGTGCAATGGCGTGATCTCGGCTCATTGCAACCTCTGTCTCCTGGGTTCAAGCAATTCTCCTGCCTCAGCCTCTCAAGTGGCTGGGACTACAGGCATGTGCCACCACGTCTGGCTAATTTTTGTATTTTTAGTAGAGATGGAGTTCCACCATATTGGCCAGGCTGGTCTCGAACTCCTGGCCTGAGGTAATCCACCAGCCTCTGCCTCCCAAAGTGCTGGGATTACAGGGGTGAGCCACTGTGCGCAGCCTTTTTCTTTTTTTCTTTTCAAATCTGACAATACGGATTGAGTATCCTTTACCTGAAATGCTTGGGACCAGAAGTGTTTCAGATTTCAAATGTTTTGGATTTGGGAATATTTGCATTATACTTACCAGTTCGGCATTCATAATCTGAAAATCCAAAATTCAGAATGTTTCAATGAGCATTTCCTTTAAACATGACGTCATCACCCAAAAAGTTTTGAATTTCGCATTTTAGATTTCAGATTTGGGATGCTCAACCCATATCAAGTGCTGATGAGGACACAGAAAAACTGGAGCTCTTATACACTGCCAGTGGTGGTGTTAGATGGTATAGAGAGTTTGACCATTTATTTAAAACTTATATAATTACCATGGGACCCACAGCAAGTCTTCTCCTAAATATTTACCCAAAAGAAATAAAAAGGTATGTTCATATAAAAACCTGTACACTAAAGGAGGTTTGTTCATAATCAATGGAAACTATAAAACCCAAATATACCACAGCTGGAGAATGGATACACAATTATACATGCATACAATGAAATGCTACTCTGCAATAAGAGAAACTACTGATAGAGTAACATCATGAAGAAACCCCAAATACATTAGGCTATGTGTAAGAAGTCAGCCTCAAAAGGCTACATGTTGTATGAGTCCATTTATACGACATTCTAGAAAAGGCAAAAAAGTACAAAAAGAAACCCTATCATTGGTTAAGTGGAGGTGAGGGGACAGGGATGATTAAAAATAGGTGTAAGGGAAAGTTTTTGTATTGAAGTTGTCTTGTATTTTAATTGTGGTTACATGACTGTGTATGCTTGTCAAAACTCAGAACTGTACACTAAGGGTCAATTTTACTATATGTAAATTATACCAATAAAAACAATGAAAGTCTTAATAAAAACAAATGTAATGTGATAAAAATAATAGCAAATCATTGACATCACCACCAGTCATAAGGTAAGAAGTTATTTTATATGTTTAATCATATGTATCTGATTTAAATATGCTGCCTATCAATACATTTCAAACAAAGGGAGGCCATATTGCAGGTTTATGAAAGTTAAGGTTAGTATTATTTAATGATTTCCTTCACCATTTAATAATGAAACATTACAAAGTTGACTATAAAGTTTTTTGAGAGGGAATCTCGCTCTGTCGCCCAGGCTGGAGTGCAGTGGCACGATCTCAGCTCACTGCAAACTCCGCCTCCTGGGTTCATGCCATTCTCCTGCCTCAGCCTCCCGAGTAGCTGGGACTACAAGCGCCCGCCACTATGCCTGGCTAATTTTTTTGTATTTTTAGTAGAGACAGGGTTTCACTGTGTTTTCCAGGATGGTCTCGATCTCCTGACCTCATGATCCGCCTGACTCGGCCTCCCCAAGTGCTGGGATTACAGACGTGAGCCACCGCACCTGGCCAAAACCCACTATTTTTTAATAATTAATTTACCCATTATCTACTATGTGCAGATCCAAACATTCACGAGATAATCAGGGGCAGAGTCCAGGAACATGGTTCTTTTCCCTTTCCATCTTCCTACTAATGGATACAGCTGGTAGAAATAGTAAGTGTAAAGTGCAAGGTCAATATTTAAATATTCTCTCTTTCCATACATTCTCTAAGAAAGGGAGTAATCAGTAGATTCAGCTCTCTTCAAAGAGAGGAAAGAGAATTTTGAGAGGCACTTAACTTTACAAATTGGTAAAGCATGAACTGGTGTCAATTTGTGCCATTTTAAACTCGTGAAAATCAAGGCTTTCGAAGGTGACTGAATCACTTCCCCATTTCTAAAGCAAGAGAAAGGAAGAACTAGAATTCAAATTGATAGCAGTCTCACTTCAGACAAAGTTCTTAGTCCCACCAAGTAAGAACTCATCTCTTACTTCTACTCATCTCTCTTCTTGCATCTGCAATTGTTTAAGCAACAGCTTGGGTCAACATGGTTGAAATCAATTAAGTATCTTTTAGGATTTTATTATGCATACAACCCGGTTTAATTTCTAAATTCACTCCCACAATGCATGCATATATACTCAGAAAGGTTGAAGCAGTTTATAATAATTTATACTAACATACAGAGTCTTTTATCTGATCACTCAAAAATTTAAAAAGCAAATCACTTAATTTTTAAGTCAGGAATAAAAGCAGCAAATACTCAAAAGGATATATGAAAAAGTAATCATGCTCACTTTTGACCTTAATAAAAAATTATTTTAACTCTAATTTTAAACAAAAGAATATAGAAAAAGTTTCCTCCTTCCTCTGGCTTCCTGACATCTGGCTTTCCTCTATTGTTTTCAAAGCTGCCAGTATCCTGAGTTATACACAGATTATTTACTGCAACACAAACTTACCCTGTGAAGCGTCACTGTATGTTGTTCCCATATAGCTGTTTCCTCCATTGCTGTGCTCTGATAAAGGAAAAGAAAAATAAATCATTTACCTTTTAAGAAAATGTCCTTAATAAGGTGAGCAAGAATATCCAACAACTCAGCATACTGAAATACCAAAATTCACACTGTTAATATTAGAGATACTCTGAAAGGACCTTAATAATTATGGAAAGTTTTTTGTTTGCTTTTAAGAGACAGGAAACGACACACAGGAACTTCCTTTGTTTTTAACTTAATTTGGACAGCTGCTCTATATTCATTTCATGCAAGATGAAATCAGTGTTCAAGCTAACTCTGCAACTTTACACTTAATATTCGATAGAAAAGAGTAAAAACTGGAGCGGTATTATCTTAAAATACCTAATGGCATGTAGACATTTAAAAGCATCTCTTATGTTTTACAAAGGAAGAGAAATGCCTCTGAACACAGTGATTATAAATATACATGTTACAGGAAAACAGATAAAACCATTGCTAGGTTTGGCAAATGGCTGCTTTAAGGTCACAAACATGACTGCTTCACCTAGCTTCAGTTTTGCTACAGAATTACCTTCTCAAGCTTCACTTATAACCAAAAGAAAAAGAACAGCTTTTCTAGTGTATGTATCACACAGGTAGACACACACAAGAAACAAAAACAAACAACAACAATCTCCCAAACTCCCCCAAGAGTCATTATAAAATAAAAGCGATATGAGCTCCAATACAGGCCCCACCCAAATCACAGTGGACTTCACTTTTACCTCTTGTCAGGAGCCTCTCACGAGAGGAAAATAAATTATTATCTAAGGCAGGGGTGTCCAATCTTTTGGCTTTCCTGGGCCACACTGAAAGAAGAAGAATTGTCTTGGGCCACACACAAAATACGCTGACACTAATGAAAGCTGATGAGCTTTTTAAAAACAAAAAACAAACAAACAACCCCCCCCCCAAAATCTCATAATGTTTTAAGAAAATTTACAAATTTGTGTTGGGCCACATGCGACCTGTGAACCACGGGTTGGACAAGCTTGATCTAAGGAATTAGCAGTAAATAATTCAAAATAAATTTCTTTTAAATGGGGTTAACTGCTCTTGGAGACTTAAAATACTTCAGTCTCTCTTAACGTTACCATTTTACGAAATTGGGACTCCAAAAATGTATTTACAAGTAAATTTTAAAAAGATTCTTCAGAGTTATCAAAAGGTAAAGTAAAATGGGAGAAGGCTAAGCATGACACTCTCAGACCACTAGTCACACCATATAAATGCCTATTTCATAAGTGAGGTCTGTCTTCTCTTACTGCTGTTATTAGTATCATGAGAATATGCCTATCAAGGTGCCATAGGCCCAACCTCTCCTTTCCCACAGCGACTTTAATTGAAGATTAATGCCATTTTAGAAAGTAAGTCCCTATAAAGAAAGCCTGCTTCCCTAAATGCAAAGCAACTAGATTAACTATCCTGCCAGATGAATGCGAGAGGAGAGAGAAAGGATCTCTGTTCACTCCCATAGATAAGAACTGCCGACCTCACCAGCGTTTTGTTTCAATCTTCCAGTGCAGCAAAACCTCCCTTTAATGAGACCTCTACGGGAAACAAAGCTGTTCTTTTTGTTTTTTTTTAAACAAACATTGACCAGGATAATGCATTAAAAAAATTTTTTTTCCATCAGTGAGAAGCAGCAATAGTATGAGTAAATCAGCTAAACATCAACTGCCCCACTAACGTATACATGATAAAAGTATCTGCAATAGTTGCCAGTTTGTCCAATCTCAGCTGATATTAAGAATGAGAATTGCTTGCATAGCTCTCAGCTCATCTTTTCTTGATCTATTTCATTAAGCAGTGACATTGTTTTACTGCCTTTTTAATCTTTTTCCCACCAGTCCAAACCGCAAGTGATGTGATAACATGCACTTAACTCTCCTTGATAACACACTCTATGGTATGAAAGTTAATCATCCTCTCTAAGGTCTTAATGAATACAGTTTTCCATTTTGTAAGAGGATGTTAACCAAGTGAGAAAAATTATTTAACATAAAGGGGGGAGCAGGTTGTAAAACAGTGTGTACACGGTTATCCTAATTTTGTTTAAACATTAGTAGGGAATAAAGGCTGAAAGGGTAAAATGTTAACACTGTTTATCATCTTCAAAGTAAAGGGACTGTGGGTGACATTTTTCTATCAGTTGTTTTATCTTCCTTTCTCCATTCCCCATCAGAACAAACTGGCAATGTATTTCAAACCATATTCACCAAATCTCATTCCTATTCGACATTTCAAATACAGACAGTCCTGACTTAGGATGGCTCAGCTTGATTTTCTGACTTGCGATGGTACCCATACAACCATTGCTTTTCATTTCCACTACAGTATTCAAGAAATTATGAGATATTCAACACTGTACTGTAAAATAAGCTTTTGTGTTAGATAACTTTGCCCAACTATACGGTAATGTAAGCGTTCTGAGCATGGTTAAGGTAGGCTGGGCTAAGCTTATGCTATTGGGTACACTGGGTGTATTAAATGCATTTTTGACTTAAAATATTTTCAACTTATATGAGTTTAATCAGGACATTGTTCTAAGTGAGTTGAGAAGCATCTGTATCTGTTTTTCATTTGGCTTTTAGGAAAATCAAATAATGTTTAAGAGGATTAATGTTCTTATTGTTAATTATAAAAAATGTTTATTCTCCTGTTAGCAATCTATACATTAAGGTCTTATTTATTTATTTATTTTTGAGACGGAGTCTCGCTCTGTCACCCAGGCTGGAGGGCAGTGGCTCACTGCAAGCTCCGCCTCCCGGGTTCACACCATTCGCCTGCCTCAGCCTCTCGAGTAGCTGGGACTACAGGTGCCCACCACTATGCTTGGCTAATCTTTCTGTATTTTTAATAGAGACGGGGTTTCACCGTGTTAGCCAGGATGGTCTCCATCTCCTGATCTCGTGATGTGCCTGCCTCAGCCTCCCAAAGTGCTGGGATTACAGGCGTGAGCCACCACTCCCGGCATATTAAGGTCTTAATGTACAGTCTCCAGAAACTTATTTTGTCCAAGGGAGAAGACTAAAATACTAAAACATAATTGCCCTCACACCATTCCATATCAAAATCAATAGAGTTTTTCTTTGGAGGACTGGAAAAGTACACATCTCAACAAACTTCTCTGTTAAACATCAAATATAGCTTGATCTATCTGAAGGAAGACCTATGTAGAAGTAATTGAGAATGAAACATCAAAAGAAGTGGTTAGGCTCTTGACCAGCCACTAAACCAACTTAATCCATAATATAAGTGAGTTACTATGTTTTACCACTCCTTATCTTTTTTAAAAAACAACAGAAAAATATATTCCCAGTTTAAATCATGGACCATGTCATTTCTCTCCATTCTCTAGCCTTTCATTTGCTTCTGTGGCAAAAGCAGCAAATTCTATCCATGGTTGTTTATGTAACCAGACAGTCCTGATGAGGAGTTCTAAATGAACTGAGGAATGGACAGATGCACAAACACACAAATACGTAATAATGCAAATACAGTAAAATGAGAATGGTAGAATCTCAGTGGTTGGGATTCAGGTATCCATGGCAGACTTCTTTCACTCTTGTTATGTGTTTGAAAGTGACCATAATAAAACGCTGGGGAAAAACTAAGAAATCCTTCTAGTAAATCACTCAGAAATCAAAGCTAAAATTGATAAAAGACATTTTTAGTACCAGTGAATTTATTAACCACTATTTTCATGAGCATTCCATAAAGAAAAAATGTTCACTAATGACTGAGAATTTTAATTCTTTAGAAAAGCAAGGGGTGGGGAGGTTCCTTTGGAAGAATACCTAAGAAACGCATGGCTTCTGGGGCGGAGAAAGGAAAACCAGGTGGGAGGAGTATCACTTTTCACTGGGAGCCCTTTGCACTTTTAATCACATTCATCTATTACTTATAAAATATTTTTAAAACTTAATATCCTTATCGTAAACTTGTCATTTTCTCATTTCAAAAATGCACAAGAGATAATTCCGTAACTTGCACAAAAAGCTTCCGGGAAATTACCAGTCTCAGGCTCAAGACATTTAGGCTTGTAGGAGATCAAGGGGGAAAATGTATTATTCCTCTAAGCATGATTCTAGCACTGCCATTCCCTAGTAACTCAGACAGATGTTGGCAAACAGGAAATGAACTAGACCAAGCATAAGAAGACCCCAGCCCAAAGGTATCATCAACTAGACACGTGATCTTAATTTTCCTCACCTATACAATTAGGGAAATGGGTGAAATTATCGCAAATGAAAAGGCTTTTCTAGCTCCAAAATTCTATTAGACTATAATTCCAATGAACAGGCTACAAATTCAATAATTAGTGAAGTACTGCAGGCATCAAAAGTGAGTGCAATTCATGGTTGCTGGATTCTGAGTTCTGTGCACATTTCTAAGCATCAACTGACTAGAATCACAATTTCTGAAGAAGCAAAAAGCTGTATTTCAGAATCTGCCACGAGTTTGTTTAGTTTCTTTGTTCTAAGCTCCAGCTGGCAAAGACACTACTCAGATCACCAACTCTGAAGGGCTTCCTGCCAAAACTTCAGATCCTAGTTCTAGGCAGTTTCACTGTCCTTTAGGACTGATTACTGAATGGGGAAAGACAGGAGGGCACAAGAACTGACAAGACAGGATGAGCCTATAACTGGGAGAAGAACAAATCCAAAAGAAGATATAAAGTATACTCCAAATGAAGAACTCAACATTATCTAAATACACAGCCACTTAAATTTTGCTATCCTTACGGCTGTAATTTCAAAAACAATCCATGTATCATTCATTCATTCATTCAACAAACATGTATCAGATATGGTAAGTGTTGGAGAGGCCAAAAATAGATCCCTCTTCCTGCCTAGGGGCTCAAAGCAGCAGCTGAGAACACTAAATAAATGGTATTTAAGTTGGTGCAAAAATAATTGCAGCTTTTGCCATTAAAATAGCATCAAAAGATAAGAGCTTTTTGCACCAAATAGATAAGAGCTGTTATGGAAGATGCAAAAGGACTGTGTCTGCTGTGAAGATCAGAGACCTATTCCCTGAAACAGCAACAGTTTTGAGTTCAAGCTTGAAGGATGTCCACGAAAAGAGTGGAGAAAGATGTTTCAGAAGAAACAGCACGTCAGCAAGATTGTATGCTGCTACACATGATGCTGGCTTTGATATGACTAAGTTATACAATTTGTGGAACAGGGAGAGAGGAAAAGGAGAGAAGGTGCAAGGGTATCAGATCACAATGGGCTTTATAATATAATGCCTATGACTTTAAACTCAAACGGAAGACACTGAAGAATTTTTGACAATCAAATGACATAATCAGAATTCATTCTGAAGGCTGTAATGGGAAAATGATTTGAGAAAGGGAAACCAGTTAGAAAGTTAGTGAGAAGTGGGGGCGGAATTCAAGATGGCTCTTGAGTAGTCAACCAAGTAGCAGCGCTGAAGTCAAATGGAAAAGATGTAATTACCCAAGGACTAAGATAACCCTGTGGACAACCAAAGGAACTTGAGAAGGAGCAGACAATGAGGATACATGAAAACCAATGGAGCTAATACAAAATACTACTTACTGTCCAGAGAATACAGCAAAGCTTAAGATCCCTCAATTTTTGTTATCAATACACCTCATTTACCTGACATCATAAAATAATAAAATCTCCTCAAATCTTCAAGGAACACTCTTTCTTGATGACATGGAGTTCCCCACTAGGAAAACCAAATAGTAAAGGCATTAAGAACACTCTGTGACCCTCCAAGTTCCTTCTGTGAGCAAAGCTGCTACACTGAACTGTTCTGATTCCTTCTGAACTTGAAAGTGTTTCTGTTTTGGTCTTTTTGGCTTTTTTCCATCAAAATTGAAAGCAAGATCATCTATGGAGATGAGGTTGAGCCAGGAACTTAAGGAGAAGTACAATGTAAGTTTTAGTGAATAAAACAGATGACCCCTGCCCTTCAATGAACTTTCAATTACATAATCTCAAATTGTGATCACTGCGACACGAATTACAAAGGGAATAGTGTTATGTGTTAAAAGGTAAGGCAAAATATGTATATTTGGACTGATCTGAGGGGCTGTCATTTAAATTCCCAAAATAGAAATGTCCAGGAGGTAGTAAAAAAGAGCACTCTAAAATCAAATGAAGAAGGGACCTAAGGATATTCAGGGATTCAACAAACTTCATGAATAGAGGATAAAAATTCAGGAAGCATAAGAATTAAAATAATGATCAAAATAAGAAGGCAGCAACTCTAGGATAAAAGTCTCAATAGAAATTAAGTAAATTTAGCATCCAACACCCCACTGTATTCAACACTGGTTAAATTCACAAATATATCATTGTGTCCATCTCTTGGCTAACAGTTTAGGAAACAAATGATGAGATGGATATGATTAGGAAGTACTAGTTGGAAAGAAAGACATAGTGAACCTGTAATTTTTTGGTTGATCAAAGTTGAAGGTCTGCTAAAAATGTAAGTTCACAGATAAGCTGCTATATTAGCTATAAAATAGGAGTAAAAGAACATCAGCTTAAAAGTTACCATTATGTGTACATTATATATTGAGAAAATCTCAATAGGGACAGTTACAAATATTCCTGGAAACTTAAAATCTAGGGTGCTTTCCAGTTACCAAAAATAAAACTATTTTTAGGTATAGCATCTTCTAAAGGTTGAAGATAGATAAAAAGATCTCTCACAGTTTATTCAGGTAAAAAGGAGGAAGAAAGGAATGGTATAGCAGGGATGAAGAGACAGTGACAGTCCTCTGAGTATATCTTTTTGTGTAAACTCTCTTTCTTAGAACACAGTATTGTTTCACGACATTACCCTTCACAGACCAAAAAATTAAACTATTAAAACCAAAAAGACATGGAGGGAAGGGAAGCAATCAAAAACAGAATAAGAACAGTAACAAATTAACTTAACTATATTACAGATGGAGAATGCAACCACACTAAAGAAGTTTAACTTTTCTATAAATCTAGTATTTTAAAATAAAAAGTTTAAAGAAAAATGTTATAATGGTATAGAAAAATGCAGAAAGATACCAATTTCAGAAAAAATCATATTTATGTACTCAGAAAAAAAGTTTGGTTTCAGAGTTGTGTATTTTAAGTTTTTATATATTCTACAATGAACACATGAATTTCATAATCCTTGAAAACTGGTAAACATCACATCTGAATTAAGAAACAAAAAACAGGCAGAAGGGGCCAGGCACGGTGGCTCACGCCTGTAATCCCAGCACTTCTAGAGGCTGAGGCAGGCAGATCATTGGAGGCCAGATGTTCAAGACCAGCCTGGCCAACATGGTGAAACCCCGTTTCTGCTAAAAATACAAAAATTAGCCAGGCGCGGGGGCGCATGCCTGTAATCCCAGTTACTTGGGAGGCTGAGGCACGAGAATCCTTGAACCCAGGAGGCGGAGTTTGCAGTGAGCCGAGACTGCACCACTGCACTCCAGCCTGGGTGACAGAGTGAGACTCTTGTCTTAAAATAAAAACATAAACAAAGAACAGGGAAAACTGACCTACACTGTTAGAAGTTGGGACGGGGTTACCTTTGTATATGTAGTAACTGGAAGGGATGAAGGTGGGGGAGCTTCTGGGACACTAGTAAATGTTCTTCCTTGATCTGAGTTGTGGGCAAACAGGCGTATTCACTTTGAAAATTAATCAATCTGTGTACACCTATGATTTGTTTAATGTATTATGTTATTTAAAAATTCAGAATAAAGTAATCTGACACAACGGTAAATAATTTGACTGCAATGGATTAAAATAAATCAAATATGCTTCCATCCATCCATATGCTCATACTGATTCTAAAAAATGATAAGTGCTGGCAAAACTCATTATTTTGAAACTGTACATATAGGAAAAGAATAAGATATTTACTCTTCCTTTCCTATACAAACAGTACCAGTGGGTGATCAAAACAGTAGATGAAGGGAAGTTTATTTTTTTAGAAGCATTCCAGCTAACCAATGAAAAAGGAATAATAAAAATTGAGTATCATCATTCTATAACACCTAGTGAATTATGGGATCTAAAATTGATCATCAGTGGCTGCAGACACCATCCAAAAACAACAGAAAAAACCCTGTGACTGAATGCCACTTACGAAGTAGAACTGCAAAAACAAAAAAATCAACTCTGAACTGATCAAGGCTCTAGATCGACATTCTGTGCTATCCAGTACAGAAGCCACCAGCAACATGGGGCTACGCAGCACTTAAAATGTGGCTGGTCCAAGCTGAGATATGGTATATGTAAAAGATACATATGATATGAAATACATTATGATATGCTATGTGTAAAATATACATGACACGTAAAATATACACACAACAGTATTCAGAGACTGAATATGGAAAATAATTTGAAATATCTCAATCTATAATTTTATATCATTGCATGCTAAAATGGTAATATTTTGGATATATGTTTTAAATAAAATATGAAAATTAAGTTTACCTTAAAAAACTTTTTGGTGTGGCTACGTTATACAGATGGCTCATGTGGTATTTTTATTAGAAAGAATTGCTTTAGCTTCAGTTAACCAATTCACAGGAAATACAGTGGGCCAACCACCACTGTAATCACCACAAGGAAGCAAACACCAAAATCCATACTGTGAAAAATTCTACAAACAATTCTGTTTCTCAACCAATAAAGCTGCAAGGGAAGAGGCTAAAGAGAGAGAAAGAAGTGGCGGACCTCAAATGCCTAAAAGAAATGTTAAACAATCACAGTAAGAGGACTTCATTAAGGAAACCTGACATTTAAAACAATTAGAAAACACTAAATATGGCTGGGCGCAGTGGCTCACATCTGTAATCTCAGCACTTTGGGAGGCCAAGGCAGGTGGATCGCCTGAGGTCAGGAGTTCGAGACCAGCCTGGCCAACGTGGTGAAACCCCATCTCTACTAAAAATACAAAAAAATTAGCCAGGCATGGTGGCAGGCGCCTGTAATCCCAGCTACTCAAGAGGCTGAGGCAGGAGAATCCCTTGAACCCAGGGAGGCAGACGTTGCAGTGAGCCAAGATCACACTATTGCACTCCAGCCTGGGCAACAGGAGTGAAACTCTGTCTTAAAAAAAACAAAAAAAAAAAACAAAACAAAAAACAAAACAAAACACACTTAAGTATTTGGAGTTTATTTTAAAAGTGTGCTAATGATAATGCAATTACAGTACTTTAAAAAGAAAGACATCTTTTAGAGATACATATTCAGATACATGTTGAGTATTCTCTTTCTTCTCTGAAATGCTTAGAACCGTAAGTGTTTCCGATTTCAGGATGGACATCCGAAATCCGAAAATCTGAAATCTGAAAAGGAAGACACAATGAATGAAGTATAGATGAAATGAGATTGGCTGCTAAGTTGTTAACCGTACTGGGTGACAGTAACGTGGGAATTCATTATATTCCCCACATCCACTTTTCTATGGGTTTGAAAATTTTCCACTTAAAAGAAGGTAACTTGAGGGGACTAGAAATTAATTACTGATTTAGGAAAGACCCAAACCAAGAATGCTACCACCATGATGCCAGGACATTGAGCAGTGTTTCCATGAGCTGGCTATTCCAGCAACAGATTCCCCTTTCAGAAATAGTAACAAAAATGCAACTACTCCTGGGGTTGGATTAGTACCTTCTGCTGCTTTTCTAAGCTGAATTCAAGGTGGTCTAACATTACCAGAAAGTGAATAACAGAAGTAAAAAGGCAACTTTCGTCTGGAAGGGGTATCAGATATTAATCAAATAATAGCAGAGAACTAAGTACATGTTGTCATAGTGCTATAAAGGGATACACAGTTTAAAGCACAAGTTTTGACCTAGTTTCTGGGCTCTGGGCAAAGTCCTTGAGGAGAAGAATGAGGGATAGCTATGAGGTGCATGAGGGATGGAGGTGGGAAGGTTTCCGGGTAGAAAAAACAGCACGTGCAAGAGCCTGGTGTAGGAAAGAGCATCTCTCATTCGTTCAAATAATGTTTGAGAGTTTCCTATATGCTAAACACTGTGTTAAACCACACGAATAACCAGACACAACTAGTGTGACCTTTGTTCTCATGGAGCTTATAGTCTAGCAGGAGAACCAGATGATCGAAAAGCTCCATGGCTAAATATATAATCACAAGTTTAAATAAGTACTATGAAGGAAGGAAAACAGTGCCATGAGGAACTCAGAGAGAAAGCTGATAGGAAGTACACCTGCTAGGAACTGAAAAGAGGAAAGTACAGTTTGCGAACAAGAAGCAAGGAGGAAAAAGATCCAAGATGTGGCTAGAGGGGTAGGCAGGGGCCAAATAATCCGCTAGGAGCTTACTGACTACAGTAAGGATTAATTGATCTTTTACTCTAAAGGTAATTAAGCAGCCTAGGAATTCTAGGATGAGTGTTCGTATGTATGTGTGTAGTGGGGGGGGGGAAGGGAGAGAAACTAATCAAACTTGGATTCTGAGAAGATTATTTTAGAAAAACAGATTGTAAGGGGAAGAGGAGGGTATGATACTACTTAGGAGGCTATTACAGGAATCCAGAGGGAGGATTACTTGGTGGGGGCAGGAGGGAGGAGGGAGAATGTAAATGGTTCGAAGTAGAGATAAAACAAGTAGAAAGACCTGAGATGCTCAGATGATCAAAGCTGAATGGAACTTGCTAATCAACCATTCACCACACTAGGTAGACATCCAAATTGAGCCAGGTACCCTGGATTTGGAATAGTCTTTCATCTCTATTGCCTAATCCATCAGACTAAAGACTGTATCTCTTACCTAATGCCATTGTAATAATTTTTTCAAAAGTATCTCAGGAACCCAGGGAACCTTCCTCCGGAACCATAAAACATCTTGCTGGGCTGAAACTACTAACCTACAAGCTGATTGATCTTGGTCCAGAAATAAATAAATGAATGAATAAATGAATCCTTCTTCTGAAACCACAAAACATCTTGCTGGGCTGAAAACTACTAACCTACAGACTGATCTCTGTTCAAAATGAATGAATGAATGAATGTCCTATATAATCTACAGGCCAACCTTTGTCCATAAGTAAATAAACAAGTAAATAAATAAAATTCCTATATGCCTCCTCTCTGATACTAAAATGGGCTTCACTTAAAATGTTTTTAGAAGACACGGCTAACATAATAGCTTAGTATGTGCTGAGCCCACAACCACCCTGAGATGGGTCCTGTTTGCCTTTTTACATTTGCATTTTGTGTACAGATGAGAAAACAGCCATTTAGTGGCAGGCTCAGGATTCAGATTCCAGAGCCTAAACTCACATAGTAAGTAAAACTTAAGAGTTGCTCAATGATAATCTTTTCAGTCCTTCTTTTACTTGACCTCTCTGTGCGGGATCTGGCCTGCTGACAGGTGAATGGTGTTTACATGGGTGTTCACTTTGTAATAATTCATTCATGGACATTTGCTCTATGTACTTCTGTACACATGGCAATATATTTCACAATAAAAAGATATAAAAAACTAAGTCAACTAGCAAGACTTAAGTCAGGGTGATTTACATGAAAATCCAGACTTACAACCTCTTTTGAAAAACTGGGAGATCTGGCCTGTCTTCTTCTAAGACAACAATCAGCTGGGGCTGAGCAAGAGCTGCTTCCTTTAGACGAGCTGGCTTGTGCTCTGATGGACCCGTGCCCTCTCTTCCGGCTTTCACGATTCATGCTGCTTGTCTGGTCTAAGACTCACCTAACACCATTCCATACTCTTCTCCCTGGCACTCTCTTACAACACATAAACATATAAGGATGTGAATGTATGAGTTACAGAACATATAAGTAGATGCATGATTACCTATGGCAAGTAAATTTAACCTCAGATCTCTCACCTGTAAAAACAGAGATAATGGTAGTATCTAACAGAATTGTGAAGATTAAACGGGGTAATGCACATAAAACACTCAGTATCTGTCACAGAGTCAGCATGCAACGTTAGGGGCTACTGTTTGTTTTGACACATATTTCTCACACTTACAACTAAAATGTAAGCCTACTTGCCACGGCTACTGACTTGATTTTTATAGTTGACACAGCATCAAAATAGCGTACTTCTGTATTTAAGTATTAATATTCCAATAATCACCACTGTTGAAAAAAAAAAATCAGTACATACATACATCTTCCTTATACCTTCAAATGACATTACCAGGAAATTTTTCCTACAATTATATTTTGAAAGGCAGACTTCTTTTTGCCAAATTCATGTATTTCCCCTGATTGTGGTTTCTGGTGGTCTGATCAGCTAGGTAAGTGGGTATCTTACTACTAAAACATACTTTAGTATGATAGATTGAAGATCTTAGTCATAAAACATCCTCAAAACTATGACCAACTTGAATTTTCAAGATAATCACAGGAACACCAAAAGAAGCTTACTACCTTTTACTCAGCTGTTAGTACTCCAATGACTGCCTAATAACGCATATCTAATTCTTGCCCCTCAGACAGACATATACAGTATTTTTCTCCAAAAAGCCACAAAAGTCTAACTGAAACTATTTTTCTCCCAAAACCAATAAAGTCCTCATACAATGGAATACCACGAAATACAAGAACAGAATGAAAACTAATGAGCTACAGTTATCCACAACATAATCTTACAAACATAATGCTAAGCAAAAGAAGCCATACACAACAGAATTCACAGTACAAGATTCTGTATGTGCAAAGTTCAGAGAGAGTCAAAACTAGTGCTTTCAGAATGCATAATTAGGTGGTAACTATAAAGAAAAACAAGAAAACGAGAACCCTAGAAGACAAGATACATGTAATCTTTGAGGGAGAGAGAACATGACCCAGAGAAGGCAGGTTAGGGATTCTAGCACTTATCATCAGGGACAGAATTTTATTTGCTGCTCTCTACACACACCATTAAAAAGCCCTATCAGTACAGAGATGTGCTCACCGCTCCATCTCCAGCACCTACAACAGTGATTGGTACACACAAGGTAACCAACAAAAATCTGTTGAATGTAAAAATGCCTGCTTTAGGAATCCAAATTGTTACATATTTCACAGCTTCTTGAACCCTAAATATAACAGTAACAGGTACTATACTGTCCATTTGCCTTGTCAGTATATTCAACAAGTTGTTAAGCATATATGTCCAATGACTTTATAATTCTTAATGTGTCCCTCCTATTGAGATACTGATACCAAACATATGCAGAAAACACTTACATGAACGTATCCAGATTCAATTCAAACATTTAAAAATATTAACAAGGAAAAATACAGAAGCTGCTGAACAGCAAGCCCAGGTTCTGGATAATGACTTTGCCACCTCCTCCAACCAAGAAAGCACACAAGATTGCTCTGTTATTACAGGATGACCTTAAGTTTGCTCATTTTTTTTTAAGAGCAAACAATGCAAATCCTTTGTTTCTTGAACAATGAGTTACGCAATTCACAAGGTCATCATTACAGCGTACAGCAGTTGAAAACTGTAAATTTCTAGATCAGGATCCCAAACAAAATGTACTCATTTAATATTTGTTAAGCTAACAAAAATAATTAGTCATTACTGGTATCCTCCTGAATTTTAAAATTACATACTGAATTAAGTGAGCTAATCTTAACTTGTGATATTCAGTTACCAGAAACTGTTGTACAATCTCTAAGATAGTGACAATTCCAAAAGAGTGAAAATTCCTAAGATAACCAAGCAGGAAAATGAACTTTCCAATCTTTGGGAATGTACATTTTTTTAAAAAGCAAAAAATACTTCAGTAAATAAAAAAAAAAAATTAATTAAACTAGGTATATGCTAATCTTATGTTCCTAACTAGAACCCACAGAAAGTAACATGAGCTTCTGTTTTCCATCCTTTCTGGACATAAACTAGAATTGAGATCATTCACCAATCAACTCACTTCCCAGTATTCCCAGTGTAACAACTGAAATATATCCCCAACACAAACTAATAAAACCTCATCTCTTGATCTATCCCCAAGTGAGGGCCACCTGAGATTCAGTATTGAGCACTACATAAATGACAGTCAGGGTTTTGTTATCACATTTCAAATGGTGTTTTACAGTACAAAGTTTGGTAACACTGGCGTTCTCGTGATCTAAAGCTGTGTTCTTGTGGTAAAGGCAATCATTCAGAGTCCATTTATTTTCATCCATGTTTAGAATATAAGATAAAACTTCCTACCCACGTATTCCCCACATACTTCTCATTATTAAGAATTTATCTGTTGGGGCCGGGCGCAGTGGCTCAAGCCTGTAATCCCAGCACTTTGGGAGGCCGAGATGGGCGGATCACGAGGTCAGGAGATCGAGACCATCCTGGCTCACCCGGTGAAACCCCGTCTCTACTAAAAAAATACAAAATAACTAGCCGGGCGAGGTGGCGGGCGCCTGTAGTCCCAGTTACTCGGGAGGCTGAGGCAGGAGAATGGCGTAAACCCGAAAGACGGAGCTTGCAGTGAGCTGAGATCCGGCCACTGCACTCCAGTTTGGGCGACAGAGCGAGACTCCGTCTCAAAAAAAAAAAAAAAAAAAAAAAAAAAGAATTTATCTGTTTAAGAGGAATGGAAATAAAGCACCTGGCTAACCCATAAAGGAGCAACCTGAAGCCACTCTTCTCTGCAATAAATAAATAAAGATGCACTCTAGGTCAGAGACAGCAAAAGTCTTACTTTTATTGCTGGCTTATGCAAGATATACTGAAACAAACCGATTTTATAGGATTAACTTTAAAATCTGTAAACTATCCTAATGTATACTTCTTTCTACAAGACTAAAAGTTGTTAAAGTAAAAACGTTTTTCAAGATTTGCTTTCAAAATTCAGAGGTGCAAAGCAAGTTCCAGTCAAATATTCCAGGAGGATCATTCTAGACATAAACTATCTTTTCATTTAACATATGATCCAAACTTTGCTAATTAAAAATAACTGTGCTCATTCCACTAGCTTGTCTTCAGCTATTACAATGCTCAGTCATACACAACGCTGAGCATGTGAATGCTTTCAGACAGGCCTGAAATGAGCAACGATGTCAGAGATGGGTGGCACTACACATGAATTTACAGCTGGACTCGCGGTCTTTCAGTAAAGTGAATTTTTACCATATCGGGGTATGTCAAGAAACAGAATTGCATCTCCAAATTTTCCACGAAAACTATTATTTTTGAAGACATCTTCCTTAGCAGCATGGTGATCTCTCATATTTATACACAGTTTTATTCTTAGAACTGTACAGAGTTTACATTTGGTCTCTAAATAGAAAAGAGATTACAGAGCAAGTGAGAGTCAGAGCCAGACCTTGTTTCCAGGATTGGGGGGAAAAAGGGGAGTGGAATTACTGTACTTTTTTTTCCTTCAAATCAAATGGGAAGCAGTACTACATATACTGCATTACAGCCCTCAAAGCCACAGATTGGTTTCCACCTCATTATTTATTGGTGTCTTTCCTTTTTTTTTTTTTTTTTTGAGATGGAGTCTCACTCTGTCGCCCAGGCTGGAGTGCAGTGGTGTGATCTCGACTCACTGCAACCTTGGCTCACTGCAAACTCTGCTTCCTGGGTTCAAATGATTCTCCTGCCTCAGCCTCCCAAGTAGCTGGGATTACAGGCATGTGCTACCACACCCGGCTAATTTTTGTATTTTTAGTAGAGATGGGGTTTTGGCCATGTTAGTTATGCTGGTCTTGAACTTCTGCCCTCAGGTGATAGGCCCACCTCGGCCTCCCGAAGTGCAGGGACTACACGCTTAAGCCTGGCAAATTGGTGTCTTTCCTAATAATACAATGTAATTTGTGCCAATATATAACCTGAGGGGGAAAAAACACTATAATTTGAAACATAACTGTCTTATGAAGCTGTCCTGAAACAAACTTAAGAGTTGTAAAATGCAGTTAGGATTATCAGCCAACTATATAAATTAAACCTGTAACCATGATGGTCTAAAATGCCAAACACATACAAAAATTATGGCTACAGTGAGGATCATTAAGCTGGCAGTCGAACTTCAGTGACTTCTCATAAACTACAATTAGTTTTTTACTTTTAAAACAGTGTGAAGCAAGTATGCATTGATCAGTAACTATCATAATTAAAACTACATTGCATCACTCACTCAAAAAACAATTCCTATATGTAATGACTGATTTGTGTCATTAATTTTTGTTCATTAGCTTGGCCACTTTCTGCAGTTCTTAAGGTTTCAAAAATGCTGCGATATCAAGAAAAGCTCAGTGTATACACAAATTAACTCAAGATGGATTAAAGACTTCAATGTAAAACCCAAAACCATAAAAACTCTAAAAGAAAACCTAGCAATACCACTTAGGACACAGGCCTGGGCAGACCTTCATGATGAAAACACCAAAAGGAATTGCAACGAAAGCCAAAATTGACAAATGGGATCTAATTAAACTAAAGAGCTTCTGCACAGCAAAAGAAACTATCATCAGAATGAACAGGCAACCTACAGAATGGGAGAAAAACTTCTGCAGTCTACTCATCTGACAAAGGTCTAATATCCAGAATCCACATGGAACTGAAACAAATTCACGAGGAAAAAAACTAACAACCCCATCAAAAAGTGGGCAAAGAATATGAAGAGACACTTCTCAAAAGAAGACATTTATGCTGCCAAAAAAAGGAGGTATTTATGCGGCCAAAAAACATATGAAAAAATGCTCATCATCACTGATCATTAGAGAAATACAAATCAAAACCACAATGAGATACCATCTCACGCCCATCAGAATGGTGATTATTAAAAAGTCAGGAAACAACAGATGCTGCTGAGGCTGTGGAGAAATAAGAACGCTTTTACACTGTTGGTGGGAATGTAAATTAGTTCAACCACTGTGTAAGACAGTATGCCAATTCCTCAAGGACCTAGAACCAGAAATACCATTTGACCCAGCAATCCTATTACTTGGTATATACCCAAAGGAATATAAATCATTCTACTATAAAGACACATGCACACATATGTTTACTGCAGCACTATTTACAATAGCAAAGACATGGAACCAACCCAAATGCCCATCAATGATAGACTGGATAAAGAAAATGTGGTATATATAAACCATGGAATACTATGCAGCCATAAAAAAGAATGAGTTCATGTCCTTTGCAGGGACACAGATGAAGCTGGAAGCCATCATCCTCAGCAAACTAACACCAGAACAGAAAACCAACCACCACATGTTCTCACTCGTAAGTGGGAGTTGAACAATAAAAACACATGGACACAGGGAAGGGAACATCACACACCAGGGCCTGGGGCCTGCTGCTGGGAGGTGGGGGGACAAGGGGAGGGAGAGCATTTAGGACAAATACCTAATGCATGTGGGGCTTAAAACCTAAATGATGGGCTGATAGGTGATGCAAACCACCATGACACACGTATACCTATGTAACAAACCTGCACATTCTGCACATGTATCCCAGAACTTAAAGTAAAATTAAAAAAAAAAAAAAAAAAAGCCCACTGTGCTCCACTTGATACAATAAATCAATTCCTGGGAATCATGTAAATCAGTGTAACAGTAAAAAGTGTAATTTCAGATAGCCACAGCGGGGAATACTACTATTCCTGATACTTAACAAAAACATTTTAGTATGCAGCAAAATCTAAGAAGCATATACAATAGCACAATCTTACATTAAATTTTACTGCTTCCTCCAAAGGGAAACAGCTTGAAAATACAGAAGTCACTGAGACTTCCTTCAGTTACTTTCTGTGATTCAACCAATGAAATTGTTTCTTATTAATGATTCATAGCATTTTCTTACACATTTAAACAATTCTTTGGTGACGCAGAGAACCATTCTAATTCTTTTCAACTTTCTAATAATCTTATATTAAGTACACCAGTAAACAAAATTCTGATTGCAAATGCAGATGTATATCACACATACAGAAAACGTTTTTTTCCTTTATTTATCTATTTAGAGACTGAGTCTCGCTCTGTGGCCCAGGCTGGAGAGCAGTGGTGCGATCTTGGCTCACTGCAACCTCTGCTTCCCGGGTTCAAGTGTTTCTCCTGCCTCAGCCTTCCCAGTAGCTGGGATTACAGGTGCCTGCCACCACGTCCGGCTATTTTTTTTTTTTTTTTTTGTATTTTTAGTAGAAACAGGGTTTCACCATGTTGGTCAGGCTGGTCTTGAACTCCTGATCTCGTGATTCGACCCCCTTGGCCTCCCAAAGTGCTGGGATTACAGGCATGAGCCACCGCACCCAGCCACGTTTTTTCCTTTATTACTTTTTGTTTGTTTTTGAGACCGAGTCTCACTTTGTCGCCCAGGCTGTAGTGCAGTGGCCCGATCCCAGCGCACTGCAACCTCCGCCTCCCAGGTTCAAGCAATTCTCCTGCCTTAGCTTCCTAAGTAGCTGGGATTACAGGCACACGCCACCACGTCCAGCTAATTTTTGCATTTTTCGTAGAGACAGGATTTCACCATGTTGGCAAGGCTGGCCTCAAACTCAAGTGATCTGCCCACCTTTACTACTTCTTTAGTATCTTCTTTTCAATCTAGGTACATACATACATATATATATTAAGTAGTATTCTATATTTTCTTCTGCTATCATTTGTATTGCTCTTTGTCATCTAGATTTCCTTTGTTTTTTTAGCCTATGAAGCAGAAAACATTTTTAAAACATGGATAACCAGTAGTCCTAGCACCACGTATTGAACAAGCCACTCTTTCTCCAATAGACTACAGTGTTATTTTTACCACATACTTTTACCACATATTTAGCCACCCTGCTGGCTAAATGAACTTAAAAGTTATTGTATATCTGTGTTTCAATTTCTTCACCAAAAAGTAGAGATAACAGTTCACTTCATAGGGTTACTGTGAGAATTAAATAAATTAAGCACTTAGAATAATACCTGACATGCATTAATACCAATGATCATAATTACTAAAAGTCTACAAATGCACAGATGTTTCTGGACTCCCTGGTTCCTGAACTGATGGGCTGCTTTAAATGTGAATTTCTAGCAAGTTTCCTGATAGGGCCTTCTTTTTCCAGAATTTTGTGGCTATCATTTTATCAGGTAGGTTTTCTTATCAATATGTCAAAATTCTACAATACGACACTAGAAGACACTGGCTTGGGGAAAATCAGTAAATTCTACAACAGTGACTGTCTCCATCCGAAAAATATACTGTTTCATCTCGTTTTTTCAGATTTCACTTTATGTCCTTCATTAAGATTCCAGTAGCTCACCAATATTTGTTATATTTATTTCTAGGTAGTATTTCTAGAGAAAGATTTAGTAGTATATATCAGCATTTAAACTGCACATAGCTTTTGCCTCAGTAATTCCATTTTTAAGAATCTGATATGCACTAATATATGTGTACAGATATAAAAAGGCTACTATACCAACAGCAAAATCCTGGAAACAAATTATCAATAAAGCAAAGATAGTCTAAACAGCAGCATATTCATAGGATGACAAACTATTCAACCATTACGAAAAAAAAAAAAAATCAAAAGCACGGGCTTATTAGACAGGAGTTTTCCAAACTATTATGCTAAAACAAAACAAAACAAAAAAAAACAAGCTGCCAAATTAATATTGCCGCCGCTGCTGCTTTTCTTTTTTTTTTTTTTTTAACTGAGCGGGGGTGAAGAAAACAAAAGCATCATACGTAAAGCACTGAGTCCAGCCTCGCTCTTAGTAAGCATTTTAATCACCTTCAAAAATTAAATGTGATTTAGGGAACCAGGGTCACTGAATATTATTTCATCTATTTATTTATGGCCTGTTTTGCTCTATATAAAATTCTGAGGTGGCTCCATAATACAGCATCCTAAAAAATAAGCTTTCAACTTGCATTTTACTCGTAAATATTTAGAATACAAAAAACGTCCCTACAATGTAATATTTTCAATATGCCATACGAATCTCAATACTCTAATTCAAGAGAAGTACTCCTTCTTCTAAATCACCTTACTGTGGCAATCCACTGAAAACGTATTTCTCTCCATACTTGAAATAACCTCTTAAAAGTGTGTTGTCTTGCATATTAAGTACCAGAGATCACACTTCAGGAACAAAGTGACATTCTGTGTAATACGGAAACAAAGCCTTTCCTCCTAGGAAAGGAAGCCCCAGAAAAGATAAATAATGGGAGCGTATTTTAAAACCAAAGCAAAATGTTGCCTTTTATCCTAAATCTCTGGATAAAGTTTTACCTTTTGACCTCAATGTAAGGTCAAAAAGGTACAAGTTAAATTTTTCTTAAACGAAGAATAGTATATCCCTTAAAACGATCTATTCATTAATAAGTGTAACCTCTAGCTTCTCCCAGCCAGCAAACAAGCTTCTCTGAGAGTTCAACAGTTTCAGAGGCGTATTATTCCTGCTCCCAGATGTTACGAGTAAGCATTTCAAACAAAAATGCACACATAAAACCACTACCTGCCCAAGTATCTCGACACTATTTTAAGTAATGAATTGATTTTCTTTAAAAGGGAGATTTTTACTGCTTACATTTCTGTATTCCTTTAATTGTTTGAAATAGCAAGTACTACTTTATAAAAAAATTAATATACAAAATGGGAGAAGGATTCTGTTTTTCAGGAACTTTGGCTTTTTAATGTAACACACAAGTCAGTTTCCAAGCAATGGGAAAATGGAATAGTATTTCAGAGCACATGGGAAAAGTGACAGGAAGAATGTTACTTTTTTTTGGCTGAACTCACCGGTCTTAACTAATTTTTAAGAGCTCATCCTATTATCCATTCGTAGGAATACTTTGTATTACTTTTGAAAGTTTAACTCAAGTTAAATTATTAAATGTTATAGAGGTTATTTTCAAAGTTACCTTAAATAAGTCGTACGGCACGAAAGAAACCCGACCTACTACGCCTCACAGGCTGAGTGGAGTGTTCTGCAGTCTCAAAGCCTTATCGCTGGCGTGCGCATACCGCAGGGAGTGACATCAGATCGAAACTACAAGGTTTCGCCCGGGACCAACCACTCCTCCAAAGACAGCAGCTCCCGGTCAGCTGGAGGTGGCACCCCAAGCCCCGACCCGCCGAGGGCCGGCTCACGGCCGCCGCAGAACCCTCACCGGAGCCGAGTTTCTCCGCGAGGGACCTGTTGCGCGTCCCCGCCCTCGGCGAACCGCAGCCAGAAACAGGCGCCGGCAGCGATGCACCTGCCCGGGACGGGGGCCGGGCGCCCGCAGCCCCCTCCCCGGCCGCCCCCAGCTCGGCCCGCGCCGCCCCCGCTCGAGGGTCTCCCCGCGGCCCGCGGCCCCGCGCCAGCCCTGCCCATCCCGCCGCCCCGGGGACCAGGTAGCCGCCGGCGAGGGAGGGCGGGACGCCGGCCCGATGCCGGCGGGCGGGCGGCGGGGCTCGGCCCGGTCTGGCCCTGGCGGCCGCGGAGGCGCTCACCTTGGCGGCCGCAGCTCTGGCGGACATCTTGTCTCTCTCCAGCGCCGCGCGAGGCTCCTCGGACCCGAAACTCCGCGGCGCCGGCCCGCCTGCTCCTCACGCCACAGCCCAAATAAACATCTCCCGAGAGCGAGCGGGGCAGGGGCGGGGGCGGCCGGAAGGGCCCGGCCCACGGGGAGGGAATTCAACTCGGACAAAAGTCCGGGAAGCGCCCGCCCCGCCCGGGTCTTCTCCACGGGGCGCGCCCGACCGGCACCTCCCTCCGAGCGCGGCCACCCGCTCGGCCTCCCGCAGCTTTCGCAGCCCGGCCACGTCGGCCCCGCCCGTTCGCCCGCCCCTCGGCAGCACCCGTGGCCTCCCGGCGTCTCCTCGGAAGCCGACTTCCGCACGTAACTTCCCGGGAACCGGCGGCCGCCAAGAACGCGGCGTCCGCTGGCTCAGCCGGCGCCGGCAACTCAGCGGCCACGCAAACCTGCCGGCCCGGCCCACTGAGCATGCCCGGCCCGACGGGGGCGGGGCTGGACGAGGCGAGGCGAGGCGGGGCGGGGCGGGGAGGGGGCGGGACCGCGGCGGAGGAGGGGGCGGGGCGAGCGCCCGGGGGTCGGGGAAGGAAAAGCCGGGTAACCCAAGTAACTTGGAAAGACAGTTTCCGCTGCCGTGCGAGTCTTCCTGTTTGTTTTTATCCAAGGTCCGGCAGAATTCGCCCCAAGGAGAAAGCGCCTGTGCACCAAAGCTTTCCTTGAGAGACTTGTCCACTTGTTCCTCGACAAGCCACGCTGGATGAGCCCCATGCATGAGTGCGGCTGGAAAGGCCGGCAGAGCCGATACCCGACAGTTGTTTCCTTCACTGGGCAAAGAGCATGGTCAGGGCTGTCACCGCGTGCCTGGGCGTTGTTTCCACGGAAGGCGGAATGCATTTTCTGTAAGGCGCGTCATGGCTTTCATCTCCGAGGAGCTCCAGCAGGGTCAGAAGCATTGCTTTCGTTCACCAGCGCCGACTGCCAAGGCTGAAACTGGTGATGAGGTCATGGGCACCCGGAGGCAGCAGCCTGAGAAACACCCTAGAGACCTGTGCCATCTCGGCCCACACCCCACATTAGACCTCAAGATATATCCAAAGTCTCTTTCCCGCCCATCTAGACAGGAATCTCAAAAGTTTATTTTTGGCCATCAAGATAGCTGAAATTCTTGTTAACTGAACGGGTCAAGCTGCCCTGCATTCCAAACGCTGTCCCTGCAACTCAAAGTTGGGCAGAAAAGGGTGTAAACACGTGCAGTCCATGGTCCAGTTTAATCAGCCACTACACAACCTTCCCACAACGTTGACGGCTTTGCTAAACACCAAGGAACATGGTAAGAAACCTTTCCTAGCCTCACTAATCTACACTTGTAAATGTAAAGGTCTTCAAAAATGCCAGAAATTCTTAGTAACATCAATGACAACATATTTAAAGTATCTGGTATAGTGCCACAACCGGCACAGAAGAAATGGAAGAAAACATAAACATCAGGTTTTAGACAATGGTTTTCTCTTTAGAATTCAACTGTATGAAAAGAACAAATTTAACAAAGAAATACGTGTAGATGATACATAAATATCAATTAAGGCTTCAAAGTAAAGTGCCACACATCTTGCAATTCAAAGCCATCTGAACTAGAAAAGAGCCATTTTGCTCTTCATAAAAATGGTTGAAGTCATTTTTGTTTTAAAGTCATGTTGTAATTGTTTTGGTTTTGGACAAAGTATTATTTATTCTTTTAAGAATTGTGGGCCGGGCGTGGTGGCTCACGCCTGTAATCCCAGCACTTTGGGAGGCCGAGGCGAGCGGATCACGAGGTCAGGAATTCGAGACCAGCCTGGCCAATATAGTGAAACTCTGTCTTTACGGAAAATACAAAAATTAGCCCGGTGTGGTGGCGCGTGCCTCTAGTCCCAGCTACTCGGGAGGCTAAGTCAGGAGAATGGCGTGAACCCCGGAGGCGGAGGTTGCAGTGAGTGAGATCGCGCCACCGCACTCCAGCCCGCGACAGAGCAAGACTCCGTCTCAAAAAAAAAAAAAAAAAGAGATTTGTGGCCAGGCGTAGTAGACCATGCTTATAATCCCGGCACTTGGGGCCGGGCGTGGTGGCTCACGCCTGTAATCCTAGTTCTTGAAAGGCCAAGGCAGGCAGATCACCTGAGGTCAGGAGTTCAAAACCAGCCTGGCCAACATGGTGAAACCCCATCTTTACTAAAAATATAAAAGAAAAGTAGCCAGGCATGGTGGCGGACACCAGTAATCCCAGCTATTGGGGAGGCTGAGGCAGGAGAATCGCTTGAACCCGAGAGGCAGGGGTTGCAGTGAGCTGAGATCGTGCCACTGCACTCCAGCCTGGGCAACGAGCAAAACTCTGCCTCAAATCATCATCATCATCATCATCATCATCATCCTCCCCCCAGCACTTTGTGAGGCCAAGACCAGAGGATTATTTGAGGCCAGGAGTTTGAGACCAGCCTGGGAAACAGTGAGACCCCATTTAAAAAAAAAAAAAAAAAAATTGTGATTAAATTTCCTCATGTGCAAACACCATTTTAAAAGGTTTGGGAGGTATTTTTAAATTTTAAAAGGTGGTGATGAAAGACCTTCACATTATCTTTACCATTTACGATGTGCAATTGCATTACCTGCCTAGAACTAGGTGTGATGTCTTTAATAGCACCTAAATCTAGAGACGTATCTACAAATACACTGATATTTTTTCACTTTTCCTTATTTGTCACTTTTACAAGTTGTCCAATGTATAATTTAAATGCTAGACTGCAACTATTTGTCACTAATTAAAAATAGTTACATATTTAACAGTTTCACCTTTGCCATGGTTTAAAAAATGAAATCAAGCAAAAATATTTCATCATGAGAATCCTATTCTTTAAAAATTGTATTTAGTATTTCAGTGACTAATAGGATCACTTTAAAATTTTTCAATGGTATTTTTAATATCTAAATTAAACTCCATAAAGTCTGTTCTTTAAATAAACAAGAGAAGGTTTTTATCAGTTGTAAAATACTGTTGCCAGCAATTAAAAACAAAGTTCTATTCCTACAGTTTATTTTTTGGGTAGGTGCTTTGATAACAAGTGGAAAGCATAAAGCATAATCTGAAAGAATCACCCTTTTAACAATTAAAGAGTTTATCCATGGAACACCAAAAAAGTATTTTCTGACTTTTATGCTTACACACACATGTCATCATAGCTCCTCTAGATCAATATGGGAAGAAATACAAGTGAATTAAGGATTCTCATTTAGAGTTACAATAATGTTTAACCACAAATCTCTTTCCATTGTACAGATTTATCTTATTTCTCATCATCTTTGCAACTGAACAGGAAACTAAAAAAACCACAACACTTAAAAGACAACTTCCTGTGGGATTTTTGGTGTCTGCGGCTCAGAATGAAAAAAGCATTATGTGTGCAAAATCTTTACACATTTTAGATACAACTACTTAATAAAACAGCCTTGACCAAATGAACGATCTCCACGCCTAATTTGTGTATATGTATATTGATGGTTTTAATTGCAAAAAAAGATCCTTATGAAAGCATATTTATGTTTTTTTATATGAACTGTGAGTTTACGCTTGACATACAAAGAGGAAGTATTTATTTACGGTAGTAGAGCATGAGACAATCTCGATAATGTCAGAGAAGAGAATATATACAAAATATTAGAAGGAGAAGCACTTTATCAAGATGTTATAACAACCAAAAGTAATCCTGATCTCACTCCTAGGCCATACCATTAAAGATTCTACAAGTTGTTACAGAATTTTCCTCTGCCAATAAAGTCATGTAACAATGTTAAATGGGGGAAAATTTCTTTTAAGGCTCATAATGTTTCTAAATTTCATAGACCAATAAAAATTTTAAAAGCATCTTAGAGATGCATTATAGGAGTACCAACTTTTTAATCTTATCAAGTAAAAACATTTTAAAACAAACATTATAAACTGTATATGTAAAGATAATTAAAATGGCAAATTTTATATTATGTACATATTACCACAGTTTAGAAATACAAAAAGAAAGCTATTACCAACACCATTTCATTTTTTTTTTTTTAAGAACACACAAACACTAAAAAACAAATCTTTTTAAATTCAATTCAGTATACAGAAAATTATCCCTCAAAAGAATTCCTCCTTTGGGGCTACCCTTACCTCTGTTAGGGGCAAGGTGGAGCTTTCTTTATTCAGGGTCCTAAATACTGCACAACCAGGCAGGTCGGAAGTTCCATAAATCCATGACTGGAATCCAGGCAGGCTGGCATATAGGCCTCTGGCTCATCTCTCAGAGGTTTTTCCTCCATTCTTCACAGCTCCTCCACTCTGATCTACACTTTCCTATGATTCCTTTAAGACTCCCTCCCCAGCCCAGGCAAAACATCTCATCTCATAATCCATAGAGAAAGCAGACATTAAGGAATAGAAACTCCCTTCCCTTCCTGCCAAAACACTGACAAGCCTACCCTGGGCATCTGCTTTTCCTCTCCATCTTCCCCCCAAGGGTTACGAATCCCATCTGGGGGGCTGACCCTCTCAGCTGTGTCCTCTGTCTCTATCATCTTCATCCTGTCATTACCTAATGAATTCTACCTCTGAGAATTCAAGCTTCCTCTAGTGTTTCCCATCTTAAACACAGGGCTCCCCCAGGCTACCTACCAAGGTGTGCACTACTGCAGGTGTACAAGACCCCAGGGCAGAAGGGCTTGCAGTTGGGGTTTAATGTGGTTGCTGTCTTGAATTGTAAGGACTTTTCGTTTTGGATTTGTGTTTTGTAAGTGAAGGTCACTGGGAAAATGAGGCACACACTGGGGGACTGGGGCCTCTGCTCTCACAGGGTCTTGTCACCTCCTAGGAGGGTATCTGAGCTGCCTGCTCCCACAGCTCTTGATACCCCTGCTGGTCCTCTCCCACTCTGCACCACTGCCACGCTGAAAGGGATCCGAGCAAGGAGTGAGGTTTGAGTATGCATACCCACAGCGTCTTGAGTGCACAAAAGCCCCAAACAGGCAGTATCACTCTGTGTGGTGGCTGCTTGGCTGGAGGCCATGTCTTGGTGGGGGTGAACCTTTGGTCCAGCCTGGGTTCCAGATCCAGTCATGGAGGTTTAAGAATTCTTGGTGGTTACCATCTGCTGTGGGTTGGAGCAATAGTCTTGTGGCTCAAAGTCCCCAGACCCCGTCCCCAGCACGGCATTTAGGTCAGGAGGTCTGCTTGAATGTCATCACAGCAAGCGATCAGGTCCAGCACACATTAGTGGGACCCCAGCCTATGAGGGTCTATACTTGCTATGATTACCCACCCCCGATCCCCTGGGGCCTCAGGGCCACAGTGTTCCCTGGGCTGTCTCTCTGCCTGGGGATGGGATCCTCTCCCTGCTTCCAGCCTTCCCGAGTCTGGCTGTGTTCAGTCTCTTCTAGCCAGCTTGAGGCATCCTCCAGGGACAAGCCACAAAATATAAACTGTGTAATTTCAGTGACTCCTCATAGGAGTTAAATATTCTGAAATTTGCATTTAAAACTAGTGTTGCACAATATAAACAGTAAAATTCATGCTGATAATTCACATTTTTAATTGTTCTTTACTCTGAACATGAAATAGTGCATTAAAAAAAATGACAAGTCAGGATAGAAACCCTGGAAGAAAAGAAAAAGCTTTATGTGTACCTTTAATGACACTTTTTTCCTCCCTTTGAAACAAGGGGCCCCTAGATTATAGAGGCAGCTCTGAGTCCACCTCTTCCTGCACATACTGTTCTGTCAGTTTGTGACAAGCTTCTCGAGAGTCATCTGTCATAACTAGGTCTTTCTGTTGTGAATGCATGCCCAGGTTTTTTGACATTCTTCCCCCTCCCCACTTTAATTTCACAAGTAATACTGGCATATAGTCCTTCCGTGAAAGATTCATGCAACTGAAATATTTTTTAAAGTCCAACAGAACAACACCCACTGCATTCCCATTCCTATAATTACCCAGGAATACTATGATCTAAGCCTAACTAGAGAGTGTATTTCCAGATCACTTTCTGTTTATTTATTTATGTGATATGTGTGTGTGGAGACAGAGACGGAAAGAGAGAATATACGAATATAAGAATATGGTTTTGTGTGTTCTAAATGATAGACAATATTTACATTCTGTAACTTTTTAATGTAATATTTCACCTTGGAGATTACATTAAATAATGAAAATCTGCTTCATCATTTTAAAATGGCTGTTTAGTATTCCATAATATGGGTGCATTATAGTTTATCAAACTAAGATGATTTCTATGATAATGTCACAACAACAACAATAAAATACATATATATCTTTTTGTACACATGTGTAAGTATTTCTCTAGGAGAGACATCCAAAAGGGAATTTTCTAGGTTAAAGAATATGCTTATGCCGGGCGTGGTGGCTCACGCCTGTAATCCCAGCACTTTGGGAGGCCAAGGCAGGTGGATCAGCTAAGGTCAGGAGTTTGAGACCAGCCTGGCCAACATGGCGAAACCCTGTCTCTACTGAAAATACAAAAATTAGCCGGGTATAGTGTGCCTGTTAATTCCAGCTACTAGGGGGGCTGAGGCAGGAGGATCGTTTGAACCTGGGAGGTAGAGGTTCCAGTGAGCCGAGATCATGCCACACTGCACTCCAGCCTGGGCAACAGAGCGATACTCCGTCTCAAAAAACAAACAAACAAACAAACAAAAAAATATGCTTACTTAAAAAAACATTTTCACTGATACTGCCAAATTGCCCTTTAAGAAAACCAGATCAACTTATCTTGTTTCCTCCCCTCCCCGCATATGAACACTTGATAATATTAATCTTTTGTAGTTTCACCTTTCTGGTAGACAACAATGGTACATCACTTGCCTATTACATCACTTACCCATTTTGCTCTATCAGGTTATTTATTTTGATTTGTTAACATGTATTCTTTTGAACTGAATGAATTCTAAGTCTTCTTTTTTTTTTGAGGTGGAGTCTTGCTCTGTTGCCCAGGCTGGAGTGCAGTGGCTTGATCTCTACTCACTGCAACCTCCACTTCATGCGTCCAAGAGATTCTCCTGCCTCAGCCTCCCCAGTAGCTGGGATTACAGGAGCCTGCTACAGTGCCTGGCTAAGTTTCTGTTTTGTTTTGTATTTTTAGTAGAGATGGGGTTTCACCATGTTGGCCAGGCTGGTCTTGAACTCCTGACCTCAAGTGATCCACCGCCTTGGCCTCCCAAAGTGCCAAGGATTACAGGCATGCCTGGGATTACAGGCTCATGCCTGGGATTACAGGAATGAGCCACCATGCTGGGCCCCAATTCTAAGTCTTGGCTCTTGGCCGGCTCTATGTGTGTATGTTAAGTACAATTTATTTCAGAGTAAGTTTAGCTTTACAGAAAAGTTGCAAAAATAGTACAGAGTTCCTGTACACCCTTTACCTGACTTCCCCTAATATTAATATCTTGCATAACTATGAGACATTTGTTGAAAACTAAAAGATTCACATGGGTACAGTATAATTAAATTGCATCAAGTTCTGCCCGTTTTAACTCTTTAATTTCTCTTACATGCTTCCAATTTTGCCAATTCCTCCTACTTTACAAATCTTGTGAAAACTATTTTGGACATGTTACTTTTGAGCCTCTGGAGTTTCATAAACTTAGGTGTGTCGGGGTGCCCGGAGGAGGTGGCAGAGCATCAATACAAAGGCACTCAGAGGGTCCACATGGAGTTTCACATTTCTGATTCAGTTCAGGAAACTTTTTTCCTCATGCTCACCTTTGTGAAAGAACTGCTGTGAGACTTTTCTGAGCCTCAAACCCTAAGGGGAGATTAGAAGAAATTTACATTTCTTTAGATTAGAGTCTGTCCTCCCAAAACGGCAGGTAGTGCCAAATTCATTGACTTAAAAAAAAAAAAAAAAAGATTTCTTAAAAGAAGCAGAAGCCTCCCCGAAAGTATAATGTTGGCATTTGTTTTTCAATGTGTGTGTTATAAAACCTTCATAACAAGTCTTTCAAAACAAATAAATGTAAAATACAGAAAAATTAGTAGAACTTTGTAAAACACTGCATTTTAAAAACAGGTAAGTATATTTATTTTTAAAATGTTTTAAAGAAGGATAAATACCCATCTGTAAAAAGAAACACTGGAAGGAAAACTAAGAACAAGTAATATGGTTATTTTTAGAGGAGACAGGGCAGCAATGATACGAGACTTTTCTAGATATGCCCTATAAACCACTTTGGCTCTGGAAACAAACATATCTTACATTAAAAAATAAAATAAAATGAAATAAAAAAAAGCAATCTCTTAAAAGCTGAAAACAAATTGAAGCAAGAAAATTAATATACATTAAATCAGTGACCTAACTATACAGATAAAAGAATTACCTCCAATGATACTAGCATATTGTAATGAAAGTGGCACTGTAAAAAAATCTTAAATTTAATTGAGCAGTCTTTTAGTAATAACATTATTACTTTGAAACTGCTCTATATGTGTGTATGTGTACATTAACTAATATAAAACTGTTACATATTCATTAGCATGTCATCTAATATGTAATTATACATGTCAGAATAATATTTATGTAAGTGTATAATATGTATAATGTATTGTCTAATATATGATGTAATATATATGTTTTACATCTATTAGCAATTAACACACATCAATTTATATGAACATTACCATACTATGTATATAATAGTTTTGAAGCTACATATAAATATATAAGAATTTCAAAGTAATATTAAGATTATTATATACTAGTATATAATAATGCTAATATTATTACATATTATTACACTAATATATATTAATGTATGTTAATGTTGTTAGAAACCAAGATTTTCTGTTTAAGAGAAAAGAGAAAACAAGTATAAAATAAAAAAGTTAAGTAAAAATTTTGTAATTCTAGTTTAAGTTGAAAAATTCAGAATTAATTTTTTTTTAAAAATATAATTCCTAGCTCTGGCCATTGAAAAGGACTGGGAGTAATGGAAACTCAATAGCAAGGAGCACTCCTAATGTCTGTATTGTAATCTCCAACCAGGAACAGCTGATTACAGGTCTGGAGCAAGAAATATACAAGATAATCAGATAACCTTGGGACATTTGGGGCCAGAAAGCAAGGAAGTTCTCAAAGAATAATGAATCAAAAGGATACGGAAGCTGACAACAAGTAGTTCCTATTGGCCAAAGATGATACAATGTGATCCTCAAAAATAAAAAAGAAAGAAAGAAAGAAAAGAAAAAGAATGCACCTGACTGAAACACCCTGAATATCTAATTCACAATTAACAAAAAGAGCAGGAAAGCAAGAGAGCCCCCCAAACAAACAATAACCTATTGAATAAAACCAAGTCCTTACTCTGTAAGCTCTCAATTAAAAGGGGAAAATATACTTTGTATGAACTCTATTTCAGATAGCCAAATAACTCTAATTGCTGAGGGAAAGTTTTTCCTAATGAATCTGGAAGGAATTATAGAAAATCATCATCCTGCAGCACTTAATGAAATAATAGATTCAGGCAGTGATCCTTAAAGGATCCAATGATCAGTCTTACAAACATGTTAAAAACAAGACAAGCAAACGTTTGTACCTCCCATGCGAGGCAATTGAAGCACACAAGTACTATCTATGAAGGATTCCTGCCAAAAAGTGAAACCTGAATGAAATCTGGTCTACAGGGCTAATGTGCATCAACAGAAATACCAGGGAAGAAGGTGCAAGTTAAATGACTCCAAAGGCGAGCTTAACAGACAGATGTAGGAGGGTCTATATAGGAAAAAAGACCCCATTTTAAAAACAAGTTAATAAAAAAAAAAAAAAAGAAAAATGGGACTGCTGTGGATTTTATGTGGATTTCTTTTCAAATATCCTCACTGTAAAATGACATTTTAAAGACAATTGGAGAAATGTGATTATGGACTGAGTGTTAGATGGTACCTAGATGTGACAATGGCATCATGGTTACATAAGGAAGGGACCCCTTTTTAGGAGATACATGTTGAAATACTTAAAGTTGAAATGACATGTTTAGGATTTGCTTTTAAATACTTCAGCAAAGAGAAAAATAAAAAATAGAGGAGGCAAATGTAGCAGAATATGGAAAACTGGTGAATCAAGAGATGAGCACATGGAAGGTTTATTGTATTATTCATCTTTCTTTGGAGTATGTTTAAATGTTGGTGTACATTTGACAGTTTTTTTATCACACAAATCAACAGTAACATAAAAGCTGAAATATTTCTGTCAGCTGAAGTAGGTAGATTGTAAATAATTGCCACACATTATTCCTGACCCTGTTTGGATGTGCCACTGTGGCTCTTCTCATCAACAGATGGAATCTTTTCTTCCATCCCTTGAATCTGGTCAGCAGTGAGAACTGCTTTAGATAAAGGGTAAACATGACACAAGCAGAGCCTTGAAAAGCACTACGGCACTGGGGCTGCTGAGAGTCCCGAGCCTACCACAGGAGAAGCTCAGACTAGCTTGCTGGAGAGGTCATGTGGAAAAGAAATGAGAGACCCTGGCTGAGGGTCTGCCAACCTGTAGACATATGAGTGAGGGAATTCTAGACCACACAGCCCCAGCCAAGCCACAAACTGACTGCATCTGCAGAGTGAGCCCAGGCAAGTCTCGCTGTCTGAGACAGATTTGCCTACCCACACAATCATGATTGTTTTTTAATATGCTAAATACTGAGGTAGTTTGTTACATGGCAATGACTGACTGATACATAAGGATAAACCTATAGAAGTACTATACACATATGCAGAAGACTGTCTTAGCTTCTTAGCACTGTGAGGGACATACCATGTACTCAATAAGGGTGTCTGAATGGGAATTCCATGTCACTAGAAAATGGTATATATGGAAACCGTCTAAAGGCAATGGAAGGCTTAGGTAGACTACTTCCTTTTGTATATATGAAGTGCTATAAAACCAAGCAGTTACTCCACTGATAGAGGCAGATGTGGGAAGATAAGCTTATGTAGGACTTTTTTCCTTGGAAGACTAAAACGGTCTGGCTCTGCCTTTGGTCAACTATGACCAGACACTACAGAAACAGTCATTGAGATTACTGCATTGAGATTGCTGGCAGATGGCCTGGCCTTTCTCCCCTGACACAATTCTGCAACCCAAGTGGCCAGTGTGTGGAGACAGCACACATCCCCGTGAGAGGCCCCCTAGCCTTTCCTCCCCTGAGGGCCACACTGGGCCACCCTAGCACACATCAACTTGGCTGGCACACTTTCCCGCAAAGCACATTCCACGCTGTGTACTCTGAGAACAAATCATGTTTCCTCCTTACCAAAGGTTTTTGCTTGCAAATGTTGAATCCAGGTATAAGGACTAATGAGGGAATATTTAGAGTGCCACAAACAAAAGGTCTATAGAGAAGCCACGGAGGTACTCGTGGATCTTCTAGTAGAGGTATTTTTTACTAAAAGAAAATATCAAAACATTTTCTCCTTAAAAAGCTCAAGTAAATCTGATCAATTTAGCAGAATCACATAATTTATAATAATATATATATGAGTTGTGTAGTTAATCTTAGTATCATTAGCAAAATACTGTACTTGTAAAAGAAAAATTCAAGATAGTTAAATATTTCTCCATAAGAGTAGCTATTTAATTGGAAATTTTTTTGTTTTGAGACAAGAGTCTTGCTCAGTCACCCAGGCTGGAGTGCAGTGGTGCAGTCTCAGCTCACTGCAACCTCTGCCTCCTGGGTTCAAGCAATTCTTCTGTCTCAGCCTCCCAAGTAGCTGGAATTACAGGTGCACACCACCACATCTGGTTAATGTTTGTATTTTTAGTAGAGATGGGATTTGGTCATGTTGGGCAGGTTAATCTTGGAACTCCTGACCTCAAGTGATCTGCCTGCTCTGGCCTTCCAAAAGTGCTAGGATTACAGGTGTGAACCACTGCACTCGGCCTACTTGAAAAGTATTTTTAAATTAATTGATACTTTAATCTTTGATGAATATAGCTATTTTCAGTACCTTAAAATGACTACTCACACAATGCCACCCACATTTACATGCTAATTTATCCAACCTCCTCATTTATATTTTTAAAGATGCAATATAATTTTTGTAAGTGTATTTTTTAAAGTCTAAGACTCTTGTTAGTAAATGAGGATTTTTTTTTTTTTTTTTTTTTTTTTTGAGATGGAGTCTCGCTCTGTCGCCAGGCTGGAGTGCAGTGGCGCGATCTCGGCTCACTGCAAGCTCTGCCTCCCAGGTTCAAGCAATTCTTTGCCTCAGCCTCCAAAGTAGCTGGGATGACAGGCGGGTGCCACCACACCCAGCTAATTTTTGTATTTTTGATAGAGACAGGGTTTCACCATCGTGGCCAGGCTGGTCTTGAAGGCTGGTCTTCAACTCCTGACCTCATGATCCACCCACCTCGGCCTCCCAAAGTGCTGGGATTACAGGTGTGAGCCACCGCGCCCGGCCTAAGGATGTTTTATACTATTTTGCAGTAGCAAACTACTATCCAGTAAATGTTTCAAATACTTTTTTGAACCATGACTTTGGAGTTAACATTATTCAATAAGGTTAATGACACAAAAAGGTAATTAAATATGGCGAGTGAAAGGAATGGACAGTAAAAGCTAAGAAAAATGGGTGGCAGCTTCATTATTTGTGAAACTAAACTTGAAGGGGACAAATGAAAACTTGCAGCTGAGCTTCAAGTGCGGCAAAACCCGGCAGACACCAGCACCCCACAGGGCTTCTGCGCCTCGGGGAGCATTGCTGTTCTCCTGCTCCTGTTTTGTCCTGTTTCGTCTTTCTGAAAAGGCAACACAAAGAGCTGAGGAAAAGCCAATAGGTTCATTATCATGCTGCCTAATAATAAAATAATGTTCTCTTAACAAAGTGTGGACACACATGGTGAAGGCATCAGGAAGAACCTGATGGAAACAATCTGGAAAAGGTCTTTTGGGCATGAAGTTTCCTCATCTGCAGAATGGGGGCGGGGTGACGACAGGGGCTTGTTGGGGGCCAGGAGAAGGGAGCTGGATGAATTCCAAGATCCTTTATAGCTATAGCTTTGAGTGACCGAGGTGAAAAGCTGACCTTCTTCATCCCTGCCTGGGAGGCCAGTGTGGGATGCAGTTCTTTGTGGGTCTCGCAGTGCTTGTTATAAAACGATATATTAATACTTTGCTTCCATGAAAAGCTCTAATTTTAAGTGTGTAATTTTAAATGCGATTAATATTTCCATAACGGAGTGCACATTATACGAAAATCAAAAGTTTTATAAAAGCTGGGCACATTTAAAACCATACAAAATCCCAGCTCAGCTTAAGTATATGGTTGGGAGAGTGTGTTTTCAAAGGGTGGGGCTTCCTGTCTCTGGATTGTTTGGAAACATTCTGACAAAGCCAAATTCATTTCTCTGGTATCCTGAATGCAGCAAGGAACTGGTGCCTAAAATAGCACAAAATTGCCTGTAGTCCCAGCTCCTGGTGAGGCTGAGGTGGGAGGATCACCTGACCCCAGGAGGTTGAGGCTGCAGTGAGCTATGATCGCGCCACTGCACTCCAGCCTAGGTCACAGGGCGAGACCCTATCTGCAAAAAAACAAAACAAAAAGCACAAAACATGATATTCTCACATGTAGAATCAGTTTAAGTCAACTAAGAAATGTGATAAACACCCAAAAGATTTCAAATCTGTATTCTCTAAATCCTTTTGAGAGAGTCTCCACAATTAGCTGGACTGCAAAACTTAGCAACACTTAGCATACTTTCGGTCACTTATTCATTCTTTTTTCATCTATTCAATAGGTAAATAGATGGACAGAGAGAGAAACAGAGAGAGAGAGAGAGAGATAGGAGATAGATACCTCTTACTATATGCCAGAAACAATTTCTTTTTAAAATTTTCCAGTTTTTTTCTTCTTTAATTTCATACTCCCTTTGTCTCACTCCCGTCTCTGTCAGGTATGATTATTCAAGAATACATTTAAATTGTGGCACTAAATTCAGAGCGCTCTCTTAATAGGGAGAAAACGCAACCACTGTGGTGTCAGGAGGAGGAAGTAAATGTGTGAGCAGCGTGGTATACTCTTCACTCTCCTCACCTCAAAGGAAATACAGAGGTGGATCAGGAAGCCAGTTTGAACTGGACTTACTGCTGCTTCTTGGTGACACTATTGTTATTAGTGGGATGATCAACTTTTTTTTTTTTTTTTGAGACAGTCTTGCTCTGTTGCCAGGCTGGAGTGCAGTGGCGCAATTCTGGCTCACTGCAAGCTCCGCCTCCCGGGTTCACGCCATTCTCCTGTCTCAGCCTCCTGAGTGGCTGGGACTACAGGCACGTGCCACCACGCCTGGCTAATTTTTTGTATTTTAGTAGAGATGGGATATCACCATGTTGGCCAGGATGGTCTCTGTCTCCTGACCTCGTGAACTGCCTGCCTCGGCCTCCCAAGTACTGGGATTACAGGCGTGAGCCACTGCGCCTGGTCGGGATGATCAACTTTTAAAAGAGTCAACCTGGGACACAATGATAATGACAAAAACCATAATAACATAACATTGCTATGGTCTGAATATCCCCCCAAATTCATGTGTTGAAACTTAATCGCCAATGTCATAGAATTATGAAGTGAGGCCTTCAGAGGTAACTAAGTCACAGGACAGAGCCCTCATGCATGAGATTATTGACCTGATAAAAGGACTGGAGGGAGAGAGATCACCCCTTTTGGCCCATTCATCATTTTTCTGCCTCTGCGATGTAGGAAAACAGTCTTCCTCCCCTCTAGAGGATACAGCAACGAAGTGCCACCTTGGAAGCAGCCCTCACAGACGCCAAACCCACTGGTGCCAGCCCTCTTGGACCTTGCAGCCTCCAAAACAGTGAGAAATAAATTCATATTATCCATAAATTACCCAGTCTGTGATATTTTGCTATAGCAACGCAAATGGACTAAGACAAACATAAAATAAGTAATTATACATGTGTTACTGCTTTAACTCAGAAAAGATGTGGAGGTGAAATATATTATTCTGTATTATTTACCTTTCTGTAACATAAATGTTATTATTTAAACAGAACAATAGAACTAGTTAATGATAGTAGAACAAATTAAGCAATGTGAGAGAAAAATATAACAATACTTTTAAATATTTCATTCTGTTCTCTGATACAGGAGTTTAACTATTTTTTAAAAAAGTCTTCCCAGCACTTTGGTAGGCCGAGGTGGGCGGATCACCTGAGGTCAGGAGTTCGAGACCAGCCTGACCAACATGGAGAAACCCCGTCTCTACTAAAAATACAAAATTAGCTGGGCATAGTGGTGTGTGCCTGTAATCCCAGCTACTCAGGAGGCTGAGGCAGGAGAACTGCTTGAACCCGGGAGGCGGAGGTTGTGGTGAGCCAAGTTTGCGCTGTTGCACTCCAGCCTGGGCAACAAGAGCGAAACTCCATCTCAAAAAAATAAAAGTCTTTATTGGCTATTTAAATTTTGTAGGCTTTATATGTTGTGTATTCTTAACACAAAGACATGTAAGACTTTTATAAAGAAAACATAAATACGACACGGCTAATTTAAAAGACACTACCTGTATTTAGTAACAACAGCAAAAGAGCATGTCCTGTTTCTTTCTGCCCCGTGACAGAGTGGGGTATCTTTACTCTTTCTGCTCCTTTTCCAGTAACATTTCCTTGCACTGCCTGCGGTGGTAAGACATATCTCTTTTGACTTGCACCTCTGCTCTTCTCAAGCGCACAATATGCTGATTCCTGGTATCAATCCAATGTGATGACCTCAAGTTAAATATCCTCTCAAAAGCATCTGAGCGTGGAATACCTACAATTTTATTTCCTAGCAAGAACAGGATTTTAGACTTTTGAGGGTTCATTTCCAGCTCTCCAAAAATGTCCATCCCTTTGTTAATTAGGTTGTTAGCATGTATAAATTCATCATATAGGCTATCCATATATAAAATATCCACTGTTCTATAAAACTGTTTATTTTGAAACAATTGTAGATTAACAAGAAGTTGGCCAGGCGCAGTGGCTCACACCTGTAATCCCAGCATTTTGGGAGGCTGTGCAGTGGATCACTTGAGCTCACGAGTTCAAGACTAGCCTGGCCAACATGGCAAAACCCTGTCTCTACTAAAAATATAAAAATTAGCCGGGCGTGGTAGAGCACGTCTATAATTCCAGCTACTCGGGAGGCTGAGGTATGAGAATCGCTTGAACCCAGGAGGCAGAGTTTGCAGTGAGCTGAGATTGCACCACTGCACTCCAGCCTGGGTGACGGAGTGAGGCTCTGTCTCAAAAAAACAAAACAAGGAGTTGCAAAGAAATGTACAGGGGAATACAAGTTACCCACACCCAGCCCCTCCAATGTGAAGAATACCTTACACAACTCTAGAACAATATTCAAACCAAGAGATTAATACCTTACACAACTCTAGAACAATATTCAAACCAAGAGATTGACATTGGTACATTCCAAACATGTTATTCAGATTTCACCTGTTAATACATGCACTCGCGTGCGTGTGTGTGTGTGTGTAGTGTGGGCACAGCTCTCTGTAACTTTATCACAATGTAGTCTTTCTTGTATAACCATAACCACCACCACCACCAAGGGATTTAACTATGCCTTCACCACAAGACTCTCTCATGTTACTCCTTATAGCCTACACCCATCCTCTCTCCCCAATCCCTAACCCCTGGCCACTACTAACCTGTTCTCCCTCTCTATAATTATGTTACTTCATGAACATCACATAAATGAAACCATACAGCACGTAACCTGTTGGAATTATATTTGTTCATTACCGTAACTTCCTTGAGGTTTATACAAGTTGTCGCGTGTATCAATGGTTCCTTCCTTTTTATCAGAGTAGTATTCCATGGTATAAATTCACCTATTGAAGGACATTTGAGTGGTTTCCAAATTTCTTGCCATTATGAAAATAGTGGCTGGGTACATTAGCTCATGCCTGTAATCCCAACACTTTAAGATGTCAAGGTAAGAGGAACACTTGAGCCCAGGAATTCAAGACTAGCCTGAGCAACATAGTGAGACCTCATCTCTACATTAAAAAAACTAAAAATTAGCAGGGTGTGGTGGTGTGCACCTGTAGTCCCAGCTACTCAGGAGGCTGAGGTGGGAGGATTGAGCCTAGTAGGTGGAGGCTGCAGTGAGCTATGGCTGTTACACCTCACTCCAGCTTCAGTGACAGAGAGAGACCTTGTCTCTAAACATAAAAATAAATAATAAAATAACAAGAAAAATATTATATGAAAACCATGAAAATGTTATGAACATCCGTGTACAAATCCCCATGTGAAAATAACTCTTCATTTCTCTGGAATAAATGCCTAAGAATTGAAATGATAAGTTGTATGGTAAATCCATTTTTAGTTTTGAAAGGAACTACCGAACTGTTTTCCAGTGTGGCTGTCTCATTTTATATTCCTACCACCAATGCAGGAGGGATCCTTGCCAAAATATGATGTTTCTTTACAGCCTTGCCAAAATATGATGTTTTCACTATTTTTTCACTCTAGACATCCTGATGTGTGTGTAATGATACCTTGTGGTTTTATTAATAATCTGCATTTCTTCAATAGCTAGTGACATTGAACAGCTTTTCATGGGCTTACTTGCCACTTGTATGTCCCCTTTGATGAGGTGTGTGTCTTTTATCCCGTTTCTAATTAGATTTTTTTAAGCTACTGAGTTTTGAGAGGTCTTTATATATCTATGTGCAAGGACTTTGTTAAATATGTGGTTTGCGAATGCAGTATTTTCTCCCCGTCTAGATTTTGTTTTTCATCCTTTCAGCAGGCTCTTTCCCAGAGCAAAGGTTGATTCTGATGTGTTCTAATTGATCAATTTTTCCTCTTACGGATTGTTTTTGGCATCAAGTCTAACAGGTCTTCACCCAGTCCTAAGTCCTCTCTCTTATGACTTTTCTAGAAGTTTTATAGTTTCACATTTAAGTTTGTCTGTCATTTTTAAACACTCTGAAGAGATGTTATTAAGTTAAACCTCTCTCAGGTTGGGCAAGAGGGAAGAAATGTAGGTGAGGACAGCTGAAGGGGCGACAAGAAAGGGCGATGGTCCTGGCTAACATGGTGAAACCCTGTGTCTACTAAAAATACAAAAAAATTAGCCGGGCGTGTTGTTGGGCTCCTGTAGTCCCAGCTACCTGGGAGGCTGAGGCAGGAGAATGGCATGAACCCGGAAGGCAGAACTTGCAGTGAGCCAAGATTGCACCACTGCACTCCAGCCTGGGCAACAGAGCGAGACTCCATCTCAAAAAATAATAATAATAAATAATAAATAAATAAATAATAAAAGAAAGAAAGGGCGATGGAAGACAGGCTCAGCAAACTTTTCCACGAGAGAGATGCTCCAGACAACATCCCGTTCTTCCAGGAGCTGAATCTTGGGCATGGATTCTCCCCACCCCATCCCCCCGCGTACCGCTCACAACACTGCCCCAGGACTCGCCTCCTAAGGCCAGGCAGCCTCCATCCTTATGTGACCAAAGGGGCTCTAGGTAGTTGTTTGTCAGCTTCAGCTTCTGGAAAGAGACCAGCTGCTGTCTCCAGTGGGTCCCAGCAGTTTGCTTAGATAGGATGCCACTTCCTATGCCAGGTGTTTGGGATAGAAGAATAACTGGAAAGTCTCAGTATTCAAAGAACCTACAGTCCAGAGAAGGACACAAAATAAGAAAGAAGACAGCAAGGGCTAAGGGTACAGGTAGGAGAGAGGAGCAGAAGAGGGGAGCGTGAGTGAGACCTGGGGACGGCTTCTCTAGGAGATGGTACCGTAGATGTGTGGCTATCTGAAATTGCAAACTATGAACCCAAGAATAAGAGCTCCTGCATTTCAAAGTCCTTGAAGTAAATTTCAAAGGGTACCAGTTGGAGGGCTGCTCTTCTAAAAATAGGACATTGGCATTTCCCACGAGCAACAAGAACTCACAAGAAGGTGGAATGTGACTGGATAAGGCTGACAACAAGGGGAAGCGAGCCTGACGTTCTCCCCACCAGCCTGGAAGTCTGGACCTTAGCAAATGCGAAAGGCTTAGGGTTCAAGCTGAAACCCCGTGTCCTTACGTAACCTAGACAAGGCTGCAGTTTAGTTGGGCTAGGCTACAGCAAGAAGCTTACCAAGCAGAAATTCAGGGGGAAAATATTTCAGCAAAAATATTTAACCCACTGAAAATAATTTATACTTGTTCATATGTTTACAAACAACCTGCTGATTAAAATGACTCTTAACTACTCATTAAAAGGGGGCCCACCCTTCAGGACCTATACTTTGCAACACTTAGTTACCATTTAATTGGAGATACAGTATAAGCAAAAATATGAAAAGGCTGCATTTCTTTATATGCTATAATTTTACTTTGTGATGATTCTAACTTTCTCTGTCCTCAATTAGTCTGATTTAGTGATGTTTTGTCATGTATAGGCTATAAAGTCCTGATGCTGTTTCTCAACTTGCCAGTCAGAGTAGCAGGATTAGTAAATTCTCAAGATTTTTAAAAGATCAAAACTGTAGCCCTCACTTTTTCCTTCCTTCCTCCTCCTCCCTCCCTTCCCCTTCCTTCCTTTCTTCCTTCCTTCCTTCCTTCCTTCCTTCCTTCCCTGATTTTTAGTAACATTTATCATAAAAAATACAACTTATATATTTCTTGACCGTAACTTACATGTGATTGAGAAGCATCAAATTAGAGTTTGTGGTCTCTGTCTTCCAATATCTTGTATGTACTATACATAATAAAGTTGGTTCACCATCATAACTAGGGCTTTTTAAAGCCAGAATCCCATTAAGAATTCCCGTAAGTAGAAGCATTTCCAGAAGTGGTGGGTACAGTAAGATTTTCTGATCTGCTGGTAAACGTTGATGGGGATACCCACTTAGGCTATTTTATTTTGAAAGAGAGATGAAAATTTGAGCAAATGATAGCTTCCAGATACCGTAAGTCCTCACTTAACATCATTGACAGAATCTTAGAAACTGGCACTTTAAGTGAAACAACGTATAACAAAAGCAGTTGTATCATAGGTTCATTGATATAAACAAGAATTAAGTTCCTAGAGCATAGTTCTGGCCAGAAAAACATCACCAAACTTCTAAATAAAAGCCCCAAATGCTATTCTAACTATTAAGCATTGAAATAAATGTGAGCTATACATACATTTAAGAAAGATTAATAAGAACAAGTAACATAGCCATTTACTCAATTCTTCCATTATCAGGAATAATTAATTGAGTCTGCCAGATCGTGTCCTAACAGCTCAGGGTGCAAGGAGGGAACCAACCCTGGACAGGATGCCATCCCCACCACAGGTGCACCCCCACACACCCACACTCACACTGGGACCACGCAGACATGATGGTTCACCTCACATGCATGGCTTTGCAGTGTGGGAGGAAACCAGAGTCCCTGGAGAAACCTACAGAGACATGGGGAGACCATGGAAACTCCACACAGACAGTGGCCCCGGGCCAGGAATTGCTTTCTAGTCAATGTCGTAAGAAAATGACATTGAGTGAAATGATGTTGTTCAAGCACCTGCTGTAAAGGAAGGCCAGTGTATGATCAGAAGTGCACATCTCTAATGAAGAAATCAGGAAGAACCATTTTGCTGTTCCCTTAACCCTCCTGCCCACAGGTAACAACAGCAAGTTTCCTTCAGTTACCCCTTTCTTCTCCACATATAAGAAGGAAATTTCACTTTTGAAATGTTGAATTAACCTGTTTCCACACAAGCAAAGTTGCATAATGGTCTTGGCTTTGCCAGCTACATGCTATCTACAGGTGGACAAAATGGGGATAATCACTGATTTTTTAAAAATTGTTGCTATAAAGATTAAAACGAGCTCCTGTATGAGAAAGTATATATAACCACTCAAAAATATGAGTAAAAATGCTCAATTTTTTTTTTTTTAGACGGAGTCTCGCTCTGTCACCCAGGCTGGAGTGCAGTGGCGCGATCTCGGCTCACTGCAAGCTCCGCCTCCCAAGGTTCACGCCATTCTCCTGCCTCAGCCTCCAGAGTAGCTGGGACTACAGGCGCCCACCACCTCGCCCGGCTAGTTTTTTTTGTATTTTTTAGTAGAGACGGGGTTTCACCGTGTTAGCCAGGATGGTCTCGATCTCCTGACCTCGTCATCCGCCTGTCTCGGCCTCCCAAAGTGCTGGGATTACAGGCTTGAGCCACCGCACCCAGCCAAAATGCTCATTTTTTAACCAAACAATTCTTTATGTCCCTTTTATTTTGTCCTGCTATTTGCTATTGATTGCTGTTCCTTTGACTTTTCTTTTTGTTTTTTTTTCTTTTCTTTTTGTTTTTCTTTTTTTTTTTTGAGACAGAGTTTCGCTCTTGTTGCCCAGGCTGGAGTGCAGTGGTGCAATCTTGGCTCACCACAACCTCCGCCTCCCGGGTTCAAGTGATTCTCCTGAGAGCCTCTGGAGTAGCTGGGATTACAGGCGTGCACCACCATGCCCGGCTAATTTTGTATTTTTAGTAGAGACAGGGTTTCTCCATGTTGGTTAGGCTGGTCTTGAACTCTCGACCTCGGGTGATCTGCCTGCCTTGGCCTCCCAAAGTGCTGGGATTACAGGCGGTGAGCCCCTGCACCCAGCCTATCTTTGATTTTTCTATCAATGCAAAGTTGGAGAAGTTAAGCAACCATTCCTAAGATGAAGAAAGTTATCTTCTAGACCAAATTCAATTTTCAGCAGTAAGGAGCAGACAAAAAATCCTCTTCCCCTGCCCCACAGCTTCCATTGTACTAGAAAAACACAGAAGACAAATAAATAAGAAAAATATGTGAAATGTTCAATGGTAGTAAGTGCTAGAGAGGAAAAACTAAGTGAAGAAAGTGAAAGGGGAGGATAGGGCATCTGTGGGGAAGGCAGGGGACAGCTCAATCTATGGATTCAGGAAGGGCTTAAGGAGACATCTGAACACAGGGCTGGAAGAGGCCAGGGAGTGAGTCACATGGACATCCAGGGAGAAGGGACAGTTACCACAAGGTGGGAGAGGACTTGGTATGTCTGAGAACAACTGGAGGTCAGTGGGCTGGAGCAGAGTGAGAACTGAAAGGGAGGAGACCAAGGAAGCAGCAGAGCTGGGCTAGTGGTGGGCAGAGAACCAGAGTGACTGTTTTTCATTTTGTTTTGTTTTGAAACAGTCTTGCTCTGTCACCCAGGCTGGAGTTTTGAGACGGAGTCTCCCTCTGTCACACTGGCTGCAGTGCATGGCTCACTGCAACCTCCTCATCTCGGGTTCAAGCAATTCTGCCTCAGCCTCCCGAGTAGCTGGGACTACAGGCATGCACCACCACGTCTGGCTAATTTTTGTACTTTAGTAGAGACAGGGTTTCATCATGTTGGCCAGGCTGATCTCGAACACCTGACCTCAAGTGATCCACCCTCGTCAGCCTCCCAAAGTTCTGGGATTACACGCGTGAGCCACTGCACCCGGTTCAGAGTGGCTGTTCCAACAGAAAAGCTGCTGCTGTGCAGAGAAGGAAGGCAAGAGCAAGGGTGGACACAGGCCAGTGAGGTGGCACCAGCAGTGACCCAGAGATGAGATCATAGCAGCCTGGACCAGACAGCATCAGTGGAGGTGCTGCTGGACTCCAGACACATTGTGAAGGCAGAGCTGACAAGATGCGAGGGTAGATTGGATGCAGGGTACAGAGAAAGCAGGGAGTCTAGATTTTTTATCTGAGCAACTAGAAGGACAGCACAGTCATCTAGTAAGACGGTAAAGACTTTTGGAAAAGCAGGTTTTGGAGGCTGATGTCAGGAGCAAGTTTGGGGCATGTTATATGTGAGTCATGTATTAAATATCCACCTAGAAATGTTGAGGAGGCAATTGGTGAGATCAATCTGGACTTACGGAGAAATGTTCAGGTGGGAGGTACCAATAATCATCAATTTAAGATGCTATTTGAAGCCATGAAGAGGGGCTAGCTCACAAAGCAGGGTGTAGATACCAAGAAGAGATCCAAGACCAGGCTTTGGGCGTGCCAATGGTAAGAGGTTCGGGAGAAGTGGCAATGGTGACTAAGTTCGAGTGGACAGTAAGACAGAGTATGGCGTCTTAGAAGCCAACTGTAGAACATGTTTGAAGAAGGAACTGATTGACTGTAACCTGTGTCAAATGCTATTGTTAGGCTAAGAAAATAACAACAGAAAAATGACCAAAATGGATACTCCCAAGCCCTCAAACAAAGTATGCTAAAGCAGTTTGTAATGTTTTAGTAAGGTCTTAAGTTTAAGATAAGAATTTGCACAAATATTTATAGCCTCTCCCAAATCTCACTAAAATGACCCTAAAAATAAGAAAGGACAAAGAGACAATATTGGTCAGGCTACGTCTCTTCCTCTCTCTTCCCTGAACTCTAAACAGATGCTGGGATCAATTCAAAGACGGATTTTCCAGCTTAAACGGACTGTTCATCCCAGGAAATCCAGAGGAATGGAAGCTCCAGAGATACAAAAGGAAATACGAAACCTCCCAGGACTCCAGCAGGTTTGTGAGGAGATAACAATATAGGCAGAGTGACAAGAAGACACAAGTAAAAAGTCAAGAGAATAAAGAAGACAAATGTCAATTTACAAAATAAATTGTACTGGCCGAGTGTGGAGGCTCACCCCTGTAATCCCAGCACTTTGGGAGGCAGAGGCGGGCAGATCACGAGGTCAAGCGATTGAGACCAGCCTGGCCAATGTGGTGAAACCCCGTCTCTACTAAAAAAACAAAAATTAGCCAGGCCTGGTGGTGGCTCCTGTAGTCCCAGCTACTTGGGAGGCTGAGGCAGGAGAATGGCGGGAACCCGGGAGGCGGAGCTTGCAGTGAGCCAAGACAGCGCCACTGCACTCCAGCCTGGGCGACAGAACAAGACTTCGTCTCAAAAAATAAATAAATTAATTAAATTAAACTAAATTTAAAAATTGTACTCATAATCTAACATAGCTTTCACGATTCTATTACAAGGCAGCAGAGAGTGCTGGCTCACCAGTGGCCAGGGGGAGGACAACATTCACATGGATTACATGAGCTTCTCAATTCCCAGTCTTGCCTATCTCCATTCCCTCTCAGCTACACATGTGCACGGGCACACAAGGGACTTCTCCATCATCCCAAACTGCCTCCTCCCCCAAATCATTGCACTCACACCTCCAACCACACACACTGAACTCCTATCTTTTTGTCTTTCTACTCTTGCCTCCTGACCCCTCCAATCCATTCTCCACACTGCACTCAACTCATCTTCAACAGACACCTCACCATAACCTCTCCTGCTCATAATCCTGCAAACCTGAGGCCCACATCCTTAACACGGCCTACAGGTCCTGCAGACTGGACCTTCCCCCAGCCTTGTCTTGACGTCTTTCCATTCACTGGGAAAGCCCCAGTGAGGGTCCCGCTAGTTCTGGGATGGCACCATGCTCCTTCCCAACTTAGGCCTTGCACCGATGCGGCGCCTTTCATGGCCTTCTTCACCAGTGCCTGACATGGCACATGATGTTAGAAAGCTTTTGGTTAATAACTATTTCTCTAGTCACTTGCTGATTTGATGTCAGAACTATGAGTTACACACAGAGAAGGGAGACCTGGATAAAGGGGGGAAATGAGAAGCAGAGAGAGCAAAATGATCAGTTTATTCACTCATTCTAGACACACTGAAGAGGTTAGGGAGGTCCAGGTAAACTGGAGCAGTGGAAATCTTAAAAAGCCAGGGATCAACATATCAGCCCTACAAAACAAAACAAGGGCTGGGATCAAGGAAAATGGTCTGAATACATATAAATGCCTGATTCAAGTAATGTTTTGAACAAATCAGTAAATATTTATTGAACACTTACTATGTGCAAAGCAACATGTTACAAAATGATACATAGTTTATTTTTGTTGACTTATTTAATTTTTTTGAGACGGGGTCTTGCTCTGTTACCTAGGCTGGAGTACAGTGGCGTTATCATGGCCCACTGCAGCCTCAAACTCCTGGGCTCAAGCAATCTTTTCCCTTCAGCTTCCAGAGTAGCTGGGACCACAGGTACGCACCACTACACCTGGCTAATTTTTGCATTTTTTTGTAGAGACGAGTTTTACCATGATGCCCAGGCAAGAACCAGCCTTTTGACTTTTTTGTTTTCTTTTGTTTTCCTATTTTTAATTCTATTAATTTCTGCTCTTTATTACTCCCTTCTTTTGCTTGCTTTGGGCTGACTTTGCTCTTCTTTTTCTAGGTTCTTGAGGTAGTAAGTTAGCTTACTGATTTGATGCCACTCTACACTTTTAAAGTAAGCAGTTGGGCTGGGCATGGTGGCTCACGCCCGTAATCCCAGCACTTTGGGAAGCTGAGGCAGGTGGATCACGAGGTTGGGAGATCGAAACCATCCTAGCTAACAAGGTGAAACCTCACCTCTACTAAAAATACCAAAAATTAGCCAGGCGTGGTGGCGGGCACCTGTAGTCCCAGCTACTCGGGAGGTTGAGACGGGAGAATGCGTGAACCTGAGAGGCGGAGGTTGCAGTGAGCTGAGATCACGCCACTGCACTCCAGCCTGGGTGACAGAGTGAGACTTCCTCTCAAAAAAATAAAAATAAAAATAAAACAGATTTTTAAAAAAGTAAGCGGTTAGTGCTATTCATTTCCCTCTGATCTACTGCTATGGCTGCATCCCACATATTTTGAATATGTTTTCAACATATGTTTTTATTTTCAATTATGTGTATTTTTATTTTTTCTTTGAGAAAACTTTCTCTTTGACCCATTGATTATTTAGAAGTGTTGTTTTATTTCCATGTTTAAAGATTTTTCCTGTTGTGTTTTTCTGTTACTGTTTCCTAGTTTGATTTCACTGTGGCAGAGAACATAATCACATGATTACAGTTATTTTAAATTTTCTGAGGCATGTTTTATGACCCAAGATATGATCAAATATGGTCTTTCTTGGTGAATGTTCCATGAGGGCTTGAAAAAAAAAAAGTTTGTGCTGAGGGTTGGGTTACTGTTCTACAGATGTTAATCAGATCCTCTTAGATTGTGTTGTTCAGATCTTCTTTCTCCTTGCTGGTTTACTACCTAGTATTTCTCAGTTGCTGAGAGCGTGCTGTGATCCCCAACTATAATTGTGGGCTTGTCTAGGTCTCTTTTTGGCTTTATCAATTTCTGTTTTGTGCATTTTTGAAGCTATGGTGTTTGGTGCATATGAACACTTACATTTTAAGTATCAGTTATGTTAAACATATCTTAAAATGCTGAAAACTCTATTTCTAGATATTATCTATGTAGCCAGACTGATACATTTTATAGTAGTAACAGAGGAAGTTGACTAGAGACAAATTTAAAAATAAAACTTCCAGTATAGATAATGTAGAAACTATTGGCTGGGCGCGGTGGCTCATGCCTGTAATCCCAGCACTCTGGGAGGCTGAGGCGGGCAGGTCACAAAGTCAGGAGATCGAGACCATCCTGGCAAACATGGTGAAACCCAGTCTCTACTAAAAAAATACAAAAAATAGCAAAAAATAGCTGGGCATGGTGGCACGTGCCTGTAGTCCCAGCTACTCGGGAGGCTGACGCAGGAGAATCACTTGAACTCGGGAGGCGGAGGTTGCAGTGAGCTGAGATCACACCACTGCACTCCAGCCTGGTGACAGAGTGAGACTCCATCTCAAAAAAAGAAAAAAAAAAAAAAGAAAGAAAAAAAGAAACTATTATCCCAACATATTATTTTCAGTGTTTTTTTTTTCTTTAAATATTTGGAGAACTGATGGTGCTATATTTTTATAAAATACTCTTTTTCACATCAGGTAAATAGAATATATAATAACTTGCTGACATATCATCAGTAAAGACTTCTAAATGATACTGTAACATCTCTGAAACATGATCTTATAAATAAGAGAAAAAAAGAGTAGAACCAAAATGAAACTTAAAATTTAATTACATTAAAATTAATGTTTTGAGTACATTTTGTGGAATAACTAGTAGGCTTGACCCTTGGCTAAAAATTAATTTTCTTCATGAAATCTACATACAGCACTTTTACCTTTCTTATATTTGCCACATTTCATTTTGTGTTATAGTTACATGTATGGCTGTTTTAATAGTATTACTACATTGTTTGTACACAGCCACACATACAATATGCTGGTTTTAAAATATATATCTACAAAGTCTTAGATACTCCTCCCTTTCAGCAAATGGAGCTTATTCCCCCCACTCCCCATCTCCCACTGTTTTAACGTGGGCTTAGTGACACATTTCTTTTTTAAAAAATTTTTATTAAAAAATAAAAAGGCCAGGCATGGTGGCTCACACCTGTAATCCCAACACTTTGGGAGGCTGAGGCGGTCCTGAGGTCAGGAGTTTGAGACCAGCCTGGCCAACATGGCGAAATGCTCTCTACTAAAAATACAAAAAAATTAGCTGGGTGTGGTGGCATGTGCCTGTAATCCCAGCTATTCAGGAGACTGAGGCAGGAGAATTGCTTGAACCCAGGAGTCAGAGGTTGCCATGAGCCGATACCATGCCACTGCACTCCAGCCTGGATGACAGAGCAGGACTCCGTCTCAAAAAAAAAAAAAAAAAAAAAAAAGAGAGATAGGGTCTCCTATTGTCCAGGCTGGTCTTGAATTCCTGGGTTCAAGTGATCCGCCTACCTCAGTCTTCCAAAGTACTGGAATTGCAGATGTGAACCACCATGCCGGGTCATTAGTGACTCACTTCTAACAAACAGAATAAGGCAGAAGTGATGGCATGTCCTGCAGATTTGGTCATGTATGGCCTTGTGGGTTCCTCCTTGTTCTCTCTTGGATCACTCGCTCTGGGGAAAGCCAGCTGCTCTGTCATGAGGACATTCAAGCAGCACCCTGGAGTGGTCTATGTGGGGAAGAACTGAGCCCTCCTCCCAGCAGCCACGTGTTGGAGTTAACCTGACAGCAGATCCTCTAGCCTTGGATGGACCCTGGATCTAAATCTCACACCTTATACAAAAATTAACTCAAAAATGTATGACACTTAAGTATAGGTGCCCGTAGTTCTGGCAGACGTCTTGACTGCAGCTTCGTAAGAAGTGCTGAACCAGAACCCCCTCAACTAAGCTGCTTCTAGAGTCCTACTTATTGTGAGGAATATTATTTTAGAGACTTTGTGAAATAATAAATGTTTATTTATTTATTTATTTATTTTTTTGTTTTGTTTTGCGATGGAGTCTCTCTCTGTAGCCCAGGCTGGAGTGTAGTGGCGCTATCTCAGCTCACTGCAGCTCCACCTCCCAGATCCTGGTTTAAGCAATTCTCCTGCCTCAGCCTCCTGAATAGCTGGGATTACAGGCATGTGCCACCATGCCCAGCTAATTTTTATATTTTTAGTAGAGACAGGGTTTCACCATGTTGGCCAGGCTGGTCTTGAACTCCTGACCTCGTGATCCGCCTGCCTCGGCCTCCCAAAGTGCTGGGATTATAGGCATGAGCCGCCGTGCCCAGCCAAATGTTTATTGTTTTAAGCCACCAAGTTTTGTTATATAGCACTAAATAAACAAATAAAATAGGCTGAGCACCGTGGCTCATGCCTGTAATCCCAGCACTTTGGGAGGCTGAGGTGGGCAGATTTCTTCAGCCCAGGAGTTGGAGACCAGGCTGGAGGCAACAGAACAAAACCCTGTCTCTACAAGAAAAAACAAATAAGTAATAAAATAAGTATAAGCTGGGCACAGTGGCTCATGCCTGTAATCCTAGCACTTTGGGAGGCCGAGGTAGGTGAATCACTTGAGGCCAGTAGTTTGAGATCAGCCTGGCCAATATGGTGAAACCCTGTCTCTACTAAAAATACAAAAATTAGCTGGGCATCCTGGTGTGTGCCTGTAATGCCAGCTACTTGGGAGGCTGAGGCAGAAAAATCACTTGAACCCAGGGGGCAGAGGTTGCAGTGAGTCAAGACTGTGCCACTGCATTTCAGCCTGGGCAACAGAGTGAGACTCTGCCTCAAAAAATATATATAAACTAAAAATTAAAAAAATAAATTATAGAAAAAGCCAGCTCTTTAGGAAAAAAAAAAAATCAATAAAATTGATAAACCTCTAGCAAGACTGACAGAAACAAAAAGCAAGGAAACACACACAACAAATTAAGACTAAAATAAGGGCTATCACTACAGATCCTACAGTCATTATTAGTATAATAACCAAACACAACAGACAATTTTATACTCTGAAATTTGATAACTCAGAAGAAATGGGCTAAAATACCTCAAAAACCACAAAGAGCCAACACAGATGGTACAGACAATCTGAATGGCCATATTACCAATTTAAAAAACCAATATCGAATTTAAAAACTCCCAAAAGATGAGTTTTCAGGGCCAGATGGTTTCACTCGAGATTTCTACCAAACGTTTAAAGATGAATAACGCCAATAAAAACCCCTGCAAGATATTTGTAGATATAGACAAGACTATTCTAAAGTTTATATGGAAAGGACAAGAAATTAGATTAGCTAAAACAATTTTGGAAAAAATAAAATGGGAGAAATCAGTTTTCCAGATTTCAGGACTTATTATATAGCTATGGTCAAGACTATGCAGTGTTGGCAAAGGGATACATACAAAGATCAGTGGAACCCAGAAAGAATCCTGCACAAATATGCCTGGGAGCCAGGCATGGTGGCACCTGCCTTCTACCCATATCATACACGCCCCAACTCTTTTTTCATAAAGGTGCAACAGCAGTTCAGTAGAAGAAGGATAGCCTTTTGGATAGAAGAAGGACAGCCTTTTGCTTGGGCATTTATCCCAGCAAAATAAAAACTTAGGTTCACACAAAAACCTGTACACAAATATTCATAGCGGCTTAATTATAATATCTCCAAACTGGAATCAGCCCAGATGTTCCTCAACAAGTGAATGGTGAAACTGTGGTATTCACCCCATGGAATATTACTCAATAATAAAAAGAACAAACTATTGATACATGAAACAACTTGGAAGTATCTCTAGGAAATTATGTTGAGTAAAATAAGCCAATCCCAAAAGTTTCATTCTGTTTTGGGTTTTAAATTCCATTTATAGAACATTTTAAAGTGATAACATTTTTAAAATGGAGAATAGATTATATAACATTTTAAAGTGATAACATTTTTAAAATGGAGGATAGATCAGTTCTTCCAGTGTCTGGGGACCAGTAGAGGGGCTGGAGGAACATGGGTGTGATTATAACAAGGCAACATGAGAGTCTCCCAGTGTTGGAAACGTTCCAGATCTCAATCCGATGGTAGATACGTGAACCAATGCAGGTGATACTGTACAGAACTTAATATGCACAAATTCAAATAAAACTGGGGACATCTGAATAAGATCAGTGAATTACATCAATGCTAATATCCTGGTTATAGTTCTATAAAACATTACCATTTGGGGACACTGGACAAAGTATACAAGGGACTTCTCTGTAACAATTCTCATAACCGCATGTGAAACTATAAATAAAAAATACTAAAGATGATGTGAACAGAGATACACACTTTTTGGTGGCTGTATTTCCCCCCTCCACAGGAGTCATACTTAACACAATGGCCAAGCTATAAAAGTTGAATGAGAGGAACTGATGTCTTAGGGTTACTTACCAACATATCTAAAGTAAAATAAATACAAGCATAGTTTTTAAAATTTCAAAGCTCTATAAAATGCAATTTTACAAGGTTACTAAATGTGCTTGTTTTCAGAATCCTGAAGGCAATTTCCTTGTATCAAAACCCACACATCCTTTGTTGAGAATGACTTGCACAAAGCTATTCTGCATTACATGGTAATAAAATGATGGGTGGTTTTTTTCCAAGAGAGAACATATCCAGGAGCAACAACGCACCTGCAATTAGAGCAGACAGTCGCTATACTTTCACCGCATCACCACTAGATTTCCACGAATCCTGCATGAGAAAACTGTGATTGATATGTCAGTTTCAGTTTTTTCACTTAGTTTATAGTACACGCAAAAATGACAAGGTCAGTCTCTTGCTATGTTATTTCCAAAGAAAATTATTTGGAAATAATTACCTTTCAGCAAACTCTAAATCCATGTGCAAAATGTACTATTTTATACATCATATAAAAACACCAAAAAACATCTAGTGGTACCAAAACAACGTGAGACACGAGAGAGATTCTATGCACCGGTAGCGCAGGATGGCTTCTGTAGTAAGCTGTATGGTGTGGTCTCCAGTAAGATATGTCCTAATCCCAGAACCTAGGAAGGGGACCTTATTGGAAAAAAGGGTCTCTATAGAGGTAAGTTAAGGATTTGGGGCTGAGGAGGTCATCCTAGACGATCCAGATGGGCCCTATGTCCAATGGTAAGTGTCCTTATAAGAGGGAGGCAGAGAAAGACTGGTCCGAGACAAAAGAGGGGAAGGTGATGTGAAGATGGAGGCGAAGATTAGAGAGATGTGGCCACACGTCCAGCAATGCCCAGGCATGCCAGGGCAATCGCCAGAAGCTGGGAGAGACAAGGAACACATTCTCCCTGGGTCTCCCACAGGGCGTGTGACCCTGCCAGATTTTGGAGTTCCAGGCTTCAAAACTGTGAGAAAAACGATTTCTATTGTTAAAGTCACCAAGTGTGTGGTAATTTATGACGGCAGCCACAGGCACAGTTGACTCCCTTCACCCAGAGTACAATCCACGCACCTGCCAATCAAAGCAACAAAGTATGAAAATCACTACTTTAACAACTCAAGACAAAAGAAACCTCAAAAATACTAGCTTATGTAACCATAAGACCTTCAAACTGGCCTTGAATTCAGAACAAACAAGAAACAGTCAAATAGAAAGCTATCATTGAGGAGGGGAAAAAAAAAAGTTCTAATTCTAATTTTTAATTCTGTTCAAAGAGAAGCAGTACTATCAAAATATTAAATAAAGAATTCCTTTAATTAATAAACAATCTGCAAAGAATGAGCATGAAATTGTGAATATGAATTAATTTGATACACCCACTGTATACCAAAACACTACTTTAAAATATAATGGAAAAAACACTCCTCTCACAAAAGTAATGAAAAATATGAAACATAGTTTCAAGAAGTAACTTTAACCAACCTTGCATGGACCTATATACAAAAAAGAATAAAAAGCTTTTATTAATCATTAATTTTTTATATCTTCAAGAATACCTGAACAAGTGGAACCTGCTTGGTTGTTGGGTAGAAGATTGAGTAACTGTAAGGTACAAGTTAGTCTCAAGATGCTGACAGGTTTGACACATGCAAAAAAGAAGTCCCGAATATATTTTTTGAGTGAATTTAATCAAATGACTCCAAGGTACAACTGGTATAAAAATCTAGTGAGATCACAACACAAAGAATAGATAAATGCTTGAAGTTAGAGATATCCCAATTACGCTGATTTGATCATGACACATTGTATATATGTATCAAAATAGCACATGTATCTTCAAAATACGTAAACTATTCCATATCATAATTTTTTAAAAAAATAAAGTGAGAAAGAAAAGATTTATAAACACTTATAGCCAGGCATGGTGGCTCACACCTGTAATCCCAGCACTTTGGGAGGCCAAGGCAGGCGGATCACTTGAGGTCAGGAGTTCAAGACCAGCCTGACCAACATGGTGAAACCCAGTCTCTACTAAAATAGAAAAACTAGCTGGGCCTGGTGGCACACACCTGTAATCCCAGCTACTCAGGAGCCTGAGGCACGAGAATTGCTTGAACTCAGGAGGCAGAGGTTGCAGTGAGCCGAGATAACATCACTGTACTACAGCCTGAGTGACAGAGCAAAAACTCCATCTCAAAGAAGAAAATAAAAAAGACTTATAAAGTAAACTAATGGGCATAGTGATGACAGAGTCTGCTAAACATTAAAACAGGATATAAAGGTACACTTATTAAAACATAAGGAACAACACACAGCTGCACAAAGCATATGTCCATATAAGAACTTGTATGCAAACATTCACAGCAGCATTATTTCATAAGAGCCAAAAAGCAAAAACAGCACAACTGTGCTTCAGTTGATGAATGGATGAATAAGATGTGGCATATCCATACAACAGAATATTATTCAGTCATAAAAATGAATGCAGCCAGGAGAGGTGGCATGCACCTGTAGTCTCAGCTACTCAAGAGACTGAGGAGGGAGGATCACTTGAGCACTGGGCAACATAGTAAGACCCTGTCACTTTAAAAAAAAATGAGGCTTTCCTCTTTACTTCTACAGGTATTGATACATAATACAATACAACATAGATGAACCTTGAAAACATTCTACTAAGTGAAAGAAGCCGGACACAAAAGACCAATATTGCACTATTTCATTAAAATGCTCAGAACAGATGAATCCACTGAGACAGAAAGTAGATTAGTGGTTGCCAGAGACTGGGGAAAGGGAGAATGGGGAGTGACTGCTAATGGGTATGAAAGTCTTTTGGGTGTGATGAAAGTCTTCTGGAATTATAGTTATATTCTTACCTGTATCATGTCAAGAAATAAACTTCAGATGGAGTAAAGATTTAAAAATAGAAAATAAAGTCCTGAAAGAACAGTTGGATCTCCCTATCTGTGAGTTCTGCATCCGTGGATTCAACTAACAACAGATCAGAAATATTTCTTAAAAAAACATGTGGGTGCGGCCAGGCGTGGTGGCTCACGCCTGTAATCCCAGCACTTTGGGAGGCTGAGGCAGGCAGATCACAAGGTCAGGAGATGGAGACCATCCTGGCTAACACGGTGAAACCCCGTCTCTACGTTTGTGCCATTGCACTCCAGCCTGGGTGACGGAGCAAGACTCCATCTCAAAAAAAAAAAAAAAAAAAAAAAATGGGTGCATCTGTACCAGACATGTACAAACTTTTTTTCTTGTCACTATCCCCTAAATAATACAATATAACAATTATGTACAGAGCATTTACATTGTATTACATATTATAAGTAATCTAGAGATGATTTAGCATATACCAGAGGGTATGTGTAGGTCATACACAAATATTATTCAATTTTATATAAGGAACTTGAACATCCATGGATTTTGATATCTGAAGGGAGTCCTGGGACAATCCCCCATGTATACCAAGGGACAACTGTACTATAAGAAAATAAAGAATAATATTTCTATAATCTTATACTGGGGAGTCCAGTCTAAATATGGCATGGATTAGAGAAGTTATAAAAGACACATAGACTTAAGCACATAAATATTGCAAGCTTCCACAAGATGAGAGACTTCTTGAATGGACACTGTTTTTTTCTTTTTTTAAAGGATGTTTCTATTTACATATCTTACCCATTTCCTGTTTAGAAAAAAAAAATGCAGCTCACTGCCAGTGTGCATTTCTCAGGGCAAATGGGAAATGGGTTAAAAGGACTATGTATGTAATAGACACCTGCTGGGTGGTCTCTTGATTCAACCATTCTTTCTCTTACATCACATGGATCGGGCCTCCGATCCATGGTCATGTTTCTTCTTGCCACATGGACAAGAAGCACAGGGAAGGCCGTTTTACAGACAAGCAAGAATAAAATATGTATGTGAAGAGGGCAGACATAAATGATGCAGAACTGAATACTGATATCATGCAAATTTTCTGTTCCAGCCTTTTTCCAAAGCCAATATGCATTCTTGCCTTAGGGGACTGGGAGACCCTCCAATATTCCTCTATGGGTTTCTTCTTCTCTTACTTAAAAGATGTTTAAATGAATATATTTTGTTACATTTAAAATGACTCCATTTTTTGAGATGGAGTTTCACTCTTGTTGTCCAGGCTGGAGTACCATGGTGTAATCTCAGCTCACCACAACCTCCATCTCCTGGGTTCAAGCGATTCTCCTGTCTCAGCCTCCAGAGTAGCTGGGATTACAGGCACACTTCACCATGCCTGGCTAATTTTTTGTATTTTTAGTAGAGATGGGGCTTCACCATGTTGGTCAGGCTGGTCTCGAACTCCTGACCTCAGGTGATCCACCCGCCTCAGTCTCCTAAAATGCTAGGATTACAGGTGTGAGCCACCCTGACCAGCCTAAAGATGACTCCATTTCTTTAACTCAGCAATTCTGCCTTCAGGACTAAGGCAGGCAGGACTGACACAGGCTGGCTGTGGTGTCTTATTCCTGTAATCTCAACACTTTGGGAGGCTGAGGTGGATGGATTCCTTGAGCTCATGAATTCGAGACCAACCTGGGCAACATGGTGAAACTTCGTCCCTACAAAAAATACAAAAATTAGCCAGAGGTGGTGGTGTACACCTATGATCCCAACTACTCAGGAGGCTGAGGTGGGAGGACGGCTTGAGTCCAGGAGGCAGAGGCTGCAATGAGCCGAAATTGCACCACTGCACGCCAGCCTAGGCAACAGAGCCAGACCTCATTTCAAAAATAAAATTAAAAAATATGGAAACGCTGCAGGTAGAAATATTAATCCAATGATTACATACTGAGTCCCTAATATGTGCCAGGCACTGTTTAAGGCCATGTGATGCAGTGCTTCCGAAGACAGACAGCCACTGAAGAATTAATTTCTTTCTTTTTTTTTGAGACAGGGTCTCGCTCTGACACCCAGGCTGGAGTGCAGTGCTACAATCATAGCTCACTGCAGCCTCAATCTTCCAGCCTCAATCAATCCTCCCACCTCAGCCTCCTGAGTAGCTGGGACTACAGGAACACTCCACCATGCCCAGCTAGTTTTTGTATTTTTGTGTAGAGACAGGGTTTTACCATGTTGCCCAGGCTGGTCTCAAACTCCTGGGTCTAAGGGATCCTCCTACCTCAGCTTCCCAACTAGCTGGGACTACAGGCGTGTGCCACCATTTTTGTATTTTTGGTAAGCTAATTTTTGTATTTTTTTTGTTTTTTGTTTTGCCATGTTGCCCAGGCTTGTCTCCAACTCCTGGGCTCAAGGGATCCCCCAGCCTCAGCCTCCCAAAATGCTGGGATTACTAGGATGAGCCGCTGTGTCCAACCTGAAGAATTATTTCTAGTAACAGAAACCTCTTAGACAGATGAATGTCCAATAACTAAGGATCGATTGTGGACTATTTAAGTGACATTAGTTACATTAATGTTATTTGAGCATTAACATGCTATTTGTAATAACGAGGAAAAAGTATGTTATTTTGTTAAGCGAAAGAAACAACTTACAGTTTAATCATAACTATATAAAACATTTTAAAACTATATATAGAACAAAAGATTGCAAGGATCAAAGTGTTGGCATCTATTATCTTTGACTGATGAGAGACTATGGTAGCGTCTTCAGTGGTAGAAAATATCCAAATTTTCTATCATGAGCAAACCTACTTTGGAGAATAAAATAAAACAAAGTCAAAATTAAGAAGAGCTTTGGGAAAACAGAACCCAAAGTGCAAGGCATCAGAGAAGTATCCACCATCTGATTATAAAGTCTCGGGCTCTGACCCCACAGCAATCTACCAGAAACTCCAGGCAACAGGGATGGGCCTTCCTGCCCCATACACAGAGGTGGCGCCGGTAAGAAGGCAGAGAGGCTGACAGTCAATGTGTGGGTTCCCACCCACAGCTCCTGTCAGGAAGTGGCTGTACAAATGGGCTCCTCAGAGCCATCGTGGCTCTCTGGAGGTAATCTGGGGTGGGGAGTGGCTGGAGGAAGTAAATAGGGGTCCAGCTTTCTTTGCCTTCTCAGCCTGGTCCTCTCCATCACAGGTAGCTTTCCACAAACTCTAAGTTGAAAATACAAGCAGCTTCTTCCAAGTGTTGTTCTTGGTCTCTAGAGAATTCTCTTCATTAATGCTGTTAGTATCCCTTGACTGGAAGGCACCATTCATAGCATTTATGTGTAATTCCTGAATCACCTCCATGATTTTCAGATATTTTAGGAACTGGGATGTTTTCCTCAAATGAAATCTCCTGTGTATACTCAGGATAAAAGTGAAAGAGGGGAGAAAAAGAAAGAGGAGGCCTTGTGCTGCTGTGAAACCCAACAGCTCTGAGGAACGAAGCTTCACAGCCACTTTCTTAAACAGGAGCTGTGGGTGGGAGGAGCTGTGGGTGGGAGCCTCTACACTGACTGTCTCCGCCTTCTTACTGGGGCTACCTCTATTCAAGGGGCAGGAAGGCCCAGACCTTCTGCCTAGAGTTTTTGGTGGATTCTCTGGGAGTCAGAGGCCACAGAGTCTGCTGCCCAGACCTGACCACATCCCAGACTCTGACTCAGGAGTAAGTGCTTTCTTTCCCTCCCCCTGGAATCCTGTTTCACTGTTTAAGTATTATTGTACCTCCTCTTCTGCACTCCTGTTCCCCGGTTCCAGGGAGCAGAATGTAATTACTGGACAACTATGCTGTCCTCTCCATCCTTAAGTAGTCCAGAGGTACCCTTGGATTCGCACAGCTATACTTAAAAACCTAGAAGACACTTTGCCCTTGCCCTAGGATAACCCCCTGAACTCCATAGTCCCTGGCAATCATTTCTCTACTTTCTGTTTCTACAAATTTGCTCATTCTGAACATTTCATATAAATGGAATGATACAATATGTGGTCTTTTGCTACTCATTTCCTTCATTTACCCTAAGTTTTCAAGGTTCCCCCATGTGGTATTACGTATTAATACTTCATTATTTTTTATGGGTGAACAATATTCTAATATACTATGGATATACCACATTTTGTCTGTCTGTTTTTCAGTCGATGAACAATTAGGCCGTTTCTATCTTTTGGTTATTAGGAAATGCAGGCATACCTCATTTTGTTGTGCTTTGATTTACTGAGCTTTGCAGGCACTTGAGTTTCTTAAGTGGAAGGTTTATGGCAACCCTGTATCGAGCAAGTCGACAGGCACCATTTTTCTGACTGCCTGTACTCACCTTGTTAGCATTTCTTAGCAAAATTTTAAAATTCAGGTACGTACATTGTTCTTCTTACATGTAATGCTACTGCACACTTAATAGACTACACTATAGTGTAACCATAACTTTTATATAGACTGGGAAACCAAAAAAATTGTGTGATTCACATTATTGCAAAACACAACATTTGCTTTATTATGACGTTCTGGAATGGAACCTGCAATATCTCAGGTACGCCTGTAATGCTGTGAATATGCATGTACACATTTTGTGTGGACATACGTTTTCAATTCTCTTGGGTATATACACTTAGGAATGAAATTGCCGGTTCATATGACAACTCTGTGTTTAACACAGATCTGCAAACTGCTCAGGAACTGCGAATTATTTTCCGCAGCAATGACACTATTTTACATTCCCACCAGCATGCATGAGGATCCCAATTTCTCTCTGCTCTTCTTTTTGATTACAGCCATCTTAGTGGATGTGAAGTGGTATCTCATTGTGATTTTGATTTGCATTTCCTGACGATTAACCCATTTATACTGGAGGTTGCAATTTTTTGAATTGCAGATATGTGTGAAAAATCAAGAGCTTGGTGATGACCTTGAGCAGTAGGATATAAATAACTCCCACAGGTTTAGCGTTCCAGTAGTGGAACACTAGGCATAAATGGGATTCAGTGGTGCTGGCATCTGTTCATGTGCTTATTATCTTTGGGGATATGTCTACTCAAGTCCTTTGCCACTTTTTAATTGGCTTGTCTTTTTATTGTTGATTCGTGAGAGTTATTTATATATTCTGGATATCAGACCCTTTTCAGATATAGGATTTGCAAATATTTTCTCCCACCCTGTGGGTTGTCTTTTCAATTTCTTTATTTTGTGTGTGGGGAGCGGGGAGATTAGGGAATACCAAGAAGGCCTTTTCTCTTTACTGATGGTATTATTTAAAGCACAAAAGTTTTAAATATTGATGAAGCTCATTGTAACTATTTTTTTTCTTTTGTCACTTATGTTTTTGGTGTCATATCTAAGCAACCATTCCTCAATCCAAGGTCATGAAAACTTATTCCTGTGTTTTCTTCCAAAAGTCTTACAGTTTTAGCTCTTATGTTTAGGTCTATGATCCATTTCGAGTTAATTTTTGTGCATAGTATGAGTATGAGGAAGGGGTCCAACTTCATTCCTTTAGAGGCAGATATACAGTTGTTCCAGCATCATCTATTGAATTCTCTAGTTAAGAAGCACTGAATCTTAGTCCAACATCTTCATTTTACGGATAAGAAAATTTTGGCCCAGAAAGATCATGTCAAAATTACTTTGTGTTGAGAATAAAAGAAAATACATCTGAAAGAAGATATACCCAATCAATAACAACAACAACAACAAAAGAACATGCAGAGAAAGAGAAAACTTTTTGTTTCTGTTCTTCAGAATTTCTACGTCCAGTGACAGAGGTAAACAGTACAACATGGGATGTTCAGGACAAATCACAGAAATATACAAAGTGGGGGTGAAATCATAGAGAAAAGACTGATTAACTGCCTGGTGATTTAAGCTAAGATTCACCAGGGAGGATCATTCTAGGCAAAACAAACAAACAAAAAAAACCCCCTCATATACAAAAGCCTCTAAGCTGGAATGTTTGGGAAACATACATGTGGCAAGATCTTAAGTTGAGGCAAAAGGAAAGGGGAGTGATGGGAGCCAAAGCTGAAGCAGAGTTGGAGCCAAACACCAGGCTGCATTTGCCCTTCTGAGGTAAGCAATAGGTTTTTTTCGTTTCTTTTTTTTGTTTGTTTGTTTTTGAGACAGAGTCTCGCTCTGTCACCCAGGCTGAAGTGCAGTGGTGCGATGTCTGCTCACTGCAAGCTCCGCCTCCCGGGTTAATGCCATTCTCCTGCCTCAGCCTCCTGAGTAGCTGGGACTACAGGCACCCGCCACCACACCCAGCTAATTTTTTTGTATTTTTAATAGAGACAGGGTTTCACCGTGTTAGCCAGGATGGTCTCGATCTGACCTCGTGATCCGCCTGCCTTGGCCTCCCAAAGTTCTGGGATTACAGGCGTGAGCCACTGTGCCCGGCTGGCGACAGGTTTTTATAACAAGGCATGACACCACCAGATCTGTGCTTTAGAAATCTGATTGCTTGGCTGGGCACGGTGGCTCATGCCTGTAACCCTGGCACTTTTGGAGGCTGAGGTGGGTGGATTGCCTGATGTCAGGAGTTCGAGACCAGTCTGGCAAATATGGTGAAACCCCCAACTCTACTAAAAACACAAAAATTAGCTGGGTGTGGTGGTGGGCGCCTGTAATCCCAGCTACTTGGGAGGCTGAGGCAGGAGAATCACTTGAACCTAGAAGGTGGATGTTGCAGTGAGCCCAGACCGTGCCACTGCACTCCAGCCTGGGTGACAGAATGAGACTTTGTCTCAAAAAATAAATAAATAAATAAATAAATAAATAAATAAATAAATATATAAACAAATAAATAAATCTGATTGCTTGCAATATGGACAATGGTTTGCAGGAGGTAGAGGCTGGAGGAAGGGTTTAGGTGATTCTTGCAAAAGGTCATGACAAGAGCCTAAAAACAAAGTCCTCGGCCCACAACCAGTTCTCAGATGCAGCTGGCAGATATGTGTTGTTTGGCTAGAACAGTGTTTTTAAAGCATCTTGAATTCCTGATTGGGGAGGAGGCAGAGGCAAGCTCTCTCTGGGGTGTCACAACCACAACACTCCCTCTTTAGGCTCGCCCAGGCAGAGGCACCCATTTATGTTACCAGCCTGGCCCTGGTGAGCATTTCAGTCACAACCTAAGCCTAAACTACGGCAGTGATGATGCAGACACAGAAAAGAGCACATGTACTCTCAGAACAATCTAGAAAGTGGGTTGGCAGTGCTGCTCTTTGGTGGTAGAGAACATAGGGTGATGTTCATCTCTGGGGGATGGGGTGTGCCTAACTCACACCCCATCCCCCAGCATGATAACAAAGCTTTTGCTGAACTTGCTACTCTGAACAGCTTGCACTCCTGGTTCATGGCCTCTCATGGAAATAATAAAAAATACATAATCTCTTAAAATGTCTTGGGAGCTGTGTTTTCTTTCCTGCTGAAGGTTTGTAAAGTAGACCTTCCAATTCTCTAGGAAGCACAGTTTCTTTTAAACCATAGGCTTCAACTTCCCAAAGTTGTTCAAGGATTCTGGTGCTAGCCAATGATACAGTATTACTTTTGTCTTAAATTGGTATCTTTCAAAAGGTTTATGTTTCTCAAAATTAAAAAGCTGTACCCGGCTGGGCGCAGTGGCTCACACTTGTAATTCCGGCACTTTGGGAGGCCGAGATGGGTGGGTCATGAGGTGAGGAGTTTGAGACCAGTCTGGCCAACATAGTGAAACCCCACCTCTACTAAAAATACAAAAAAATAAAAATAAAAATAAAAAGTTAGCTGGGTGTGGTGGTGTGTGCCTGTAATCCCAGCTACTTGGGAGGCTGAGGCAGGAGAATTGGGTGAACCCCCGAGTCGGAGGCTGCAGTGAGCTGAGATCATGCCACTGCACTCCAGCCCGGTGACAGTGCGAGACTCTGTCTCAAATTAAAAGAAAAAAAAAAAGCTGTACCTTAGTTCCAAGATAATATTTTGTTTTCTTTTGAACTTCATTCACTCAAGTCTTTATTCAGAGTGTAAGTTCCTAGAGGGTGGGGACTGTGCATCTCATTTAGCTTAGTAGTCCAAGAGCTTAAGAAAGCTGCTAACTCGTGGCAGTGGCTTATTGAGAACTGTACAGGTTTCCTACTGTCAACACTGTTATCTATTAACTCTTTTCAGCTCCAGTCACCTGCACGTATCTGGGCCGGGTTCAACTGCAAAGGGCTCTCCCCCATACAAGAGGAAAAAGGGCAGTAGAGGAAGGAACCTGGAAGTTGACCTCTGCACATTTCAGGATCTTTTTTGTGGTGCTGGCATGTTGTGGGCCAGGCAGGAACCGGCTTCCAGTTCCTGTCTGTCTTATCACTATCTCCACCTTTCTTATCAGTTAGCTATGTGGGGGGCTTTCTCTCCTACAAATCCTTTATACTTGGCACACTTTTTTCTTGGCCTTACTGAGTACCAAGGGTGAACATTTGTATGTTACTATTTATTTTAAATATTTTGCTTTATAAACACCTATATTCTGTTGACAAAACTGTTTTCTAAAATTAAGACATATTTATTTATACCAACAGGCAAATGTGCAGCTACATTTTCTTCTTCTGTAGGAGTGACACACTAAGAGCACCCTTCCAATTCTGTGATTTGAAGGTTCAAGAAACCACGAACGTTCCTGTGAGCCAGAAGCTTTATAATTTGCTTGAGCTGGAAATCTACAAGTGAATTTTAACAGGATAAGCAATCTGTAACAGGACCAGGAAACTATTCAAGGACAAGAATAGACTGTTTTTCTTGGTTTTAGCTACACAGATCAACACCAATCCTTCTGATAAGATGAGAATTACTCTTTCAGCAGTTACTGACAGTAGCAAATGCCATGAAGATATTAACAAACAGCACCAATTTAAAGGCTAAGAGCATGGGGAATGCAGCTGGTGATTCTTACAAATGTTAATGTAAATTCTGCAGTTTATTCCACTCCACATTGTTAAAAATTTTATCCTGCCAGGCCCACCGCAACCTCAAAATAATACTCTTCCCAGCATAAAGGGCTGCTTCTTTTAACTTCTCCAGAGTGATTGTTACAAGGAAGGAAAGTTGCCATATCTGTAAGACCCTAGGGGAGTTTAGAATACGATCAAGTTCCGAAGAAGTGCATTTTTGATTTGTAAAAATTATTTTAACAAACATTGGTCAGATGAGTGAACTGCATTCATGTGCATAAATAAGTAGAACATCTGAAAACCTCTCACATGCATCCAGAGGAATCCTACTCTCCCAAGGGGTCTTGGAGCAGGGAGGCCTAGCAAAGACGGCCACGCACTGAGCGATGTGCGGTGTCTGGGCTGGACACTATGACAAATATCAAATGAATCAGAGGGGCCATTAAAAGCTGGCTGCAGCTGGGCGCGGTGGCTCACGCCTGTAATCCCTGCACTTTGGGAGGCCGAGGCGGGCGGATCACGAGGTCAGGAGATCGAGACCATCCTGGCTAACACGGTGAAACCCCATCTCTACTAAAAATACAAAAAATTAGCCAGGTGTGATGGCGGGTGCCTGTAGTCCCAGCTACTCAGGAGGCTGAGGTGGGAGAGTGGCATGAACTCGGGAGGCGGAGCTTGCAGTGAGTAGAGATCGCACCACTGCACTCCAGCCTGGGGGACAAAGCGAGACTCCGTCTCAAAAAAAAAAAAAAAAAGCTGGCTGGAGAAAAAAATACATAAAGCAAGGTAAATGTGGGAAAGTGAGGGGTGAGTTAGACAAGCTGAAAAGCTAAAGAAACAGAAGTAGAGTGTTGAAGAGAAACATGTACCCAGTCTTATTCAGATCAATTGAAATCGCCAGGAACTGTGCTAGGAGACAGGGAACACAAGCTATTTAAGAGAAGCTTTCTGCCCTTGATTGTAATGAGACAGAAATAAATCTGCAATTAACAATCTCAAAGGCATACTTTCATCTGGGGCATGTGGAAGAGAGGAAACATAGAGCTGACATAAACTTTGATGTAAATGCAGCTTTAAGCAATTTTTCTTTTTCTTTCAGTGATATGGCACCTTCTCCTTTTCAAAAATAGCAGCATATTAATTCTCTGTTAAATCTTTTCTTTGAAATTTGCGTTTATGTCTGGCATGACTTTACCCCATGTCACCTGGTCCTGCTCCCTGCATTCTTGTTCCTTCTGGCAACACCCACCCAAATTTCAACACATTTTTCCCTAACAAATTTAGCATTAGCTTAAGTCATTAACTATATTTAGAGATTGTCTTCATCCTTACTGAAACATAAAGGATGGTTGCAATAAAGAGTGTGTTTTGTTTATGAAGAAAAATGTCCATTTTTAATCAGTCTGCTTAAATACATCATTTCTGTATTTGAACACAGCTTTGGCAGATGCAGGGAAGGATGAAAACTCCACGCTCACTGGAAAACAAACAGGCAGCATTCTTCATTTTATTATGTGAACTCCCCACACAGTGTGCCATGTGGAATTTGTGTGGGATCTTATTTACTATATCACAAACGCTGTCCTTAGTGTATAATTATGCAGAAAAAAACAGGCTGCTTTTATGTAAGTCAAATGTCACATCAGAAAATAATACCCCGGAATGTCTGGAAAGTAGTCCGGTGTTTTTCATCCATTAAAAAAACATAATTTGTCTTTCACAACAACAAATTAACTGAAGGGGTAAGGTATGTTTAATTAAAAATAACGAGGCTTGGCCGGGCACGGTGGCTCAAGCCTGTAATCCCAGCACTTTGGGAGGCCGAGACGGGCGGATCACGAGGTCAGGAGATCGAGACCATCCTGGCTAACACAGTGAAACCCCGTCTCTACTAAAAAACACAAAAAACTAGCCGGGCGAGGTGGCGGGCGCCTGTAGTCCCAGCTACTCAGGAGGCTGAGGCAGGAGAATGGCGTAAACCCGGGAGGCGGAGCTTGCAGTGAGCTGAGATCCAGCCACTGCACTCCAGCCTGGGCGACGGAGCGAGACTCCGTCTCAAAAATAAATAAATAAATAAATAAAAATAACGAGGCCTTCTGGCTGGAGACTGAGCTGTCAGGAACCTGGAGAAGGAGATCTGCAGGCTCTTTCCAGGGGCCACCCTAACCTGAGACAACCAGGAAGACAGCGGGGCGGGCCCCTGTACATAAGGACCCACAAGAGCCACCGTCACCCTGAGCACTCAGAAAGGATACCCAGACTTAGCCTGAGCGCGTCTTTGCTCAGTTCCAGCTTCATTCACGTGGGTACTCAAAGATGCCTGTGCTTCTCCTTGTTTCTGCGTTCTCTGTCTTCTCCTGCAGAATCCATTGAACTGGACTTAAGACATTTATTTCAGACAAGTAAGATAAATTATGTAGTATATACAATGTAAAAGGTGGAAAGAGCAATTTCTGATGACGCAGGAACATTCCTGGACACAAGAAAATGCAACCCATCGATGCTGAGGGAGACTCAGACCAGACGTGCTGTTTGTGGCTAATATTAGAAGTCATTTAACTGTCAAAGCAAATGGCACTTTATGAGCAAGAAATCAACTGAAAAAAATGAATTATTTATGGTTTTGATAAGGTCATAACCATCACAAAAGGCAACAAGGGCAAAACTGTAAAACTGTCTGTTCAAGTAAAAGCAGTCCTCTCTGGAGGAAGGTAACCTGCTTCCTGTCTTACTTTGGGCCTTACTGGCTCCAGCGTGGCCCATGTGTGCTCATGTTGGGGAAGTATTTCTTTCCCTTGTCACTATGTGGGAGATTTTAATACAGTTCTCCACTCTCCGTGAGCTCCCTGGGTGTGTATATTCCCTTAAAAATTATGTCAGTGTGTAAAAAATTTGTTTTAAAAACCTTTTAAAGAAGAATTGGCTGGGCGTGGTGGTTCATGTCTGTAATCCCAGCACTCTGGGAGGCTTAGGGAGGCCAAGGCAAGAGGGTAGCTTGAGGTCAGGAGTTTGAGAACAGCCTGGGCAATGCAGTGAGACCCTGTCCCTGCAAAACATTTTAAAAGTTAGGGCTGGACGCAGTGGTTCACGCCTGTAATTCCAGCATTTTGAGAGGCCAAGATAGGCAGATTGCTTCAGCCCAGGAGTCCCAGACCAGCCTGGACAACACAGTAAGACCTTATCTCTACAAAAAGTACAAAAATTAACTGGGTGTGGTGGTGCATGCTGGTAGTCCCAGCCACTTGGGAGGCTGAGGTGGGAGGATCGCTTGAGCTCAGGAGGTAGAGGTTGCAGTGAGCTGAGATCACACCACTGCACTTCAGCTTGGGTGACAGATTAAGATTCTGTCTCCAAAAAAAAAAAAAAAAAAAAAAAAAATTAGCTGGGCGTGATGGTATGTACCTATAATCCCAGCTACTCAGAGGCTGAGGTGGAAGGATCGTTTGAGCCTATGAGTTCCAAGTTATAGTCATGCCTTGTGCCACTGCACTCAGCATGGATGACAGAGTGCGACCCTGTCTCAAAATAAATAAATAAATGAATAAATGAAAACATCAGCAGAGGATTAGCGGCAATAGCTCCTAATTCCCTCTTTGTAATTTTCTGGGCATTAAAAATAACTGGTCACTTAGGAGGTGGCTAACTCTGCTCAATGGTTGTGCAAAAAGCTTAGGATAAAATACAGAAACAGAAGCTGAGGAGGCTTCTTTCCCTTTTCAGTAGTGGCTTCTTATAAAATCTACATGTGAGCTCTAATACTGGTCTATGCATGCCTCTGGGGCTCTGAGAGTCCTGGAGGCCAAGGCTAAGCTCACTATAATATAAATGAATCAGGACTGCTGAGTTCTTCTTTCAACCCCCAGGTCAAACACAGTGTCTGCCACATAATGTCAAATAAACATTTATGGAAAGGCAGAAAGGGAAGGAAAAAATAAACCAAGGGAATCAAACAGGTCATGAATGGCATTGGTATCCACTGGGTTCCCATATTTCTTGAGAAAATGAACCCTCTAAGCAAAATAGCCCAAGTGTTAAGTTTTTTCAAATTTCCCTTAAAGACCAGTTCTGGGGACATAAGAGAAAGATTTTGCTACTGCTAACAGAGTTTGCAAAACTTTGAAAAGAAAGGTTTTGGCACAGGCAAAATCTGAAAAGAGGAATAATGAGTAGAAACTAGCCCTAACAGATAATAAATCTTCACATTCTGAAGCTTCCATATTAAAAGTGTGGAACTGGAGAAGAAATCATCGACACAGATCAACGGATCACAACAACAAATTAAAAACATATAAGGGAATTTCATTTACTATAAAGGTATACAATAAAGGCATATTATATTATTATAAAGGCAGCATTTCAAGAAAAGAGATCACTTAATAAATGTGTTTCATGCAACTAGGTAATCATCTGAGAAAAATAAAGCCAGATTCCGATCTCATTCCTTATACCAAAATTAATTTCAGATGAATCAAGTTTTCCAAATGTGAAAATGAAGCCGTAAGAGAAAGCAAGGGTGAACAGTGAATGTGTGAATAACCTCAAAGGGGCATGGTCTCTTTCTATGCAGGGCACAACACTCAAACAAACAACAAACAGGAAAAGTATTTGCAACACAGCTACAAAGGGCTGGCTTCCTTAATTTAGAGAGACACTGTTTATTTTATCCATCACACTGGCAAAACTCTGGGAAGGGCCTGGGAAAACATTTGCTGAGATACTACTGAAGGGAGTGTGTGTTAGAAGTAACATTTCTGGGAGATTTGGCAATGTTTATCAAAATTTAGAAAACAGGTATCTCAGCAATCCCTGAGCCACAAATAATTTATCATAAACTCCCACTACCCAAGATTCTGCACCAAAGCCCAGGTTCCAGAAGAAGTAACGCAATGCCAAGTTCATCCTTCCTACCGTGGTCAAGGTTAAACCCCACACCCCACGATGTGACTGCTGAGGCGACTTATCAGCCCCTTGAAGCCAAATCAGACAGGCACCTTACAGACACGGCATCACCCACTGCCCTGTTCCACCTGCCAAGGTCTGTGCCTCCTCACTAGATTCCAGCATCTTGAAGGCAGAACGATGTCCTTTCCCCTTTCTTAATATTTTCTTTTCTTTTCTTTCTTTTTTTTTTGAGACGGAGTCTTGCTCAGTTGTCCAGGCTGGAGTGCAGTGGCGCGATCTCAGCTCACTGCGACCTCCACCTCCCTGGTTCAAGCGATTCTCCTGCCTCAGCCTCCTGAGTAGCTGGGATTACAGGCACCCGCCACACCATGTCCGGCTAATTTTTTTGTATTTTCAGTACAGACGGGGTTTCACCATGTTGGCAATCCAACCCCTCCCTCGGCCTCCCAAAGTGCTGGGATTACAGGTGTAATCCCTGTCCCTTTCCTCTTTCTAATATCACATTTACATAGCCCAGAGCAGGGGCTCAAAGTAACATGAGATGCATGAACAAATAAATGACTGAATGTGTAAATCAGATAAACTAGCTAGCTAGAAGTACTAGTGGGCGGGTTAAAGACAGGATGGAATCATAGGTAAACGGTTTAAGAAAAAAAAGAGAAAGGGACCCAAGGGTTTAGAATAGTTTCTAATACATTTAAGGTTAGCCCTGTGTGTAAAAACTGTCTTTATATTAAGGATACAAAATTATATTTTAATACATAGAGGAACCCGAGCAGACAATAATGAATGTCAGGCATTTAGCAGGCTGAGTTAGACTTGATGAAACCAAAAACTCCTAAGCTTGGAAACTAGCTTGTTAAATCACAATGTTCCTGTAAACAGGCAGGCTAGATTTATTGTGCCCCTGGGAAACTCTCTGGAATGAACACAGAAACTGCTTCTGTTTATTAGCCTTTTTAGCTTGCGGGTGAGTGTTGACCTGAAAGGGAAAGGCTTGCCCTCCAGATTTTACGTAACGTGCCCTTATCAATTCCTGTCAGGAGAACTGTCCCTGCAGGGATGTTAGGAAGACTAACGATTCTGTCTCAGTAATACAACCTGTGCTCCCAGGAGCCTACTGCAAAACAGCAGCTTATCTCTTACACCTGCTTAGGGACTAGAAAGACCAATTTTAAACAGAGGGCCAATGCAAAGAGAAGAGAAGATAAAGGGTATTAATAAAGCTAACAAGTTGATTGATATATTCAAAGAGAGGAAACCGAGGCTGAGCATGTGTGATCACTGGCCCAAGGTCACGAGGGAACTGGCGGCCAGCCCCAGAACACAGAGGGCTTCCCTCCTCCAGCCACCTCCTCAACGCTAGCTGGAGGAGCAGGGAGGAGGCATTTCCCAGAGGCCAGCTCTGAATACTCCTCTGTGTTCTCACTGGACAAAAGAAAGGAAAGATACTCCTCTAAAGACGGCACTGAACACTTATTTAGAGACGGGAACAGAAGCCTCTGTCAGCAAGGCTCATTTACCCAACTTTTGGTCTATTTCCCATACAGTTCTAAAAACGTGTGCAAAGCAGGAAGTGAGATCAAAGAGACCTCAAAAAGCATGAGAGTAACTATAAAATTAGACATATTAATAAACGTAAAAGCGTTATGTGAAAATGTATTCAGTTGGTTTCTCTGGCTGTGGTAGCTAATCTCCAAAAATGACATCTCCTGCCAGCTCCCCCCACTCCCACTGTGCCCTTGTGGGCAAAACCTGCTACGATTTGCCCCTGTGTAGCTCCCTCCCTTTCCTCTGTGAACGTAGGAGAAGCGAGGCCACTGGCTTTCTGAGACTTGCTCATCAGAAGCCTTGCTGCTGCCACCTGCGCCTCTTGGAAAGCTTGCCGTGGGAGAGGTGCAACCGCCCGGAGAGGCCTTCCTATGAGGAAGTGCGTTAGTCACGTAGGAGACGGCCCCAGCTGGCCTGGCCACCCAGCTGAGGCGCCAACCTGCATGTGAAAAAGCCATCTTGGGCGTACAGCCCACTGGGCATTCCCGTGAGTCCAGCCCTAACGTCATCAGACTGCAGCCCCAAGAGAGACCTGAGGGAGAACTGCCCACTCACAGAACCAAGAGGGAGAATCATAAACAATCCACAAAGTTTCTTGCAAAGATACAGATAACTGAACCATTGGCTAGCCAAGCTGTGAAAAAGCATTAAAATAGATTTATTGCCATAAGACATGAGAAGCATAAACAAAAACAGTTACTAAACAATTATAGAGTGCTTATGTCTCTTCTTTGAATGGAAGCCCTTAGAAATACTTCCATATTTTCTGAGGTATTTTGAAGGAGTGCAGGTCTGAACACATAGCACACAACTGTCAGAAGGAAGGCCAGGCATTTACACAGGGTGGACCGTGGGAGAAGAAACCTCAGTAGGCAGAAGGGGGACACAATGGTGACCGCAGGAAGGCCTAGGAGGCTGTCAGCTGGAAGACTCCTTGATACCATTTCATTACCAATCTGAAACACAGTCAGCTCTGCTTGTTTTTTCTCTTACAAACTCTAGTATGCTCTAGGGTTAGAGAGGTACTTATATTGTAAGCATACATGTGCAAATAATTGTGCCAGATTATGTGGCAACCTGATTTTCCTTATATTTGTCATCTGATATTTCAATCAGACATGATGATGAAGAGCCTTGAACTCAAATTCAAATTTAAAACAAAAATGAAAGCACAGCCTAGAACAGAAAATCAAAAACACAATTCAAGGATAGTCTAACAAAAACCTATTTCAGATACTGAACAAAGCTGGTCCTTTGCAAAAGACCATGTTCCACAGAGGACTCCCTCTAACAAGCCGAGGGCCTTACGGCACATAACCTCTTGGAGACGTGAGATCTTCGGAACTGTCCTGAAACTATTTCTCCATTGGGAAGAAAAAATGGTTCTGTGATCCTCAACGGTGGCCAAGTTCTAGGTAAGAGCTTCAAGCGAAACGATGGAAAAAGAGTGAGTCAGAACTAGGAGCTGGTACCTTAGAAGCATCTACTGCATGCAAAGCCCGCGTGAGGCCCCTTCATACAAACCTCCTTTACTCCTCGTCATGGCCCTGCACAGAGGGCTTGGTGTCCCCTCTTTGGAGAAGCCACCACACAGAAAGATCCAGTCACCAGCAAGGGGTCGTGCGGCAGGTCCACTCTGAGTGAGTCTCACAGGGGATCTCAAATGCCCTCTTTCACTCTGCAAGGTATTACCTGCACTGTGGGCTCAGCATTCCAGAGATACACATGGGGATAGGGCCAGGTCCCTGCCTCCAAGAGCTGACAGAAGGCTGGAACACACACACATGTGCACCATTCATTTCCACAGAAAATCATTTTTGGATTCAAAGCTGCGTTTGAAATGGGTCTTGCAGGATGAATGGGATTTCACAGATGAAAACTGGTAGAAGAAAACTGCATAGGGCTCATGGATTCGTTCAGCAAGCACACACACAAGGGCCTGCGGTGGGTGAAGGTCAAATTCTGTCCCCAAAGGGCAGAGTGAGTGCTGGGAGCTTCAAGCATTTCTTCTGATGTCCGTTTAGCAAAAGAATTTCTTATGAAATAGACAACTCACTTTATATTTTGCCACACACACTAAACATTTGTAGGAAATTCTGCCATTGAGATTTTTAAAAATTGATTCTAGATTATTAGCTGTTCCCAAATTCAAAGGTGACATCCCTCACAGCTAAAACCTAACACAGGTCCTGGAAACCGACAAGGCCCTGCTGCAGGAGCTCACACTCCTGTAGTCCCTACTCCCAGGGATCAAGTCTGGCCGCCACAACTCTGTGTGTAAGAGCAAACTGTTTCTTGTGATGAGTCAGTTTCTTTTTTGAATCAAAACAGAAATGTTAAGAAAATATGGAGAGCTATTCTTTTATGATCAAGATAATTTTTGCTATGCTTGATATTCTTTTACAGTTTCCTATTTTAACATTCTCATCTGGTAGATTTCAAGCACTGACCTTTCCTTTTCTTTCAACAAGGGTATGAGTAGACAGACTCCACTTGCTCAGACTGGGCATGGGGCTTTGTGGCCTTCAGGATTTCTTAGGGGAGACTTGAGACTTGAGAGCTGGAGAACTGTAAAACTAATGAGGTACCCCTTTTCCTTGCCATTTCAACACAAACAGGTATTTCTCTCCGAATCGAGAAATCCTTCTGTAAATGGAATGGCAGATCATTATTTTGCATTTTGCTGAGAACAAGAAGTACATGAGATATTGCACAAAGTATAGCATGAGGCATAGCTTTTACCCAATAGGCTCAAACATCTAAATTAAAAGAAAACAAAGGGACAGAAAGAAAAGCAGTCTTCTTCTCTTCCACCTCCTCCTCCTCTCCCTTAAAATGTGCCACCCACGGAAGGTGCACAGCGTAGGGCTTACGCAGAGATGATATTCCATGTACTTTTTCAGGTTTCCCATTTAAGGCTGTCACCACCATTAAGCCAAATGACAGTAAGGGAGGTGCGGTCACATTAAGAACATGAGGGCTGTTCTAGGGCAAGGCAGGGCCTGAGTCATGGCTTCCTCTGTCCCTGAGGAGGGTGACGGAAGAGAACGCCTGCAGGGTGACAGTAAAGGAGTGTATCTGAGATGAGGTTGCAGAGCACTGCGCGGTCCCCACAGTGGGCTGTCAGAGTCAATCAGGCACTCGGCTTTCTGTCCCCTCAGCAACAAGGGCGGAGGGCAAACCTCGCAAATGACACATCTCAGTTGGAGGACATGATTGGGGCTGGCATCATCAACCATATGAGATGAGCCTACAGCAGACAGCAGTCAGAAACAATACCCCGGGTTAAAAAAGGAATCTACCCCATTATGAAATAGAAGAAACCTCAGCAAGTTGTTGTCTGTGTTCTCTGAGCTGATAAAATGGTATTACCATGAACTAAGGGTAGCTAGTCCCTCAAAATCCATGCTAATGAAATTCTCTTAAGTCCAGAAAAATGAGCAAAACCATCCTTTAAACACATTTAGAAATTTTTATTTTTATTTGCTAATAAACTTGATTGTGAGCTTTTAGAACAAAAAGGTCTAATTTCCTATGTAATGAAGAATGGCTTTAAAACACCACAACTTAATGCATAGCTGTATCAATATTATGTAAATTGACAAATGTCACACAAAACGTGGTGCCTAATTGATTTTGACATGTACATACATAAAGTAGGACCATTTAGGTAAACACAGAGCTAATAATTACAAGAAGCAAATAATAGCAATTAAAACCATTTTTTTAAGGGTATTAGATTTTCATCCTCTTCCTCATCAAAAAGAAGCATGTATTGAACATCTCCCTGTGGCTAGGGTTGTAGTAAGCAGAAAAGTGACTTGCCTAAAGGATGAGAAATCCTATTACATAAAGATTTTTTATTTTAAATGTAGGCCCACTCTCCACACACCCACACCCATCAGTTACCTAGCAGTTCCTTATGAGGAGTGTGAAATCCAAGTTTGGCAACTCCCTGGGGACTTCAAGCAAAACCTTCTACTCTGTCCTGTTAAGTGTGCAGCCCTATGAGGCACTGTGACCATCTGCAGAATAGGCAGAAGGTAAGCCTCTAATCTATACTTTTCAACCAATACCTGGGAGGCTTTTTAAGAGTGATACTGACCTTGTTTTCATTGGTTTTATTTCATTTTACTCAAGTACCTGTTGCCATTGAAAATTACAGCCAGCCTTATTGTCTTCAATTCATTTGCGTCCCCTTTTCCAACTGCTATTCCTAAAGAAAGCCATGCATTTGTTTTTGTGCAAGTGTCTGAGGACTAATTTCTCCCTAAAGATGTGGTGTTCAAATCCCCGAATACATGCTGTGGGTTTTGGTTCTTCATATTTTTTTATTTTTATTTTTATTTTTTTTTCTGAGATGGAGTCCTGCTCTGTTGCCCAGGCTGGAGTGCAATAGCACGATCTCGGCTCATTGCAACCTCCACCTCCTGGGTTCAAGCAATTCTCCTGCCTCAGCCTCCCAAGTAGCTGGGATTACAGGTGCCCGACACCACGCCCGGCTAATTTTTGTATTTTATTAGAGACAGGGTTTCACCATGTTGGCCAGGCTGGTCTCGAACTCCGTGATCTGCCTGCCTCAGTCTCCCAAAGTGCTGGGATTCCAGGCGTGAGCCACTGCACCTGGCCAGTTCTCCTCAATATTGTCACCAGGCTCCCTGTGAGGTGGAATGACCAAATGTAGTTGTTACTTAAGTCAGAACTCTGTACCTGCCTTGTCCAATATGGTAGCTGCTAGCCACATGTGACTATTTAATTAAAATTAGATAAAATTTTAAAATCTGCTCTTCAGACACACAAAAGCCACATTTCAAGTGACCCATGTCTCATGTAGCTAGTAGCAATGATACTGAACAGTGCAGAAAGTTCTGTTGGGCAGCATTGCTCTACATTAAGCTCGTCACACCTGCCTGGCATGTGACCCAGGATGGCTCTGAATGCAGCCCAACACAAATTCATAAACTTTCTTAAAACATTATGAGATTTTTTTGTGACATTTTAGCTCATCAGCTATCATTAGTGTTAGTGTATTTTATGTGTGGCTGAAGACAATTCTTCTAACGTGGCCTAGGGAAGGCAAAAGATTGGACATCTCTGCTCTACATGAGGGAAGATGGGTCTGCTTGTGATCCTGGTTCGTATAGAATAGTTTCTATCAGTACACATTCAACTGAGAATATTCAAATGAGTAAAAACCACGTGGACTGCTGCAGCCCTCCATTCCTCTGAAGAATCTGGGGGCAATGTAATACCAGGCAGTGCTGTGAGTAGAAGCCTAAGGACCTAGCACACTCCTGACCATATCCTGAAACTGTTCCAAACCTTTTCCTGTAACAGATTTATACCCCCTAAGTGCATACAACACACATTATGAGAACACAGCAAAGCAAAAATGCTCAAGAAATGGAAGTTACTTCAGTTAATATCAGCTCAGGGTTGACTCAGTTTCTCCTCACTTTTGTCAAAATTTTCTGTGTAACCTGCCAGTCTGCATTGCTTCTCTGATAGGGCAGTGTTCTACAGCTAATGTTAACTAAATGAGGATGTTACATTAATTAAAACTCACCGTTCTTATAATTTCATGTAAACCAATTAACAAACGCAAAAGATTTTAGAAAACTGGTTTTAACATTTGACTCCAAGATATAAATGGAAGATTATTTATTTTTATTTTTTGAGACACGCTCTGTCGTCCAGACTTGGAGTGCAGTGGCGTGATCACGGCTCACTGCAGCCTCGACCTCCCAGGCTCAAGGGATCCTCCTGCCTCAGGGTCCTGAGTAGCTGCAACTGCAGATGTGCACCACCGCATCTAAATAATTTTTGCATTTTTCATAGACACAGGGTCTCACTTTGTTGCCCAGGCTGGTCTCAAACTCCTGGGCTCAAGTGATCCTCCCGCCTTGGCCACCCAATGTGCTGGGATTACAAGCATGAGCCACCACACCTGGCCTAGATTATTTCTTTTTCTTTTTCTTTTTTTTTCTTTTGAGATGGAGTCTTGCTCTGTCGCCCAGGCTGGAGTGCAGTGGCACAATCTCGGCTCACTGCAACCTCCGCCTCCCGGGTTCAAGCAATTCTCCTGCCTCAGTCTCCCGAGTAGCTTGGATTACAGGTGTGTGCCATCACGCCTGGCTAATTTTTTTATTTTTAGTAGAGATGGGGTTTCACCATGTTGGCCAGGCTGGTCTTGAACTCCTGAACTCATGATCCGCCCACCTTGGCCTCCCAAAATGCTGGGATTACAGGTGTGAGCCATCCTGCCTGGCTGATTATTTCATTGTTTAAAACAAATACTTCGACTTTTTAAAAACTGAAATTTGCCTGTTTTCCCCAAAAGTACAGTTTTTAAGAAGCAGGTTAACTGTGACTAATCAAGTACAACCTAAACTAACTTGATGTCCTTGAGTAGCCTCTGGACTTTCCCCAGAGCTGTTATGAATTCCTGGGAAGCAGCTAATATATTCTCAAATAAATACCTCATTTTTATAAGCCAGATAATTCTGATATAATCTTATTTTAGAAACACAGTCCATTGTTCAGTATATGACAACAATCTGTTCTTAGAATAGAAATCTGCAAAATTAAAAAAAAGGAAGCCTCCAGAAGCCCAGAAGCATCTTTCAAAGGTGTCTCTACAATTTTAGAGTTTCATAGCTCTGTATAACATCCAATCACGCATGTAAACAGCTGAAAGGAAAAGCAACTTCCCTTTTATATGTATCTGTTTCCCATTCTTCCTGGACCATCAGGGAAGCCCATGTGGGAGGAGGGGATGGCCTGAGATGAGTATGGGAGAAAAAGTGACTTGCACATTAACACCCATGCTGGCCCCGCGTGGTGGCTCACGCCTGTAATCCCAGCACTTAGGGAGGCTGAGACAAGCGGATCACGAGGTCAAGAGATCAAGACTATCCTGGCCAACATGGTGAAACCCCATCTCTACTAAAAATACAAAGATTAGCCGGGTGTGGTGGGGGGCAGCCTGTAGTCTCAGCCACTCGGGAGGCTGAGACAGGAGAATCGCATGAACCTGGGAGGCAGGGCTTGCAGCGAGCCGAGATCGTGCCACTGCACTCCAGCCTGGGAGACAGAGCCAGACTCCGTCTCAATCAAAAAAGAAAAAAAACAAAACAAAACAAAAAAAACACCCATGCCTCCTCCGGCTCCCTTTCCTCCACCCCCTGACATTCATGTCCAAGTGGTTAAAATAGGCTAAAGAGAGGATCAGTACAGTTTCCGTGGGGAAGAACATCTAGGAAAGGCAACGCCATGCTGTCCTGAGGCTGGGAAGAGATGGATGGCAAGGCTGAGGCTCCCGTGCTTGCTCCCCTGAGCTGGTTTTCACCACCAGTGGATAGATGCCTCCCGTTCCCTCTAGCTGCCTCTGGGCTTGCTGCCCAGGAGCCTCCCCGGAGCCAAGACCTGAGAGCCCAATTCTCCAATGGCCTTTTTTATTTTACATTTTGAGTATTTCTTAGGTTTATATTTCTAAGGCTACATTAATGATTATTAGTCGGGAGAACTTTTACAGTAGTTTTAAAGCTAAGTCTGTGTATTCTAGGAACTAGCTACCCTAGCGACAGCAACCCTGTGGTCACCACCATCAGTCACACTCCTCCGGCCACCTGGTACCGTAGTGATGGAATTGTGACATCAGGTGTGCGCACCTCCACATATGGCTTAGACTCTTTTTTTTTTTTTTCTTTTTGAGACAGGGTCTCACTCTGTCACCCAGGTTGGAGGGCAGTGGTGTGATCTCAGCTCACTGTAATCTCCACCTCCCAGGCTCAGGTGATCCTCTCACCTCAGCCTCCCAAGTAGCTGGGGTACAGGCGTGTGCCACCGCGCCCAGCTAATTTTTTGTATTTTTGGTGAAGATGAGGTTTCACCATGTCAGCCAGACTGAGGACCGACCAACTTATAACATTAGATAAATGTATTGGAAGGGCAATGGAGAATATTGCAACTGTGTTGGCTATTCTGAAATATGTTGAGTATCACCTCAAAAGAAATTATCATTAGAATACAGTTAATTTTAAAATTATGAAAGCTTTTACTGTTTAATGTTTACTGCTTTCCTCTCTACCACATCTTCAATAATTTCTCTCTTGGTGCAATTTATTTCAACAATTTATTCAATCATTTCTCTGTGTATATACGTTCGAGGGTTTTTATTTTTGGTGTTTAAACCTGAAGCTGTAATAACAATAAACATCCTTGTTCTTGTTCTGGTGTGTCCTTTGTTTAGTTTATTAAAATTTAAACAGATTAACTGAGGTAAAATTGGTATACAAAGAACCGCACATATTTAGTGTGTGTAATTTGATGAATTTGGACATACACAAACATCTATGATACCATCTCCACAATCAAGGATGGATATATCTAGCATCTCACAAAGTTTCCTAATGTCCTTTTTGTTTTTGTTTTTGTGGTAAAATCTACCCTCTTACCGGATTTTGAAGCACACAATACCATAGTGTTAACTACAGACACCACGTTGTTCAGCAGTTCTCTAGAACTCACTCATCTTGCATATCTGAAACTTTCATACACACTGAACAGCAATTCCTCATTTTCCCTACACTGCAGCCCCTGGCAACCACTATTGTATTCTCTGCTTCTGCGAGATTGACTATATTTACAGATACCTCAAATAAATGGAGTTATGCAATATTTGTCCTGTGACTGGCTTATTTCACTTAGAATAATGTCCTCCAGGTTCATCTGTGTTGTCACAAATGGCAGGATTTCCTTCTTTTTCTAAGCTGAATAATATTCCATTGTATGTATATATCACATTTTCTTTATCCATTCCTCTGTTGATGGACAGGCGGGTTGTTTCCATATCTTGGCTATTACGAATAATGCTGCAACAAACATGGGAGTGCAAATATCTCTTCAAGATACTGTTCTCACTTCTTTTGGATATATACCTATACATGAGATTGCTATATCGCATAGTTCTATTTTTCATTTTTTGAAAAGCTCCAGCTGTTTTCCATGACTGTGGCATTTTACACTCCCACTAACAGTGCACAATGCAAGGGCTCCCTTTTCTCCACATGATCTCCAACACTTGTCTTTTGTGTTTTTCATAACACTATCCTAACAGATGTATGCTGATATTTCATTGCAGTTTAGATTTGCATTTCCCTGATGATTAGTAATATTAAATGCCTTTTCATATACTTCTTGGGCATTTTTGTATGTCTCCTTTGCAGAAATGTCTGTTCAAATCCTTTGCCCATTTTTAAATTGGGTTATTTGTATTTTTGTTATTGAGTTGTAGGAATGTGTCATATATTTTGGAAATTAACCGCTTATCAGATACATGGTTCGCAAATGTATTCTCCCCACTCTATAGGCTGCCTTTTCACTCTGCTCATTGTTCTCTTTGTTGACGTGTCCTTTTGGAGACAGGCAGTCCATTGCGGTAGTAAGGAGGTGAAGTTTAGAGCCCCATTACCTGAGTTTAAATCCTGCCAGTGTCACTGTTTAACCTTGATAGATACTTTATTCTTTAGGCCTAGTTTCCTCATTTGCTAATCTAGGATAATATTAACTGAACATGACAGGTTCACATCCACTAAAATTTTATCCAATTAATGTTCATCACATTCAGCAGATTCCAGTTTGAACCACACGTTGGATATATACTTTTCACCTCTACTCTGGAAGCTTTGTGGATACGTATCAGTAATTCCATATACCCAGTGACACGGAGCTTTAAAAAGTACTTCTGGACAATGAAACCATGACAATGTATTTGAGAGTGGTCTATTCCCTAACACACCTACATACACCAGTCCTAAAATATTTTCTGTGCTAGAGAAAGCGAAGTGTTCAAGGATGTTTATTTGCAAAGAGTCTGACAGATACAGCTGAGATTATCAAGTTTTTTTTTTTTTTAAATTATTGAGTTCATCATTGTTAGGGTGGTTTCGAAATTTGAAGTTTTTCTTATTTCTGTGCTATTTTATAACATTAAACCCAGGGATGGCATCAAACACAATTTCAAATGAATGCGTTGCTGTGCTGGATACTGAGAAGTCAGACTACAAACCTCTGTCCTCACATCAGCCCAAGCTAACCTTAAATCCCCCAAGTGCACTGACTAAAAAGACCAAGTGGGCCCTTCATCAGCACACTTACCCCACTAGCAAGGAACTGGCAGAGTTTTCACCGTATGTTTTGTGTTTGTGTTTTGGTTTTGGTGAAGGGGAGAAAACATGTCAGTAGGCTCAAAGCTATAACTACAGAGCAGACTTTAAATATGAAACGGCTTACATACCTTCATCTCATTGCCAATATCAACAACCAAGGACTTCCTGGCAACACTTGGAGATTTTAGAGACATCAGTAACCTTTCTAAAAATGATTTTGTGACTTTCATTCTAAATGGCTAGGCAAACACCTCATTTGATAGACTGCAGAAAATGGGCCACAAAATGACCAGGAGGCACATGATATCATACACAGGAAGAGAGAAGGGGGACAAAATTCAGTTTGTTATGAGATTTAAGTGCAAAATTCCTAACTGACGTAGGTGCCTGGATTAACTGTGTTGGGCAAATGAAGAGCAACTGCATCTCCATGTGTAAGACAGAAAAGTTCCTTCTATAATGACCCTCCCCAGACAAAGAGCCACTGGTCCAATCAGTTTGAGCTTCCCTACAGGTTATCAATAAAGTTTTCTAAAGGGCCGTTGGATCAGTCTGGTGGAGGGTGATTTAGAAATAACCAGAAAAAGGTCTGGCCCAAGATTTGGCCATCTGGCTGCTCCCCACTTCGGCCACAGCGACGGCTCCCCTACTCTGGAATGCCTTCCAGACTTTTCCCTGCGTCTTCTTGCTGCCCCTTTTGATTCTGCCACTCTTAGGACTTCTACATGAAAGGAATACAAAAACCCCTACATGACTTAAATTCTTTAAAAAGGGTTGTTTGAAAGAGCTAACCTAATTAACAGGGGAAAAAATGCCTTTATTTGCACTTCAGGACAATTGTTCCTGCTACAGAAGAACCTTTAATAATCTTCCCACGCTAAACTGTGGAGACCTTTGATTTTATACAACCAGAAGCCCTCTGGAAATCTGTCTGCTTCCTCCAACTATTGTCAAAGAAGTTTAATTTGGAATTTAACAAAGTAAAAGATTTCTCCCAAACTCTCAGCTTGCCTTGGGACTTAACGACACTGGGTCTGTTTCCTGCAGCCTTGGGATGCTTGCAAAGCGAGGCTCTTAGGGAGCCTTGTTGACTGTGTTGGGTGAAATGCACAGGGAATGCAGGGAATGTGGCATGGTGTTCTGTGTTCCTTCTCACTCTGCATTGTTTATCCTTGCTCAAATAACTTATATTTGCTCCTTCTCTATCATGACTGAGGTATAAAATTATAAAATAAGTAAGTATAATCTCCCACAGTCCTCACAGCAACCATTTCCCTACCTCCTTCCACACACAAACAACTTTTCAGCAGTAAAGTGGTACATGTCCTTCTTTTTTCCTTTGAATCTCAGGATCATTTGGTCTATCAAGGCCATTTAATGGAATGACCAGACGACAAAGAAGAAAAAGGAGTGTTTTGAGTAAAGAGTTTCCTTTTGCATTTCTGGCTTTAATTGTGAGGCTATGGCTTTAAGAAAGAAAAGAAAATACCTGTAGTGATAAAAGAGCTGTCTTTCAACAAATGGTTATATTTTTATAAATCTTGTAGAATTTGTGGATGTATTTTATTAATAAAATATTTACACCTCAAGTTTATAAAGGAATAGACAAAATTTACCCAGGGTTTGACAGTCTCAGGTATCCGGTGGTGAAATTATCACAATTCATACCTACTCATACAATGCTATTAATAAACAAAATGCTTATGACAAGTATGGGAATTCTTAGAAGGTAAAAATTTCCAGGAAAACGATTTTAGGCTGAAAGCTATACTAGGGTATCCCCACTAAAACAAGGCTATCCTAATGATTATTTTCTCCTTTAACAGAATTTGAAAGCACACCTTTTCCTACTAAATTATGGGCAGTGGTCATAATTTGCACTTGTTGCTGTGTTGAACTCACAATAGAAAAAATAAACATCTTTTGAAACATCTTTTGAGTAAACTAAACAGATATATTATCCTTTTAAAATACAGCTGGAGAAACATTAGAGATCATCGTGTTCAATGGTTCTTAACAGATGCTCCCTGGATCACCTGTATCAGGACCATCTTGGGGGTATATTGAACGTGCAGGCTGTCATCACCCCAGCCCAGTGAATCTTAAGACGGTACAGCCCAGACACCTACAGTGTTACCAAGCACCTATTTCATTCTTCCATACAATAAATTTTGAGAACCTCTGTTGTCCTATCTTTTCCATTTCCAACAAAGAAACTCTTACCCAGGTTGTCCAAGATAGATGGCAGAGGCAGGCAGAACCTAATTCAACAGCAAAAATATCACACTGCTCTTCTGTAATATAACATTTACGAAAAACCAAACTATAGAAAAGCAGATATTTATATTATTTAATATAATATTTACATATTACATTAATATTATATTTATATTAAAGTTCTGCGACTTACAGCAATATTTTAGGCCTTTCTCATTCATTCTTTTATTCCACAAACCTTCACTGAATGCCCGCACTACCTAAGGCATCGATGCTGTAGCAGTTTAAGTTTACAACTGAGCGGAGATGAGACATTACACAAAGAGGTACAGTTCAAGGAAGGCTGCCACAAACACCACAGGAGCAGGTTAACTACAGGGATCAAAAAGTTCTAAGCAGCGAGCCCTCACCTCTGGTTCAGATGACCCAGATGACTTCACAGAGGAGGGGCTGTTCTGGCCATGGCTGAGCTAGCAACAGATAGGGATGGACAAGGGATACACTCACCTTACCATTCTCGTTCACTAGCAAGTGTAAACATTAAAGGCTTCTGTCATCCTGGGGCTGCAGCCTTCAAAGGAAGTGCTTTATACAAACTAAAAATCAGAGGCGAAAGAAAACAGGATCCTCATTTTAGGTGTGGAATCTCTAACCCTACTTTCCTTGACTCCCTGCCTCAAATACTCCTCGCTTTCGGGCTCTGTTGCAGATCTGGATCCTGCTCTCCCCCTACAACTTATGACAGGGAAGCCTAACACTCACCATTGATAATACATTATCCTTTTAGGAGGATATCCTTTGAGGGGACTGGCAATCTCCCTGGGGTCTGAAAATGAGTACGTGTCAGCTACCAGGGTCATGCAGCCACCCAGAGCCTGAGCCAGCGTTCCTACCACTGCACAGTTCCCTGGCAAGGGAACTCATGGAGATAGTATCTGGGAGAGGAAGGGGAATCCAGAGCAGACTTCTGAAGGCTGTGGGGCAGGACTGCAGGCTGTGAGGCTTTGCTCCTGGCTCCTTTTCCTCTTCCTACTCCTTTACCAGTAAGAGCTCCCCATCCACGCTTGGGCTATGGCCATGCCGTGTGGCAGTACAGTCAGCAGACAACTTCCCTGTGTTTTTAAGATTTAAAAAACAAAGACACTAAAAACTGATAAACAACCAGCTTTTCTTTGCTTCCTTGGATGAGTAATTTTAAAAAAGAAGGAGGGGAAGGAAAACAGAGAACTGACCTAGAATTGCCAACCTTTTATTTGGGCATCTAAGAACATTTGAAAAATAAGCAAAATAGAAAAGCCTCTACTTCAGCAAAGAGCAATCCTTTAAGTAGAGTAAATTCAGACTATTAAAAACAAACATATGATGTTTTAACTGTTTTTTTAAAAATCATTTTTCCTTGGACTAGTAAAAATTGCATCATGTGGCCCCATCTGAAGTACTTAGAAACAGCTGCAGCCTGTTTAAGCTTCTATAAGTTTCTATAAGCATAGCTCAGAGACTCAAAAAAGAAGGGGGAAGAAGGCTTGGGATGGGAGAGGAAAGAGGAAAAGCATTAGGGTTTTTCAAGATGTACCAACAAGCATAAAGTTCCACTCGACAATTTCAGATTTTAAAACCCCTCATCATCTATAATCCAGGCTATGCCTGTTCTTTGAGCCAACAGAACCAAACTGGATGAGATACCAATTTAAAAATACTGTGTGCTCTAAATAAATTTCAACATCAGCAGTGTAGAAAAACCACATTATATCAAAACATATTGCTTAAGGTACCAAGAAATGTCTCTGCAAAACTTAATATGAGCTTTAAAAGCATATCATGCCGCCATCACCATCAGTTATTAAATTTTTATTTTTTCATTTAAACTTTTTTTATTATTTAATGTTCAGATTCAGGCCAGTGTTAAAGTGTTAAATATATGAGGCAGAAAACAAAACTTAAATATTAAAAAGGCAGATCAAATATGTATTTTTGGATGATGTGTTTATAGGAATCAAATGGGAAACAATTAAATTTAATTTACAGCTGAGGGTCCCTGTAGTCACAGTTACTTGGGAGGTTGAGGCAGGAGGATTCTTTCAGCCCAGGATTTTGAGGCTGCAGTGAGCTATGACTGTGCCTGCGATTAGCTGCTGCACTCCAGCCTGAGCCGTAGAGAGAGACCATGTATTAAAAAAAAAAAAAAGTAGGTGAATACTAGATATACAAAACCAAACTACCAGATACTACCAGTTTGAAAATATTATAAAACAGATCAAAACACAAACTATAAAATAAGTAATAACAATAACCATAATGAGAAATATACTGGACCTATTTAGAGAAAACTGGAAAATTTTGTGAGAAACATAAAAAGTAAGATTTGGATAAACACTTAGTACATGTCATGGGCTTGGTGGTAAAGACTGAAACCTTTCAGATAAACAGTTTTTCCCAAAATAATCTGTAAGTTCAACATAAATTTTCCAAAGTTCATCTGAAAACACAAACAGGAAAGAACAACAAACATAGTCCCGCAGGGGGACTGGCCCTATAAGATGTCACATCACGTGAGCTGTGCGGCACGACAGAAGGACAGGCAAGCAGAACAATGGACCAGAGAAGACAACCCAGAAGAAACACCACCCAGATTCAGAAGATACCACAAATCCGCCAAATAAAACTGAGAAAAGATGGCACCCGCTAGGTAACAATTCAGACCGAAAACAAGAGCCCCTCATCTGATTCTATGTGGTGAAACATATTCCACATGAATTTCGAGTTTAGCAACAAAAATTTTGTTAAGGTAGAAAAACATATTGTATATATATAATATTAAAAAATGTATATATATTTTTTGAGATGGAGTTTTGCTCTTGTTGCCCAAGCTGGAATGCAATGGCGCAATCTGAGCTCACTGCAACCTCCCCTCCCGGGTTCGAGCAATTCTCTTACCTCAGCCTCCCGAGTAGCTGGGATTACAGGCGTGGGCCACCACGCCCAGCTAATTTTTTGTATGTTTAGTAGAAATGAGGTTTCACCATGTTAGCTAGGCTGGTCTTGAACTCCTGACCTCAGATGATCCGCCTACCTGGGCCTCCCAAAGTGCTGGGATTACAGGCGTGAGCCATCGTGCCTGGTCTATATCAGATATTTTAAAACACTTCTAGGAAAAAAATGACTTTCTAAGCTAAAAAATAATAGAAGAATCTAAAAAGAACAGAGTAACATATTTTACCATCTGCAAATCTTAAACTTCTATTTTTATTTTAAAAATACACTTAAATGCAAACACCAAATTGGAAAAAGTATTTGTAGCAAAAGTCATCATCAAAAGACTAATTGCTTTCCAATAAACAGAGCCATAACATTTGTATAAAATTTTTGGTAGCCCAGTAAGCTAGGACAAGCTCTGGGGAAGGCAATTTGGCAATACATGTAACTGGAGTCTTAAATATATTTGTATCTAAGACCCAGTAATTCCACTTCTGGGAATCTAGCCTAAGGAAACAATCCACATATAACAAATATTCTCTGTGTACAAAGATGCTCTTCACAGCGAAAGAAACTGAAGCGATCTAAAAGTATATTAAAGAATAGTTAACTATTTAAAATTTTTAAATGGTGCTTAGCATGTATAATAGTACTTCAAAGTGTTTATAATAAAATGTTAAAGAAAAAATCAAGATACTAAATTGCATATCCAATAAAAATACAATTTTTTAAAAAAATACAGATTTATATATAAAAGTATTAAAATATTTACACTGTTTATTCATTTTATATATGTATGTACATATATGTGCATATGTCATATGTTTATAAATATGTAGAAATATATTAGGTACTATAAGGACAGAAATATATGTGATAGGAATACACACATATATATACACACACATAGATTACCCATTTAATGCCTTTAATCCATTCAAAAAAGAAGGCATTGAGGCTAAGACATCAATGTATTATGACCATTCATTTCAAAGTGTAATATAATTAATTCTCAGAGCATCCTAAAGTTCCAATATTTTCCCACCAAAATAAAGTCATAAAAGAAACACTTGGTTAATGAATTAAATGTATATTAAAGAGTCCTTCTCATATTAAGGCTATCAGGCATTTAAATACAAATATAATGATTTAGTTTCCTAAGATGGTGAGCCACACACATTCTGGATACAAGTTCTTTATTGTTTCTACTTCCACCAGTGTACAACCTGAACCTACATTCTCTCTCTACACAAGGAGTGGCTCTGTCTCAAGTGTCCCCAGAGCTCCAGCAGCTCTCATGCGTTTTCACCCCTGCTATTAGAATGATCCCAGTGTGTAGCCGCACACCCTGACTGCAGCATGGAGGAATGTGGGATGGCATCAGCAGTGCTAAAGAGTGGGGCTAAAAGCCCAGCGAGAATCACAGGAGAATGCAGAACTGTGTTCTGAGGCAGCAGGGATGGACTGGATCTAATTTAGTGCTATAGCTGCAAAATGCCCAGGAAATGTGCTCTGTGGAAGGCCAGGGACTCCTCCTCCCCAAGACAGAGATGCAAATCTGCTCACTTAGTTGGGTAGACAACTCTGGGAAGATAAAAAAGTGAGCAGGCCTCCAAGTTAATCAACCCACAGCGTGTGTGCATAACGTTGTAATGTCAAATACAAGATAATCCTTGACTGATTGTCATTCCAAGTGTTTATAATATTCCAGGGGTCCTGTCACAATATTCTTATCATCTGTAAGCTGAAAGACATATCAGAAATATATTAAGTTTGCAAAGAAAACTGCTATGTTTGAGATCACTTGATGAGTGCAAAGTTTGATCTATTTTGTATGAAACACTTTTTTTTTTCTGTTAAGATGGCAAGTTTGCCTCTCAGATGTTTTAAATATTTAAAATAAAATATATGAAACCTACAAATGTAGTTTTAAATGTTTGAGAGAAATCAAATTAGCTAAAATTAATCAACAATCAGTCTTATTTTATGTGAGAGAAATCCAATTAGCTAAATTAATCAACAGTCTTGTTTTATGCAAAAATATTTAGATACATTAATAGAATAACAAGTCTTATAAATTGAAACGAAAAAGAAAAACTAGCTTTTAAAAAGTCTAACTTCAGTAAACTGAATGCTATTTTTGAACACCAGTAACTACAACAGTTCTTTTGGACATTACAAACTAGCATTAACTCACCCCAACCTCTCCAGCAGCCAGGGTGCGGAGATGTAAGTTAGGCTCCACGGAACAGGCACACCCATGGGAAACTTTGATATGAATGTCACGGCAGTCCCTAGCCTCTCCTCAGTCCTCTCCCACTTTTAGCTAGCACTGAGTAATCCATTCCATCCTCTAGAAGAGACCCAGTGCTGTCAGGCATCATCCAGTCAAAGTGGTTTTACAAAAGTAATTTAGAAACTGACTTACTAAACTACTTAGTAAACGACTAAGTCTTTGGTAAACAACTTCACTAAACTGCTAACCATAAGGAAATGGTTAGTAGAATTAATATCTTTCCCACATACCACAGAGCAAAACCATTTTAATTTCTTCCATTACGTATGTCCTTTCTTCTGCTCAAAAGTTGCCTTTTTCACTCTCTCTCTTTTCTCCTCTTCCACCCGCCTCTTCAGATTCAGATCTGGCTGTCAATGGCATCTCAGCAAAACAGAAGTTCCATCATGGGCCAGAGAGAGGCCATCCACCCCCACCTTGAGTCCACAACACCCAACACAGTATGTGAAAGCCCAACGAAACTGGGAGGGGACGGGATGGGATCCTGCTGCCAAGGAAATGAGATTTTTCTCCTATCATTTAAAATGAAATGATTGTTATACATAATTTGAAGTGAAATAAGAGATAGCAGGAAACAGGCCATCTGAAGGGAACAGAAGCAGAGCCACTTCATCATTTTGCTTAACTCTTCATGCCACCAGTAAGGATCTTTAAACTGGAAAAGGCTGGAGACCGGGCAGAGCATTTCAACAACTTCAAGGTGCAGTGAATTACTCCCACTGCAACGAAAAGCAATTACATATGTTTCTGTGCAGCCATTGTTGGTGTGGTTTCCTAAGGGAAAAAATGGACGACTGTCAGGAAATGGAAGCCAGAGGAATGTTTCTCGGTTTTCCGAAAAGAGCAAAGAGTAATGTTCTGGAAACCACACACTGGTAAATATGGCCTAGGAAATAATGAAATTCTAGGACAGACGGTTAGACGAATGTTCGGTTGTGAAAGGAATAGAGTACGTTCAATAAAAAATACGTTGAAAAATGATTAGGCTATCCTCTAGTCCTTCACAGAGAACTTGGTGAGACAGTACCTCTCTATACAACTGCTAATGTGGGAAAGGTAATCTTACTACCTGCATCTACTGTTTAAAAAAGTAGAATCATTAGAAAATCAATGCCAGAGAGTGAAAGCTATAAACGACAGACTCTGCCAGCGAGATGTCTACTTGTTCCAGTGTAGCTGGTGAAGCCTGCACTCTAGAGCTTGCATCAGTGCATGCTCTCTACAAAGGTACCAGGGAGGCAGGGGCACTGGCACAGGCCAAGCTCTACCTCCTTGCCAGGTACCGTGGTGCAGGGCACACATTCTCCTAAAGGAGCATCTTTTCTGAAGATACTTTTTGTGGCCCTATGAACAACTGAATGAAGTCAGGAGCTGGAAGCTCAAACCCCCTTCTTCCATGCAATACTCTGAAACCCTCCCTGGGCTGCAGTCCCTTATGAATGGATGTGAGGTGGCCTTCCAGATTGACGGTGAGGACTGTCAACAGGCAGAAGGAGCATCCAATGCAGTGCCTGGGGCCATCACAGGAAAATCCTCAAGGGGAACAGATCTCTGAAGTTCTCCTATTCTCCAATTCTGAGATTCTGTGACCAGGGTTTGAATTGGAAACTCTTGACTCAGATCCTTTTTGGTCATCATCCTTTCCTTGCAGTAAAAATGTAAAATGTGAACTGAAAAAAGGGGATTCCCTGAATGGGAGTTTGTTTTTCTATTCTTCCTATCTTGCAGAGTACAGGCAGCCCTCACCTTATGGTGCTTCATCTTATTGCACTTTGCAGATATTGAGTATTTTATAAATTGAAGATTTGTGGCAACTCTGTGTCGAGCGTGTCTACTGGCACCATTTTTCCAACAGCATGTGCCGCCTTTGTGTTTCCATGTCACATTTTGGTCATTCTCACAATATTTCAAACTTTGTCATCGTTCTTGTATCTGTTGTGGTGATCTGTGAGCAGCAACGTCTGATGTTACCACTGCAATTGTTCTGGGGCACCACAAACCCTGCCCATATAAGATGGCAGCCTTAATCTACAAATGTGTGTGTTCTGACTGTTCCACTCACCGGCCATTCCCCCATCTCTTCCCCTCTCTGCAGGTCCCCCTATTCCCTGAGATACAACAATATTGAAATTAGGCCAAATAATAACCCTACAAGGGTTTAACAAAAAGGTTCAATGTTCAAGTAAAAGGTCTGTCATATTAAATCAAAAACTAGAAATGATTAAACTTAGAGAAGAAGCCATGTCAAAAGATGAAACAGGCTGAAAGCTAGGTATGTTATGCCAAACGGTTAAGCCATGAATGCAAAGGAAAAGTTCTGAAAGGAAATCAGAAGTGCTACTCCAGTGAACACATGAATGATAAGAATGCAAAACAGCCTTATTGCTGATATGGAGAAAGTTTTAGTGGTCTGGACAGAAGATCAAACCAGCCACAACATTCCCTTAAATCAAAGCCTAACCCAAAACGAGGCCCTAACTCTCTTCAATTCTACGAAGGCTAAGAGATTTGACTAAGCTGCAGATGAAAAGTTTGAAGCAGACGAAAAGTTTGAAGCGAGTAGAGGTTGGTTCATGAGGTTTAAGGAAAGAAGCCATCTCTGCAACATAAAAGTGCAAGGTGAGGAAGCAAGTGCTGATGCAGAAGCTGCAGCAAGTTATCCGAAGATCTGGTATGATAATTGATAAAGGTGGCTACACCAAACAACAGATTTTCAATGTTGATGAAACAGCCTTCTACTGGAGCATGATACCATCTAGGACTTCGATAGTTAGAAGGCAAAAGTCAAGGCCTGGCTTCAAAGCTTCAAAGGACAGGCTGACTCTCTTGTTAGGTGCTAATGCAGCTGATGACTTTAAGTTGAAGCCAATGTTTATTTGTCATTCTGAAAATCCTAGGGCCCTTAAGAATGATGCTAAATCTACTCTGCCTATACCCTATAAATGGAACAACAAAGTCTGGATAACAGCACATCTGTGTTCAGAATGGTTTGTTGAATATTTTAAACCCACTGTTGAGGCCTACTGCTCAGAAAAAGATTCCTTTCAAAATATTACTGCTCATTGACAATGCACCTGGTAATCCAAGAGCTCTGACAGAGATGTACAAGGAGATCAATGTTTTCATGCCTGCTAACATAATAACCATATGCACCCCAGCCCATAGATTAAGGAGTAATTTCAACTTTTGAGTGTTAATATCTAAAAAATACATTTTATGAGGCTACAGCTGCCATAGATAGTGATTTCTCTGATGGATCTGGGCAAAGTAAATTAAAAATCTTCTGGAAAGGATTTGCCATTTTGGTTGCCATTAAGAATATTACTGATTCATGGGAGGTCAAAATATCTCTATTGTTGATTGATTCCAACCCTCATAGATGACTTTGAGGGGTTCAAGAGTTCAGTGGAGGAAGGAACTGCAGGTATGTGGGGAAATATCAAGAGAACTAGAATTAGAAGTGGAGCCTGAAGACGTGACTGAATTGCTGCAATCTTATTATCAAACTTGTCCAGTCAAGAAGCTGCTTCATGTAGATGAGCAAAGAAAGTGGTTTCTCGAGATAGAGTGTACTCCTGGTAAGACACTATGAACACTGTTGAAATGACAAAAAAGGATTTGGAATACTCATAAACTTAGCTGATAAAGCAGTGACAGGGTTTGAGAGGACTGGCTCCAGTTTTGAAAGAAGTTCTATTGTAGGTCAAATGTTATCAAACAGCATCCCATGCTTCAGAAAAATCTTTCATGAAAGAAAGAGTCCATCCACGTGGCCAATTTCACTGTTGTCTTCTTTTAACAAATTGTCACAGCACCTCAATCTTCAGCAAGCACCACCCTGATCAGTCAGCAGCCAACAACCTTGAGTCAAGACCTTCCACAAGCAACAGGATTATGACTTGCTAAAGGTTCAGATAATCACTGGCATTTTTAACAATGAAATATTTTAAAATTGAGGTATATATATTGTTTTTCAGACATAATGCTATTGCACAATTAATAAACTATAGTGCAAACATATTTTATACGCACTGGGAAACCAAAATATTAGTATGATTGACTGCATTGTGATATTTGCTTTATTGCAGTGGTCTGGAATCTAACCCCCAATGCCCCCAAGATATCCCTATAAATGAGAAAAACCAAAACTTCTGAAGTAATAGGTTTATACTTGTTCCCCTGTGAAATAAGGTGCTGAAGAGTCGTAAAATCACGCTCTTTGCTGCCCTGTTTTCTTTTGTGTTTTGATCAGATACGAGGAAGCAATATTTATGTAACAGGTAGATTTTTACACAGAAGGTTGGGAAATTCGATCTGACTGGGTCTAGCTTTTGCTGGTGATTTCACTAAGTGTGTATGGGACCACATGGATAGAAATGAAGTCACTTAAGGGATACACATTGAAGGATGTGCACTACCTACATATCTGAGATTTTAAAACATGCAAAATTGGCCAGGCGTGGTAGCTCACGCCTATAATCCCAGCACCTCGGAAGGCTGAGGTGGGCAGATCACTTGAGGTCAGGAATTTGAGACCAGCCTGGCCAATATAGGGAAGCCCTGTCTCTACCAAAAATATAAAAATTAGCTGGGTGTGGTGGCACATTCCTGTAGTCTCAGCTACCTGGGAAACTGAGGCAGGAGAATCACTTGAACCCTGGAGGCGGAGGTCGCAGTGAGCCAACATCATGCCACTGCACTCCAGCCTGGGTGACAGAGCAAGCCTCTGTCTCAAAACTATATATGCAAAATTGAAAAAAGCATATACATAAAGGAATGTGAACATAGGTGTCTTAGCCTGTTGTGCGGCTATAACAAAATCCCACAGGCTGGGTAGGCTCTGGGCAGCCAAACCCCATGGCTTTGCTGAGCACAGCCCACAGCACACCTATTGCGGGTTGTAGTCAGGCGCCTGCAGCTCTCCCAGGCTGGAATCGCACACCAGTGGCTCTACTGGTCTGGAGTCATGGGGTGGTTCACCCTCACAGCAGCCTCTGCTTGGCTCATTTGACCAAGACTTCCAGCTGCTACATTCTTCAAAATCTAGGAGGGTGTAGCAAAACCCCTACAGTTTGTGCACTCTGCATACCTGCGGAGATGGCACTCCCTGGGGGCTGACAAAGTTTACTGACTATGTCTTCTGCAGGGGCAGCCACTGCCACACCTGGGCCTACTAAAGCCAAACCTGGGGTAGCTGAGGATCCCTGGCCTAGAATGTGGGGAGCAGAGCTTTGAGGTAGTACCTGGTAGTGCAGCAAGCACAGGGGTCCCACAGTTCATCCTTGGCCCATCCTTTCAAATTGTTATGCCACCAAGGCCCTTGCGTTCTGGCCTTGTGATGACAGTGGTAGCCCCAATAAACTCCAAAATGTCTTCAAAGTCATTTTTCCATTGTCTCAATGACTAGCATCTGGTGGATTCACACCAATCACATCAAAGGGTTGCTTGGCCACACCCTTGCTCTTCTCTCCCAAACACACTTCCACAGTATGGACAGGCTTAGAATTGTCCAAATATTTAAGTTCGTCTTCCCTCTTCATTGAAAATTCTGCCTTTAAATCATTATTCTCTTCTCACATTTTACTATAAGCACTCAGCAGAAGCCAACCTGCATCTTTGACACTGCTTAGAAATTTCTTGTGCCAAATATCCTATTTCATTGCTCACAAGTTCTACCTTCCACAAAATGTGAGGACCCAAACACAACTTAGTGAAGTTCTTTGCCACTTTATAACAATGATCATGTTTCCTGTGGTTTCTAATAACATGTTCCTCATTTCCGAGACCTCATCAGAATTGCCTTTACAGTCCGTATTTCTAACAATATTCTGATCACAACCACTTAAGCATTCCGTAAGAAGATGGAGGCTTTCTCTACAGCTCTCCTCTCCTAAGCTCTCACCAGAATTGCCCTGTAGGGTCCATTCACAGCAATCTAAGCTTTTTCTAGCATGCACCTCAGAACTCTTCTTGTCTCTATCCATTACCCAGTTCCAAAGCCACCTCCACATTTCTAGGCATTTGTTATAACAACATCCCCACTCCTAGTACCAGTTTCTGTCTTTGTTCATTCAGGCTGCCATAACAAAATACCATAGACCAAGGAGCTTATAAACAACAGGTGTTTATTTCTCTGGAGGCTGAGAAGTTCAAGTTCAAGGTGCCAGTAGACCCAGTGTCTGGTGAGAGCCCACTCTCTCTTATATAGTGCCGCCTTCTTCTGTCCTCACATGATGTAAGAAGGCAGGGCAGCTCTCTGGGGCCTCTTCTACAAGTGCACTAATCTCATTTGTTAGGGCTCCACTCTCATGACCTAATCACCTCCAAAAAGGCCTCATCTCCTAACACCATCACTTTAGGGGTTAGGATTTCATCACATGAATTTTGAGGGAGCACAAATGATATGGTTTGGCTGTGTTCTCACCCAATTCTCATCTTGAATTGTAACTCCCACGGTTCCCATGTGTCATAGAAAGAACCCCAGTGGGAGTTGATTGAATGATGGGGGCATGTGCTATTCTCCTGATAGTGAGTGAGTCTCATGAGATCTGATGGTTTTAAAAAGGGGACTTTCCCTTCACAAGCTCTCTCCTCTTATCTTGCCACCATGTGAGATATGCCTTTCACCTTCCTCCATGATTGTGAGGCCTCCCCAGCCACGTGGAACTGTAAATCCAATAAACCTCTTTCTTCTCTAAATTGCCCAGTCTTGGATATGTCTTTATCAGCAACATGAAAATGGACGAATACAGTAAATTTGTATCAGGAGTGGGGTGCTGCTGAAAAGATACCCGAAAATGTGGAAGCAACTTTGGAACTGGGTTAACAGGCAGAGGCTGGAACAGTTTGGAGGACTCAGAAGAAGACAGGATAAAGTTTGGAACTTCCTAGAGACTTGTTGGTTTTGACAAAAAATGATGATAGTGATACGAACAATAAGGTCCAGGCTGAAGTGGTCTCAGCTGGAGATGAGGAACTTGTTGGGAACTGGAGCAAAGGTGACTCTTGTTATGTTTTAGAAAACAGACTGGCAGCCTTTTGCCCCTGCCCTAGAGATCTGTGGAACTCTGAACTTGAGAGAGCTGATTTAGGGTATCTGGTAGAAGAAATTTCTAAGGAGCAAAGCTTTCAAGAAGTGACTTGGGTGCTCTTGAAGGCATTCAGTTTTATAAGGGAAGCAGAGCATAAAATTTCAGAAAATTTGCAGCTTGACAATGCAATAGAAAAGAAAATCCCATTTTCTGAGGAGAAATTCAAGCTGGCTGCAGAAATTTGCATAAGTAATGAGAAGCCAAATGTGAATCCCCAAGACAATGGGGAAAATGTCTCTAGGGCATGTCAGAGGTCTTCACGGCAGCTCCCCGCCCCTGTCCCCGCCATCACAGGCCCAGAGGCCTAGGAGGAAAACATGATTTTGTGGGCCAGGCCCAGGGTCCCCATGCTGTGTGCAGTCTAAGGACTTGGTGCCCTGCATCCTAGTTGTGACTAAAAGGGGCCAAGGTACAGCTCAGGCTGTGGCTTCAGAGGGTGAACGCCCCAAGCCTTGGTAGCACCCATGTGGTGCTGAGCCTGCAGGTGCACAGAAGTCAAGAATTGAGGTTTACGAACCTCTGCCTAGATTTCAGAGGATGTATGGAAATATCTGGATGTCCAGGCAGAATTTTGCTGTAGAGGTGGGGCTTTCATGGGGAACCTCTGCTAGGGCAGTGTGGAAGGGAAATGTGGGGTCAGAGTCCCCATACAGAGAGTCCCTACTGGGGCCCTGCCTAGTGGAGCTGTGAGAAGAGGGCCACTGTCCTCCAGATCCCAGTATGGTAGATCCACCAACAGCTTGCACCATGTGCCTGGAAAAGCTGCAGACACTGAATACCAGTCCATAAAAGCAGCTGGGAGGGAGGCTGTACCCTGAAAATTCACAGGGGCAGAGTTGCCCAAGACCATGGGAATTCACCACTTGCATCAGCGTGACCTGGATGTGAGACATGGAGTCAAAGGAGAACATTTTGGAGCTTTAAGATTTGACTGCCCTGCTGGATTTCGGACTCTCATGGGGCTTGTAGTCCCTTTGATTTGGCCAATTTCTCCCATTTGTAATGGCTGTATTTACCCAATGCCTCTACCCACATTGTATTTAGGAAGTAACTAACTTGCTTTTGATTTTACAGGCTGATAGGCAGAAGAGACCTGCTTTGTCTCAGATGAGACATTGGACTGTGGACTTTTGAGTTAATCCTGAAATGAGTTAAGACTTTGGGGGACTGTCAAAAAGGCATGATTGGTTTTGAAATGTGAGGACACAAGATTTGGGAGGGTCCAGGAGCAGAATGATATGGTTTGGCTTTGTCCCCACCCAAATCTTATCTCGAATTCTAACTCCCACAGTTCCTACGTGTCATGGGAGGAACCCAGTGGGAGGTGCCTGAATGATGAGGGTGGGTCTTCCCTGTGCTGTTCTTGTGATAGTGAACGAGTCTCACAACAGCTGATGGTTTTAAAAGGGGGGGGTTTCCCTTCACAATCTCTCTCCGCCATGTGAGACATTCCTTGTCTGCCGCCATGTGAGACATTCCTTTCACTTTCCATCATGATTGTGAGACCTCCCCAGCCATGTGGCACTGTAAGTCCAATAAACCTCTTTCTTTCCTAAATTGCCCAGTCTTGGATATGTCTTTATCAGCAGTGTGAAAACAAATTAATACAACAAACATTCAAATCATGGCAATAGAAAATATTTATATAGAATCCCTCAGATTTTCTGAAAGCAACTATTTAATTTTAATCAATAGTGATATTTAGTGATTATATTTCAGAATGTTTCATATAAAATCTATTAGATAAACGAACACAACACGGTTATTACATAACGCTAATACAAGTGGAACACCCCCAGTCTGAAATCTGAAATGCTTCAAAATTGGAAACTTTCTGAGTGCCAACATGATGCTCAAAGGATGTTCACCAGAGCATTATGGATTTCAGATTTTCAGATTACAGATACTCTACCTGTTAAGTATCTGCAAATATTCAAAAATCTGAAAAATACCTAAAATTCAAAATACTTTTTCACAAGCATTTTGGAGAAGGTATAATCTTGAAGAATTATTCCCACCTTGAATTCTCTTTGGAGTGAGGGAACAATGAATAAAATGCTTATTAAATGGAAATACGTAGGTTATACGTAACAGAGAAGCTAAAATGTATTGATTTTTTGGTTCATTTTGATTCAGTTTCAGCTAATATGGATGGTTGAAATGAAGTATAAACAGATGAAATAAGAACAAAAATAAGGAGTGTTATGGTGGGTCCCTAGGAAGGGAATGTGAAACATTACTGGGACTATAATAATTATCCAATTAGGTTAATCTCTATTATTTTATACATTCAATCAGTAGCCCTGAAAAGATAAAGGCAATGTTTCAAAAGCAAGAAAGTGACTTCTGAGGAAAGAAGCTCCACAAAGCCATGATCCTCCCAACTGTTAGGTAAAAGTGGACCTCCACTAGCATGAAGAAATAACCATCTCTTCTGTTTTTAATTATATATGGAGAGACAAGTTTCAAATCTTTATTTTATGTTTTCTGCTTCAATTATTCCTTTCCTATTTCAATTTAAGCTCATTCTCTATTCTGCTCTCAATTAAGTCACCATTTTCCCTTTAATCATGTGTTATCCTCCAATTTACCTTCCTACTTCATTTGCTTCCTTAGTATTGTCTTTGGGAAGTTTTGTCAGCTCTTCAGATGGGCAGAAGATGTGGTGGCAGGGAAAGGGGCACAGGCCGGCTGGTGACCACCTGACAGGGAGTCGAGGCCTGTCTCACCAGGTGTGTGAGCACAGGCAACTGTGGAGCCCTCTGAACCCCAACCTCATCTTCGGTAAAATGGAACAGCTACATCTACATCACCACAGGTTTGCTATAAAGTTTACAGCTATTCTACATTAGGAGTTCAATAATCATAATAAAGTTGTCAGTTTTCTTTTTACCTCCTAATCAATGTGTTAGTCCCTGAAGAAAACCATAAAGCGAAAAGGACCCCACCCACTCACCCACACACTAACACAAAATAGTCGTCCAACAGCAGGAAGCTGGATTAACTGATTCATTTATTCAGGAAATATGGATTTACACTTTGGTCTACTCCATGCCAGATACAGTTATAGGTACTGAGGATACAGCAGTGAGCAGGCCAAAGCTCCTGCTCTCGTGGAGCTTTTATTCTAGTAGGGAAAACACAACCAATACAACGAATGAGCAAAATATATAGTATATTAAACAGTGGTCAAGTGCCATTAGAGAAAGAGAAGGAGGAAACTCAGGGTGGGGGATGGCAAATGTGATCTTACAAGGGGTTCAGGCAAAGGTGACATGGAAATGAGACTGGAAGTAGTGAGTGAGGAGCCATGTGGCTGTTCAGATGCAAGGAGCCACCTGTAAAGGCTCTGAGGCAGGAGTGTGCTGGGCACGTGAACACAGCCAGGGTGGCCAGAGCGAGTTCCAGGGGAAAGAGAAGGAGGAGATGGTGAGAAGGTAGAGGTACGGGCCTTCCTTTGGCTTTGACTGAGATGAAAGGGCAAGCCAAGTTCTGAGCAGAGAAACAACATAATGCAGCTTACCTTTAATAGAATCCTTCTGGTTCTCTGAGGGGTGCACTGGGGACAGGCTGCAACAGGGCAAGTGTGACAGCAGATGCTACTAGGAAGCTACTTCAACAGTCCAGGTGAAAGATGGTAAGAGTTTAGGTGAGGGTGGTAAGCAGTCACATACCGGATCTATTCCGAAAGTGCAGCCTCAGCAGAGGTTGCTCAGGGACTGGATACATGCAGAGCTGAGAGAAAAAAGTCAAGGATGACCCTAAGGTTTCTGGTCTCAACAAGTTGCTAGCTGTATAAACTGCACACAAACTTGATTACTGACCCTGAGGACTAGATGAGTAATCAGTATACACGAGGGCACAGCCCAGTGGATGGCACATGGGCTTGTGTGTTATGCTTAGGTTCAAGTTTACAAACCCTACTGAATTTCTATTTTGTGCTTTGCTCTGACTCTGCTAGGTCCAGAAATATAAACACGAGTAAGATGTTAAATCCACCCTCAGGAGTTTATGATCTAGTGAGACAAAGAATCATCCTTTATAGTACAAGCTTCCCCAGCAGCCACATAAATGAGTAGAAGATTCAGATGTCAGCAGGGAAGGGATTGATTGACTCAGAGGGAGGATACCTAGGAGGGCTGCCTGGAGTAGGTGACAACAGAGTAGTGGTGTCTTCTCAAGAGGAAAATCGATGAGAACTGGCACAGCTGGGAAAAAGGTGATAAAGAGGGGCATTGACGGAATGCTTACCTGCTACTGAATGATCACTTATTGTTGAAGATAGAGACTGTCTCTTCTAACACCACAATCCTGAGATGCAGGCACGACATCCTGAAGATCGCAATGCGTACACAGTTTCTTGTAAATATTCCTCAACTACATAGTTATTATCTGGTTTGACTGTTCTTGCTTTCACAATTATAATTTGGTTCAGTCAACTCTAGTCAGCAATATAACTTTACCTTGTACACCTCCAAAGCAAAATTGTGCAAAAGTATAGCTGCCTGAGGAGGCGAGTCCTGATCCCCACCCACTGGGGCCTTCTCTATCCATAGATTCAAAAAACCACAGATGCCTCTGGTTCGTTCTGCCAATGATCCTTGGCAGTAAACAAGTGTCACTTCTGGCCAGGTGCGGTGGCTCACGCCTGTAATCCCAACACTTTGGGAGGCCAAGGTGGGCAGATCACCTAAGGTCAGGAGTTCAAGACCAGCCTGGCCAACACGGTGAAACCCTATCTCTACTAAAAACACAAAAATTAGCTGGCGTGGTGGTGGGCACCTGTAATCCCAGCTACTCGGGAGGCTGAGGCAGGAGAATAGCTTGAACCTGGGAGGCAAAGGATGCAGGGAGCCAAGATCGCGCTACTGCACTCCAGCCTGGGCAACGAAGTGAGACTCCATCTCAAAAAAAAAAAAAGTGTCACTTTTAATAACATTACTCAATTGAGGACATGTCTGCATCATTATCAATTATGATTCAGGTATTTTCATACTGTTCTTACGTACTTCGTACCAGCCCGTAATTCTGCATTTGCTTTGATTTTCTTAGTAAGATGAAATAAAAGGACTACAAACATTTAGAATAATATGAAAAAGAAGCCAAAAATATTAACCCTCTAGTTCATGTCATCAATCCTGAATGCAACTCTATTTCCACAAATTGTAAGACGGGAAAAAATCCAGATATTAAACGAAATTTTTACTGTCATATTTGATTCTTTAATTTGAATCATGAAGAACTTTGAAAGTTTATTTTGTGAGAAAACTGGAAAATTAAGAACTAACAGAAATAGTTCACAAAGAAATGCACTTTTTAAAACCTTTCCACTGCATTCTTTTCCTCTTGGTGGGGAAAGTTATAGATTCAACTGCTTGGAAAAAATACAGGTTACGCGTCCAGTATCGTCAGTTTGTAGTTTGTTCTAACTGCAGTACAGATGGAGGAAGAAATCATCAGCAAACTAAAGGTAAAATAAACTCAACTATCTGAAAATCAATCAACAGTCAGGCTTCATTTTAAAAAGAAACCTTCCATTAAATCACAACATGCGCTCAAGTTTACAAGGGTCAAGTCCTAGTAGAAACACCTTTAAAAATGAACAAGAAAATAGGAACTATTCTTTACTGACGTTCCTTTTTTGTCATGAACCAGTTCTGTATGAACAAAATTCCTTTATTTAATAAACTGCACTAAGGCATCATTTGCTCAGTCATAATGGAATTACTGTGATCCAGGGGAAATAAATAAGGACTAGAGAAGTGGAAATCAACAAGTCAGCAAGTTAACATCTCAGTTGTTATATGCCATTCACCACTAAAGAAAAAAAACACTAAAAACCCAGTGTGGTGGCTCACACCTGTAATCCCAACACCTTGGGAGGCCGAGGTGGATGGATCATGAGGTCAAGAGATCAAGACCATCCTGGCCAACATGGTGAAACCCCGTCTCTACTAAAAATAGAAAAATCAGACGGGTGTGGTGGCATGCACCTGTAGTCCCAGCTACTTGGGAGGCTGAGGCAGGAGAGTTGCTTGAACTTGGAAGGTGGAAATTGTCAATCCCATGTAAGAAAACTATCTTTTCTATCTAATATGCCAGGTTTTGACCTAAGTGATTACAGGCAAGCCCAGCCTCTATAAACAAAATGAGGCTGTTCTCACAAAACACATCAGGAGGGGGCCCTTGCCAGGCTCCCTGTCTGACCCACCTCCCTCCCCATACATACACTTGGTAGCTTCTGGTTTTTAGTTTCTTACGTGATCAAATGTACTTATAATATCATGTAATACTTACCTAGAAGGATCTTCTTGTCACTTGGTAACACAGTGGGTAAAAAATTAAAGTCCAACTCACTGAGAAACTATTAAGTGAACAAATTACATGTTCAATCTTACCGAGTTTCAGAATCTTAAAACATTAGGAAATTAGATATTTGTCCTCTTTTTCTGAAATCAGAGGAACTTCTGGGAAAAAGCAGCAATCTAAGCAGACCACAGCAACAAGAAATTCCTTTATGGAAAATTAGCTTGTAAAAATCCAAATAAAGACATGTATTTGTAGAGGGCAACCTGAAGGCAAAATATCATGCTCATACAAAATGAACTGCAGAATTGAGGAGCACAAGTGCCTGGAGGCAGCCCCATTATCAATTCCTTGACCTCTTGCAGCTGGGTGTGGGGGCTAAAAATAAACTTAGTTCACCAGCTGAACTGCTTCAGGCCTTGACACCTAAAGTCCTGGATCTATAGATGTGTTTGGATAAAGGATGGAGACCAGGGGTGGGCAGAGTGGTAGCAAAGGGGTGGCGGGTGCTGCGGGCCACCATGAGGGTTCAGGATTTCCTTCTAAATGTGATCAGCAGGAGAGTGACAGGATGATTTACATCTGAGAAGGATTGCTCCAGCTGCTCTGCGGAGATGAGAACAGGTGGATGCAGAGAAACCAGCTACTGGCTACTGCAATAATCCTTGTGAGAGACAAAGGTGGCTTGGACCACCGAGCAGTAGAGCAGGCAGTGAGAAGTTATCAAATTTGGCATGCAACTAGGGGGGAAAGCCAACAGGACTTGACGGTCAGTCAGATGCAGGATGCAGAGGAAGAGAAAGTCAAATTTCTACCACTTTTCACAAAAGTAAACTACAGACTGTTCCAGTAGTCAAGATACACCAATCAAAGGAAAACTATGGCAAGCGCTATAAACAAATAATTTACAACAACAAAAAAAGATGTATGTGCAAATGACAACATCAAAATATTTCAACACCATTAGTAATTACAGAAATGCAAACTAAAGCAAAAACTAGAATGCTTTCCCCTGTCTTATTAGAAAAAAAAAAATGAAGATAATTGAAGTGGGCTGAATAGCATTCCTCAAAATTCATGTCTATCTGGAACCTCAAAACATGAGTCTTTGCAGATGTAATTAGTTAAGATGGGGTCAGATGGGATTACAGTAGACCCTAAGCACAATGACTGATGTCCGTATAAGAAGAGGAGAGGACAGAGAGAGATAAACAGGCAGGGAAGAAAGCCAGGTAAAGATAGAGGTAGAGACTGCAGCGATGCAGCTACAAGCCAAGAAACACCAACAGGAACTGCAGCCACTGGAAGCTAGGAAGAGGCAAGGACGGATCCTCCCCTGGAACCTTTAGAGGAAGCATGGCCTTGCTACACCTTGGGTCAGACTTCTGGCCTCCAAAACTGTGAAAGGATACATTTTTGTTGTTGTAAGCCACCAAGTTTGTGGTTCTTTGTCACAGCAGTCCTAGCACACTGACAAAATAATTGACAGTATTACTGAGAGCGTGAAAAGCACAGTCATCCTCAGGTCTGCTGGCAAAAGCAGAACAGCCTTTGGGAAAAATAATTTGGCAATGCTTGCCACAATTGTAAACGACCAGATCTTCTGACTCAGCAATTCCAATGTGAGGAGTTTATTCTAAGGAAATAATTAGAAACATGTGCAAAGATTTTAAAAGAATGTTCCTCGCAGGGTTAAAACTGGAAAAAAAAATCTAAATGTTCAAAAATTTAAAATCAGTAAAAAACACACACACACACAAAAACTATGGTGCAAACTTACAACAAAGTACCATGATGGGAAGATAGTTTGGCAGTTTCTTACAAAACCAAACATAATCTTAGCAACCCATCCAGCCATCACACTCTTTAGTATTTACCCAAATGAGTCAAAAACATATGCTCACACAAAAATCTGCACATGAATGTTTATAGCAGCTTTATTCATAATTGCCAAAACCTCTTGGAGTAACCAAGATGTCCTCCAACAGGTGAATGAATAAACAAACTGTGGTACATTTATTTACCACAGTTTAGAATATTATTCAGCAATACAAAGAAATGAGCTGTCACCTACAAAAAACATGGAGGAAACTTAAATACATATTTGGTTTCTTTTACTTAGTAATCTGAAAAGGCTATGTATTGTTTGATTCCAACTATCTGACATTCTGGAAAGGAAAAAACTATGACTGTGAAAAGATGAGTGGTTGCCAGGGGTTTCCAGGGGTGGTATGTGGGACAGGTGGAGCACAGAGGGTTTCTAGGGCAGTGAAACTACTTTGTATGATACTATAATGGTGGATATAAGTCGTTACACGTGTCCAAACCCATAGACTGTAGAATGCCAAGAGTGAACCCAAATGTAAGCCATGGACTTTGCATGACAATGATGTGTCAATGTAGGTTAATCAGTAATAACTAAAGTACCACTCTGGTGTGGATATTGATAGTGAGGGAGGCTATACCTACATGGGTGCAAGGGGTATACAGCAACTCTCTGTACTTTCCACTCAAGTTTGCTGTGAACCTATAACTGCTCTTAAAAATAAAGTTAGGCCGGGCACAGTGGCTCACGACTATAATCCCAACACTTTGGGAGGCCGAGGTGGGTGGATCACTTGAGGTCAGGAGTTTGAGACCAGTTTGGTCAACATGGTGAAACCCCGTCTCTACCGAAAATAAAAAATCTAGCCAGGTGTGGTGACACACACCTGTAATCCCAGCTACTCAGGAGGCTGAGGCAAGAGAATCACTTGAACCCAGAAGGTAGAGGTTGAGCCGAGATTATACTATTGCACTCCAGCCTGGGCAACAGAGTAAGACTCCGTCTCAAAATAAATAAATAAACAAATAAATACATAAATAAAGTTTAATAATCTAAAATAAATATTTTTTAAATGTTCATGAAAAATACTTTTTTTTTTTTTTTTTTTTTGAGAGACGCAGTCTGACTCTGTCACTCCGGCTGGAGTGCAGTGGCGCAATCTCGGCTCACTCTAACCTCCGCCTCTAGGGTTCAAGCAATTTTCGTGCCTCAGCCTCCTGAGTAGCTGGGACCACAGGTGTACACCACCACACCCAACGAATTTTTGTATTTTTAGTAGAGACAGAGTTTCATCATGTTAGCCAGGCTGGTCTCGAACTCCTGACCTCAAGTGATCCGCCCTCCTCAGCCTCCCAAAGTGCTGGGATTACAGGCGTGAGTTACTGTGCCTGGCCTTGAAAAAGTATTTGATGGTAAGAATATTCAAGATATGTGATGTATTGTTAACTGGATAAAGCAGAATATAAAAATACAACCTACAGTATGATTCTAATTTTGTTTTAAAAAAGCATATGGTAGCAAAATATTAGCTAACAATTGGTGAATCTAGATGAAAAAGTACATAGGAGTTCATTGTATTATTCTTGCTACTTGTGTGTAGGTTTGAAACTTTTTCAAAATAAAAAGTAAAAGAATTGAAAAGGCCAGGTGCGGTGGCTCATGCCTGTAATCCCAGCACTTTGCGGGGCGAGGCAGGCGGATCAAAAGGTCGGGAGATTGAGACCATCCTGGCTAACATGGTGAAACCCGACCTCCACTAAAAACACAAAAAATTAGCCAGGTGTAGTGGCGGGCACCTGTAGTCCCAGCTACTTGGGAGACTGAGATTGGAGAATGGCATGAACATGGGCAGCGAAGGTTGCAGTGAGCCAAGTTCACGCCACTGCACTCCAGCCTGGGCAGTGAGAATTTCTTACATTCTCCAACATTTCTACAATAAACATGTTTGTAATCAGGAACATAGAGTTAATGTCATTTAAAAGCAATAACAAATGCAAGGGTCTAAGAAACCTAAGAACATTAATTTGAAAAATAACAAACCTCTTCAACTAAGCTATCAATGCCACCTGCTTTGTTGTTTTAACTTACCCATCACAATTATGATCATGGCCTCTGTAACCTCTTCTATTCCTCCCAAGCTTCCCCCAGGTTCCCGTGACCTTTTTTTCTTTTCCCTGGCAACCTGTGTCCCTATGCAGAGATGTTGAACAATCCCTAATTCCTCCTTTGCTTGCATAACAAAATTCCTCAGAATTTTCAACCACAAGTTCTTCCATTCCTCTTATCATTTTCTGTTCTTTAGAAAAACAAACAGAGAACAACAGTGCTCTTGGAAACTAAAAATATGGGCATAGAGGGGGAAAACACCAACAGAAATTTGTAAGATAAAGTTAAGAAATCACCTTATAAAGCAAAAAAAAAAAAAAGAAAGAAAGATAAAGAGGGAGGAGACAGGAGGTAAAAGATCCAATGTGAGAAGAAGAAAATGCCACTAAACCATTTCCCAAATTTCAAAAGACATTTTCTATTTTGAAAGGGCCTACTCAGCAAGTACCCATCACAATGAATTTACAAAGACCTACTCCACGGACATCAGAACACCAGGGATAAAGAGAAGAGCCTAAAAACTTCCAAAGAGGGAGGAGACTTGAGAAAGTGTAAAGGACTGGGATATCAGAATAGCATTGGATTTAGTGACAACTCTGGGAACTAGAAACAATTAATGATGCCTACAAAATTAGAAGAACCAATTTCCACCCTAGAATGCTATACCCAACCAAGCTATCAAGTGGGCAGGTGATATAAAGACATTCTCAAACAGTCATTGTACCTCCCTTGACACTACAGTAGCCACTATTGATGGCCACCCCTGCAGCCACCCTCATTCTTCTTTGCTAACAAATTCTAAATTTATTCTGATATTAAGTGGCCATCTGTTTTGAAGGAGGTGGGGCACCAGCCCCAAGAGGGTGAATTTATTAGTAGATGCCAGTTATGGCAAGTCCAATCCCTTTGATATGGTCTGAGATGTGAAATTGGCTAGGAGGTTTTGAGAAAAGAATCTCCTGGCTTTTAAAAAGAGGCTTGGCCAGGCACGGCAGCTGTAATCCCAGTACTTTGGGAGGCCGAGGTGGGTGGATCACCTGAGGTCAGGAATTCAAGACCAGCCTGGCCAACACGGTGAAACCCCTTCTCTACTAAATATATAAAAATTAGCTGGGCATGGTGGTGCGTGCCTGTAGTCTCAGCTACTCGGGAGGCTGAGGCAGGAGAATCGCTTGAACCCAGGAGGCAGAGGTTGCAGTGAGTGGAGATCAGGACATTGCACTCCAGCCTGGGCGACAGAGCATGACTCCATTTCCAAGAAGAAGAAGAAAAAGAGGCTCACCAGAGAAAATGGTTCATTTTTAAACTTCCAGCTGTTGTGGTCTGCATATGACTCCAGCGACATGGCAGCCACCTTGCAGCTATCCCATGAAGCCAAATCCTTACCTTGAAGAATTGAAAGTTGGCTCAAAGAAAGACTTGAAAGTTGGAAAGAACCTAAGTCCTTGGAAATATGACTAAGCCTACCATGTAGCCAGCCCTAAAACTAGACTCATGAGTCAAAAACAAAGCTCGCTTTCTTGATGGCCAAGTCCTGAGTCCTCAGCACCTACAGGAGAAAGACTGGTCTCCTGTGCGAAGCCCTGCTGCAGCCCTTCGGGTATTGCTCCCTGGCAACCCCGATTCTCACACCATGCTCACACAGGATTTTGAGGGGAGCTGAGCATCCCACCCACCAAGTAGAATGTCTTTGTGCCTTCGGGCCAAGCTGGAGTCTATAGATTAGAATCCAGGTATCTGAGGAATAGGGTAGCTAGACCCTTCCAGGACTTCACATGGAACCCATCCATCCATTAAATTGTAGGAGGCAAAGGTGGGAAACTAACTTAGCTTTTAATTTTAATTATTCTTTAAGTCTTCATCACTTATCTCAGTCAAAGCAGAGCTTCTAGGCTGATCCAGATTTATGCTCTGCAAAGGACTGGGTATCTGCATTGAAATCAGAAAACACTCTAAAAGGCAATGTGATCTTTGTTTATTTGTACTACTAAAAACCACTGGAGAAAATGCCATATCTGGAAAAATAGTTTGAACTTTTACTCACCTCCTCAAATCTAAATTGACATCTAACACCCATTTTCCTTGCAAAACAATAGCTGGCAGTAGAGACAGAACCTTTTATACTAAGAAATGTTATAGAAACCTGAGAAGAAATAAATACAGTACTTATTTTCTATGTACACTCACTTTCTCCTTTAACATCAAAGCATGTTTATATTTTTAAACACTAAAGCGGAAACAGTGACTTTATTATGTTCACTCCACCCAAGTTCATTGCTACAATACCTGACCCTCTGCCAAGGTGCTTAGCCTATCACTAGGAAGTCCTAAACACAGGCCTGTTTTTAAACACTTTCACCACTCCCTTAGCCTTTCCACTTTAAAAATATTTTCTGGTATCATGTTTACTTTTACATTTTAAACACTGTTTATATGGAGAAGTGAATTTTAATTATTGTCAAGTGATTAATACTAGTCTTACTAACTGAATGTGGATTATTCTATATTTCATTAAAGTTGAAAGTAATTATATTTGTGGTTTAGCTCTAACAACTGTGCTAATAACACTAGTGATAAAAATGTACTCATAAGTCAGTTTGTATAATTATTGATATGCACAATGACTAACAAAATTGCTTTCCCAATAACTCTAAAGATATGAGAGTAATCACCTCCTCTCCTAACACACTACAAGCACAGGGAAGTACCAACTTAGACATGGATTCTGTATCGTCAATTATATGTGATGGGGTAAACTGAAAGAGCGTAAGAGATTATCTGAGGTGGAATTAAATGATCAGTGAGCCCTCAAAGACAGGAGAGGAGAACATACACCTGTAAGGAAAGAGTGCAACAACGGGTGCCCCTCTACTGCTCATTAGCTGATACTTTTAGCTTCAGATAGCTCTGTTGCTTTCAGACCACTGGAGGCAGTAAGCTGTACTATGATAATTTCAGGGAGAGCAGAGGCAAATAAAGAACGTGCTAACGATTCAGTCACCTTCTTCCTCTTCAATACATTTACCTGCACTGGTGTCTCTCACAAAACCTACTCAAATGCAGTCATATCAGCAGGTGCCCACTGTAGCTGAGAGGTGTTCCCAAAGCCTCAGGCTCAGAGCTGGCATACAGCACACCAGATCTGCTCAGTCTCAGAACTTAACTCCAAAGCCCAGAGGCTGACAGAGCTGAGTTGCTGTTTCTAGAATGACTATCTCAAGAACTGGGCAAGGCATAATGGAACCCATTAGTAAATTCAGCAGGAGGAGGAAGAGGCAGGAAAATAAGAAGGGGGAATGTACTAGCCTGTCTTCATGTTTCTATAAAAAACTACCTGAGACTGGGTAATTTATAAAGATTCAAGACCAGCCTGGCCAACATGGTGAAACCCCGTCTCTACTAAAAATACAAAAAACAAAAACAAACAAACAAAAAAACAGGTTTAATTGGCTCATGGTTCCATGGGCTGTACAGGAAGCACGGCTAAGGAGGTCTCAGGAAATTTACAATCACGGTGGAAGGCAAAGGGAAGCACGCACGTCTTCACACAGCCAGCATTAGAGAGCAAATGAGGAGGTGCTACACACTTTTAAACAACCAGATCTTGTGAGAACTCACTATCACGAGAAGAGCAAGGGGGAAATCCGCCCCTGTGATCTAATCACCTCCCACCAGGTCCCTCCTCCAACACTATGGATCATAATTGGACATGAGATTTGGATGGGGAAACAGAGCCAAACCATATCACGGAAGTTCAATCTCATAATGAAAGCAAATCTCATAATTATTTTTGTTAACCATGAATTCCTCTGTTGACTCAGGCTCTGGGAACTTAAAATGCACCAGGTTCTATCTATGTTAGGAGTTACAGGGAAATACAAAAATAAGGCATGATTTGGATTCTTGAGGAGTTTGCAATCCAATGAGGAGAAAGATAAGTATCTTAGTAACCTGGGCTGCTGTAACAAGATACCACAGACTGGGTGGCTCGAACAACAAATATTTATTCCCCACAGGGCTGGAGGCTGAGAAGTCCAACATCACAGCTCTGGTAGATCTGATGCCTGGAGAAACCTGCTTCCTGCTTTGTAGGTGGCTTTTTGTTGTGTCCTCACATGGTGGAGAGAGAAAAGAAAGGCATGGTCTCCTCCTTCACATGAGGGCACTGAGCCCATTCACGAAGGTTCCACTCTCATGGCTTAATCACCTCTTAAAGGTCCTGCCACCTAATACCATGGCACTGGCGGGTTAGGATTGTGAATTTTTAACACAAATAGGCAGTCCATAACCACAAGCAAACAGCTATTTAGTTTTGAATTAAATATTAGGTTGAACCATACAAAATTATGTTCATTGTAGTGGAAAACAAAAATATTTGTAGTCGAAGAGGTAGCTTGGGGCCAGGCAAGGTGGCTCACACCTGTAATCCCAGCACTTTGGGAAGCCAAGGCAGGTGGATCACAAGGTCAGGAGTTTGAGACCAGCCTGGCCAACACAGTGAAACCGCGTCTCTACTAAAAATACAAAAATTAGCCAGATGTGGTAGTGCATGCCTGTAATCCCAGCCACTCGGGAGGCTGAGGCAGAAGGATCGCTTGAACCTGGGAGGCGGAGGTTGCAGTGAGCTGAGATTGTGCCACTGCACTCCAACATGGGAGACAGAGCAAGACCCTGTCTCAAAAAAAAAAAAAAAAAAAAAAAAAAAGAAAAAGAAGAAAAGAAAAAAAAAAGAGGTAGCTTGGAAAGATATTCTGGGAGGTGATGGAACTCTTCTGAATTTTGATCATGGTGGTGGTTACATAACTTATTGCATTTATCAAAACCCTCAGAAACTGTACACTGAGCAGAGTGAATTCTACTGTATGTAAATTTAAAACTAAATTTTAAAAGCAGCTGAATATCTGTAATTTCATATGGTTTAATCTAGTAGATGCGCCAGCTCAGGCAGACAGTTCTGTAGGTTTGCAGGAAGCAGAGACAAGCAGAGATTAATAGAGGAGTAATAGTCTCATGAACAACAACCATTTCATCAGAGCCTTGAAAAAATAAAGAAGCCCTCAACAGTGAAGAAAAGGAGGGCAAGAAGGTAAATATCCTAGAGACAAGTATAGCACAAGCAGGCACAAAGTTCTACAAACTCACAGCAGGTGTGGAGAATAGCAAATAGAGCAGTAAGCAGTTCATGAAAGCAGGGGGATCATAAAAATAAGGAGGTAGAATACGTAGGACTTAAAAGACCAGGTTAAATAGACTAGAATTTATTCTATAGTCAATGGCAAGTTAGTAAAGTGTTTAGACAAGGGACTGATATGACTAAATCTATTTTGGAAAGACAACCTTGATAAAAATACGGAGGATTTATTTGTTGTGGGAGGTATCAGAGGCAGGAGAATGACCTACGAGGGTTTCTTAATCGGGGTCCGTGAATTCCTTAAAATGGTCGCAACATTGTGTATATGCACACACATTTGTACAAATACACATTTTTTTCTAGAAAGGGGTCAATAGTTTTCATTAGCTACTGAAGGAGTTCATAACCTCCAAAGGGTTAAGAACTATAATGTTCAAGTGCATCAAGATGCAGCAGGAGTTAAGTTTGCAGTGAGCAGAATAAATTCATGAGACACTTCATAAAGATTGCATTTCTGGACTTGCAATTAACTAGTGAGAGAGAGTGAGAGACAGAGGATCTAAAGATGACAACAAAGTTTCTAGCTTTCTGACCTGGGAAGTGTTGGGGGAGAGGAAGGGAGAGGAAGAAAAAGGGGTATCATTACACTAAGAATAAAAAAAAACCGATTTCACTTCAAAGAACTGAGTATTTAACCTCTGCACTTGTGTCACTCTTAGCTGGAGATTTTCTTCTATTTTTACGGGCCAAAGTATTTCTGGCTAAAGAGAGAGATAAGATGAACTACAGAGGACCGTACTTGCATATAAAAATAAAAAGCAGATGAGAAAACAATCTTCAAAGCCTTTCTCAGAGTGAGTTCGCTCTCCGCAGGCTTGCTTTCCACATTCTCATGGCATTAGGAAACCTCAGGGGGATGGTATCTGCCTCTGTCACACAAGGGAATGAATGTAACACATAGAATTGGAATAAGCTGAAGATAGCCATCCAAACAGTATTAATACGTTTTAAACATACAAAACATTTCATATGACTTGAGGATTTTTGTAAGTTAGGAATTTGACTCACTAGCATGGATTACACCTTAAATAAATATAGTTTCTTCCCTGGTGTTTTCATACATCATGGAGCAAATTTATGTTTCTTTGGTAAACATTTGTTTATTAAATAAACATCTGCCTGAAGATGAAAGGGGATGCTCTACAGAGCTCCCCTAATTGTTCTGTTAGCTCATCTGACCTCCAGAGGCCCTGGGATCCAAAGAGCTGCACCCCAACCTCGGGAAGCCTCGAGAAAGCCAGGCAGTGGCAGGACAGTGAGATTTTGTTCAACAAATCTGTATTCATAGCCAGATACTATAATGGGAGTCGGAAAATACAAAGATGTGAGGGGCTCTCAGCTTGTCTGTAATGAAGTGATCAGGGCAGGGCAAGATTGTCAGATTTAGTCATGTAGGAGCAGTCCTGGGCAGGAAGAACCCGACGGCCAGGGAGGGAGGCTCCAGGGAGCATATGGCTGTCACAGGGAGTCGAGAGGGCTGAGAAGAAAGACCTTCGGGGAGAGTATCTGAGGCTTCCTAAATGCTCATCCCTCAACTTACAGCAGAGTGCTGTCACCTGAATTCCACTCACACTGCTCTGCTGGGTCTCCTCACTAAAGCAAGCACACCCACTGAGAACTACAGCACGCTCAGGCCATCTGGCCCCTCTCCCACACCCTGCAACACACACACACACACACACACACACACACACGGACAGGTACAGACACATGCACACACATGCATGCACACGCAGGCACACACTCACCAACTGAGCTCCGTGAACAATACAACCTCAGTCGGTTGTACTGTTTCATTTGTACTTATTACTGTAACCAACAAACGACTGCAAAAATACTGTTGTTCAATGAATGTTCTGGAAATGCTTGATGGAGGCAGACTGCTAAAAAAAATGCTGCCAAATCAGGTGCGAAAGACATTATCTGTAAAAAGGGGGAAGGAAAATTGTTTTAAAAAATCTTCTACTAGATTTCCAGGTGTCCTTAAGTCCTTCCAACTGTAATATGGCTGTGGTTAACAGAAAAACAAAGATGTGTAACAAGGCAGATCCATATTAAAAGAAATAGCTTGGGACTTATGTCAAGTAACTGGTGAACAAATGTGCATTTATGTATATTTAATTAAAATAAACTGTTTAAGGAATGTATGGATCATTTTTTTTTAGATTCTGTTTACTGGCCAACTGGCCAACTACTATAGGAATTAACCAAAAACCTAGTGATTCCCCAATTCCTCTTCTACATAAATTTAACAACCTCCCACTGCCACCCCATGTCACTCCCATTACCAGTTAAACTCCCTTCCAACTGGAAAATCATTGCTCTGTTACTGGTCGTTATCAAAGAGGATTTCCAAACCATACAATCTCATTTACTGTGATGTAGATTTAGCTTTACTTGTTAAAAAGGATTTTACATTAAGATTTAAACCTTAACCACAGCCAAATCTTCCTTCAACTTGCCCAGTAAGATTTCATACAACCTAAAAAAGAATTTAGAGCCTGAATAAATATATGCAGTGCTCCAGCAAAGCATTTTCTTAGTGTTTTTATCAATTATATTCCAGTAGCAGAATTTCAGATATTGAAGATTATTTCAAAAAACTTTTAAAATTAAAATTTGAATGCAAAGTAAGTGGCTACTTTCTTTGTTTTGGTATATGCCAATGTAAGATACTAGAGAGTAAAACATTCAAGTTGTAACTACTGAAATTAAATTTGATAAGAAACTTGTCCTTTTATTGAATAATGACTTTATTCATGTTTTTTGAAAAATTTATTCAGTTGGAGGAGCTATCCTCTATTTAAAACTCATGCTTTAAAATCCACGTTATGAAAAGATTACTAGGCCAAGCCAGGCGGATCACCTGAGGTCCCCGTCTCTATTGAAAACACAACAATTAGCCAGGCGTGGTGGCAGACGCCTGTAATCCCAGTTACTTGGGAGGCTGAGGCGGCAAAATCACTTGAACTCGGGAGGCGAAGGTTGCAGTGAGATTGTGCCACTGCACTCCAGCCTGTGTGACAAGAGCGAGACTCTATCTCAAAAAAAAAAAAAAAAAAAAAAAAAAAAAAATCATCGCTCTTTCTTCCCAGTGTCTTAAAATATCAACATATTAGTACACAATATATCTCTAGCGTTTCTGTATGGTCTCAGAAGCACTATGAAATGCTCCGGGTTGTACACAATATATCTCCAGCGTTTCTGTACGGTCTCAGAAGCACTATGAAATGCTCTGGGTTGGCACTTGATCTTTACACACAGGATTCAACATAACAGAGCAACTTGAGAAGACAGAACCGGATTTCCTGAATGGGTACCGAGCTCCCTTACATTTAATCCACTGGAGGCTAACATCATCCTTCACTAAAAATGAAAAAATATGGTACTATTAAAATTACATTTACTTCCTATAAAAGAAAGCCAAAATGGGAACTACCAGAGCTTCATGAGTTTTAAAGTCCTGCACAAATATTGTTGCACAAACACAATTTCCTCCAGTCCTAGAAGTTTTGTTCAAGTTGTGTTAGCTCCATACAACCTGATCTACTTGTTCTAGAATATTTGGTTGCGATTCAAAGACGGGATTCTTTCTTATGGATCTCACATTTATACAACAAATGTACCTAAATGTTAATATGTTCATCGTAAATTAGATTTAAAACTAACTCGTTAATTTCAGTGTGTCATTATACAGTATTAACTAAACAATTAGGATAAATCACTACAAAACAGTGAGCTGTGACATCATACCGCCATTTCCTTTCAAGCCCTACCCTTAATCCACACTTCCACCTGCCAACACACACACACACACATGTGCACATACGCACACAGATACCCCCCGGCCCCCGACCTTTCATGGTGTATTTTTCAACCCCTTTAGAGAATTGACAAGACAGAAGACATTTAAGATTTAGGTCCATGAAGTTTTCATTATTGTTGTTTTCTGCTTTCTTTAAGAACTGTCTCGTCCCACCAGGACCCAGAGCTATGCTAGCTCAGCTGTAAACGAAAGGATATGACCTTGAAGGTGTCCATAGCTCACTGGTTTTAGATGCTGACTCCACATCTTGATCACAGCTCCCAGGTGGTGGCTGCGCTGATGTGAACAATAAGATAAACTGAATCGCTAGCTGAAATAAGCATTTTGAATTTTCATTTGTATGTGAGTGGATTCAAAAGATTGAAGTGCTATATCCATAATTACATGCTCACTACTATTAAAAAATACCTAAGCTAACTTCTAATTAAAAGGGTGGATAATACACGTATATTACCTCCTCTCCTTCCTGAATCTCTGCCAAAAAAACATATAAGGCCACAAAGAAAAAAAGATTCAAGTGAACAAGAGATGCAACACTTTTCAGAAGACGGAAAATGAATACAGGAATGGTTACAGGATAAGAAATTGCAGAGGCTACAGAGGGGAACACCACACAGAAACAAATTTGCTCTGCAACCCGGGCTCCAGGCTTAGGGGAGCAGGACCCACCCACAAAGGGAATAGCAGGATGGGTGCAGGGCTGAAAACGGGAGTCAAAGAATGCCAGCATATGCAACACTTGGATCCCCAGATCCTACACAGACACTTTCTCCCCTGACCTGCAGAGATAGTTTCTCCCAGGAAAAGAGCTGGCTTGCTCAAGAGCTTCCAGTTTGCTTCCTAGTGACTCACTGTGTTTTCTGGTGGTAAAATGCATACAACATAAAATTTACCATGTTAGCCATTTTAAAATAAACCATTCAGCGACATTAAGTATACTCACATTGCTGTGCAACCATCACCACCATCCATCTCTAGGACTTTTTCATCTTCCCAAACTGAAACTCTGTACTCATCAAACACTAACTCCTCACTCCCTCTTTCCCCCAAACCCCTGCCACTCTACTTTCTTCCCTATGACTCTGTCCACTGTAGGTACCTCATGTAAGAATCATCCAGTATTTGTCCTTTTACGACTGACTCACTTCACGCAGCCTAATGTCCTCAAGGTCCATCCATGTTGTAGCATGTGTTAAGAGTTTCCTTCTTTTTTAAAGCTGAATACTATAGCATGAATACACCACATTTTATTTATCCATTCATCCATCAGTGGGCACCTGGGTGACTTCCACCTTTTGGCTATTGTGAATATCGCCGCTATGAACATGGGTGTACAGATAGATCTTTATATCCCTGCTTTCTAGCGACTCACTCTTACATATGAACAGATAACTAAGGATCAGAGGACTTCTTAGGAAAACTTCCCAACGTTAAAGACAGAAACCAAAATAAATAAGGAGGAAGGGCTCTTGAAAATTAACAACGGTATAGGCCAGGAGCGGTGACTCCCGCCTGTAATCCGAGTAGTGTGGGAGACCAAGGCGGATGGGTTGTTTGAGCTCAGGAGTTCCAGACCAGCCTGGGCAACGTGGCAAACCCCATCATTACAAAAAAATACAGAAAAATTAGCCAGGTATGGTGGCACATGCCTGTAGTTCCAGCTACTCCGGAGGCTGATGTGGGAGGGTCACCTAAGCCTGGGGAGCTTGAGGCGGACATGAGCTGAGATTGTGCCACTGCACTCCTGCCTGGGTGACGAAGTGAGAACCTATCTCAAAAAAAAAAAAAAAAAAATTATAAATAAAAAAAGTTAGATGGGTTGGAAAATAAAGTCATAGAACTTTCCCAGCAAATAGCGTAAAAAGAGAGATCAAACATAGCAGAGAAAAGATAACAATCAACAAAGATGGTCCAACAGCAAATGTATAGGATTTTTAGAGAGAAGAAAAAGTGTTTATCAAATAAGCTAGAGAAAGTATTTCCTCCCAAAATGATATTGGTGTCCACACTCAAAGGGCCTTCCAAGAGGCTTGCAAAGATGAAGAGAGACCATACAAGGCACATCATGGTGAAATGTCACCATACCAGGAATAAATATGCTAAAAGCTTCCAGAGCAAAAAGCAGGTCACACCAAGGTTCTAGACACTGAATAGTATCAAAGATCTGAATAGCAACATTCAGACGCTAGAGTAGAACAATGTTTTTTTCAAATTCAGAGAACAATACGTTTTAAGCTAGAACTCTGTACCTAAGCAAATCATCAATCAAAAAAGCAGCAAACAAGGTCTCCATGAGAGGAGAGGAACAGGTCCCAGGAACACAGGCAGCAGGCCCAGAGAGCATTAGGTTGGTGGGCACAAGGGCACAAGGGATAAAAGCTTCTGACTTCACACTATGGACCTGTGGCTTTGTTTCTGATTAATTCAGTCCTGCAACAGTGTTTTTCATCTATTACGTATCAGGCACTTCCGTTCTAAGTGCTGGGAACACAGAGGTGAAAAAAACAAAAGTTCCTGTCCTGGTGTAGTTTTCATTCTAAGGGGGAGAGGGACAATAAACAAATATACCTTGTTAGGTAATGTTCCATGAGGAAAATAAGCAGGGAAAAGGGATAGAGTGTGACCAGGTGGAGTGCTAGACTGGAAAGACTATAGGTGACCTTGGAGACCTGAGTGCAGTGCGGGAGAGAGCCCTGGGGGTTTTGGGGGTCTGGAGAGCGAGCTCTTAGGCAGAGGGACTTCAGGACCAGTTGCCCTCATCAGCCTGGCCTCCTGACAGGCAGTCTCCATGGACGAGATTTTCTCTTGCTCCTGTTCGTTTTTTCTGGACCCTCTGGGAAACAACTCTGCCTGGAGCCCGGTGGCAGGGCTAAGCAGCCCCAATTACTACATGGCTGGGGCCCTGTTGGGCCAGTCCTCTTTCCACTTCCCAGTGGGGAGATGACACAGGACTCTGCAAGAGAGATGGGACCCCAGAAGACAGAAAGGACGCAAGTGGTTGAGTGCTAAGGTGGTAAGTCCAGGCCCTGAAGCCATCTAGGCAGACACAACATCTGACACTTACTGCTCTTTCTGTGCGTTTTCACAAGCAAAAGAGAGGAAGAGCAGGTACCATCATCATGCACAGATGCCGAAACTGGGGCACTACCAGGTAAGGAACCTGCCCAGGGTCACAAAGCATGTTAGTTACTGTCCAAACTCTAACTGGGGCCTGCTTCAGAGACCAGTGCTAGGTCAAAACCAAATGTAAACATGTTTTTCCTGTTACTTTTCACGTTCTCCATACAGGTAAAAATAAACCCCAAGTTGTAAGTGGTTCCTGAGAACAGAGGATGTTTTTATTTATAATTTCATAAAATATAAGGCTATTCCTCTTGAGACTTCACCTTGAGCTGTAATTTTCGAGTTACCCGTGGGTCAGAGACAGGCACCAGAACTTGGTTAGATTTACTCCACGTCAGATTAGGAGCAACTACGGTTCGGGAAAAGAAAAGCAAACTGAAGGATGGAAGAGTCTACCTAGAAGATGTTTCAATGATTGGATAACTAGCATTACACTAGTTCCCCGCCCGAATATGCCACCTCAGCCTTCCCTTCCAAACGCTGCACTCTCCTTTCCGTTACCTATCTTCCCGGTTGCAGTTTTGTTCTAAGAGCAGAGGAGCATTTGCATCTGCCAGTGAAGGTGCTGGGTGGGAGGAGCGGCCACTGCATGCCCACAGAGGAAGCTGCTGTGACAGTCCTGCTGATCCTGCTGAGCAAGGGAACTAGAGTGGCCCAGTCTCCACCTGGGTCTGGCTCCGTTCCCGAAGCTGATTCAGGAATTGAGTCATCATTCGCAACCTGAAATCAAGGAACCTCTCAGATTTAAAACACTGTGTTTCAGTAATATCTAACAGTTAAAAAATACCCCCACATTTAACCCTCAAAATTCCTCCATGAGCGAAACACAGTGGTGCCTGCAATTTACTTGAAATGAGTGAAACATGTGAAATGGACAGATTGATGCATAGGCAGACACATGATGAAACGAAGTAAAAGAATAAAGGTAGAATCCAGGTATTGGATAGATGAGTGTTCCCTGTAAAATTCTTTCAGCTTTGTTGTAGTTTTGAAATCTTCATAATAAAATGTCAGGGAGAGTGGGAGGGAGGGACTCTCCCATCAACCTGGATTATTTCAATATCCATGTGAACGATTAATTCAACAACCCAGCCTCAAGCTTCCTGGCCCTCTGAATAGCAGGACTCTCCCCTCACCTCCTGGACCTTACCTCACTTAAAACAGTCCTGCCTTGATCTTAAACTATTTCTTCACACCAGATTCCTTTCATTCCAGCTCACTGCCCTCATAGGTGCTTCCACTTCAGGAAGGTATCTACGCCTAAACCCTCCCTTTCCCCATGACTTCTGCTACGTCTGTATCCAACAGAGATGTATCAGTCCCCTCAGCACCTTCCCTGTGAACCTGCAGGGCCAGCCACTGTCAGGGAAGAGGATCACAGGGGCAGGAAACAACCTCACAGCCCCTGCCTGCAGCGAGCACATTTGGAGCTGAGAGTAGGGACAGAGGAGATGTATGGGCACAGCTCTCACGCGGCTCTGCTGCCATGGTTCCTGCGGGCTTGCCTGTGCTTCTCTCCCCTGCTAGATCCCCTCTTTTCCATGGCTGCATCTTCCCAGATAGCTCAGTTTACTCTCATTTTGATGAATTATATTTTTCAACAGCTTAAACAATTTTTATTATGAAGTATTTTAAATATAACCAAAAGAAGAGAGAATGGTATAATGAACCCACATATACCCATTCTCAACAGTATCAAGAGTCGGGCATATTTGCTTCATTATCCCTTTTTTTTTTTCTTTTTCTTTTTTTTTCCAAGATGGAGTTTTGCTCTCTTTGCACAGGCTGGAGTACAATGGCACGATCTCGGCTCACTGCAACCTCTGCCTCCCGGGTTCAGGTGATTCTCCTGCCTCAGCCTCCCAAGTAGCCGGGATTACAGGCGTGCACCACCCTGCCCCGCTATTTTTTCCATTTTGTTAGTAGAGACGGGGTTTCACCATGTTGGTCAGGCTGATCTCAAACTCCTGACCTTAGATGATGCACCTGCCCCAGCCTCCCAAAGTGTTGGGATTACAGGCATGAACCACCACACCTGACCTTTTTCTTTTCAATCTTTGCTCAAGTATTTTAAAGGAACTCAGACTTCTTCAGGGTGCCTCTCTTAACCTCCAGGCCTGTAATCCCAGCACTTTGGGAGGCTGAGGTGAGAGAATTGCTTGAGTCTAGGAGTTCGAGACCAGCCTGATCAATGTAGTGAGGTCATATCTCTACAGAAAAATTTTTAAACTGTTTTCAAATGTATTTACAGAGTTGCGTAATTTAATCTCTTACTTAATTTTCAATTTCTGCTGTGTTGATAGTTACTTCTTTCTTGTGATACCTTATTTGGATATATATTAGGAGGGCTAGGATTTTGTCTCTTTTCTTGATCTGTATCTCAGTAGTCAAATTATTTACTTATTAATTGTTCTGTTTCACCATTTACTAACTGGTTAACTCCAGCTTTTATATTTATTAATTTTTTTTGTTTTCTTTTAGTTTACTCTGTTGCTTTTACCCCCGTGTTTTAAATTTCATGTTTAGTTCACTTTGATAAAATCTTTAAAGTTTTTATTTTTATAGATATTGATGTTAGGAATCTTCCTAAGCATTGTTTCAAGTATATCCCAGAGACCTTGATATGTCATGTTTTCACTCATTTTCTCAGAATTCTGTAGTCTTGTTCATATTTTCCTTATGATCCAAAAATTGTTTAATAGACTTTTTACATTTTTGAAATTGAAGGGTGCTATGGTCTGAATGTTTGTGTGCCCTCAAAATTTGTACATTGAAAGCTAGTCCCCAACATGATAGCGTTAGGAGGTGGGGCCTTTGGGAGGTGACTAGGTCATGAGGCTGGAGCCTCATGAATGGGATTACAAGAGCCCCCAGAGAGCTGCCCTTCCCCTTCCACCATGTGGTGACACAGCAAAAAGGTGCCATTTTTGAAATAGAGAGCAAGTCCTCACTGGAAACCAAATCAGCTGGCACACTGATCTCAGACTTCTAGTCTGCAGAACTGTAAGAAGTATATTTCTGTTGTTTATAAGCCACCTGGTCTGTGGTATTTTTGTTATAGCAGCCCAAAAAAAAAACTTAGACAAGGGGACTTTTTTTTTTTTTTAACGAATAAAGTAAGTATTCCAGATTTTGCACTTTGGAGCAGAAAGGCATTGTTATTCCACTCTATAATTTTACACATTGTAAGAAAGTTTCATTTTTATTTGTACTTGTTTTATCTTTTTCTTTGTGTGTTGTTAGCCCTCTTCTTCTAGTGCTACTAGTTTTACTCCAAAGACGTTATACTTCTAGTAGCCACTCTTGACACAAAACAACATCAACTCCTGGCTCTATTACTAATCAGCTGTACAACCTGCAAGGAAGTCAATTAATCTCTCTGAGCTCCAACATCCTCATCTGCTTAAGTAGGGTATTGACTCTAAGGTTCATTTTAGGCCTGAATTCTATTCTATAGATGCACTGTCAGTGATAATTATATCTATTTTCTATTTAGAATAAATTGGCACTGAAGCAAAATGCAACTCCTCACCTGTTCTTAAGATTTAAAGCAGAAGACTTCAGAATCTTGTGACCACTTATTGCATTTCCCTCTTGACATCCATGTTAGTACTGCCTTTGAATGTTAATGAAAATTGAAAATTGCGAATTCATGTTAAGACTCTTCAAGGGTTCATGTCATGGATATAACTGAATGTCAAAAACTTCGATGAAAGAAACATAAGGGTGTCCTTGTACGCCGCACAGAGTTAGATTTTACTTTATCAGTCAATCTGAGAATTCTAACTTTTCACAGAAGCTTAATCCAAATTAGATTTATCAGTGTGACAGATTTGCGTAATACTTATGGTATAATACGAGGTCCATTTTCTTTGCTCCTCCTTTTCTTTGGTATTTCTTTTAGCATTTCAAAAGTTTTGTAGTTTTGTTCCGAGAGTTTATTTTTGTTCCAAGAGTTTCTTTATACTAATACCACTATAATATTCTTAGTTATCTCTTACTTATATATTAACTGTGGCCTCACAACTGAAAAATTCCAGAATTATTATTCAGAACTGGAGTTACCTCTGATTCCAAAGACAGGCTCTTTTCCCCATGTCTATTCATGATAAAGCAATGCATGGAATTAAAAAAAATTTCTAGGGAGAATAAAAAGAATGTAACCTCTCCCTCTTTCCAAAGAGGGAAAGAAGAAAATTAAGAAAACTGAAAAGAGTAGTTGGGGAAATCAGGAAAAGAAGCCATATAAAAATATAAGAAATTAATGCAAAGGTCAGCTAAAGTTGCAGTCTATTAATTTGATATTTAGTAGTTTTCATTTGTAAATTAACTAAATCTTAGACTGCAAATAAACATATTTGTAAAGGGCTATGTTTTTCAGTTTCTAAGAAAATCTTCAGTTAGCAGTTTAGAGTCTTCTAAAATTAAAGTAGAAAGAAATAATTGGTGTGAAAATGCAAGGGTTAGCTGTGTGGGAAAATGTCTAATTGAGGGTTGTAAGTTTCTTCTATCTTGAGAAGAATAAATATTTTGAAGAGTAACATTGAAGGTGGCATTTTTAAAAGAAATTAAATGGTTATTCCAAGCCACAGGAAAAACAGTGGAAAGGAAATGTTAACAGAACAATCAAAGAAAAGGATAATGGGATAATGAACAGGTTAACAATGCAATAATGATAATTAACAGTAACAAGATATTGTCAAAATTTTAATTAAACTTAAAGCAGCAGGAGGAAATACTGAAAAATAAAAAACTACATAAAAATGTACACTTCTACTTACACACTTCTAACCTTATAAATTCTAAAAGAAAAAACACAAATGGTAAAATACATATGAAAAAACCGTTTAATCTGAACAGTGCAAAAAATGCTAACAATAACACTAACGAACAATTTTTCACACTGCAAACCACCACAGATTAAGACGACTGATGTTTTTAATGTGATGAAGACAAGTTCCTTTCAGCTTTTGGGAAGGCAGGGTGGCACTCTGTGTCAAAATGTAAACTGACCATACCCCTTCACTCACCAAATCTATTTCTAGAAATTCACCCACAAAAGACAATCATATAAATGTTCAAAGATGTATCTATTGAAGCAGTTTTCAAAAGAGTAGTGATTAGGAAAGACTTATCCACTAATAATGGATACGGTAAATAAACCGGTACATTCACAAAAATGACTACTGCTATGGTCATTGAAAATGTAAGGATGCTGGAGAAAGTCACATAATAAAATCAGTGCCACTGTAATTCATGATCCCTGCTCCCAAATGGGTCCTCGATTCCCTTTCTCTAACCACAGACTCACAGGCCCTTCTGCTGATGTGATCTAAGCTCTCCTATCAGCAACAACCAGGAACGAAGTATTGATACGTGCTACAACATGGATGAACCTTAAAAACAGCGTGCAAAGTGAAAGACCAGACACAAAGGACCGTATATTATATGATTCCATTTATATGGAATATCCTAAATAGGAAAACCTATGAAGACCGTAGATTAGTGGTTGCAGACTTGGGATGGAGGTAGTAGGGGGTGATAGCTGGTAATGAAAATATTCTAAACATGACTGTGGTGATGGATGCATATTCAACTCTATGCATGTAGTAATATACTCAACTCTGTGAATATACTACAAGCCACTGAATTGTACACTTTAAATGAGTGAATTGTGTGGCATGTAAATTCTCTCCATAAAGCTGTTAAAAATCAAAAGCTCTCCCATATGTGGAATGTTTGCATGACCCCTGCCACCTCAGTACCCTCATGCTTACAGCTAAACATGCCTATGTGTTATTCTAACATGTGTGTGAGTTTCACCATTGGCATGCAACAAACCAGGTCTATATTTATTTGTTACTCTACCTTTCTAAAAAGCCATCTGACATAATGACATAATGACAGTACATACTGACAGCTAAAATTTCTTATCCTTTAATTCAGAGGTGATCTTTTTGAAATCTTTCATGAGGAAATACAAAAACTAAATCTGTCACCCAGACTGGAGTCCAGTGGCACAATCACTGCTCACTTCAGCCTTAACCTCTCTGGGCTCAAGTGATCCTCCCACCTCAGACTCCCAAGTAGCTGAGACTACAGGCACATGCCACCACACCCAGCTAATTTTTGTAGAGACAGGGTTTTGCCATGTTGCTCAGGCTGGTCTCAAAACTCCTAGGCTCAAGTGATCCGCCCATCTTGGCCTCCCAACGGATGAGCCACCATGCCTAGCCAATAATTTTTATAATTGGAAAAAACTGCAAAAAATCTAAATGTTTAACAGTAGAAGAATGGATAAACCATAATACGGCCATACAAGCGATAGCAAAAAGACATTAAAATGTTTTCAAAGAATATGAAATATAAAGAGTGTTCATGATCTACAAGTGAATAAAGCAGAACACAAAAGTGTATATATAATGTGATCCCTGTTACGTATATTATACATTTCTACAACAACATGGATGTGGGAGCACCTACTGCCTTCTCTGAAGACTATCCCCTTCCTTGAGAGCCACTGTCTTGTGTAAAGTGACCACACTGCCTAGTCTCAGGAGCAGGGGCTAATCTGGGGGTGGGGTGGGCTAATGACAGGCTCTTTCCCAGAAATCTCAGCCATAAGATTCAACTTGGTTGCTCTCCTAAACGGAGATCTCAACCTAAGCCCGGTTTGCAAGTTGGCTGCAGTTAGCTGTTATCTAAGGAATGCTGGGAATGCTGGTAGGGGCTAGGCCCACAGGGCAACTCTGACTCCTCCCCATAGTCCCTGTGCTTAAATTCCAAGGTTCTTAGCTTTCGCTGGAATGTTGGAGCAGGAAGTCTCCCAGAATGCAGTGGTTGTGAACAGCAAGGCTAATCCCATGGGAATGGTGGCTGTGTCTACCTGTGTCAGCAGCTCCCTGTAGCATCTTCTTGTTGAACCCACTCCAGTCACAGGAAATAATCAGAGAGCTGATTCTGCTATGCAAACAACCAGGGGTTGTGGCAGTCTATGATTTCCAACCAGTTGTCTAAAGCGTGATTCAGAGAGGCAGGAACCAGTTCTGGTCACCACAAGCTGTTACACTTTCTGCAGGCTGGGTATGCAAAATTTACCTTTCTTTCAGAATATACTGTATAATTTTACTTGGAATTCTTATTCTGTTCTCACAGCATGTTCCAGATGTCACACAGCATGAGGAAGCAAGCACTCTCCAGCCCAGGGTGTGACAGCACCCACATCTTTGAGGACAGGGCACTGGGAAACCCTAACAACTCTGGCACATCTGCCACCAGGTGTGTGGTGAGGTCATGAGGGCAGACACTCAGGCACTACTCCTCCTCTTCTCCTGGTTACTCAAGAAAGCTGCTTAGTACTTCCATACCTGAGTTTCCTCATCTTCGAAAGGGAGGTTACACCCTCTAAGCCATGGCATTCACCAAGAGGCTGGGACATTACCCTTAGAAATACATGCACCCTTTTTACTAGTACGGGCTGTTCTTAAAGGTATGTGTCACACCGAGTCAGCAGGCTTCTGGGTCCACAGGCAGGTCAGTGGTCTCTGACACATTCTCCTTCAGCTCTTCTGACAGGTAGATCTTTCATTTTTACAGCTTTATGGAAGGATATTTCACAGACCATAAAACTCAACATTGAAAGGGCAAAGTTCAATGATTTTCATTATTAACAGGCAGATCTTGACTGTCACAGAGAGAAAGATAAAAAAGAAATTAGCTCCTTTCTCTAGCGGCCTGCATCCTCTGTTCCCTGCCACCTCTTAATCTTTCCCTCCGGTGATTTTTTCCTGGGCATCCCCTCTAACCCGCAGCCCCTTTCAGACCCCTCAGCAGCACCCCCTGGTGGCCAGCAAGCCTTGGAGGGAGGGAGCTGCCAGCGAGTGCAGCAGTTAGCTCACCATGCCAGGACCCACACTCCCCCCAGTGGAATAAGCTCTATGCTCAGACAACAGATTTTATGAAAACCAAAGAAACAAGGATAAAAATGAGGTGAAAGAAATAAAAGCGTTTTTGTGAACTTTTAAAGTACAGTAAATAAGTCCAGAGTTTATAAGCAAGAGATAAATTTTTTTTTTTAAAAAAGAGCTTTACTATATAATCTTTACCCTTATTCCCACAAGCAGTTGAAAATCCCACAACCACATGAACCTATCAAATAGTAAAGAAGCATTTGGGGACAAGAGCTGGGCGTGGTAGCTCACACCTGCAATCTTAGTGCCTTGGGAGACCGAGGCGGGTGGATCACCTGAGGTCAGGAGTTCAAGACCAGTCTGGCCAACATGGTGAAACCCTGCCTCTACAAAAAATGCAAACAATTAACTGGACATAGTGGAGCATGCATGTAATCTCAGCTACTCTGGAGGGTGAGGCAGGAGAATGGCTTGAACCCGGGAGGTGGAGGATGCAGTGAGCTGGGACTGTGCCACTGCATTCCAGCCTGGGTAAAAGAGCAAAACTCCATCTCAAAAAAAAAAAAAAAAAAAAAGTATTTGGAGACAAGAAATGAATTAATATGTGTGACAGACAATGACTTTATAATACCTAATCTGGTTCTACTTTCTTCATCTTGATTTCTACTTTTGATTGCTTCCTATTATAAGGAATATTTTCAAGACATATTTTCTGTTTCTCATTTATTTTTCATTGGTCGTATTTTCTAATCCTGCCTTCACTTTGGTGTCTTCTCTGGATTTTAGTAGTGAAAATGATTGACATGTTTTGAAATAAGTGTTAAAAAGATAAAAAGAAAAACTATTGCCTGAAAAATTACCCTAGTATTCAAGCTACTTGTATAAATTATAGAAATTTTTAAAACTCTAGATCATATAATTATCAGATATAAATTCTACAATGAGTACATTTGAAATGATTAAAGACCCAAAGAAATAAAAATCCCAGGGAACAAAAGGTAAATACAAAGCATAGAAAAACATGATAGTGAGGTGGGTGGATCACCTGAGGTCAAGAGTTCGAGACCAGCCTGGCCAACATGGTGAAACCCCATCTCTACTAAAAATACAAAACTTAGCTGGGCGTGGTGGTGCATGCCTGTAATCCCAGCTACTCAGGAGGCAGAGGCAGGAGAATCGCTTGAACCTGGGAGGCAGAGGTTGCAGTGAGCCAAGATCGCCGCACTGCACTCCAGCCTGGGTGACAAAGCAAGACTCTGTCTCAAAAAAAGAAGAGAAAGAAAAATATGATAGAAATATTTCCAAGTACATCATAAATCACAAGTATAAATAAATAAAACGTGTCCATTTAACCGGATGAAAATTTAGACCATGTAAAAAGAAAAGTAAACCCCACAAAATCCATAGAGACACATGCAGATACAGAGAGGTTAAGAGAAAAAGAGGAAAAAATAAATATACTGGAGGAATTTAGATGCTGAGACTGAAGGATGAGATAATTTAGACTAACTCCCCCTCTGAACACAACTGGAAAAAATATAAAGGATATTTTCTTGAAGGCATTATAGAACCAATAAGATAGTAAAGAACGGCCAAGCCAAGATCCTGGAAGAATGGAGGTCTGAGAAGGTGAGCCATGCACATGAGGCCATCTTCCCCTTGGGGTATCCTCTGATTCTGGAGAGCATCGCTGAGCAATAAGGACTCCATCCAGGGCTGAAGGGACATAAATTGGAATCCAAGGCCCCCCAAAGACAGGGAGCTTGGTTAATTTGGATTGGGATCCTGAAGGGGTACTCTTTATAAGTAAAGACCAACCAGAAGTTGGCAGGCCCTCATAGGCACTGCAGCTTAGTTCTGAATCATCTCAATCCTTGAAATAGGACTGATGTTAACCCAGATTGCTGCTGCTGCCAAGTGCCCATCAGAAACAAACACAAACCCATCCCGGAAGAGAAATATGTATCATCCTAGACCTCAATTTATTTTTATACTTTTTCAATCTTTAGAGAACTCAATCAAAAATAACCAGCCATACAAACAGGCAAGATTATATGAAAACAAAAACAAAAACAAAACAAAACAAAACACTAGTAGACACCACAAGTAACAGAAACATACCCACAATTGCTCTAGATTTAGAGCAAAAGAACAATGTTTCACTATATTCAACAAGATAAAAGACGAGATTGATTGTTTTGGCAGAGAATTGTAAACCAAAAGATGAACCAATAAACATGCAAAGAGGCTCAATCTCATTAGTAGTTAGGGAAATGCATATTAAAACTAAAATAAACTACTAGTACATCCCAACTATGATGGCTAAAAATTGTTTTTAAGTGATGACAACAAGTGTTGCTAAATATATTGAGTAATTCTCATGAGCTGCTGGTACAACTATAAATTGTTTAAGCCATTTTAGAACTGTTTGGCAATATCTAATATAACTGAACATATGTGTAACCTATGATGCAGTGACTTTATGGCTAGGTTACAGATCCAACAGAAATTCGTGCACATCTACACCAAGAGACATAGACAAGATAACCCCTCCTCGCAAAATCAGATCACTAGAAGGAAAAATAGATAATCTTACTCTCACAATAGTAGAGTTAAAATACACACTTGTCTAAGTAAACTAATTGGTCAAGTAGAGAAACGCTGAATAACAATCAGTAAACCCAATCTGAAGGAAATATGCAGATCCAACTAGAGAACCCATTATTTTCAACTCCACAGTCATTAAAGAAAAAGAAAATGCAAATTTCAACAATGATCCAAGAATCTTTATCATACAATTACATTATTGTAACCCAATAAAATCAGAAATCAAGGACAAAAAAAAAAAAATAACTAATTTGTGCCCCTCTTGGAAATTTATGGACATAGTTTTAAAAAAATCATAGGTCAGAGATGAAACCATAAAGGGTATTAGGAAATACTTACAACTTTAATGACAATGAAAGCACTAACTATTGAAATATATGGGACTCAGTTAAACCACTACTTAGAGAGAAATGTGGAGTTCTATGTGCATATTAGAAAAGAAGAAAACCTGAAAACCAGTAATTTAAATGTATGACTCAGGCTAAGTGCTGTGGCTCAGGCCTGTAATCCCAGCATTTTGGAAGGCTGGGGGAGGTAGATGACATGAGGTCGGAAGTTCGATACCAGCCTGGCCAACACGGCAAAACCCCGTCTCTACTAAAAATACAAAAGTTAGCTGGACGTGGGAGTGCACATCTGTAGTCCAGCTACTCGTCGGGAGGCTGAGGCAGAAGAATTGCTTGAACCAGGGAGGTGGCGATTGCAGTGAGCTAAGATGGCGCCACTGCACTCCAGTCTGGGTGACACAGCGAGACTCTGTCTCATAATAAATTTAAAAATAAATAAACAAATGTATGACTCAAGAAGTCAGAAAAAGAACAAGAATATAAGATAATAGGAGCAGAAATTAATGAAACTCGAAACAAAAAAATCCTGATTTTTAAAACAGCAGCAAAATCGAAAGCTGCCTTTTTGAAAAACTATAGAAAAATAGAGAAGGTATAAATGGGAATGAAAAAATGATTACAACTACAGATACACTGACATTTTTGGAAAAGAATACTATGAACACCTTTACGCAATACAACTGAAAATTTAAGGAAAAGTGGACAATTCAGAAAATAAGTAACATTAAAATTCAGTCAAGAAGAAATGTAAAACTTGAATAAATCTACTAAAAAAATTGATTCAGTAGTTAAAAACCTATTCCCTCAAAATAAATTAAAAATAAACAAATAAAACCCTGGACACCTGCCCTAGATGTATTATCAGCAAATCATATCAAACACTCAAAATGCAGATAATCTCTATTTACACAGACTATTACAGATGACAGAAAAAGAAATTATTCCCAACTCATATAATGAAGCTAGGAAAACCCCAAAACCAAGCCAAACAAGTACAGCATGAACATCTCACTTACTAACATAGATTTTATAAACCTGAATAAGATGTTAGAAAATCCAATTTTACAAAATCTTAAGCAACAGCATTGTCAAGTACAAGTTATCCAAGTAACACAAAACAATATCATACTAGAAAATAGTTTAGTATCATAATTTAATTCACCACATTGACAGACTAAAGGAGAAAAACTGCATTATCATCTTAACAGGTACAGGAAAATCACTCTTTAAAATTCAACACTCATTCCTGATACAAACATCCAGCAAACCAAGACCAACAGAGGATTTCTCTAACCTGATAAAGACTATCTACAAAAACATACAGCAAATATCATACTTACTGATGAGACATTAGAAGCAGTCCCTTTAAAATCTGGACTAAGATAAGGGTGCTCACTATCAATCACAGCCTCCATTCAATACTGTGCTGAAGTGCCTGACATGGAAGTAAGACAAAAAGGACTGGCATAAGGATTGGAAAAGAAGATGCAAGTCTGTCAAAATGCGCAGAGAATAGGAAAGTCTACACAGAATAACTAAGAAAATCTGTAAGTTATTAGAATTAAAGTGAAAGGTTCCTGGTTGTAACCCAAAAATACAACAGTCAATTATGTGTACATGAGCATAAAAATAAAAATATACAGTTGACACCTGAACAATGTGAGGGGTAGGAGTGCTGACCCTCATGTAGCCCAAAACCCACCTATAACTTCTGACTCCCCCTAAAACTGCTAACTACTAATAGCTTACCGTTGACCAGAAGCCTTAGCAATAACATAAATAGTCGATTAACACGTTTTGTATGTTATAGGTATATACCGTATTCTTACAATAAACTAGAGGAAAGAAAATGTTGTTAAAAAATCATACAGAAGAGAAAATGTATTTACTTTTCATTAACTGGAAGTGGATCATCATAAAGGTCTTCCTTCTTGTTGACTTCACATTGAGTAGGCTGCAGAGGAGGAGGAAGAGGAAGGGTTGGTCTTGCTGCCTCAGGGGTGGTAGAGGCAGAAGAAAATCTGCATATAAGTGGAGCCTCACTATTCAAACACATATTGTTCAAGGGTCAACTGTAAGTCATGTACAACAGCAAAAAAACTACGTAACAAATTTAACTAGTCACACAACACAAAATTTTATTGAAAGTAATTTTAGAAGAATAGAGAGATGTACTCTATTCACATATAACAAGAGTCCAAATTATAAAGTTATTAATTTTCCCCATTCTAATTCTATACATTCAATGTAATTCCAAACTCCTGCTAGGGTTTTCTGTGTAGAATCTGACAGATTGATAATTATGAAATGTGTAAAGAAGATCAAAGAGCCAAGTACAATCAAGGCAACTTCCAAGAACCAGTGTAAGGTGGGAAAGTACTTGCCCTACTGTTAGAGGAAAGAGGGTTCCGATCCAGACCCCAAGAGAGGGTTCTTGGATCTCACACAAGAAAGAATTCAGGTGAGTGAGTCCATAGAGTAAAGTGAAAACAAGTTTATTAGGAAAGTGAAGGAATAAAAGAATGACTACTCCATAGACAGGGCAGCCCGAAGGGTTGCTGGTTGCCCACTATTATGGTTACTTTTTGAATATATGCTAAACAAGGGGTGGATTATTCATGCCTCCCCTTTTTAGACCATGTAGGGTAACTTCCTGACGTTGCTATGGCATCTGTAAACTGTCATGGTGCTAATGGGAGTGTAGCCAAGGACCACTAGAAGTCACTCTTGTGGCCATCTTGGTTTTCGTGGGATTTAGTGGCTTCTCTACTGCAACCTGTTTTATCAGCAAGGTCTTTATGACCCGTATCTTGTGCTGTCCTCCTGTCTCATCCTGTGACTTAGAATGCCTTAACCATCTGGGAATGCAGCCCACTAAGTCTCAGCCTCATTTTACCCAGCCCCTATTCAACATGGAGTTGCTCTGGTTCACATGTCTCTGACACTACCAGCTTCCAAGATTTGTTATACAATTATAGTAACTAAGACAGTGTGGTTTCTACACAGGGAGAGGTAAACAGACCAAGGGAAAAATAGAGAGAATCAAATCCACACACACATCTATGGAAACCTGGCATTTGACAGACATGGTATTATAGATTAGTATGGAAAGGATGAAACACCCAATATATGGTGCTGAGACAATGGGTAATCCATACTGAAAATAACAAAGCAATCTCTATTTCTTGCCACATCCAAAAACTAAATTTCAGAATGAAAGACTCAAATGTAAAAAGCAAACTTTTAAACTTTAAAAAAATATGGGAGAACATCTTTATGACCTGGGCAAAACAGGTTTTTTGTTTGTTTGTTTTGTTTTTTAAACAAGACATGAAAATAAAAGAAATCATAAAAGACTGATACATGACTACATTAAAATTAAGAGCAAGAAGCAGAAAATGAAAGGTAAAATTACTGACAAGAAGACATTTCCAGTGTATATTACCATCAAAGGACTAATAATAGAATATACAAAGAACTCCTACAAATCCACAATCTTCTCTCCAAATAATTATTTTCAAAAGTGTGAAAAGCCTCCATTTTTGTTTTCATTTTGAAAAATGAATTATTTAGGTTCACTGAGAATATTCTTTTCCTTATTGTCATTTCTAACAGAGAATTCTAACATTGATTTTGAATAGTATTAGAACTACTGAAAACAATTTAATACTTAATACATTTGAACTGTTTTTATGATTATAAAATAATTTATAACTATGAAATTTGTAAAGATATCAAAATATACATTTGAAATATTTAATTAAAATGTTAAAATTAAAAAGAAACAAATGTAAAAAGCATAAAAATCATTAAAAATCCCTCATGCATTGCACACACACATCTTTGTCAACATTTTGGATTTTTTCCTACACTTTGTTTCTATTAATAAATACATATACATATATGCACAACAAGCTGGGTCCGAAGTGAGAGTGGCTTGTTCAAGTGATGATATCCATCAGTCAGTAGATGATGCAAGCTAGTGCTTAGGAAAGAGGTGAGGTCTGGGGATGTTGACTTGGGAGGTCATTCTTACAGCAATAAAAGTTAAGACTCAAGTCTTGGATGAAGAGATTGTAGGAAGAAAATAACAGTGAGGACAGAATATTAGAATAAGAAGCAGAATAATATGTTGGGAAAAATAACTTGAAAAAAGAGAAGGCACAATTAGATAGGTAGGAGGAGAATCAGGATATTGTGGAAGAATGTCAAGGAGAAGATAATAATCAACTGCCAATCCTGCAAAGAAGTTAAGGAGAATGAATCCTAAGAAAAGGCCAACATATTTAGCAGTTGAGAGAGACGGCTGTGGAGTAAATGTCTGATTACAGGAATGCAAAGAAAACAGACTGAAGAGATATGGATATGTACGTATTTATATCATACAGTCAACAAATCTAGCCAGAAAGAAAGGTGGCAAATCAAGTTTTTTCCCGAGATATTAGAGATCTGTTATCTGTCTACCTTCTCTGGGCGAGAAGCCCAGTATACTGAAAGACTAAAGATACTGGGAAGAGAGAAGTAAACAAAAACACAAAGGCCTGAAAGCAGAGGGAGACGATGGACTTTTAAAGAGTTCTGGATCCTGATTTGTCATCTGACATAGGAGAAAAGAACTGGGGTCACAACAGACATAGTTCAAGCTGATGAGGAGAAGAGAAATCTCTGGCTAGGTAAACTTAGTAATTTTAGTACCAAGGTACGTCACAGGACAAAACTCAACTTAAATCAAACAGCATCCACACTAAACTATATCTAAGGGCTTACAGGAGACAGAAAAAAAATCCCTCATTACGTATTTGCTTCAACTCACCCATGACATTAGAACCAAGACTGGCATCTGGGTGAAGCTTCAAAACAACTGAAACTATGGAGAATGTTTCAGACTAGTTAAGCACTGACATAAATGACTGAGAAACTCCGGTTTCCTTAAAATAAGCAGAATATTCATTTATTGTAATTTTTTTTTGATGATACAAGTGTCCATCTTTAGTAGCTAGTCAATAAATATGGGTGCGTACTACATGTACTGAATGTTTCTGTGTCACGTGGTCAATTGCATAATTGCCAGTTTAAGGTACAGTATTAAGAGCAAAACAATTCACAGTGAAATACCCCACCCATGTTTTCCTACACATCTGTGATTCAACAAGGAATATAATGATTCACAGTATTTGCATTAAGTTTATATTGAGGTTGTTCTTTTGTAACCGAGAAGTAGGGCTGGGTTGTCACTGTGATCTTCCCAATCCCTTCCACATCCAAACCCTCACTTCCCTTCTCAGCCCCACTTTGAATGACGCCAAGTTAAAACACTAAGGTAGACATCCTCTGTCATAAAGCCAACAAACCAGAGAAACAAGAATGCTTATTGACCTCCTTCCTTAACTACTTCTTAAAAAGGGATCTAAAATTTATGGGTAATAAAATTCTAAAAAGAACACTTACCTTCTATGTATATGCATAACTAAAGCCTACAACTGAAATATGTGGAACTTCTGAAGTAGTTTTCAACGTCAAATACAAACTTGTGTTAGAGACAAAAGCCAATTAGCTTTGTTATGAGGAGTGTGAAGAGTTGATGTGACTTGAGGAAGCAAAGTTTGCAAAGATTTTCATTTGACTATAGATTTACAAAATGTGTAACAATTTCAGTTCCTGAAATAGTTAATATAGGTTAAAATAAACTAGTAAGTTAAATGTGGAAGTCTTTAAGGTAATAACAAAGTAAGGCCATCAGAGGGAAACTAAGAATTATTTCACTCTGAAGTATCTGGAGAGCGACTGTCAAAAATCAAGTTACAAAGAAATTACTACATTCACATTTCCTCATTCCACACATGTTGCTTCTATTGCTCACATGAACTCTTTTCTCTTTGTTTTCACACTCACCAGCAATACTTGTAGATCTCCTAGGTCATTTGAACATTTAGCATTCAACTCTTTGATCAGTTCGAACTGCCTCCACAGAACATCTTTTTCTTCTTTCAAGCATTCCCTATTCTCAAAATGTTCCTTGAATTTCAACCAAATTTAAATTCCTTATATTTACCTTCTAAACTTTGTATTCATCTTCTCTGATCCGTAACAACTCTCTAAGCCCTTGTTTCTTGTAGTAATCATTGCCAGGCATTTTCTTAAAATTCTTACACCTCCCTAGAGGTGCTGGGAGCTTTAGAAATGTCACCGGAGCAGCGCAAAACTAGCCATGGCTAGGACAGGACAGTCAGGAATTGCTGAAGACTCTCATGCCTGCTTCACCACCTATGGTCATTACAAAGGACTTCAAAATTCCTGGCTTTCCCAGTCCTGGAATGACCCTGATCCCTGCCCCATTCCTACAGCACAATCCCAAAACATACATGGTCTTTCTCACCACAGTTCCCCTGCCAATCTCTTAAATGCTCACATCTAATGCTTAGGCCAAGGCTCTTGTGTTGCACAAGAGGTCCCCTACACCCCAGTCCTGCTGACTTGACCTCCTTGCATCAACAGTCTGGTCCCCTGGGCCATCATTTCAATCACCCTCTCACCTTTAATCACAACTATTTCCTTCCTTTGTCTTTCTCCACATACACACTTCAAAACTAGCAGTGCCAGCTCTCCACTGCCACCCTCAGGCAGATGTGCTTTGCTGGAGAGACTGACACCAGATTGGCCCTGGTACTGTCCTCAACGTCTTCCTAGCCAGGGTTCCTTCTCCTTCTGGTCCTCAGCAGCAATCCTACATCATCACCTCTCTGTAGCATCCCCACCTTCTCCCTCTTCCTCAACTGGCAATCTCAATGCCCACTCAGGGAATGAAACTACCTCCCAACCCCAAACTGATCTCTATATGAGTTCCCTCCTCGCTGGGGTTCCCCCACTCCCATGCGCTAGAGTCCATCCATCTGTCCCATCCCTACAGCACCAGGGCCCTCCATTCTCCCTTTCCCTCTGGTATCTTCAAAGACTCTCCATAGCCATCTAAAGATACTCAACACTCTCCCACTTAAAAAAAATGGCACGTGTTAAAAATTAAAGACTTCTATAGAGAACATTAATATGCCACTAAATACTGAACAGAGTGGTCCACTCAGTCTTCATCATCTATCTCCTCTATGTTGTCAGCACCTGCCAGTGCCTGCCTTCCCCAGTCCAACCTATTGCAGAGATCGTGCTCATTCCTTGTTTCTTCAGCCCCAGAACCTTCCTAAGCCATCCTGACCAAGACTTCGGGCTTCCTATGTCTGGATCTAGAGGGCCACCCGCTAGCTCTCCAAACTGAGGCTCTCTTCGCCACATCTGCAACTCTGATTGCTCAACTCTTGGCTTAGTTTCAGATTAGTACTCCAGGTACTGCAGTCTGACGAAACTCCCACCTATTGCACTCATGTCCAGTCAGTGTCCTGACAAGAGACCAGCTCCTTTTCCCTGGGGGTGCTAACATTATCTCAATCCCGCAAAATATTAGGGGTCCCCGTGCTCCCCAATTCATGTCACTACCACTAACTAGTGGAATGAAAGTACTGTTATTGCTTACAGACCGCTCTACTGAGTTGATAAGATCCACCTTGGGTTTATCAAATTCCCTTAGAAAATATACTCAGAACGCCGGCAGCCCAGTGGAGTCCAGCTACACAGCTCGTCGCTTTAACCCTGGGATCCCTTGTTTCTGGTTTCCTTTCATTTCCTTCTCCAACCAATTTCCCATCATATCTATGGGCAAACACCCATGTTATAACAAGCAATTCATTAACTACTTATCTTAAGTTATGGTAAGTGTTACAACCATAACATTTATAAGTGTTATGAAATTTATAAGTTCTGAAATTTATACAACTCTTTCAGTGGTTAGCAAACCATATTACTATTATAAACACTATTATGTTCCATAACAACATATTATATATAACATGAGTACTATATGATTTATGCTTAGAGAAGATCTCTGTTTAAGAGTCCCACCTATGGTATTTGTAAAACTATTCAATCAGGCAAAGACAAATGTAAAAAGAGTAATATCAGATAGTAATACACTAGAAAACCAAACCTTGAACAAAAATTTGGGGATCCCCAGGCTTACAAGTGTATTGGTTTCTATTGGGTAAAGTCTTGGCTTTCTCATTTTATATCATTCAGACAAAGGAACTGAAAATTATATTTTAAAATAAAAAACCATAATCTAAAACTAATCTGAGAAAACACTGAGAAAAAAATAGCAGTAAATTTATATATTTTCTCTTCTGTAATGAAAACTACAGGGAAAAAGCATGCTAAAAGCAACTAGTTCTAAAGTAACCTCATGAATGTACCACACAGAGTACTTAATAGCTTTAAAAAACCGTATGAAACGCCCATTTGAACATCAGATACCAAGGACAGAACAAGTATCCAACCTAAAGCAGACAACACGGACCCACTCAAAGATATGCAGTGACATGCAGAGTCGTGCTTCACACAATCCTCATTTGGAAAATGAGTCAAGAAGGGCAGCAGCGCAAGCCTCCAGGCTTTTCCTAAATGATACCCCTGATAACTGAGGAGCTCCAGCTGGGCTGTTCTTTTGCCCTGGTTAAAAACATATCTAGATAGGGAAAAGTACAAAGGCGAGCATTTCCCATCCACTAGAAAAGAAGTTCAATTATCAAATGCTAAATCTAGGTTACACTAAAAAAAATTAGATGAATTAAAATGTGGCCTGCCTCAAAGCAGAGCATGTCTTACCAATCTTTTTTTTTTTTTTTGAGATGGAGTCTCGCTCTGCCGCCCAGGCTGGAGTGCAGTGGCCGGATCTCAGCTCACTGCAAGCTCCGCCTCCTGGGTTCACGCCATTCTCCTGCCTCAGCCTCCCGAGTAGCTGGGACTACAGGCGCCGCCACCTCGCCCGGCTATTTTTTTGTATTTTTTAGTAGAGACGGGGTTTCACCGTGTTAGCCAGGATGGTCTCGATCTCCTGACCTCGTGATCCGCCCGTCTCGGCCTCCCAAAGTGCTGGGATTACAGGCTTGAGCCACCGCGCCCGGCCACCAATCTTATTGTATCTCACTTAACACACTCAACAGGAAAAGAAATTGAAACATTTAAAATTAAATAGTCCATCTTCAACATTCTGTTGTGAATACAGGACCTGTAATATGCTTGTTCTACTTGACATATAAAAAGAATCACATTTATGTGGAAGCCTAAGATTAAAACAGGTTTTTAAAATGTAAACAGCAGTAACATGAATATATTGAATTATGGAAGCCCCAAAACACTGAAAAATTTTCATGCCACAATGGTATGGGAAGGTCAGTAACTGAGTCACCTAAATAAAATGCAGTAAGTCAAAGTATATAGTTAGAACAAAAGGAAAAAGATAAAAACATTTAAAAAACTAATTTATGGTTTTAATTCTCTATAATAAATCTTTTAAAATTTAATACACAACAGAAAATGGAGAAACAAAGTTAATAAATGCTTACAAAGATGGCTTATGTTATATTAAACATGAAAATGATATCAAAACATGATTTTGAAATCATCAAAAATCATGTTTGGAGTACAAGTATATAGCTAGTTTTAAATAAAGAATTTTGACCAATTTACTTTCAGAAAGTAAACAAGAAAAAAAGCTTGATTTCTTTCTGACAGCACAGAAGTCCTTAAGAAAGGGCAGAAGCACTTTCACCTTCACTCCAAAGAATAAAACAGAGCACTATGTCACTCAACTACCACCCCCCAGTTATCACAGTTCTTGGTATATAAATCACTTTCAAATAAGCACAAGGTGGCTGAAATTTCCACTCTGCCCTAAGTAGCATCATTCAACTTATCAATTGCTTCCAGCAATTCAAACAATGAAAATAACTTTAAATTGGAAAGATTATTCCACTTTCATTTCCACATTAAAGTCCATCCACCACAAATTTAAGTAGAGTTATGGTGGGCAAGACGTAGCAAGAATGAAGTAAAATATTTTAACGACAAGAGACCCAAACAGGGGGATCTGGCAAGGCTTCCTAACTGCACACCTTAGAAAGCCCTGCCCCCATGTGGCTGAAAGGCTTGTACAGCTGGCCAGCTTGCCCTGGGGCATAAGGGAGAAGGTTCCTCTCTGAAATGGCCATGTTAAATGCCCACTTCTGGCTGTTGGAAGATGTAGGGTGGCGTCTACTAAGCAGAAAGGATACCTTTTTCCCAGGCTCAGTGTCTTGGGCAATGTGAACACACAACTAATAACTGCTGAACTATGGAGACAACAGCTTGTATCTGCATAATGCCTTATGTAAGGTTCCCTCCCACGGATGCAGCAAACACGGAACATTCCAGTTCTGAGATGATGCTGAGGCTCAATTTAAAAACGGCATCTTTCCTGCTCACAACTCTACTTTCCTGGTAATGCTTCATGACATACAATCTTTTAGTTACTATTCCTAAATAATAGTGCCCTGTCAGTACTGGGGGCAAAGGATGCATTTTGGCACTTGGTGCTTTTGCTATTCTCTCTCCACCTGGTACACACTCTGCAGTCTGTGTCCCTCCATTTTCACCTCCAGCTGCCTGGAGTCTCTCTGGGAATGCTTCAATTCCCTCTGGTTCACAGCCCAAAACAGAGCCTACACCTGGTTTACCCACCATTAGCCATTTCCCAAGCCTGTACTCTGCTCCCCAACCCCTACTGCAGGCTCTCAGTGCCTCTGAAGGTGAAAGCTGGCAGCAATGCTGGTGAGTCATAAGAGAAGGGAAGGAAAAATACCACCCAGCTACACACCATGTGCTATGGTCAGAATGTCTGCATCCTCCAAAATGCATTTGTTGAAATCCTAACCCTAAAAGTGATGGTATTAGGAGGTGGGCCCTTTGGGAGGTGATTAGGTGCTGAGGCTGGAGCCCTCATGAATGGGATTAGTGCCCTTACAAAAAAGGCCCAAGGGAGCTCGTTTGCCCCTTCACCATGTGAGCATACAACGAGATGATGTCTGTCTACCAGGAAGCGGGCCTCACCAGGCGCCCAATCTGCGATGGCCTGATCTTGGTCATCCCAGACTCCAGAACCTTGAGAAATAAACTTCTGTTGTTCATAATCCCCCGATCCCCCAGTTTATGATATTACGTTATAGCAGCCAAAAAGGATCAAGACACCACGCATGTGAATAACAAACTCTGGAAACAGAGCCACTGTCAAGCCCAGCAGTGACTCTCACTGTGAGAATTCCACAATAAGCAGGCCACAGGATACTCTGGGGAAGACCGGGTGGGGCTTATGACAGCGTCCAAGTCAGGTCCGGAGGAATGCATCTTCCTATAACCTACAAAGTCATAACTAAAGAGAACTGTAACATTCATTTGTCCATTTGCCATAGGAGAGAAAAGAGTCAATCATGGGAGAGACAAAGTGATTCCTTTCCTCTCGGTTTATAAAGCCTGCCCAGAGCCAGCATACAGAGTGTGTGCCCATGTCACAGGTGGCCCTCCCCTTCTGCACCAGGTACCCAGTCAGGCCTCACAAAACATTAGCTGCTACAAAATGTACAACTTACCCAAAAAGGAACATGTGTAGAGATAGAAAACAACATATTCTGAAACATCCATTTTTCATTCTAATTCTCAGCAGTCATATAATAACCAGATGACCTAAGCTGCTTTCATTTAGATTGATGGGAACAGAATGGTATCTGTCTCAAGACAAATAAAACCAATTTTCTACCTATGCTTGAAATTACATGTGTGTGCACACAGAGAGATACGCTATGTCACTTACTATGTTCCTCAGGGATGATTTACTGTTCCATAGCAAACGTGGTGATCAAATGAGTCTATTCACTGACTGAAAAGTAATGAAATCATCTAAGATCATCTCTGAAAAGTTGAAGCAGATCCACATTAGATAAAAAAGAAAGACTTCCATAAACTGACTCATTCAACACACATGAAAACATTCTATCTTTATACTTCTGTATTTTTCAACCTTCTCTGGCCTGCTTGCCATCCCACTGCCCTTGGCCTATGTCACCAATCACCTCCAAGTGACCCCTACCCTTGCCCTACCCCGATGACCACCATAACCACAGCACGCAGAGATGAGTCCACTGCACTGTGCCAGTTTCACAGATGGGGGATGAAGGGAGCTGTAACTGTCAGAAATACATGAAAACTGTCAAAAATGCATGCCATCAGCTCTGGAGATTTTGGAGCACTGATGGCTTTCTGTTCTGTGAATGTATTAAAAAAATTATATTATCCTTCCTTTCAAGGTTAGCAAACAGATGAACTCACTTCTGCCTCCTCAAATGACCTCCTATGACTGCTGACAGGCCCACACTGCCTTTGCCTTCCCTACCTGCTTGAGGCCACACACGTCTCTGTGGATCACTCCTCCCTTCCAGAAACTCCCCTGTTCTGCTTCTTCAGCCTCTACCCAGGAGTTTCCTTTGCTAGCCCCCCACTTTCCAACTGCCTATGCACTGGTGAGGTTCCCTGGCCCTGCCTTAGCCCTTGCTGTTCACAAGACCATCCTAGCAATAAAATCTTTTTTCCCAAATAAAATGGTCTGTGCTTCTCACCTTCCAGTAGAACAGATAAAAGCAGAGCTACTCTGGCTGGAAGGGGGCATGCGGGCTTGAGGCCACCCTCATGGGGAATCTCTACAGTGCTCTAGGGTTAGGAATCACCAGCAGTTTCCTTCAACCAGCTGGTGTGAGCTCCATCTCCGGTCCCCGCTCTGCTCCCTCAACACCTCCCCACCTTTTGCCCAACAAAGTCATTGGTGTCCTTCCAGATCCAGTTTCTCAGCCACCTTCTTGGTGACTCTTTATGTACAAAGTAGCTTTGAGCACTTCATTATCCCCCAAGGCACTCTGCACTGCCTCCACCATTGTACACATATCAAATGTTTGCTCACATTTTTGCCGGCTCCACTAGATCATGACCATTTTAAAGGCAGACAAGATGATGACAACGGTGTTAGTGTGTGCGTGCATGTGTGTATGTATTTGCATGTGATGGGACAGGGGAGTCCCCAGCTGAACCTAAATTTAGGCTTAAACTGTTCTGGCTGTGAGGCTGGTGCATTGATCTGCATGAAGAGGCTGTGAGGAGGGAAGCAACTGGAGAAATGGGGAGGAGTGGTGGCTGAGGTCTCCATGCCAGCCAACCAGAGCTGCGTCTAAGCCCTAGAGAGAGAGGGTCAAGCAAAATTCAGGAACTGCTTTCATGAGAGACTTCATGAAATACTGGTTAAAGCAGAATACCAAATGCATCATATTCTCTTCTTTGAAATAACATTTTCTCTATTCTTTTCATTAAGATCCAAATTTCTAAAAGGCCTATATTTTCTTCTCAGTTCTGATGAATAAAATTCTGCCTAAAGTCAGAGTCAATAAGCTCCCGAACTAGCAGTTGCTAATGAAAAGAAACTCTGAAGAGATGAGAGATGATGGCACAGGTCCACTGGAATGGAGACAAAATACCGAGCTGCAAAACCAATCCAGAAAGCCTATTAGGTGGAGATGAAGGCCAGTACCACTTACAAGAATGGAGTGTTTGCAGCTTCTGTACTTGCAACCATTTTTTAAAACAAGAGTTCTTGCAAGGCTGTCTGGAAGAGTCCTTTAGAAATATGTGAACACTCCCAGTTTAATGAAGAAAGTATCCATTAAGGGTAAAAACCTCCTACCAATTAGTTGTCAGTTGGCAAACCGCATTCAGACTGGCCTCTGGAACTCCCAAAGTTATAAAAATAGCTGGATTCCTTTTTCTGCAAAAGAGCCTCAAGTCTCTCTGACTCCTCTCCATTTGGAAGATTAATAATGGTGATAATTCTGGAAGACTCTTTTACCATACAATGGTGCGCACCTCCACAGAGGGCTGGGAGCGGGCTCTGATGTCCTGTGCAGTTCGCTGACACGCAGGTTAGCAACACAGGCAGGATGCTCGGTAAACTGGGACTGGCAAGGGTAGGCCTGGGAGTCCTGCCAGGGAGGGGACTTGTTCATGAGCACCTGTAAGAACCAACTCCCAAGTCATTTTTCTTTTCTTCCTTTTTTTTTCCTTCTTCAAGTGAATACTCTCTGTATTTTGGTTAATCAACAATCTTTAGCACCCATTATGGACAAAACAATATGCTGTATACATACCAAGGATACAAGGAGGAACGAAACTACCCTGGCCTGTGCTCTGATGGAGCGCACTTTCTCCTGGAGACAGACGGAAGAATAAGTAAAACAACTGCAAGCTGTGATAAGACACTGGGGACACCAAGACCACCAGCCCACCAAGTAACGCTAGAAGATCGCCACAAGGGATTCTATATGTGTAAGAGAGACAGCGGGTGGGCATCCTCTTTTGACATAAAGATGATGGAGAAGGTCTTTTTTAAAACATGAATTTACAGTCAAATCCATGAATTTAGCTAATCCTTCTTTCCCTAAGTGTACAATCAGGGAACACCTAATGACTACTTTACAAGTTAGAGTTTTGGTTTCTTTTACCATTTATTAAAAACATAGCCAGGCGCAGTGGCTCATGCTTGTAATCCCAGCACTTTGGGAGGCCAAGGCGGGCAGATCATGAGGTCAGGAGTCTGAGACCAGCCTGGCCAACATAGTGAAACCCCGTCTCTACTAAAAATACAAAAATTAGCTGGGCATGGTGGCGGGCACCTGTAGTCCTAGCTACTCAGGAGGCTGAGGTAGGAGAATTGCTTGAACCCAGCAGGTAAAGGTTGCAGTGAGCCAAAATTGTGCCACTTCACTCCAGCCTAGGTGACAGAGCAAGACTCTGTCTTAAAAACACACACACACACACACACAACTAAATAACACTAAACAAAAATTTTCTACCTGGTAAGGTACTTAAAGGAAATATTTTATATGTAAAAATTAAAAATCATTTGAAAACAGGTACTTGACCTTTTAATATCACAATTTTGACCTAGTGAATACTGTGACCAGCTTTTGTTGCGGTGTGGGGGGGGGGGCACCAAGGAATTTTAGACCCTATGTTTATAAATACAAAAATGTGAATTGGAATTATACCAACACTGGCAACATATTATTGACAAAATATTTTAATTTCATAAAGCCAATATAATCCCTTGTTCAATTTTCTCTAAAGTACATGAAACGGCTAATTTTTTCTTTCTTCAACTGATCTTTTCCTGCAATTATTTTCACTGAGATAAGGCTTTTCTAGGTAAATTTTAAATCAATCAGATCAGAAATACTTCAAATGTGTACCAATTATAGCTTCATTCATTATGAATTCTCTCTACTGGTTACTGCTTTTTGTTTATTTCATAAAGTCCAATATCCTGGATCAAAGTCTGAAGATTTTAAATCTGTCATGAATATTTTATTCTTTTGTTGATCTGAATTCAAAAATAAATTTTACTGTATTAAGTATCAGCAAATGTCCATTTTAATTTTATTTCTTCTGTCAGCTTTTCAACTGTATCAAGTTCCGCCATGCCACTTAACCCAGTGTCCGTCTTGTTTTATGTTGACTGTTTCTACCAAGAATTGTCATTATGAAACATTCTACAGGACTGGTCTACTTTAATAAAAATCCAACCCTCCCACATACTTATACACGTGTGATCACTTGGGATCTCATACTAACCTTCCTCACTGGTGAGCAATTCCCCTCTGGTGTCTCATATATATGGTCACGGAGACAAGGGCCAGGTCAAAATGTCCCTAAGACCAAAAGGTCTAGGCCCTAACACTGGAGCCAAATGTTCAGTGCGCGTGTATTTCTTCCAAGGACGCATGACTTGAATCCGCTCATGAAGAAACACTCGATGGACCCAGGCTGAAGATTCTTTAAATTTGCCAAGGCCATGAAGGACAGGGAAAGGCTGATTCCTGTGTCCATTTTCAGTGCCCCTCTCATGGCGTAGCTGCTAGCAAGGCTACTGATTCACTTAATCATATCTATTCATTCATTTGACAAATATTTATACTGAGCTGCACTAAATCCTTAACATTATGCCAGCTATTATGAAGCAATCTAGTTTTATCGCATATAAGCTGTCAGAAATTGGGGAAGCAATATGAACACACAAATTCTAACGTACGGGATCCCGTAAGGTTGCACAGTCAAATAAAGACTTCCTGAATGGGGGATAATTCGGGGAACAATTTGTCCTAGATAGACAAGTCTTCATAAGTCTAACTAAAAATGCTACTGCAGGCACTAAATCGTTTTGTATTTTAACCATTTGGCTGCGTTTTTTTCTTGTTGTAAAATATATTACTCACTTTCCTGCCTTCCTAAACTGAACACAATTTGGTCATTATTTTATGCAAATTTTAGTTGTATCAATCTAAATCATGCAACATAAAACATTAATAAAGTCTCACTTCATGAACACATTTGAAATTATGCAAATGTCCCAAATTAAAACTAAGCACCTGGAATTCATAATTTTAAACTGGCAGGCTGAGTGAATTAACCTGTGTGTCTACTACCGGTCCATGGTAAACCAATTTATCTGAAAACAGAAATAAGCCACCATTCTTGTAGCTTATTGAGAGTCCTATGGGAAAAATAAAAGTCTCAGAATCATAGGAATTTTGAATTATGTAGACACCTCAGATACATCTCTCTCATAATGCCATGAGAGCAATTATAATTTAACCTATTTATGAGTTGGCTTTTACTGTGGCATTAATTATCTGGTCTGTACTGTGAATTGAAGACTTGCTGGGAGGTGCTGGCGGAGCAGACCCTGCTAGTTACCTACAAAGTACCCATTTCCTCCTTCTTCCTTACCAGCAGAACCCCATTTTCATCCCTAGGGAGCCTGTGCCACCAAAACTCCCCGTTTTTCACCCTCCCTTAGAACAGGAAATGGCAATGTGATGCAATTCTTGACAAAGAGATGGAGAGGGATGTTCCTGGGGAGGGCATCTCCGAAACAAAAGGGCAAAGCTTCACCAGGAGAAAGTTTTCTGACCCTTTACTCTGCCCCGTTATTTTTGTTGGAAATACAAGATGTGAGAGCAGAGTCACAGCAGCCGCCTAGAGACTAACGAATGAGGGCTGAGGCCCTATAAACCGAGAGCAGCCTGGAACAGTGGGGAAGGCTGGTCTCTGGGAACTTCACAGCACAGCTGTGCCAACCCTGGGCTGCCTGCCCCACACTCCTTGCTACAAGAGAAAAATGCTCCTGTTACTTTACTTTAAATGACAATCATTTGGGCAGGGACAGTGGCTCACGCCTGTAATCCCAGCACTTTGGGAGGCTGAGGTGGGCGGATCACGAAGTCAGGAGACCGAGACCATCCTGCCTAACACGGTGAAACCCTGTCTCTACTAAAAATACAAAAATTAGCTGGGCATGGTGACACCTGCCTGTAGTCTTAGTTACTTGGGAGGCTGAGGCAGGAGAATCGCTTGAACCCAGGAAGCAGAGGCTGCAGTAAGCCAAGATCGTGCCATTGCACTCCAGCCTGGAAACAGAGCAAGACTCCATCTCAAAAAAAAAAAAAAAAAAAAAAAGACAATCATTCAGTCAGCCAAAGGCACTGAATGATATTTGAGGACTATTTATTTGCTCCTGTCCTAAACAGTCTTACTTTATTAATACCATGTCTTTTATCTTTTATATTCTTATGGTCATTATTTATGGATTCTCAGACTTTTCCTTTGGTCAAAGAACCCAGCTAAGAAAATCAATACATGACATTCACCAAGCCAGAGCCTGGTCCAGCATAAGGTCCAGTGAGACAGAAAGGAGAAGTAGGAAAGAGAACTTTAGGGTAAGTTTTCTATGCTTGATAGAGAGCCATAGAAAGAGACACTGCCCTTCCTGCCTTTATCCCTGTGGACATGAGGCCTGAACTGCTGCCCATGGCATGGCACAAGCCTACTGAGGAAGTCTACGCAGAGGAGGGGAGATGCAAGTATCCCAGGAAAATGGAACTAGACCCACAGGATTCAATTAGCCCTAAAGAACATCCTACTGCAGAACTTCTAGTATACAACTTAATATCTTTATTATTTAGACCAGTTTGAGTCAGTGTTGTTATTTGCAAAAAGGAACATTTCAGCGACCTCAAAACAGGAAAGACCCGGCCTACTGTAAGAAAAGAAGGCTCAATCACCTCCGCCTCCACATCTACTACTACTAACACCTCCACCACCACCTCCTCCTCTTCCACCTCCACCACCACCACCCCCTCCACCACCTATATCATCACAACCTATTCCTTCACCACCACCTCCACCACTTCCACCTCTATAACCACCACCTCCACCACTACCACCACCTCTACCACCACAACCTACTCCTTCACCACCACCTCCACCACTTCCACCTCTATAACCACCACCTCCACCTCCACCTTCACCACTACCTCCACTTCCACCACCTCCATCACCTCCACCACCTCTACCTCCACCACCACCACCACCTCCACCACCACCTCCACCACCACCACCACTACCTCCACCACCACCCACCACTACCTCCACCACCTCCACCTCCACCACCACCACCACCTCCACCTCCACCACCACCACCACCACCACCTCCACCACCACCACCTCCACCACTACCTCTACCACCACCACCTCCACCACTACCTCCACCACCTCCACCTCCACCACTACCACCTCCACCACCTCCACCTCCACCACTACCACCTCCACCACCTCCACCTCCACCACTACCTCCATCTCCACCATCGCTACCTCTACCATCACCACCTCTACAACCACCACCTCCACCTCCACCTTCACCACTACCTCCACCACCACCACCTCCACCACCACCACCACCACCCCCACCTCCACCACTCCCACCTCCACCACCTCCACCATCTCTACCACCACCTCCACCACCTCCACCTCCACCACCACCACCTCTACCACTTCCACCTTCACCTTTACCACCACTACCTCCACCACCACCACATCCTTCGCCACTACCTCTACAACCACCATCTCCACCTCCACCTTCACCACCACTACCTCCACCACCACCACCTCCTATACCAATGCTTCCTGTACCACCACCTCCACCTCCATTACCACTACCACCACCAACTCTACCTCCACCACTATTACCTCTACCACTTCCACCTTCACCTTCACCACCACTACCTCCACCACCACCACATCCTTCGCCACTACCTCTACAACCACCATCTCCACCTCCACCTTCATCACCACTACCTCCACCACCACCACCTCCTGTACCAACGCTTCCTGTACCACCACCTCCACCTCCATTACCACTACCACCACCACCTCTACCTCCACCACCATAACCACCACCACTTCTACCACCATAAGCACTCCATCTTCACCACTACCTCCTCTTCCATCACCAACTCCACTTCCACCATGACCTCCACCACCACTACCACTACTTCTACCACCATAACTACTCAATCATCACCATGTGCCCAGAGCAGAGGAGCCCATGATGCTCCCTGCAGTTTCTTCCAGGCTCTCGTACTGGTGAGGGGAGAACTGGTGATAAGAGTGGGAGTGAGAACGGGGGAAGGGGCCAGTTCCTCCCACAGAACTGGGAAGCCCAGAAGTGGTGTCCATGTTCCTCCATGGGCTCTCCTTCCACCATGTTTTCACCATTTCATGCCTAGCTCCTCTCTCACCAGCCAGGCGCCCAAGGTGGAAAAACAACTTAGGATGTGTTCAAAGTCAAAAGGTAGTTTTGTGTCAAAACAGGTCCCTGAGGCCTCTCAGGGTCCCACCGGTCTCATAGTAGAACGTCTTGAGGGGTAGAGGGAGGTGGATAAATTTTTCATCATGGATATCTTCACAGGGTTACAGACATTTCCTGTCAGTCTGCATGGATTCTCTTTTTTTCTTTTCCTTTTTTTTTTTTTTTTGAGATAGAGTTTGCTCTGTCACCCAGGCTGGAGCGCAATGGCATGATCTCGGCTTACTGCAACCTCCGCCTCCTGGGTTCAAGTGATTCTCCTGCCTCAGCCTCCCGAGTAGCTGGGATCACAGGCACCCACCACCATGCCCAGCTAATTTTTGTATTTTTAGTAGAGATGGGGTTTCACCAGGTTGACCAGGCTGGTCTCAAACTCCTGACCTCAGGTGATCCACCTGCCTCGGCCTCCCAAAGTGCTGGGATTACAGACATGAGCCACTGAGCCTGGCCAGATACTTTTTTATATCAGGAGAAAGAAGTGTCTCTTCAAATGTTAAAAAAAAAAAAAAAAAAAAAAATCACTGATGTTAAAAAAAACAAAAAAACAATTATTCAGGGAGCAGTGACATGTGATTTATTAACCCAAAAACGCACTAAAATATAACACTCCAAATAATATCTTCTCACATCTTTCCCCCCAATGACAAAAACTCCTCTAAAGCTTTTGAAACACGTATCCCTTTTGCCTAATGATTATCAGTGATGACTGAATCCTCTGTCACTCAAGGTTAAGGGAACATCACCATAAATTGTTAATTGGATCATTGTTTCTATTTACTGTGCACAAAACTTTTTGTTTTTCTGCTGGCAGAGAGATAAGCCACAATCTAGATTTATATCCACAAAACAGGAAATAAACTGCCTAAGTTTATGTTCTAGAATACCTTCCTCCCAAACAGAATGAACTTCACCCAACTGGCTCCATTCCCCTATTTTAGGAAGGAGGTTTGATAAGAGAAGCTGCAAAATTTCAAGCAATTTGTTAAATTTTTAAATTATCACTTAAATTTTTAAATTATCACTTCTTTGACTATACACTTAGAATCCAAGAGAAAAGAAGGGGCAGAATTAAAAAATGCAACCTGATTTGCAACCTAAACAGGTAATAACACCAGAGTGAAATGGAACAGCTAAGAATGTAAATATCATTCACTAAATCTAAAGACAAAAGGTCACTTTTTTTTTTCATATTGATTGTTATATGTCTATCACCCCAAGGGGGAAAAAAAAAAGAACCTGCCATCTGGTTTATACACCATTTTACTCATTAAAACATTGAAGAAGGGCTCAGGTTTTCCAGGCAAAACACACACACAGAACAGAACTGTCGAGTCCAGGCTATGCCTGAGGGAATTTTACCAAGCATCTCTGGGACACTGCCTCAAGGAACCAGGGAGACTGGATGGATTCCAGTCCCCGTCAGTAAACTAGGATGCCAATCAATTCTCCTGTAGGGTTACAAAATGAACTAGAATGCCCATCCCATTTCATCCCCGCAGAGAAAGCTGAAACAATCACTTCGGCCCAGGAGTGAAATGGCATCAGTCTGATGGTGCCCGGGACCAAAGACAACAGGCTCAGCTGGAACCTGAGGCCTCTCAGCCAGAAACTCGGACCAGGAAACTACAGCAAGTGGATCTCTTGCTCCACTTGCTATGTTTTTCTAAAAGCAATAAAAGTTGTATATTTTTCTTAGACAAATTTGGAAAAAATTAAAAGTAAAACATAAAAATAAAAATAGAAATATTATTCTGTTGGTTATACAAATTTGATATGTATATATGTCAGGAGATTATTAGCTAAGTCCCAGTTTCCCTATTTCAAGGTTCTCTATTTACTTTGGCAGTCATAGGGAGTCATACATTTAATCAGAATTTTTAAATAAATTTTTTAAATAGTGTGTAGTTTTCATAGTTGTTTGAACTGTAAGAACGTTTACACAGAGGTAACTATGGTGGCTAAGGTACTTCCTAAAGGAAATAAAGATTTCTATTCCTACGTAATTAGAAGTCATTACAGATCCTTTACCAAATACCTTCCCTTCAGACTTCCATGGCTAAGGTTTTAAATTGGTTCTACATGATTATATTACAAAGTCAACTTCCTTAGAAAAACAATTCTGAACACCTTTCATCTTTGATGAAACCCTTTTCGAACCCATGTTTTTTTTTCAAAAGTGTAGCCTCCCTTCTTTCTTTCAAAAAAGAAGAAAGAATTTTTTTTTTTTTTTTTTTTTTTTTTTTTTTTTTTTGCAACCAAGTCTCTCTCTGTCATCCAGACTGGAGTGCAGTGGCACAATCTTGGCTCACTGCAACCTCCATCTCCTGAGTTCGAGCGATTCTCCTGCCTCAGCCTCCCGAGTAGCTGTGATTACAGATGCCTGCCACCACACCCAGATAATTTTTGTCTTTTTAATTGAGATGGGGTTTCGCCATGTTGGCCAGGCTGGTCTCGAGCTCCTGACCTCAGGTGATCCACCCACCTTGGCCTCCCAAAGTGCTAGGATTACAGACGTGAGACACCATGCCCGGCCAAAAAGACAGAATTTTTAAAGTGTAGAGAAAAAATGTTTTTTGCCCCATGCCAGAGATGCTATATGCCCCTACATATTTTGGATATTACAGTATTAATTGCCATATCTTATGGTAGAAAGTAGGAGGAGCCGAGCTGTTAAGCTCTTCTTTTTATTTATTTTTTTATTGCTTGGAAAATCAGTTATTGCTTTTCTAAAAATGAAATATGCTCATTGTAAAAACTTCTAACAATCTAAAAACACGCAGAGTAAGATACAATAAATATAAATTGTTGCTCCACTACCCATGACCACAAAAACCTGAGACAGAAAATGAACACAAGTTGCAAAAAACTCAAATGAATTGCAGAAATTAGACTTCACTAACATGTTCCCATTGCTGAGGGATGGAATGTCAGCATACCAAGTCCATGGCTTTTCAACGCACTCCTCAGAAGTAGAAAACCGAAATTTAAAACAACATCGTCCATGAAACCAAGTGAACCATTACACCAGAACATACAGCTCCTCCCCGGAATAAGCCTTCTATGAACCTCAACGTTTCCTCTCTTTCAATATCAACGTCAAAATGCCTTCCCTTCAGGGATACTAAGACACTTCACCTTTGAGATAGAGTCAAATAGAAAACCATCAAAAAGAAAGAAAGTAATTCTGCACCTGGGTAGCAGTATTTTTTCCTTGCTTGGAGGGTGTACTAACTTCAACCAGCTCAATTCTTTCATGAAACAAAGCAGAAAATAAACTCTCAATAATTTAAAAACATATTTATTATGATAAAAAGGTAACTCTATTTGTCATTTCTATTTGTGGAAAACTGAAGGCAATCTTTTTCTCTGGAAAGCTTTTTGTCTGTTACATTCCAGAAACATTATAATCTCTCCCCCAACCAGAATGATTCTGTTTATGCAAAGAAACATATTTTATGACATGCAAAATTAATTATATGATTACGCTTCAGTAATGACAATGTTTTACACAATAGCTGATAAAATTTACACAAAAAGCTGATAAAATTTAAATTTCCATTTTTATACTCCAACAAATAATTTAAATTTGTTTCTTGATGAATTCAATGTTTCACTTCTGAAAAGCAATTCACTTCGTTTTGAAGTACATTTACATTTTCTTTAGTTACTTTAACTGTTAGGTCTACTCAGCAAGAATTTACTGTCTTTTTATTCTTTTTCTGTTCTTGGTTAAATGTCTTCTGATAGGTCACATTTTACCTATTTATGTCTTATGTCATAAAGTATTCAAGAACATTTTAAAGTAAAATGTTTGAATAAAATTATTTTAGTAAAAATGAAAAAATAAATGTAAAAATACATGTAAAATAAATGTAAACAAATAAAAATAAATGTAAAAATACACGTAAAAAAAAAATAGAGTACTGGCCGGACACGGTGGCTCGTGCCTATAATCCCGGCACTTTAGGAGGCCGAGGCGGGCGGATCACAAGGTCAGGAGTTTGAGACCAGCCTGGCCAAGATGGTGAAACCCTGTCTCTACTAAAAATATAAAAAATTAGCCAGGCGTTGTGGCCGGCACCTGTAATCCCGGCTACTCAGGAGGCTGAAGCAGGAGAATCGCTTGAACCCGGGAAGCGGAGGTTGCAGTGAGCTGAGATTGTGGCTCTGCACTCCAGCCTGGGCAACAGAGCAAGACTCCATCTCAAAAAAAAAAAAAAGAATAAATAATAGAGTATTCACATTTACTGAGCTTTTTTTTTCAGTAGTTACAGGTAAGAGATGAAAGAGACAGAATTTAGTTTCATACTTTGATACCATTTTTTGAAACAATGGCCAATGGTACCTTTATCATTCAAAATTTTTCAAAACTCAAAAAGGACAGAAATGAACATATCAGGTCTACCAAATAACCTAAACATTCATTAATTTACCATTGAATCTTATGATACATTAATTGAAATAAAACCATTTTACATCAAAGAAAATTCTAGTGTTTGCTTTACAAATTGGCATTACAGTATCTTTTTTATTCAAGTAGGGCCTGAAAGTGCCAGTGTTCCTCCAAAAACATGCATGAATTTACCACATTCCCATATGAGAAATAATAATGTGTCACTTGGCCTTGAAAAAAATATGACTATTAATGTAACCACTTAGAATAAAAAGAAAGTGCCAGGAGTTCAAGACCAGCCAGGGCAACATAGTGAGACCCCATCTCTACAAAATATTAAAAAATTAGCCAGGCATAGTGGCACACGCCTATAGTCCCAACTACTTGGGAGGCTGATGTGGGAGGATCACTTGAGCCCAGGTGTTCAATACTGCAGTGAGCCATGATTGCACCACTGCCCTCCATTCGGGGCAAGAGAAGGAGACCCTGGCTCTTAAAAAAAAAAAAAAAAGAATAGAAAGAAAGCACCATTATTAACTGAATTGGGATCTGTCCTAATAATATCAGAGTAGTTATTGTCTGGCACTTGGGGTTAATCAAGACACTTAAGTCTCTACTTATATTAACATGTGGATTTGTGATTTTATAAGATATTCCCATTAATACTCTATTGAACTTAAATCAATTTTTCTTGTAGAGTTCACGAAGCATTTCTCTACCTTCATCTTTGTATCAGAATCATCATTATGAACCATTTTATAAACGTTATCATATCTATGCTAGTTAAGAAAACATTCTGGTTGGCAACCTGTTGGGTAAACCATTTCCAAAATTAAAAAATGCCTGCCACAAAATAAGTCTGTTGCACTTTCATGACAATAATAAAATAAAAACTTTCATACTCTTTGAAAAAATAAGAAAAGCATTGCTCAGTCCACTTACAGTGAGCTCACAGAAATCGATGCTATCAAGGCTTTTGCTTCTGTGTAATCTCCCTTTAATTCGTCTTAAAGAGGGTTTTCCTTGGCTGACACTAGAAGTAGCACCATTAGGATTTTCAGAGGATGGGGTTACCCTGCAAGAAAGAAAAAAATTATTAAAAAGACAGGTTTACAGGTGAACACATTTCTCAAGTTTCAGGTAAGCATTTACTCAAGGGTAGCTTTGGAAATGTCACACTCCTTTTTCCAGTCAAAAAGTTAAGAACCACAGCGGAGCTACATTCTATCAGATACCCTTTCTAAGTATTTCTTAGCTAGTTTAGACATCCTGACAGGGTTCAAAAGTACAATATTAAGATTCATTAGGCTGTGGGTGGTGGCTCACACCTTGTAATCTCAGCACTTTGAGGGGCCAAGGCAGGAGGATCACTTGAGCCCAGGGGTTTGAGATCAGCCTGGGCGATACAGGGAGACCCTGTCTCTACATATATACACACAAATAAAAAAATTAGCCTGGCCTGGTGGCGCATGTCCGTGGTTCTGGCTGCTTGGAAGGCTGAGGTGGGAGGATTGCTTGGGCCTGGGAGGTCAAGGCTACAGTGAGCCACCACTGCACTCCAGCCTGAGAGACAACAGTAAGACCCTGTCTCATTAATAAGGTTTTTTAAAAAAAGATTCATTAAATATCAATCCTACAACCATTGAAGAAGCCATTAATATACACTGAAGTTTCCTAGGTAAATTGGAGGTATCTGCTTCCTTCTGGGCAGGTATTTATTCAGCACTCAGTCCAGTGCCTGGCACACCCAGTACAAGTGAGCTATCATTGTGTCCGTCACAGATACTGTTCAGAATGGTTTTGTTAAGCATGAAAATAACATAAATCTAAACATGATAGCCAACACTTAATTCAGCATAATTATGGAATCACGAAAACACAGACAACAAGAAGCAGTAAACAGGCCGGGTGCGGTGGCTCACGTCTGTAATCCCAGCACTTCGGGAGGCCGAGGCGGGCAGATCATGAGGTCAGGAGTTCAAGACCATCCTGGCTAACACAGTGAAACTCCATCTCTACTAAAAATACAAAAAAAATTAGCTGGGCGTGGTGGCGGGTGCCTGTAGTTCCAGCTACTCGGGAGGCTGAGGCAGGAGAATGGCGTGAACCTGGGAGATGGAGCTTGCAGTAAGCTGAGATCCAGCCACTACACTCCATCCTGGGCGACAGAGTGAGACTCCATCTCAAAATAAATAAATAAATAAATAAATAAAATAAAATAATAAAAAAGAAGTAGTAAACAATCTAAGCCATCTATAAAGTGTACACTGGAATACATGTTCATACATATACATATAGACACAGTAAATATCATAAAACAGACTAGATATGGCTACAGTTTAGAATAAAAGTAATACATCCATATAGTTAAAACATTTGAAGAGCATAAAAAGATATAAAAATGGAAAGTAAAAGCTGCCCTTTCCCCTCTCATCCCAAACCTCTGTATCTTTTCCAAAACCAACCACTATTAACAGTTCTTTGTATTGTATAATCTCCCACACAAATGCTCATGCTTATATAAAGGTGTGTTTACTTCCCTTTGAAATTTTTTTAGTGAGGTGGCCAAATTGCGTGTATTGTCCTGTACCTTGTATTTTTCACTTAATACATCTTAACGTTCTTCCCATAATAATCCATACAGAACCATTTCACTCTTTTCAGTGGCTAAACGGTATCCCATAATATAGATGTAATATAATTTGTTCAACTACTCCCCTACTAATGGGCATTTAGTTTGTTTTTATATGTTTGTTATCAAACCATACAGTGATGAACATCCTTGGCAACATCTCTGGGTACAAATGCATTATTTAGTTAGGAAAGATTCCTCAAAGTAGAAATGCAGAGTCAGAGATGGGAGTTTTCTAAATGCTGATAGATAATACCGTTCCAAAAAGCTTTACAAATGTACATTTCCATCAACAGTAGATGAGAATATCCATTTGGGGGAGTCCTTAAATACAAGGGCAACTTTATCACTTTATTATTTTATCACTCAACTTCTCCATGTCCTTCATGATATTTTTGTCTGTTGAACTGCTGATTCTGTAGAAAGGACTATTATAGAATTTCCCACCATGAACATGGATTTGTCAATTAATCCATGTCTTTTAGTTTTTGCTTTTTATATTTCAATTATTTTTTATTAGATGCCTTGATGTTTATGACACATGTCTTCTTAGGGATTTAATCTTTTATCACATAAAAAGACTATGCCAATTAAAGATTTTACCTTAAATGCTATTTTGTCTGATAATTTTCCCCATCTACAATTTTATATTAATCCTTTCCTGATTTATCTTGTGTTTTCAAGTGTTTCAAGTCTCTCTCTCTTTTCAGTTTTCTTTTTGAGACGGTATCTTGCTCCGCTGCCCAGGCTGGAGTGCAGTGGCGCGATCTCGGCTCACTGCAGGCTCCGCCTCCCGGGTTCATGCCATTCTCCTGCCTCAGCCTCCCGAGTAGCTGGGACTATGGGTGCCCACCACCATGCCCGGCTAATTTTTTTGTATTGTTAGTAGATACGGGGTTTCACCATGTTAGCCAGGATGGTCTCAATCTCCTGACCTCGTGATCCGCCCACCTCAGCCTCCCAAAGTGCTGGGATTACAGGCGTGAGCCACCGCGCCTGGCCCAGTTTTTTTTTTTAAGTTGTACCTTTAACTCTGGATAAGTAGCATGTAGCTGGATTGTTTTCTTTCTTTACCCAATCTGAGGGTTAATGTCTTTAATTTAATTAAATTAATTAATTTATTTTTTGAGACAGAGTCTCGCTCTGTCGCCTAGGCTGGAGTGCAGTGGTGTGATCTCAGCTTACTGTAAACTCCACCTCCTGGGTTCATGCCATTCTTCTATCTCAGCCTCCCGAGTAGCTGGGACTACAGGCACCCGCCACCACACCCGGCTACTTTTTTGTATTTTTAGTAAAGACAGGGTTTCACCATGTTGGCCAGGCTGGTCTTAAACTCCTGACCTCCTGATCTGCCCGCCTTGGCCTCCCAAAGTGCTGGGATTACAGGCGTGAGCCACCGTGCCTGGCCGGGTTAATGTCTTTTAAGAGCAACGTAATCCATTCAAATTTATTGCGTTTACTCATATGTTTAGATCTATTCCTGCCATCTTGTTTTGTGTTTAATGCTTTCTTCTTAAGTTTCTGCCTTATTAATTGAGCTTACTTTGTCCTCAACCACCCTGAGACCTTTTTCCCTTTACATTCAGTAGTTTGAAAGTTATGCATCTTATTAGGGAAACTCTAACTCTATACACACATGCGCATTATCATCTTTATGTATGTATCTATCACACACGTATATCTACACATACACACACACACACATATAAACTCATATTTTCCTATCAACACCTAGGGCTCATCAGTATGCTCACCTCCTCCTAAACAAGAAGTGGTATTAGCACGTCTTCATTGCCCCTCTTTCCCAGCAACTCCACAACCCTACAGAAAGCCTCAACTCGCCTTAGAAATAGCGTCCAGGTTTCCTGGCTTCTTGTTCATACTTTTGATCCCTTTGCTCTTTTGTGATTCTTTAACTTTCTCCTCCAGATTGCTAACTTGCTTTTCAGTTTTGTGAATTAAGCCATTCTCTTTTCTGTGAATCAGTAAATTTTAAATTTCTAAAGTAGCCAGTAGTTTTTTTTTTTTTTTTTTTTGAGTTGGAGTCTCGCTCTGTCGCCCAGGCTGGAGTGCAGTGGCGCGATCTCGGCTCACTGCAAGCTCCGCCTCCCGAGTTCACGCCATTCTCCTGCCTCAGCCTCCCGAGTAGCTGGAACTACAGGCACCCGCCACCACGCCCGACTAATTTTTTGTATTTTTAGTAGAGACGGGGTTTCATCATGTTAGCCAGGATGGTCTCAATCTCCTGACCTCATGATCTGCCCATCTCAGCCTTCCAAAGTGCTGGGATTACAGGCTTGAGCCACCGCACCCAGCCTGTATCTAGTATTTTTTTATTAATGCAATATTCTCATGCATCTTTCCAAAAATAACCTTTTTTTTTTCTGAAAATAACCATCTAATTTTTTCCATTTTCTCAGGGATTAGTTCTTCTGTGTTTTAATATGGTAATTCTCTGGGTACCAGCTTTCTTGAACTGTTTGGTGATTTAATGTCTACTTACATTGGTATTGGAAAACACCCATTTCCCCACTGCAACTACTGTGGCCTGCCTTCAGTAACTCTGGCAGAGAGATGGGATACATACGCTGCCAGGTCTGGGAGGCAGCTTCTCTTGTAAGTCAGTAGCTACCTCTAGGACAGCCCTGCCTCTCTGACCCCAGTGATCCAGACAACTGCAAGGTTCTTCTCTCAACAGATCTAGCCCTATCTACTAGTTACATTTCAGAGAATCCTTAAAAATACCGGTCCACTGATGACATTCTTTATTGTTTACTCAGACTATTATCAATTTTGTTGTAGCTTTAAAAATCAATTTTCTTCTTTCACTGAATTTCTAGTGCATCTTCCTTTCAATTGGCCTCCCAAAGTAAAATTTTTACTGGTACCACTTTCATGATTCTCAGGATGAAAAGAAACATTGTACAGCTTTGTTCTCTTCTCTGCAGGGTAAAAGCTTCCACGAAAACAATGAGCTTTATTCAAAAGAGGACATATGGGAAAGAAAAATAGAGTTATAAAACAATATACAAATTAACTATTCATTTATCTCACTTTATTTTGATAGCGCTGGTAGGTGTGATCATATTTTAGAAAGTTAACGCAAACATTTAATATAAATAAATAAATCTGTCCAGCGTTTTTCATAAGTTTTCTCTCATTTGACTTAGAAAGGCATCACTATTCTCCCTTTATGCCAAATCTAGAAGCCTAAAAGAGCCTGTAATAAAAATTTATATCTACCAAATTTTATAAATGGCAGATAGCAAAGAAATTTATCAGGGTTTAACTCAATGTAATACTAAATCCAGTGAAAAATTAAAACAGAAAGATAAAATGACCATAAATATAACTAGAAAAATAGATCCACTGCCCTCCCTACTAGGATCATAATAAAAACATGCCTGTAATACCAGCACTTTGGGAGGCTGAGACAGGAGGATCTCTTGAGCCCAGAAGTTTGAGACCAACTTGGGCAACATAGAGAGACCCCGTCTCTAGAACCGATACAAAAAATTCGCCAGGCGGGATGGCACATGCCTGTGATCCCAACTACTTGGGAGGCTGAGGTGGGAAGATCAGGTAAGCCCAGGAGGTTGAGGTTACAGCGAACAGTGATCACACCACTGCACTCCAGTCTGGGCAATGCAGTGAGACCATGTCTCTCTCTCTCTCTCTCTCTCTATATATATATATGTGTGTGTGTGTGTGTGTGTGTGTGTATATATATATATTTGGGCCCACCCTCTCTTTCCACTTCCTACCCCCACCCGATGAACACATACCACAGGCCTGGTCCCTGGAGGCAGTCCCCCACTTGCTCTGCCCATTTCCCTTCTCTTCACCTGGCACTGCTAGAACAGGTCTGGTCTGCACTGCAGCCTCTACCGTCATAGCTCCCGAGGTAAGGGAGGAGGCATCCCCTCAGAGGCTCCAGCACAGCTTCCTAGACAGCCCTCATTTGGGTGATAGCTGGCGCCTGCCCCAATATTATTAACAACTCAGAAAACTGTCAACATTTAGTTCTTGGTCCCTGAATGTATCTTCCCTGGTCAAGAACATGCAGGAGAAAGATATACACCAATCCAACTCTACCCATTATGTCACACCTACAAAGCTCTGTTGGGCTCTCTGTTAGCTACAGCCCAAATGTGGACTGCTACATCTTTGACATGGGACACGGTCCTTAGCAAAGTCATTTAAATCTGACAGACGTACAAATTTTCACTAGTTCAAAATACATGCACCACAGTGCAGCACAACTTCTTGACATTCTGCAACCATCCCTCCCACACCCTTCCCTCTGCTGCAGTGCTTTTCTACTCCCCATCCCTGAAAGCCCAACGTTCCCAGGGAGCCTTAGGTATTCATTCCTTTTGTTTCCAACTCAGGAGCTTTGGCTACAAGTATTTCCAACCATCCTAGGACAAACAATTCCCAAGCTCATCTACACCACCCATTTCTAATTTCCAGTGGAAAAGAACTCAATAAAAACACAGAATCGGGCAAAAATAATCAAGACGGTAAAAACAAAGTAATTACACAAGGACAAGTCTATCAACAAAGTAACATCTAAATAATCCTACAAGATACTCATTTCAAGATACCGGCAACTGACAGCCACAGTCAACTCAAGAGAATGCTAATGAGTGACAGCAAAGCATCCTTCCTCCACTTGAGGGGAATTCCAGACAACGATGTGAGCGAAGGAGCCGTGAGACACTGCTAAGTACAGGAGGGTAGCTGGCTTTAAAAGGATGCTAAATCCGGCAGGGTGCAATGGCTCACACCTGTAATCCCAGGACTTTGGGAGGCCGAGGCAGGTGGATCAAGAGGTCAGGAGATCGAGACCATTCTGGCTAACACGGTGAAACCCTGCCTCTACTAAAATACAAAAAATTAGCCGCGTGTGGTGGCAGGCACCTGTAGTCCCAGCTACTTGGGAGGCTGAGCAGGAGAATGGCGTGAACCCAGCGTGCGGAGTTTGCAGTGAGCTGAAATCGTGTCACTGTACTCCAACCTGGGAGACAGTGAGACTCGTCTCAAAAAAAAAATAAAATAAAATTGCTAAATCCTTCTGAAGGATACTTCAGGAAAAGCTAGTAAAATGCTAATTTTTGTTTATAAGCATTGGACTTCAGAAAGCTTAATAACTCATGTAATAGGTTAATAGTAACAGTCATTTGATGAACTTAGAAATAATAATGTGCACAACTGCCAATAATTAGGTCATTTAAAAAATTATGGGCTGGACACAGTGGCTCAGGCCTATTATCCCAGCACTTTGGGAGGCCAAGGCGGGTGGATCACCTGAAGGTCAGGAGTTTGAGACCAGCCTGGCCAACATGGTAAAACCCCGTCTCTACCAAAGATATAAAAAATTAGTCAGGTATGGTGGTGGGCGCCTATAATCCCAGCTAGTTAGGAGGCTGAGGCAGAAGAATCACTTGAACCCGGGAGGCGGAGGTTGCAGTGAGCTGAGATCACGCCACTGCACTCCAGCCTGGGTGACAAGAGTGAAACTTCGTCTCAAAAAAAAAAAAAAAAATTTACAAAAGGACTTGGGTATTGGAGCCCTTCACATCCCAACGAGAACCTCAGTGATCGATGAGTGGGCTGGGGGACCTCCCTTGGAGAAACAACCTTCTATGGGGCACTTACCAGTCATTTTAGTATCTGTTTTCAGTTATTTTCTCCTTCTAGACTCTCATCTCACTGATCAATTGTCTTTTAAAATTTTCTCCTTCTAGACTCTCATCTCACTGATCAATTGTCTTTTAAACCTTGATGAATTGAGTCTGAGCAAGTCAATGACCTAATTTGTAAAACTAGAAAAATACAGCACCTACCTCATAAGGGTGCTCTAAGTTAAATAATGACAGGATACTTGGAAAGCACTAATATAGAGTCTGGCAAGTAATAGCTCAATGAATAGCAACTCTTATTGTTTTTGGAATCTGATTATTAGATGACTACTTGAAGGAATATACTGATAGTGCATGGCCTTAATTACTGAATCAAACAACTGGGGAAATGTTGTCAGAGTATAAAGAAAATGAAACGACACCCCTTTTTCTCCCTAAGCCCACTGTAAATACTTTTTTTTTAAATTTTTATTTCTGAGACGGAGTCTCGCTCTGTCGCCAGGCTGGAGTGCGGTGGCGTGATCTCGGCTCACTATAACCTCCGCCTCCTGGATTCAAGCGATTCTTCTGCCTCAGCCTCCCAAGCAGCTGGGACTACAGGCGTGCGCCACCACGCCCAGCTACTTTTTGTATTTTTAGTAGAGACAGGGTTTCACCACGTTGGCCAGGATGGTCTCGATCTCTTGACCTCGTGATCCGCCCGCCTCGGCCTTCCAAAGTGTGAACCACTGTGCCCAGCCCACTATAAATACTATTAAAGCACGTAGTGCAAAACTCAAGACTGCTGACAGCAATAAATTATGAAAATATTTTCTGCATATTACATTAGAAAAGAGTAACTATTATTTGTGCCTCACACCTGCAGAACAGCAGCATGAATGTCACCTTACTTAGAATGTTACCATGTTTAGAAACAGAGTCTTTGCTGATGTAATTAAGTTAAAGGTCTCCGGAAGAGATCATCCTGGATCATCCAGGTGGGCCCTAAATCCAATGACAAGTGTCCTCATAAGAGACAGAGGAATAAGTAAGTCAGTCTCCAGGATGTCAGAGGAGAGCTGTTTTACTTGCAGTGGAGATTCTAATATGGCCTGCAGAAGAATCCATCTGCATATGTATACATCATATTATACAATGGAGCATTTATTTTATGAGCTTCTAATTTATAATTTGAAATAAATTAAAAATGAAAAGTTATAGTCTTCTAAAAAAAAGAGAGAGAGGAGAAGACACAGAGACACAGAGGTCATGTGAAGGCAGAAGCAGAGAATGGATTGAGGCAGCCACAAAGAATGTTCGAAAGAGGCAAGGAAGGATCCTCCCCGAGAGCATTTGAGGGAGCGTGGCCCTGCCAACACCTTGATTTTGGACTTCTAGCCTTCAGAACTGAGAAAATAAATCTCTGTTGTTTTCAGCCACCAAGTTTACGTGATCTGTTACAGCATCCCCTGAAAACACAAAGCCCCACTGCTTCTTTTCATCATTGGCAATTCCAGGAGGTCCCCCAAAGGAAGCCAGCAGGCTCTGCAAACTTATACCTACCTCAGGTAGAGGTAACCAGGCTTTGTTCTGGGTTCCTAAGTAATGATTCAGAACCAAACACTGCAAACGCTTCTGCTTCCTAAATTTTTTGGAGAAGGGGATGAGGAGAAGAGGGTTCCTACAGGCTCCACTGATGTGGGTCTGACTGTCTGCTTTAGTTTCCACCTAAGTTGGTCTGCAAATATAATTCTCCTTACGAGATTTGCAGAGCCAATCGGAAAGACAGAAGATATTGCACAAAGAAAAACTGACAGGCACAAATGCCCAAGCGAGATGGAAGTGGGGAATGAGGCATGCAACCCTGCCCTTTACACTGGCAGGAGCCTTTCCATATAGACCGCAATAAAGACGGAGAAACACAGATATATAAATACCTTCATGTAAATCTTCACATATGCCTTGACCAGTTTTCGTAATACATTCTCACATTTATTTATTTATTTATTTAGAGACAGATTCTTGCTCTGTCACCCAGGCTGGAGTGCAATGGTACAATCTCGGCTCACTGCAACCTCCGCCTCCTGGGTTCGAGCGATTCTCCTGCATCAGCCTCTTGAGTAGCTGGGATTACAGGCACACACCACCACACCTGGCTAATTTTTATATTTTTAGTAGAGACAGGGTTTCACCATGTTGGCCAGACTAGTCTTGAACTCCTGACCTCAAGTGATTCACCCATCTTGGTCTCTCACAGTGCTGGGATTACAGACATGAGCCACCACGTCCGGTCCTCGCATTTGTAAATAGGCACAAGCTGGTGCATTCCAAGGTCTTATAAGCATTGTTGATGTCTGCTATTGGTTTCCACCCACCACTCGAGAGACAGGACCTACATCCTACTATCTTCCAGACATATGATGGTACCTTATGTCTCAAATACTCCATGTGCGGTTGCTATGAAACTAGCAAAATGAAACATTATCTAGAATATAAATCCAAAGTGTATAAGAGAAAAATGAATCTGGCAGAACAATGTTCTCCAGCTTAAGAATATGAAAGTATTCTACATCTCTGTTTAAAAGAGCCATTCACTCCAGAGTCTTCACAGAGCATGCTCTTCCCTTTGCCGCTGTAGAATTAGATGAATGTTTGCAAGTTAACATTGAGTGGAAATTATGAAATGATTATCTAAGATCATGGGAAAGCTCAACAAAAGCCCCTTGCCTTTTCAAGGCCATCTCTTAGTAAGATGGCTTTTATCCCTGGCCCTAACTCACTGCCTACCTCAAATATGAATTGCTTGGACATAAAAGTTACCTGGATTTTATTTCCTTGTGTCCTCTCTTCAGAAATTCTTTGAGAATGTGTTTTCAGAAGCAGAACCCCAATGATGGAAAAGAATACCTAGTTTCCTAACTTTGTGACCAAAGGCTGCTAACATTGATGTCTAATAATTCCTCCAATATTATTCTCACGTCTTAATTTTTAAACTGGCCTGGGCGCAGTCGGTCACACCTGTAATCCCAGCACTTTGGAAGGCCAAGGTGGGTGGATCACCTAGTGTCAGGAGTTCGAGACAAACCTGACCAACATGGTAAAGCCCCATCTGTACTAAAAATACAAAAAATTAGTCGGGTGTGGTGGCATGCACCTGTAATCCCAGCTACTCAGGAGGCTGAGGCAGGAGAATCACTTGAACCCTGGAGGCAGAGGCTGCAATGAGCCAAGATCTGCCATTGCACTCCAGCCTGGGCAACAAGAGCAAAAGTGTTTCAAAAAATAAATAAATAAATAAATAAATAAATAAATAAATAAATAAATAAATTAAAACTGAACATTAAGAAAATAGATTTCCCTTGGCTCATAAAATAAATTTCCATTTATTTATTTTGGCTGGGCGTGGTGGCTCACGCCTGTAACCCCAGCATTTTGGGAGGCCGAGGCAGGCGGATCACAAGGTCAGGAGATCGAGACCATCCTGGCTAACACTGTGAAACCCAGTCTCTACTAAAAGTACAAAAAATTAGCCGGGCATGGTGGCGGGCGCCTGTAGTTCCAGGTACTTGGGAGGCTGAGGCAGGAGAACGGTGTGAACCCGGGAGGCGGAGCTTGCAGTGAGGCGAGACCACGCCACTGCACTAAAGCCTGGGCAACAGTGCAAGACTCAGTCTCAAAAAAAAGAAAACAGATTTCCCTAACATATTATTTCCCAGTCACAAATTATTAAGAATCCATTTATTCAGCATATATTTATTGAGAAGCTTTCTGATACATTTGAACCAGACATCAGCTGCAGGTGTTTTACAGCAATGAATGAAACAGACAAACGCTCTCTCCCTCATGCAGCTTACGTTTTAGTGAGGAGAGGGGGAATAAATATGAAAAATAAGTAAAATAAACAGTGTGTTAGTTATTGATAAGTGCTCAGGAGAAAAGCAAAATGGGAGATATGACTGCTGGTGCTGGTATCTCCCATACTCCCATATACCATCAATCTGAGAAGCAATCTTCAAGTGTTACCCCTTCTTCCTTCACTGTAGTGACAGTCTTCATTTATTTGCTAACATCTCCCACGGACATGTTTTAATTCAACTGCGGCTAATCTTGTCTTCTAAGTGTTGTCACTTGTTGTTCATCACATTAAAATATCTTTCTTTTTTTTTTGAAACGGAGTCTCACTCTCGCCCAGGCTAGAATGCAGTGGCATGATCTTGGCTCACTGCAACCTCTGCCTCTTGGGTTCAAGTGATTCTCCCGCCTCAGCCTCCCGAGTAGCTGGGATCACAGTCAGGCACCACCACGCCCGGCTACTTTTGTATTTGTTTGTTTGTTTTATTTGTTTGTTTATTTAGTAGAGACGGGGTTTCACCACGTTGATCAGGCTGGTGTTGAACTCCACACCTCAGGCGATACGCCTGAGTGCTGGGATTACAGGCGTGAGCCACTGCATCTGGCACATTAAAATATCTTTTGCAGAATAAATTTATTTTTTAAAAAAACAAATTGGTGGAGGCAAAAAGACACTAAGATTTACTAAGCACCTATGATTAAGCCAGGCACAGTGGTAGACACCTTCGTATTCATTATCAGAGTTGATCTGTATATATCCCCATGAGGGAGATAATAAGATTCTCATTTTACAGAGGAAGAAACAGATACTCCAGGAACTTGTTTAAGGTCACACAGTACGTGGCACAGCTGAAATCTGAACTTTGCTGTCCATATTTGTCTTACCTTCAAAATTCTCCACTTTTAGGATTCTTTTTCTTAACCCATCTTTTTCTTGGCTGACCACTATAGACTTTGGTAAGGATCATTCTTTCACACTGTCTTACACAGCAGGAATTACTTTCCTCATTACCTAAAAGCAGCCTCATCTCCTTTCTCTATAACCTTAGGATTAAATTAGACTGTGTTCAGTTGAATTGAATAAAACCTTTATGCGCTACATTGACCACTAATTTTAAAATTAAAATGACCACTGACTGTCATGACAACCGGCATCTTTTTTCTGTAGTCATCTTCCCTTTACTAGATTACTTCTTTTGCAAAAGAACCTTAAGCCTAAATCTCAAGCCAGTGGAATACCTAGGTGGCTCCTAGGATTCCATTTGGATGACGGAATATTATTAATAAAACGCAATCTATAATCCTGTAGATAATCAGCAACGTAAACCAGTAAGGTCCAGACATTTTTCTTGAAAGGTGTTTTTTCTTCATTACCTCAGTAACAGTTTCCAGGTCGGAGGAACTGGAACGCATGCAGGTAGAATATAGTCCCTGACAATGCAGTAATAATGTCCCAACTTATTCCCCCTGCCTTACTCGTCCTCTACTATGCACTCAGCAGCAGATGAATTTTTGAAAAATAACTGAAAACGCACACCGTGATACTCATGAATTCTCTGCTGTCTCCGCGAGAGCCTGGCTGGAAATTCTGAGCCAGAACCCGCCGTAATGGAGCAGAAAGGACAGGCAGAGGCGGGAGGCCGACGCCCGGGTGCGGGTGCCAGGGGTCCCGGCAGCTCCCCGCCGCCGTACGCTCAGCGGGCACAACGAGGGTCTCGGCGGAACCAGCCAGCGGGCACGCGGCACAAGGCGGCACTCGGCCCTGCGCTCGGCCTTGGCTGCTGCGCCCCGCGCGCCCCGCGCCCCGCGCCCCGCGCCCCGCGCGCCCCGCGCCCCGCGCCCCGCGCCCCGCGCCCCGCGCCCCGTCGGGCCCGGCAGCCTCGGCCTCGCCCCCCGCCCGGCCGCCCCGGTCCCCGCTCCCACTCCGGTCTCCGCCCCGGCCCGCGCCTGGCCCGGCTGCGGTTCCGCGCCCGCGCGGCCGCCTCACCACAGCTTCCTCTTGAGCGGCAGGAGGCTGCCGCGGTTGGAGGGAGTGACGCCGATGGCCATCTGCAGCACCGTCAGGTATTTCTGGTACTTCATCTTGTCCCCGCTCCGCTCGCGGGCAGGGCCCCGCCGCCGCCGCCGCCGCCGCAGACACAGCCCCTCCAGGCGCCGCATAGATCAGCTCTGGGCCATCCGCCGCCGCCACAGCTCCCGCCGCTCCCGCGCCCGCCGCGCCCGCCGCTGCGGCCGTGCGTGGCTCGGACTCCAGCTCCCGCCGCCGCCGTCGCCGTGCGTGCCCGGCCGCTCCCGCCGCCGCCGTGCGTGGCCAGCAGCTCCCGCCGCCGCCGCCCCTTCCACCCCTGCAGGCCGTGGCCCCGCGGCGCGCTCCGGCGGGCGGGTGCGGGTCTCGCGGGAGGCCGGGCTGGCGTGGCTCCCGCTCCAGAGCCGCTGGGCGAGGCCGGGCCACCTGCGCGCCGGCCGCCCTGCCCAGGCCCTGCGCCCGCGTGTCGCGGTGTTTTCAGCGGCTGGCAGGAGCTCCTTTTCAACCGTCAGCACCCAAAGAGAGTACCAACAGCACACTTACAGCACAGATAAAAAAAAAAAAGCACCGCCTGTTGGTTTGTCACCATCAATTGATGTGTTCTACCCCAAAGTGGTTGACTTCACATTGACATAATGCATATTGTGAATACGTACTACACGCACGTGCAGTCCTCGCTTGCACGGTAATGCTGGACCCTGGAAATGACTGAACCATGCAAAACTACCTTAATAATAAATGGGAAAAATTAAGATAGTTCCAGGACTTTAGACAGTTTTTCTCAAAACATTCAAACCAGCCCGGGCGCGGTGGCTCACGCCTGTAATCCCAGCACTTTGGGAGGCCCAGACGGGAGGATGGCGTGAGCCCAGGAGTTCGAGACCAGCCCTGGGCAACACAGTGAGACCCTGTCTCTACAAAATAAAAAAAAATGAGCCAGGTGTGGTGGTGTGCACCTGTAGCCCCAGCTGCTCAGGAGGATGAGGGGGGAGAATCGCTTGGGCCGGGGAAGCCAAGGCTGCAGTGAGCCAAGGTCGCACCACAGCACTCCAGCCTGGGTGACAGAGCAAGTCCTTGTCTTGGAAAGAACAAACAACAACAAAAGAACCATTCAAAACTCGCTTAACTGATGGTTACAAATACACTGTATATGGAAACGAAAAATTAAAGCATTCGAACATTGAGAATTAAAGTGTTTTATGTCTTTGTAAAAATAAAACTTATTAAGAATAACTTGAACAGTGCTTGTCTTCTTCTAGTGTAACTCTTACATACCAAGAGAACACCTTTTCTGTGCCTTCGCAAAACATCACATTTGGATTACACGCAGTATTTTATCCTTTGCACTTCCAATGCCATGCAATGTCTCAGAGTTCCTTTCACGTAAAATTTTTTGTGGACCTCACTTCCTCCGGGACATCCTCATCCTTTTTGTCACAGCCGCTTTCCTCATTCAGTGTGCGTTGAGTAAGTTTCGCTGACTGCATATCTAGTCTCTGGAAAGTCAGCGCTCCCACAGTTGTCTATTTCTTCTATAGTACTTCATTTGCATTCAATTTGAATTTCACTTCAATTCCATCTTTATCTTTTTTTTATTTCTTTGCTGCACTTTCATCTTTGTTGACCAATTCCCTTTCAATTATCCATTTTTATACAATGCTGTGTGAGTTTAACACTTGGAGAAAAGGAAGCAACACAATTGCACACTTTGCTGCCAGTGCCTAAACTAGCAGTGCAATGACCCATCACTGACAGATTTTGAAAGAACTGCTATGATTGGTCACTGGTTGTTATGGACGTCTATTGTTTATATAGGGATTTGGGGACTAAACAGCTAGAAGCAAAGATTGTACTATATGCGTTCACAGTTAAAATGGCGTGATAACTGAAATTTGTTTTTTTATTTTTGTTTTGTTTTGTTTTGAGACAGGATTTCATGCTGTTGCCCAGCTGGAGTGCAGTGGCACAGTCATGGCTCACTAGAGCCTCTACCTCCCAGGCTCAAGCCATCTTCCCACCTGGGCCTCCCAAGTGGCTGGAACTACAGGCACACCCCACTAAGCCTGGCTAATTTTTGTATTTTTATTTTTTGAAGAGACAGGATCTCATTATGTCGCCCAGGCTGATCTCAAACTCCTGGGCTCAAGCGATCCTCCCACCTCAGCGTCTCAAAGTGCTGCAATTATAGGCATGAGACACCATGCCCCATCCAGTAACTAAAATTTCAACCATATTGTTGAGATACTGGTGTTATTTAACTAAATAGCTGACATCAGTCATATCTGAACCTGCAAAGCAAAGGATGCCTATTTGGATATATGCATACTATATATGTGGGTGTATATATAGTATATATGAAGAGTACCAATAATAAGCACCTATGCATCCACCAGGCAGAAGTGTTAACCCCCTCCCTCCACAGCTCACCCCTCCTGCACCTCTATTTAAACACTTCATCTTCAAATTAATTAGCATGTAAGATTAAAACAACACAATCTTCCTGGGGTTTGGGTTCCCAACATGATTTCACAGTCACTTAAGTAGGAAAGCAGGTCTAAATATTTCACTTTCATTTACCCAGAGATGTTAGTTCTCACATAAAATGAGGAATTGGCAGGTTTTTGACCCTTCGGATATATACGCCCCTGGGAGAAGACATCCTTGGAGCAGAACTTTTAAGAAACAACAAGGCCTGTTCTTATATACTCACCATGTCAAACGTATGTTTGGCCTTTAGCATTACCTTGTCATAATACTTGTAAGATATTTGATGAAAATAATAAACTGTGCTCAAAGATTTAGACACCTGGAGGATGAGGGACCTATTCAGGATAATAAACAATAAAAATAAACCTGGGAGAAGCACTTCTAGAGAGTGGTAGAAAATCTGCTTAAGGGAGCACACTGGTAAAAATGGTTAAAACCTACTCCAGAAATAACCAAACACAACCATCCAAGGAGTATTTATTCAAGAAAAATTACTGAATCTTGGTGAGTATGATGAGCTTTATGGCATTTTGATCTGCCCAATTCTCATTTCCTTCTCTCCAGCTCTACAGTAGCCTGGGAAGCCAACAGCCTCACAACTACAGTAGCTTTGAAGCAGCCACTAGATGGGGCAGAATGGGTTTAGATCTTCTCGAAAGCCCCATACTAAGTAAACTGTCATTATTTGACCTGTCCGGAAGCACCTTGAAAAGTTCCATCCTCGGGGTGTGTCTCTATTTGACCTGGTTCAGAACTTGCTCTGTGCAAACAGCCCTGTCCCTAGTGTATTTGTTGAAAACAATCAGTTGCAATTGTTTAACATCACAGATACCTGAGATGGTGAAACCATTTGGTACTAACAAGAGGCTAACCAAAAAAGTTAAACAAACAAAAGAACATGGGCAATGAGAGTCCATATAGTTCCTTGAAAAGCTCTGACATATACCTAGGAATTCAGAATGTCATGCAGGACATGCATGTACATGCAGGACTGTGAACACGGCCAGAAAACACCTGAGAAGACTCTAATCTCTCACCTCTGTCTAACCTTGAGTTTCAGTGCAAGCAGAAAATAAAGGCTAAGGAAGAATCGTAACCTACCTACCACAATGTGCAAGGCATGCCCCAGCACACACAGCCTCTCTGCAAAAGTTAGGGGATTTATTGGTTCAGAGCATTTAAGAAAATATCCGTTCAGTCATTAGCTGGGCACTAAACTATCCAAGCAGAGACTTTAATGGCTGCACACAACAAAGAATACAGACTTTCTAGATTAGTACAGCAAAGTCACTAAACCAACAACAAACCTCAGTGGAGAGGAAGAGATATGATTTCTAGAGTTTCCACATTATATTGTTCAAAATGTCCAGATTGCAACAAAAAAATTCACGACATCCAAAAAAACCAAAATTATGGCCTACATGCAGGAAAAAGCAGTTAAACCATTCCTGAGGAACTCCAGGCATTGGACTCACTGAACAAAGGCTTTAAATCAGCCATTATGAGTATGTTCAGAGAACTGAAGGAAACCATGTCTAAAGAACTAAAGGAAAATGTGAGAATGATGTCTTACCAAATAGATAATATCAATAAACAGAAGTTTTAGAAAATAGAAACTCTGGAGTTGAAAAGTACAAAAAGTGAGATGAAAAAAATTCTCTAGAGGAGCTCAATAACAACATATTTGAAATGGTAGAAACAAAAGGGAGTGAACTTGGAGATAACTCAGTTGAAATTATCCAGGCTGAGAAACAGAAAGAAAAAAGAATGAAGAAAATGAACAATGTCTCAGAGACTTATGGGAAACTATGAAGTATATCAACATACACTTATAAAGTCCAGAAGTCCCAGAAGTCCCAGAAGGAAAGGATAGAGAGAAAGGAACACAAAGAATATTGGAAGAAATAAGACTTCCCATACTTTATGAAAAACATTAATCGGCCATCCACGGAGCTCAAAAAACTTGAAGTAGTGACCTAGACACATAATAGTCAAACTGTCGAAAGCCAAAGATGATGAGAAAATTTTGAAAGCAGCAAAAGAAAAACAACTCATCACACACAAAGGATCCTCAATAAGATCAACAGCTGACTTCTCATCATAAATCATGAAGGTCAGAAGGTAGTGGGAAGATGTATTTAAAGGGAGGAAAGAAAAATATCCTTCAAAAACGAAAGAGAAATTATGGCATTCCAGGTAAACAAAAAGTAAATGAAATCATCACTAGCAGATATGCACTATTACCAAAGGGAATCTTTCAGGCTGAAATGAAAGAACATTAGAAATTTAAATCCACATAAAGAAAATAAGAGCACCGATTCTGATAACTACATAATTGAGTATAAAATACAGTATAAAATTATTTTATTTTATTTTATTTTTGAGACAGAGTCTCACTCTGTCACCCAGGCTGGAGTGCAGTGGCATAATCTCAGCTCACTGCAAGCTCCACCTCCCGGGTTCCCATCATTTTCCTGCCTCAGCCTCCCGAATAGCTGGGACTACAGGTACCAACCACCAAGCCCAGCTAATTTTTTTGTATTTTTAGTAGAGACGGGGTTTCACTGTGTTAGCCAGGATTGTCTTGATCTCCTGAACTTGTGATCCACCTGCCTTGGCCTCCCAAAGTGCTGGGATTACAGGTGTTAGCCACTGCACCTGGCTGACAATTTTTAAAATTAAAAAATTTTAAATTAAAAAATGTGTTTGAATACTCTTATTTAAAACACAACTGCATAAAACAATGGTTATGAGCTGTGTTGATGGGCTTTTAATATATAAACATACAATTTGTTTGACAATCATATCACAAAGATAAGAGGGACAGAATGGATGTATATTGGAGCATAGTTTTGGCATGCTATTGAAATTAAGGCAAAGCACGGTAGCTCATGCCTATAATCCCAGTACTTTGGGAGGCCTGGGTGGGAGAATTGCTTGAACCCAGGAATTCGAAACCAGCCTGGGCAACACAGTGGGACTTCGTCTCTACAAAAATAAATAAATAAATAAATAAATAAATATTAACCAGGCATGGTGGCACGTGACTGTAGTCCCACCTACTTGGGAGGGTGAGGTGGGAGGATCACTTGAGCCTGGAAGATGGAGGCTGCAGTGAACCATGATTGTGCCATTGTACTCCAGGCTGAGCAACAGCGGGAGACCCTGTCTTGAAAAAAGAAAAAAAAAGAAAGGAAATTAAGTTAGTATTAATACTACTTAGATTATTTTAAGTTAAGAAGCTAATTGTAATCCCCAAGATGACTATTAAGAAAATGATTTTTTCAAAATGTTATACAAGAAATAACAAGGAAATTAAAATGATACAGTAGAGAATATATAGCACAAAAGAAAACAGTAACAGAAGACTAGAACAAAACAAGATATAAGACACATAGAAAGCAAACAGCAAAATGGCAGACATAAATTCTACCTTACCACTAATTACATTAAAGGTAAACGTACTAAGCATTCCAATCAAAAGACAGAGATTGGTAAAATGGATCTTAAATGTACAACCTAATCTTCCACTTTGAGCAACCAGAAAGAGGAGCAGAATAAACTCAAAGCAAGGAAAAGGAAGGAAATCATAAGGATTAAGAGTGGAAATGAATGAAATGAAGAATAAAAAAAGAGAAAATCAGCAAAACCAAAAGTTGGTTCTTAGGAAGTATTAAATACCAATAAAGATGACAGACCTTCAGCTAGACTGACCAAGTGAGAGAGAGAACTCAAATTACTAACTTTGGAATGAAAGAGGGGACATTACTGCCAACCTTGTAGAAACAAAAGTGACTGTAAGGAGTATAGTGTGGGTAATTATGTAGTCCCAGCTACTTGGCAGGCTGAGGTGGGAAGATCAGTTGAGACCAGGAGGTGGAGGTTGCAGTGAGTTAAGATTGCACCACTATACTTTAGCCTGGGTGACAGAGCAAGAGTCTGTCAAAGAAAAGAGAAGGGAAGGGAAGGGAAGGAAAGGGAAGGGAGGGGAGGGGAGGGGAGGGGAGGGGAAGGGAAGAGTCTGTCAAAGAAAAGAGAAGGGAAGAGAAGAGAAGAGAAAGAAAGAGAGAGAGAAAGAAAGAAAGAGAAAGAAAGAAAGAAAGAAAGAAAGAGAGAAAGAAAGAAAGAGAAGGAAGGAAGGAAGGAAGGAAGGAAGGAAGGAAGGAAGGAAGGAAGGAAGGAAGGAAGGATCGAGCTACCTATGTGAATTGGAAAACTTCCTAGAAAGACCAAACTACTGAAATGGACTCAAGAAGAAACAGAAAATCGGAATAGAAGTATAACAAGCAAGGAGATTAAATTGGTAAGAAGAAAAACTTCCCAAGAAAAAATGGCTTTATCAGTTTTGTTCACTCCTTTATCTCCTGCACCCAGAACAGTGCCCTGGTGTATCACAAGCAACCAATAAATATTTGTTGAACTTGAGACAAGATGTTAATACAAAGTGAAAGACTTCATGACTTATCATAAAGCATATCATTTTTCTAAAGAACAGAGTTTTGCATGCAATGTAGAAAATATTACAGCTGGAAAGTTGACATCATTTTATGTAGTCAAAGAAATAAAAATTTGCTATTAGTTCTTAGATGATAGCCAGTGCTTCAAAGGAAAATGTGGGAGCTGCTACTATTGGCACTATGCGAGGTCCAAGGGAATGGTTTTCCAACCTGCCTCCCGGTGAATACAACCTCAAGGGTTACAGCACCTGAGCCTGTTGCTCCACCTTCCTCAAAGACAAGGTCCTTCCAACCTATTTTGACTACCATGCACAGTTAGAAGTATATTTTATTTTATTTTATTTTATTTTAGATGGAGTCTTGCTCTGTCATCCAGGCATGAGTGCAGTGGTGCTATCTTGGCTCACTGCAATCTCCGTCTCTTGGGCTCAAGTGATTCTCCTGCCTCAGTCTCCCAAGTAGCTGGGATTATAGGGGCCCACCAACATGCCCAGCTAATTTTTGTATTATTAGTAGAAACAGGGTTTCCCCATGTTGGCCAGGCTGGTCTTGAACTCCCGATCTCAAGTGATCCACCTGCCTCGGCCTCCCAAAGTGCTGGGATTACAGGCATGAGCCACCGTGTCTGGCCAGAAGTACATTTTAAATAGTGGCACAGTACACACAGACACATACAGGCGCACACACACACACACACACGAACACACACAACTGAAGCAAAAGCTTCTGAAAACAATATTTTACTACCTAGGTTGAGCTTTTCTGTTATCTTCTACTTAATTTTTGAAAATGTTAATCACAATTGTTTTAAATGTTAATCATGACATTATATATATATTTTGTTTGTTTGTTTGTTTTTGAGACAGAGTCTCATTCTGTCACCCAGGCTGGGGTGCAGTGGCATGATCTTGGCTCACTACAACCTCCATCTCCCAAGTTCAAGCGATTCTCCTGCCTCAGCCTTCTGAGTAGCTGGGATTACAGGCATGTACCACCATGCCCAGCTAATTTTTATATTTTTAGTAGAGACAGGGTTTCACCATATTGGCCAGGCTGGTCTTGAACTCCTGACCTCGTGATCCGCCAGCCTCGGCCTCCCAAAGTGCTGGGATTACAGGTGTGAGCCATGGCGCCCGGCCTATTTTTTGACTCTTTAATAGATCACAACCTGTGTTATAAAGGACAGCCCTAAGAGGTGCTGTGACTAATGCCATCGCACCTCATATCCTTGTCTACCCCAGAGGCCACCAATACGAGTGAAACCCCTCCAGTCAACTAGTAACATCCATACTTACTGCTATGTTCATCTCTGGTTAAAGTGATCCAATTTCCATCTTTTCCAGACCTATCTCTGTGCCCTCTGGAATGCCATTTCTGCAAACACCAAGCCACTCTACATCCTTAGCATTTTGTTGGAACATTCTCATCAGCTCCTATCTTTGCTTGAAGCTGGACTGTCCCCTGATTCAGTGATGCCCTCGGCAGCCCTCTACAGGAGGTGTTTAATCTCTTGCACCCCACATGTCTAAAGGAAGGCCAGAGGTTGGGTAAGTTTCTTCCTTGCTGGTCCTGCCCCTTCTAAACCATTCCTTGCTCTTTCTCATGCCCAAACCATGGGCATGAGGTTAAACAACAAGAAAAACTAAAAACTGGCTGCCCTGAAGTTTATGCCCTTAGATGATGCTACCTATGCTTTTCCCCTCTTCTTCACTGACGTTTGCTGCCTTCCTATCCCCCTTTCACTCCTGGCACACTTTTTAATGACTTCAACATTCATGTGGGTGGATCATCCAACGCTCTTGCCTCTCAGTTCCTTGGCCCCATCTCTTTTAGAGATCTTTTCCCTGTTCTGCTTCAGCCTTGCACTCGTGTGCTCATACCTTAAACCTGGGCTCACAAACTCAAATGCCAGTAGGGTAAGGCACTTACTACCAATGAGCGAAGAAGGCCAGATGTTAGTCAGCAGAAAATAGTGGAAGCTGTGACCTCCCTGCCTGGTGCCACAGTTCTCTTTTAGAAAGGAGTGACCAGCACTCAGCTGCAGCCAGCTGTCATGTGGAAATGCTAGACCAGGATTTCCACATCTTCCAATTCATGGAAACACAGGTTGTCATGTGCACAGGTAATATGTGCAAATTTTACATTTTAGCAACAATATGGACTTTCAGTCTAAATATTGTGACATTAAAAAACATTTCCCCTCTTAAAAATCAGCTCAAAAGAAGAAAAAAAAGGGAAAATTAAATTATATCTTCCTTGAAACGTGGAGATATTCTGGAAGTTAGAAAACAGTGAAGATTTGGCCGGACGTGGTGGCTCGCGCCTGTAATCCCAACACTTTGGGAGGCCGAGGCGGGCAGATCACGAGATCAGGACATGGAGACCATCTGGGCTAATACGGCAAAACCCCATCTCTACTGAAAATACAAAAACGAGATTAGCCGGGCGTGGTGGCGGACGCCTGTAGTCCCAGCTACTCGGGAGGCTGAGGCAGGAGAATGGCGTGACCCTGGGAGGTGGAGCTTGCAGTGAGCTGAGATCCGGCCACTGCACTCCAGCCTGGGCGATAGAGCGAGACTCCGTCTCTAAAAAAAAAAAAAAAACACACAGAAGAAAGAAAAGAAAAAAGAAAACAGTGAAGAATAGTAAGTGACTTAGCAGAAGGGAGGGGACAACCGAAGTGGCTATCCAGGGCAATGCCATGAAGAAACAAGCTCATTGCATTGCAGAAGCACGGAAATGTTCAGGAATGAATTGGAGGCTCCAGGTACCACGAAAGACAAATGGAAATGGAAGGAAGTGGCGGGCACTGAAAATAGGAGATTGATCTAAAATGTGGAATAGGAAACTCTTAGTCCTCCTGGTATCTTCTCTCACTTCAGCGGAAATGGAAGTATATTCTCAGGAGAAGAACTAGAGAGTGGCATTAGGTACAATAGACTGAAAAGAAGACGGTTACGGGAAACTTATATATGGAGTGATGAGATGCTAAGCTCCTTTCTGGCACCCAGATCCAGAATGCTAGCAACCTCAGGCAAGAGATTTACGTATCTCCCCACGTAGACGATCACAATTTTTTGTTAAATCCACAGATTTCATTGTTGTGACTAAGCATTGTTTAGTACCGCATCTGGTATTGTGCTGTGATGATATTTTCCTGTCTTATAGAATTTCTTATTTTACCTGGAGTTAATAATTGCCTTGTTTTCAACTTGTTTTCCTAAAACCCATGACTTCCCACATCCGCAAGAGTAATGTCAAACGCCTGCAATACAGATTTCCACACACTCAAACCAGACAGAGAGTCTATCTATTTCGGTTTTTCTTAGACTCAGCCCTCTGAAGCCCTCCATCCTGCCGCTCCTATCTGTACAGGTGTGCTCTCCGGGCTTGTGCCCAATTCAGAGAGAGAGAGAGAGAGTAAGAGAGCTGTTTATTTTAAGGAATTGGCACATGTGATTATCTTATCTGTACAGATGTGCTCTCTGGGGCTTGTGCCCAGTTCAGAGAGGGAGAGAAAGAGAGAGAGAGAGAGAGAGAGAGAGAGAGAGAGAGAGAGAGAAAGAGCTGTTTATTTTAAGGAATTGGCGCATGTGATTATGGAGGCTTGCGAAATACAAAACACGCAGGGTAGCTGGCAGCCTGGAGACCCACAGAAGAGTTGTAGTTTGAGTCCGAGGGCAGTCAGTCGGTGTCAGAAATTTTTCTTGCTCAGAAGAAGTAGTTTTATTCTATTATGGTCTTCAACTGATTGGATAAGGGCCACCCACATTATGGACGGTAATCTGCTTTACTCAAAATCCATCAATTAAATGTTAATCGCATCTAAAAATTGTCTTCACAGAAACATCCAGAATAATGTTTGACCCACCAGGTAAGTTTGAGAAACAAGGAATGAAGAGTAAAGCAAGTGGTAAATATGTGGATGGATCTAAGTAAATACTGATTAATAAAATAATAATAGCAATGTCTTAATGGGTTAAAAACAATAAAATACATAGAATATACATAGAATATTAATTCATAAATTGGGAATTAAGTAAAAAGAATTAAAGTTTTTTTTTTTTTTTTTTTTTTTCCTGAGACAGATTTTCACTCTTGTTGCCCAGGCTGGAGTGTAATGGCATGATCTCGGCTCACTGCAGCCTCAGCCTCCTGGGTCAAGTGATTCTCCTGACTCAACCTCCCAAGTAGCTGGGATTACAGGTACCCACCACCATGCCTGGCTAATTTTTTGTATTTTTAGTAGAGATGGGGTTTCACCATCTTGAGCAGCCTGGTCTTGAACTCTTGACCTCAGGTGATTGACTCACCTCGGCATCCCAAAGTGCTGGGATTACAGGCCTGAGCCACCATGCCCGGCCCAGTGTTCTTTCTTTTATTATGAGGAGAAAGTTAAAGGATCTGTTTACTTTAGTCTTGATTATATTAAGTGTGCATATTATAATTTCTAAGACAACTACTAAAAGAAATGAACAATGCATAGCTTTTAAACCATTTAAACGGGAAAACATTGGAATGATTAAAATACTCAGTGTATCCAAAATAAGGTAAAAAAGGAGAAGAAAAAAGCATGGAATGGGTGTGTCAAATAGAAAGCGGTGGCTCACACCTGTAATCCCAGCACTTTGGGAGGGCAAGGCGGGCGGATCACGAGGTCAGGAAATCAAGACCATCCTGGCTAACACAGTGAAACCCTGTCTCTACAAAAAATACAAAAAATTAACCGGGTGCGGTGGCATGCACCTGTAATCCCAGTTACTCGGGAGGCTGAGGCAGGAGAATTGCTTGATCCCAGGAGGCAGAGGCTGCAGTGAGCCGAAATTGTGCCACTGCACTCCAGCCTGGGTGACAGAGAAAGACTCCATTTCAAGAAAAAAGAAAAAAAAAAAAAAGAAAGCACAAAATATATTTGCAGATTTAAACACAAATATATATAAAATATGAATTGTGCCTTTAGAAATGGTATAATGTCATGGCCTTGACAATATAGTGTTAATTACATTTCATGTAAATAAACTAAATGCTCCAGTTAAAAGATTTTCAGACTTGATAAAGACAAATTCTATCTTCATGTTATGTACAAGGAACATGTTTCAGAAATATAAGAATACAGAAAAGTTAAAAGGCTATATAAGATATACCACAGCCTAAACCAAAGAAAGCTAGTGTAGCCATGTTAAGGAAAATATAGTTTTAAAGAAAATAAAATTATAATAAAAAAATCAGTGAAGACATAAAAGGTTTGAATAAGATAATATGATTGACATAGTGAGATCTCCACCTAACTACTGCAGAATATATATATATCAAACATACAAAACTATTATTAAATACAAATGAACAAATACTCCACCTAACTACTGCAGAATATATATATATCAAACATACAAAACTATTATTAAATACAAATGAACAAATACTCCACCTAACTACTGCAGAATATATATATATCAAACATACAAAACTATTATTAAATACAAATGAACAAATACTCCACCTAACTACTGCAGAATATATATATATCAAACATACAAAACTATTATTAAATACAAATGAACAAATACTCCACCTAACTACTGCAGAATATATATATATATCAAACATACAGAACTATTATTAAATACAAATGAACAAATAAAAGCAAGTCTCAATACATTTCAAAGGTTTAAAACTCTACAATGTGTGTTCTTACATTATAAAACAAGCCAGAAATCAACAAAAATTCGAATGAGAAAAATTAATATGTTAGGGATGAAGAGACAATCATGCTTCAAAACAAAATTGTAAAAATATTAGAACATATTTTGAACAGAATTATAGCAAAATATTGCATATAAAAGTTATGACAATTTCAAAATAAGTATATTCAGAGAATCTGAAAATTAATTAGGTAAACACTCATCTCAAGAAGTTAGATATGCATGAGCAAGAAGGAAACAATGAAGATAAAAGGAGAAGTCTTTGAAATAGAAAGCAAATACATAATAGATGCGACAAAACCAAAAGCTGCTTCATTGATTTTAACAAAATGAAAATATCGGTCAAGAATGATTAAAAAAAAAACTGAGAAGGCACAAATAATCAATAGCTAGAAACAGAAAAGAGACACACTTAGGTATATTGCAGATATTTAAAAGATAGTACAAGGTTAATATGAACTTGAAAAATTTAGAAAAGCTTGATAATCTTCTAATAAATATATAACCTACCAAAGTTTATTCAGGAAGAAATAGGAAATCTATAATAAGAGATAGAAAATGTTACAATTATGGTATCCATACATCCCATTTTGCCCAGGACAGTCCCAGTTTATACCTATTATAGATTAATAGTCCATTAATTATTTTCATAACCCCTTTAATTCTCAAAAGTGCTCCAGTTTGGAGGATAAGCCATATGTTCATCCTGCCTGTTTATAATAATTAGAGTAACTAAATCCGTAGTCCAAAGTGTTCCTCAAATGTTCCTCCTAAAAGAATTCCAGGCCTCAATTCACCAACCAGTTCTACCAAACATTCATGGAAGAAATAATTTCAATCTTAGCCAAACTCTTTCACAAAATGGAAAAAGAGAAAATACTTCCTGACTCTTTGAGACGAGTATAACCTTATTACTAAAATGTGGCAAAGACAGTACATGAAAAGAAGATTACAGGCAATCTCACACACAAACACAGACACAAAACTCATAATCCAAATATCTGCAAACTGAACTTAGCAGTATCTAAAGGGATAATAAATTATGACCAAGTTGGCAACATCCCAGGAATTCAAAGTTGGTTTTACATTAGAAAATAAACTAAAATAGGCCGGGCCTGGTGGCTTACACCTGTAATCCCAATGCTTTGGGAGGCCGAGATGGGAGGACCACTTGAAGAGATTGAGACCAACTTGGGCAACATAGCAAGACTCCCTCTTTACAATAATAATAATAATAATAATAATAATAATAATAATACTAAAAGATGGATGCAGTGGCATATGCCTATACTCCTAGCTACTCAGGAGACTGAGGTGAAAGGATGACTAGAGCCCAGGAGTTCCAGGCTGCAGTGAGCTATGATTGTGCCACTGCACTCCAGCTTGGGCAACAGAGTGAGAACCTGTCTGTAAAAAAATAATCAACTAAAATAATCCACCATGTTACCACATTACCACATGAGAGGAGAAAAATCATAACATCTTCTCAATAGCTATGGAAAAAAGCATTTGATAAAATTCAGTGTACATTCACGATTTAAAACCTCTTATCAGAGTGAGAATAAAAAGGAACTTCTTTGATAATTATCTTCAAACGTCATACAGCACATATCACTCTTAATGGTGATATTAGGAGGAGATCAGAGCCACACAAGATTCCTACTATCATCGCCTCTATTTGACATTGTGATGGTGGTCCCAGCCAATGAAAGTAAGAAAAAGATTGTGTAAGAACCAGAAAGGAAGAACAAAACCACCAATATTAGTGACTAATATGCTTCTATAATAGAAAATTTTAATTAAAACTACATATATATTATTATTAGAATTAATGAGAGATGAACAATTTTTCTGGATATGAAAAAATCAAAATTGCATTTCTTTACAGCAGCATCAAAGCACTGGAAAATGGAAAAAAAATATACATTTACAATAGTGTCAAAATATATAATGTACCTAGGAAGAAAATCTAACACAAATGTTATGGAGAAAACAACATATCTTTATCGAGAGATATCAAAGAAAATATAATAGAGATATATATAGTAGTCCCCCCTCGCCCGTAGTGGATACGTTCCAAGACCCCCAATGGATGCCTGAAACTGCAGATAGTACTGAACCCTATATACACTGTTTTCTCCTACACACACAAACCTATGATAAAGTTTAATTTATAATTTAGGCACAGCAAGAGACTAAAAACAACTAATAATAAAATAAAACAATTATGACAACATGCCAGCATTATTACTCTTCTGCTTTAGGGCCATTATTAAATAAAATGAGGGTTCCCTGAACACAAGCACTGCAATACTGCGACAGTTGGTATTGATAACTGAAATGGCCGCTAAGTGACTGATGGGTGGGTGGCATGTACAGCATGGATCCTCTGGACAAAGGGATGACTCATATTCTGGGCCATGCAGAGCAGGACAGTATGAGACTTCATCCCCCCACTCAGAACGGTGCACGATTTAAAATTTATGAAGTGTTTATCTCTGGTGAATTTTCCATTTACTATTTTGGGACTGTGGCTGACCAAACGTAACAGAAACTGTGGAAAGCAAAATAGGGGATAAAGGGAGACTACTGTAACAAGTTTCTGGATTAGAAGGTTCAATATTATAAGCATATCAAAATTTCCCAAATCAACCCAAAGATTCGGTGCAAACACAGCAAACAAATACTCCTTTAAGTTATTGAGCTTGGCAAACCGATTCTAACGTAAATATGGACTGGTTAATATGGACTGATAGCTAAGACTTTTTTTTTTTTTCTTGAGACAGAGTCTCACTCTGTCGCCCAGGCTGGAGGGCAGTGGTGCGATCTTGGCTCATTGCAACCTCCTCCTCCCAGGTTCAAGCGATTATCCTGCTTCAGCCTGCCCAGTAGCTGGGACTATAGGCACGCGCCACTATGCCTGCTAATTTTTGCAATTTAGTAGAGACGGAGTTTCACCATGTCGGCCAAGCTGGTCTCAAACTCCTGATCTCAAGTGATCCGCCCGCCTTGGTCTCCCAAAGTTCTCAGGTGTGACGGAGTCTCGCTCTGTCGCCCAGGCTGGAGTGCAGTAGCACGATCACGGCTCTCTGCAAGCTCCGCCTCCCAGGTTCAGGCCGTTCTCCTGCCTCAGCCTACCGAGTAGCTGGGACTACAGGCCTGTGACACCACGCCCGGCTAATTTTTTGTGTTTTTAGTAGGGACGGGGTGTCATGATGTTAGCCAGGATGGTTCTCGATCTCCTGACCTCCTGATCCGCCCGCCTCGGCCTTCCAAAGTGCTGGGATTACAGGCGTGAGCCACCGCGCCCGGCCCAGCTGAGACATTCTTAAAGAAGAAAAGCAAGGTGGAAATAAATATTTGCCCTGTACGATGTTGAGACTTAATATATCACTAGAATGATTAAGAAGGTATAAGATTGGCTCGGGGATAGACAAACAGACCAGTGGTACAGAGACAGAGCCCCAAAATACACCTAGACACATATGGACACTTGATATACAACAGAGTTAGCATTGCCAGTAAGTGATGAAAGGATGGCTTTTTCATGAAAGGGTGCTGAGACAATTGGGATTTTTTAATAAAAGAATAAAACCAAAAATGGTCCTATACCTTTCATTACACTAAAAAATCTTTTATAGGTAAATTATATGTGAAAAGCAAACCTATAATGCTTTTAGAGGACAATATAGCAGATATCTTTAAGACTTGGGAATATGGAAATATTTCTTAAATATTACATTAAAGCATATAGCCATAAAGTAAAAGATTAATAAATAAGATAACATTAAAACTAAGAACTTCTCATCATGAAAAGACACAAGACTGGGAGAATATATCTGCAATAAATATAATTGATGAAGGATTAATCTCTGAATATATATAGATATATATATGTTTGTATAGTTTTTAAAATGCCTGCTAGTCATTGAGAATAAGGCAGACAACTCAGTAGAAACATGCACATAGGGGCCGGGCGCGGTGGCTCACACCTGTAATCCCAACACTTTGGGAGGCCAAGGCGGGCGGATCACTAGGTCAGGAGTTCAAGACCAGCCTGGTTGGCACGGTGAAACCTTGTCTCTACTAAAAATACAAAAAATTAGCCTGGCGTGGTGGCAGGCACCTGTAGTCCCAGCTACTCCGGAGGCTGAGGCAGGAGAATCGCTTGAACCGGGAGGCGGAGGTTGCAGTGAGCTGAGATCACGCCACTGCACTCCAGCCTGGGGGACAGAGCGAGACTCCGACTCAATAAAAAAAGAAAAAAAAAAAAACCCAGGCACATAGGATTTGAATAGACAGCTCAATAAAGAGGCATTCCAAATGTCTGATAAACATATGAAAGGTGTAATCTTATTTGCATTCACGGAAATGCACCTTGAAACAACAGCGAGATATCCTATAACCCCATCAGGCTGGCTAAAATTATGAAATCTAAAATAAATTTGGGAACTCAAATGCATTGCTAGCGTGAGCAGAAATTGGCAAAACGACTTTGGAAAACAGTGTGACATTATGGCACAGTTGTCAGTGTATTGCTTCTCAGCTCAAACTCACTTTTCAATACAAGCTTTGAGATGAGGGAATTTCTTGAAGCATTTCTCCTCTGAAGTGAGCGCGATGTTGAGCTTTCTCAGTAGAGGGCGCTAGGCAGGTGTTGCAGGAGGGAGGGGCGCTTCTGCAGTTTCTGGTAGAGGCTCAGTGGGTCAACCGTGCGGGTGGGAAGGCGGTCGAGTGGATTCCGCCCTTCCGCATGCCCAGACGGCCAAGTCCCTCAGCGACCTCACAGCCCGCTTGTCTGCTCAACACGGTCAGGCCTGCTGCACACTCACACACAGGCCACCAGCTGCGGCTCCCCTGACCAGCCTACACTTTGGAGGGTTGTTTCCTGTTTTTCTTTTTCCACCACTGCAAACCAACACATTTCTCTGCCATCTAATTGGTTCAACTACGCCTTCTCCAACGAAGTCAGAACCACAGTTTTGGAGAGGGAGCCCCTTGCAAGTTTATTCTTCCTTGGGTAACTCTCTCTTGGCTCTAGGGCACCGTGCAGGCTTTCTTATTTTCTATAGTTACTCCTTTATCCCAACTTAATAATTCTTTATATTAAACTCTCCCTTTGCGGGAGGAGTTTATATTAACTAAACCCTTTGTGTTTAAAATAATTACGTGGTTTCTATCTTCTGACTGGATCCACCCTGCTAAGTATTGAGGATGTGCCATACAATTCCACAGCAATTCCACTTCTAATTATCTTTTCTAGAGGAGCTTTTTGCACACGTGCATTAATTCACAGGAACCAAAACGTTTATAGCAGCAATTTGCATAAAAGCCAAATTCTGAAAATAACTCAAATGTTCATCAAGAGAGAACAGATAATTAAATTGTTACAGTCCTACAAGGAAATGAAAATCAGTGAGCTACAGCTAGGCAGAACAAAATGGATGAACGTCACAGACCTAATGCTCAGTGAAAGAAGCAAGTTGCACGTTGGTGTTTACTATATAATCCCATTGATCCCATTTAAAGTTCAACTTTATGTAAAACTCAACTACGTTGTTTGGATGTATATATAAATATATATAAAATATATATATAGTAAAACTATAAAGAAAAACAAGGAAATGAATATTTTAAACGTTAAAATAGTGGCTACCTTTATAAGGTTGATTTTGGGGTGCCCTCTTTGTCATGCAGATGTGGTTACATAAGTATTTGAATTACAATTCCCTTTGACTTGTGCATATATGTTCTGTGCATTCTATTAAAGGCTTTGCAATTATGTAAACCAATAACCACAACACAAAGAAAGACACAGTTTCTGCCTTTATGAAACTTACGGGGAGAAAGAACAAAACAGAAAACGTGGAATTCACTTAAGATAGAGATAGCAGGGTTTCCTTCCTTCCTTCTTCTTCCCTTCCTTCCTTCCTTCCTTCCTTCCTTCCTTCCTTCCTCCTTCCTTCCTTCCTTCCTTCCTTCCTCTCCCTTCCTTCCTTCCTTCCTTCCTTCCTTCCCTTCCTTCCTTCCTTCCCTTCCTTCCCTTCCTTCCTTCCTTCCTTCCTTCCGTCCTTCCCTTCCTTCCTCCTTCCCTTCCTTCCCTTCCTTCTTCCTTCCTTCCTTCCTTCTTCTTCCTTCCTCCTCCCTCCCTCCCTCCCCCCTCCCTTCCCTTCTTCCTTCCTTCCTTCTTCCCTCCCTCCCTCCCTTCCTCCCTTCTTCCTTCCTTCCTTCCTTCCTCCTTCCCTCCCCTCCCTCCCCTCCCTCCCTCTTCCTTCCTTCCTTCCCTTCCCTCCCTCCCTCCCTCCTTCTTCCTTCCTTCCTTCCTTCCTTCCCTCTCCTCCCTCCCTCCCTCCCTCCCTCCCTTCTTCCTTCTTTACTTCCTTCCTCCTCTTCCTTCCTTCTCTCTCTCTTTCTTTCTCTTTCTCTTTCTTTCTTTCCCCTCCCTCCCTCCCTCCTCCCTCCTTCCTTTCTTTCTCTCTCTCCTCGCTCTTCTCTTTCTTCTCTCTTTCTCTTCTTTTCTTTCCCTCCCTCACTCCCTCCCTCCCCCCTTCCTTCCTTCTTTCTCTCTCTATCTCTCTTTCTTTCTTTCTCTCTTTCTCTTTCTTTTCTTTCCCCTCCCTCCCTCCCTCCCTTCCTTCCTTCCTTCGTTCCTTCCTGAGACAAGGTCTTGCTCTGTCACCCAGAGTGGAGTACAGTGGCACAATCATGGCTCACTGCATCTTTGACCTCCTGAGCTCCAGTGATGCTCCCACCTCAGCCTCCCAAGTAGCTGGAACGACAGTGGTGTGCCACCACACCTGGCTAATTTTTGTATTTTTCACAGAGATGGGGTTTGTCATGTTGCCCAGGTTGGTCTCAAACTCCAGGGCTCAAGGGTTCCATCTGCCTCAGCTTCCTAAAGTGCTGAGATTACAGGCATAAGCCACTGTGCTTGCCCTGCAATTCATTTTTTAAACAAATATCTTTGGACTGCAATCCTGCTAGAATAGACCTTGGAACAATGACGTATGACAAACATTTTAAAAATGCATTGTCCAACTGGCAAGAAAGTATGGTGAATTCCCAGGGTGGACAACAAAGAGATAATCAACAAGCAGAGATATGGGAAGCTGATGCTGTAGTTGCCTTAAGGGCAGTAGTGATGTACTGGTCTCAGTAGTTAGGCAGCTTGGATTTTAATGGTCACCTGCTGTCCAGGAGAGGTTTTGGGCCTAAGGGAGATGGGAAGGTTGAACTGAGACCCTGGATAAAGCTATACCACAGAGACGTGATAGACTAGAAAAAAAATTACAGACACAGGGAGACGAAATAAAGCTTTTGTGTTTTGGTTTGCACTCCAGTTAGAATAAAATTAGGGTTGTAATCCCAGCACTTTGGCAGGCTGAAGTGGACGGATCACCTGAGGTCAGGAGTTTGAGACCAGCCTGGCAAACATGTCAAAAATCTATCTCTAATAAAAGTACAAAATATTAGCTGGGCATGGTGGTAGGTGCCTGTAATCCCAGCTACCCAGGAGGTTGAGGCAGGAGAATCGCTTGAACCCTGGAGGCGGAGGTTGCAGTGAGCCGACATTGCGCCATTGCACTCCAGCCCGGGTGACAGAGTGGGACTCCATCTCAAAAATAAATAAATAAATAAATAAATAAATAAATAAATAAATAAATAATAAAAAGAGAAAAGAAAAGAATAAAACGAGGGGAAAACTGTTCCCAGAGAAGACTGATAATCTTTTTTTTTTTTTTTTTTTTTTTTTTTTTGAGACGGAGTCTCGCTCTGTCGCCCAGGCTGGAGTGCAGTGGCCGGATCTCAGCTCACTGCAAGCTCCGCCTCCCGGGTTCCCGCCATTCTCCTGCCTCAGCTCCCCAGTAGCTGGGACTACAGGCGCCGCCACCTCGCCCGGCTAGTTTTTTGTATTTTTTAGTAGAGACGGGGTTTCACCGTGTTAGCCAGGATGGTCTCCATGTCCTCACCTCGTGATCCACCCGCCTCGCCTCCCAAAGTGCTGGGATTACAGGCTTGAGCCACCGCGCCCGGCCAAGACTGATAATCTTGATAATCCAGGGTTGGACCTCATGCTGGTCTGGTATTCTAAATTACATTACCCACGTAAGCCAGTAACCCCTAGGTAGAAATATTAGCATAAGAATTAGTGACTGTAGGAAGATACTACTGCTGGGCAACACAAAACCTCTTTAGAGAAATACACCTGTATCCAGATCACATGGAACGTCCACCAAATGGGAGCTCACAAACCTAAATTACAAGAACGTGAGGAAACAATTCACCCATGCCAAGAGTCAACAGACACAATAGTCAACAAGGTTAGACTCTCAGAACTTCAGAAAATATAATAAATAAATATTAGTAAAATATCAAGATTATAAAACAAGGAGTCACATAGCACAAGAACATCTTAGTATCAAGAAAAAATTAATTTGGAAAAACTAGACTGAACTTCCAGAAATAAAATATGTGGTCATTGAAATTAAATATATCTTCTTGTATAATAGTTCATAAGGCATTGGCCTCAAAGGAGCCTTTACAGGAAACTGGAGCTGCCTAGAGCCATAATGTCAGGTGAGTGATAATTTCTAAGCAATTATAGATGTAGTGATATATTTAGAGGTGAGAGCGGCCTCATAGATTTACTAGTGAAACTCCCTTTGGTGAAAGATGTGAAAATCATAGCCCCAGGATGTAAACCAAGTCACAGGTACAGTAAAGTCCCATCTAGAGCACACATGTTCTGATACCTGTTAAGTGCCTTTTCAGATATGTCACATTCCCCTCTCCATAGACACAGGCACCTGCTGAGAGAAAGATCAGGGAAGTTTGATGACACTTGTTGCAGTGAAAAGGTGGTAAAAGGAGAAAGGAAAGAGCAGATCTCAGACCTCAAAAGGCTGGGAGACTATTTTTGTATATAATAACAGGAAATAGCCTTCCTATTATATAAACAGGAATTTAATGGAGGAGAGTCGCCTAGGGATTCTGGGGAATGCTGGAATACATACTTGATTACGTCCTGCAAGGGTGGATTTGCGTGGGGAGCAGGGCAGTTAATTCTGGCACTTGTCAGTGCCAGGGCTAAACTCTTCAGCTCCCATTTGGTGGAGGTAACATTCTTTCATCACTTTTAATTGTTTCCTTCCATTGACGTGAATGAGGAATTTTTTCCATGGCGTGCTTGGTTCAAGCACTGCCAAGAGCTGGCAAAGCTCCTAGTGGCATCTTTCACTTTTGGTCTCGGGTGGCTCTTAAATACAGATGAATTGTGTAGGAAACAAACAGGAGGAATTATCAATCATATGTGTCTCTTCCTCTCAAGAAAATGTGCCATTTTCCTCTTCTCTTCTCTACATGGTGATGGCATTTTTTTTCCAAGTTTGCTCAGTTCACAATCTGCACACCTCACCTTCCTCAGGAAGCCTCCTAGGCTGAAAACCTATTGTCAGCTGTTCTGTGGTTCTACCTTGTATTACCATTGCAGGTGTACATGTCTTATCTCCTTCGGTAGACAGCGACTACTTGGAAGACAGATCCTGGTCTGATCCATTTTCGAGTTCCATAATGCCATGCCCAGTTCCTCACACACATTTGGTGCTTAATAAATGTTTGTCTTATGAGTGAACTGATCTTTGATTTGTTGTGTAGCAAACATACAAAATTCTAGGCTGTATCAGCTAGAAATCATGTTGGTGCTAGTGACTAAGAACTTAGCATAGAGGCTTAAATAAATTAAAGCCTTTTTTTTCTGTGATGTAAATAAATAAATAAATATTAGTCTTGCCAGTCCAGGATGGGTAAGGTAGCTTCACCACGTCATGAGGGACCCAAGCATTTCCTTCCACTCTGCGTTCTTCAACATGTTGCTTGCATCTTCGAGGTCACAAAATGTCTGCCAGAGCTCCAGTCAGTAGGTCTGCATTTTAGGAGACTAGAAAGGGAAAGACAACAGGCTCTTCTCTCATTGGCATGAAAAACCTCCTGTAAAGAGAGTTGCAGGAAACACCAATCAAAGACTTGTATTTAAATTTCATTGACCAGCCCCTTAACTGCAAAGGAAGATGGGGAGTAAAGCTTTTTAGCTTGGCACACGTTCCCCTAAGAAAAATCTGAGTTATGTTTCTAAGGCAGAAAGAGAGCATATTGGATAAGCAGCCTGCGGTCTTTGCCATAAAGGATCTTAATCATTCATCAGTAAGTATAATTTTTTTAATGTCAATTGTTTCTTTAAGATTTTAAATTTCTCTTCAAAATCTATAGGTAAATCACTGAAATTTATCCAGACCCCAGCCTTCACATCCAGGGATTTTAGTGTTCCACCATCTACTCAATGCTACGCCTCCTCCTACCCCATCAAATGAGCTTCGTTTGTTTTTCCTTTATCTCTAAGTGGTATGACACCATCTGGTGTTCTCTGCTTTTGACCCAGAGCCATGTCTGGCATCATCAGACTAATCAAGAGGTGGGAAGGGACAGGGTCAGGCATGGGTTAGTGACACAAATCACTTGGTAATTAAAAACCCCTTTGTTATAACATTTTCTCCTTGCACAACAAAATATCCATTGCAGGATTTTGGTAAAATTCTGCTCTATTAATCATCATCAATTGGAAGCTCAGAATATGAGGCTAATTGTCAGATTGATGTTGTGGCTGAGAGGAAGTATTAAAATTTCAAAAAGACCATAAGAGAGGCAGTTATAGAAATAGTGTGCTAATTCTTAGCTTACCTTTCCATATATGTTAAATTTCTCTTAGAAATTATTTGGATTACTAACGTACAAATGATTACTAAAGATAATAATTAATCGATTTAATCATCCATTCCATTAATCAATAATTGTTGAGCATATACTATTTCCCAGGCATTGTGCTAGCTGCTAGAGCTATAAATGAGAGTTTTTTAAAAATGTAGACATTTCTGAGCTAAAGATACGTTGAAAGGTTAAAATGAACAGCAGGAAAATGAGATGATAACCTGAAATCAGCTTTCATAGACCAATAATCCCAGAAAGTCTGCCAGAAAATTAATAACAGAAACTAAGCTTGGGCATTTTGCAATTCTCTTTTAGCCACACAAAATTAAATTAGAAATTCTGAGAAGACTCAAGCAGGGACTGTTAATATGGGATTTTGACATGTATTAACTAGACAATCTTCATGAATAAAGAAAAGAAATAGAACAAGTCACTTACATGGCATAATGTTAAAATAAGGCCTCCTAGATAGCCACTATTCTGAATAAGATAAGAAAGACGATGCAATTATAGCTAAGCGGCTCAAAATTCCATTAGAATATTTTAAGCGTTAGTATAGGAATTTACACAAGAGTTAGAGAAAAGGAAATTTGAAACCAAGACCTGAAAGACACTAATTTAAGGGCAGGTTATTTTGCAGGGGTTGAGTGGGGCAGGAGAATCACTGGATTGTGAAATTGAAATTGAAATTGGTTAATTTCAACGGACTACTTGATACGATTGATAGTCATGGATTTGGCAACTTGTGGATGCCATGGCAGACAAAGTTTGCTCCTAAGAAGATGCCCAACTCAGAGATGCTGGGTCCTGTGTCCCAGGGTTCTCCAGTGCCTTTCATCTGGAGATCATATCAGTGTCCTGTGCTTTTGACCTTGTTAGTTGGTCTGACGTACTTGTTTACTTCCCTTTAGCTGGATGAATAATGTATAATCTCTGGAAAGTATAGAAACCCAATGTACTCTTATGTCATTTGTGTTTAAATATAACCATTATGATGTCCTGCGCATACTATGTTAATGTTTTAAATGATTTTTGAAAGGCTTAGAAGGATTTCTTTCTAGAAAATTCATAAGGCTGATTTAGTAGACTGATAAGAGGAAGAGTTCTTACATTTGTAACTCTCCCTTTGTATATCTGAAATGTTTGAGAGGGGGAGTTACATTAAAATAGTACTTTGAAATAGCCAAGGGAATTTGATTGTTTAAATATGCAAATGATGTTTAACATGAAACATCACTCCTGTAATCCCAGCACTTTGGGAGGCCGAGGTGGGTGGATCACCTGAGGTCAGGAGTTCGAGACCAGCCTGGCCAACATGGAGAAACCCCGTCTCTACTAAAAATACAAAACTTAGCTGGGCTTGGTGGCACGTGCCTGTAATCCCAGCTACTCGGTAGGCTGAGGCAGGAGAATCGCATGAATCTGGGAGATGGAGGTTGCGGTGAGACAAGATAGTGCCATTGCACTCCAGCCTGGGCAGCAAGAATGAAACTCCATCTCAAAAAAAAATTAATAAATAATAATAATAATAATGATTATACTTAAAAAAAATTTCTAAAGTATGAATTTTATCAGGTTAAAAAGACCCTTAGCTCTAGATTTAAGAGCATAATTGCTAGGTCATATGTGTATGGCTCCAGCTTGGATGGAAAGTTCTGAATTGTTCTCCAGCCCTTCCACTGGAACCCCACCACACACCAGACATTCCATAGTCTGCCAACACTTGATGGTGTGAGGCTCTCTACTTGTTTCCAACCTGATGACTATAAAATGATATCTTGGCCAGGCACAATGGCTCATGCCTGTAATCCCAACACTTTGGAAGGCCGAGGTGAGGTGGATCACCTGAGGTCAGGAGTTCACCACTAGCCTGGCCAACACGGCGAAACCCCGTCTCTACTAAAAATACAAATATTAGCCAACTGTAATCCCAGCTACTTGGGGGACTGAGGCAGGAGAATTGCTTGAACCGGGAGGCGGAGGTTGTGGTGGGCTGAGATCACGCCACTGCACTCTAGCCTGGGCAACAGAGCAAGACTCCATCTGGAAAAATAAATAAATAAATAAAATGGTATCTCATGGTGATTTTGACTTGACTTTTCCTGATTATTAGTGAAATTTCCATTTGTCTTACGATAATTTTTCCGTTGTCTTTTTCTTATACACATGTATTCTGGATTACTCCCTTTGGAGAGCTGTATGTGTGGAAAATGGTTTCTCCTAGTTTATGCAGATTTTTCCCTTTTCTTTTGTTTTTCAGTATGTCTTTTGATCAGTAGAAGTTTTATATTTTAATCTTGTTCAATTTATTAGTATTCTCCTTTATAGTTTGTGCTTAGTTTTTGAAATATCAGGTACCTTTTGGTAATTTTTCAACAGCTTAGCCTATATGGCACAATGCATTTCATATGTACATATACAAATGTCAAAATTATAAATATGCCTAAATTATACAGCTGTAACTAGCCTTAAATATTGTAATTAAAACTGTATAATTAAACTAAGCATGCAAGCCAATAGTTTAAAAAATAGTTTCACTCCAGTTTGGTACGGACTTAGCTCTTGAGCTATTGAAATCAATGGCCAGCGTGGGAAGCAATGATCTGACGCCTGTGGGTGGTGACCTTGCAGCAGCTCAGCTTCTTCTTTCGTTCCATCCTATTTCTGTCCTTAATAGCAGATGGTTATCTCATGTTAAAATTTTATTATTTTCTCTATAACTACAATCTTAACAGTTTAAAATAGTACTAAATTTCATGTGGAATAAAACTTCGGATTCTCAGCATCTTATCTTTCTTAGTGATTTCCACTGTAGCCCTCAGTGTTATTGGGCAAACTCTTATCTCAATTGTTGTTTGCGTTGAGTGCTATCTAACCATAATGGAAAAGGGAAAAAAGTAGAGTCCCAATTATCCATAACTGCCTCTGCTTTCTGAGGAAGGCAACGTGATTCTTTTCAATGGAGTAAAAACCTCTCTATGGCTTTTTCTTACCCCCTAACAGAGAGATTAGTGGGAGAGAGAGAAGGGCTTGAGATTCCTGTCTAGCAGGGCCTTTGGATGTTCAGATTGTGTCCCAGAGCTGAATTCTCCAAAGGAATAGAGGGATGTGGAGGTGTGGGGGAGAGAGGGCTAAATAGTTTGGCAGGAGGCTGGAAGCTGAGCTAGGTAGGATCAGAAGACTTTTTAAGAACAAAGACTGGAGACTTGAGGTGACTCCATCTTCAATATTAATTCAGATCTTTCTTATAATGTGCTTCATAAACACACACCTTGTGTGAAAGCTGCTTTTGAGAAAAAGAAACGTGTTTTATGCAACGCAGGGTGCAATAGGAACAGCGCATGTGGGGCAGTGAGAAATTCCTTCCCCTGACCTGATTCAGCAGTGAAGGTGATCAGAGCAAATAGGAACTGGACTGCTTCACGCTCCTCAAGGACTTTAAGGAGTGTGTCTTCTACCACCGACAGCAAAGGGCTCAGAAAATTTTATCTGAACCTCCCGACATCTGAGTTATACAAACTAAGTCAAAGAATGGGAAGCACATAGCAGTCACTGGTCCATTACAGTTCTGAAGTCCAGCCAGGCGCATATTTACCCGAGATAGAAAATGTTCCTTAGTCAGGGTCTGGTAGTGCTTGCTGGAAGTGACTCCCTGATTCATTCCTTTTTTGAGGCTGTTTAGTTCATCCTCTGTGCTCTTGGCTCTGCCCTCCAAGTTGTCCTTAATTTTCATTAGAAGTAGCTTTCACAATCTGCTTCTTGCCCCTAAAAACTGGGTGCCCAGAACGTTCATATCAGTTTGAAATGTCTCTGCTCCATTTAGTTAGAGCTGGCTTTAGCAAGTATCCTGCAGGGGACTAATATCCAGAATTTAGAAGGAATTCAAACGACTCAACAACAACAACGAACCAATAATTCCATTAAAAAGTGGGCAAAGGACATGAATAGACATTTTTACACTTTCTTTTTTGTTTGTTTGTTTTTGAGACAGAGTCTCGCTCTGCCACCCAGGCTGGAGTGCAGTGGGGCGATCTTGGCTCACTGCAACCTCCACCTCCCAGACTCAAGCAATTCTCCCGCCTTAGCCTCCCATGTAGCTGGGACCAAAGGCATGCCCTACCATGCCTGGCTAATTTTTACATTGTTAGTAGAGATGGGGTTTCACCATATTGGCCAGGCTGGTCTCGAACTCCTGACCTCATGATCCACTCGCCTCAGCCTCCCAAAGTGCTAGGATTACAGATGTGAGCCATGGCGCCCAGCCCAGAATGGCTATTATTAAAAAGACAAAAAATGACAGGTGTTGGTGAGGATGTGGAGAAAAGGGAATGGCTTACACACTGTTGGCAGAAATGTTAATTAGTACAACCTCTATGGAAAACAACCTGGAGATTTCTCAAAGAAGTAAAAATAGAACTACAATTCGATCCAGCAGTTTCACTACTGGGTATCTACACAGAGGAAAGAAATGATTTTATGAAAAAGATACCTGTACTCGTGTGTATCACAGCACTCTTCACAATAGCATAGATACCAGCCTAAGTGTCCATCAACAAATGATTGGGAAAAGAAAATATCTGTCTATATACTCAATGGAATGCTATTCAGCCATAAAAAAGAATGAAATGATGTCTTTTGCAGCAATGTGGATAGAACTGGAGGCCATGATCTTAAGTGAAACAATTCAGAAACAGAAAGTCAAGTACTGCATGTTCTTTCTCATAAGTGGGAGCTAACCAGTGGGTAAACATGGATATCGAGTACGGATGATAGTGGAGACTAGGAAAGGTGGTGAGATGGGGGAGAGGAGTATAAATCACTTGATGGTACAATATATGTTATTTGGGTGATGGGTATCCTAAAAGCCCCTGCTCCACCACTATACAATGTATTCACGTAACAAAATTGTACTGCATAAATGTATACACATTTTAAAAATTAAAAAAAATGTTCTGAGTTCTCATTGAGTCTTACTGAGGATCACACCATGGCAAAAGGACTACATCCATAATTCTTTCTAAGATGGGCTTTTCTGTACTTTGGGCCACATGTGAGGCTCTGTGGTAAAATGTCCTTAAGATTCTTAGCAGTCCAACTGTCTAGTTGAGAAAGTCTAGGTGCCACCTTAAATCTTAAAGAAGTTTTAATAAGGGATCTTGGCCGGGTGCAGTGGCTTACGCCTGTGATCCCAACACTTTGGGAGGCCGAGGTGGGTGGATCACCTGAGGTCAGGGATTTGAAACCAGCCTGTCCAACATGGTGAAACCCTGTCTCTACTAAAAATACAAAAATTTGCTGGGCGTGGTGGCACATGCCTGTAAGCCCAGTTCTCAGGAGACTGAGGCAGGAGAATCGCTTGAACCCGGGAGGCGAAGGTTGCAGTGAACCAAGATTATGCCACTGCACTCCAGCCTGGGCAACAGAGTGAAACTTCAACTCAAAAAAAAAAAAAAAAAAAAAAAAAGAGGGGCATTTTACCTTATTAAAATAGTAATACTAATAAGGGATCTTGTAGACAAACCTTTGATTTAATGTTTACTTACCTTGGCCATTTCTTACTTTGAGAATGTTTTGCTGGCCAGAGGCGCTGTCCTGGGCCCTCTGTTTCTTCTTATTGCTGCCTAAAACTTAAGAGTCCGTTCTTTCCATTCATCTCTTTCTTCCTGCACTTTATCAACACGGGTAAAAGAAGCCAATGGTACTTTCAGTATTTTACCTAGAAATCTCCTTATTCAGATCAAGTTCATTAGCTACATTTCATTTCTGTCTTTCATGATATTACAGGTGACAATGTGACCAAAAATCTCACTACTATGTAACATCTTTTGTAGAACCTCCAATAGCAATTTTCTCACTGCTATTGCAGGCTTCCTAACAATTTCCTCACTGCCCTTCCAGCCTCTGCTGCCTCCCAATATCAGAGCCAATGACAAATGTCTTAGGGTTTGGTTATGACAGTATCCCACTTCCAGATAGCAATTTCTGTTTCAATTATTTACTTCTGTGTCATAAACCAGCCCAGTATTTAGTGGCTTAAATCAATATCCATTTTATTGCTCACAATTCTGTGGGTCAGAAATTCGGGTGAGGGCTGATGGCAACAGCTCATCTCAGCTCCAGTGGGGCTAACTGGGGAAGATCCAAGCCGTTGGCTGGCTCGGGCACCTTGATTCTCCTGTCTGTGGCCTCTCATCATCCAGGCCCTGTTTCCTTCCATGCAGCGTCTCCAACAGGACACCCTGGGCTCCTTTACACACCGGGTGGCTTCCAAGAAGGCAGAAACAGAAACTGCTAGGCCTCTTGTGGCCTAGGCCCAGAAGTCACAATGCCACTTCCAGAGCTTTCTGTTGGTTAGAGAAAGTCATGAAGCCAATCTATATTCAAAGGAAGGGGAAAGATATTTCATTTCTTTGTTGGAAATAATACAACACAAAAGAACATGCAGGATAGGATGGATTGGGGTGGACCACTTTTAGAAAAGACCTACTTCTCAGAAAGAGGCAAAAATTCATGAACTGAAATACTCTCTGAGACCATCTCTATTTCATAATCTAGCAATAAACCTGAAGTTCAAGCTCTGCTCTCTGGCTATGTAAGCAAATTGAGGTCAGAAGGGAGTTAAAGCAACAACGAATTGATACAAGCCTGCTTTTACAAGAGTCTGATCTATAGTGGTTTGGTCTTTGCTCAAGCATTCTGAGAGACAAACTGCCTCAGAAGGAGACCTATTCCACAATCGAATAACTCTAAAGTCTGTAACAATCTTCCATTTGCAAAGTTCAATGCTGCCTTTCTGTGACTCCTCCCATGGTCAGATCTGCCCTCCGAGGCCACCGAAAGAAAGGCTGCTCCCTTCTGAACATGGCATTCATTTAAATCTAAATATTTTCAAATACTTCTCTTGACTCAAGATTCAACACTTCCCAACTTCTTTACTTGTCTATCATGTAAAGTCATTATTTCCCAGAAACATGTGTTTATGTATAACACATACAATCCGTAGAATAAATTTTGCCCAGAATAGTATGTTTAAAAGGAAAGAAAAATATGTAATAGATTATTGAAAGTTTCAAAATATCTGGTGGTACAAATGAGTGAGTTAAACATTTATTTCTGGCTTAACCATTTGGTTTGATCTTGTGGAAATCCAGTGTTTGGAACTTATCTTCTCCTAACTTTTTATAACATAGTCACTGCTTGCCTGAATAATTGTCTAGATGTAGTGTCCTGTATGGTTGGTTAGTATTCAATGGGTGATGGGGAAAAGTAATACATAAATTCTGAGAAAAGCTGAAAGCAAAGTTTATTCTTATAAATGACAAAAAATGCCCAGATACAACAGACTCTCTGTTTGACATTTGTATGCCAGAATGAAAACTATGGGGTTCAGGCATCTTCTTTTTTTAAAAAAAAATTTTTATTTGCATAGGTTTTTGGGGAACAAGTCGTATTTGATTACAGGAGTAAGTTCTTTAGTGGTGATTTGTAAGTTTTTGGTGCACGCATCATCTGAGCAGTATAGACTGCACCTAATGTGTAGTCTTTTATCCCTCACCCCCTCCCCACCCTTTGTCCCTGAGTCCCCAAAGTCCACTGTATCATTCTTATGCCTTTGCATCCTGAGGCACCTTCTTCCATACGCACCATCCACAAGTAGAAGTGGTTCTTCAACTGTGGCTGATTGGAGCAAAGTGCTCAAGCAACTATCAAGGACCATTTCTCCTGTGGATGATGCTTATGGAAGAAGATACCTTAGACCCAAAACTAGAGTGAGGCTTTTACTGGTTGGGGAAGGTGGCTATAAAAAGCTAAGAATAATGAAAACCTATGACCAACTTAAAAAAATGAGAACTTAATCACAGCCTTATCGACCCACAACCAGGGGTCCACAAATAGCCTTAATTATGTCTTATGTTATTAAGATAACAACCCCAAATTTTCCAGGCAGCAATTTTTTTTGTGCCAATATTTTGGTCTTTTGCTTCCAAAGACTAACCTTTTGATAAAGTCAGACAGCTTTAAAATGTGTGTGTTTAAGTTCTATAAATAGAAATACATTTGAGCATATATGAAAGGAGCAAAGTATTTATCTCACCACACAGTTAAGAACTTTAAAAACATTCATTGTTGGATAGCGATTTTAAAACATTAAAATAAGTGGAACGATTGCTTTGAATTTGTGAAAAATAACACATATATAATTAATGACTTTTCTATTTGTATTATACTTGCTTAGATGGTTCAGGCTTAGTAAGAAAGCTATTGATAGTAGAAAACAATGTGTATATGTAATAATAAAGAAATAATGTGGATTGTTAGTGAATAGAAAATAGTCCTTTTGGCCAAGTGTGGTGGCTCATGCCTGTAATCCCAGTACCTCAGAAGGCCAAAGCAGGAGGATCACTTGAGTTGAGTAGTTCGAGACCAGTCTGGGTAGCATAGTGAGACCCTGTCTCTACACAAAATTAAAGTAAAAAAATTATCTGGAGGTGGTGACACACACCTGTGGTCCTGGCTACTTGGGAGGCTGAAGTGGGAGGATCCATTGAACCCAGGAGGTCAAGGTTGTAGTGAGCCTTGATTGTACCACTGTACTCCAGCCTGGGCAACAGAGTGAAATCCTGTCTCAGAAATGAAAGAAAGAAAGAAAGAAAGAAAGAAAGAAAGAAAGAAAGAAAGAAAGAAAGAAAGAAAGAAAGAAGGAAGGAAGGAAGGAAGGAAGGAAGGAAGGAAGGAAGGAAGGAAGGAAGGAAGGAAGGAAGGAAGGAAGGAAGAAAGGGAAAGAAATATGATATGTTTTGAATAATTTATCCCTTCCAAATCTCATATTGAAATGTAATCCCCCATATTGGAGGTGGGACCTGGTGGGATGTGTTGGATTATGGGAGCAGATCCCTCATGAATGGCTTAGTGCCAACCCCTTGCTGATGAGTGAGTTCTTGTTCAGTTGGTTCACATGAGATCTGGTTGTTTAAAAGAGGCTGGGACCTCCCCCTTCTCTCTCTCTCTCACTCCCTCTCTCACTGTGTGACCCTGCCTGCCCCGATTTGAAGCTTCCTGAGGTCTCACCAGAAGCTGAGCAGACCCTGGTGCTGTGCTTGTACAGACTGCAGAAACTGAACCAGAAAAACCTCTTTTCTTTAGAAATTACCCAACCTCAGGTATTCCTTTACAGCAATGAAAATGGCCTAACACCATAGTCTTTTGGCTATATTTAATTTGAAGATGGTTCCAGATATTTCCCTACATTAATTTTTCATCTTTAGTGGGCAAATGGTGTACTGAAACTAGATAGTGGTGGTGTACAACAATGTGCATGTACTAAATGTCTCTGAATTGTACACTTAAAATGGTTAAAATGGTACATTTTATGTTGTGTATATTTTATCACCACCACAACAAAAAAACCTCTTTTTTTTTTTTTTTTTTTTGAGATGGAGTCTTGCTCTGTCACCAAGGCTGGAGTGCAGTGTCATGATCTTGGCTCACTGCAACCTCCGCCTCCCGGGTTCAAGTGATTCTCCTGCCTCAACCTCCCCAGTACCTGGGATTACAGGTGCACACCATGCCTGGTTAATTTTTGTATTTTTTTTAGTAGAGACAGGGTTTCACCATGTTGGCCAGGCTTGTCTTGAACTCCTGACCTTGTGATCTGCCCGCCTCTGCCTCCCAAAGTGCTGGGATTACAGGTTTGAGCCACCGTGCCCAGCCAGAAATAACCTTTCAAAACAAACAAACAAAAAACACCCATAGTTCACCTAAATATGCCTGAAAATCTACTTTGCGAGGAACCTAAAACCTGGGATTTGAATTAAAAAAGGATAACCCCAAGTTGAATTTGTTAAGATTGCCCACCTTTTCTTTGCTGACAACTTAACAAATGGTTTGCTAACTTCTGGGCAGATGTGAGTTCAGTGAGCACAATCAAAGAAGTGACGTTCACTTGGGCCCAGGCAGGCGTATGTGTGGGAGCTTTTGGTCTGAGTTCACTGTTGCTCCAGTTGCAGACAGGAGCAGACAGGTTCAAGAGTTTCTGATGCTTGCTGTCCAGCAATCAGCTGACCACGAACACAGCCAGCACAAGCAGCCCTTTGTGCTGACGAGAGTCCTGCCAGCAGCGCCGAGCAACAGTCCCCGCTTTATATGTTCCCTTTGCACATTCGTATTCTTGGGGCCTTTGGGATTTTTGTTGCTGCAGTTAATGGGAAATGGGTGTGGGTGGGTGTTACAAACAGGGTTTTCATTAGACTAGGAAGAATAACTGGTTAAAAATACAATAACAACAGTGACAAATAGGAAAGGGGGGCAACCTCAGGCAGTACAGCTCCTGCGCCAATGCTTCCAGCCTTTACTCTAAAATATAAGCAACTGGGCACAGCTCCAGGCCTTGACTGTCATTGGCTGATAGGAATAACTACTAGGAACTATTAAGATCACCTGATATTCTTACCTTTTCTTTCTTTTTTTTTTTTTTTTTTGAGACAAAGTCTCGCTCTGTCGCTCAGGTGTGCAACGGTGTGATCTCAGCTCATTGCAACCTCCACTTCCCCAGTTCAAGCAATTCTCCTGCCTCAGCCTCCCAAGTAGCTGGGATTACAGGCATGTGCCAAAATCCCCAGCTAATTTTTTGTATTTTTAGTAGGGACAGGGTTTCGCCTTGTTGGCCAGGCTGGTCTAGAACTCCTGACCTCAGGTGATCCACCCGCCTTGGCCTCCCAAAGTGCTGGGATTACAGACATGAACCACTGTGCCTGGCCTCCTGCCTTTTCATAATTACAGTGCAGCCCAGTTGATGTTGTTGGAACATGATGGCTCTTTGATAGAAAAGTCTCTACTTTCATTACAAATGGAAAGTGCAAATCAGAAGGGTTGTACCATTTGGGGTTAGGATCCAAAACATTCGTTCCACCAAGGGGGAGAAAGTCCAAGTACAACAAGTTGTCTTGAGATTGTCCAAGGTGTTCTCTAAAGCCCTGCATCCGAAACTTTTTTTTTTTTTTTTTAAGACAGAGTCTCACTCTGTTACCCAGGCTGGAGTGCAGTAGCTCTATCTCGGCTCATTGCAGCCTCCACCTCCCAGGTTCAGGTGATTCTCCTGCCTCAGCCCCCCGAGTAGCTGGGATTACAGGTGTGTGCCACCACACCTGGCTAATTTTTTGTATTTTTATTAGGGACTGGGTTTCACCATGTTGTCCAGGCTAGTCTCGAACTCCTGACCTCAAGTGATCCGCTGGTCTCGGCCTCCCAAAGTGTTGGGATTCCAGATGTGAGCCACCGCGCGTGGTCCCTGCATCTGAAACTTTAATGTGTATGCGGATTCAAATGGCGATCTTGTCAAAATACAGTTTCTGATTTTGAAGATTTTGCATTTCTTTATTTTATTTTATTTTTTTATTTTTGAGATGGAGTCTTGCTCTGTCACCCAGGCTGGAGTGCAGTGGAGCAATCTCGGCTCACTGCAAGCTCCACATCCCAGGTTCACGCCATTCTCCTGCCTCAGTCTCCTGAGTAGCTGGGACTACAGGCGCCTGCCACCACGCCTGGCTAATTTTATTTTTTGTATTTTTAGTAGCGATGGGGTTTCACCGTCTCAATCTAAAACAGGGATGGTCTCGATCTCCTGACCTTGTGATCTACCCACCTCGGCCTCCCAAAGTGCTGGGATTACAGGCGTGAGCCACCATGCTCGGCCAAGATTTTGCATTTCTAACAAGGTTTCAGGGAGTACTGATACTGCTGGTCTGAGGACCACATTTCGAGTTGCAAGGCTGTCAGGAACTGAGAGCTAGCTAGGGGGAAACTAGCATCATTCCAGTTAGGTCTAGTATTGCTGCTAATTTATTAAAAGTTTTACAATGTAATTTTTATGTAAAGAAACAAACAAACAGGACATTCTAACTAAACAAAGTGCTGTGAAATGGTCATTCACACTTGGTAGCTAGAGCTACTGTGTCTCAACTGGAGGAGGCACCATCTCCAATGGGTCATTTAGAAATGTAGAGGGTGGCTACTGGCATTTGGTGCCTAGGGCCCCAGGATGCTAAATGTCTGGTAATATGTGGAAGAGTCCTGCACAAAGAATTGTCGCACCCAAAACGCCAAGAAAGCCCCCCTGCCCCACGCCATTCAGCTACCTGAGCTACACCAGTGGAGACGGATGCTGCACCCATACCCGAGACCTCAGCCAATCAGTTCTTTGGCCATTTCTTTGAGTGTGACATCTGGAATAGCAGATCCTGCCGACGTACTGTAGCTCATCTCTTTAGAATTTTGACTGCCCTTGGAATTCTCTAGCAGGAAGAGTGGCTTCTGTCTAGTATACCACATGTGGTTCCACAGCTTGGTGAATTATTTCAGCAAAGGATGAGCCCAACAGGAAAGACTTTTGGGAAGCCCTACAGAATTTGGATTCATCAACATTTTGAATAAAAAATCAGAACAGGGAACATCCAGTGTTCTCCTTGAGATGATACCCTCAAGTGCTGCTGGTGCTCACCTCCTAAACTCCTAAACGGGGCTATGACCAGCTTGCCCAATGCCAAAGACAACAGCTCCAAGACATCTGGGCCTATCAAACTTCCACTGCGTTCTTTTCCACAGAAGAAAGAATCTCACAGCCTTAGATCTGCTGGCCATCATGTCAAACAAACTCTGACCTCTGATCCCAACACAGTGTTGAACATTGCAATGAGCATATTAGAAATTCTGCTGGAGACTGAGTTGAGATAAAAATAGACATAGGGGCTAGGCATGGTGGCTCACACCTATAATCCCAGCGTGTTGGGAGGCTGAGGTGGAAGGATTGCTTGAGGCCAGGAGTTCAGGACCAGCCTGGGCAACATAGCAAGACCCCTGTCTCTAAAAAAAAAAAAAAATTTGTAATTAGCTGGGTGCGTTGCCATGTGCCTGTAGTCCCAACCACTTGGGAGGCTGAGGTGGGAGGATTGCTTGGTCCCAGAAGCTGGGGAGTGCAGTGAGCTGTGGTCCTGCCCCTGGACTCCAGCTTGGTCAGCAGAGCAAGACCACACCTCTAAAGACAAAGATACAGATATGAGAAATAAAATAGGGATGAAAGGAATGAATTAAGACAATGTTAGAGAAGGATGATATAGTAAGAAACCTGAAGATGAGGAAAACCCACATTAACTTAATGTTGAAAAGAGGCCTTCATCATTGTTGACTGAGAAACTTGGGAGTAAAAGACAAATTGTGATAAATATATTCAGTACAATATAAGGAAAATATTCTTTAGCTTCTTGAGATTCCATGAAGTTCAAGAGTTAGGAAATTCCGACAAGGGTGTGGCAGGGTCATGGTGATTCTGTCTGGAAAGGGTTTGTTTGTGCTTGGTCTCGGGGGCTGCTAGGAAGATGGGAAATGTCTCTGGCACGCCAGGAGAGCAATTACTTTGTGCCAAGACTTCATGTGTCCCCTCACCATGATGCAGTGCCCCATAGGAGATGTTCTGTCACTGATCCCACTGTCTCACTACATTCCAACAGTACAAAAGACAGGCAAAAATGTAGTCTGATAAGTTTTTTTATTAGTCTGATTAAAAAATTAGTTACACAAGTAAAATAATGTCTGTATCACACTCATAATTACATGCGCACATGAACGTGTTAGCTCAGAGGAGGCTGAACGCTTCTCCAGCGCAGACTTTCTGGAAAGCTGGAAAGCTGGGCAATGGTTCAGGGGCCCCTGGGCACAGCAGCACTGTCTTCTCCTGAATGAGAATCAGCTGTGCCGATGCCTACGTTGGTTCAAGAACCAATTAACTTCTGCAATTAATTTTTTTTTTCTTCCCATAGCCTAAGATTATATTAACACCTTTAATCTTACCTCTCTTTTGTTTTCTTTTAGTCTGATGAATATCTTCTTTCCCTTCCCTTTTTCCCCTCCTGGTGTAAGAACTCATTACATTATCTTAGACTGTCTACTTTAGCTGTGGTTTTCTCCCCGCCTCAGTTTCTTACTTAGATTTTTGAATTAGCCTACCATGAGAAAATCCAGCAACATGCACCCCTAGTGTATGTTTGCTTATTTGGTTCTTTTTTGTTCTAAGTTCCTTCATTCCTTTTTGTGTTAATGACTCTAATTAAAAGGATAGTGGTTTTAAAGCAAATCTTCTTATTCTCATTTTTGTACCCTTTAATTTGTAACGATATAAAGATCATGCTTTCTCTTACACTCTGTTTTTTTTTTTTTTTTTGAGACGGAGTCTCGCTCTGTCGCCCAGGCTGGAGTGCAGTGGCGGATCTCGGCTCACTGCAAGCTCCACTTCCTGGGTTCACACCATTCTCCTGCCTCAGGCTCCCGAGTAGCTGGGACTACAGATGCCCACCACCACACCCGGCTAATTTTTGTATTTTTGGTAGAGACGGGATTTCACCGTGTTAGCCAGGATGGTCTCCATCTCCTGACCTCGTGATCCGCCCTCCTTGGCCTCCCAAAGTGCTGGGATTACAGGCGTGAGCCGCCGCACCCGGCCTCTCTTACACTCTTTCTTGTGAGTGGAGGAATGGATTCCAGTGGAAACATTACCTCCTGAAATTGCTGTGCATGGGTGTGCTCTTTGTGAATATTTGAAATCAAAAGGAGATGAAGGTGAAGAATTTTTAGAGCAGATTTTGCCAGAGCCTGTAGTATATGTAGACTATTTACTGAGGTAAATTTGTTTTCTGTGAGTTTGGAGAATGCTTGTGTTGTTGCACGTGTTAACCTCCCAGCCCCCTTCCTCGAGGTCATGCTTGATCGTGAATATGTTAAAAATCCTTTATTTTTTTTACATGCAGGGACAGTTATATACATTGAGTCTTTTTGAATATCTTGCATATCTTGGGCTGGTCTGTAGAACAAAAGAGCAAGTCACTATGTTTAGGACCATTTCTTCAAAACTGGTAAGATGTGATTATGGACATTTCTGCATATAAAGTTGATAATGATGTATTATTTCCGAAATTGGTTGGCACATTTTCTGTTAAGTGCCAGATAATAAGTATCTTAGGGTCTTGTGGGCCATACCATCTGTCAAAAAAAAAAAAAAAAAAAAAAGAACCAGCAGCTAGTTGGACATTTGTGAATGTTCTCTTGCCCTACTTCAACTCTCACTTCTCTCTTTTTTTTTTTTTTTTTGAGATGGAGTCTTGCTGTGTTGCCCAGGCTGGAGTGCAGTGACGCGATCTCGGCTCACTGCAAGCTTCGCCTCCCGGGTTCACGCCATTCTCCCGCCTCAGCCTCCGAGTAGCTGGGACTACAGGCGCCGCCACCTCGCCCGGCTAGTTTTTTTTTTTCGTATTTTTAGTAGAGACGGGGTTTCACTGTGTTCGCCAGGATGGTCTTGATCTCCTGACCTGGTGATCCACCCGCCTCGGCCTCCCAAAGTGCTGGGATTACAGGCTTGAGCCACCGCACCCAGCCAACTCTCACTTCTCTTAAGTTCTGTACCTCGACTACACAAATCAGAGGCTCCCAGCAGATGGATGTGTGCACGTGTGTGTGAATGTACTTCCTGTCCACCTGGAACTTACCTACAATAATCCTTGCCACAATTTGGATGTGCAGAGAAAGTGTCGTTTCTTATTTTGTTTATATCCTTTCTTGCCTTCCTCAATTACTTTCTATTACTAGCAGGAAAGCAAAGCAAACAAACCAACAGAACCCAATTAAATGGCCCGTGTGATTTAAAGTATTGTGTACTTTAGACATACATAATACTTTATTGTACATAAGAATCAAACGAAATTAAAAACAAGGGAAAAAAACATACACAAAACTTTAAATGGCTCCGTGGGCACTGTCAAGCCCCCAGCTTGGATCTGCCTGGCTGTCCTTGTATGTGGTGGCATTGCTTTGGGTGTCAGGGATGCCCTTGGCTGCTTGGCTTCTGGACTCCCTGCTTGCTTATGAGCTCAGGCCTGGGGCTGGGAGGTTCATGGTGGGACCTGTGGGCACAGGAACTACTCTTGTGTGGCACAGCCCCCAATGGACCCAGATTAGATCCCTTTAAGGACTTGTAGTGCCATCCATGCAACCACTTCCAGCTCTGCCTCAGTCTGGCCTCGCTCTAGCACCATGGACTTGGGGCCTGCTCTCAGTCACCCCTTTCATGTTGGGGCTTTGTGAGGGACACTCAGCACCTACATCAGGCTGATTGCCATGCCAGACTGTTCCTGCTCTTCTTTTATCCACCACCCTGTAGACTGCCGAGGTAGACTTTTCTTTACATTTTCTCTGTGACATCTTCCTCCTACCACTTCGGAGAAAGCCCTGAGGCCCAGCAGGTCCAGCAGATGGATGGAAGGACTCTCTTCATCTCCACTGTAAGAGATGGTTTAAGCTGCAAGGCATACCTAGACCATTCAAATAGCAGTTGAAAGAATCCACTAAATCCACAAAGCATGGATTTCAAGCCTAGCTTCTTGACAAGAGAGAACATACCTGCTCTTGGCCCTAGGCAATAAACCCCTTGACTTGACTTCGAGACGAAAGAGGCTGGAAGGGAATGTGGTATAAGGACAAAAGACACTGGTTTAATATTTGTAAACTATTCTCTTCATTACCACTGTTCTATAGAGTCTTGAGGAGAAAACAAGACAAAGCAACAAATAATTATATAATTCAGTAGCTGCGATGGATAAAGAGAACCATTAAAAGAATAGGCTTTCTCAATTATAAAATGAGGCATTAACCATATTTTGAGTGTTAACTATATGTTTGACTATTCCTGGACAACTAGAAGGCTGGCGATTGTACGTGCATTTGTATTTGCCAGTTGTGTGTCTTCCTCCTTTCAACCTCACACAGCTAATTTATGTTGACCCTCAAGAAAGAAAATGAGTACTTGAATGTCAAGGCATGTGACTTGCACTCTAGGACGTATTGTAACTTCCAGAGCACTGAGTCAGCAGTCTAACGGTTCAGCCTTCATACTCCTGACAGCTGTTTATTTCTTTCAGTGTAATTTCAGAGAAAAACATCCAGAAGGGATTTGCTGCCCTAGATCTATCAGAAAACATATTTAAGATATTCTGTAGTTTTATAGTGCAAAAATCTAACACTAAATAATCACATCATAACAGAGTTTCAATTTCAGTAATAATTTATCTTAAATCAGGCACAAGGGTATTTAAAGCACACAACTAATACTTTGTAGAGATTTAATGAGATGATGTATGGAAACGTAGGGGCTGAGACATTTGTTTCCAGTACTATTTTAAAGCAATAAGAGAAAAATAGCATTTGAAATAACCTTTCCAATTTATTTGATTCAGGCTCCTGCCTTCTGTAATTAAAAAGAAGCTTAGTCACTGGCGTCTGGCGGATGAGTAGGACTTCTCAAAGATCAGGAAGTCTTGGGGTCATAGCTGGTGATGCATAAAGGACCCCAGGTCAAGAAGTCTAAGCCTATCAGGCTCAGATTGAAACCAGGAACCTGAGCAACAGGCCAAATTGGGACTTAGGAGGTCCTCTAGGCAAATCAGTCCCTGAAAAGGAAGATTGGGGCAGAAGCCAGTGGCTGCAGCAGACGGGAGAGAGCGGACAGCAGTTTTCATCCACAAGGTAACTGACTGCTTTGATACCGGCTCTGCCTCCCTAAGTGCTTGAGATATGAAGCAACTCCTAAGAAAATAACTAAAATTAAAACTATCAAAAATTACAAGAATTAAAATAATACACTAGAAAGTATTTATTACAAAAGAAAACAATGAAAAGGAATAGTCATGAGACTAACAAAATGAAAAGTCATGAGCATAAAAAACAAATATTGAAATGGCAGATAATAGTTTCAACCATACAAATAATGACATTAAATGTGAATGGATTAGACACCCCAATCAAATGACAGAGATTGTAAGACTGGATTTTTTTTTTTTTTTTTTTTTTTTTCTTGAGACAGAGTTTCACTCTGTTGCCCAGGCTAAATTGCAGTGGCGCAATTTCTGCTCACTGCAAGCTCTGCCTCCCGGGTTCAAGCAATTCTCTGCCTCAGCCTCCTGAGTAGCTGGAATTACAGGCACCCACCACCATGCCTGGCTAATCTTTCGTAGTTTTAGTAGAGACAGGGTTTCACCATCTTGGCCAGGCTGATCTTGAACTCCTGACCTCGTGATCCACCCGCCTCGGCCTCCCAAAGTGCTGGGATTACAGGTATGAGCCACGGCGCTTGGCCAAGACTGGATTTTTTAAAACAAGACCCACCTAGCCAGGTGCTGTGGCTCACGCTTGTAATCCCAGCACTTTGGGAGGCTGAGGTGGGCGGATCACGAGGTCAGGAGATCGAGACCATTCTGGCTAACACAGGTGAAACCCCGTCTCCACTAAAAATGCAAAAAACTAGCCAGGCGTGGTGGCGGGCGCCTGTAGTCCCAGCTACTCGGGAGGCTGAGGCAGGAGAATGGCGTAAACCCGGGAGGCGGAGCTTACAGTGAGCTGAGATCCGGCCACTGCACTCCAGCGACAGAGTGAGACTCCGTCTCAAAAACAAAAACAAACAAAAAAACAAGACCCACCTAGTATGTGCTCTTTACAAGAGACATGACTTTGATTCAAAGAGTTTTGAGATAAAAGGATGGTAAAGATATCTCATGCAAGCAATAACTTTGCGAGAGCCAAAGTGGCTGTATTAATATCAGAGAAAATTTAAACACAAAGGGAATTACTTAATTTTAAAAAAAATTTTAAGTGCATACTTTAGGAAATCAATCTTTGTGGTGTGCAGTACTATGGGTTTTGGCAAGTTCATAGTGTCATGTATCCACCATTACAATGGTGTACACAATACTGTACACAGTCGTTTTACCATCCTCCAAATGCCTTCTGGTACAACTATTCATTCTTCCCCTTCCCCACTCCCTGAGCTTCTGGCAACCACTGATCTTTTTCACTGCCTATGATTTCGCGTTTTCCAGAATGTCAAACAGTATTGTTACCTTTTCAAACTGGCTTCTTTTACTTAGTAATATACATTTAAGTTTCCTTCATGCTTTTGTAATAGCTATTGACGGCTCATTTATCTTTATCACTGAATACTATTCCACTATATGAATATACCACAGTTTTTATCCATTCACTTGTTGAAGGACATCTTGGTTGTTTCCAAGTTTTGGCAATTGTGAATAAAGCTGCTATAAACATTTGCGTGCAGGTTTTGGTGTAGGCATATGTTTTCAATTCATTTGGGTAAATACCAAGTAGCATGATTGCTGGATCATATGCTAAGACTATGTTAAATTTTGTAAGAAACTGTCAAACTGTCTTCCAAAATAGCTGTACCATTTTACATTCCCATCAGCAACGAACGAGAGTTCCCATTGTTCCACATACTTGCTATTATTTGATGTTGTTAGTATTCTGGATTTTCGGTATTCTAATAGGTGTGTAGTGGTAGCTCATTATTGTTCTAATTGGCAGTTTCCTTATGACACATTATGTTGAGCATCTTTTCATTGCTTATTTGCTGTCTGTTTATCTTCTTAGGTGAGGCATCTGTTTAGATCTTCCGTCTATTTAAAAATTAGGTTGCTCCTTTTCTTATTGTTGAGTTTTAAGAGTTCTTCGTATATTTTGGATACAGTCCCTTATTCAATATGTCTTTTGCAAATATTTTATCCCAGTTTCTCATTCTCTTGACAGTGTCTTTCACAGAGCAGAAGTTTGTAATTTTAGTGAAGTCCAGTTTATTAATTCGTTCCTTCATAGATCATGCCTTTGTGTTCTAACTAAAGAGTTATTACCATACCCAAGGTCACCTAGGTTTGCTCCTAAGTTTCACATTTTACATTTAGGCCTATGATCCACTTTGAGGTAATTTTTGCGAAGGATATAAAATCTGTGTCTAGATGTACTTTTGTTTGCATATGGAGGTATAGTTGTCAAGCACCTTTTGTTAAAAAGATGGCCGGACATGGTGGCTTACACCTGTAATCCCGACACTTTGGGAGGCCAAGGAGGGCAGATCACAAGGTCAGGAGTTTGAGACTAGCCTGGCCAGTATAGTGAAACCCCATCTCTATTAAAAATACAAAAATTAACTGGGTGTGGTGATGCATGCCTGTAATCCCAACTACTAGGGAGGCTGAGGCAGGAGAATGGCTTGAACCTAGGAGGCAGAGGTTGCAGTGAGCCGAGATCACACCACTGCACTGCAGTCTGGGTGACAGAGTGAGACTCCATCTCAAGAGAAAAAAGAGAGAGAGAGAGAGAGAGAGAGAGAGAGAGGATATCGGAGCCTGTAGGCACATGCCACCATGCCTGGCTAATTTTTGTGTTTTTGCAGAGATGAAGTGTTGCCATGTTGTCCAGGCTGGTCTCAAACTTCTAGGCTCAAGCTATCTACCTGCCTCGGCCTCCCAAAGTGCTAGGATTACAGGTGTGAGCCACCACACCCGGACTGTTGAGAATTTTTGTGTCTATGTCTGTGAAAAACATTGGTGTGTGATTTTCATTTATTGTAATGCCTGTGCCTGGTGTTTGTACTAGGGTTATGCTGGCCACATTGAATGATTTAGGAACTATTCCCTCTGTTTCCATTTTCTAGAAGAGATTGTAAAGAATTGGTATATTTATTCCTTAAATGTTTGATAGAATTCAATTAACGAACCCATCTGGGCTTGGTGCTTACTGTTTTGAAGGTTATTTGTTGTTGTTTTTCCAACTTTGTTGAGATATAGTTGGTATACAAAAAACTGCATATGGCCGGGCATGAGGGCTTATGCCTGTAATCCCAGCAATTTGGGAGGCTGAGGCAGGAGGATTGCTTGAGGCTAGGAGTTTGTGACCAGTGTGTGTAGCATAGTGAGATCCTGTCTCTATTAAAAATTTTAAAAATAAATTAGCTGGGTGTGATGGCATGCCCCTGTAGTCCTAGCTCCTGAGGAGACTGAGGCAGGAAGATTGCTTGAGACCAGACATTTGAGGCTGCAGTAAGCTATGATCAAACCACTGTAGTCCAGCCTGGATGACAGAGAGAGACCCTGTTGCTAAAAAAAAATCCAGAACAAAAACTCCCCAAAAAACTGCATATAAATTTATGCATACAATTAGATGATTTTGGACATATGTATATACTCATGTTGCTATTGCTGTAATCCAGGTAATAAACATATCTGGAAAAGTGTCCCCTCTTTTTTTTCTTCATAAGAACTCTTAACATGAGATCTACCCTCTTAACAATTGTTTTTATGACACAATATGTTGTGTTAGCTACGGACACTCTATTGTACAGCAGATCTCTGGAACTCAGCCATCTTGTTTAACTATAACTTTATACCCATTGGATAACAACTCTCTTTTTCTCCTTCATGCCATCTCCAGGTAACCCTCATTCTGTTGTCTAATTCAACACTTTTGACTATTGTAGATGCTCATATTAGAGGAATCATTAGTCTTCATCCCTCTGTGACTGAGTTATTTCACTTAGCATCATGTCTTGCAGGTGTGTCCATGTTGTGACAAATGGTAAGATTTCTTTCTTTTTAAAGGTTGAGTCACGTTGTGTTGCATGTATATATCACATTTTCTTTATCCATTCATCTGTCTATGAATATTTGGGTTGTTTCTACCTCTTGGCTATTGTAAATAATGCTGCAATGAACACAGGAATGCAAAAATATTTTCTCCCATTCTACAGGGCTGCTTTTTCACCCTGTGGATTGTTTCCTTTGCTGTGAAAAAGCTGTTTAGTTTGATGTAATCAAACTTTTCTATTTTTGCTTTTGTTGCTTGTGCTTTTGATGTCATATCCAAGAAAATTATTGCCCAGAACAATGTCCAAAAGCTTTTCCTTGGGTTTATTCTAGTAGTTTTACAGTTTTAGGTCTTATGTTTAAATCTTTAATCTATTTTGAGTTGATTTTCACATATGGTGTGAGATAAGGTCCAATTTCATTATTTTGCATGTTGCTATCCACTTTTCCCAGTACCCCTTATTGAGGAGACTATCTTTTTCTGCCTTGTGGGTTCTTGGCATGCTTGTCAAAGATCAGTTGACCAAAGATGTGTGGATTTATTTCTATGCTCTTTATTCTATTCTATTGGTCGGTCTGCCTGATTTTTATTCCGGTACAACACTGATTACTGTAGCTTTATAATATATTTTGAAATCAGTAAGTATGACGCCTCCAGCTGTGTTCTTCTTGCTTAATATTGCTTTAGCTATTTGGGATTTCTTGTGGTTCTATATTTTTTATGATTTTTTTTCCTCTTTCTATTAAAAATGTTTATGGTATTTTGATAGGGCTTGCATTGAATCTGTAGATTGCTCTGAGTAGTATGGTCATCTTACCAATATTAAGTCTTCTAATTCATGAACAAGAGATGTCTTCCCAGTTATTTGTATCTGTCTTAATTTATTTAATCTTTGCTTCATAGTTTTCAGTGTGCGGTTTTTCACTTCCTTGGTTAGGGTTATTCCTAATATTTTATTCTTTTTGATGCCATTATAATTAGGATTGTCTTCTTTTTTTAATATACTAGTTGACCACATAGATATCTTCTTTTGAGAAATGTCTATTCATGTCCTTTGCCAATTTTTTAATGGAGTTTTTTGTTTTCTGCTTAATTTAAGTTCCCTACAGAATCTGGATATTAGATCTTTCCCAGATGCATAATTTGCAAATATTTTCCCCCACTATTTACTCTGTTTATAGTTTCTTTTGCTACAGGATGCTCTTTAGTTTAATTAGGTCCCATTTGTCAATTTTTGGTTTTGTTTCAATTGCTTTTGGCATCTTTGTCATGAAATCTTAGCCAGGGCCTATGTCCACAATGGTATGTCTTAGGTTTTCTCCCAGGGATTTTATATTTTTAGGTTTTTCATTCAAATTTTTAATTCATCTTGAGTTGATTTTTGTATATGGTGAAAGGAAGGAGTCCAGTTTCAATCTCTGCCTATGCATAGCCAGTTATCCCAACATCATTTATTGAATAGGGAGTCCTTTCCCTATCGCTTGTTTTTGCCAATTTTGTTAAAGATCAGATGGTTGTAACTGTGCTGCTTTACCTCTGGGTCCTTTGTTCTGTTCCTTTTGTCTTTGAGTCTGTTTTTGTACCAGTATCATGGTGTTTTGGTTTTTTCTACAGTCTTGTAGTAAAGTGTGAAGTCAGGCAGTGTGATGCCTCCAGCTTTGTTCTTTTTGCTTAGGATTGCTTTGGCTATTTGAGCTCATTTTGGTTCCAGATGAGTTTTTAAATAGTTTTGTGTAATTCTGTGAATAATGTCATTGGTAGTTTGATAGGAATAGCATTGAATTTACAAATTGCTTTGGGCAATATGACAATTTTGACAATATTTATTCTTCCTATCCGTGAGCATGGAATGTTTTTCTATTTGTTTGTGGCACCTCTGATTTCTTTCAGCAATCATTCAGTAATTCAGTAATTTCTATTGTAGAGAACTCTCACCTCTGTGGTTAGCTGTATTCTGAGGTATTTTACTTTTTGTGTGGCTATTGTAAATGGCATTGCATTCTTGATTTGGTGTTACTGGTATAAAGAAATGCTACTGATTTTTATACATTGATTTTATATCCTTAAACTTTGCTGAAATAGTTTGTCAGCTTATCAGTTCTAGGAGCTCTTGGGCAAAGACTATGGGTTTGCTAAATATAAAATTATATTGTTTGCAAGGAGAGACGGTTTGACTTCTTTCTTTGCAATATGGATGCTTTTTATTTCTTTCTGTCGCCTGATTGCTCTGGCTAGGAATTTCAGTACTGTGTTGAATAGGAGTGGTGAGAGTGGGCGTCCTTGTTTTGTTCTGGTTCCCAAGGGGAATGCTTGCAGCTTTTGCCCATCAATATGATGTTGGCTGTGGGTTTGTCATAGACAGCTCTTATTATTTCGAGGTATGTTCCTTCAATGCCTAGTTTGTTGAGGGCTTTTAACATGAAGGATGTTTAATTTTATCAAAAGCCTTTTCTGCATCTATTGAGATGATCATGTGGTTTTTGTCTTTAGTTCTGTTGATGTAATGAATTACATTTATTGATTTGTGTATGTTGAATCAACCTTGCATCCCAGGAGTAAAGCCTACTTGATAGTGCTGGATTTGTTTTTTGATGTGCTGCTGAATTCAGTTTACCATTATTTTATTGAGGGATTTTGCATCTATGTTCATCAGGGATATTGGCCTGAAGTTTCCCTTTTTTGCTGTGTCTCGACCAGGTTTTGGTATCAGAATGATGCCAGCTTCGTAAAATGAGCTAAGGAGGTGTCTCTCCTCCTCAATTTTTTGGAATAGTTTTAGTAGAATTGGTACCAGCTCTTCCTTACAGGTCTGGTAGAATCTGTCTGGTCCAGGACCTTTTCTGGTTAGTAGGTTTTTTTATTACTGATTCAATTTCGGAACTCGTTACTGGTCTGTTCTGGGTTTAATTTCTTCTGGATTAAATCTTGGGAAGTTGTTTCCAGGAAATGTATCCATTTTTCTAGGTTTTCTAGTTTGTGTGGTTAATGTCCCCTTTGTCATTTCTGTCTGTGTTTATTTGGATCTTTTCTTTCCTTTATTAGTTTAGGCTAGTGGTCTATCAATCTTATTTATTCTTTCAAAAAAACAACTTTTGGTATCATTGATCTTTTGTGTGTTTTTTGTGTCTCAATTTCCTTCAGTTTGGCTCTGATTTTTGTTTTCTTTTCTTCTGCTAACTTTAGGGTTAGTTTGCTCTTGTTTTTCTAGTTCCTCTAGGTGTGTTAAGTTGTTTATTTGAGATCTTTCTAAGTTTTTGATGTGGGCACTTAGCACTATAAAGTTTCTTCTTAACACTGCATTAGCTGTTTCTCAGAGATTCCAGTATGTCGTATCCCTGTCTTCATTAGTTTCCAAGAATTTCTTGATTTCTGCCTTAATTTCATTGTTTACCCAAAGTCATTCAGTAGATTGTTTAATCTCCATGTAATTGTATAGTTTTGAGCAATCTTCTAAGCATTGATTTCTATTTTTATTGTGCTGTGGTCTGAGAATGTGGTTGGTATGATTTTGTTTTTTATGAATTTTTTGATAATTGTTTTATGGTTGATCGTGTGGTTGGTTTTTGACCATGTGCCATGTGCAGATGAGAAGAATGTACATTCTGTTGTTGTTGGCTGGAGTGTTCTGTAGATGTCTGTTAGGCCCATTTGGTCAAGTGTCGAGTTCAGGTCTTGAATATCTTTGTCAGTTTTCTGCCTTGATGATCTGTCTAATACTGTCAGTGGAGTGTTGAAGTCTTCCACTATTTTTGTGAGGTTATCTAACAAAATACGTCTCTAAGAGCTTGTTTTATGAATCTGGTGCTCCAGTGTTGGATGCATATATATTTAGGACTGTAAAGTCTTGTTGAAATTAAACCCTTATTAAGTAATGCCTTTCTTTGTCTTATTTTATTGTTGTTGATTTAAAATCTGTGTTGTCTAAAATTAGAAAAGGAACCCCCTGCTCTTTTCTCTTTCCATTTACTTGGTAGGTTTTTCTCTATCCCTTTACTTTGAGCCTATGGTTGTCACTGCATATGAGGTGGATCCTCTGAAGACAGCAAAAAGTTAGGTCTTGTTTCTTTATTCACCTTGCCACTCTGTGCCTTTTAAGTGGAGGATTTAACCTATTTACATTCAAGGTTAAAATTGATACGTGCGATTTGATCCTGCTGTGTTGTTAGCTGTTTGATTGTATAGTTGTTTTACAGTGTCAATGGTCTATGTACTTAAGTGTGTTTTCGTGGTGGCCAATAACAGTGTTTCACTTCCATGTTTAGCACTCCCTTAAGGGCCTCTTGTAAGGCAGGTCTGGTGGCAATGCATTCCCTTAGCATTTGCTTGTCTACAAAGGATCTTATTTCTCCTTCACTTATGAACCTTAGTTTGGCTGGATATGAAGTTCTTCGCTGAAACATTCTTTTCTTTAAGAATGCTAAATATAGGACCCCAATCTCTTCTGGCTTAAGGGTTTCTGCTGAAAGGCCCACTGTCAACCTGATGGGGTTCCCTTTGCAGGTGTCCTGCCCCTTTTCTCTAGCTGCTTTTAATATTTTTTCTTTCACGTTGATCTTGGAGAATCTATTGACTATGTGATTTTGGATCATTGACTTGTATAGTATCTCACAGGCATTCTGTGCATTTCCTGAATTCTAATGTTAACCTCTCTAGTGAGTTTGGGGAATTTAAAAAATTTTTTTAATTTAAGTTTTGGGATACATGTGGAGAACGTGCAGGTTTGTTATATAGGTACGCATGTGCCATGGTAGTTTGCTGCACCTATCAACCCATCATCTAAGTTTTAGGCCCGACATGCATTAGGTATTTCTCCTAATGCTCTCTCTCCTTTCGTCCCCTGCCCCCCGACATGTCCCAGTGTGTGATGTTCCCCTCCTTGTGTCCATGTGTTCTCACTGTTCAACTCCCATTTATGAGTGAGAATATGCAGTATTTGGTTTTCTGTTCCTGTGTTAGTTTGCTGAGAATGATGGTTTCCAGCTGCATCTGTGTACCTGCAAAGGTCATGAACTCATTCTTTTTCATGACTGAATGATAGTCCGATAGTCCATGGTGTATATGTGCCACATTTTCTTTATCCAGTCTATCATTGATGGGCATTTGGGTTGGTTCCATGTCTTTGTTATTGTAAATAGTGCTGCAGTAAACATACGTGTGCATATGTCTTTATAGTAGGATGATTTATATTCCTTTTGGTGTATATCCAGTAATGGGATTGCTGGGTCAAATGGTATTTCTCATTCTAGATCCTGGAGGAATTGCCACACTGTCTTCCACAATGGTTGAACTAATTTACACTCTCACCAAGAGTGTAAACGCTTTCCTGTTTCTCCACATCCTCTCCAGCATCTGTTGTTTCCTGACTTTTTAATAATCACCATTCTAACTGGCATGAGATGGTGTCTCATTGTGGTATCAAATTTGATGGTATCAAAAAGATGTGCATCAAAATTTCATGATATCAAAAGATTTGCATTTCTCTAATGACCAGTGATGATGAGCTTTTTTTCATGTTTGTTGGCCACATAAATGTCTTCTTTAGAGAAGTGTCTGTGCATATCCTTTGCCTACTTTTTGATGGGATTTGTTTTTTCTTATAAATTTGTTTAAGTCTCTTGTAGATTCTGGGTATTAGACCTTTGTCAGATGGGTAGTTTGCGAAAATGTTCTCCCATTCTGTATTTTGCCTGTTCACTCTGATGATGGTTTCTTTGGCTGTGTAGAAACTTTTTAGTTTGATTAGATCCCACTTGTCAATTTTGGCTTTTGTTGCAATTGCTTTTGGTGTTTTAGTCATGAAGTCTTTGCCCGTGCCTATGTCCTGAATGGTATTGCTTAGGTTTTCTTCTAGGGTTTTTATGGTTTGGGGTTTTACATTTAAGTCGTTAATCCATCTTGAGTTAATTTTTGTATAAGGTGTAAGAATTTGCATATGTTGAACCCGCCTTGCATCCCAGGGATGAAGCTGACTTGATTGTGGTGGATAAGTTTTTTGATGTGCTGCTGGATTCTGTTTGCCAGTGTTTTTTTAAGGATTTTCTCATCGATCTTCATCAGGTATATTGGCCTGAAATTTTATTTTTTTGTTGTGTCTCTGTGAGGTTTTGGTATCAGGATGATGCTGGCCTCATAAAATAAGTTAGGAGGATTCCCTCTTTTTTGATTGTGTGGAATAGTTTGAGAAGGAATGGTACCAGCTCCTCTTTGTATCTCTGGTAGAATTTGGCTGTGAATGTGTCTGGTCCTGGGCTTTTATTTGGTTGGTAGGCTATTAATTACTGCCTCAATTTCAGAACTTGTTATTGGTTTATTCAGGGATTTGACTTCTTCCTGGTTTAGTCTTGGGAGGATGTATGTGTCCAGAAATTTACCCATTTCTTCTATATTTTCTAGTTTATTTGTGTAGAAGTGTTTATAGTATTCTCTGATGATAGTTTGTATTTTTGTGGGATCAGTGGTGATATCCTCTTTATCATTTTTTATTGTGTCTACTTGACACAATAAAATTTATAGATAAATCCAAGAAGACGAGGAAAAAACAGCACAAAAAAGCTGAATTTCCAAAAATCAGAATTCCTCTTCTCTTCCAAATGATTGCAACTCCTCTCCAGCAATGGCACAAAACTGGATGGAGAATGACATTGATGAATTGACAGAAAGAGGCTTCAGAAGGTGGGTAATAACAAACACCTCTGAGCTAACGGAGCATGTTCTAACTCAATGCAAGGAAGCTAAGAACCTTGACAAAAGGTTACAGGAACTGCTAACTAGAATAGCCAGTTTAGAAAGGAATGTAAATGACCTAATGTAGCTGAAAAACACAGCACAAGAACTTCGTGAAGCATACACAAATATCAATAGCCAAATTGATCAAGCAGAAGAAAGGATATCAGAAATTGAAGATCAACTTACTGAAATAGGCGTGAAGACAAGATTAGAGAAAGAAGAATGAAAAGAAATGAACAAAGCCTCCAAGAAATATGGGACAATGTGAAAAGACCAAACCTACTATTGATTGGGGTCCCTGAAAGTGATAGGGAGAATGGAACCGAGTTGGAAAACACACTTCAGGATATTATCCAGGAGAACTTCCCCAACCTAGCAAGACAGGCCAACATTCAAATTCAGGAAATACAGAGAACACCACTAGGATAATCCTCAAGAAGTGCAACCCCAAGATACATAATAATCAGATTCTCCAAGGTTGAAACTAAGGAAAAAATGTTAAGGGAAGCCAGAAAGAAAGGTCAAGTTACCTACAAAGGGAAGCCCATCAGACTAATAGCAGATCTCTCTGCAGAAATCCTGCAAGCCAGAAGAGAGTGGAGGCCAATGTTCAACACTCTTAAAGAAAAGAATTTTCAACCCAGAATTTGATAGTCAACCAAACTAAGCTTCATAAGCCAAGGAGAAATAAAATCCTTTACAGACAAGCAAATGCTGAAAGATTTTGTCACCACCAGGCCTGCCTTACAAGAGCTACTGAAGGAAGCGTTAAATATAGAAAGGATAAACTAGTACCAGCCACTGCAAAAACACACCAAAATATAAAAACCAATGACACTATGAAGAAACTACATCAACTAATGTGAAAAATAACCAGCTTGCATCATAATAACAGGATCAAATTCACACATAATGATATTAACTTCAATGTAAATGAGCTAAATGCAACAATTAAAAGACACAGAGTGGCAAACTGGATAAAGAATCAAGACCCTTGGCCGGGCGCGGTGGCTCAAGCCTGTAATCCCAGCACTTTGGGAGGCCGAGACGGGCGGATCACGAAGTCAGGAGATCGAGACCATCCTGGCTAACACGGTGAAACCCCGTCTCTACTAAAAAAAATACAAAAACTAGCCGGGTGAGGTGGCGGGCGCCTGTAGTCCCAGTTCCTCAGGAGGCTGAGGCAGGAGAATGGCGTAAACCCGGGAGGCGGAGCTTGCAGTGAGCTGAGATCCGGCCACTGCACTCCAGTCCGGGCGACAGAGCGAGACTCCGCCTCAAAAAAAAAAAAAAAAAAAAAAAAAGAATCAAGACCCATCAGTGTGCTGTATTCAGGAGACCCATTTCACAGGCAAAGACACACATACGTTCAAAATAAAGGGATGGAGGAATATTTACCAAGCAAATGGAAAGAAAAAAAAAAAAGGAGGGGTTGCAATCCTAGTCTCTGATAAAACAGACTTTAAACCAACCAAAATAAAAAAAAAGGCATTACATAATTGTAAAAGGATCAATGCAACGAGAAGAACTAACTATCCTAAATACATATGCACCCAATACAGGAGGACCCAGATTCATAAACAAGTTCCTGAAGACCTATAAAGAGACTTAGACCCCCACACAGTAATAGTGGGAGACTTTAACACCCTACTGTCAATATTAGACAGATCAATGAGACAGAAAATTAACAAGGATATTCAGGACTTGAACTCAGATCTGGACCAAGCAGACCTAATAGACATCTACAGAAGTCTCCACTCCAAATCAACAGAGTATACATTCTTCTCAGCGACACACAGCATGTTTTCTAAAATCGACCACATAATTGGAAATAAAATACTCCTCAGCAAATGCAAAAGAATGGAAATGATAACACAGTCTCTCAGACCACAGTGCAATCAAATTAGAATTCAGAATTAAGAAACTCACCCAAAACAGCACAACTACATGGAAATTGAGCAATCTGTTCCTGAATGACTACTGGGTAAATAATTAAATTACGGGAGAAATAAAGAAGTTCTTTGAAACCAATGAGAACAAAGAGACAAGGTACCAGAATCTCTGGGACACAGCTAAAGCAGTATTAAGAGGGAAATTTATAGCAGTAAGTGCCCACAACAGAAAGCTGGAAAGACCTAAAATCGACACCCTAACATCACAATTAAAAGAACTAGAGAGGCAAGAGGAAACAAATTCAAAAGCTAGCAAAAGACAAGAAATAACTGAGATCAGATCAGAACTGAAGGAAATAGAGACATGAAAAACCCTTCAAAAAATCTATTATTCCAGGAGCTGATTTTTTGAAAAGATTAACAAAATGGATTAACAAAATAGATGGACCACTAGCTAGACTAATAAAGAAGAAAAGAGAAAAATCAAATAGACACAATAAATAAGTGATGATCTTTAATCTTTGAGGCTGATGACCTTTGGATGGGGTTTCTGTGTGCAGCTTCTTTTTGTTGATGTTGATGTTGTTGCTTTCTGTTTGTTAGTTTTTCTCTTCTAACAGACCCCTCTTCTGCAGGTCTGCTGCAGTTTGCTGGAGGTCTACCCCTGACCCTGTCTGCCTGGGTATCACCAGCAGAGGCTGCAGAACAGCAAAGATTGCTGCCTGCTCCTTCCTCTGGAAGCTTTGTCCCAGAGGGGCACCAATCTGATGCCAGTTGGGGCTCTCCTGTATGTGGTGTCTGTCGGCCCCTACTGGGAGGTATCTCTCAGTCAGAATACACAGGGATCAGGGACCCACTTGAGGTGGCAGTCTGTCCTTTAGTAGAGCTTGAGCACTGTGCTGGGAGAATCCTCCTTGTCAGGATCTGCTGCTGTCATCAGAGCTGGCAGGCAGGAATGTTTAAGTCCACTGAAGCTGTGCCCCTGACAGCCACCCCTTCCCTGGGTGCTCTGTCCCAGGCAGGTGGGAGTTTTATTAATAACCTCCTGGCTGGGGCTGCTGTCTTTCTTTCAGAGATGCCCTGCCCAGTGAAGAGGAATCAAGAGGAGCAGTCTGGCCATAGCTGCTTTGCCATGCTGTGGTGAGTTCTGCAGTCCAAACTTCCTGGCCTCCTTAGCGCTGTCAGGGGAAAACTGCCTACTCAAGCCTCAGTAATGGTGGATGCCCCTCCCTCTACCAAGCCAGGTCAACTTCAGACTGCTGTGCTGGCAGCGAGAATTTCAAGCCAGTGATTCTTAGCTTGCTGGGGTCCGTGGGGGTGGGACCTGCTGAGCAAGACCACTTGGCTTCCTGGCTTCAGGCCCCTTTCTAGAGGAGTGAACGGTTCTGTCTCGCTGGGGTTCCAGGCATCACTGGGGTACGGAAAAAACAAAACAAAACAAATAAAACTCCTACAACTAGCTCTGTGTCTGCCCAAACAATCATCCAGTTTTGTGCTTGAAACCCAGGGAGGTGGTGGTGTGAGCACATGAGGGAATCTCCTATTCTGTGGATTGCAAAAACCGTGGGAAATGCATAGTACCTGGGCCGGAGAGCACAGTCCCTCATGGCTTCCCTTGGCTGGGGGAGGGAGGTCCCTGGCTGCTTGCACTTCCTGGGTGAGGCAACGCCCCACCCTGATTCTGCTTGCCCTCTGTGGGCTGTGCGCAGTGCCTAAACAGTCTCAGTGAGATGAAGTGGGTACCTCAGTTGGAAATGCAGAAATCACCCACCTTCTGTGTTGGTCTCGCTAGGAGCTGCAAACTGGAGCTGTTCCTATTCAGCCATCTTGCCAGATCTCTCTATTATCTTTTATAGGAAAAAACTTTCTGAAGATGACATCAGACTCAAGAAACCAAGTAGGAAAAGACTGATAAACATGAAGATGTCCTTTACTCACATCAAGGTCCTTTACTCAGATCTTGATCTTTTACTCAGAAATCAAGATCATTTACTTAGAAAAAGAAAAGTACAATACAAAAATATAAAAAGTAATTTGAGCAAAATATTTGTGATACATGATGAACAACGGTTAAGTGTTCCAGTAAACAAAGAAGTCATAAATCTGAAGCAATCAACAGCAGTAAAAAGCTAGATAAGTATCTCACAGAAAAAAAAAAAAATACTAAGAGCAAATAAACACATGAAAAGATGCACAACCTCAACCTCATTCCTCATTCTGAGGAAATGAAAAACAGAACTAATGGCTGAGTACAAGATTTAAAAAATTGGTGATACCCAATGTTGGTGAGGATGTGGACAGTCACTCCCATAGATCATTCATTGGAAAATATATCAGAGTAATCTTTTTGGAGAACAATTTTGCAATGTCTACACTTAGTAATTTATTGTACTCACAAAAGTACATGAAAGTGTATTATGGTTTGAGTGTATGGAGGCTGTAGAGCCCTCGGAGTATGGAGCCAGATGCCAGGGATCAGATAATAGCTCAGCAACTTCCAAGGTATGTGACTGTGGCAAGCTAAGAGCCTTACCTGGGAAGTGGAGATAAGTATGTTTTTACCTCAAAATGCTGGTGTGAGGATTTGATTTATTTGTACACTTCAGAGAAGTGCTTGGCAGAGATAGCAGTCATTGGAACATTAATCTAAAGAAAACATCCAACTGCTCACCGGTAGAGTACTAAGAAGGAAGAGCTTGGCCTCATAGCTGGATGGCTTTCCCTGAAAGTGAATGAAGCAAACCTCTCTCTGACCGGGAGACTGAATTCTTTACTTCATTAAGTCCTGGGGCGTCTCATGTTCCAGGATAGCATCACTTTCCATGTTGCTTCCTTTTTCATGTGTAAGAATTTTAGCCAGCAGAGAGCAAGGCAAGTGACCATTTCAAAGACAGGCATTTTACTAGATGGTGGCCACTGAAGGCTTGATTCCTGTGCTCTTTTCTGGTACTTTTTGTCTTAAAGCAGGATTTCTCAACAGTGGCACTATTGACATTTTGGGCTGGATAATTCTTTGTTGTAGGGGGGCTGTGCTGTCCATTGTAGGATGTTTAGCAGCATTCCTGATCTTGATCCACTAAATGCTCCCAAGTTCTGACAACCAAAAGTGTTTTCAGACATTGTCAAATGTCCCTTGGGAGTGAAATCACTCTTGGTTGAGGATCACTGGGTTTTAGAGGTTTGGAATGGAAAAAAAAAATAATTCTCCCATTGGAAGCAGAGACCGTAGTTCAGATTATGAACCAGTTAGATGATTTCCCTTCTTAAGCATGAATTCAGACTGCATTACCTTTGAAAATTAATGTTTGGTGTGTGTGTGTCTGTGTGTGTGTGTGTCTGTGTGTGTGTGTGTGTGTCTGTGTGTCTGTGTGTGTGTGTGAGCATATTAGAGCTAACAGTTATCCACTGGGCCCTAGGATGAATAAGGAAGCATAGCTTCACCTTATTCTCCACAAAGTCCTTGAGAGGGTCCAGATGTGCAGTGTCTATGTTCCATCACACTTTCACGCTTCTGAATTCCACTTAAAAAAACTGACTTATTGGCCAGGCGCAGTGGCTCACGCCTGTAATCCCAGTACTCTGGGAGGCCAAGGTGGGCAGATCACAAAGTCAGGAGTTCGAGACCAGCCTGGCTAATATGGTGAAACCCCATCTCTACTAAAAATACAAAAATTAGCTGGATGCGGTGGTAATCCCAGCTACTCGGGAGGCTGAGGCAGGAGAATCGCTTGAACCCAGGAGGCGGAGGTTGCAGTGAGCCGAGATCGCGTCACGGCACTCCAGCCTGGGTGACAGAGCAAGACTCCATCTCAAAAAAAAATGGACTGATTAATTATTTTTGAATTAGCAATATATTCACATGGTTCAAAATTTAAGCAATATGAATGAGTGTAGAATGAAAAGTTTCTCTCCCATCCCTGTCTCCAGACATCTGGGTCCTGTCCATGAGAAAGCCACATGAACAGTCTCTTTGTTTATCCTTCCAAATATATTTCTTACATACTCAAATACGTATATTTGTATTTATAAAATATTTGTATATTTCCCTTGTATATTTATATATTTCCCCTTCTCATCCCCCCCTTTTCTTAACAAAAGCAGGTCATACGCCGAACATATGCGTGTTCACCCAGACAACATCTGTTGTCCCTTCACCACTGCTTCCTTTCTGAGAGGACTCCGATTTTCTGCAGTTCTTTAGCACCGCACCCTTTCCCCTACCTGTCTACCCACAGACACACTTCATAGAATCCATGTGACTCAGGGGAAGTGGATTCCACCCCCAGATCTGGGAGTCGGTGCTCAAAGGGTGACTCATTCTCTTTGCCAGAGGTCAGTTCAGAAAGGGGCATGAAATCCAACTCAGGCCAATGGACATGCTGAGAAGTTTGCTGGGCTTTCCAGGGAAGTTTTTGTTTTCTCCTGAGAGAGCTGTGGAAGAAGTCTCTTTTGCCTCCTCTGGACACCACTATAGGGGGAAGTAAAGATGGGGCAGATACTTGAGGAATGGCCCGGAAGAAACGGGAGCACTTGGATTAAGCCAGTCCTGAAGCCTGCTTGACTGCTGTCCTTCCAGGCAGAGGAAGGATGGGTGATGTCACTTTTAGCAGTCTAGGGTGAGGTCACAAGTCAGTGAAGCCATTTCAAATCCAAGTCTGGTGTGGCTTGAAGGCTTTTGGTTTACAACAGTAAAATCAATTCTCTGATGTGTAGCATTTTACAGTACAAACAGTGCTCCCACATTCAGGTTTCATTGAGAGGAACTATGCCACGAAGGGCCTCTGTGCCCACTGCACAGATGAGGAAAAGAAGACATAGAGGGGAAAGTCCTGTTTAAGGACACGTAACCTGGAAGAGGCAGAACTGGAATCCAACCCCAAGTTTGTTTCTGTTACTGAAATACTGGGAGTTTGGTCTGGGTCCTGGGGCTCGTGGTACAGAAAGCCAATGACTGAGATAGTGAGAATTGCCAAGGAAGAAGGCTTTAATCGGGTTCCACAGCAGAGGAGATGGGAGCTCAGTCTCAAATGCATCTCCCTGACTAACTAAAACTAGGAAGAAATGTAACCGTGTGAAGGAAAACAGGAACTAGGGAGGGGCAAGGAAGCAATCATGGCGAATGAGGGGTCCTACATCTTTTTTTTTTTTTTTTTTTGAGACGGAGTCTCGCTCTGCCGCCCAGGCTGGAGTGCAGTGGCCGGATCTCAGCTCACTGCAAGCTCCGCCTCCCGGGTTCCCGCCATTCTCTTGCCTCAGCCTCCCGAGTAGCTGGGACTACAGGCGCCCGCCAGGTCGCCCGGCTAGTTTTTTGTATTTTTAGTAGAGACGGGGTTTCACCATGTTAGCCAGGATGGTCTCGATCTCCTGACCTCGTGATCCGCCCGTCTCGGCCTCCCAAAGTGCTAGGATTACAGGCTTGAGCCACCGCGCCCGGCCGGGGTCCTACATCTTATTGTCGGATGTGACGGTCTGGTGAATTTCAGTTCTTGAGAGGTCTGAAGGTCCTTTCCTGAAGAAGAAACTCAGATAAAACAAATATAAGTTTCAAGCTTTAAGACTAGAAGGGTGAATTTCTATGTTTATCAAAAGGAAAAAAAGCTGTCTATGGGACAATTGGATTCATTTTATTTAAATATCAAGGTTATTTTCTCCCAAACCAAGGGACACTCTGGCTGGAGGCATTCATACCCACAGATGCATGCCAAGTGTAGACTCTACCCTCAGCAGCAGCAGGACCAGGAAGCTCTGGGAGGTCAGGACACAGGAGAGAGGCAGGAAGAGTGCCCACATGATCCACTGTGGTGGCTGTGACTGTCACAGCCATATGACCTCCAGCTGTGCCCAGGTCCTTTTAGCATGTCCTCAAGAGTCAGTGCCTCGAAGCAAATGGGCTGATCTCTGGACTACACTGGGGAAGAGAGAAAAGGAGGTGCTCCCCGTTGCCCAATGGAAGATTCCTCAAGATGGAGATTGAGCTGCTGTTCTAGGGCACCCCGAGGGCAAACGTCCCCACCGTCTCTAAGGCTCCAGCCAGCTCCAAACACTGGGTGGTAAATAGACGGAATCCCCTTCAGTGACCTCCCCTCACTGGCAATGTTTTCTTTCTTTTTTTTCTTATAATAGTTCAGTTGATCAAAAAAGAACTCAATCTCAAAGGTGAGAGTAGAGTTGATGATGGGGTCAGGGAGCCGACCTCAGTCGAAAGTTGAGAAGAAAAGCACGTGTGACTAACAACATCCTTGGTTTAGAATTTACTTACAAAGCTTCAGCTGAGCTTATGAATGTGTCAGTTGGATATTTGCTGGGCTTTGCACACACCCCTCCAGTTTCTACACAGGGCTGGGCATACCACAATGGTGTGGTTGCATATTCTTTTTAATCTTAGGTTCATTTTTTTTTAGATCCTAAAACACAAAATGGGATTCGGGAAGTGTGAATTTACTTGAACCAAACTGAAAAAAGGTTTTCTCAACCTCTGCAACATGAAGCTGCAGAATTCACAACAGTTTTAATTATAACACACTAAATAGATACAATAAGCGGCTCTTTGCTCTGACGTTGAAATCTCTACCTATTTTTATCTCCAGGCAAATAACAGGCAGCTGGGGAAAGTTACTACATTATGAGTGGGTTATTGAATCTCCGAGCATCAACAACCTCTATGTCATTACATTGCATTGTATACTAAAGAAAATCATTGTATCCAGGCTGGGCACAGTGGCTCATGCCTGTAACCACAGCACTTTGGGAGACTGAGGCGGGCAGATCACCTGAGGTCAGGAGTTCAAGACCACCCTGGCCAACATGGCGAAACCCTGTCTCTACTGAAAAAAAAAAAAAAAAAAAAAAAAAAACCACAAAAATTAGCCAGGCATGGTGTTGCACAATTGTAATCCCAGCTACTCCAGAGGCTGAGACAGGAGAATTGCTTGAACCTGGGAGGTGGAGGTTGCAGTGAGCTGAGATCGTGCCATTGCAGTCCAGCCTGGGCAACAAGAACGAAACTCCATCTCAGAAAGAAAGAAAGAAAAAAACAAAAACAAAAACAAAAAACAAAGAAAATCATTGTATTCAAAGATACAAGATGAGCAAAAATATTTCAAGATTTCTTAGAAGACATTTGCTTCCCATAGGCAAAGGAAAACTAAGTACTTTAAAACTACTGCTGTAAAGTAACTTTAAAGCCTAATTCTCCCCCTGAGTTTCAGGAAAACCCTGGAAAGAGGGGCAAGACTTTCCCTTTCTCACCTCACCATGACCTCCAGGGCCTTGGAGATCAGGCTTTGAAAATGAAGGTCACCATAATTACTACTACAACCCAGATCTGGAGGAAGGTGGAGAACCTTGAACAGAGCCCACCGGAATTTGCTGGCTGGGGTCCCGGTGGGCTGCAGCGTCAGGGAAGGCCTTGGGGTTGCTGCTCCACCTGCCTGCTCATGGCCTCAGTTCTTTGCTCCTCCCCTAGAAGATTCTATCAGAATTGCTTTGTGCCCAGGAATGGGCCTGTGATGAAGACTCTGGCTCACTTCTTCCTCTGTACTTTGGGATTGCATCATGGAACCCAATATCCTGAACCAGCATAAGAAAGGGAGGGGAAAGTGGATGAACATCTGATGCAAGAAGAAAACAGACACTCATATTTTCACTCAATTTTCAAAGCAATCCACACTACAGATGAGGAAACTGAGATTTATGGAAGTGAAGAGACTTGCTGAAGACCACAATTTGGTGGCTGAACCTGGTTTGAATTTTATTCTAACACAAATCGTTTTTTATTTTAGACAGGGGCTCACTCTATTCCCCACGCCTTGGAGTGCAGTGGCGTGATCGTGGCTCACTAAAACCTCTGCCTCCAGGGCTCAAGCCATCTTCCCACCCCAGCCTCCTAAGTAGCTGGAACCACAGGCGTGCACCACCACACCTGGTTAATTTTTGTATTTCTTGTAGAGATGAAGCTTTTCCATGTTGCCCAGGCTGATTGTGAACTCCCGAGCTCAAGTGATCCACCTGCCTTGGCCTCCCAAAGTGCTGGGATGACAGGTGTGAGCCACTGCACCTGGCCTCAAATCTTTTTATTGTATTTTATTTTTTATTTTTGGCAGTACATAGTAGGTGTATATATTTATGGGGTACATGAGATATTCTGATACAGGCATGCAATCCATGATAATCACATCAGGGGACATGGCATAGCCATTATCTCAAGCATTTATCATTTCTTTGTGGTACAAAAATTCCAATTACACTACTTTAGATATTTTTATATGTACAATAAATGATAGTTAACTGTAGTCACCCTGTCGTGCTATCAAATATGAGATTGTAGTCGTTCTATCTAACTATATTTTTGTAGCTATTAACCATGCTCCCTCTCCTCCTTCCCAGCCTCTGGCAACCATCATTCTACTATCTCCATGAATTTAATTGTCTTCATTTTTAGCTCCCACAAATGAGCGAGAGCAGATCAAGTTTGTCTTTCTGTGCCTGGCTTGTTTCATTTAACATAATGACCTCCAGTTCCGTCCACGTTGTTGCAAATGACAGGATCTCATTCTTTTTCATGACTGAATAGTACTCCATTGCGTATGTGCACCACATTTTCTTTATCCATTTTCTGTTGATGGACACTTAGGTTGCTTCCAAATCTTGGCTACTGTGAATAACACTTCAATAAACGAGAATGCAGATATCTCTTCAATATACTGATTTCCTTTCTTTTGGGTATATACTAGCAGTGGGATTGCTGGATCATATGGTAGCTTTGTTTTTAGCTTTTTTGAGGAACCTCCATAGTTTTCTCCATGGTGGCTGTACTAATTTGCATTCCCACCAACTAACTCAAATCTGTAAATTATACCATGAGGATGTCTAAATCAAGGGGGTGATTTTTGCAGTTTCTACAAGAAAATCATTGAGTAGTTCACCTAACTTGATTGGCAAATTCAGTCAAATGACTGTACAAGAAGTTTTATATAAATGTAATCTCATGTTAAACATTTAAACCATGTGTTACCACAAACAATTATTAAATCACTTAAATATGTTTGAGAACTAAATACGATATTTCTTCATGATATATGCTTTAAAATTTTTTAATTGTGGTAAAATACACATGACATTACTTTACCATTTTAACCATTTTAAGTGTACAGTTCTCTAGTGCTAAGTATATCCACATTAATGTGTAACCAATCTCTAGGACTTATCTCATAAAACTGAAACTATACCTATTAAACAACAACCCCTCATTTTACCTTCTCCCCAGCTTCTGGCAAACACAATTCTGCCTTCTGTTTCTATAGCTGACTACCCTAGAGAGGTCATATGAATGGGATCATTCAGTATTTGTCCTTTTGGATTGGCGTATTTCACTTAGCATAATGTCCTTAAGGTTCATCCATGTGGTAGCATGTGTCAGAATTGTCCTCCTTTTTAAGGCTAAATAATATTCCATTGTATACATAGACCACATTTTGCTTATCCATTCTTCTGTTGATAGACATGTGAGTTGTTGCCATCTTCTGGCTATTGTGAACATTGCTGCTATGAACATGATTGTAAACATATCTCTTTGTGATCTTTTCAGTTCTTTGGATATATACCCAGAAGCGGAGTTGCCGTATCATATGGTAATTCTCTATTTAATTTATTAAGGAGCTGCCATAGCGTTGTTCAAAACTGCTGCACCATTTTACATTGCCAACAACAGGGCACACAAATTTGAATTTCTTTGCATTCTCACCAATACTTGTTATTTTCTGGGTTTTTTTGCAGCAGCTATGCTAATGGGCATGAGGTGGTACTTCATGGTGGTTTTAATTTGCATTTCTTTACTGATCAGTGATGTTGAGCATCTTTGACTATGCTTGTTGCACACTTATATACATTATTTGGATATCTGTCTATTCAAGTCCACTGCCCATTTCTAAACTGGGTTATCTTTCTGTCGTTGAGTTGTAGGAGGTCTTTACGTATTCTGGACACTAACCCCTTGCCAGATGTATGATTTGCAAATATCTCCCATCCCACAGGTTGGCTTTTCATTCTGTTGACCATGTCCTTTGACGGACAAAAGATTTTAATTTTGATATAATTTTACCTATTTTTACTTTTGTTGTCATAGCCAAGAAATCATTGCCAGACTCAGTACCATGAAGATTTTCCTCTAGATTTTCTTCTCGGGCTTATATAGGTTTGGCTCTTACATTTGGGTCTTTGATCCATTTTGTGTTAATTTTTGTATACAGTATAAAGCAAGCATCCAATTCATTATTTTTTGCATGTGGCTATCCAGTTTTCCTAGCATCATTTGTGGAAAAGACTGTTCTCCCCCTTTGAATGATCTTGGCACTCTTGCTGAAAATTGTTTAACCACATACGGGAGGGTTTATTTCTGGGCTCTCTATTCAGTTCCATTGATTTATATGTGGGTCTTTATGCCATAAAGGTACTACAGTCTTGTAAAAAATTTGGAAATAAAGAAACGTGAGACCTCTAACTTTGTTATTCTTTTTCGAGACTGTTTTGGCTATTCAAGATCCTTTGAAATACCATACAAATTTTAGGATGAATTTTTTTTTTAAATTTCTGTGAAAATACCCATGAGATTTTTGACAAGGATTGCACTAAATGTGTAGATTGCTCTGGATAGTACAGACATCTTAACTATATTAAGTCTTTAAATATATAAACATGTACTGTATTTCCATTTGTTTGTATCTTCTTTAATTTCTTTCAGAAACACTTTGTAGTTTTCACCGTACAGATCTTTTGCCTCTTGTTTAATTCTGAGTATTTTATCATTTTTGATTCTATTAGAAATGGAATTGTTTTCTTAGTTTCCTTTTCCGACTGTTCATTTTAGTGTATGGAAATGCAACTGATTTTTATACGTTGATTTTATATTCTGTATATTCTGCATCTTTGCTGAATTTGTTTATTAGTTCTAATAGTTTGTGGAATCTTTAGGGGTTTCTACAGATAAGATCATGTCCAAGAACAGACATAATTTTACTTCTTCCTTTCTGGTTTGGATGCCTTTATGATGCTTTTTTTTTTTTTTTTTTTTTTTTTTTTTTGACAGGGTTCCACTCTGTCACCTGGCTAGAGTGCAGTGGCTCAAACAAGGCTCACTTCAGCTTTGACCTTCTGGGCTCAAGTGGTCCTCCCACCTCAGCCTCCCAAGTAGCTGGGACTACAGGTGCATACCACCATGTCCAGTTAATTTTTTAAAAATTTTTATAGAGGTAGGGTCTTGCTATGTTGCCCAGGCTGGTCTTGAACTCCTGGGCTCAAGTGATCTCCCTGCCTTGGCTTCCCAAAGTGTTGGGATTACAGGTTAAGCCACCGTGGCTGGCCTATGATGCATTTTGAATGAAAGAAAAACAGACACCATTATTTTGCATCACAAAATGTAAAACGGAAGAGATTTCACAGCCAATCAAATGGGAATTTAGAATTGGATCCTCCTGCACTTTCCCCCACACTTCTTTCAAAGCCGCCTTCCTCTGCAAGGCTTCCGCCTCACCTCTGAGCACCCACAACCTGAGCTCTGAGCACCCACACCTCACCTCTGAGCACTGTGGCCCATCGGGATGGAGCTCCTGCACTGTCAGGGTGGGGACATCTCTGAGGAAGATGCATTGTGTTCCGTGGAGTTACCTAAAAAACTGGGGCATGTTCTCATAACTGCCTTCACTTAGTCTAAAGATGCAGCAATTCAACAAAAGTACATGTAAACCTCAGAACTGGGCTTGGAGTTTTAAAGATCAATGGACTGTATTGTCTATTGTCTGAATGGTTTGGGGGTTTCCTAGCTCATTTTTTTTTCTTTTATGGTATAGACGCCTGAAGGCTCTTTGCTCAGTAGCCCTCACTGCGTGGCTGACTTCCTCTGCAGATGCCCAGCTGAAGGTTGGGTCCTGGCCTCTCTGTTTACACTCTTTTGGACTTGAGGCTTGCCTGTATTTTGGTTCCCTCAAACGTGGACTCCGGATCTGAGTGCTAACCAATTCCTTTCCTTTCCAGGCTGAGGTCCTCAGACCTCACTGTAATGAGAGATTGTGACCTCTTTTCTCATGTCTCAGGCAGGCTCTGATGCCTTTTCTGGTTGAGGACCATGTTGAACCAGGTGAAGTCGCCATTTTTTTGGCCATTTTTGTCCTGCAAAACTGACAATTTCATATCCTTAAATTTAATATCTTTGGAGTAGAAATACCTATTGCTGTCCAATAGAGGAAGCAACGTTACTTCCTGAAAGCATTTGTCTGAGCAAAACACTATTTGTTTTATCTACATTTCCCCTTCACTCACTTGTATCATTCAGGGACTTGCAGGGCTCAGTCACCTGTGTGACGCACTCACATGTATGGCTCCAATCCCATCTTCATGGCACGGAGAACTAAATTCTCTCCCACCTTCCCGTGGAGAGCCTTCCATCCTCGTTGTCACTGGTTCCCTTCCTCTGGATCCCTCCACCTGAATTATGTTTCTCTGAGGGTGCAATGACAAGAATAAAATGAAATGTTGTTCTTGTTCAGTTAAGTAATAAATCGCCATTTCTTCCATTTTCTCTTTGACTAAAGATGTATCAGCTTTATTATTATTTTTTAAATAGAGACAGTGTCTCAATATGTTGCCCAGACCGGCCTTGAACTCCTGAGCTCCATCCTCTCACCTTGGCCTTCCAAAGTGGTAGGATGACAGTCATGAGCCACCACGCCTGGTAAAAGATGTATTAGCTTTAAACAAGGTTAAAATTTCTTCTCAGTTGTATAAAAATCACAAAAGAATGCAACATGTCCTCTAGGTGTTAGCCTGTGTGGAGTTGAAAAAACAGCGGAGTCCTTTGTTCAATGTCTTAGAAGTCTTCGGGATTTCTGTTGATCAATCCATTTCTTCTCGATAATGAACTTGCATAAACAGTTTGCCATGATGACAGGGCCTCTGCACATGATGTAAGGATGTTGACCCTCTTTCCTCCCCCAAGCCACTGCCAGCCCGACTCATAAAAGCTCAAAGACCCAGTGAGACCAGCCTCAGTCAGATCAGCCCATCCATGAGTGGGGGTTGTTCTTATATATATTTATGCTCCATCTCACTGCCAAAGAGGGATTTGGGGTGGATTATAGAAATGCATACTACAGGGGCTGGGCACGGTGGCTCACACCTATAATCCCAGCACTTTGGCAGAGCGAGGTGGGCGGATCACGAGGTTAGAAGATCGACACCATCCTGGCTAACATGGTGAAACCCCATCTCTACTAAAAATACAAAAATTAGCTGGGTGTGGTGGCGTGTGCCTGCAATCCCAGCTACTGGGGAGGCTGAGGCAGGAGAATTGCTTGAACCTTGGGAGGTAGAGGTTGCAGTGAGCTGAGATCATGCCACAATACTCCAGCCTAGTGACAGAGTGAAACTGTCTCAAAAAAAAAAAAAAAAAAAAAAAAAGAAAAGAAAAGAAAAGAAAGAAAGAAATGCATACAACAGAATAAAAATAAAATAAGCAAAGACTTGGAGGAAGAAGAAGAAAATTAAGGTAAGGAATTAAGATGAAGTCATTTTTTTCTTTTTGCCTATTCATATTTTGAGTTTCTCTTTTCTTACTGATTTGTAGGAGTTACTTGTATATTCTAGATCTGTGCTGATACGTTAGCCACTAGTCCCATGTGGCTATTGAAATTAATTAGGCTGAGCATGGTGGCTCACACCTGTAATCCCAGCACTTTGGGAGGCCAAGGTAGGTGGATTGCTTGAGCTCAGGAGTTCACGACCAGCCTGGGAAACATGGCAATATCCCTATCTCTACTAAAAATACAAAAACTAGCCAGGTGTGGTGGCACACCTGTAATTCCAGGTACTCAGGAGTCTGAGGTGGGAGAATCACCTGAGCCCAGGAGGTCAAGGCTGCAGTGAGCTGTGATTGCACCACTGCACTCCAGCCTGGGTGACAAAGACCCTATCTAAAAAAAAAAAAAAAAAAAAAAAAATACTAATTAAAGTTAAATAGAATTAAAAATTCAGCTCCTCAGTCACCCTCCTCACATTTCAAGTGCGCAGTAGCCACAACTATCCAGTGGCCCGCATAGACCAACACCATTTCCATCATCACAGCCAATTTTCTTGGATAGTGTTGGCCTGTGTATTAATCCCTTGTCAATTTTACTCACTTCAAATATCTTCTTCCAGAAAATTGTTTTCTGCTAATTTTGATTAAGATGGCTTCACTGAACAGAAACGTTTAGTTATTTTTTTTGAGACAGGATCTTGCTCTGTTGCCCAGGCTGTAGTGCAGTGGTGCAACCATAGCTTACTATAACCTTGAATTCCTGGGCTCAAGCAATCCTCCTGCCTCAGCCTACCAAGTAGCTAGAACTATAGGCAAGCACCACAATGCCTGGTCAATTTAAAAATTTTGTAGAGATGGTGTTTCTCTGTGTTGCCCATCTTCCTACCTCAGCCTCCCAGAATGCAGGGATTACAGGCGTGAGCTGTTGCATTTGACCATATGTTATGATTCGGATTTGTGTCCCTGTCCAAATCTCATGTCAAATTGGAGGAAGGCCCTGGTAGGAGGTGATTGGATTATGGAAACATATTTCCTCCTTGCTATTCTAGGGATAGTGAGGGAGTTCTCACGAGATCTGATGGTTTAAAAGTGTGTGGCACTTCCCCCTTTGCTGTCTCTCTCCTTCTCCACCATGGCAAGACGTGCCTGCTTCCCCTTCACTTTCTACCATGATTGTGAATTTCCTAAGGCCTCCAAGCCATGCTTCCTGTACAGCCTATAGTACTATAAGTCAATTAAATCTCTTTTCTTCATAAATTACCTAGCCTCAGTTAGTTCTTTATAGCAGTGTGACAATGGACTAATACACCATAAATGTTTAGTTTTTATACGGTTGTGTTCTTCATATTTTGCCCTGTAATATGTGCATGTGGAGTCTTGTTTAAGAAATCTCTTCCCTGAGGTCTCAGAGACATTTCCCCTCACCTTTTGGTATCTGGGTTGTGGATTTACTTTTCCCATATGTGGGTAGTGAATCCAGTAGGACTTTGCCTTTGTTGCATAGTGTGAGGTAGGGATCCAACTCTATACTTTCCATCTAGTGAGGGGGTTTCCCCATCATTGCTGTTAACAGATTCATCTACACATCCATCATCTCCCCACAGGTCTTGTGTGCCACTGCTTTCCTGTGCCCATCCAAGGTCCATGAGGGCAATTTTGGGCTCTTGAAGGCTGCATCCATCTCTTTATGTTTCCTCAGCCAGGACCAAATTGTCTTTTCACTGACTTTGTGCAATGACTTCATGCAGGGAGAGTGCTCTATTCTCCCTCATTATTGTGTTGCCAAATGTTCATAGCTCTTCTAGGACCTTGCTCATCTAGATGCACTTTAAAATCCATCTTTTTGAGTTTCTCAAAATGCGTATAGAAAATCAGCAGTCACTCACTAATGAAATATTCTCCTTTAAGTGAAAAATACTATATGTGCTGGGAAGCTCTGTGATCTACTTTAAACCTAGGAATGAAGCTCCAAGTGTTAATGGTGATTTAAAATCCTTTCCACTGAGTTTTGGTTAGTCTGGGGCATCAGTAAATGCTCATTTCCAAAAGTACTTTGCCTTTGAAGGCTACTAATGCATGCAGTGTGTTGCCATGGCAACGGTTACTTTTAGTTAGTACTTTTTATAGATTAAAGTGTTACACCCTGGAGTCTATTCATGTAAATGCATAAATCTTAAGACAGTATGGTACTTCATTTAATGTAGATATTTAATGGAACAGACTTAACTGACCAGAAATGGAAAAGTTTCAACACTTATATTTGATACGGACATGCAGCGTTACCAAAAATATAACATTTCCATTACTTTTTAAAATAAAATATAAATTAACCTTGCTCTCCATTTAACTTGGTCAATATTTAATAAATTATGGTTGAAATGTATGTGTCTTTCAGAAATTTGCACATATCACTTTGTTTTCTACCCTAGAATAAAATCCCCAATTATTGTGGGGCTTCAGAAGACTTGGAGAACAAGGTGTTTCTCAGTCAAATGGAGGAGAAGTCAGTGGAGCCCTGGGTAGGAAAGAGTATATGGGCCTGGGTCTGGATATTGGCAGTGACTTTTATTAGCTGTGTGGCCTTGAACTTCAGTTTCCCCAGTCATAAAATGGAGCTCATCACACCTACTTTGCACAGCAGTTGTGAAGATTAACTGTATCTTCAGTAAGTGATATCTATGATTTAAAAATGACTAGATAATGATTTCAAGTCAATATTTAAGACAGAACGAGAGGGTGGAAATATCAAGTACAAAAGTGCTGAGGAAAGTCAACAGTCAACGATCCTGGTAGATGGGAGGTCTCAGAGACAGGGGAACTGGGCACAGCTTCCACGTACATGAGAGGAGAAGGACACGGGGCAGAGCTCAGTGGGGCAGTGGGCATGGAAGAGGGACCATGGGGCTGGCTGGGTGAGGCTTGATCAGGAAAGACAAAGGGGTGGCGTTAGGAGCCCCCAAGCGTGGGCGAGAGCTTTGTGCCTTACACAAAAAGTGACCCTAAACAGTGCCTTATACAGAGGTGACAAAAAGTGTTTTATAAGGGAGATCTGGCAAACGAAGAGACACATGGAGACAAGCATGAGGGCTAGATGTGCCCCTGGCCTGAGGACAGCAAAGCCTGAACTTAGGAGGGGTGTGGAGAGTGAGATGAAGATGAGAATCTCACAGTCACAAGGAAGACGACATAGGAAATAGCTCTACTGGAAACAGAAGGAATGGGAAGAGCCAAAAGGGTCTCTGAAGCTTTGATCTCTTCTGATGAACAATTGTTTAAAGCAACAATAATGACAATAACAAAACAGTCATCCCTTGGCATCCGAGAGATACTGGTTCCAGGACTCAGTTTCTTGCCATGTGAATCTCTCCCGCTTGCTTTTTCAGAGCAAGAGAAAAGAGTCTGAAAAAGATGGAAGTCACTGTCTTTTATAATCTAATTTCCAAAGTGGCATCCAACACCCTTGCTGTGTTTTATTCATTAAAACCAAGTCACTGAGTCCAGCCCATATACACAAGGAGAAGGAACTACACACGGGCATGAAGATAAGGAGATGGAGATCACTGAGAGCCATGCTGAAAGCTGCCTACCACGCTAGGGGACTGAAGAAGTAGCAATACTCTTGACTAAAATAGGACAGGAGGATGGAAATCATTTAGGACCCAGATGATGAACTCAGTTGTAATCATGGTGTATGAGCTAATGGTATGGTATCAGAACCAGAATCCACAGCCATGTGAGCCATGGGAGAGCTCTAGAAAGAAGGCAAGCCATGGACATGGATTAGGAAGCATCCTATTTTGACCATGTTCAGGACATGTATTTTTAACTTCATTGCACATATCTGCAAAACAAATAAGTCTGCTACAGGCCTGTCAGATGGGGCTGTGTTCTCATCTGAAGGATCAACAGGAAAAGGATTTATTTCCAACCTGACTCACATGTTTGTTAGCAGGATTCAGTTCTTTGCAAGATGTTAGGATGAGGTTCTTGATTCTTTACTAGCAGTGGCCTTGTGAGAAGTCTTGAGCTGGATAACCCAATTCAACTGTGGCTGGATACCTGACCCACAGAAACTATGAAACAATAAATGTGCTTTTCAAGCCATTACGTTTTGGTGTGATTTGTTGTGCAGTAACAGATAATTAATACATGCAGTTTCCAACTCTTCGATCCTATCAGTTAGGATAAGGCACCTAGAAATTCTCCCACCCTTCCAAGGCCTCAAAATTAAAGCTTTTCTGGAATTTGAGAGAAGGTAGTGGGCCACTTAGGGAGGAAGCTATTGTTCGGTCATGTGCCTCCTGGCACCCTTTCTCCTGCTGGACAACTGCTTCTCCAGTCTAATCCTCCAGTCTAATCTTTTTGCTGGGAAATAACACTCTCCTCACTTTTTCTCCTTGGACTTCCTGTGCTCCCAAACTTGGCTTGGGTCCAGACAGTATTCTTTGGTGTCCCTGACCTGGATTTCTATTTCAGAACCTAAATGCTGCATGTCTAAGCTGATCTGGTCAGCAAATTTTTTATCGCTCCTGTATTTGATAGTTGGATTGTGGCATTCCTGACCTTGCATTGCACCCACACAAATCAAAACAGCCTTGGCAGCCCTGTAAGATAATTTGATTCCACTCCCTAGCAATATAGGGCCAGGTCCAAAGTTACCAAATCAGGGTCCTGACTGCTCCTGGCACCCAGCCCTGGCCCATGGCTTCCTGACTGATCTTCCTGACCTTTGCCTTTCCAGCTCCACCACCTCAAGGAGGCGTGAACGATCTTTTAAAGGCATGTTGCCAAGTTCTGAGCTTGTTCTTCCCATCCTTCCAGGGGGTGTGGGATGGGACTTGGAGTTATGCCAGCTCTTCAGGAGGGAATGTGCATGCACCAGCTCCAAGTAGAGTTTGGCAATAGGCACCGCTATGCCAATGGCACAGTGGTGACTCATGAAAGCAGTGGGGAGTGGAACATGATGGCAGAGAATCAGTTCCCAGGCCCTGCTCAACAATTAGGAAGGAGTCTGTTAACTTGGTACCAGGAAAATAGAGTAAAGGTCCCTTTTCCTGACTTCCAAGGACTTCCACAGACTGATGCCAGCCTGCTCGCCCAATCTGTTCTCTACTGTGAGCCCTCTGCTCCCCGCACTGCCACTTTCTAGTTTAGAAATCTTTATTTTTAAAAATTCTCCTCCTCCTCCTCCTCCTCCTCCTCCTCCCCTCCTTCTTCTTCCTCTTCTTCTTCTTCTTCCTCTTTTCTTCTTTTTCTTCTTCTTCCTCTTCCTCTCTTTCTCTTTCTCCTCATTCTCCTTCTTCTTCCTTTTTTTTTTTTTTTTCTTTGAGACAGGGTCTCACTCCATCACCCAGGCTGGACTGTAGTGGTGTGGTGTCAGTTCACTGCAACCTCTGCCTCCCGGGTTCAAGCAGTTCTTGTGCCTCAGCCTCCCAAGTAGCTGGGATTACAGGTGTTTGCCACCACACCTGGCTAATTTTTTATTTTTAGTAGAGATGGGGTTTCACCATGTTGGCCAGGCTGGTCTCAAACTCCTGTCCTCAAGTGATCCACCCACCTCGGCCTCCCAAAGTGCTGGGATTACAGGCCACTGTGCCCAGCCAAAAATATTTATTATTAATAAATGGATGAGCCTCATAGAAATTAGGAGGAGCTAAAGAATCTGGACACAAAGGAGTAAAGACTGTGCTCCGCTGAGATGACTTTTCAGAATAGGCGAAATTCATCTGAAGTGGATTAAAAAGGTCATACTAGTTGCCCCGGTTAGTTACCTGGAAAGGGACATGAAGAAGCTTTCTGGAGTGATGGAAATGCTCTGTATTGTGATGGGGTGTGAGTTACAGAGGTGTGTGTGTTTGTTAAAATAAGGCCGGGTGAGGTGGCTCACGCCTATAATCCCAGCACTTTGGGAGGCCAAAGTGGGTGGATTACTTGAGGTCAGGAGTTTGAGACCAGCCTGGCCAATATGGTGAAACCCCATCTCTACTAAAATTACAAAAATTAGCTGAACTTGTTGGTGCACGCCTGTAATCCCAGTCACTCAGGAGGGTGAAACAGGAAAGTCGCTTGAACCTGGGAAGTGGAGCTTGCAGTGAGCTGAGATTGCGCCATTGCACTCTAACCTGGGTGTCACAGGGAAACTCCGTCTCAAAAAATATATATATATTTAATATATATATTTTAGTATAATATATGATATTTAATATTTTAATATATGAATATATATAATTTTAATATATATAAGTGTATTATATACACTTAATTTTTGCTACTTTGTCATTATGGCATTTTGATATATGTCAATTTTACCTCTAATAAAACTGTAAAAATAATGGTTGAGTGAGGGCAGGGCAGTGAGGGGAGCTACAGAAGACCCTGGAATGGCAGAATGCTGAATGTCGAAGCTGGGTATGTGGCACATAGGGGATCATTACGCTATTCTGTTTACTTTGTATATGTATGAAAATTTCCACAATAAAGAGCCAAAAAAAATTGTATGGTGCTCATATTCTGCACCAGGTCCTATGCTAAAGGGCACGCACAGGAAGACAAGGCTGCAGAATACAGAAAGAACAAAATTGAAGATGGAATTTACGTTTTTACATTTATTTTTAGAGATGGGGTCTTGCTGTGTTGCTCAAGCTGGTCTTGAACTCTTGAGCTCAAGCGACCCTCCCACCTCAGCCTCCCAAGTTACTGGGATTACAGCATCATTCACTGTGCTCAGTCTGAAGATTGATTTTTCACTTACAAACATAAAGTGCGTTGAAAAGGGGGAAACGTGGAATAAATGGAAAGTCATGCCGGCCCCAACATGTGGCCCCAAGAAGAGGAGAATCCTGCTCCAGAAGGGAAGTCATCCAACTGCCTCTTTCATGGCTCACAACATGTCATGAGACCATCGCCAGCAGAACTAAACACTGGGCTAAGTGATGTGGTTGATTTACATTCTGGCTCAAGCTCTTTTTTTGTTTTGTTTTTTTTTTTTTTGGAGTCGGAGTCTCGCTCTGTTGCCCAGGCTGGAGTGCAGTGGTGCGATCTCGGCTCACTGCAAGCTCTGCCTCCAGGGTTCACGCCATTCTCCTGCCTCAGCCTCCCGAGTAGCTGGGACTACAGGCGCCTGCCACCGCGCCCGGCTAATTTTTCCGTATTTTGGGGTTTCACCGTGTTAGCCAGGATGGTCTCGATCTCCTGACCTCGTGATCTGCCCGCCTCGTCCTCCCAAAGTGCTGGGATTACAGGCATGAGCCACCGGGCCCGGCCCAAGCTCTATTCTTGAACCATCAGCCAGACCTGTGACCAACAGTAAGGCAATGATTTATTAGATTCACCTGGGAGCACCCAGCTAAACTAAATCAGAGTCCCTTGTGGCAGGGCTCAGGCATCAGTGTCTTTCGATGTTCGTGATGCAATCCCAATACACAGCCAGGGCAAGAAGCAGCCATCCGTGAGCTGCTCAAGTTGCATTGCTTCCAGGAAGAGTCTCTCTTCATGCTCACTCACCAAGAGCCGCCTCTTATCCAACACCCTCCTCATTGCTAACTGACAGTCTGATATCTAGCTATATGGGGCCCTGTACTGTTTTAAACAATTCATGCTTGGCTGCTTTAATGAGGATGTGTGCACATGTGTTCTTGAGGGTAAGAATTACCTTTTGAGGTAATGAGGTAAAAATGTAAAAACATGTTTACATTCCCCACAACACTTTGCACTATGATGTTCAGTAAACATTCTATTTTCAAATTTTTATTTAAACAATGAAATATTTCCTTATTATAAATTGGCTGCATTCTTTAATTCTGAGAGTACTGAACTAAATGATTAATCATTACTGGAACATGTTCTTTCATAATGAAAAGATTAAAAGATTTATAAACTTAAACATAACTTTTCAGTTATTTAATTTGGGGATTTTCCAAGTCAACCTATTTCCTATTTAACACATTTTTGTCTATATTATTTTTGCTCTCTGACCTGATGTGAGTCTTTCAGAGGCTGGGTTGGTTGAAGGGGAAACAGTTTTTCTAATGGAGTTACTGTGAGCTGAGCTGACTTAGGCCTTGGAGAATTGCCATTCTTACCAATTGACCACAAAAGCAGACAGGAACAGCATCTACATATCACAAACCAGAATCAAAATGACCTTCACACATGATTAGTGTGGAATTCTTTTCAGTGAAAAATGGCAACATTTAGCAGCACAGAGTGCAGTTGGCTTCAAACACTCTCTGAAGTGAAGCCATTGTGTTTTCCTGGGTGACTGAGCCCAGTGCTAATGCCCATCAGAGAATTTGATGGGAACTGCAGTGCTTTGATTAAACAGAGTATTAACCACAGGCTGGTTGCTTGAACCACACTGATAAAGACAAAATTCACCCTATCCACCAAAACATTCTTTCCATGTAAGACTTGACAATGAAAACAAACAAAAGCTTTAGCTGTCAACTGTACATACCATGAAGAATGGCAAAACTGGTTTTTGTGAATGCTATTTTGTCTTTTAATCACTCAGTTGGCTATGAAAACTCTTGTTTACATTCCTTTACATGTTGTTGAGCTTCAAGGTAATTGTGAAAGAAAACGGGGAATTAATATCACTTCCCAGAAGCCACATTTTATTTAACCTCAAAAACTTCATGTAAAATATTTTGTTATGAATCAAAGGCTGTAATTTCTTCCTACTGGGCTGATTTAGGCAATTAAAGTTAGGAGTAGATGGTGCTAATGGGAATGATAAGACTAGTAAGAGTGATTTATTCTTTGCAGAAAAAAATCACTGTCAATGCTTAGTTGAAATAATGTGGAATTTAATAATTACCTCATAGTACCATCTAGTGGTGATCTCTCTCTACCCTTGTGTTAAGTGAGGACTGTGGTTTACTGTAGCCTGAAGCCAGCAAAGCCAGGTCAGTGGTCTGCTACAAACACTTTAACTGTAAAGCTGTTAGAAGGGTGTGTTAATACAGAAAATGTAAACAAAGTATTAGTAGCTCATATGACATTATTAAATTTTAAAATGTTCCCAGAACTCAGATATGGATTCTCAATAAATTATGTTTTTAAATATTGAACAAATACTGTGATTACTTTTTTCACAATAATTACAGCAATTTGGGTAGTTTTGGGTACTACCGTAAGATTCTAAGCACTATTTTATATTTTTCCTATTCTGAACAATAGTTGGCTTGTGCATTTCTTCCAGTAAATGCAGTCTGGAAAATAAATACTTTCAGCATGGTACATGTTATTGGAAAACAATTGTCTTTAATGAGATTTATGGAGTGTGGAGAAAAAAAATTTTTTTAAGGAACTATGCTTCTACGAAAACTTGAGGGTGTTACAGGCAATGTAGGCACTTTTAGATCAAATTCAAATATATAAAGGCACTTACACACATTTTACAAATACTTGTAATTATAAGCACATTTTCGGACTTACAGGAGTATGTCTAGTTTAAACATAAACCAGATTCAATGTGAATCTCTTTATTTTTTTCTTGCTTCAAGTATTATTTTACAGAAGTGACACTGATTTGTTTGGCCTGTGTAAACTTAAGAATCTAGATTTGACCTAGTAGATAGCATATCTAGTAGATGTCATATCTCAACAATAAAGTAGATTTATCTAGTAGATGTCATATTTCAACAACAAAGGGTCTGAAGAATAAATAATGTTTAGGCCTAAGTTATTTTAATTCATAATGTGTCTGTCCTGTTTTGCTTGCTGAATTAACAAATCTTTAAAGAAAACCTTCATAGATTATAGTGATACGATTTATACCACATAGTGATATGATTTATTGAAGGTGAGAGAAATTCTTACCCTCAATTTTAATTTTCTTAAAAAGAAAAGATGGGAAAATGTTACAGTATTTAAATAGCAAATGCTTTTGTAAAACAGCAGCAAACCAAGACCAAAATATTTTTCAGTGTACTTTCATGCTTAATGCTGGCACACAGCATTGTTTGAACTCACAATTGAGTTTTTATATATACCTTTTCATTATGAAACAATTAATATTTATGGCAGAAAATGAAGAAAACCAAAAAACAAAAATAAGACAAGAAATTTCACCTGAAATCCCAACACTTAAATGCCATTTAAAATAGTTTCCCAAATAGCCCCATTTTTAAAAATGAGCAAATTAGCTTCCAGCTTAACTTCTTTCACTTAATACTAAACTGTGAATAACTTTCACAGTGTGATTTTCATTTCTGAAATTGCCCAGCTTCTAAGGCTCACTGCATGCAAGGAATTTAGCTAAAAACACAGTCCTTGAGGAGATGACAGTCCAGAAGAAGAGACAATATACTGTAGTTAATGACAGTTCAAATGTCCTTAACAAGGTTAAAAACGCCTTGGGAAAATAATGAAACCCTGTCATTCACAGCAACATGGATGAGCCTGGAGGACATAACGCTAAGTGAAATAAACCAGGCACAGACAGGCAAATACCACATGATCTCACTCATGTGGCACCAGAAAGGTTGATCTCATAGAAGTAGAGAGCAAAGCAGTGATTCCCAGAGCCTGGGGAGGGGAAACAGGGACGGGAAGAGGTTGGTCAATGGGCACAAAGTCACAGTTAGACAAGAAGAATAAATGCTGGTGTTCCCATCGGTGGTAGGATGGACTACAGCTAATAACAATGTAGAGTGTATTTCAAGTGAGTTGATAAAGAGGATCCTGAAAGTTATCGCCACAAATAAATGTAACTTTTGTGGTGATTGATATGCTAACTACCCAGATTTGGTCATTATACAATGTATACATGTATTGAAACCTCACACTGTACCCCATAAATGTGTACAATTATTATGTGTCAAATATAAACACTTTTTTTTGTTTTTTGAGTCCAGCCTGGAGTGCAGTGGCACCATCTTGGCTCACTGCAAGCTGTGCCTCCCAGGTTCATGCCATTCTCCTGCCTCAGCCTCCTAAGTAGCTGGGACTATAGGAGCCCGCCACCACACCTGGCTAATTTTTTGTAGTTTTAGTAGAGACAAGGTTTCACCATGTTAGCCAGGAGGGTCTCAATCTCCTGACCTCGTGATCCACCCACCTCGGCCTCCCAAAGTGCTGGGATTACAGGCGTGAGCCACTGCGCCCGGCCTAAACACATTTTTTTAAAGAACACACAAAAAAGAATAAAATTCCCTGAGAACTAGCTTTATTTCTTGCATTTCTGTGGTCTCCTGGTCTCAGACCTGGAATTGTTATAAGTGAAAACCAGCCCTCAACTGGCCAAAGCACAAAGGTAAGTTGCTGACTCATGTAACTAAACTCCCTAGGAATAGACCCAGCTTCAGGCAGAGCTGGATATAGGCTGCTCATCTGCATCATTTGGTCTGGGTGCTGCCCCTTGGCTCTTGGTTAGCTCCCTTTGTGTTGGTTCCTTTTTCCTTTGCAGAGGCAAAGACAGTACACGCTTTTAGGCGGAGTCCTGCTGGCTCCTGGGATGTTCTTCACCGCCATCCTGGGGATTGACTTTGACTCAATCTTGGGTTGGGTTATTTGTCTCCTTATCCCATATGTTCCTCTTCTCTGGTTTGCTCTCTTCTTTTGGTGGAGCCTCCACTCTACAGGTTTCCTGAGAGAAGCTGCCTTGGAATGAAATGTTTTGAGACTTTGTACGACCAAAATGTTTCTTTAGTTTACCCTTGTGCTCAATAGTTTTGCTGGTGTGAGACAGACCGCCAGTGGAACGTATCTCTTGTCCTCCTTTCTTTCCTGGGTACATGACGGGATTACCTTTGCAAAGGACTAACAGCATCTTTGCAGTTAGGTAGCCTTGTGATGAGTGTAGCCAATAAAATGAAGAAGGAAGTATATGACCTGCAGGCCCAGGGAATTGATAGCTTGGGTGCTACTCCAGGCTCTCTTCCCCTGCTGCAGGAACTTTGGAGGCCACGTGTTTCAGTGCAACATCTTAAGGTGAAAAGAACCTGGATACATGAATCACAGGATGGAGGAGACCACCTGCCAACTTGCCTTTGCATGAACAAGAAGGATGCATTGTTATGCTGGCCTACTGAGATGTTAGGGTTTCTTTCTTTCCTTCATTTTAAAATTGCGATATAGCTCAATGGAATATTATTCTTAGGTGTATCATTCATATAAAGAAAAATTCATGTAATCCCAGCACTTTGGGAGGCCGACACGGGCGGATCACAAGGTCAGGAGATCGAGACCATCCTGGCTAACACGGTGAAACCCCGTCTCTACTAAAAAATGCAAAAAACTAGCCGGGCGAGGTGGCGGGCGCCTGTAGTCACAGCTACTCCGGAGGCTGAGGCAGGAGAATGGCGTGAACCCGGGAGGCGGAGCTTACAGTGAGCCGAGATTACAACACTGCACTCCAGCCTGGGCCACAGAGTGAGACTCCGTTTCAAAAAAAAAGAAAAAAGAAAAATTCAAAACACTCCTGAGAGATGCAAAGAAAAGTCAAACAGGTGGAAATCTGTAATCTTGGAAAGGAAGATTCATGACCAAAACAGTATCCATAGTGGAGAGTGTGTTAATAATAAAGTTGATACAATCCCAATAAATATCCCAACAGAATTTTCTTTTTTGAGGGAGAATGAAGCAATCTGATTCTAAAGTTAATGTGCAAAGAAAAACTCTAAAGAAATGTAAAGTTGAATTCAGATCGCACACCTGACTCCAGGATAGATTCTAGTTGATTAAAAAATGAAATGTAAAAAAAAAGATATAAAATATTAGAATAAACAATCATAGTTATTTTGAATCAAATGCTGGGGAGGGCATTTCTAGATACAACATAAAAGTGGGGGGCCATCAAAGACGAGGTTGATAGATTCAATTATTCTAAAATAAAAAAGAAAAATCCACGTGCAAAAATCCTCCGTAAGCAAAGTCACAAGACAAACAGTAAACTGGCGAGTATTTGCAACTCAAATCACGTATAAAAATAATTTCTTTGCTGTATGTTTTAGTCCATTTATGCTGCCATAACCTGAGATGGGTAATTTGCAATAAATAGAAATGTGTTAACCCACAGTTCTGGAGGCTAGGAATTCCTGAGAGGTCAGCATCTGACAAGGGCCTTCTTGCTGCATCATCCCACAGGGGAAGGCCGAGGGCAAGAGAGAGGGCAAGGGGCTGAACTCACTCTTTCGTAACAGCATCAACCCCACCCACGAGGGTGGAGCTCCCATGGCTTAACTACCTCTTAAAAGTCTCACCTCTTAATACTGTTACAATGGCAATTTAATTTCAAGGGTACATGCCACCACGCCCAGTAAATTTTTTTTGGTATTTTTTTGTAGAGATGGGGTTTTGCCATGTTTCCCAGGCTAGTCTCAAACTCCTGGGCTCAAGCAATCCACCTGCGTGGGCCTCCCAAACTGCTAGTATTACAGATCTGAGCCACTGCATCTGGCCATGTCTCATGTTAATGTCTCTCTGGACCTGATAATTAGAAAGATGTGCATTTCTCAGATAAAAGTGATTATCTTTTCTCAAAAGGATATGAACACAGAGAAAAAAATGCATATGGATCTTCAAAGATGAAATGATGTTCAGTCTCACTCATAATAAGTAATTTCACACTGAAACTACAATGGGATATAATTTTTCACCCACTAGACCAGCAAATATTTCAAAATTTGATAATACATTGTATTACTGAGGAAACAGGGAAGCAAGAACAATCACAAATTACTTGTGGGAGTCTAAATTGTTGTAACCCTTACAGGGCACAATTTGACAACATCTATGAAAATTTTGCATGCAAATACCCTTTGAACCAGCAATTCCCTTTTAGGAATTCATTTATATTTATAGATATGCGACATGACATGTGCACAAGTCTCTTCATGGTGACACTGTAACAGCAAAGACGAGATAAGCTAAACAGTAGTCAGCAGGGGATTGCTTAAATAAATAACAGTACAGTCAGACAATGAAATATTCTGTAGCTGTAAAAATGAATAAAGAAGCTCTTTATGAACAGATATGGATTCATCTCCAAGGCATATTGCTCAATGAAAACAGTGAGTTGTAGAGCATGTCTACGATATACTACTATTTGTGGTTTTCTTAAATGAGGAAAATATGTATAGCTTTTGCATGAACAAAATATCTCTAGAATGAAGTCTGTGCAAAAATCTGTTAATCGTGACTGTTTATGGGAAAGGGACTGGATAGGAGAGAAGTTGGAAGAGAGAATTTTCACCATTTATACTTTGAACCCATTGATTTTGGGACCAAGTGAATACTTGCTTATCTAAAAATTAAAAATAAGTTAAAATTTAAAAAGAAAATGTGAAGGCTGGGCACGGTGGCTCACGCCTGTAATCCCAGAACTTTGGGAGGCCGAGGCAGGCAGATCATTTGAGGTCAGGAGTTTGAGACCAGCCTGACCAACGTGGTGAAACCCCGTCTCTACTAAAAATGCATAAATTAGCTGGGCATGGTGGTGGGCACCTATAATCCCAGCTACTTGGGAGGCTGAGGTAGGAGAATTGCTTGAACCCAGGAGACAGAGGTTGCAGTGAGCTGAGATCGCGCACTGCACTCTAGCCTGGGCAACAGAGCAAGACTCCATCTCAAAAAAAGAGAAAATATAAAGAGAACAGTTTTGGCACTTGAAACCTACCTTTCAGCATCATTGGTGATGTAACCCCTGGGGTGGTAGTTTATAGGTCACACATGTGTGAGAGTGCCACTCTTGCTGTCTAGTCTATTTTAGCAATTTTAGGGACACTACTGCTGTGAGGAGTGACACTGTTCCTGTCCACCATATGACAAGAGTGTGGGATGGGTTTTGGTTTCCATTTGCTAAGGTGACATTCAGCTGATATAGTCCAGAGGAAAGGAAGGAAAACAGAGCAATTCCCTTTTGATATCTTAGTTAATGACAGCCATAACTAGTGAGTAAGAAAACATGAAAAGATTTCCAGTTGAACGTGACTGACTAAACATGAAAATTTACCCTTCCTGCCTGTTTAAATCCTATTTCAGGGATCACAGGGATATAAAATGGAGAGTAATTCTGTAGCAGCATTGGAAATTTAGAAAGGGTGCTTTTTGTGTTTTAAAAATAGATTTGGGGGTACAAAATTAGATTTAGGGGTACAGGTGAGGTTTTGTTACATGGATATATTGCATAGTTGTGAAGTCGGGGACTTTCATTGCAACTATCTCCCAAATAGTGTACATGATACTCATTAGGTAATTTCTCATCCCTGAGCCCCTTCCCACCCTCCCACCTTTTGGAGTCTCCAGTGTCTATTATTTTACCCTCAATGTCCATGTGTACACGTTGTTTAGCTCCACTTATAAGTGAGAATATGCACTATTTGACTTTCTGTTTCTAAGTTATTTCACTGAAGATAATAGCTTCCAGTTCCATCCATGTTGCTACAAAAGACATAGTTTCATTTTTTAATGGCTGAGCAGTATTCCATGATATAAATATATACACCACATTTTCTTTATTCAGTCATCCATTGATGGACACTTAGATTGATTCCATGACTTTGCTATTGTGAACAATGCCGCAATGAACATACAAGTGCAAGTGTTTTTTTAATGTAATGATTTATTTTCCTTTGGGTGGGTATCCACAAGTGGGATTGCTATATCAAATGGTAGCGCTACTTTTATTTCTTTGAGAAATCTCCATACTGCTTCACATAGAAATTGTACTAATTTATATTTCCACCAACAGTCTATAAGTGTTTCCTTTTCTCCATATCCTTGCCAACATCTGTTGTTTTTTGACTTTTCATAGCCATTCTGACTGGCTTAAGTTTTTTTGTTTTTTTGTTTTTTTTTTTTGAGATGGAGTCTCGCTCTGTCCCCCAGGCTGGAGTGCAGTGGTGCGATCTCAACTCACTGCAAGCTCCGCCTCCCGGGTTCACACCATTCTCCCACCCCAGCCTCTGGAGTAGCTGGGACTACAGGTGCCTGCCACCACGCCCAACTAATTTTTTTTTTCTTTTTGTATTTTTAGTAGAGACGGGGTTTCACTGTGTTGGCCAGGATGGTCTCGATCTCCTGACCTTGTGATCTGCCTGCCTCAGCCTCCCAAAGTCCTGGGATTACAGGCGTGAGCCACCACGCCCAGCCAAGATTTTATCTCTTTGTGGTTTTAGTTTGCATTTCTCTGATGATTACTGATGTTGAACATTTCTTCATATGTTTGTTGGTCACTTGTATATATCCTTCTGAAAAATGTTTGTTCGTGTCCTTTGCCCACTTTTTAATGGGGTTTTTTTTCTTGTACAGTTATATGAGTTCCTTGTACATTCTGAATATTAGTCCTTTGTTGGATGCATAGTCTGCAAATATTTTCTCCCTAGACTTCATAAATTACTTCAGTAGTTTCAGGATACAAAATCAATGGGACAAAAATCAGTAGCATTTCTATACACCTATAACAACCAAATTGAGAACCAAACCAAGAACTCAATCCTATTTACAATAGCTATGAAAAAAATACCTAGGAAAATATTTAACCAAGGAAGTGAAAGATCTCTACAAGGAGAACTACAAAACACTGATGAAAGAAATTGTAGATGACACAAACAAATGGAAAAACATCCCATGCTCCTGGATTAGAAGAATCAATACTGTTAAAATGATCATACTGCCCAAAGCAATCTACGGATTCAATGCAATTCCTATCAAACTACTGTGTTAGCCTGTTCTCGAATTGCTACAGATACTTGAAACTGGGTAATTTTTAAAGAAAAAAGGTTTAATTGGCTCACAGTTCTGCTGGCTGACAGGAGACATGATTCTGGCATCTTCTCAGTTTCTGGGGAGGCCTCAGGAAACTTACAATCATAGTGGAAGACAAAGGGAGAGTGAGGAGTCTCACATGGTGGGAGCAGGAGCAAGAGAGAGACCGGCAAGGTGCCACACCCTTTTAAACAATCAGATCTCATGAGCACTCACTCACTCTACAGTACCAAAGGGGCATGGTATTAAACCATTCATAAGAAACTGCCTCCATGATCCAATCACCTCCCACCAGGCCCCACCTCCAACATTGGGGATTACAATTTCACATGAGATTTGGTGGGGATACAGATCCAAACAATATCAATTACCAATGTCATTTTTCACAAAATTAAAAAAAAAATCCTAAAATTGATATGGAACCAGAAAAGAGCCTAAATAGCAAAAGCAATCTTAAGCAAAAAGAACAAAGCTGGAGGCATCACATTACGTGCCTTTAAACTATACTACAAGCTATAGTAACCAAAACAGCATGGTACTAGTACAAAAATAGACACATAGATCAATGGAATGGAATAGGGAACCCAGAAATAAAGCCACATACCTACAACCAACAGCTCTTTAACAACATAAGCAAAAATATACAGCAGGGAAAGGACACCCTATTCAATAAATAGCGCTGGGAAAATTGGCCAGTCATATGCAGAAGAATGAAACTGGACTTATATATAAAAATTAGCTCAAGATAGGATTGAAGACTTAAATGTAAGACCTGAAACTATAAAAATCTTAGAAGAAAACCTAACAAAAACTCTTCTGGACGTTGGCCTAGACAAAGAATTTATGATTAAGACCTCAAACGGAAATGCAACCAAAATGAAAAAAGACAAATAGGACTTAAACTAAAATGCTTCTGCACAGCAAAGAAATAATCAGCAGAGTAAAACAACAACCTACAGAATGGGAAAAATATTTGGAAAGGATGTTTTTAAGAGATCAGAAGAGACAAAACATTCTTGAAGACATAAAGTAGATGGAATCAGATTGGTGGCAGTTCTAGAATTTGGGTCCAGAATAAACCTGCTAGCATTGCTCCAAAATAAAATTGGAAATTGTACTAAAGGTTTAGGTAGTGCTGAAGAGAAAGAGAGGGCTGGGCGCAGTGGCTCACGCCTATAATCCCAGCACTTTGGGAGGCCAAGGCGGGCAGATCACCAGAGATCAGGAGACCAGCCTGTCCAATGTGGTGAAATTCCATCTCTACTAAAAATACACACACACACACACACACACAATTAGCTGGGTGTGGTGGCACACATCTGTAATCCCAGCTACTTGGGAGACTGAGGCAGGAGAAGGCAGGGGTTGCAGTGAGCGGAGATTGCACCACTGCACTGCAGTCTGGGTGACAGAGCGAGACTATGTCTCAAAAAAAAAAAAAAAAAAAAGAGAGAGAGATAGAGAGAGAGAGAAAGAGGATATTGGGGCTGGAGACTAGAATCAGTACCTTCAGGTAACAGCTGCATGGAGTGGGGACAAGGAAGATACCTACTAAGAAGTCAAGCAACTCAGAGAATCTAAATGTCAGCCTGTCTAGTCACAGGTCAACTCGTTGCTATGTTAGAAAAGCGATCAATTCTAGAAAACTAAAAACACATTCTAAAATAAAAAATCGAATGACTGTTTCCCAAAGAATGGGCCTAACCAAAGATCTTATCAGAGAGCTAAAGACTGAACAGAGGAATTCTCTTAGAATATGGTGTGAAACAAGATGATAGAGATAAAGCCGAATAAGTCAGCAATTATAATTAATATGACCAATGTGTAGTGCTCATAGAGTATTTGGGTTCAAATCCTGCCCAATCCTTTATTGGCTTTCTGATCTTGGGTAGGTCATGGAGCCACTCAAATCCTCAGTTTCTTCAGCTGTTAACTGGGGACAACCAGAAGAACTACCTATAGGATAGGTTTGAGCACTGTATGAAATAACATGGGTAAAGTGCTCAGGAGATTGCTTGAATTGAGTAGGACTCAATATTGCTTAGCTACATTTCTATCACTATTAATGTTACTAACGGGGCATCAGACATGCTAAAAATAAATACCTACAACAGAGTGGAGACCCTGTCACTAAAAACATAAATAAGTAAATAAAATATAAAACCATATTAACATTCACAAAAGTATTCTAAAATAAAATTATTCAGGAATGTTGAAAATTAAATGACAAAGGTAGTCACTTGTTTACAAAATCAGTGAAAGATGAGAAATGTGAAATAAAAAAAAGGAATTTAAAGCCAAAAATATTCAATAGAACAGATTTTATATTTACACATAAGAATATGAAGACACTAGAACAGCAGTGAATCTTTATGCCTGAACAACATGCTATCAAAATACATAAAGAAAGATGAATTCACAAGTTAACAGTCAAAATGAAAGGATTTAGTAACTTTCTCAGAAAAGAACTGATGTAATAGACAAAAAGCAGTTTTAGATATTGAGATCCCAAGGCTGACTCAATAGTAATATACAGAATTTTGAACTCAGGATAGAATATACACTCTTTGTAAGTACACATATACTATCTACAAAAGTCGACATAGTAATAAACCAAAAAGTCTCAATGAATTTCAAAAAGTGGAAAACACTCAGGCTAATTTTCTAACTACCATGCAATAAAACCAGAAATTATAAATAATGAAGAAAAGAATATCCCTAATCAAAAAACAGAAGGAAAGAAAGAAAGAAAAAGTTATATGTATTTGGAGGTAAAAACCAAACAAAACGGAGAGGCATTCTGTTACTTTATGCGTAAACCAGGAAATCATGGTTGCAATTGCCAACAGTTTACACTGGGACAAGGGTTCAGTGTAGTAAAGCCAGCAGGGTGTGGCCAAAAAACGTAAGAAGACAAGGGAAAATAAATGAACTCTAAATGTTAGGAGACAAAGCATAGAAAGTAGAAATTTTAAAAGAAAAAAGCAGAAATTAATGAAACAAACAAGCAGGGCAAACAACAAAATTTGATAAGCCCCAAATTGAGTTCTTTGAAAATTGCTAATACAACTGTGAAACTACTGGCAGACTTGACCCAGAAAAAAAGAAGGAAGAATTATAACTATAAATAGGGAAGAGATTTAAAACTTGTAATCAACTCTATAGAAATAAATTGGACAATGTGTAAGAAATGAATATTTTTATAAAAATGTAAATTACTACAATTAACAGAAGAGTCCGAAGACCCAAATTCTTGCTGGTTCTGTTGAAGGAATTGTAAAGGTAGTCAGAGATCCAGCCCTGAAACAGGCTGCAAATTCAGGTAGTGTTATGGGGGATGCCAGTGAACCTTCAAGGAGCGTGTGATTCCCGTTATTCAAACTGTCAGAGCACAGGAACAGATGGAAAGTTTTCCTTCTCCTTCCAAGTCTAGCAAAATCTTGATAACAAAACTCATTTGAACGATAAGTATATGAAGCAATGCATATGTTGATTAGCTTGATTTAGCCATTCCACATATATCAAAACATCATGTTGTACACCACAAATATACGCAATTTTTATTTGTCAATTAAAAAATAAAAACAAAACTAATTTGCACTCAAAGGGTACAGAAGTTTGCATGGAAATGCTTCAAAAGGCCTGGAAATAATCCAGATGCTAGCAGGCTACCTCCTACAGGGCTGGGACAGTGGCTGGAGAAAGAGGGCTTTCACTTTTTACCCTACACACTTCTGTACAATTTTATCTTTTTTCAGTAAGTATGTATGAGTGGATTAACAATGCAATAGTTGTCTAATGCATTCATTATTTTATTACTTTTTAAACCGTAAGAAGAGGTGGGAAGTATTACTTATATAAGGGGTTGGCAAATTTTTTTCTGTAGAGAGCAAGATAGTAAACATTTCAGTCTTTGGGGGCCATGCAGTCTGTCGCAACTACTCAACCTTGGTGGCTAGCCTGGAAGCAACCATAGACTATATGTGAATGAATGGATGTGGCTGTGTTCCATTAAAATTTTATTTCAAAAACAGGCTGTGGGTTGGGTTTAGTCCACTGCCATACTTTGCTAAATCTGATTTCTATATCAGTGGGGAAATTGGTATTTTGATATATGTTATTAAACCTTAGTCCAATATTTTATTCATTTATTTAAAACTATTTACTAAAGACCTTTATGTTCCAGGCACTGTTCTAGGAACTAGGAGTACTAGGAACATAGCAGTGAATAACACAAAAGCACTGTCATCATGATGGTTGCATTGTACTCTGAGAAAACAGGCAACAAGCACACGAAGAACAAAAACAACAATGAAAAAACAAAAATCATGCTCAAGAGTGATACCTGCTGTAAAGAAAACGAAGCAGGAAAAGAGACAGAGGGCGCTGGAGTGGGGGTTGGTACAGTTTTAGAGAGGATGGTAAGAAAAGCCTCTGGGCTGGGGGTGGTGGCTCACGCCCGTAATCCCAGCACTTTGGGAGGCCAAGGCGGGTGGATCATGAAGTCAGGAGTTCGAGACCAGCCTGGCTAGTATGGTGAAACCCCGTCTCAACTAAAAATACAAAGAATTAGTCGGGCGCAAGCCTATAGTTCCAGCTACTCCGGAGGCTGAGGCAGGAGAATTGCTTGAACCTGGCAGGTGGAGGTTGCAGTGAGCCGAGATCACGCCACTGCACTCCAGCCTGGGGGACAGAGTGAGACTCCATTTCAAAAAAAAAAGAAAAAGAAAATAAAAGAAAAAGCTCTCTGAACAGTATGTGACCATCAGGGAGTGCGAAGTCCTGAGCCAGAATCAGGAGAAGGCTGATGTGTCTACAGGGTCTGAGGAGTGGGGTGATGGGGTAATGGTGGTACAGTGATAAGAGGGACTCGAGGGTCCGGACAGTGACTCGGAGGAAGACAACGTGGTGGAGAGTGGTAAGATCCTGAACACAGTTTGAAGGTGAAGCTGGCAGAATACTGGGATGTGGGGTGAGGGAAAGAGAAGAGTGGAGAATGATTCAAGTCTTTGGACAGAATGGCCATTTGCTAAGACCTGAGCAAGCAGTGGGTTTGGCGGGGCACTAATTCTGAGTTGTTGGTTTTTTTTCCTTTCTTTTCTGTTTTGAGACTGTGTCTCCTTCTTGTTGCCTAGGCTGGAGTGTGATGGCGCGATTTCTGCTCATTACAACCTCCATCTCCTGGATTCAAGCGATTCTCCTGCCTCACCCTTCTGAATAGCTGGAATTACAGCTGCCCACCACCACGCCCAGCTAATTTTTTGTATTTTTGTTAGAGACGGGGTTTCGCCATGTTGGCCAGGCTGGTCTTGAACTCCTGACCTCAGGTGATCCACCCTCCTCGGCCTCCCGAAGTGCTGGGATTACAGGCGTGAGCCACGGTGCCCGGCCCCCAGTTGTTTTTGCATGTGTTGCTGGGGCTGCCTATTAGACTGCAAGTGGCTTCTGTGAACAAGCAGCAAATTGGAGAGTCTGGGGTTCAGGGAAGGGTCAGGCTGGAGAGGCAAATATGGTACTTACAGGGTAGAGGCCCATGAGATCATCAGGAAAGCACTCAGAGAGTGTGCAATGTCGAAGACGTGGGGCCCTGGAGCAACATAAGGATACAGGATCCAGAATTCAGAAAAAGAGAGGAAAAGCTGGGCAGGAGAGCAAGGAGGAACACAGGGAAGTGTGGGTCTTGGAACCCAAGAGAAATGTTAATGAAAGGCCAAAAGGTGAGAACCTTCTCACTGGCAACCTTAACGAGAGAGTGGGGTACAGAGTAGGTTCAAGAAGGAATGTGAAGTCAGGAAGTCAAATCCAGCGCTTGGAGGCCCTGGCTTTGGGACAGAGAACTGGTCCCCGCAGAGCACGGTCTGGAGCCAGTGTGACTTTCACTTCTGCTCACTGCAGGACAGCCAGAGTTCCATCCCAGGCTGTGCTGGGCTCTGAAATTAAAAGGTGCATTGAAAAGGTTGCTTCCCCTTTTGTGTGTATGCCGGGGTAGGAGGGCGTGGAGGGTGAGGGCTGGTGGAGGAAGGCAAGGAATGAAACAAAAATGGCCAATACATTCTGATAAGTATGAAAACAGGGGCCGGCACAAGCGTGTATGGAAACAAAGGAGGCTCCCATCCCATTTGCCCAGGTCTGTTCGGTGGAGGACAAGGGGAGTTTGAAAATAAGATGCCCAAGGACTTAATCAACCAAAGAGCCTGGACCCTCCATCCGTTGTTGCCATGGTGACCATGCCCATGTGGGCGGAGTCAGGTTGGTGGTAGTTTGGCTGTTTCCTATCCAAGGCAGAAGCCCTGGTGGGCAGGGGTAGGTGGGACGACCGTGTTTCCATCCTTAAGCTTAAGAACCAGGCCAGCCCATCTCAGGTTTGTGTCTGGGCACACGCATCCTGTGGGTGAGATGCACCAAGTCATTGCAAGCCACAGGCTCTAGAAAGAGCACAGAACATGGGACCTGGAGCAAGTCACTTCAGCTCAGAGCCTCAGTTTCCAAGCCTGCCATTTTGGGGAGCTGGGGTTCATGGGACCAGGGAGTGAGCAATTCTAGGTAGAATACATGACCAGCATTTCTTTCTACTTCTCCCGTACGACTCCCTTTTCAACGGATTAAATATTTGTGAGCCAAAGCACAACGTGGGCTTCATTTCTCCCTGCATGCTGCAGCCTTGTCTGGACGTGGCGTGTCACCTGTGTCTCCGGCAGCCACCAGCTGTCCTCCGGGCTGCTGCTGTGGGCTTCTCATTGGTGGATCCAAGGTCCTGGATGCTGCCGCCTTGGTGAATGCACAGTGATATGTGTGGGTAGGGGCAGAAGCCCCTCCGAGTTATTCTCTGCATTCACAGATTGAGTTTATCCCATGATGAAGCTCAAAATCGGTTATGCTTTTCTATCTCCTCTGTTGTAGTTCTCCTCAACGTACGCTTCCGTGAGCGAGCCAGGTTGTCTGTTTTGACAGCCGAATGAACAGAAAAAGGAGGTTTTAAAAACAAAAGTCTGCTGTGTCCCAGTTTCCCAGTTAACTACATTCTCTCTAGCCATTCATGGCATGGAGACAGAAAAATCACAAAGCAATCACCGTGCATTTTCTGAAATCAGTCTCAACTGCTGAATGGAAATGTGCCACTCTGAGGGACTTCCTTCTGGCCCAGCTTTTGTGACGTGTTGTGTGGTTGTGGTCGTATTCCATCCCACCTTGTCCTCCAGTGCTGAGCTCAAGGATTTGGGAGGGCACATGGTGCCATCCCGAGGTCACAGGGAGGGGCTTTTACCACAGCAGATGTGTGTGCAGTTCACATGTCCTCCACGGCCGGTGGAGTCACAATTGATTTTGATGTTAATATGGCAAAATCCATTAAGGAGAAAAACTTCCCCCCATTCATTGACTCACAACCCAAGAAGAAATTGTTTTTTGACATTATCCATATTCCTGCTAGTTCCATGAGGCATATTTGAGGTGGGCAGATCACCTGAGGTCAGGAGCTCGAGACCAGCCTGGCCAACATGGCGAAACCGCATCTTTATTACAAATACAAAAATTAGCTGGGTGTGGTGGTACGTGCCAGTAATCCCAGCTACTTGGAGAGGCTGAGGCAGGAGAACTGTTTGAACCCAGGAGGTGGAGATTGCAGTGAGCCGAGATCTCGTCATCACACTCCAGTCTGGGTGACAGAAAAAGACTGTCTCAAAAAAAAAAAAAAGAAAGAAAGGAAGAGCTGACATTCTAGGTGTTTAATAATACCATACTGTCACATCTGGTGTGATAAAATAAAAATAAGGTGCATTTTCCACAGGACTATACTTCAAATGAGTATGAGATGATTATGTTAATTATATTTTCAGACCAAAGTTTCACTGATGCAGAAAAATCTGTAAGTTGCAGGTTGTTTTTAATAAACAAAATAGACTTTATGCACCTTGTAGGTTAACCTAACAGACATTATTGTAATGTATTCAGTAGGTAGGGAACTTCGAACTCTACTCTTGAATTCATGGCGGGATATATTAACAGTAGGGAGCATGCGGGGAAGTATGCAGACATTGTTAGCAATAAGCAGTGAACACACAGGTAGTGGTGATATAAAGATAAACCAATACAGACAGAATGTCCAGATATGGCCCCAACAGGGCATGTTTTCCGCATTTCCTAGAAGGGTTGGGAATACTCTATTTAGATTTTCAGACCAGAAAAGGGCAATGAAGTCAGAGAGAAGATTAGCCTGGGGAGAAAGGGAAGAATGGACCAGGGGCCATCCATTCTTCCCTGTGCTAGCGAACAGGTCATGGCTGCAGAGAGGGGTGCCAACCTAAGGATGCAGGCAGGGTTGGCTATAACAGTTCCTTGGGAAATAGAAGTGTGGGGATATTGTTGGCTTAGTTTTAAAGCCAGAAGAGGAAATAGCTCTGGAACTTAGGCTGGGGGATGGGGGCAGAAAGGACTCAGGTCTTTACTCCTAGACTACTCCAGTACATATCTTATCCCATGGGCATCTGTATCAACAGACTCTGAGGGAAAGGTTGGCAGCAGACATGGACCTTGAAAATGCAGGAAAAAGAGAAGGTGCTGATCCTCCTCAGGAATGAGAAGCCCAAAAGCCTTAGAAACTCAAAGAAAGAAAGCTATAGCAGGGGGCTACTTATATCCCAGACTTCAGCTCTCAGGGCCAACATAGAGCTATGGATTTGAGGACTGTTCTTTCCATCTGTATTAGTTAGAATTCCTCCAGAGAAACAAAACCAACAGAATACACACACACACACACACACACACACACACAAAAGATATTGAGATAAACATCTCAGTATATATGTGTGTATATTTATATACACATATAAAATTTAATGAAATGTATTTTAATGAATAGGCTTATGAGCCTGTGGAGCAGTAGTAGATCCAAACTACGCAGGGTTGACCAGCAGACTGGAGACCCAGGGGAGAGTTACAGTTAGATTCCAAATGCAGTCTGTTGGCAGAATTCCTTCTTTCTCAGGAAGGGTCAGTCTCTGTTCTATTGTCTTTAACTGCGTGAGATCCACCACATTTTGAATGGTTATCTGCTTTTACTCAAAGTTCACCTGTTTATTTATTTGTTTATTTATTTATTTGAGACAGAGTTTTGCCCTGTCACCCAGGCTGGAGTGCAGCAGCGTGATCTCAGCTTACTGCAACCTCCACCTCCCAGGTTCAAGACATTCCCCTGCTCAGTCTCCTAAGTAGCTGGGATTACAGGCATGCGCCACCACGTCTGGATAATTTTTTTTGTATTTTTAGTAGAGACAGGGTTTCACTATGTTGTCCAGGCTGGTCTTGAACTCCTGATCTTGGGTGATCCACCTGCCTTGGCCTCCCAAAGTGTTGGGATTATAGGCGTGAGCCACCGTGCCCAGCCCAAAGTTCACCAATTTCAACGTTAGTTTCATCCAAAAAAAAAGAGACAGAAACATCCAGTATAATGTTTGACCAAAGATCTGGGCACCGACCTAGCCAAATTGACACATAAAATTAATTATCACACCATCTTAACACTGTCCCTGCGTAGAAGACTAAAAAAGAAAAGACAGAAGAAAGAAGGAGCTAGGACCCAGGGATAGGTGGGATGTATCAAGCAGTAAGAATCAAGATACTGTGCTTCCACAAGACACAAGAAAGAAAGTAAAAATCTAGAAAGATCTGTAGCACTGTTTAATTCAATGCATGTGCCTCAGGTATTTCTGGGGGCTGATGGGGGGCCAGTCCCAGGCAAACTGAAGGTGCAGAAGTAGTGCTGGGATTCGCTTAGTCAGCAGGCCTGGTATGCATGGACTAGTTGCATAAAGTACTGGGAGCCTTGGACCTGATGGTTGTCTTCAGAGTAAAAAAAGAGGTAAGCAGAAAAATGCAGTCTACAAGCTGCGGAGTCAGTTACCACTTAGCATGACTTGAGTGCCAAAGATATGCCAGGCATAGAGTAGTTTGGGGCACAGAAGAATGGATCAGAGGAGGTTACAGGTTTTTGTGCATTTAATCCTTACCACAAATTTATGAGACAGGTGCTGTTCATCATCCTCATTTTCCAGATGAGAATCTAAGGCATAGAAAGGTGTAGCAGTTTGCCCAAGGCTGCATAATACTTGTGATGCTTAATTTTGTGTTAACTTAGTCAAGTTGTGGCGCCCAGTTATTTGGTCAAATATCAGCCTACATGTTGCTATGAAAGTATTTTTTTTTTAATGTGATGAACTTTTTTGTATTGAGACAGAGTTTCGCTCTTGTGACCCACACTGGAGTGTAACAGCACGATCTCAGCTCACTGCAACCTCTGCCTCCTGAGTTCAAGCGATTCTCCTGCCTCAACCTCCTGAGTAGCTAGGATTATAGGTGCCCACCACCACACCCGACTATTTTTTTTTTTGTATTTTTATTAGGGACAGGGTTGCACCATGTTGGTCAGGCTGCTCTCGAACTCCCGACCTCAGGCGATTCACCCGCCTCGGCCTCCCAAAGTACTGGGATTACAGGCTTGAGTCATTGCACCTGGCCAGATGTGACGAACATTTATATCAGTAGACTTCGAGTAATGCATAGTTCCCTTCATAATGTGCTTGGGCCTCATCCAATCAGTAGAAGGCCTTAAGAGCAAAGACTGAGGTTTCCTGAGAAAGAAGGAATTCTCTTTAAAACTGTCACATGGAAACTCTGCCTGAGTTTCTAGTCTTCTGCCCCATGGAATTCAGATTCAAGACTGACTGCAACATTGACTCACCTGAATTTCCAGCCTGCCAGCTTTCCCTGCAGATTCTGGACTTGCCAGTCCCCATAGTTGTGTGAGCCAATTCCTTAAAATAGATCTCTTTTTCTCGGCATGTGTGCATATTATAATTACATATAAATGAGGCTCTGTCTCTCTCTCCATACTGAAAGCAGGAAGTAGAAGGGGAAAAGAAACAGAAATCACATTTTTGTTAAATCCCAGAGGCACCTGCAGTCCAGAATCTTGTATTAGGAAGGGCAGACCTTACCTCCTGGATGGGGCTGTGAGGACTTCATGTCTCCATGGAGGGGGCCCACCCCAGAACCACCAGCTGAGCTCCAGCCAGCAAAAGCCTCCTGGCTTTTCAGGAGCCTGCCATCACAGGGAACCCAAGTCCACCTAAGTCAGGCTTAGGGACCTTGGAGGGCTTTGTCCTGAGATTACATGGGTCTCTATCCAGCAAAAGAAAAGTTGGAAAGCAGTCTGTGTGCTTTCTAAATGAATACACTGTGATAATGGGGGCCCCAAGTACATGTTTCTAATAATAAGCCTGATTAAAGGTAAAATTAATTATATGTGCTATTTAAACACAGTAAATGTTGACCTGTGTATTATATTTTTCTACAATACTTACTGATGGTTGTACCTTGGATACTTATATGCCATAAGCAAGTTGAAGGAAACAAATGGCTTACACACCAACTATTGACATTCCATTCATGCCTTTGTTTTTTTATTCTTTATTTTATTTTATTATTATTATTTTTTTGAGACAGAGTCTTGCTGTGTTGCCCAGGTTGGAGTGCAGTGGTACAATCTCAGCTCACTGCAACTTCCACCTCCCAGGTTCAAGCGATTCTCCTGCTTCAGACTCCCGAGTAGCTGGGATTACAGGCTCCCACCACCATACCCAGCTAATTTTTGTAGTTTTAGTAGAGATGGGGTTTCACCATGTTGGCCAGGCTGGTCTCAAACTCCTGACCTCAAGCGATCTGCCCGCCTTGGCCTCCCAAAGTGTTGGGATTACAGGTGTGAGCCACTGCGCCCAGCCTCCATTCATGCCTCTGAGGTGGGAAGGACACTGCATGGAGTAGGGACCATTTGGATAGTTGCTTTGTGTTCTCATTTTATGCAAATTCTTCCTATCAGACAGTCTGTACCTGCAAGGAATAGCCATGAAGGCTTACCGCAGTTCAAGTTTTACTCTAGCCCACAAAACACATAATTTACGAGTCAAAAGAGAAGCTGGAGGCCATTTATGTTGGAGCAACTTCAGAATGTCTCACCAGGAATTAATACTATTTTTTTTTCCTTTCGGAGAAGCATTAGGCACACATTTTAGAGAATGACTGCTTAATTTATAACCTCTTACTCATACTTTAGAAGTTTACTACTGAAGTGCAGAGTTATCTGGAATGTTCTGAATGAGTTGCATCATCTTGTTTTAGGCTCAAACAAAAACTAAGAACAGACACCAGGCACACACTTCAACAGTATCAAGTCCCCACAGTCAAATGGAGGCCTCCAAATACCATTCTTTTCATACTGTGAAACAATCAAAAAAATCACACAGTGGCCTAAGTATGTCCTAGAAAATATTAGCATCAGCAAAACGGTGTGTAAGTAGCCAAAGGACGCGGTGGAACAAGAACTATGAGGAGAGGAAGAAAATGAAAAGTAAAAAGATAGGCCTTTTTAAAGATTGCAAACACACTGAGAATGTTAACATACTTGTTGCATCATTGGAGACTTTGTTCTTGATCTTCAGTGTCAAGGGCACTGCTAGGATGGGGTTGAGTTCCAACCCTTGCTTTTTCTTCTGCAGCAGATGCATCTTGTAAGATCCTATGGGATTGTTCTGCATTATAACACAAGTGGGTGTCACATTTCTGGCAAGCTCACCCACTGGTTGCTTATCTTTTTTAAAGTTATAACAATATGTTGCTGGAGATTTAGCTATCTCAAATTGTATATAAAAGAACCAACATTATTCAGTTTACATTTCTTTAAACAAACATCCATTCACTCATTGAAAAATACATCATTACCAGTTGTTCAAAATAAATAAGTGCTTGTCTCAGCTAGGAGTAGAGTGGCCCTTTTTCAAAAGTGCATGCTGCTATTTTTCTGAACATAGGGCTTTGAGAGGAAATACCCACATTCTTTGCAATATTTAAAAACGGGCTTCATCGAATGAGGGGAAGAAGGAAAAGGAGGCACCAGAATCCCTTTCGAATATGGCTTCTTCCTGAGCCACCGACCGGTGATGCGCACGACTTCCCCATCTTGGGCTTGGGTTTGGGCTTGGTCACTCTTGAGCTTGGGAACCAGAGTCAGAGGGCGGTTCTGGCTGATTTCTAAGACTCACCAGTTGAACTCGTCTTGCTCTTCCTCCGGATCTGACCATGATTTCTGCCTCTGCCTGGACAGCACCTTCACCGCACACCTGGTTGAACACTTCTGCCACTTGGTTCCCTCGTAGGCCTTTCCACTCTGCTTCCCATCAGGCCCAAGAGGCAATGGTCCCCAGCAAAGAGCTGACAGCACATGGATTGAAACTTTCTCTGGGTCCTCTTTAACTCTCAAAGCTCACCCCCTGCACCTCTTCACCCACCCCTGCGCATACCAGCCGCCACCTTTGTTCACGTCTTCTGCTCCTCCAGCTCCTGAAGGCAGCGCCCATCCTCCCATCATCATGTAGTCAGTGCCAGCCCCGTGCCTGCTGGTTGTAAACACCAGCACATTGAAGTCACATTGAATCACTTCACTGCAGAAAAGCCCACCCCAAGAGACGAGCTATGGGAAAGATGGTTTGGGGGCCGCTTTCCCTGAGCTTTCCTGGTATGTTCACACTTCAGTTGCCCTTCTAGCTCTAGCTCTTGCCCATCTTCCCAATGGGAGAAGGTCAGGAACAAAAGAAATGTGTGGCCACTTTAAGAGGTGGGAAGTGGGCCGGGCGCAGTGGCTCACACCTGTAATCCCAGCACTTTGGGAGGCCCAGGAGGGCAGATCACAAGGTCAGGAGATCTAAACTGTCCTGGTTAACACAGTGAAACTACGTCTCTACTAAAGATACAAAAATTAGCCGGGCGTGGTGGCGGGCGCCTGTAGTCCCAGCTACTCGGGAGGCTGAGGCAGGAGAAAGGCCTGAACCCGGGAGGCGGAGCTTGCAGTGAGCCGAGATCGCGCCACTGCACTCCAGCCTGGGCGACAGAGCGACACTTCGTCTCAAAAAACAAACAAACAAAAAACAAAGAGGTAGGAAGTGCTGCAGGGATGAGCCTCTTGCCCCTACTCCCTGGTCCCTGTGAGGTGGCTCTTGCCCTGTAATGACAGGTGCCAGTCATTCTTTTTATGGTACGAGTGACCTGTCCTAACAACCAGTATTGTCCACAAACAACATTAAAGTGTGGATATAAAACATGAAGAGACCGTATAGGACTTCCAGGCCTCATGAATATCACTAGTGATGATAGCGAAATACCATGAGTTCTTGCCTTCAGCTTTGTGCTCAACTGATAATCCTGCCTTCTGCGGAGCACTCTGCAGCAGCACTGCTAACTTGGAACTCTCTTGCTGTGCTACCCTAGGATGCAGTTATTTAATAGTCTGTGTTTCTAATGACGGCAGCTGGTTGTTTTTGTATCACAAGAACTGTAAGGCTTCCTCAGAATTTATATGAGCTGAGTCCACCCCATACAGTGAGAGGAAATGGATTTCCTTCTGAAGTTGGATGTCGTTATAGCCGATCATAAATCAGCCTCTTTGGGGGCACCCACAGAGGCTGAGCCCCACTGAGCACAGATGGAGCGCCCAGTGCTGGGAGGGGCTTGAGCCTTTGCAAAGTACTTGCTTTATAGCCTGGGGTTGATTATTACCCAGGGAATGACTTACAAACATTAAAAGTCTAAATTCTGACCACTGCTATGACATTCAGGTAGCAAAAGAACCTGAACATTTTCAAATTTTCCTTTTTTCTCTGCTTTCTCTTTCTTTCTTTCTTTCTTTCTCTCTCTCTCTCTCTTTCTTTCTTTCTTTCTTTCTTTCTTTCTTTCTTTCTTTCTTTCTTTCTTTCTTTCTTTCTTTCTTTTTCTTTCTTTTTTTCTCTTCCTTCCTTCCTCCCCTTTTCTTTTTTTGAGACACAGGTATTATAAGGTATTACAATAATAATGCATTATTATTATTATTATTTTTGAGACACAGGTTTGCTCTTATCACCCAGGCTGGAGTGCAGTGGCACAATCTTGGCTCACTGCAACCTCCACCTCCTGGGTTCAAGCGATTCTCCTGCCTCAGCCTTCCGAGTAGCTGGGATTACAGGTGCCTGCCACCAGGCCTGGCTAATTTTTGTATTTTTAGTAGAGATGGGGTTTCACCATGTTGGCCAGGCTGGTCTCGAACTCCTGACCTCAGGTGATTCGCCTGCCTCAGCCTCCCAGAGTGCTGGGATTACAGACGTGAGCACGACGCCCAGCCTAAATTTTATTTTTCAAAAAAAAAAAAAAAAAAAAAAACCTCAAAAACAATCTCTTCAGTTAAACTCAGATAATATAATTGCTATATCTTTTTTTTTTAAAAAATACAACTTTTACGTAGTTTTAGATTCTCATGGAAGTTGCAAAAACACGTAGCTTTCATTCAGCTACATGGATGAATAAATACTTCTCAGAAAAAAATTGTATTACATCAAAGCCTAAAGTAACATAAGAAGTCGTTCATAAATATTCATTTTCACCAACTTGACTTTTTCAGGGGATTGATCATTTTACTCAATGTTATGGAGACTGTGGAATGGAAGGGGTTATAATTAACCTGTAATTTGCCACAACTATCCTAAAAGCCAAGGGCAATTTTTCCAGAGACAAACCTTAAAATATATTATTTCAATATATTGTAAAATATAAAAGCTTGACTGTATTACAAAAGCTTAAAATATAAGTCTGGGCCCTTATGGTTCTGTCTTAGAGAAACGTAGGCAAATGAAGACCAGCAACCAAATGCTACTTCAAAATAGTTCAAATTCTTTTCTTGCAATTCTCTGAAACCTGAATAGGTCCACATGCACACAGGCCATGGTATCACAAAATAGGAATTCCCTGTTCTTGTATCTGTCTCCGTTACTCCTGCAACTTTGCCAGAACATCTGCTGCGGTTACCCTCCCCAAACCTTTTTCTTCTGACCAGCCCTGTTCACCTTTTCTTTCTCCTACTCTTCTTTCCCTCCCCCGACTCTTCATTTCTTCTTCTTCTTCTCTTTGTTTTTTTTTTTTTTTATTTGAGACAGAGTCTCGCTCTGTCGCCCAGGCTGGAGTGCAGTGGCCGGATCTCAGCTCACTGCAAGCTCCGCCTCCCGGGTTCTCGCCATTCTCCTGCCTCAGCCTCCCGAGTAGCTGGGACCACAGGCGCCAGCCACTGCGCCCGGCTAATTTTTTGTATTTTTAGTAGAGACGGGGTTTCACCGTGTTAGCCAGGATGGTCTTGATCTCCTGACCTCCTGATCCACCCGCCTTGGCCTCCCAAAGTGTTGGGATCACAGGCGTGAGCCACCGCGCCCGGCCTTCATTTCTTTATGACATCGGCCAACCCAAACCCCTTCCTAGCAAGAAAGAATCCTTTCTCTTGAGAAGGAAGGAGATTAGAAAATTAGAACAGGGAATTACAGATCTCTCTTTGGAAGGCTGGGAGAAGAGAAACAGTTGAGAAGACTTCCGTGCCAATTTTATTTTTTGAGACAGTGTCTCACACTGTTGCCCAGGCTGGAGTGCGGTGGTACCATCTTGGCTTACTGCAACCTCCACCTCCCAGGCTCAAGCCATTCTCCTGCCTCAGCCTCCTGGGTAGCTGGGACTATAGGCATGTGCCACTACGCCCAGCTAATTTTTTTGTATTTTTAGCAGAGACGGTGTTTCACCGTGTTGGTCAGGCTGGTCTCAAACTCCTGACCTCAAATGATCCACCCACCTCCGCCTCCCAAAGTGCTGTGATTACAGGTATGAGCCACCACACCTTGCCCCGTGCCAATTTTTTTAAATGACAGCTTTATTGAGATGTAATGTGCATACCACAGAAATCACCCTTTTAAATATATATTTAAACATTTAATATGTCTTTAAATATTTGCTGTATCAAATGTTAACATTTATATTTAATATATTAAAATATTAAATATTAACATATTTAATTTAAAAAATATATATAGTTCAGTAGTTTTTACCATATTCACAGATGTATGCAATCATAATCTAATCTCAGAACATTTTCATTATCTCAAAAAGAAGTACTGTACCGTCAGCAGTCACTTCCCATTCACCCACGACTTCTAGTCCTGGTAACCACTAATCTACTTTGTCTTTGCTGATTTTCCTCTTATGGACATTTCATAGGAACGGAAACCTACAGATGTACATTTTGTGATGGGCTTCTTTCTCTTAGCATAGTTTTAAAGGTTATCTGTGTTGTAGCATGCATCAGTAATTCATTCCTTTTTATGATGAAACAATATTCTGTTGTGTAGAGAGGCCATATTTTCTTTATCCATCTGGTTGATAGGCAATTGGGTTGTTTCTACTTTTTGGCTATTATGAACAATACTGCTATGAACCTTCTTAGACCAGTTTTTCATGGACACATTTTCATTTATCTTGAGTTTATAACTAAGAATGGAATTCATAGATCATACATCAACTCTAACATTTTGAAGAACCATGATCATTTTTGTGCCTCTACCTGCAGAATGAAAGCTAAGTCCAGCTTCCTTAACCTATTAATATTTTATGTCTTGTACTTAAAAATCCTCATTAAAACAAGAAAGATATAAATATTTCTATTAGATGATTAGAAATCATCCCTCAGGTTGTGTCAGGAGCTGTACACAGTTTTATTGGGCATCACAGATGCTTACTTCTATATCATGAGATTTTAGAGAGAAGCATTGGGTATTTTTATTAAAGTAAAAATCAATGCAGGGTTGAAACTCATGATAACATACTGTGGCTGGGTACCTGATATTTTGGTTAGATCATAATTAAGCTTTACTACTTTTTAGAGCAAACCATGCCCTTACCTTCGTAATAAAGAAAAAAGTAGGTGAGTAGGTAAGGGCAGAATTCCTCCAGATGAGAGTAGAAAGCACAGAAGGCTTTTGCACCTTTGAAAAAGAGCTTCAGGAGAAAAGCCTCCACTCTCTTGGGATAGCAATCCTGAGGGAGAATCTCTGGGTACTCCTTTAAGGAGAACACACCATCAGACACCAAGTGCGGGAGCGCCTGACTCACACTGAATTCCTTCAGGATCTTCTCTTTATAACTCATCAGCACCCGAGAGCCACTTGTTCCTCTTCTCCTTTTCTCTCTGTGTTCTTGTCTCACGGTCGTAAAACCAAGACTTGGCTCTTCTCTCAAACATCCTAGTGTGTGGAGAACTGGGGAATATCTCCCTCCTGGGTCTTGCTGCTCTGTGCCCTCCGTGGGCAATGTCCACATTGCATGGACACCTGTAAGCAAAACCATACTGCCACCTGGAATTATTACAGATCTGCGGGAGGAAGGTAGGCTTCAGATTAAAGCCAGGAGCCGCACAATGCTGACTGTCCTGTCCAAGACCATTGTGCTGCACTAATCAACACCTTGCTGCAGTAAACTTCAAAAGACGAAAAGAGATGCAGTCTGGCTAACCCCTGATCAATTTAAATTCCTCCTTGGAGGAATCATTAAATAATCATTTCCACAACTCCCCACACCCTCAAATGATCATTTTCAACATTATGGAAATAACAGGCTCACAGTCTGTATTCAATGGTCTCATCATAGGCAGGAAGCCCTATCAGGAACTGCGCTGCTCACCTATCCCTGCACTTCCCACCATGCAGTTCAGGGTTAGGCAGGGAATTGCAGTAAAACTATACACAGTAAAGAAAAGTTAGGTTTTTTTTGTGTGTGTGTGTGTGTGTGTGTGTGTGTGTGTGTGTTGTTTGTTTGTTTGTTTTTTGAGATGGAGTTTCGCTTTGTTGCCCAGGTGGGAGTGCAGTGGCACGATCTCGGCTCACTGCAACCTCCACCTCCCAGGTTCAAGCGATTCTCCTGCCTCAGTCTCCTGAGCAGCTGGGATTACAGGCGCATGCCACCACGCCCAGCTAATTTTTGTATTATTATTAGTAGAGACGGTGTTTCACTATGTTTGCCAGGCTAGTCTCGAACTCCTGACCTCAGGTGATCCACCCACCTTGGCCTCCCAAAGTGCTGGGATTACAGATGTGAGCCATCGTGCCCACATTTCAGTTTTATTAAACTGTCTACAGCCCTTCCTAACTTCTGTGCCCATTCTTGCAGTTGAAGGAGTCGCTAAAACAAGCCCAGCTAGAGAGAGATGAATATGCTCAACATCTAAAAGGAGAGAGGGCCTGGTGGCAGCAGAGGATGAGGAAAATGTCGCAGGAGGTGAGATCTGACCCTTCAGCTCCCCCATCTTAGATGGGTCCCTGGATCTTTCTGGGCATCTATAAAATGGGAATAGTACAGCCAGAGGTGGTCATGGGTCTGGGCTTTGTGGAGGTGGGGACAGAGAGGGAGACGGCAGCCACCAGCCCCTCTCTCCGGGCCCATTATCCCTGAGCTTTGGGCAGCTTTGCCCATTGAAGGAGGAGAAGAAGCATGATATGCGTCGGATAGAGAAGTTGAAGAGGAGCTTGTCCAAACTCAAGAACCAGATGGGTAAGATGGGGCTGGCGTGACCTGGGAGCAGGCCTGGCATCAGAGGGCTGTGGGGGGGCTTAGAATGCCCCAGGGAGGTGGGTGGATGGAAGGGCTTTGAGGCAGAGGGAAAGAGGTCTGTGCCAGGAGACGGCAAGTCTTGTCATCTCCATGAGCCTCAGTGTCCCCATCAGCAAATGGTGCCCATTGTCAGCCACCCACAGTGCTCTCCATCTGAAAGTGGTTGGAAGATTGGCTACCATCCAGGTGCGAGGAATCATTAGCAGTGAGGCCAAGTTTGGGGAGCCTGAGAGGAGCTGTGCACCAAGAGGAGGGGTTTTTTTTGGTTTATTTTTTTGTTTTGTTTTGTTTTGTTTTGTTTTTTTGAGAATTCAGAGGCCCTTATTGTCTACTTCCTTTCTCAGCTGAACCCCTGCCCCCGGAGCCCCCAGCAGTGCCCCCTGAAGTGGAGCTGCAGCACCTGAGGAAGGAACTAGAGAGAGTGGCAGGAGAGCTCCAGGCCCAGGTGGAGAACAATCAGCACGTAAGTCTCCTGAACCGGGGCCAAAAGAAGAGGCTTCAGGAGCAGGAGGAGAAGCTTCGGGAGCAGGAGGAGAGGCTTCAGCAGCTGGCCGAGCCACAGAGCGGCATCGAGGAGCTGGTGCGTTGCCCCACCTGGGCAGCCTGCCCTCCTCCCTAGTCCTCCAGGCCTTTGTTTCCCCACCTGTAAAATGGGGCAATGTAGCCCTCACGTGAAATGTAAGTTTTAAAGGCACCTGTGAGCCAGAGCCCTGCTCTGGTAGCTGTGGGAGAGAGGGGATGATTTTTCTAACCTGCCTCCACCCTTCCCGGTGCCATGGGAGGCAGACACCAAGTTCTGGGGTCTCCAGCTGCAGTGGGTGGCTGCTGATTGCTTCTGTTTGTCCAGAACAACGAGAACAAGAGCACACTGCAGTTGGAGCAGCAAGTAAAGGAGCAGCAGGAGAAGGAGCTGAGCGAGGTGAAGGAGATGGTAACCTCCGCCCCATCCAAGAAGGGCTGGGAGGCGGGCACCAGCCTCTGGGGAGGGGAGGTGCCAGGCCAAAGGCAGCTCCAGCCTGGGGGCAGGTGACCCCAGCACCCTCCAGGGCAGTCCCGTGACTGTTTCTTGCTTCCTACCCTCTGACTTTTAGAGGTGGGTAGCCCTGGGCTTCTCCCAGGTCTGGACATCATCATCACAGCTAGAGGCATAGAGCCTAGCAATGATAGGGGAAGAGACAGTGGGATAAGAGGCTCCTTATGCCAGGGGTGGTGGCTCACGCCTATAATCCCAGCACGTTGGGAGGCTGAGGCAGGAGAATCACTTGAGGTCGGGAGTTTGCGATCAGCCTGGCCCACATGGTAAAACCTCATCTCTACTAATATTATATTAATATATATATATATATATCTTAGCCGGGCATGGTGGCGCATGCCTGTAATCCCACCTAGTCAGGAGTCTGAGACATGAGACTCGCTTGAGAGGTTGCAGTGAGCTGAGATTGCACCACTGCACTCCAGCCTGGGCCACAGGGTGACACTCTGTTTCAAAACAAAACAAAAAGCCTCCTTAGATTAAAACTGGATTCCAGCCTCAGTTCCACTGGTCACCATTCAAGTACTTTGCATCTCTAAGTCTCCGTGTTTTTGTTGTTGGGACAGAGTCTCGCTCTGTCGCCCAGGCTGGAGTGCAGTGACACGATCTCGGCTCATTGCAAGCTCCACCTTACAGGTTCATGCCATTCTCCTGCCTCAGCCTCCCAAGTAGCTGGGACTACAGGCGCCCACACCACACCCAGCTAATTTTTTTTGTATTTTTTAGTAGAGACAGGGTTTCACTGTGTTAGCCAGGATGGTCTCGATCTTCTGACCTCGTGATCTGCCCGCCTCGGCCTCCCAAAGTGCTGGGATTACAGGCGTGAGCCACCACACCTGGCTGTCTCTGTTTCTTTAACTTCAAAAGGAAGTTAGCATTTTCCTTACAGAGGTGCTGAGGATTAAATGAGATAATACATGGAAAGCATTAGGTCTGTAGCACACTTAGCAGATGGTTGTTTGGCTCCCACTGCTTTTCCACCAGTCTGTGGCCTACAGTTTAAATGGTGAGAAGAGGGTATGAGATTTGAGGCTGGGGAAGGAGGCATGGGGTTCTAGGAAAGGGAGCCAGTCACTTAGGACTGGAGCAAGGGGCCCGGGGCCTGGGCAGGTGACAGAGCCCCACAGTGCCCTCGCTAACCTATTAATGGGTCCAGAATCTGGAAGCCAGCTGCAATGTGCCGTCATGCCCTGGGTCTTCCTGCAGGTGGAGCTGAAAAGCCAAGACGCTCAGAGTCTGCAGCAGCAGCAGGACCATTACCTGGGTCACCTGCAGCAGTACATGGCCATCTATAAGCAGCAGGTGGCTGCCTGTCAGCAGCTGACCTCTGAGAAGGAAGCGCTGCACAGGCAGTTACTGCAGCAGACCCAGCTAATGAACCAACTGCAGCAGCAGGAAACTTCGAGCAAAGCAGTGGCTGAGATGGCCCTGCCAAAAGTTACAGGAGATCCAGGGGAGGGACCTGCTGAGGATGGGACCGTGAGGGGGACGACCTGGCAAACTCTGTGCCTTTTCACTCCTTCCTGGCCCCTTAGGAGCACCTGGAGGCTGCCAGCCAGCAGAAGCAGCAGCTAACGGCCCAGCTGTGCCTCATGGCTCTCCCTGGGGAAGGTACAGGAGACCGCTCAGAGGAAGAGGAGAAAGCCCCAGGAGGAAGGGGGGACTGTGAGCAGCGTAGGATTGAGGAGTTGGAAGAGACCTTTAGAACAGCTGGTCATTATGCTGACCGGGTGCCTGCACTAAGTTCGGCATCAATATGGTGACCTCCTGGGAGCGGGGGGCCACCAAGTTGCCTAAGGATGGCTGAACTGGCCCAGGTCAGAAAGGGAGCAGGTCAGAACTCCCACACCGACTGGTAGTGGGACTGTGCCTGGGCGGTATAGCAAGATCTTGGGTCTTAAAAATAAAAATAAAGAACAGCAGCTCATTCCTCTCTGGGGAGGGGCTGGCTCAGGGTTACCCAGTGAGGGTGGAGGCAGAGTTGGGCCCACAGTACCTGCCTTGTTGGGTTGTCTGAGGAGCCCTCTGGCCACGCCCCACAGGAAATGGAGGAGGACATCTGGACAGTGAGGAGGAGGAGGAGGGACCTCGGCCCATGCCGAGCGTCCCAGAGGACCTGGAGAGCTGGGAGGCCATGGTGAGCCTGACTGCCCCTGCACCCATTTTGCCACCTTCCTCTGTGGTCCCTCCAAGACCCCTTTATTCTCTTAGTTTCCCTGCCTTCTGTTTCTCTGCACCCTCACCCCTTCCAGGAGCCAGGGGTCAGACCCCATTTCCTCCGTGACCAACAAGTGCACACTCTGAGGCCCCAAGGGAAGGGGCTGCGCTCCACCTCTCTGCCCCATTTCTTCTGTGTATGCCCCTATAAGAATGCTCACCTCTTGCCCTCAGGTGCCATTTTTCAACTCCGCTGGAGCCAGTGCCCAGGAGCAGCAGGCACAGTTACGGGAGCAGGAGACAGAGCAGAGGGTGTGCTGCCAGTGCCTGGCTCACACGGTGGCCTCAGCCCCGGAGGACCTGGAGGCAGCGGTCCCAGCCCCAGGGACTGGGGGTGAGTCTGTGATTGGGGAGACCCAGCAGGGCTTGCGGGAAGTCATGGAGAAGCTGGAGGTGAGTGAATGTGGCATGGGCCAAGAAGGGCAGGGGTGGGACAGGCCGCTACCAAGATGTGACCCCATTATTTTGGCTCCGGAGCGGCCTTATGCACCTCCTGGAGGAGAAGACAGACCTGAGGGAGTGTGTGGAGAAACTACAACTTCAATTCATCCAGTACTGGAGAGAGAGATGCCATCAGTGAGTGGGAGGCCAGGGCACGGCAGGGGGAGCTGCAGGGCCTTCGAAGGGACCCCAGTGTCTGAGCCCTGTCCTCCCGCAGGAAAATTCATCACCTTATAAATGAGCCAGGGGGCAGCGCCAAAGATGTGGCACTGAGAGGACATCATCAGACTGGCCCAGGACAGGGAGGAGATGAAAGTAGGGTGTGCAACATCTCTGCAGGGGTGGGGTGAGGGTGAGGGTGGGTGTGAGGGTGGGCACCGGCAGCGGCGTGACAGCTGAGCACCTCTCCGTCCAGGTGAAGCTGCTGGTGCTGCAGGAGATGCTGTTACAGCTTGTGGCGACTACAACAAGGGGCACAGCAAACTCCTGGCCTCTTCCCAGAACCGTGCTGATGAGCCCGATCCAGGAGCCCCACCCCCTCCAGGAGCTTGGAGCTGCCCACAAGCATGGTGGTGAGTAGAGCCCTCAGGCGGGGCGGGCAGGCAGGAGCAGGGGGTGCTGGCGCTGCACTCAGATCCCTGCCTCCAACTCTCCAAAGATCTTCGTGAGATGAGCCTCACTGACAGCGCGGAGCCTGCGCACAGAGAGGCCAAGGAGGGATCTCCCCACAACAACCCTACTGCACAGCCCATCACGCAGGAGCACCAGGAGCACCCAGGCTTGGGCAGCAACCGCCCTGTGCCATTCTTTTGCTGGGCTTGGCTGCCGAGAAGAAGGAGATAAACATCACCATCATCAAAGAGCCAGTCAAGACATTTTAAAACAAGAAACAAAGTTATGGGGTGAATCTCCTACACAATCCATTTCCTTCCTTTGAATGTTAGAGCCACTCTTGATTATTTGTGTTTCCAATTTATAGTTTAAGTTTATTTGTAAAAAGTTATAAGAGAGTGGGTCTCTATGGCTTTCACTGAAGTTCACTCTGGCATCCTTTAGCATTTTTCTTTTTTAATTTTATAATTGTAGGTCATTAGCATGTATATTGAGTTTGCTGTTACGTGGTGGGAGTTCAAACACTCAAAGACCCACTGTTTGCACAAAACTATTCTCACTGGTTTGGAATAGGCTGCCATGCTTTTCTAATGTTATTGCAGCATGTATGTTCATTACAGAATTCAGATAAAATTTGCTTATGTTCTGCTATTATGTTTGATTTAATCTTAATTACAGTGAGCCCTTCATTAGCTCAATATGTGGTTTGCCCTCAAGTGTGCACTGTTGATTACTTTGTAATATATGCCACCGTGAGTACTGACATTTAGAGTTGTTTAAAGGCCGAGAACTGGAAACAGCCTTTCCCCCATTTTCTGTGTACTGGTGATGGGAGTAATAACGTTCTGGGGGAGCTTTTTAAATCTCGCAGAAGAGGACAGTGGCCTGCTCCGGCAGGTGTTTGCGGGACAGAGTGTGTTTCCTTTGTTCCGGTGCCAGGAATGAGCGCTGTACTATGGTAGTTCCCTTAGGATTTGTGTGCGCTCTGGGCTCATGAAGATACTGCATCACGAGCTGCAGCAGTTGTACTCTTTTTCCACGACCTAAAAAGGGATTATTTCTGAGGAATGAAAGGCTCCCATCGTTGACTGTGGATGTGGAAAACCTTTCCTAGCTTAGAGCATTTGTATCTGGAATACATTTTAAAGTCAGAGTTCATGTTACCTGTTTTAATCACATGACTACATGTCGCAGTTCACAAAAGGGCACTGGTTGGCATCTTCTTAATGTATTTAGTAAAAAGCATGAGAAGTCCTTTAAAAGTTTAAAAGTCCCAGGAACAGGCATACAGGCTCTAGTCCAAAGTGAATTAGAGTAAAGGAAAGCCATGTAACACCTGGCATTCCTCTCTGTTCATGGAGCTTCTTTGAGGCTTGAAGATTGATTTTACCATCTAGACCTTGCTGGCTAATACCTATTCTTCAACCACCATAGTTACTCTGACATAGGAATTTACTTCTTTTCCTTGAATGGAAAAACACTTTAAAAAATAATAACAAACATTATTATAAACGAATACATGTGAGAGCACTTAGTTGAAACAAAAGAGTTTTAGTAGACAGTGTTACACTATCTTTGAAAATCAAGGGGAAGTTTATGCAACTTAAAATGTTTACAAACTGCAGAGCAATCTACTGTTTCTGAATGTCGATGTATTATCAGGAAACGTGTGTATACAATCACAGAGTAATATTTCCTCACAAACTTCTTTACGAAGAGTGAAACATGTTTTTGTACCTCTCAGTTTCAGTTAGGGGCATATTTTGTGCAATATTTATGTGATTGTGCCTATGCATGAGGAATGAATGAATTTCAGTCACACATTGCCTAAATCATAACTTGATGATGCTTGGGAAAGAATCAACAGTTAAAATTTCATGAAGTTCTAATTTCTGTGTTCAAAACACATCACAGTATTAGGATGTAGGGAGATATGTATGTGTGCTCCCTGCGGTGGAGATTTCTAGTTACTAGACCACTCTATTTTTAGCATTTGGCATCTTCATGATACTTTTATAAATATGACGTTAACAGGAGAGCAACAATACGATTTTAGGGATGGAATAACAGATTTGCCTGCATTCACTGAAAGAGCGCAAATATCGGGTCCCTATGACTTCAACTGACTCTTCCAAATTGTATGAATGTATCAGTGTATCAGATAAACTCAGTTTCAGAATGATAAAGAAAAAATATTAGACCAAATAATGCAGCTAATTAACAGTGGTACGATTTTTAGCCTGTGGTTTAAAATGGACTTAAAGTCCTGTTCTGCCTTTTATTTTCTGAACTTGCCGATTTTGCATTCTTTGAGTTCAAAGACAGTTGTTAGCATCTGTACCCAATCTGACAATAATGTGTTCCTCAGCTGCCTATGGATTAAATCACATACTGGCGTATTTAAGCTGAATGTCAGTCTGGAAAATAAATTTACTATATTAATTGAAATACCACTCTTTGTTTAGGTATTTGTCATATATTTAAGAAAAAACTACAAAGAATGGAAATGGTATGACAATAACGTAGGTCTTCAAAGTGCACACAGTCTTTTGTGATACCTCATTCAGCCAAGTATTTGTCTCTTCCTCATTCACTGTAAGGCAACTTTCAACTTGCTTAGAAGGCAACATTGGAACGTTAGAGTTCATCAGAAACACAGAATGTTAAAATGGAGTTCAACTGAATAGATTTGAATTTCTGTAGGAATAATCAAAACACCTATTTAAATATTGCAATATATAATAATCATTTTTAAAGTATTTGATTAAACCTGATAGATTTCCAGAAATGAAAAAAAATCAGCTCTAAAACCAAAGCAGATTTTTAGAAAATTGAAAATGTTAATCAGCCCTATCCATAATAAAGTTTCTCTAAAACTTTATCTGAGTCATTTTAAAAAATGTAACCATTAAAAAATGTAACTGCTATCTTAATGTTCTGAAATAAGTTTAAACATTTAAAAATATGAATACTGTAGCTTAATATAAAGATGGTGGGAAGGAAAAGTAGAGAAAGAAATGCCAATTCCAGTCCAAAGCTTTATTTGCCAAGTTTTCTTAAGAATGAATTTTACCAATGTATGAATTCTTGTAAACAGAATGTATAATGGAAATACTGAAAGACTTTTGCCTAAAGTGGCATTATGGACTGCTGGTGTCATGCTACTGTAATGTAATAAATTATTAAATTGTTGCAAAATGCTGTTTTTGCCTTAAAATTTTATTTTGCGTGTCTTGAAAACTATAATATTAAAGGTATTGATAGTGCACAAATGTTGGGCACACCTGGCATGAGATAATCTGTTTCATTTTTACAAAATTGTAATATATGCAACTGTTTATTAAAATAACAAAATAAAGTTATGGGATTAAATAAGTTATGGGCGGAAAAAGTTATGGGATAAAAATTGTAAAACAGTTGTGGCAAAAAATCTTGTGACAAAAAAGTAGAAAAAAGTTTTATGAAAAGTTACCAAAAATAGTTATGAAAAATAAATTATGGGATAAAAAGGTCATGGGATAAAAATTAAAATTAAAAGCAGGCCCCTGTCAGCAAAGCCTGGAGAAGCGGGTCTGGAGTCTCCACCACCACCATGTCCCTACCACCCCTTCCCAGTCACCCCTTTACAATTAGGGTAGCAAGACAAGACCTCTGTCTAATGGGGAAAGACAAATAGACCCTTTGCCACCTTGACCAGGGCTGAGTCCTTAAATTTCTGGATGAGGATGATTGTTATTTAAGAGCCAGAGGCTGGTGGAGTTGGTTTGTTTGGAGGAGGCCTGATGGCCTCCTTTCTCTCACCATAGCAACTCTTCCCTCGGGGGGGCTCCCAGCTTCTTATTCAGAGAGGTAGCTGAGGCAGGACAGTGGGGCTAACTGTGGACCAGGCGAGGGCATGGGCTGCTGGGGTGGCCCCCTTCCCCGGTGTACATATTGTGTCTGTGTAACGTTTTGTAGATTCCAGAGGGTAGGGCCGCCCCTGTATTGCACCTAGCGGTGGTTGGAGCTGGCATGTGGGGAAGAGGTTCTAATGATTATTCGTGGCTGGAAACTTATTTATTGCTAGCATAGGACAGAAGAAGGAGGTGGGGATGGGGTCATGGCTCCCTGATGATGCGACTCCTGTTTATTTTGCTTTTTATTTTGGAATAAACGAATTTAGCCATACTCCTCGGCCTGGTGTGTTCCCGTTTCCCTCACTGGGTCCCGGAGTTTGTGCCACTGAATGAGGAGCCCCAGAGTGTCTTGAGCATGTCCAGCTAGGCTGTTGGGGACCTTCCAGGCCTGTTACCTGTATGCTGCCTGGTGGCACCTGGGGGATTCCACGGGGACTGCCATGGCACCTACGGGGCGCAGTTCGGCCCTGACAGCCAACAGGCTCATAAGCCTGATCTAGCGGTGGCTGGGAAGACAGGTACCAGCACCTAAGGGCACTGACTTCCACCCACCCCAGGTGTCTTCCATTCTGTCCCCTTGCCTCCCTCTCCTGTCTGCACCTGGTGGCCTCTTCTGTCTGTCCCTCCAGAGTGCCAGCTGCCCAGCAGGCTCCCTCCAGTCTGAGTTCATGGCCCTGCCCCCTGGTGGCCAGAGCCGGCTTCACAGGATAAGAGCCAGTAAGCTCCAAGGTCTTTGCAGGAAAAGTGCCCCTTGGAAAGGGTATGGCCTTTTCACCGCTCCCAGCAACACCCTAGAAATGGCTTGGTCTTTCCCCTCCCCTGAGCTCCACAGAGAACACAGCCAGCAGAGGACACATTTCCCCGCCATCCAGAAATGGGTTTGATTCTCAGCCGAGGGACAACAGGACTGGTAGAGACTATCAGGCCACACAGCTGCCTGCACAGCGCTCCCATGCTTGGTGGGGGCGGGAGGGATGGCGGGGGCTGCTTGTCCATAGGCTGGGCAGGTCAGGGAGGCTCATTGGAGGTGCTGCACTTTGGAGGGGCAATGTCAGGGGACAGCTTTCTCTTATTGGCACACAAGACTCCAAAAGGACAGCACGGTGACTGATTCCCAGTGCTAGAGGCGAGGCGGCCAGCGAAAGGTAGGGGTGTGTGTGTGTGTGTGTGTATGTATATATATGTACATATATGTATACATAGATATTTATAGAACAGGGCAGGAGCATACCACAGAGGGGGACACAAGTTTTCAGCAACGGTCGCACCTGGAGGTGTCAGCTCACCACTACAACAGACCAAGTCACAGATGAAGGGGGCTGGCTTTGGGGCTAGGGGGGCCACTGTCAAGTTGCAGAACAGCTGCCCAGGCAGGCTTGGAAAGGGAGGTCTCTGAGAAGAAAACGGATCTGTTTAGAGTTCAAAGGGGGGCCTGGGGCCTGACCCTATAGGCTGGCGGTTGGAGAGAAAGCAGAGAGAAAACAGGAGAGGGAAAAGTGAACAGAGAGCTGGTGAGGCAAGTGCAGAGCACAGGTGTGCCACAGCAGCTGTGGGAAGGTCAGGGAGGGGAGGGCGCAGGTGTGGGTGTGGCAAGGTTCCTGGAAAAGCGGGGCCGGAAGGGAAAGGGGAGGAAGATGGAGGGAGGAGCCAGAGCTTCACAGGTAGTGCCTGGGGGCTGTGGTCACCCTCCCCACCCCACACACGCTGGCCTCGTCCACGGCACACAGGCAGTGCACCCACTGTTCAGACCAATGCTCGGCCCCCTCAGGCTTCCCTCTTCTCTGGTCACCCTGTCTTCCAACCCCTGGTCCGGGGCCACCTCTCGCCTTGGGGAGCCCAATGCAACAGCCACCAGACCTGATAGAGAAGGAACACTGCTTGAACCAGGATGATGAAGCTAAAAGGGATGGGTGGCTGGAGTGATCACTGGGGCCCCCTCTGGGTGATCAGAAAGCCCAGGACCCTCTGAAGGGACCCTGGGGGAGGCAGGGAGGGCAGGCAGCCGGATTCCACTGGCTATAGAATTGTAAGTCTAAGAGGGGAGCCTCAGCTTGTTGGGGGTTGCAGGTTGCATAGGTGAGGCTGGGTCCTTCCTGCTGGGAAAAGTAGAAGAGGGAGAGTCCATGGCAGGGGAGGTGGGTGGGCTCAGCCAGGCCAGCAGGCACTGTGGTCCCCTTGTCTGAATAGCAGAGGCGACCTCTAGGAGCAACAGGCCAAGGTGTGTGAGCCTGCTGGCCGGCGATAGTGCTTCAGCGGGGGCCAGGGACCCTGCCTTCAGTCACACGCTGGCAGCTATGATGGTACCTGGGAGGGAGGGACGGGGCCGTGTGTCCCTGCCTGGCCTGTGAGGTGTGTTGTGGGTTGACCGTGTGTATGAGACTCTCGAGGTTTTATCCTGGATCACCACTGGATTGCCGACAGATAGAGGAGGTGGGACCCTGACTCTCACTCCTCCTCTGCAGTGGATTTGGCTCTCAGCACTCCCAGGCTGGGAGCTGGATGCCCTGCCCTGGCAGCATGACTCAGACTGCACAACAGGTACAGCATGCCCAGGATGACATTTCTAGGCCTCTGGTGGCCTCAGAGTACAGCCCCACACACAACCCCCTCCCAGCTCTCAGCCCTTACACCATAAACCATGAGCTCTCTGACAGTCCCAGAGAGCACCCATGTCTGCCAGCTTGGGCACGGAGCCTGTTCCAAGAACCCCAGGCTCAGCCATGGGAGCTGGGGGGGTTTGGGGCCGTGGGAACCAGCCCTGGTACCTGGGTCCGGCAAAGATGCTCTGCACCTGCAGCCAGGAGTTGTCCACGGGCCCCGTGAAAGTGCTGATGGTGGTCGTGTTGATGTCATGGCTGATGCTGAGCACCTCCTTCAGCACGTGGTGCATACGCAGCATCTCATCGCGCCTCTGTGCCTGCTCTGCTGACTCCTCCATCAGCGTGTTCTGGTCCCCATGCGAGTACAAGTTGGGCAGCAGCTCTGAGAAGATGAACTCCTTGGTCTGAGAGTGGGCAAAGAGGGAGGGAGGTTGGGACCTGATGCCTGTGCTGCCCTGGCCTCCTGCCGGGCCCTGCTGGGACTGTGTGCTGGACTTGGAGCCCTGTGCATGGCTTTTCAGACACAGCTTCTACACCGCTTAGACTCAAAGATCTGCCTCCCCACCGCCCTTTTCTCACTCAGTTAGGGACACTGAGGTCCAGAGGAAAAGTCACCTGGCCAAGGTCACAGATCTGGAAGGGGACCCAGGACCTATCATGCCACCAGCACACCTGTCTACTCGGTTTTTAAACAAAATTTTTTTGGAGATAGGACCTCACTCTGTCACTAGGCTGGAGTGCAGTGGGTGAGATCACCGCTCACTGCAGCCTCAACCTCTTGGGCTCAAAGTGATCCTCCAATGTCAGCCTGTCGAATAGCTAGGACTATAGGCACGTGCCACCACCAAGCCCAGCTATTTTTAAAATTTTCGTGTAGAGACCAGGTCTTACTACATTACCCAGGCTGGTCTCAAACTCCTGGGCTCAAGCTATCCTCTCTCCTGGGCCTCCCAAAGTGCTGGGATTACAGTCATGGGCCACTGCCCTCAGTCCCACCTTATATTTCTATGAGACAGCTCAGGTCTGGACCATGCCTCCATCCTTGGACCTGGTCCTATAGGGCTGGTCGGCATCTCCCCCAGACCATCATGGCCACCTGCATCCCCAGTGCCACAGGAGCCGCAGCCCCCATGAGGCAGTGCATGCATGTTGTTGATCATGACGTGCATGATGGTCTTGGGCATGACAACAACTATGAGGTCCCACGTGGTCTTGCTGACAATGGCCATGTAGGAGTGCACCAGATTCTGGGTGGTTTCCATTTGCAGCTCCAGCTGTGGGTCCATGGAGTGCATGAAGCTGTCGGAGCCATTCTCCTCAGCCTTGCTGTCCTGTCATGGAGAACACAAGAGCATCAGGGTGGCCAGGTCATGCAGCCAGGCTCCAGGAATCCCTAGGCACTCACAGCCTCCAAGAGTACCTGGAACATTGAGGCACAGAGAGAAGCAACTGGCCTGAACACACACCCAGCTCCCCCCATGGCTCTAGATGGTTTCAAGTCTCTGCCTCTCAGGACCCCAGACTCCCCTGATTCACTCTCCTCTTAGTTCTGACTCTAGTACCCAGAATTTGCCTCAAGTTACCAATCCAGAAATTGGAAAAGAACATCTCCAGGTCCCTGGCTTGGAGACCTGGACAAAGTTGTTCCAGGCTGCAGATGCCTGGCAGGAGGCAAGAAAAGGGCACACTCACTTTCCCCTTGTCCTGGGAGGCCCACGCACCAACACTGCCACCGCTGCTGCCACCAGGGAACATGGCAAAGTAGACACACACAGAGAGGAAAATGGGAAGGGTTGAGTGAACCTGGGACACTGCACCTTGACTTTAACGTGTTGTTGAATTCAATTAGCTAATATTTTGTTGACGATTTTTGCATCAATATTCATCAGTGATATTGGCCTGCAGTTTGCTTTTTTGTTTTGCATCTTTGGTTTTGGTATCACTGTAATGCTAGCCTCGCAGAATGAGTTTGGAAGTATTCCCTCCTTCTCTATTTTTAGAATCGTTTGGGTAAGGTTGGTATTAGTTCTTCTTTATTTTATTTTATTTTATTTATTTATTTATTTATTATACTTCAAGTTCTAGGGTACATGTGCATAACGTGCAGGTTTGTTACATATGTATACTTGTGCCATGTTGGTGTGCTGCACCCATCAACTCGTCAGCACCCATCAATTCATCATTTATATCATGTATAACTCCCCAATGCAATCCCTCCCCCCTCCCCCCTCACCCCTCCCCATGGTAGGCCCCAGTGCGTGATGTTCCCCTTCCCGAGTCCAAGTGATCTCATTGTTCAGTTCCCACCTATGAGTGAGAACATGCGGTGTTTGGTTTTCTCTTCTTGTGATAGTTTGCTAAGAATGATGGTTTCCAGCTGCATCCATATCCCTACAAAGGACGCAACCTCATCCTTTTTTATGGCTTCATAGTATTCCATGGTGTATATGTGCCACATTTTCTTAATCCAGTCTGTCACAGATGGACATTTGGGTTGATTCCAAGTCTTTGCTATTGTGAATAGTGCCACAATAAACATACGTGTGCATGTGTCTTTGTAGTAGAATAATTTATAATCCTTTGAGTATATACCCAGTAGTGGGATGGCTGGGTCATATGGTACATCTAGTTCTAGATCCTTGAGGAATTGCCATACTGTTTTCCATAATGGTTGAACTAGTTTACAATCCCACCAACAGTGTAAAAGTGTTCCTATTTCTCCACATCCTCTCCAACACCTGTTGTTTCCTGACTTCTTAATGATTGCCGTTCTAACTGGTGTGAGATGGTATCTCATTGTGGTTTTGATTTGCATTTCTCTGATGGCGAGTGATGATGAGCATTTTTTCATGTGTCTGTTGGCTGTATGAATGTCTTCTTTTGAGAAATGTCTGTTCATATCCTTTGCCCACTTTTTGATGGGGTTGTTTGTTTTTTTCTTGTATATTTTTTTGAGTTCTTTGTAGATTCTGGATATTAGCCCTTTGTCAGATGAGTAGATTGCAAAAATTTTCTCCCATTCTGTAGGTTGACTGTTCACTCTGATGGTAGTTTCTTTTGCTGTACAGAAGCTCTTTAGTTTAATTAGATCCCATTTGTCAATTTTGGCTTTTGCTGCCGTTGCTTTTGGTGTTTTAGACATGAAGTCCTTGCCCATGCCTATGTCCTGAATGGTACTAGCTAGATTTTCTTCTAGGGTTTTTATGGTATTAGGTCTAACATTTAAGTCTCTAATCCATCTTGAATTAATTTTCGTATAAGGAGTAAGGAAAGGATCCAGTTTCAGCTTTCTACTTATGGCTAGCCAATTTTCCCAGCACCATTTATTAAATAGGAAATCCTTTCCCCATTTCTTGTTTCTCTCAGGTTTGTCAAAGATCAGATGGCTGTAGATGTGTGGTATTATTTCTGAGGACTCTGTTCTGTTCCATTGGTCTATATCTCTGTTTTGGTACCAGTACCATGCTGTTTTGGTTACTGTAGCCTGGTAGTATAGTTTGAAGTCAGGTAGCGTGACGCCTCCAGCTTTGTCCTTTTGACTTAGGATTGTCTTGGCAATGCGGGCTCCTTTTTGGTTCCATATGAACTTTAAAGCCGTTTTTTTCCAATTCTGTGAAGAAACTCATTGGTAGCTTGATGGGGATGGCATTGAATCTATAAATAACCTTGGGCAGTATGGCCATTTTCACGATATTGATTCTTCCTATCCATGACCATGGTATGTTCTTCCATTTGTTTGTGTCCTCTTTTATTTCACTGAGCGGTGGTTTGTAGTTCTCCTTGAAGAGGTCCTTGACATCCCTTGTAAGTTGGATTCCTAGGTATTTTATTCTCTTTGAAGCAATTGTGAATGGAAGTTCATTCATGATTTGGCTCTCTGTTTGTCTGTTACTGGTGTATAAGAATGCTTGTGATTTTTGCACATTAATTTTGTATCCTGCGACTTTGCTGAAGTTGCTTATCAGCTTAAGGAGATTCTGGGCTGAGGCAATGGGGTTTTCTAAATATACAATCATGTCATCTGCAAACAGGGACAATTTGACTTCTTCTTTTCCTAACTGAATACCCTTGATTTCTTTCTCTTGCCTGATTGCCCTAGACAGAACTTCCAAGACTATGTTGAATAGGAGTGGTGAGAGAGGGCATCTCTGTCTTGTGCCAGTTTTCAAAGGGAATTTTTCCAGTTTTTGCCCATTCAGTATGATATTAGCTGTGGGTTTGTCATAAATAGCTCTTATTATTTTGAGGTACGTTCCATCAATACCGAATTTATTGAGCGTTTTTAGCATGAAGGGCTGTTGAATTTTGTCAAAAGCCTTTTCTGCATCTATTGAGATAATCATGTGGTTCTTGTCTTTGGTTCTGTTTATATGCTGGATTACGTTTATTGATTTGCGAATGTTGAACCAGCCTTGCATCCCAGGGATGAAGCCCACTTGATCATGGTGGATAAGCTTTTTGATGTGCTGCTGAATCCAGTTTGCCAGTATTTTATTGAGGATTTTTGCATCGATGTTCATCAGGGATATTGGTCTAAAATTCTCTTTTTTTGTTGTGTCTCTGCCAGGCTTTGGTATCAGGATGATGTTGGCCTCATAAAATGAGTTAGGGAGGATTCCCTCTTTTTCTATTGATTGGAATAGTTTCAGAAGGAATGGTACCAGCTCCTCCTTGTACCTCTGGTAGAATTCAGCTGTGAATCCATCTGGTCCTGGACTTTTTTTGGTGGGTAGGCTATTAATTGTTGCCTCAATTTCAGAGCCTGCTATTGGTCTATTCAGGGATTCAACTTCTTCCTGGTTTAGTCTTGGGAGAGTGTAAGTGTCCAGGAAATTATCCATTTCTTCTAGATTTTCTAGTTGATTTGCATAGAGGTGTTTATAGTATTCTCTGATGGTAGCTTGTATTTCTGTGGGGTTGGTGGTGATATCCCCTTTATCATTTTTTATTGCGTCTATTTGATTCCTCTCTTTTTTCTTCTTTATTAGTCTTGCTAGCAGTCTGTCAATTTTGTTGATCTTTTCAAAAAACCAACTCCTGGATTCATTGATTTTTTGGAGGGTTTTTTGTGTCTCTATCTCCTTCAGTTCTGCTCTGATCTTAGTCATTTCTTGCCTTCTGCTAGCTTTTGAATGTGTTTGCTCTTGCCTCTCTAGTTCTTTTAATTGTGATGTTAGAGTGTCAATTTTAGATCTTTTCTGTTCTCTCTTGTGGGCATTTAGTGCTATAAATTTCCCTCTACACACTGCTTTAAATGTGTCCCAGAGATTCTGGTATGTTGTATCTTTGTTCTCATTGATTTCAAAGAACATCTTTATTTCTGCTTTCATTTCGTTATGTACCCAGTAGTCATTCAGGAGCAGGTTGTTCAGTTTCCATGTAGTTGAGTGGTTTTGATTGAGTTTCTTAGTCCTGAGTTCTAGTTTGATTGCACTGTGGTCTGAGAGACAGTTTGTTATAATTTCTGTTCTTTTACATTTGCTGAGGAGTGCTTTACTTCCAATTATGTGGTCAATTTTGGAATAAATGTGATGTGGTGCTGAGAAGAATGTATATTCTGTTGATTTGGGGTGGAGAGTTCTATAGATGTCTATTAGGTCTGCTTGGTGCAGAGATGAGTTCAATTCCTGGATATCCTTGTTAACTTTCTGTCTCGTTGATCTGTCTAATGTTGACAGTGGAGTGTTGAAGTCTCCCATTATTATTGTATGGGAGTCTAAGTCTCTTTGTAAGTCTCTAAGGACTTGCTTTATGAATCTGGGTGCTCCTGTATTGGGTGCATATATATTTAGGAGAGTTAGCTCTTCCTGTTGAATTGATCCCTTTACCATTATGTAATGGCCTTCTTTGTCTCTTTTGATCTTTGATGGTTTGAAGTCTGTTTTATCAGAGACAAGGATTGCAACCCCTGCTTTTTTTTGTTCTCCATTTGCTTGGTAGATCTTCCTCCATCCCTTTATTTTGAGCCTATGTATGCCTCTGCATGTGAGATGGGTCTCCTGAATACAGCAGACTGATGGGTCTTGACTCTTTATCTAGTTTTCCAGTCTGTGTCTTTTAATTGGAGCATTTAGTCCATTAACATTTAAGGTTAATATTGTTATGTGTGAACTTGATCCTGCCATTATGATATTAACTGGTTATTTTGCTCGTTAGTTGATGCAGTTTCTTCCTAGCCTCGATGGTCTTTACATTTTGGCATGTTTTTGCAATGGCTGGTACCGGTTGTTCCTTTCCATGTTTAGGGCTTCCTTCAGGGTCTCTTGTAAGGCAGGCCTGGTGGTGACAAAATCTCTAAGCATTTGCTTATCTGTAAAGGATTTTATTTCTCCTTCACTTATGAAACTTAGTTTGGCTGGATATGAAATTCTGGGTTGAAAATTCTTTTCTTTAAGAACGTTGAATATTGGCCCCCACTCTCTTCTGGCTTGTAGAGTTTCTGCCGAGAGATCTGCTGTTAGTCTGATGGGCTTCCCTTTGTGGGTAACCCGACCTTTCTCTCTGGCTGCCCTTAAGATTTTTTCCTTCATTTCAACTTTGGTGAATCTGGCAATTATGTGTCTTGGAGTTGCTCTTCTGGAGGAGTATCTTTGTGGCGTTCTCTGTATTTCCTGAATTTGAATGTTGGCCTGCCCTACTATGTTGGGGAAGTTCTCCTGGATGATATCCTGAAGAGTGTTTTCCAACTTGGTTCCATTTTCCCCCTCACTTTCAGGCACCCCAATCAGACGTAGATTTGGTCTTTTTACATAATCCCATACTTCTTGCAGGCTTTGTTCATTTCTTTTTCTTCTTTTTTCTTTTGGTTTCTCTTCTCACTTCGTTTCATTCATTTGATCCTCAGTCGCTGATACTCTTTCTTCCAGTTGATCGAGTCGGTTACTGAAGCTTGTGCATTTGTCACGTATTTCTCGTGTCATGGTTTTCATCTCTGTCATTTCGTTTATGACCTTCTCTGCATTAATTAGTTTAGCTGTCAATTCTTCCACTCTTTTTTCAAGATTTTTAGTTTCTTTGCGCTGGGTACGTAATTCCTCCTTTAGCTCTGAGAAGTTTGATGGACTGAAGCCTTCTTCTCTCATCTCGTCAAAGTCATTCTCTGACCAGCTTTGATCCGTTGCTGGCAATGGGCTGCGCTCCTTTGCAGGGGGAGATGCGCTCTTATTTTTTGAATTTCCAGCTTTTCTACCCTGCTTTTTCCCCATCTTTGTGGTTTTATCTGTCTCTGGTCTTTGATGATGGTGACGTACTGATGGGGTTTTGGTATAGGTGTCCTTCCTGTTTGATAGTTTTCCTTCTGACAGTCAGGACCCTCAGCTATAGGTCTGTTGGAGATTGCTTGAGGTCCACTCCAGACCCTGTTTGCCTGGGTATCAGCAGCAGAGGTTGCAGAAGATAGAATATTGCTGAACAGCAAGTGTACCTGTCTGATTCTTACTTTGGAAGCTTCCTCTCAGGGGTGTACTCCACCCTGTGAGGTGTGGGGTGTCAGACTGCCCCTAGTGGGGGATATCTCCCAGTTAGGCTACTCAGGGTTCAGAGACCCACTTGAGCAGGCAGTCTGTCCGTTCTCAGATCTCAACCTCCGTGTTGGGAGATCCACTGCTCTCTTCAAAGCCGTCAGACAGAGTCGTTCGTGTCTGCACAGGCCTCTGCTGCTTCCCCTGTTGTTTTTTAGCTGTGCCCTGTCCCCAGAGGTGGAGTCTACAGAGACAGGCAGGTTTCCTTGAACTGCTGTGAGCTCCACCCAGTTCCAGCTTCCCAGCGGCTTTGTTTACCTACTTAAGCCTCAGCAATGGCAGGCGCCCCTCCCCCAGCCTCGCTGCTGCCTTGTGGTTAGATCGCCGCAGATTGCTGTGTTAGCAATGAGGGAGGCTCCGTGGGCGTGGGACCCTCCCGGCCAGGTGTGGGATATATTCTCCTGGTGTGCCAGTTTGCTTAAAGCGCAGTATTGGGGTGGGAGTTACCTGATTTCCCAGGTGTTGTGTGTCTCAGTTCCCCTGGCTAGGAAAAGGGATTCCCTTCCCCCTTGCGCTTCCCAGGTGAGGCGATGCCTCGCCCTGCTTCAGCTCTCGCTGGTCCGGCTGCAGCAGCTGACCAGCACCGATTGTCCGGCACTCCCCATTGAGATGACCCCAGTACCTCAGTTGAAAATGCAGAAATCACCAGTCTTCTGTGTCGCTCGCGCTGGGAATTGGAGACTGGAGCTGTTCCTATTTGGCCATCTTGCTCCGCCCCTAGTTCTTCTTTAAATGTTTGCTAGAATTCAGCAGTGAATCATCAGGTCCCAGGCTTTTCTTTGCTGGGAGACTTTTTATTACCACTTCAATCCCATTATTTGTTATTGGTCTGTTCAGGTTTTGGATCTTATCATGGTTCAATCTTGGTAGGCTGGATGTGTCTGGAAATTTATCCATTTTTAGTAGGTTTTCCTATTTCTTTGCATATAGTTGCTGACCACTAGTGATCCTTTGAGGGCTTTTGTTTGTTTGTTTGAGATGGAGTCTTGCTCTGTCACCCAGGCTGGACTGCAGTGGGGCGATCTCAGCTCACTGCAAGCTCTGCCTCCCGGGTTCACACCATTCTCCTGCCTCAGTCTCCCAAGTAGCTGGAACTACAGGCACCTGCCACCACACCTGGCTAATTTTTTATATCTTTAGTAGAGATGGGGTTTCACCATGTTAGCCAGGATGGTCTCGATCTCCTTACCTCGTGATCCACCCGCCTCAGCCTCCCGAAGTGCTGGGATTATAGGTGTGAGCCACCGCACCCGGCCAGTTTTTCTTTTAAATAGATTTGAGACAGACACTATGAGAGTATATAAGCGATGCGTTATAGGACACTAAGTAGTATCCTATGAAATGGCAAAAACCGCAATCACTTTTGCACCAACCTAATAGAAACTTACCAGTGCACTTGCTTATTTTTCTACCTGCTCTTTAGGGTTTTCAATGACAACCTACCATGGCATAGACTTTAATCCTCTGGGTACTCTTTTGTTGTTCTTTCCTGTATATGCTGTGGAATTGAGATGGACTTGTTCGTGAGAGATTTTGTGTTGCCACAGGTAGGACATGCTCAAAAAATACTTGGGTCATTTGTTGATGCAAGTCATCTATTCGCCATAGTTTTGTAGCACTGATCTTGCATACATTTCATGTATCTTCCATGAACTCCACATCAGCTGCTTATAGGATACTCAGAGAGAAATTCAACACTAAGGAATAAGAGTGTGGGGGTAGGGTTGAGTTTTGGAGAGTCACAAATCTTGTAATGTCTAAGATTTGTAATGTCTCCCTGCTCAGAATTAGTTTTGGCTTCCTTGGAGGTGATATCACTTCTGTTGAGAATAAGTGGCCTACTGTGATCAGACCACTACACTCCAGCCTGGGCCACAGAGCGAGACCCTGTCTCAAAAAAAAAAAAAAAAAAAAAAAAAAAAAAAAAAGAGAGAGATCGAGAGAAGAGAGAATGCATGGCCTAGATGATGTCTAAGGTTCTTCCCACACAGTTCCTGTTTTCCTGTTCTAGGTAGAGCAGTAAAGTGAGAAAGACATGGATGTGGGAGTTTAGTCCGGCATTTCACTGCCACCCTGAGAAACGCTTCCATATTTAATCTCTCTGAATGTATTTACTCATCTTTAAAGGGGAATGATTAACATCTTTTTCTCAGGGAAACTATGTCAAGGAGATAATATATTTAAAAATCTTTTTAACTGCAAACACTGTTTCACTCATTGTTATAATGTGACTGATCTCATTGTAGTGAGCAGCTGGCTAACTGCTTAATTGTACCTTTTAGAATGTAGGGAAGATAACAAGATTTTTAGCATATTATGTATGTAGCTGGTTCTGGAACTGTAAACATACTCTTTTTTTTTTTTAACGGAACTATGAGTCACATAAAATTCACTCTTTTAAAGTTGTATAATCCAGTGGCTTTTGGTATATTCAGAATCGTGCATCTACTACCACCATTTCATTTTAGAATATTTTCATCACCCCCAAAAGAAACCCTGTACCCATTAACAGTCAGTCTCCCTTCTCCCAGCCCCTGGCAACTACTAATCTACTTTCTACAGAAAGTCCATACAGATTTGTGTATTGTGGGCATTCCGTATAAATGGACTCATGCAATGTCCTGCCTTCTTTCACTAAGCATAGTGTTTTCAAGGTTCATCCAGGTTGGAGTGTGTATCAGTACTTCATCCCTTGTTTTGACTGAATAATATTTCATTGTATGACTATATCCCATTTTGTTTATCCATCTGTTGGTGAACATTTGGGTTTCTACCTTTTGGCTCTTATAAATAATGTTGATTTGAATGTCTGTGTACAAGTTTGATACCTGTTTTCAGGTCTCTTGCGTATATAATTACTAGGTCATATGGTAACTCTACATTTAACATTTTGAGGAATTGCCAGACTGTTTAACAAGGTATATGTACTATTTTGCACCAGTAATATATGAGAATTCCCATATCTCCACATCCTTGACAACACTTGTTACTGTCTTTTTTATTACAGCCCTCCTAGTGGCTGCGATGTGGTATCTCGCTGTGGTTTTGATTTGTGTTTCTCTGATGAATAATGATGGTGAACATGTTTCCGTCTGCTTATTGGCCATTTGCATATATCTTCTTAGGAGCGGCTACCCATTTACAGTATGGAAAATGCTTCAGAAGCAACTCTAGTCATGCCTTAGAGATGGAGCTTTATTAAACATTCAGATCCGTAGGCATATGAGGTGCCGAGTTCTCCTGAACTCCTCATACAGATTGCACTGAGTTTAGTGAACCTTTTCTGGAGCATTCCTGAGTTCAGGTAGAGGGAAGGGTTTTGGCTGTGATTGGCTCGTTATGTTCTTTCTAAATGGAAATGGAATTGAAGTGTCTCCACTATCCATTTACTGGAAGAGTCATGAGGGACATGATTAGATGATCCCTTGGAGCCTATGGCTTAGGTCAGTTGTTCTCTACTTAGGCTGCACATTGGAATCACCTGAGAGGTAAAAACAAAAACCAGGACACCCTATGCCTGCCTCTCATCTCCAGCAATTCTGATGTGATTGGTCGGGGCTGTGGCCTGGGCAGCCTGCCTCTCATCTCCAGCAATTCTGATGTGATTGGTCGGGGCTGTGGCCTGGGCAGCCTGCCTCTCATCTCCAGCAATTCTGATGTGATTGGTCGGGGCTGTGGCCTGGGCAGCCTGCCTCTCATCTCCAGCAATTCTGATGTGATTGGTCGGGGCTGTGGCCTGGGCAGCCTGCCTCTCATCTCCAGCAATTCTGATGTGATTGGTTGGGGCTGTGGCCTGGGTAGCCTGCCTCTCATCTCCAGCAATTCTGATATGATTGGTCGGTGCTGTGACCTGGGTAGACTGGGTTTTATTTTTTAAAAGGTCCCCTGTGATTCTGATGTGCCGTCCAGGTTGAGAATCACTTTAGGCCCTTTCCAGCTCTTTAAGCTCTAGGAAGGTATGAAAGTGTAAGTTTCTTGAGACTGCCTTTAATATCTATAAAGGCTTCAAAGCAGCTTCTATAGCTTTTTTTAATGGTTGAATATTATTCAACAGGCAGCATTTGGGTTATAAAATTAGCTTTTGGTGGCCGGGTGCAGTAGCTCACCCCTGTAATCCCAGTACTTTGGGAGGCCAAGGCAGGCAGATCATGAGGTCAGGAGATGGAGACCATCCTGGCTAACATGGTGAAAACCCATCTCTACTAAAAATACAAAAAATTAGCCAGGTGCGGTGGTGGGCACCTGTAGTCTCAGCTACTCAGGAGGCTGAGGCAGGAGAATGGCTTGAACCAGGGAGCTGGAGTTTGTAATGAGTCGAGATCGCCCCACTGCACTCCAGCCTGGGTGATAGGGCAAGTCTCTTGTCTCCAAAAAAAAAAAAAAAAAATTAGCTTTTGGTAGAGTTGATACCACCTGCAGCTTTTGCTCTCAAAAATAAATATGGTTCTTTTGGCACACTCGTGGTTTTAGCCTAAAGTTCCTCTTTGTAAGCCAGTTATTAAAAGTTGTGATGCAGCCAGGGCGAAGTGGCACACACTTGTAGTCCCAGCTACTCGGAAGACTGAGGTGGGAGGATCGCTAGAGCCCAAGAAGTCAAGGCTGCAGTGAGCTGTGATGACACCACTGCACGGCAGCCTGGGCCACAGAGCGAGACTCGACTCTTTAAAAACAGAGAATGCTGTGATGAAAGGTGATGCTCGCCTCTCCACACCTTTTTACAGTTTAGGGATTGTATCTCCAAGGCTTCTGGACTGAGAACCCTTATCTTTTCATCTTTGATCATTGACACTCTATCCCCATTCATCCTCCTGATTAGCTCCCCTGCGATGGACACATGGGTAGTCACGGTGCAGGTCTCAGAACTGTACTGCAGGCTCCAGGTGATCAACCATGGCCCTTGTCTGCAGTGTCAACTCATTGCTGCCCCTTCCTAGTAATCCCCACAATTTAGCTCTCCATCTCATAGACTTTCCTTGGGTGTGTTAATAGTGACCATGGCACACTCAGCATGGATGAAATGAAACAGTGTTTAGAAACATTAATCTTCTCTTTTGTAATGCCCTGTGGTCTCTCTGCATAGGTCACGTTTTGTAATTAACAGCTGGCTGGTGAAAAGGACCCCACGAAGTATTGGCTATAGGCCAGACTGTAAGGGAATTACTTTTTTTGTCAATCATTTAACCATCTTTAAACTGCAAGAGTTTTATGTGAAATGGCTTATAATTGCTTAGAGAATATTTGTAGAGAGGCACATTTGCCAGTATTAGATTTAAAAGTGATGTTTTCTGTATCTAAATGATGAATTATGATTCTTTTCAGTTGTCGGATTTGAAATTCCAGACAAGTTTGTTGTAGGATATGCTGTTGACTCTAATGAAGACTTCAGGGATTTGAATGTAAGTAACTGCTTATTTTTGTCACTCATTTTAAAAAACCCGCATAAAAATTTAGGAAAGAGAATTGTTTTCTCCTTCCAGCACCTCATAATTTGAACAGACTGATGGTTCCCATTAGTCAGATAAAGCTGTAGTCTAGTACTGACGTCCTTAGAGCTGGAACCTGGCCAGGCTAGCGTGACACTTCTTGTTGGCTGAAATAGTTGGAGCAGTTTTAATATATGATAACTGTTGCATTATTATTTCAGATGATAAATGTGACCATAAGTAAAAAATAAATGATCGAGTTTAGTCTTTTAATTCACTGTCCTTTGAATACCTGCCTCTTACTCTGGAGGCAGGAGTCCCATGGATATGGGAACACGGTTGAGGAAGATTTAGGAAGACTGCAACAGCACACTACCTATAGCAGGTTTTTCACTCCATCTTTTTTCGCCGCTTACCCTGGCCTCCCATTTTGATATGATTAAAATTCCCTACTTTATTTGTCTTTCAAAACTACATATTGAGGCCGGTTGCGGTGGCTCACGCCTATACTCCTAGCACTTTGGGAGGCCAAGGCAGGTGGATCACCTGAGGTCAGGAGCTCGAGACCAGCCTGGTCAACATTGTGAAACCCTGTCTCTACTAAAAATACAAAAATTAGCTGGGTGCAGTGGCATGTGCCTGTAATCCCAGCCACCTGGGAGGCTGAGGCAGGAGCATCACTGGAACCTGGGAGGCAGAGGCTGCAGTGAGCCAAGATCAAGTCACTGCACTCCAGCCTGGGTGACAGAGCAAGACTCTGTCTCAAAAAAACAAACAAAACAAAAACAACCCCACCCCCCCCCCAAAAAAAACTACATATTAGGACAAAAAACAAAATAAAATAATCGGGTAGACTACTGCTTTGTTTTCAAAGATACACTCCCCAAACTTTACTGGTCTAAAATACAGTAGTACTATCTGTTTGTTTAGTAAGAACCTGGCAACATAACAGTGTTCTTATATGTAAAATGCTGTTCTTGCCTTTCATTTGAGAATATACCTTTTTTAATGTGAATTTCTGGATTTTCATTTTATAGCATGTTTGTGTCATTAGTGAAACTGGAAAAGCAAAATACAGAACAAGCCTCAGTTGAGAGTTCAAGTTGAGTTTGGAAATGTCTGGAGTCCTATTGAAATTGCCAGTAAAATTATCAATATTCTAGTTCTGTGGCCATCTGCTTAGTAGAGCTTTTTGCATGTATCTTCTAAGAATTGTATCTGTTTTGTACTTTAGAAATGTCAGTTGCTGCATTCCTAAAGTGTTTATTTGCACTATGAGCCTATAGACTATCAGTTCCCTTTGGGTGGATTGTGGTTTAACTTGTAAATTAAATAAAAATCTTTTAAACCACACCACTATTGAGTGAAACATTGAATCTTATCCATGAGAAATAAGAAGATATATTAGTTTTTAAATTGTTATTTTAATTTTTATATATGCAGGAAAGAACAGAAGTAATTGAATATTGTTAATTATACCACCGTGTGTTTAGAAAAGTAAGAAGCAGTCAATTTTCACATCAAGGACAGCATCTGAGAAGTTTTGTTTTGTCAAATAAAACTATTTCCTGAAATTATTTTAGTAGTGTTTCAGTAGTGTTGACTGTATTTTCCAACTTGTTCAGATTATTACTGGTGAATCTTTGTCAGCAGTTCCTTTTAAATGCAAATCAACAAATTCCCAAAAATTTACTGCTTTTTGAATTCTTCAATGTAAAAATCCTTAAAATAAGGTCTGTCTCTAAAAGAAACTATGCAGTTATCATTTTGAGAGGTGACAATGTGCTAGCAGCCCTCACTGTCTGCGACTCCTCGGCCTCCACTCTGGCGGCACTTGAGGAGCCCTTCAGCCCACCACTGCACTGTGGGAGCACCTCTCTGGGCTGGCGAGGCTGGAGGCAGCTCCCTCTCCTTGCAGGGAGGTGTGGAGGGAGAGGCGTGGGTGGGAACCGGGGCTGCTGCCCCACCTTCACAGGCCAGCCCTAGTTCTGGCGGGCGAGGGCCTGGGCTCAGCGGGCACCACACTTGGAGTGTGCTAACGTGTTTTTTTTTAAAAAAAGTTTTTAAAGTGGGAAGAAAACATCAAATGACTTTAATCACATCATACCAGGTGAACTTGTGTCCAGAATTCGTGGGCTTTTGGTCTCACTGACTTCAAGAATGAAGCCTTAGACCCTTGTGGTGAGTGTTACAGTTCTTAAAGATAGTGTGTCATGGAGTTTTTCACATCTGATAGCCACACGTGTGGAGAGTTTCTTCCTTCTGGTGGGTTTGTTGTCTCGCTGGCTTATAGGAGTAAAGCTGCAGACCTTTGCGGTGTTACAGCTCTTAAGACAGCGTGTCTGGGCCGGGCGCGGTGGCTCAAGCCCGTAATCCCAGCACTTTGGGAGGCCGAGATGGGCGGATCACGAGGTCAGGAGATCGAGACCATCCTGGCTAACATGGTGAAACCCCGTCTCTACTAAAAAATACAAAAAACTAGCCGGGCGAGATGGCGGGCGCCTGTAGTCCCAGCTGCTCCGGAGGCTGAGGCGGAGCTTGCAGTGAGCTGAGATCTGGCCACTGCACTCCAGCCCCGTCTCAAAAAAAAAAAAAAAAAAAAAAAGACAGCGTGTCTGGAGTTGTTCTTTCCTTCCTGTCAGTTCATAGTCTACACTGGGCTCAGGCGTTACAAACGTTCATTCTCAGTGTGACAGCATCCACTCTGGCGGTGCTTGAGGAGCCCCTCAGCCCACCACTGCACTGTAGGCGCCCCTCTCTGGGCTGGCTGAGGCTGGAGCCCGCTCCCTCTGCTTGCCGGGAAGTGTGGAAGGAGAGGCGGGGGCGGGAACCAGGGCTGTGCCAGGCACTCACAGGCCAGCGCGAGTTCCCACGGGCGCGGGCTCCGTGGGCCCCACACTTGGAGTCCCCGGCCGGGGCTGCTGGCCCAGGGCAGTGAGGGGCTTAGCACCCCGGCCAGCAGCTGCAGTAGGTGCGCCTGGTCCCCCAGCAGTGTGGGCCCGCCGGAGCTGCCTCCCAATGCGGCCGGGCCGGACCTGCAGCCCGCCATGCCCGAACCTCCCCAGGCCTGGTGGTGGGCTCCCGCGCAGCCCCAGCGTCCCCTACGAGCGCCGACCCCTGCTCCGTGGTGCCTGGTCCCATTGGCCACCCAAGGACTGAGGCCTGCAGGCACAGCTCCCTTGGGACTGGTAGGAAGTCCTGCCTGCAGCCCCAGTGCCGGATCCACTAGGTGAAGCCAGCTGGGCTCCTGAGTCTAGTGGGGACTTGGAGAACCGTTGGTCTAGCTAAGGGATTGTAAATACACCAATCAGCATCCTGTGTCTAGCTCAAGGTTTGTAAATACACCAATAGGTACTCTGTATCTAGCTAACCTAATGGGGACTTGGAGAACTTTTCTGTCTAGCAATCTGTGTCTAGCTGAAGGATTTTAAATGCACCAATCAGCACTCTGTGTCTAGCTCAAGGTTTGTAAACGCACCAATCAGTGCTCTGTGTGTAGCTAATCTAAGGAGGACTTGGATAACTTTTATGTCTAGCCAGAGGATTATAAGTGCACCAATCAGCACTCTGTGTCTAGCTCCGGGATTGTAAATGCACCAATCAGCACCCTGTCAAAATGGTCCAATCAACTCTCTGAAAAATGGACCAATCCACTCTCTGTAAAATGGACCAATCAGAGCTCTGTAAAATGGACCAATCAGCTCTCTGTAAAATGGACCAATCAGCTCTCTGTAAAATGGACCAATCAGCAGGATGTGGGTGGGGCCAGATCAGGGAATAAAAGCTAAGCGCGCCCCCTCCCCCCCATTTTGAGTCTTATTGTGTCATGTGGAAGGTTTAAAGTTTTGCTGTTTGGGGCTGCTGTGCTTTTATGAGCTCTGACAATCCCTTTAAAGGTTTGCGGTTTTGGATTTTTCAGGCCAGTGTAGACTACGAATCCACAGGGAGAAATGAACAACTCCAGACATGCAGTCTTAAGAGCTGTAACACTCAAACTGCTAAAGGTCTGCAGCTTCACTTCTGTAAGCCAGGGGGACAACTAAACCTACCAGAAGGAAGAAACTCTAGACACACCGTCTTTCAAGAACTGTAACACTCACCACAAGGGTTTATGGCTTCATTTTTCAAGTTGGTGAGACCAAAAGCCCATGAATTCTGGACACAAATTCACCTGGTATGATGTGATTAAAGTGATTTGATGTTTTCTTCCCACTTAAAAAAACTGGGTTTTTTTTTTTTTTTTGGTTTTTTAAAAAAAATGTTATTGATATGTGGCTGCTGCTGTCCCTCAGTGCTGGGAGCTGGTCTGGGGCCCGCAGTGCTCTAGGATCTTCACTCATTCACAGTGACAGTTTTGACCAGTCTTCCAGGTCGCACATGGTATGCGACGGGTGGGGAGAGAGAAGGAAGTGACTGTCCCACCTTTGGGGGAAGGAAAAAAACTGCTGGTCGCTCAGCTTTTGAGACCAGATTGCTGTGGGTGACGGCAGAGGGCGGGTGTCCGTTTGCTTGTGCTTTTATATACAAAAAGGCAGTGAATTCCCTGGTTGCAAAATGTGGAATGACTGACAGGTGAGGCGGGGAGCTCGGAGCGTGGCCGCCAGTCCGTGTTATCCCAGGGGTCTTTGGAAGGGGCAGTCAACAGATAAGGGCAGTGGGGACCAGGACCGCGGCCACTGGACTGTGACCATTGTATGAGATTCGGGAGGGGCAGCGGGGCTGGGCAGATGGTGTCTTGAGGCCCCCACACCTCCCAGATCCCCCCAACATTCAAGTATGCTTCGAGAACAAGGAAGCAAAGTCAACCGATGTGTTTGTGTATTTGTTTCTTTTTTTAAAAAAAAGCTAAACATGACTTAAAGATCCCCAACCTCGGATTTAGAAGCTAGAGGGGCTGCCCCAGGCGTGGAGTTCGGGGGCAGGGCTGGGAAGGGCAGGAGGAGACCGTATCTGTGCCGACCAGCACAGCTGCGTGCACTTCTCGAAAGTGGAACCTTGTATTGGATAGAACGTCCCCAGCTGCAGAAGTGGCGGCAGGCTGCGCAGCCCCCGGGGTTCGGAGCGTGGATGGTTGGGGGACCAAGCAGACCCCCCATTTCCTGGGTGCCTGAAGGGAGGCCGAGGCCACAGCCAATTTTCCGGAAGGTGGCAGACCAAACACGCTGCCCTGCGGGTGGGGACTTGGCCAGAACCCGGGGTCTGGGCCCAGCTCTAAGGACAAGGACTGAGGTGACGAGCTTCTATGCCAGGCCTAAGGGGCGGCGTGAGGCAGGACGTGGCCATGGTCAGACTGAGCCCTGAGAAGGGGCACTTGGGTGCCCCGAGGTAGTGTCTTCCGGAACCCCACGTTGGCTGATGGTGCCTGTTCAGCCGCTCTGCTTGCTGTGGCAGAAACGGCTTCGGGCCAGGCGGGGCTCCTGCTGTCTCAGGCTCTGGTGCAGTATCATCTTTTCTTTATCCCTTCAAGCAATGGTGGACACTTAGGTTGATTTCATGTCTTGGTTATTGTGAATGATGCTGCAGTAAATATGGGAGTGCAGATACGTCTTGAACATACTGATTTTGTTACCTTTGTATATACACCCAAGTGTACATACCCCAGTGGAATGCTGGATCATATGTGCCATGGTTTAGATATGGTTTGAGCATTGCCAAGTCCCATGTGGAAATTTGATCCTGTGTTGGAGGTGGGACCTGGTGCAGGTGTTTGGTCATTGGATCCCTAATGAATGGCTTGGTGCTATCCTCAAGGTAATGAATGAGTTCTCACTCTATTAGTTACCACAGAACTGATTGTTAAAAAGACCCTGGCACCTCCCTCCTCTCTCTCTTGCCCCGTCTCGCACACCATGTAATCTCCACATGCCTGCTCCCATTTGCATTCCACCATGAGTGGAAGCAGTCTGATGTCGATACCAGTACTGTGTGTTTTGTCCAGCCTACAGAAGTCTAAGCCAAATTTGATTTATAAATTACCCAGCCTCGGCTGAGCAGTGGCACCTGTAATCACAGTACTGTGGGAGGCTGAAGCAGGATTGCTTGAGCCCAGGAGTTCAAGACAAGTTTACGCAACATAGCGAGAATCCTGTCTTTACAAAAAATAATTTATCTGGCCTCAAGTATTCCTTTGTAGCAACACAAATGTACTAAGACAATACAGTAGTTTTATTTTTAATTTCTTGAGGAACCCTTAATACTATTTTCCACAATCACTGTACTAATTCACATTCACACCAGAAGTGTACAAGGGTTTTTTCTCCACATCGCAAAATTATCTCTTGTCTTTTCAGTAGTAGCTATTTTAATGGTTATGAGATGATGTCTCTGTGGTTTTGATTTGCATTTCCTGATGATTAGTGATGTTGGGCATGTTTTTCATATACCAGTTGGTCATTTGTATGTCTTTTTTTGAGAAATTTCTATTTAGTTTTGGAAACTTTTTTTTTTTTTTTTTTTAAGGCAGAGTGTCACCCAGGCTGGAGTGCAGGGGCGTGACCTCAGGCTCACTGTGACCTCTGCCTCCCAGGTTCTAAGTGATTCTCGTGCCTCAGCCTCCTGAGAAGCTGGGATTACTGTTGCCTACCACCACACTTGACTAATTTTTGTATTTTTTTTAGTAGAGATGGGGGTCCACCATGTTGGCCAGGCTGGTCTTGAACTCCTGACCTCATATGACCTACCCAGCCTTGGCCTTCCAAAGTGCTGGAATTACAAGCGTGAGCCACTGTGCAAGGTCTAGTTTTGGAAATTTCTGTTGACATATGCTCAGGTTCAGAAATTTCTTCCTCAGCCATATTCAGTTTACCTTTGATGCAGGATTTTTCTCGGCCCCTTCACCGGACTCATGGAAGGGGTGCCTCATCTCCTCAGCCTGCCGTGGTCAACCTTTTGTCGGGAGGAGCATGCAAGAGAGCGAGGGTGGGATCTGGCTGGCTGCTCCGGGCACTGACACAGGAGCAACCTCCATGTAGGGCCCACAGCCAGACGAGGCATGTTACCTCAAGGGGGACACAGTGGCGCCCAGGTGAGGATGCTCACAACCCTGAAGCCCCAGAGTGAGTGTTACAGTGCTCCTTTAGTTCCACTGTCCGTGGATGGTGGTGTGTTAGCAGCTCGGTTGGCCCCTAGCCTCGTTCCAAGAGCAGTTGCCCTCTGCTGGCAAGGGCAAAGGGCTGGTGTGACAGCCTTTCTGGGGGTCTGCACTCAGTGGGTCCCGAGCATTTGTCCAGTGATCAGGAAGAATGAGCTCATGTGAACAACTGAAAGATAATGAAGGTAAAGAATTTTACTAAGCAATGAAAACAGCTCTCAGTGGAGAGGGGACGGGAAGGACAGGTCTTCTTCTCTGAAGTCAGGTTGTCTCTTCCCTGAAGTCAGGCAGTCTCCTCCTCTACTGAGTCTGGGGTCTTTATAGGCACAGGATGGGGAGTGCATGCTGATTGGTTTGTGTGTATGCAAAAAAGGTTAAAGCAAAGACACCATTAAAGGTGGGCATGACGGTGCAGAAAGGGCAGGTATATGTAAAATAGATGAAGGGTAGAGATCAACCAAAGGAAAGCATCCCAAACAGGAAGACAAATTCTCAAGCTGGTCCAAGGATTTAACTTGTAGCTTGGCTTTCAAGCTTTAAACTGTCTTTGGTGGCTGGGTGCAGTGGCTCACACCTGTAATCCCAACACTTTGGGAGGCCGAGGCAGGTGGATCACTTGAGGCCAAGAGTTCAACACCAGCCTGACCAATATGGTGAAACCTTGTCTCTACTAAAAATACAAAAATTTGCTGGACATGGTGGCGTGTGCCTGTAGTCCCAGCAACTCAGGAGTCTCTGAGGCAGGAGAATTGCTTGAACCTGGGAGATGGAGTTGCAGCAAGCCAAGATCACACCATTGCACTCCAGCCTGGGCAACAAAGTGAGGCTCTGTCTCAAAAATAACATAAAAAATAAAATAAATTTTTCGTTGGCTTGGAGGTGGGGTTTCACTGGGGACCTTCCCCTATCTGCCTAGGCATTTGGCTGCCTCCTGCCGTTATCACCTGGAGCTCATGAAAGGCATTTTTCATTTCTGTTGACAGTGGCTTTGATCTTGTGTTAGGCTGTTTTTGCGTTATTTTAAAGAATATCCAAGGCTGAGTAATTTATATAGAAAAGAGGTTTAATTGGCTTATGGTTCTGCAGAATTTACAGGAAGTGTGATGCTGGCATTTGCTCACTTCTAGTGAGGGCCTCAGGAAACTTTTACTCATGGGAGAGGGTGAAGATGGAGGAGGAACGTCACACGGTGAGAGTGGGAGCAAGAGAGCAAGGAAGGAGGTGCCATGCACATTTAAACAATGAGATCTCTCATTGAACTCATCAGCAACGGGATGTTGCTAAGCCTTTCAGGAGGTATCCACCCCCGTGATCCACACACTTCCCACCAGGCCCCACCTCCAACACCTGGGATCACATTTCAACATGAGATTTGGAGGGGACAAATATCCAAACCATATCAGATCTGTAGCATTTCTTTTTCATTCTTAGAATGTCTATCTCTCTGCTTACATGACCTGTCTGTTCTTGCAGGTTGTCTACGTTTTCCATTAGAGTTCTTAGCATATTAATCAGTTGTTTTAAATTCCCAGTCTGACCATGCCAACATCCTTTGCATGTCTGAGTCTGGTTCTATACTTGCTGTCTCTTCAACTGTGTTTTTTGCCTTTACTGTGCATTGTAATTTTTTATTGAAAATCGGGCTTGGCGCCGTGGCTTACTCCTGTAATCCCAGCACTTTGGGAAGCCAAGGAGGGCAGATTGCTTGAGCTCAGGGGTTTGAGACCCGCCTGGGCAACATGGTCTACAAAAAAAAAAAAAAAAAAAAAAAAAAAAAAAAAAAGCCGGGCGTGCTGGTGCATGCCTGTAGTCCCAGCCACTTGAGAGGCTGAGGTGGGGTGATGGCTTGAGCCTGGAAGATGGGAGGCTGCAGTAAGCTGGGATGACACCACTGCCCTCTGGCCTTGGAGACAAAATGAGACCCTATCTCAAAAAAGAAAAGAAAAGAAACAGCTACCTGCCTCATTCAGTGAGTGTATTAGTTTTCTAGGGCTGCCTTAACAAGTACCACATGCTGCGTACTGGCTTAAACAAGAGATTTGTTTTCTCACAGTTCTGCCAACTAGAAGTTCAAGATCAAGGTGCAGGCAGTGTTCATTTCTTCTGAGGCCTGCCTTCTTGGCTTGTAGATGGCTGTCTTTTTCCTCTGACTGTGTATGTCTGTGTGCTAATTCCCTCTTATAAGGATACCAGTCATATCAGATTAAAGTCCATCCTAATGACCTCAGTAATTAATTTACAATTACCCCTTTAAAGATCTACAAATACAGTCTCTTTCTGAGGTGTACCATGGGTTAGGACTCCAACATAGGAATTTTGAAGGAACACAATCATCCCATCACAGTGAATCACGAGAAAGGTTTACACAACTCAAGATCAGTTTATACTAATAGCTAAGCATTAGTAATAGCAAATGATACGGAAAAGAAGGGAGCTGGAAACATATAAATTGGGCATGGTGGCTCATGCCTATAATACCAGCCCTTTGGGAGGCCAAAGTGGAAGGATTGTTTCAGGCCAGGAGTTCAAGACCAGGCTGGCCAACAGAGTGAGACCCCAGTCTCTCTTTAACATACATACGTATAACATCGGGGAGGTCCAGAGAAGCCCAACACAGGGTTCCAATGTCCTCCTTCCTTTGAGAGGAAGCTACACAGGATGTGATCTTTCCCTCCTGAGCAGCAAGCCACAGAGTATGGACAGAATGTCTCTGCCCAGGGAAGTCTGTTTGGAGTTTCACCATCTGAGAGGCTCAGATCGGGGCTGGTCACACACATACAACCTGCTAGCAACTGGCCATGGCACCCGAAAATCAGGACCCCAAGCATGGATCCGGGTTCACACAGATCATCCATGTTTGCACAAAGTAACCTGACAAGCTGGTAAGGTATGTTCCGTTGCTCCAGGTGTACATAACAAAATCACCAATCAGTAACAAAAAAACACTCTGAGGGCCACATTCCCAGGGGGATAGCTAAGGGTGAGTCACGGTTCCCTTGGAGACGTGAAAGAAAGAAAACAGAGCTGCTCTGTTACCTCTTCGCTCAGAACACCCAACCAGATTTCCCTATTCCTGACTCGCAACACTTACAAATGCCAGTGCAGGCACAGCTTTTAGGGATAGGAAAGTGAGGGGGTGAGGGAGCTAGGGATTGGGCACCATTTGGCCTACAAATTACATGTACCCAGGAATCATGTTTTTATTGAAACGATCTTTACCATGAAAAAAAATATATGAAAAACGGATACCTCTGCTTTTCTGGGCTTTTTTCCTGATTATGTCAACCTTCCCAGCTCTTGGAACAGAATGCACAGTCTGTTACACAGAGCCCCATTTGATCTCCCCACTCCGGGGGCTCCCTGCCCTCATCTCCCCTGGCCCGCTTGCTTCATGTCTCTGCTCCAGCCACCCTGGCAACCCTGAGGATCCTCACATACCCCAGGCCCCCGCCTGCTTCAGAGCCTTGGCTGTGGCTGTTTTGTCTGCCTGGAGTGTTCTTAGAAATCCTCTTCACTGTCCCCTCATCTCCTGCATGTCTCTCCTCAAAGGTCACCTCATCGGAGGCCTCCTGGCCACTAGTATCTAAAACAGCAGCCCCTGCCATTCTCTGCACCCTTTTGAGAGGTGACAACATGCCAGCAGCCCTCGCTCCCTCTACGCGCTTCCTCAGCCTGGGTGTCCACTCTGGCTGCCCTTGAGGGACCCTTCAGTCTACCGCTGCGCTGTGGGGCCCCTCTGGGGCTGGCCAAGGCAGGAGCCGGTTCCCTCTGCTTGTGGGGAGCTGCAGAGAGAGGCACGGGAGGAAGCCGGGGCTGAGCAGGCGCTTGCAGGCCGCGCGGGTTCCGGATGGGTGCGGGCTCCGCTGCCCCTGTATTCCCCGCGTTTGGCCGGCGCCTGCTGGGTTTGATGGGGGAAGGAGCTCCCTCTGGGCTGTTGGAGTGCCTGGGCTGGGTGCGGCAGAGTCCTGCAGTGAGTGCCCTGAGGTGAAGCTGGCTGGGCTTCTAGGATAGGTGGAGACTGGGAGAACTTTTGTGTCTAGCTAAAGGATTGTAAACACGCACCAATCAGCACTCTGTGTCTAGGTAATCAAGTGGGTACTTGGAGAACTTTTCTGCCTAGCTAAAGGATTGTAAACGCACCTATCAGCACTCTGTGTCTAGCTAAAGGTTTGTAAACACACCAATCAGCACCCTGTCAAAATGGACCAATCAGCTCTCTGTAAAATTGACCAATCAGCAGGATGTAGGTGGGGCCAGATAAGGGAATAAAAGCAGGCTGCCCTGAGCCACCAGCAGCAACTTGCCAGGGCTCTTTGTGGGATGTGAAAGTATTGTTGTTTTACTGTAAGTGTTATTGCTTAGTCTTTGCATTTGTGCCTCCTTTATGAACAGTAACAGTCATCACAAAGGTCTACAGGCTCTCTTCTGAGGCCAGTGAGACCATGAAGCCACTGGGAGAGATGAACAACTCCAGACTGGAACAAACAACTCCAGACGGGCTGGCTTAAGAACTGTAACACTCACGGCAGAGGTCTGTAGCTTCACTCCTGAAACAGTGTAGACCACGAACACACCAGAAGGAAGAAGCTCTGAACATGTCTGAACATCAGAAGGAACAAACTCTGGACACACCATTTTTAAGAACTGTAACGTGCTCATTGTGAGGGTCTGTGGCTTCATTCTTGAAGTCAGCAAGACCGAGAACCCAACAATTGTGGACACGCTTTCCTCAATCCTCAAACCTGACAATATATCGTTAATCTGAATATATGATTATTTTTTACCTGTTCCTCCTCCAACTCCCAGGAGAATGCCTGCATCATGGAGGTAGGTACTGTTTTTGGTTTACAGCGAGGTACCGAGGCCTAGCACCATGCCTGGCTGAGTGAGTTGCTATTGAATGAATAATGTCGATCCAGACAGACACTGGGTGGAAGAAGGAAAAGATTTAGAACACGATAAGATTCCTTAGTTTTAGCTCCAGACTACAGAGAAAATACTCAACTGAACTTTTCTCTTAGGCTTCGTTTTGTAGATGCAAATACTGTATCATAAAATTTCTTGTAGGAAGGTGATTGTTGCTCCCCTTTAAGGAGCTAACCCTAACTGTTTCTTTTTTGTCATAGAGAAAATGCAGGTCCTTTGGACTGGAGGTTAGGGGGAGAGGAAGAGCTGGGGCTCACACATTTTGAAGGGAACAGCTGTCACACTGGTGGCATCATGGCAGCGGCGTCCATAGGGCTCACCAAAATGTCCCCCTGGATAAAATGGCCACATCAAGCTGTCTTCTCACTTTGCTGTTTATGTCCTTTGCTTGTTTTTCTATGAAAATGTCTTTGAATGTGTATTTTTAAAGTTTTGTTTATATTAGTCTTTTGTCTGTCCAACAAGTTACTCATTCTTTTCTCCAAATTATTGCTTGACTTATAACTTTGTGGTGCTTTCCAGCATTCAGAAGGGAATTTTTTTTTTTAACTTTTTATTTTTTTTTTTTAGGCGGAGTTTTGCTCTTGCTGCCCAGGCTGGAGTGCAGTGGCGTGGTCTCGGTTCACTGTAATCTCTGCCATCCCGGCTTTGGGTGGTTCTCCTGCCTCAGCCTACCAAGTGGCTGGGATTGCAGGCATGAGCCACCCTGCCCGGGGCATTTTGTATTATTTTTTGGTACAGATGGAGTTTCTCCATGTTGGTCAGGCTGGTCTCAAACTCCCGACCACAGGTGATTCCCCACCCCCAGCGCCAGGGTGCCTCGACCTCCGGGGGTGGTGGGATTGCAGGCGTGAGGCAGCGTGCAAGGCCCAGTTTATTAACCAGAAAGGAATAGATTGGGCTTGCATGGTGGCTCATGCTTGTGATCCCAGGACTTTGGACAGCTGAGCGTGGGGGATCCCTTGAGCCTAGGAGTTCCAGACTGGCATGGGCAACATGGTTGAAACGTGGTCTTTTTTTTTTTTTTTTTTTTTTTGAGACTGACTTGCTTTTGTTGCCCCAGGCTGAAGTACAGTGGTGCGGTCTGGGCTTGCTGCAGCCTCCGCCTCCCGGGTTTGGGTGCTTCTCCTGCCTCATCTCCAGAGTAGCTGGGATTGTAGGCGTGAGCCACCATGCAGTGCTCATTTTGTATTTTATTACCATATATATATATACATATTTAGTAGATACGGGGTTTCTCCATGTTGGTCAGGCTGGTCTCCAGCTGCTGACCTAGGGTGATCAGCCCGCCTCGGCCTCCGGTGGTGCTGAGATTGCAGGCGTGAGCCACTGCACCGGCCCAGTTTATTAACCAAAGGAATGGATCGGCCTGACGTGGTGGCTTTACGGTTGTGATCCCAGGACTTTGGACGGCCAAGAGCGGTGGATGGCTTGAGCCTAGGAGTTCCGGAGGGGCCTGGGCAACATGGTGAAACCCGGTGTCTTTTATTTATTGATTTTTTTGAGGCGCAGTTTCGCTCTTGTTGCCCAGGCTGGAGTGCAGCGGCGCTGTCTCGGCTCGCCACGGCCTCCGCCTCCTGGTTTGGGTGTTTCTGCTGCCATAGCCTCCCAAGTGGCTGGGATTGCAGGCGTCAGCCACCATGCCCGGCTAATTCTGTATTTTATTTTTTTGGTAGAGACAGGGTTTCTTCATGTTGGTCGGGCTGGTGTCGAGCTCCCGACCTCAGGTGATCTGCCCGCCTCGGCCTCCCGGGGTGCTGGGATTGCAGACGTGGGCCACCTCGCCCAGCCCAATTTATTAATCAAAGGAATGAATTGGCCAGGCGTGGTGGTTCACGCTTGTGATCCCAGGACTTTGGATGGCGGAGCGTGGCAGATCGCTTGAGCGTAGGAGTTCCAGACTAGCCTGGGCAACATGGTGAAACCCAGTGTCTTTTATTTATTTTTATTTTTTGAGATGGAGTTTCGCTCTAGTTGCCCAGGCTAGAGTGCAATGGCGTGATCTCAGCCCACCCCAACCTCCGCCTCCCGGTTTTAGGTGATTCTCCTGCCTCAGCCTCACTATAGCTGGAATTACAGGCATAAGCCACCATGCCCGGCTAATTCTGGATGTTTCTTTAGTAGAGAGGGGGTTTATCCATGCTGATCGGGCTGGTCTTGAGCTCCCAACCACGGATGATCCGCCCACCTCTGCCTCCCAAAGTGCTGGGATTGCAGGCCTGAGCCACCGCGCCCACCTGAAATTCAGTCTTTTTATGGAAAATCAAAACAAAACCCATAAAGATTAGCCAGGCATGGTGGGCCACGCGGGTAGTCCCAGAGGATTGCTTGAGCCTGGGGGTCCAGGTGGCATTGAGATATGATGGCGCTGCCGCACTCCAGACTGGGCGACAGAGCTGGACTCTGTCTCAGGAAAGGGAAAAAAAGAAAACTAAATAAAATGGCTGCATCAAGGAACAGCTTGACAGTATATTATTGAGAGAAATAGAGGCAAAGGTTAGCAGACACCAGTGCTCACTTAGTGGGAACTGCAGGTGTTCCCTGGACTGGAGGCTGCTACTTTTCCAAAAGAAATCTATTATTGACAACCAATAAAAAAAAAATTGTAGGTTTGTTACAATATACAAATAGCTAAATTTTATATAGCCACGACCATATTCTTGCACTGCTCTAATAAGCCTTTTCCTGCTCTGAAATAAATAGCTGTTGTTACCACCATGGTAGAGAAAACAGATGCCAAACTTGTTGTGGAACGACCAGGAAACTCACTATGAAATTGACTTGTTGTAAGTTTCGGACTTAAAGGTTCTTCCTGCTTGGCTCCTTACATTGCCACATTTTAGTTAACATACCTCTTAAAATACTGGTGCTTTCTATATTTGGAGGGACTCCTCATGGCAATTTGAAGTTTTTTCTTGCAATAAGCCATTTGCTCACAAGATCATCTGCGTTTCATGTCAGTTTAAGTACCTCTTTAGATATTGTTCAGTTAGGAATCTAAATAGGAGCTAACATTGTGTGTAAAAGGAAGTAACAGCTGCTTACAACCTTTTTGTTACATGATAATAGAAATATAAATCAGTATGTTATTGAAAATGCAGGCTGGGAGGGGAGGGAAAATACGCAGAGAGAAAAGCCCTATCTCTGCTTGGAGTTCAGTACTGGGTCTCTTCCTTTCCACCTTCCTTGTCAAGGCTGCCACACTGACAGAAGCACACAGCACTGCCTTTTAGTGACACCTGCTGGGACAGACCTGGCATAAGGGATTGCAGATTTGCATGTTTCCTGGCTGCCTCTGCCAGCCTGAGTCAGCAGCCCACTCCACTTCATGCTGAGCTTGGACAGCTCAGGTGTGAAAAATTTCCCCTTCCCTTGGAGCAACCACCGTGTTTCACCAAGTTGCCCAGGCTGGTCCTCAACTCCTGAGCTCAAGTGATCCCCCACCCTGGCCTCCCAAAAGTGCTGGGACTACAGGTATGAGCCACTGTGCCTGGCCTCCAGCAAACTTTTTAAGAAATGCGTCTGAGCTAGATGGCTCACAAGTTTGCTAGTTCTATACCTCACATGGAGCAGATAAGCAATTAAAAGTTCTGGCTTGAAACTTTTCTCCTGCGCCCAAAAAACAATAGGTGTTGTTGCTGCTGTTCTTGGTCAATAAAATACCTATTACACTAAGAAGGTAATAGGACATATCTGAGAACAAACTGTTAAGATGTAGTTGAGACTACAATCTGAAAAACTAAACACAATTCCAAGAGAAAGCCGTGTTATAGCAAAGTGTAATATAAAGTGTACCATGTGTCTGAAATTTAATGTCTCTGAAGTAGCTAGGAATTTTTATAGCTCCACCAACCCGTTCTACCACATAATCATTAAGATTACAATTAAACTAGCTACTAAAACAAGGAAAATGGAACCAACAGAAAACTATACTAGGTTAATTTGTAGAGAAATTGCGTTGGGAATTGGTGGGTCTTGGTCTCACTGACTTCAAGAATGAAGTCACAGTGAGTGTTAACAGGTTTTTGTTTTTTTTTTTTTTTTGAGACGGCGCTCTGTCGCCCAGGCTGGAGCACAGTGGGTGGATCTTAGCTCACTGCAAGCTCCGCCTCCTGGGTTCACGCCATTCTCCTGCCTCAGCCTCCCGAGTAGCTGGGACTACAGGCGCCTGCCTCCTCACCCGGCTAGTTTTTTGTGTTTTTTTAGTAGAGACGGGGTTTCACCGCGTTAGCCAGGATGGTCTCAATCTCTTGACCTCGTGATCCGCCCGCCTCAGCCTCCCAAAGTGTTGGGACTACAGGCTTGAGCCACCGCGCCCGGCCGAGTGTTACAGTTCTTAAAGACGGTGTGTTCAGAGTCTGTTCCTACAGATGTTCAGATGTGTTTGGAGTTTCTTCCTTCTGGTGGGTTTGTGGTCTTGCTGGCTTCAGAAGTGAACCTTCAGACTTTCATGGTAAGCGTTACCGCTCTTAAGGCCACACGTCTGGAGTTGTTCATTCTTCCCAGTGGATTCATGGCCTCATTGGCCTCAGGAGGGAAGCTGCAGACCTTTGCAGTCAGTGTTATGGCTCATAAAGGCTGCGTGGTTGCCGCTGACAGGGGCAGCCTGCTTTTATTCCCTTATCTGACCCCACCCACATCCTGCTGATTGGTCCATTTTACAGAGAGCTGATTGGTCCATTTTGACAGAGGGCTGATTGGTGCGTTTACAATCCTTTAGCTAGACAGAGTGCTAGACAGAAAAGTTCTCCAGGTCCCCACTGGGTTAGCTAGATACAGAGTACTGATTGGTGTATTTACAAACCTTGAGCTAGACACAGTACTGATTGGTGTGTTTACAATCCCTTAGCTAGACATAAAAGTTCTCCAACTCCGCCACTAGACTCAAGAGGCCAGCTGGCTTCACCTAGTGGATCCCGCACCAGGGCTGAAGGAGGAGCTGCCCGCCAGTCCCGAGCTGCCCTGCCCTCCTCAGCCCTTGGGCGGTGGATTGTACCAGGTGCCACAGAGCAGGGGGCGGTGCCCGTTGGAGTGGGGGGGTGGGGAGGGTCTTGGACATGGCAGGCTGCAGGTCCTGAGCCCTGCCCCATTGGGAGGCAGTTGAGGCCCAGCGAGAATTCGAGCTGGTGGGCCGCCAGTGCTGGGGAACCTCCACAGCTGCTGGCCTGGGTGTTAAGCTCCTCACTGCCCTGGGCTGACAGTGCCCACGGCCACTCCAAGTGTGGCCTCCCCTCCCCCGCCAGAACTAGCACTGGCCTATGAGGTTGGCACGCAGCCCCAGTTCCCGCCCACGCCTCTCCCTCCACACCTCCCTGCAAAGAGAGGGAACTGGCTCCACCATCGGCCAGCCCAGAGAGGTGCTCCCACAGTGCAGTGGTGGGCTGAAGGGTTCTTCAAGTGCTGCCAGAGTGGATGCCGAGGCCGAGGAGGTGGGGAGAGTGAGGGCTGCTAGCACATTGTCACCTCTCAAAATGATAACTGCATAGTTTCTTTTAAAGAGACAGACCTTATTTTAAGGATTTTTACATTGAAGAATTCAAAAAGCAGTACATTTTTGGGAATTTGTTGATTTGCGTTTAAAAGGAACTGCTGACGAAGATTCACCAGTAATAATCTGAACAAGTTGGAAAATACAGTCAACACTACTGAAGCACTACTAAAATAATTCCAGAACATAGTTTTATTTGACAGAACAAAACTTCTCAGATGCTGTCCTTGATGTGAAAATTGACTGCTTCTTACTTTTCTAAACACACGGTGGTATAATTAACAATATTCAATTACTTCTGTTCTTTCCTGCATATATAAAAATTAAAATAATTAAAAAACTAATGTATCTTATTTCTTATGGATAAGATTTCAATGTTTCACTCAATATTGGTGTGGTTTAAGATTTTTTTTTCATTTATAAGTTAAACCACAATCCACCCAAAGGGAACTGATAGTCTAAAGGCTCATAGTGCAAATAAACACTTTAGGAATGCAGCAACTGACATTTCTAAAGTACAAAACAGATACAATTCTTAGAAGATACATGCAAAAAGCTCTACTAAGCAGATGGCCACAGAACTAGAACATTGATAATTTTACTGGCGATGTCCATAGGACTCCAGATATTTCCAAACTCAACTTGAACTCTCATCTTAGGCTTGTTTCGTATTTTGCTTTTCCAGTTTCACTAATGACACAAACATGCTATAAAATGAAAAGCCAGAAATTCACATTAAAAAAGTATATTCTGAAATGAAAGGCAAGAACAGCATTTTACATATAACAACACTGTTATGACCGGATTAAGAAAATATGGCACATATACACCATGGAATTCTATGCAGCCATAAAAAAGGATGAGTTCATGTCCTTTGTAGGGACATGGATGCAGCTGGAAACCATCATTCTCAGCAAACTATTGCAAGAACAGAAAACCAAATACTGCATGTTCTCACTCATAAGTGGGAATTGAACAATGAGATCACTTGGACACAGGAAGGGGAACATCACACACTGTGTCCTATTGTGGGGAGGGGGAAGAACGGAGGGATAGCATTAAGAGATATACCTAATGTAAATGATGAGTTAATGGGTGCAGCACACCAACATGGCACACGTATACATATGTAACAAACCTGCATGTTGTGCACATGTACCCTAGAACTTAAAGTATAATAAAAAAAATTGACTATAAAAAAATTACTTGATCATAATAAGGTTTAATATTGAGCAGAGTGATTCCTCTCCTTTTATTTTTCTTTGTCAAGATTGTTTTAACTGTTCCATATAAGTTTTGGAATGAGCTTGTTTATATTTGCCAAAACCTTGTGGGGCTTGTATTAAACTAATGCATCAATACAGGGATAGTTGATACATTTACTATATGGTCTATTGATTCTTGAACCTGGTGTCTCTATTTGTTTAGTTTTTTTAAAAACCTTTCATTAGCATTCTATAATTTCAGCATGTTTTGTTAAGTATATACCTACTTTTTTTTTTTTTGGAGGGGAGCAACTGTAAATGGTATTGCATCATTACTTTCAGTTTCCACATTTAATTGATGTAATTTTTGTGTTTATTGATTTTATCTTCTACCACCTTACTAAACTCATTTATCAGTTCTAGATGTTCTGTTGTTGTTGTTGGGGTTTTTTTGCAGGTTCCAGGAGATTTTCTATATAGCCAATCATGTCATCTGTAAATGTGGACAGTTTTTTTTTTTCTCTCTTGTTTGTGTGCACTTTGTTTTTATTGCCTTATTTTAGTATTTAGAATTTCCAGTACTATGTTGGATAAGAGTGGTGAGAGCAGATGCTCTTGCTTTGGTTCTGGCCTTATAGGGAAAGCATTTTTAGGCTTCTGTGTTAAGTATGATGTTAACTCTAGATTTTTTGTAGATGTTCTTTATCAGTGGAGGAAGGTCACTCCCATTTCTATTCTTTGTCTCCAATTTTCTTAGAGTTTTTTTCTCTCATCATGAATGGGTGTTGGATTTTGTCAAATGATTTTTCTCTATCAATATGACAATATGATTTTTTTCAGCTGTTGCTATAATACATTGCATTAATTGTTTTTCAAATTCTACAGAAGTTGCATACCTAGAGTAATCTCACGTGGTCATAGTGTTATAAAGATAAGAGATTAGGAAAACTGCCAGGAGCCATGGTTCACACTTGTAATCCCAGCACTTTGGGAGCTCAGGAGTTTGAGACTAGCCTGGGCAACATGGTATGACCTCATCTCTGCAAAAAATACAAAATTAGCTGGGCGTGGTTACATGCAGTTGTGGTCCCAGCTACTTGGGAGTCTGAGGTGAGAGGACTGCTTAAGCCTGGGAGGCGGAGGTTGCAATGAGCTGAGATCATGCAACTGTCCTCCACTCTGGGCAACAGAGTGAGACTCTGTCTCAAAAAAAGAAAAAAAAAAAAAGATTCGGGATACTACGGTAAAAACATTAGTGTTTGGAGAGAAGACTGAATGGATAAACTGAATCGATATTAAGAAAATAAGAGAATTCTGTAAGGTAACTGAAAAAGCTGGCATTTTATACACTGAAGTCATAATTGCTGTCTTTTAGAAGTTAGAGATAATAAGAATTTGAGTTTAGAGTCAAAAGGGTCAGCCTCCATCAAATATTAATATCCTAATCAAAGAATTACTTGGCCGGGTGCAGTTTCTCACACCTGTAATCCCACCACTTCAGGAGGCCGAGGTGGACAGATCATGAAGTCAGGAGATCGAGACCATTCTGGTTGACATGGTGAAACTCCGTCTCTACTAAAAATACAAAAAATTAGCTGGGCATGGTGGTGGGCGCCTGTAGTCCCAGCTACTTGGGAGGCTAAGGCAGAAGAATAGCGTGAACCCAGGAGGTGGAGCTTTCAGTGACCTGAGATCACACCACTGCGCTCCAGCCTGGGCAACAGAGTGAGAGACTCCATCGCCAACAAGAAATTATTTAACTTTAGGATACTCTAATAATAAATCAAAATTGATAGTGACTTGTGAACAGATAGATCACTTGAATAGAATAGAGCCCAGAAATAAACCCAAATGCTTCTAGGGGAGTTTAGTATATTATAAAAATGACATTTGAAATCAATGAGGAAAAAGAAATCATTTGCAGCTCACCCCACCATAGGCAGCAGGAATAGGAAGTCACTGGCAGAATAAAAAGATGGTAAGGACAGAGTAGAATTGTAGAACAGTACATTTCTTGCTTCCCCACTTTTCAAAGTATTTTTTGCTTTTACACAAGTATAAATGTACTCTTGTTTTCTAAGTGTATACTAATTCTTTTTTCTCTTTCTTAGATGAATGAAAAAAATTACACCTTTAGAAAAAGAGTTGTAAAAAAAGCCTTCGCTGCATGTGGGGGAAGTGATAGCACAGAAGAGACCAGAGAACAGCCTCCTGGAGGAGACCCTGCGCTGTGACCATGCTGTCCGGATGGGTGCGGGGCCCTCTTCTGCAAAGTGTTCACTTCTGTGCTTTTTCTAGGGTTCCATTTCATAGAAAGATTTGGGGTGACGTTTCTTTTCCCTCAACTTTTTAGTTTAAAAACTTGCAAACAGAAAAATTGATAAAATAATGCAGTGAACATCGGTATGCTATTCAACTGGATTCACCAATTAACATTTTGTCATATTTGTTTTCTCTCCTCTGTGTATGGAAGATTCTATATGTGCCCCTTTTTTCCCCTGAATCATTTCAAAGTAAATTGCCAGTATCAGAGCATTTCACTGTTAAGTACTTTCGCAGATATCTTCTAAGAACCAGGACATTCTCCTATAGAATCACAATACCATTAATCCACCCCAAAAATTTAGCATCAATACACTAATGATACCTACTGTATAGATTATAATCAGCTTTCTTTCAGTAATCTGTTTAGAAGACTTGCATCCTGTCACTGTCCACTGATTAAATTTTGAACTCTAACTTGGAACCCTGGTCATCTCACTGCCTTCTTTCTTACACCCATTAAGTCAAAATGAGCTCTCATTTTATTTCAATGGAAAAGAGGGGAAGAGTCCCTAGGTACCTGGGATAAAGTATGAGCACTTACTCTATCACACGTGTTCTAGTTCTGTAGTTTTCAAACTCCAGGGAGCATCTCAAGGCTTATGAAAGCACAGATAGCTGTCCTTCTTCCCCACTTTCTAATTCAGGAGGTGTGGGGCTGGCCCAGGAATCTGCGTGTCTAACAAGTTCCGACGTGTTGCTGATGCTGAGGGTCTAAGGACTACAATGTGTGAACCAGTGGTTTAGTGGATATCTACCTAATGAATACATGTTGTATTTCCTTTAGCACCTGTGATTACAGAGGAAACACCTTTCAACTGGAAGATATTAAACAGAGCGTAAGAGATCAGGTCAGTAAGAATTAAATTTAACCTAATTGAAATGTCACAGAAATGTTTAGAAATAATATGACAGGCCAGACACAGTGGTTCATGCCTGTAATCCCAGCACTTTGGGAGGCCAAGGCAGATGGATCTCTTGTGGTCAGGAGTGTGAGACCAGCCTGTCCAAGATGGTAAAAACTCCTCTCTACTAAAAATGCAAAAATTAGCTGGGCATGGTGGTGCGTGCCTGTAGTCCCAGCTGCTCGGGAGGCTGAGGCAGGGGAATTGTGTGAACTCAGCAGATAGAGGTTGCAGTGAGCTGAGATGCGCTACTGCATTCCAGCCTGGGCAACAGAGTGAGACTCCATCTCAAAATAAATAAATAAATAAAATAAAAATAAAGGGAAGTTGGGGCAGCTTTGTGTACTGCACATCCCGAAAATGGGCTGATTTCCCTCAAGAGGCAGGGATTTAAACTCTCTAGCCTACATGGGATACAGATAGGAGAAAAAAGAAGAAAAAGAAAACAAATGTAAATATAAATAAATGAAAATAACACTTCCCTAATTATAAAGGAAATCACATTCCTTTTTAATAATTTGGATGACAAAATGTAAAGAAAAAGCGTGAATTTTGCCACTCAAAACATTCTGGTTTGTTGCTTTTTACACTTTTTATACATATAAACATTGTAAAAAGTAGAATTATAATGTATGGTCTTTTGTCACTTACTATATTTTAAGCATGTTTCTGTGGCAGAAATATATCCTGGCATCATCATTTTTAATAGCTGGATGTATGTTAAGTGACTCATTGCCACCCCAGAGCTGAATTTCCTTCTATGTACATTTTAATGGACTCGAGTAAGTATTTTTGCACTGAATTCATACAATATAATTTCTAGAGGAAAATAATGTAAAACAGTTTTAAGATTTTTAAAAGAAATGTTCAAATGATCCTGTAGGAAAATAGGCTCAGTTTATAGTCCCACCAACAGGGACAGAGCTCCAGGTTCCCCCTTCCATTTGTCATCTTTGCTGGTCTTTAGGCAGAAAATCTCATTGTTTTCATTACATTTCTTTGATTTCTAGTGTTTTTGAATCTTTTTCATATGCTTATAGGCCATTTTTATTCCTGTGGGAAGTGCCAGTTTCTCCTTTGCTGATTTTCTGCTGGAAATCATTCATTTTTTTCTCTGAGTAATTTTAAATTTTTCTTTATCAGCTAAGGATACAAACTTTTAATCTGTCATTGAGGTTACAAAGACTTTCTCCCAGTACGTAATGTCCCGACCTGCAGGACAGTCGAACGGGCCCTGGAAGGGGGAGTGGGAATGGAGGAGACAAGAAAACATAAGAAATGGAGACAAGACAAACAGCCTGATCAAGTCTCGTTTATTGAGTGTAGGGTCATGCCTTATATAGGCTGGCAGGGGAAGAGGTTGGGCCAGGGCGGTGACGGGGGCCGGGTCTTCTCAAATTACAATCGCGCATGCGCCATGGGTTTGTACTGTTCCCGGGCGCGGGATCGCGCCTGCGCCCTGGGCTGCATATCTTCCTGGGTGGGAAAATGTTTGCGCGCGCGTGGGAAAGGTTGGCGCGCGCGGGAGAAACTTAGGCGCGCGCGGGAAAAGCTTTGGGCGCGCGCTTGAAGGGTTTGTAAATAACCCGGGAATGTGCCCTCTTGTCTCCGCTTTGCGGAGATCAAGCAACAGAGGTCGGCTAATTCCGGGCCTCATGGCTCCGGACAGGTCCCCCTTTTTTATATATAATTATGGCTAGAAGATTGTCCCTCGGGAACTGCGCCTGTCTTAGGTTGGAGTAATGCATCTCATCACTGGTACCCGTCATGGGATTAGGCAGCTTATGACGGCCCTCCTGTCTTAGGTTAGTGAGAGATGATACTCTCTTACCCGTCATTGGCTGTCCAGTTCAGCGCATAGGGAAGGTGGTCATAATGGGTGTGAGTATGAACCACCGCGATCTTCTTGTTCTAGGCGATGATAATGGACCTGTATAGGCTTTGCTTGGATAGCCTCGACTTGTTGCTTAATGAATGTCATGAGCTTATTGAAAACCAAAGGTCCTACAGAGAGTAAGAGCAATAGGTGAAGCAGGGGGCCCAGGAATGGCATAAGATAGGGAAGGAGTCCATGGAACACAGTCCAAAATGGGTTATCGGTTATTTCTTTTCGTCGTTTTTCTAGGTCTTCTTGTAGACGCCTGATTTTATCCCTGACGATCCTGGATTTGTTGGCATAGAAACAGCACTTCTCCTATAAAGCCAAGCAAATGCCTCCCTGTTCTGCAGTTAGTAAATCTAGGCCTCTTCTATTTTGGAGCACTACTTCTGCCAGAGAATCTACCTGATCTTATAAATCTTGTATAGTACTCGAAATGGCCTGCATATCTGAGATCAGTTGGCGAGACAATTTGGTGTATTGAGTAACAGAGACCCCTAGGCCTGTAGACCCAGTTGCTATGGCAGTAGTGATGCCTAATCCTGCGAGTAAGGGGATAAACCCCTAGGCCTGCAGCCCCAGTTGCTCCGGCAGTAGTGATGCCTAATCCTGCGAGTAAGGGGATAAACCCCTAGGCCTGCAGCCCCAGTTGCTCCGGCAGTAGTGATGCCTAATCCTGCGAGTAAGGGGATAAACCCCTAGGCCTGCAGCCCCAGTTGCTCCGGCAGTAGTGATGCCTAATCCTGCGAGTAAGGGGATAAACCCCTAGGCCTGCAGCCCCAGTTGCTCCGGCAGTAGTGATGCCTAATCCTGCGAGTAAGGGGATAAACCCCTAGGCCTGCAGCCCCAGTTGCTCCGGCAGTAGTGATGCCTAATCCTGCGAGTAAGGGGATAAACCCCTAGGCCTGCAGCCCCAGTTGCTCCGGCAGTAGTGATGCCTAATCCTGCGAGTAAGGGGATAAACCCCTAGGCCTGCAGCCCCAGTTGCTCCGGCAGTAGTGATGCCTAATCCTGCGAGTAAGGGGATAAACCCCTAGGCCTGCAGCCCCAGTTGCTCCGGCAGTAGTGATGCCTAATCCTGCGAGTAAGGGGATAAACCCCTAGGCCTGCAGCCCCAGTTGCTCCGGCAGTAGTGATGCCTAATCCTGCGAGTAAGGGGATAAACCCCTAGGCCTGCAGCCCCAGTTGCTCCGGCAGTAGTGATGCCTAATCCTGCGAGTAAGGGGATAAACCCCTAGGCCTGCAGCCCCAGTTGCTACGGCAGTAGTGATGCCTAATCCTGCAAGTAAGGGGGATAAATTGTATTGCCCTTTTATTTCTCCCTAAAAAGTGATCTATGGCTGGGATAGGTACAGGTTCATCTCCAGGGATAATGTCTATGTCAGGTAAAAGTGTGGCTAAGACACAGCGTCCTGTCCAGTTAGTAGGTCAATAGGTATAAGCCCTATTATTGCCACATATAAAAACTGAGCTGTTTGGGGCACACAACAGTTGGGAAATATTTACTATGGTGGAACAATTATTGAATTGATTGAATCCTACATCGAGGTCGTAAGTGTTATTAAGGGGAGGGGAGTAGATGCAAGAGGAACTAGGAAATTCTAAAGGCTGTACTTTAAGGGGAGGAATTGTGGTGCAAGGGGTATTGGATGTATAATTTGTCATTGCTGGGTATGGCAAGAGGAACGGGATCTCCTGATTGCAGACACAGCCAGCAGTCATCAGCCAGACTAGAGTTGGAATTGTTAAGCAGGTTATGAGTAGCCGTGAGGAGGGCAAAGGTCTGGGCATCAACTTTCTCTTTCCCTCGGGCTTTGGGCAAGGCCAAGGGGTGGTAGTGAATTTCCGGGTACAGGGACCTTTGCAACTCTTCAAGTTTTTTGTATACCCTAATTTCTCAGACCTTGTCTTGTGGTCCTCCTCCGTCAGAGATATGAAGAGGGCGGTGAATACTCCAGCAGACAGGCTGTCCTACAATGCCAGTACAGCCAGCTGATATAAGGTTATTGGTATTTCCTAAAACTGTAGGGACACTACTGGCCCCTATAGTGGGGGTTCTAGATCTTGTTAAGATAGCAGTATAGTATGTTTTACCGCCAGAGGTACATTCTAAATAAGTAGTGTAGCAGGAACTATGCATAGCAGTCTCAAATGTGTCACAAGGGCAGGTTGTGGTATCCCCTCCGCTAAATATTCTTGGGGTTGACACACACCTCCACTTAAGAGAGTCACTAGACAGGTATGCTGTGTAAGCGGAGCAGGACACAGCTGAGATGTACGTATTTGGAAGGGAGGTCACATATCCCCCCAAACAATCACAGGGCTTACCGTATCGTTGTTGTATATATTTACGGGCCTCATGGGGATTACCAAAGCCGGCATATACCTGGAGTGCTTGGCAAATCAGCACCATGGTCCAGAGGGGCTTGTAGTTGAAGTTCATCTCTGCAATAGAGGAAAAGAGTACTCTCAGGGAGAAAATTACTCCCTGGATTGGTTATTGTTAGGTACCTGTCTTACCAGTCGCTCTGGTAGCCATCTGGCTGCATCATGAGTTTGAGAAAAAACACAAACTGAGCCTCTTCCCCAGATTAACACTGGGTCTGGACCATGCCATGTGTTGTCTAAGGGGTCTTTCCATTTAACCGTGGCAAATTGTTTTTTGGACTCGGAATGCCAAAATCGATCGGCTGCTGATCTGTTCAGGTTGTCCAAATTTAAAAAATTTAAAATAAAAAGTGTGTGATTAAGGATATTTCTAGGGGTGCCCTTAGTAGGGTACCATTCTCCCTTTTTTATTTTGTCAATGGTGGTTTTTAAGGATAGGTGTGCTCTTTCAACTATTCCTTGTCCTTGAGGGTTATAGGGAATTCCAGTAATGTGTTTTATTTGTAATTTAAGACAAAAGTCTTGAAAGGCTTTGGATGTATAGCCAGGACCATTGTCTGTTTTCAGTTGTTTAGGCTTTCCAACTATGGAAAAACAGTGTAGTAAATGAGCTATGACATGTTTGGTAGCTTCGCCTGTTTGTAAGGTGGCCAGTATAAATCCACTAAATGTATCTATACATACATGGATGTATTTTAAGTTACCGAATTCTGAATAATGAGTGACATCCATTTGCCAAATCATGTTGGGAACTAGTCCTCTTGGGTTAATTCCTAAGTGAGGGACTGGCAGGTATGTTATACAGGTCTGACATTGTTTAACTATTTGTCTTGCTTGTTTTCTAGTTATTTTAAACATCAGTCTCAAAGTTTGAGCATTAAGATGGTGTAAGGCATGAATAGCCTGTGCTTGGGCTAGGTTTGTATTTGTAGCTATGGCTACCGTCTTGGTTGCCATATCAGCCAGTTGATTGCCCTGGGATAGAGGTCCTGGTAATCCTGAATGAGCTCTAATATGTCCAAGAAAGAAAGGTGTTGATCTGTCATGTATTAATTGTTGGCATTGTAAAAATAACTTGGCTGTGTCTGACACATGTTTGGTTTGTGCTACAGTCTCAAGTAAAGGTATTGAGTGAGCTAAATATGCACTGTCAGTATAAATATTAAGGGCCTGATTAGGGAAGGCTGACAGTACTGCGATTAGGGCCTGCAATTCTACTAGCTGAGCTGAAGTATGGCTGGTTTTGAATTTAACAGTGGTGTCTGCAAAGGTATATGCAGCAGTTCCTGCGGATGACCCATCAGTGAATACTAATAAGGCATTGTCTAAAGGTGTTTTACTGGTAACATGAGGGAAGACAAAAGCATGCAGCTTACAAAATTGAATAAGCTTGTTTGGCGGGTAATGGTTTTCTAAGTTACCAGCATAAGAGGCGCAAGCAATCGGCCACGTTTCAGTATTTTGCATCAACCAATGGATTTGTGGCTTCGAATAAGGTTGTATGATCATAGAGGGTTCAATTCCAAAATATTTTTTGCTATTGCCTCTCCCTAGAATAATTAAATCTGCTATGGCATCATAATAGGGGAGTAATACCTTTTTGGGAGATGAAGGCAAGTGGACCCACATAATAGGGTTATTTTGCCAGAATAAACCAGTAGGTGTTAGTGTTGTGTTAAATATTAAAAGGGTTAATGGCTGTGAATAGTCTATGTTAGTAACAAATTGCTCAGCAATGGCTGCCTCTACTCTATTAAGTGATAAAAGAGCTTCTTTTGATAACGACCTAAGGGACTTAGGGTTGGGGTCACCTCTCAGGGTGTCGAATAAGGGTTTTAAGTCTCCTGTGGTGAGTTTTAAGTAGGGCCGAAGCCAATTTATGTCTCCAAGGAGCTTTTGGAAATCATTGAGGGTTTGTAACTTATCTTTACGGATAACGGCCTTTTGATTTGTAATTTTAGGTCCATTTATTTGAAAACCTAAATATGTATAAGGGTCTTGTAGTTGTATTTTTTCTGGAGCTATTTGTAAACCCGCTGTGGTTAGTTCTTGCTTGAGTTGAGCAAAACACTGTAAAACTTGTTCTCCCATTTTTCCTGCTATAAGAATGTCATCCATGTAGTGTATAATATACATTTGTTTCCATGTCTCTCTAACTGAGTGTATGGCTGTGGCCACATATTTTTGACACAAGGTGGGACTGTTGGCCATACCTTGAGGTAACACTTTCCATTGGTATCGTTTCATTGGTTCTTTGAAATTTACAGATGGTAAGCTAAAGGCGAATCGTTTTTGGTCAGTAGGATGAAGGGGAATTGTAAAAAAGCAATCTTTAAGGTCTATGATAATTTTAAAATATCCTTGAGGGATTGCTACCGGAGAGGGTAGCCCTGGCTGTAAGGCGCCCATAAGGACCATAGTAGCATTTACTGCTCTTAAATCTTGTAAGAGTCTCCAATTTCCAGATTTCTTTTTTATGACGAATATGGGGGTGTTCCAAGGAGAGTTGCTTTCTGTAATGTGTCCTGCCTCTAATTGTTCCCGCACTAACTGTTGGGCAGCGGCAAGCTTCTCATTGGTTACTGGCCATTGATCAACCCAAACGGGTTCATCTGATTTCCAAGTGATTGGATCAGCAAATTTTTGGGGTGCAGGCATGTCAATGGCCACGGTTAAAAATTTCCAAGCCCCATTTTATCCACTTTTCCTATGGCTGGGATTGGCTGTAAAATGCCATCTTCTCTTTTTCCTAACCCTTTTCCAGGGTGGTAGCCCTGAGCCAACATTTGTGCAGTGACTATATCATTTGGGCTACCCATCATGACCCTCATTTGGGAGAGAAGATCTCTACCCCAAAGGTTAACAGGCAAATCAGGGATAACAAATGGCTTAATGAGACCGGAATTACTTTCTTGATCTCTCCAGGTGAGATATTTGGAACTTTGTCTAGGGTTATTACTTTGCCCGATTCCTCGTAAATTTGTTAAGGTCTCTGAAGTGGGCCAACTGGAGGGCCAATCTTGTTGTTTAATAATTGTTACATCGGCCCCTGTGTCTATCAGTCCTGTAAACAACTTTCCATCTAGCCACAAGGTGAGAGAGGGTTTTTGATTAGTAATGGGCTGTACCCAGTAGATGTCTGAGGATCCGAATCCTCCCTTTCCCCTTAGGGGCGGTTGGACTTTATTAGCTGTTTTTAGCAATGGTAACAGGAGTAACTGCGCTATTCTATCCCCTTGAGGAATGGTAATGATGTTGTCAATAGCCTTGGCCATGATTTTGATTTCTCCTATATAATCACTATCAATTATTCCTGGAAAGACCTGTAGGCCTTTCATGTGATGCTGCTTTTCCCCAGGATTAATCCAAACATGTTTGAGGGTAGGGGCCCATATATACCCGTACTTAGGGCCTGAGGTCCCATTTCAGGGGTTAATACTGTGTGGGAGGTGGAACAGAGGTCCAATCCTCCACTTCCTGGGGTTGCTCTACTAAGCTGTGAAACGGATTGTTGTTGGTTGGTACAAAACTGACCGCCCCATAAGCTTGTTTCGGGGCCTGGGGCCGGCCCCTCAATCCGTTTCCCTGTTGAGGTGTTAGGGGATTTCCTTGATTGTCAATTTTAGATTTACATTCGTTGGACCAATGTTTTCCTCTTTTACACCTAGGGCAGGGGCCTGGAGCTTTTGCCTCTAAGGTCTTAGCTAGCTCTCCCTTACAATCCCTAGCGAAGTGTCCCATTTTTCCACACTTGAAGCACCCCTTGCTATTTTTATTTTTACTAGCGAGGAAGTCTTTTACGGTTTGTCCACTAAAGGCAGCAGCCATAGCCAAACCCTGTTGATATGAGGGCCCTATGTCTGAACAGAGGCGGATGTAACCTGTTAAGTCTGTTTTCTTTCTATAAGGTCTGATTGCTGCCTGACAAGCCGGGTTAGCGTTTTTGTAAGCTAGCTGTTTTACATAATCCACCCCTGCCTCGGCATTTCCAAATATTCTGCTGGCCGTGGTTAAAAGTCTATGTACAAAGTCTGCAAAAGGCTCATCAGGTCCTTGTTTGACCCCCGTGAGCGAGGCTCCTGGATCCCCCTTAACAGGAAGTTTTCTCCAGGCTTTGGTAGCCGCTGCTTGGATTTGAGAAAACAGTCCAGGATCATACTGCATCTGAGCATCGGTTTCTGTGTAATTACCCAAGCCAGTTAGCATATCAAAATCCCAACCATTTCCGGCTTGTTGGTTTCTCTTGGCCGTATCTCTACAATTTTCATAAAATTCTGACTTCCAAATCAGATGGTCACCTCCGGAAAGAACTGCTCTAACTAAGGTATTCCAATCTATGGGAGTGAGCCAATTTTCGGCCACAGATTCGACTATGGCCAGGGTGTACGGGGCAGTAGCTCCGTATTGCGAGACAGCAGTTTTTAGTTCTTTTATTACAGTAAATTCAAACCCATTGTGGTGTCTCCAGGCTCGACCCTGCGCATCTGTAGTTTCCGTTACTGGAAAAACATCTTGAGGAGAGGAATCCTCCCTATCCCTACTACCAAGCGACCTTCCTTTTGGGACATGCTGTCCGGCTCTCTGAGGGTGAGAGGGTTTCTCTATTCCTTTAGGGTATTGAACGCTCTCACTTCCTGTCCTTAATTTCTGCAATCTAGTGATTAAAGACTGATGTAGTTCTTCGAGCTTTATTTGCTCTTCAAGCTGTGCAATTTTTTCTCTAAGCTCCTCTTTTGGGTCTATTACTGCCATAACTGCGGGGGCAGAAGCCTTATTATAGGGAGGGGGATAAGTAAGAGTTTGTGGCCAGTCAGAATTATGATATTTTGCTGCCTCTTCCTCCAAATTATCCCAGTTTACTTCTGAACAGTTAAGGTTGTTTTTACTTTTGCTTTCATTAGTTGTGGGTAAAACTGGGTATTTTTTGAACTTTTCCTTGTTTGATGTTTCTATATTTGTAAAAGAGGGGACCCCAGCCTCTTCCTCGTCGCTTTGTAGCGATATAAGGTCTATTTCTTTATTAGGTATGGATTTTTCGAGGTCGGTCTGGGAACTGCCTCTTAATATTTCCTCAGTCTGAGTAACCACCGCCATTACCTCAGGATCTTTTTCTTTTTCCTTTTGATCTATTATATCTCTGATTAGATTCCAATAAGAAAAAGCTGTCACCGGAACCTTTTCTGGTCCAAAAGTACTATAATAATCTTGAAAACAATCTCCCACTCTACGCCAGCTCTTTATGTCAATGGTCCCTCTTGTGGAAACCAAGGGCAGGTTTCTTTTACAAAATCAAAAAACTTAAACAAATCATTACTTTTAACCTTTACTCCTCGTGTTTTTAAAGCCTCTTTTAATTGCCCTACATAAATTTGATGCTGGCTTAATTCTTGTCCCATAATCAGACACTGTTACTCACCTCTGGTTCCAACGCGGCAGGCTCCCACGACGTCCGGAGGAATTTCTTTCCACTTTCACTTTCGGCCGACTTTAGTGCCTTCTTCCTCACTTTTTCCCCCGTGTCCAGGTCCCTGTTCGGGCGCCAGGTGTCCCGACCTGCAGGACAGTCGAACGGGCCCTGGAAGGGGGAGTGGGAATGGAGGAGACAAGAAAACACAAGAAATGGAGACAAGACAAACAGCCTGATCAAGTCTCGTTTATTGAGTGTAGGGTCATGCCTTATATAGGCTGGCAGGGGAAGAGGTTGGGCCAGGGCGGTGACGGGGGCCGGGTCTTCTCAAATTACAATCGCGCATGCGCCGTGGGTTTGTACTGTTGCCGGGCGCGGGATCACGCCTGCGCCCTGGGCTGCATATCTTCCTGGGCGGGAAAATGTTTGCGCGTGCGCGGGAAAGGTTGGCACGCGCGGGAAAGGTTAGCGCGCGTGGGAACAGTTTTGGCGCGCGTGGGAGAAACTTAGGCGCGCGCGGGAGAAACTTAGGCGCGCGCGGGAAAAGCTTTGGGCGCACGCGGGAAGGGTTTGTAAATAAAGAACCCGGGAATGTGCCCTCTTGTCTCCGCTTTGCGGAGATCAAGCAACAGAGGTCGGCTAATTCCAGGCCTCATGGCTCCGGACAACGTAATTTGTCATTTTGCTTTATTTTTTGCTAGCCAAGCACCAACGTCACATTTCACTTAATTTTTATCCTGCTGAATGAAAACATTTTAACTTAGTGATTTTACTGGAAACAGGAGCAGGACAGAATATCTAGATCTCACTCTGTCATCCCAACTGGAATGCAGTGGCACGATCACAGCTACTGCAGCCTCAAACTCCTGGGCTCAAGTGATTTTCTCACCTCAGCCTCCCAAGCAGTTAGGACTACAGGTGTGTGCCACCGTGCCCAGCTAATTTTTAAATTTTTTTGTAGAGATGTGAATTCACTATGCTGCCCAGGCTGGTCTTGAACTCCTGACTTACCCCACCTTGGCTTGCCAATATGCTGGGAGTACAGGCGTGAACTACTGCTCCTGGTCAAGAGCTTACTTTTGTTTGCTAGTGATATTCTTGGTATCTTTCCATATTTGAGGCTTTCATGCTAGTGCTGAAGTACTACACTCACCATCTGAGGTTTACAGGACTTTTGTTTTAATATCAAACAGAGGGAACTCTTTAGTTTTGCATCTTTGCAGGTATACAAAATGTGCCTACTAGGACTCTGCTGTATATCCATTGAAAGGCAAGAAGTAATGCAGTAAAGCTTTGCCTGGCTAGAAGCTTTGGGAGAATGGAGTGTTCTGGTTTAATTCTATTAACTTGGAAGGATGAAGGTGAAAAAAATTCAAAACTTTAATTTCCTGTTGAATGCAATGTGAAAATATAGCCAGTGATTTCACTCTTCTTCTCTAGGAAGTTTGGACATTCAGATCTACTTGGTCTTTTATCACAGAACTCCTAGTGTGCCTGAGCTCTTACAGTGTGAAGATCCTTTTCTAAAACTTTAGATGTAAGAGGATATAAATGATACTGGATGAGATCAGGCTGGATGAGAACTGATACCTGTAAATATACTGTTTAGAAGAAATCTCTGATTGCCACTTGCTTTCTTATTGAAATCATAAAAGTAAAACACATTGGCTAGAGGGTGGAAGTAGGAAGGAGATTCATGTCTTTTAAATGCATGTCATTGTTTCATATCGAGACAGAACATATAGTATCCCTGGCTTTGGACCTACAGAAGGAAACACATTTTTCTACCTGCTGTATGCCAGCAGTTCCCGAACACCTGGAGGGCTTATTGCAGCATGGACTGCTGGTCCCTACTCCAGAGTTTCTGATTTATCAGGTCTAGGGAGGGGCCTGAGAATTTACATCTATGACATTCTCAGGTGCTCCTGGTTCAGACACTATATTTTTGAGAAACACTCTTATCTACTAACTGTAAATTGTAGAACTTTAGAAAAAAGCTTAGTTTGGTCTGGGATAAGAAGCACACAGGTAATGGAGCAAATCATGAAAAAGTCAACCCTTGATCCCAGGTAGCAAGCACTACACAGTGACAGAACACAATTCTTGGTTTTCATGATTGCAAGTCATAGCCAAGTATCAAGTGAGAAATGCAGTTTCATTTGCAGGGCTTAGAGAGGCCAGGTGATTCTAGAAAAATAGGATTTAGTGATTAATCTCATGAGAGTGGGAGTTAGTTATGTCCTTTTTCTCTCCCCCATCACTTAGCATTTAGCCTTACTTCAGAGGGTCCTGTATGTGTTTTAAACTTCTAAAGAACTTTGAGTGCTTATTAAATGGAAAGCTTTCTGTGTGTGTGTGTGTGTGTGTGTGTGTGTGTGTGTGTGTGTGTGTGTGTGTGTGTGTGTGTGTGTGTGTGTGTAGAGACAGAGTCTTGTTCTGTAGCCCAGGCTGAGGTGTAGTGGCATAATTTTGGCTCACTGCAACCTCCGCCTCCTAGGTTCAAGGGATTCTCCTGCTTCAGCCTCCCAAGTAGCTGGGATTACAGGTACCTGCCACCATGCCCAGCTAGTTTTGTATTTTTAAGAGACAGGGTTTCATCATGTTGGCCAAGCTGGTCTTGAACTCCTGAACTCAGGTGATCCACCCACCCCAGCATCCCAAAGTGCTGGGATTACAGGCATGAGGCACCAGGCCTGGCTCAAAAGCTTTGTGTTTTTAAAGATGTTAGATATGTTTCTTGTTTTTGTTTATTTTGTTTTTTGTTTTAAAAAACCAAAAAACCCTTAACAATAATATAGGAGAATAAGAAAAATTTTTTCCAAAAAAGAGAAATCATTGTGATTATTTATCTTAGTGGAATGTTGGATAATATAGTCTGCTTTATCAATCATCAAGCACACTGTAAAATTTCCATTTTAATAGGATTTGTACCTCAATTGAGGTAATACAGTTTTAAAGTTTTTAAAGTGAAAGCCAGCCCCGTCCCTCTCCTGGAGTGGGCGGGGACAGCAGTTACATGGGTGGCTTTCCTTTTGACATCACAGGTCGTTCATGATAGGCTGCTGTCATGGCCACGCCTCCTTTCCCTTGCATCTTTCTCATTGACCAATAGGCTTGAAGCATTAAGGCCACGCCCCTATTCTGCATTCTAGTGTGGCCCTGGTTACGCCTCCTCTGGCTCAGTCACACAGCTACCTGGTAGGTGACTGGAGGTGTATAGTTGTCCTCGCCTGGATTGTGCTGATGTGGCCCCAACCCCACCGCCCTACCCATCCCATGATGTCCGAAGAAACCCCACAGATCAAATTGGCCAAGGCCAAGGAAAAGGTAAAACGCACCAGGTTGCGGCACCCCAACCCAGCCCCAGGTGCCCTCTGACAGTCAAGCTGCTGTCAGAGTCTGTGCCACTGCTGAGGCACACCAGGCTGGGACCCCCCTCCCCACAGTGCCTCTGGACTCCCCACACCCAAATCTTGTGAGCCAGCCCAACCCCCTTGTGAGTCCTGCCCCTGCCCTCACCAGTCACCCCAGGGTGACTTTGAGCTGGTGACTCCCAGGGCTTCCCACTCCATACTCTGCCCTTACCTCCTGCTACCCCAAACCCGACCTCCTTGGGCTCTTCGGGCTCAGGTCTCCAAGGACCTGGGTTCCCCAGAACCTGCCCTCACTAGTTGCCCCATGGTCACTTTGGACAGATGACTCCTGGGGCTCCCTGCTCCATACTCGGCCCTCACCTCCCACCACCCAAAGCCTGACCTCCCTGGGCTCTTGGGGCTTGCATCTCCAAGGACCTGGGTCCCAATCCTGTGACCCCCCCTCCCCAATCTCAAAGCGGCAACTTGGGCATTGCACTCACGTGTCCTCCCCACCAGTCCACTGAGGAGTGGAATGTAGTGATGTCACAGTCCCTCTAGGAACTGTCATTACTGCCACGAGACTGGTCTTTGGTCTTAGGACCCAGTCCCCTAAGTGTTCTTGCCCATTTCTGGTTCCTCTGGTTGTAGCACAGGTTTCCAGCTAGAAGGGCATTGGGACTGTGGGACCTAGGAAAGAGAGGTTTCAGGCTGCCTTACTTCCTTATACAGACACTGACAGTGTGAAAAGCCGACACCTCCCCCATGAGCTCAACACATTGACAGTGTCTCTAGGTGGCAATGGGAGAACGGGTTTGGTTTGGTTTTCTCCCAGGCTTCTACTCTCCAGAGAGACTCAAACATTGTTTCTGAATTCTTCACCTCAGATTTGAATTGTTCTGGAACCAGAGTGCCCCTCAGTCAGTGGTTTCTGGAGTAAGATCTGCCTATCTTCTGTGGAACAGATCTTGGGAAACTGAACTTGACAGCTTGAATCTTCCTCATCTCATCTCCACCTGGGGTACTTTGAGTGCCACAAGATAGATATGGGGAATCTTTCTGAAGCATCAGTTTCCTTTGAGTCTACTGAGAGACAAAACTAATGTACTTAGGGGTGACAGTCAGATAAACTTATAAGAATATATAAGACTTCTGATGTGAGGGTTGGGTTGTCCTCTTTCTGTTAAATTCCCAGATTTCACAGAAAGGCTGCCTTCTGCCATTAGGATACATTTATACAAATTTTGAGAGGTAGTGGTGCCGTTCTTCACACTAACAGACATGTGAGGATGTATGACTCTAAACCACACAGTGTACAGTTCCTGCCTACTTAATATTTGCTTTTCGACCTCTGCCTCTGATTTTGGTCCCTGGCAGCTGCTGAGTTGTGGCAAAATCCCAGAGCTCAGAGCCAGAAGACTGAGTTTAAGTTCCATTACTGCTTTTTGTTTAGCCATGCTATCAATCCCTCTCAGTCACTAAGTGATTGTGACAACACTTCCTACAGTTGTTGGTAGCATTAAATCACATGGTGTATAAAAGTATTTTGTATAAACTGTAAAGCAGAATGTGACTGTAGGAGCTTGTAGTTCTCATGAGTATCACTGCTCTTCCTTTCCACAGTTGAGAGACTCTCATCCCCAGGCCAACCCTCGTGTTGGTACAGGAGCAAGCGACACCAAAAAGAAGAACATAAATAATGGCGCTAACCCTGAGACAACCACTTCTAGTGGTTGCCACTCACCTGAGGATGTGAGTCTTGGCTGGCCAGGCTCCTGGGGACAGAGGGCCCAAGGGGTGGTGGAGGGTGATTGTTAAGATTGTGGAAGATCTCCCAGGCACTGGTTAAGAATTCTGGGTTTGAATCCTCTCCCTCTGCTGGGGATATGATTTAGGGCAAATTCCTTGAGCTCTTTGGGCCTCTCTTTTCACATCTACAAAATAGGAGTGGTGTGGTTTGACCTACATTAGTGAAGTTTAAATGACATTTGTCATTGCTGTTTTATGTTAATCCCTACTCCACGGCCTGCTCCTTCTCGGGCTTGCTGTTTCCTGAGGTAGAGTTAGAGAGTATCAGAGGTTTCTGTTAGCTCTGAGAGTCTGAGAGTTAAAGGCCCACTAGAATGGAGAAACCTCGGGGCCAAGGGCTCCTGTCTGCCTTTTCTGTCCTATATCCTCACTGTGAAGAACCGTCCCTGGCCCGTATGTGCTCAATGTTTGTTGAATGAATGCACCTTTCTAAATCACAAGCTGGCAGAAGGGTGGGCTTTTCTCACACTCCGTCTCTGAAGGTTTCTGTGACTGTCTTTTCGAGAGAATCTAGTTTCAGACTTTCAGTTCTGTGGCTGTGGGCAAAAACCAACCGAGACCCAAATCCTTTTTCTTTGGGAGTTGAGGAGAGTTTACCAGCTGGTGTTCCCATTGGGTCTAAGAACTTTACCTTTAAAATCCATCCCTGGCCCCTGCCTACCCACTTCCTGGCCTGGGGAATAGAGTTGAGGGGGCCACCCTCAGTCACCTTCCTTTCACTCTTCCCCACAGAAACAACAGAACCGAGCTCAGCTGGAAGAAGTAACGTGATTTCTTTGTTTACTCACGACATGACTGCTGGGTTTGGAGGGCACTCAGATGTAGAGGCCCCAGTCTCATCTTGCCCACACCCAGCCTGGGGAAGAAGGCTCACCCTTCAGATTCCACCCCATCCCCACAGCGTCTGATAACCTGGTCCCATGGGAGGGCCTGTCCTGGGGCAGTGGTGCCATTCTGGGGACATGTCTCTTGCTGTGCCATCTCTGCCTCCCCCTGGTAAGAGCTCTGTCTTCCTCTTTCTGTAGGAAACGAAGGCAAGCCACCAACATCAGGATGCCCTAAGGAGGGAGCTAGAGGTGAGTGGAGGGTGGAGAAGGTTTCTTTGCTTCTCTTTCAGCACTTGCTTGTCTTTTCTCCCAAAGGCCCAGGTTCATACCACACAAATCCTTACATTTCAGAAAACGGAGCTTCAGACAGCACTCTATTACAGCCAGCATGCTGTCCAGCAGTTGCAAGGTGGGAATCTGGCACCCTGTCATCTTAAAACCTGGCACTTTGACAGGCCTTTAGGGGGAGTCCTTTGGGCCGCATCTGAATGTCTCTCATTCCAGGAGAGACCAGGGATCTGGTGTGCCGCCTCCATGAATCATGGAAGTTTGCCGGAGAATTAGAGCGGGCCCTCTCTGCTATCACTACACAGAAGAGGAAGGCAGACAGGGTGAGTCCAACCACCTGCCCCGTCCCCTGGGAGCGCGGCTTCGCAGATGGAGGAGTGAGCCTAAAAGTCCCTTCTGTCGGATGGAGTGTCCTGCTCAGAAGACAGCGTGGCCATTTCTTGCTGCTTTTGTGTGTGGTGGTTAGAGGCTGACGGGGGCTGAGTCGGCTGCTGTGGGTGAGTTGGGGGGTGCTGTGGGGAGCGAGCACTGGACATAGAGCTCGCAGGCCAAGTGCCCACCCTTCCTATACTTGACTGTGGCCTTGGCCAAGTCCTAAGTGATGGTTAGGGTACTTGTACCATAAAGGTACAGAAGAGTAGCTTGAGTATGTTATTATTTGTGTTGAGAGAGTGAGCCTGTGTGTGTGTGTGTGTGTGTGTGTGTGTGTATGTATTATGGTAATATACAATAAACATGTTTGTAAGGATTCATAAACATCTCAGGAGAGAGGAACAGTGTTGGGGGGAGGTATTTCCCTTCTGTACTTTCTGAGTTTTGGACTATTCGAACGTATCATCCTTTCAAAATGTCAACAAAGGATTAATGTCCTCCTTCTTACCTGTGCCCTTACCCCCAGTGAAAGAATGGGCTTAGAGAATCAGATATACCTGGGTGTTGAAACCCCAGCTCTAAGTGATCTTAGGCAAGCACTTAACCCTTAATACCCCATGTTTTTCATCTACACGATAGAGGTAATAATGGTAACCGTCTCCTATGGAGGTTGTGAGGATTAAATGGGATTGTTAGCGCAGTGCCTGGTGAAGCACTCAGTAAATGTTCCAACAGTGGTAGTAATAACAGTAACAACAACAGCAATATTATCTGATGTCTCTGGACCCCTGTTAGCCAGCCATGAATTCAGTCTCTTTCCCTGTCCCTCCCACCTTTACTGAATTCTTTGAAAAACAAATGAGGGCCAGGTGCTCTGGCTCATGCCTGTAATACCAGCACTTTGGGAGGCCAAGGTAGGTGGGAGGGACCTGAGATCCGGAGTTCAAGACTAGACTCACTGACCTGGAGAAACCCCATCTCTACTAAAAATACAAAGTTAGCCGGCTGTGGTGGCACATGCCTGTCATCCCAGCTAATTGGGAGGCTGAAGCAGGAGAATCGCATGAACCCGGGAGGCGGAGGTTGTGGTGAGCTGAGATTGCGCCACTGCACTCCAGTCAGGGCAACAAGAGGGAAACTCTGCCTGAAGAAAAAAAGAAAGAAAGAAACAAAACAAAGAAAAACAAATGAGACTGTGGGCTTGGAAGTGCCTTGAGAGCATGTCAGGTGTGACTGGGAGTGGGGAGTGGTGTGTGGAGGAGTCACTGTGGCTGCTGTTCCTGGTCGGCCAGCCGCTCCTCTGCCTGCTCTATCCTGACTTCACCTGCTCTATTTGCAGTACATTGAGGAGTTAACGAAGGAGAGGGACGCCCTGAGTCTGGAACTGTACAGGAACACGTAGGTTGGGGGAAAGTGGTATGGGAGGTCTGGGGGCTCTTAGCCTGGGGGGTGTGCTGGGAGGTGGGGGGTACAGGTGGGCATGGTGAGAGGCTCATACAGGTTTTCATGTGTGCACAGGGAAGCTCTAGTGCCGGCTGTGCCACTGACTCACGGGGTAGCCTCAGGCAACTCATATCTTCTCTCTGGCCTGCCACCTGGGACTTTTAATTCCTGGGGTCCCATCCAGTGCCACGGTTCTGTGGTTGTGGGGTGAAAGCAGAGGGTTGATCACCAAAGCGTTCCTTTCTGTTCTTCGTTCATTCCTTTCTCTACTGTCTCTGGCCATAGCATAATCGATGAGGAGCTGAAGCAGAAAAATATCAAATTAGAAGAAAAACTTCGACTTCAAGAGACTCAAAAGTCTGAGATCCAGCTCAACGTAAAGGAGCTAGAAAGGAAGCTGGAGAGGGCCAAGCTCCTGCTGCCACAGGCAAGCGGCTGCAGCCCCGGGGGTTGCGGGATCCCCGTCCGGCTGGGACCATGGTCTAGGCATCGTGCAGGGTATGGGGAGGCTCCAGTCAAGAGCTAGAAAATTGGGGTCCTTGTTCTGGTCCATAGAATCCTCCAGAGTATGCTAAAAATCTACAAAGTGGGGCCCTGCCTGGAGAATCAGAATCTCAAGAGTTAGGGCTTAAAAATATATATTTTGAAGGATCATGGGTGAAAACCATTGTTTTATAGATTCCATTTATATGGGTAGCTCATGAGTCTGTTTCCTTCTGAGGTTCAAACCAACACTTTCACTATTCCAGCAGCACCTGCAGGCGGAGGCTGACCACCTGGGTAAGGAGCTTCAGAGTGTGTCAGCAAAGCTCCAAGCCCAGGTGGAAGAGAACAAGTTGTGGAACCGCCTGTACCAGCAACAGGAAGAGAAGATGTGGAGGCAGGAGGACAAGATACAGGAGCAGGAGGAGAAGATACAGGAGCAGGAGAAGAAGAGGCAGGAGCAGGAGGAGAAGATGTGGAGGCAGGAGGAGAATATACGGGAGCAGGAGGAGAAGATACGGGAGCAGGAGAAGAAGAGGCAGGAGCAGGAGGAGAAGATTTGGAGGCAGGAGGAGAAGATACGGGAGGAGGAGGAGAAGATACATGAGCAGGAAGAGAAGATACGAGAGCAGGAAAAGAAGAGGCAGGAGCAGGAGGAGAAGATGTGGAGGCAGGAGCAGAAGACACGGGAGCAGGAAGAGAAGATGTGGAGGCAGGAGGAGAAGATGTGGAGGCAGGAGGAGAAGATGCATGAGCAGGAGGAGAAGAGGCGGGAGCAGGAGGAGAAGATGTGGAGGCAGGAGGAGAAGATACAGGAGCAGGAGCAGAAGATACGGGAGCAGGAGGAGAAGATACAGGAGCAGGAGCAGAAGATACGGGAGCAGGAGGAGAAGATACAGGAGGAGGAGGAGATGTGGAGACAGGAGAAGATACAGGAGCAGAAGATACGGGAGCAGGAGGAGAAGATACACGAGCAGGAGGAGAATATGCGAGAGCAGGAAAAGCAGCAGCAGGAGCAGGAGCAGAAGATGCGGAGGCAGGAGGAGAAGATACAGGAGCAGGAGAAGAAGATACACGAGCAGGAGGAGAATATACGAGAGCAGGAGAACAAGAGGCAGGAGCAGGAGGAGAAGATGCGGAGGCAGGAGGAGAAAATGTGGAGCCAGGAGGAGAAGATACGGGAGCAGGAGAAGAAGATACACGAGCAGGAGGAGAATATACGAGAGCAGGAGAAGAAGAGGCAGGAGCAGGATGAGAAGATGCGGAGGCAGGAGGAGACGATACAGGAGCAGGAGGAGAAGATACAGGAGCAGGAGCAGAAGATACGGGAGCAGGAGGAGAAGACACAGGAGCAGGAGGAGATGTGGAGGCAGGAGGAGAAGATACAGGAGCAGGAGAATATACACAATCAGGAGGAGAAGATACACGAGCAGGAGGAGAATATACGAGAGCAGGAAAAGAAGAGGCATGAGCAGGAGGAGAGGATGCGGAGGCAGGAGGAGAAAATGTGGAGCCAGGAGGAGAAGATACGGGAGCAGGAGCAGAAGATACAGGAGCAGGAGGAGATGTGGAGGCAGGAGGAGAAGATACAGGAGCAGGAGGAGCATATGCACAATCAGGAGGAGAAGATACGGGAGCAGGAGGAGAAGATACACGAGCAGGAGGAGAATATACGAGAGCAGGAGGAGAAGATGCGGAGGCAGGAGGAGAAAATGTGGAGCCAGGAGGAGAAGATACGGGAGCAGGAGGAGAAGATACGGGAGCAGGAGCAGAAGATATGGAGGCAGGAGGAGAAGATATGGGAGCAGAAGGAGACGATGCGGGAGCAGGATGAGATGATGCGGGAGCAGGAGGAGAAGATGTGTGAGCAGGAGGAGAAGCTGTTGGAGAAGGAGGAGAAGATGTGTGAGCAGGAGGAGAAGCTGTGGGAGAAGGAGAAGAAGATGCGGGAGCAGGAGGAGAAGATGTGGAGGCAGGAGAAGCAGCTACGGGAGCAGGAAGAGAAGATATGGAGGCAGGAGGAGAAGATACGGGAGCAGGAGAAGAAGATCTGGGAGAAGGAGGAGATGATGCAGGAGCAGGAGGAGAAGATGTGGGAGCAGGAAGAGAAGATGTGCGAGCAGGAGGAGAAGATGCAGAGGCAGGAGGAGAAGATGCGGGAGCAGGAAATGAGGCTGTGGCAGCAGGAGGAGAAGATGCAGGAGCAGGAGGTGAGGCTGCAGGAATAGGAGGAGAGGCTGGGGGAGCTGGGGCAGAAGGCTGAGCTCTGGGGGAGCAGGCGGAGGTGGTTGCAAAACCCTGGAGATCATACAAAGTGACCTCACCACAACTTAGCAGATGGCTCCCTCTGCTTTTCCACCAGTCTGTGTCCTACAGTTTAAATGGTGGGAAGAAGGGTGTGAGATTTGAGGCTGGGGAGGGAGGCATGGGCCTCTAGTCAAGGGAGGCAGTCACTCAGGCCTGGAGGAAGGGGCCAGGTGCCACGGGCCTGGGCAGATAACAGGGCCCCACTGTGCCCTCGCCACCCTGTTTATGGGCCCAGAATCTGGAAGCCAGCCACTACCTACCCTGGTGCCTATCCTGTAGGTGGAGTTGAAGAGCCAATAGCCTCAGAGTCTGCAGCAGCAGTGAGACCATTACCTGGGTCACCTGCAGCAGTACGTGGCCACCTATCAGCAGCTGGCCTCTGAGAAGGAGGCGCTGCCCAGCTGCAGCAGCAGGAAGCTCAGGGCAAAGTGGTGGTCGAGATGGCCACCAGTAGTTGCAGGAGACCCAGTTGAGGGAGTTGCTGAGGGTGGGGCCCTCAGGGGGACGACCTGGCAGCCTCTGTGGCTTCTCACTCTCTTTCCTGGCCCCTTAGGAGCATCTGAAAGCTGCCATCTACCGAGCAGATGACAAGAAGGCAAAAACAATCTAAAAGCCGGCAGCAAGGCCTGGAGAGGAGTCGGCCGCCATTTAGAATATAGTCTGAGCACAAACCTGAAAAAAAAAAAATTATTTATTTTAAATTGTGGCAAAATACTGGTCAGGCGCAGTGGCTCATGCCAGTAATCCCAGCAATTTGGGAGACTGAGGTGAATGGACCACCTGAGGTCAGGAGTTCCAGACCAGCCTGGCCAATACAAAAATTAGCCGGGCATGGTGGCGCATGCCTGTAATCCCAGCTACTTGGGAGGCTGAGGCAGGAGAATCGCTCGAACCCGGGAGGCAGAGGTTGCAGTGAGCTGAGATCGTGCCACTGCACTCAAGCCTGGGTGACAGAGCGAGACTCCTTCTCCAAAAAAAAAAACAAAAAACAAAAAAAAACAAAGTTTCTTCCTTATCTTCCTTACATGTGTGTTTCTATTGGTTTTTTTCTTGTTCTTTCTCATTGAGTCTTGTCTTTTCTTACGGCATTCCTAGTAAACTTTTATCTGCCTCCAGAGAGTACTGACTTTGACTTCATGGCACACAATTGGAGTAAGCGCAGATCACCTTCATCTAGTTTGGGACTAAGCTGGTTCAGAGCAGGTTTTAGTTTTTGTGACGGCTGGTCTATTTTTTATTCATTTGGACTCCTAGGGGTGACCCTTCTAGGGTCCCCACCAAGGTCCCATCTCCTTACTGGGACCCAAATTCTCATTAGGTCATTTCAGCCCTGTGAGTGCCAAACATTCAGCTAGGCTCTCCAGCCTCTTCACCACCACTTCAGACTCAGTTTCTTAACCTCTTAGCCCTCTACTGTTAACCAATCACCAAATGTCAGAAAAGCACTACAGACTGTCAAGGTCACCTCCTTGGCCTGGTCACTCAAGTCCTGACTGAGGTCTCCAATCCCCTTCAAACAGTTGTTTTTGGTGGGGGGCACATTTTTGTCCAGCTTCTGTAACTGCTTTTGTGGGGAGGCTAATCTATAACAAGCTACTCTGCCTTCAGTGAAAGTTGAAAACCTTCATCTGTCTTTTTTTTTTTTTTCTTTTGAGATGGAGTCTCGCTCTGTTGCCCAGGCTCCAGTGCAGTGGCGTGATCTCTGCTCACTGTAACCTCTGCCTCCTGGGTTCAAGCAATTCTCCTGCCTCAGCCTCTCAAGTAGCTGGGACTACAGGCCTGTGCCCCCATGCCTGGCTAATTTTTGTATACAGATAGCATAATTGTTCATGAAGAAAACTCAAGGAAACTACAATGAAGCTCATAATGAGTTTAGCACAACTGCAGGACGTAAGAACAACAAAGAAAACTCAGTGGTATCTTCTATATACTGGTAATGAACAACTGGAAACCAAAATCCTCCAAAATACCAAATCAAGCTCTATATTCAGTACCTGGGCAGGCCCACAGGCAATTCCCACTATGTGTTTGGTGTCCAGTCCCGGCAATGCTGCAGGTTCGGGCTTGGTCACGCACAAGGTGTCAAAGTGCTGGCACTGGTCGTTGCTCCCAGAGCTGTGGACCTCGCTGTCCTCAGTCAGAGCCAGGCAGTGGGTGGAGCCGGCAGCCACATCAATCACCTTCTTCCCTACAAGGAAAGAGGGATGCAGATGCAGCTTCAAGCCTAGGACTTCTGCTGCAAGAAAGATATTTCCACTAGGCCATTCAGGTCAGAAAGCTTTTAACTTCTTGAGGATAATCTGTTGCTTCAATAAGCACAATTCATTTGCTTTGGGTGTGTTATCAGAACTCCTGTCTTTTGTTAGCTACGATTTGTTAGGACCCACGGCCTACAAAGATCGTAATGCTAGGATACGAAAAGGACCTGTTCTTTTTTCTCCTCATTCAGATTTTCATTCAGAGAGAAACAAGGTGCTTTCAGTAAACTATTAGATCATATTCTCCCATCCCAGATATAACAATACACAGCACACTCTTCACTGAGGAAGGCTTCCTAAGAGGAAATCTATTTTAGTCTCAGAGTTAGGTGATATCAAATATTTAAAACATTGTTTCTATTTAAACACTTCTTGTGTTTACCAGGAACACAAAATATTCTATTTTTCCTTCCTGGTAAATCTAACATGGCCAACACAAAGGGTGTTTCTCAGCAATGTCAACATATAAAATAATTCAGCTGAAAAACCACACTGCAGTAAGGGGAACAATTCTATCCTAGGATCCTACCATAACAGCAACAACAAAAGGTGTTTATCAACAGTAATTTAAATACTTTCAAAGTAAACGATTTCTATATCTAATGACCGTCGTAGCTTTCCTGTACTAATGGAGGTGAATATAAACAAGAAGGCGCATGAAATTCAAACCCATTCAATGACACAGAGGAAACTTATTACTCTGCCACTTACCTCAGAAGCTCAGAACATAATACATACCGTATGGGCACACAAAACTCTCAGACATCAAGATACTAACATGCGTTAAAACTCATGGAGAAAGGAACTGGCAAGTCTCACTTAAAAGTCCCACTTCCAAACCCACTTGGTAAAGAAGCAAACACACAAAGAATGTGTGTAGTACGAGGACCCAATGAACAACAGTCCCCACACAGCGCAGCCGAAGGCCTGCTTCTGTGAAGACGCTGGTGTTGGAACACAGCCAGGTCCACCTGCTTCAAATACAATCCGGCCCTTTAAGAAAAAGGCCGCCCACCCTGGAGAGAGAGAACCCTAAAGAGTCCATTTTATGTACCTCTCACTGCCTTTTCCCTTCTTCCCTACTTTCTTGTCAGCTTGCCTGCCCTTCACCAGTTCTCAACTAGGATGAAGACTATCTCCCAACCACTAGGACAAGTGGTACAGAAAAGTCCAGTTTGACCTTAGAAAAATCCCTCCACCATCACAGTTTTGATGGCCCCCACCCCAACTTCCAGGAGCTTAACATCCCTAGTAAGAACGCCATAGAAGAATTTCAGGGTCTTCTTGCGGAGGCCCTCATCCTCTCTGCCTGCACCCGCAGCCCACACACTGAAGGCGCCGGCACTCATATCTACACACCTCGGCTTCCATCTGTTCCCTCCAACCACAATGCACGCTGGACACCTTTGCAACTGAGCAAGCACCAATCACCCACCAAGGACGAGTTCACATCAGAGCGTCCCAAGTGGACCCAATCCCACCTGCCAATGTGGCCCCACAGCACAACGCACCCTCACAGTCTCAGTGTGTCTGCAGCACAAGTACAGGTGACCTCACCACACAGAGGGAACCCTTCCTGAGTCCAGCCTGCTGAGTGATGAATGGGTGCCTGGCATGGAAAGTGGCGATGTTTGTAAAACTCAATGGGTTTAAATTAAATTTGGTAAGAATAATTCAAAGTCATTTGCAATAGAGACACACCCACTTTCCAATTAGCATCAATCCCTGTACCAAGCCGGCAGTCAAAGTATCTAATGACAGTCCATTCATGGAATGCCAGGTCAGGAACACAAAACCTGCAAACTCTAAAACATTACTAAAGAAACCGTCCTGAAGGGTTTTAACAGTTTCTGTTTGCACTCACCTCGCAAGCCTTCTAAGAGTTTTGGAAAACGAACATGTCCCTCTGGTCTGTGTCCAAGTCTCTGGTTGTCACCTTTTCCACATGAAAAAACTTGGCCATCTTTCGTCAAAGCAATGGAAAACTGACTTCCACAGTGGACTCTGACCACATCCAAGTCTTGAAGCTTTTCAATCAGCTTTGGGGTTTTGCAGCCATCACTACCACCTCTGCCCAATTTCCCATAGTCACCATCTCCCCAAGACCACACTTGCCCTAAAAAATACAAATGCATTTAAATAACAACAACTGTGCATTTTAACGAAAAATTTTAAATCACTGACAATAATCTAATGAAAAACGCACACTAATGTAGACCACCCATATGCACAGTTAATACTACGAGGGAGGCTACTGAGCAATGAAATCTAGGTGACACCTGAGGTTGATACAGAAGCAAGGAAAAAAAGGAAAGCGGAGTTTTCTTTTTGTTTTCATTACATGAAAAACCAAGTCCTGACTCTTACTAGCCTGGGCTCAATGTTCACTGCTTCACAGAACCAAAGGCCCACTGCCTCCGTGACACACAGTAACTGGGGCCCGGCACACTGCAGACACTTGCGGACCACCCTCCCATTTGCCTGCCTGCTTCTGTTGCCACCGTGCTGACCGCTGGTCAGCCGTACCACTGTACGTGTTCCCAACTGCATATATCAGCATAATTATGTAAGTTGATTAAATATTACATAAAGGGATAAAATACAACTGCAAAAGTAAATATTTTTATTTTTACTGTGAAAAATAAGCTGAAAACTTTGCAAAAACTTAATGAAAGTGAATTGCTAAAAAACAAAATTGTTAGGCTGGGCACAGTGGCTCACGCCTGTAATCCCAGCACTCTGGGAGGCCGAGGCCGGCAGATCACTTGAGCCCAGGAGTTCGAGACCAGCCTGGGCAACATGACGAAACTCTGTCTGTACTGAAAATACAGAAATCAGCCAGGCGTGGTGGTGAACATCCATAATCCAGCTGAGGCATGAGAATTGCTTGACCCCAGGAGGTGGAGGTTGCAGTGAGCCGAGACTGCACCACTGCACTCCAGCCTGGGTGACGGTGCGAAACTCTGTCTTCCAGAAAAAAAAAAAAAAAAAAAAAAAAAAAAACAGTGAAATTACATAAAGGTGAAAACTGTAAAAGATCAGGAAAAAGAAATCAGAGAAGATATCAAATTGCTCCACAGGTTCCCACATTCTATTTTGTAATAACTAAAGATAGTCAAATACTTTCCTCAACGATCAGATGGTAAATATTTTTAGCCTCTGTGGGCTTTCTGTCCCAATGACCCCGCTGTGCCACTGTCACAGGAAAGGAGCCACAGACAATACATAAATGAGTGGGCAGGCCTGCACACCAATACAACTCCACCTGCAAAAGCAGGCCGAACCCGAGCGAACCGGAAACTGGAGATGACACACTATGACGTGGTCAATGAAAGCAGTACAGCAGACCTGCACACAGAGATCAGAGTGTGCACTTTCACACGCTGTGCTGAAAATTCTGCTGTTCACGTAGCGCGCCTGGCTATTTCCCACTGTCCCTCAAGGCCAGACTGCAGGGTAGGATACTTCTACCGTAAGAGTCGCCTCAGAAAATAACAGCACAGCAGGGACACTTCCCTACAAGATCTGCACCAAAGAAACACCAGTGTGAGGAAGACAATGTCCGCAGCCTGTTCAAGGCAGTTTACTCAACATATCATCACAAACTTCAACTAAAGTAGCAACTACACTAAAGAATGCAAGGCTAATCTCCTAACACAGCTCAGACCTCACAAAACTTTCAACCAGGAAATATTTTAAGGTCTATCACTCACTTGATATCGATAGATATTTTAAAATGACAAGATGTCAGATTGAAAGCTTGACAGCAGGAGCCTTTCAGAGGAGACCATCTTTGCTCTAGGACTCACAGAAGCAGAAACAAGATGACTCTGACAATGTCTGTCCCGGCAGTGGCAGCGGGACCTATGCATACAGGGAAGTATCTGAAATGATTTTTCATCTTTGACCTAAGAAATGCCCAAAAGTCACTCAATTATCTACTGCCATTCAACTTCCGCAGGAGAGAAAGCAAGCTGACAGGTACCCAGCTGATTTAACAGAAAGACTCCACAACGCCAGAGAAACACAAGATGCCAAGGACAGATCCCCACAATACTGACAGACGAGTCGTTTCTAAAAAATTAATGTGACTTTAACCATCAAACCTCATCACGTACCCTTGAAAAAAGATGAGGATGATCTCAGTTAGGAACACAAACACAAAAGCAAAATTCAAAGCAAGCAGATACCGCAGCGTCAGACTATAGAACACGGAAAGACTTAACAGGAATTACCACACGGAATCAAGAGTGGCCGAACATTAAGAAATGTAATAATACTAATCAGAGGCAATTCAGAGTGTCAATCATTCCATTCCAACTCTCATTCTTAAAAAATAAAATGCCCACACAGGAATGGCGGCAGCTGTAACCTGCTGACAGGCCCCAGGCAAACAAGCCCTGTCAAATTAATAAGCTCTCACCTCAGCTACTTAGATAAACAACAGCAAAATAAACTCAAACCAAGCATAGGGAAGAAAATAATATAAATATATATATACATATATAACCACTGGGGCGTCCTCACCAATGCCACTGAGCCCCAGACCCACTGGACAACAGGGTGGGCGGTCTCGTGAGGCCCACTGTACTCATCTCACTTCCTCCAGGGAAGCTGCCACGCGTGTCCTCGAGGCCCTGTCCTGGGTGGCGAGAGCTCTATGTACCGTTCTCAGTGACAGCCAGGGTTTGAGCGTCCCCATTCCCACACGCCCCATCGATGACCTTCAGTCCTTTAAGCCCAGCTACCAGCACTGGAATGGCCTCGTTCTCACTGGAGCCTTCAAACAGATAGGACGGCTGTTCCTAAGTCCTGTGAGAGGCCACCTCCTGCTGCATGCTCCCACTCACGCAGGGCAGACGTACCCTGCCCAGCCAGCCGGAGTTCCCACGGCCCCCGGTATACAGTGATGGCCGCGCTGGAAGTGCTCCCGCAAGCGATATGCACCCCGTGCTTCCCGGCCTGCTTTCCAGAGAAGGCGGAGATCACCTTAGGCTCCTCCAGAGGCCTTGGGGAAAAAGGGAACAAACATGAATGCCCTTCTTCTTGGTGTTATTTCTTATTAGTGTTAGCAAAGGAAATTCACTATCCAAATGGAGACCATGAGAGCATCAGGCCAGTTTCACCTTCCAGGTACCTTATAAAATAAGGAAGAGAGAATTTGAACACCTAACACCTCCATGACTTTTTGTTAAGCTGGAACCCGATGCCAAGCATGGTATTCAGTAGAATTACAAAAACAGTGTGAAAGACTTGTACAATAGGCTGGGCACAGTGGCTCACACCTGTAATCCCAGCACTTTGGGAGGCTGCGGTGGGCGGATCACCTGAGGTCAGGAGTTTGAGACCAGCCTGGCTAATGTGGTGAAACCTCGTCTCTACTAAAAATACAAAATTAGCTGGGAATGGTGGCGGGCCCCTGTAATCCCAGCTAACTGGAAGGCTGAGGCAGGAGAATCGCTTGAACCCGGGAGGCGGAGGTTGCAATGAGCTGAGATCACGCCATTGCACTCCAACTTGGGCAACAGGAGCAAAACTCCATCTCAAAAAAACAGACTTGTACAATAAAGTCCATTGCAGCTTTCTTCACAATGGCCCAAAACCACGGTCCATCTGCAACAGAAGGAATGAATTACCCATATACCCAGCAACGTGGCTGGATCTCAGGACATCATGCTAAGTGAAAGACGCCAGAAACAAAACACCATACACTGTATGGCTTTGTTTACATTCAATTATGGAAAGACAAAATAGTAACAACAGAGCGCATTTCAGAGGTTGTCAGGAACTGGAGGGAGGAAGTGGGGATCAACTCAAAGGGTACAAACAGGGCCCTGGAAGCGACGGGCATGCCCCATGTCTTGATGGTGGTGACTCCCCAGCCGAGTGCACTTGCCAAAACCCATCCAACTCTACATCCGAAACTCAGTCATCTGGTTGTACGTAAGCCTCAAAGCTGACTGACATTTATGTATTTGTTAAATGAATGTGGATGGAATGAAGCCAGCACTCTGCAATCTGTATTGTACAAATGAAAAGTATGAGGCAGTGGGGATTAGGGTAGAGAAGTCTTACTAGTTGAAGAAATGGCAAAGTTAACAAAATATCCTATTCTTAGGATCCAGAATACGTTCCTGCGACGGATGACATTTTCTTGAGAATCTATAGAAGCCAGGCCTCTCCAAAGGCATGGTTTCCTCACTTTGTGACCTACTAGTTTGCAAAGTACACACAGTGGCACAGGCACACACAGCGACAGTCCAATGATTCTACCCCAGCACAACCTCTCCCTTATTCAGCTTAAGTTTCAACTTCCCCAAAAGGTTATCTCCAGCTTCTGCCATCTGCACTGATCTCTCTTCCTTCCTTGAAGTCCTAGAATACGGGATAAGTTACTCATCCTAGCACTTACTCTGCACTGAGAATTGCTTTACTATGGAATATTTTACACGAAGTCAGTAATAAATACCTGAAGGAAATAAGCAGACATACCACCCTGTCCTGTACCTCAAAGCCTTTCAAGTCCCGTGTACCCCATGTCAATCCCAGCCCTTAGGATCCAGAGTGAGAGTAACAGCTATAAATTCCATGGAGATCAATCTTTTGTTTTTCACTCATTTTACATTTGTCTGAATCCCTTACAACACTGTCAGGGTTGGGCTGCTCTGAGCTTGGCATACATGCACCGCACGATACACATCACTCTGCTTTTCTCCCAGTTTGGGATCTTCCCAGCGGATGCTGTCAGCAATGATGCCCTCAACTCCACCCTGTGGTGTGCATGGCCCACGCCCTCCAGGCTCCTCTCAAGGGACACAAGGGCAGTCACGACTACGCTCACTTCAAGTTCTGCACCGTCCGCTCCCTGCTCAGGGCTCCGGCTCGCATGAAATGGGCTTGCTGGGTTGGTGTGTACACACATCCTTCATTTAAACCTAATGCCAAAGTTCCACGCACAACAGCAAAGTACAAGACGGTTCCCATCACTCATGGGGCTGGCAGACCTCCCAATTTTTACAACCTGGCATTTATAACAACTTTATTTCTGTTCTTTCACAGTAAAAGGTTCCACCGAATAGGATAATATTACGAAGAAACTGCTGACTTTTGTTCCTGTAAAAATAATCTAATGGTTCAAGGAAAGGGTGGCAACCTTACCTATGGGAGACAGGGTGAACTGTTTGTGAATGAAGGAACAGTGCTGTGGGATTTGTTCTGGCAAACTCCAGAGTGGGGATACAGTTTGAGTAGAGAGAAGGCGGCCAAGGCTGCACGGGGTGGAGAAGAGCAGAAAGGCCAATTCCCGTTGCGTTCCACACATGGGCAGAGAGTTCCTAAGCCATCACCAAGGAGGGGGCATATCCTAGTGTCCCGCTCCACCCCAGCGCTGCACGTCAGGGCAGCTGGAAAACACCTGAACACACTTCTGCACTCCAGCCTGTCTAGGATATGGCAACATAAAAGGAGAGTGTGTCCCCTACAGGAATGAGCGATACATACACAGTGTTCCCATGGCCCAGCCGTCCTCTGTCCCCAAAGCCTGGGAGTACACCTCTCCAGTGGCAGCCAAGGCTACGCAGTGATGACCATCAGAATGGGCAGCAATTTTTACAATGTTTCTGGAGGCAAGGCCTTGGACCAGCTGTGGGGCCTAAAAAAAGAAAAATAGGAAGAAAAGTCGTCATCAGTGCAAGGAAAATGAAATCAGCGCAGCTCTCCTTCATCATGTATCCCCGAGCAAAGCCTGCTCTAACTGGAAGTGGGGCATAAGTGTCTGCAGGCCACGGGGCCGGCTCTCCAGCCCTTCCCACCCAGCACCAACAGAACAGCGGGCAGCCTCCAAGTGCTCTGCGGCAAGACCAGAGCCGATGCAGGGGCAGGGCAGGCTAGCCCCGTGCCACAGCTATGCAGCCGACAGGGAGGAACACCTCGCTTTAATGAAAACATGCCATGTCCCAATTTGCCACTATCCCCATGAGGCCCAACTCCCTCATCGGTCACCTGCCTGGCCACAAAGTCAAATGAGTTTACACATGGAAAATGAGTTTACAAACGGGAATCTCATGATTAGCAATGAGTTTCACTGTAAGGACTTCCTAACCTTCACAACCCAAATCTTGACAATATTACAGTTAAGACCATTAAGCATAACATACAATAAACAGAAGCTTATCAATCTTCAGAAACCAAATGGCTTCAAGAAAGACCAGAGCTTGTGCATCTGCAGTACAGACCCTGCCCCCAAAGGGAACACTGAAGGCACAGTGCCCAGAACACTCACCAGTGTGTCACTATTGTAGGCCTGTGTGTGCACACGGCCATTGCGTGACAGAATCAGGAAGCGCTTCTCTGCACAGGCAAACTGTGTGACTCCCAGGTTGGCCAGGCCTTCGCACTGGGTCGGACCAATCACATTGGCATAGTATTTCCATCCCGTTAACCCCCAACCTAGTGACCTCTTGCAATGATCCCTGTAAGATAAGAAAGTAAACGTTTTCTTTTACAACAGCAAAAGAAAAAAAAAAAGACTGGGAGTAACACTGAGATAAGCTAAAAACAAAGCAAATAAAGAGAAAATATGCTGATTCAAAACATCAAAATAGCTGGCACCACGCCGGACTACCTCATTTAATAGGTATGATGAAGCGACTGAACAGGTTAGTTTTCCATTTCCATCGCATTTCATTTTAACAGAGCCCATTAAAAAGTAGTATCAATGACCCTTAAATACTAATAGACTTTAAAATGCTCAAACTACATCAGGGTCACCATTTTGTGCTTTAGGGAGGCAAAATCCCAAAAGCCCACACGCAAGGCTGGGAGACCAGCATCCATGTTGGCGGTGAGAGAAATCAAGTTGTGCAGGAGCAACCTGGTGACAACCAGCCCACACTAGGTGCATCCCCACCTGCGCATGGGCACAGGCACACATACGTGCACACATGGAGCACACGTGTTCCAGGGCAGGCCCTGCAGCACTATTTGTGTTTGTTTTATTGTTGTTGTTATTGTTGTTTGAGAAGGAGTTTCACTCTTGTTGCCCAGGCTGGAGTGCAGTGGCGCCATCTCAGCTCACTGCAACCTCCCCCTCCCGGATTCAAGTGATTCTCCTGCCTCAGCCTCCCGAGTAGCTGGGATTACAGGCATGTGCCACCATGCCCAGCTAATTTTTGTAGTTTTTAGTAGAGATGGGGTTTCTCCAAGTTGGCCAGGCTGGTCTAAAACTCCCAACCTCAGGTGATCCAACCACCTCGGCCTCCCAAAGTGCTGGGATTACAGGCGTGAGTCACCACACCAGGCCCTCAGCACTATTTGTATAGCAACATTGTGGCAATAAGGCCAAGTATCCACCAATAAGAGACTCACTAAACAAAGGTACACAAAACACACATCCGCACACTGAATACTAAGTTGCTTTATAAAAACAAAGAGCTACACTCTGATAAAGTACTCCAGTACATATGGTTAGTAAAAAACACACAACACAAGTAATGCAACATGCTACCACTAGGTACTCATTCCAGAGAACAAGGAGGTTACAGAGGAGACTGAAAAGTTGAGGGAGCAGGTGGGAAACTGGGTAGAAGGGGTGGGCAGGGGAAGCGACAGTGTGTCTCTGCCTAGGTTTGATTTTTGAACCATGTGACTGTATTCTTTTTTTTTTTTTTTTTTTTGAGACAAAGTCTGGCTCTGTCGCCCAGGTTGGAGTGCAATGGCGGGATCTCAGCTCACTGCAACCTCCGCCTCCCGGGTTCACACCATTCTCCTGCCTCAGCCTCCCGAGTAACTGGGACTACAAGCGCCCGCCACCACACCTGGCTAATTTTTTGTATTTTTAGTAGAAATGGGATTTCACCGTATTAGCCAGGATGGTCTCCATCTCCTGACCTTGTGATCCGCCCACCTCGGCCTCCCAAAGTGCTGGGATTACAGGCGTGAGCCACCGCACAGGGCCTCCTTTTTTTTAATGACTGTAAAACAAAATAAATACTCTTTATATTAGAAATAAAATGTTAGAAAAGTCGATTCAAAACTAACATTACTGTTATACCCTGGCAAAGTTCACCACCATTCCCAAAGGCAGTTTTCTCACTGACAGAATGAGATACAACAGCATGCATGAGGTCCTCAGCTGGCCTGCACCCTACAGGTGCCCCACACACGCAAATCACCACTATTACCATTACTATTACATAACAGATAGAATATAGAATTATACTGTCACTACTATAACCAGCATTACATACTAAGACAGCCCGCGTTCAGAGTATAAAGAAGGCTGTGGAACCCCCTGCAGAAGGTGGGAGAGCCTGGAGCTGTGGATAAAGGGGAGCTCTCTGGGGCTGTGCTACCTGAACCTGGAACCTGGGCCCCCAGGTTGGGTCCCTAGGCCTGTGAACCTCAGCTTGCTCATCACTCACTCTCAACACGGGTAACACCTTCAACTGCAAACACGTTTAAAACCACAAGCCAGCTTCCCCCATCAATACCAGAAAACACAAGTCTCCACACGGGCCCAGGATGAGAACCTAGAAGTGGTACTAGCTACAAAACACACGGAGAACGTGGTTCTTGCACACACCTTACGAGACGTCAGAGAGCTACACAGTGGAGGCAAACAGGGCATAGCCAGACGGTCTAAATGGCCCATGACAACAACCGCGGTCTGTCGCAGATCAATGGCAAGCTCGTTGTCTTGTGGAAGGGTGAGGTACCTCAGGAAACTCTCGCTGGGGCTCAGAGGGCCAGACAAAAGCTAGAAAGAAAAGTAAACAGACATTCAGAAATGGAGGGAAAAATTAAAGTAACACAATTAGCCCTTAATAAAATAAAAACCACTCTTTATATTTTGGTATTTACTCATGTGGCCCATCAAATGACCATGTCGATGATACAGTTATACTACACATCTATATATTTATGCAGCATATAAACTGACTGTACAAATGTCTAAATTTGCTGTATACATGTCCACAACACTGACTGTGCATGTATACATTTATGATACCACAGGTAAGTTGAGTCCACACAGATTACTAACACAACCAAACCACCCCACAGGCCTAGGACCCCTGGAGAAAGGCAGAACCACCTCTCGGGGAGCCCAGCACAGCATCTCAAGCTGGCCTTGAAATCTAAAACCAAAACCTTCACTTTAATCTAAACCTTGCCTGCTCTGGAGAACACCTACTTTCACTTGCAAATTAAATCATAATTCTAATTCTTCTATAGGCAGAAGAGCCCGATGATTATTAAAGACTGCCAAATAATAGAAAAATTAAACCAAAGCATTATATTGGAATGCCTAAGACTTTCCCGAAAAGACTGGCAAAATCCAACCTGTACTTGACCTGTGAGGACCCACAGTCCTAGAGGTTCAGGCCCAGGGCCCCGCACACCTGCTCCTCCCCGAGCGCGGCATCCACACCTGTTAAGTGGGGAGCTGGTACTCAACAGAGGGACAGCTCAGGTGACATGCCCTGCACAGAGCCCAGTACACAGGAAAGGCCAAGAAAGCAGGCCACTGTTTTCATGGTTCTTTTCTGGTATTGATTTAAAAGTGCATGTTTCAAGCTTGGTTCTGTGCTGACAAGGAAGTCGGTGCTCACTGATTCGAGTCTTCTCCACAAACAAGTGACCGCACCTGTCTCATCTGACTCACAGCTATTTCCACCAAACACACACACACCAGAGAAAAACACTGCCATGGACACGCACGCTGGTCTTGCTTAAAAAATAACTAGAATCGAGTGCCACCTAAACACAAAGTTCCATCATGACACTCACGTGCATGTCGCCCTCGGAGTGGGGCGTATCCTTCCTGCAAATGATGCTCTGGAACCTCTGCAGCAAGGGCAAAAGCGGGGCGCTGGTGCCCTGGGCAGAACGCTCATTGTCAGTCTCCTGTGCCCCGCTGTCCCACAGCTGAAGCAACAACAGGCTGGCAGACAACATTTGGCTAAAGGAGAAAAGATATTCATTCCTAGTAAAAACACATTAACTTTTTTTTCATGGTTAATCAAAAATAAAAGCAAACAGCTATATAGAAGTGAAGAAATACTTGGGATCTGGAAGGAAACAAAAGTCACTGGGCTGGAGTGCAGAGGTGCGATTTCTGCTCACCGCAAGCTCCGCCTCCCAGGTTCACGCTATTCTCCTGCCTCAGCTTCCCGAGTTGCTGGGACTACAAGCCCCTGCCACCATGCCCAGCTGATTTTTTTGGCTAATTTTTTTTTGTATTTTTAGTAGAGACGGGATTTCACCCCGTTAGCGAGGATGGTCTCGATCTCCTGACCTTGTGATCCACCTGCCTTGGCCTCCCAAAGTGCTGGGATTACAGGCGTGAGCCACCGCGCCCGGCCACTTATTCCTATTTTATACATGAGAGGCCCAAGGTGAGACAAAGTGATTTGTGTAGAGTCAGAGATAAAGCCAAAATTGATACCCTGACAGACTGAAAAACTTCTCTGCCAGCAGATCTAGAAATGGTGACGGGGTATCTCCAAACTGAAGGAAAATGATACCAGAAGGCAGCTGGGATATAAACAAAACCTTATGGGCCCAAAATGGTAAACACGTAGGTTAACATAAAATACTTTGGTCAGTCGCAGTGGCTCTTTGGGAGGCTGAGGTGGGTGGACCATCTGAGGTCAGGAGTTCGAAACCAGCCCGACCAACGTGATGAAACCCTGTCTCTACGCAAAAAATACAAAATTGGACAGGCTTGGTGGCGCATGCCTGTAATCCCAGCTAAGCCAGGAGAATCGCTTGAACCCAGGAGGCGGAAGTTGCAGTGAGCCAAGATTATGCCATTGCACTCCAGCCTGGAGCCTGAGCAACAAGAGCAAAACTCCATCTCCAAAAAAAAAAAAAAGAGGCCGGGCGCGGTGGCTCATGCCTATAATCCCAGCACTTTGGGAGGTGGAGGCAGCTGGATCACCTAAGGTCAGGAGTTCAAGGCCAGCCTGACCAACATGGTGAAACCCTGTCTCTACTAAAAATACAAAAACATTAGCTGGGCGTGGTGGTGCACGCCTGTAATCCTAGCTATGAGGGAGGCTGAGGCAAGAGAAGCATTTGAACCCGGGAGGCGGAGGTTACAGTGAGCTGAGATCGTGTCATTGCACTCTAGCTTGGGCAACAAAAGCAAAACTCTGTCTCAAAAAAACCAGACTTTTTTTTCTCTTTTCGAATTTGAGGAGAAAAAATGTAATTGCCTATTTAAAGCAAAAACAAAAACAGCATACTGTGGGGTTTATACCATGTTTCACTTGGACATATGATACAGCAACACAACCAACCAAGAACAGGTCAGAAGCAGGAACCTGTGGTCAGAGCACTGCCCCGCGGCTCAGGCAGTGTAATACCATTTGAAAGTGGACAGTGGGCCGGGCATTGTGGCTCACGTCTGTGGTCCTGGCACTTTGGGTGGTCGAGGTGGGCAGATTGCAAGGTCAGGAGATCGAGACCATCCTGGCTGGCACGGTAAAATCCTGTCTCTACTAAAAATACAAAAACATTGGCAGGGCGTGGTGGCGGGCGCCTGTAGTCCCAGCTACTCAGGACGTTGAGGCAGGAGAATGGCATGAACCTGGGAGGCGGAGCTTGCAGTGAGCTGAGATTGCGTCACTGCACTCCAGCCTGGGCGACAGAGCAAGATTCCATCTCAAAAAAAAAGAAAGTGGACAGTCACAAGTTAAAGATGTATACTGGGCCAGGCGTGGTGGCTCACAAGGTCAGGAGATCGAGACTCTCCTGGCTAACACAGTGAAGCTCTGTCTCTACTAAAAATACAAAAAGTTAGCCGAGTGTGGTGGTGGGCACCTGTAGTCCCAGCTACTCGGGAGGCTGAGGCAGGAGAATTGCATGAACCCAGGAGGCAGAGCTTGCAGTGAGCCAAGATTGCACCACTGCACTCCAGCCTGGGCGATAAAGCGAGACTCAGTCTCAAAAAAAAAAAAAACCACAACAAAAAGCCTACCGCATTATTGATCCAATCCACTCCTAGGTATAGACACAAAGAATTAAAAGCAGAGACTCAAGAAGACATTTGTAAACCAATGTTCGTAGCAGCGTTACTCACAACAGTCAAGAGATGAAAGCAACCTGAGTGGCCACTGATGAAGGGATAAAATGTGGCTTACATATGTAATGGACTACTATTGGGCCTTTAAAAGGAAGAAAATTTTGACACATGCGGATGAACCCCAAAGACCTAAGAAGTTCAAGAACCCAGTCACAACAGGACAAATAGTGGATGATTCCCCTTATAGGAGACACCTTGAGTAATCAAATTCTGAGACAGAAGTAGAATGGCGTTTGCTTGGGGGCAGCAAGGAGTTAGTGTTTCATGGATACAGAGTTTCAGTCCGAGAAAATGCAAAAGTTCTAGAGATGGATGGTGGTGATGGCTGGGGAACAATGTGAATATACCTAATGCCAATGAACTGTACACATAAAAATGTTTAAAACAGTAAGTTTTATGGTATGTATATTTTACCACAATAATTTTTTTAAATTACATTTTTAAAAATTGTTACCAGGCTGGGTGCAGTGGCTCACGCTTGTAATCCCAGCACTTTGGGAGGCCTAGGCAGGCAGATCACGAGGTCAGGAGATCGAGACCATCCTGGCTAACATGGTGAAACCCCATCTCTAGTAAAAATACAAAAAAATTAGCCGGGCGTGGTGGCGGGCACCTGTAGTCCCAGCTACTCGGGAGGCTAAGGGAGGAGAATCCCTTGAACCCAGGAGATGGAGCTTGCAGTGAGCCAAGATTGCACCATTGCACTCCAGCCTGGGCGACAGAGTTAGACTCCGCCTCAAAAAAAACAGAACAAAAAAATTGTTACCAAAAATACTAATAATCCATCCAAGTTATTTAGATAAGGAGCATCAGATTCAGCTTTCCTAAGTGTCAAAACGCAGAAGATTATCTAGTTGCTTGCCCCATAACCAACTGTCCAGAATTGACTTGGTGCTGTACACATGTGCGGGAGTTTCTTCTTCATCATTTTTCTTTGTCATCCAGATCTTCTTTCTTTGTTCCACTGTGTTCGACACTATCATCTGCAAAAATAAAAAATTTTTAATCTGTAACCGCTTTTCAGAATGTCATACCATTAGTCAGTCTCTGCAAATGTCCCTCCCCGAAAAGTTACAACACACATCATTAAGTGAATGTTTGACAACTTAAAATACATCAATTATATCTATTACAGATCCAGTACAATTTTCATAAAGAAACCAATATATCGGCCGGGAGCGGTGGCTCGCACCTGTAATCCCAGCACTTTGGGCAGCTGAAGCGGGCGGATCACGAGGTCAGGAGATCGAGACCATCCTGGCTAACACGGTGAAACCCCATCTCTACTAAAAATACAAAAAATTAGCTGGGCGTGGTGGCGGGCGCCTGCAGTCCCAGGCACTCAGGAGGCTGAGGCAGGACAGTGGTGTGAACCCGGGAGGCGGAGCTTGCAATGAGCTGAGATTGCGCCACCGCACTCCAGCCTGGGTGACAGAGCGAGACTCCGTCTCAAAAAAAAAAAAAAAGAAACCAATATATCAAATTACTTAAAGCATGTCTTCCAAAATGATGTTTCATTAACTTCCTAGTAGATTTTACAACTGAGAAACTTAGTCTTTGATATTCACCTACTTCAATCTCACACCAATTGCTTTATCCACTGTGGCCCAATGCTTGTGCATCCATGGGGAAAGGGAGGGTGTAGAACAGGAGCATAAATCAAAAATCTTTTAACTCCTTACGAGGCCCTACTCCACTGCCAACTGAGAAGCACTGCTATGCAGGGGCGCTATCACTGAGAGCATAACAAGAGCACTGGGACACAAAGGAAAAGCTGAGAACAATGACTTTAGGCCACTGACAATGTGAAGTTTCCGTCAAAACAACTGTCATGAAGCTCCTTACATAGTAAGCCAAGAGGAGAGAGAAGTAACCTTAATCTTGACGGGTAAACACGTTCCATCACACAAGGCTGTTACTAACCGTCTAAACAACATAATTAGAAAAATGTATCTAAATCGGTAGAAGACACAATATCCCATCCAGATTACAAATAATGAGTATCTAAAAATCTCTAAGGAAACAGTTCCTCTGTTTACAACACTTCTGACACCAAATGGATGGACTTTTGCACAAGGCAATTCTCCGGTTCTCTGGGACACCCAGCTATGTGACCCACAGTGCAATTCAATTCTGAGACTAACTACCTAGAATTAGCACAGACCCCACAGGTTGATAACAGGAGACAAAAGGTACAATGCTGAAAAAAATATCCAAAGAACTAATGGCTGAAAACTTCCTAAGTTCAGCAAACGACATAAACCTAGGCAGACTGAAGAATCTGTGCAAAGCCCACACATGATAAATCCAAAGGAAGCCATGACTAGGCACATCACAATCAACTGCTAAATACTAAGGACAAAAACCTTTTGAAAAGTGCCACAGACCGAGCACAGTGGCTCAAGCCTGTAATCCCAGCACTTTGGGAGGCCAAGGCGGGCGGATCACGAGGTCAGGAGATCAGACCATCCTGGCTAACACGGTGAAACCTCATTCTCTACTAAAAAATACAAAAAATTAGCTGGGCGTGGTGGTGGGTGCCTGTAGACCCAGCTACTCGGGAGGCTGAGGCAGGAGAATGGCGTGAACCCGGGAGGCGGAGCTTGCAGTGAGCTGAGATCGCGTCACTGCACTCCAGCCTGGGCCACAGAGCGAGACTGTCTCAAAAAATAAAATAAAATAAAATAAAAGTGCCACAGAAAGTAGATATAGAAGAAGGTATTGTGTGGCCTGAAATTAAGACTAAATATTATGTGCTGCCTTGACGTTGGTAAAATCAAGAAGGCCTCAAATAGCCTAACCACAAGGTCTCCTCCAAGCTCTGCTCCCACGGATAAGGTCCCAAAGCCAAACAACCCTCCTTATCACAGAGAGCTGACCCCAGCCTGCTCATCCCTGCCGGCCCAGAGTTATTCAAACAAGCCAATCACATCTTCCCATGGAAGCAAAGTCATCTCACTCTCTTCTTACTACAAAATGTGCCTCCCACAGCCCCTGGTGGCTCACTCTGTTCCCAAGTGCAACCCCCGTGTGGCATGCGGTGTCCCCCACCTCCAGGGCTGTGAGCATGCGTGACTAATAAACTGCTACTTCATCTGTCCAGTGTCAGCGTCCTGTGTTCAGCCATCCCATATCCCTAGGGCAGGAATCTTCTGGGATTATAAACAGAACTTTAATCAGCCTCTCCTTGGTTATTTTACTGGTTCCATGATATAGCTTTTTCGTGCAAAAGATCTGAACAGAAACTTCATAGAGGATACAAGAAGAAGAGGCAAAGAATATGATACTCAGCATCGTTAGCCATTACGGAAATGCAAATTTAAACCACAATGAGATCCCACTAGACTTGTTGGAATGGCTCAACTAAATCACTGATAACACCAAGAGCTAAGACACAGAGCAACAGAAACATGACAGACTGCCAGTGGGAATGCAATCTAAAACAGCCACTTCGGAAAACAGTGTTTTTTTTCAGTGCTTTTCAGTTTTTTTTCAACAGTGCTGTTTTTCAGCACACGACCCAACTTTCACACTACTAGGTCTTTTTATCCTAGGGAAATGGAAACTACATTCACATGACATCTGTACAGAAATGCTCATAGCAGGAATACAATCGCGAAAGAAAAATGGCGACAACCACAAGGTCCTACAATAGCAGAATGGATCAACACAACGTGGTACATCCAAATGATGAAATACTATTCAGCAATAAAAAGAACTGCTAATACACAGAACAGCAGAGAAATCTCAAACATAGAACTAGAAATAAATGAAGATGGTTCCAAAACATTACTTAAAATACAGTTCCATTTACATGACATTCTCAAAAAGAATACCCTATCCTGACGGAGAACAGATCAGTGGTTGCCAGGGTACGAGGCCAGGGAACATGTGATAAAAAGGAGCAGCACAAGGGAGGTTTTGGGGTGATGAAACTTCTCCATCCTGATGATGGCGGGGGTTACATGAATCTACAGAGGTCAAAATTTACTGAACTAGATGCCACAATAAAATAAATTTTATATAACTTTTTTAATTAAAAAATGTTGGCTAGGTGCAGTGGCTCAAATCTGTAAACCCAGCACTTTGGGAGACCAAGGAAGGCGGATCACAAGGTCAGGAGTTCGAGACCAGCCTGGCCAACATGGTGAAACCCCGTCTCTACTAAAAATACAAAAGTTAGCCAGGTGTGGTGGCTCACGCCTGTAATACCAGCTACTCGAGGGGCTGAGGAAGGAGAATTGCTTGAACCTGAAGGCGGAGGTTGCAGTGAGCTGAGATCACGCCACTATGCTCCAGCCTAGGCGACAAGGTGAGACTGCATCTGAAAAAAAAAAAAGTTAATAGTTCTCATTAATATTAAAGTTTCAAAGAAATTCAACAAACATGTATTTAACATTCAGCATATTCAAAGCACTTTTATACTAAAGTAAAAAGGTAACTTCTAAAAAAACTTTAGAAAAACCTATCACACACATATAACTAAAAGATGCAAATCAGGCTTTGGAAAGGGTCATGAGAAAATATCTAGGTCCAGGGGCTGGGCGTGCTGACTCACACCTGTAATCCCAGGGTGTTGGGAGGCCGAGGCAGGCGGATCACTTGAGGTCAGGAGTTCAAGATTAGCCTGGCCAAAATGGTGAAACCCTGTCTCCCAAAAATTAGCTGGGCGTGGTGGCAGGCACCTGTAATCCCAACTACTTGGGAGGCTGAGGCAGAAGAATCACTTGAACCCGGGAGGTGGAGGTTGCAGTGGGCCGAGATTGTGCCACTACACTCCAGCCTGGACCGCCGAGTGAGACTTCATCTCAAAGAAAAAAAAAAAAAGAGAAAGAAAACATCTAGGTCCAGGGAGGACACCTGGAATATAGTCTGGTGGACTCATGCCAGAGCCGGGAGCGGGGTCGGGAGGGCTGGAGTAGCGTGTGGCCCCACTCTAGGAAGGAACTAGGAAATGCATCCTGGGTGAAGCAAGAGCAGAGTCCCATTCTGCAACAGGTAAAGCATTTATCCTGATCTGAGCAACTACATACAAGTTTAACATGTCTCGCTTAGCCTGTTATTTTCCTCAACAACATGGAAAATGAGAGAACAAACAATTCAGAAGGTTAAGACATGAAATACATTTAATTCAGAAATCCTTCACAGAAAGGTAGGAAATAAATGGGAGAAAAAAGCAGCTAATGAAAAGTGAAAATGGGCCAGGTGCGGTGGCTCACACCTGTAATCCCAGCACTTTGGGAGGCCGAGGTGGACGGATCACTTGAGGTCAGGAGTTTGAGCCCAACCTGGCCAACATGGTGAAACCCCATCTCTGCTAAGAATACAAAAATTGGCTGGGCGTGGTAGCAGCCACCTGTAAATCCCAGCAACTCAGGAGGCTGAGGCAGGAGAATTGCTTGAACCCGGGAGGCTGGAGGTTACAGTGAGCTGGAATCTCGCCACTATACTCCATGCACTCCAGCCTGTGCAACAGAACAAGACTCCATCTCAAAAAAAAAAAAAAAAAAAAAAAGGGAAAATAACCTAACATCTCCTACACAAAGCATCTGGCCTAACAACAAAATATTACCCTTTTAAATCTTCACAAACAACCTTGAAGGAGGCAGGCTTTGTTGTCTCCAGTTTACCAAGGTAGACACCTCAGGTCCTGGAATACAGTAGAACCCAGCCAGGAACACAGCTCAGCTGAGAACACAGGTGCTGGCTCTAAATGCCTGACTGCCGTGTGTGTGTGTGTGTGTGTGTGTGTGTGTGTGTGTGTGTGTGGTCACTAACCACAGCTCAGGGGCCAAACCCAGCCCACAGCCGCTTCATGTATGGCCTGAAAGAAAGTATTTTACTTTTGTTATTTTGAGACAGAGTCTTGGCTCCCCACAACCTCCTCCTCCCAGGTTCAAGTGATTCTCCCAGGTTCAAGTGATTCTCGTGCCTCAGCCTCCGAGGAGCTGGGATTACAGGCATGCACCACCATGCCTGGCTAATTTTTTGTTTTTAGTAGAGATGGGATTTCACCATGTTGGCCAGGCTGGTCTCCAACTCCTGACCTCAGGTGATCCACCTGCCTCGGCCTCCCAAAGTGATGGGATTATAGGTGTGAGCTACCACGCCCGGCCACCGTATTTTATGTTTTAACGATTCAAAAATAATCAAAAGAAAAACAGTATTTTGTGACTTGCAAACATTCTGTGAACTTCATCTTTTGGTGTCCATAAATAAAGTTGACAGAATGAACTTCCCCTGCCCACAGACGTAGTATTATCTGTGGCTGCTTTGGCACTACAGCTGCAAGGGCCCCTGGCTATGACAGAGACCATATGGTCCATTGAGAGCTTAAAATATTTACTATCTGGCCCTTTAGAGAAAGCATGCCACCCCTACCCTACATCTGGCTATCAATTTTACAAATAAAAAAATGCAAAATTCTTTAAACTCAGTACACTGGAACACTGGTCATCTCCCTTCTTGAAGATGAAAAGCTTCGACAGTCACCAGGAAGCAGACAAGAACCCTAAGTACACCTCAAGTGTTATTCTCAGGAGCACAAATTAGAACACTTTACAACAGCAAAAGCAGGATGAAGTCACTGAAGGCCATGAAAACAAGAATAATTAGCACCACCAGCTCAAAGACCACACGACATCAGCTTCAATATTTGTGTACTCTTCCTTTCACTACTGTAGGGTTCAAAGTATATAGAGAGAAAATTGAACACACATTGCCCAAAAACATTGCTTATAGAATGCTGGAGAGAAGGGAAGCAAGACCTCCCATTGGCCTAGGTGTGGTGGCTCACGCCTGTAATCCCAGCATTTTGAGAGGTCAATGCAGGAGGATCACTTGAACCTAGGAGTTCTAGACTAGCCTGGCCAACACAGCAAAACCCCATCTCTACTAAAAATACAAAATTAGGCTGGGCGCAGTACCTCATATCTGTAATCCTAGCACTTTGGGAGGCCGAGGTGAGAGGATCACTTGAGGTCAGGAGTTTGAGACCAGCCTGGCCAACATGGTGATACCGCATCTCTACTAAAAATCTGGCTCACGCCTGTAATCCCAGCACTTTGGGAGGCCGAGGCGGGCAGATCACGAGGTCAGGAGTTCAAGACCAGCCTGACCAATATGGTGAAACCCTGTCTATACTACAAAGTCAAAAATTAGCCAGGAGTGCTGGCGTGCGCCTGTGATCCCAGCTACTCAGGAGGCTGAGGCAGAGAATCACTTGAACCTGGGAGGTGGAGGTTAGTGGTGGCGGGTACCTGTAATGCCAGCTACTCGGGAGACTGAGGCAGGAGAATTGCTTGAACCCGGGAGGCAGAAGTTGCAGTGAGCCAAGATCACACCACTGCACTTCAGCCTGGGCGACAGAGCGAGACTCCATCTCAAAAAAAAAAAAAAAAAAAAAAAAAATTAGCCAGGTGTGGTGGCGGACACCTGTAATCCCGGCTGCTTGGGAGGTTGAGGCAGAATCCCTTGAACTTGGGAGGCAGAGCTTGCAGTGAACCAAGATAGCACCACTGCACTCCAGCTTGGGCAACAGAGCAAGACCCTGTCTCAGAAAATAAAATAAAATATTCATAGTCTGAAAAATAGAATTTGGGGCCAGGCATGGTGGTTCACACCTGTCATCCCAGCACTTTGGGAGGCCAAGGTGGGTGGATCACCAGGTCAAGAGATCAAGACGAGCCTGGACAACATAGTGAAATCCCATCTCCACTAAAAATACAAAAATTAGCCAGGCATGGTGGCAAGCACCTATAGTCCCAGCTACTTGGGAGGCTGAGGCAGGAGAATCATTTGTACTCGGGAGGCGGAGGTTGCAGTGACCCGAGATGGCACCACTGCATTCCAGCCTGCGCAACACAGTGAGATTCTGTCTCAAACAAAAGAGAATGGAATTTGATATGTATAAATCTACAAATATTTTCTAATAATAAAAAACACACAACATTCCATACTAAAAATAAAAACATTTACTGAATGCCAAAAACAACTCCCTAAAAACCCTAATCAGTTGGGATCTATGTAAAGAACAATTATGCTCTGCTTTCTAACCATGATTTTTACAAGAACAAAGGACAAAAAAAATCATCAAACATGGGCCAGGCCTGGAAGCTCATGTCTGTAATCCTAGCACTTTGGGAGGCCAAGGTGGGCAGATCATGAGGTCAGGAGTTCAAGACCACCCTGGCCAATATGGTGAACGTCCGTCTCTACTAAAAATACAAAAATTAGGGACGGGCGCGGTGGCTCACGCTCCCAGCACTTTGGGAGGCCGAGGCAGGTGGATCACGAGGTCAGGAGATCGAGACCATCCTGGCTAACACGGTGAAACCCCGTCTCTACTAAAAATACAAAAAATTAGCCATGTGTGGTGGCAGGCGCCTATAGTCCCAGCTACTTGGGGGGCTGAGGCAGGAGAATGGCCTGAACCCGGGAGGCGGAGCTTGCAGTGAGCTGAGATCATACCACTGCACTCCAGCCTGGGCGACAGAGCGAGACTCCACCTCAAAAAAAAAAAAAAAAAAAATTAGCTGGGTGAGGCGGAGGACGCCTGTAATGCCAGCTACTCAGGAGGCTGAGGCAGAGAACTGCTTGAACCCAAGAAGCAGAGGTTTCAGTGAGCCAGGATCAAGCCACTGCACTCCAGCCTGAGCGACAGAGCAAGACTCCGTCTCGAGAGGAAAAAACTACAACAAAAAAATTCATCAAATGTAATGAATAAAACATGTACTTTGGATTTTTCCATGTACTTAACTTTTCTTTGAGTATCTTTTGCAATTATTCTTTCACAGAAAACACTTCGGGAAAGTTTTAATTTATTAACAAATCAGTATTTGAGGACTAGGAGGAAGAGGTTAAAAGTTTTAAAAGTATAATGAATTATTGACACGTGCAAAAAAAAAAAAAAACAAAGGTTGCTGATTCCTGTCAGGGAAAGCACTGTCACATGGACACTGTTAGCCTCAACATCCGGAGGTCCAGAAAGGGAAAATTTCAAGTCAGATAGAATTCTATATATACCATTCATGTGGAACCTTCAGCCCTCAAGATCCTAACATCATGACCTCAGTTTCAACACAACTGTCCTTAGTCCTTGTATTGGTTACAAATACAAAACAAACAGCTCAACTGAACTAACTCTTCTTGTCTCTCCAGAAACACAAACACAAGACCTCATAAAATGAGTGAGTTTCTATCGGCCATAATTACTGCAACTGACTTCTCCAATTTTCCCCTCCACAGTTAACTAAACAGCTCAAATACTATCAATAACAAATAACAGTCAGCCATGGTATGCTTAGGAGTGTGGCAGATTTCTTATCCAGTAATAATAAATAGGAAAAAAATTTTGTCTATTAATAGATCTCAAGTGTAGTGCACTTGCAAGAAACTAATTAAAAGGCAGCCGTGCACAATCTACAAAAACAGCCATAAAGACTGCTACTTTTTTTTTTTTTTTTTTTAGACGGCTGGAGTGCAGTGGTGAGATCTCGGCTCACTGCAAGCTCCGCCGCCTCCCGTGTTCACGCCATTCTCCTGCCTCTGCCTCGGGAGTAGCTGGGACTGCAGGCGCCCACTACTACGCCCGGCTAATTTTTTTGTATTTTTAGTAGAGACGGGGTTTCACCGTGTTAGCCAGGATGGTCTCCATGTCCTCACCTCGTGATCCACCCGCCTCGCCTCCCAGAGTGCTGGGATTACAGGCGTGAGCCACCGCGCCCGGCCAAGACTGCTACATTTTAAGTTATAGGAAATAAACCTGCTCCTCTAACATAGCAAGATACAACTAACTTCCCCTTACATACCCTAAAATACAAAAGCCTTACACGAGAAATTTAAACATGGAAGCAGAAACACGCCAAGAAAAAGAAATGTCAAATCCCACCTGTGTATCTGTTTTCAACCATTTGGAGTCAAGGCGAGCCTGGGCAGCCAAACACAAAGATTCAGAGGGCATCTTTTCTCCAGCCTCCTCCCAGTTCTCAAGCCTGCAAGTAAACACACATGTTTAAGACCTAACGCTTGTTAATAATTTACAAAGACACTCCCGAAATGTTTAATGCAGAAAAAAGAGAGAGCGAGAGAGAACAGCAAGAGGGGAGAGAACAGCTGGGGGACGGGAGGGAGTGAGGGGGAGAGGGGGAAACAGGGAAGAGATGGAAGGGAAAGGGAGGTGGGGAAGGGAAAGCCTCCTTCCAAGGTAAGCACGGTGTGCCGGGTTTCTGCACCACGCTGGCGAGACCTTGAGAATGGACGGTCACGGGAGGCCAAGTCACAATATCATCTGCCCTCAAATGCACAAGGTACACACACACGACAGGAAACCCACCGTTTTCACGGACAGATGAAAGCAGCATACTGCTGCTTTACCCCACAGCACGGCGCGTCCGTGAAACAAATTACTCAAAAGGATCGCCTGCAGAAAGACCCACAGCCACCACCACTTAAGAGATGGAGAGAGGCCCGAGACCGCCCCGCAGACTATCCGCGCAGGCCCGGTGCGGCCGCCGCGCCCACGCCTGCCTCCCAGGCTCCGCCGCCCGCCAGCCCCGCGCCCGCACCGCCTCCGCCGCCGGCCGCCCCGGTGCCCCAGGCCAGGACCTGACAAGCAGGGCCGGGCCGCGTAGCCCCGCCGGCCTGCGGACATGGCCTCCCGGCAGCCGCTGGCTCAGCCCACCACCCCGGCGCCTCTAACTGCCCTAGGGGCGGGCCCATGCGAGAATACCGCGCATCCCCGCGTACGGCCAATCGCAACGAGGCTGCTCCGCGGGCGCAGCCAATGGTGAAGAGGAGCGCTTCGCCGTCCTCCCGACTCTCCCGCTTCCTGCAATCCAGCTTGTCTTCCTACTTGGAGCTCACTGAGGCCAGGGTCAAGCGCGGGCGCTGGAAGGCGGGATTTCCGTCGCACTCACCCACGCCCCCACTCCCACGGGAGACTGCCCGGCCCCGAGCGCTCTTAATCACGCGGCGGCTGGTCGCGCTCACACCAACTGGAGCTATCCAGGGCGCGGGTCGAGTGGCGCGACCAGCTGCCCTGGGGATGAGAACGGATCTTTGTGTGGTCGGCTGGGGAGTGAAGAGTTTTCTCCTGTGTGTTCAACTGAATGCAGCAGAAGTCTTGGGCAGATTACGTGGAGCAGCTGTGGAAGCACTGTGCAGGGAATCCAAGAAGGAAACAGACCTCCAGCGACCACAAAACGAAATTGAAGAACTATGAAACAATATAGGCTGGGCATGGTGGCTCACGTCTGTAATTTTCAGGGCTTTGGGAGGCCGAAGTGGGAGGATCCCTCAAAGCCAGGAGTTGGAGGATCCCATGTTGCCAGACTGGGCAACATAGCAAGACCCCATCTCTAAGAAAACAAAAAATTAACAATTAGCCAGGTGTGGTGGTGCACACCTGTGATCCCAGCTGCTCGGGAGGCTGAGGCAGGAGAATCGCCTCAGCCTGGGAGGTCAATGCTACAGTGAGCTGAGATCATGCCACTACACTCCAGCCTGGGCGACAGAGTGAGATCCTGCCTCTAAGAAGGAAAAAGGGCATGGTGGTCAGGCCTGTAATCCCAGCACTTTGGGAGGCCGAGGCAGGTGGATTATTTGAGGTCAGGAGTTCAAGATCAGCCTGGCCAACATGGTGAGACCCCTTTTCCACTAAAAATGCAAAAATTAGCCTGGTGTGGTGGTGCGCCCCTGTAATCCCGGCTACTTGGGAGGCTGAGGCAGGAGGATTGCTTGAACCTAGGAGGCAGAGATTGCAGTGAGCCGAGATTGTACCTCTGCACTCCAGCCTGGGGGACAGAGGCTGCACCACTGCAGCCTTGACTTACCGGGTTCAGGTGGTTCTCAACCTCAGCCTTGCCAGTAGCTAGGACTGCAGGCACAAGCAACCACGCTTAGCTAATTTTTGTATTTTTTGTGGATACCGGGTTTTGCCATGTTGCCCAGGCTGGTGTCGAACTCCTAGGCTCAAGTGATCCGTCCCCCTCTGTCTCCCAAAATGCTGGGATTACAAGTGTGAGCCACTGCACTCGGCTAATAGTAATGAACTTTGAACAGAAGGAAAAGATGTTATTATTTACTTAGTTATGTTTTATCTATATTTTCTAATTTTTCTAAACATGTAAAGATGAAATTCTATTAAAACTCAATAAGACCTCAGAACAAAAAAATTAGAGTATAAATATTTATTTTAGTTGTATAAACTTGGTTTCTGGGAAAAGAATGTAATAGGTTTTCTGAGAAAAAATATCCACCACTTTGGCCGGGTGCGGTGGCTTACGCCTGTAATCCCAGCACTTTGGGAGACTGAGGTGGTGGATCACCTGAGGTCAGGAGTTCAAGACCAGCCTGACCAACATGAAGAAACCCCCGTCTCTATTAAAAATATGAAAATTAGCCAGGCATGGTTTCAGGCGCCTGTAATCCCAACTACTCAGGAGGCTGAGGCTGTAGAATCTCTTGAACCCAGGAGGCAGAGGTTGCAGTGAGCTGAGATCGCACCATTGCACTCCAGCCTGGGTGACGAGCAAAACTCTGTCTCACAAAAAAAGAAAAGCCGACTGGCTGAAAGGATTAAAAAAGAAAATATGATCCATCAATGTGCTATCTACAAGATAAACATTTTAAATTAAAATGAACAGATTGAAAGTAAAAGGATACAAAGATACAACATTTAAATAGTAAGCAAAAACCCACCGAAGTGGCTGTACTAATATCAAGTGAAATACACTTTAATTTAAAGCAGGGCTGGGCATGGTGGCTCACGCCTGTAATCCCAGCACTTCGGGAGGTGGAGGCAGAGAGACTACTTGAGCCCTGAAGTTCAAGATCAGCCTGGGCAACATGGCATAATCCCATTTCTACAAAAAATACAAAAATTAGGCGGGCATGGTGGTGCCCACCTGTGGTCCCAGCTATTTGGAAGGCTGAGGGGGGAGGATCATGTGAGCTGGGGAGGTCGAGGCTGCAGTGAGCTAAGATCAGGCTCCTGCACTCCAACCTGGGCAACAGAGTGAGACCCTGTCTCAAAATAAAATAAAATAAAATAAAAAAGGGTTGAGAGACAAAAAAGGGCATCATTTTTTATTTTTTATATTTTGAGACAGAGTTTCGCTCTTCTTGCCAAGGCTGGATGGAGTGCAATCATGTGATCTCGGCTCACTGCAACCTCCGCCTCCTGGGTTCAAGTGATTCTCCTGCCTCAGGCTCCCAAGTAGCTGGCATTACATGTGCATGCCATCACTGCTGGCTAATTTTTGTGTTTTTGGTAGAGACGGAGTTTCACCTTGTTGGCCAGGCTGGGTTTGAACGCCTGACCTTAGGTTATCCGCCTGCCTTGGCCTCCCAAAGTGCTGGGATTACAGACGTGAGCCACTGTGCTGGCCAAAACCTTCATTTTAAAAAAGGCTGGGTCAGGCATCATGGCTCATGCCTGTAATCCCAGCACTTTGAGAGGCCAACGCCTGTCTCTACCAAAAATACAAAAATTAGCTAGACGTGGTGGTGTGCACCTGTAATCCCAGCTACTCGGGAGGCTGAGTCAGGAGAATTGCTTGAACCCAGGAGGCGGAGGTTGCAGTGAGCAGAGATCGTGCCACTCCACTGCAACCTGGGGGACAGAGAGAGACTCCATCTCAAAAAATAAATAAAGGCTGGGTGCCAGATGTGGTGCATAGGCCTAGTTTGTTGACTCCTGTACTTAAGATATAAAACTCTGAAGAACAGTGGGCGGGAGCTTCCCTGGAGAGGCACAGGACAGGCAAGCTGGTCCCTGGGCAGTGACTTTATAATAACTTGTTACACTGTGTTTTTTCTTTTGTTTTGTTTTTCGTTCGGTTGGTTGGTTGTTTGAGACGGAGTTTCGCTCTTGTTGCCCAGGCTGGAGTGCAATGGTGTGACTCAGCTCACCGCAACCTCCACCTCCTGGGTTCAAGTGATTCTCCTGCCTCAGCCTCCCAACTAGCTGGGATTACAGTCATGCACCACCACGCCCGGCTAATTTTGTATTTTTAGTAGGGATGGGGTTTCTCCATGTTGGTCAGGCTGGTCTCGAATTCCCGACCTCAGGTGATCAGCCCGCCTTGGCCTCCCAAAGTGCTGAAATTACGGGCATGAGCCACCGCACCCAGGCTTTTCTTTCTTTTTTTTTTTGGACAGTCTGGCTTGGTCGCCCAGGCTGGAGTGCAGTGGTGCGATCTTGGTTCACTGCATCCTCTGCCTCCCAGGTTCAAACGATTCTCCTGCCTCAACCTCCTGAGTAGCTAGGATTACAGGTACGCGCCTAATTGCCTATCAGTGAAGCACCTAATAAGACTTGGTGAAGCAATAAGCAGTGTATTCCAAATGCACTTGTTACAGAGGTAAGTCTTGAGTGCATTGGAAGGATGAATGAATTCTATGAGTGCTCAGGACAGGCTTCATCAAGAGATACAATTCGAGCTGATACTTAAAGGACACTTAGGATTTCTGGGCAGAAAAATGGAGTGAAAGGTATTGGGAGAGAAAACAATGTGTGCGGGACACAAAGATTCAGAATGGTGCTCAGAGAATAGAGATAGCAATAATATATATATGTATATCTATAAAATAATAATTATTATAGAGACTGGACAGTTGAATGCATCCTTTCCAAGACTTCCTTCCTCCTAGGGGGAGCCATGGGATGCAGAGAGCAGCAAGGCCCAGGAGCCAGGACCTCAGGACCCAGCAGAGGCCAGACATGGGCAGAAATCCCTGCCGTCGCAGCTGTGGGCAGGTGGGCAGGTCAAGGGACCTGTGGGCTTTGGTACTTGGTAAGCGTGGATTCAAGTGTGGGGTCAAACTCCAGCTCCAGCAACCTCCCTCCCTATCAGCTTTTCACGGCAAGCTGGGGCAGTAGCTTCTTGCGAGGATAAAATGATGAAGTATCTAGCACCAAGCAGGTACCCAGCATATTGTGGCTTCCTCCTCACCGCCCTAAGAGATGGGGATCAAAGACCCTGCCCCGTCCCTGAGGCCTTTCGGGCTAGTGTGGGGCTGATGTAGCCCTTTTAACAAATCATTCTGCTAAGGGCTGAGGGAAGCAAGCCTCCCTCTGGAGCTGCTGAAGAAGGGAAGGCCCCTGGGGAGGGGCATCCTGGTTCAGGTGCATTCCCAGGGCCCAGAGAGCACTCGCCGCTTACGCCCACCTTGAAGGAAGTGTCAGGATTCAGTCAGGAAAGAAGCAGAACCATGTGAGCACAGGCTAAGGGATTTGTTGTGGAATTAGACCTTACAGGATTGTGGAGGGGCTGGGAACTGGAGGTGTGGGGAGGCCGCTGGAGCGTCAGCGAGGAGGTCACCAATCAGTCACTCTGAGCTGAAGCATGCCCAGCCACCTAAGTAGGACCTCCAAAGGTGAGGCCCTGGAGAGGTCTCTGGGCCGCTGTGCCTTGTGGAGCCCCCATCTGTGGGTCTGCGATGAAGTGACTGGTGCTGGACTTGGGGCCACAGCAGGTCACAGTGCAGGGCGGCCTGCCCTGCTTGCTTTCGGCCGCTTGCTTCGTATTACTGTTTTTTTCCTTTTTCCATGAACCCGAAGGCCACGGTACACTGACCGCTGAAACTCAACCTTCACTGGCTGCATTATAGATAACATTCATAGGTCACCATGGCCATGGTGCTTCCATTGTCTTTCAGGACCTTGGGCCAACTCCTGTCCAATTCAAACCGGTTGAGACCACTGACCCTTTAACTGGACCTGTGCACGTGCCTGAGAAAAGGTCCATTTGGACCTCAGAGGGTCCAAAACTCCACCTTCAGAGCCCAACACTCCACCTTCAGATCATGCTTATGCCACCATTTTCTGTACTTATGTCCAATGAAATGCCAAGAAGCCTGATGACACTTTTTTTTTTTTTTTTTTTTTGCGACAAGGTCTTGCTCTGTGGCCCAGGCTGGAGTGCAGTGGCGTGATCTCAGCTCACTGCAACCTCTGCTGCCTGAGTTCAAGCACTTCTCCCACCTCAGCCTCCCGAGTAGCTGGGATTACAGGTGCACACCACCACGCCCAGCCAATTTTTGTATATATATATATTTTTTCTGAGACAGAGTCTCACTCTGTTGCCCAGGCTGGAGTGCAGTGGTGCGATCTCAGCTCACTGCAAGCTCCGTCTCGTGGGTTCGCACCATTGTCCTGCCTCAGCCTCCCGAGTAGCTGGGACTATAGGTGCCCACCACCATGCCCGGCTAATTTTTTGTATTTTTTTTTTAGTAGAGATGGGGTTTCGCCATTTTAGCCAGGATGGTCTCGATCTCCTGACCTTGTGATCCACCTGCCTCGGCCTCCCAAAGTGCTGGGATTACAGGCATGAACCTTCGTGTCCAGCCTAGTTTTTGTATTTTTAATAGAGACAGGGTTTCACCATGTTGGCTAGGCTGGTCTCACACTCCTGACCTCAGGTGATCTGCCCGCCTTTGCCTCCCAAAGTGTTGGGATTACAGGCATGAGCCTCCAAGTTCAGCCAGCTGCCTGATGACACTTGCACAAAATGAACCTGTTACTTCATTTTTCCCCACTGCCGATCACCTCCCCCAACATCTTAGACCATCACACTTCCCTAACCTAGAAACAGCCCTCAGCCTTATCTCCACGGAGATCAGGATTTGAGCGCTGTTCTCCCACCTCTTCACTTAGCGGTCTTGTGAATCTATCTTTTATCTTTTGCAACACCCGTGTCACAATGATGGACTTGCTGTGCACAGGCAGAATGGACCTTGACCTGGCCAGTAATGCTGGACAGCCACGGCCGCCTCCAGACAGCAACTGCTGTCTCTTTCCTTCTGCCTTCCAAGTCACACATAAAATCCCCTTTTGGCCAACTCTTCCTCTGGGTGGCTTCTCCTCAAGGGGCACCAGCACTGATGGGGAAGCCAGAGACAGGCAGCTCAGGATGGGGATGAAAAGCCAGGAATGCGGAGGCCGACTTCTGCTCAGCCCTGCTCCCGTGGATAGAGAGGCTGGAGCCCAGGGCATCAGCCACAGGTCTTGGGACAAACCCTTGGCCCAGGAAAACAGAGCTGGATGAATCCTTGAACACCACGAGATCCACCGTCTCACTCCCCAGACAGGAAAGTCAGGCTCTGACTCCTGCTGTGGATTGCCGCAGGTCCCGGGCCGCTAACTCCGTCTCTCTGGCCAGCACCACTGCAGCCTGGGCCTCAGCTGGTGGAGAGAACTGGGCTCACCCACTGCCAAGGCAACTGCAAAAAGGGCACATGGCAGTCCTGGGCAGAGCCCAGGGCCAGGACGTCAGCCACTTGCACAGCAGGGAGGGCACCTGCCCGTCTCCACAGCCATCGTCCTCCTGGGCACCCTTACCAAAAGGCACTCCTCAAAACAAAATAAGGCCAGGCGCGGTGGCTCATGCCTGGAATGCCAGCACTTTGGGAGGCCAAGGTGGGCAGATCACGAGGTCAGGAGATCAAGTGATTCCACTTTTCTTCTCTGGGAAGTTTGGACATTCAGATCTAGTTGGTCTTTTATCATAGAACTCCTAGTGTGCCTGAGTCTTACATTGTGAAGATCCTTTTCTACAATATTAGATGTAAGATGATATAAATGATACTGGATGAGATCAGGCTGGATGAGACCTGATACTTGTAAACATACTTTTTAGACGAAACCTCTGATTGCCATTCGCTTTCCATTTGAACTCATAAAAATAAACATTTTGGCTAGAGGGTGGAAGTAGGAAGGAGATTTATGTCTTTTAATTGCATGTCATTGTTTCATATCGAGACAGAACATATAGTATCCCTGGCTTTGGACCTACAGAAGGAAACACATTTTTCTACCTGCTGTATGCCAGCAGTTCCCGAACACCTGGAGGGCTTATTGCAGCATGGATTGCTGGTCCCTACTCCAGAGTTTCTGATTCATCAGGTCTAGGGAGGGGCCTGAGAATTTACATCTATGACATTCTCAGGAGCTCCTGGTTCAGAGACTATATTTTTGAGAACCACTCTTATCTACTAACTGTAAATTGTAGAACTTTAGAAAAAAGCTTAGTTTGGTCTGGGATAAGAAGCACACAGGTAATGGAGCAAATCATGAAAAAGTCAACCCTTGATCCCCAGGTAGCAAGCACTACACAGTGACAGAACACAATTCTTGGTTTTCATGATTGCAAGTCATAGCCAAGTATCAAGTGAGAAATGCAGTTTCATTTGCAGGGCTTAGAGAGGCCAGGTGATTCTAGAAAAATAGGATTTAGTGATTAACCTCATGAGAGTGGGAGTTAGTTATGTCCTTTTCCTCTCCCCCATCACTTAGCATTTAGCCTTACTTTAGAGGGTCCTGTATGTGTTTTAAACTTGTAAAGAACTTTGAGTGCTTATTAAATGGAAAGCTTTCCGTCTGTGTGCGTGTGTGTGTGTATGTAGAGACAGAGTCTTGTTCTGTAGCCCAGGCTGAGGTGTAGTGGCACAATTTTGGCTCACTGCAACCTCCACCTCCCAGGTTCAAGGGATTCTCCTGCCTCAGCCTCCCAAGTAGCTGGGATGACAGGTACCTGCCACCATGCCCAGCTAGTTTTGTATTTTTAATAGAGACAGGGTTTCATCATGTTGGCCAAGCTGGTCTTGAACTCCTGAACTCAGGTGATCCACCCACCCCAGCATCCCAAAGTGCTGGGATTACAGGCATGAGGCACCAGGCCTGGCTCAAAAGCTTTGTGTTTTTAAAGATGTTAGACATGTTTCTTGTTTTTGTTTATTTTGTTTTTTGTTTTAAAAAACCAAAAAACCCTTAACAATAATATAGGAGAATAAGAAAAATTTTTTCCAAAAAAGAGAAATCATTGTGATTATTTATCTTAGTGGAATGTTGGATAATATAGTCTGCTTTATCAATCATCAAGCACACTGTAAAATTTCCATTTTAATAGGATTTGTACCTCAATTGAGGTATTACAGTTTTAAAGTTTTTAAAGTGAAAGCCAGCCCCACCCCTCTCCTGGAGTGGGCGGGGACAGCAGTTACATGGGTGGCTTTCCTTGTGACATCACAGGTCCTTCATGACAGGCTGCTGTCTGGCCACGCCTCCTTTCCCTTGCATCTTTCTCATTGACCAATAGGCTTGAAGCATTAAGGCCACGCCCCTATTCTGCATTCTAGTGTGGCCCTGGTTACGCCTCCTCTGGCTCAGTCACACAGCTACCTGGTAGGTGACTGGAGGTGTATAGTTGTCCTCGCCTGGATTGTGCTGATGTGGCCCCAACCCCACCGCCCTACCCATCCCATGATGTCCGAAGAAACCCCACAGATCAAATTGGCCAAGGCCAAGGAAAAGGTAAAATGCACCAGGTTGTGGCACCCCAACCCACCCCCAGGAGCCCTCTGACAGTCAAGCTGCTGTCAGAGTCTGTGCCACTGCTGAGGCACACCAGGCTGGGACCCCCCCACACACAGTGCCTCTGGGATCCCCACACCCAAATCTTGTGAGCCAGCCCAACCCCCTTGTGAGTCCTGCCCCTGCCCTCACCAGTCACCCCAGGGTGACTTTGAGCTGGTGACTCCCAGGGCTTCCCACTCCATACTCTGCCCTTACCTCCTGCTACCCCAAACCTGACCTCTTTGGGCTCTTTGGGCTCAGGTCTCCAAGGACCTGGGTGCCCCAGAACCTGCCCTCACTAGTTGCCCCATGGTCACTTTGGACAGGTGACTCCTGGGGCTCCTTGCTCCATACTCGGCCCTCACCTCCCACCACCCAAAGCCTGACCTCCCTGGGCTCTTGGGGCTTGCATCTCCAAGGACCTGGGTCCCAATCCTGTGACCCCCCCTCCCCAATCTCAAAGCGGCAACTTGGGCATTGCACTCACGTGTCCTCCCCACCAGTCCACTGAGGAGTGGAGTGTAGTGATGTCACAGTCCCTCTAGGAACTGTCATTACTGCCACGAGACCGGTCTTTGGTCTTAGGACCCAGTCCCCTAAGTGTTCTTGCCCATTTCTGGTTCCTCTGGTTGTAGCACAGCTTTCCAGCTGGAAGGGCATTGGGGACTGTGGGACCTAGGAGAGAGAGGTTTCAGGCTGCCTTACTTCCTTAATACAGACACTGACAGTGTGAAAAGCCGATACCTCCCCCATGAGCTCAACACATTGACAGTGTCTCTAGGTGGCAATGGGAGAACGGGTTTGGTTTGGTTTTCTCCCAGGCTTCTACTCTCCAGAGAGACTCAAACATTGTTTCTGAATTCTTCACCTCAGATTTGAATTGTTCTGGGACCAGAGTGCCCCTCAGTCAGTGGTTTCTGGAGTAAGATCTGCCTATCTTCTGTGGAACAGATCTTGGGAAACTGAACTTGACAGCTTGAATCTTCCTCATCTCATCTCCACCTGGGGTACTTTGAGTGCCACAAGATAGATATGGGGTATCTTTCTGAAGCATCAGTTTCCTTTGAGTCTACTGAGAGACAAAACATTAATGTACTTAGGGGTGACAGTGAGATAAATGCATAAGAATATATAAGACTTCTCTCTGATGTGAGGGTTGGGTTGTCCTCTTTCTGTTAAATTCCCAGATTTCACAGAAAGGCTGCCTTCTGCCATTAGGATACATTAATACAAATTTTGAGAGGTAGTGGTGCAGTTCTTCACACTAACAGACATGTGAGGATGTATGACTCTAAACCACACAGTGTACAGTTCCTGCCTACTTAATATTTGCTTTTCTACCTCTGCCTCTGGTTTTGGTCCCTGGCAGCTGCTGAGTTGTGGCAAAATCCCAGAGCTCAGAGCCAGAAGACTGAGTTTAAGTTCCATTACTGCCTTTTGTTTAGCCATGCTATCAATCCCTCTCAGTCACTAAGTGATTGTGACAACACTTCCTACAGTTGTTGGTGGCATTAAATCAGATGGTGTATAAGAGTATTTTGTATAAACTGTAAAGCAGAATGTGACTGTAGGAGCTTGTAGTTCTCATGAGTATCACTGCTCTTCCTTTCCACAGTTGAGAGACTCTCATCCCCAGGCCAACCCTCGTGTTGGTACAGGAGCAAGCGACACCAAAAAGAAGAACATAAATAATGGCACTAACCCTGAGACAACCACTTCTGGTGGTTGCCACTCACCTGAGGATGTGAGTCTTGGCTGGCCAGGCTCCTGGGGACAGAGGGCCCAAGGGGTGGTGGAGGGTAATTGTTAAGATTGTGGAAGATCTCCCAGGCACTGGTTAAGAATTCTGGGTTTGAATCCTCTCCCTCTGCTGGGTTTATGATTTAGGGCAAATTCCTTGAGCTCTTTGGGCCTCTCTTTTCACATCTACAAAATAGGAGTGGTGTGGTTTGACCTACATTGGTGAAGTTTAAATGACATTTGTCATTGCTGTTTTTATGTTAATCCCTACTCCACAGCCTGCTGTAAAGTTTCCTTCTCGGGCTTGCATTTCCTGAGGTAGAGTTAGAGAGTATCAGGTTTCTGTTAGCTCTGAGAGTCTGAGAGTTAAAGGCCCACTAGAATGGAAACCTCGGGGCCAAGGGCTCCTGTCTGCCTTTTCCGTCCTATATCCTCACTGCGAAGAACCATCCCTGGCCCGTATGTGCTCAGTCAATGTTTGTTGAATGAATGCACCTTTCTAAATCACAAGCTGGCAGAAGGGTGGGCTTTTCTCACACTCCGTCTCTGAAGGTTTCTGTGACTGTCTTTTCGAGAGACTCTAGTTTCGGACTTTCAGTTCTGTGGCTGTGGGCAAAAACCAACCAAGACCCAAATCCTTTTTCTTTGGGAGTTGAGGAGAGTTTACCAGCTGGTGTTCCCATTGGGTCTAAGAACTTTACCTTTAAAATCCATCCCTGGCCCCTGCCTACCCGCTTCCTGGCCTGGGGAATAGAGTCGAGGGGGCCACCCTCAGTCACCTTCCTTTCACTCTTCCCCACAGAAACAACAGAACCGAGCTCAGCTGGAAGAAGTAACGTGATTTCTTTGTTTACTCACGACATGACTGCTGGGTTTGGAGGGCACTCAGATGTAGAGGCCCCAGTCTCATCTTGCCCACACCCAGCCTGGGGAAGAAGGCTCACCCTTCAGATTCCACCCCATCCCCACAGGGTTCCTGATAACCTGGTCCCATGGGTGGGCCTGTCCTGGGGCAGTGGTGCCATTCTGGGGGCATGTCTCTTGCTGTGCCATCTCTGCCTCCCCCTGGTAAGAGCTCTGTCTTCCTCTTTCTGTAGGAAACGAAGGCAAGCCACCAACATCAGGATGCCCTAAGGAGGGAGCTAGAGGTGAGTGGAGGGTGGAGGTTTCTTTGCTTCTCTTTCAGCACTTGCTTGTCTTTTCTCCCAAAGGCCCAGGTTCATACCACACAAATCCTTACATTTCAGAAAACGGAGCTTCAGACGGCACTCTATTACAGCCAGCATGCTGTCCGGCAGTTGCAAGGTGGGAATCTGGCACCCTGTCATCTTAAAACCTGGCACTTTGACAGGCCTTTAGGGGGAGTCCTTTGGGCCGCATCTGAATGTCTCTCATTCCAGGAGAGACCAGGGATCTGGTGTGCCGCCTCCATGAATCATGGAAGTTTTCCAGAGAATTAGAGTGGGCCCTCTCTGCTATCACTACACAGAAGAGGAAGGCAGACAGGGTGAGTCCAACCACCTGCCCCGTCCCCTGGGAGCGCGGCTTCGCAGATGGAGGAGTGAGCCTAAAAGTCCCTTCTGTCGGATGGAGTGTCCTGCTCAGAAGACAGCGTGGCCATTTCTTGCTGCTTTTGTGTGTGGTGGTTAGAGGCTGACGGGGGCTGAGTCGGCTGCTGTGGGTGAGTTGGGGGGTGCTGTGGGGAGCGAGCACTGGACATAGAGCTCGCAGGCCAAGTGCCCACCCTTCCTATACTTGGCTGTGGCCTTGGCCAAGTCCTAAGTGATGGTTAGGGTACTTGTACCATAAAGGTACAGAAGAGTAGCTTGAGTATGTTATTATTTGTGTTGAGAGAGGGAGCGTGTGTGTGTGTGTGTGTGTGTGTGTGTGTGTTTGTGTGTATTATGGTAATATACAATAAACATGTTTGTAAGGATTCATAAACATCTCAGGAGAGAGGAAAAGTGTTGGGGGGAGGTATTTCCCTTCTATACTTTCTGAGTTTTGGACTATTCGAACGTATCATCCTTTCAAAATGTCAACAAAGGATTAATGTCCTCCTTCTTACCTGTGCCCCTACCCCCAGTGAAAGAATGGGCTTAGAGAATCAGATATACCTGGGTGTTGAAACCCCAGCTCTGAGTGATCTTAGGCAAGCACTTAACCCTTAATACCCCATGTTTTTCATCTACACGATAGAGGTCATAATGGTAACCGTCTCCTATGGAGGTTGTGAGGATTAAACGGGATTGTTAGCGCAGTGCCTGGTGAAGCACTCAGTAAAGGTTCCAACAGTGGTAGTAATAACAGTAACAACAACAGCAGTATTATCTGATGTCTCTGGACCCCTGTTAGCCAGCCATGAATTCAGTCTCTTTCCCTGTCCCTCCCACCTTTACTGAATTCTTTGAAAAACAAATGAGGGCCAGGTGCTCTGGCTCATGCCTGTAATGCCAGCACTTTGGGAGGCCAAGGTGGGTGGATCACCTGAGGTCGGGAGTTCAAGACTAGACTGACCAACATGGAGAAACCCCATCTCTACTAAAAATACAAAGTTAGCCAGCTGTGGTGGCGCACGCCTGTAATCCCAGCTAATTGGGAGGCTGAAGCAGGAGAATCGCATGAACCCGGGAGGCGGAGGTTGTGGTGAGCTGAGATTGCGCCACTGCACTCCAGTCAGGGCAACAAGAGGGAAACTCTGCCTGAAGAAAAAGAAAAAGAAAGAAAGAAACAAAACAAAGAAAAACAAATGAGACTGTGGGCTTGGAAGTGCCTTGAGAGCATGTCAGGTGTGACTGGGAGTGGGGAGTGGTGTGTGGAGGAGTCACTGTGGCTGCTGTTCCTGGTCGGCCAGCCGCACCTCTGCCTGCTCTATCCTGACTTCACCTTCTCTATTTGCAGTACATCGAGGAGTTAACGAAGGAGAGGGACGCACTGAGTCTGGAACTGTACAGGAACACGTAGGTTGGGGGAAAGTGGGATGGGAGGTCTGGGGGCTCTTAGCCTGGGGGGTGTGCTGGGAGGTGGGGGGTACAGGTGGGCATGGTGAGAGGCTCATACAGGTTTTCATGTGTGCACAGGGAAGCTCTAGTGCCGGCTGTGCCACTGACTCACGGGGTAGCCTCAGGCAACTCATATCTTCTCTCTGGCCTGCCACCTGGGACTTTAATTCCTGGGGTCCCATCCAGTGCCACGGTTCTGTGGTTGTGGGGTGAAAGCAGAGGGTTGATCACCAAAGTGTTCCTTTCTGTTCTTCATTCATTCCTTTCTCTACTGTCTCTGGCCATAGCATAATCGATGAGGAGCTGAAGCAGAAAAATATCAAATTAGAAGAAAAACTTCGACTTCAAGAGACTCAAAAGTCTGAGATCCAGCTCAACGTAAAGGAGCTAGAAAGGAAGCTGGAGAGGGCCAAGCTCCTGCTGCCACAGGCAAGCGGCTGCAGCCCCGGGGGTTGCGGGATCCCCGTCCGGCTGGGACCATGGTCTAGGCATCGTGCAGGGTATGGGGAGGCTCCAGTCAAGAGCTAGAAAATTGGGGTCCTTGTTCTGGTCCATAGAATCCTCCAGAGTATGCTAAAAATCTACAAAGTGGGGCCCTGCCTGGAGAATCAGAATCTCAAGAGTTAGGGCTTAAAAATATATATTTTGAAGGATCATGGGTGAAAACCATTGTTTTATAGATTCCATTTATATGGGTAGCTCATGAGTCTGTTTCCTTCTGAGGTTCAAACCAACACTTTCACTATTCCAGCAGCAGCTGCAGGAGGAGGCTGACCACCTGGGTAAGGAGCTTCAGAGTGTGTCAGCAAAGCTCCAAGCCCAGGTGGAAGAGAACAAGTTGTGGAACCGCCTGTACCAGCAACAGGAAGAGAAGATGTGGAGGCAGGAGGAGAAGATACAGGAGCAGGAGAAGAAGATACGGGAGCAGGAGGAGAAGATGTGGAGGCAGGAGGAGAATATACGGGAGCAGGAGAAGATACGGGAGCAGGAGAAGAAGAGGCAGGAGCAGGAGGAGAAGATTTGGAGGCAGGAGGAGAAGATACGGGAGCAGGAGGAGAAGATACATGAGCAGGAAGAGAAGATACGGGAGCAGGAAAAGAAGAGGCAGGAGCAGGAAGAGAAGATGTGGAGGCAGGAGGAGAAGATACAGGAGCAGGAGCAGAAGATACGGGAGCAGGAAGAGAAGATGTGGAGGCAGGAGGAGAAGATTTGGAGGCAGGAGGAGAAGATGCACGAGCAGGAGGAGAAGATACAGGAGCAGGAGAAGAAGAGGCAGGAGCAGGAAGAGAAGATGTGGGAGCAGGAGGAGAAGATTTGGAGGCAGGAGGAGAAGATGCATGAGCAGGAGGAGAAGATACAGGAGAAGGAGGAGAAGAGGCGGGAGCAGGAGGAGAAGATGTGGAGGCAGGAGGAGAAGATACAGGAGCAGGAGAAGAAGATACGGGAGCAGGAGGAGAAGATACAGGAGCAGGAGCAGATGTGGAGGCAGGAGAAGATACAGGAGCAGGAGGAGAATATGCACAATCAGGAGGAGAAGATACAGGAGCAGGAGGAGAAGATACATGAGCAGGAGGAGAATATGCGAGAGCAGGAAAGAAGAGGCAGGAGCAGGAGGAGAAGATGCGGAGGCAGGAGGAGAAGATACAGGAGCAGGAGGAGAAGATACACGAGCAGGAGGAGAATATACGAGAGCAGGAGAAGAAGAGGCAGGAGCAGGAGGAGAAGATGCAGAGGCAGGAGGAGAAGATACAGGAGCAGGAGGAGAAGATACACGAGCAGGAGGAGAATATACGAGAGCAGGAGAAGAAGAGGCAGGAGCAGGAGGAGAAGATGCGGAGGCAGGAGGAGAAAATGTGGAGCCAGGAGGAGAAGATACGGGAGCAGGAGGAGAAGATACGGGAGCAGGAGCAGAAGATATGGAGGCAGGAGGAGAAGATATGGGAGCAGAAGGAGACGATGCGGGAGCAGGATGAGATGATGCGGGAGCAGGAGGAGAAGATGTGTGAGCAGGAGGAGAAGCTGTGGGAGAAGGAGAAGAAGATGCGGGAGCAGGAGGAGAAGATGTGGAGGCAGGAGAAGAAGCTACGGGAGCAGGAAGAGAAGATGTGGAGGCAGGAGGAGAAGATACGGGAGCAGGAGAAGAAGATCTGGGAGAAGGAGGAGATGATGCAGGAGCAGGAGGAGATGTGGAGGCAGGAAAAGATACAGGAGCAGGAGGAGAATATGCACAATCAGGAGAAGATACGGGAGCAGGAGGAGAAGATACACGAGCAGGAGGAGAATATACGAGAGCAGGAGAAGAAGAGGCAGGAGCAGGAGGGGAAGATGCAGAGGCAGGAGGAGAAGATACAGGAGCAGGAGGAGAAGATACGGGAGCAGGAGGAGAAGATACACGAGCAGGAGGAGAATATACGAGAGCAGGAGAAGAAGAGGCAGGAGCAGGAGGGGAAGATGCGGAGGCAGGAGGAGACGGTACAGGAGCAGGATGAGAAGATACGGGAGCAGGAGGAGAAGATACAGGAGCAGGAGCAGAAGATACGGGAGCAGGAGGAGAAGATACAGGAGCAGGAGGAGATGTGGAGGCAGGAGGAGAAGATACAGGAGCAGGAGGAGAATATACACAATCAGGAGGAGAAGGTAAGGGAGCAGGAGGAGAAGATACACGAGCAGGAGGAGAATATACGAGAGCAGGAAAAGAAGAGGCATGAGCAGGAGGAGAGGATGCGGAGGCAGGAGGAGAAAATGTGGAGCCAGGAGGAGAAGATACGGGAGCAGGAGGAGAAGATACGGGAGCAGGAGCAGAAGATACGGGAGCAGGAGGAGAAGATACAGGAGCAGGAGGAGATGTGGAGGCAGGAGGAGAAGATACAGGAGCAGGAGGAGAATATGCACAATCAGGAGGAGAAGATACAGGAGCAGGAGGAAAAGATACACGAGCAGGAGGAGAATATACGAGAGCAGGAGAAGAAGAGGCAGGAGCAGGAGGAGAAGATGCGGAGGCAGGAGGAGAAAATGTGGAGCCAGGAGGAGAAGATACGGGAGCAGGAGGAGAAGATACGGGAGCAGGAGCAGAAGATATGGAGGCAGGAGGAGAAGATATGGGAGCAGAAGGAGACGATGCGAGAGCAGGATGAGATGATGCGGAAGCAGGAGGAGAAGATGTGTGAGCAGGAGGAGAAGCTGTTGGAGAAGGAGGAGAAGATGTGTGAGCAGGAGGAGAAGCTGTGGGAGAAGGAGAAGAAGATGCGGGAGCAGGAGGAGAGGATGTGGAGGCAGGAGAAGAAGCTACGGGAGCAGGAAGAAAAGATGTGGAGGCAGGAGGAGAAGATACAGGAGCAGGAGAAGAAGATCTGGGAGAAGGAGGAGATGATGCAGGAGCAGGAGGAGATGTGGAGGCAGGAAAAGATACAGGAGCAGGAGGAGAATATGCACAATCAGGAGGAGAAGATACGGGAGCAGGAGGAGAAGATACACGAGCAGGAGGAGAATATACGAGAGCAGGAGAAGAAGAGGCAGGAGCAGGAGGGGAAGATGCAGAGGCAGGAGGAGAAGATACAGGAGCAGGAGGAGAAGATACGGGAGCAGGAGGAGAAGATACAGGAGCAGGAGCAGAAGATACGGGAGCAGGAGGAGAAGATACAGGAGCAGGAGGAGATGTGGAGGCAGGAGGAGAAGATACAGGAGCAGGAGGAGAATATACACAATCAGGAGGAGAAGATAAGGGAGCAGGAGGAGAAGATACACGAGCAGGAGGAGAATATACGAGAGCAGGAAAAGAAGAGGCATGAGCAGGAGGAGAGGATGCGGAGGCAGGAGGAGAAAATGTGGAGCCAGGAGGAGAAGATACGGGAGCAGGAGGAGAAGATACGGGAGAAGGAGCAGAAGATACGGGAGCAGGAGAAGAAGATACAGGAGCAGGAGGAGATGTGGAGGCAGGAGGAGAAGATACAGGAGCAGGAGGAGAATATGCACAATCAGGAGGAGAAGATACGGGAGCAGGAGGAGAAGATACACGAGCAGGAGGAGAATATACGAGAGCAGGAGAAGAAGAGGCAGGAGCAGGAGGAGAAGATGCGGAGGCAGGAGGAGAAAATGTGGAGCCAGGAGGAGAAGATACGGGAGCAGGAGGAGAAGATACGGGAGCAGGAGCAGAAGATATGGAGGCAGGAGGAGAAGATATGGGAGCAGAAGGAGACGATGCGGGAGCAGGATGAGATGATGTGGGAGCAGGAGAAGAAGATGTGTGAGCAGGAGGAGAAGCTGTTGGAGAAGGAGGAGAAGATGTGTGAGCAGGAGGAGAAGCTGTGGGAGAAGGAGAAGAAGATGCGGGAGCAGGAGGAGAAGATGTGGAGGCAGGAGAAGAAGCTACGGGAGCAGGAAGAGAAGATGTGGAGGCAGGAGGAGAAGATACGGGAGCAGGAGAAGAAGATCTGGGAGAAGGAGGAGATGATGCAGGAGCAGGAGGAGAAGATGTGTGAGCAGGAAGAGAAGATGTGGGAGCAGGAGGAGAAGATGCAGAGGCAGGAGGAGAAGATGCGGGAGCAGGAAATGAGGCTGTGGCAGCAGGAGGAGAAGATGCAGGAGCAGGAGGTGAGGCTGCAGGAATAGGAGGAGAGGCTGGGGGAGCTAGGGCGGAAGGCTGAACTCTGGGGGAGCAGGCGGAGGTGGTTGAAAAACCCTGGAGATCATACAGAGCGACCTCACCACAACTTAGCAGATGGTTCCCTCTGCTTTTCCACCAGTCTGTGTCCTACAGTTTAAATGGTGGGAAGAAGGGTGTGAGATTTGAGGCTGGGGAGGGAGGCATGGGCCTCTAGTCAAGGGAGGCAGTCACTCAGGCCTGGAGGAAGGGGCCAGGTGCCAGGGGCCTGGGCAGATAACAGGGCCCCACTGTGCCCTCGCCACCCTGTTTATGGGCCCAGAATCTGGAAGCCAGCCACTACCTACCCTGGTGCCTATCCTGTAGGTGGAGTTGAAGAGCCAATAGCCTCAGAGTCTGCAGCAGCAGCGAGACCGTTACCTGGGTCACCTGCAGCAGTACGTGGCCACCTATCAGCAGCTGGCCTCTGAGAAGGAGGCGCTGCCCAGCTGCAGCAGCAGGAAGCTCAGGGCAAAGTGGTGGTCGAGATGGCCACCAATAGTGCAGGAGACCCAGTTGAGGGAGTTGATGAGGGTGGGGCCCTCAGGGGGACGACCTGGCAGCCTCTATGGCTTCTCACTCTCTTTCCTGGCCCCTTAGGAGCATCTGAAAGCTGCCATCTACCGAGCAGATGACAAGAAGGCAAAAACAATCTAAAAGCCGGCAGCAAGGCCTGGAGAGGAGTCGGCCGCCATTTAGAATATAGTCTGAGCACAAACCTGAAAAAAAAAAATTATTTATTTTAAATTGTGGCAAAATACTGGTCAGGCGCGGTGGCTCATGCCAGTAATCCCAGCAATTTGGGAGACTGAGGTGAATGGACCACCTGAGGTCAGGAGTTCCAGACCAGCCTGGCCAATACAAAAATTAGCCGGGCATGGTGGCGCATGCCTGTAATCCCAGCTACTTGGGAGGCTGAGGCAGGAGAATCGCTCGAACCTGGGAGGCAGAGGTTGCAGTGAGCTGAGATCGTGCCACTGCACTCAAGCCTGGGTGACAGAGCGAGACTCCTTCTCCAAAAAAAAAAAACCAAAAAAACAAAAAAAAAACAAAGTTTCTTCCTTATCTTCCTTACATGTGTGTTTCTATTGGTTTTTTTCTTGTTCTTTCTCATTGAGTCTTGTCTTTTCTTACGGCATTCCTAGTAAACTTTTATCTGCCTTCAGAGAGTACTGACTTTGACTTCATGGCACACAATTGGAGTAAGCGCAGATCACCTTCATCTAGTTTGGGACTAAGCTGGTTCAGAGCAGGTTTTAGTTTTTGTGACGGCTGGTCTATTTTTTATTCATTTGGACTCCTAGGGGTGACCCTTCTAGGGTCCCCACCAAGGTCCCATCTCCTTACTGGGACCCAAATTCTCATTAGGTCATTTCAGCCCTGTGAGTGCCAAACATTCAGCTAGGCTCTCCAGCCTCTTCACCACCACTTCATACTCAGTTTCTTAGCCTCTTAGCCCTCTACTGTTAACCAATCACCAAATGTCTGAAAAGCACTACAGACTGTCAAGGTCACCTTGGCCTGGTCACTCAAGTCCTGGCTGAGGTCTCCAATTACCTTCAAACAGTTGTTTTTGGTGGGGGGCACATTTTTGTCTAGCTTCTGTAACTGCTTTTGTGGGGAGGCTAATCTATAACAAGCTACTCTGCCTTCAGTGAAAGTTGAAAACCTTCATCTGTCTTTTTTTTTTCTTTTGAGATGGAGTCTCGCTCTGTTGCCCAGGCTCCAGTACAGTGGCGTGATCTCTGCTCACTGTAACCTCTGCCTCCTGGGTTCAAGCAATTCTCCTGCCTCAGCCTCCCGAGTAGCTGGGACTACAGGCCTGTGCCCCCATGCCTGGCTAATTTTTGTATTTTTAATAGAGACAGGATTTAACCATGTTTTCCAGGCTGGTCTGGAGCTCCTGACTCAGGTGATCTACCCGCTTTGGCCTCCCAAAGTGCTGGGATTACAGGCGTGAGCCACTGCATCCAGCCCATCCGTCTTTTAAAAAATGTTTTTAATTTGAGGTATAATTTATCTTCAGTGAAATGCACAGATCTGGTATATATTTTGATCAATTTTAACAAATGCATTACCCATGTATCCCGCCTCCTTTGAAGATATAGAACATTCCTATCATCCAGAAAGTTCTCCTGTGCTTTAATCCTGTCCGGCACTCCCCCGGCAGCTGATGAACGTGCTGAGGACATTGGTACAGGATTCTGGCCTCCCCAAAAGAACTGCTTTGACAAACCTGCTTGCCTTACCCAGCACTAGGGATAAACAAACTGAAAATAAACACCCCTTCCTGGCCCAGCAGCCCACAGCCTAATATTTATACCCCAGCTCAGAAATGTCACTTGCCTGCTGGTTCACCCTCACTAGGGTGGCAGCTGCACAGGAGCAGCTGGGCTCACCCGTTAAACAAGAAGCCAATAGCTGGACAGTGACACTCAGACCCCAGCCTGGGAGAGCCTGGCTGAAAGCCCCCTTCTTTCAGGCCCCACTGTGGAGAGAGGGGGTGGAGCATACACAACTCTACTGCCCTCCTCATCCTTCAGCTGTGCTTCCTCCTGGGAGAGGGAGCTGTTCATTAATTTGGCCAAAGCCTTCTTGAGGGCTGTAGGTTTGACGGGCTGGGTGTGTGGGGGCCACTGTGCTAGAGAGAGAGGCTGGTGTGTCAGAAGGCAGCCACCTGGCCAGAGAAGGGTCAATGCCCTTGGTGACCTCCTTCCCCTGGCTGGACACAGCACCCTGCATTCTCCATATGTGACTGCTCCCCTCAGAGCTGCCTCCAGGGGAGGGGTTCTAACCCTATGGGTGGGGACATTGTGTTAGTTTACAGTGGGCCATGGCTCCCTCTGACATCTCCAACTCAGAGGCAGTAGAGAGATGAGAAATTCCCTGCACCTCCTCCCTCAGCACCCACCTCTGCACACATCCACATACGGAGACCCTGACGGTGGTCCCTGGGAGTGCCGCCATCTGCGCCTCCTTTCCATGCCTGCAGCAGCCATGCCCACTCTCCAGACCCTCACCCTCCTGGCTCAGTAGAGGCTGCACTGCCCTGGGTCCTGCCACTACACCTGGGCCGCTGCACCCGTCCATTCCCCCAGTTGGGTTCTTATTTCCTCCAACAAGTAGGAAGCCTGTAAGGTCACCTGCTGAGCAAGCTGGGGGAGAGAGTAGGGCGGGCCTAGGAGGATGAGGAGGAGAAGCTTATGGTCGTGCTGGAGACTCAGCGGAGCAGAGTCTATGCAGGCCCATTGGCTGCCTAGACATTGGCGATCCCGCTCCCACCCTTGTTTCTTCTTTAACAAAATCATGACCTCATTAAATATTGGACACCTATAAACCTCATGGATCCTCCTCCAGCCTCCCCGCTATGCATTGGTGAGTCTAAGTCAACTCTAGTCATTTCATTCCTCTGGACACTGATTGCCTGGGGCTTGGGCATGAGCTGCCTCTTCACCTGAGCCTGAGCCACAGGTGTCCTCTGTACCTACCAACTGATGCACTGGGCCAGGGGGAGCTCCGTCTCAATGGAGATGAGCTGTGAGGAGCTGGTGGCTGGGCAGATCAGGTTGTTGTAACGGGTTTTGTTCAGAAGGTGGTCCATCAGCATATGCTGGGCATGGGCCACGTGGCAGTCCCCTAGGTAAACACAGAGACATGCTGGACCCTTGAGCAGCTGTCCCCCACTGCAGCTGACAGCTACAAAGTGGGAGCTGAGAGGGCAAGGGAGCACAGGCACCCCGAGGGCCGGCTGAAGCAGTGAAGGCGCTGGCAGGCCTGGCTCTCCCTGGGGACTTCAAATGACATTCATGACAGAGCTCAGCTACCTCCTCCCATGCCACACCTCTTCCTCCTCCTCCTCCCTCGATCAATGAACAGCATTCCATGCTCCACACATCTGATACCAAACTGGGTGTCTCTTCCAGACTCCTCCCTTGGTTCATTCAAGTGGCCACCAAGTCCTGTCTGTCCTCCCATCTCCACAGCTACAGCCATGTCCCTGCCTCCCCCGCCCTGTCCACCTTCTGGTCTCTCCACCTGCACTCTATCCCCGCCATCCATGTGCCATACAGTGGCAGACTGGTCTTTCTACAGCACACTGGACTAGCGCTCTTCCCTGCCCACAGCTCTCAGAGCTGGAGGTGGAGTTGAAACTCATGATTTGGCATTCAGAGCTCTTTCCCCCTCGGCACTGGCTCATCTAGAGTGCTCACAATGCGGGGCAGGAGCCCCTGACTCAAATGTGGGTTTGGTGTACAACTGGGTCTGACGTGGTGATTTGCCTACGAAACAGGCCTACAGAGTGCAAGGTTTCTCCGAGACACCAAATGGAGGGTCCTGCTGGCAGCTGGCTCCTGGTCTGGAGCTTCAAGTAGAGATCTCAGCTCAGAGCCACATTCAATAGCCAGCTGAAATGCAGCCTCCTCCAGGGAGCCCCTGGAGCTTCCACAGCCTCCGATCTGCCCCTCTGCATACCCCAGATCTCTTGCCAAGTGGCGTTTGGGTCTTCATGTCATCTCCCTCCCATGTCTGGGAGTAAAAGTGAGGTGCAGGGGCTTGAGCTTGTGTACTGTGGTGTCTTAACGGAGAATGTGTCAAGTAGAGTGGAGGCGGCTTGGGAAGAGGGAGACACAGAGGACAGTGAAGAACATGTGACCAGGCGAGCCTGGGAGCAGGAAAAGAGATGAGAGTGAGCAGAGGAAACTGCTGGGGCAGGGGAGTGGATGGGAGGATCAGGGAATGAGGGGGCTGGAGAGGTGGGGTTGGGGATGCTGGCAAGGGGCTGCCTGGCTCGCCAGGCTCAGGAGTCAGTTACATCCTCCCACAAGGGCCAGCTCACCTGGTCGCCCCAAAGCCCTCCCTCTGTGGGTGGGGCCAGAGGGCCCAGAACATGGATGACCCAATTGAGCAGGACTGAGGCGGACTCAGGTGGTGCTGGGCTGGACTCCTGGCTGTGGGGAGCAGCCGCCACCCTGCCTACTGCATCCACTTTCCAACTCGCTGCCTATCTGAGCAGATGCAATATTGGGCACCTTATGAAACGTGCTCCTGGTGCACCTGCTGCCTGCTGCCCCTCCTGCAGAGTGCCTGGGCTCTCCAGAGGGGATTCCTGTGGAGGCTTGGCCTAGATTCTGAGCCCTGCCTCCCATACCCGGAGCTGCTACCCCAGAGGCCGGCTGCTTGAGGACCCTGGAAGCCTGTCTGTAGTCCAGGCTACAGCGGGGTCCATCCCACAGCCCTTCCTTAGTGCATCTATTTGGACTGACTCCTCATTTCATAGGTGTGTCTGGCATGTCTAAGGCAGTTGTGGGGTCAGAATCTGCAGCTCCCAGCCCCCAGCCCTGCAATAGTAGGAGAGGCTGGACCCCACATCTCTGAAATCCCACCGGGCAGCTGTGAGCGGGCTCCCGAGTCCAGGGCTGCTCTGCAGGCTGTGGGGCTCATGTGCCAGTTTTGAGCCCACCTGATGTGCTCAGGTTGCTCACCCTTGGGCCTGTCCTGCCTCTCAGGCATTCGGCTGACCCTGAGGGCCTCTCCCTCATCTTGACCACCAGCTAAGGGCTCTGACTTGGAGGTTCCCAGAACCTTAGACCATTTGGCCCCCTCCCCCATTTCTCAGCTGAGGAAACTGAGACCAGAGAGGGAAAGCAACTTTCTCAAGGACCCCCATCAAGTCAGAGGCAGAACCGAGTCTAGGAGGCTCTTCTCGACAGAAGTTCTCCCTGTCCCCTGAGCCTTTTTTAGTGCCTCATTAACTTCCCTGTAAGGAGACTGCCCTGCCGAGGCTGGAAATGGTGCTGTCCAGGGCGGTGTGTGCCCGTGACTGTGCCTGTGTTTGTACTTGTGAGTGTGTATGGGGGTGGGGATGAGGGTGGGAATAAACCGCAGGGATGCTGGGGCTGGAATGCAATCCACCTCACCCCAAAAAGGGGTGCAGGAGAGCCCGGCCAAGCACAGCACATGCTTCCACTTTCCAATCTGCGGAATGCCTGTGAGGCCGGCTGGGCTCAGAAGACAAGGAACAGGCCTTTCCCCACAGATGACAGGGGGGCCCAGGATGGGCGGAAGCTTCTGCTGCAGCTTTGGGGGTCACATCCCAGCCCACGGGCTGACAGTTAAGCAGAGAAGCAGCCTCTAGGGGTCAGTCATGATCTAGTGGTTCTGATGAGGAGGGGGCCTCACCAGCCTCTGTCCAGGGTCTTGTCTGGAAAAACTGCTCCCTGGCAGAAATGGGCTGATAATTTGAGAGGAAGCCATAGCTGAAATTCTAAACTGTGTGAGTGTGTGTCCAGTTTGAAAAACCATATCTGACTTCAACATTTATATTGAAAAAATGGAAAGCTATTCCCCTTGTTTTGGAATACAAACTACAGAAAGCAACAGTTAACAGAATCTTACTGGAAAGGTCAGATTCTGCATCTGGAAAGGCACAGTGACTTTCAACTGGGGTGTGTGTCCTTCACTGAGGAAGGGAAGGTGAGACTTATGTTTAGTAAAGGGCAGCTATGAATTTACCTTTTATAAAGAACTTGCCATATACTATTAGTGCATTTTCAATCATGTCAGAATCACCCATGCCCATGTAAATGCAAGTTCCCAGGCTTCATTCCCGAAGATTCTGGTCCTGTGAGCCTAGGGTGGGGCCCGGAAATCTCTATGGGGTGGTGTAGGCTGCCCCAGGACCCCACCTAAGAAACACTGCAACTGCCCCACACACTTCCAAGTCCCCAAATACGTAGGCAGGCATCTCATCTCCATAGAACAGATAGGGAAACTGAGGTCCAGAGTGGGGAAAGAAATGGTACAGGGTCACCCAGCAAGTAGTAGCAGAGCCACGATACTCCCACTGCCTGCGGACACCATCTCTGATGACAGCTCCACCTCCCTTCAGGAACCTTGCCTACCCCCACCCCTACCTCCTGCTGCCCCTATGGTGGGTCTCTGTCCAAGGAAGATGTAGCCCTGGTCCTCTCAGCTGACTGGGGCTCAGAGGAAAAGCTTGGCCCAGAGTGTAGGAGCTAGAAGGGTTCTTCGAATTCAGGTGGGGAAACTGAGGCCCAAAGAAGGGAGTCCTCACATTTGAACTCTGTTTGGAGAAGGGCTTGGTCCCCTTCCTGAGTGGTAGGTTTGGCTTCACCAGCCTGGCCCTCAGTCAAGCTGGCTGTCCAGGCCCACCACACCTCGGGGTGGGTGACCAGAGGCAGCAGCACCATAAAACACGTTTCCTGGGAGATCCATCCCCAAAGCTCAAAACATTCCAGGCTGGTGGTTTGGGCAAGGCCCCCTCCCTCTCGGCCCGGTTTCCCCATCTCTACAATAGCTGTGTTGGAGGAGACTTCTCTCTCAGACTGAGCTGCAGATGTTCTTCTGGGTGCCCACACCGCCCAGGTTGCTGGCTCCTCTGTGCCCACTCTTCAAGACAGTCACCTCTTAGGTGAGAAAGGAGCCTCAGCCCTATTGGGAACAGGAGCCAGTGCACCCCCAGCCTCCCAGACCACTGGGGATGACCTGGGCTGCCTGAAAAGCTGGCGCCATCCAGTGCCACTGCCCAAGACACAGACACCCACCAGGGACGGTGGCCCTGGCCATCTCAGTGGCTCTGAGAAGAGGCGGCCGCCAGTCCAAACCTTGCTGAGCCACCCACACCTTCCCTCATCCCAAAGAGGCTTTTAGGGAAATGAATCATCTCAAGTTCATACCCAAGCGGTTGCTGAAAGAAAGGACAGTGTGGGATGAGCTGGTGCGAGGGAGGGCTGCTCGGTGCAGACTTTGCAGGGAGGGCACTTAGGAAAAGGGACTGCAATCTGGGAGGCTGAGTAGCTCAGGGTTAAGGGGAGGAGATAGAGCTGGAGTGAGCTGGCCTCATCCTCTCCCTTGGGCCTTCCAGCCTGGGCTCAGGTGATTCAAGGGAGCAAACACCTCCTTTTCCCGGCCAGGGAATTCTCGCCATGTTTTGGAATCAGTACCATTCCCTTGGGGACTGGGGGACAGCTCCCACCTTCTGACCTGGCTGGAACTGCTGCCTCCATTCTGGATCCAAAAGAAGCTCTGGCAGCTTCTCCATCTCCCTCCCAGGCCAGCCCCCCGCTGCCCCCGTGAGGGCCCCAATAGCAAATGTGACAACTGGAGGAACAAGGCAGGAAGGGCAGGGTCTGAGGGAGTGACCACCTTCAAAGGGCAGCTCTGCCACCTTCTCTCCAGGACTCTCAGGCTTGCTTTCATATTGCTCCCTCGACATCCTTTTGCTATACTCTGGCATGTTGACCTATGGTCTTTAAAAGAAACAATGCTGTTGACGTGGAGCAGATGTCCCCTTTGGGATGGTTTGGAGGAGTTAGGGTTGAGCGCATCCTCTCCTCTGCAAACTGCAGCAGTAATATATGAGATATATAAAGTAAATAAAGGCCATGTGCGGTGGCTCACGCCTGTAATCCCAGCACTTTGGGAGGCCGAGGTAGGCGGATCACCTGAGGTCAGGAGTTGGAGACCAGCCTGGCCAACATAGTGAAACCCTATCTCAACTAAAAATATAAAAATTAGCCTGGCATGGTGGTGCACACCTGTAGTCCCAGCTACTCAGGAGGCTTAGGCAGGAGAATCACTTGAACCCGGGAGGCAGAGGTGGCAGTGAACCAAGATCCTGCCACTACATTCCAGCCTGGGCGACAGAGGGAGACTCTATCTCAAAAAATTAAAATTAAAATTAAAAATTAAAAAGACATGCCCAGTCTGGAAAATAAGTTAATAATCTCCATGAATGAAAGGCAGAAAAGAAATGCAAAGTAGTTGTAGGCTGAAGAGCCTGGACCCTGCTGGGCTTTGGAAACCAAAGACAATGCAAGGTCTTTTGGGATAAAGGGGGACCAAATGACTCCTAGCTGGAAGCTGGGAACTTGGGTGTACCCTAGTAACTGAAAGGATGTTGGCCAGGAGTGGTGGCTCATGCCTTTAATCCCAGCACTTTTGGAGGCTGAGGTGGGTGGATCACCTGAACTCAGGAGTTGGAGACCAGCCTGGCCAACTCCTGGCCCACCCAACAGGGTGAAACCCCGTCTCTACTAAAAACACAAAAAACTTAACCAGGTGTGGTGGTGGGTGCCTGTAAACCCAGCTACTCGGGAGGCTGAGGCAGGAGAATCACTTGAACCCAGGAGGCGGAGGTTGCAGTGAGCTGAGATCATGCCACTGCACTCCAGCCTTGGCAACAAGAATGAGACTCCATCTCAAAATAAAGAAAGGATGCTGGAGGGTGGGGGAGTCTGCTGCTGATCCGTGGTCTGTATCCCCGGCTTTATGGGATGTATACCTCCCCAGTGTCCCCAGGACAGGAGCTTGCAAATGTTGTACATCCTGGAGGCCACTGCAAAACTGTTAAAGTCAGTCTAGCAAAGGTGATAGGATGAAATAGGTTTTTATAAAAATTTGACAAGTATTTTTTTAAATAAAAGTAAAAGAGCGATCTAATTATCTATCGAGAATAATATAATCTTGGTATGAAACTGGAACAAGGATGTACAAGGACAGTTCATGGTAGAACAGTCTGAATGACGAGTCTTTGTCACAGGGAGAGGGAACAGGGCAGTGCTTAGTGCTTGGCCTCTGGAGCCAGGCAATCCGGATTTCTACTCCTGCTGCCACTGCTTTTCTTCCCTGTGACCTTAGGGAAAATGACTCGCCTTCACTGTGGCTTAACTCCCTCGTAGATAAAGGGGGAAATAACCTTTACAATAAGCCTTCTAGGATGAAATGAAATAACTTAAGGAAACTAACTTAACAATACCCAGAACATAGAAAAAAGATGTTAGCTATTATTAACTTTTATGAACATGAATTCCAAAATTTTAAATACAATAATACCAAGTCAAATACAGCAATGTACACACACACACAAATAATGCATCATCGTGAATTAGGTTTTATTATAATAATGCAAGGGCAGAGTCAACATCAGATAATGCACTATTAGCAAGCTAGCATTTTTTTTTTTTTTTTTTTTTTTAGACAAGGTCTCACTGCCACCCAGGCTGGAGTGCAGTGTTAAGATCTTGGCTCACTGCAACCTCCACCTCCCTGGCTCAAGCAATCCTACCCCCAAGCCTTCCAAAGTGCTGGAATTACAGGTGTGCATGACCACACTGGCCCTATCTCCCTTAGTGTATAGCACTATCATATTTAATGGTAAATTTTTAGAAGTAATTCTCATCAAAGTTAGCACGTAGACAAGGGTACCTTCTATCACTGTCTCTATTGAACATGGCACTGGAGGTCCTAGGCAATGTGTTAGGCTAATACATATGAAATTGCCATGTTTTTAAGGTCATGAGATGCCGGGCGCTGTGGCTTACGCCTGTAATCCCAGCACTTTGGGAGGCCAAGGTGGGTGGATCACATGAGGTTAGGAGTTCGAGACCAGTCTGGCCAACATGGTGAAACCCCCGTCTCCACTAAAAATACAAAAATTAGCTGGGTGTGGTGGCACATACCTGTAATCCCAGCTACTTGGGAGGCTGAGGCAGGAGAATTGCTTGAACCTGGGAGGTGGAGGTTGCAGTGAGCAGAGATTGTGCCATTGCACTCCAGCCTGGGAGACAGAGCGAGACTCCACCTCAAAAAAAAAAAAAAAGAAAAGAAAAGAAATCAGCCAGTCTCCGTGGCTCACACTTGTACTCCCAGCACTTTGGGAGGCTGAGGCGGGCAGATCATCTGAGGTTAGGAGTTAGAGACCAACCTGGTCAAAATGGTGAAACCCCATCTCTACAAAAAACAAAACAAAACAAAACAAAGCAAAAAAAAAAAAAAAGAACACAACGCACACACACAGACACACACACACAAATTAGGTGGTGTGGTGGGTTACTCAGGAGGCTGAGGCAGGAGAATCTCTTGAACCTGTGAGGTGGAGGCTGCAGTGAGCCGAGATCACGCCACTGCACTGCACTTTATTTCAACCTGGTGACAGAGCGAGACTCTGTCTCAAAAAAAAAAAAAAAAAAAAAAAAAAAAAAAAAAAAAAAAACAAGAAACGAAGGAAATAAAATTTTCTAATTGCAAAGAAAATAACTACCTGTATTTGCAGACCATATGATTGTCTATACAGAAAATCCAGAAGAATATACAGGGATGCACTCGAGTCTGGGTGACAGAGCAAGACTCTGTCTCAAAAAAAAAAAAAAAAAAGACAGTATTTTGAGAGTAGACTACTGCTTTTTATTTTCACTTAATGTTCACAAGCCTTAAGTGTAGGCTGCCCAGTCAACTTTTGTTGTGTGGGGTGCTGCTCTTCTTTAGTACCCAGGAAAGACGAGAACTGTGCCTGGAGGAGCCAGAAACCACGATCTTTTTTCATGAGTCTTGCTCGCCTTTTGGGCGGTATCCGATGAAGCTGATGTCTGACCTGTGGTGGTCGCACCCAGGACCCTTGGCTTAGGCTCAGTATCTGGTGTGGCAAATCACTCAGTATATGTCTTAGCCTTTTCTCTCTTGCTTATAACAGAAGATCTGAAACTGGGTAACTTATAAAGAAAAGGAATACAGTTATGGAGGCTGAGAAGTCCAAGGTCAAAGGGCCTTCCTGTTAGTGGAGATTCTGCAGAATCCTTAGGCAGTAGAGGGCATCACATGGTGAAAGGGCTGCGCGTGCTAACATGCAGGTCTCTCTTCCTCTTCTTAAAAGCCACCATTTCCCCCTCCCACGATAACCCATTAATCCATAAATGGGACTGCCATTCAAGAGGGCAGAGCCCTGGTGATCCAGTCACATCCTAGAAGCCCCACGTCTCAGTATTGCCGCATCAGGAATTAAGTTTCAACATGAGATTTGGAGGGGATATTCGGACCATAGCATTGTGATAGTGCTACAATTTTCTTTTTTTCTTTTTTCTTTCTTTTTTTTTTTTTGAGATGGAGTCTTGCTCTGTCGCCCAGGCTGGAGTGCAGTGGCGCGATCTCGGCTCACTGCAAGTTCCTCCTCCTGGGTTCATGCCATTCTTCTGCCTCAGCCTCCCAAGTAGCTGGGACTACAGGCGCCTGCCACCACGCCTGGCTAATTTTTTTTGTATTTTTAGTAGAGACGGGGTTTCACCATGTTAGCCAGGATGGTCTCAATCTCCTGACCTCGTGATCTACCCTGCTTGGCCTCCCAAGTGCTGGGATTACAAATAGACGTGAGTCACCACACCCGGCCAGTGCTACAATTTTCAAACCATTTCTCAATGGTGTATTTTTTTCAAATGTTAAAAACCTAGTGGTTTTTGCTGAAGAATTGATCTGATTTTGTAAACTTAGAATAAAACTCAGATATATGGCATGTACCTTACTAGATGGCTTTATAACGTGTGTATAATGTTTGCCTACACTTCTGGGTCTAAAATAGAAAGGAGTTGAAGGATGAGTATCATGTGCAGAATATCTTAAAATTTGAAATGAAACATGATAAACTAACTCAAGGCTTGACTTTTAAACAAACTGTGATGGGGAAATGAAGAATTAAATTTGGTAACCAGGAGAAATACTCATTTAAAACAAAAACAGAAAAGGATATTTGAGTAATGCATTCTTTGCTTTCCTAATGCTTATTCTTGGTGACTTCAATAGTTATTTCAGAAGTTAAAAATTTTCTTTTTGCTACAGTTTGCTTACTCCGGAATAATAAATAATGATAATAAATATTTATTATTTATTATAACAAATACTAATTCTGATATAGTTATAATAATTTACTCATAATAATATATTGATTATAGTTTATTAATATATTGATATTTGTTATAATAATAAATATTCCTTAATAATAATAATAATAGTAAATATTCCAGAGGAAGATTTTTAAGTGAACCTGGAAAGAAATTATAGGTTTTGTAAACTCATGTTCTACCTGCCCTTTATGTTTCAGGCTTGGGATGATGTAGTTCGTAAAGAAAAACCTAAAGAGGATGCATATTAGTATAAAAAGCATTTAACATTAGTCCATGAGAAGAGTAAATTGAGCATTGCTGAAATTGACGAACAGGAGGACACCAAACTCAACCAGGTGAGAAAGCCTGTAAGGCAAAACCATTATTATTAAAGAAGTAGAAGTAGAGAACTAGGCTTTTTGTGACTGTTGAAATCATGAAACAGGAATCTTGAGTTCTTCAATTACCTCGTTTAAGTATAAAACAGAACATGCCAGGAATAGAAAGGTTATAAGAGCCCCACTGAATGTGAGGGGTTGGGGGAGCTCGCTTTGCAATTAGCCTGTGGTCACCTGACACTTCTACAACTAATTATTAACTTTATAGCAATTATTATGGTGGTGCTGCAAGTTTAAAGTTGTTTCTCATTGATATTTTGAAGTTACTGGTATGTTTTACATGATTATGAGTTCATTATCATTTTAGGTCTGTTTTTTCTTTCATTTAAAGAAATCTCTGGTTAAATAGCAGGGCAAGGTCATATTCCCAGGAATATTATATTCTGATATAATAATTGAATTATTCCTTCACATTTGATTTATTGGGAATGTGGTTAATATGTGCTTGGGGATCAGATGGCATTTTTATTCTGCAAAAACCATTTATGATTCCTACCAGATTTTGTTAATGAATGCCACTCAGGTAGCAACAGCAAATTGCCCTGATGCCACTGTGAAGTTGAAGAACTGAAAAGATTCGAATTTAAATTCTTCCTGGCTGCCTTGGCAATCCAAGATCGGTAGCTGAAGGAGAATGCATACAGTTTCATTTGAATCTTTGAGTAGATCCAGTAGATGCAGGAAGTATTTGGTGACCACGAGAGTTGAAAATTAAATATGTAATGCAACAGCTTGTGCCTGCCCTAGATGTCAGTTTCATTTCTCTCAGAAGTCGATAGCCAGTTCAGAAGTTTTTGAGGATGGACTTGGAGTTCTAGTGTATTAATGAACTAGGCTAATTCTAGACGTGAAATGATGGTAAACAATACGTGTAGGAGCCTCTACTCACAGTTGTGTATGTAATGTGGCTCAGAAAAATGCTGCCTAGCAAATATTTGATTTTACAGATATTATTACCTAGAATGAGGTGAAAGGACACGATTAGGATTTTTTTTCAGTGTGGCGTAAGTTGAAATAGTGAGAAGCAGTGGTAGCGTAATTCCTGGCCATGCCTGGAAGGTGAGTGCTGACGAGGAACATTGGAACAGACCTGGATGCATCTCTGGCATCAGGGTCAGGAGACAGCGAGCCTGTTGCTTCCTAGCTCTGGTGTTTTTTTTTTTTTTTTTTTTTTTTTTTTTTTCATGTCTTAATAAACAAACAAACAAAAAGCCCTCTTAGCCATTTAGAATAAGCATTTGGGTCCTAGGGGAGCAGAGCGAGAAGTATGACATTTACTTTTTCTCTTCAGTAGAGTTAAAATTGCTGTCAATTTTTTCAATGTGATTTGTCAGAATAAACCTTTAACATATTATATGTAAATAAAAGAAAAAAAAAGTCCCTACAATCCAAATGGATATTTGGATAATTTTATGAAGTCTATATTAACACTTTAGTTCTTTTTTATCAGCCCACAGTAAAGTCCCATATCCACGAAGCAGTTGCTGCCCTTTCCTCACTAGCCCCAGCCCCAGCAGTCCCCAGTCTGCACCCTATCTTTGTGGATTTGCCTATTTTGGATATTTGATATAAACGGAGCCTTACAATATGCAGCCTTTCATTTCTGACTTCTTTCATTTAGCATCATGTTTTCAAGACTGTGGCACTTGTTAGTGCTTCGTGTCTTTCTTACGGTTGTATGGTATTCCATTGTGTGTATGTACTCCAGTTCATCTGTTCATCCGTTGATGGGCATTCAGGCTGTTTCCACCTTTTGACTGCTAATTGTGCTGTGCACATGTATTTGTTTGAGTACTTGCTTTTAATTCTCTTGGTTTTACACCTAGGAGTGCTTGCTGGGTCAGATGGTAATTCTCTGTGTAGCTTTTTTTTCTTTTTCTTTTCTTTCTTTTTTTTTTTTTTTGAGACAGAGTCTCGCTCTGTCACCCAGGCTGGAGTGCAGTGGTGCCATCTCAGCTCACTGCAAGCTCCTCCTCCCAGGTTCACGCCATTCTCCTGTGTCAGCCTCCTGAGTAGCTGGGACTACAGGTGCCCACCACCATGCCTGGCTAATTTTTTGTATTTTTAGTGGAGACGGGGTTTCACCTTGTTAGCCAGGATGGTCTCGATCTCCTGACCTCATGATCCGCCTGCCTCGGCCTCCCAAAGTACTGGGATTACAGGCATGAGCTACCGCACCCAGCCTTCTCTGTTTAGCTTTTTGAGGAACTGCCTGCCAAGCTTGTTGCCATTGTGGCTACATCATTTTACAGCCCCATCAACAATGCACAAGTGTTCCAGTTTCTCCATCCTTGCCAGCACTTGTTATCACTTGCTGTTTTCTTTTAACAAAAATTGTAGCCATCCTAGGGGGGAATAGCTTACTTCTCTACAGAAGTCAATACCAAGGGAATTAAATTTTAAATTTTGCATGTCATAGGCAATGGTTACTGTAGCTCCTAAAATGCACATCACATTTTTCCTTTGGTGGGCGCTGGAACCATCTGGCACTGCTACTTTTAATTTTGCTTGTGGCATGTTTGTTTCTAGCTGAAGCTTTGGTGATGAGAAATTGGGAATACCCTCATTTGCCTTTAGTGTTTTGTCCTGTGATACATATCAAGCTTCATAGTTTGATGTTGTTGAACTTATTTCCTAAGCAAAACACAGCGGAAGAAGAAAAGTCAGAGTACACAGAAATTCAGATGATGGATTCCCTCTTTTTAAAATTAGATGCCCTCTCAAACTGCCACTTTATCCCTAAACCAGTACGTGTGTTAACAGTACATTGTGTAGCTAGAGCAGGGTGACCTTAATCGCTTTGAGCCTTTCGGATAGCTCTTTTTTTTTTTTTTTTTTTTTGAGAGGAGTCTCGCTCTGTCGCCCGGGCTGGAGTGCAGTGGCCGGATCTCAGCCCACTGCAAGCTCCGCCTCCCGGGTTCACGCCATTCTCCTGCCTCAGCCTCCCGAGTAGCTGGGACTACAGGCGCCCGCCACCTCGCCCGGCTAGTTTTTTGTATTTTTAGTAGAGACGGGGTTTCACCGTGTTAGCCAGGATGGTCTCGATCTCCTGACCTTGTGATCCGCCCGCCTCGGCCTCCCAAAGTGCTGGGATTACAGGCTTGAGCCACCGCGCCCGGCCTCGGATAGTTCTTGACTTTGTTTCAGGATACAAACCTGCAGCAGTTCCCTGTAAATTCCAAGGCACGGTCTCCTATAAGGAGAACTCACTTCTGGTCCCATGACAGTTTTGGCTCTACCCATCTTCAGTGGGCCCCTGCCAGACCGTCAGCCATAGCCACAGGGGCCCCTTTCCCCCCTCACTCTCTCAGTCTTCTGTTGCATTTTCATTGTATAATGGGTTTGGAGACATTTGGATATCTATACCCAGCATTTATTGAGTATCTGCTATGTGTCATACTAGGTCCTTTACATACATTAACACTTAATGCACACAACACAGAGGCAGGTACTATATTTTCCATTTTGCGAGTGAGAACATCAAAGTTTAGGGGGTGGGAGGGTGAGAACTAACTCTGAGTCCGTGCTCTTTCCACTGCATGGTGTTCCCTCACCAGGCCCAACCCTCTCAAATGCTCCTCCCCTGTCCGTTTGATTGTCACCCAGACTTGGCTCAATACCTATCTACTCCTTGGAGCCTCGTCTCCTACTCACCACCTTCTTTGAACCCATAAAACATGCTTGTACCATCCTTTGGTCCTTGCTCACCTGTTGCCCCTTGGTGCCTGTGTTGTTGTCTGAAATGTAATGTCATGGATTAAGAACTAGTCTAGAAGTCAGAACCTGAGTTGAGTTCTGCTTCTAACTAGCTTTGTCATACAGGCAATCACTTCACATTCCATCTGTACAGAAGAGGTAATCTCCAAGCTCCTTTCTGATTAGTTGATGGGTAGGTGATTTTTTTCTATGCAAATATTTTGTCTTCTCAGACAGTAAGCTTTTATTACTGTTTTATTGTTTATGTGTATGGATGTTTTTAATCCAGTTGTAATTACATGCAAGTAAGTTCTTGATGGCAGGAGCCATCTTTAGATTCCCAAAGTGCTAAATGTAAAATAAACAGGTGAAGAGATGAGTAGAATTTCTCAGCTCTTCTTGTCCAGCAGGTCTTACTGATGTGAAGGACATGGGCCCTTTCTGGGCCTTACTTGTGTGATCTGGCTCTTCCAGCCCATTTGGTCTCCCAGGCTTGCTACCCACAGCCCCACTGATCTTCCAATTCCTGAAGCAGGCCAAGTCCCTTGCTCCTTCTTGCTGTGCTCTTCCCCTGACCCAGTAGGCTGCACTTCCTTTTTTGCATGGCTGGCTCCTTTGTTTGCCCAGGCTAGACGCCTTCCCCTCCTCGCAGATGTTCCCTGGCTCCTTACCTAGGGTCGAAAGCCTCTTCCCACCTCACTGCATGTGTCACCACCGGCTCCTTTTCCTAATAGGTGCATTGCACATTTGCAGTCATTGGCTGGTTGTTCATTGCTCTCTACTTCAGGCAGCACAAAGTGCATCTACTGTTCCACTGTGTCCCTCACACTAGCCGGGATCTAATGCAGGGAAACCCTTAGACATTCCTTGGAGTATTGGAAAGTGAAGGAGAAGTGAATGTATTTGTGTCTATGTGCCCCAAATGAAAAGCCTTTCTTTTTTCCACCATAAGAAACGTGGAATTGCTAGTGTAAGTTCTCCTTGATACTACCTTTTTCATGTTCAGCTTGGTATTTCACACACCATCTCTGTAAACTCCATTTACCAATCACAGCCGTCATTTTTTGTGGCTTTTTGGGCTCTCATTTTCTTTCTTTTTAAATTTTTGAGACAGAGTCTCACTCTGTTGCCCAGGCTGGAGTGCAATGGCGCACTCTCAGCTCACTGCAATCTCTGCCTCCCGGGTTCAAGTGATTCTCCTTCCTCAGCGTCCCAAGTAGCTGGGGCTACAGGCACGTGCCACCACGCCCAGCTAATTTTTGCATTTTTAGTTGAGATGGGGTTTCACCATGTTGGCCAGGATGGTCTCGATCTCTTGACCTCGTGATCCGCCCACCTCAGCCTCCCAAAGTGCTGGGATTTCAGGTGTGAGCCACTGCACCCAGCCCATTTTCTCCATATTTCTCTTTAAATGCTAGAAGGGAACACAGTGTTCTTAGTAACTGTTCCACTGGTGGTCCAGTGGAAGAAATGATTTCTTTCACACACTCATTTTTCTCTCACTTGAAATCCAGGATCCTATTGTGTTTATGGCTTGTTTTTGTTTTTTGTGAAGTTTCCTTGAGCAGTAAGTCCATGGACAGGACGGTGATAAGGAAGAAAGAGTGCTACTGCAACTGTAATATATAGTCGCCGTTTTAATCCCAGGATCACAATGAAACCTGTTTTAACGACTGAATTTCTCAGGCAGTTCTTTAAAAAAAAAGAGAAAAATCTGAAGCAGATGGTCCTTCAATTAACACTGCATTCTTTCCCCTCTTTGTAACCGATAGGTTTGATTTATTTTGATACCGTTTTAGGTTTTCAAAATAGTTCAATATGATTTCATATTGGTGTTTATAGAGATGTTTTCAGTAGCCGAAAGACGGCAAATGTATCAGGAGCCTACATTTGACTCTTGTTCTCATCAACATCTTTCCTTGCATCTTTTTCCATATACTTCTTAGCGCTAGCTTTTTTCTGTAAGCAAAGTCGAGATAATAGTAACAGAAATCAACAAATCTTACCAAACAGTATTTGCGGTTGTTTGAGAATGTCCACATGCATGGCAGATAGGAATAGTTAAGGAAGAGATGGAAGAACTGGTGTTTGAAGATGGTGGAAATGTAACAGTGTAGAAATACACACTGTTGGAATAGTTTTGAGACAGAAAACCCTATAATACCCAGGTCTTATGGGATCCTGAAGCAGCCTGTGCCGCCCCTCAGCACTGCCATCATGCCAGTCCGCTTCAGACTTTGGCTGTCACCATATCTAACATTTTAAGTAATCTCCACTAGGTTTGCTGACTTGCAAGCAAGTGAAAAAAAGATAATCTTGGCCGGGCATGGTGGCTCAGGCCTGTAATCCCAGCACTTTGGGAGGCCGAGGCGGCGGATCACCAGGTCAGGAGTTCAAGACCAGCCTGGCCAAAATGGTGAACCCCGTCTCTACTAAAAATACAAAAAATAGCTAGGCGTGGTGGCAGGTGCCTGTAATCCCAGCTACTCAGGAGGCTGAGGCAGGAGAATCACTTGAACCTGGGTGGCAGACGTTGCAGTGAGCCAAGATCGTATCACTGCACTCCAGCCTGGGTGATAGAGTGAGACTCCATCTCAATAATAATAATAATAAAAGATAATCTTCATAAAGTATTTTATATATTATACTTTAAGTTACTAGGTTCACAATTCACACATTTTATGTTAGAGGCCTTTCTGACTTCTCATTGACTGTATTATGTTTTCCTAGCCTGTACCAGAAATTAAAAGTTGTGCCAAATCTGCCCTCCATGACCATGGAGGAAGTAGCACCAGTGAGTGTTAGTAATGCAGCTCACCTGGCCCCAGAGGAGACCAAGGTAAGAAGTCAGTGTTAGGCTGCAATGAACCAAGATTGTGTCACTGCACTCCAGCCTGGCGACAGAGCAAGACCTTGTCTCAAAAAAAAAAAAAAAAAAAAAAGCCAGTGTTGAAACCTTAGGTGTCTGTTACAAGTTAGTTGATTATAGCCAGAGTCCATTTATTTAATGTCATTTCCCTTGCATTTGTAGTTTTTACTCCAATGTATCTCTGCAGTTTCTGAGTATAAACTAATAATGTTATAATATTCAAACACCGGTCTCCAGTATTCCGGCTTTATTATGAGGTACAGGTTTGAGAGTTACTATAAAAGCAGTTTTTAAATAGCTAGTATCAATATCTTGTTATAATCCAATCCGAATATTAGCAATGATATCAGGTTTAAAGCAAATTGCTTGCATTGCGTACATACTAGCAATACCTTAACATCAGCATTTCCCGCTTATTTTATCCATGTGATGGTGATTAGTAATGGAATCTGGGTCTGGAATCGAGCATTTGGTTATCTGAAGAGGTTGGATATATCAACTGCAGCAGTCCCTGCCATGAGAACATCGAAGCCCTTGCGTTACACATTAATAATGGTTTCTGCCAGGTGTTCATCCTCCTGGCTGGCTTAGCAGCTGGGCCTTCCTTTTCGCTCCTCACTTGCCTTGCTATGCCTACACTCACCCCTTCTGTTGGAGCCTCTGCTATCTCAGTGCAGGTGACAGCCCTGGCAAGATAGGCTGGTAGTTGACGAGAAAAGAGAGAAAACTGATCCTCACTGGAGAGATGTTTCCCTTCCTTTCCACTGTTCGTCGGTCTCTGGGCCCTCTGTCCTCAGTCCAGTTGCTGTCATTAGCAGCTCAGAACTGAGGCTGCCTCCGGCATGTCCTGGAAGCCTATTAGAATCTAAATGCTGTGGAGGGCTTGCTTCTCTTGAGCTGTTAGCTTGAGAACCCAGCCCTCCGTGCTACCTTTGCGAATTAGTTTGGGAACTAAACCATCACTGTAAGAGTCTGTGCTGTCAAAGAATGCATTCCAGGTTGTAAAGTGCTGTGTTACCAAAGCTCACTGGAATGCAGGTGGGGATTGCTCTGCGTCTTCGTGCATTTGGCCATAGACATAGCAGCCCACTCACTAGCTACTGTGCACTTTCTTCCGTTCCAGTTTTGCGAGGTTGCTGAAAAAGTCGAATATCGGCCGGGTGCAGTGGCTCAAACCTGTAATCCCAGCACTTTGGGAGGCCGAGGCGGGTGGATCATGAGTTCAGGAGATCAAGACCATCCTGACTAACACGGTGAAACCCCATCTCTACTAAAAATACAAAAAATTAGCCAGGCGTGGTGGCGGCGCCTGTAGTCCCAGCTACTCGGGAGGCGGAGGCAGGAGAATGGCATGAACCCGAGAGGCGGAGCTTGCAGTGAGCCCAGATCGTGACACTGCACTCCAGCCTGGCCTACGGAGCGAGACTCTGTTTCAAAAAAAAAGAAAAAAAAAGTCGAATATGTTGGTGGTTATTTTTTAATAGGAGAAAAATAAAGCTGGAAATATAAAAACAGCTCCTGAAAAAACAGCTACAGACAAGAAATGAGAGCGGAGGAAAAATAAATACTAAAAGCATACGAAAATAAAAGAGAAGGAGAAACGGAGAAAACTGCTTGAAAAGAGCAGTCCAGATCAAGCAGGGAAATACCCAAAGCACTAGCTTTGGATAAGTTAAACAGCTGACCAAAACTGGCAAAGCTTCCTTCAGAAAGGTGAGGACAAGGGAAAGAAAACTGCTCAAGGGGACCTTTGAGGGGACAATACTGGGTGACTGGAATGTCTGAGCCAGACAACAGCCCACCTGCGAGATGGAGGCGCATGCTGCTGACTGGCGGGAACCACAGCCTTAAACGGGCTGGAGTTTTTCGGGTAGGGTCCTCCCAATCACCTGGGTCCTGGCAGCAGCTTTTCTTAAACTTCCACTCCCTTTTTGCTTAAATTATAGAAACACTGTAGCAGTATAAAATGTATAGAATGCCTCTATGCTGACTGATTTAGTTTTCTGCAATTCTAGTCTTTTTTCATATTTATAGTTGTGTACATTGTTGTAATAATAATGACGTACTAATATATTTTTGGCTTTTTTTCACTTAACAGTACATTTTACAGCATAAGCATGTGTTATTTTTAATTGCAGGATGAAGGTACAGACAGGGCCTTAAAGTCCTCTCAAGCATTCTTTTCTAAATTACAAGATCAAGTAAAAACGCAAATCAGTGATGCAAAGAAAACAGAAAAGACAAAGAAGAAAAGACAGGATATTTCCGTTCATAAATTAAAGCTGTAATATATTTTGAACATAATGTTCATATAATTTGAACATAATTAATGTGTAAGCTTATATTTTATCATCGTTCTGTTTTATAATGAAATGATTGAGAACCGTTCTTTGCATCAGTGGCCAATATTTGAGAATTCCATGGTGTGAAAAGACAAACTCCAAACTATTTCCAAAGCCCGGCTGGTTTTCACCGGGTATGAAGCAGGACCTGGGTCCCCAGGCCCTTCCTGTTCAGGCACTGCCTGAGCTGATCCTGCTGTGCTCTTGCCATGGCCCGGGCCTGTGTGAAGGCCAGGCCAGCTTGCCCATGTGGTATGGTGAGCAAGCACTGGCCTGCGGGCTGGGAAGAGGACAGAGCTAGCCAACCCCCTCACAACAGCAGAGGCCCCCACTCTTTGGGGTCTTGATTTCCTTCTCCCACTGCCCTATCATTTCACAAAACAATAGCATTTTTATGCCTGTGCCTTACTTCTTTCCCCTTTGGGAAATGATCTCATGTCACCTGAACAAAGGCTTAGTGTAGGCTATAAAGCACTATCCACAATCAGATGAAGAGGACAGCTATGATCAAGTGAATCTAGAAGCAATAGATGCTCAATACAGCCAGGGATGTAGACTGCAGTCTGCAGAGTGTTCTGTGACCACCAAGTGCTCATTGTTTCAACCTCCCCATCCAGGGAAAATTGCCTTTTGCCTGATAGGCTCTCATATTGATTTGATGGAAATGCAGTAAGCCTTAGTCCAGTCGGGTAGAGAATGTGGACTAAGATTCCACCAAAGTAACAGGTAAAGTCCTTCTGGTTTTTAATCCACAAGGGATCAATCACAGTAGTCAAGGAGAGCCTGTGGAAGTTTGCACTCTGCATTCCTGTTACTGCAGAAGCTGGCTGCAGCAGGGTAGAGCTAGGCTGTACGGGGCTAAATTAAGCACTGGTTTTTGTCCATTTGTGCTGCTATAACAAAATACCTGCGACTGGGTCATTTATAAACAACAGAAACATTTCTTACGGTTCTGGAGGCTGAAAGGTCTAAGATGAATGTGCTGGGAAATTCAGCGTCTGGTGAGAGCTGTTCTCTCTGCTTTGAGATGGTTGCTTGTTATGTCCTCACTTGGTAGAAGGTGGAAGGGCAAAAACCACCAAACTTACTCTGTCAAGCCTTTCATAAGGATGCCAATCCCATCCATGAAGGCTTTGCCTTCAAGACTTAATCCTCTAAAGGTCCTACCTCTTAATATCTCACTATCCAGTAAGTTTCAACACATGAATTTTAAAGAACACATTCAGACCATAGCGTTCCGTCCCTGGCTTCTCAAATTCATGTTCTTAAATGAATACATTCGTTCCATCCCACTAGCCACCAAAATCTTACCTTGTTCCAGCATCAACTTTAAATTCTAAGTCCAAAGTCTCACATAAACATATGGGTAAGACTGACAAAGTATGATTCATCCTGAGCCTAATTTCCCTCCAGCTGTGAAATCAAACAAGTTATGTGCTTCCAAAATACAATCGTGGAATGGGCATAGGGTAGATATTCCCACTCTAAAAGGGAGAAATAGGAAAGAAGAAAGGAATAGTTTAGTCCCAAGTAAGTCCAAAACCCAACAGGGCAAGCAACATTAAATATCGAGGCTTGAGGATAATCTTTGACTTTATGTCTCACTTTCCAGTCACAATGGGGTGAGGGTTGGTTCCCCAGGGGTCCAGGTGGCCCCAACCCCATTGCTTTATTGGGTGCAGCCCATGTCCTGGCTCTCACTGGTTGGTCTTGTGCCTGCAGGTTTCCCAGGCTGGCATTGCACATTGCTGGCTCTAGAGGTCCAGGGTCTCAGGGGTGGCCCTGCCCCCCAATGACTCTCTGGGCATTGCCTGTGAAGGCATTCTCTGCTGTGTCCCCACCTCGTGGCTGTTCTCTGCCTGCATCTGATGCCCCTCAGTTCTTGTCATACCTCAGTCACTTGGTTTTCCGGCTGCCAACTCTCTCTTCCTCCTACTGCACCAGCTCAGTCTCCTTTGCAGGCTCCTCCTCAATGCCCTGCCTTTTGTTATGGAATGCTCAGTCTTCTGACCATTTAGTTTTCTATCTATAGTCAATCCTTGGTCCCATATATTAATACCATTTAAACCCCAACAACTCCCAAATTTAATTTCCATCCTGACCTGACTTGATTAATCAATTCAAAGATTTTCATTCTACAAGAATATCTAAATATTATCGCAAACTTACATGTCTGAAACTGAACTCTTACTCTTCCCCCTCCATCTTGCCAGTTGCTAGGCCAAAGCCCTCAGAGTTTCCCTTGACTCTACTTCTCTTGTACCTTACCATCTTTACCATGAGCAGATCCTGCTGGCTCAGCCTTCTAAATATATTCAGAACATGACAATTTCTTATCAATTGCAATGCTAACACACTGACCCATGCCACCATCATCTCTCCTTGGATTACTGCATCAGTCTTCTGTTTTCCTTGCTTCCTCTCTTGCTTCCCTCCTTGCGTGCCCCAAGCTCTAGCTCTATTCTTTTTTTTTTTTTTTTAGATGGAGTTTTGCTCTTGTTGCCCAGGCTGGAGTGCAGTGGTGCAATCTCGGCTCACTGTAACCTCCACCTCCTGGGTTCAAGTGATTCTCCTGCCTCAGCCTCCCGAGTAGCTGGGATTACAGGTGTGTGCCACCATGCCTGGCATATTTATTTATTTATTTATTTTGTTTTTTTAGTAGAGATGGGGTTTTGCCATGTTGGCCAGGCTGGTCTCAAACTCCTGACCTCAGGTGATCTACCGGCCTTGGCCTCCCAAAGTGCTGGGATTATAGGCATGAGCCACCGCACCTGGCCTCAAGCTCTATTCTTAATGCAACAGGGAAAGGGGTCCTTTTAGAGCTTATGCTCAAAATCTTTGTCTCCCCTCCTCCCATCTCACTCAGAGTCAATGCTCAAATCCATACAATGACCTGCAGGGTCATACATCAGGTGCTGACACACAGTAAGTAGCTGGATGGCAAGTTAGCCAGCTGTTTTTGTAAATAAAATTTATTGGAACAAAACCACACTCATATGTTACACATTGTCTATAGATGCTTTCACACTACAATAGCTGTGTTGCCTAGTTATGATGGAGGCCACATGGTCCCAAAAGCCTCAAACATTTACTACCTGGCCCTTTACAGAACAAATTGGCTAACACTTGCCCTCCATGGTCTGGCTCTCTGCTGCCTCCCTGGCTTTGCTTTCTTCTGCCTCCTTGGTGCTCTTAGAGTCTGCTAGACAATCTTCTGCCTCAGGGCTTTTACATGTGCTGTTGCTGTTTCCTGGACTACCATAGCCTTCTCTGAGTCCACATCGGTACCTCCTTCAGGCCAATGTCAATCTTCAAATGTCATCTTGTCAGTGAGGCCTTTACTTACCATTCTTTCAAATTGTAACCCTCTCACCCCTAAGATGTTTCTAGCTTTACTTGTCTTCGATTTCACCACACAGTTTATTTTTTAAATTTTTCTATCTTCTTCCACCAGAATGCATCCTTCATGAGGACTTCCCCTCCCTCCAAGGAAGAATTTCCTCCCATTCCTCATTGTTCACTGCCACATATTTTCAGCATCTAAAATGTTACCTGGAATGAGGTAGGCAATCAATACATTCTTGTTAATGAACTCCCTATTTATGTCCTTATTCTCTTCAGTTTGCTCATTTATTTATGCACTCATTCAATTGTATATTTATGAATAATTACACAATGCTAGCCACTGCTGCAGGCAGCAGCGATGTTATAGTAAAAGCAACAAACACAACCAAAGGCAACAAACACAACCGCCTGATCTCAAGAAGCTCGCCTTCTAGGTCATTCCTGGTGGGCTGGAACACGCTGGTGTCAGTGCTTCAGGGCTGATTGTTAAATTTTCAGCTGTTAGGCCGGGCACGGTGGCTCAGGCCTATAATCCCAGCACTTTGGGAGGCCGAGGCGGGCGGATCACGAGGTCAGGAGATCGAGACCATCCTGGCTAACACAGCAAAACCCTTTCTCTACTAAAACTACAAAAAATTAGCCGGATGTGGTGGTGGGCGCCTGTGCTCCCAGCTACTCGGGAGGCTGAGGCAGGAGAATGACGAGAACCCGGGAGGTGGAGCTTGCAGTGAGCTGAGATCGCGCCACTGCACTCCAGCCTGGGCGACAGAGACAAAGTCTAAAAAACATAATAATAATTTCAGCTGTTAAACACAGACATTATTAAAAGTTAAATAAATCATATAACTTTACAAATAAATTACATTAAAAACAGACGTTATAAATACTCAAGAAGCATCACTTCCTAATCGCTACCTTTTATTTCTTGGTTCTTGATTATTTCAAGGGTATCAGATAACCGGTGATTAGTACTATCTTTTGGAAAACCCAGCTCAGTGGTTTTCCAACTGAAACTCCCTCTCTCTGATTCGCAGGAGTCAGCCTAAGTAGAGTTCCGCGTGTTGGTTGCAGAAGTCGCCCACCTTCTCCCAGGGGGCTGTTTGCTCGCTTTGACACTGACTGCTCCCCCGACAAACAAGTTTAGCCTGCTCGCTCGTCCCACCAACTGGGGAGAGAAGTCTAAGAGTGCACAGCAGCACAGAAGACGTGCGGGGGCGTGCGGGGACGCACTGGCGCCTGCCTCTGCGGGTGGGAAAGGAAGGAGGTGGCTGGGTTTCCGCTCCAAGGCTCAGCCCGCCTAGGCCACCTACGTTATGGGAGCCTTTAAACGTGGAAAGGAAAGGAGATCGATCACTCGAGCCTCCACTTGCCAAGCCTGTGGAAGCAAGACGCGGGGATCGGCTGGGAATGTCTGGAAGCGCCGGCGGCGCGCGGAGCCAGGTGGGAGGTGCGCGGTGGCGCGGGGATCTTGGACGACAGGGCACCGAGGGAAGGAGGACGCGAGGGCAGCCGGGCCCGAGGGAGCAGGGAGGGTGGCTCGGGCTCGGTCGCGTGGCCCCAGGTGCGCGACCTCGGCCCTGCAGCGCCCGTCGTGCTGGCCGGGGCCTCGGCTCCGCAGCAGAGGCCGCGGTGGTGGCTGCCGGCGCGGGCGAAGCTGCCCGGGGCTGGGGCGTTTCATCTGCGCGGGCCTGTGGGGCGGGCATCACCCTGGGCCACGGGCTGATAGTCTCCATCACACTCAGAAAAAGTTACTCATACGGTGGTCTTATAAAGGGTCTGAAGTGGTCAAATTGTCCCTTTCTAGAAACGGATAGTTTTAGGTCTTAAAGATGTCCTAGAAATTAGCCTTACAAGCCCGGCTATGTCATTTTATGGTAAGGGACACTAAGATCGCGTACACATCTTGTCGGAGGGGCTTGGTCTTCTGTCTCCCGCTCAGGGCTGTCTTCATTCCAGGAGACCTTGCTCTTCCACGTTTCAGAGTTCATTTTTCCCCTTATTGAATTCATAGAAGTGTTTTAATTCATATGTTTCTTCTTGTAGGAAGAAGAAATTGTCTAGACGAATAACATGAGGTCATATAGAATCCCACTTTTGGTGATTGCAAGTCAAGAAAGTAAAAGTAAACCATTGCTGTCTTTCACCTTGAATATCCTGTGTTTTATTGCTCAGAACATCCAGTTTTTCTAATACTCATGATGTCAGAAGGGAAACCTCCTGACAAAAAAAGGCCTCGTAGAAGCTTATCAATCAACAAGAATAGGAAAAAAGCATCTAATTCTATTATTTCGTGTTTTAACAATGCACCACCTGCTAAACTTGCCTGCCCCGTTTGCAGTAAAATGGTGCCCAGATACGACTTAAACCGGCACCTTGATGAAATGTGTGCTAACAATGACTTCGTTCAAGTGGATCCAGGGCAGGTGGGCTTAATAAATTCAAATATGTCTACAGTAGATTTAACCAGTGTTACCTTAGAAGATGTAACACCAGAGAAGTTACCACCACCAAAGACAAATTTAACCCCTGGCCAAAGTGATTCAGCAAAAATGGACACAAAGCAGAAGACCAGTCCCTACTTTAAAAGTAATGATGGTGTGGTGTGCAAAAATCAAGATAAGCTGAGAAATCGTAGTGTGAAAGTCATTTGTTTGGGAAGCCTAGCATCTAAATTGTCCAGAAAATACATAAAGGCTAAAAAATCAATAGATAAGGATGAAGAATTTGCCAGTTATAGTTCACAGAGTTCCAGATCCACAGTTATTAAGAGCCTGGTTGATAACTCTTCAGAAATTGAGGACGAGGATCAAATTTTGGAGAACAGTTCTCAAAAAGAAAACGTGTTTGTATGTGATTCGCTGAAGGAAGAGTGTATTCCTGAACATATGATAAGAGGAAGTAAAATAATGGAAGCCGAAAGCCAAAAGGCTACCCAGGAATATGAGAAATCAGCCCTCAGCCCTGGCTTCTCAGATAATGCAATCATGTTATTTTCACCAGATTTCACTCTTGGGAATACATTAAAGTCTACTTCAGAAGACAGTCTTGTAAAGCAAGAGTGTATCAAAGGAGTGGTTGAAAAACATGAGGCATGTCGTGAAGAAGTAAAAATGACTGTTGCTTCAGAAGCTAAAATACAGCTGTCAGATTCAGAGGCAAAATCTCATAGTTCTGCAGATGATGCTTCTGCATGGAGTAACATCCAAGAACCTCCTTTGCAGGATAACAGTTGCTTAAACAATGATACCCCTTGCAGCATTCCTTTGGAGCAGGGGTCAAGCTGCAATGGTCCTGGTCAAACAACTGTTCATCCTTACTACCTTCGGAGTTTCCTTGTAGTGCTGAAAACCGTACTTGAGAATGAAGATGATATGATGCTCTTTGATGAGCAGGAGAAGGGAATCGTGACTCAGTTTTATCAGTTATCAGGTATCTTACGCACGTGTTTATTTTCAAGTGTTCATTCCCCTTTTGCTGCTCTGATTGGGGCATGGTGTGATGGGCAGTAATCTAGTGACCGCAAGGAGTCACTGTGGTGTTGTGAGTACCCTATGGGAGTGTTCATGGGAGTCGGAACATACTCGAAGGTTTTATTGAGAGGGATGCATGGAAAAGAGACAAGATTTTGTCCCAGGTGATGTTTACTCCTGCTGAACTTTGGTTACATTGGAAGCAGCTGTTTTTCATTTATAGGTGCATTTGTTAGTTATAAAACAACCTTTTCCAGCTTAAAAAAACAATACAATGTGACTTAGAAAAGCATAGTTTGCATTTTGAGCATGTAATCAGGCTTCCCATTAGGTTGTTTTGTTGTTCCCCAAAGATGAAAGTAGAATAAAATGCAATACAGGAAAAAACAAACTAACCTGAGGCATATTTTCTTTCTCCCAACAACATTTTAGATTCATGAACTGTGCCTTTTAAAGACAGGGTGTGAGATCCGGCCACAGCACTCCAGCTTGGGTGACAGAGCGAGACTCCGTCTCAAAAAAAAAAAAAAAAAAAAAAAGACAGGGTGTGGAGGAAGTGGAAACTTTCAAGCTGAAATTGGTACATTAAAAATATTAGTCTATGCCTCAAGTCCTTGGCAGCCAGGGGTGGCTCCAAGCCAGTAATGCAGGTTTGTAGTAAAAGCCACCCTTGTGTCCTTAACAGTGTTATTCAGAGGGCCATGATGGCTCTGTGGAACCATGTTCCTGAGGGCAGGAAAAAACTTACGTGGTGGTCACACTGTCCTTTAGTAAAATGCAGCCGTGTGTGACTCCTCAGTAGATAAAAAAAGAGAAAAATCCTAAACATTACTATTAATGTTTAAGAGAAGGATTTTTGTTTTACATTTGCACAGTGGAATTATGGTATTCCTTGTGTTACTTTTTAACAATAATTCTCTGGGCACAGCTGTGTGTAGTATCCACTTGCATCTCTACTTCTGCTGTTCTCCCCAGAAGATGGACATAATAGCACATCGGCTTTTCTATCCAAACTAGTCACAGATCTTTGGTTGGGTGCTGATTGCATTCCTGTGAGTATTTCAGTGATTGGTGGTTCTGTGCTTCCATGTAATTGAGAAACAGGAACAGTTTTCCTAGTGCAAGTTCTGCATATGCATGTGTCTTGCACTCAATGGAGAATCATGTACAATCTGTTGGTGTGTAGAAATAATTACTGCTAATTGTTTTTGCCTTTTTTTTATTTTTATTTTTAAGTTCTTTTAGAGACAGGGTTTCTGTCTGTCGCCCAGGCTGGAGTGCAGTGGTGTAATCATAGCTCACTATGACCTTGAACTCTTGGTCCCAAGCAGTCCTCCTGCCTCAGCCTCCCAAAGTGCTGGGATTACAAGCATGAGCCATAGGCTGGGCACGGTGGCTCACTCCTGTAATCCCAGCACTTTGGGAGGCCGAGGTGGGTAGATGGCCAGAGGTCAGGAGTTCGAGACTAGCCTGACCAACATGGTGAAACCCTGTCTCTACTAAATATACAAAAATTAGCCGGGCATGGTGGCGGGCACCTGTAATCCCAGCTATTTGGGAGGTTGATACAGGAGAATTGCTTGAACGCGGGAGGCAGAAGTTGTAGTGAGCCGAGACTGCCCCATTGCACTCCAGCCTGGACAACAAGAACAAAACTCTATCTCAAAAACAAACAAAGAAACCAACAAACAAACAAAAAACAGAAACCACCAGTATGAGCCATCATGACAGGTCAATTTTGCCTTTTTAAAGAAGAAAGGAAAATAAATGTTGGAAATTTTCAAAATACAATTAAACCATTTTAGAGTTAGCCGAAATTTAAAGATAATCTGGGTAATAGGGAGACTGAAACCAAACAGGTTAATTAGGAAGCTTTGTCAAGATTGCTGGGTTAGAGATGACTGCCCTACTGAAGCTAGACATTTTTTTTTTTTTTGGAAAATTATTTCAGATTATTTTCAATTAAATCAGAATAATGCATATTAAGCTAAGAGTGGAGAACAAAATAAGAATTCTGGTTAGGGCTTTTCTGAGGGAGTAGAAATGTTGATGGCTAGAAAAGGGGGAACTTGATTTTAGAAGTTTTAAAATGACTAATAACTGTTACCAAATGTTTAAATGTACTTTCAAAATGGTTTATACCATAAAATGACGGCTTTATACATGCGGTAAGTGTATGTGTATTTCTAAATAGTACATTTATTCACCTTAGGTTTAAAAGGTAAATGGGCCGGGTGCGGTGGCTCAAGCCTGTAATCCCAGCACTTTGGGAGGCCGAGACGGGCGGATCAAGAGGTCAGGAGATCGAGACCATCCTGGTCTACACGGTGAAACCCCGTCTCTACTAAAAAATACAAAAAAACTAGCCGGGCGAGATGGCGGGCGCCTGTAGTCCCAGCTACTAGGGAGGCTGAGGCAGGAGAATGGCGTAAACCCGGGAGGCGGAGCTTGCAGTGAGCTGAGATCCGGCCACTGCGCTCCAGCCTGGGCGACAGAGCGAGACTCCGTCTCAAAAAAAAAAAAAAAAAAAAAAAAAGGTAAATGTAGTGATTTTCACCATTTTTCTTAACTTTATTGCAGTTACTGGTCAGAAGTTATATGTAAGGCTCTTTCTACGTAAATTAAGCTGGATTAAGATGACTAAATTAGAATATGAAGAGATTGCCTCAGACTTAACACCTGTGATTGAAGAATTGAAGAATGCAGGCTTTCTACAGACAGGTATGACTAGTAGAGGGAAATGTGAAATGAAAATATCATCTGAAGAGCTGAGCTTCTGCAGAATGGTGGCAGTATTATTATGGTGCCCTCCCCTGGGTGGTGCCCGGTAACTTACTATGTTTTAATTGAATTTTTAATCTTAGGATAACAAAGTATTCATGGAATGCTAAGGCCGTTCTTAGCCTGAGTTAAGAATACCAGAATAATGAGAGGTGGTCTGCTGCTGTTTTCTTGACTGTGGCAGGTTTAGAACAAAAGTCACCTAGGGATAGACGTGGGTGTGTGCCACAGAAGAAATACATCCCGGCCGGGCACAGTGGCTCATGCCTGTAATCCCAGCACTTTGGGAGGCCGAAGCAGGTGGATCACCTGAGGCTGGGAGTTCGAGACCAGCCTGACCAACATGGAGAAACTCCGTCTCTACTAAAAGTACAAAATTAGCCAGGTGTGGTGGCGCATGCCTGTCATCCCAGCTGCTTGGGAGGCTGAGGCAGGAGAATCACTTGAACCCGGGAGGCGGAGGTTGTGGTGAGCCGAGATTGCACCATTGCACTCCAGCCCAGGCAACCAGAGTGAAACTCCGTCTCAAAAAAAAAAAAAAAAAAAAAAAAATCCCTTCTTGGCACTGTCCTTCCAGCAAGAACTTGACTCATCTTAGTCAGAGTCCTCATCTTTATGATAGAATAAAGCTGGTTGTTTGAAACCAGCATTGCCTCGGAGACCTTCATCTGTCCCCCACCCCGTTCACACACATACAGCTCTTCAATTATGCTGATTGCCTGAAGCATTGTCGAATTGCTTTAAGCCTATGTGAACACTAAGGAGAGTCTATCTTCTGCAGTGATACCCTTCGTTGTCTTGTCAGTAGCATTCGTTAAGTACCTACCCATGTACTGGGTACAAAATTGTACTGTATTAGGAAAGGGAAATACGAGCCTTCGGTTCAAGTTGCTGACATTTTAGACCAAAATAAGCAAATCAGCCAGATGGTTTCTTTGGGGCAGAGTTTGTTGTGGGGAGCAGTGAGTGGGGATGAAACGAAGTGAGCAGGAAGTGTGTTAGGGTGATTGTTAGGATGGGGCCGGATGGGGTGGGATGGGGAAAGTTGCGGGAAAGGCATAAAAGCTCAGTGGAGGAGTTTGGATGTGAACGGTTAGTGGTGGGACACAGGACCCTCTGCAGAGCAGCATTTCCCACACATCAGTGTCAGCAGGGTCACCTGGGGACTTGATACTGAGTCCCCACCCAACTTGGAAAATGTGCAGATTCCATAAAGTCGTATGTCTGACAGGCATGCCAAGTGACTGCTGCGGGTGAGCCTTGACTTACCTTCAAATGAGCAACAAAACCAGGATTCTAGTGGCTCACTGTGGCACTCAGTCAAGTGCAAGTCCCACCCATGCTCCAGCCCTGTGGGGCCTGGCTCTGGCTGTCCCTCTCGCTCTCTGCCACGGGCACCCAGCGCTCAGTGTTCTTCACCAGCATGAGCGCATTCCTGTGTCAGAGCCTTGCACTTTCCCCTCCACCCAGGTCAGTTTCTACCATGTGGCCACATGGCAGAGTCCTCCTTTCCTTCACCTCTGCATGGTGTCGCCTCGTCCGAGGTTTGCCTGACCGTACAATGTGAAATACAGCCAGCCTCCTGGCAGCTTCGGTTTGCCTCCCCAAGTTGTGTTTTTCTTTAGAGCGGTTATTACCACCTGATAAATATGCCTATTCATTTAATGATTATGCTGGGATGCTAGCTCCTGTGGATGGGATTTCTTTCACTGTAGCATACCTGGGATCTTAGAACATTACCAGGCACACAGTATACACCCAATAAATATTTGCTGAATGGACGAAGAAGGCACTGCCCTAAACTGTGAAGCCTTGAAGGCAAAGACCAGTGAAGTCTGACTGAGCCGAATTCCTAGGCCAAGGTTGGTGTCGGGGACCACAATAGCCAAACAGGCTCACGAATGCCGAGTGAGCAACAGAGGCTCCTGTGGGAAGAAGAGGGCTGATGCTCAGTTTCTCTGACCTGGTTTGAGAGGTCCCATTTTGTAGGGGTTTTGTGAAGAGAAAGGCAGGGAGTATATATTCCAAGCAAGTGTTGAGATGCCCAAACCATAATGACTATCCATGTGTGTCTTTATTTTAGTCACATTTTCCTTTAGATTTTAGTGAGAAATTCTATTATTCGATAACCCTTTTAAAGAGATATGATAGCATTATTAATATGTTAATAATTCCACATTTAATGATTGGTTTGGCCAACTAATTAAAATTTTCTTAGTAGAATTTCATTCTATTTTCATCTAAGGGAAATTAAGCTAGAAAATAGTAAAATTTTAAAAAACTTTTTTTTTTAACCATTTCAGAATCTGAGTTGCAAGAACTCTCTGAAGTGCTTGAACTCCTTTCTGCTCCTGAGCTAAAATCCCTGGCCAAGACCTTCCATTTGGTGAATCCCAATGGACAGAAACAGCAGCTGGTGGACGCCTTTCTCAAATTGGCCAAACAGCGTTCAGTCTGCACTTGGGGCAAGAATAAGCCTGGAATTGGTGCCGTGATTTTAAAAAGGTTTTGTTGGCTATCGTTACAGTAAAACCATTTAAAATGTTGATAGCACATACTAACTTACGGTAGATTGTATACTTGATTTAACTGTAATTGCATGTTTCAGTTGCAATTAGATTGAGAAGGCTGGAAAAGTCTTAATTGCAACTTTTGACTGGATTCTTTGTGGGTTATTATTCAAAATTTTTGTCATAACACTGTGTTAATTTCCATGACCAAGAAAAATCGGAAGGCAATGGGGCCTTTGGTAAATTCTATTATTTTATTTTCCGAGAAAAATACAGTTTTAAGTGATTCTTACAGGATTTTAGGCTAAACTGTTAAGTCAAATTTTTATTTTAGTAAAGTTTTTGTTTACTAAACAAAGTATAATCAGGGAGTCTTAATGTGCAAGTTTTCATGAGTGTAAACATAACAGTTTACCAAACACTGTGAGTGGCTTCTTTTGTCCTTGAGAAGCCCTTGACCTGTTTCAGTTGAAAATTACAAAAACTTTTAGAATTGATTTCTTTTGCCCTAGTTAATTGTATAATCAAACTATAGCAACTTTAGTCTGGGAATTCACTACTCTGGAGTCATTGAGGATGAAATGAGAGGATGCTTTTGAAAAACACTTTAAAATGATGTTGTTATTTATTTTCTATATTTATTTTGTATATTTCAGTTGTTACGAGCCCATCCTTGTTGGGAAGGTGCTATAAATACTAATCTTTAATGAAACATAGGTATAATAAGGCAGAGATTATTAAGAAAAACGTTAAGACCAACACTTCAAAAAAGCTTGTATTACAGATTTTTGAAACGTACTTTAATAAATCACATATTTGTAATTAATTGACTTGAGAAGTATAGAATCCTCATCTGTGTGGTATGTTAAATGTCTTCTAAGTCCTTTCTTTAATTGTATTTCTTAAGTATTTGATGTTAACCTTATATGTAATATTTTATAGGCAAGTAAACATTAAAATTAGTAGCTCTCTGGCTGGGCACAGTGGCTCACACCTGTAATCCCAGCACTTTGGGAGGCCGAGGCAGGTGAATCACAAGGTCAGGAGTTCAAGACCAGCCTGGCCAATATGGTGAAACCCTGTCTCTATTAAAAATACAAAAATGAGCCTGGCTTGGTGGCACATGGCTGTAATCCCAGCTACCTGGGGGGCTGAGGCAGGAGACTTGCCTGACCTGGGAGGTAGAGGTTGCAGTGAGCTGAGATCGCGCCACTGCACTCCAGCCTGGGTGACAGAGCGAGACTCCATCTTAAAAAAAAAAAAAAAATTAGCAACCCTTTCTTGGTATATACACTTAGCACAGAACAGCTAAAATAAATAAGATGAATGTATTTTATCACTGACTTTGGACTTGTAGGAAAATAGAATCCTCAAGGCTGTTTTAGTTCTAGTAAAAACCACTGTCCTTTAAGGTTGTCCTTTATTTTTTCATTCTGATGTAAAGCCCAGCAGTGGAATTTCAGAGTCCCTGCCAGCCCCACGCCAGGGCAGTTGCCTGGTGCTCTTACTCTGCTGTTATAATAAAGACAGAAAAAGGCACATTATTACAGAAAAAGGCACATTATTTATGCTTTTTTAATCCTTGCAGGAGTCACTGCTTAGTTTCCTGCGTTTAATGCTTCCATTTCCAGGCTGGAGGCTGTGTCCACTGGGGGCATCCCTGGGACTCTGCGTGGAGGTAGATGAAATGGGTACTTTGGGGCAGTCTGTAGATGAGTGGCTCTCAGTTCAGTGGTGGTATAATAGGAATCCCGCCTCTTCCCCTTCAACTCCGTGATGGTGGCACTCATCTCTCCCACACCCTCAGGGATGCAGTGCTGCTTTTGATTTAGTAGCTTCTGCACCAGGAGGGTGTGACATCTTTCATTAGGCCAGTGGTTCTCAATGGGGGCATCTGGCATCATCTGGAGACATTTTTGGTTGTCAGTACTGGAGGTGATGAAGCTAATGGCATCTAGTGAATAGAGGCCACAGACAGGACACTGCAAAGCATCTTATAATTTACAGGACAGCCCCTGACAACAAAGAATTATCTAGCCTAAATGTCAATAGTGCTGAAGCTAAAAAACCCTGCTATTGATGGTGTCTAAGCTGCTAGAGTCAGAGGGCCCACATGGTCCTGGATTTAATTTAGACCTCCAAGGCCACCTTGCAGACATCCAGAATGGAACTGAATTCACTCCAGTGTTATCCTAGAATAGAGATGCTGCTGGACCATTCTGTACACTAGAGCAGGGGTCTGCAGCCCCAGGCCAGGGACAGATAATTGTCCATTGCCTGTTAGGAGCTGGGCCACACAGCAGAAGGTGAGCAGTGTGCCAGACAGCATGACCACCTGAGCTTTGCCTCCTGTCAGGAATGTGAACCCTATTGTGAACTGTGCATGTGAGGGATCTAGGTTGCGCATTCCTTATGAGAATCTATTGCCTGATGATCTGAAGTGGAACAGTTTCATCCCGAAATACCTCCCCCAGCCCCAGTCCATGGAAAAATTCTCTTCCATGAAACCACTCCTTGGTGCCAAAAGCGTTGTTGACTGCTGCACTAGAGAACAGCACCAAACTGTGGGGTATACATTTACACCACATCTTGGTACACAAAATCTGATGTTTTACCCAGAGCCTTTGATAATGACATTTTAAAGAAATACCATTATTTAATCTAAATCATCACTTGAATAAAAACTTGAGAATTGCTTCATGTTGACTAGGTAATACTTTTCTGAAAGATTTCCTAGTATGTGAAGCACTCATGACCAGGGTAAACCCCATCCTACTGTGTGGCCGAGGAAGGAAGCACTTGTATGGAGCCAAACCACATGTGGAACCATTTGGAGATGTACATTCATTTACTCCTGTGTATCCCTGGGTGAGCTCTCAGTCCCAGAGCAGTTAAGTAATGCTCCAGTGTTTAAAATAGTGAATGTCATTTGTCTTTATTTTAGATGAAAATAATTTGTAAAATCTGACATCCAAATGCTTAAAAAGCTAAAAGTTGTTTCTACATTGTACATTTTTCAGAGCCAAAGCCTTGGCTGGACAGTCAATACGAATCTGTAAAGGCCCCAGGGCTGTGTTTTCCCGAATCTTGCTACTGTTTTCGTTGACCGACTCCATGGAAGATGAAGACGCCGCATGTGGAGGTCAGGGACAGCTTTCAATGGTCCTGTTGGTCAACCTTGGCCGAATGGAGTTTCCTACTTACACCATCAATCGGAAAACCCAAATCTTCCAAGACAGAGATGATCTTATCAGGTACGATGATGTTAGCTCACTATAATATCTATCTGTGTATTTCACAATATAGTAAAAGGTTTTATTATTTTTTCCAGCCAAAATAGAAACATTAAGTCCATAGCCAAAACAGTTTTTAATCATTTTTTGCCCCACTTGTATACATTTCTATGACTATAGGGAAAATGTAGAAGTGTGCTGAGATTATGGTTGCCAAAACCCAAGGAATTTTGAATTAGAGCTACAAAAACTTTCTCTGGTTTATGTTTCCAAGTACCTTTGGAAGGGAGTATTTTTTGTTTGTTTGTTTGTTTTAATTTAAGACAGGATTTCGCCCAGGCTGGAGTGCGGTGGCATGATCACAGCTCACTGTAGCCTCAACCTCCTGGGCCCAAGTGGTCCTCCTACCTCAGCCTCCCAAGTAGCTGGGACCACAGGCACATGCCAGCACACTCAGCTAATTTTTGTATTTTTTTGGTAGAGATGGGGTTTCACCATGTTGCCCAGGCTGGTCTCAAATTCCTGGACTCAAGCAGTCCGCCCACCTTGGCCTCCCAAAGTGCTGGGATTATAGATATGAGCCACCGCCCTCGGCCTGTATTTTTTGACACAGACATTTTAACAGACTTGGCTTATGAATATGTTGTTGGTATAACCAAGACTGAAGATGAATGTTTTCTTATTAATAACACTTTAGGTAAAGCTATTAATGACTTGTATACTGTATATCATACATATGATAATTAGATATACAGATGATAAATTAGAAATTTTCACTAATTTATATTGGCACATGGATTTGGTGAAACTTTGGTTTGTCCAATAAAAATAGTTTCTGAACTAAAAGGAATACCATGTGATCCACCAATCCCACTACTGGGTATATACCCAAAGGAAAAGAAATCGGTATATTGAAGAAATATCTGTATTCCTATGTTTATTGCAGTCTGTTCACAATAGCCAAGATGTGGAATCAACCTAAGTGTCCATCAGTGGATGAATGGATTAAAACAATGTGGTACATATACACAATGGAGTACCACTGAGCCATAAAAAAGAATGAAATTCTCTCATGGTGGCAACATGGATGAGCTTAGAGGACATTATGTTATGTGAAATAAGCCAGGCACAGAAAGACAAATACTGCATGTTCTCACTCATATGTGGGAGGTAAAAAAGTGGATCTTACAGAAGTAGAGAGTAGAACAGTGGTTACCAGAGGCTGGGAAGGATAGAGGGGAGGGGGACAGGGAAAGGTTGGTTAACAAAGTGCAGCTAGATAGAGGGAATAAGTTCTGTTGTTCTATAGCAGCGTAGGATGACTATAACAACAGTTTATTATATATTTTTAAATAGAAGAATGGATTTAGAATATTCCCAACACAAAGAAATGATAAATGTTTGAGGCAATGGCTGGTATGGCAACACATGCCTATATTTCTAGCCACTTGGGAGGCTGGGCAGGAGGGTCACTTGAGTCCAGAAATTCAGGACTAGCCTAGGCAACATAATGAGACTCCATCTCTAAAACATTTTTAGAAAAGTTTGAGGTGCTGGATATGCTAATTACCCTAATTTGATCATTATACATTGCATATATGTATTGAAGTATCATACTGTGCCACATAAATATGTGCAATTTTATGTTAATTAAGAATAATAATAGATGCCAAATAATGGGATTACATTATTAAAAAGCAGGTTTTGAAAAGAAACAATAGTGTAGGTCTTACAGAAAAAAAATCTGGATTTCCTTAAAAAAAGACCTTTGATAAAAACAATTAATTTGGATTTCCTAAAATGTCACTTTTGATTCTTGATTTGGATTTCTGACTCAAATTTAACCAAAATTGATTCTGATATTTGCTTTTAGGAAAGTCCTTGAAGTGTTTCTAGGAAAGCCATGTGCTTTAAGAAGTAAGTTACTGAAATTTTTGGATCACAGCAGCGTCGGTATAATCTGATTTTGCCCATTTTACCTTAGCTGTCAGGAAGCTCAGTATCTTATTTGTGTTCAATTGGAATAACTTTTTTAGTTAAAATCTATAATAAGACTATTTCTTCTTACCCTGTTTTCAGTTGTCTCATATCTTCTTTACCTTTTTTGTTTTTATTGGCTTTATGTTTTTCTGGCTTGTGAGAATGTATACTCTGAAGCCAAGTTCCAGTTTCTATACCAATGAACTGTGAACTCACCCCGTGCCTCAGTTTCCTCATCTGTCAAATGGGGAGAATAATAGTATATTTTTATAGACATGGGTGGGGTGAATGGGAAGTGCTTAGAGCCTGGCCTATGAGGAATGCCTACTACATGTTCATTATTATTTTAATTGTGATTATCAATGTTATACCCAAGTTCTATGACAAAACCATGGTTGACAAGTTCAAAAGGCATCTCATATTCTTTCTAGAAAGTAAGTGTGCTGTAAATAATAAAAATAATGAAAACTCCCTTGGTTAAGCAGAGGACCTTAACATGTGAATGAAACTGGATTTAATTGACTTTTGGAAAGGTAATAGTATACAATATCTGGTAATGTGATACCTGGCCAGGAAACCCTTGTTGTCTCCCTCTGTACTTGAGATAATTTATCCTTTTAGAATTTTTCTCATTCATTCAGTACAGATGAGTGTTGAGTACCTATTATGTGACTTGGTTAGGGGTTGTAGCAGTGAACAAGAGAGGGCCTCAGCCGTCATGGGGCTATGTTTCCCTGGGGAGATAGAAAATAAACAGTATTTCAAGTGTGTGAGAAGTGCTGTGATAATTGAGAGGCAGGCTGGAGAAGTTCTTTATGGACAGAGTGGCCCTGGAGAGGTGACATTTGAAGTGGGACTTGAGGATGAGAATGAGGTAGCCGTGTCAGGGTCTGGGTGCCTGCGTCCCGGCCGCGAGATAGTGTGTGCACAGGTCCGGAGGCAGGAAAGAGCTTGTGAGTTGGAGGAACTCAGGAGACCCCTGGCTAAGATGTGGGGGTGGCCAGGACTGGGTTGGTGGCAGCGGCAGTGGAGAGAAGTGAATGTGTGTGAGGCAGTTTGGAAGCAGAAAAGACAAGACTTGATTCTGATGTGGGCGAGAAGGAGAGGAGTGGATCAAGGATGGCTCTGATGTTTTGCCTTGGGTGGAGTGCCATCCAGTGAGGGGGACTGGTGCTGGAGGCGTCAGTCTGTGGTGTGCTTTTCAGCCGTTTGGTTGACGCTGTCGTGTGTGGCATTGGACTTGCCGTCAGGAGCTCAGGGAATGGGTCCGGCCTGGAAAAAGTCAACATTTTGAGAGTCACTGGAATATGGACAGTGTTTGAAGCCATGGAACTGAATGAGCAGCATATTATAAAAGAATTAGATCTAAGAATTTGTGAGCAAAATTGGACATTTGGAGGCAGTTTCTTTACTCTTACTTTACAGTGTTTGTACATACTGATATTATGTGCTTTAGGCTTTTCTTTTAGATATGAGACCAAAATACAATGAACATGTACTCAAAGTGTTAACAGAATTTGCTCGTCAAATGTCTTTGTGTTTTGGTAGCTAAAGGAGCAATGAAAAATTGTCTTTCTTAAGCTAAGTTGTAACATTTCAGCATTGCTATCTCCCAAAGAGCATCCCTTAGTTATTTTGAAATATTCCAGGTAATCCTTTTAGCTTGGGCAGCATCCCTCTGGCTGGCTCTGATTGTAAATGATTAAATTATCAGATCTACATCTGACTGTAATTCTGACGTCGCTTACATGTTTGCTGTCACATTGTTGAATGAGTGAATAGATGAGCGCCAAAATCAGGAAGGATGAGCTGATCCATATCACATTTCTAGAATGGAACATGTTATGTAATGATACAGCATAAATATTTTTATCTTTCCAGTTGGGCTTTCTGTATCAGTTCTGGGCCACTCTAGTGATGTAGTTAAGATAAATTATTACTAGAATAAAATTTAAGTGGCCCTCATATTTTAAAAAACACACTTCTGCCTTTCAGAGTGAGATCTAGTGGCTAGGATGTGGTTATTCTATGGGAATGCTTATTCTTATTTGGAACTTGGATGGCATTTTCCTCCAGATATGCAGCAGCCACGCACATGCTGAGTGACATTTCTTCCGCTATGGCCAATGGGAACTGGGAAGAAGCTAAGGAGCTCGCTCAGTGTGCAAAAAGGGATTGGAACAGACTGAAAAACCACCCATCTCTGAGGTGAGAATTTTTCTAGGTGCCTGCCAAAATTTATACATTGACCAGGTTGTTCCAAACACTTACAGTAGTTTTCATCATGGAGAATATACTCCTTTTGCTCTGTGGTTAAACCAGCTGTGAAATTGAATTTTGTACCCGCTTTGCCTAGAGTGAAAGTGCTGTGTGCCATAGAAGGAAATGTCTGAAGGTTTAAAGTGAATTTGATATAACTCAGATCCCTGGGCAACACACATGCCAACCCCATACTTGGCTTGTCGCATGCCATCTGTAGGGGTGTTGGCCTCCCTGAGTACTGGTGAGCTGAACTGAAACGTGAGGGAAGCCAGCAGCAGGACGAATGTGGGAAGCATGGTAGGTGTGTTCTTCTGAAGGACATTCAAGTAGGTGTTACAAACTCTGCAAAAGACAGCTCAAGCAAACTTCGGAGTTCCAGGTACACAGCACATGATCTTTTATTTTGTTTGAAAATGGTAAACATCTTCAATATTTGTTAAGACATTTTTTCCTTTGTTGTTACATAGTGATGAGAAAAATTAGTATTTTAAGATGCCACTTTCAAAAAATCATTTAGGATATACAGTTGACCCTTGAATAACACAGGGGTTAGGGTACCGACTCCTCAGACAGTCAAGAATCTGTATGTAACATTTGACTTCCGCATTACTTAATTAATAGCTTACTGTTGACTGGAAGCCCTACCGATTACATAGTCAATTATATGGATAGTCAGTCATTGGATATGTTATATGTATTATATGCTATATTCTTATAATAAAGTAAGCTAGGGAAAAGAATATGTTATTAAAAAAATTATAAGGGGGCCGGCACGGTGGCTCACACCTATAATCCCAGGACTCTGGGAGACTGAGGCAGGTGGATCACCTGAGGTCAGGAGTTCGAGACCAGCCTGACCAACATAGAGAAACCTCATCTCTACTAAAAATACAAAATTAGCCGGGCCTGGTGGCACCTGCCTGTAATCCCAGCTACTCAGGAGGCTGAGGCAGGAGAATTGCTTGAACCCAGGAGGCAGAGGTTGTGGTGAGATCATGCCCTTACACTCCAGTCTGGGCAACAAGCAAAACTCTGTCTCAAAAGAATAAATAAATAAATAAATAAATAAATAAATAAATAAGGGTCTGGACATGGTGGCTCATGCCTATAATCCCAGCACTTTGGGAGGCCGAGGTAGGTCAGGAGTTCGAGACTAGCCTGGCCAACATGGTGAAACCTTGTCTCTACTAAAAATACAAAAATTAGCTGGGTGTGGTGGCAGGTGCCTGTAATCCCAGCTACTCAGAAGGCTCAGGCAGGAGAATCACATGAACTTGGGAGACAGAGGTTGCATGAGCCGAGATTGCGCCACTGCACTTCAGCCTGGGTGACAGAGCGAGACTCCATCTCAAAAAAAAAAAAAAAAATCATAAGGAAGAGAAAACATATTCACTGTTCATTAAGTGGAAGTGGATCATCATGAAGGCCTTCATCCTTGTTGTCTTTACAATGAGTAGGCTGCAGAGGAGGAGGAAGAGGAGGGGTTGGTCTTGCTGCCTCAGGGGTGGCAGGGGCAGAAGAAAATCCACATATAAGTGGAGCCATGCAGTTTAAACCCATGTTGTCCAGGGGTCAACTGTATATTTATAAAGAAATAATATTGACTTAAAAATCACAGGAAGTTAAATTACTACAAACAGAGGTTGATAAACTTCTGTGAAAGGTCACATAGTGAATATTTTAGGCTTTGCAGGCCGTATGGTCTCTGTGGCACCAAATTTACTCTGCTGTTGTAGTGCAAAAGCAGCCACAAGAAGTATGTATGCAAATGAATGAGCCTAGCTGTGTTCCAGTTAACTTCATTTGTGGACATTGGAATTTGGGTTTCCATATAATTTTCGTCTACCAAAGTGTATTATTCTCTTGGATTTATTTTAACAATTTAAAAACGTAAAAACCATTCTTAGTTTGCAGGACCTAGAAAATCAGGTGGCAGGCCCTGGGTCTGGCTGTGGGCCGGAGTTTGCTGACCCTGGTTTAGAATGACTAGTTCTCATCTTACTCCACTGTCTGAGTGACCTAGGACGTGGCAGCTGGCTGTGAGAATGTAGGTTTGTGGTGTAGAAAATTGTACACAACTGAAAGTTATTTAGAATGTATCTTTTTAAAAGATAGGAATTCAGTCTTTGTCACTTCTTACTATTGTCTTATAACAAATCAACCAAATTATTAAACTACTGGTATATGTCTTCATTTTAGATGCCACGAAGATTTGCCACTCTTTCTGCGGTGTTTTACTGTTGGATGGATTTATACAAGGATTTTGTCTCTGTTTGTGGAAATACTGCAGAGACTTCACATGTATGAGGTTAGAGCACAGGTCCCTGTCCCCCTCCCATCCCCCGCGCCCCATTACTGATTTGACGGCGTTAAGCACATAAGGGACAGCTGTCAGGATCAGCATTTTCTGCTTATCTGGTTAACACACGGTAATATAAGGGAGGCATGTTTGTTTTGTTTTGTCTTTTTGAGACAGGGTCTCACTCTTCACCTAGGCTGGGGTGCAGTGGCACAGTTCAGCTTACTGCAGCCTCTACCTCCCGGGCTCAAGTCATCCTCCTGCCTCAGCCTCCTGAGCAGCTGGGACTACAGGCATGCACCACCATGCCTACCTTATTTTTGTATTTTTAGTAGAGGTGAGGTTTCACCATGTTGCTCAGGCTGATCTCGAACTCTTGGGCTCAAGTGATTTGCCCACCTTGACCTCTGATGCTTTGAAGTGGGATTGCAGGTGTGAGCCACTGTGCCTGGCAAACGAGGGCATATTTAATGTAGGCAGCCTGCTGTCTCTTGGATTAGTGTAGAGAAGAAGGTGAAGACGGACAGCTGTTCTGTTTGCCTGTGTGTTGATGAATCTGCGTCCCAGGACGGCCTGGGGGTGGCGGCCAGCATCCTGGAGGGTGCTCCACAGGTCTGCAGCCTGAGCCTGAGTCTCTTTCAGGACTCCGTGTGAGACTTGGGAGGTCCCCAGAAACCTCTGAGGGAGAAATCTCCCGTTTCCTTACTCTTCCCTGTCAGCTCTCATGGATTGTCTGGAGATAATTTATAATCACAAATCAGAAATTTGTCATATCCTTATACTAAACTTTGTGAAATTGCTAGATTTCACTTATGTTGTGTTTGATATTTCTATATTGAAAATGTTATCTCCAGACCAGATATGGTCAAAAATATATGTATGAAAAGAAAATGGGATCTTACAAAGAGGATGTGCGAAGCTGGGTTCTTGGCGTGTGGTCTGTGCATCCCGGGGGATCGATGGGTGGGCTTTGGGGAAATCTGTGAATCTCAAACTTGCATGTGTATGGGGTTTATGCATTTTTTTGGGGTAAATCATTCCATATTGCAAAGACATCCATGAGCCACAGAAGATTAACAAACAGAATGACCGAACAGTCTGTACATAATCTAAGACCAGAGAGTCTCCCTGTTGAGGTGAAGTGTTTGTATGAGGACACCCCTAATTCCTTTCCTGCCCACCCCAAATCCCTCTTGCAGTTGGTCCTGTGACCTGCTGTGTTCCCAGAAGTATATGGGTTTGCCAACTGTGACCAGTGCTCAGCTGCCTGGAGCTTGACTCTGTGTGACTCTGCACTGGTTGACTGGTTTGCAGAGAACATTCTGCAGCACTCACAGATATCTGTACCCCAGTGCCAGCCGGCGGGGACCCGGTGAAAAGTAAGGATGCCTCAGGGAACTCACACCCACTCCAGAAGGCACCTCAAAGTCCCTGTCCTGTCAGTTCCGGGTCCTTGGCCTCATTGTAGAATGGAAAGAACGCATTATCAATAGGCTTTACCAATCCTATGGGCTTGTAAATGTCATTACAGCTGGATTTTTTTGTGAATCTAACGAGCTTTCTTTGTTATTGTTGCAATAGGAAGCCGTCAGAGAACTTGAAAGCCTTTTGTCTCAGAGAATTTACTGTCCTGACAGCAGAGGCCGATGGTGGGATCGACTGGCCCTGAACTTACACCAGCACTTGAAGCGCCTGGAACCGGTACTCAGTAATGAAACACACCTGAAACGCCTTTTCATTTTGGAATCAGCTTTTAAAATATGGCAAACTTAAATGCCTTAAAATCTTACAACGTGTATTTCTTTTGTTAACATTGTTCTTTTGTCTGTGTTCTTCCAACCCCAAAATACCAGGGATGCCAGCACAGCATGAGCATAGAGCCTTCAGCCTGGGTGACAGAAGCTTTTGTCTTCTCTTCGCTGATTGGCGAGATGGGCTGGCTGTGGACTCTGTGCTGGGATTTAGGAATCAGGATCTAGGAATTAAGGGAGACGGAGAGTCAGACGACTCGCCGTCAGCAGGTGCCTTCAAGGAAGGTGTTTGTTTTGAAAATGGTGACTTTGTTCATTTGTGGCACAGGGTCTCCAGGTAGAAAGATTGGCGAGAAATGGTTCCTTTCCTTGTCTTACTGCAGGTCCTTTTTGCGTGACTCTGTACTTCTGTGAGGTGTTTGGCTCTGCCATTGGGAAGTGCTGTTTGACCTTGAGCAGGCACCAGTGCTCCCCGTGGTGGCGACCTTGGGGGCACTTGGAAGCGCAGGGATTCTGTGGCCACTGCAGCCAGGCAGGGTGAGGCCGCAGAGCCTGTGCCTCTGGGCCAGGCAGCAACAGTGGTTCTTTGTGTGGCCGCCAGCAGGCCCCACCCTGTCTCTCTTCCAGGCTTGCATTCGAGTTGAATGGAGGGGACTGTGCCTCTGGGAGCTTTTGATTTTTTCAGTGGCCCATTAAGTGAATCGGGGTGATGTAGGGGTGGAAAAAAATGACCACGGGATAGGAAATATGACATCTTGTTTTTATTGCCGTAAACTGAAAAAGTGCCTTGTTACCTAACGTATCAGGGAAAGAGCCAGTAAAGCGATTTCCTCTCGTGGAGGAGGGCGTGGGGCTTCCTTACCACTCGGTGTTTACTGAGGCTGAAATAGCAAGAGAAAGCATCTGGTAGCCCAGAACCAAATACAGAAGGAGAAAGCTTGTGTTTGTCACCTTTCTTTCAATGAAATAAAAGTTCAGGAGAGTACAGATTTCCCCTCCGTTCACAGTTCTGCTAGGGGGTAGACAAGCCACTGAGCTTATTTTTGAGATTTGAGCTAAGCCTGGTTCCTCCTAACCTGTTCGCAGAGGTCTTACTGGTCACACTCACAGCTCTTGTTATTTCATTAGTGTTCTTTCATCTTTACCTCAGTCTCCAAGGAAGGGATCTCCTCGCTGAGTGCTTGTTCCTGCAAAGTGCCCTGCAGCCAGCCCAGGCCTGGCCAGGGCAGAGGTGGAGCCTCTGGGCCCTCCCTCTCCGAGGCCAGGCTGCCGCCGCCCGGCACCGTCTTCTGCCAGCGAACAGGGTGCCCTTCAGAGCCTCATTCTCCCATCTTCATTCCTTTCAGCCACCCAACTCCGGATGGCCTGAGCCTTCACTCATTTTCAGTTTCTTGGTTTTTATGTTTTCTTTCACTTTTTGTTTCTATTGTAAAATAAATTTTAACATCCCTAAAATTTGGCATTTTAGCTATTTTTAGGTGTACAGGTCAGTGGCATTCATGGCACTCAAAAGGTGTGAGCACTGCCTCTCCACTGATCACACCGAACGGAAGCACGGCAGCCATTAGGCGACTACTCCCCGCTTGCCCTTCCCCCAGCCCTGGTGGCCTCTCTTCTACTTTTTGTGTCTGTGACTGTGCCGTTCATTTCATTCATTTCATTGAAGTGGAATCCTACGATATTGGTGGTTTTGCGTCTGGCGTATTTTGCTCAGCATCATGTTTCTGAGCTTCACCCGCATCGTGCCACGTGTCAGGCCTCCGTTCCTTTTCCAGGCTGAACACACTTCCGCTGTAGCATCTGATACCACATTTTCCTAGCCACTCATCGGTCGATGGACGCTGGGTTCCTTCCACCTTTTCAGCCATTTGTAAGAGTGCTGCATGAACCTCTTCAGACCCTGCTTTCAGTTCCTTTGAGAATACCTGAGCGTGGGATTGCTGGGTCCTGTGGTGATTCTGTGTTGAGCTTTTTGAGGAGTGGCTGAACTGTTTTTCACAGTGTTTACACCAGTTTCACATTCCACCAGCAATGTGTGAGGGTTCCGGTTTCTCTGCCTCTTTGCCAACACTTACTTTCCATGTTTCTGATTATACCCATCCTAGTAAGTGTGAAGTGGTATCTCCTTGTGGCTTTCTGTATTTGTTTGCTGATTTGTCCGACTCTGAATCGCCTTGGGAAATACTTGTAACTCCTCCAAACCTTTGGCTCCTGTCCCTGTAAATAAGCAATCTGAAGCAGCTCCATGGTGCCTGACTGCGTATGAGATTCACCTGGAGCTTTGATGTGGCCACCCCCTCCACGCCTGGGCTCCTGCTCTGGAGGTTCTCATTGTGTGGATCTGGGGGGAGACACATGTTTTCCTGCAAAGCTGCCTAGGTGATGTCCTGAGAACCACTGAGCCAAGTTTTCCTGTAAAGTCAGGCATCCCTGAAGTTCACACGCTTTGTGAGGGGCGGCTGCTGGGATCCGCAGTCCACCTGGATGACAGCCCAGTCACGCTCCAGCACGTTGACTGTGAAGGCTCTGGTTGCCGGATGCATTGAAAGCATCAGAATAAGATCTAAGGAAACAGCCTAAATCTCTAGAGGTGCTGTTTGCTCATTTGCTAATCAGCAAAATTCAATAATAAACAGTGGGCTTTTCTGTCAAACTAAATGCATGGAAGCTGCCGTGGGGTTTTCTAGGAGCCTGATGTGTGGCCATGCTCTCTGCCAGACGATCAGGTGCATCACAGAAGGGCTGGCAGATCCGGAAGTCAGAACGGGACACCGCCTTTCACTCTATCAGCGAGCCGTGCGCCTGCGGGAGTCTCCGAGCTGTAAAAAGTTCAGGCACCTCTTCCAGCAGCTCCCAGAAATGGCTGTGCAAGATGTGAAACACGTGAGGAAAGAGCCTTTGGGTGCTTAGGCGTGTGGGCCTGGTTTTTCTGGAGCAGAAGCAACCTAAGAGCTGTTTTGAGTGTGTGTTTTCTGTTAGACTTGGAATCATCTAAAACTCGTTCTGGACGGCTATGTGGCCATTGCTCCCAGTCTCCCCATCGCCCTCCTCCCTGAGGAGACTTGGCTGCTTGGTGTCACACCCTGGGTTGAGTGACAGATCTCCTGAATGGGGCCTCTCAGCATCTGCCAGTTTCATTTACTTGTTGGGGCCTGTAGAGCAGTTCTGGTGGTTGAGGCTTTCCCAGGGCCGGCCAGCAAGCTGTCGCATCCCCGCAGGTGTGCGTGTGTGAGCCCCATGCTGTGTGCTCTGCTAAGTGACTGGCTTTGTGGTTAGGGAGGTCAATCCTTGGGATGCTAGAGGCAGGTTTTCAGGGACTTTTGCTGACCTGAGGCTAACAGATGTTCTGCTGCTGCTGTTTCAGGTGACCATCACGGGCAGGCTGTGCCCGCAGCGTGGAATGGGCAAGTCTGTGTTTGTGATGGAGGCCGGGGAGGCCACTGACCCCACCACGGTCCTGTGCTCCGTGGAGGAGCTGGCACTGGCCCATTACAGACGCTGCGGCTTTGACCAGGGTAACTGAGCAGGCTTCCTCTCATGGCACCCGGCCCTGGGTGGATGAGCAGCAGCACTGGATGGGCTGTCAGCAGTGGGCTGCTGTCCTCTCTGTGTCCTCTGTTCACAGTGGAAGATGCTGTGGGCTGGGGGATGTCTTCTTCCCATTCTTCCCCTTATCAATGATAAGGAGTAGGTCAGGGGTAGTTGTCCCACAGGGCCTGGCTCTGATCTTTTTTTCTTTTATAAAAACTTCTTGTTATGGAAGATACTGCACAAGCTTTTGTACAGAAGTCAGGGGGGCGGAGGGGCAGTGTGCTCAACCCCACGGCCCACCCAGTTCCATTCAGTCTTCCTTCTGTTGTCTCCTGCCCCTTCCCCTGGGATTTTAGAAGCTGGCCCCAGATACCCACTCAGGAGCCCTGCAGCCCATGCTAGTAGCTTTTGGGAACAGCCACTGAGCCTTCCGCCCTTTGCGTCTGCCAGGACTCTCCCTGTACCCAGGCTGTAGGGTTACCAGTGTTAAAAAACACTGATATTTTCAAATGTGTGAAAATCAGGACATGATTTCAGTATTCCCTGAGTGTTCAGAAGATTAACAAGTACTATAGAAAGATAACTACAAGATAGGAGTTTACAAAGCCCAGGTTCTTTCTCATGAGTGTTGAGATTCATCTACATAATATCTTTATTACTTACAGGGAAGGGTGATGCTATTGGGGAAGACTTGCAAATGCCAGTGAAGAGAGAGAGGTACAGTAGGCCTGAAACGGTTAGAAATAGAAGAATAGAATACCCGTTCAAGGCCCCAAGAGATGTGGAAACTGGACACTTGGTGGAGGAGGAAGCAGGCTGGGACGTGGGAGCGCTGAAATGCTTGCAGTTGAGCCATGAGCCTGAAAAACACACGATTCCTTTCCCAGAGTAGAAACTATTTTTCCCTGATTAAAATCAATGCAGTGAAACTGAGCTGAACTCTGGCTGCCAAGCTTTATGCCACAGGGAGTTTTGTGTCAGAGCGATCTCAACCTCTTCTGGGAGGTGATTTCTGAATTACTCAGAAGGACTGCATCAAAAATGATTTCACTTATAACACAAATGCACAGCAAGGACCACTTAGGAGTTAAGGAAGGAACCAGGCACGGTAGCTTACACTTGTACTCCCAGCACTTTGAGAGGCTGAGGCAGGAGGATCACTTGAACTCTGAAGATGGAGGTGGGAGGATCTCTTGACCTCAGGAGGTCAAGGCTGCAGTGAGCCAAGACTGCCACTCCACTCCAGCCTGGGTGACAGAGTGAGACCCTGTCTCAAAACAAAACAAACAAAAAGGAGTTCAGAAATGATCTGGCCTCTCTCTATTCCTGCCTGATCATCAGTGTATTCCACAGGACGGAAGGCTGACTGGAAATCAGGTCCCAGCTCCACTCCTGGCTGGGAAAGAGCATGAAGTGTTCTAGGAAGAAAAGTCCTCCTGGAAGACCTGGCAACAACCAGGAGTCCTGAGTGAACCGCTGTCCTTTGGAATCCCTGAGACGGGCCGCAGGGATTAGGAGCTAGAACTGAGGAAGACAGGACAGAGAGTAGCACAGCCTCGGAAGTGCGGGACAGAGGTGACCCCGGCAGGCATGACGGGCTGTGGCTGCCTGCTCTCTGCCCTCACAGTGCCCCGACCCTGCTCACTGTGGTCTGGTGCAGATGGGTTGGGGCCTGTACATGTCAAGGTGGGACCAGCCAGAGGAGCTTTGCTGCCAGTACTGGCGTGTCAGGATGGGGCTCTGGTAGTCAATACCTCCTCTGGCCAGTGGTCCTGTGGGGAGAGGCATCCATGCGGCCTCCTCCCTTGTCGGGTGTGCTCATGTGCAGAGAAGCATGGGCTTGGAGGGCAGCTGGATGAGCTGGGGCTTGCTCAGGGACACGAGTCTGTGTGCTGTGCCAAGGCTGAGCCCTTCATCCCACACCAGATCTTGTCTCTGACTCTGTGACCTCAGCACCTGACTTCTGTCTCTCAGGTCATCTCCCAGTCAGTCAAACATTTGTGTGACACGATGAGGGGGACTGAAGTGGGTGGTCTTTAAGGCTAGAGGTCTCTGTAAAAGCCTTGACTATTGGAAGCACTGGGCTAGGGCAGTGTAGTGCCTGGGGGACAAGGTACATCAGAGCAGCACCTGCTGAGGCCAAGAATGGAGGTGGCTGCTGTCGGCCTCCTGGGAGGTCCCCTCAGGGAAGCATTTCTTCAGGGGTGGCCAGGGACCTCCTGCGCCAGGGCCTGCATGGGGATTCAGTGCCAGCCCAGCCCTGCTGAGGCCCAGCCTTCGGAGCCTGAGGGGGGTATCTGCTTGTTTTTCTTTTAAACATGTTTCTTAGATTATTCACTCAAGTTTGAGAACCACTGCTTTGTGACTTGGAAATGTTCATTTGAATTTTTCTATGATTATTAAGATTTTTGCCTTTAAGGCTCTGTATATAAACAATGTACTGTATAAAATGAGCTGGGAATGGCATGAAAACAGGATTTGCTTCTGAATCTGAAATATTTCTATTATTTTCTTGAAATGGAGTGTGCAGTAGGTGATGGTGGTGTTTTGGAAGAAACAGATAAAACATTTTTTTTTCGTGTGTGTGACCTTAGGGATTCATGGTGAAGGGTCCACCTTCAGTACCCTGTGTGGCCTCCTCCTGTGGGACATCATCTTCATGGATGGGATTCCGGACGTCTTCAGAAACGCCTGTCAGGTACTCAGCGCTCCTGCCCCACGAGGAGGTCCTTCTGCACACGTCCGTGGCTCACACCCCTGGGCACCGTGTGTCCACAGCCAGCAGAAACCAGCTCTGTTGCGGTCCTTGATAACTTATTTTTAAAATCTGATTAATAGAATTTAAGATGAACATATGTGAAGTTTTAAACTTTAGCCTCCACCTTACATTTAGACCTTTGGTATAAAGTACCGTCAGCGTCAGCCCTCCCAAGCACCTGCCGTGTCGCAGGCACTGTTGCAAGGATCTCACAGGCGTGGGCGCATCTGCCTGCTCAGAGGTCCACCCAGCTCAGCGAAAAGCTGTTTTTGCATATTATTACTAGTTTAATAAATTTTTATATCAATTAACTTTGACTTGGCTTTTGAGAGAGAGAATGTATCAGTTGGTTGGCCAGTTTCCAAGTTTTGTAGGCACTGACTAGTCCTCTGGTGAACACAGCTCTCTGCAGGCACAGTGTGACAGCTTGCTTTCCCTGTGACACAGGCGTTCCCCCTGGACTTGTGCACAGACAGCTTCTTCACAAGCAGACGCCCGGCCCTCGAGGCCAGGCTGCAGCTGATTCACGGTGCCCCCGCAGACAGCCTGCGGGCCTGGGTGGCAGCCACGTGGCAGGAGCAGGAAGGCAAAGTGGCTTCCCTTGTCAGCTGGGATCGCTTCACGTCTCTTCAGCAAGCTCAGGTAATGGTTCACCTGCATGGCAGGATTTGCTCAGAAAGTAACGCCGCCCCAGTGCTGTCTTTTCAGCAACTTTATCAAAACACACACACACGTGTGTATATGTAAATATGTGTATGTGTGTGCATATATATATATATATATATATATATATATATGAGAATACCCTATCCCCCCGGCCCCGATGCCACTGTTAGTGATGGAAACATACTAGGGTGTTAGAAAAGCCCCAGCTCTGCCTTTGCCACCCCTGAGTTGACAGCTTTGTTTGGCCTGCCCTGTGGCTGAGGCAGGGAGGATACCTTCTGTGTTCCTTCAACTGCTGTGCTCTGTGAGGCCGTGCTGTCATGTTCCTGAGTGCATCCTCCACATCCCTTTTCCTCAGCGCTCCCCAGCATGGCCACACTGGCAGAAGCCTGGAAACTGACCAAGGAGGACCAGTCTCCCACCACTTGCCAGTGGGATTCCAGCCATGGCTCTGCGGCTCCAGTACAAGCAGCAGAACAGTGCGCGGTGGGCCTGGGGTCCACGTGTGCTGAATTACATACACACTGAGCTTTTCTCCGTCTCGTGATCCCTGTAGCCTATTTCCATTCTCTGTCACAAGGGAAGTGGCTAACTGTCCCTGTTTTGTGTTCAGGATCTTGTCTCCTGCCTGGGGGGCCCTGTGCTCAGTGGTGTGTGCAGGCGCCTGGCTGCTGACTTTCGGCACTGCCGAGGGGGCCTCCCCGACCTGGTGGTGTGGAACTCCCAAAGCCATCGCTTTAAGGTCAGTAGAGCCAGAATGGAAAGTCCTGTCGGTAACCTTATTCACAAATGAATCAGAGGCCACAAATAGGCATTTCTTTTTTTTTTTTTTTTTTATACTTTAAGTTCTAGGGTACATGTGCATAACGTGCAGGTTTGTTACATATGTATACTTGTGCCATGTTGGTGTGCTGCACCCATCAACTCGTCAGCACCCATCAATTCATCATTTATATCATGTATAACTCCCCGATGCAATCCCTCCCCCCTCCCCCCTCCCCATGATAGGCCCCAGTGTGTGATGTTCCCCTTCCCGAGTCCAAGTGATCTCATTGTTCAGTTCCCTCCTATGAGTGAGAACATGCGGTGTTTGGTTTTCTGTTCTTTTGATAGTTTGCTAAGAATGATGGTTTCCAGCTGCATCCTTTCTTGAGTGGCTGTTGGGAAGACTGAATTCCTTGAGAACTTTTGGGCCGAGGGCCCTGGGTTCCTGCGGGCCTCTCCCCTGCGACTGGCTTCATCAGAGCAGGCGGGTGAGAGGAGCCCCAGGGTGTGAGCAAGATAGAGCTCCATCTCTTATGACTTGATGTGGAAGTGATGTTCCATCACTCCTGCTGTATTCTGTGGTTAGGAACGAGTCTCTAGTCCAGCTGACACTCAGAGGGAGGGGGTCACACAGGGTGTGGACGCCAGGAGCTATTTGAGAAGCTTACCGATAATTGTGCATTTTAATATGACTTAAAGAATATAATGGATTGTTTGTAACTCAAAGGATAAATGCTTGAGGGGATGGATACCCCATTCCCCTTGATGTGCTTAGTTCACATTGCATGCCTGTATCAAAACATCTCATGTACCCCATAAATATATACCCCTACTATGTACCCACAAATATTTTTTTAAAAAGCTCAGAATGAACACTTCCTTGAATGCTGTCCACTAGCCCAGCCCTGCTGCCCATCGCTGGTGATTTGTTTTCTCATTATTGAGTTTTGAGATTAAAAAATTACATATTCTGGATACAAGTCCTTTATCAGTTATATTTCATCCCAGTCTATGGCTTATCTTTTCATTTTCTTAATAGTGTCTTTTGAAGAGCAGAGATTTTAAAGTTTGACAAAATCCAACTTACTTGTTCTCTAGTGGATCATGCTTTTGGTGTCACATGTCAGAAATGCTTGCCTAATCCAAGGTCACAAAGAGTTTCTCCTTTGTTTTCTTCTAGAAGTGTTATAGTTTTAGGTTTCACATTCAGTTTTATGATCATTTGAGGCACCGTTTGTATACAGTGTGGGGCATGAACTGGAATTCATTTGTGGCGTGGGATAGCCACTTGTTGCAGCTCCATGTGTTGAGAAGACCATGCTGCTTCCACTGAATTGCCTCTATATCGTTGTCAAAAATCTAACCCATATATATGTGCGTCTGTTTCTGGACACTCTTCAGTTCCACTGATCTGTTTGTCTGTATTTCTTGATGATTGTAGCTGTAGATAAATCTCAGAGTCAGGTAGTTTAAGTCCTCTAATGACTTGTTTCTCAGAGGTGTTTTGGCGCTCTTGCATTTTTATTTGAATTATAAAATCAAGCTTTAAATTTCCAAGAAAAAAAAGCCAGCTGAGGCCAGGTACGGTGGCTCACGCCTGTCATCCTAGCACTTTGGGAGGCCAAGGCGGGTGGATCACGAGGTCAGGAGATTGACACCATCCTGGCTAACATGGTGAAACCCCGTCTCTACTAAAAATACAAAAAATTAGCCAGGCGTGGTGGCGGGCGCCTGTAGTCCCAGCTACTCGGGAGGCTGAGGAAGAAGAATTGCTTGAACCCAGGAGGTGGAGGTTGCAGTGAGCCGAGATTGCGCCACTGCACTCCAGCCTGGGCAACAGAGCGAGGCTCCATCTCAAAAAAAAAAAAGCCAGCTGAGATTTTAATTGGAATTCCTTTGAATCCGTAGACCATCTGAGAAGAATTGGTATCTTAACAGTATTATTTTGATCAGTGAACATGGTATATATCCCCATTTACTTAGATTTTCCTTATTCTTTTTGCAGTGTTTTTAGTTTTCAATGTAGAGGTCTTGCATATCTCTTGTCAGATTGATCCCTAAGTACTTCATATTTTTTATGGTATTTAAGCAGTATCGTTTTTAAAAGTTTCAATTTCCAGTTGTTTGCTGCTCTGTGTAGAAATACAGTTGATTCTGTATATTGATCTTATATTCTGCAAACTTGGTACACGTACTTATTAGTTCTTGGAGCTTTTTTTGTATATTTCCTTGGATGAAAACATTGACAATCAGATTGTCTGCTAATAAAGATATTTTTACTTTTTCCTTTCCAGTCTTAGTTCCGTTGTTTTCTTTTTCTGGCCTGACTGCATTGGTTAGAACCTCCAGGAAACCTCCAGGAAAGCATAGGCTGTAAATGGTGAGACTGGACATCCATGCCTTGTTCCCAATCTTGGGGGAAGGTACTTAGTCTTCCATTATTGAGTATCATGTTAGATATGCATGTTAGATGCAGATGTTTCACAGATATCTTTTATTATATTAAGGAACTTCCCTTTACATCCAGGTTTTCTGAGAGTTTTTATCAGGCATTGATGTGGGATTCTGTCAAATACTTCTTAAAAAAGTCTATTGACATTATTATCTCATATTTATCTCTTGAGTACGCTTATTAATTATGTGATTTACATTGGTTTTTGAATCTTAAACCTACCCTGCATTTCTCCAACACACCCTACTTGGTCGTGATGTATTATCCCTTTTATATAATGTTGGGAGTTGATTTTGATTTTGCAAAATATTAAGAATTTTTGCATATATGTTCATGAAGGATATTGAACTGTAGTTTTCTTTTCTTATAATCTCTCTGTTGGGTTTTGGTTTCAGAGTCATACCGGCATCAGAATGGGATGGAATAGTTGGTGTAGAGTTAGTATAATTCCCTAAACATTTGATAGAATTCCCCAGTGGAGCAGTATGGGTTTGGAGATTCTGGGGGGAGGAAAATTGGAAACTGTAAATTAAATTTCTTTTTAAACAACATAAGGCCGTTCATATTATCTGCTTCTTCTTGATTGCGCTTTGATAGTTTGTGTCTTGCAAGGAATTTGTCCATTTCATTTAAGTATTGTCTTAAAGTGGTTTACATTTGTTTCTTTTCTTTCTTTTTTTTTTGAGATAGTCTCGCTCTGTCGCCCAGGCTCCGTCTCCTGGGTTCAAGTGATTCTCGTGCCTCAGCCTCCCTAGTAGCTGGGATTACAGCTGTGCACCACCATGCCTGGATAATTGTTTTAATTTTTATGTTTGGATTTTTAGTAGAGATGAGGTTTTGCCATGTTGGCCAGGCTGGTCTTGAACTCCTGGCTTCAGGTGATCTGCCCACCTTGGCCTTCCAAAGTGCTGGGATTACAGGTGTGAGCCACTGCACCCAGCCGTGCATTTGTTTCTTATTGCATTTTAATATCTGTAGAATCTTTCTCTCTGTCATGCTCTTATTCCTGATATTGGTAATTTCTGTCATTTCTCCCAGATGAGTCTGGCAGGAGGTTTATCAGTTTTACTGATTTTCTCAAAGAATCAGCTTTTGGTTTCCTTTGTTTTTTTTATTTCCTAGTTTCTTAAGGTGGAAGCTATGGTGATTGCTTTGAGACCTTCTTTTCTAATAGTTAGCTAGTGCTCCCAGTTTCCTCCTCAGTGCTGCTTTATCCGAACCTCACAAATTTAGTAGTTGTTTTCATTTTCATTCAGTTCACAATACTTTCTGATTTCCCTTTTGATTCTTTTTTGATCCTTGGCTTATTTAGAAGTGAGTCATTTACATTTCCAAACACCCGAGAGATTTTCAGGTATCTTTCTGCTATTGATTTGTAATTTAACTCCATTGTAGTCAGAGGACATATTTTGTATGATTTGAATCCCATTAAATTTGTTGAGACTTGTTTTATGGTCGGGAATATGGTTTTCCCTGGTGAATATTCTGTTTGTATTTGAAAAGAATGTGTGTTCAGCATTTGTTGTGGGCAGTATTTTTAAATGTCAGTTAGGTCAAGTTGGTTGATAGTGTTGTTTAAATTGTCTGTGTCCTTACTGATTTCTTATTTACTTGTTCTATAAATTATTGAGAGAAGAATATTGACATCTCTGATTATAATTGTGGATTTGTGTATTTCTTTTTTTCTTTTTTTTTTTTTTTTTGAGACAGAGTCTCACTGTCACCTAGACGGGAGTGTAGTAGCAGTGCACTCCTGGATCGCTGCAGCCTTGATCTCCCAGGCTCAAGCAGTTCTTCTGCCTCAGCCTGTTGAGTAGCCGGAACTATAGGCATCCACCATCATGCCCAGCTTTTTTTTTTTTTTTTTTTTTGTAGAGATGGAGTTCCATCATGTTGCCCAGGCTGGTCTCAAATCTCCTGGGCTCCACATTGGCCTCCCAGAATGCTGAGAGTGTACCAGTGTACCGTGCCCGATTTGTGTATTTCCCAGAATGCTGAGAGCGTACCAGTATACCGTGCCCGATTTGTGTATTTCCCAGAATGCTGAGAGCGTACCAGTATACCTGCCCGATTTGTGTATTTCCCAGAATGCTGAGAGCGTACCAGTATACCGTGCCCGATTTGTGTATTTCCCAGAATGCTGAGAGCGTACCAGTATACCGTGCCCGATTTGTGTATTTCCCAGAATGCTGAGAGCGTACCAGTATACCGTGCCCGATTTGTGTATTTCCCAGAATGCTGAGAGCGTACCAGTATACCGTGCCCGATTTGTGTATTTCTTCTTGCGTTTCTGTCAATATTTGCTTCACGTATTTTGAAGGTCTATTATAAGATGCGTAAACTTTTAGGAGGGTTGTGTCCTCTTCATGAGTCTACCCTCATCATTATGAGGTGACCCCCCTTTACTCCTGGTAATCTTCGCTCTGAAATCAACTTTGTCTGATATTGTTAACATGTAGCCACTTCAGCCTTCTTTTGTTTAATGTTAACATGATACATTTTTCCATTCTTTTACTTTTGACCTATTTTATCTTAGTTTTAAATGTGGATTTCTTGTAGGCATCATATAGTTGGATCTTACTTTTGAATCCAACTTAACCTCTGTCTTTTAATGGGGTGTTTGGAACATTTACATTTGATTATTAATATCCTTAGCTTTAAATCCTGATGCTTATTTTCTCTTTGTCTCAGAACTCTTTTGTTCCTTGTCTTTTTCCTGAGTAGCTGGGATCACAGGCGCACGCCACTGTGCCTGGCTAATTTTTGTAGTTTTTGTATTTTTAGAGATGGGGTTCCACCATATTGCCCAGGCCGATCTCAAACCCCTGGGCTCAAGTAGTTCACCTGCCGTGGTCTCTTAAGTGTTGGGATTGCGGGCATGAGCCACAGCGCCTGGCCCTGCCTTATTTTTAAAGATTGCATTTTATAGCTTTGTTGGCTTCTTAGCTGTAATGGTTCATTGTGTTTAAGTGGTTGCATTAGTATGTATATTATATATCCTAAACTTATCCACCTTCAAGTGATACACACTTTAATGTAGAGTAAAAAGAACCTTTCAATAATACATACTTGGATCTTCCCTCCCAGCCTTTGTGGTGTTTTCATATATTTTACTTCTACGTGTTATATGTTCTATAACATATTATTTTTGCTTTCTACAGTTGATTAATAAGAGTCTGTATTTACTCATGTAGACAGCATTTCCAGTGCTTGTTATTCTTTTGTATAGATCCAGATTTCTGTGTGGTCTCATTGTCCTGCTTGCAGAATTTCCTTTCATGCCTGTAATCCCAGCACTTTGGGAGGCTGAGGTGGGCAGATTGCTTGGGCTCAGGAGTTGGAGACCAGCTTGGGCAACACAGTGAGACCTCATCTCTACAAAATGATGAACAAATTAGCTGGATGTGGTGGTATGCACTTGTAGTCCCAGCTACTTGGGAGGCTGAGGTGAGAGAACTGCTTGAGCCTGGGAGGTCAAGGCTGCAGTGAGCTGAGATCATACCACTGTACACCAGCCTGGGCAACAGAGTGAAACCTTGTCTCAAAAAAAAAAAAAAAAAAAATTTCCATGTCTGGAAGTTCCGCTAGTAACGAATTACAGTAGTTAGCCCTCTGTATCCATGGTTTCTGCTTCTGTAGATGGAACAAACCATGGACTGAAAATATTTGGAAAAAAGAAAAAACAATAAAAAGTAACTACAATAAACCAATCAAATAAAAATAGAGCATTGGCCGGGTGCGGTGGCTCAAGCCTGTAATCCCAGCACTTTGGGAGGCCGAGACGGGCGGATCACGAGGTCAGGAGATCCAGACCATCCTGGCTAACACGGTGAAACCCCGTCTCTACTAAAAAAAAAAAAATACAAAAAACTAGCCGGGCGAGGTGGCGGCATCTATAGTCCCAGCTACTCGGGAGGCTGAGGCAGGAGAATGGCGTGAACCCGGGAGGCGGAGTTTATAGTGAGCCGAGATCCGGCCACTGCACTCCAGCCCGGGCGACAGAGCCAGACTCCGTCTCAAAAAAATTAAAAAAAAAAAAGCATAACAACTATGTTCATAGCATTTACATTGTATTAGGTATAAGTAGAGATTATTTAAAGTATATAAGAAGATGCACATAGAATATGCAAATGCTATGCCATTTTGTATCAGGGACTGGAGCATCCATGGATTTCGGTAACAGATGGGGTCCTTGAACCAGCCCCCCGTGGATACTGAGGGAAGACTGTATTTAGGTTTTGTATGTCTTAGCCTTTATTTCACCTGTTTTTGAAAGATGTTTTCTTTGGGCAACGAATTCTATGTTGAGCGTTATTTTTCAATACTTTAAAAATATTAGTCTACTGTCTTCTAACTAGCATGGTTTCCAATCGAAGAATCTTTTTTTTTTCCCCTCTGGCTTTAAAAATTCTGGCTGCTTTGACTATATCCCCTGATTACACAGTCATGATATTTCCTAGGGAACTGTTATATTTGTGTGCCTGGGATTCACTGATTTTCTTGAATCTTTGGGTTTATAGTTTTCATCAAATTTGGAAAATTTTTGGCCATTTTTTAAGTATTTTTTTTTTCTCATTCCTTTGAGGACTCTAATTAAACGTCTGTTAGGCTGCTGAATGCTATATTTAAACATTTTTTTTCTATACTTTACCTAGAATAGTTTTTATTGCTGTGTCTTCAAGTCTAGTGATGTGTAGTGAACAAAACACACAATTCCTGCCTTCATGAAGATGATATGTAGTACACATTTTTATCTTATGAATGCCATGAAAGAAGTGCATAGGGAGGATATACTCAGAGCTGTGACCTGTCCAGATGAGTTTAAGCTGAGCACTGAAAGATAAGAAGTCAGGCATGTCAAGAACAGGGAGAAATGTCCCAGGCAACGGGAAGAGCAAGTAGCAAGTGGAAGTGACGGCCTTGGGGTAGGGAAGAGACTGGTCATGGCAAGAAGGTTAGATTTAATTGAAAATAAAACAGTAATTGGAGGGTTTTAAGCAGGGAAGTAAAATCCAGTGCATGCTTTAAAACAATTTTTCATTTGCTGTACTAAGAATCGGTTTACTCATCCTCTGTGAAGAACTGTCTAGTTTCTACAGAATAGAAAAATTTCTGAATAAATTTCTTAGCTGCAGACGCTCCTCAACTTATGATGGAGTTATGCCCTGATAAATCCTACACATCAACTGAAAATAATGTAAGTTGAAAATGCATTTAACACATTTATCCCACCAAACCTCATAGCTTAGCTTAGCCTACCTTGAATGTGCTCAGAATGCGTGCATTAGCCTACAGTCGGGCAGAATCATCTAGCTCACTGCACGCCGTAGAGTACTGGTTACCCTCATGATCATGTGGCTGACTGGGAGCTGTGGCTCACTGCTGCTGCCCAGCATGGAGTATCATACTGGGAAAAGATCAACACTCAGAGTATGGTTTCTATTGAATGTGTATCACTTTTGCACCATTTTAAAGTAAAAAAATCCTAAGGTGAACCATTATAAGTGAAGGACCATCCGTGTATTTGTGTTATACTTACAAATACAGTGGGAGAGCAGAAGAGCCATTTAAGTAGTTGTCACTGACAACTACAACTTACTTGGGTGGCTTTTCATTCAGTAAGACACTAATAACTTTTAAAAATTTCCCTTCCAGCTGGTGGAAGTTAAAGGCCCCAATGACCGTCTTTCGCATAAGCAGATGATCTGGCTGGCTGAACTGCAGAAGCTGGGGGCTGAAGTAGAAGTCTGCCACGTGGTTGCAGTTGGAGCTAAGAGCCAAAGCCTTAGCTAAAAGCTACGGAATTGGGGATATTTGGTCATACATTAATGTAAGATTTTCAAGAGTATAAAGCATCATGTTTTAATTTTATTGTCCATTATAAACCTGATAGTTTGACTTGTCATTGTACAGTGTCTGTGTATCACAAAACAGTGTTTGCTTGAATACACTCAATTGATTCCACAGTGGGTAATAAACTTTTTTTTTTTTCGAGACGGAGTCTCGCTGTCACCCAGGCTGGAGTGCAGTGGTGTGATCTTGGCTCACTGCAACCTCCACCTGCTAGGTTCAAGCGATTCTCCTGCCTCAGGCTCCCCAGTAGCTGGGACTACAGGTGTGTGCCACCACACCCGGCTAATTTTTGTGTTTTTAGTAGAGATGGGGTTTCACCATGTTGCCCAGGTTAGTCTGGAACTTCTGACCGCAACTGATCCACCCGCCTTGGCCTCCCAAAATGCTGGGATTACAGGCATGAGCCACTGCACCCAGCCGGTAATGAACTTTTTTAAAAAAGAAAAACCTCATTGACCCTTTTTGGAACTGGATGCATCTGTATGATCAGACATGCAAAAAGCTGGAAAACCCAAAAACAAGTGATGATTCATCTTTAGGTTTTTTAATAAAAAAGTTAGCGGCCGGGCGCAGTGGCTCATGCCTGTAATCCCAGCACTTTGGGAGGCTGAGTAAGGCAGGCGCATCATGAGGTCAAGAGATTGAAACCATCCTGGCCAACATGGTGAAACTCGTCTCTACTAGAAATACAAAAAACCAGCTGGGCGTGGTGGCAGGTGCCTGTAGTCCCAGCTACTCCGGAGGCTGAGGCAGGAGAATCTCTTGAACTCAGGAGGCGGAGGTTGCAGTGAGCCGAGGTCACTCCACTGCACTCCAGCCTGGTAACAAAAAAACAAAACAAAACAAAAAACAATTTAAAAAGTAGCATAACCAATGTTTCCTTCAAGTAATTAATTATATGGGAAGCCGAGATTCTCAAATATTATCTAAGTTTTTCTTTACTGCCCTATACACATTTAGCTGTTAAACTTTGTGATTATCTAAGGGCAGAAAAGTTAAAATTCCAATTTCTTTAGGAATTAAAAAATTATGAAGTTGTGTTAATCTGTAACATGTAAATGCTTGTTCTACTGATTGGGCCCGGATCAGGAAAGGAATGAAGTCTTTATCAGAGGCAGTTGTCCTTCATTGTCCTTCTCCCTGGGACCATCCCTCATAACTAGATCAGGGGTATTTTCTCTGTTGACAGTAAAGGCAAATCAGGGCTGCTCATCACCATGTGGGAGGGTCTCAGGCTGGCCAAGGGGGTGTGGTAGAAAGGTGATTTATCCATGTGCCAGGCCCAGGAGTCAGGGAATGGGATCCCAGTCTCTCGACTTGTTCTAAGGCCTTCTTGGGGGAATGTAGCTCCCCAGTTTTTATATTTATTGAATGGAAGGACCAGTTAGGGCATGATCCATCAATATCCACATGGCCTTAACTTTAGCCACTTCCGAACTGCTGTTAAAAAATTACTGATCACTACCTGGCTTTAGAGGGCAAGCAGAAACGTCCCACGGATGACACAGAAGTATGGATGGGAGAAGATGCCTTCACCTCTTCCATCACTGTGTTCCTGTAGATGATTTCATATTGATAACAACAAACAGTTGCTGTGGAAATTTTATTAAGCCATCAAAATTTCCTTCACATTCATTACTGTTGAACAACAAGATAACACATCTTCTTGCTTATCCCACTTGAACTCAGGTCATCAGTTTTAGGCACAAAGGTTTTAGTTTTCTCAGGAAATCAAGTTTGAACCACTTGAGTTACTACTGCAGCAAGCAGATTTTGTTGACAGATGTGAGTAGCTTTCACCCTGTTAGTACAAATTAGTACCCTTTCCTTAAATAAAGTTAGACATTTTTGGTTTCAAAATCGGGTTTCTATCATAAAATAACAGCAAGACACTGCACACCTTTATGTCCAATACTAGAAATTTCACCCAGCACATCGGCATCTGCACGGCGTGCCCTCAGCAGGGGCTCTGCTGGTAGGCAGCGGGGGTGCTGAGCTCTCTCTAGTGCACTCTGTGCAGCCACACCACTACTGTCACCACAAGTCCCTCTGATGGCAGAGGTGGTAAGCAGCTTCACCCTGGCCCGACTGAAGGCTGTCATAGTTGTTTTTCATATTATGCACAATAAAATGTGGCACAATAATCATGATATAACAACTGTCCAGCAAAAATAAAACTATTTTACTACATTTGATTATACAAAAATAAGCATTTTTCTATTTTTAACCATTATTAATAGTACCTAATATTTTTAAACTTGTAAATTAACAACAATAAAATACTACAGGAGTTAAATGTGAGGGAAGAAAATTACAGAGGGAAAAATGCTCAGTCCAACATTTAGTAATAATAAAAAAGCAGCTAAATGAAAAAGGGAGAACTGTGATTACACTGTCAATGGTAGGATACGCTGTGGTGTTACAGAGATTGGGTCTGGTTTCCCATCAAGGACTGTAAAATGTTTAATAATTCTATTTGTATAAACTGAAACTAGCCCTTATTTTCTAGGCAGCAAGTTGGCAAAAACCTTGGGTTTACCCATAAAGTGAATTTCTTAAGATATTTTATAAGAACTTCTGTTATATCCAGAGACATTATCAATTTTTAAAAGGCAAATAATTCAGATAGAAACAGCTATTCAGTACATAGGTAAAATAGAGTTATCTTGAAAACACTTGTTTTAGAAAAGGAAATAAGCTAGACACTTTACTATAAAAATTTTTCATATCTTAGGATGGCAGTTCAAGGAACAGTCAAATTTGAAAGCATCCATGTTTTCACAGGGAATGAGGAGTGTGGGGAGGCGGTGCCTCATTTCACTGCTGGAAGAAGCTTCAGCTTTGACCTCTACAGTGGTGGGTAGGCTCTTGTCACACAGTTTGGAAATAAGAGTGTTTCAGATCAAACAAACAACTGTGTCTCCTCATTCTCCTCAACTTCGCTGTCAAAAGTTGGGGGTTGGGAGAGCACTTCTCTAGCTATTCAAATGGCAGTGTTTTCAGAGAATCCATTTTTTTATTTCTCCTTTATTCCTAAGCATTAGGAACTATGAGAAAAGGACATCTGTACAGGTGCCCAACTTGTGACCTCATTAGTTATTTCCAAGGGGAAGTGCCAGCAATAGTTTGCCACACTGCAAATACTGATGGCCAAGCCCAGCACGCCTCCCAGCAAGCCTTGTTTTTGAGGGTGGGTTTTGGCATAGATGGCACTCTCCTGTCTCCAGCACGCACCGCTCAGGAATCAGCACCCCACAGGCCACTCCCCAGTGGCTTTCAGAGGAACAAGACTTTGGGGATGCCTGGCTGCGAAGCTTAGTATGAAAAGCCTATTTCCAATATGCAATGGGATTCTCACAGAAGAGAAATTATATTTTCTTCTGTAGTATTTGTATCTTAATGTCAAAGGCACTTCTAAGTTTAATTATCTGCAGCAAATGCTTTAAAATTAACCGTGCATATCATTTTAAAGTTAGCCCTATGAAGTTAAAAAAGCAAACTCATGATTTCAACACACAGTGATCGAAGGTCCCGAAGAAGGTGAGCTAAAGTGATAAATTCTGTCCACAGAACACTGAACCTTCCTCAGGTGAGTTCAATTAGAGATGACAGAAAGTAACCACAAATATACACGAATACTTCCTAAAACCTGCTGGAGGTTTTATCAGATGTTCCTAAAAACGATACGAAACGCAAGTATCTTAACTTTCCTGTTGCCTGCTGCTTGGGGTTGCTAACGTGACTATCAGATAGCCTTCAGGAGGCAGTAGGAAAAATGGATGGAGAAAAAATGTAGCAGACAGAACATGAACAGTTTGATCACAGTTACAACAGCCAGACCTGTAATGACAGAAAGAGGACAGGAACAAAATTTACATCTCTCTTAAAATAAGTGTGAAAGAAGCATGATTCAACATGTTTTTAAATATTAGTGCAAATTCCAACTATTATTATTACATATAAAGTTATTAGAGCTTCAAACGCCTAGGTTAGCAATTTTAATTCAGAGGAAAAAGTTGACAGCTTCCCTCAAAATGTTCAGAAAACACCCTATTTTAGTCTTCATTTGCTAATGTCTCAGTAGACAACCATATTTTGGCCCCACTTAAAAATTTGCTTAATGGTGTTCCTAAAATGCTTCGTCTGCATAGATTCCCTACAGGAGAAAATGGAAAGGAGGAGGAGAGAAACTCCGGCGTCCCCGAGGTGTCGGTGTCATGCGGGCCGCTGGCTCTGAAGTACATCCTGCTCTGGCCCAGCTCCCCGTAGCAGGCCTCCAGGGGGCCGCTACGCTGCTGCCGCAGCATCCTGCCCAGCACATCCACTTCATCAGCCAGGAGGGAGAGCTTGTGAAAGGCTGTGATGGAGCCACCCAGGCTGATCTGGGCCTCAGGAACCCAGCGGAAGTAGCACAGTTTCCATAGTTTTATGTGTGTTCCAGAGACACGTGGCAGAATAACACCGTGCAGGTTGACGGGTTTGGAAAACCATTCTCTAAAATATTGCTCCATATCACTGTTCTGGCTCTTGGTTTGCTGAGGTGGATCTGGCTTTGGTTTTAGTATCAATGAATTTCTCCTTGGAAGTAATTCTTGGTCACTGATGATTCCATTCTTTAAGGCAGACGGCATTCCTCTTAGTGTGGAGCTGTAGTTTTTCTATACAGAAGAGATTTTATTATGTTCCGGGATTTCCCTTTTTAGAAAGATTGTAAGGATGCAATGGCAAATATAAACTCAATACTATGAAAAATTAATGGAATTTCAGCCTCAAGGAACATTTTCCTCCCTTCCTCTGTAGTCCTTTATAATCCTCTTCCCCTGGAATTAAACTTTATGTGTTGACTCTACCTAGGCTATTGCCATCAGCCTGAATGGGGGTAGGGATGAGAGTACCTCCTATCCACTAATTTGCTTAAGGATAAGTTCTAAGACTAGGGCTAGAAAAAACCCTAGACCTGGCTGATTGCATCAAGAACAACGGCAAACTGAATGGAGGCAGTCAGGAGGCCAAACGCCTGATTCTTTGTTCTTACCTTTCAGTACTCTCCAAATTTTCTACCAAAAAACCCCCAAGAATTTACTTGGAAATTATTAAAAGGACAAACAATGAATGTTATTAGGACAAGAATACAGCAGTCAGGAGGCCATGACTACATCACAGCCCGGTGGCATTCCTGGCCACAGTGGCGGCTTCAATCATTGAGAAATGGATAAATGGGGCTTCAGTAAATGGGGCTTGCAGGCTCAGAGCCGCAATCTGCCCACTCTCAGGTACTGAGACTTTGTGGGCCTCAGACACCAAGAAGAAAGCTGGGATACAGTCACTTGAGTTAAAAAGGGAATGCCCCCTCAGAAACCTGCATTAGCAGTGTTACTCTTGGAACTGCCTTTATTTTTAATGCTCTGTGTTCTGAAAAAGATGTGTTTGGTTATGTGTGAGCCAACATCAGGTTTTGTTAGCTGTGATTTACCTTTGTCCGTTTAAAAGACTTCACGGAGCCATTGTGTACACAAGGCGGGCTCTTTCCAATGTAGAAGGGATTATGGAAAAGGGTGCGGTCCTTTGCTGTAAACTGGAGAGACCAGTCCCAAACAGAGGGGAATTTTAAGCCCTTCTCGTCACCCAATTGGATGTTTTTGCTTATAGCAAATTCCTGCAAAATAAATATTTGAACATTTGTGAAAATATGCAAAACTAAGGATTTTCTCATGAATGCCTTTTTTCAGATGAGCCATTCATCATTATACAGGTTAAATGTTCTGTACTGCAGCCCTCAAAACCCACCAGAACGGCACTTTCACTTCAAGAAAGGCTCCTGGCTTTTGAGCTCCGAGAAGCCCCCCAGTCCCCATGAACAAGGAGTGTGCTATTCAAGTGCCCTCTGCCTTAGGACCCCAAGGAAACCATGCCCTTTGGGCAATAAGAATGTTATTAAGAGAAGTTTCACTAACATGATACTACAAAGTCTTAAACATGTTGAATTTATTTCTATAATTACAGTATTTTACTTTTATGAGCACACTATCAGTACATTTTAGTAGTTATCTGTTGGTAAGTGGATTAACAAAACTTCTGCATGGAAATCTCTGCCACCAGTTTTATAACTTACCTTCTAAGTGGGGAGCTACACTTCATTGAGTCAGTGATCTCAAATCATAGACCACAGACTTGGAGTAGGAAGGAAGGGATCAACTCCCCTGTGGTCCTAGCATGTGGCTAAAACCATGGAGACCATGTACACAGGAGACCCCTCTTCACAGGAGTCCACCTCTAGCCTGGACTCTGGGCTGGTGCAGCCTGGTTATCTGGCTTCCCACCACAGTAAACTGAGGTCACACAAAGCTACAGGGTGACAGCCAACCACCTCACTGTGAGGAAGACAAGGAGCTCCTCTGGAAGGCAGTCCAGACCATTTCTATGAAGCATAGTCACATTTAGCAATGAGGAGAAAGGACTCTCATCTCAGCTGATTGACGGCAGCAGGCTACCACAGCAGCATATACACAACAGTTCCCTGGAGGAAATAACCCCAGACACAGAGTCGCTGGATGATGGGAGATGTCTGATTCTTTGTTCTTACCTTTCAGTACTCTCCAAATTTTCTACCAAAAAAACCCCCAAGAATTTACTTGGAAATTATTAAAAAGGCAAACAATGAATGTTATTAGGACAAGAATACAGCAGTCAGGAGGCCATGACTACATCACAGCCCGGTGGCATTCCCTGCTACAGTGGCGGCTTCAATCATCAAGAAATGGGTAAGCTATGTAACAGCACAGGGCATTTTGTAAAGTTTTACAAAATTTTCTACTTCAAATAAGTAAAAATTCATTAAGCACCAAATACACACACTCTTAAAATTTTTGGCCAGGCACAGTGGCTCATGCCTATAATCCTAGCACCTTGGGAGGCCGAGGCGGGCAGATCACGAGGTCAGGAGTTCAAGACCAGCCTGGCCAATATGGTGAAACCCCATCTCTACTAAAAATACAAAAAATTGGCCGGGCGCAGTGGCTCAAGCTCAAGCCTGTAATCCTAGCACTTTGGGAGGCCGAGGCGGGCGGATCACGAGGTCAGGAGATCAAGACCATCCTGGCGAACACGGTGAAACCCTGTCTCTACTAAAAATACAAAAAAACTAGCTGGGCGTGGTGGTGGGCGCCTGTAGTCCCAGCTTCTCAAGAGGCTGAGGCAGGAGAATGGCGTGGACCCGGGAGGCAACGAAGCTTGCAGTGACCAGAGATTGTACCACTGTACTCCAGCCTGGGCAACAGAGCGAGACTCCCTCTCAAAAACAAAAAATACAAAAACTTGGCCAGGTGTGGTGGCACACGCCTGTAGTCCCAGCTACTCGGGAGGCTGAGGCAGGAGAATCGCCTGAACCTGGAAAGCGGAGGTTGCAGTGAGCTGAGATCGCACCACTGTGCTCCAGCCTGGGCGATGGAGCAAGACTCCGTCTCAAAAAAAAAAAAAAAATACTTAGTTACTTGAAATTTCATCATGTACATAGACTAAAAACCACCCATTTGCTTTAAACACTGTTAAAAGCTGAAATCTAGTAAAACATGAACCCGAACATGTCTTAATGGCCCTTCAATAAGTATACAGAAAATGTCCTCTTCGCCAAGTGTGGTGGCTCATGCCTGTGATCCCAGTATTTTGGGAGACTGAGGTGGGCGGATTGCTTGAGTCTAGGAGTTCAAGACCAGACTGGGCAACATGGTGAAACCCTGACTCTACAATACAAAAATCAGTTAGGCGTGGTGGCATGTGCCTGTAGTCCTAGCTACCCAGGTGGCTGAGGTGAGAGGAGTGCTTGGACCCAGGAGGCAGAGGTCGCAGTGAGCTGAGATGGCACCCACTGCACTCCAGCCTGGGTGACAGAGCCAGACTGTCTTTAAAAAAAAAAAAAAAAAAAAAAAAAAAAGATGTTCTCTTTTTTAAAAGGTGAAAACTAGAAATATTTATCTCCAAGAGAAATCAGATTTTCTACAAACAATACCTGGCCACTAGCACCTAAGGTGGCCTGAGAATGGAAAAAAAAAAAAAAAAAAAAGAAATGCTTTGGGCTTCTGCCTGTGTGAAAGGGGCTGCGAATGGTTAAGAATCATGACCCTTAGACAATGACCAGTTCCTGCTAGGGAGGAAGGGAGAGGGGGATTCATGTTAGTATCTGTCACAAAAAGCTTTTGAAAAAGCCAAATTAAAAAAACAGAGCACTAGAACATGAACAGGGAAAGCAGATGAAATACTTGTAGAAAGTATTTTTTACAGCTCCCTCAATACAATTCAGTAATGTTCATTTCTGGTGGAAGTCTGTCGGCACACGCAGCATCAGCCAAGCAGCAGAGGCAGTGGTGTCTGGGGGCCGGGAGTCCTCCATGCAAATACCCACCCATGCACTGCCCAGTCCCCAGACCCCAAAGTCTTTGTCCTCGCCTCACGCACCTTTTGCAGGCTCACACTGTCTGTGTGTACATGGGGTAGTGAAGGGAGAGAATGAGGAAGAGCTGAAGGAGGCAAACAAGGCCGAGGGAAAGCCTAGCTGGAGGCAGAGAGGGGGCCCAACAATGATTATGGTGACAACAAATGAAAACGAGCAACTGGGAGAGCATGTATTTTAGAACAAATGAGCGTTCCATACCCCAGGAGCCTAAGCCTGGATCACTGGTCCTCAGCACAGTATCTGGAAAGGTCAAACTTTCCTGGTGGGGTGGGCAGGGGACAGATTCTGGCTCTGTCACCCAGGCTGGAGTGTAGTGGCACAGTCTCAGCTCACTGCAATCTCTGCCTCCTGGGCTTAAGTCATCCTCCCACCTCAGCCTCTCCAGCAGCTGGGACCACAGGTGCACAACACCACATCCGGCTAATTTCTGTATTTTTTGTAGAGATGGGCCAACGGTGTTGAGTTTCTTTGAGCCCTGGGTCCCCAAAAGTGGCAACGTTGGACAATCTCTCCTGCCTTTCGTGTCCCGAAAACTGGCTCCTGTGGACTGAGACTGCCATTCCTCCTGATTCCCGTTTTCTGACTCTATAAAATCCCAGATCTTGTCCTTTTCTTTGGGATGCCCGTTAATTAAGTTCTCCCTCCTGCAATAGCCTAAATAAATCAGCTCCTTAACTGACCAGTGTGTTTTGTCTTTTACACCAACGAATCCAGAATTCATATGTCTTTAGGAAAATTTGCATAATGCTTCACAGTTTACAAAATGTTTTCACCTCATACGAGACTAAAGGTGTAAGTGTTAGTCTGACAGATCCATTTTACAGGTTAGGAACCTTGACTCTCAGGCTGAAGCCTGAGTGGAACATGGGCCTGGCACTTTTCCCAGACCAGCGCCAGAACTCAGGTTTCCCGCTCCCCAGGCCACAATGCCTAGCCCAGGGCCTTACAACTGAGGCTGAGGCTGAAGACCCCGGAGCTCACTGTGAGGGGAATCCTCTTCCTAGAAAGGCTTCCTGAAGGCCCACAAGAGCTGCCCTTTCTGTTTCTCTCAATGGTCTCCACAGCATTCGTCAGCTTCCGTTGCTGGTTCAAGGTGGGGGAAACAGCACTCTGGTTCAGAATGGTTTCCACCAGTGGCAAGCAGTAGCTAGTTTCAAGTTTGGCTTGAGACCCTGCTTAGTCATAAATGACTCTTCCTCTACATCAATGAATTGTGATCGGAAACTTAAAACTCTTGAAGGAAAATAATCTTGTTTTGTACAAATTTTTATCTTACTGACCTATATCCTATAACAGGGCTTTTGTTTTGTACTACCCAATAGCCCAAATGTGAAATATAAATACAAAAGCATGACATTTAAGGTGGTTAAAGTAATTTACATCTTTAAAGGGGTTTACTACAAAAAATTTACATCAGAGTAAAACAAAAAATGTTCAGTCATAAAAATAATTTCCTAGATTTTTGTGTCTTCAAAATACTTCATTCAGAAATTTCAGATAAAAATGGTAGTGAGTTTTAAATCACAGACTTTAAATAGGCAGTGAATTATACTTCATTTATGCCTCGATAAAGTTGTAAAAACAAGGAAAAACGTAGCCACAGCCACAGGGTTGCTTACCGTGCTTTGCTTCACTCGCTGGTGAGGGGAGTTGAACAGGAAGGTGCCAAACAGTGAGATCCGGGTACTGTCGTACAACACGGCCAGGTAGGTTTCGGAGAACTCAAAAGCTGCAGGATATTGTTCTAACAGCTGCCAGGTGGCGTCCAAGAATAGCAAAAATAAAGGAGACTGGCAAATACAAAGAGACAATGGGATCATTTAATGTTAGTTATCCTTTCAGCCATTCACGTTTACTTCAAAATGTACTGCTGATGTTAAAGAAGAGATGAATAAGAAAACATCTAAGCCTAAAACACTTGGCTCCTAAGCTGAGCTATACCCATCTATCAAACCCAAGAAGTAATGTTCAACCGTGATAAACATCACAACCCTCATCTGCCCAGTAAGTGTAACAAGTTGAAATGGCAAAGCACAGAGTTGAGCGGGTTGCCCACTATATGAAAGCGGAAGAGCAAAGTATGTGTTTAAGCATGTCCTAGAAACAATTCTTTAGATTATATAACAAAACAAAACCATCAACCAACTTCTCTAATGTTTGGCTGATCCTGTAGGCTCAGCATCCAGAAAACGTCCCCACATTTCAGAAAACACTTTGGGATCAGCCTAGGTCACGTGGTGTCTCCCCAAGTGCAGTAGCAGGTGGCCACTATTTTTTATGAGACACCACAAGTCAAATATGCTCTCTGAAACAACCTTCTAAAAACTGATCTGACCTGCCTGGCAGGTAAGATATTTGTAAGGCCTTCCGCAGCCTAACTACAGATCCAAGGCAGCCACTAACTCCACAGCTATTACAAAGGTGGTCCTCTCAAACTTTCCATCTTAACCTATGTATCCCATTTTAAGAAAATGATATTCCAAAAGCGATTTTTCAAAATAGCTAGTATCTATTTTTCAGTATTTTATTCAGAATTTTTTCAGTAGTTTTCCACTTAGACAAATTCAATAGACAACTTTTAAGAATTTCACCTTCATAGTTAACGATAATCTTTATAATAAGTACATCAATTTGAACTCTAACCCATTAATTAGCTTTGGACTAAGGAAGCTAAGTTGTACTAAATACAGTATTTTTTTTTTTTTTTTTTTTTTTTGAGACGGAGTCTCGCTCTGTCGCCCAGGCTGGAGTGCAGTGGCCGGATCTCAGCTCACTGCAAGCTCCGCCTCCCGGGTTCACGCCATTCTCCTGCCTCAGCCTCCCGAGTAGCTGGGACTACAGGCGCCCGCCAGGTCGCCCGGCTAGTTTTTTGTATTTTTAGTAGAGACGGGGTTTCACCGTGTTAGCCAGGATGGTCTTGATCTCCTGACCTCGTGATCCGCCCGTCTCGGCCTCCCAAAGTGCTGGGATTACAGGCTTGAGCCACCGCGCCCGGCCTAAATACAGTATTTTTTAAAAGCCCCTTCATCTTTTAATGACACATATTTTATTTTGTGTATCCTTGAAAACTGATAAAAAGGTATCAAGATTTTGTTACCTCTTTCTCTGATCTCTTTAGATGGTTGCATCTGTCTAGAAATTGATATCCTGCCATGACCCACTCCTTCTGTATCAGACTCTGAAATCCAATAATTGTCCTAAAATAGGGATCCAGCATCACTTGAACAAGAGAAGCTACACAACAGCTCAAGTCTCTTCCTTCCTCCTCTGTCAATAAAATGGAAAGAACATGATTACAACATAGAAAAATGATGAGAGAGAAAGGGAAGGAAAGGTAAACTAGATAATTTAGTATTCTGCACACCTAGGCTGCCTTCCAAATCTGTATAAGGAAATTTTACTGGATTCCAGCAACTCTAAAATATTACAGACTTGTAGATAAACTAAATTAGCATTTACAGGAGATGGTCTTTTATACATGGATATTTGCCAGATAATAGAAGCTCATCACTCATACTTTTTACATTTGAATGGTTCGTGGTAGAAAATCCGTCTGGACTCCCTTCTACTGCTCTTTCGTCAAAGTATTAAGTATAAGGTAATCTTTCTACTGACACCCCACATGGCAATACTGAGAAGTGAATGGGGAGAGCGGCGCTGTTCACTGCCACCTGAAGCTGCGGCAAACAATCCCCTCGTGTCTTTTATAGCTGCTGTCCTTTCCAATGAGGCCAGAGTGACCATGCTATCAAAGCCAGCCAGGGAAATCAGAAGAAAACTATTGACCAATATCCCGTATGATTATAGATGTAAAAATCAATAAAAATTTAAGTAAACCAAAGTATCCAGGAATGCAAAGTTGGTTTAACATCTGTCAATCGTAGTAACATACCACAGTAATAAAGGACAAAACCAACACAATCATCTCATCAGATGCAGAAAAAGCATCAGATACAATTCTACATTCATTCCTGATTAGGAATAAAAGGGAACTGATTTAAACTGATCAGAGACATCCACAAAACCCTACAATTAATGTTATTCTCATTGGTGAAAGACTGGATACTTTCTCCCTAAGATCAGGAAGATGATAAGGATGTCTGTTCTCTACACTTCTCCATCTCATTGTACTGAAGAATCTAGCCAGAGCAATTAGGCAAGAAAAAAAAAAAAAGAAAAGGCATTCAGATCAGAAAGAAAAAGGTAAAAACTGTCTTTGAAGACAACATGATCCTGTATGTAAAAATACAGGATCTCTTATGGAATCCACAAAATAACTACTAGAGCTAATAAATGAGGTCAGTAAGGTCACAGGAATTCTGTACACAATCTGAGTACACAGTAAACCTGAAAATGAAATTAGCAATTATATTCACAGTGACATAAAAATAAAATACTTAAGATTTAACAAAATAAATAAAAGACCTGCACAATAAAACACTGCTGATAAAATGAAAGATCTAAATAAATGAAGCAGCATAATTCGTAACAGCCACAAAGTGGAAACAACCCCAATGTCCATCAACAGGTAAATGGGTGAGCAAAATGCATCTACAAACACTGGAACACAATTCAGAAATAAAAAGGAACACATTGCTGATACACACTGCATGAATGAACCTCAAAAACATGTATGTTGAATGAAAGAAGCCAGAGGCAAAAGGCCACATATTGTATGATTCCACTTACATGAAATGCCCAGAAAAGGAAAATCTGGAGACAGAAAGATTAGTGGCTGCCTGGAGCTGGGACTTTTGGGGTGATGAAAAATTTCCAAAACTGGACTCTGCATATTTACTAAAAATTATTGAATTACAAATTCAAAATGGGTGAATTATATAGTATGTAAATTTTTAACTAAACTGTTTAAAAATAAACTTAATAAAAATGCTAGTAAAATGAAGGTTCAGTGCTACTTCTGAGGCCTTTTCTATTACAATTGCATGGAGAAATGGAGGATGAGTAGGGTTCTCCGATATGATGAGAATACCCACAGGATGAGAGAAATTGTGATTATTAGGCTCTGCATGCATTTGTGCGTTAAACACACTCTGACTGCATCAGTTAAGGATTGCTTTATATGACACATTACTATTTTATTTTTTTCTAAGAGTCTTAGAGATTGTTGCCTTGTTAAAGTCAATTAAGTTTGACAGTTGTTAAAAGTACTTCTGCAAGCTTGGCTGGGCACGGTGGCTCACACCTATAACCCCAGCACTTTGGGAGGCTGAGGTGGGCAGATCATCTGAGGTCAGGAGTTCGAGACCAGCCTGGTCAACAATGTGAAACCCCATCTCTACTAAAAATACAAAAATTAGACAGGCGTGGTGGTGCATGCTTGTAATCCCAGCTACTCGGGAGGCTGAAGCAGGAGAATTGCTTGAACCCAGGAGGTGGAGGTTGCAGTGAGTCAAGATCGTGCCATCGCACTCCAGCCTAGGCGACAGGAGCGAAACTCTGTCTCAAAAAAAAAAAAAGTGCTTCTGCAAGCTTAAGCAACATTTTGTACTCATATACTATGCAACATGAATATACAGTCTTCCCTCAATATCCATGAGGAACTCATTCCAGGATGTCCCTTGGATACCAAGATCCACAAATGCTTAAGTCCTGGATAGAAAATGACGTAAAATTTGCATATAACCTATGCACATCCTCCGGTACGCTTTAAATCAACTCTAGATTACTTATAACACCTAATACAATGTAAATGCTATGTGAACAGTTGTTATACTATACTGTTTAGATAATAATGACAAGGAAAAAAAGTCTGTTCATGCTCATTATGACCAAAAATTTTCCCCCCCCATATTTTCAATTCTGGCTTGGTTGACCACAGATGGGGACCCCATGGATACAAAGGGCTTCTATATTATAAGAAGGTAGTTTTTAGTCTATTAAACTTTATCTACAGACTTAGACATTCTGTTAGCTGTAAAGTTATTTAATATGTAATTATCCTTTGCTTAACTGATTTTTACATCATCGTTTATGCCTACCAAATACTACATTACTAGCTATTCAGCAGTTCAGTCTATTTCTTCATCTCAAACTGTTTCCTTAGAGTCACAATCTAGCATGAGCCAGAAGTATTTAAAGTAAAACAAATTTGTATGAATTAGACAGCAAAATTACAGAGAGAATGCCCTGTCAAAATTAACACTAAGTATTAATCCATTAGGGGATTGGACCCACCCTTCCCATAAAATAGGAAGGATAATTTAATAAAGGGTAAAAACTGGACTCCTTTCTATTCTTCTATTTGCAGTCCTTGTGCCACTGTTTTTTTTTTAGATAGAGTCTTGCCGTATTGCCCAGGCTGGAGTGCAGTGGTGCAATCTTTGCTCACTACAACCTCCACCTCCTAGGTTCAAGTGATACTCCTGCCTCAGCCTCCCGAGTAGCTGAGACTACAGGCATGCACCACCACGCCTGGCTAATTTTTGTATTTTTAGTAGAGACAAGGTTTCACCATGGTGGCCAGGCTGATCTCGAACTTCTGATCTCAAGTGATCCACCCACCTCAACCTCCCAAAGTGCTGGGATTACAGGCTTCAGCCACCGCGCCCAGCCCGTGCCACTGTTTTACTCAAATGATGTGCAAAATCTGTAATGTCTTTGATGGTACTGTAGTAAATAAGAAATAGCTAAAACTCATGTGATTTACTTGAATGGGGATAAGCAGTAAACCAAGGTTGGCTGGCAGGGTGGTCATGGTGCTTTCAGGAGTTACTTTAGTTACCTTGTAGGACTACAGAGAGATGTTTGCTTTCTAGCATGTATACAAGTTCTGCTGAATGCTTAAGGAATGCCCTGAAGAGAGAAAAGGAAAAATAGTGTTAAAAATCAAATCTCCACTACAAATATATAAAGTACTTGAAATCAAGCAAATCTAGTTTCTCACTTTACAGATGCTCTTTGATTCATGATGTCCCCATGACTCATGACCCATGGTAACTCAATGGGTTTATCGTGACTTATGTCCTGATAAACCCACTGTAAGCTGAAAACACCCTGAAGTGAGAATGCGTGGCTGACGGGCAGCTGTGGCTCCCTGCCGCTGCTCAGCATCACAAGAGAGGACTGACTGTTTTCTATTGAATGCACATAGTTTTCACATTACCGAAAAGTTTCTTTAGTACTTATACGATTCCTCAAAGGAGGATATTTTGTAGTTTTTTTTTTCTTTCTAAGAGACAGGGTCTCATTTTGTCTCCCACACTAGAGTGCAGTGGCATATCATAGCTCATTGTAACCCTGAACTCCTGGCCTCAAGTGATCCTTCTGCCTCCACCTCCTGAGCAGCTAGGACCACAGGCACAAGCCACCATGCCTGCCTAATTTTAACATTTTTTTGTGAAGATGGGCATCTCACTATGTTCCTCAGGCTGCTTGTGAACTCCTGGCCTCAAGTGATCCTCCTGCCTCAGGCTCCGCAGGACAACAGGCACACGCCACCGTGCCTGGCTAGTTTTCACTTTTTGTATGTGGAGATGGGGTCTCACTATGTTGCTCAGGCTGGCTGTGAACTACGGGCCTCAAGTGATCCTCCTCCCCCAAAGCTTTGGAGTTACTGGCATGAGCTGCTACAAGTGGCCCCACTTTGTAACTTTTTTTTTTTTTTTGAGATGGAGTCTTGCTCTATGGCCCAGGCTAGAGTGCAGTGGCCGGATCTCAGCTCACTGCAACCTCTGCCTCCCAGGTTCAAGTGATTCTCCTGCCTCAGCCTCCTGAGCTGGGACTACAGGTGCCCACCACCATGCCTGGCTAATTTTTGTATTTTTAGTACAGACAGGGTTTCACCATGTTGGCCAAGCTGATCTCGAACTCCTGACCTCAGGTGATTCACCTGCCTCGGCCTCCCAAAGTGCTGGGATTACAGGCATAAGCCACCAGATAGAAAGTCTCATTTTGTACTTTTTATACCAGGGAAATTCATAAACCCTTTATAAAAAGGAAGGGGTTGACTTATGACAAAACTATAGAGATTGACAAGAGATTAGTGGCAGCTAACAGACACAGAAGGGGGTGCACCTATACGAGGGCTAGCACGGGGAAGCCTTGTCATGGAACAGGTATCTTCCTGTGGTGGTGGTGGTGAAGTGAACGTACACATGTGATAAAATCACACAGCTGTGTTAAGTGCATGCACACACACACAAGAGCATGTATGAACTGGTGAGTAAGATCTATTCAGCGTCCCAATGTCAGCTTCCTGGTTTGGATGCTGTACTCTTGTCACGAGATGTTACCATTGGGTGAAGTTGGATGAAGAGTAAGTACATGGCTCTCTGTGCTATTTTTGTACCTCCAGTGAGTCTGTAATTATCTCAAAAAGTTAAAGGAAAAGAAAGTAAAGAAGTGGTACAAACCTTACATATTCTAACCATCGAGTATTTTCCAGTGAAGATAACCATTTCTCTTCAGTTTCTTCAAAAGGCTCTGTAATAAATTACATACATATACATTTTTACTTTTTTAAAGTTTATTTTACATGATCCCTATCAGAGTTAAGAGATACATCAGTTTCTAATATTTAAAAGTTGGCTTTAAGTAAATATCATGCATTTTCACTTTAATAACATGGAATAAGCATTTAAGAAGACATTACAATTCTGTGACAAAGCAAAACAAAGCATTCCCCTGGGGCTCCATCATCATCTCTCTCACTCTTTCAGGGAAATCTTGGAGTCCAACCAACTCTGACTCCCAACAGCTAAGAATTCCAGCCTTCCCTGCTCAGCCTATGCCTTGATCCTGGCCCTCCTGACCTGTGACGTCAGCTGCCCAGGCCCTAGCCCTTGGCTTTCTTGCTGCAAGCCTTGCCCTCCCACTTCCCTGCCCCTCCCCTGCTGTCAGTGGTGCCTCTGTGCACGGCTCATGTGGCCTGAGGGCTAGCCACTGCATGACGACAGGCATCCTCACTGCCCCGCCCAGAGTGCACATAATCATTCAGGACACTAGTTTTTTCAACAACTTGCCCTTGCCCTGCCCCTGCAAGGCCCTCCCCCAGGGAAGTGCTCCCTCATTGCTCAAGATCTGCTGCAAGGCTGCCTTTGCTGACTCCCTGGTGACATAGAGGCTCTCTCGAGGAGGACCCACATTACACCAAAGATGCTTTCGTATGACTCATCCCCCAGGACACATCGAAGCCACCTGATACATTTGCTCAAACAGATATATCAGAATTCCAAGGCTACAGATACAACACAGTTGTTGTCAAGTCACCTATCTCAAAGTATAATTGCATGTATTAAAATCTTAATAAGTTTGTCTGTTACAGTGTTCTACTCAGCAAATGCTCTTATAAAAGTATTCTACTATACCTTTCATGATTTGAAGGAAATTTAATACACTCATTTTCCCCCTCTAAAACAAAAAGTAGTTTAAACTTAATTCCTTAGGAGGTTCTGAAGTTCTCATACAATATATAATTTGTACAAATAATTCCATAGACTCCTTAAATATATGTTTCCATATTTTTAAGGAACATCATTTTTCCTGACATCTCATACAACTCTGTATCCTGTGTTCATTATATATATGAAATAAGAATGAAATTACCATTAACACATAGCTGCTTCAGTTTTACAAACGCTGCCTGTACTTCTTGAATATTAGGCAAGGTCTTATCCAAATCTGATTTGTAAACATCACTTCTCTGTGGGTGACTTTTAGTTATTGCATTACAAATCCTAATAAAGACAAAAATCCTTTAGTCATTACTCATTCACTTCAGCATATATTTACTTAACACCTACTATAGACCAGGAGATAGAGAGAGGAATGAGACAGCTAAAGTCTCTGTCTTCATGGAGTTTACTTTTTTTTTTCTTTAAGATAGAACCATTACTTATTTTTTAGTTTTAGAGACTATTCTATCAGGTTCCTCTGCATGATTTTTCTGTATTCTCATAAAACTGAGAGCGAAATCAAGAAGACAAGTAAACTTTGTTTCCCTCTTACCATCCAACTTCTCACACCCATCTGGTTTTGACCACTGCAGAATGCTGCCATACACCTCACCGCCACCCCCACGTGCGGTGCTAATCAGATCATTAGAACTAATTAGATCATTTCCTTCTTTCTTTTTTTTTTGAGACCGAGTCTCGCACTGTCGCCTGGGCTGGAGTGCAGTGGCGCGGATCTCAGCTCACTGCAACCTCCCCCTCCTGGGTTCAAGTGATTCTCCTGCCTCACCCTCCCGAGTAGCTGGGATTACAGGTGCCCACCACCACACCTGGCTAATTTTTGTATTTTTAGTGGAGACGGGGTTTTACCATGTTGGCCAGGCTGGTCTCGAACTCCTAACCTTGTGATTCACTCCCCCTCGGCCTCCCAAACTGCTGGGATTACAGGCACGAGCCACCGCGCCCGGGCTCATTCCCTTATTTCTGATGGGAGAAAATAAAGCGCATTCATTGGAAAACTTGCCCAGGAAACAGAAGCACTGCCAAGGAGGGCAGCATGGCATTTAGATTAAGGAGACCCTACACTCCCACATCTTTCCACATGATGTAGACAGAAGGATGGCAAACCAGACTCACATTCTCCAGCTCTAGAGAATGCAAAGCACCTATTCCCAGAGTCTTAACGATTTGCTGCAGGATGAACTGCAAGTAGAGACATTCACCAAAATTCCTCCCACCCTTCCTCTATTCTTAGGAGAGAACGGGCTGCTATAAACATGTGCCATGGAGTCTCTAGATGTTTCCAAAGGAAACAGCCAGGACTGGGATTCCCATCTATGTTCAAAGGGTTAACTTCCACACCACTTAAAAAATAAATAAATAAATAAATAAACCTGCTATTTTTTTTCCTGAATAGAAAAAGTAATATAAATTAGTGTGAAATGTTTAAAAACACCTAGAAAAGATAAGAAACACAAAATCATTCAGAATTCTGAAATTCTGGCGTAATCTTTCTAGGTTTCCTCCATGCACCTTTATGTGTATGGAATTTAACGTATGCATGAAAAATAAAATGGCACTGTACATTTGCTTGATAAACTGATTTTTAAAAATTAAATAACATGAATATGCTCCCATTTCATTAAAATATGGAATGTTTCATGAATCTGCATGTCATCTTTGTGCAAGGGCTATGCTCATCTTCCCTGTATCATTCCAATTTTACTACTTGTGTTGCCAAAGCAAGTGTGGAGTTGACATTCTTGGTGGGGTGGGGTGGATGATAAGATAAAATAAATGGGTGTGAGGAATGCCATGGATGATGTAATCATGGGATTACAGGCTATTTTAGGTCACATGGTCAAAAACAGCTGCTCTGTGAAGATGGTACTGAAGCTGAAACCTAAATGAATACAGAAGCAATGCAAAGACCTGGGGTGAAAGTGTTCTAGGCAGAGGGCAGCTAGTACAAGGGCCCTGTGGCAGGTAACAAGCATGACTGCTGAGAAACCTCAAGAAGGCCAGTGGGGCAGACGACACACCTGAGGGAAAAAGCTTAGGAGACAAGGTTGGACAACAAAGAGGATCTGTTCTACTTATGAAGAATGGGACAGCTAAAAACACAAAAGGCATTAAAGTAATTCTCAGCTTAATACATCACTGAAACTGCCACTGGTTCTAAGGTTTTATAACTAACTCTCACCTAACAATGCTACGATTGTCCCTTGAACAGCAAAATTCCTAACGGTGCGCTTCATCAGCATTCATGTTAACAAACACAAGGCTTGGAGTACGACACAGCAGACAGCTAATTCCAAACAGAGTTCAGGTAAATCAAAACCCACAGAGAATACGGTTTTTTTGTTGTTGTTGTTGTTGTTGAGACGGAGTCTCCCTCTGTCGCCCCGGCTGGAGTGCAGTGGCCAGGATCTCAGCTCACTGCAAGCTCCGCCTCCCGGGTTTATGCCATTCTCCTGCCTCAGCCTCCCGAGTAGCTGGGACTACAGGCGCCCGCCACCTCGCCCGGCTAGTTTTTGTATTTTTAGTAGAGACAGGGTTTCACCGTGTTAGCCAAGGATGGTCTCGATCTCCTGACCTCGTGATCCGCCCGTCTCGGCCTCCCAAAGTGCTGGGATTACAGGCTTGAGCCACCGCGCCCGGCCGAGAATACGGACTTGTGTGACACAGTCACCTTCCTTCCCAGAAAACTGAAGGGTCATTTGAGGGTCACTTGACAGTTATTTGCTTCAGTGAATATGGCTCTGTCAGTCACAGTACAGTGGAAAAACCCTAATAATGGACTGTGATACACAATTTCTGAGGCTCCATCAGCCTGTTTTATAAGATCTGTTCATCTGCTCCTCATTTACTCCACAAGTACTGAATAAATATCAATGTGCTTCCTGGGTGCTAAATAGAGAACGGTGTGGAAAGCAGACACAGTCTCTCATCTCATGGAGTAAAAATGACAGGCGGTGATCAAACTGTGACACACACATATATTATTAAAAATTGAAATAAATGTTAACAACTCAGGAGCCTCAGGAACATAGACTTTTGAGGTCTGATCAAACTTCAGAGGTGAGAGAAGGCTTATCTTGAGGAAATGATGTTTCAACTGAGATATAAAGAATGAGTGAGTCAGGTGTGGAGGCTCACATCTGCAATCCCAGCACTTCAGGAGGCTGAGACGGGTGGATCATCCTGAGGTCAGGAGTCGAGACCAGCCTGGCCGACATGGTAAAACCCTTTGTCTACTAAAAATACAAAAATCAGATGGACGCGGTGGTGGTGCCTGTAATCCCAGCTGCTCAGGAGGCTGAGGCATGATAAGCACTTGAACCCGGGAGCCGAGATCGCACCACTGCACTCCAGCGTGGGTGACAGAGTGAGACTCGGTCTCAAAAAAATAAGAAACAAGGAGTGAGTGCCAAGTGGGTAAGCGTGGAGTGTGCTCCCAGATGAGTGCAAAGAAGGCAGTCCAGAAGGGAAGAGTGCTGGACTATGTAAGGAGGTTGAAAACACCAGGCAAAGTCCAGGGGACTGGAGCCCAGGGGAGAGGAGACATGGAAGGAGGAAATGATGGCACTTATAACACACAGGCAGAGGTATTGCTGGGGTGGAAGCACACGGATTTGTAAGGTGTCTGAAAAGTGAAGTGAGAAAATCTGAGGAGAGACTGGGGATGGGGAAGGGAAAGAAAGAGGAAGGAATCCAGGATGACCCCCTGGTTTCTGAGAGCAGGCTGGGGGAGGGCATGGAGGCCACATCCTTAAGTTTGGTTTTGGACATAATGAGTTTAAGGGGCCTTTGAGACCTCCACGTAGAAGTCAAGGTAGACTGAAGATATAAATGTGTTGGCCACTAAAGCCACATTCTTGGGGGAACTTCTTTAGGAAAAGAATACAGAACATGAGGAAGAGGCCTTAGAATCCGTGTAATGTATGGAGAGAAGAGGATGGGTCTGCAGAAGGCACGGAGTACCAGTGGGGAAGAGGAGCTCTGGGAGAGTAGAGAGGAGCAGAGGCCGAGGGCCCAGGTGGCTTTAAGGAGAGAGTGACCAATAGTATTGCTCGCTGCTATGAGCACAACTGAGAAAGGCCTCCTACTTTAATAACACGGACGTCACTGATGACCACAGCAGATAATGCCAGACTCGTCTGTGGTGGCTAATTAAAACCACTGTTCTAGCTATTGCAAATGTGTAGATCTAAATAAGACACATCAAACTACAAGAAAAGTTTGATTTATCCTGAAGTGTCTCAACTGGATATCACTGCACTTTGAAAGTATGTTATAGAAAATGTTAAGCAAAATGTCAGCAATGTAAGATCCACAAGTGTCTTACAAACCAAATAATTAAATTATATTTAGTGTAACCCCAATGTCAGTTAATATTATCACATTATTTTCAAAATGGCAATTCTTACATAAAACATGGTGCTAACTAATTAGTAAGACTATGCATTTTGCTATTTTCAATTAGTAGGGAACTCACTGTAGTTATACATGACAAGTAAAACTGTCTAAAGTGACGACGACCATTTCTCAATTACCTCTGGTCAATCTTCCTCTGCAGCAGCGCGTCTTTAATGAGGGCCATTCGCACAAGAGCACTGCCATTAGAGTGGCTCCAGCACCAGAGCTAGGGGAGAGGCAGAATCCTTACTTCACTGTGTAGAAACAATGGACGTCAGCATTCATAAAATCCAACAGAAATCACTTACTGGCATCCTTCTCCCAACAAAAGAATGGGAAAAGATCTTTAGATCTTGGTCTGCTAAAGAACTTGGCACTACAAAGTATTCTGGAAGGCTGGAGGGGGAAAAAAAAAATTGTATGTAAGAGTCCTGTGCGAAAAGCAGGAATAGTGTGCTCCTGCAGACCCCATAAACAATTAAGCACAGTTGTCCGCATTTAATGTTCACCCCACTTAGTAGCCACATGGGGGGCAGCGACGATCCTAGACATCTTAGTCTAAAACATGTGTGATATGACCAATTCTTAAAAATCTAAATTTACAGCATGAGAAAATTCCAAAGAAGGTATTAGAAATATTTTCCAGAATGACTATTAAACATGTACGTGTTCACTGAAAAATATATCCAAACCTTTGTTCTCTTGACAGGAGAACAAAGGCCTTTCACAACTGAGAAAGGCCTCCTACTTTAATGACACGGAGGTTACTGATGAGGTTAAGGACGCCAGACAAACAAAAGAAAACCCCACAAATCTACCAGAAGCTTTAGCTCTCAAGATTCTTAAGTCCCTCTTCTACCTTTCCCTATGCCTAAAAGGCATAGTTAGACTCTAGTCATAGTAATTCATAGTAATTACTGATTCATAGTCACAGTAATTACTGATGAGACAGTAATTACTACTGGGCAAGCTCACTGCACCTCAAGACATCTTCCTTCTTTCCCCGACATGGCTGGGCAGCCCATCACATATTTCTCAGCACATATACCACAGTGTGCTGGCCATGAAGCTTAAATTCCAGGGGAAGCAGAAGACACAAGCTACATGCTGCAAAGCACCTTCCTAGAACTGTACTAGAAGTTCCTGGTATTGGATTAACCAGTAATAACACAGTAGTGCTTTTCTTCTTTTTTTCTAAAAAGCTGCTTATGTGCGTGAACTAATGAAGACTTCAATGACCTTTTAAAATAAGGTATTCCAAAAAATTCATATAACTAAATGACATTAAACAAATTTAAAAAACAAATTCCTAGTCACTTTTGGAAGATCCCCTAGGGAACCAGCTCACTATTCGGAAAAATGTTAAGTAAAGGAGAAAATGTAGATATTTATATTGCTTTTCTTGTACCAACTGTGTTACAGGGCACTAAAGAGCTGGTGAGAGAAAAGTTCGATAAAAGCAGAAAGATGATAGAATTAGAAGGTGAACAATCGCAATCCTTAGTGAAATAATGATCTGGGCAATGATTCTCTCTCCCAATGCAAAACTATTTTTGGGAGCTAAAACCATGATATAAAAGGGGAACTTTTACTGGGTGGATCAGGTTGACACCCTCTAAGCCCACTGGTTAGTCAAGATTACAATGAGAGAGACACAGCCAGCCAGGCTGAGATGGGATGTGACCCCACAGGAGGACACAGCACCACCTAATGAAACATTCTTGCCAAAAGTACTGAACCTGAATCCAATTAAGCCTCTGTTGCTAACATTTTAAAGGAAATCCTAGAGACAGAGGAACACATTAGAGGACACCATGGGGATAAAACCAGCAATATCTACAATGTGGAAAATTCTAGGGAACAAATGACCTGGTTTGTCAATGAATAGTAGGTAAAAAAGAGGTGGGAGGAGACTGTTGTAGATTAAAAGGCCTAAGAGACCTATTAGGCAAATTCAATGTGAAGACTTTAGATTGATGTGAACTAACCAACTGTAAAACATCGGTTACAAGATATAATGCAATAAACACTGACTAGATTACTGATGACAGTAAGGAATTACTATCAACTTCTTTTAAGGGATACTGTAATTTATATTAAGAAACCCTGATCTTTAAAATAAAATATTCATTAAAACATTATTAAAAACAAATATTCCACTAACCACAACTAGAAAGTCATCAATGACAACAGAGTTTGATTATTCTTCATAGGGAAGTGACTTCCAGCCATATATAACATTGCTAAAATTGTACTTACCAAGTGGATATCATGTAACCCTCGTTAATAGAACAAACTCTCCACCCGGAAGCACCTGTCCTCTTGATTTCTCTGTCCCAATCCGAGTAAGTTTCAAAGAGTGGAGTTTTCTGGCTGCTGCCACCACCAGCTCCATTACCTCCTCCTCCTCCTCCATCTCCTGAGGGAATTCCATTAATTTTGTTGGCTGTAGGAAAAAGCAACATTATGAATTTTAACAGTCACATTTTCCCCAGCATTCCCTCTCCTCCGAGCCTCCTGTCACATGCATACTCTGATGTGCTGTCTCTAACCTGCTTCACCTTCCAAGTCTCTCCAAGAACCGTCTTGCCCTTTCCACTTAAAAATAACTTTTTTTTTTTCTGAGACGGAGTCTCGTTCTGTCACCCAGGCTGGAGTGCACCGGCATGATCTCAGCTGACTACAACCTCCGCCTCCAGGGTTCAAGCTATTCTCCTGCCTCAGCCTCTTAGTAGCTGGGGTTACAGGCGCCTGCCACCATGCCTAGCTAATTCTTGTATTTGTAATAGAGACAGGGTTTCACCATGTTGGCCAGGCCGCTCTTGAACTCCTGACCTCAGGTGGCCCATGTGCCTTGGCCTCCCAAAGTGCTGGGATTACAGGTATGAGCCACCACGCTGGCCTAAAAATAACTCATTTAGTCTTGTCCTTATCCAGCTCTTTCCCAACTCCTTAAAACAGCTTTGATTTTTCTTTCCTACTGGCTCTATCTTCTCTGCCTTCAGTCACACGATATTGAAAAGACTTTGATCACGCTGGACCACTCTAGCTACTATACATTTTTCTTCCTTCCTTTTCCTGACCACCTTCCCCAAGAATGAAGAATGACTATTGCCTAGATTTCCTCTCCATTTATTTTCCCTTTAATTTTCAATTGTCTTCCATCCCTACCATTCTAACAGAAACTATTCCTAACCCTTCCTCATCTCCCTGCCCCTCATTGTGGGGTAAGTTCACGTCATTTGATTATTTGCTCCACATATTTTGCCTGGAAAAATGAAACATCCAACAATCATCTCTGTTCTCAAGCCCTTCAAATCTTTTAATTTTTCTAATACCAACTTCTCACCTACCTGCTCTATCTGCTCATGAGAAAATTCTTGGTTTCCCGTATCTACTCGATTTTCCTTTGAAAAGCTCCTAAGGTTCTTTGTGCTTTGCTAGAGTGCTGTTCCCACATGAAGATTACAGCAGGGCAGACCTAGACTTGCATTTCCTTAGCAAGGAGCCTGCTCTGAGAGAGAAGTAATGCTATCTTCTGGGAGCATGCCCACAGCCTCAAGACTGCCTGCAAAGTGATTACTGAAAAACAAGCTGTCCCACCAGTCAGCCAGATCTACCTTGGCAATATCTGGTGACAGATGGCACGACCCATTCTGGCCCAGGGTCTTCCTGCTGCAGGCTGCAATTGTGGCAAGTCTCCCAGCTGGCATCCCTAATGGGATACTCTGCTGCATTTAAACCAGCCAGCAGCTTACCACAAGACACACTTCCCTAAAAAGATGTGTTCATGATGCTAGTCCCTTGCCTTAAAACTTTCAATAAGCTCATTTTCCAACCAAACCAAGCAAACCTAAATGGCTTCTCTTGGCCTCAGAGATCCCTCACAGAACTTACCTGGCCTTCATTTCCCATTCTCCTCTGCAGCCATGCAATACCCTCCAATGTCCCATGAGCACGTCATGCCCAGTTCCTACCGATTATTCATTAACTCCTGGTACGAGACAGGTATTTTCTGAGACCTCCCCATGTGCTAATGCCTGACAGCAAAAAGATGAGTAAGATTTTACCTCTATCTTGAAAGTATTAAGAAGTGTGATAATCACAGAGTACCAGAGGTCTGAGTGCAATGAGGATGCAGAAGAGAAGGCCCCTAACTTGCACTGGAGAGAGAGGCTGGGGCAGGAAAAGCTTCATGACTTGACCACATCTAAAGAGAGTTCTAAGGAATAAGTCAAAAGTTGCCAGGTAGCTGGTGAGAAGGAGGTAGGCATGCTAGACAGAGAAGAACCTAAAAAAGATGGTGTAACTGTATAATATCAAGTAACTAAATAGAGCTAGAGCATAGGGATTCAAGAGGTGGTGGAAGAGAGGTGGGAAATTAAATAGGGCCTAGACTCTAGATCTGTGTTTCCCAAAAAAGTAACTTCTAGCCACACACGCCCATTTAAATTTAAACTGAAATGAAAATTAAATAAAATAAAAAATTCAGTCCATCAATTGCACTAGCCACACTGCAAGTACTTAACAGCCACATGTGGCTGGTGGCTGCTCTACTTCCATCACTGGATGGTGCTGTTCTAGATGACGGAGGGGCTTATGTACCATGTTAGGAATTGGGACTCCTCTAAGTGGTATCAGAATTATCCAGTGATTCTGATTTTAACAAAGCTCGTTAAAAAGTAAAATGCTGCCAGGTGTGGTGGCTCACACCTGTAATCCTAGCACTTTGGAAGGCCGAGGAGGGCGGATCACGAGGTCAGGAAATAAAGACCATCCTGGCTAACAAGGTGAAACCCCGTCTCTATTAAAAATACTAAAAAAAAAATTAGCCGGGTGTGGCGGCGCGCACCTATAGTCCCAGCTACTCGGGAGGCTGAAGCGGGAGAATGACGTGAACCCAGGAGGCGTAGCTTGCAGTGAGCCGATATCGCACCACTGCACTCCAGCCCAGGTGACAGAGTGAGACTCTGTCTCAAAAATAAATAAATAAATAGATAGACAGTAAAATGCTAATTCTAAGCCCATATCCTAGAGTCCCCACTCCATCTCAGGGCCTTCTCTGGAGTAACACAACAACTAAAAAGTGTGTCTGTGAGAAGGAAGACTTAGGAGTTGTGATCTCTCCAGAACACAAAACCTGCATATGGAATTTGTGGCCAAAGCCCAATCTATACAATGTTTCAGTGCACCAAAACAAAGAAAGCTATTCAATATCAGAAAATCTAAGTAATTCATCATATGACTACATTAAAGATGAAAAAGGCTATATTAATGACCAGCTTAGTAAGTGCAGAAAAACGTATGATAGATACCTGTTTATGACGAAAAAAAAAAACCAACAACATTAGCAAATTTGGAATAAAAGGGAATTTCCTTAACTGGATAGAGGATGTTTATCAAAAAGACATAGCTAACAGCATCTTCATTAAAAGCGGGAACTGAAATGATGCCTGCTAATACTACTGCTACTCAACACTGAACCAGCGGTCCTAGCCACACAATAAAAACACCACTACCAAAAAAGAATTATAAAAAACACACTCAAAATTTTAAGAGTTATGTAAAACAGTTTGGTGATTGAGTCTAGCAGCACTGAATACTTTTTAGTGTTTTGGGCTGTAGACTTCAATAAGCTAGGCTAAGAATGTGCTATTGTTTACGAGATTGTTTCTCTGGCCAAATTTTGCTTCAAGATCTTACTTACACGAATTTTTCTAAACATAAAGTGAGAACATCTATTTATGTTTTCGAAGCATAAAGTGAGGTCCTCTATCGTTTGTTATTTTCTCCATTTCTCTTGTTCAAATCCTGTACTTCTCTAAACAACTGGGACTAGGTCTTTTTATATGTTCTATGCCATCTTCAGTTAGAGCTCATTACAGAATGTGTAGTGTACACTCAATCTGGTTTTACAGTCCCAGAAACTTGAACGCTTTCCGAAGTTCAAAAGACCTGATACCAGTGGCCTGCTCTATGAGTGGATCACTGTGAGGAGCTGGACCAACACAATGAAAGGTGGGTCATCTCAAGGAGACCTGGCTCCGTTGGCCGCCACCTGACTGAGGTTTTACGACATGCTTCCACAGCAGACTGAGAGTGAAATAGATATTACATGCTCCTGACCTTGGCTATCTTCTGTGACAGCACAAAAGTCTAATCCTCTACTGTTGGGGTTATTTTAGAGAATTTCCACTGAATTGGCCAATTGATATTTAGAATGGCTTCAAGCAACAGAAAACACAAGTCATCAATATATGAAAAGAAAGCTTATCACTCTGATGATACTGCAGAAATTAGAAGTCACAAGGGAATAAGGTAAAAAGAGGACTGTGAGTATTAATAAGTTCAAAAGCATGAGTCAACAAGGCAGTTCTTAACTGGGAGATTCTGACCTGTGCTAGAGCCGACATGGCTGTATTTCTAAAGGTTCCTCCAGTAATCCTGATGTATACAGCTGGCTGGAACCACCAATATTCAACAATCATTTATATCTATTCTGAGAATCTCATAAGAACTGACAAGCAACAAACTTTAAAAATTCCTATACTGTTTCAAACGGATTGTATACCTTCTGTTTTTCAAATAAGCATTTTAAGGAAAACCTAATACCAAGATCTATGTTAATAAAAAGGATAAATTTCACTGAAAATGTACAATTTCTGATGTGAAATTTCATTACAACTTCAGATTACGTCACAGCATCTGTAAGCAGGATGTCTGTCATGAAGCAGAGCTGCTGACACTAGGCTGCAGGTAACTTCATGAAACTTTCAATATTTTTGGTCCAGAAGCAGAATCTGACATCTAATCAATTCTATAACATGAAAGATGAATCTGTACTTTTTTGACATTATTTGTCCAATGATAATCTGACTGATGAAAACAGAGTCCTCACGGTTTCTTTAAAGTTAAAAGAGAAAAAACAGAATCATTGTTCTTGTTTGTGCTAGTAGTGTCTCCTGGGGTGTTTGTGCACAGCGATGTTCCAAAGCCTGGATGCCATACAACTTACTTTACTCCAGGATATTCACAGAAGTGGTGGGATGACTGCAGGACCTTTCGGAGATGGCTTTTACTCATATGACGCTGAATATGAATGAAAACCTGAGTGACTAAGGCCAGCTAAAATATCATTTTCTTAGATAATTGCAGGGGAGCTCCTCCAACTTTGGATCTTATTTGTGGAAACAGCTTTGTCACCTACCTGCCTGCAAAAAGGACTTCTTTAATCCAGCCAATGAATCAAGGTGTCATCCAGAAGTTCAAGAGTGGATGAGTGGGCATCTTTCACTCACAAATTAATGAATTCTGACTGCAGTGTGTGGAAATTTCAGGCTCCTTTTGATCTTAAAGATGCAGTATTTATGCTTCTGTAACAGCATGGAAGGATATTAAAGGATGTTACCCTATGAGGAATCTTAACAAAACTATGGCCAGTGTTATGTTTATGAAGTACTTGTCAAAGGAGGAGTCTGAAAGATGTAATATAAAAAAAGCATCCCTGAATATTTTAAGTCTTAATCATCAAATTTTATCAATAAGCTATATAAGAAGAAACAGAGGAACTAAATGATGTAAATTTTAAAATTCTAGTAGTAGAAGACCTATGGGTGGATAAACTAAAGTACTGTAAACAGAGATGCCCACAAGGTATGAATGAAGAAAAATGTGGAAAGTAACTGAAGCAGGCATCAGGTTACCAACTGTAAAACGAAGTTTACTGTCTTTGCTGAGCCCAAGTCGCTACATTACTGTAGAGGTTATGGATCTGTAAACTGGAATGAATCATTTCTATCAGAAAAATAGCAGCATGAAGAACTGGTCTGTATCATAAACAGTTAAGCAGGAATCAAAGACTCACTCCTACAACTCTTGCAACTCTGGGTGAGGATCTTATTGAAGATAACCTTGATCACTGTTCTGTAGCTTGATGGTGATCCCAAGGAGTGTTTACCTGACTAATAGTGCAGGATCTGTAATACTTTATTTTTAGACAGTAAGTGAAATTACTTAATCTTAATAAACTTCAAAAAATAACTGTATTGCTTAAGCCTAAGTTACAATTATGTACATCTTGACAAGAAAAATTAAGTTACAAATACTTCTGCTATACAATTTCTATAAATATAGCACTATATGATAAAAGCTGTTCTGCAAAGCATTATTTTCATATATTATCTCTATAGTACTAAGTTTTTTTTTTTTTTTTTTTTTTTTTTTGGTCCTCTCAGTGCTTAACAGAAAGGTAGGTATCTTTTAAACTAAGGAAAATTTACTTATACACATATATCTTCAGATACCATACACTGATACATTTTAATGTATTTACAATATAGTGTTGCTGGAATATACTTTTATTATACCCTTTATTTAAATTACTACCATATGTTTTATGGTAACAAAATATAAAATTTCAGTACAATTAATAATTTGTATGGCCCAGACCATGCTGGGTGAATGGATTTTTCATTATAAATACACAGCTGACTTATTTTTCTTGCTTAAATAAAAGAACACAGGCTTCGCTCAGTTAACTGACGTGCAGTCACTAACTGACAAGGGGGCTAACAGGAGACATGGTTCTTTGTTTTTCTCTATCCTTTTAAGAGATTTTTTAAAGTAGTTTATTAAAATTACATTTGTACAGAAACACAATGTACGGAATTGCATGATCATCTGGAATCTTCCTTGGTCATGTCATGACTGTCAGATATACAGACAAAACTATTTACTTTCACAAAAGCTGTCCTGTCCTTGGAAAAATGCTCATCTTCCTTTCATCAGTATTATTCAGAAATAGAAACTCAGTATTTTGAGAATCTTAATGAAGTCCACAAAGTTTTTAATCACTTTAGCTTTTGCATGAAATCACACCTTGCCAGAAAAGATTATGCTTTTAATGTATCTTTTAGTTTTCTGCCAGTTTTCTGAAAAGATAAGATTACTTTAACTCAAGCTATCAATTAAAAAGAGTAGGTTATATATTCTTCATCCTAAAATACAAGCCAATGACTGGAGGTTAAATATATGACATAACTTATAAGCCCATATTCATAGCATTACAGGTTCTTCCTGGTAACTTGTCAAGAAATAATCTGACAAACTATTGGCTCTTTTAGCATGTAGTGCTTACTTCTCTAAGGTATGAAGCTAGTAATTCTACAATCATTAAAGCTCATGTACTTGGAGGCTTCCGGTAAACATAAGAGTAAAATTTACACATGTAAAATTAGTTACAATATTTAATATTTTCATATTTACCTGAATTGTGGTATTTTTTCCCAACATATTCAAATGCAAAGAGTAGCTGGAGGTCTGTTGGCTGGGAATAATGAGCTATTGCAAGGCATACCTAGGAAAAATTCTACATTTAGAATTTGATTTTAACACACTTAGTTAAATGAAATGTACAATAAGGCCTTGGACACTGGGAGGATCATTGTGGGGCAGTGATTATAGACACTATTTACATGTTTTTCTGTTGACCTAGAATATAAAAGAGCTCCTTAAGGTCAGGTATCTCATTCACTGTCATGCCCTCAAGACATTGTTTATCTTTAGTTAGCACATGGCAAGTATTCAGAAAGTATCTGCTGAGTTAAATTTTAATTGGAAAGTAATTTTAGTCCAATAAAGAAAACTTGAAACTAAAGAAGCATTCTCCAAAAAGTCAGTGACTACATGTCCACTCCAATAAAGGAAGAAAAAAGTTTCATTTTTGGTGGACTATAAAGAATTAATATAAGGCATGAAACTTTAAAGTTTACACCTCATGGATTTAAAAATCTAAATAGAGAAGCATAATTACAAAAAATTAAAATTAGCAAGAAATTCCAAAAACCCATGGGTGGCTCAAAGAGGTACATCAAAAAAACCACACACACACACACACACAAATTGTTTTGAGTAAAATGGTTTGGGACTGTGTGCCCTGTGGTGGAAAACGTGCGGGCTTTAGAATCAAACAGATCAGGGGGGCTTGAATCCCAGCTCTATCAAGTACTTGCTACATAACATGTGTGAAGTCAATTCCTCTCATCTAGCCTCAGTTTGCTCACTTGTAAAACGAAAGTAATACCTAGGCTGTGGTAAGAATTAACAAGCATAATGCAGGCTAGGCCTTCGGAGGATCTCCATATATGGAAATATGGCTGTTATTATTCTCAACTGCTGCTAGATAGAATGAAGGATGGTGCTCTAGGCTTACAAACCCTGGTAGTCACCAGAACATGGGAAAAAATGCTCTTCAGTGAGCAAAGATGAAGGAAGAAATTTAAGACATATGCAAGGAGAACAAAGCAGAAAAACTTACTTTAAAAGATTAAATATTATTAAGAAGATAAAGTGTTAAGCCAGAATGATATACTTTTGCCAGTAAGCAAGTAAGAAAAGTTAATTGTTAGTTCATATCAAATTAGTGGTATTTGTAGTGGGCTGATGCACATTTCATTAACCAGTAAGCATGTGTCAACTTGTTTCAACTACATTTTAAAAGTCTTCTAGAGAATAAATGTTCCCTAACTAAGTTAAAATATACAAACAAGGGGATAGAATTTGTCATTAGTTTTGGTCAAGAAGAAAAAAAAACCTGCTTATTAAAACTTACGTGGTATCTTGATTCCTCAATACCTATAGGAGAGCTTTCTATTATGATGGTCCCACTTGCAAAATTTAGGAGCTGGTTATCTATATTCCCATTCCTAATCTTTTCAACAGTTTTCCTTAAAGCATTTCTAGCGGCAAAACTACTGAAGTCTGTACCTTGAAAAAGTTCTCATCCTTCCTACTAGTGTAGGCACCATTGATAAGCTTTGTTGCACTTTTCTCTAGACATTTTTCATAGTTGTCCATTTTGCTACACTGCCATAGCCACATCCTTAGGCCATACTCACCTCATGGCACCTCCGAGAGCTTCCTTACATTCCAGAAATCTACAAAACTTAAGAATTACCTTCTAATGATGTAATTTTGACTAACAATTTTGCTCTCTTGATAATCTGCTGTGGTTCCCAGACATCTGCATAACAAATTAAATCTCCTCATTCTCGATTCTTCACAAAACTGGCTCTCCTCACCAGACCACTGTACCTTCCCGATATTCCCTCAGCAATCTCAGGTCAGAGAAAAACAGGTTTGAACACATTCTGTCTGACTTAGCCCCAGCCATCTCCTCTGTCACACTCTTTGTTTGGAAAATCCTACTCCTCTTAGCCAACTATGCTTTCTTGGAAACTACCGTGTCTGTTCAACACTACTCTCTTCACAAGCCTTCCTAGAGGGAGCCAATTTCAGAGTATTAATTCCAGAAACCCACAACAACAGTTTCAATATAAAGTGTCTCCTTAGTTAATTGTGCTTATGTTGCTTTATTTCCAAGGTATTCACATAAGAGTTATGTGGATGAGAAGTAGGATATAGGTGGTTCTGTTATACTTCTACCATTAAGGTCAATTCCTTAGATAGATGCCACATTTCACATTCATTTAACAAGTATTTACTGAGCACCTACAATGTTGTAAGCCCTGGAGATGCAGTGAGCGAAACAGACACTAATCCCTGTCCTCATGAAGCTTACATTCTAGTGGGAAGACAGACACTAAACAAGATCAAGGAGAAAAAATACAGAAAGATAACTATGAGTGCTAAAAGAGAAAAATAATAGAGCAGGGAAGGTGAATATGAAGTGTTACAGTGAGAAGAGGGAGGCAGGTTAAAAAGTAGAGAAGGAGACCAAGAAAGACCTCCCTGTGCAGACTTGAGTAAAGATCTGAAGATGTTTGCATTTTGTAGCATAACTTCAGTAGCTTTCTAAAGGTGCACTGGGTCCAACAGCGGCTACACTAATACTTGTTGACAAAAGTAGTTACCAATATATTAAGGAAAATGCTCCAAGCCAATAATCATAATGTCTATCACATTCCCAAAACAATTAGAAAGTAGTCACATGCTCTGTTTACAGAAAAGAAACTCACATATCATTGATCATGGACATGTTTTTTTGCGGTCATGAGGCAAAAAAGAAACAAAGCCTATTTTCAAGGCAAAACCCAACACAGTATATTTTTTTGAAGCCCCCTTAAAAATAGCACAATATCAAATGAGGTTAGGAAACCAATGAGTATATCCAAAAGCATCTACATTGAAAGAAGTCTATAAAAAACATTGTCAAACTGAAAGTCAGTTGAATTACTGGTTTTTTGGGGGGGTAGCAGAACTCGAACTAAATATACTGTTTTTCGGTAGTTAATTTCAATGTATAACTTATGTTCATACGACCTAAGGGGTCTCTTTGGGCACACAGACTAAGGCATACAAACTTGTGTACCTGGATTGTCCTCATGTTGTTACTGTGGAACATTCTAAGACAAGAAAGCAGGCCAGGGCCCCATTCTTTGCACTTTTACATACACGCTATTTTAAAAACCTAAGTCCAAATTCCTGTCTTCCATCCTAAGAGTTTTTGAAAGATCTGAAATAGTTCATTTGTCCTGGCTACCATAGGAAATGAAGAAAATGCTGGTATTAAAGACATTAAATTATGGCAAATATTTTACTGGAGAAAAAGAAGTAAACTACTTTTAAATCAATTTTTGGACCAAAGCTGATAACCTTCTCTGGACAGAAGCCGGAAGTGCCCACAGTGGATGGTTTCTTTTCTAAGATTACCTGTGGTACAGCACTGAAGAAGCTCAAATCCAGGAAACACTCAAACCTCATTAAGTTCTATCTCATTTGCAAACACAAGTGGTTTCCTTTATTTCTGTGGCCTGAAAGCCACCAAAAAGCAGTACCAGATTCAAGTCAAAAATAACAGTTCATAAAAAGGCCAACTTGTTATTTAATCAGATGAATGAAATTCACCTCTATAAAGTATTCCTGAAGAAGTGGTTCACAACCCGCTAATCAGAGAATAAAGTGGAAACAAAAGGCATATATTTCACTTGTTATGCATATGTATCTATATATTTATCTTTATCTACACAGATAGATACATAGATAAATCATGAAAAACAATCTTTATTATTTTGCCCTTCAGTTTTGAGCAAAGGTTCTGCAAAAGAAAATGGTGGCTCTAAGTTGCTATGAGGTTAGATGTCCAATTCTGTATCATCAAATTCCTTCTTTTCTTTATACAGACCTTTCCCAAATATCACTATTTTCCTGTGACAGCTAGAGGATAATGAGGATGAATATTAATGACTACAAGTGCCCAAAAGCAAACTAATTTTGTCATAATACAATTGAAACACCACCAACAAGACAACCAGAAGGGTTCAGAACATGTAACAAAATGTGAACCAATTTAGTATTTTCGAATTTCATTTTTCAAAACAAAAACATAAATGTCTTAGGTATTTCCAAATGAATCAATGGTTTACCCACCAGAGAACTCCAAACATGCATTTGGTCATTTTAAAGCAACTGATAAAACAGCAAAACATTTTCCAAAGAAAACAGTATTCAAAGCTTTCAGGAGGTAAAAATGAGCCATAATTTCCTAACCACTACCGAATTTTAGATGAGAACTTCTCACTTGAAATAAAAGAATATGCCATACTTTTTGTTTTTAACTCGCAAAGCCATCAAGCTTTGGTAGCCACATACAACTTGACCCTGTGTTTGAAACGTGTAAATCAGAAAAAAACTATATTCTCATTGCATCTGTTTTTTTTTTTCCTGCACCCTCCCCTGACCTGCAACCCCCGTGGCTATACAAAAGACAAAGACTCACATGCTTTTTATATTTTAGGATACTGGGGAAAAGATTTTTGTCTGAAACTTGGTCTTAAGAGAGGGCATATGAGGGACTGGCTTGTTTTGTGCAGATGGTTTAGTACAGCTCTCTTCATGAACCAGCAGCACAACACATAGGGGATATTCTGAATTTCCACATCAGTTACCTATGCTCTGGTCATCTGGAAATCAACTATTTGCATAGATACATCTTTTATGCTGCCACTTTGTACCATTACTTTTCATTTGTTCATGCTTTAACTTTTTCACTAGATTTAAGTTCTCTAGGGCAAGAAACTGCATCTTCTCCTTCTTTCTACGTGCAAAATTTAGCACGCTGCCTCAACATCAAAAATGACCAACAAGTACTACAGATGGTTCAAGAACTAGGCCAAAAATTATTATTTTCACTCATTAAAATAGTGTCAACTGAAAAATACAGTAAAAGAGGGAGAATTTAACTTTCCAAAAGAGATCGGATCAATTGCATCAATTTCTTCCTTAGGAATATACTGTCCTAACTCAATCTAGGAAGTTCTGTGATGTCCCTAATCTTGAGATGCTACACATCTTAAGGTTTTCATAAGCAGGTCTTTGATGCTTTGATCAATTAAATTACAAATATAAATAAGCTTGAGGAAGTAACCTGTCTGAAATATTTTATGTACATCATGAATTCTAAAGTCCTTCTACATAAGCATAGGCACTTTAAATTAGTAAAATGCCAAAATCACAAACAGCACAATCGAACAGGTTGAAGAGGCTTTAAGAGTCATCTAGTTGAATTTTCAGAAACGCAGCATGCTGAGACATGGTTATACAGACTATCTGAAAACTTTTACCCATAGAGGAGCCTACAACTACTCTACTCTGCTAGACAGTCACATATTTTCAGATATATTTTCATATATTCATCTCCTGCTTGCCTTCCTGTGAATAAACTGTTGGTTCTCAATCTAAAAACAAATCTACCACCTCTTCACCAAAGTATATGAAGACAGCTGCCTTACAATATTTTTGCCAGCCTCATTTTGGTATCAACAGAAAATTTATTGCAGTCAGCTGACTGACCATGGAAAACAAAGGCACTCATTGCTTGGTGGTACAAAGGCTGCCTCCATTCTGAGAGAAAGCTACTTCCTATTCTACTAAGATACTGTTGCTCTACTTCCATACACACGCGCAGGCTTCCTACTGGAAAGTCTGTGACTACACGGGGGCATATTAGGTCTACCAACTTCACTCCTCTGGTAAAGCAAAGCATGGAAAACATGCCCTTGACTCTTTACAAGTAGGGTAATAAGACATTATCTGGAAGGCTGGGGAAAAATAAGGCAGTTAAAAAGTTACTCGCTTTGAGTTGCCCCTGTTGAGTGTCACTCAATTCATAGTATTTCTCTAAACCACTAATAATTACTAGGCCTTTCCCGTAACTATATATTTACCTAAATCTTATGTAACGTAAGTCTAGCTTACAGTTTGTTGGTAAAGGTCTGCAGTACTGCATTAAAAGCCTAACCAAACCTTAATCACAGTATATTGCCAACTTTTCAACCTTTTTAACCAAGAAAAGAAACTGACAAGTAAGGATCGTTATGAAAAAAAAAAAAAAAAGCTAATTTCCACGTAAGAGTCTTTAATATTTTAGAAGCTGATAAAAAACTATATAGAACACTTTAAAACAGCCATAAACCAATCCAGGAAAATAGTTCTATTAATATTCTTGGCTTTGACTTTACTTAAGAAAATGTCTGATAACTTCCCCTAAAAAACATCTGAGCAATTGAGAAATGAAAACTGCCATACAGAATTGAAATCAGTAAATACAGTACAGAACCCAGAACTTGATAAAACTTAACAGTATTACCTTTTTAGCACTTTCGGGACCTGATTCATCAAAGCGAAATCTGACAATTCTGAAATCTTTACAATAAATAATTAACTCTGTTGGATTAAATTTCAGTTTCTGGTTGGGGCCTAGGACTTTCTGCTTCCTCTTGTGGTCATTTACTAAAAAAGAAAAAAAAATAGAGAAAATAAAATGCGTAACAGTTATTTCTTGTTACTAACCCTTTTGTACAAATTCTCAGTGAAAATAATTGGAGGGTCACCCATCATTTGAGCTCTGCCTGTCTAGAAGAATGTTTCATACTTGTCTGTAATTCGTAGAACTTGGAGGTTGGTTTTAAGTTTGCTTTGGAAGATATTTTAAATGATTATTTGCATAAAACCACCATTTAGATACATTTAATGATTAATTTTAATTAAAAAGAAGACAAAAAACTTAGAAACTAATAAAAGTTATATATTTCTCATCTTCCTTTTAAAATAATTTATTGACATCTCCCTCTTTGTGTTCCTGGGACTCAAAAACATGGCAAAAGTAAACTTACAGAAATAAAACGCCAATCCAAGTATTTTGAGAGGTGTAACTTTTCAAATAATACTTCCAGAGTGGAATCCACTTTTAGAGTATGTACGGAATACTACGTACCTGTGACAATTTGCTCAATACATGTTAAAGGGACATCATGTTCACCAAGAAGAAGGTTTCTGTAATGGAATTTCTGAAATAAAAAATTATGTTCATATTAATTCTTTTCCCAATAATCTCACAATGGTAGTATAAGCCTTATATTGTGATGATAAACTGTGACAATTATCTCTGAAAAGCACAAAAAGCTTTTGTCTAGGTAGCTAGGGCCATTCCAATGTTGACAGATAGAAATTAGGCTAAAATGTACACACAATCTTATTATAATATCTAAGATATGGAATATCACCAATCACTTTACCGGCAAGCATTTGCATGTCTAGATCTGGATAAGCTGGCCACAACATATTAAAGAAAAAAGGGCTCTTATGTCATCAAATTTTAAATGGGTAAAATCATGTTTGATTTTCACAATGGAGATTTTAAAGTGGAAAATAACCATCTTTTTAAAGCACAAAGTCTACTAGAAATAAAAATCTTTAGAAAAAGGTTTTGCATGTTCAAACTAAGGACACAGTTAACACTATTAATCTGTTGTCAGTAGGGCATTGGTTTACTTTTTCCTAATAGTGGTACTGGATTTAAGCTGTTCCAGGTATCTGCTTCTCATTTACAGTGAAGTCTGGGGCCAGTGATCATTATGAAGCTAAAAACAAAGAGAAACACCCAAGCCTACATCCAAATAAGCTACTGTCTCTACACAGGGGTATCTTTAAGTGCCTTAAATTTAGTCTAAATATACCTAAGACTGTAATGCACACACAAACATACAGTACAATAAATATTTGTACAGTATAATAAATTATGGTAAATTAGTGAATGACTACATGAAATACACTTAAATTATTAGATCCTTAAATTAAAAGTTTACAGTTCATATGCCAATATTTCATTACAGAACAATTACTATAAAGAAAGATCTAGGGGTAAATGTGTATAATACTTTATAAAACAAAATAGAAAATGGCTGACAGAAAAGTCCAGGGTTTTTAAGTTAAGCAAATGAATGCTTGAACTTTTTTTTTTTTTTTTTTGAGGCGGAGTCTTGCTCTGTCGCCCAGACTGGAGTGCAGTGGCGCAATCTCGGCTCACTGCAAGCTCCGCCTCCTGGGTTCCCGCCATTCTCCTGCCTCAGCCTCCCGAGTAGCTGGGACTACAGGCGCCCGCCACCTCGCCCGGCTAGTTTTTTGTATTTTTAGTAGAGACGGGGTTTCACCATGTTAGCCAGGATGGTCTCGATCTCCTGACCTCGTGATCCGCCCGTCTCGGCCTCCCAAAGTGCTGGGATTACAGGCTTGAGCCACCGCACCCGGCCTGCTTGAACTTCTAAAAACCAAAATTATATGGACTATTACTTTCTAGTAAGAACATAAAACAGCAAGAGGGCTATTAAAAATTTTTAAATCAATACTATTCTTCACTCTTCCTAGAAACTAGAATTTAACTTTTTAGGAAAAGAACTCTAATTAATTTTAAGAAAAAATGGTAGGCTGGGTGCAGTGGCCTGTACTCCAGCACTTTGGGAGGGAAAGGCAGGCAGATTGCTTGGGCTCAGGGGTTCGAGACCACTTTGGGCAACATAACAAAACCCCATCTCTACAAAAAATACAAGTTAGTTGGGAGTGGTGGCATGCACCTGTAGTACCAGCTACTCAGGAGGCTGAGGTGGCAGGATAGCTTGAGCCCAGGAAGCAGACAAAGGTTGCAGTGACCCGAGATCGTGCCACTGCACTACAGACTGAGAGACAGAGTGAGATCCAGGCTCAAAACAAACAAATCAAAAACCCAACAACAAAAAAACCTATGAAATCAGTAAAATGTGTGGCATTTGTAAGATCACTTAGCAAATAACTTTTTCTTTATGTCATTTTTATAAGCAGGTTCAAAGATCTGCAAGAGCGGGCATAACTTCCTTAATGAAAAGGACATATAACGAAAACAGAGGATAAAGCAAGGTGACTTACAATCCTCCAACTAATGATACTTCTCAAGCAAGTTCCAACATTCTTCTTAAACTATATTTTAAATCTTACATTGTATTACCTAATACTTTTATTATAATTTTTCCATACCTATGTTTTATATAATATGTACCACTAAGAGTTGAAAGCCTGATACAATGAAACAGTGTACAAATAAAACACACCTGTAATGGCATTGGGTCGTCTGTAATAAAGGAAATTTTGAAGTTACTGCATATCAGCTTTCCCCACAAATCGTACTGGCTTGTGTCTGTTGCAATGCATTTTCTCACAAAATTGACTTCATTTACGACAATTTCTCCTTTAAAAAAAGAAAAAATATTTGTAAGCTACTTTGTCATAAAATACCAATGGTCTTTGTGGGACCTAGAAGGAGTGTTTCATGAGGACAGCGATGAGGAGAGTAAAAACATTCACCGATTGCCCATCAGGTGCCAGGCACTGTATGCACTTTACTTCCCAACAAAGCTAACAGTAACGACAAGACATTGTTCTCCAAGGCGTAGAAACTGAGGCAAAAACAGCTCAGGGGTTTGAGCTGGTTAAACTAGAAAGGCTGACCTAACTGTGTTTTTTTCTATGCTATACTACTTCTCATTATTTATCTGCTGGAAGACTTTCTGGAGAAGAAATAAACTACACCAGCTCCTTCAGAGTATTACTTGACGGAATATTTGTGTTTTATTAACACACGACTTGATCTCTCAAACCAATGTCTTTGATCCCTTTTGTACGGAATGAGAAACAGAGCTCAGTTTCATTGAATGTAAAATGTATTCCATAAAGCCAAATCAAGTTTCCTTCTGCACTCAGATTATAACTTAGTAGGCAACAAAACCTTATAGTTCTGAGTTAAAAGGAAAGATTAAAAGAAATAAATATAAGAACCCAATATAAAAGTTATAATGTGCTTTTCAAAGAACATTATATTTCTACAATTTATTTAAAGCTTGGTCATCATTAAACCTTAATTTCAAGATCTAAAAGTCAACTAGACCCAGAACATTTTAAGCCATCTGTCTCCTGGGTCAATGGTAGAAAAGTGAGTGTACTGATCTACTTTGCCTATTTCTTTCATTATAAAAACTTTTAGCACTGATAGAATGTTTGCTGACAAACTCCAAACTCCTACCAGTTCATAAAGAATGAAACTATAGTCTCATAACAATCCTCTCTTTAACAAATAGGTTATAACAAATTTGAGTTGCAATAATAACCTTTATTCGAAGTTCTTAAAAATGTACAAGGCTAGTTTTGAAACTGCTCCTTAACATTTACTTAAAATCTGCTCATGTCAAATTCACAGTGCAAACAGCTTGCGTTAACTTCCATTGTGAAGACAAGCCTCCGTCGCATGGCTGGGAGCCCTGCATCCCCAGCCAGCTACCAGTTTTCCTCGCCCTCACTGCTCTGCCCACAGTGGCGGCCTAAATCCCTCATGGGACCATGCTACTTCCCATTTCATGGAATATTCTTTCCTTCTACCTTAGTCCAACCACGGGGGAATGGCTTAAAAAAATTCTTCCTATCTAGATTAAATTCACATATCAAAGCATTGTATTTCTAGCACTCATCATAGCTACAATTATATTTATTTATTTTTTAATTAATGCCTACATTACCCTCAGGATTATATGCTCCATGAGGGTAGAAGATGGACTGATTTTATTCACTGCTGAAATGTTAGTGCCTAGAACAGTGTCTGACACAGGGTAGGTGCCTGTTAAGAGTGATGAATGCAAGAATGAATAAAATCACTTCATGACACATGGTTCTGTCTAACATGAGTTGGGCAGAAGTTGTTCTAGATAAGAAGAGAAACTAGTAGTAATTCAATATGGCTAAGCAGCCAAGCTGGCTGGAAGATAAGGGCTGTTTGGGTAAATGATATGTAAGTTAGAGAAAAGCCACAGAACTGCCACTGCTTGCCTAAATATGCATTAAAGAGTTATAAATAGGACATCTGTCCTGTCTGATTCTTTCAACAACCTGTAAAGGAAGGCAGGCAGATGGTTTCCTTAATTCACAGATAAAGGATTTGGACCCAAACAGGTTAAATCACTTTCCTAAGATCTTAAAACTAAGTAGTAAACTTGGCACTTATAACCAAGTGTTCTGACTTCAAATCTAAGTCTTTCCCTATAATTACATACAATTAAATGTACTATAGTGAGATATAGCAAGTACCAAAACTGTATTAAAGTTCAAATATTGGCCTTAACTGAATTCTAATGAGAAAAAAAATTTAAGATGACCAAATGTATTTACATTTATATATTATTATATATATTATATTATATATATATAATATATATAATATATAATATATATATAATATATAATATATAATATATATATATATACGCACATTGAGTAATTCAAATACATAAAATTTAAATCTTCTCTAGCTCCTTGAACATAAACCTTACCAATTCCTGTATCAGATTCTGGGCCACTGAATACTCAACCCTCTCTCCTCTCCAGTAAATCTCAAATACTAATTATAAGTGGGCCCTCAATTTAAACAACTAAACTAACCATGCCAGTTTAGACAGAGGACACAGTCCTGTAACACTGACTTCTTTACACAGAACCACCTTAGCAAACTCATATGGTGCCACCTTAGCAAACTCATCTAAAAACAGACTCTTCAAACATTGCTACAAAAATTCATCCAGTTCTAAGACTTATGATCCATACAAACTTGTTATGCATGCTATACTCAAATAAAAATTCACTTAAAGGCTGGGCGTAGCGGCTCACAGCTGTAATCCCAGCACTTTGGCTGAGGTGGGTGGATCACCTGAAGTCAGGAGTTTGAGACCAGCCAGGCCAACATGGTGACACCTATCTCTATTAAAAATACAAAAAAAATTTAGCCAGGCGTGGTGGTGCGCACCTGTAGTCCCAGCTACTTGGGAGGCTGAGGCAGGAGGACTGCTTGAACCCAGGAGGTGGAGGTTGCAGTGAGCTGAGATCCTGCCACTGCACTCCAGACTGGGTAACAGAGCCAGATTCCATCTCAAAAAAAAAAAAAATTCACTTAAAACAAACAAACAAACTACCATACGATTTCAGGTTCCTGAGAAGGGAAGCAGAAGTAATAACGGGAAGGAAGACACAGAGCTTGTGTAGCAGGGCCTTGTGGCCACACTAGTACCATAAACAAACTGTATTTAGGAGTATAATGCCCTTGGAAAGCCCTTCTTCTCTAGAAGCCAGATTCTTCTACTGATGCACAAATGTTAACGTATCAAAGCCCACAAAGGCAGTGAGAATGAGACAAAGAAAAGGAGGAGAATATACTTAATGGGTCCAAGGGATGGTAAACCACGCCCTGCAGGTCAAATACAAAACCTTGTTTTTGTAAATAAAATTTTAGTAAGACAAAGCCATACTCATTCGTTCATGTGCCATCTATAGCTGCTTTCACAGGACAAAGACTTGAGTACTTGAAACAAATACCTTATGGTCCGCAAAGCCTAGAACATTTACTGCACTTCAAAGAATAGGTTTGCTGACCCCTGTGTTAGAGATGGTTACTAAAGTGTCAACTCTTAAAATTATCCGAAACAAGGCTTAGAAGACACAACTGGGCATGTCCCATCTGAAAGGTGAGAAGTGAAGCACCTGAGAAGCAGGTGTTTTTGATCTGCAATGTTGTAGCCATTTCAAAGAGCTCTGGAGGACCCCTCACAGGAGGGATGAGGACAACCTTCCTGCTAGAATACGTCCATGCGAGTCAAGTCAAAAGATCCCTTTCTCATCAATGAGCCACAGCACTCAGCAGAAAGTAAACACGGAAGCCAGGTTTAACTGCTGTACGGCCCACACTCCGTCAACGAAAAGCAAAAGCGAGAATCTGGAAATGAACCCCGAGGGGCTAGAGTCTGAGACAGCAGAATGAACTCAGGCTTGCCTTAATAAATATACAAATAGAGATGCAGTTAACAGATGTGTGTACACCTGGGTCGGTACATGTGTGTATGTTTTCTAGCTCTGCCCTCTGAAAGTGCTACAAGCAGTGACACTCCAGCAACAACACACACACTCAGTACCCAGATCTCGCTTTTAAAATACTATTTTCCAATAAAAAGAACTAGGACTTTTAGAGAAATGGCTGATTCCAAGGCTGGGGCAGGGGAAACAAGATGAGTCTGTAGACTCTGGTAATGCCAGGATATCAGAAAATAAGGAAGTGGGGCTGAAAAAAAAGAGGGGGGATGGCATTTCCAAAGGATACAAGAGCCAGCATGAAAGAACTCCCAATGGCCAAAGCCGGAACAATCTGAGCAACAAAAGAAGTAACACAAATGCCGGATAGAAAGTAAATTAAAAAGTATCTGTGAATCCATACTGTCGTAAACGGATGACTGAATAATAAATACATGAGGGAGAAGAGACAAATCTTCCTTACAGAAGAATTCCAATTACTAAATGCAGGAAGAGTAAGGGAAACAAAATCATGATTAGAACATTAAAGATCAAGAAACTATCATGGATTGACTCAATGATTGCTGCGTGCAATATGCACTGATGAATGCTAAATTCAGAGAGCCAAATTTTAAGGAGACCAGGTTATTTGTATAAGCACAAGGTTATCTTCCCAAAAGTATTTACTAGTTACTGTGGTAGTTTTAAGGTATGCCCACAAATTCGTGATTCTCCTCCCTCCAGGAAGTGGAGCTTAATTCCCAATCCCCTGAGCGTGGGCTGGACTTAGTGATTTGTTTCTAACAAACATTATGGAAAAGGAAAAAGTCACTTTCTAGAGGAGAAACCTGACAGATACCACTTTAACCTGAAGTGATCAAGGTTAACATCACCAATAACCAATCATGTTGATGTCCTGTGCCTGCTCACATGACACAAGGGCAAAGGATACCACCTCTGTGGGTCTTTCCCGAAATCCACAACCTCTGCTTAATCAAAAAAAAAAAAAAATCAGACAAATCCAAACCAGGAGGCGTACTATAAGACACTACCTGAACAATAAAAGTGTCAAGGTTTTGTTGGGGAATCTAAGGAAAGGGTATCCACAGATTCTTCTGTTATTTGCAACTTTTCTCTAAGTCTGAAATTACGTCTACATTTTTAAAAGTCAATTTGATGACGTTTCTAAGGGGTGACTTGTTAGAACAGAAATCTAGTAATTATAAAATTCTTCCTTTTGATTAGTATATTTCTATGTTTAAAGAGCTTTAATATGTATTATTTGAGGCAAAATAAAAATCTCATTCTCATGCCTGTAATCCTAGCACTTTGGGAGGCTGAGGCAGGCAGATCACTTGAGGTCAGGAGTTCGAAACCACCCTGGCCAACATGGTGAAAGCCCGTCTCTACTAAAAATACAAAAAGTTAGCTGGGCCTGGTGGTGTGCACCTGTAATCCCACCTACTCAAGAGGCTGAGGCAGGAGTATTGCTCAAACTCAGGAGTTGGAGTTGCACTGAGGGGAGATCACACCACTGCACTCCAGCCTGGGTGACAGAGCGAGACTCCATCTAAAAAAAAAAAAAATCTAATTCAATAGAAAAAAAACACGTCAAGGTCTTGAAAGACGAGATGAAAAAGCTGTCACAGACTGAGACACTGAGAATAAGGAGACACGACAACTAAATGCTATGTAGTATCCTGGATGTGAACCTGAAATAGGTAAAGAATATTTGTGGAAAAACTAGGGAAATGTGAATAAAACTAGGCAAACGTGAATAAAACCTGCAGTTTAGCTAATAGCATCGTTAGCTTCTTAGTTGAGCTAAATTGACCAAGGTTACATAAGCTATTAACATTAGCGGAAGCTGGCTGAAGAGTTCACATTAACTCTATGCTCTTTTGTACAACTCTTACAAATTCAAATTCATTCCAAAATAAAACTACTAAAGAAAAATATAAACAAGGGACACAACATTAACAACAGCCAAAAAAAAAAGTGAAAGAAGGACTCTCCGGGCCAGGGTCTTTGGGTCTTTTAAGCGTCACACAGCCTTTTCTTACAGAACGGAATGGAAATGAGTCCTTGGAAAGAAGCAAAGAACAGAAGTACAGAGGGATACAGGCGAAGAAGAAAGAAAAGAAGGGCACTTCTGAGGATATGCTACAACTGGGTCTTCCTATTACGATAAGTGTCAAGTTAGAGACATGAGTTTTATTTGATAATGCTAAATTTTGTTCACGCAGAACCGGTCTTTAAAATATTTGGGTCATGCAGCACAGCTGTCTGCTCACATGTTATTTGCTCATAATTAAAAAAAAAAAAAAAAAAAAAGGAATGCTGAAGAGGAGCTGTCACAAGCTCCTGCCATGCCCTGAAACACTGTGGACCAGAAAACTAGCTTATAACTAGCTTATACCCAGGGGAGAAAAAGAAGACACAAAGTGGCCTCTTCCCAGACAGGATACATAAAGGTGCTGAGACTGCTCTTGTTCACATGTTAAATTAGTGACCTAGAAGAGAAAACTCTTAATAAAAGCCTCAAAGCTCTAGAGGACCTGAAGTTTTCAGGGAGACTATACGCCTGTGCTTTTTATGCAGTAAAACGGTGGTGTGCCAGAGACGGCTGGCTGGCCTGATTGTGAGAACCCACCAGACTCATCTCTCCCAGCTCTGTGCTATGCCATCAGCCACGGTGGGACCATTTACACCACCAAGCACTTCCCAGGATGCCACAAGGAAGCCTCAAGAAGATAGAAAAAGCAGGAAATTAGCTTCAGTGTGCGGTAAACAAAAACTTCTAAATTAGAAGATGATGAGCCAAGGGTTTCTACCACCACCTGGGAAGAAATTAAGAAATCCAAGTTTATTTTCTCAAGACCCCTTCATCTGTAAATATAAATGAGAAGGCAAATGTAATTACAGTTAATAAACCTCCAAATGATATGGCTAGGAAAGTTTTTAACTCCCTGAGGACCTCAAAACCATGTTGTATTATCTTTCCTAACACCTTATACATTTAGAAATTCAGCACGTTTGATGGACAGAAACAATGTTTCCCATACATTTTAGCTTGGAACACAGTTTAAGGCAAAGTCTCACAGCACACGTGGCTAATTAACCAGTGGGATGTGCAGAGGCCAAAAGCACAACTTAACTTGGGCTTTTAACAGTAGGGTGACTGCCCCAGTTTGCCTGGGACAGAGTGGTTTCCCTGTGATGTGGTACTTTTAGCACTAAAACCAGGACAGTCTCAAGCAAACTGGGACAAGCTGGTCACCCGAGCTTTAGGTAAACTCAGGAATTAAAGTGGCTCAAAAGTTATTACAGGAAATTGAAACTGTGGAAGATAAACACAAAATCTTTAATGCTGGTACTAACACACAATATAAAAAAGCAAGTACCATATCCAGTGAGTAGCACTCAGGAAGGGGCAGGAGGAAGGGTATACTGCAGATCTCAGGAAAAATTGTAGAATGAAATCTTGAAGGAAGAAGAGCACTGAGACAGTAGAGAATGTGTGATGATAATAGTAACAAGGTCCTAAATAAGGAATAAGGCACCTGGACGAGACCAAGGAACCAGCCTGAGTGAAGCTGAGAAATGAAGTCAGTGAGGTATAGGGTTAGCAAATTACGAGGTTAAAGAATTTGGATTTTATCCTGCTTAAGTAGGATTTTATTTATGGAGGTTCATGAATGGTACTGATAATGACAGTGAGGAGTTTGGAAGGGTAACAAAATGCTGGCCTAAGGTACTGCAGCAGAAGCCTAAGGAATGGACAGCTCCAAACATTCCTAAGGCTCTATGGGTAAAGTACTAAGCTAACGCTAAGATAGTTCAGTTACACTGTTTACTGTTCTGAGGGCGTGTTACAAGTCCTTTGGTCCTTCAAAAACAATGTATTCATAAATTAAAATACTACAAAAACCATTCTACAATCATCTATGAAGCCTACCTACAAAAAGGAATTACATCAAACACCTAAAAGATAAAGTCTTTGCCTTGAACAAATTCACAATCCAACTGAGGAAATAAGACGTATGGTGACGCAGAAAACAAGAACAGTATGGGCCAGTGAGCATGTAAAAAATAAACAAGACATCTATACAACAATGGCTATTTTCATTTCCCAGATGGCCCATGGTTGTATGCTTTTCTGATCTGATTACAAAAAACTCTGACAATCAGTGCATTCACTATCTAATAATCTCAAGAAAGTGCTGTGAGCACCGTAGATGGGAACAGGGAAAGAACTGAGCTGACACACAGCCTCAGCGCTCAGCTCAGCTTGAGTTCTCAACGGGCACTCAAGATTCAGAGCACAAGCATTTGTTTCCGGAGATCTTTTTGACACCCCTGCCCTACCCCAAATCTGGCTTAGGTGACCTTCCTCTGAGCTTTCACTACCTTTTCTTTCCTTTACTGAAGCATCTCCCCAGTGAACTGAAACTAAGAACAGGATCCCATCTCTTCAGCATTTTACCCTTCTGCCAAACTGCATCAAGCACACACTCAATACCTGCAGAACAAATTCATTATTGTTAAGTCTTGGCATTTCAACTCTTCTCCTTTAAAAAAGAGCATGCCCTGGGATGAGAAGACAGCAAAGGCCATCAAGCCCCACTCACTGCAAATCTTAAGTCCTCAATACAAAGCTGCTGGCATTTCACCAGCCTCTGCTTCAGCACAGCCAGCAACAGGAAGTCCACTGCCTCCCCAAGACATTCCATTTTCTGGCAGCTGAAATTATTTGAAAGTTCTTCCTCACGCTGGGTCAAAATCTGTCACCGTTGTGAAAAGGGCAAAGACAAGGACAGAGCTCTTTTTACCTCACTAGAGAACTCCCTCTAGGCTGACATCCAATCTACTCCCCAACAGTTCCAAAGCACAAATCTGTACCCTAGTGTCACCAGTGCAGCCAGGCGGGCTGTGCTGCTGAGCAGTTAGTGTCACAGCCTGGGAGCCAGACACAGAACTCTGGCTCTGCCTTGCTAGCTGTGTGACACTGGGCAAGTTACTTAACCTCTGCAAACTACAGTTTTCACATCTGTCAAATGGAGATAAACTGGTATCCTAGCTTACAAGGCTGTTATGAGGATTAACCTGCAAGCTATATTAGTTAAGGATCTTAGTTCAAAGTATGTTCAGAAACATGCCTGGTAATAGCTTAGCAAAAAGAAGAATACAAGGCTTTTGTGTCAGCTGGACTGCAAGGACAATGAAACCCAGGGACTTCAACACATTAGTACACTCCCTTGGAGTTCTTCACTCTTTTCAACTGATTCTTCTGGAACTGTGGCCACTTGCAGCAATACCAAAGAGGACCTCTTCCCTTAGTACCAACCTGACAATATCCAGAGGCAGACCTCTGCTCATGCTTGCAGTCCAGGGTGGGTTATTATCCTTGCTGGCCACACTGGAACCCAAGGTTGGGTGGAGTTAGTTAGGGCAGGATAATTTGTCAAAAGGAGGAAGATGCATTTTTCAGAGGACGGTGGAAGGCGGCTGGGTGTGGTGGCTCACGGCTGTAATCCCAACACTTTGGGAGGCCGAGGCGAGCCAACTGCTTGAGCCCAGGAGTTTGAGAAGAGCCTAGGCAATACAGTTGGACCCCATCTCCACAAAAAATACAAAAATTAGTCAGGTGCAGTGGCGCACGTCTGTAGTCCTAGCTACTTGGGAGGCTGAGGTGTGAGGATCACTTGAGCCCAGGAGGTTGAAGCTGCAGTAAGCCGTGATCACACCACTACAGTCCAAATTGGGTGACAGAGCAAAACCCCGTTTCAAAACACACACAAAAAAATGGCGGAAGTACTCCCAGGCAGACAAAATAATTAACGTTCTCTGTGTGAGTGCTCACAAAACTATATCTATAGTATTATAATAATCTCATCTAGTTCTGGTTTAGATTCCAAAAATCAAGTATAGTGTAAAACTAATTTAAAGGACCAATATAGAGTTTTTAACCTTTTAATTTTGTTAACTTAAAAACTTTTTTAAAGCTACAGCTATTATCACCAACATTTAACAAAAAAAGTATCTATTCCAAGTAGGTTAGAAGAACATAATCTCAGAATAAAAGACAATCTTTAAATCAAATAAATTTAGCTTTGTTAAAGAAAGCTGCACTTTTCTTAATTTTCTCATTTTGACTAAGGGCTGGTAAAAACTTCATCCAAATCTGATACCAGGCCCTGGCTGGAATCTGGGAACCAGTGATCCAGGTCACAGTCTTCTACCTTGTCAACAGGCAGCTTAGAGCTCATCCCAGGCCTTTCTGCGATACAGGCACACGACACTTCCAGCACTCTCCCTATCCAGGACAGATCTGGCACCCAGGAGATACTCACATTCTCACCGAACCGATCCACCAGGCCAGCAGCTAAACAGGGCACAGTCTGGCATTACATGCTCTTAACAAATACATGCTGGAACACAAACATATATATACACACACACACTTTAAAAGTCAAACTCAATTTTCAAGTATTGGAGTGATTTTACACATATACAATATAATCACTGAAAGAATGAAATTCACGTTAACGAAAGGAAGATAAAGAGAAAGCCTACACAAAAGCTGACTGCTTCGACAGAGGACTCTATTTCAATTCCAGGCTCAGACATAAATCTCTTGAAATGCCTGGCATAAAATAACACAGTCTTCCCTTTACTCCTAAATCTGAAAGTTAGTCTGTGTGTGTGCATGGCTAAGGTAACAGTTTAAGCCAGGTGGTCTGAGGGGTCCTTTCGTTCAGTCACTCAGTAAACATCTCAGCATCTATCACATTTCTGCACTTTGTGAGGCATCAGGACCACAAAGTTGAAGTAGGCACAATATCCATCTCCAAGAGTTTCATGAATCAGGAAAGCTGAAAATTACTAACATAAACCACAATCTAAATTAAATTACTAGTCATTTGCTTCTGTTTTCTTTACTTAATAAAACATGAGGATCATTTTGAATTTAGCCTTAAGTTCCAACAGCGCACATGGTGACCGCACGCAAATAAACTGACTTTGTGTTCTAATTTTCATCGCTTATTGAATTAAAAGTTCAAACTTTGGGCAACTGAAGTAGGATACCCTTGGACCCAAGGCATTATGCCAAAGCAAAGCATGCAATACTGTCTCTCTAGACAATTACTTCTTTTTTTAATTAAAAAAAATTTTTTTTTCAAGTTCTGGGATACACGTGCAGAATGTGCAGATTTGTTACATAGGTATACACGTGCATGCTGGTTTGCTGCACCTATCAGCCCGGTCGTCTAGGTTTTAAGCTGGGCATGCATTAGGTATTTGTCCTAATGCTTTCCCTCCCCTCACCTCCCATCCCCCACCCCCCACCACCCCCACAGGCCCCGGTGTGTGATGTTCCCCTCCCTGTGTCCATGTTGAACAATAACTTCTGTGTCCCTGTATATAGCCAAAGGTGATGTGGCCAGGTTTTCTACTGATTTCTGATAGTAACAAAGGTAAGAACTGTATTATTCACTCCCTCTTAGTAAAAGCCCTAGCCTAGTCTAGGTCTTCAGATCACCAATACTTCAGTTACTTTTCACTTGCCTTCCATTTCATGGGTAGAGCAGTAGGCTGCAGGCCAACAAAGAGCAAATGGTGGCAGTGAGAGATGTGACAGGCAAGGTGAAGCAGGAAACAGAGACCACAACATGGTAGCCAGACAGAACACAGCCAGGATGGGTGCAAGAAGGCCAGAATGAGAGGGGAAGAACAGAAGGGGAGAGGAAGGAGGCAAAAGACATCCTAATTCAGGACTGGCTAAATGTTGGGTAAGAATAAGTCAGGTACAAACAGAATGCTGAGTGATAGAGCCGTCACGTATGCTTGTACAGATTTCAGCTATGATTTCGCCACCAATGCAATAAAAATTAACACAAGTCAGAGAATTTCTTAATGGGCAACTAAAAGGTTCAGACTTAGTGTTACACCTCTTTTAGAATTTTTCTAAAAACAATTCGGATTTAGCTGCCATTTCTGGGACAAGAAAAGCATAGTCAGAAACTGGGTTTACAATTTCCCCAGAAAACTCTTGACTTTTAGTAATTTTATAAAATTGATAAGCCTCAGTGAGAAAGTTCTTCAAGTTTATGCATACTTAGTAACACCTTTTATTAGCATATATCTTAAATTTAAAAACTAATTTTTAAAAACTGACCAGGTGCAGTGGCTCACGCCTGTAATCCCAGCACTTTGGGAGGCCAAGGCAGGTAGATCACCTGAGTGCGGGAGTTCAAGACCAGCCTGGCCAACATGGAGAAACCCCATCTCCACTAAAAATACAAAAAATTAGCCAGGCGTGGTGGTGGGTTCCTGTAATCCCAGTTACTTGGGAGGCAGAGGCAGGAGAATCACTTGAACCTGGGAGGCAGAGGTTGCAGTGAGCCGAGATCACGCCAGTGCACTCCAGCCCGGGGAAGAGTGAGACTCAGTCTTAAAAAAAAAAAAAAAAAAAATTAAAAAATTTTTAAAAAAGTAAAAAACAAGCACTGGCATTTACAGTTACTGAGTGTGAAATCATAGTAGGCAGAGTGGAGGAATCAAAGCCTAAGAATCAGACCTGTTCAGAGTAAAGGAAGTCAAAGTTCAATAGCTCACAGGCACTCATTCAAAATGAGTACTGTTTTTCATCCCTGCATTTTAAACACTAGCTCAGAGCGACTAAGACTAAAACCGAGCACACAGGGAGCAAGGGTTACTTAGTAATTCTACTGTTCACCCTGAGGAAGAGTACAAATGATTAATTAGTACACACTGTTCAGTGAAAAGCACTAACAAAATCAAGGAAAATATTTATGACTCCCATAGTAAAGTTTAAGAAACACTTTTTAAGAGTTAGCATCTATCATATGGAACCAAAGTTTGGTGTTTTTAATATTTTGTCCCTATACAATATTTAAAATTTTTAAGTTTCCACATTTGTTCAATTTTTACCTACAAAATTCTCATTATTTTACTAGATTTGGCTTTAAGTAATGAGTCAGATTTTACAATGTTCATAGTAGCCACACAAACTAGTATTTGATTTCAGGTTTAAAATAGGCTTTCCTAAGTATCTGGCTACTTCCCCTAATAATCGCATTAAACAACCGACTTTTCCTAATTATTATACAACTGTTACACAATTCCAAATGCCATACCAATATTTTCTATGCTCTTTTAACAAACTCCTTTCTGCCACCAATCCCTACTTCTATCTCTAACGTCACCCATAGTAAATTTTGTTCCACAGCAGTGATTCTCTATTATGAGATTTTTGTCCCCCAGAGGCCGGGGACAAAAAAAAAAAAAAAAATTGGCAATGACTGGAGGCATTTTGGTGTGGTAACTAGGTCGCAACTAGGTGGTGGGGAATAAGGGTACTACTACTGGCATCTAGTGGGTGGAGACCATCTTTGCTGCTATACACAGGGCAGCCTGCCCCTCCAACTATGAATTATCTGGCCCCAAATGTCAATTAAGTGTCTCTGCTGGGAAAAGCCTACTTCTAAACTGAAACAAGCAAATTTGCAAATACAGCTGACAACTTCAAAAAACAATTGCCAAGCAAGTAATTCAAAGTTCACTTAGCTCTGTTATTGGTATAGAGACAGACATAATAAAGGCCTCTTTTTATACTATCAAGATGCATTAAAATGATTTGACTATCATTAATGCCATAAGTGGCCGACAAACACGTAAGCAAAGAGTACTTTTACTACCCAAGCAATTAAACATATACGTATTTTCAAAAAGAAATTCAGGAGACAAAAAAGGAAATGAGGTAATGACATTCTTGACAGTTCCATTTTCTCCTCTCAATCACCAGATTTTTAACTGGAGAAAGTTTAATGAGAGAAGGGAAGTTAACCACATGATACTAGTGGGCAGAATAATCTTAGACCAAAATACATTGCTAAAGTATCTGCCAAAATTCTAACAAACGTTTACCTGGCAAAAGGACTGGCTCCAGTTTTTTAATCTTCGGTTCCGAATTGAGCTTATCGTCAGTCTGAAATATATGAGCAAAATAAATCAAAATCTCAATCCCCCCACCCTCCGTAAAATGCTACAGCAAATGTTGTTTTCTAAGTGATGACACAGGCGAAAGACACATAGCCCCCATTTAAATTCTTTCACATATTAACTGAACACTTTTAAAGATCTGCTCATTATCGACTTGGAAGCCTGATAATAAAAATTACTTAAACTGCCAGTGTCGCTTCCAGGTGTTCATATTTATGACAGACGGGTAACCACTTCGACCAGTGACCCCAAGCGCTGCAATCATGCTTGCGGTCATAGGAGGGACGGTCGACGGGTTGGAAACTAAAGAAAACCCCAGCTCCCAAGGCTCCCCTGGGTCTCAACACTCGGTAAAACTACGGAGGACGGACTTCGGGCAGAGAATGGCTGCAGAAGAGTTTTACAAGTTTTCGCCAAGCCAGTGGGGGCTCCCGAGAAGGCGCATTTCGCGACGCCGGCAATCGGGCAGCCGCGCGGCTGAGGGCAGGGAGACGCGCGCAGCCTCTCAGGGTCCTCCAGTTCCCGGGGGTCGGCCTGGAGGCTCCACGGAAGCGCCGAGGAGAGAGGCGCTCGCGGGTTGGGGTTGTTTACCTGGGGCGGCGGCAGGAGGTAGGACCTGAAGGTGGGTCTGGGCGGCTTGAGGGAGAACATGGTGCCGCCGCCTTTTCGCCTTGTTCCCGTCGCGGGTCAGCTGCAGCGCCGACGCCTCCAGGCGTAAAGCTCTCAGTGCGGCCGCCCAGGCCCCTTGTGCGGCCAGCCAAGCCGGGCGGACTGACGGGCGGGGACACGGCGCAGCTCCCGCCCGAGCGGGGAGGGGCCGGGCACAGCCAGACCGACGCGGGCGCCGGGGCTCATCCCCGGAAGGGGCCCGGTGCCCCGCCCCGAGAGACGGCGCGCGCAGGGCCGCGGCCGCCGCTCCCGGGCCGTAGCCCGTGCTAGTGCCGGAACGCAGGGGCGGCGCCGGGTGCCCGCTGGCGGGCCCTCAGCCGGGGCGCCGCTGGGAGCGAAGCCCGGCAGCCATCTCGAGAGCGCGGCCTCCGGAGGGTGCTCCTACGGCAGCCCGCAGGGGTCAGGCGGCCCGCGGGGGCCTACGGCGGCCTGCGGGGGCCACGGCGGCAGCGGTAGGCGGCCTGGGACGGCGGCGCGGGGCATCTTCTGGCCGGACTGCAGTCCTGGGACAGTTCCCATGGCTTACACATCGGCCGACTTCGCCCTCCGGCCCGGGCGAGCTCAGGGAAGAGCCCAGGGCGGGGGAAGGGGACTCGGGTCCAGGGGTCAGGCGGTCACCCTGTCTGCGCCCAGTATGCGAGGAACCGGCACTGGGAAAGTGGGCCGGTGCCGCCAAGCACAGGTCACTTCTGAACTCTTACCGTAATTCAGACTGGAGCGGACTTTGGTGGGAGGGGGCTAGTGGTGTTACATTTTGGTGATTCTATTACTTGAGACTAGGTCCTTTTTATACCTTGAAGAATCATACCCCAATCCAGCACTTTATGATTAATGTCACAGGGAAGCTCCCATGTAGCCATATCAGTCACAGTCATACTGATGAGTGTTACTCACAGGAACATTTAACAATTTAAATAAAGATTCAGAAAGTTATTGCTTTTCTGAAAATAATTTATCCTGGATTTAGAACCCTACTGCTCTTTCAGGTTAACATGTTTGAATTCCACTCTGCCCAGAAACCATAACCATAATTGTATTTTTTAAAGAGTCAGGGTCTCACACCATCACCTGGGCTGAAGTGCACTGGCATGATCAGGGCTCACTGCTGCCTCGACCTCCTGGGCTCAAGGGATCCTCCTGCCTCAGCCTCTCAAGTAGCTAGGACTATGGGCATGAGGCACCGTGCCTGGCCGTAATTGTGTTTTAAAATGTTAGTTCCATTGGATTAGAAGTGTTAAAATCACTGTCGTGCACACTTTAAAAAAAAATTTGTATGGATAGGCTGTTATTCCTCTATATTCAATGGATATTTTCTACAAATACTCTTCAAGCAATAATTGGCTTTTTCTTTACACTTAAATGACTCTGTGATTTGGGTTTTTCTGTACAGGTTTTCTTAGGATCTGCAACTCTAATATGCGACCATACAACTGAAAAGTGGAAAAAGTCTTTTTCCAGATTTATTATTGTCTTAACATTTCCCAAATATCTGGTTGTATTTTATGACATTTCCCAGATATCTCGTTGTATTAGTCTGCTCAGGCTGCCATAACAAAATACCACAGGTTGATGGCTTAAAGAGCAGACATTAATTTCTCGCAATACTGGAGTATGGAAGTCCAAGATCAAGGTGTTGGCAAGTTAGGGATCTGCCTGACTTGTGGCAGGCAGACAGGCGAGGGCTCTCTGTCGGATTTGCAGATGGCTGCCATCTCCCCGTGTGCTCACACTGTGCGGGGAGGGTATGTAACAAGCTCTCTGGCACCTCTTGGTGTCTCTTCTCGCAAGGACGCTAATCCTATCAGATTAGAGCCCCACTCTTATTACCTTATTTAACCTTAATTACCTACTAAAATCTCCAAATATAGCCATACTAGAGGTTAGGGTTTCAACGTTAGCATTTTGGAAGAACATAATTCAGTCCATAGAAGTAGTTTTATAACCTCTTCTCAGACCCTGACGCCCTTGACTACGCTGTATGTTTGGTGTTATTGCCTACCCCCTGCTTTTGGGTCTAATGTCACTATTTTGTCCTGCTTCACCCATTTTTCTGTTTTTGTTTGTTTTTTGTTTTTTGTTTTGTTTTGTTGGAGATGGAGTCTCGCTCTGTCACCCAAACTGGGGTGCAGTGGCGCAATCACGGCTCACTGCAGTCTCCGCCTCCCAGGTTCAAGCAAGTCTCCTGCCTCAGCCTCCCAAGTAGCTGGAATTACAGGTGTCCACCGCCACGCCTGGCTAATTTTTGCATTTTTTTAGTAGAGATGGGGTTTCACCATGTTGGCCAGGCTGGTCTCAAACTCCTGACCTCAGGTTAACTGCTGGACTTGGCCTCCCATCACCCATTTTTCTGACTACACCTTTGTTTCCATTATTGGATCTTCTATTATTGGGAATGGCAGCATTCTCTAAAGATCACTTCCTTTTCCCTATCAAGAGGAAATAACGCTAACATTTCTTGAATACTGACCAGGTGCTAGGAACTTTATATATTCATTTAGCACTCATTCAGTGAACTAGTGAATTTGTATTGAGTACTAACATTGTGCCAAGCGTTATTCCAGACACTAAGACAAAGTTTCTACTTTCATGGCATTTTCATTCTTGGTAGAAAGTTAAAAAATTAATATATAGCATGTCAGGCGGTAATGAGTGCTGTGAAGAAAAATAAAATGTAGCGAGAGAAAGGTGGTTCCATTTTGCAATGGGGAGTTGGATGTGGTCAGGGAAGGACTTTCTGATTATAGGACATTTGAGCAGAGACAAAAGGAGTGAGGGAACGATCCAAGTAGACGTGAGGAGGATGAGCATTTTGGACAGAGAAGATTAGCCGTGCAAATGCCTTGAGGTGGGCACCTTCGAGGGGTGTTTGAGGCCAGTGTGGCTGAAGAGTCTAATGTAGTCAGGGAGGAGGGCAGAGGGAAACACAGGCCAGATCACAGAGGTCCCAAAAGTTGAGAATATTTTACGGGGTTTTGAGGTAAGAGTGATATAATCTGACTTGTGTTTTAAAATAATCATTTTGACTGCTGTAGTGTGCAGCATGGTGGCCTTTGGAAGACCAGTTGGGGCCTGTTAACAACAGTCCAGATAAGAGAAGGTGATGGTGGTAGCAGTGGAAGTGGTTAGAAGTGGTTATACATAATATCTGCAAAATGGGGCCATTGCTTGAGTATATGGTCTTTTAAGATGACTGCTAAGTAATTTAAGAGATCTGTTTCTTGAGGGAGAATTGTGGAAAGACGACAACAGCAGCATACTTTTTCAATCTCTGCATAAAAACAGACAAAGCAACTATCTGGCAAAACCAAAACCCCAAGGACAACATCTATAACAAATCCAAGTGAAATGGTATCCCCTTGATCTCAAAAATATAAACGCGTGGGAACAAACCAATAGCAGCAATATGGCAATACTAAGTAATAAGACCCATGTGGTATCGACATAGAGAATCAATGAAGCCTCTGGAGAACCCCAAAATAGCTGAAAGGTGTTCCCTGGAAGGTCCAGCCAGTCAAGTTGAAAACAGCAGCAGAAACAGGAAAGGGTATTTGCCTTCTCTAAAAACATGAGAATGCAGGAGGCTGCTGGTAAAGTGTGGAGGGGCTGGAGAAACTAATCTGCTAGGCTTCCTTCCAGGATGGAGACCTACACTGACAGCAAACTGTTGGGCATGGAAACAATTGAGCAAAATAGAGACAATAGAGAGAAAGGAAAAAGAAGTTCTAGATAAAAATGGAAGACCAGGAAATCTCCAAAAGTAAGCCAAGTTTTAAAATTAAAAAACAAAAAAACAAAAAAACCCACAACACTATGCAGTAAAAACAGAAGTTCTCTGGCCGGGCGCGGTGGCTCAAGCCTGTAATCCCAGCACTTTGGGAGGCCGAGACGGGCGGATCACGAGGTCAGGAGATCGAGACCATCCTGGCTAACGCTGTGAAACCCCGTCTCTACTAAAAAATACAAAAAACTAGCCGGGCGAGGTGGCGGGCTCCTGTAGTCCCAGCTACTCGGGAGGCTGAGGCAGGAGAATGGCGTGAACCCGGGAGGCGGAGCTTGCAGTGAGCTGAGATCCGGCCACTGCACTCTAGCCTGGGCGACAGAGTGAGACTCCGTCTCAAAAAAAAAAAAAAAAAAACAGAAGTTCTCTATGAAGTTAGAAAAACTGGACCAGGCACGGTGGCTTATGCCTGTCCCAGCACTTTGGGAGGCTGAGGAGGGCGAATCACGAGGTCAGGAGATCGAGACCATCCTGGCTATCAGGGTGAAACCCCGTCTCTACTAAAAATAGAAAAAATTAGCTGGGCGTGGTGGCGGGCGCCTGTAGTCCCGGCTACTCGGGAGGCTGAGGCAGGAGAATGGTGTGAACCTAGGAGGCGGAGCTCACAGTGAGCCGAGATCGTACCACTGCACTCCAGCCTGGGTGACAGAGCAAGATGCCTGCCCCCCAAAAAAAAGAAAAAAAAGAAAAAAGAAGAACTATCCTTAAAACTGCCTCCTTCAAAAAGATCAAGAAAACCAATTTCACATAAAAATAATCACATGAAAGTCTGGAAGTCAAATCACATAGAAAATTATTGTAATGAAAGAGAGTAAGAACAGAATAGCACTCACACCCACAATAAAAGCACACCAGAAAGGATGCCCACAAAGCAGATAAAAACTAACATCCACTATTTCAAAATGAGCCAAAAGATACTAAGAAAATGATATGAAACATGAAAAGAACTATATAAACCAGAACTAGAAACATCCAAAATGAAATAAGTAAACTCAAAATAGAAATCAGAATCTGAAATTAAGAATAAACTAAAAGAAACCCAAGGATGAATAAACACAATTGATTATTCTTTAAGAGAATAGAAGATGAAAAGGAGAAAAATTCTAAAAAATCAAAAATCAATGAAGGAAGTTAAATGGATTAGAAAGAAAGTCTAGATATTGAAAATAGGCAAAGGAGAACTAACAAATAGATAATAGGAGTTCCTGGGGGAAACAGAAAGAGGGAGGAGATAAGGAAACAGAACAAATACTACAATCTGTAGTTTAAGAAAACTTACTTGAAATTAAAAGAAAATACTTGAAACTACATATTGAAAGAACACATTGCACCTGAGAACATTGATCTGGGCTTACCAGCACTAAGACACATTCTTCTAAACCTACTGGGCCTTCAAGAAACAACAATGAAAATTTCTTTGGATATCTAGACAAAAAAAGCAAGTGATTTTTAGGTGAAAGAAAATTAGATATTACCAGACGTTTTGGCAGCAATGCTTTATGCCAGAAGAAAATGGACTAACGTATTTAAGGTACTCATGGAAGGAAAATGTGAGAGAATAATAATCATGGCTGGGCACCATGGCTCAAGCCTGTAATCCCAGCACTTTGGGAGGCTGAGGTGGGTGAATCATCTGAGGTCAGGAGTTTGAGACCAGCCTGGCCAACATGGAGAAACCCCGTCTCTACTAAAAGTACAAAAAATTATCCAGGCATGGTGGCACATGCCTGTAATCCCAACTACTTGGGAGGCTAAGACAGGAGAATCACTTGAACCTGGGAGGCAGCGGTTGGAGTGAGCTGAGATCGTGCCATTGCACTCCAGCCTGGGCAACAGAGTGAGACTCTGGCTCAAAAAAACAACAAAAAACTCCAAAACCAAAAAATTACAGTGGATTAAAATACATCACATATATTTAAATCCATGAGGTCATAATGGTGTTTAAATAAACTAAACTATCAGACACCTGGAAAAACTCTGATTTCCAGATTTGTTATTGACTGAAATGTCACGACATTTTCCAGATGTCTAGTTGTATTAGTGTCCTCAGGCTGCTATAACAAAGTACACAGACTGGTGGCTTAAAGAGCAAAAATTTCTTTCTCACAGTTCCAGAGGCTGGGAAGTATAAGACCAAGATACCAGCAAGGTAAGGGTTCTGGTGAGGGCTCTCTGCCTGGCGTGCAGACCACCTTCATCCTTTGGAGGATGGTAGAGAACTAATTCATTATTTTTAAAACTGGCAAATAAATGGAAAAAATCAATCAGTCATTATTTCTGCTGTGTAGTATGAACTATGCCACTGTGTAATCAAGTAGTAGATGAAAATAATAATCTCTTCATAAATAATAGAATTTGAGTATTATAATTTTCAACCCTCTATAAATTAAGGGATCTAGGCATTGAGTATCAACAGCTGCTGACATCACAAAAAGAGAGACAAGTAGGCACATGTGCCTCCTAGTGAAAGAAGCAACACCATCTAAGGAGCCTTGCCAGTGGGATCAGACCTAAGCCTGAATAAGCCTCTGTCTCCTCCTGCCAACCTGCAGAAACAGCAGAATATGTGAAACTGCCTATGAATATTCAATAAGTAAAGTTTAGACTGTGGGAAACTTTGCAAGACAAGTAGCCCATGTTCTTCAACAAAGAAATTGTTAAGGAAGAGAAAGAGAGAGAAAGGTAATACCAGATTAAAAGAGATTTAAAATACCTTCAAATGAAAAAGAAAAGAGTAAGGCTAAACTATAGTCCTAAGGAATATTCAAGCAATGCAACTATAATGAAATACAAGTATAGTGATTTTAAAACATACCTGCAAATTTTTTAAACACTCCCCTCTATATGACCCCCTACCCTTGAATCTCAGCTGGCCTTAGTGACTCTGCAAGACTTCTGAGGATAGGCCGTAAAAAGCAATATTTACTCCTAGCTCAATGAGACACTCACTTTTGGAGCCCTGAACCATGTGGGAAATACAATTTCTGTGAGACTGCCATGCTGTGAGGAAGCCCAGGCTGCTTGGAGAGGCCATGCGTATGTGCTCCATACTGAGACTGAGATCCCAGTTGAGAGCCATTATCCATTTTCAGACATGTGAATAAAGACGTGTCTAGATAATCCCAGCCTCCAGCTGTTGAGTTACCTCTAGACAGTAAGTCTTCCCAGCTGAGGCCCCAAATATCTTGGAGTAGACAGTAGTGTGCTATAGCCAGCCTGTACTGGCTTGCAAGAACCAGTTGTTAGTATGTCTTCCATATTCAGTGATGCTATAGCTTGAAGTTAGCTGTGGTAGGAGTACTTACATGGAACCCGGCAAACACTTCAAATCAGGGGCATTCCTGCTGTCCCTGTCTGAATTCCTGACCCATGGAATCCCTGAGCATAATCAAATAGGTATTCTAAGCAACCCAGTTTTGGAGTCACTTGTATTAATAATACAGCGATAGTACCTGGAACAGCAAGGAAAGGATTACTATAAAAATATAGTTACTTTTCAGGGAACAGAGGCGGTTGAGATCAGGGACTTCTGAGACTTTTGGGGCAGCTGGCAAATTCTATTAATCTGAGTGGTGGACACAAGGATATTCAGCTTACAATAATTAAGTCAGTTATTTATTTTGTGTGATTTTCTGCATTTTTATCTTAAGATGAAACCTTCTTTAAAAGTATTTTTTTGTGCGTAGGAGGTAGTAAGATGATTTCATTTCACTTTATTTCTAATATATATTTAGCAAAAATGCATTTTTGGCATAGAATAACTATATGACAACATTAGCAGTTTGATGTTTAGATTTTAAAACCTAAACTATGGAAGACTATAGGAATCTCATGATGATGCAGCATATATATGTATTCAGAATGTAAGCAATCATACAGCCTTAAAGGAGAGAGCCACATATCATGAGGTCTTTTGATAGTTCGTCTTAATTGCTATTGATCAAAGTCCAAAACAAGCTTAATTTATACCAAATACTATATTATAACTCATTTATGAGTGTGCCAGAGTTTTGGGGATAAAATAATAAAAGCTTTCTTATGTTACTATGTTTTACATAGCACAGAAATATAATTCTTATTCATTTACTGAGATAGTTCTATATTAAATGATTTGAACATATGAAGTATTCTTATTTTAATGTATTAGATACTGCTAGATTTGATTAGATTGGATATTAGTTCCCAATATTTGGTTGTCCATATTTAGACAAAATTGTAATGAAATTGGGAATAATAATGTAATCATTAATGATGTAATACCAAGTGGTCTGGCGCAGTGCCCTACATAGAAGACTGTCAATATTGGAGTTGTGCTGGGTTGGTAAAGTACTAATCAACTATATGGTATGATTTAAGGTGTACAAGAAAGGTCTCAAGAATAGTTGGCCCAGTCACAGGTTCTGAAATCACACCGTTAGAATTGATCCATTTGGATCCGTAAGACAAACATCCTTAGAAAATCCTACATCAGCTGACACCTTGGCATAAGACAGGAGTCACAGACCTTAGTGAGACTTGAGGAAATGGGACTTGAGTCCCACACCTGAGGCACGGTGGGACAGACCTTTGTAAAAGGAGACTGTGTAATGAACAGATATGGGGAGAATTCCAAAGATAGGCTTTATCTTCTGTAGACCAGCTCTGCTGAGGTGTTATAGATTCCCCAGCTTATTCTGAGAAATCTCTTTTCTAGGATATGGCAAAAGGCTGAAAGTTTTTTTGACACCCAAAGGAAAGACTTAGGAGTGAGATAAAATGTAATGGGTTAAGTATTGAGTTGAATAAACACATGTGGCAGGATAGATTAAATAGTCTCAATGTAGCAATATGCAAATAAGTAATAGTTTATGTTAAATAAATGTCACTTTTCAAATATTAAAGCCCTCCCCCACAACCCAGGCAATGGTATATCAGTTTTTTTTTTTTTTTTTGATAAATTCAGCCCAGTTCAAGAGTTGTAATCTATTACAATCTCAGTCATATTTTGAGGAAAAAGATGCAAAATCACATTTTGGTATTGTCATCTCTGATCACTACCTTTGGCATAACTGCAGTGAGCCTCTGTTGTTTCTGGGTCTCTGTGTGCTTCTGTCTCTCTGTCTCTTTCTCTCCTCCTTTGCCAGTTTCTGGCAGTGCTACAGTCTACACCTCAGATGAGAATGGGGATGGCGGTCTCATTTTTTTGTGATCATCACCCATTTCTGTCTGACACGTCTCCCAACCCTACCACCACCAATTCCTGGTTACTCTGCCCAGTGGTCCTTTCTGAGTATGAGGCACTTTGCTTCATGAAGATCAGCTGCCAGTAACTCCAGGCAGGAGGCTGGTCCTCTCTCTGTGCACCAGAGACCTCCTGAGATCTGAGTACCCTGAGGTTCTTTTGGGGGATGGTGAGGGGCTACGGTCTAACTCTAACCTCTGCTCTAGCCAGAGAAGACCCCTTTCTGCCACCTCTGCTTCTTTTTGTATAGTTAAGAGTGGTGATGGTGGGGTGACTTTCAGGGTTCCTAGACAGTGGCCCCTCTTGGAACCCTCGTATGGGGGTTCTATTACTCTTGTGGGTATTTGTTTGAACTTTGAGGTGAAACACAACACCTGGTATTCTCAGCTAAGAGCAGTTTCTGTGGCTTGTGAACATATATCCTGTAGGTTTTAGCTACAGCTTTGTAGAAAGCATTGCATAGACAGGTACAAATAATTTGTATTTGCCATTAGGGACTCTATGACAACAAGAAAATGCATATTGGATACTTTATTTTTGCACATTAACAAAACTCTAGGTCACCCTAAATTATTACAGTATGATGTTTGATATAATTGTGTACTTTTTTTTCCCATTGTGTAGTTTAAAATAAAACATTAAAACAGAAAACAAAGACCCCATAAAAACAATTTTTTTTTTTTTTTTTTGATGGAGTCTCACTCTGTCTCCCAGGCTGGAGTGCACAAGTTTCACCATGTTAGCCAGGATGGTCTCGATCTCCTGACCTCGTGATCCACCCGCGTCGGCCTCCCAAAGTGCTGGGATTACAGGCATGAGCCACCACGCCCGGCCCATAAAAACATATTTATGGCTCCTTTCCACTTATTGTGCCTCACAATTTTATTTTTCTTCTTTCCACCCCTCCCTTTTTTCATGTTTGCTTTCTCTTTAGTTTCTCTTTCTTACATAGTTGCTTACTTTTCTTTTTTTAAGAGATTGGGTATCGCTATGTTGCCCAGGCTGGTCTCAAACTCCTGGACTCAAGCAATCTTTCTGCCTTGGCCTCCCAAAGTGCTAGGATTACAGGCATGAGCCACTATGCCCAGCTAGTTGCTTACTTCTTGAGTGACCTAATGGTGACTTCAATGCTCAAGGGTACTTCCTAGGCTATTTGGTGGTCCTCAGTAATAAAGAGATTGTATAATCTTATATATGGATTAGCCAATTTATCTTCGTTATAGTATTGTCACTTTCATTTGATACTACTCCAACTGAAAAAACTAAGCCTACTAACATATGCTAACAAAATACTACTTTTAGTGCATTAAATTGTAAGTCAAGTCTGAATTTCCAAAATTTTTTAAGGAAAATGTTTTTAGAAATTGATGATGTTTAGATGGCCAAGATGACACACATTAGTGGCTCTGACTGTTGAAAAAAGTCAGAGAGACGAAACAGACTAGCATTCAGTTTCTGCAGAAGCTTTCTCTTTCTTAACCGTTTTTTTCTTCTGCTGTCATTCCAGACACAATTACTAAGCTGCTTACACTACTGGCATGTCCAGATCTGTCTAACTTTCCCTGAACGGATTTCACATTCCTAGGATGTCCGTGTAAACTTTTTGACCTGAGAGATGGGAATCCCAAAGTTTGATCAGGTTTCACAGACAGTAAGTTTTCCATCCCATTTCTGTCAGTAATGGTTAGGGACAAGCGAGGGATTCGAGGAATTGCTTCAGTGACATGGTGTTCATCTTCCATATCTGTAAATTGCTCTTTATGCTTGGCTTGCACTGCAGCTTCCGACACAATGTAAGGAATATCTGTGCTGTGAGAGCGCGTGATCTTTTGAACTTGGCATTGCCATTCTGTCGTCCATTGCTGGTCCATGATTGAACTGTACTCTATATCCTGGTTAACCCCACTGACCAGCTTTCTTCCCCGGGAGTATACGAAGCTTCTGGACTTCATTGTTTTACAAGCATTGAACGTTTCATCGGGGTAATAACGTGTAATTTTGGTTTCTTCCAGGGGATAGGAAATAGTGCCTTCTATATTTGTCGTTTCCACTGTTAGCTGAGTGTTTTGAACGTCTGATTTGTCCTGTCCATGTATCACATCTGTTTTACTTAAACTTGGGGAAATAGTTTCTTCTTTTTTAGAGTCTGTCTGTCTTTCATCATCTTCCTTTGAAATCCCAATATCTGAACCTAACTTTGACTCTTCAGTGTTCTTTAAGTCATCTGCTGCAAGGTGACTGCCATCTGGGGTAGCTGATGTGCTTGTGCCCAGTGAAAGGTGAAGGCTGTTCTGACATTCTGGGACTAGATGCGTTTTCCCATCCTTCTCTTCCTTTATACGGAAGGAACAGGTTTTTTTCCTGACTCCTGTCCCTGGTGACATGGAGAGAGATGTATCCTCAAACAATAACTCTTCTCCATTAAAATGATATCGATACAAGCTGTAGCCATCAGCGCTATTGATGCTGCTTTGCCGGAGAAGATACGTTGCCTCACATTCAGAGGAAGCCCGCGACCGTGCCTGGATCAGGTCAGACCTGTCGATTCCCACAAGATTTTCAAGAGCATTCACCATTCTGTTAGATAATTCTTCTAGCTGAGCAAGTCGAAGGTCAACAGTCTGCAGGGAAGTTTTCATAAAAGTTTCTCTTTCATTGATTTCTTCCAACCTCATTGACATATTTTCAACTCTAGTGAATATAAAGGGATAGATTTATTAAACTGAGATTAAGTGGCTATTAAAAAATCAAAAGATAATGTCATTGCTATGTGATTTTTTCAGAATTTTAATAATTATGGAACTGTTTGAGCATATTTACAAGCTTCACAATCCTCTAACATGACTACTCAAATTACTCTAAGGAGCCACCAGAAAATAATGGAAATAATAGTTAATGCATATAGTACTTACTGCTCACCAGTCATTGTTCTAAGAGCATATTGTACTCCCTAACAAGTACTAACTGAGGTTCAATCCTAGGCTTATTTAATCTTCAGAGCAGTCCTTGGAAGTAGGTCTTTTATTATCATCTCCATTTTACAGGTGAGGAAATTAAGTCATGGAGCGTATAAGTAATTCCCCCAAAGGTAGGAAGCAGTGGAGGAGGAATTTGAGCACATGCAGCCTAGCTCTAGCACTCACTCCAGTCCTTGTCTCTTAGCTGGTACATCATGCTGCTTCTAGTAATAACGGAAGGCACTAGTGCTTAGTCTTTAGAGCTTTGACTATGGCTGTCAGCAGTGAATGGTTATAACAAAATAAATCAAATTAAAATCCTTATTTGAGGTTCAAGGGATTCAGAATATAAACCATTAATAATTAAGTTCAGATGATCAGATAGTTTGCTTAAAGGACAGTAGGTGATTTAATTGTCTGAAGAATACCAGTAACTTTAAATTATTCTTTATATTTAATAATTAGTATTTCCTTAACAAGGTTACACACAAAAAAGAGCATGGGAGATTATAAATGTCTGCTGTTAATTTCTTTTTTTAATTCTTAGAAGATCAGGCAACAGCCTATGAAACCATAATGTTGCCTGGCCTAAAATCCACTGGTACAGACTTTGTTTTATATTTTACTACATACTGTATGGATTATTTCAATAGGAATTTAACTCTAAGAGGCGAGGTATGCCCAGGATTGAGGATTGCTTTCTAAAAGTTGAATTTGTCCCCAGGATGGAGCTGGGAGTCCTGGCTACTCTTCTGGCTGGTTCATCCCTGTGTGATGGCAAACACTTAGGTCTGATTCCATTATGCTTTTATTTTCTCCCAGCTTTCTTAAAAACATAGGGAGACTTGGCTTGTGTTGCAATCTGTATGACCTACGAAGGTCTTTACTACCTTCTCTGCACATCCTTATACATGTCCTCACTCGTTCTGCTGGCTCTGCTCTTATCCATCCATTTCATTTTGGTCAGCCACCCCACTCTTTTGTCTTCTAGGCAGACTGCCTGCTGCTCTTTGCACTGCTAAGTCTGCTCTGTGCTTGACTGCATCTCCTGAACTCCACCCCCACCCTGCAGCTGCTGTGGCTACCTTGCCCTACCTTCTCCCAGAGTTTCTTTTGCTAATGCCACTCTTCTGTTGGCCACATTGACAGCTGTGCTCTGATGTGTCTGTGTTTGTATGTGTGGTTCCTTGGCTTCTATTCTTAACTCTTTTCTTGGGGTGAGAACTATTTATATGTACTATAGGAAACCACATCATTTGAGCAGGAAGGGTCTGGCTTCCTGGAAGTTTGCCACCAGCGAGGACCAAATTCACCATGTATGAGAAGTCCTGGCTTCCTTTTTTTAAAGCCTCTGTATCACAGGCACTGTAGGTTCTAAGGGTTCTCTCTCCTCTTGCATTTCAGAGACCAACAGAAGAATTTTTCACTATGAACTTTCCATTACTTCTGAGTAAGACTTGGTGTTCTTCGTTAAAAATGATGGCTCCTGGCCGGGCGCAGTGGCTCACGCCTATAATCCCAGCACTTTGGGAGGTTGAGGCGGGTGGATCACCTGAGGCCAGGAGTTCGAGACCAGCCTGGCCAATACGGTAAAACCCCGTCTCTACTGAAAACACAAAAATTAGCTGGATGCGGTGGCATGTGCCTATAATCCCAGCTACTTGGGAGGCGGAGGCACGAGAATTGTTTGCCCCCAGGAGGCAGAGGTTGCAGTGAGCCAAGATCGCACCACTGCACTCCAGCCTGGATGACAGAGCGAGACTCCGTCTCAATCAATCAATCAATCAATCAAGACTCCCTACTCCCTTCAGATCTATTACCCCGATGATTCCTTTTGTATCAAAAAACCCACATTGCCTCAGTCAAACTTGAGTTCCTTTACAAACATACAGTAAGAGATACTGCAGCTGTGCAAACTTTTCTAAATAAATACACTGGTGAAATGAAGATAAATATTTTTCCTTTCAAATCTTTTATAGTTTTGCCTATTTTCCCCTTTATTACCTAATTCACATAACAGCACTCTCAGCCACTCATATATGAAAAAGAAACCTCAAAGTCATTGGATTCTTTGATCTCCCTTATACTAACTCTCTCCCCTCACTTCTCTCCTCTCCCCTCCCCTCTGCATTGAGTCAGTTACCAAACTCGTTTTTTGGTGTTTCAAATCTCCCATCCCTACTGTTGCTCCCTTCGTTGAAGCTGTGGAAGAAACAATGCTTAATAATGTGCCTTGGGTTCAGAGAAATTGTCAGTTGCTTGTTTGGAGCTTGTGAACAGCTACAACATGGATACAGCAAATTTTAAACCGCTATGCCAAATGAAGGGAAGTTGCATTGAGTTTTATAGTATGTAGGAAAGAAGAAAGATAAAAATGAGTTTAAGTTCACTTACATCTGAAATGATTGACATAAAGGACAAATGAGGATCTATCTCCTTTGTTAACCATGGTTGGGAACTTCCCATAATTATTTAAAACATGTTTTACAAACCTTGACACCCACACAAAGAGTGGTTTCCATTTCAGATAGAGAAATGGCTATCTAGGAATCAATTTGACAAAAGCCTCACATCTGTTTACACATCAAATGGCAGAAAAACACAAGAGAATCCATCATTCATGATAGAGCTCATAGTGAGATATGATTAATCAGCAAAGAAGTTATTTGTGTAGCTTTCTGAGTCTTAATCCAGTTTTCCTTTCAGCACTGAGTGAAAAATATTTTTCAGCACATCGCAGAATACAAAGCATTCCAGATCCAAGTAATTCACTTGGCTTTAATTACTTTAATTAAAGTTAATGCTCTCTTAAAGACTTATTTCTTTATTTCCTTTCTTTTTTTTTTTTTTTTTTTTTGAGACGGAGTCTCACTCTGTTGCCCAGACTATGGTACAGTGGCGTAATTTCCACTCACTGCAACGTCTGTCTCCTGGGTTCAAGCGATTCTCCTGCCTCAGCCTCCCAAGCAGCTGAGACTACAGGCGCCCACCACCATGTCTGGATAATTTTTGTATTTTTAGTAGAGAGGGGGTTTCACCATGTTGGCCAGGCTGGCCTTGAACTCCTGACCTCAGGTGATCCACCTGCCTCAGCCTCCCAAAGTGCTAGGATTACAGGTATGAGCCACCATACCTGGCAAAGATATATTTGTACTAGGGATGTGCCACAGTACCTGTTGAAGGACATTTGGGTTGTTTCCATTATTTGGCAAAAGAGCTGCTATAAACATTCATGTACAGGTTTTGTGTGAACATGTTTTCATTTCTCTAGGATAAATACCTAGGAGTTAAATACCTGGGATTGCTGATTCATAGGGTAAAGGTATGTTTAACTTTATAAGCAACTGCCCAACCATTTTTCACAGTGGCTGTACCATTTTTTATTCCTACCAGCAGTGTATGCAAATTCCAATTGCTCAGCATCCTTCTTGGCTGTTGTTATTTTTAATTTTTTTAGTTTTAGCTCTTGTATTCGGTGTGTAGCTGTATCTCATTCTGGTTTTAATTTTCTTTTCTTTTTTTTTTTTTTTTTTTTTTTTTGAGATGGAGTCCTGCTCTGTCGCCCAGGCTGGAGTGCAGGGGCCAGATCTCAGCTCACTGCAAGCTCCGCCTCCCGGGTTCACGCCATTCTCCTGCCTCAGCCTCCCGAGTAGCTGGGACTACAGGCGCCGCCACCTCGCCCGGCTAGTTTTTTGTACTTTTTAGTAGAGACAGGGTTTCACCGTGTTAGCCAGGATGGTCTCGATCTCCTGACCTTGTGATCCGCCCGCCTCGGCCTCCCAAAGTGCTGGGATTACAGGCTTGAGCCACCGCGCCCGGCCGGTTTTAATTTTCATTTCACTGATAGCTAATGATGTTGAGCATCTTTTTATGTACATATTTAACAAACTTATGTCCTCTGTGGTATGTCTAGTCTAATCTTTAGCTCATTTTTTTATTGGGCCATTTTTTCCTTACTATGGATTATTATGGGTTTTAGAGTTCTTTAGATATTTTGTATAAAAGTCTGTTGTCAGATATATGATTAACATGATTATGCTTTTGGTGTTGCATTGAAGAATCCTTTGTCTATTCCCAAGGTGTGAAGATTTTCTCTTATGTTTTCTTCCAAACATTTTATAGTTTTGTGTTTTATATTTAGATCTATGCTCCATTTTAAATTTTTGTATGTGTTGATATCATTTTTTGCATAACAATGTCCAACTGTCCTAACACCGTTAGTTGAAAAGATGATCCATTCCTCCTTGAATTAGTTTTGCACCTTTGAGGAAAGAACTCAATTGTCTCTATTTGGGTAGATCTACTCCTGGACTCTTTTTTTTTTTTTTTTTTTTTTGAGACGGAGTCTCGCTCTGTCGCCCAGGCTGGAGTGCAGTGGCCGGATCTCAGCTCACTGCATGCTCCGCCTCCCGTGTTTACGCCATTCTCCTGGCTCAGCCTCCCGAGTAGCTGGGACTACAGGCGCCCGCCACCTCGCCCGGCTAGTTTTTTGTATTTTTTAGTAGAGACGGGGTTTCACCGTGTTAGCCAGGATGGTCTCGATCTCCTGACCTCGTGATCCGCCCGTCTCGGCCTCCCAAAGTGCTGGGATTACAGGCTTGAGCCACTGCGCCTGGCCTACTCCTGGACTCTTTATTCTGTTTCGTTTATGTATGTGCTGGACCCTTCACCAGTACCACACTGTCTTCATTACTACAGCTTCACAGTAAGCCTTAAAACTGGGTAGTGTGATTCCTCTAATGTTATTCTTCTTTTCAAAATTGTTTTACATAATCCAGTTCCTTGGCCTTTCCAGTTAATTTTCAAAATAAATTGACATAGCTGGGCACAGTGGCTCATGCCTGTAATCCCAGTGCTTCAGGAGACTGAGGTAGGAAGATTGCTTGAGCTCAGGAGTTTGAGACCAGCCCAGAAAACATAGGGAGATCTCATCTACAACAACAACAACAACAACAACAACAACAAAACCAGTTGACATATCTACAAAATATCCTGCTGGGATTTTGATTGGTATTGTGTTAAATCTATAAATAAATCTGGGGAGAATTGACATCTGTGCCACATTGAGTCTTCCAATACATGAATATGGTTTATCTTCCCATTTATTTAAGTGATCTTTGATTTCTTTCATCAGCACTTTGTAGTTTTCTGCATATAGATCCCATACATATTTTACGAGATTTATACCTAAGTATTTTGGTTTTGTTAGAGCTCTGTGAGAATGGTATTATTTTAAAAATTCCGATGTTCAGTTACACACTGATGGTATATAGAAATAAGATTAATTTTTGTTTGTTGACTTTGTACTCTGTAGCCTTATTAAATTCACATATTACTTCTGGGATGTTTTCATTTGTTTCATTTTGTTTTTTAAAGATTTTATGTGATTTTCTACATAGATAATCATGTCATCTATAAATAGGAATGGTTTTATGTATTTATGTATTTCTCTCCAAGACATAAGACTTTTTTTTCCTTGCCTTATTGCATTGCCTAAGACTTCCAGTACATTGTTGAAGTGGTGAGAGTGGCTGTCCTTCCTTGTTCCCAGTTTTAGGGAGAAAGCATTCTGTCTTTCACGATGTTAGCTATAGATTTTATGTAAATGCCATTTGTCAGATTAAGGAGGTTCTCTTCTGTTCCTAGTTTGCTGACAGGCTTTTAGAAAATGTATTTTTTATCATCATGAATGTTGAATTTCATCAAATGGTTTTTCTGCACCAATTGCTAGAAACATATAGGGTTTTTTTCCTTTAAATCATTAATATGGTGGATTACACTGATTGTTTTCAAATACTGACCTAGCCTTTTATTCTTGGGATAAACTACCTAATCGTGGCTAGACTCAATTTGCTAGTATTTTGTTGTGAATTTTTGTGTCTACGTTCAAGAGGAATATTGGTCTGTAGTTTTCTTTTTTCAATTGTCTTTGTCTGGTTTTGGTATCATGGTGATGATGGCCTCAGGAAATGAGATGGGAAGTGACTAGAGCATTTACTATAGATTTTACAGTGGTTGTTTTAGGGATTACAAATAGATAGTAACATTTCATGGTGTACTTAGCATCAGTATTTCACCACTTCAATTTGAATGTAGGAACATTACTACCATACAGGTCCCTTTCCCATAGCCCTTTGTGCTGCGGTTGTCATACATTGCATCCACATATATTGAAAACACCATCAGACAATATGGCAATTTTTGCTTTTGACTGTCAAATATACTTTAAAGAACTCAGAAAGAGAAGATTCATCTTTACGTTTATCAACATATTTATTATTTCTGATGCTCTTGATGTTCCAAGTTCAATTCTGGTATCATTTCCTCCTGTCTGAAGAATTTCCTATAGTTATTCTTTTAGAATTGGTCTACTAGCAGTGAATTCTTTGTCGGATTTTTTTTCACCTTCATTTTTGAAGAATATTTTTGTTGAGTATGTAATTCTGAGTTGATTATTCTTTTCTTTCAGCACTTTAAAAACATAATGCAAGGCATGGTGACCTGTGCCTGTAATCCCAGCTACTCGAGAGGCTGTGGTGGGAGGGTCGCTTGAGCCCAGGTGTGTGAGTTCAGCCCAGGCAACACAGGAGACCTCATCTCAAAAAATAAATAAAATTTAAAATTAAAAACATAGTGCTACTTCCTTCTGACCTCCAAGGTTTCTGATGAGAAATCTGCCGTCATTTAAATCACTGTTCTCCAGTAAGTAATGTGTCATTCTTCTCTGGTCAATTTTTTTCTTTGCTGTCAATTTTTTTCCCTCTGTCTTTCGTTTGTGGCTCTTCATTTGATATGGATTCATTTGAGTTAGTCCTGTTTAGCATTCTCTACATTTAAACTGTGGGTTTATGTCTTTCATCAAATTTGGGAGGTTTTCAGTGATTTTTTCAAGTAGTTTTTCTGCATCATACTTTTTCTCTTCTTCTGGGACTTTTATAATACAAATGTTATACCTTTTGTTATTGCCTTCTCTGAGGCTTTGGGCTTTTTTTTTTTTCAGCCCAGTTACTCTCTTGTTCAAATTGAGTAATTTTCTATTGAAATATCTTCACGTTTACTCTCTCCTCTGTAATCCCTGTTTTGCTATTGGGTCTATCCAATGAAGTTTTCATTTCACTGTATTTTTTGGTAAAATTTTCTTTGGATTTTCTTAATATCTTCTATTCTTTTTCCTAGACTTTCTAGTTTTCTATTAGTTTCCAGAGCCTTTGCAATTTTGTTAAAGCATTTTCATAATAGCTGCTTTAAAGCCTTTGTCAGATAATTTCAACATCTGCGTTATCTTGACATTGACATTTGCTGATTGTCTTTTTTTCCCAGATGAGTTGAGAGCTTCTAGATTCTTCATACTCCAAATGATTTTGAATTGTAGTCTGACATTTTGAATATTATACCACATGACTCTGAATCTTGTTTAATTTTCATGGAGAATGTTGATTTCTTTTGTTTTGGCAGGCGATGAACCTGGTTCGTTTCAGACTGCAAGTTCTGACATGCTTTCTGTGGACTGTGATTCCAATGCCAGTTCAGTTTTCAAAGTCTTTGCAGTGCTATTGAGATCTGACCTATGTGTGTGCAGCCCAGCAGTCAGTCTAGGACCTTGGTAGCAGTCTGTTCATTACTTCAGTTCTTATTGTCTTTGAGATATTTCTTCTTTTTACATGTGGGCCTTTATAGTTATAAATATCCTTCTAAATACTGCTTTTACTGTATCCCATAAATTTTGGTATGTTGTGTTTTCATTTTGTTCACCTTGAAGTATTTTCTAATTTCTCTTGTGATTTCTTCTTTGATCTATTGATTATTTAAGAGTGTGTTAATTGTCACAGATTTGTAAATTTTCCAAATTTTCATTTGTTATTAATTTATCATTTTATTTTGTTGTGGCCTGAGAATACACTTTGTTTAACCTTAATCTTTTTAAAACTTATTGAGACTTGTTTAATGGCCTAACAGATGACGTATCTTGGAAAATGTTCCATAGGCTTATAAAATGAATATATATTTTGCTGTTGTTGAGTGTTCTGTTGATGTCTGTTACCTTGAGTTGGCATATAGTATTGGCCAAAGCGTCTATTTTCTTAATGAACTTCTGTCTAGTTCTATTATTAATGAAAGTGGAATAGTAGAGCCTACAACTATTATTTGAGAACTATCTGCTTCTCCCTTCAATTCTGTCAGTTTTTGCTTCATATCTTATGAGGCTCTGCTGTTGGGTGCATATATGTTTATAATTGTTATATCTTTTGGATATAGTTACCTTTTAATCATTATATCATGTCCTTCTTTGTCTCTGGTAACAATATTTGTCTTAGAGTCTATTTTACCTGATAGGTGTAGCCTCTCCAACTATTTTTTGATTACTGTTTGCATGAAATATCTTTTTCCATCCTTTTATTTTAAAACTTTAAAAATCTTTGAATCTGAAGTGAGCCTTGTAGACAGCATGTAATTACACCATATTTTAAACATTCATGTGCTAGTCTCTGTCTTAGAGAGCTTTATCTATTTACATTTAATATAATTACTGGTAACGAAGAACCTCTGCCATACTGCTATTTATTTTCTATATGTTATGTCTTTTTTTGTCCCTCAACTCCATCATTACTGCTTTCTTCTGTGTTAAATAAGTATTTTCTAGTGTATCATTTTAATTCACTTAATATTTCTTTTCTTTTAAGAAAAGGGGGCCCTGCTATGTTTCCTAGGCTGGCCTTGAACTCCTGGGCTGATGATCTTCCTGCCTTAACCTCTTGAGTGGCTGGGAATACAGGTATGCACTACCACACCTGGCTCTTGTTCTTTCTTTTATCATATGTTTTTGAGTTATTTTCTTAGTGTTTGCCCGGGGGATTATCACTAACATCTTAATTTATAACAGTCTACTTTAATGCCAATTAGTTTTTTTTTTTTTTGAAATGGAGCATCACTCTGTTGCCCAGGCTGAAGAGCAGTGGCAAGATCTCAGCTCACTGCAACCTCTGCCTCTTAGGTTCAGGTAATTATTGTGCCTCAGTCTCCTGAGTAGCTGGGATTACAGGCATGTGCCACGACACAGGCTAATTTTTATATTTTCAGTAGAGATGGGGTTTCACCTTGTTGGCCAGGCTGGTCTCAAACTCTCGACCTCAGGCGATCCACCTGCCTTCGCCTCCCAAAGTGCTGGGATTAGAGGTGTGAGCCCTTGCATCTGGCGTAACACCAATTACTTTCAATAATATACACAAACTTTACTCTTATAAAGCTCCATGCTCCCCCCATGTTATTGTTATTATCACAAATTACAACATAGATTTGTAATGACTGCTTTATATGGTTGTCTTGTAAATCATGTAGAAAATAAAAAGTAGTTACAAACAAAATATAAATATATAATGCCTTTTATATTTACCTGTGTAGTTACATTTACTGGTCCTCTTTATTTCTTCATGTGGATTTTAGGTTATTGTCTTATGTCTTTTCATTTCTGCCTGAAAAACTATCTTTAGTATCCCTTGTAGTAGGTTTGCTAGTAATTAATTCTCTCAGTCCTTGGTTATCTGGGAGTATATTAATCTATCTTTCATTTTTAAAGGGTAGTTTTGCTACATATACATTTTTTAGTGGACAGAGTTTTTCTTTCAGCACATTGACTATGTCTTCCCAAGGTCTTCTGGTCTTTCTGGCTTATGATGAGAGGTCAGTCAGCCTTTTTATCGAATTGAGCATCCTTTGCATGTGATGAGTTGCTTCTCTCTTGCTGCTTTCAAGATTCTTTTCCTTTGGCTTTTAACAGTTTGACTATAATGTTAATTAGTATGGATCTCCTTGAGTTTATCCTACTTGGAGTTCATTGAGCTTCTTGGATATGTAGATTCATATCTTTCATTAAATTTGTAAAATGTTGGTCATTATTTCTTTAAATATTGTTTCTGCCACTTTTGCTTCTCTCCTTCTATAACTCTCATAATGCCTATGTTGTTCTGCTGGATGGTGTTCCACAGGTCTCTGAGACTGTTCAATTTATTTTCATTTCTTCCCCCTGTTCCTTAGACTGGGTAATTTTAACTGATTTATCTTCCAGTTTGCTGATTCTTTAATCTGCCTGCTCAAATGTGCTATTGGGCCTCTAGAGTGAACTTTTCATTTCAGTTATTGTACTTTACAATGTCAGAATTTCCTTTCCTTCCTCCTTCCTTCCTTCCTTTTTTTTTTTTTTTTGACAGTGTCTGGCTCTATTGTCCAGGCTGGAATGCAGTGACAAGATCATAGCACAATGTAGCCTTGAATTCCTGGGCTCAAGCAATCCTCCCACTTCAGCCTCCCAAGTGGCTAAAACTACTGGCACCACCATGCTTGGCCAGTTGCCATGATATGCACCACCATGCCTGTCAAGTTTTAAAAACAATTTTATGTAGATGGTGTCTTGCTATGTTGCCAAGGCTGGTCTTGAACTCCTGGCTTCAAGCAATCCTGCCTTGGCCTCCCAAAGCCTTGGGATTATAGGCATGAGTCACTGTGCCTGACCTATTTTTTTAAAAAAATATATGTATATGTATATGTATATATAATTTCTACCTCTTTTTTTTTTGAGATATCATCTACTACTTGATATAATTTCTACCTCTTTATTGATAGTCTCTTATTTGGTGAAACATCCTTCTCATACTTTCCTTTACTTGTTTAGAGATGATTTCCTTTAGGTCTTTAAATCTACTTAAAATAGCTAAAATAGTTGAGTTAAACTCTTTGTTAAAACGTCTAATATCCAGAATTCCTAAGGGATGGTTTTTAAGATTGTCCTTTTTCCTATGTGTGGACCATAGTTTCTTATTTCTTTGCATGTTTTGTCATTTTTATTTAAAAGTGGACATGTTGAATATTATAATGTGGCAATTCTAGAAATCAGATTCTTCTCTCCCCTCTCAGGCTTGTTGTTCTTGCTTCTTAGTGTAGTTGTTGTTTGTTTAGTGATTTTTCTGAAATAATTTTGTAAAGTCTATATTCTTTATGTTGTTTGGCCACTAAAGTTTGTATTTTATTAGCTTAGTGGTCAGTTAATACTTAGAGATTTCCTTAAATGTATGGAACAAAAACAACAAAATCTTCTAGTCTTTTCTGAGAAGAAGTATGTGTATATAGAGGCACATCTTCAAGATTCAGGCAGTTTACATCTTTGCCTTAGCCTTCACTTCCTGCTTGCACAGAGTCTCCAGGTCAGGTCAGCCAGAAATGAGCTTACAGCCTTCTCAGGTCTTTGCGGAGTATACACACAGCCCTATGCATGCACATAGCTTTCTAGATTCCCAGGAATGTGTCAGAGCTTTTCAAAGCTGTTGTGGACATCAGTTTTTCTCCCTAGCTTTTTGATTAGTCTGTTGTTTGCCCTAGCTGTCATCTGTCACCTTAGGGAGCAAGCACTAAACCCTTTGCCTGTAAAAGTTTTTGACAACCCTTCCTCCACCCCTTCTAACTGGAAGCTTTAGTACTGGGCCTGTTCCAACTCAGGTGAAATAAAGACGAACCTTTCAGCCAGACTTTCAAGGAGCTGCCCTGTAATTTCAAAACAAGTAATTATAATTCTTTGCATATGAGATTCTTTCTGCTCCTGCTGGTACTAGGAATGCAGGTTGTTGTTTTCAAGGCGACCACTAAACTGGAGAGCAGAGGATAGGACAGGGCTAAGTTAAAATGTCACAAAGCTCACTTTTCTGATCAAAATCCAGCCATGTTGTTTAAATAAGAATGCCCTAGGTTGCTTAATAAGCCATTGCTTAATTTCCAGAGTTCCACAGAATATAGACTCTGACAGTTTTTGCCAACTTTGATGTTGCTTTTATGGTGGGGCAGAATTCCAGAGTTCCTTACTCTACCTGCTTTTGTTCATGTCACCCCATTCAATGCCTTTGGTATGTGAATAAGGAGCAGACTTTCCCCACCCTTGACAGACACAGTCTGCAGGTGAGCTCTGGAGTTCATAACTTTATGGCATTACTTTTCCAAGTTCCCCCCTCTTACTGTCTCCCTGATATCTCCAGTTCCTCAGAGCTCCCATTTGCTATCCTCCAGCCAGAAAGCTGGGGCTCAAATCAATCCTCTGTGCCCTGCACTTCCATGATTGCACTTACTGCCAGAGCCAAGTGACAGGAGGACACAGAGAGCAAAGAGCAAAGATTGACTTCACCCTCTTGAATTTTGATGTAATTGGTGGGGACTTCACCAGACCTCTGGATTTCCTGCACCTGACTCCAGGCAGGGGGTGGGGGTGGGGCTATGGGACAATAGAAAGAGGAAAAAGGTATTCTTGGAATAAACAGATGAGATTATAAGCAGATGAGATGAGGTAAAAGAATAATTTCATTTAATATTAAAAGATATATGACCTTGGCTGGGCACCGTGGCTCATGCCTGTGATTCCAGCACTTTGAGAGGCAGAGGCAAATGGATCACCTGAGGTCAGGAGTTCGAGACCAGTCTGAACAGCATGGCGAAACACCATCTCTACTAAAAAATAAAAATAAAAAATTAGCTGGGCATGGTGGCATGCGCCTGTAATCCCAGCTACTTGGGAGGCTGAGACAGGAGAATTGCTTGAACCCAGGAGGCGGAGGTTGCCGTGAGCCGAGATCATGCCATTGCACTCCAGCCTGGGTGACAGAGCGGGACTCCATCTAAAGAAAAAAAAAAAGAAAAAGAAAAAAGATATATGACCTCATTTTGTACCCCAAGCTGATAAAATAAAAAAATCTTAGTTATCAGAAACAGCCTCTTTACCTCCAATGTCTTCTCACTCCAATCCAAAAAGATAACACAGAAACACAACCACATCAATCTTTGCTTTAAAATAGTAGCAGCTTCCCATCACACTTAAGATAAAAACACAGTTCCATTACAGTGTTGAATGCAATGAACACACCAAAGAGTGTGTTAAAGGAACACCTTATAGTCTCCATTGGCAACCCTATGTAAAGTGCTATGAAAATGTGGTTTTAATTCTTCCCTTCCATCCATGGCAGCCCTTAACCGTAACATCCTATAGAGATTTCTGTTCCTCATGTGCATTCAAAGCTCTTGAGAATCTGCCCTCATCTTCCCATCCTGTCTCATCTTGTTCTTCATCCCCACATTTCCTCAAGGACCCTTTGCAAACATGCCATCATCATCAAAATTTAAGAATAAAATAATCGTAGAACTTGAGAACCCCAAATGCCAAGGCATTTGATGACTCCAGCTGTTACAAAACCTGTCCTAGAGCTTTCAGCTAACCTCTGATGTTTGTGGAAGGACTAGATGAATGAAAGCTGTCTTGGTGATGTCAGGGACCTCAGCCATTGCATGTAAACGTATGTTATCATCCTGGCTTTAGGCATGATTTCATTAGATTATCATGGCTATGTTATTTATTTTAGGATTTGCAAAATTTTTCAAAATAATATTCACTTTACAAAACATGCCAATACTCTCAAATATTTCAAATCACATAGTGAAATAACTTATAACTATGTTTTTAGTATAACAAGTATTCAGTGCTAATAAATGATTTCTTTGAATAGTGGGTACTGTGTGGTGCAAAGTGTGCTTTCTTACACACGGTGACACTGATTTCTGATCAGGTTCATTATCTTCCTTTCCCTCCAATTGAAGTTGGTGGCTTCTGTAACTATTTCTGGGTTTGGATTTACTTGTAGATGCTCTAAGTAGATTCACTAGGTTTTTATTTTTCACATTATGGTAGCATTGACTTTACAGAAAAAAATTCCACTTATGAATACTTTTGAAAAGGGCATTAATGAGGCCATTTTTCTAACCACCAAATACATGATTTCTTAACTGGTAGGCCTAAGAGCAATTCCTGAGGGCCACCCTCCATCCTTTTGTATCAAAGGAATCTGTAAACAAATGAAATCTATAAACTGTCTGGGCTCCAATTAATCATTCTCCTGACTTTGAATAGAAATTTAAGCTGCACTTGATTTATTACAATATTTGCTCTGTCCTTAACTGCATCATGTGTACTGCTACTAAAGTCACGAGGAGCCCAGAACCGCATGTGCTTAATCAGTCTTGATTAATAATAGCTGTGTCCCTCCACGCCCATATTTCTCTTTTGACTCACAGATTAAGTATTTAGGTTTTTCTGTTAAAAGGATACACCTGAATGCCCTAATCAGTCTCCAAACCTGGCGTACACACACACACACACACACACACACACACACACACACACAACCTTGTTTTTTAAATTAACAAAGTCGGCCGGTCATGGTGGTTCACGCCTGTAATCCTAGCACTTTGGGAGGCCAAGGCGGGCAGATCACCTGAGGTCAGGAATTCAAGACCAGCCTGACCAACGTGGTGAAACCCCCATCTCTACTAAAAATACAAAAATTAGCCAGATGTGGTGGCGGGCGCCTGTAGTCTCAGCTACTCAGGAGGCTGAGGCAGGAGAATTGCTCGAACCTGGGAGGCGGAGGTTGCAGTGAGCCGAGATCACACCACTGCACTCCAGCCTGGGCAACAGAGCAAGACACTGTCTCAAATAAAATAAAATAAAAAAGTAAAATATTGTACCAGATTAACAACTGACATTACATATCATGACTCTTTTTGTTTAATTTGGTTTTGAGAAAAAACAAAAGCTGTTTCTGATTAACATGTGGCCAGCGTCAGCATTCCCTCTGAGATATGCCCATCCACATTTGCATCTGGGATGAAGATACTCCACCAGCCCCTCTTTAGTGCGCTTCTGTCCCTGGGGAGTGATTTATCAAACATTAACAACAGTTGCAGCATGATAGCAACTAAATGAAATGAATTAAATGGAACTGTGTGCTCTGTGAACTGTAAATGCTACACAAGTGTCAAAGGACATGGCTGTGTGAATACCATTGCAAATCTTCTCAATATCGGGGTATATCTATTATTAAGAATATTTGATTTTGAACATGATGCCACTAAGCCGGAAGGTGGTTAAATGAAAACATACTTTTTGTTAAGGGGTTGTACATAATGTGTTCTGTTTCATTCAAATAATAGGCACGACAATATATGAATTTGTGGAACTTTTGTATCCACTTCCAAGAGAATACCTATGTATGGCATAACTTTATTGGACTTTGCATAGACTCTTGTCTATTAAACATAAGGTCCAAACTCATCTCCTTGTGGTAAGAGTCCCTGTGTGTCTTTCCTAGGAAGGACTGAAACATTTGGAGTTCCGTAGTAAGACAGTTGTTAAAACCTGTTTTATTTTATTTATTTATCATTTTATTTTATTTTATTTTTGAGATGGAGTTTTGCTCTATCACCCAGGCTGGAGTACAGTGGCGTGATCCTGGGTCATTGCAACCTCTGCCTCCTGAGTTCAAGCGACTCTCCTGCCTCAGCCTCCCAAATAGCTGGGATTACAGGCGTGTGCCACCACATCCGGCTAATTTTTGTATTTTTAGTAGAGATGGGGTTTCACCATGTTGGTCAGGCTGGTCTCGAACTCCTGACCTCAGGTGATCTTCCCACCTCGGCCTCCCAAAGTGCTGGGATTACAGGTGTGAGTCACCGCACTTGGCCTTTTAAATTTTAAATTTATTTTATTTTTCATTTTATTTTTGAGACAGACTTTCACTTCTGTTACCCAGGCTGGAGTGCAATGGTGCAATCTCAGCTCACTGCAACCTATGCCTCCTGGGTTCAAGCAATTCTCCTGCCTCAGCCTCCCAAGTAGCTGGGATTACAGGCATGTACCACCATGCCCAGCTAATTTTTTGTATTTAGTAGAGATGGGGTTTTACCATGTTGGTCAGGCTGCTCTCTAACTCCTGACCTCAGGTGATCCACCTGCCTCAGCCTCCCAAAGTGCTGGATTACACGGATGAGCCACTGCACCTGGCCTTTTTAAATTTTTGTGACAGAGTCTCACTCTGTTGCCTAGGCTGGAGTGCAGGGGTGCAATCTTGGCTCACTGCAACCTCCGCCTCCTGGGTTCAAGTGATTCTCGTGCCTCAGTAGCTGGAATTACTGGCATGTGCCACTACACATGGCTAATTTTTGTAATTTTAGTAGAGATGGAGTTTTGCCATGTTGGCCAAGCTGGTCTCGAACTCCTGGCCCCAAGCAATCAACCCACCTCGGCCTCCCAAAGTGCTGAGATTACAGGCGTCAGCCACTGTGCCCGGCTTAAAACTTGTTTTATATGCAGTTATCTTTTCATGGGAAACAATCGCCCTTCACCTGCAAGGAATCTCATAAATTATATGGGAACATTTCCTTAATGATAGAGTTAAATGTTAACATAAAGACATGATGTTAGTGGAGCTAGGTCCAGTTCATACTTGAAGAAACCCCTGTTTCAAGATCCCATGGTATTCTGTACTTGAGTTCTAAAACTATAAACTATTCCTACCCTATAATTTAATTCCAGGACTACTGATCATAAAGTTGTCTTATCCACTCTAAATTTTACATTCAGCTATTTTAATTTCCATCCACTTCTTAATACAGGGCTGCCTTTTACATTTAGTAGTTATAGGAAGAACACCAGGATAAAACCTTGTTGTGCTTACTTACAGAGTTTTTATGTGCGAAAGACTAAATGAAGACTAATCATAAAAGAACAAGACTCATGTCTTTTGTTGTTGTTGTTGTTGTTGTTGAGAGGGAGTCTCACTCTGTCACCCAGGCTGGAGTACAGTGGCGCTATCTTGGCTCACTGCAACCTTCACCTCTCAGGTTCAAGCGATTCTCCTGCCTCAGCCTCCCAAGTGGCTGGGATTACAGATGCCCATCACCACTCCTGGCTAATTTTTGTATTTTTAGTAGAGACGGGGTTTCACCATGTTGGTCAGGTTGGTCTTGAACTCCTGACCTCAAGTGATCCGCCCACCTTGGCCTCCCCAAGTGCTGGGATTACAGGCTTGTGCCACCACGCCTGGCTAATTTTTTTTTATTTTCAGTAGAAATGGGGTTTCACCATGTTGACCAGGTTGGTCTTGAACTCCTGAACTCAAGTGATCCACCCCCTTCGGCCTCCCAAAGTGCTGGGATTACAGACATGAGTCACCGCACCCGGCCAAGACTCATGTCTTTTTTCTGGCTTTTTCATTCTTTCTAATAAACAGTATACTGAATAGTTACTAAAAGAATATTAAGCTTTCTGGGATTCTAGCTCTATGCTGCCTCATTTAAATATACCCCAGACTTCCTAGGTTTCTAGAATTCAGGTCATCTAATCATGAGCCTTTTCTGGTTATGTTCTGTTTTCTATTCAGGCCAGATTCTGTGGTTGGCCACAAAGTGAAGCCCTCATTAATAACCTACGTTCTTTCTCCCTTACTTGCAACACATTAGTGCCAATCCCTAACCCCCCACCTATTGCTACCGGGACTCCAGGGCTAAGCAAGGATATTTGGTGCCTGGAGGCAATGTCGTATGTTTATGCTGCCATTTGCAAACACTAGCATCTTTGAGGTCTCTCCACAGACTGGTTCTTGGGCACATGGCCTCCTTCGGCATCCGCGCCCTATGTACAGTTGTCTTTCTGTATCCTTGCCTTTCAGCTGTACGGTGTCACCGATGAAGGTCATGGGAACCACAAAGACCTGGCCCAGTACCAAGTCATGTTATCTAATTTAACTTACATCTTAATTATTCCTGCCAAGTAATCCTGGTTATCTCCTTCCTGCCATATTTCCCCTAAAAGTGAACTCACTTGACTTGAATACTTCCTACTGGCTTTAAGTCGGTGATGTTGATTGCTGGGGAGGTACACTTTGCCCATGCCCAGTTTTTCTTTCTATGTGTGTGGACTTTTCATTAGTAATGCTCTGACCTCATTCCAGGCCTTTATTTATTTTGGAGGAGGACTGCTCATTTGGTTGGAGATTGGGGACCAGGACACCCATGCTTGTCTGTCTCTTTATCTCGGTCATCTGGTAGGCTTAGCGTGCAGGCTAACTCTGCCTGTGGGAAGGGAGGCCTGTGGTGGCTGGTGCTGCCTGTGGCTAAGTGGGTATCCCTAATTCTGGGTGAGTAGTAGGCAAGAATGAAGCCACACCCTCCAGTACAACTTATTACTAATAAAACTGATATTTTTATCTCTATCCTCCTGAAGTCTGCATCTGTCTCTGAATTGGCTTTCAAAGTCAGATCAGGAACAAGGGTGTCATCCACTGGCACATCAAAACTCCAACATTTAATGCCATCCCCTTCCTATTATCCAAGCAACCTTGAACCCTATGAATTTAGAAGATTAAGGTATTCAGACAGGATCATCCCCAAACGTCTTCCGCATCACTGTACATTTGCCATTCTACAACCTTCTCTACACTGGAGGAATCCTCCACCTCCTTCCTAAGACTGATCTCTCCTTCAGTTCCTCTAGTTACTATCTTGTGTTCTTCTAGGTAGGTCTCCATTACCAGTCACTTCACTTTTTGGTCACATGGGAAAAGGATGCCAAATAAAAAGATTTCAAAGCCACAAATTGCTGATTTCCCATCAAGCCTGCAGGCAATCCAGGATGGAGCGTGATGTCTCATGCCTGTAATCCCAGCACTTTGGGAGGCTAAGGCAGGAGGACTGCTTGAGGCCAGGAGTTCTAGACCAGCCTGGGCAACACAGTGAGATCCTGTATCTACAAAATATACAAAAATTAGCTGGGTGTGGTGATGCACCCCTGTAGCCTCAGCCGCTCAGAAGGCTGAGACAGGAGACTCACTTGAGCCCAGGAATTTGAGGCTGTAGTGAGCTATGATCATCTCACTGTACTCCAGGCTGGGCAACAAAGCAGTACCCAGTCTCTAGAATTGAAAAAAAAAAAAAAAAAACACAAAAACAAGACAAAACACTTTAATCTATATCCACAAATCTGACAAGAAACCACTTAACCCAGAAAGTTTTGGGGTAATCAGACAATGCTATTATAGGTTTAGCTCATCTGAGACCCATAGCTTCTTAAGTACAAGGCCAACTACATTTAAAATGTATAATTTATGAGTTGTATCCTGCATATTGTGAAATGTCAGACATTAATAAAATGTATGTAAATTGATGTAGACGATATAAAAAAGCAAAGAAGAGGCAACGTACCCCACATATATCAAAATCCTATAGTAATATATTTTATAATTTAATATTAAGTTTGGCGTTAAGCTTCCTTGAAGCCATGGAAAAAAGGAAAACACACTGGATAACATAATTCTTGTTGTTTGAGAAAGGAAGTTGGGTCTCAGACAAAATTTTGCCAGGAAAGATTCTTTCTAGCCCAATTGCTCTTGAACCTGTGAACCTGTGATAAGGGATGCTGAACCACAAAGAGAACAGTGTGCTTCATAGTGGATCTGCAGAAGACACCGATAGCCTCAAAGCTCCCAATGATAAGGACTCATGTTGCCAAATATTCTCCTGGAGCAATGAGGACAGAACACATGGGTTGACGAGGTCTACTTTGGCCATGCTGCCAGAAGTTGACCAGACATGGTGGCCCATGCCTGTAATCCCAGCACTTTGGAAGGCTGAGGCAGGAGGATAGCTTGAGCCCAGGAGTTTGAGACCAGCCTGGGCAACATAGTGAGACCCTGTCTCTACAAATAATAATAAAAAAGGAGTTGTCTATAAAATGTTGTTATCCCACCAACCCTCATGGTTCTTTGATGTTATCCCTTTGAGCAAAAAGATGGTCCCAACACCAACACTTGTTATCCTTCCTGTGGCACAATCCTTTGGCTCTTGAGTCTGTTCCTACTTCCTTGTAGTAAAACCAGGGTCTTGAACCTGGAGGGAGCATAGTTGGTTTCCTTTTTGACATTCCAGGAGGGAACTCATTGAGGATGGAATAGAAATTTATATTCGAATCAGGAGAAAAGCTTTTAAGTCATTCATTCATTCAAAAAAATCTCGAGGCTGAGGCAGGATTGCTGAGGCCAGGAGTTTGAGACCAGCCTGGGCAACACAGTGAGGCTTCCTCTCTACTAAAATTTAAAAAAAAAGAAAAAAAGAAAGAAAAATTAGCTGGGCGTGGTGGCGCATACATGTATTCCCAGCTACTTTGGAGGCTGATATGGAAGGCTCGCTTAAGCCCAGGAGGTTGCGGCTGTGGTGAGACCTGATTGTGCCACTGCACTGGGCACAGAGCGAGACCCTGTCAAAAAAAAAAAAAAAAAAAAAAGTCTCGCTCCTACTATGTGGAGGTGTGCAGGCTCTAGGTATATCATGGTGGACAAAAACCAGACATGGCCCTGCCTTCAGGCAGCTTAAGGCCCGAGGGTCCTGGGAGGTGGTGAAGTCTCCCATAAGAAATTGGCATTTGGGCAGAGATCCAAGGAAGAGGAGCAGGGAAGGAGGGTGAGGTGCGTCAGACAGAGGGCACAGCCCATGCAGAGCCCCTGTGGCAGGAAGGAAGCAGTGCTTTGAGGAAATGAAAGAAGGCTGAGAAATGGAATACAGAGCATGAAGGAAAAGATAGTCCAGGGCAAAGCTAGAGGGAGGGCAGGGCCTTGCAGGCCTAAGGACAGTGGGGGCCACAGAGGGCTTTTCAGGAGAGCCAGTGCAGGAGGGAACAGGACCCCTTGAGAGCTGACAGTGTTACATGGATTGAAAGAGCAGAAATAATATGGAGAGCTCAGGTAGGGGCAGCTATAGGAATGGAAGTGGAAAATGATGGAAGCCTGTACTAGGTGCGTTGGGGTAGGGATGGAAAAAATAAGTGAACCAGGATGTATTCATGAGGGGAAGTAAACAGAACTTGATGATTGTTAGTGAAGAAGAGGGAGGTGCCACAATGATTTGCCAGTTTGCTAATTGAGCTTAATGGCGATGCCATTCACAGACACTAGAGTCCAAGTTTGGGAGGAGAACCCTGACAGCAGGGCCCCTAAGACATCTAAGTGGGCATGCTTGGTAGGACTTGGGGTTAAATATCCTCCTGCAACCCAGTGTTGTGTCAATCAATGCTGAATCGTATTGCAAATCTCATTGCAGGACTGAATGTTGGATCTTACAAACTGTTGAAACTTTATGATTAAAAAAATGGTTAAATTGTTAGCATTTTATAGGTAAATTTCAAAGCTTTAAGAAAGAATCTTGAATTTGGTTTCTGCAAAGAAGCACTAAAAGCACCCTGCCTGGAGGAGAATGATTAATGGGTACCCATCCTGTGTGAACACGTTTATAAAATTGAGTCACGAGAATCAGTAGCTCAGCTCTGAAAGCTACCAAGACAACAGGGAGACAAGGCATGGGCTGACATGCTCCTAACCAGACCCTACACACTGAATGGTGGTGGTGAAGACACCACTGAGAGAAGAGCAGGAAAATCATCAAATGGGAAATGGTGATGCAGAAAATAAAACTAATTTTATATAGAACGAATATTAAAGAAATGGCAGAAATGCCTGAGTACTTCAAGTTTGAGTTTTAAAGTAGTCACAGGTACCCAAAATTAGGTACAAATACTTTTATTTCCATCCTCCCACGTTATCCCTTGCTTCTCAGCTGGCCTGGCTAAGAGGGAAGGAAAACTCCCTTCTCCTCAAGCGGCCTCCTCTTTCTGTCTTGGGCATTCACCTGTGAGTCAGCCTAGACAAGGCCAAGGGAAATGGAGGGGCAAGAATGTGCTCCCATCACTCCTGGGATCTCAGCCGAGGGAAACAGGAAGCAGCATGTTTTCTCTACCCTACACACTTTCATCCCTATTACGTGTGCACAGAGCCCCCAGAGAAAAATGCAATTTGGTAGTGACCTGATAACCACATTCTTGGCGCTTTGGTCCAAGAATGGTAAAAATCCAAGGAATGCCGGGGAAGGGAGAGGGGGAGGCAGAGCAAAACAAAACACAATCTCCACTGTAAATGACTGGTTAAAATTACATTCAAGTTAATGTCTAACTAAAAAGTGGAAATTTGACTATCTACATGGGGTGCCTTATCTTTCCCATGAAGAAATAATTTTTATACCTTGAAAGTTTAGCAATTACTGTTAAAATATCAAAGAAACATTTCAAAGTTGTATTAAAAATTTACCTTGGTAAGGAAGAAAGGTGGTGCAGGTAACCCTAGAGTTTAGCTGGTTGGATTTGGTTGGGTCACAAGGTGATTGGGTCTAGGAGGGAACCAGGAGCAGGGACCCACAGTTGCCATCTCCCCTCCTGTGGGCTGGGGCAGAGTTCACTGGCCTGAACATGCGCCAGGGGGACCTACGGTGCATCTATGAATTCTGTTGTAATTGTTTGGGAACTGTCAGCTGCAATATCTTTTTGAAGTCCCACCCTGTTTTTATGGCTCTCAATGTGTCTATTAGGAAACTTTAATTCTGTGTACTGAAGGATAGAAAGTAGAGTTAGGCATGGCTCTTCTGAGCTCATCCTTCTGGCCACCTTGTCAGTGAAACCCTTTCGAACAGTGTGTTATCAGTCACCAAGGTCTTTAGCAAGCTGAAAATGCTTTTAGTACATGATAAAGGCTCTGAAAACTTACATGATAAAAAGTGCAGGCAGTGAAGGTCAATTGCTCCTGTCTACCCTTTGCCAGTTGCTCTTTCCCAGCTTAGGATAGACCAATACTACGAAGTTTGGGAAATGTCACCATTTCTGTCCCTCCCGACCTGACTTCATTTACTCATTCATTGATTCACACATTCTGCATTCATTCACTCTGCATTTATTAAGCATTACCGCGGAGATGAGGCTGACCTTGCTGGGTACTGAGGATGTCAAGGTGTCTGAAAGACAGACCCTGCCCTAGTTTGGCGGCTCCCACCCTCATGGGGCCAGACACCTCACCCCCAACCCTGCACCCCACCCCTCCCAGTTCCCATTCTCAGGGGAGGCCCAGGAGGGAGCCTTTGCCTCTGCCCTGTGAGGCTGGGAAAGGTGTTGCCAAGGTGCAGCAAGCAGCTAGGCAGGATGAGAAGGGCAGTCCCCTGGGGAGGACCACACTCGCAAAGGGAAGTTAGGAGCAAGAGCTGGGAGAAAGATGGCTTTCTATAGCTTCCATTAACCTTGCGGAAACCCCTTCCCACTTTGGGGTAGGGGGTGAAGGTAGTCAAGAACTGTTAGGTTTTCTTTTGGCCAGGGATATTTGCAATAAATGTCATTCCCTTCTATATCCAATGCACAGTCATTACCTAGGAACTTCCTCACTATTTCATGGAAACCCCGTTAAAACTTAAAGTTTAAATAAAACATGAGAACTCGGAGTGCATGTTTAAATGAACTCTGGCATCCCTCATGGAGTGGGGCGCCCGAGTCGGCAAACCCTTGGCCCTCGGGCCGGCTGTGGGGACGCCACACGAACCTCTCAGAAGTGACCCGGATGCGCTCGTCGCTGGACGACTGCTGCTCGTCTTCCTTCTCCCGGAAGTGCTCCTGCACACACTGCTCCTCGAACTCGTGCAGCCTCTTCAGCTCCTCGTCGCTAAGGAAGAGCTCTGTGTGAAGGGAGAAGTGTCGGCCACGTGAAAAACAGGAAGAATCAGTTTCGTGGCGTCAATGTGAATTTCACAGCCCCACTTTAATTAAACTCTCTTCTCTGCCATTCCTCAGGCAGTTTGCCACTACTCCAATTGGTTTTTATCCAAAAAGGAGTTGTCATACGCCCCAACCCTCTATCAGTTGGAGCCAAACGGCCCGCTTTTAAACATAAAAAAAAAAAAAAAATTACATTTACTGGGAAAGTAAAGCCAAGTAATATTTCCTGAAAAACTTTTTGCACTTATTTTTATGAATAGACTCAAACGTGTAGCATTATTTTCTCATTTTCTTTCTTTCTTTTTTTTTTTTTTTTTTGTTGAGACAGAGTCTCGCTCTGTGGCCCAGGCTGGAGTGCAGTGGCCGGATCTCAGCTCACTGCAAGCTCCGCCTCCCGGGTTCACGCCATTCTCCTGCCTCAGCCTCCGGAGTAGCTGGGACTACAGGCGCCCACCACCTCGCCCGGCTAGTTTTGTGTGTTTTTTAGTAGAGACGGGGTTTCACCGTGTTAGCCAGGATGGTCTCGATCTCCTGACCTCGTGATCCACCTGTTTCGGCCTCCCAAAGTGCTGGGATTACAGGCTTGAGCCACCGCGCCCAGCCTCTCATTTTCTTTAGATGCAACAAATTAAGACGTTTTGAAAGGAGCATTCAATTTATATAGAAATTTATAGAGTAGAGTTATTTTAGAGAATTAGCTCAACTTCTAATCTCCATGAGCTGGTTTTCCTAATATCGATTACTAACAAATTAACGAAACTAGAAAAAAATGGATACAAAGTGAGAAGCCTTTTGAAAAGAACAGCAGTTGGACTGAGTGTGGTGCTTTTCACACGAGCAAGTAGTTGAGTGAGATTTCTGTGAGGATGTCCAATTAGAACACTATTTTGAAATCAGCCCAACTTAGAAATGAAGAGCCCTGCACATACTCAATCCACGATCCCGTTCCTCTTGGTCCCCTTCTCTCTTTTTCCTGCAGCGGCCGCTGAGACGCATAATGATGATATAGATGTGGCTTAAAATGATCATCGGTGGGGGCAGGACTGGCCTGTCATGAAATGTCATAATCAGCTGATATCGCTGGAACTTCCACACCTGGTTGGATATTGATTTTACTTCAAAGAAGGTATTGCTTTAAAAAGAATACATTTTTACAGTTAGTTATATTACTTTTTATAGTGATTTCCCAGAGCAGTCAGAGTTACTCACATTTAAATGAAAATACTCAATGAGATGGCCTTTTAGTGCCCTTTAGCACTGATTCCTTGATTATTCAATCTTTTGGTTTATCCATCAATGTGGACTGTCTGTACTTAAGGACATTGTACTCATAAATGACTAAGTTTAATAAATTGCTATGTACTACTTTCTTGAAAAACCACACCACAGTCTACTCATATACTCAGGAAATTTAATTTCCTTTATGTAGAGGTATAAGCCATTTAACTAAACGTTTTCACATGTTTAAACTTTCAATTCAGTCTAACAGGTAGATTACTACTTTTTTTTTTAACTGAATTAATTAGCTATTGTACTTATTTGATTGAAGTTTCGTTATTTTGGACATGGGGTAGGTACAATCTTTGTCTTATTTTAGCTTCCAACAGGAAGCAATAAGTGCATGATTTCATTGTCTACCAATACTGGGACCTTAGGAAAGCCAGTTACCTTCCCTGACCTTAGTTTTCTCATCTCTCAAGCCGGAAGTTTGGACCAGGTTTTCTCCAATGCCCTGTTCAATTCTAAGATTGCATATTTCTGTGAAGGATTTTTCCCTCTATATTTTTCGTCTTCGAAGCTAACATTTTTTTCAGTGTTTATTGAGCATGGTCAACATACTCAACACAACATGCCAAACAGGCAGGTTTTATAAGAAACTTGATTTAATCCTTTAAGCCATTTTTTTTCCGTAGGCCATTTTATCTTCTATTCTATAAATGATCAGAAAAAAAATGCTTTACCTAGTATTACAGTAATTGTAACAGCTTATGAAACTAATATTGCCTTTTGCACCTCTACTGATGAATGAAAAGCATGACTTGATCAAATCTTCTGTACCCCAGGAGACTTTCATCTAAGAAAATATTTTCATTAGATTAAAATACACACTAAAGTGTTAAAATACTAACCAAGATTAAATTTAAATGTATTTGTCAACTCTTGATTTATAAATACATTAAGACTGATTAAGTTTGAACAAAGAGACTGCAAAAATTGGATCTACTTAAAAACCCTAAAGAAATTATCCGGCCGGGCGCGGTGGCTCAAGCCTGTAATCCCAGCACTTTGGGAGGCCGAGACGGGTGGATCACGAGGTCAGGAGATCGAGACCATCCTGGCTACACGGTGAAACCCCGTCTCTACTAAAAAATACAAAAAAAAAAAAAAAAAAAAAGAAATTATCTGCAAATATATTAGTATCTTGGGAGAGTTCTGAGATTAAATGGAAAATCTGTACAGTAATAAATAATAAGCATGTGCTCATCGGCTGTGACACGTACTTGAACACAGCAATCAGCAGGTTCACCAGCAGGATGTTGGCGACCAGTAGGTAGCATGCCATGAGTGCTGGCGTGAGCCAGGCACCGGGGATACAGGGAGGAAGCCGCTTGCCTTCCTCATCATATAGGTTCTCACCACAAGGAGCTGAAAGAAAAAAATTGTTTTGTGCTTGCTTTTTACATATGATGAAAAGGATAAATATCTCTTACATATGTTTTTCAATACCTATTTCTTTTTTAAAATGATTTTTTCTTATTTCATAAGCAATATTTTTCCATGGGAAAAAATAAACTCATGCAAAGAAAAAGGTCAGAAACTCATATCTGCACTCAGAGATAGTCATTCTTTGTTATATTTCTAAACATTTTCCCATTTCTTTATTGTGGCTTTCAAATACAAAAGTCTTCATTTTCAAGCAGACAAATGTATCTTTATGTTTTTTCCCTTTATTGTTATCCATTTGAAAGTCATTGTGGCTTCCAATTATTTAACATTAGCTTATGTTGTCTTCTGGTTGTTTTCTTGGTTTCATTGACACATTAAATTTGAAAATATTTTTTGTTATGTCGTATGGGTTAGGGATTCCCTCTACTTCCCAAATTGTTTAATCAACTGTTTTGGTGCCATGTTTGAAAAATAATCTTTTCCCCCTCTGCTCATTTGAAATGCAACTTTTTATCACAGGGGGTCTATTTCTCCCCTAAAAAAATTAGGGTGATCCCAACAGTGAATATGTGGTTCTCTTTACTTTTTACTGGCAGCTTAAAAAGTACTAGCACCAAAACACAAGAGAAGTATTTGAAAACAGTTTAAGACTACTAGTAATCAGCTAAGGAAAAGGTAATTAAGAAACACATTCCATAGACTAGAATAATCAATTCCATGTAAACTTACGATTAATTTCCATGGCGTAGACTACATAACGATTGGAAAGCAGGATTTTTGTTTTGTTTTGACAGGAGGGGAGGAAAGAAAATAATATGGTTGAGAGAAAAGTAAAACAAGTGACTTAACAACATAACTGTTTTGCTGTGAAGAAATACAAATATTTTAAGCTTGGGAATTATTGATTCACACTTAGAAACAGTGATCTATTTAGAAGAATTACATACATTAATAATTCTAGAAAATATATATCATGGATATTTACCATATGTCATAAACAAGAGCAAAAGCTCACTAGTTAAGAATATTGTGAAAAAGACATGTTACTGGCAGATGATCAGGTAACCAATCACACGTTCCCTATATTCCACCACAAACACCTCATAAGCCCAAATAACTACAAAATTATTAGTTAAAAGAACAAGAATCAAAAACCTACATTTAATTATGTTACTGAGAAGAGCACAGCCTAAAGTATACCTGTTTATCTTCTCTCATAACCCAATTTAATGAAAAAAAAAAATGTCCAACAATAAAAATACTACAGTTTATACCTGGAATCCAGGGACTTTTAACATGTATGTATGTCAACCTAAACTAATATTCTTTTGAAACCAAATTAGATTTTTATGTTCTGGCTTACCAAGCTACTTCAGTAGTTGACTTTGCAATACCTGCAATAATGATATGGTCAGAATGACATTATAAAAGTTAGAAGCTACTGCATGAGCTGGTTATTGTCTAAACTGGAGGCAGTAGATATACACTGACCGCCCTACATTCTATATGAGAGGAAGATAATACAAACTTTCTATTCCCAAATAGCAGAGCTCTGGAAGTAGCAACATGTTATTATGACTGATGCTTTATGATAAATTACAACATGCAAATGAAAATGTTGGTCCTGAAATGGAAATGGGACTAAAAGTGCCTCCTTCATTGGCAGAACATTTATTCAACTGTCATGGTGAAATAGGTACAAGAACATTTGAGCTTTACATTCCTTCAATCCAGAAGACACCAGCTCAGCCTGCAGAGGACCTGGGCCTACATTCCCCAGAAATCTGTGCAGGATCATAGCCCATTTCCTCTACTAACATCCAGATTATTTTTGATAATACAAAATAGCACTCTAGTAGTGAAGATGAAATGGGTAGCTATGTGGAAAATGGGCTCTGATGACTTGAAGAAGAGGATGGTGGGACGTACCAGTTACTCTGCCCTGTTCACTAGTTCATTCTACTGGAAAACACTACCAGCCTTATCCTGGGGTGGGGAGATACTGGGTTGAAGAAAAACTAGGCTATTGGCATTAGAACTGCATTCATGTGACAGGATGTCCATCAGGTCCAGTTCAAGGGAAGTGAGACTCTTTTGGAATTCTAATGAATTATTTTTAGAATAAAAGAAATGACTGATGTCTGAAAATCCATGTTCCAGAATTTGTTCTTATTTCTTTGTAAAATAATTTGATGCCTATGGTGGAGTGACAAATATTTTTTATTTCCAAATTAATACATGCTCTTCCATTAATTTGGAACTGATCATCCGCCTCAGAAGCAGGGAAGAGAATCTTACTATGAATTCTACTCTTACGGTCTATCTGGTCTGCAAACACCTCTCCATAGATCATCCAGTAGGGCATGTAGAAGATATTTCGGGCCAGTTTCCAAGAAGGCTTCTCCTCTGGATGCAGAATGGCTTGACGGGCTACTCCAAAACTCATGAGCACGACCAGCATGATGACCACAAAGTACAGCATGTCGATCATCTGAGTAAGGAGAACGTTTGTCTCTCACTGTCTTGGCTCATGGGCCAAGTTCACCCTGGCTCATTATATTGCTCTCTCCAATTAAGCACTTCACGAATTCTTAATTAGGATGAAGAAAGCCTCTTTCCCTTCCTCCCTTCCCATCCCTGGGAAGGCTTTTTCCTACTCCGTGCAATGCTTTATGCCTAGAATGTCTTCTAGAACATTGCTATCCTCATCTGCTCTTCATCCTTCTTGCTTCTCCTCTGTTGTTGCCCATAAACACATGTACCTTAGTAACTAAAACTGCAAATGGAGAAACGGAAGAATTGTGAAAAAAGATGGGAGTCTGTAAGGGATACTAAGGAGTAAGAGGAGGGGATACCTAAGGAAATAAAACAATAATGAATTGAGAGTGTAGACCAACATTTATTCATTCACTACACAAGTGCTGAGTAGTTACAGTGAGCAATGTCCTGGTTACTGTGGATACTAAACTGGTATAATTCCTAATTTTGAACATCCCTTGTTCAAGATGGAGGCCCTTGCTGGAATTTACTAAAATGTACATCCCTTAGCTCAAAACCACTTGCCCTGTAAAGAATCCTTCCTAAATGTAGGAAGCTTGCTTTCTTCTTGCACCAGTCCTAACACTGAGGCTCTTTTAGGTAATGTAAGGATGACCTGCTGGTTCATTTTCAGTTTCATATTCTCTGGCCTGTTCTGGAGTATAAGTCATCATGGTCTAATCACATGAACTTCCTGTATTCACTCCAGGCCAGAGTGAATGAGCTGAAGATCATCTGGAGTACAGGTTGGGAATTGGCCTTGGGCTCCCTTTGTCTCTGGCTTCTACCACATGTTAGGAGGTTATAAATCAGGCAGGGTTTTTTTTGTTTTTTGTTTTTTGTTTTTTTGGCCATATGTGCATTCTGAAGGGGATGTAGTCTGATAGAACATCAAATCCATGTCCCTATACTAAAGAATGCTGAAAATATGTTTCCAGCCATCAACAAGTAAATATTTTGAGACATCTATTTTGCTACTGAATTCCTATTGCATCAAAAATCCATGTTCTCTTATGTCGTGGGAAAGTGAAGTAAGCTCTTATAAAAAAAGGAGGCTATTTTCTTTAATGTTGCTGTCCAAATAGGCTCATTAATAATAAATCAGAAGGAATAAAAAGCAAAAGTAATTAGTCATCCTACAGTTGAAATATGGTATGGAAGAAGGAAGACAGTATATATTGAGTACCTGGTATATATTGAGAGATATATGTATGCATATGTGTGTGTGTATACACACTATATATGTATATATGTTATGTATATATACACAGTAGGCCCTCAACTCATGTTTTTCTATCGGATTTTATTAAGTTATCAACATGTAGGAGAACTGCGTATCTTAAAGCAAAGAATATTTCCTTTAAAAGTCCAACTGCAAAAGAAAAACCAAATGAAATTGAAGGAAGCCATGCCCAAGGCCTGTTCTTATGTCCTAACCACAGCCAAAGTCTCTCTGGATACCCACAGGATGCCATTACTAACCATCTTTCCAATCATCATCACGTATGGCCCCAGATACTTGTTGACACCAAAGATGTCCAGGACACGGATGTACCAGAAGATGATATCCACACAGTAGATCACCCGGCCATAGCCCATGTAGGGCTGGTTCTGTAGGCGAAGAATTGCTCCAATCATGAATGTGGAAATGGCCACGAGATCTGTGATGTTCCAGTACTCCTGAAGCCAAACTTTGATTTTCTGGCTGAGTTTGCCTGGTTCTGACATGAGAATCTGAAAACAAATCCCAGAGAACAATAAACTGAGATGCTGTATTAGAAGTCTTGTCTTAGAATATTGAATGATAAGACTCGTGGAACATTCCAGGGCATGTTCTGGCCCCTTTCCTACTCAAAACCTCTAAACACTCTTCTTCTCAGGCAGAGAGAGATATCTAGAAAGGGAAATTCCATGGGATCCTCCCTATTCTTAGATTCAGGGTTTTAGAAACTCAGGAAATGCCTTCTAAATTATGTCCTTCTGGCTGTAATTAAAGCAGCTGCATTTTGATTTCTTTTTTAATTATCTGGACACGTGCCTGTTACTCCACATTCCAGAGTCACACAGGACGAAAACTCTAGAGCACAGATGAGCCCCACGTGGCCCCACAGAGGGGCAGTCCACCCAGTGGAGATGGCAGAACGGGGCTAGGAAATGTTTTGATTTGGCAAAATTCCTTTGCAACTTAGACATGAGAAATTACGGGAAAGTTAGACCAGGTTTCCCCTGCTTGAGATATTACCCTTTCAAAATCACTGGTGCTTAAGGGGAAACTTCCACAGAGTAAAATGGAAGATATTTAGCAAGCGGCACACACGCGCAGAGCCCTCCCAATGGCACAGCTGTCTGTGGTGCCACTCTGGGGTGGAGGGTTGCCGTGCCAGGTGGTACCCCTTCAGTTGCAGAGGTCTTGGGGATCTCTGTGGTAGGATGGGGCAGTGGTTATCAGCCCACACAGAAGGGATTCATTAGTTTAACAACCCGTGCACACCAGCTGATGACCGCCCTCTCTCTCCTATAACTGGGGGCAGGTTGCTGGAATAAAGAACAGTGTCTTGGTGTATGGTGGATCCTCAGCAAGGTCATGACGGCACAGTGATGGGAAAGCAGGCTGCTCAGGAAATCCCAGTTGCAGCACCTGCAGAATTTGAAGGAAGCCCAGCTAGAAAAGGAACAGTAGTAGAAATTGGCATGTATAATTTTGGATTCAGTGCTCTTTTGGTTTTTCAGGCTCTAGTCCGATGCCATCAGATTCCCTCTACCTGGACTAGGTTAATAATGTTTTTTAGTTCAGTGAAAGGGTCAACAGTTATTGCAAAATAATAGTATTAGTTGTGTATCAGTTGCAGAAACGATATGAAATGGTGTTGTGGGCTTTTTCAGTTCAAGTTGCTTTTTTGCTTGGGTACATGCTTTCTCTTTATAAGCAAATTTAGTGAATTAAAACTTCCGAATGATACTGGAAAGGAAAGTATCCGGCCCATCTTTCCTCTGCTGTCAGCAGAGATTGCCTACTGGGAGTTACATTTTCACTCGAGCCCTCTGGGATAACAAGAGTCGTTTGTGAGATGGTATCTGTTCTTTTTCAACACTGAGTTGAAAATCCTGTTCCCTCTGTTTGCAGCAAATGCTCTAGGCCCCTCCCATATCCCCTGGAGCTTTTCCCCAGGAGGGCTTGTCCACCTCACTTGCCGCGGGTGCTGCTGTTAGGCCCACACCTGCACCCTTCTGGGAGGCTTGCTCTTGGACACTTGGAGCCATGTCTCTGGTGGGTACCAATGACTAATTGAGGTGGGGCCCAAAGGTGAGACAGACTCCACAGTGTCCAGTTCACTCAGAGCCCCCTACAGGATTAGGCCAAGGACAGGGTCCACCTGAAGCCACACCTCACTTAGCTCCTTTTCCTCCTCACTGGGAGCCCTCCCTTCATAAATCTCTTACACAAGAGTCCAGAGATAAAAGAGATGATATTTTTCCTGCAACTTTGGGCTTTGGACCACACTGTGCAAGTGTCCCGTGTATCTCTCTTTCTCGCTTCTGGTCCCAAAAAACTAAGCCAAAATTTGTACCCAGTTGTGGTAATTTGGTTTATCTCAAGTCGCCAGCAGCATTTGCTGATGCTTTCCTATGCATTCAACCCTGTTTTCATTGTTAAATATCTTTATTTTGCCTCGTGTTTGGATTTGCAAGTTCAAGTTCATTCAAGATGTATCCATTTTAAATAAATGAATGGAATAAACTTGGAATTGTGAGTACAAAAAAAGTCCCACAGCATGTATAATTTGTTTTTCTGTTTTTGTTTTTGAGATGGACTCTTACTCTGTCTCTCAGGCTGGAGTGCAGTGGTGCCATCTCGGCTCATTGCAACCTCTGCCTCCCAGGTTCAAGTGATCATCCCACCTCAGCCTCCTGAGTAGCCGAGATTACAGGCACCTGCCACACGACCGGCTAATTTTTGTATTTTTAGTTGAGATGGGGTTTCACCATGTTGGCCAGGCTGGTTTCGAATTACTGATCTCCAGTAATCCTCCCACCCAGCCTCCCTAGTAGCTGGGATTGTAGGCATGCACCACCACACCTGGCTAATTTTTTTTATTTTTAGTGGAGGCGGTGTTTCACCATGTTGGACAGGCTGGTTTAGAATTCCTGACCTCAAGTGATCCACCTGCCTCAGCTTCCCAGAGTGCCGGGATTACAGGCATGAGCCACAGTGCCTGGCCCAACATGCATAATTTGCATGAAATGTTTTTTCAGTAAGGAGCCATATTTGCATCTGCAGTCAGCGGTTAGTGGGCTGGGGCAGGCCTTTGGAGTAGCCACCTCTCGTATCTTCTCTAATGCCAGGCTCACGATGTAGGAGATCACAATCCACTCCTGGAGGGAGGGCCAGCCGTCCATCCGCACCAGGATGACATAGTTAAACAGCAGCAGGTAGCCCAAGTATGATATCTGAAAGAAAGACAAGCTGTTAGCCGTGTTTGGGGGAATAACTTGCAATCAAATTTTGAAACCCATTTTCTTTCAGGTTGATACATCTAAAAGAATCTTTGTTTCCAACTGGACTGACTCATTGAGAGGAAACCTTCCCTGCACCTCACCAGTAAAGACAGAAGACCTGGAGGCAGGACGGGAGGTATTTTATACTTCAGCATGATATGGGCCCTGACTCTTCATTTTCTACATAGAGACGTATTTGTTGGTGCTGTCATCCTCACGGGGAAACTATGAAGTTGCAAACATTATGATAACGGGAAACTTTTAATAGTTGGCTGGAGTGTCTTCTACATTCCTGGAAATTGGAAAATGTTACTTACTCCTCCCTGCCTCACAAATTTCCTTCCTGATTCTTTCCACAACTGGGAAGTTAGATGAGAGGACATGCAAATGAGTTGCCCACCCAGACACGCGAGCTGACCCTAGGGTCCCCTCAGTTAGTGGTGGCATGTCCAGGATTTGCTGTGGCCGCAGCAGGGCCCCTATCTCTGTGGCAGGGAAAGAGGCAGAGCTGGAGGTGGGGGTGGGTGAGGCAAAAGCGGGGAGTTAAGGGGTTGGGGGAGGACCTGTGGATCACCTGTCCCCAGTGGTTCACCATGATGCCAAGGAAACTTCAGCTCCTGGGTCCCTCACTGGCACAGGCCTCTTTGGAAGGCTTGGGGGAAGGGTGCTAGAAGTTGAGTATTTGTAATTGGGCAGTTGTTTTTTTTTTTTTTCCCAAGATCCCACCTCCCAAACCTATAAATTTTGCCAGGAGACAGGCAGGCCCCCCTAGATCCACTATCCACTCCTCTAAGAAAGATTAGAGCCAGGTTCTCAGACTTTGGGCTGCATCCTAATCCCTGGGAAGCTGTACAATGTGTGATGACTCTACCCGATCCAGAGGGTCTGGGGCAAGGCCCAAGGCTGAGAGGCTTCAATGGCTCCCTGGCAGCAGCCTCTATGGCTGGGCTCTCCTGCAGGCTGGGTGCACCTCAGGCCCTCAGATGGTTCTGACCAGAATTGATGGGCAGCAGTGACTTCGGCTGTATCATCAATCATGGCTGCCACAAGGTTGGGTGTCCAGGCCCACAGCTGACCCTTGAGGTGGGCCCCCACACAGAGCTTTGCTCTGCCCCCAGTCCACCCTCATTCATCGCCCAGACCGTGGCCAGGGACGCAACTCATGTCCCATACCCTGTTCCCACCTCATCACCAGTGCAACCACAGCCCCGAGACCTGCCTGGCGTGGGCTGCAGCTTGATGCCTGGGGTTTCATGAGAAGTCTGTTTCCTCCTGACTGACATGGTCACACAAACCACAGCATGCCTGGCCACCCCCGCTGGTAGTTTCTGCAGCTCAGCCATTTCCCCCAGAGGCGCTCTGATCTGCCCTCCTGCCTCCTCTCCTCCTCTTGTTAGCAGAGAGCCACACTCTGGGAGCTGTGTAGACCCGGGCCTCAGAGGGGGATGGAGGATGGCTTGCCGGCCAAGCTGGTCAGTTTGGTGAGCACTTCAGAACGAGAGGCCTGGATTTGTTTCCCTATTCCAAGAGTTTACCATCTGGATTTAGCCATGCCCTTGTAATGACCCCACCAATTTCATGAAAAATGCAATCTGTGAATTTGCTCTTTAAATCACTAGTCATCTCTGTTCATTTAAAAATAAAATTATAGTTCCCTAAGTTTGTATTGCTAAAGGCATCAAAAGAGTCCATCGTAAGCAAACAGCATGTGACTATTTTGCCTTATGAGATGGTGTATTTGGGACTAGGATGGCCATATACCAATATATCACATATATCAATATATGACCGGATATCAAGATCCAATGTTAGCCAGAGATCTCAATTAGTCCCAGTTTTGTTTTCATAATTCATTTTAATTCAGTGAATTTTTAGAAACTTTTTTAAGCCCTTGAGATTTTTCTTGCTTCCAACATATCAAACCATTCAAAACATGCCGAATGTCAAATGTTTAGAAGGAGGCCTTACTGTGTAAAACCAGAACTTGACAATGGGCGCGTTATAAAATTCACAGATCTTTGTTCCAATGGGAATACTTCTCTGTTTTTTGTGCTCATTCTCCTCGTCCCCCTTTCTTGAGCCAGCATCTGCATTTGCGTCCTGGAAAACAGAGCACAGCACATGACAGGCAGGTGGTTAAATGGGAAACGCAAGGCACTCCCAGCACACAGGCACCATTAAAAAAAACAATTCCAAAAATGCTCTTAACCAGTGAGATTTCTCAATCCATAGTACAAGAAATCTCAACAATTTTTAAAACGAGATCACACTGATACTCTTAGGGTCAAGTGTGTCACTGACCGTATTCTCCTCTTCTTTTTCTTTGCCATCCTCATTTGCCTTGGATGTTTGATACGAGAAATCATCATAGGTGCGAAATTCCAAAAACAAGATGGTGGGGGGAAGAAGAATCCCCATGATAACCTACGGGACATAAATCGATTTTTTAAGCTGTGGCAATTCTAGAAAAATTTCCCAGCATAGTTAAAATTTTTTAATTATGACCTTCAACATTATTCAATAACCTAGGAGCCCTGGTATGTTTACCCCTGGTCTGATGTTCTGTGACATGTGCTTGGTACGTTGGTAGAATTGCAGGCAGTAAAATATTTAAGGACATACATTAAATTTTTTAAATGAATGGCAAGCAGCACTATTGATGATCCTAACTTTAAAAAAGAAAAGTCCTGGCTAGCATGGTGGCTCACACCTGTAATCCCAGTACTTTGGAAGGCCAAGGTTGGTGGCTCATATGAGGCCAGGAGCTTGAGACCAGCCTGGCCAACATGATGAAACCCCATCTCTACTAAAATACAAAATTTGACTGGGCATGGTGGTGCACATCTGTAATACCAGCTACTTGGGAGGCCGAGGCACAAGAATCACTTGAACCCAGGAGGCGGAACTTGCAATGAGCTGAGATTGTGCCACTGCACTCCAGCCTGGGTGACAGAGCAAGACCCTGTCTCAAAAAAAAAAAAAAAAAAAAGTCCTTACATGAAATTTCAAGGAAGGCAAATCTTTACATTAAAATATAATAATATAAATAAAATACAATACCTCTAGTGAAGTAGGCCAAAAGTATTTTATATAGAACTACCTTTGATATAAATGAGATTATGTGAACTAAGAGTTGCAAGGCTAATGTGACTCACAAAAGAAGGACTAACGGGCTCAGCCTAGACAACAAAAGGATGACCGGGTGCCCAGGTTCATAGACAGAAAACATGCTTCCATTTATTTATTTATTTATTTAGAGACAAGGTCTTGCTTGGTTGCCTGGATTGGAGTGCAGTGGCACAATCATGGCTAGCTGCATTCTCGATCTTCTGGGCTTAAGTGATTTTCCCATCTCAGTCTCCTGAGTAGCTGGGACTACAGGTGTGCACCACCATACCTGGCTAATTTTTTTTTTTTTTTTTTGAGACAGAGTCTCGCTGTGTCACCCAAGCTGGAGTGCGGTGGCGCAATCTCGGCTCACTGCAAGCTCCGCCTCCCGGGTTCACACCATTCTCCTGCCTCAGCCTCCCAAGTAGCTGGGACTACAGGCACCTGCCACCACACCTGGCTAATTTTTTGTATTTTTAGTAGAGATGGGGTTTCACCGTGTTAGCCAGGATGGTCTTGATCTCCCGACCTCGTGATCCACCCACCTCTGCCTCAGAAAATGCTGAGATTACAGGTGTGAGCCACCACGACCGGCCTACCTGGCTAATTAAAAAAAAATTTTTTTTTTTAGAGAGATGGGGTTTCACTATGTTGCCCAGGCTAGCCCTGTACTCCTGGGCTCCAGTGATCCTCCTGCCTTGGCCTCCCAAAGTGTTTGGATTACAGGCGTGAGCCCCCACGCCCGGCTGCACTTCCCTCTTTGTCAGCACTTTTCCACACTCTACCAATGGTTCAAGATCGTTTTAAACTTTAGTTTGAATCATAACTGAACTTTAACTTTTGTGTGCACTTCCTTGTTTTTCCTGAAATGTATGGATTTGCCTTCTATTTTCTTGTTAAGGATTATAAACTGTTTTGCTTCCTTAACCTGTATTCCTGACACTTAGGGGCTTCTTAGTCATTCTGTCTATTTATCGGAGTTATTTCTATTCTCCTTGAGTACTTCCTTTTTGGATCCCACGACTCCTTAGCCTCATTTAATCTGACCGCCTTTCTCTCGGCTGCACAGCTTTTGTATGGCAATTTATAAAACTTGGGGCCCGTTTCTTACACTCCACACCACGATTTTTCATTGTAATTTTTACCTTTTTTTTTTTTTTTTTTTTTTTGCTTGGACTACCTGCTAAACTAATTCTTCTGAATGGGAGGTTGAAGGTGTATAGTTTGAGTCTTTGCCTGTCTTAAACAGATATTCTTTTCTCATGCTTTTGAATAGTTGACCTGGGTAGAAAACATTCCAGGCTCCAAATGCTTTCCCCTCAGAACTGTGAAGGCCTTCCTCCACTGCTGCCTTCTGAGTTTCAGTGTTATTGATGAAAAGTCTGATGCCAATTCGATGTTCATCCCCATGTAGGTGATCCACCTTAGTTTCCTCAAAACCTTGAAGAACTCTTTATTCTTGGAATTCTGAAAACTGTTTATTAATATCCTAAGTTATGTATAACATCAGATTAGCATATGATATAGAATTGACAGACATAACGTTTATATTTCTAAGAAACAAAGTGCCTTCTATTTGTCAGAACCATACTACACAGCATAACTTGTACAGCCTTTTCTTTATCTTCATGGAGATCTCTAAAACAGATATAATACTGCCATTAGATTGCCAGGTTATCTGCAGATTAGAATCTCTTCTCAAGATAAGCTAGTAGTTAACAACAGCAAACCCCAGAGCTAGGGTTTGATTGCAATATAATTTTTCTCCCACTATGTCTTTTTCAAACCCTTTCATAGCTTCATATTTTCTCATAATTTTCTCCCATGTCATGAAAACATCGCTAGTAAAATAATATACAATTTCAGAGTTATAAGGGAATCTAGAAATAGAGTTCCAGTCCCTGCTTTAATGGTGGGTAGAGGACCCAACCAGGGTGCGTGTGCATGCTGAGTTATGCGGGGGGCTCCATTAGGAGACTCTGACTGTGGCGGGGGTTTGTGCAGGCTGGTGGGCTGGTCAGGCAGGGCTGTGAAGTTAGACCACCTGGGTGTGGGTCCTGATCCCGTGCTGACCAACTAAGATCCCAGGCATGTCATTTCATCTTAAAGCTTCAGGTTCCTCATCTATAAGACAATGATTGTCATGACGTCTCCCTCAGGGGGTTGCTCGAAGGAATAAATGAAATAAGCCACAGAAAATGCTCCGCTCAGCCTGGCAGAGAGTCGCTTGTCACTGTCGCCCCGGCCCGCCTCGCAATGCGTTGCACGCACCTTCAGGCCGGGGTTCTTCCGCATCCGCAGCCTTCCCATCCACATGTCGGTCAGCAGCATCTGGCTGCAGGTGTGAGCGATGAAGTCCCGGTGTTTGGCTGCCACCGCCAGTTTGAGGCAGGTCGAGTTGCTCCAGTTTTTCAGCTCGTAGGTCAGGAGTTTCATGGCGATCTGCTCGTCGTGCTTATAGGACTGATCTAATAACTCCAAAGCAAGCTGGCCGAAGTCTCTGGGGTAAAAAAGAAGGGACCAGGGTGAAGCCACAGTGGCCACAAGCTCTTTCTTAGGCATATCCACAAGGACTTACGGAGCCAAGGGACACAGAATCCTTCACTGGAGGGGCTTTGAGGTTCTCTGCAAGCAAGAAGCTCCAGGGATGTGTCCCCAAAGGGGGATGGCCAGGGACAGTGGCTGGGAGCTCAGTCAGGAGGGGGGCTGACTGCTTCTGCTGCAAGTGGAGCTGTAGGTTGAGACCACGTCTGTCCCTCAGGCCCCAGGGACATGGAGATGAGAAGACAAAGTCCCTTCCCTCAAGTTGTGCACAGATCAGGGAGGCAGACAGAAAAGACGGCAAAGGTGACTTCAAATGCAGCACGTGTGGAGTTGGAGCCCCAGTAGTGGGGCTGCTGGTGGTGGTAGTGGGGGGAGGTGGACACTGGAAGGGGTTACAGGAGGGCTGGTGGGTACCGGCTAGGTTCTTAGTTGATCTGGGTGCTGGTGGTGCTGGCATATCCCACCTGTGGACTGTCACCAGCTGAACATTTCAGATGCATGCCTTTCTCTGCACGTGTAACACTTCACCATCACAGTGATTACAGAGAAGCCAACATTCTCAGTGCTATGACAGAGATAAGGCATAGTTGTTATAGGGCCCAGGCCAGAGGGCGCCTAATGACTGATGGGGGCAGTGATAGAAGTTGGGGGGCATGGAGAAGGTGGCACAAGCTGAATTTTGAGCATAAAGTTTACTGCCTTCCCCACATGACCCAGATTCAAATATTTGACAATAACCATACACGTTCCAAGTTCCTTCAATTTTTTATAACGGAATGTGGTTAAGACACGGTCCCGAAGTGATCGCCCTCCTCTGCTTTTGTTTCTCCATTGTATAGAAGATTTTATTCCAGTAACGAGAAGCATGAGGAAGGCAGAATCACGTGTGGGAGAATGGCCTTCTCTGTCCCTGAAGAGGAATGCTATCAGCAGCACCTCTCAGCCCTCCTGCAGGCTGCAGAGTGACCACGTGTCACCATGTGGGGACTCTAGGAAGCAAAGGTTGGCATCAAAAAATCCATGGGGTAGGTGGACACGGCCCCATTATTAGGGAGTCTTGAATTTCTGACGTTTAGAAATCAGCTAGTAATTTTAGAAATCATCGAGTCCAAAATAAAAGCAGTGAACTTCAGAAAACAAAGGTGTTAGATCTTGGCCATGCTGCCTATGCTCTCCTCAAGTTTAGGTCCCTGTAAAGTTGTGCCGGGACCTCTGGTTTCCGGTGTGGCATGGAAGGAACTTGGAAGTCGCCAGTCCATCCTAACAAGTAACAAACTAAACAAGCCGAACATTGAATCTTTTCAGCTCCACCAGAGAAGGGAGGACATAGGGCAAACTGCTGTCCCCCAAATTGGAGAGACAGGTGGATACCAAAAACCACAACTTACTGGAGTAGAAACCTCTGCAGGAACCAGTGCAGAGTTAGGAAAAATGTGAACTATGATTGAGGAATTGCTGGAGGCTCAGTGAGGAAAGTCTGTGAGTAAAAAATTCCAGGGGGACCCAGTCATGCGGGGGACGCCCATGCTTTTGTGACCTCTATCTCAGGAGCTTAACCAGGTTCTCACAGTGAATATAGGAGAAAAATCCCTTTCTCTTTCCAGCAGGGGAAAAGAAACCATTTTGAAACTCCCAGAACATTCCCTTAATAGTCTGCCATCAGGAAACTGATTTTGCCAGAGCCTCACCTGCTGGTTTGATCAGAGCCTGACTGACCCAGGGGAAGCACGCCCAACTCCAGCCCCCTCTAGCCATCCTGTCCCACCTAAGCACGGAGGAAAATCAGAAACACCTGTGAAGGCCACAGTCCAGGGCACAGGCTCCTTAACGTTGTATTCCTTGTTAGTGTGTGTTTCCTTATGGAAATTAATTTCATCGTCTTTGCATTAAAATTGTGATTCAAGGAAAGGAAGAAAATTGTGTTTCAATTTTGATGCAAAGAGAAGGCAGTACACGAAAACAAAACACCTCCGAGTCCAAAAACACCTCCGAGAGACAGAAAGAAAAATGCCGACACGACAAAGTGATTTGTGAATAAGCTTTAACCACCATTGTCCTTAAGTGAGAAGTACATTGGCCACCCCTCCCTGCAGAGACAAGTACTCAGGATGGTCGTCTCTCCTGGCCTTTAAATCCCCACTAGACACTAACTTGGAATTGTTATCCAAGTCCTGGGAGATGTCATCCACCAGATCACTCTCGGAGGACTCGTGGGCCATGGCCTTGTAGAGCTTGCAGGCCACCAGGGCCTTGGCCATGCTCTCCTCCCCTCGCTGCCAGAGGAACACCGCCATTTTCTGGCGTTTCATCAGCACAGCCCACACCATCAGCTCGTGGAAGGGGTACTGGAACCGACTCACAGCAGGGTCATCCACATCGATGTCGATCTCTTCCTCCTTTTTCTTCTTTTTCTTTTTCTTCCCTTTAGCTGGAGGCTCATCATCCTGAGGGGAGAAACACGGATTTCATGGTTTTGCCAGAAAAGTATGCAACAAAGAATTCCAGAACTCATGGAGAAAGGGAAACTTTTCTGTCAGAGGTAATAAAGAGACTTCTGAAGTACATCTTACATTTCCACTCCGCATGTGAATTCTTTTGAAAAGATGCACAAGTTTATTATGATAAGTAAACTGTCTAAAACCAAATGAACTGAGAAGGCATACTACTTGCACCCCTGGGTCACCAGTTTTACTTAGAAGCCTTTAACTGAGGAGATCCTGCAAAACTAAAACAAACAAGCACAACCTCCCCCCAAAACTAAACACAAATAACATCATGGAAGAGGGAAGGTCCACAGTTTGTTTCCTCAGGGAAATCTTCCAGTGTAGCAAAAATAACACTCGTTTGCCAACGTAGCTGAACCAGAAATTAATAGGAAACATGCAAAAGGGGCTAGAGAAAAAAAAAATGTTTTAGGTTTCCCTCCAGTGTTTTAAGAAAGCAAATATTCCACTTTGAATGAGCACTGTCCTTTTCCCCTTATGGTGCAAAAGGGAAGGCTGACATTTCCCATTTCCTAAAGGGGTTATGATAACTGTTCTGCAAATGGATCAGGATTCATGAGAAAGGCAGATCGTGGTTGGGAAAACTGGCATGAAATATGTGGGGCTCAGACTATTCCAGGCTAATACTTTAGTATTCAATGGAATCACAGAAACAGATGTTTGTTCTTTTGCGTTTCCATCAATTGTCTTCTTTTATTCTTACAAGGACTGAGAGGTTGTGAATTCCTTGCATCCCCTCAGATTAGGAAGTTGTGGCTCTGTCTGAATAACTCAGCCACATTCACACAGTTGGAGTGGTCTGGAGCATGGGGGGTTATGGGGGCCACCTGACTCTCCAGTTCCTATCTCAAGTTGGTCACGACTGACCCAGTTTTTATAATATCATAACGAGCTGTGATAACATTTTAATGGAAACTATAGTATCCTGACTCAAATTTAAGTATCTTTATTCTAATTTTCTAATTTTGTCACAGTGAAGCTATAGTCGCCGTGATATAGTAAAGATTGGCCTACACAGGTTAAAAATGAACAGTGTGGAAATGTTAAGATAAACATAGATTTATTTTCAAGAATAGATAAGATAAAATAGAAATTAATGACTAATGAAATGTTATAAAACAGAAGTCCTTTTAAGCCTACCTTTCAATAACACATAATATTATTAAAATATTAATTGCATGTAAATTCTCTTTAAAAACTGCCAGAGAGAGAATATGAGAAACAAAGAGTTAATTTTCCTAAAATGCAAAGGCTTGCCACAAATCAATGAGGAAAAGGGAAAGAAATCAATAAAATAACAAAGGATCTTAACTGGGAGTATAAGGAGAAATTGACACATTACAATCATGGTAAATAAGTAAGTAACACTCCTTACTTAGCAATGAAATTGAAAAAAAAATTACAGGGAATTTCTATACAAGGAATAAAATTGAAATCAATTATAGTAGTATAACAACAACAAAAGTCTGTATCTGGGAAATTTGAAATATACTTCTAAATAACTCTTGGATTGAAAAGGAAATAATAAATGCCTTAGAAAAAACGACAATGAAAGTTCTGCTTATCCAAACCTGTAGAATATCATGAAACAATGCTCAGAACAATTTATACCTTTAATGCATTTGTAGGAATACAGTGAAGATGGAAAATGAGTGAATTTTCCTTTCAAACTGAGTTAGCACAGACAAACAATAACAGTAGGGCTTCCCCAACTGTATATGGAAGAAACGAATACAAATAAAAGCAGACATTAATAAAATAGAAACAGAAAAAGAAAGTTGCTTGATAAAGCAAAAATACCAATAAAATAAGTAGGAAAGAAAGCTTAAGAAAAAAAGAGAGGAGATATAAATTTTGTTAAAAAATGGCACAAGAGGCTGGGCGGGTGGCTGTTGCCTGTCATCCCAGTACTTTGGGAGGCCAAGATGGGTGGATCACCTGAGATCAGGAGTTTGAGACCAGCCTGACCAATATGGTGAAGCCTCATCTCTACTAAAAATACAACAATTATCCTGGTGTGGTGGCATGCACCTGCAGTCCCAGCTACTTGGGAGGCTGAGACAGGAGAAGTGCTTCAACCCGGGAGGCCAAGGTTGCAGTGAGCCAAGATTGTGCCATTCCACTCCAGCCTGGGTAACAGAGTGAGACGCCCTACTAAAACAAAAAAACAAAAAACAAACAAACAAAAAATTGGCACAAGAAATGACACATAACTGAAGATACTGAGGAGACTGAAAAAAACTAGAATACTATGTAAAACTTTATTCCAGGGAACTTGAAAGTCTAGATGAAATAAATCATTTTAGGAAACTATAAATGACCAAAGTTGACTCTAGAAAATAAAAAGTCTGAATGCACTTATACGTATGACAGCTATTATGAAGTAGTGAAAGACACACTTCTGAGAAATAGGACTGGACCCGGAAGTTTTACAGATGAGTCTACCAAACCTTCAGGGAACAAATCAACCCTGACATGGAGAGTCTGAGAGAACAGAAGGCCACAGAAAGCTCATAACCCTTCCAGGAGCACCGTGTTAAAGCTCAGTCTTACCTGTCAACACAGAATGAAAACCGTCCACACTGAATCCATAAAGAATCGGGATGCTATTTAGCTCATGAATTTATTTGAAAAGAATGTTTCCAAGAGTCAGTCCTGATATTCCACAATATGACATTTCTTCCGTTCATTTAAATATTTTTAGGTCTGGGACATTGTTCTTCAGGTTGCTAGTAAAGGTAATTTCTGGTACTTTTGTCCTATTGTGAGGCAACTGTAGTTGATTTTCCTGGATTTTCTAACTCCCCCCAAATGTTTTTGTTGATCATAATTTCTCCCTTTCTTGGGTATTCTTTTTTTTTAGCATTTATTTTTCCTTGTTCAATTTCCAGAACACTTTTGGACACCAGAGGGGATAATGATGGTGACAATATTGGGCATGCTTGTCTTGTTCTTGATTTTCATGGACATGACTTCAGGGCTGCACTGCTCATCATACGTTTCCCTTGCTCTAAGATATACATGTATTTTAATCATTCCAAGAAAGTATTTTATCATTCTATTGTGAGAAAACGATATATTTTTTAATTAAGTAAGGAGTATGTTTTACATGTGTTTCAAATTCATTAGCACCTACTGAGAAATGGTCATGTCATACTTTTCTTCTTTGACTTATCGATGTGATGCAATATATCAAAGACTAGCATTCCATTATGTTTGCATTCTTGGAGGACTCTAATTGCTTGTTTAGGACTTTGAAAATAGTGTATTGAATTCTTTTTGGTGTTATTTACGGTTTTTTACATATATACGTGGTGTTATTCTCTAGTTTTTTTTTTGTTTGCTTAATCTTTGCTTTTGAAACTGTAGTTTTGTTAGTTCTAGAAATGAATTGTGCAGCTTTTACCCCCATTAAAGAAAATGTATATATGGTCCTTTTATATAATTTGACTAAGACATCTAGGTAAATTTTGGTGAGTAGTATCGTATATTCACAAATACAGAACTTAAAGGGCTATGTCTATTTGACCAAGATATTATAAAACTTTTGAAAACAAATTCTACTTACTTCCATTCCCAGAAGTTTAAGAGCTTTAGGCTGCATGGTGAAAGAGGAAGAAAAAAGTCAATTTACTCAGATAACTAATGTTAGTAGTACATTAGCAGTATTGTTGCTAGTGGACATAGGAATTGATTAAAAAGCACTTTGTGGCCGGGCACGGTGGCTCAAGCCTGTAATCCCAGCACTTTGGGAGGCCGAGACGGGCGGATCATGAGGTCAGGAGATAGAGACCATCCTGGCTAACACAGTGAAACCCCGTCTCTACTAAAAAATACAAAAAAAAAAAAAAAAAAACTAGCCGGGCGAGGTGGCAGGCGCCTGTAGTCCCAGCTACTCGGGAGGCTGAGGCAGGAGAATGGCGTGAACCCGGGAGGCGGAGCTTGCAGTGAGCTGAGATCCGGCCACTGCACTCCAGCCTGGGCGACAGAGCGAGACTCTGTCTCAAAAAAAAAAAAAGCACTTTGTATCATTAACAATTAATGATAATGTCCAAGGAAAAGAAGTGCTTTAATATGGAAACTCTTCTTCTGTTAGCAGAAGTTAATTGAGAAGAAAGCTTGGCAGACACATGGCCTGTATTCCAGGTAGAAGCAGAGAAGTTCCCTAACAGACATCAAAGAGCTATGGGGCTGTAAGGTGGGTGTGAAGGGAGGGCATCATGAAAGATCGGACATTTGAGTTGAACTTTTGATAAGGGTGGGAAAGGCACTGATAGCGGGGAAAGACGTGGCAGGTACACGTCTTTGATTTGATCACAGGATTGGATTTTGGTGCAGGTACATGGTCTCCCATGTGGGTGAGGGCCAGCTGGCGGAGGGCCTTGGCTACTGTGATAATGAGTTTGGCTACGATTCTCCAGGCAGTGAGGAGCTCTGGGAAGTATGAAGCAGCGAATGCAGGCATGTCCCTTCCTTTGGAAGATTATGGCAGGTACAGTGGTGGGATGGTAGAATAGGCTGGAGCGGGCAGACAGGAAGAAGTCTGCGGTGGACAGAGGAGGAGGGCAGATGCACTGGGTGGTCAGGGCGGCCCGTGCTCAGGGCAGCTGGGGAATGCTGTGACTCGGGCCTGAGAGCCCTGTAGGAGGCAGGACCGCTGTGCTGGGTTCAGGGCGAAGGGCTTGGCTCTGAACCGGCCAAGTTGCTGAAAAGCAAGCGAGGAATCACATGGCACTCGCAAACCACAGAACACTACACAAGCACTGAGTTCTACCCTTTTTGGTCCAAACAAGTTGTTGTAAAGAGTCCGAAAGTTTTTCCGGGTGTAGTTGCAGCGGTAGGCTCCTCCCATGAGGTACTCCAGCACGAGCCCGATATCTATGAGGCTGATGTGGTAATCCGGTGGAAGGTTGCTCTGTAAGAGAAGTCTGGTCTCAGGCCCTGTGAGGATGCGTTCGCAGTGTGGACTTCATCACACGTCTCGGGGGTAAGTGGCCGTCCTGGCCCCCACTTGGGAGTTCATGTAATAGGTGGGTGGGTGGGGGATTAAACAATATTCAGACTGGGGAAAGCATGTATCCCTTGATAACAAGGTGGCAGAAAGGGCCAAGAACAGCGGCTGCAATCAGCAGGACACAGAATGACTTGAGGAACCTCCTGCCGGTGCTTCTGGAAAGAACCACAGGCAGTGGGTGAGAGATCTCAAAAGAGGGACAAAACGAAAGGCTGCATGGACAGTCAGCAGTGCTCAGGTCAGCGGCCGGTCACCCCCTTCCCCACCCTACCCAGTGGCTGCCCTGGCCTTGCACTGGCATCAACCTGTAATCCAGCTGTCACTGAGAGTGTCCCTACCATGGATTCGGATGAACATGCAACTTAAAAAAGATTATCCTTTGCTTTCTTAGTTTTAAATAGACTCTTTATGAAAGAAGGAATTCAATATCTCCTGTGCCTGAAATAATAATACATTTTGAAAATTTAAAACTTGCTCTTAAATCTTTTTGTGAACGATGCCAATAGGTAAGAATTATAAAACAGTAGACTGACCTTTTTCACATCCCTCACCAGCAGATGAAGTGTGTTTGGTGGACCCAGTCTCTGAAAGAGAAGCATTCATGTGTGTGAAATATTTTTCTTGACCAGGTGCAGTGGCTCACGCCTGTAGTCCCAGCACTTTGGGAGGCTGAGGCGGGCAGATCACTTGAGGTCACGAGTTTGAGACCAGCCTGGCCAACATGGTGAAACCCCATCTCCGCTAAAAATACAAAAATTAGCTGGGCGTGGTGGCAGGTGCCTGTAACCCCAGCTACTAGGGAGGCTGAGGTGGGAGGATCACTTGAACCCGGGAGGCAGAGGTTGCAGTGAGCTAAGATTGCACCACTATACTCCAGCCTAGGTGATAGAGTGAGACCTCATCTAAGAATAAATAAATAAATAAATACGTTTTTTTCCTTGAACCCTTCGAGTAAAGTTCTGCCCTATTCTATATAATTAATGAATTGTGAGAGCTGGAGTGTAACCCACACCAGCCTTTTTCTTTTACAAAACAGAACTGGTCATGGTTAAAAAGTATCCAACGCATTTCAAAAGTTGTGAAATATTTTCTGCTGCATTTTTTTAAAGAGTATCTTAAGGTACACAACATAGTGTTAATAATTCACCAAGTTGGCCAGGATCAGTGGCTCACACCTATTATCCCAGCACTTTGGGAGGCTGAGGGAGGTGGATCACTTGAGGCTAGGAGTTCAAGACCAACCTGGGCAACATATCGAAACCCTGTCTCTACAAAAATTACACAAATTAGCTGGGTGTGGTGGTGTGCACCTGTAGTCCCAGATACTCAGGAGGCTGGGGTGGGAGGATGGCTTGAGCCTAGGAGGTTGAGGGTGCAGTGCGCTGAGATCAAGTCAGTGCACCCCAGCCTGGGCAACAAGAGAGACCCTGTCTCAGAACAAAAGAAAAAAAAGAAAATCACCAAGTTTTAGCAAGCAGCTGCTGAGGACCATTTCTGCTACTTAAAATCTTACAATAGGGAAGCAAATATAAATTCTCAAAAGTTATATTATAATAATATAAGCCAAGGGAATTTCACTCAAACCCTTCCAGCAGAGCTCCTGGGTGTGAAACTTAGCTCTACGTTTTGCCCCCAAAACCTCATCAAATGCGAGGGTTCCAAGGAACCATTGACTTCGCACCCTTGGTGACATTTCACCCTGCTAATGGCTTGGGGAGCTAGATTCCCTCTTTGTAGCAACAAGTACTCAGACACCAGCCTCAAATGCAGGACAAGAGTTAATACTGCCGAGAAAGGAGTGACTGTCGAGGCATGGCAGGAGGTGGTGAGAATGTGAACACAGGCTGTGGTCAGCAGCAGATGAGAAGTAGCCGCCTGACATTAAATATGGACCTCCCAGATGAAGGAGGTCAGATGAGCACATTTATGCACAACATGCACCGGTGACAAACACATTCGGGTGGCTGCCTCCTCCTTCCCTCCCTTTTTCTAGAGCACTCACTGTGTTATACAGCTCCTCCAGCCTCGGAATGGTCAGAAAGTGTTGCATGTTCACTCCGTTTTCAATCAGGAGCTTCACAAAGTCAACACGATCTAAGACTAAAGCATCCAGCATCGCTTGCTCCAAAGCATTCACCTGCAGGGACCAAGAGCCGGGAGTCCGTAAGTGGCCTCTCAGAGACACTGGGGAGGGGGGCGACTGGAAACACAGAGGAAAGGGTATTCCAAACCCCAGATCCCGGAGCACTCCAACATCGTATTCTTTGCTCTTTATCTTGGGTAAACACTCCCCATCTCCCTTCTCCTTTCTTCTCAGTTTGGCCTCTACATGTTCCATCCATGTTTGTAAATTATTTTTTCCTTTTAAAAATAAATTGAAGAGGATTCAAAATCTCAGCCCTCCTGGCATTGGCCTGCCCAGTCTCCACCATTTGTTTCCTTAACTGAGTTCTGCCAGGGGGAGCTACGTGGGCAGGCAGCATGACCAGGGTGCTGTGCAGATGAGTGGCTGTGACAAGGGTAGGCACACGTCACCGCAGAGGCCTGGTCCCCTGTCTTGCCTGTGTCCTGGTGGCAGCAAGACAAAGAACTACCATGCAATGTGTGACTCCAGCCTCCCCACCCAAACTGCTGTTACCCCACACACCCAATCATGGGCTCTGTCTGTCAAAAAAGGGCTTTTTGCATGAATTGCATTTATTTGATGACAACTGATTTGTTTGCTGTATATTCATGCATCAAGCATTGGCATGTCTGCCAGGCAGAGAACCACTGGTAAGCAGGGTGACTCAGGGCCCCTCTCTGGGTGGCATCATTCTCTCCAAAGCAGGAACGTTTGGTGTTTTGGACAATTGACAGGATCATCTCAGTGAATGTGCTGTTGTAGTTTGAAATGCTGACACTACCCAGTCAAGCCTTTACCCATCCCTCCTGTGATCGGGGCCTTGGGCAGGAACCATCGCTTCCCCTGGGGAAGCGTGATGCCAAGCTCGTGATCTCTGTGACCTTCCACGCTCGTGATCTCTGTGACCTTCCACATACCCAGTTCAGCAGCTCTATCTTCCGGGGATCAGTTTCTTCCTCCGCTTCCTCTTTCACTTTCCCTTTCTTCTTGCCTTTCCCTTTTCCTCTTCCTCCCTTGGTGGTGGTCGTGGCTGGTTTCTTCTCCTTCTCTGTGGCTTTGCTGTCCGTTGGGGGTGCCAGGCTTCCCAGGGGCTGCAGTCCACAGCAATCAGAGTTGGGAAAAGGTATTAAGGCTCTCTCTTATCCCCAGACCAGCTCATTGACCCTCGCACCTCTGTGTGTGTACAAATACACACATATGCTCATATGCATACAACGCTCATATGCACACCATGCATGCTCATATGCATACAATGTACCTGTACACACCCACACAGGGCACACATACGCCCACACATGTGTACACGTGCACACGGACTCCATCCCACACACCTACACACTCAGTCATCGCAGGCCTGGCTGTCTGAAGAAGGCTCTGATACTGTGAACCACCGTTACTCGTGTGCACAAACACACACTTGACTTGATGCAGCAGCTTTGCAAACTTAAAGCGGCTGACATTTTGATCGACGTGTGCTTTTGCACGAAGGGAAGGGTGCTGAGAGTTCAAAGGCACCAAAGAGATCTGTTCACAGTCATTTAATGATGTGAAAAAGTGATTGTGAAGGGGGTATGAGACAATGGATAGAACTGAGGATGCCTGCCTGGATATAAACATAAACTGGAGCTTATCGGTGGGTAAAGAAGCTCTCCGCATGTCACTGAAATGCATGCAATGTGGTGACAGACTCATTCATCAAGGGGAGTGTGTGCTCTACTCCAGAGAACAGGAGGGAGGGCAGAAGTAGGCCTTGCCCTGTGGCCTTATCTCCTGGTAGGGTGGAAAACATGGGAGTGTGTCCTAGTGCAGACACAGAGCCAGCACCTAAACAACCGGACCCCCCGGCTGGCGTCCTCTCTTGCCAGAACTACCCGCTCCTCCCACCAAACGCTCCTGGTGGGTTGACTACCTGAGGAGCCCCCATTTCCTCTCTTCCCATCTCTCCTGCATGCACCCTGCTGCTTCTTCCCTGTCTGTCCTGGGCTCTGGGTTTGGTTGCTGAGAACTATGCTGGTACCTGCCTCATGGGCATTTCATGCTGGGTTCTCAGCACATCTGACTCCACTGCCTGCTTCCTCCTAGAGTCTCTTCCCTTGGCTTCTTGGGCATCACAAGCTCCCAGCTTTCCTCTTCTCTGTCTGGCCACTGCTTCTCAGTGCAGCTTTAAATGTCAAGGTTCCTTTGGGCTCTGTCCTCAGCCTCCTTCCTTTCCACGCTGCTCTCTTCCTTGACGATCTCATTGATGCACACACCACCAGTCACCACTGATTGGTACACAACTTCTCCTTTCTGGCTGCGGTCCACCTCTCTCCCCAGAGCCCCTGTTGCCTGCTCAGTGTCCTGCTTTCATGTCTCAAAGACATCCAACTCATTATGTCCCAAACCACACTCAGGACCTCCCCTACAACTCAGTCCTCTTCCAGGGTCCCTTATCTCAGGGAAATGGCACCACGGCGTGCCAGTTGTGCAAACCAGACAACTGGGGAGCATTGTGATACCTCAGTCCCTCCAGTGCCCTCAATGATTCATCCACCCCTGTGTGCAGCCATGTTTAATGCTAAATTTTGCTTAATTCTATCTGATTCTTGCCTTCTTCTCTGCCTCTGCTCTAGTCCAAGGCACCCTCTTTCGCCTGAATTATTTCAAAGGCCTATTAACAGGACTCTGCACACTTGCCATGGCACCCACCCAGTGCATTTTCCACAGTAAGTCCGCAGTGACCTTTAAATGTAAAAATGGAACCAAGTAACTCTCCTGCTTAAAACCCTTAAGTAGGGCTGAGGCAGAGGTTATGTCGGGGGAGGTGTGCGTTTATATAGTTCCTGGTCAACATACAAATACGGATGAAAAAGTGTCTTGGCTGACTCCTCATGCCAATAAAACCATTATGGCCCTGAGTGACAGAGTGACACCACATCCAACAAATGGTGCTAGGAAAACTGGATATCCACATGAGAGAGACTAGAGTTGGACCCTTACCTTACACCATATACAAATATTAACTCAAAATGGATCAAAGACCTGAACATAAAATCAAAAACTACTGATATAAAATGCTGCCGGGCACGGTAGTTCATGTCTGTAATTCCAGCGCTTTGGGAGGCCGAGGGGAATAGATCACCTGAGGCCAGAAATTTGAGACCAGCCTGGCCAACATGGCGAAACCCTGTCTCTACCAAAAATCCAACAATTAGCTGGATGTGGTGGCGGGTGCCTGTAATCCCAGCTACTTGGGAGGCTGAGACAGGGGAATTGTTTGAACCCAGGAGGCAGAGGTTGCAGTGGGTGAGATTGTGCCATTGCACTCCAGCCTGAGTGACAAGAGTCAAACTCAGTTTCAAAAAATAATTAATTAAATTAAAATGCTTAGAAGAAAACACAGGGCAAAAGTATCCCTATATTGGATTTGGGAATTCAGTTCTTGAATATGACACCAAAGGTACAGGCACAAATGGAAAAATTATTAATAACAAATCTGATAGACTTCATGAAAATTTAAAAGTTTTATGCAGCAGAAGATACCATTAAAAGAGGAACGGCAGCCACAGAATAGGAGAATATATTTGCACATCATATATATGATAAGGGGTTCATATTCAGAATATATAGAGAACTCCTAAAATTCAACAACAAGAAAACTCACCCTGATTCAAAAATAGGCAAGAGGCTTGAATAGACATTTCTGCAAAGAAGATGCACAAATGGGCAATAAACATACACGAAAGTGCCCAATATCACTAACCATTAGGGAAATACAAATCAAAACCATCTGAGATACTACCTCACAGCCATTAAGATGGCTATTATATTTTTCTTTTTTTTTTTTTTTGAGACAGAGTCTGTCTCTTGTTGCCCAGGCTAGAGTGCAGTGGCGCAATCTTGGCTCACTGCAACCTCTGCCTTCTGGGTTCAAGTGATTCTCCTGCCTCAGCCTGCTGAGTAGCTGGGACTACAGGTGTGCACCACCACTCCTGGCTAATTTTTCTTTTTTTGTATTTTTAGTAGAGAAGGGGTTTCGCCATATTGGCCAGGCTGGTCTCCAACTCCTGACCTCAGGTGATCCACCTGCCTTGGCCTCCCAAAGTGCTGGGATTACCAGTAGGAGCCACCGTGCCCAGCCAAGATGGCTATTATCTAGACAACAGAAAATGACAAATGTTTGTGAAAATGTGGACCAAGTAGAACCCTGTGCACTGTGGGTAGAAATGTAAAATGGTGCAACTGCTATGGGAGGAGTTTGGTGATTCCTCAAAAAATTAAAAATAGAATTACTGTGTGACCCAATGATTTCACTTCTTGGCATATACCCAAAAGAACTGAAAGCAAGTCTCAAAGAAGAATTTGTACACCTACATACATAGCAGCATTATTCTAAAACATGGAAGCAACCCAAGTGTCCACTGATGGATGCTTGGATAAGCAAAATGTGGTCTATCCATACAATGGAATATTATTCAGCCTTAAAAGGAGGGAAATTCTGACACATGCTACAACACAGATGAACTTTGAGACATTGTTCTGAGTGAAACAAGCCAGTCACAAAAGGATAAATACTATATGATTCCACTTATAGGAGGTACTGACAGTAGTCATATTCATGACAACAGAAAGTAGAATGGTGGCTGCCAGTAGTCATAGGGGAGGGCAAGATGGGGAATTATTGTTTGATAGGCATAGAGTATCAATTTTGCAAGATAAAAAAGCTCTTGAGATGAATGTTGCTAAGGATTTTCCTTCAAAAATTGTTAGTCCAAAGTTTTTATGATTCAGTGTAAATAAATAAATTGCCTTTTGTTCCTTGTATATATCAAACATCTCTCCTTTTCTCTCTCTTCATTATGTTTTTTGTTTGTTTATTTATTTGTTTGTTTTTTGAGATGGAGTTTTGCTCTGTCACCCAGGCTGAGGGCAGAGGCATGATCTCAGCTCACTGCAACCTCCGGCTCCCAGGTTCAAGCAATTCTCCTGCCTCAGCCTCCCGAGTAGCTGGGATTATAGGCCTGCAGCATCACATCCTTTTTTGTATTTTTAGTAGAGACGGGGTTTCACCATGTTGGCCAGGCTTGTCTCGAACTCCTGACCTCAGGTGATCCACCCACCTCAGTCTTCCAAAGTGCTGGGATTACTGGAGTGAGCCACTGTGCCCGGCCTCTTTGTTACGTTTAAAAGTATGTTTTAAGAATAAGTTTTTTTTTTTTTGCAAAGCTTTTATTTTAATTAACTGTTTTAATTAACAAATGACAAATTGTATCTATGGTATACATGATGCTTAAATATATGTATATATTGTGGAACGATGAACTCAAGCTAATGAACATATCCATCACCTCACATACTTATCATTTTTGTTATGAGAACATTTAAAATCTACTCTTTCGGCAATTTTCAAGTGCACTATACGTTATCATTAATTATAGTCACTATGTTGTACAATAGGTCTCCAGAATTTATTCTTCTTAACTGAAACTTTGTACTTTTTTTTTTTTTTTTTTTTGAGACGGAGTCTCGCTCTGTCACCCAGGCTGGAGTGCAGTGGCCGGATCTCAGCTCACTGCAAGCTCCGCCTCCCGGGTTTACACCATTCTCCTGCCTCAGCCTCCCGAGTAGCTGGGACTACAAGCGCCCGCCACCTCGCCTGGCTAGTTTTTTATATTTTTTAGTAGAGACGGGGTTTCACCGGGTTAGCCCAGATGGTCTCGATCTCCTGACCTTGTGATCCGCCCATCTTGGCCTCCCAAAGTGCTGGGATTACAAGCTTGAGCCACCGCGCCCGGCCAACTCTGTACTTTTTAACCAAAATCTCCCAATCCCTCCCATCCTCACTTCTGATAACCACCATTATATTCTCATATAGCTTTTAATTTTTGCATGCAATAATAGAAAATATAGATAGAAGAATTTTGACTAGTAATATATAGCAAATCAGACCTAAGATTGATTTACTGTGTTGGAATTTAAGATGGAGTCTCACTCTGTCCCCCAGGCTGGAGTACAGTGGTGCGATCTTGGCTCACTGCAAGCACTGTCTCCCAGGTTTACGCCATTCTCCTGCCTCAGCCTCCCAAGTAGCTGGGACTACAGGCGCCTGCCACCACGCCCAGCTAATTTTTTGTATTTTTAGTAGAGATGGGGTTTCACTGTGTTAGCCAGGATGGTCTTGATCTCCTGACCTCGTGATCCGTTGGCTTCGGCCTCCCAAAGTGCTGGGATTACAGGCATGAGCCACTGCACTCGGCCACTGTGTTGGAATTCTTATGTCCTCCCTACCACAAGTTTTCTACTATATGAAGAATTCTAGATAGACTATAGATTCACAGGCACATAGTTTCTTGCATGCTTCAACTATTAAAAGAAGACTTCAGAGACCTTATATCCCACTGTAGGGAGACAGAGAAGGACTTTTGGCTCCAGGTTGCAGCCTGAGCATGTGTTTGCTGTCTTCCCTCCCTCCCCAAAAACTATTTAAATGACAGCAGAGGACTATAAAAAAGAAAAATCTATTTCAGGGAGAAGAGGCGGGCCAGAGAGTTTTTAACAGATTTCTGGAAGCGTTGAAGGACCAGTTAAAACTATGGAGAGGAAGCCAAAGCCCAAAATGTGCAATGTGGAGGTTGCCATTGAGGTGAGACCAGATTTTCCAAGATACAAAGAAGAGGGCAGGTGGTGGGCAGAGGCATGGTGACTGGAAGATGGTCTACAGAGCAGGAGGCCACTCATCCCCTCCCAAACTCCAGGTTGCCACTGTGGTGGGTACAGAGCAAGCAATTGCATTCCTGGGCTTCACTCCTAGGAAAAACTGGGAAGATGTCTGCTAAAGAACAGGGAGGCCCAGAGCCCATCAGCCCTCTCCAGTCCACACTCAGCAAAGCAGGGAGGTTCAGGTGACACTCTCCTTCCTAAGCAGGGAATTCCTGGGCAGTCCTCCCAGGGAGGAGAAAAACCTCTTGGCAAAATGGGTTTCCATACTAATTAAGCAGTTCTGTCCCTCATTCTGTAGTGTGATGAACAGCCAAGGATCTAGAGCATTTGAGAAAATCAATAGCATAACAGAAAAACCCAAAATGAACAAAAAGAACATCTGACCAGGGAGAAAATAGAGATAATCTAGGGAACAGAAGAGAACTTCAAAAAATCTAATTTGTATCCTTAGATACTACATCTGTGAGATGAAAACAGGCTAATAAGAAAATAAAATTGTTAAGGAACAAAAACACTTTCTTAAATATAAAAGGTATGGGTGCCTAAAACTTTAAAAATTATATAAAAGTTAAATAAAAAGTTGAGATTTCCAAAAACATACAGCAAAATGATAGAGAAATAAAAAACTGAAAATGGAAGGTCAGTCTGGGAGAAGGGGACCAGTAGCTGCTTGACTAATAGAAATTCCAGATGAAGAAAGAGATAATAAAGAAACACTCAAAGAAGAGATAGAAGAAAATTTCACAGAGCTGATTCAGGTCTTCAGCATAAAGGGACCTTTGAAAGCCAGAAGAATTAAATGTCTACATGTGTGAAGATATAGCTGCTTGAGTTTGCATTCTCTAAACACTTCTATTTTCATTTGCTTGGAATAGAAGACATGTCCTTGTGAAATTTTCAGGCACTGAAAAAGCAAAGAGCAAAGAGAAAACAATGGTTCATCTATAATTGAATGAAAATCATATGACAATCTTGAGCCTCATGTGAGGCAGACTTTTTTCAGACATGTAAAGACAGAGAATGATAATTGCTATGGTTTGAAATTGTCCCCCAAAGTTCTTGTGTTGGAAACTGAATCCCCACTGCAACAGTGCTGAGAGATAGGACCTTTAAAATTGTTTAGGTTATGAAATTCTGCTCTCATGAATGGATTAATGCTTTTATAGAAGGAGAGGGTTCATGATCTTGAGAGGGTATTTGTTTTAAGAGTTCAGCCCTTTCTCACTGTCTCTCACTCTCTTACTCTCTCACTTCCCACCATAGGATGATGCAGCAAGAAGGCCCTGACAAGATACCAGCCCCTTGATCCTGGACTTTCCAGTTTCTAGAACTGTAAGAAATAAATCTCTGTTCTTTATCAATTACCCCATCTGTGGTATTCTGCTACAGAAACACAACACAGACTAAGACAGTATTCCTCCCACATGCTTTTATGTAAAAGTTACTTGAAGATATGCTCCAGCAAAATGAAAAAGGAATCTGAAAGGGAGGAAGACATGGAGTCTAGGAGGCAATGGCCAGACTCAGAGTGCAATGAAGGGATGTCTGATGTAGATAGCTGTACAGCAGGCATTGAGAGCATCCAGGGAAGATGGGGGTAGGAACTCACGGGGCTTTGAAAGATTCTTCAAGAAGAAATGGGACAGTAACAATTAAGGGAATAGATATGACTGCAGCCATAGAAAAGAACAAGGTTATGTCCTTTTCAGGGACATGGATGGAGATGGAAGCCATTATCCTTAGAAACTAAGGCAGGAACAGAAAACCAAATGCTGCATATTCTCATAAGTGGGAGCTAAATGATGAAAACACATGGACACATAGAGAGGAATAACCGACAGTGGGGCCTTTTGGAGGGAGGAGAGTGGGAGGATGGAGAGGGTCAGGAAAAACAACTAGTGGGTACTAGGCTTAATAACTGGGTGATGAAATAATCTGTACAACAAACCCCCATGACACAAGTTTATCTACATAACAAACCTGCACTTGTGCCTCTGAACTTAAAGTACAAAATATATATTAAATATAAACTATGTAATACAAATAAAAGTACAAAATGGTATTTTTAAGGTAATATCTGTATGGCTTCATCTTGGAAAGAGTGCAATAATTTTGCCCTGGCTCCCCACAATGTAGCCTTTGCCGCAGCCATGCTTGATATATCCATGTTGCTGACAAGAGTCTTGATATGGTTTGGCTCTGTGTCCCACCCAAATCTCATCTCCAATTGTAATCCCCAGGTGTCAATGGTGGGGCCTGGAGTGAGGTGACTGGATCATGAGGGTGGTTTCCCCCATGCTGTTCTCAAGATAGTGAAAGACTTCTTAGGAGAACTGGCAGTTTTAAAAATGTTTGGCAGCCCCTCATGCTCTTTTCGCTCTCTCACCTGCTGCCATGTAAGATGTGCCTTTGCTTCTCCTTCGCCCTCCACCATGATTGTAAGTGTCCTGTGGCCTCCCCAGCCATTTGGAGCTGTGAGTCAATTAAACCTCCTTTCTTTACAAATCACCTAGTCTCAGAAGACTGCTATTCTTTATAGCAGTGTGAACACGGACTAGTATAAGCCTCAACATTAGCAGTGGCAGGTGTACGTAGGCATGTACCAAACTTTACATCTATTTGTTTGGAACCAAACTAAAGATACAATAAAAATACCTTAAAAACAAATAGAGGCCGGGCGTGGTGGCTCAAGCCTGTAATCCCAGCACTTTGGGAGGCCGAGGCGGGCGGATCACGAGGTCAGGAGTTCGAGACCACCCTGGCTAACACTGTGAAACCCCGTCTCTACTAAAAAATACAAAAAACTAGCCGGGCGAGGTGGCGGGCGCCTGTAGTCCCAGCTACTCAGGAGGCTGAGGCAGGAGAATGGCGTGAACCCGGGAGGCGGAGCTTGCAGTGAGCTGAGATCCGGCCACTGCACTCCAGCCCGGGCGACAGAGCGAGACTCCGTCTCAAAAAAAAAAAAAAAAAAAAAAAAAAAAAGATACAGCAGTGGCACCAAGGCAACTGTTTGGAAGAAGAAAGAGAATCAATTAGAAATGTGGAGAAAAGCACATATCTATTCAAATAAGTCATGGTCCAAATATGAAGGAAATTAAAAAGTCACCTAATTTTAAATAGTTGATGAATGATAGAAACCTTGATGCCTGTCATATTTTCCTTTATGTGAGCCAGATAAGTGACTCAGGGCTACCTTTCCTTCTCTTTGACTTCAATCCTACTACGCGGTTCAGCAGTGAACAATCTTCATGTAATCATAAGAACATCAAATCTGCTGGTTTCTCCATTTTTCAGACTCAACATGGAGACCAAGTATGAAAACTGAGTGATGATTAAAGAGCAAGATGTAAGCAGAACCTCAAAAATGATTAAAGAATGATATGTACATGTTCACCATGTCAAGCACCTTGTAAAAGGTGGGGCTGATTGAATTAGGAAGATGGAACTTGTCAAGAGAGGAAGGAGGAGTATACAGTGAATTTCCTCATTTAACAAAATGGGAATCTGAAGTGGACAAAACAAGTAGATGGTTCCACGTACTCTTTACCATCATAAAGGTGACCAATCTAAGAATTAAACAGGGCTGGATACAGTGACTTATGCCTGTAATCACTTTGGGAGGCCAAGGCGGGCGGATCACTTGAGGTCAGGAGTTTGAGACCAGCCTGGCCAACATGGTGAAACCTTGTCTCCACTAAAAATGCAAAAAGGTTTAGCTAGGCATGGTGGGTGCCTGTAGTCCCAGATACTTGGGAGGCTGAGGCAGGAGAATCCCTTGAACCCAGGATGCGGAGGTTGTAGTGAACTGAGATCACACCACTGCACTCTAGCCTGGGCAACAGAGTAAGACTCCATTTCAAAAACAAAAATAGAATTAAACAGGCAACTATCAAATCCAGGAGGAACAGGGGCAGTGGAAGCGGAGTGAGCAATCCACTTCCTTCTACTACCAAGTGGAGAACTGATGGATCCATCTACACGTGATCAATCAATAAAGAGTGATAAAACATGTTGTGGCAATGTGTGAAGGCAACTTTCAGGAGACCTAAACACAGAGGCAGTTAAATGCTTTGGGAGACCTAAACACAGAGGCAGTTAATAAAATGCATTTATGCAGCAATATGCCAGGGATGTTTTGAGAAATGGTTTTGCATTTTTTTTTATGTTTTAGAGATGGGATCTCACTCTCTCACCCAGGCTGCAGTGCAGTTGTGCAGTCATAGCTCACTGTAACCTCAAATTCCTAGGCTCAAGCAATCCTCCTGCCTCAGCCTCCAAAGTAGCTGGGAGTATAGGCATGCACTCCCATGCCTGGCTAATTTTTTTTATTTTTTGTAGAGATGGGGTCGCACTATGTTGACCAGGTTGGACTTAAACTCCTGGCCTCAAGCAATCCTCCTGAATCAGCCTCCCAAAGTGCTGGAATTACAGGTGTGAGCCACCGTGCCTGGCCAAGAAATGTGATTTTTAAAACCAACATAAATCCTGTAGATATTCCTACTACTTTTCATAAGCAGCAGAGAGCCCTTTTTGCAAACACAAATTCATCCTGACTCCTAACCTATAAAATGGATCAAAGAAGCTGCTTTGACTGAAGGAGGAGTAGGCCTGGAGTCCTTTATCATGCAGACTTACGTGTGTTCACACACACACACATGCTCATCCCTATGTCACACACACACATTAGTACTCCTCAACACCTCACACACACTGCTCATCCCATATCACACACACACAATACCCTCCCAATGACACCCACATGCACACATACACACTATACCACGCATGCCCACACACATTACTAACCTACACATAATCATACCACATACAGGCACACCACATATCACATGCACACAGACACCCTATACACACGCACACATACACACCACACACACATACACATACACACACACAGAGTTCTCTAGGCCTCCAGGGTTTCATGGAACATAGTTTGAAAAATCATGGCCGGGCGCGGTGGCTCAAGCCTGTAATCCCAGCACTTTGGGAGGCCGAGACGGGCAGATCACGAGGTCAGGAGATCGAGACCATCCTGGCTAATACGGTGAAACCCCGTCTCTACTAAAAAAATACGAAAAACTAGCCGGGCGCGGTGGCGGGCGCCTGTAGTCCCAGCTACTCTGGAGGCTGAGGCGGGAGAATGGTGGGAACCCGGGAGGTGGAGCTTGCAGTGAGCTGAGATCTGGCCACTGCACTCCAGCCTGGGCGACAGAGCAAGACTCCGTCTCAAAAAAAAAAAAAAAAAAAAAAGAAAAATCATTGCCCTGGATGGAAGCATTGCATTTAATTTTAATAAGCTATTTTATTTCTTCTTTTTCTTTAAAAAGGTAAAAACCCACTTTCACCAGCAATGATAAAATATTTGGTGATTAATTTCTTCAGGAGTACTTGTTTGAATGTGGAATTGGTGCCAGTAGCTCTTCTTGTTGGTTCTTTAAAGTTAAACAGTAACATCTTCTTTTTTTTTTTTTTTTTTTTTTTGAGACGGAGTCTTGCTCTGCCACCCAGGCTGGAGTGCAGTGGCCGGATCTCAGCTCACTGCAAGCTCCGCCTCCCGGGTTCACGCCATTCTCCTGTCTCAGCCTCCCGAGTAGCTGGGACTACAGGCGCCCGCCTCGTCGCCCGGCTAGTTTTTTGTATTTTTTAGTAGAGACGGGGTTTCACCGTATTAGCCAGGATGGTCTCGATCTCCTGACCTCATGATCCGCCCGTCTCGGCCTCCCAAAGTGCTGGGATTACAGGCTTGAGCCACCGCGCCCGGCCTAACAGTAACATCTTCTAATGATCCTAACAGATTACATATCCTATCATCAGAAACCCCACATCATTTCCTGAGTTCCATGTCACAAGGGAAAACATACTCATGTGTCACTTGTACAAAGTCATGATCAATGATATGAATGGAAAAAAACAGTTTCACCGGCCAGTGGGGCCCGAAGACAAAGATCTGGCTTCGTGCTATGTCCACGCGATTCCAAGCCAGTGCCAAGCTCAGCTGATCTGGAGCAGATGCATTTGTTCCTGGAAAGGCAAGAAACCGGAATGATTTTTCACTCCTCGCCTGGACTGCCAGGGTTTGGCAGGTGCTGGGTGGTGGGCACAGGCTTCCCCTGGGCTGCTGGCCTAGAACTAAGCATTGCTGCCTTTGCTCTCGCCCTGAATAGACCACAAAGGCACCAAACTGAAAGAGCTTCCGGGGAGGAAGGTGGAGGCAGCCTCCTCCCATGCCAGCTGTGCATGGTCTCCTTGGGAGGGACAGAAGAGGAACCTAGTGACTTGGGGCCCCTGGAGATGATCTCCAGGAAGGCTGGAACCCTGGGACTGCCAGGCAGCCAGCCTGACAGTGACCCCTCCCCTCTCTCTGTCCTCCCTGCCCCCTCATGGCACCGGGCTAACCGAGAGGCAGGGAGGAATTGTGCATTGCAGAGCAGACCCCCTGGCCATGAACGCTGGCCTGAAGCCTGTCATTAGAGCCGAGACGGGGAAATTGGACAGATTTGCAAAGGAATCCACCTCATGTTTACACTCTAGGAGCTGAAGCCCTCAATGAACCAGTTACAAATAGAAACGGTTCTGACCTCGGCCCACGATGGGTCCAGGAGCACCCACAGACCTCCGCTCCACAGAAACCTGTAGCCAGCCTCGTCATTCTGCCGTGGCTTCACGCTGAGACCACTCAAGCGGCCTGGCTGGCTCAGGGTCTAGCACCAGCAGACATAATCCACGGGAGGCCGGGAGGGAAGGATTGCCGGCCAGGCCAACATCAAAGGGACAGGAGTCACCATTTCCCGAGAGCTCACCTTTCAGCAGGGCAGTTAAAATTGCCATCTCGATGTCCTGCTGGCCCTCAGAACCCATTCTGAACACAGTGACCTGAAAATGTGAAAAGACCAAGTTAAAGCCAAGTTGAAAACGAGGGAGACATGGGATGTTGTTACAAAATGACCACAGAGACTGACGCATAATAAAATGATCCTGACACTAAACAGTTTCAAAGCAAGTGCTGTTGATTCTTTTCTTTCTTTCTTTCTTTTTTTTCTTTTTTTTTTTGAGATGGAGTTTCGCTCTTGTTGCCCAGGCTGGAGTGCAATGGTGCAATCTTGGGTCACTGCAAACTCCACCTCCCAGGTTCAAGCGATTCTCCTACCTCAGCCTCCCGAGTAGCTGGGATTACAGGTGCACGCCACCATACCTGGCTAATTTTCTTGGTATTTTTAGTAGAGATGGGGTTTCGCCATGTTGGCCAGGCTGATCTCAAACTCCTGACCTCAGGAGATCTGCCTGCCTGAGCCTCCCAAAGTGCTGGGATTACAGGTGTGAGCCACCGTGCCCGGCTGATTTCCAGAAGTTGCAGCATTGCTCTAGGGTGCCTGCCTGCATACCGATTTTATTATTTTCCCCATCCGTTCTGGCACCCACGAGAGGAGGGAGCTACACTCCAAACTCTCAGTCGCCATCGGAGATGCACTAATCAGACAGGAGATATTTGTAGGAAATGTGTGCCTTAGAATTTTGAAGAGTCCTTCTTATGTGCACGACAAGAGGGCCTATTCTTTGTAAATGCAACGGAAGAGGGAAGGAATGGGAAATAAAATAACAGAACTTTGCAAACATGCCTGACAGGGTGGTATGTGGCCCTTTTCCCCAAGACTATGAATCTGAGTAACCTTATGAACCTCGAAGGATGTTGTGTGATGTCACGCCCCACTTGCTAAGGTTCGAAAGCACCAGGGGCCCTCCCCAGTATGGGCTTGTTTAGCTTCTGTCATGTGGACACAGCCGCCAATTTGGTATGCATTTGTACTGTCTCTTGGAAAAGGCCGGACTAAAATATGAACAAGCCTGTCATGCACACATGGGCAGAATTAGAAAAGGAAACATAATTCTCTCCACGGAGCTTGTTTGGAAATAAATTCAAGACACTTACGAGTTCTTTCTTCTTCATGCACTCCATTATAATCGCAAACAGCTGATGTGATTGTGCCTTATTGTAATTAAATGTTTTCTGAATGGTAACTAGAAGTTGCTCCCTGAGGGACTCATTTATTATTCTGTTCAAAGAAAATGCAAGAGAACAAAACAAGGCAAGTTAAACCTCTATATGAATGAGTCAGACATCTCTCTGTCTTTGATTTGAGACTTTGCCGGGGGAGGATATCCTGACACAGGAGACAAAAAGTGACCATAGTCAAACACCGTATTCTCACTTGTCTTAAATTCCAGCTTTGTTGCAAACTTTCTAAGGGAAAATGAAGTTGGAAATGAGGGAGAAAGAATTCCATCAGGAACACCCTGCCTCTGACGGTCCCCCTGGATGCAGACCTCAGGAAATGGGAGAGGAGATCTAGCAAATCCTCCTGATTTAAACATGTTTGGAATGTCTAAGCAGACCACTTTAGATTTTCTCCTTGGCCCAACAAAGAGGCAGTTACGAACCCGCCCTTCCTCGCGCGTCAGAAATCCTACCCGCCTTCTTCACAGTACTTGTGCGCAAAGGACAGGATGTCCGAGGCGCGTCCGCTGCCATCACAAATCACCACGGGGACAGGAGGCTCTTCTCGCAGGTATTCCAAGACGATGGACACCACGTTAGGGCCCCCCTCCACCACGAGGCCCACAAGGGGCACGCCCTGCCCCAGTCCTGCAACACAAACCACATTCGCTGGTACCACCTGTGCCCTGCATTGTCTGCCGGGTTGTCTTAACTCCTGAAGTATAGGGAAGAGTAAAAACATTACGACTCAGGGATGCTCCGTCTGGCTGGAAGGAACTCAGGGACATGACAGCAATTTTCTTTTTCTTTTCTTTGTTCTTTTTCTGTTTTTGTTTGTTTGTTTGTTTGTTTGTTTGTTTGTTTGTTTGTTTTGAGACAGAATCTCACTCTGTCCCCCAATCTGGAGTGCAGTGGCATGATCATGGCTCTCTACAGCCTCAACCTCCCCCAGCTCAGTCAATCCTCCCACCTCAGCCTCCTGAGTAGCTGGGACTACAGGCACATGCCACTACATCCGGCTAATTTTTGTATTTTTGGTAGAGAGGAAGTCTCACCATGTTGCCCAGGCTGGTCTCAAACACCTGAGCTCAAGTGATCCACCTGCCTCAGCCTCCCAAATTGCTAGGATTACAGGTGTGCGCCACTGCGCCCAGCCCGATTTTCATTCTTGCCTTCTGTCACATATTATGGCCTCATTGGGAAAACCAGGACCTCAAAATCTGAAACTTTCTGACTCACATATGGTTAAACTCCTGAATAACCCACTCATCCGATGTTCGGGCTACCTCAAGGTGACCACTGAGAAATATTGGAAGATATTCCTTGCTGGAAAAATACCTCCCTGGCTGTCCTAGCCCATGGTCTGAAATTTCCAACCTGATGGCTGTCCCTGAAGAATGAGATGATAAAAGGGGATCTGGACCAGCCAGGGAAATTGCAGTTCAATTCCTGGCCTCTCCTTTATGACATCTCACCAAATCACCAAGAGCCTTAGACAGCCATTTGTAAAAGGTGAACAATCACAGTGCCTCCTTTACCTCCTGCAGGTGTGAAAATATCAGTACGTGTGTTTGGCTATCAAATAATTTTGTAAATGTTATAGCATACAAATGCGGTATACTGTTCTTGTTGATGTTTCTGTCTTCAGTGGCTGGAATAAAGCACTGATCTTGGACGCAGCCACATGGACCACTAGTAGTCCATCAGTTAATGACCTATTCCCAGAGTCCTCCCTCTGTCTCTATCAGTTAACAGGACTCTTCAAGAACACAGTGGGCACCGACTAACTTTTGGTGGCAGAATCTGCAGGGATGGCTCTGGGAAGCAGGAGGTGGCAGGAAGATTCCAGGAAGCTGGGATTCTGGAATGAGAAGGAAATGGGAGTGGAGGCACATTTGCCTACTTCCCAATTTTATGCCACACTGGCCATGACAGATCACGCTCTGAGCCTGTTTCACCAGCTGTCCATTAGTTGTGATGGGAATTCATTGATCAACATTAACTAAAGGCAAGTGGAAGTGTCGTTGGTCTCAGCTCTGAAGGGCTTCAGATAAAATCTGCCAGGATTTGTTATGAGAAGATTGGAGAATTTCAGATGAGCCATTTCAGAGTTTCTAATTTGCTTCCATGAGGCGTTTCTACAGTCAGGGACTCTTACATATGTTGAGTGACTCTGCTGTCTCCACCAGAGTAATTACGGTTAAGTTCTTTTCAGCAGACATGCATTGAGGGTCTGCTTTGTGCCAAGCCCTGACCAGGAGATATTTGGAAAAATGAACTAAGATATCCTGGACTCTGCCTTTGAGATTTCCAACCCAAGCAAGGCTTGGTATTTTCAATCTTTAGGAATATGGTGGCCAAATCACCTTCTTTTCAAGCAACAGAGTAGAACAGACTCTTCTTGGCTTAGGCTGGGGTCCTCGAAGCTCCATGCTGTGGGAAGTGACAACTGAGCACCCCTTTGCTATCCCTGCCCTGCTCAGAGCCCTAGGCGAAGGATGACAAAGGGAAGCCCACAAGTCACATGGCCAGTGAAGTGGGGTGTTGTAAAAACTTCCAAGTCCAGAAAAATTAGAGATGTGAGAACAAAAAAAATTTAGTCATCAACCAATGTATTCATCAAGATCTGACTCTTGGAAATCTACAACTTTTCCTAGTAGGCCATCCTCATTCTACCCACTCTGCAGTATCACAGTCCCGTACATGATGCTTCCCAATGACCATTCGCCAGGACTAGATGGTCTCCCACAAAAATCTTGCCAGTAATGGGAAAAACAAACTACTCTTTCAGATCGTTTAACAATTGTTTGACGTTAAGAATTACCGGAGTATAAACATGCTCCAAGAGATTATACCAGTTATTGTAATTCTAACCAGTTGTTATCATTATTTCATCTGGTTGAGGTTTGCGTCTCTCTCTTTCTACCTCAGCTTTCGTCTGACAGTGACAGCTGCCCCTCAGGACCAGCAAGGATGATGCCCCTTCAGGAGCAGATGGCTCCTGCAGCCCTCTCCAGATATGTCCCCACCTGGCCATCTTAGTCTATATGAGAGGCCCAGAGTTACAGAGATATTTAATGATCACATGATATTTATCAGCAAATAGAAGGAATCATACTAAATGTTTGAGAAATTGTTTTCCTGTTAAAACATTTAAAAAATAACAACTAATTACAGGGAACAAGAACCACTGGGCAACAGGGTGGGCAAGGCCATCACCATAGCAAGCACTGAGGGTTGTTTCGTGCTAACTCATGAACCTGGGGCAAAGCATCCCCACGTAGCCCAGTGGATGTGATTTGGTAGGTGGCTAAGGTAAGGCATCTAGGTGAGTCATTTTCTATTGACCTAACAAGAAGCAAGGTTAATCTTCTAATCCCCTTGGGCAATCTCCTTCTCAGCCTTGTTTCCTCTGTGATGGCATCAGCCCAGAAGGAGTGCATGCCTTTGCCAGCACTTACTTGTGTTGATCTTCTGCAGGGAGATGTGTTTTTCCAGCAGCCTTCGCAGCTTCACCTCGGCGCCATACTTGCCCAGGGTGCCATTGTCAGCCAGGATGAAGTGGGTGTGGGAGTTGTTGAGCACAGAGAGCTTACTTAGAGGGTTGGACATGGTCTGGTACACTCTTGTTACCTGACAAAGTGCACAGTGCAAATCAGACCTGCAGGACTTGGATGTTCAGACCAACGAGGGAAGCAAGCACAATACATATGTGTGGAGTGACTGCACTAAAACCTATTCTTACCTCTCTACCCTGCCTGTTGAAGGTTTTATTTTTGCCAATTGTTACATTAAAATAGAAAGAAAGTTAATTGTTTTAGATAATGACAACCTAGCAATTGTACTCCTGGCATTTATCATAGAGAAATGAAAACCTATGCTAACCTCAAATCCTGCACAGAAATGTTTATGGCTACTTTACTTGTAACAGCCAAACTGTTTCTCAACAGACAAATGGTTAAAGAAACTGGTGCATCCATACCATGGGATGCCATCCAGCAGTAAAAAGGAATGAAGACCGATACATATGGCAACCTGGACGCATGTTCAGAGAACTGTGTGGAGTGAAAAAAAGCCAGTGCCCAAAGGTTACATTACTATATGATCCCATTTACTGAAACTTCTTGAAATGGGTGTGTGTGTGGGGGGGTGCAGATTAATGGTTTCCAGGGGTTAAAGAGGAGGTGGGGGTAGGAAGAAATGAGGTATATACATATGAAAGGGCAATAGGAGGGATCCTCGTGTTGATGGAAACATTCTGCACCTTGACCGTATCAATGACGGTATCCAGGTTGTGATCTTGCATTATGGTTTTGCAAGATGTTACCACTGGAAAAATGGGAAAGGCCTCAAGGGAGCTCTCTTATTATTCTTACAACTGCATCTGAATCTACAGTTACCTCAAAATCAATCATTAATTTTAAACAATTGCCAACATTTGCAGAGAAAACACTTACATCCTTTCCAACCAGGTCTTCCTTATTCTCCACGATGCCCCATGGAGCAATTCCTATAGCACAAACCCGGCCTCTGGACTTGGAGGAGTGGTCTTTCAAGGCATCCCCTACATGGCTGATGACACCTGTGAGCAGCCATCAGTCATATTTTAGGCTCTTCAACTTCCCAGCATACTATTATTCATGAAATTTAGGGACTCTTGCCCTGAGTCCTTACATTCCCTGCAGATCAGGGGTGAGACATACTCATCTTTATCATTAAAACAAAGTACACTGAAAGTCTGAGCTCATGATAACTAGCAGTCTTGCATCAACTCTAGAAATGGGAAAACAAAAACAGAGACCAAAGCAACTGTGCAGGGATTTCCTTTACAGATGTCTAAGGCCTAAAGTTGGAAATAACTGGAGTCTTTTTGGCATTCCTTGGCTGCCTTCCATGAAAATTGAGAGCCAGACTCCCTGGTATATTCCTTATTGTCTTTGTGCCTCAGTTTCCTTTCCTATAATAGGAAAAGGATTGTCAAGAGGTCTAATGAAGATGATGCTTGTACAGGGCTCAGTTCAAGGAACACTGCATGTCATGGGTGACCCAGAGATGTTCACCATTATGACAATCATTATTGTACTTGCTGCTTTTTTTTTTTTTTAAGAGTCATGCCAAAGTAAAAACCACAAGCTACGGAATAAAGACTTCACTTTTCTCATAAATACGATCAGGATGCAATATGTTTTGTTGTCCTTAGTTATTAAGAAGCTCTTTGGGGACCACAATGAGTTCTGGGTGGTACATTGACTATCGGGAGGGAAAGGGCCTGTTCTTACCCGTGCTGACTCCCCCGGTGAAGATCCAGGCCCCGGTGGTCATGGCAGCCTTGATCAGGCCTTTCCCAAAGACTTGTTTCAGCTTGGGCTGCATCTCAAAGTTCTGGAGGCCTCCATGCACAGATATTAAGAGCTTGGGGAGTTCCAGCTGCCAATCTTTCACCATGAGGTGCAGTAGTGAGTCTGGCTTGGTGTCATAGGATACACGGATATACTGTGAAAGAGTGTGTGGCACTCAGCCTCTGTTCTTGGTTTTGCTTCTCATGTCAAAGGGGCGTGAGGCTACTGCTCATGTCCAAGCAAGAACTGCCTGGCTTATCTCTCCCTCAGGGTCCTGGAGCCCTCTGTGTGAGTCTGTGACCAAGTGACTGAAGGGAACTTTGGAGAGGATTGTCAGGTTTAGCAAATGCAAATAAAAGATGCCTGGTGCTATGGTCTGAATGTTTGTATTCCCCTAAAATTCACGTGGAAACCTAATTTCCAATGCAATAGTGTTAAGAGGTGGGATGTTAGAAGGTGATTAGGTCACGAGCATGGATCCCTCATGAATGGGACCAGTGTCCTTATAAAAGAGGACTCAGGGCCAGGCATGGTGGCTCACACCAGTAATCTCAGCACTTTGGGAAGCCGAGGCAGGTGGATCACTTGAGGTCAGGAGTTCAAGACAAGCCTGACCAACATGTTGAAACCCCATCTCTACTAAAAAAATACAAAATTAGCCAGGCATGGTGGTGCACACCTGTAATTCTAGCTACTTTGGAAGCTGAGGCAGGAGAATCACTTGAACCCGGGAGGCAAAGGTTGCAGTGAGCCAAGATTGCACATTACACTCCAGCCTGGGCAACAAGATTGAAACTCCATCTCAAAAAAAAAAAAGAGGACTCAGAGAACTTGTTCTCTGCCTTTGCCATGTGAGGACACAGCAAGAACGTGCCAGCTATGAAGCAGAGGATGGACCCTCACCAGACACCAAATCTGCTGGCACCTTGATCTTGGGTCTCCCAGACTCTAGAAATGTGAGCAATACATTTCTGCTGTTTATAAATTACCCAGCCTAAGGCAATTTGTTATAGCAGCCAAACTGACCCAGACACTCAGTTAATTTTGAATTTTAGAGGAACAATGAAAAATGTTTCAGTACAACATTTTTATTAAATTCAATAAATCATGCAATATTTGGGACATACTTGTACTGAAAATTTATCCATGATATGTCTGAAATTCAAATATAGCTGGGTGTCCTGTATTTTATCTGGCAATCCTAACCTTGGAGGAATAGGTTCCAAAGTTGGCTTAGCTAGAACAGTGGCCCAAGAAGTTGGATGAGGATGTTGTTGAGTAAATGGGACAGGGGATCATGGGCCCACATGTGAACCTGACCTTCTCTTCAAAGTGAGAAGGAGGTTAATAATGCTCAGATGCCTTGTCTTCTATGAAATGCTTCTTTGTGTCTAGGCTAATAGGTAGGGAGCTATTTCAGAAGACTGTATATTGCAGCATTTGGAACACAACTAAATTTTATTTTAACGATGATGTTGGGCCAGTGAAATAAAATGAAATTGCAAAAAGGTTGTGACTGGGCATGTAGGAGTGTAATTCAGAGTGAGCTGGAATGGATCATAGAGCTGAAGCCTCCCCCACTCTGGCAGGGCTCACTGGAAGGGCAGAGGGCACTCCCTGTTTACATGCAAATGTGAGGGACCTTGGTCCTTCTCAGGCCAGCTGAGTGCAGGCCCAGGGAAGCTGTGGACAGACCTCAGAGGAAAATATTTCCAAAGACTCTCAATACATCTAAGGGGACTGCAGGTCCACAGTTATTAGAAAAAGGAATTTGTCTTTCATTACTGAAGATGGAGCAATGGAGTGTGTTTGCAGGGTTGGGCCAGAGCCTGGTTTGTGGATTCAGAGGTTCGGTATGGATTTACGGGACACTAGATGTTCTTTACAATGGTGTCCAGTTTCCAAGCCTCATGGCTAAAAGCCATGTGCGCAGATAAATCTCTTGGTTTTTCAGTGAAATATCTAGGAAGATTGAGCCACAGCCATGAAGGAGACCAGGTATCTGCAGTTTGGGACTGGGAGACTGGCCGCCAACGAAAGCTGTGATCCTAGTGGCACCATGTCTGAATGCCTTTCTCACCATGGCTTTATTGGAGTATCCACCACCCTGGAATTCAAGAACTCCATAGGAATCTGTTGGGTAGCTCTGGGTGTGCTTGGCAACAGACCATTTCTCAGGCTGAGTCTCCACCTGTTTGTTTTCCTCTTCATTTTTGCTGGGTGTTGCACTTGGCAGAGGGGGGATATGCTGGTTGGTGAACTGGCCACAGCAACACCTGAAAACAAAGGCAAAGCAGGGTCTTTCTACAACAATCTCCCCCTTTCCCCTTCATTAGCAAAGATGAATTAACTTCAACAGGTGAGTTGGGCCCAAACAGGAGCCTACTAACACTTTAGTAAGCCAGCTTTATTAGGGACAGAAATGCCCCATCTGATGGCCTTTTCCAGATAATCAGTGCACATCTCTTTATATGCCAGTTGATTTTAGACACATTGGATGGTTGCTCTTTCTTTCTGAAAATATTTTAACTTTTTGATGTCTTAATAACATCAGTATAAACGTCAAGTACTGAACATTCTGTGACAAAGTATAGACATGCCCTCTGAACACAGAGTTGACCTTCCAGATTTTTCTTTCTCTTGTCGTTCAGGTTGGAGTGCAGTGGCGCTATCATAGCGCACTGCAGCCTGGACCTCCCCAAGCTCGAGTGATCCTCTCACCTCAGCCTCCCAAGTAGCTGGGACCACAGGCATGCACCACCATGCTCAGCTAGTTTTTGTATTGTTGAATTGTTCCGTTCCTTAGTAAAACATTTCTCCACCCAAGTAATGCTAAAAGGCTATTTCAAAAGTGACCAATATGTCTTTTTGTGCCTTGGACAGATGGCCCATTGGGCCATAACCTGCCCCAACATCAGGGTTCTTCTAGTTCTACAGCATCTCTCCCAAAACCCAGCCAACCTCTCACAGCCTCCCTGAACTCTGGCTTTCTAGTCTTCTCTGAACATGTTCCCTGGCTTTCTGCCAGCTTCTTTTCCTAGCGTGCCTAGGATTTCATCTGTTACTCCATCATTTTTGGCTGCCACTGTTTTGAGTGGACTGGACCCACCAAAAACTTGAAAACATCAGGAAGAACTGCAGTAGCCTGGAGTGATGTCTTGGGGGAGATGGAATCCAGGGAAGGCATGGAGGACAGGTCTGTTCCTGGACCCACCAGGAGCCTGCGTGGGCAGCCGTGCACCCTAGCAAATGGGGTGGGAGAGCTGAGAATGGAGTCGGCTTGGGGACTAGAGAGGATATCTTTACTAGGCTAGATGTGTGAGTGTGTGCACGTGTGTAACGCACATGTGCAGGGCCCTTGCCAGGAGGCCTTCTGTGCTCCCATGGGGCCAGCCTTGGGGCTTCCTCTCTGCTTTGTCTTTCCTTTTGGTTTTCCTTTTCCTTTTCCCTCACCACTTCCCTCATTCTCTCCCTCCCACCCTCCTTCTGATGGCCTTCCATCTTCCCTCCCTCCCTCCCTCCCTCCCTCTTTTTCTTTCTTTCTCTTTCTCTCTCTTTTTTCGTTTTATTGAGATATAATTCATGTAATCCATAATCAACGCATTTCAAGTATATGATTCAGGACGGGCGTAGTGGCTCACACCTGTAATCCCAAAACTTTCAGAGGCCATGGCACACGGATCACTTGAGATCAGGAATTCGAGACCAGCCTGGTCAACATTGTGAAACCCTGTCTCTACCATAAACACAAAAATTAGCCGGGTGTGGTGGTGCATGTCTGTAATCCCAGCTACTTGGGAGGATGAGGCAGAAGAATTGTTTGAACCCTAGAGGCGGAGCTTGCAATGAGCTGGGATTGTGGTACTGCACTCCAGCCTGGGTGACAGAGTGAGACTCCATCTCAAAAAAAAAAAAAGCATATATATATGTGTGTGTGTGTATCTATATATGTGTATATATATATAGAGAGAGAGAGATTAAATGGTTTTTAGTATTGACAGATATGTGCAATCATCATCACAGTTAATTTTCGAACATTTTCATCACCTGAAAAAGAAACTTGGCATGGCATACTTTAAGTTATCTTCCTTCTCACCACCATCTATCTACCTGTGCACCCCTCCCCAAGCCATAAGCAACCACAAGTCTACTTTTTATCTCTGTGGATTTCCATGTTCTAGACACTTCATATGAAGGCAGTCCTCTAATATGTGGTCTTTGGAGACCAGCTTCTTAGCATGTTTTCAAGGTTCATCCATATTATATCATGTGTCGGTACTTCACTCCCTTTTATGGCTGAATAATATTCTCATGTATAAACAGATGAACATTTTGTTCATCTATGTATCATTTAATGGACATTTGGGCTATTTGCACTCTTCGGCTGTTATGAATAATGTTGCTATGAATATTTACATAACAAGTTTTTGAGTGGATGAATGTTTTCATTTTTCTTGGGTATACACTAGAAATGGGATTGCTGGTCATATGGTTACTCTATGTTTAATCTTCTGAAGAACCACCAAACTATTCTCCAAGGTGGCTGTATCATTGTACATTTCCACCAGCAGTGTCTGAGGGTTCTGATTTCTCCATATCCTCTCCCACACACTCTCTTACCTTTTCATCCTAGTCTTCCGACTGATTGTGAAGCAATCTACTTCACATGATTGTGAATCATCATGGTTTTGATTTGCATTTCCCTGAAGAATAAGGACATCGAGCATCTTTTCATGTGCTTGTTGACTATTTGTATATCTTCTTTGGAGAGATGTCTATCCATTTCCTTTGCCCATTTAAAAAACTTGGGTTATTTATCTTTTTTTAATTATTGAATTGTAGGATCTCTTTCTGTATTCTGCATACAAGTCCCTTATCAGATACATAATTTGCAAATATTTTCTCCCATTCTGTGGGTCGTCTTTCCGCTTTCTTGATAGCATCCCTTGAAGCACAAAGTGTTGAATTTTGGTAAAGCCAATTTTTTGTTTTTGTTTTTGTTGTCCATGTTTTTGGTGTCATATCTCAGAATCATTTGCCAAATCCCAGGTCATGATTTACCCTTACATTTTCTTCTAAGAGTTTTATACTTTTAGCTCTGACATTTAGGTGTTTGGTCCATTTTGAGTTAACTTTTATAGATAGCGTGAGGTAAGGGTCCAAGTCTATTCTTTTGCATGTGGCTGTCCAGTTATTCCAGCACCATTTGCTGAAGAGACAACTACTATTTCCCCTTTGAAAGTACTTTTCACTCTTGCCGAAAATCAATTTGCCATAGGTGTATGGGTTTATTTCTGGACTGTCAATTCTGTTCTGTTTGTCTATCTGTCTGTCCTATGCCAGTATTATTGTCCTTTTATTACTGTAGCTTTGTATTAAGTTTTGAAATCAGAAAATGTGAGTCCTCCTATTATTCTTTTCGACGCAGTTATATATAAATTATGTTGTCAGTTTCATTTCCATATAGTTCATTGCAAGTGTATAGAAATACACTTGATTTTTGTGTATTGATTTCATATGCCACAACCTTGCTGAATTGATTTATTAGTTCTAATATTTTTTGGTGGATTCCTTAGGATTTTTCTATGTGTAAGATTATGTCATCTGCAAACAGAGAGTTTTACTTCTCTCTTTCCAATCTCGATACTTTTTCTTTCTTTCTTTATCTTGCTTAATTGCTTTGGCTTGTACTTCCATTAAAATGTTGAATAGAAGTAGTGAGAGAGGACATCCTTATCTTGTTCCTAATCTTAGGAGGAAAGCATTCAATCTTTCACCATTAAGTCTGATGTTAACTGTGGATTCTTCATAGCTGTTTTTTTATCGGGTTGAGGAAGTTTCCTTCTATTCCTGGTTTTCTGAGTGATTTTTTATAAAGAGCGTTGAGTTTTATCCAAGTCTTTTGCTGTGCCTATTGAGAAGATCATGTGATTTTTGTTTCTACCATATTGATATGCTATATTACATTAATTATTTTTCTAATGCAAACCAACTTTACATTCCCGGGATAAATCCTGCTTGGTCATGGTGTATCATTATTTTTATATGTTGCTGGATTTGGTTTGATAGTATTTTGTTCAGAATTTCTGCATCTATATTCATAAGAGATATTGATCTATAGTTTTCTATCTTGTAATGTCTTTGTCTAGTTTGGTTTCTGGGTAGTCCTGGCCTCATTAAATGAGTTGGGGAATGTTGCCTTCTCCGCTATTTTCTTGAAGAGTTTGTGAAGAACTGGTGTTAACTCTTCCTTGAATGTTTTTTAGAATTCACCAAAGAAGCCATGTGGGCCTGGGCTTTTCTTTGGGCAGTTTTTTAAATTACTAATCCTATCTCTTTACTCCTTATAGATCTGTTCAGATTGTACACTTTTCCTTGAGTCAGTTTTGGCAGTTTGTATATTTCTCGAAATTTTCCCATTTCATCTAAGTTGTCTAATTCGTTTGCATATAAGTCATAGTATTCTTTTATACTCATTTCTATAAGGTTGGTGGTAATGTCCCCTCTTTCATTTCTGATTCTAGTCATTTGAGTCTTATCTTTTTCTTCTTTTATGACTCTAGCTAAAGATACGTTAGTTTTGTTGAGCTTTTTAAAGAAGAGCTTTTAATTTCATTGAATTGCTCTACTTTTCTATTCTCTTTTCCATTAATTTCCACTTTAATCATTATTTCCTTCCCTCTACTTGTTTTAAGTTTAGTTTATTCTTCTTTTTCCAGTGTCTTATAGTAGAAAGTTATGTTATTTATTAAAGATCTTTCTTAATATAGGTATTTACAGGTATAAATTTCCCTGTCCGCACTACTTTACCTGCATTCCCATGTTTTGGTTTGTTATGTCTTCATTTTCATTTATCTGAAAGTATTTTCTAATTTACCTTTTGACATTTTCTTTAACCCAGTGGTGATTTGGTAGTGTGCTAATTTTCACATATTTATGAGTTTCCAATTTTTTTCCTCCTATTGATTTCTTATTTCTAAATGTATTTCATTGTGGTTGGAGGACATATTTTTTATTATTTCTATCCTTTTAGGTATATTGAGGCTTTTTAATGGACTAACACATGGTCTATTCTGGAGAATGTTCCATATGCACTTGAGAAGAATGTGTTTTCTATTGTTATTGGGTGGCGTGCTCTATAGATATCTGTTAAGCCTAATTGGTTTCTATTCCCTAGTTGGTCTTCTGTTTAGGTGATCTATCCATAATTGAAAGTGGGGTATTGAAGTCTCCAACTGTCATCTTGAATTGTCTCTTTCTTCCTTTCTTTATGTCAGTTTTGCTTCATGCATTTTGGTGCTGTTTTAGGTACATATATGTTTATATTTGTTATAATTTCCTGATGGATTGCCCCATTTATCATTATAAAATGTCCTTAATATCTCTAGTTACATTTTCTTGATTTAAAGTATGTTTTGTCTGAAGCCAGTATAACCACTCTCACTTTCTGTGGTTGCTGCTTACATGAGTGGGGCACAGGTGGAAGAAGGGAGCCTCTATCTCTCAACTGCATTCATCCAGGACTTAGCCTCAGCAACAGGTGGGAGGGGACAGGATGAGAAATGCTGAAATCCTGCTCCTCCCTGGAAGAAGGATTTCTCCAGCTCCTGACTGGGAGCTGGTGGAGAGGGAGCTCTGTGTTCTTGGCTGCAGCAGTCTGGAGCAGAGTCTCCATCTTGCTGAGCTGGGCAGGGGGAGGGAGGAAACTCTTGGTTCAGATCCCACAGACTCTAGCCTTTTCTACTGAATTTTTGCTGGCTTTCTCTAAAGATACTTATTTACTTGCTGTTTGTCTTTGGGATCATTTCCAAGGGTTTAAATGGTTGGTTTTTCCATCTTTTTTTTTAAAATCCATGCTGGGGACTGCATGGAGTGCATCAAGAAGGCTTGTGTTGAGCCCAGAAGCACCTTTTGCCCTCTATTGCCTGGATATCTGGTTTCATGGAGGAGTGCAGTGCTGGCACGGAGAGTCCCCGGGATGGCCTATGTGCCATTGAAATAAGAAGGGACGTGTGGATGCAACAAAGGGGAGATTTTTGTGACCGTTGGCATTGTTTCATAATGGCATTTTTTTACCTCGGGGGCAATCACTGGGGTTTAAACAGGGAGGAGAATCTGCAGGGTGGTGTGGGTCAAACGGCAGCTTGGGGATGTGGAGGGCCTGTGATTGCATGTGTGAAACAAATTTAAAACAGGTGATCTCGAAGAGTGTGTACTTCTGTGTCATGCTTCTATCTGCATGAATTTCATATTGGGTGAATATATGGATAAATTGTTCTTCTTCCCCCAGACTCAGTCTCACAGCTTTTGCCCTTAGAGATGAGACATTTTAGCTAAATTAATCTCTGCTTGCATGACTTTACAAGGCCTCTGTTCAGCTTATAACAGATGCTTTTTCATGTCAGTAAATAAAATTGTTTGGGGTTTTGTGCACAAGCCAAATCCTTTAATAAAGTCATGACTAGTTCATTCAATCGCTCAGATCTTCCCTGTGATGAAAATTTCTTTTCATCTAAATACATTATGAAACTCTATTAAAGAGGCCTGGAAAATATCCTGGAAACCTGTTGAAAGCCCTCAACTCCTTGATCTTGCTGAGACTAACAGGAATGATGTAGGCCCATTTGGCTATGAGAGTTTCGCGTTAGGGTGAGTGGCGGATGGAAACTCTTTTCTGAAGCTATTTGCATGTTAATGGAGTAACAAGGAGCCCGAGTGACTCCCTAGTTAGTGACTCCCATGGGGAATGGATTCTGGCCACACTTTTGGACTCCTCTTTCTGCCTCCTACAAGCACGAGAACAGTGGTAGACAAGCACTGGTTTGGATAATGTCTTAATCGTGGCTTCCAATTTACCTGTTAGCGTCTTTTGTGCTAGGAATTACGAAGATACATTCCCGTTTGCAAAAGGTTTTCTCTATCCAAGATTTCTGACCCTGGAAGAGAGAGAAGTGGATATTAGACCAATATATTCCCAAGCCATCATCAGAGTCCATTCTTATACTTTTATAAAACAATATGTCTGCTCACAACATCTGAATAGTCATCTGCAATAATGGTGGATGCAAGTCTTTAAGGATCTTAGCGTTAGTACATTTTAAGAGAAATGGCTTGCAAGTATGTATTTAATGGTTCTCATTTTGCACCTTAATCCATCCCTATCCACCTGTTGAAGATATTTTTTGTGCACAGCTCTGTGGTGGGAGCTGTGGGGATTTTCGAGAAGAAAAACTGCAGTGCAAGTGTTGTTCACCATCTGGAAATGGCACGATAGGGGTGCAGCTCATGGAGGCCACCTGCAGCAGAGGGAGGTGGGAGGGAAATCCCCTGTGGAGGCCTTGCTGGTGCTGGATGCTCAGCAGTTCCTGCTAGCTTTATCCCACATGGCCTCTTGTTCTCAGTCACCAGGGACATCTTATACAGAGGCTGGGCACTGGGAAGTGAACTGGCCTGCATCTGAAGGGCCCCATTGGGTCTGCCTCCCAGGGTTTGTGGAGTCAGTTGACGGAGAGAGCTGGGGAGAGCCCTTCCTGCAGGCGGGAGGTAGGTGCAGGCAGGCTGCGGGGCAAGGAAGGGCTCATGGGAGGCAGGGAGAGAGCCAGCACCCTTTGCTGGATCTCCATGAGGCCTGGCTCAGTGCATATTTGTGCTATTTGTGAATGTATGATGTGTGTGTGTGTGCTATGTTTGTGTATGTGTCTGATGGATGTGTGTTGTAAGAGTGCAGAGTGTATCGTGATGCATGTGTGTATGTGTGATGAGTCTGAGCAGGTGTGTGTGCATGCATGTGTGGTGTGTGTGTTTGTGATGTGTGTGTGGTGTTATGTGTGTGGTATGTGTGCAGTGTAGTGTGTTGTGTGCATGACTATGACCTGTGTAGTGTGGCGTGTGCGTGACTATGTATGACCTGTGTAGTGTGTGTGTGTCTGTGGGGAACTTGTGGGGTGCTTGCAGGCATGGGGAAGTGGAGTGCTTAGCATGTGACAATCCTGAGGCAGATCTTAGAGAAACCATGGCTGGTTGAACCTCGTGTTCTTGGCCACTTTCCCACAACTGCCATGAGGAGTGCCCCATGTGCCTGTGACCAGGGTGGGACTGAGTTATCTGTGGGGTGAGGCTTGGAGCTGGCCTCCTGGATGTCCCCATTTACCCAGGCAGCAGTGCTGCTCTGGGAGGTCTCTTGTCTCTGGGGAGGTCACCTCTGCAGAGGTCTGCAGTGACAACCGCATGTCACAGAGGCCCTCCGCAGAGGGGTCATGCCGATGTCCCATTTGTTACTCTAGGAGAGCTCCTGTGCAGATTAGGGCCTGCAAGTACCCCCCAGACTCAGCCTTTCTGGGGAGATCCAAGTCGGCTTGTTACTTGGCTTTTTGAATAATAGAAATGATGATAATTCAAACCTTCCTCAGAAGCCTTCAAAAAGCAACGCACTTTTCTCTGTAAATAATTTAATGACTGTTTAAAAACAACATCGCTGGCCTCAGATGTTGGTGCTTTTGTGCTAATGCAAGGGAGGCAGGCAGTGTGGGCTCAGGGGAGAAAGAAAGCACAGAGCGGGAACCTCTGAAGCCCTGCCCTGCCCTTCTGTTTTGCATTTTTCCCTTCTGTTTCACGCTTCTCCAATGCAAGACAGCGAAGCCCAGCATGTGCTACCTGGAAAGAAACTGTGCTTCCCCTTTGCATCTCATGCCTTACTTCCCAAAGAAGCTGGAAAGCCCTTGTTTTTCATAACATAGTGGTTGCAGTATTTGGACTATATGACAACTAAAGACAAGAACTCTAAACAAAGATTGAACTCCCATGAGTAGGTTATTTTTTCTGGAACATAAGATAGCAATTCTGAAGCTGTTTTTTGTGTCCTCTAGGACTGAACAAATAAATTAATATATTGCAGATGATCAGAGCTGGGTTTCTCACTGCTGGAGAAAGGAGTTACAAATATGGAAAGTGGGGAAGATCACAATGAACCCTATAGCACTGAGGTAAAATTAAAGTTATCAGTGTGAACTCATGACTTATAATATATAGAGACAGGTATAAAAACAGATATAAATGTATGTGTGGTCCCTCTCTATACATACACACATATATGTAGATATAACATATTGTATTAATTAACTATGGATTAACAAAACAGATTGCCCCAAATCTTAGTGGCTTAGAACAACAAACATGTATTATCCCCCAGCTTCTATGGACCAAGAGTTGAATGTGGCTTAGCTGGGTGCTTCTGACTCTGGTCCCTCACAAGGATTTGACTGAGCTGTGGGTGGGGCTGTGATCTTAAGAGAAGGAATGAAACCCAGAAGGATCCATTTCCAGGCTCACTCACATGGTTACTGGCCCCAGGCCTCCCTTAACTCCTTGCCAGGGGAAACTCTCTCCAAGGCAGCTCACGAAGGGGCAGCTGACCACCCTCTGAGTGTGCAAGCTAAAAAGGGCATGCAAAACAGAAGCCGGGTCTCTTTATAACCTGGTGTCCAAAGTGACAGCCCATGGCTTTTGCCATAACCCATTCATTAGCATTGAGTCACTCAGTCCATCCCACACTCAACGGATGGGGTTACACAAAGCATGCATATCAGCAGTCAGGGACCTTGGGGCCATATGCCTACATACATATGCACATACGCATGCATGTCTGTATGTTTACACACTCATACATTCCCCGGCTCCCTGAATGGGCTTCACAATAACACCTCAATAGCAATGAGCACACCCGTGCTCCAATATTGGTTTCTAAATACCATTCTCCACTAAAAGGAATCCAGGGCTGGGACGAGGAAGTATAAGAAGAGCCTAGAACATCTTACTGTACCAGCAAGTGGGAAACTACTTTAGACCTGGGAACATGCCAAAAGAACACAGTAGCTGCTTGAAGGGGCTCCCAGTGGCTTTCTCTGGGGTTCCTTGAGCATGAAAATAAATGACTACAATGAAGAATTATAACCTTTAGACTTAAATAAAGACACATGAGTCCACACTGATATAAATACATATGTAAATAAATGCACAGGGGAGGGGGAAAGCTCTTTCTTCTGGTGGAAAGTCCCTATTAAATGTGGAAGGAATGATGGAATCAGAAAATCACCATTTGGCAATCATCAAGAATCTCTGATGAATGCTAAAAGTAGTGGGTAAAAAGTTTGAAGAGTAACAACGTATTTACATAATCTCAAAGTATCTCCAATGGATACTTATTAATTACAAAGGAGAAATTAGTAACTCCACAGTGGAGAATTCTGGGGAGAACCACCTAAAACAAAGTGTACACATCACCTGTCATGGAACAAATATTTATCATGAGGCTCTGGATAAAACTTACCAAGAGGAATAAAAGTGCCCTAAGTGCATCATCTGAACCTGATCTGGAGGAAGGATCAGCAGACAGCCCGAGCTGAGGGCCATCCTACAAAATAACCCACCTGCGTTCCTCAAAAACACCAAGGCCACGAAAGACAAGGAAGAACTGAGGGAAGATTTCAGAGGCTGGACACAAGATTTGGCACTGTCCTTCCCTAGCCCCCAGGCCCCACCCTCAAGTCCAGCCCCATCGTCCTCGACCCCGCCCCACACTCTGCCCCCTGTTCCCTCCCACGGCCCCGCCCTCTCAGCCCTGCCTTCCAGGGCCCGCCCCCAGCCCTGCTCCCTCTCACTGCCCCGCCCCTCTCCCCGCCCCCTATTCCCTCTCATGGCCCTGGTCCTGGCTCCCTCCCTGCTCACTCTCACGGCCACGCCCCCGCAGCCCAGCCTTCGAGGCCCCACCCCCAGCCCTGTTCCCTCTCATGGCCCCGCCCCTCGTCCTTTCCACACTTTCCCTGGCAGCCCCTCTCACCGCCCTAGTGTAAGAAACCAGTGCTGGGGCGCTGCCCAGGAAACCTGTGCCAGCACAGCATGGGGAATCAGAACTAAAGCCCAGGCTCTGAGCTCTTAGGCTCGGGCCCCTCATCGTGAAAGGGGGAAACGCAGCCTGCCCCACAAGATTTAATGCCACCGGCGGATGACGGAGCAACAACGTGCCCCTCACTTACTTTTGTGGCTAAGTCTGTTCCATCATAAGGGGTGTTGAGATGCCTCCTTCAAGGCAAGGCAGGGCCCCCGATCCCCTCCCTATCGTGCCAGTGAAGGGCATCGGCCTTGCAATTTGTCCCCAGATTCCGAAAAGGAGGGCTTTTCATAGTGCCGAGCGCCAGCCCTTGCTGTGGCTCGGCACCAGGGCAAGTGCAGCTGGCGCCAAGGCCCGTGCCAGGCTCAATCCACTCACTTCCCTCTGCTTTGACTGGAAATTCGTCTTTTCCTCATAAAAACGCTAGCATGTGACTAACGTCCTTTCTCGGTGGGGGGTAGGGTGAAAGTGCCTTACTTAGGTATTAACCATTCGTTTTTAAAAAGTTGATATAAGGAAATAGCCTCAGTCCAGCCTTGCAAGTTACTGCTGAGTCCTCAGAAATCTTCTAGAACCTACGAGGATAAACAAAAGGAGTAAGAGCCACTTTGCCTGCAGCCTCTTTCTTGGGAAGCAAGATGAACAAATCCAGCCCTCCCTTTGTTCCAGTCTCTGCTCCACTGTGGCCTCTTCACCAGGGCTCCCTGACTCCCCATCTACCCCAAACCCTGAGCTCTGTTTTCCATGAACCTTCTCCCCCACCTTCTCCCTCTCCCCTCCTCCCCAACCTCGCACCAAAGCCACAGAGGCAGCAGCCCCCTTCAGTTCTCTGCTGTATCCCCTGTGCCTCCAGGAGTGCCTGGCGAGAGCTCAACATCTCCTAATGACTCAGTGGTTTACTCAATCTCCCGGTGGAGCAGCGCCACCTGCTCAGCCCTTGCTAATGCCGCCTACAGCAGCGGAGCCCTGCAGCCTGCACTTGCCAGCAGGGCAAACACGAAGTAAGCCAGGTTACCCAGGAGAGGCACCGCTAACCCAGGGAGGAGCTGGGTCTCCTGAATCTGCTCAGAGGTAGTGTGCAGGTGAAAGGCAATGGGTGGAGGCCCCTCCGTCAAACTTTCCTCCTTCCCCTCCTGCCGCGCTCTGAGGCTGAACAATGCCAAGGTCATAACACACGGCTGAACCCACCCTGACTCCTTACAGATTCGTCACGCAAGTTTCAATGCAACGATAACCCCATTGCAGGGAAGGCCCTGGAGGAGCCACCACCTGTGCTTGTGAAATTAAAGGAGAGAGCAGGGCTTCCTGTGGTTTGTTCACAACCCCTTCAAAACCTCCCCACCCCCATTAGGTGAGATACTGCTCACTCGTGCTAAATAATCCAGTCCATCAGAAATGGTTATTTTGAAAACCTCTGTGCCGGATGATAGGAGCGCTGGCGCTGGAGATTGAAATCCCACTGAGATTTTAAAAGGGCTCATCCCAGCTGGGAAGTCTGCATACACTGGCTGAGTGAAGGGACAGTGGAGGTCGTCCTGGAGGCGGACTGCTGGCACTGCCACCATGCCCCCAACCCCTCTGAGCTGTGATTTTCTCATCTCTGAAACAGAAATGGCTTTGAGTGGTTTTGAGCCTTAGCTGGTAGCATATCTGTACAGTATCTGGGAGGTACTAGATTTAAATGCAATCCTGGTCATTATCAAATATGACTGCCCTGCTGAGGACCCAGCGATTTTTCATCTGTAGCCAGGACCATGTGTCCATGAAGGGCCACGGGGAGGCTGCGGGAAGAAAGTCCAAGAGCAGCAGGCTGAAGGGCAATGGGAAATATTCTGCCAGCTCTGCACTTATTTATTTTTTAAAGAAAGAAATATCTGCTACAAACATGGCCAAGGATACCTTTGTTCCATCTGGGTGGGGGTTGCTCAGGTGCACATTGTCATGTTATTCTCTGGGTGTTTATGTCGTTTTAGAGTGAGAGGGCTGAGGAAGTGTGGACAGCAAGTGTCAACCCCGAGGAGAAGTCTTCGTCTGAAGGGGAGCCCAGAAATGGTGGGAGTTGGAGTGGAATGAAGGGTCATGGGGTGCTTTAACAATCTGATCTTCTAGAAGGTGTTTACACACACAGGTGGGGGTGACCCACAAGGAGGGGTACAGGAGGGTGCAGGGGGATACCTTGAGAGGGTTGGACCGAGACAAGGAGGGAGCCTGCAAAGACAGGGTGTGACTTTGGTCTGGGAAGACATGGCTCCGGGACGTGGCTTCTGAATGTAAGAGCTGGTGTACTGCCGGGCGAGGCTCTGTTTACTCAAAGCCCTGTGTCTTGGGCCAAAATTAACAAGCAAACCCCACAATGAAATGAATGATGTGTGGACCAGTTTATCCAGAAGAAACTGCTTGTTTTGTATATATATTTAGAGCAGACGACTCAAACTCTCATTCCCACAGTGACATGTGGCCCACATATGGGCCTGGTTTGACCCTTTTATAAAAACTACACTTAGCTGCCATTATTAACCAAGAGGACGATTATACTTATGGCTTCTCTTGAAAGCCCTCAGGATGTGGGAACGCTGGCTGGTGTCCCAGCACAGCTGCAGGTGGCAGCGGGTTCCCACATCTGCACTGACAGCTCCCTGGGACCTGCCTTTGCCCGGCTCCTATGGGCACCTGTGGGCCCCACCTGGGGCAGCACCTGCGTGCCTGAAACTCTCCATGTGGGAGAATCAAACAAGCCTGCCAGCCAGAGCACAAGCCGCCCAGCCTCATATGCAGAAAGGATGAAAAGCCACAATCACTCCTTCCTGCTCCACCCTCCCACCCGCTTACTCCACTGCCACTGGAGGTCCTGGCCTCGGTCCACCTGGCCATTTCTGGGTGGTTCAGCTGAGAGTCCTGCTCTGGCTTCTCAGGGATACTCTCAGGGATACTCTCAGGTCACATCAGATGCAGCCTCCTGCCCCTAGCTGCAGAGAGCACAGGTAGGAGGGCCCAGCTGAGGGTCACCTCGGTCCCATCTTGTGGAGTGTCACCTGCAAAATGAGGACAATGATGCCTCTCTCATCTGCCCCACAGGCTGGTGTGAGAGCCTAGTGACATCATGCATGGAAGAGCTTTGAAACCTAGTGTCCTCTGCTTCATCATCACCGTCCTCAGGAAGGTGACAGGGCTGGCTTGCAGGAAATGCTGGAGGTGGTCGCAGCCGACCCGTCTCCTGGGCCGGGGTTCCCTTTCCCCCCAGATTTCTAACCCTCTTCTCTCCCAGGGGCTCTCCTCTGGGGACACCAAGAGACCCTCCTATAGACTAGAGTCCAGGAAACAGAGCTGGATCTTTAAAGACAGTGATATTTTTCTTTGTGCTTTCTTTTTTAAAAAAATTGAGATATAATCCACATACCCTAAAATTCACCTTTTAAAGTCTGCAGTTCAGTGTTTTACATATAGTTCCAGATTGTGAAACCGTCACCACTACCTAATTCCAGAGCACTTTGATCACCCCTAAAAAAAGCCTGTAACCATTAGCAGTCACTCCTCATTCCTCCCTGACCCTGTCCAGCTCCTGGCAAACACAAATCCACTTTCTGTCTCTATGGATTTGCCTATTCTGGGCACTTCATATGAATGGAATCATTCAATGTGTGACCTTTTGTGTCTGGCTCCTTTTGCTCAGCGTCATGTTTTCAAGGGTCATCCAGGTAGTGCAGATCAGGACTTTACTCCTTTCTATGCCTCTGTAATATTCCATTACTTGAATTCCTCAGTTGATGAATTTGGGTTGTTTCCACTTTTGGCTATTGTGAATAGTGCTATTAATAAGACATTTTTTCTTTTCTTTTCTTTTTTTTTTTTTTGAGACAGAGTCTCGCTCTGTCACCCAGGCTGGAGTGCAGTGGCGTGATCTCCGCTCACTGCAAGCTCCACCACCTCCTGGGTTCACGCCATTCTCCTGCCTCAGTCTCCCAAGTGACTGGGACTACAGGTTCCCGCCACCACGCCTGGCTAATTTTTTTGTATTTTTAGTAGAGATGGGGTTTCACCATGTTAGCTAGGATGGTCTCCATCTCCTGACCTCGTGATCCGCCCACCTTGGACTCCTAAAGTGCAGGGATTACAGGTGTGCGCCACCATGCCTGGCCTTTTTTTTTTTTTTTTTTTGAGACAGAGTCTTGCTCTGTTGCCTAGGTTGGAGTGCAGTGGTGTGATCTTGGCTTACTGCAACCTCCACCTCCTGGGTTCAAGTGATTCTCCGCCTCAGCCTCCTGCATAGCTGGAACTACAGGCGCCCGCCACCATGACTGGCTCCTTTTTTTTTTTTTTTTTTTTTTTTTGTATTTTTTAGTAGAGAAGGGGTTTCACCATGTTGGCCAGGCTGGTCTCGAACTCCTGACCTCAGGTGATCCACCTGCCTTGGCCTCCCAAAGTGCTAGGATTACAGGTGTGAGCTGCCGTGCCCGGCCAACATTTTTTCTTTTTATAGTGAATACAAAATAAGGCTAGGAAGAAAGGAAGGAAATTCATTAACTTGTTCATTTTGTGATTGTGGGAGAGGATACAGACTTTTTCTTTACTTTCTTCGTTGTTCATGTTGTGATTTTAATTTTCTAAAGACCAACATAGCTTATTTTAAAAAAGAGGAAAAGGAGAATGTGCCCAGGGTCACCCAGCCAATACCAGGATGCCTCAGTCCAAAGTCTCCCCAACTATGGCCAGTTCCAAGAGTCCAGCCTCATAGTTACATCTTTGGCATTTCTGCAGCATCACTGATATTTTCATTTTCCAATGGCACTGCTGGTTATCATTCCATCATTTAGGACATATGCATATTTAAGCTGCAATTGCAAATAATGGAGTGGTGTGTCTCTAATGCTAACAATTGTAATTAAGAACAATAAAAAGATCACAAAATGGAAGAAAGTCGTATCAGAATTCAAACAGTAGATTTTGTCAACATTGTTGGAGTTTTACTGTGAAAATGTGAGCACATGCCTGTTTGTTTTTGGAGCTTTCATTGCAGTTGTCATTACATGATTTACAATCCAATCGCATGTGTTGATGTCCTAATTCAAGGTGGTACTGGCCAGATACCAGGAACATTTGTCGATTTTGCCTCCTGCCAGGCCACCCTCATCACGGGTAATGGGGTTGCTGATTTTTTGGGCAGAATGCAGGGTGTTACTAGTTAGCCCTGATCTGGTTAGGTGCAAATGTTCAATTAGGAGAACAAAACCAAACAAAAACAGAAGAGCTGCAATGCAGACCCTGAATTATCCAGGCTGGCCACACAGACGGCAGCCAGGGTCAGGCTTTTGAACCTTTGATGTTTGCTTCTCATTTTTTTTTTACTACTGACAGAAAAGGTACCCTGGACCCGCAGCCACAGGCCTCACACTTGGAGAAAGACCCTAGGCCCAGACTGATGGGTGTGCAACGTTCTGCAGTGAAGACCTGTGGGACTAACTCGTACGATCACTGATCTCTGACCGTTCCCAGGAGAAAAGCAAATGAAAATAGTCTGGGTATTGGATTTTGTAATTCTCTCACCCTTCAGAGAACTGCCTTCGCACTGGTCACAAACAAGTGCTGTCACAAGCAGATAATTCCAGCAAGAGCATCTGCTGGACCTGAAGAAAAGGGTCGGACCGTTGGTGAACACCTGGGGGATGTGGGGAGAACCATGGGGCACCAGCCCAGGTTGGGAGGAAGGGAGGGGAGGAGAGGGAGAGCGGTGAGGTTGGCCTCTAGCCCCTCAGGTGGAGCCAGCACAGCAGGGAGCTCCTGCGAGGCGCGCACCTGCTGGCGTCAGACTCCACTGCTCCCCATTTCCACAGTCACGTAGAGATAAGCCAGGCAGGTGCTTCTAACACAAGCTGTGCCTTGCAGATGTGTGCAGCCCCCTTCCCCATCACAGAGGGGACCCAGGCGTGGCCCTGGCTTTTTGGCATCATGCTCTTTCTAGGGGTGGTGACCAGGGACATGATGTGCCCTGTAAATGGGCGAGGCCTGGTTTCTGGGTGCATGTGGGTGCTCAGGTCAGCATCCCCACCTCTCCTAGCAGGGGCCCCAGGGGCTGAGTGGAGCCAGCACTCCTCCCTGTCTCCTCCCCTTGGGCCCTGCTCCTAGGTGGAACCCGGCCCAGAAACTTGCTTCTAGAAAGGGGCTCACAGATCCTGTGCCAGCGTTCTTCAAAGCATTCCTCCGCTGGTCTAAGTGAGGTTGTTAAAAACGTCGATATATGACAACCTATGCAATGGGAGGAAATGTTTGCAAATCATATATCTGATAAGGGATTAATATTAAAAATATATTAATATTTAGAACACCCTACAACCCAGTGACAGCAAACAAATGAACAAACTGATTAAAAAATGGGTAAAGGACTTTACACATTTCTCCAAAGAAGATGTACAAATGGCCAACAAACATGAAAAGATGCTCAACATCACTCATCTTTACTGGGGAAATAAAAATTAAAACCACAGTGAGATACCACCTCATGTCCGTTAGGACGAACACTCTGAAAAAATAGGAAATAACAAGTGCTGGCGAGGATGTGCAGAAATTGGAAAACTTGTTTACTGCTGGCAGGAATGTAAAAGAGTAGCGCCACTGTGGAAACCAGTACGGCAGTTCCTCTAAAACGAAACACAGGATTATCCTATGATCCAGCAGTTAAGCAGGTCTCAACAGGCATTTTTTATTTTTTTATTTTTATTTTTTTGAGACAGAGTCTTGCTCTGCCCCCCAGGCTGGAGGGCAGTGGCGCGATCTTGGCTCACTGCAAGCTCCACCTTGTGGGTTCACACCATTCTCCTGCCCCAGCCTCCTGAGTAGCTGGGACTACAGGTGCCCGCCACCACGCCCGGCTAATTTTTTTGTGTATTTTTAGTAGAGACGGGGGTTTCACCGTGTTAGCCAGGATGGTCTCCATGATCCACAGGCCTCGGCCTCCCAAAGTGCTGGGATTACAGACATGAGCCACCGTACCTGGCCTCAATGGGGATATTTACACTTGTGTTCATAGCAGCATTATTCACAATAGCCAAGAGATAGGAGTAAGCCAGGTTTTCATCGACAGATGAGTGGATAAACAGAATGTGATCTATCCACACAATGGAATATGATTCAGCAGGAAGGGCATTCTGACACATACCACAACAGGGGTGGACCCTGAGGACATGGTGCTAAGAGAAGTAAGTCAGTCACAAAAAGACAATTGCTGTGTGATATGCAGTACCTAGAGCAGTCAAACTGATAGAGACAGGAAATGGAATGGTGGCCGCCAGGAGCTGGTGGGAGGGAGGAACAGGTAGAGTTTCCGTCTTCTAAGATGAAAAGAGTTCTGGGGATTGGTTGCACAACAGTGTGAATGTACTTAACACAACCTGTACATTGAAAAATTGGCAAGATGGTAAATTTTATGTTATGTGTATTTTACCACAATTAAAACAACATTTTAAATTAGAAATGCAGATATCTGGGCTCCACTCTAGTCCTTGTGAGAGGTGAAGCCCACTGGGCTTCTCAGTGGGGTGGGGACTTGGGGGACTCTTCTGTCTAGCTAAAGGATTGTAAACACACCAATCAGCGCTCTGTGTCTAGCTAAAGGTTTGTAAACACACCAATCAGCACTCTGTAAAAACACACCAGTCAGCATTCTGTGTCTAGCTAAAGGTCTGTAAACGCACCAATCAGCACTCTGTAAGAATGGACCAATCAGCACTCTGTAAAATGGGCCAATCAGCTCTCTGTAAAACGGACCAATCAGCAGGATGTGGGTGTGGCCAAATAAGGGAATAAAAACTGGTCACCCTAGCCAGCAGGGTCAATCGGCTTTGTTCTGTTTCATGGTGGAGGTTTGTTCTTTTGCTCTTTGTAATAAATCTTGCTGCTGCTTAGTCTTCGGGTTTACACCACTTTTAAGAGTTCTAACACTCAACTGAGAAGGTCTGTGGCTTCACTCTGGAAGTCAGCAAGACCACAAACCCAGCAGAAGGAAGAAACGCCAGATACGTCTGAATATCCGAAGGAACAAACTCTGGACATGCCAGACTGAGGGACTATGGTGGGCATTTCACGCTAAGCCCCATTGGGATTTGGGGGCAGTCATATGAGATTAACCATATGTGTTGCACTCAGCTTCCTACTATCTGTGGGGGCCTTCCAAGCCAAGGTTTCAAAAACCTGTTACGTTCATCATGTTGGGGGAATGCGTCAGAGGAGGTGACCTGACGGGAGTGTTAGCACCTGGACACCTAGCAGGAGAAGTCTGTTGGCAGAAGTGCCTGGAAGATGGTGAGCCGGCGGGATGCAGCTGGGCTCCCGGTGGTTTCTTGGGTGATGGGCAGGGCTAGATTGAGGGTGAGGCAAGTGAGGCACTCATCTGGGGTATCAGAAATCCGGTAATTAGGATAAGTAACATTTAATGCCATATTTTTTAAAAACAAAACCTGCAGGAAAATCATGATGAACACAGTATGGAAATTGAAGACAGGCTGGTGTTGTCTTATGGTCTTGCATTATTGTGCCATAGGAGTGGTCATTTCCAGGCAGCTCATAATTCTCTGGCCGTGCGGCGAGCGTGTCCCCAACTGGGTGGGTTTCTGAGGGTTAACGATGGGCATGTCGGGTAATGGAAGGCTTTATATACAGTCAATGTTTTTTTGGTTGTAGAACTTTCATTAACTTGTCTCACTTGGTTCAAAATCTGGTAGGATATTTTGGTAAGTGTCTATGAAGTATATATTGCTCCTTCCTCCACAGAATCCAGTAGGAGTTGGCTTGATGCCTATGACAGGTCATTGGTGATCAGGGCCTGCTGACCCTCGTGCTGGCCCACATCACTGCGGGAGAACAGTGGGGAGGCCTGTGTGCAACAGCACATTGTTTGGGCTGTGGTGGACGGGGGACCGAGACAGGCCTGAGAGGCGCCCGGGGTGCTGTAACTCCAGGAGGCCCAGGGTCACTGGGGGAGAGAGTGTAATTGATGAGAAGGGCCAGCTGCCCGGGGACGGTTCGCCGCATGGTTGAGGAAGCTCTAGGGCCCACACTTGCACCACCTCTGCAAGGCTTGGAGCTTGCTTTAGACATAATAGATGAGTATCATTTTCCTCAATGTGGTGTCTCCAAAGTGTGTAAGCTTTCGGGTCCCAGAACACCGCAGAATGCACTCCTGCCTGCCCCTGTGAAGGGGCACCTGTGCCGTGTGGTGCACAGGGAGCTGATGTCACCTGGGGCAGATGATCCTGGACTGGCCTGGAGCACCGTGTCGGGGTGGGAAGTGACTATGGTGTGTGTGTGTGGTTTTTCTTTGCTTAAAATTTAAAACAAACTTAAAAACCCTAAACTAATATGTGCTCAGTGGAACAAATTAGAAGTATAGGAAATATTGAAACAAGTGATTCTTTTTTTCTCCTCTGCAACCCTAGCCCCCAACGGTAACCTGCGTGAACACTCTGGTGCATTCCCTTCAGCTATTTCCTCCTGCTTCTCAACACACATGCTCTTGTTACGGACTGTTTAAAAGGAAACGTTAGCAAAAATTATGGGAGTCTTTTTGAGTCATTACACAGAGAGCTTCCTCACCCTTCAACCAGCTGCATGGTGTTCCCCAGTGTGGCTGTCCCTGGCATTCTTGCTTTCTAGGAGTGATTCCATGTGGTATTTTCCATATGAAACTGCACCCTGGGGCCAGGCGCAGTGGCTCATGCCTGTAATCCTAGCACTTTGGGAAGCTGAAGCAGGCAGATCTCATGAGGTCAGGAGTTCGAGACCAGCCTGGCCAACATGGTGAAACCCCATCTCTACTAAAAATACAAAAATTAGCCAGGTGTGGTGGTGGGCGCCTGTAATGCCAGCTACTCGGGAGGCTGAGGCAGGAGAATCACTTGAACCTGGGAGGCGGAAGTTGCAGTGACCCGAGATTGTGCCACTGCACTCTAGCCTGGGCAACAGAGTGAGACTCCATCTCAAAAAAATAAAAAAAACTGCACCCTGGAAAAAAAATCTTCCCAACAGGCCTGGATGGTGCCAGAAACCTTTACTATTAAGGTCATTTCTTTGGGTTTAAGCTTTGAAAGTGGCTCTTAAAGTAAAAACACAGTAAACAGTGTGGTGGAAGGAGAACTTTGGATTTAGACATACCTAAGTCAGCTCCCAGATCCACCATTTCTTTTCTTTATAACTTTGGCCAACTTACTTAATTTTCCTGAGTCTTGATTAGTTTGTCTATGACATGGGGTCATGAGGCTGAATTTTCATGGTTTCTGTAAGGATTAAGTGTGTACAACTTCAACCCCAATATCTAGCAGAGATTGTTTTCAGTAAACAATTTTCAAGTTTAAGCATTAGCTGGTAAAAAAAAAAAAAAAAAAAAAAAAAGTGCAACGAGGGTAAGAGTTCTGCTTCCATTTCAATGGCTGGGATCTGTTGGGTACGTTGGGTGGGCTCATGACATTGTCCGCAATTCCCTCATCCATGGCCAAGGAAGCAGGAGGCCAGTGGGATGGCAGAGCTGAGAGTGAAACCCGGGCCTCACCCGCTGTTCCGGAGATGGGACACAATGAGACAGAAATCCTTCACTCCAGAACTCACAGCCCAATCATCAGCCCCAACAGTGCTGGACGTAAGTCTCGGTTTGTGTTTCTTCCAAGGTTTTTGCAAGTATTTGACCACTCTGCCCTTTGTGGACAATGTCACCATCCCTGTTAAATGGACTTTTGGGGCTGCTGGGGACCAGCATGCACATGTGAAGTCAGTGAGCACCTCTCAGGTTTAGCAGGTTGGCCAGTTCGCAGCAGTCGGCTCTGAGAGATGAAGACCCAGGATGGGGCAGATCTGAAGGGCAGGGAAGGGCACTGATGGGCACTCCTGAAGGGCTGGACTTGGGAGCAGCAGGGGTTGCTCCTGGCAGGCAGGCCAGGTGGGAGTGGTCCTGCAGAGAAGGACGGGGGGTGGCACGTGGTGGCGAGGGCGGGTGAGACCCCCAAAGGGGTTGACATGTACGCTGTGTTCTTCTGGGACTGTCCTAACCCAGTGTGGTCTGCAGTGACTGGTGACTCATGGTCAGTGTCTGGGCTGCTCATATATTTATAGTTCCCACACATCTCAGAACTCAGCTTGTAAAACTTGGGAGAGTTATGGGGGAAAAAAAAATCTTCAAAAGTTCCGTGGGACCTTTGTGACCTGGACCACTTTGAATGTCACACAAAAAGCCCAGCATGCGTGTGGCTCAACTGTTAGCTTGCAAAGCCCTCTTACGTGGTGGGCTCTGCCAGCTTCAGATGTGTCAAGGGGACTCAGCCCCGCGGAGCTCCCAGGTGGGTCAGGAGGGGTGATGAGGGAGGTGGTTTTTCTCTCTGGAAGATTGAGGAGGCTCTTGAGGGGTGGGGTAGGGTGGGGCATTGGCTTAGCCCTGAGGGATGAGAGGATTGGTCCAGGCAGGAGCTCTGGGGAAAATGCTCTTGGGAGTGGGAACAGCAGGGGAAGGCAGAGTGTGGGGTCTCATTTCTTTACTGTGGTGACCACCGTGACTGTCCCACAGAATAAAGGTGTGGTATGTGTGTGCTGTAAGTCTGCAGAGACCACCAGCTCTCCTGGTTTTACAAATGAAGAAACTGGGGCTATGGAGGAGTCAGGGTTTTGGTAGGGGCCCTGGGAGATGAGTGGCACCAAGAGAGGAGATAGAGCATCATGGTGGAGCCACCAGCCCAGGCCGGCCACGCGGCCAGGCAGCCAGGCCCGGACCCCCAGCCCTGTCCCTCGTCACTCAGGGTCTCTTTTGGCAGGTTCAAAATGTTTTCTCCAAAATAGGCATTTGCTTTTGAGCCTCCCCCTTTCAGGAGGACAGAAAACAATTTCTCATTGTCTCAGGAAGTGGAGCAGGCACATCCTCCACAGCCCAGCACTTCCACACTGAGGTTTACTCCAGATATACTTGTGCATGTATGTATGTTCCAGGAGACCGCACTGTTCGTAAACACTCAACAGAGAGCCGCCTAGATGCCCAGCCGCGGTAGCATGTACAAGTACATTGCCGTATAGTCCCGCTGGAATATGACACAGCAGCGAGAACAGACAAACTCCAGCTACCATATGGGTGACTCCTCAAACACAGCACAGAGGAAAAGAATTGAGTTGTCAAAGATACACACAGTGTGATTCTATTTGTATAAAGTTCAAAAGCAGGTGAAGCTAAACAATGCATTATTTAGAAATACAGATGAAGTTCAAAATAAAACAATAAGAGCCCAGGCGCAGTGGCTCACACCTGTAATTCCAGCACTTTTGGAGGCCGAGGTGGGCAGATCACCTGAGATCAGGAGTTCGAGACCAGCCTGGCCAACATGGTGAAACCCTGTCTCTACTAAAAATAAAAAAATCAGGTAGGTATGGTGCCACACACCTGTAGTCCCAGCTACTCAGGGGGCTGAGGCAGGAGGATTGCTGTAACCCAGGAGGTGGAGGTTGCAGTAAGCTGAGATCGTGTCACTGCATTCCAGCCTGGGCGACAGAGTGAGACTTTGTCTCAAAAATAAGTAAATAAATAAATAAGAAAAGCCCCAAAGAATCCACAAAAAAGCTATTAGAGCTAATAAACTAATAGCAAAAGTGGAGGGTGAAAGATCACCACACAAATACTGGATGTGTTTCTGTACAGCAAAAACAATTCAATTTATAATATCATCAAAAATCAGAAAGTATCTAAAAATAAATTTAACCAAAGAGGTGAAAGACTTGTACAAGGAAAGTAACAAGACCTTGTTAAAAGAAATTAAAGAAGACATAAATAAATAAATAGACATCCTGTGTTCAAGAATTGCAATGGGCTAAATGGACAGAGCAATCTTTTTTTTTTTTTTTTTTTGAGATGGAGTCTTGCTCTGTTGCCAAGCTGGAGTGAAGTGGCATGATCTCGGTTCACTGCAGCCTCTGCCTCCCAGGTTCAAGTGATTCTTGTGCCTCAGTCTCCAGAGTAGCTGGGACTACAGACATGTGCCACCATGCCCAGTTAATTTTTTTTTTTTTTTTTTTTTTTTTTTTTTTTTTTTTTTTTTTAGTAGAGATGGGGTTTCATCATGTTAGCCAGGCTGCCCTCCGACTCCTGACCTCAAGTGATCCGCCCGCCTTGGCCTCCCAAAATGCTGGGATTACAGGCATGAGCCCTGCACATGGCCGACAAAGCAATCTTGAAAAAAAGAACAGTTAGAGGACTCACATTTTCTGATTTCCAAATTTCAAAGCATCAGTAATCAAAGAAGTATGGTACTAGCATAAGGACAGACATGCAGTCTAATGGAATAAGATTGAAATTTCAGAAGTAAGTCCATATATCTATGACCCACTGATTTTTTGCAAAGGTGCTAAGACAATTCAATGGGGGAAAAGACAGTCTTTTCAACTAATAGTGCTTGAAAAGTTGGATATTCACATGCAAAAGAATGAATTTGGATCCCTACTTCACACTAGCTATAAAAAGTAACTCAAAATGCATCAGACTAAACTGTAAGAGCTAAACCCATAAAACTCTTAAAAGAAAATATATGTATGAATTTTCATTATCTTCATGACCAATGGATTTATAGATAGGATAGCATAGGCATGAACAACAAAAGAAAAAGCAGGTAAGTTGAATTTCATTAAAATCAAAAACTGTTCATCAAATTTATCAAAGGACATTATTAAGAAAGTAAAAAAAAAAAACCACAACCTATAGAATGGAATACAATATTTGCAAGTCAAAATCTGACAAGGGTCTAATATCCAGAATATATAAAAGAACTCTTGCAACTCAACAACAAAAAGACAACCTGATTAAAAACTGGGCAAAGGACCTGAATAGGCAATTCTCCAATGAAGATATACAAATGGTCAACAAACACATGAAAAGATGCATCTTTAGACATTAGGGAAAAGCAAATCAAAACCACAATGAGGTGCCACTTTACTCCCACTAGGATGATTATAATAAGAAACATCCCAAAATAAAAAATAGTAACCAGTGTTTGCAAGGATGTGGAGAAATTGGAACCTTCAGACATTGCTGGTGGAAATGTAAAATGGTACAGTCACTTTGGAAAATGATTTGGCAGTTCCTCAGAAAGTTAAATGTAGAATTACCGTATGACCCAGCAATTCTACTCCTAGGTATATACCCAAGAGAAATGAAAACAGATACTCAAATAAACATGTAGCATTGCAGTACTATTCATAACAGCCAAAAGGTAGCAACGGCTCACATGTCCATCAGTGGATGAACGGATAAACAAATTGTAGTATATGTTATACAAACAAAATAATATTATTTAGCCACATAAATGAATAAAGTTCTTGAAGCATGCCACAACATGGGTGAACCTTGGAAACACGATGCTAACTGAAAGAAGCCAGGCACAAAAGCTGACATATGTATGATGCCATTTAGATGAAACATTCCGAATAGATAAATCCATACAGACAAAGCACAAACTAGTGGTTTCCAGGGGCAAGGCCATGGGGAGGGGAAATGGGGAGGACTTGCTCAATGGGTAGGGGGTTTTACTTTGTAGTGTTGGAAGTAAGGACAGAGAGACAAGGTAGTTGCATGACCTTGTGACTGTACTAAATACCACTCAACTGATCACTTGAAAGTGGTCAATTTTATGTGACAAATTTCAGCTCAATAAATTATTCAAAAACATGGCTGGGCATGGTGGCTCACGCCTGTAATCCCAATACTTTGGGAGGCTGAGGCGGGTGGATCACCTGAGGTCAGGAGTTTGAGACCAACCTGGCCAACATGGTGAAACCTCGTCTCTACTGAACATACAAAAATTAGCCAGGCATGGTGACGGGTGCCTGTAATCCCAGCTACTCGGGAGGCTGAGGCAGGAGAATCACTTGAGCCTGGAAGGTGGAGGTTGCAGTTAGCTGAGATCACGCCACTGCACTCCAGCCTGGGCGACAGAGTGAGAATCCATCTCAAAATAAATAAATAAATAAATATAAAAAATATGTAAACCTCAAAACTAAATGAAACATAAAAAAAGCCAGGGGCCAGGCGCATTGGCTCACACCTGTAATCCCAGCACTTTGGGAGGCTGTGGTGGGTGGATCTCTGGAGGTCAGGAGTTCGAGACTGGCCTGGCCAACATGGTGAAACCCCATCGCTACTAAAAATACAAAAAACTTAGCCAGGCGTGGTGGTGGGTGCCTGTAATCCCAGCTACTTGGGAGGCTGAGGCAGGAGAATCGCTTGAACCTGGGAGGTGGAGGTTGCAGTAAGCCAAGATAGCTCCACTGCACTTCAGCCTGGGTGCCGAGCAAAACTCTGTCTCAAAAAAATAAAAGAGAAGAAAAGGAAGGAAGGGAAGGGGAGGGAAGGAAAGAAAGAAAGAGAAAAAGAGAGAAAAAGAGAAAGAGAAAGACAAGGAAGGAAGGAAGGAAAGAAAAGAAGAAAGAAAGAAAGAGAAAGAAAAGGAAGGAAGGAAAAGAAAAGAAAGAGAAAGAAAGAGAGAGAAAGCGAGCAAGCAAGTAAAGCCAGGAACGAGCCCCGGCAGAAGTCAGGCAGTGCTGCCTCTGGGAGGGAAGGAGTGCAGTGGGCAAGGGCCCCACACTAGAACACAGGGATGTGCTTTATCATTCTCTAAACTGTGTGCAGACATCTTACACACTTTTTTAAATACTTTATTTAGCAATAACATATAAAAGAATAAAAAGAGGAGAGAGAAGCAGAATCTCATAGCTTCGGATGCATGCGTGTCCCCATCTCCTTCTCCCATCACTGGGTCTACCCTAATTGTCTGGGAACCTGAGGATTCCAGCAAGGATCTTGGGTTCTCTCAACAGCTCCCCTTCCTGCTTTGGCCAATGTCACCTGGCCAGCTCACTCAGAAGAGCATAGCAGTTGGGAAGGTGTTGTGTTAAGGAGCTCCCCTCATTGCCTGAGTGCCTGGTCTGGTTTTCAGGGGCTAGGCGGGTGCAGCCAGTGTCCACAGGAGAGAGGCGCAAAGGCTCAGGGCCAGCCTCCTGTGCCTGCCTGGTTCCCAAAGGTAGTACCCTCCCCTTTCCAGATACTCTTTGTCCTTTACTACCCATCCAGGTCCCTGCCCTCGAGCTTCCTCTAGCAGGGCTCCCACAGTCCAGGGAAGTGCCTCACCAGAGTGCCCAGGCACTAGGCCTGTGAGGTGTGGGCATCTGGGTACCCAAGCCTCCTGGCCCTCAAGGACTGTGATGTTTGCTGGGGCCACCAGGGTAGTGAAAGGGTGCACATCAGCAGGAGTGAGGGGAGGGCGGGTGGAACCCTAGGCATTCACCACAGCTCAGCGTGACGGTGAAGGCTGCCAGCACGGGAATCAGACTGCCGGGCCCCTTGCTGCTCTGCTCTTTTACTGTGATAACATTTAATGAATGATCCATATTCATGAAAAGTAGCCAAAGAGCAATTTTACAAATAAAAGAGTTGGGGTCTTTTCTGAGTGTTTTCTGCTGACCTAGACAAGGTATATGTGGTTGATTTGCTTGTCTGCCTGATCCAGGCCTGCCTTCTAGTGGCAGCAGGCAGCTGTCACCCACCCACCCAAGACCACATCCACCAAAGGCATGGGCAGCAATCGCCACCCTTCAGGCCATGGAACTGAGCATTTAGGAACCATGGAGCGTATCCAGTGCAACTCTTTGCTTTTACCTCTAAGGGAACAAGGTCCAAACCCCAAGGCAGATGGGTGGCCGGCTTGGCTAAGAACTGGCTTGCCTCTCAGAGCAAAGGGTGCATACCTGTCTTTGACCCAGCACTTCCACTACTGCAGATCTATCATCTGGAAATACTTTTGCATGTAAATAGGCAATGTATGGATGTTTGTTGCAGTGTATTTTAAACTAAGTGAAAAATTGGAAACCTCCACTTTTGTGTGAGTCTACCTTGGGGACTGATTAAAACAATTAACGATATACCAAATCATGGACTATGCAACCATGAAGAAGACTAACATAGAACTCTAAAGTATAAACATCTCCATTATGAATTGAAAAAAAATTGTATAGTAAAATCTTGCCGGCGTGATCCAGCTCCACAAGAACAAACTTCCCAATATTCGAGAGTGGAGCTGTCCTGCATGGTAGACCCTGGCTGGGACTACTGTGCACCTGAGATGTGGCCAGGGTGAATGGAGACACACTGAGTGTGAGATGGCACATTAGTGTTCACTGTGACATGAGAGCTGAAAATGAGGTGTGTAGCAGGATTTCAAAGACTTAGAACAACAAAGAAAGACATTGTGACTGTTGTGCACCTGAGGGACTGTTGTGCACCTGAGATGTGGCCAGGGTGAATGGAGACACGCTGAGTGTGAGATGGCACACTAGTGTTCACTGTGACATGAGAGCTGAAAATGAGGTGTGTAGCAGGATTTCAAAGACTTAGAACAACAAAGAAAGACATAAAATACCTCATTAGTACGTGTTTGGTATTGACTACATGTTGAAACAATCATATTTTAGATACATCGTGTTAAATGAATTATAGAATTAAAGCTAATTTCACTTATTTGTTTTTACTTTTTCTTTCTAAGTGGCTACTACACAGTTTGAAATTATATCTGTGGCATATGTGCTATTTCTATTAGGCAGCAGAGGTCTAGAATAATACACATTAGGCCAGGCGTGGTGGCTCACGCCTGTAATCCCAGCATTTTGGGAGGCTGAGGTGGGCGGATCACCTGAGGTCGGGAGTTTGAGACCAGCCTGTTCAACATAGTGAAGCCTCATCTATACTAAAAGTACAGAATTAGCTGGGCATGGTTGCGGGCGCCTGTAATCCCAGCTACCTGCAGGAGAATCGCTTGAATCCAGGAGGCGAAGGTTGCAGTGCGCCGAGATCATGCCCTTGCACTCCAGCCTGAGCAACAGAGTGAGACTCCATCACAAAAAGAAAAAAGAAGAATACACATCAAACACTAAGCATGGTCGGCAGCATGGGAGAGTGGGGATCAGGAGGAGTGTGTAAACAGGACTTCACTTGGCTCTTCTGGGGTTTTACAACTTTATGTATTCATGTAGTATGCTTTTTAATGATTAACAAACAAAAAAGGGCACTGTGGCCATGATTCCTGAGCAGCAAGCTTTCCACCTCACCATGCCTGCACAATTTGCCCACTCCTGTGCCCTGTCTCCAGGAGAGCCAGGGCCACCTGCCAAGAGCCTTACCCGTACCTTAAGGCATTTCAGGCATTCCCCAGCCTGAGGGAGCAGACACAGGATGGGTAAGTTGTGATGAGGGAGGAGGATACCTGCGCTTGCCACTTTCACGGTGTGGGCAGACAGGGGGCCAGGGGTTGGGGAGCGGGAGCCAGAAGCCGTGAGGGAGGGGACAAGGTGCACAGCAACAAGAGGGTCTCAGCAGTGGGGGAGGGGAGTACTGTGGCCTGATGTTAACTTGTTTTCCTAAAGTCAGCTCTAGCATTGTAACTGCATTTTTCCCCACTTAGCAATTGAAGATACAGTTTCTGAAAAGCAGTGAGATAGATACTGATAGGTGCTTTCTACAAGAGGCTGGGAAAATTGCTCCTGGCATGATGGGCATCTGGGGTAACAGACCAATCTGTTTCCTGGACTCTGCCTGCTCCCAGTGGATGCTGTAATTCCTTCACCCATGGCTGAGTCTAACCTCAGAGCTTGCAAAAGAGGAGAATGGCAGATACTGACCCATCAGATACCTCTGCATATCACTGAGGGCAGCATGTCTCTTGCTACTGTCTGCTTAATGGAGGTTTTAAGATGTTGAATCCCCTTAATCTCTAGGTCATGGAAGGCTTGGGGGTGTTGGGTCCTCTTATTCCCCTGGCTGAAGTCTTCCATTTTCCCAGGTACTGCATTTACACACACACACAGACACACACACACATGTAAATTATAGGACATCTTCCAAACATTTTCAACCAAAGCCAAAGCCAGTTTTCTAAAAACATCTAGTGCCCCCAGGAAGAGGATTTTAGGTTGATAGAAAATCTGTTTTGTTTTCACTTAGTTCAGAATGAAGATGACTCGCATCTTAAAATGCCTGAGTGTCATTTCACTTCTTGTGCTTGTCAGCTTTACAGAGCAAATAAATGAGGTTGCACAGAGCCAAACCAAACACAACTCCAAACTTCTCCCAGAAAATCATAAAACATAGACAGTTAACAGCAAACACCTTCAACAGGAGTTGATATCTCCAATTACATTTTCTGGGGTCTAAAAAAATACACTGCAGAGAATAGCCAATTTGTGTTATAAATATAATTGCAAATGCCATGAATTAAAACTTCTGCTGGATAGTTCAAAACAATGGCGTTTTGAGAACATGACCAAAGGCAGTCTTTTCCAAAATCACACCCATATTCATCAAGTGCACTCATAGAGAGGCAGGGCTCCGTTCTTAATTCCTCCCTAAATATCTGATTCAGACAGAGAAAATGTGTCTCATCTTCTTTCTCCATTCTCAGTTCCTATCCCTTGTTAACCCAAACACAATTTCTGCAAATTTTTCCTTCCTTCCTTCCCTTCCTCCTTCCCTCCTTCCCTTCCTTCCCTTCCTTCCTTCCTTCCTTTTTTAATGGAGTCTCACTCTGTCACCCAGGCTGGAGTGCAGTGGCGCAATCTCAGCTCACTGCCACCTCCACCTCCTGGGTTCAGGTGATTCTCCTGCCTCAGCCTCCCGAGTAGTTGGGACTACAGGTGTGTGCTACCACGCCCAGCTAATTTTTGTATTTTTAGTAGAGTCAGGGTTTCACCATGTTGACCAGGATGGTCTCTATCTCTTGACCTGTGATCCGCCCACCTCAGCCTCCCGAAGTGCTGGGATTACAGGTGTGAGCCACTGCCCCCGGTCCTGCAAATATTTTCATTCCTCCTTACCTCCCCCACTACTTCTGCTAATTTTTGCTAAGGTTTTAAAAAACATTCACATTGTATACATGCACCAAAATATCACATGTACCCCCAAAATATGCACAACTATGATGTATCAATAAAAAGTACAAAAGATATATTTTCTGGGATAAAAAGGAAAATGAATTTGTGATAGAAAATGATTAAAGAAAAATGTAGAAATGTACAAAGGAATAAACAAACACCACCCATAAGGCCTCCATCCTAAAACGACTGATATTTCCGTGTATTTCTAGGCTTTTTCTGTGAATAGATTAGATAGGTGCATGTGTGTGTAATGAAAAACACAATAATTCTGCACGGTTATTATGCCTTTTTCTCTGTCATTTTAAAAGTGACTGCGTGATGTTTCATCCTATGGACAGACCATGATTTCTGTGTCCAGCCCTCTGCTTCTGGGCGTTTGGGTTGTTCACTGTGCTTCCCGGTGGCACACGATGCTGTGTCAATGTTGGCATCCCTTCAGGATTCTCAGGATGGGTTCCTAGGTGTGGACTTGCAGGGCTTTGCTGCATGTGGTTGAACTGCCTTCCAGAAACCAGTTTGCACTCCTCCCAGCAGGGAGAGGGAGGAGTACTCTCCCCTCCTGATGCTGTTCTGTGTAGCCAATCTCTTCCCCAAGGCTTTCACAGGTAAAATATCAGCTGATAAGGCTTACAAGTGTAAACACTGTTTCTCCTAGAACTTCTGCATTTCCTAGGGTTCTAAGGAAGATGCACCTTTTTCCCAAAGCAAAGTAAGATGCTAAGAAATGACAGGCAAGAAGTGGAGGCCTGGAGCCGGGGCTTCTGAGCAGATCACTGGCACCTGGATTTAGAAGCTGGCCCCGAGGGAAGTGCAGAGGGTTTCAGCCTCTTTGTGACCAGCTGACAGAGTGCTTGTCCCCTCTGAATCAACCTGGTGGGTCCCTTCTGCTGAGAGAGCCTCTTGGAACCCAGGCTGAACACAGGTTCACCACCTGTTCCATAGGGTCCTGTCCAGCCAGCCTCAAGAGGAAGGGAGCAACAGGCCCCAGGAAGCACACCGAGCTTGCCCGCACCTGACCTTCCTTGTACCTGACCCTACCTGCACCTGAGGTTACCAGCACCTGAGCTTACCTGAGTCTGTGGTTATCTGCACCTGAGTTTGTCCACGCTTGAGTTTACCCACACCTGAGCTTACCCACACCTGAGGATACCTGTGCCTGACCTCTCTTCACCTGCGCTTACCCGCATCTGAGCTTACCTGCCACAGCAGTGGAATGGAGAGGGCACGGCTCAGGCTCTTCCAGCCTCCTCCTTGGCCAGGGCAGGGAGCTGGGTGAGGAGGCCCCAGCCTTTAAGAGGAGCAGTCCCCATGAGGAGCATGTGAGCACTTGGGCCTGGGCCCTCATGATCCCTGTGAAGCGATGGCCCCATGACCTGGCTCCCAGGCCAGAAAAGGAAGCCAGGGCCCCAAGCTTCCAGTTCCTGTTCCATGTGGAATCCACAAAGGCAGCCTTAGGATGTGAGAGAGGTAGGGGAGCTAGAGCTTTTCCTTTGAAGTGGCCCCACCACGTCCCCCTCCCACCCAGCCAACCCTTCCCTGGCTGGAAATGTCAGCAGGGTTTGCGTAATCGAGACAATTGGACATAATTGTTCTTTCAGAATCCCCTCATCAGCCGGGCAGTGCTCGCTCCCCTGGGAGCCTGGAGAAGGAGGCACATGGCATTAATTACTGCTAATCCTTCTTCATCTAAGTTGGGCCTGAGGTCAGGGTGAACCCAGCTGCAAATGCAATGTGAGCCCCACATGACTCTCAGCCCTTTCTGAGTGCTTTTAATCCTTGCTCTCCCCACTTCACCAGGAGCTTGCCTGCGCGGCATCCACAGTCACCTGAAAGCCACCGTGGTGGGAGCTCTGTTGGATGTGCTGTAGCAGTATGCATGGTTATTCCAGCTGTCCATGAGCTTTCTCAGCCCAGGAGGAAAGAAAAAACCCAAACCCTGAACTATCCCTCTTTGCAGAGGGGCTGGATCTTCCCCAGCATCTGAGGCTCTTGGGCATTGGCCACCTCCCCCTTCTCACAGAGGAGCAGACAGGTTGGACGGAAGGGAAATTAGGGCTGTTCCCATTTTACAGAAGAGGACTCTGAGCCACGGGAGAGGTTGGCTTGCCCAGAGAGCAGGTGGGGTGGAGCGGGAGTGCCCAGGTTGTCATGTTCCGCCCATATGTAGAGTCCTGAAGCTGGAGGCTGGGCTCACTCCCCAACCCCATGCCTGGCAGACAGCCTGGGGCTCAGGGAGTCTCTGAACTTCTGATGGAAGCACATGTGCCAGGCCGTTTTCTTGGTCTTTGCTTTCATTAGTTTCACTCGGGGTCTGTCCCCACAGAGTGGTCGGCAGAGGGTCGGGTGAGGGGCTCCCACATGCTTTGCTGGAGAGGGCACAGCGCCTGCAGCAGCAGCCCTGGCCTGGCTCCCGGGTCTTCTTTCTTGAACTAGTGTTGGCTCCTTAGGCCTGAGAGAGTCACGGCTTCATCGGGAGCCCTTCCGGGGGCTGAGGGAGGGTACTACGTGGCCGGAATTCTGAAGGCACAGTCAGGGCAATCCAGAGCATCTGAAATCAGTCTGGGAGCTGTGGGGAAAGGCCACATGGGGAAGTGAGCTGATGGCCGGCACTGCCACAGCTGGGAGGTGTGGAGGCTCTGTGGTCAGTGCCAATGACCAGCCCCAACCCGGCCGGCTGCCACTCAGTGGCTCTCCAGGCAGTGGGCCCTTCACTAGACAAATAGGTTCTTTTTCAGGTTCAGATAAGATGGCAACAATGGGAGCCCCAACCTTCCCCAAGAGAATACCCCTCCTCCCCAGGGTCCATGCAGTGCGGCCTGCAAATGGGAGCTGAGATGGCCCACACAGTGGCCACAAGGCACATGTGGCTACGGAGCGCTGGAAACAGCCAGTCGGAATTGAGATGTGCTCTGAATGTAAAATATACACAGGATTGCCAAGACTTGTGATAATAATTGATTGTACATTGAAATATTTAGAACATATTGGGTTGAATTGAATGTTATTAATTTTTTTTCACCTGCTTCTATCAAAACCGACTACTAGAAAATTAAAAATTGGCCCAGCTCACACCTGAAATTCCAGCACTTTGGGAGGCTGAGGTGGGTGGATCACCTGAGGTCAGGAGTTCGAGACCAGCTTGGCCAACATGGTGAAATCTCGTCTCTACTAAAAATATAAAAATTAACAGGGAGTAGTGGTGGGTGCCTGTAATCCCAGCTACTGGGGAGGCTGAGGCAGGAGAATCCCTTGAACCCGGGAGGCGGAGTTTGCAGTGAGCCGAGATAATGCCACTGCACTCCAGCCTGGGCGATAGAGTAAGACTCTGTCAAAAAAAAAAAAAAAAAGGAAAGAAAGAAAGAAAAGAAAGAAAAGAAAATTTTAAATTGCCTCTACTCTGTGGCTCACAGCTGTGGCTCACCTTGTATTTCTGTTGGGCGGTGTTGAACTTCTGCTGTGGGGGAAGAGGGATCTCACCAGACTGCCTGCTCTCCGGAGGCATCCTCCCCCATGAAGTCACTTGGATGACCTGGTGCATGGACACAGTGTGTGAGGACTGTGGCGAGACGCTGTAAGGTCTGAGAATTATGATGTGTCTGTGGAGCTGTCTGAGGAAACAAGAACACCACCGCAAAGGGTGGATACTGACCACTCACTCCTCACCCAGCTGTGGGGGCGGGGTCCTTCTCATCATGGGTGAGGAATGAGGACACATTCCTCAGAGGGAATGAGGCCAGCTGGCGGTCACAGTTGGTGAGAGTGTGGGGACAGTGACCTATGTGCTCACCTGTGTGGGGCCCTGGGGAGGTCGTGGAAAGTCCCCAGGCTGGCAGGGGACACCCCAGGTGGAGGCCCAAGGGTCCTGGTTGGACTCTGAGATGAGACAGCAATATGGTTTCTCATGTTCCTTCGTTCCCTGCATTTCCTGACCAATAGTTACGTCTCGAAACCTGTTCAGATTCAAGGTGAACTTTTGCGACAAGACTCTTTGGTGGTGGTGTGTCCTTCTGTTAGGAGCCATCTCTTTTGCAATGCTGGTGGACTTTGATGATGACTGTCTAGGGCCATGATATCCCTAGGACTTGCAAAATGGTGATTTTTTTTTTTTTTTTTTTGAGACAGAGTCTTGCTCTGTTGCCCAGGCTGGAGTGCAGTGGCTCGATCTTGGCTCACTGCATGCTCTGCCTTCCGGGTTCATGCCATTCTCCTGCCTCAGACTCCCAAGTAGCTGGGACTACAGGTGCCCACCACCACCCTCGGCTACTTTTTTGTATTTTTTAGTAGAGATGGGGTTTCACCGTGTTAGCCAGGATGGTCTTGATCTCCTGACCTTGTGATCCTCCCGCCTCAGCCTCCCAAAGTGCTGGGATTACAGGTGCAAGCTACCGCGCCTGGCCACAAAATGGTGATCTTCTAATTAGGTCGACTGTTCTTTATTTGTTAGCTGGAATTCATCTATAAAGAGAAACTTTCCCTGGGCATATTTGGTCACCCTGAGGCACAGCTTGCAGAGGAAAGGCAGGAAAAAGGTTTCCCTCTCCAGAGGAATTGGTTGGTTCCCTGGCCTCATTCCAATGTGATTAATGCATTCCTTTTCTTCAGAGTGTCAGTATGAATTCATGGATTTGAACACATTTGATGCATTTAAATCTACAGCAGTTATTTTTTTTACTATTGTTCGCATGGTCCCAGTTTCACAAAAGCTCCTGAATCCTTCTGACACCACCCCAGGAGTCTCTGAGAGCTCCTTTGCTATCTGGAATGCAAAGATGTTTTGGGATCGTCTTGTACATTTCTTGCCCCAGATCTGGACTCAGGCACTTCTCCAAGGAGCCTTGGTTCCTCTGAGTGAGAAACAGTATTCAGGAACTAGGAACTGCTTCTGAACTGAATTGTTTCTGAACCTTTTCAGCAGGCGGAACTACGAAGCTGTGTGTGTGTGTGTATGTGTGTGCACGTGCGCACGCATCTGTAAAGAAAATGCATCATGAATGTATGCTGATAATTTTCAATTGAAATTTAGAAACAGGGATTTTACTTAACTTCCTTGATTTTATGTTTGTGTCTCTTTCTGCTTATGCTAAAAGCCTTATTCCTAATGACATTAAAAGCTTTCTCTTTTGCTTTATCCTGAATATAGTTTCAAGTAACATACCCATATTGCTAACCGTACTGGAAGCAGCTTAAAACATTGTTTTGCTATTCTTTTTCACCTTGCATATGTCCTGTTAGGTTTTCTCAAGAACTTAAAGTTATTATTCTCTGTCTGGTTATTCTACACACTTGATACATAGCAAGTTTGGGGAACGCAGTACCCGAGAACTGTGGGGAGACGCTGGCATGTCTGAGAATTACTATGAGTCCAGTGAGCTGTCTGAGCAAACAATAGCACTAACGCTAAAGGCAGATTTCCAGTAAGATTCACTCATTGAATTTTCCATTGGATTTCCATGCATTGTTTTAGGAACTGGTTTTTAAATATAAGTCTGTTTTATAATTAAGTGAAACATTTGCATTTTGGCAAAGTCCAATCTGCAAGCAAGATTCTTTCAGAGTAGTCTGGCTATGGCATCTGTCTTTCTCCCTCGTTCTTCTTTCCCCACAAGTAAACTTTTTTTTTTTTTTTTTGAGATGGAGTTTCGCTCTTGTTGCCCAGGCTGGAGTGCAGGGGTGCGATCTCAGCTCACTGCAACTTCTGTCTCCTGGGTTCAAGTGATTCTCCTGCCTTAGTCTTCCAAGTAACTGGGACTACAGGCACGTGCCACCATGCCTGACTAATTTTGTATTTTTAGTAGACACAGAGTTTCACCATGTTGGTCAGGCTGGTCTCAAACTCCTGACCTCAGGTGATCTGCCCGCCTCAGCCTCCCAAAGTGCTGGGATTACAGGTGTGAGCCACCATGCCTAGCCGCCACAAGTAAACTTAAAAAAAAAAAAAATTATTATTTTATCCTTTCACTTTTTAAGTATAAATATATACATATTGTTTCTCTCTGCCTCTTTCTCACATACATGGTAGAGGACTTTACACGCTTTTCTCTGCTTTGCTTTTGGCTCTTCACTTCTCCAGTTTTCTTGGAGATGACATGGCTGCCCCTCATTTCTTTTGACAGCTGTGTGGCCCTAATCCCTGAGTGGATGCATGAGAGTTGATTCAGCCAGACCCGTGTCGATGGGCACTTGGGTGGCTCTTGGTCTCTACAAATAGCACAGCAACAAAAAGTCTTGCCACATGTCCTTTTGCATTTGTCTGTAATCTTTAGGCTAGATTCTGAGAAGTGAGATTGCTGGGATTAAGGGTATAAATATGAAATTTGCTAATATTGCAAAACTTCCCTTCACAGAGATTATAGCATTTTGCATTTCCAGTGAGATTTTATGAGTCCTTGTTTTCCCATAGCCTCACCAACATAATAAGTTGTTAAACTTTTAGAATTTTGCCAATCTTAATAGGAAATGGTTTGTCAATGTAGTTTGGGCCTATAGTTGTCTTCATTTTTTGGATGCTGTTGTCTGGTTTTGGTATCTGGGTAAAACTGGCCTCATAGAATGAGTTGGGAAAAGACTCCCCGCCTCCTCTATTTTCTGTAAGAGTTTGTGAAAGATTGGTCTTCATTATTCTTTACAAGTTTGGTAGAATTTACCAGTGAAGCCTTCTGGGACTGTGGTTTTCTTTATGGGAAGTTTAAAAATTAATACTCCAATGTGTTTACTTTTTATAGGTCTGTTCAGATTTTTCTGTTTCCCCTTGAGTCAGTTTCAGTAATTTGTCTTTTCAGGAATGTGTCCATTTCATCCAGGTTTTCTTTCTTTTTTTCTTTTTTTTTTTTTTTTTGAGACGGAGTCTTGCTCTGCCGCCCAGGCTGGAGTGCAGTGGCCGGCTCTCAGCTCACTGCAAGCTCCGCCTCCCGGGTTCACGCCATTCTCCTGTCTCAGCCTCCCGAGTAGCTGGGACTACAGGCGCCCGCCTCGTCGCCCGGCTAGTTTTTTGTATTTTTTAGTAGAGACGGGGTTTCACCGTATTAGCCAGGATGGTCTCGATCTCCTGACCTCATGATCCGCCCGTCTTGGCCTCCCAAAGTGCTGGGATTACAGGCTTGAGCCACCGCGCCCGGCCTTCATCCAGGTTTTAAAATCTGTTGGCATCCAGTTATTCTTGGTATTCCCTTACGATCCTTTATGTTAATGTGTCTAGAAGGTCATTAGTGATGCCTCTTTTTCATTCCTGATTTTAGCAATTTGAGTCTTCCCTGTTGTTTAGATGGACGGTCTAGCTAAAGGTTTTTCAACTTTGTTGACCTTTTCAGGGAATCAACTTTTGGTTTCATTGATTTCTTCTATTGTTTTTCTATTCTTTATTTTATTTTTTCCATGTTAGTCTTGTTTTGTTCCTTCTGCTTGATTTGGGTTTAGTTTGCTTGTCTTTTTCTGTTTTCTAGAGTTGAAGGTTAGGTTATTTATTTGAGATCTTTCATTCTTAATATGGGTGTTTACAGCTATAAATTTCCCTCTGAGCACGATTTTAGCTGAATCCAATATACTTTTTCATATTTGTTCATCTTAAAATATTTTATAATTTTTCTTGTGACTTTTTTAGCCCACTGGTTACTTAGGAGTATGTACTTTAATATCCACTTTTGAATTTCTCAATTTTTTTTCTTTTCTTTTCTTTTTTTTTTTTTTTTGAGACAGAGTCTTGCTCTGTTGCCCACGCTGGAGTGCAGTGGCATGATCTCAGCTCGCTGCAACCTCTGCCTCCTGGGTTCAAGTGATTCTGCTGCCTCAGCCTCCCAAGTAGCTGGAATTATAGGCAGGTGACCCCATGCCCAGCTAATTTTTGTATTTTTAGTAGAGACAGGGTTTCCCCATGTTGGCCAGGCTGGTCTCGAACTCCTGACCTCAGGTGATCTGCCCACTTTGGCCTCCCAAAGTGTTGGGTTTACAGGCGTGAGCCACCAGGCCTGTTCAACTTTTTTTCTATTATTGATTTCTAATTTAATTCCACTGTGGCTGGAGAACATACTTCGCATGACTTTAAAAATCCTTTTATACTTATTAAGGCTTGTTTTTTGGCTTAACATATGGTCTGTCCTAGAGAATGGCCCATGTGCACATGATAAGAATGTGTATTTTGTGTATTTTGTTGTTGGGTGTAGTATACTCTTAGACGTCTGTTAGGTCAATGTAGTTTTAATTTGCATTTATTTTACTATAAGTAAGGTTGGCATCTTTTCATGTGTAAGGGCCATCTGTATTTCTGTTTCTGTGAACTTTCCACATCTCTTGCTCATTTTTCTGTAGGGTCTTTTTCTTTATTTTATGTTATTTGAGATGGAGTTTTGCTCTTGTTGCCCAGGCTGGAGTGCAATGGCACGATCTCAGCTCACTGCAACCTCCATGTTCCGGGTTCAAGCGATTCTCCAGCCTCAGCCTCCCTAGTAACTGGGATTACAGGCATGTGCCACCATGCTCAGCTAATTTTGTATATTTTAGTAGAGACAAGGTTTCTCCATGTTGGTCTGGCTGGCCTTGAACTGCCGACCTCAGGTGATCCATCCGCCTTGGCCTCCCAAAGTTCTGGGATTACAGGCATTAGAGCCACTGTGCCCAGCCTTTTTTCTTTATTTTTAAAGCTTGTTCCTACATACCAAATATGGTGAAATTTTGACTTTAATAAAGTGGCAAATATTTTTTCCAGCTTGTCACCTGTCTTTTGACTTTACCTACTTGCCCTGGCTTCTTGCTTCCTCGATATCCACAGTCTATTTAATTCAATTTATCATTGAGATCACCTCTCCCATGCTCCAGACACTGCTGGTGCTGTGTGGAGATATGGGAGTGACTCAGAAATGACTTTTAAGGGTTTGCAGGCTAGTGGGGGAGCCTGTGCTCATATAAACACATTTGAAATACAAGGCCGACTCTAGGAAACATTGCAATCAGCTTCGACAAGCAAGAGGAAAGCATAAAGGGAGAGGGAGCTTTCAAAAGAAAGAGGAGTAATGGGCCAGGTGAGGTGACACACACCTGTAATCTCAGCTATTATGGAGGCTGAAGCAGGAGGATCACTTGAACCTGGGAAGCAGAGGTTGCAGTGACCCGAGATTGCGCCACTGTACTCCAGCTTGGGCAACTGAGTGAGACTCTGTCTCAAAAAAAAAAAAGAAAAGAGAGAGAGAAAAGAAAAAAAAAAAGAAAAGAGAAAGAGAAAAGAAAAAAAAAGAAAGAGGAGGCCAGGTGTGGTGGCTCATGTCTGTAACCCCAGTACTTTGGGAGGCCAAGGCAGGTGGATCACCTGAGGTCTGGAGTTCAAGATCAGCCTGGCCAACATGACGAAACCTCATCTCTACTAAAAATACAAAAAATTAGCTGGGCGTGTTGGTGGGTGCCTGTAATCCCAGCTATTATGGAGGTTGAGGCAGGAGAATCGCTTGAACCTGGGAAGCAAAGGTTGCAGTGACCTGAGATCATGCCACTGCACTCCAGCCTGGGCAACAGAGTGAGACTCTGTCTTAAAAGAAAAAAAAAAAAAAAGAGGAGTAATGGAGTTTCAAACTGAGCATATAGTTTGGATGGGAGTCCTGGTAGCAGACTTGAGGAAAGGGGGGCACTTTAGAGTTGGAGATGGCAGACAGTAGGGCATCAGGGCAAACATCCTGTGAGCTGGAGCTTGGTTCCCAGGCTGGAGATGGGTGGTGGGCAGAGAAAGAGGACAATATATAATGCTGGGGACAGAGGGCAGGTGTGGGGCAAGGTGGGAGTCCAAGGGCTCAGGCCACCACTGGCCAAGCAAAAGTTTTGTGAATCCTGACCTGAAAGCCCTGATCCAAAAACCTTCCCTTTCAAAGTCTTATTTGAAGTAAGACTTATATTGGTTCAAAAAATTATATTGCTCCTGGCATTGGCTGCAGAGATGGGCTTCCACTTTGTATACTGTTGAATTCTTTACATGTATTTAAAATAAGTTAGTACTACTACTATTACTGACTTATTGCTACTGATTCTCAGTTGGAAGAATCTCTGAAATAAATAAAAGTGGTAGATTTAAAAAAGTCTTTGTTTTGTAAGTTAAATGTATATTTCATTGAAAAATGTCTCTGAATTAAGAAGGCTAGAGGGTAATTTAAAATCTTTTGGTGTTGTTGTAAAAGATAATTACAAAGTAAACAAATGGATAACTAGATTGGACAAAGACGTAGAGGTCTATCAATACTTTCGATTACCGTAAACTCTGCTTCCATCTCTCTACTGACTGACAAAAAAATTAAGTAGGTTTCCCCACTTGGAGGAAAATAAGATCATTGGATATTTGGAACGTGGGTCTTGGAAACTCCTCTCTTTGTCTGGAAGGCAGAGGGTCTTCCCAGTGAGCCTTAAGATCCAAGTTGGCCAAAATATGCTAGCCATTCTCTGTAGGCTGCCCAGCCTCATCAACAGGTGAACGTTGGCAGCGGCCTTTTCACACCACTCTTCTCCACCCCATGGCTCAGGGTTTAGGAAGTGAGAGCTCCTGAGGTCCCTCTATTTCTCCTCATCCTCCATTGGAGGACACAGGCTTGTGGGGACCAGCCATGGAGGTATCAGTGGGAGGATTGAAATTGGACAGTGACTTCCTGTCTGGTTGTAAGAATCTTCTTTTCCTTTTTTTCTCTTTTTCTTTCTTTCCCTTTCTTCTTTTCTTTCTTTCTTCTCTCTCTTTCTCTCTCTCCTCGCTCCCTCCCTCCTTCCCTTCCTCCCTTCCTTCCTTCCTTTTGTGCTCCTCAGTGGGTTGTGTTGCAGTGCTGGCAGATGATGTGTGCCAGAATAACAAACATATGGGTAAAAAAGCCTGCCAAGCATTTAATTTTTTTTTTTTTTTAATCTCCAGAATACTCTCTACAGTGAAAATAAAACCAGTGACTTTGTGGTGGAGATAATCCGTTGTGTTACAGCTTTGTAGCTGTAAACCCGGTGTGGCCATGGAGGTTGGTCCTGGATCCTGCCATGAGGAAAGGTTGTGGCTGGAGCTTCTGGAAGTTCCAAGGAGAGAGCATTATCTGAGCTGGTTTTCCTTCTCATCAAACGTCTAACATCTCATTAATCTGCAACTACACTGACTGCATGTAAGAAGCTGCAGTGCCTCACTGTGCTAGCATCCCTGAGAGTCTCAGTGTAACGTTCTACCCTCTGCTGGGACCTAATGGAGGACTTTCAAATCCCAGCACCGTAGCTAACGCTTCTGAAGTCTTCACTCTGGAATGACGGCAAAACTCCCAAACTGTGGGTCCAATTATATGGAAGTTGATTCTACCTTTTCTTCCTTCAAGATGTCTGTGTTCCTGAAAAGAAATCTGGGCAGGAATCATGGCAAGAGATGATTTTGCCTCAATCTAACTTCAAGCTTCTTTTGTTGATAGCAGCAGACTGCATAAGAACCGCATCTTCAGGAGACAAAATGATGCTCCTGAGCCCCATGTAGGCAGCTGTGGCTCCGCACAGTCCACACGGGAAGCTGGCTCAGTGTTAGCAAGAGCTCAACGCATAGCACTCCTCTTCACCCAGGCGCCCAGGGCGTTATTTCTATCTCCTGTGTCCTCGTGCCCTGTTGGAATGGCGGAGCTCATAACAGTCATCAAGTTGATCTCCTGTTAGTGTCATGTTCTTTAAGTAATGCTTTATAGCTCCTAAAATCTGAATTTTACCCCATTTGGTTACAATAACCCATAAAGCAAAACAAAGCACCCCCCAAAAAATTTGGCTGTACCTAATAAATCGCAGTGAAACTTTTGTTCTAGGAATAGAGTATTGTTACCCGAATCTTTTGTTTAAGTAAGCAGAAAGACTTTGCATCTTAATCTTTTGAAAAAATCTTTGGAAAAGTTTGAAACACAGGCCAAAGCAAGGCTGCTAAGAGAAAGGTAGCGAGTGTGAGCACACAGAGCTTAGAAGAGTAGGACAAGCGCTGGAAAGTGTGGCAACAGAAGGGATGTGGCATTCTACTTTTTAAAGCTCATTCCTTCTTCCCGAGTTGATTCAGAAATTGAGTGGCTGGGAGCTGTGGCTCATGCCTGTAATCTCGGCACTTTAGGAGGCCGAAGTGGGTGGATCACCTGAGGTCGGGAGTTCGAGACCAGTCTGACCAACATGGAGAAACCCTATCTATACTAAAAATACAAAATTAGCCAGGCATGGTGGCGCATGCCTGTAATCCCAGCTACTCGGGAGGCTGAGGCAGGAGAATCGCTTGAACCTGGGAGGAGGAGGTTGTGGTGAGCCGAGATTGCACCATTGCACTCCAGTCTGGGATCTTGAGCAAACAAGAAACACCCTGGTTAAAGATTGTTAACAATTAGTCCCAAATCCTCCCCCAGTCCTGCGAAACTTTGCTTAGCAGAGGTTTCTCCATCCCACTATGCCCTGCTGTCCTGCTGTATCTCCCCTGCCCCCCCCACCTCCGTCCTTCCTGCCAGGGGACCAATTAAACTTTTTTTTTTTTTTTCAATTGGCTAAGATGAAAAGGAACGGTGTCCACTTTGAGGGGTTCCTAACTCGGAGATAGTTCTTCTTAGAGTATTGCATCTGCCCAGGGGCGATATCCTCTAAACTGGGCTTCTTAGACCTCAGGCATTTTCAACAAAAAAAGATTCCACGTGAACTAAATTTGGGCAACTCTGCTTCCTATATTTTCCTCTTGGAGATTCACAATGCATATTAGGATATTAAAGTTCTAAGAAGTCTTGCCGCAAGCAACCCCTTTCCTTTCATGTAATCCAGCATTCCTCAAACTCATTTGCCCAGTAGTATCTTTTTTCTTCTGAAATACTTCTTAATATTTCGCATAGCGAAAGTATCATAACAGAGGACTTGAAAAGAATCGGATTAACACGAGGTTAACCATCTGAGGTGCTGGTGACTGTTCATGTTGGAGCAAACGGCTTCTTGAAGTCCCATTCAGAGGGCCGGAGCAGGTTCCTGACAGTAGGACCCCTGTCGAGAGCTGCTGTCTTGGTTTTGGTGAGATACGATCATCTCCCAATGTGTCTTCTGTCTGAATCATCCCCCTGGAAACTCACCATGGCCCATCTGCTCCAGTTAGGGAATGGTATCTCCCAGGAGGGAGTCTCCCAGCCAATCAGTAGAAAGTAGGGGTAGACAGGCCAGGACCCCTGATTCTGCCTGCTCCTCCCTGACTCTCCAGGAAGAGTGCTGCCTCCTGAGCCACTCACTGCAGGAGACTTGGAAAGCGAGTGCCACAGGTGACCCTCCCATGGCCAGGGAGTTCTGTGAAACGTCACCTATGCATACAGAATTCAAGGACAAGGTCTGACAGCTTTTATTTGAAATCCCCAGGGAATAGAGAGAAAATGGGTCAGAGACAGTATCTGAGGAGATAATGAGAATTTTCCAAACTGATGAAAAACATTTTTCTACATACTTTAAAATGTTCTTTTTTAACCTTTAAGTTGTAGGATACAAGTGCAAGTTCGTCATACAGGTAAACTTGCGTCATGGCACTTTTCTGTACAGATTATTTCATCAGCCGGTTTTCTTTCCCCACCCCCAACATCCAGGTTTTAAACTTAGTGTGTCCGAGTTGGTCCCTTCCGGTGGGTTCTCGGTCCCGCTGAGTTAAAGAACGAAGCCGCGGACCTTCATGGTGAGTGTTACAGCTCTTAAACTTAGCAGGGATCCAAAAAGTGAGCAGCAGCAAGATTTACTGGGAGGAAAGAATAAGCCTTCCACACAGTGGAAAGAGACCCCAGCAGGCTGCAGCTGCTGGCTCCAGTATTTATTCCCTTATTTGGCCCCCGCCCATGTCCTGCTAATTGGTGCATTTTACACAGTGCCGATTGGTCCATTTTACAGAGTGCTGATTGGTCCATTTATACAGAATGTTGATTGGTGCATTTACAATCCTCTAGCTAGACTGAAAAGTTCTCCAGGTCCACAGTGGACTGGAAAGTCCAGCTGGCTTCACTTCTCACTAGTAGGCTTATTTTTTTTTCCTGGTCTTTTCTCTCTTCCCACTGTCCATCCTCCAAAAGGCCCCCATGTGTGTTGTTCCCCTCCATGTGTCCATGTGTTCGCATCATTTAGCTCCCGTTAGTAAGTGAGAACATGCAGTATTTGGTTTTCTCTTCCTGTGTTAGTTTGCTAAGGATAATGCCCTCCAGCTTCATCCATGTCCCTGCAAAGGACATGATCTTGTTCTTTTTTATGGCTGTCTAGTATTCCATGGTGTATATGTACCACATTTTTTTATCCAGTCTATTATTGATGGACATTTAGATTGATTCTATATCTTGATGAAAGATGTTAGTCCCCAATTTAGGAATCCCAATGAACTCCAAGCATAATAAACACAAAGAAATACACATCTAGTCAAACAACAGTGAAATTGCTGAAAACCAAAGACAAAGATACAATTTTAAGATGTTGTAAAAGGAAAAGATTATCTTCTATACAGCAGACAGTTACTAAAAAGGCAGTTGACCTCTCAACAGAAGCAATGAAGGTCAGAAGGTAACAAAATTATATATTCAGAGTGCTAAAAGGAAATCATTGCCAACCTAGAATTTTACGTCTAGAAAAAAATATTCTTGCACAACAAAAGAAAAATGGAGACATTTTTAGACAAACTAACAGAGTTAATTCGTAATAGACTTACAAAGAGCTTTCTTCAGACGGAAGTAAACATAACACAGATAAATGCATGGAACAAAAAGGAATAAAGAACGATTAAAATAGTAAATATGTATGTACATCTAAATGGATACCAATTGTGTAACATAATAGCGATAATATCTTGCAGGATTTAAAACAGATCTGAGGCTGGGCGCAGTGGCTTACGCCTGTAATCCCAGCACTTTGGGAGGCCAAGGCAGGCGGATCACCTGAGGTTAGGAGTTCAACACCAGCCTGGCCAAAATGGTGACATCCTGTCTCTACTAAAAATACAAAAAACAAAAAATTAGTCAAGCGTGGTAGTGGGTGCCTATCATCCCAGCTACTCAGGAGGCTGCGGCAGAAGAATCATTTGAACCCGGGAGGTGACCATGTCAGTTAGCCAAGATTGCGCCACTACATTCCAACCTGGGCAACAGAGCAAGACTCTGTTTAAAAAATAATAATAATAGATAAATAAAAAGTAAAATAAAACAGATTTGGAATTAAATGAAAAAAAAACTTCTGGTTTCGGCTTGGATGTGTAAAAAGCCATCACTTTCATTTTCACAGCAAGAAAAAGCTGTTTAGATCAATCAGACAGTTGAGGTCACAGGGACAAACAGACACTCTGAAAAATGAAGAGAAAGGGAAATATAGAGAATTATAGCTTCTAGAATTGGAGAAAATGCTAGAGCCAGAAATGGGTAGGAAAACTGAAGCTGTAATTGATGAATTTCTGGAGGCTGACTGTGGACTAGCTTAGATGTTAAAGGTTCCAGGGATGGCCCATCTTAGGGTACCCCTCCCACTTTTGTGAGTTTTACCCCCAAGCACTCCAGCAGATTCTCACAGTGAAGATCACAGAAAAATCCCTTCCTGTTTCTAGCAGGGGTGGAGAAAAGTAACCCTGTTGAGACACCCCCGGAGCACTCTCTCTCCTGCCTGCCATCAAGGGAAGCTACATTATCAGAGTCTGTCTTAGTCCATTCAGGCTGCTAAAACAACAATGTCATAAGCTGCCTGACATATAAACAACAAACATTTATTTCTCACAGTTCAGGAGGCTGGGAAGTCTAATATCAAAGTGTAGGCAGATTTGGGGCCTGGTGAGAACTTGTGTCTTCATAGACACACCTTCTAGCTATGTCCTCACCTGGTGGGAGGCGCGAGATAGCTCTCCGGGGCCTCTTTGACGAGGGCACTAATCTCATCCCTGAGGACTCTGCCTCTGTATCTGATCATCTCCCTAATGCCCCAGTTCTTAATACCATCACATTTGGGGTTGCATTTCCATAATTTTGGCAGGGACACAAACATTGAAACCATAGCAGAGCCTAACCAATGTGGGGGAGGAAAAATACCAAACTCCAGCCCCCTTTAGTCTTCCCAGTGTTGCAAGGGAAATACCACACTCCAGCTCTCTCTAGCCTTCCTGTCTCACACAAGTTGGAGAAAAGCTACTGAGAAGCACTGGTGGAAGTCACAGCCCAAGAACACAGGCTGAGGTCTAATTACAGCATCCTAAAGTGCCCGGCGCGGTGGCTCACGCCTGCAGTCCCAGCACTTTGGGAGGCTGAGGCGGGTGGATCACCTGAGGCCAGGAGTTTGAGAGCAGTCTGGCCAACATGGCGAAACCCCATCTCTACTAAAACTACAAAAATTAGCTGGGTGTGGTGGCAGGAGCCTGTAATCCCAGCTACTTGGGAGGCAGGAGAATCGCTTGAACCCAGGAGGCAGAGGCTGCAGTGAACCGAGATCACGCCACCGCATTCCAGCCTGGGCAACAAGAGCGAAACTCCATCTGAAGAAAATAAATAAAGTGCTTCCCTACTCCCACACCTTACCACCATCACCAAAGGCTTCTGTGTAATTCCAGAGGGTCACAGCTGGAAAACTGCAAGGCTTAGACTATTTAAGAATTTCCTAGGGAATCCAAAGATAATAGAGAAAAAAAGATTCTGGAGGAATGTGAAGCCAGAAACACCCACACCTACAGTAAACAGTGTAATCCCTGGCCAGATAAACATAAACCCTCACACTAAACGCCTATTTATCTCTTTTTGGTAATACATCATGTTTTTTCTTTTGCAATGCATCATGTCTGGCTTTCAACAAAATAATTACAAGGTATGCTAAAGGCAAGAAAAAGCAGTGTGAAGAGAGAAAGCAAGCAAGAGAACTAGACTCAGATATAGCAGAGAGTTTGGAATCACCAGGCTGGAAACTTTAAATAACTATGACTAATACTAAGGGCTCTGACTGGGTGGAGTGGCTCATGCCTGTAATCCCAAAACTTTGGGAGGCTGAGGCGGGCGGATCACCTGAGGTCAGGAGTTCTAGAGCAGCCTGGCCCATCTCTACTAAAATTACAGAAATTAGGCCAGGCACGGTGGCTCATGCCTGTAATCCCAGCTACTCAGGAGGCTAAGGCAGGAGAATCGCTTGAACTTGGGAGGCAGAGGTTGCAGTGAACTGAGATCGTGTCACTGCACTCTAGCCCAGGCGACAAGAACGAAACTCCATCTCAGGGGAAAAAAAAATAACTGAGCATGGTGGGGCATGCCTGTAATCCCAGCTATTTGGGAGGCTGAGGCAGGAGACTTGCTTGAACCCAGTAGGTGGAGGTTGCAGTGAGCCGAGATCACTTCACTGCACTCCAGCCCGGACGACAGAGTGAGATTCGGTCTCAAAGAAAAAAATACACACACACACACACACACACACACACACACACACACACACACACACACACTAAGGGCTCTAATGAACAAAGTGGACAACATGCAAGAACAGATGTGTAATATTATCAAAGAGAAACTCTAAGAAATAATCAAAAGGAAAAACTAAAGATCAAACACACAGTAATAAAAATGCCATCGATTAAGAGGCTAGACATTACCAAGAAAATAATTAATGAGTTTGAAGATGTCAATAGAAATTTCCAAAACTGGAATGCAAATTAAAATAAGAATTAAGAGATATCCAAAGACTGTGGAACAGTTTTTTAAAAAAGCTGTATCAGGCCGGGCACGGTGGCTCATGCCTGTAATCCCATCACTTTGGGAGGCCGAGGTGAGAGGATCACTGGAGGCCAGGAGTTCGAGACCAGCCTGGCCAACATGGTGAAACCCCATCTCTACTAAAAATACAAAAAATTAGCTGGGTGTGGTGCATGCCTGTAATCTCACTACTCAGGCGGCTGAGGCATGAGAATCCCTTGAAACCAGGAGGCGGAGGTTGCGATGAACTGAGGTTGCACCATTGCACTCCAACCTGGGTGACAGAGCCAGACCTTGTCTCAAAAAATATATAATAAAAATAAATAAATAAAAAACTATATTGTACATGTAATATGAATACCAAAGGGAGAAGAAAGAGAGAAAGGAGCAGGAGAAATATTTATAATAACAATGAGAATTTTCCAAAATTAAGGGCGGATACCAAACCATTGAACCAGAAATGTTGAAAAGCATTAAGCACAATAAATACCAAAATATGTGGACATATCATGTTCAAACTACAGAAAACCAAAGACAAAGAGAAAACTTCAGAAAAAATAAACAAGATGTCTTAGTCAGTTTGGGCTGCTATAAGAGAATATCATAGAGTGAGTGGCAATAGAAATTTATTTCTCACAGTTCTCAGGCTGAAAATCCAAGATCAGAGTGCCCCATGGTTGGGTTAGGACTCTCTTCTGGGTTGAAGATTGCCAATTCTCACTTGATCTTACCCAAAAGGCCAAGAAGCTGAGAAGACTGATTGCCAGCTTCCCATTGTATCCTCACATAGTGGAAAGCAAGCTAGCTGGCTCTCAGGTCTTTTTTGATAAGGGCATGAATCCCATTCATGAGGGTTCTATCTTCATGACCCAATCACCTCCCAAAGGTCTCACCTATAAATACGCTCACATTGGGATTAGGGTTTCAACACATGAGTTTGATGGAGAAGGAACACAAGCATTCAGTCCGTTGCATGAGAGATGAAAAAATACCTTACTGGACAGCATGGTGGCTCACACCTGTAATCCTAGCACTTTGGGAGGCCGAGGTGGGCGGATCTCCTGAGGTCTGGAGTTCGAGACCAGCCTGATCAACATGGAGAAAACCCATCTGTACTAAAAATACAAAATATTAGCCAAGTGTGGTGGCGCCCGCCTGTAATCCCAGCTACTTGGGAGGCTGAGGTAGGAGAATTGCTTCAACCGAGGAGGCGGAGGTTGCAGTGAGCCGAGATTGCGCCATTGCACTCCAGCCTGAGCAACAAAAGCGAAAATCCGTCTCAAAAATAAATAAATAAATAAACCTTATCTATAGAGGAACAAGGGTAAAATCTATATCAGCATTCTTGTCAGAAACCATGACGGCAAGAAGAAAGTGAGATGAAATATTTCAAGTGTTGAAAGAAACAAACCAACAACCTAGATTCTGTATCCAGAGAAATTATCCTTCAGATGTGAAAAAGAGATAAAGATATCATTAGACCAACGGAATTGAAGAAATTTGTCACTAGCACATCTACTTTGTGAAAAACGCTAAAAGGAGTTATTCAAGAGAAGGAAAAGATATGGGTCAGAAATTCAAATCTACATAAAGGAATGAAGAGTGTTAGAGAAGAAATAAATAAAGGTAAAGTAAAACCTTTTTTAAAAAAATTTATCTAACATAACTGTTTGTACAAAAATAATCGCAACAATGTATATGGTGATTATAACATATATAAGGAAAATAAATGACAATGATGTTATAAGAAACAGGATTGTAAAAGTGGAAATACTCTGCCATAAAGTACTTGCACTACTCATGAAGTGATACACTGTTAATTGAAAGTGGGTTTAGGTTAGTTTTAAATGTATACTGCAAACTCTAGAGCAACCACTAAAAAGATAATTAATACGGTAAGAGAAGAGAGAACATGGACTTATATAAAATGCTCAATTGAAACTAGAGAAGGCAGAAAAAGAGGGTAAGAAAAGACAAATGTAATACATAGAAAATGGTTACAAATATGGTAGATATCAATCTGGCTATATTAATAATCACTATAAACGTGAATGGCCTAAATACACCAGCTAAAAACAGAGGCTGCCAGAGTGGACAGTAAAAATAAGACCCAACTATATGTTGTCCACTTTATTTGATATATTTTTTCCTTTTTTCTTTTTCTTTTTTTTTTTGCCCATTGTTTAGCTCCCATTTATAATGTTGTCCACTTTAAATATAAAGATATAGCAAATTAAAAGCAAAAATATGGGGAAAGATATACCATGCTATAGTTAGTCAAAAGAAAGCTGAAGTAGCTATATTAATTCCAGGTAAAGCAGAAGAAGGGAACTTATTGGGATAAATAGGACATAATAATAATAAAGGGGTTAGTTCTCCAAGAAGATGTAAGAATTTTTAATGTGTATGTATCCAACAATGATGTCAGTTTGCAAAAGGCAAAAACTTACAGAACTGCAAGGAGAAATATAAAAATCCACTGTCGTAATTGAGACTCCAAAACACATCTATCAGTCATTTATGGATCCAACACAGAGAAAATTAGTAAAGATACAGTTGCATTTAACAGTACTATCTATGAACTTAATCTAATTGATATTTACGGTATAATTCATCCAACTACAGCAGAATACACATTCTTCTCAAGTTCGCATGAAACATTCACCAAGAGAGACAACACTCTGAGACATAAATCACACCCCAGCAAAATTAAAGGAATAAAAATCACACGAAGTATGCTTTCAGACCACAATGGAATTAGACCAAAAAAAATAATAATAACCAAAAGATATCTGGAAATTCTCAGATAGTTGGAGAGTAAACAATACACTTCTAAATAACAGGAGTCAAAGAAAAATTTTAAAACATTTTGAACTAAATGAAAATGAAAACACAATTTACCAAAATGTGTGGGATGCAGTGAAAGCAGTGCTTAGAGAGAAATTTGTAGTATTGAATGTATGCATTAGAAAAAAAGAAAGATCTGCTTGGTGCAGGGGCTCACGCCTGTCATCCCAGCACTTTGGGAGGCCAAGGCGGGCAGATCATGAGGTCAGAAGTTCAAGACCAGCCTGGCCAAGATGGTGAAACCCCGTCTCTACTAAAAACACAAAAATTAGCCAGGCGTGGTGGTGGGCGCCTGTAATCCCAGCTACTTGGGAGGCTGAGGCAGAGAATTGCTTGAACTTGGGAGGCGGAGGTTGCAGTGAACCAAGATCACGCCACTGCACTCTAGCCTGGGCCCAGAGGGAGACTCCATCTCAAAAAAAAGAAAGATCTAAAACCAGCAATCTAAGTTTTCACCTTAGAAAAGTAGAAAGAAGAACAAATTAAAACTAATAAAGCAGGAAAAAGAAATAAAAATCAATGCAGAACTCAATGAAATTAAAAACAGGAAATCAGTAGAGAAAACTAAAGCTAGTTCTTTGAAAAGATCAATAAAATTGATGAATCTCTCGTCAAGTTAACCAAAGAGACCAGATGCAGTCACTGATATGAGAAAGCAAAGAAAGGTCATCACTGCTGATCCAATGGACATTAAAAGGATAATAAAGGAATAACATGAACAAATTTGTGTCCACAAATAACTTAGATGAAATGAACAAATTCCTTGAAACACACAATCTTTCAAAACTCATACAATGAGAAATACATCACCTGAATAGACAAGATCTATTGAAAACTAAGTCAATAACTAAGAAGTTACCCCTACAGAAAGCACCAGGCTTAGGTGTTTCCCTGGTGAATTATACCATACATTTGAGGAAGAAAATATACCAATTCTCCACCACCTTTTCCACAAAATGGAAGCAGAAGGAATAGTTCCTAACATTATATGAGGCCAGCATTTCCCTAATATCAAAACCAAACCAAGACATTACAAGAAAAAAAAAAAAAAAAGAACCTACAACCAATATTTCTCATGAACATAAATGCAAAAATTCCTCAACAAAACATTAGTAAATCAAACTAGTGTATGAAATGTATAAAGAACGATACATATAGTTATGTACCATGACCAAATTAGATTTATCCCAGATACGCAAGGCTGATTCAATGTCTAAAAATGAATCATGGTAATTCATCACATCCACAGGATGAAGAAAAATTACATGATCATATTAATAGATGTAGAAAAGCATTTGAGAAAAATCCAATACCCGTTTATAATAAAAACTCCCAGCAGACGAAGAATAGACAGTTACTTCCACAACTTGATAAAGAACAACTACAACAAAACCTACAGCTAACACTATACTTAACGGTGAGAAACTAGAAGCTTTCCCACCAAAATAAGGAATAAGGCAAGGATGTCCCCTCCTACTACTACTTTCAACATCACACTGAAAATTACAACTAATGCAATAAGAAAAGAAAAAGAAATAAAGCTTATGCCTATTGGAAAGGAAGGAATAAAACTGTCTTTGCTCACAGATGACTTGATGGTTTATCTAGAAAATTCCAAAGAATCAACCAAAGAACTCTTGGAACTAATAAGTGATAACACCAAGTTTGTTGGATTCAAAGTTACTAGATTTAAGTCAGTTGCTTTCCTATATACCAGAAATGAACAACTGGAATTTCAAATAAAAACGTAATATCTTTTATACTAGTACCAAAGAATAAAGTACTTAGTAATAAATTTAACAAAATATGTCCAAGATCAACATGAGGAAAACTATGAAACTGTGATGAAAGAAATGAAACAAGTTATAAATAAGAGATATTTCATGTTCATAGATAGGAAAACTCAGTTTTGTTAAGATGTCAGCTCTTCCCAACTTGATCTATAGATGCAATAAACCCCAGTCAAAACCCCAGCAAGTAAGTTATTTGGGTCAGGGGATACTGACAAACTCATTCTAAGGTTTATATGGAAAGATAAAAGACCCAAAATGAGCAACATAATACTGAAAAAGAACAAACTCAGAGGACTGACATTACTCAACCTCAAGATATACTATAAAGCTATAATAATTAAGACAGTGTGGTATTGGTGAAATAATACACACACAAAAATATTTAATGGAACAGAGCAGACAACCCAGAAATAGACCCGCACTACTGCAATAAACTGATCTTTGACAAAGCAGCAAAGGCAATCCGATGGAGAAAGGATGTTCTTTTCAACAAATGATGCTGGGACAACTGAGATCCACATGGAAATAAATGAATCTAGATACTGACCTTACACCTTTCACAAAAATTATCTCAAAGTGGATCACAGGCCTAAATGTAAAACATAAAATTATAAAACATCTAGAAGATATCATAGGAGAAAATCTAGGGGACCTAGAGTTTGGCAATGACTTTTTAGATGCAATGTCGAAAGAATGGCTTATGAAAGAAAAAAATTGATAAACTTTACTAAAATGAAAAACTTCTGCTCTGTAAAAGACATGGTTATGTAAATTTAAAAAACAGAGACTAGGAGAAAATAGTTGCAAAACACACATTTGATAAAGGACTTGTATCCAAAATATACATTGCACTCCTAAAACTCAACAATAAGAAAACAGATAGCCCAGTTAAAACTATGGGCAAAAGATCTGGACACTTCACCGAAGAAGAAATACAGATGGCAAATAAGCATGTGAAAAGATGCTCAATATCATTTTTTATCAGGAATAGTGGGAACTGTAGCATCATTTGTTATTGGGAATATCAGGAATAATGGGATACCCACTACACATCTATCTGAATGGCTAAAACCCCCCAAAAACTGACAATTTCAAATGCTAGGAGAATGCAGAGCAGCAGAAACTGATTCATTGCTGGTTGGAATGCCACTTTGTAAGATAGTCTGGCAGTTTCTTATAAAGCTAAACATAGTCTTATCTTATGATCCAGAAAATGGGCTCCTAGACACTTACTCAGACAAATTCAAAATGTATGTCCACACCAAAACCTGCACACAAATGTTTATGACAGCTTTATTCATCATTGCTGAAAATGTGAAGCAAGCAAGATGTCCTTCAGTGGGTACATGCAGTACCTCCAGACAATGGAGCATTATTCAGTGCTAAAAAGAAATAAGCCATCGGGGCTGGGTGTGATGTCTCATGCCTGTAATCCCAGTACTTTGGGAGGCCAAGGTGGGCACATCATCTGAGGTTAGGAGTTCAAGACCAGCCTGGCCAACATGGTAAAACATTGTCTCTAGTAAAAAATACAAAAGTTAGCTGGGCGTGGTGGTGCACACCTGTAATCCCAGCTACTTGGGAGGCTGAAGCAGGAGAATCGCTTGAACCTGGAAGGCGGAGGTTGTGGTGAGCCAAGATTGCGCCATCGCACTCCGCCTGGGTGACAGAGTGAGACTCTGTGTCTAAATAAATAAATAAATAAATAAGCCATCAGGCCCCAAGATTTGCAGAACCTTAAATGATATTGCTTAGTCAAAGAAATCAATCTGAGACTGGGTACGGTGTCTCACCCCTATAATCCCAGCACTTTGGGTAGCAAAGGCAGGCAGATCACATAAGGCCAGGAGTTCAAGACCAGATTGGTTGACATGGTGAAATCTTGTCTCTACTAAACATACAAAAATTAGGCGTGGTGGTGCACACCTGTAATCCCAGCTACTCGGGAGGCTGAGGCAGGATAATAGATTGAACCCAGGAGGCGGAGGTTGCAGTGACCGAGATCACACTATTGTACTCCAGCCTGGATGACAGAGTAAGACTCTGTCTCAAAAAAAAAAAAAAAAAAAAAAAAAAAAAGTCAATCTGAGAAAGCTACATACTGTATGATTCCAATTCTGGAAAAGACAAAATTAGAGAGACATTAAAAAGATCATTGAATACCAGGGTTTCAGGGCGATGACAGGGAGGGTTGAACAGTTGGAGTACAGGGGATTTTTAGGGCAGTGAAGCTATTCTGTGTAATACTGTAATGGTGGATACATGATATTAAGTTTTGTCAAAACCCAGACTGGGCTGGGTGCAGTGGCTCATGCCTGTAATCCCAACACTGTGGGAGGTCAAGGTGGGTGGATCACCTGAGGTTAGGAGTTTGAGACCAACCTGGCCAACATGGTGAAACCCCGTCTCTACTAAAAATACAAAAAAATTACCAGGGAGTGGTGGCGCATGCCTATAATCCCAGCTACTTGGGAGGCTGAGGTAGGAGAATTGCTTGAACCTCGAGAGGGAGGATGCGGTGAGCCAAGAACATGCCACTGCACTCCAGCCTGGACTCCATCTCAAAAACACAAAACAAAACAAAAAACAAAAAAATTCAGAATGTGCAAGACAAAGAGTATATTATAATGTAAACTCTGGGCTTCAGTTAATAGTGATATGTCAGTATTGGCACGTCAGTTATAACAAATATATAACACTGTGCAAGCTGTTGCTAACTGGGACAGCTAGCAGGAGCGGGAGGGAGGAGGTATATGGGAGCTCTCTGTACTACATGCTCAGTTTTCTGCAAACCTAAAATTACTCTGAAAGAGAAATTCTAGCCATTAAAAAAATACATGCAACAATAGCACATATGCTGAAAGGGATAAATGGAGTTAGAATTCTAAGGTCTTTATATTGATGGGAAAGAGGGTAAAAATCCTAATTAATAGTAACTTTGATAAGCCAAGAATGCCGCTACAATCCCAGGCAAACCATACAATTATAGGAGAAGAATGTGCAACTTTCAATTCAATAGAGAGAAAAACATGGTAATAAAAACATTCAATCAATATAAAAGAAGACAGAACGTGAGAGAAATAGGGACATAGAACAGGTGGGAAAAATAGAAAGCACACGCGTACTAAATGGTGGATTTTATAACGATGTCAGAATTTAAATTCTATGTAAATGCAATAAACGCTCTGGATAAAAAGCCAAAATTTTCATGCTTTATATACAAGAGCTACCATATTCTATTTACAAAAGACCAACATAAATACAAGGATATAGCAAGTTTAAAACCAAAAGGATGGAAAGAGATATAACTAATCTCAGGCAAAGTCGACTTTAAGGCAAAGAGAATGACTAAGATAAAGAGAAAAGGTAGTGAGAAAAGATTCAATTGACCGCAGCATTATAAGAATTTTAGTCCTGGGTGCAGTGGCTCATACCTGTAACCCCAGCACTTCGGGAGGCTGAAGTGGGTGGATCCCTCGAGCCCAGGAGTTCAAAACAAGCCTGAGCAACATAGTGAGACCTCATCTCAAAAAAATTATTAAAAAATTATAATGTGTGTGCACTTAATAATATAACTTAAAAGCAGCACCTAATAATGCAAGCTTAAAATCACACAGAGTATGGCCGTGTACAGTGGCTCACGCTTGTAATCCCAGCACTTTGGCAAGCCAATGCAGGCAGATCACCTGAGGTCAGGAGTTTGAGACCGCCTGGCTAACGTGGTGAAACTCCATCTCTACTAAAAATACAAAAAAAAAATAGCTGGGCACGGTGGCAGGCGCCTGTAATCCCAGCTACTCGGGAGGCTGACGCAGGAGAATCACTTGAACCCAGGAGGCAGAGGTTGCAGTGAGCCAAGATCACGCCACTGCACTCCAGCCTGGGCGACAGAGTGAAACTTTATCTCAAAAAACAAACAAACAAAGAGTAAAAATTGGCATAATCACAACAAGAAATCATAATGAGAAATTTAAACACATCTTAGTAATTGGTAATAAAACAAGACAAAAAATTCAAGAAGGATACAGATTTGAAGAATGCAGTTAACGCAACTGACCAAAGAGCATTCAGAGAAGACTGCATCCAACACCTCAGGAGGCCACTGCGAAACTCTCATGGGGATGGGGATGTGTTGGTCTCTTACGGATACCTCCTGTGATCAATGCATGTGCACACAGAACCCAGGATTTCAGTAAATGTTCCCTTCTCCTCCCTACTCCTCTTCCTTTCACAACTCTCCCATCCTTGGCAGGGTTAAAAGTACCTATGGTCTCTTAGGGTGGGTCCAGTATCCTAGGAGGTGGTGGCCAGGAGCTGGGAGGATGGAGCTGATGCTGGCAGTGTAGGCTGGGTGAGTTGCCAGAAGTTTTTTTTTTTATTAGGCATTTGAGAAATGGTTTGCTTTTCAAAGCACTTTAGAAATGTATTTGCCTGCCAGGTGCAGTGGCTCAAGCCTGTAATCCCAGCAGTTTGGGAGGCCAAGGAGGGCAGATCACTGGAAGTTGGGAGTTCAAGACCAACCTGGCCAATATGGTGAAACCCCGTCTCTACTAAAGGAAATACCAGAGTTAGCCGAGCGTGATGGTGAACGCCTGCAATTCCAGCTACTCAGGAGGCTGAGGCACAAGAATTGCTTGAACCCAGGAGGTGGAGGTTGCAGTGAGCTGAGATCTTGCCACTGCATTCCAGCCTAGACAACAGAGTGAGATCCTGTCTCAAAACAAAGAAACAAAAACAAATGAAAATAAATGCATTTGCCTTTCAATGTTCATAACTGTAGAAGTTAATGGAAAGGGTGCTAGCATCCCCATTTCTCAGCTGGAGAAATCAAGGTGTTAAGCAATTTGCACCATGGAGCTGGTTTGTGAAGGCCCCAGGCTGAACCCCTGAGATTTCTCATTCTTCCTGGGTTTCTAGGTGATTTCTGACCTTGACCGTGGAGAAGGGGCCATTGCAAAGCATGTCTCGTGGCATCTCCAAGGATGCCCAGTCAGTTTGTGTATGTTTCTGATTCTCTGCTACTGGGGGCCTCTTTTGGGTAGCTGCCATCTGGGTGCAATTCAGAGTGGTCAAAGGCCTACCAGTCCCCAGGAGAGGTGGCCTTTAGTTTAGCAGAAAAGCATCTTAACTGCTGCGTTTCTGCAGAAGGCAGAATTCTGAGGAGAAGGGCTCAGAGAGGAGAATTCAGAACAGAGCCAAGTAACACAGGAGAATTCAAGGTTCCCCAAGATAAAAACATGGTGAAAGTGGGAAGGTGGCCCATGGCAGCTGAGGACAGCCCAGGACAGGGAGGTGGTGAGGCTAACATTCCGTTTGGGTTCCACAATCGTTCTCAAACCTCCACCACAACTTGACCTCACACAACTTCCTCAGCTAAGTCTTGTTTTGTGGAGTCACAAAGAGTTCAGTTCCATACTTGGATGGGACAGGATGGCGAGAAGGCAGAGCTGCCAGAGCTTCAAGAAGCGCTGGGTGGAAGGGGTGGAGGGTGAGCATCTAGATCTCACAGGAACCAGCAGTGACTGTGAAACGAGGGCAGCCAGGGAGCCCCAGAAATGGGGCAGGCGCTGGGCTCCCAGAGAATGAGAAACAGGGCTGTGAGACAATGGGGTTTAAGTGTTAAAGTGATGCCAAGGGACCTGGAAGTGGAGGTCCCTGTAGCTAGTGGGGTCTGTGCCTGGAGTCCAGGAGAAAGTGCTGGCATTCTTTCCCTCAGGCTCAGAGAGGCGGTAACTTGGCTGACATCGCAGAGCTGGTCCACGGCAGAGCCAGGGCCGAAACCAGATCTTTATTATCTGGACTGGATCCTTATTATCTGCAGACCCTGGCCTGTGCCTCCCCTCCCCACTCTGCTGACCAGAGTGTCAAGCACAGCACACAGGGTAAGGGCTCCCTTATTCCCATGAGCTCAGGATTGGTGACTGTCTCCAGGGGCAACCAACCTGCTGGCACCCAGGAGCAATATTTACAGTATTCAACAATCACCATCAATCAGTGTTCAACAATTAATGATTGTGGCGCGAGAACACCGACCCCTGTCCTGGGCTGTGCCCGCCAGCTCCCATGGAGCTCTGGCCCCTCCCACCTTTTCTAGCCCACCTGCCTCTTTCGCTTGTGGGCTGTGTCGTCTTTGTTCTGAATTCTCCTCTCTGAGCCCTGCTCCTGACTCATGAACCATAAGGAATGCTGGTGACCTGGCCCGGCTGCACAGGTGCACACCTATGGTGCACTCCCCATATCACCAGGAGGGGCCCAACACTACCCCCAAGCCTCGGGAGCTCTGTGCATTCTTATTTCAGGTGCCACAACCCCCTTCCTGCTCACAACTGGGGGAGATGATGCTGGATGGGGAAGTGCCAGGGACTCTCTGCTTCCAGAGCCATGAAGCCACCGCATCACTGATGGGCACGGGCAGACGTGCAGAGGCCCCAACCCACCCCATACCACTCCAGACAGGCTCTCCACTCAAGACAAATGCCAGGGCTGGCCCCTTGGGTGGGCGACCTGTGCAGGCTCATGGGGCCCTGCCGTCAGAAACCTGCATTTGGTTTTATACTTTGCTGTTGCCATCTTGAAATTCTTTACGATTTTTTAACAGAGGGCCAGCATTTTTATTTTGCATAGAACTCAGCAAATTTTGTAGCGAATTCAGATGAAACCCCCCTGGCTTCCAACCAGAGGCGGCTGATCACTGCACCGGTTGAGACTGCATCGTCGGCACCTCCAGCCAGTGCTGATGGCCACATGCCATTCTGGGGGTGGCCTCCTCGGGAGCTTGCAGGAGGGATAGAAAGGCTGCTGGGGGCCCACGAGTCAAAGGCTCAGTCACAGAGAATGGCATGTGGATCAGCCTTTGGAGCTTCGTGCAGCGCTGTTTTTGGATGAGTGCTGTGTCATTTCTCCACTGTGGACTGTGGTCAGGAGCAGCTGGAGCTTGGCAGGTCCCTTGTCCTGGAAGCTGGGTCTTGACGGTTGGCAGGACTAGACCTGGCAGGTGACCCTAGCTCAAGTGCTGATGGTGCCAGTGCCATAGCAACAGTGCTGACTTGTGCTTACTGCGCAGATCTGTCCCGCTAAGGGACCCGGGCCGCCTACTTCGGGTCATTTGGTGGGACCCTGCAGGGTTACTTCTCTTGCAGCTCCCAGAACCTCCCCGCCTATGAGTCCCGGTTTCTGCCTGCTCAGCTGTCTGCTGCCCCCACCTGGCCGCTGCCTCCAGTGCCGACCTGATCCTCAGCGGTTTTTGTCAACTTTCTGAAAAATACATGAAATTGCTGCTGTCTGACTATTTTGACCTACAAAGATGGCCATTTTAAGTGGTTCAACATAATACCATTGCTTAGAATGGTCTTATAAATGGGAGCAAAGGGAAAGAAAGGAGTAAAGGGTGTGTGTATTACGGAGAATCCTGGCGTACAACTGTAGTATATGCTAAACATAGCCCAGATGTTCGTGTCAGCTGTCTGTGGTCACTTTGGGGACATCTGACACCCGTGTGTGGTTCCCTCCTTGCCCAGGCATTACAGAACACTGGACAATGAGTGAGAGCCCACCGTGGGCCAATGGCCACTGGGTTCCGGTAGCCACCTTGGCAGAGAAGAGAGAATATGTGAAATTCAACCAGTGGCTGACTCTGTCAGGGACATTCTGCAGACTCCATAAGCTCTCTGAACCTTAGTTTTCCCATCTGTGGTTTGGAACCAAAGCACCTACTTCCTCCATGTCTTGGGCAGGGCTGGTCTTCAGCAGGGATGCTCTTCCGGGTCAAAGACATTAGGGTGTTCCATACAGATCGGGAAGTAGCCACTGTTCAGAGCTGCCTGGGTAGTGTGGCTCCCTGGAAACTCCTGGACACGTCTTCATGGCCCAGCAACTGATGGATTAATGCCGGGCACATTGGGACCTCCAGGACCTGCCCCCGTGTCTTACCTGGCATCTGACCTTTGTGCACCCCACTCTGCTATTTACAGGGTCAAGATGAGAAGCAAAAGAGATCATGAAACCACCTTTGCAGCAATTGTAACTGAGGAAATGACGGTGAAAGACACCTGAACTAACTGACTCGTCTTGCTTCTAACCTCCAGGCTGTCCTTGTTCATTCCTGGGTGGAGGCTGAACTAACTTTGGGAGGAACTTAGTTTATAGTTTAACTTTGCAACAAAGATGATAACAGCCCTTTTTGAAAACAAATCCTCTTCTTGCCTAGGGACCAATCTGCCTTTGTGGGACTAACGAATTAGCTACAAGATTAAAAACAAGGTTCAGGAGTCATGAAGCCAGAGGCTGCAAGATCCCAAACCTCCACAAATTGCTCCTGGAAATAACACCACTGTTGTAAAACCTAAGATGAGTGCTTGAGATATTTTGTAGACCCTGCGTTCTGATGCACCAGCTGACGCCACCCAGACGGGTGGTAATCAGGTTCATCTGGTCTTGTGGCCCCCACACAGGAACCACAGTGTGGGAGGAGAGCTTCGTCCCTCTGTGGTTTCATCTGCGGCCCAATCAATCAATACTGCACACTCCCAGGCCCGCTACCTGCCAAATTATCCTTAAAAGACCCCAGTCTCCGAATGTTCGGGGAGACTGATTTGAGTAATAATAAAACTCCAGTCTCCCATACAGCCGGCTCTGTGTGAATTAAACTCTCTCCACTGCAATTCCCCTGTCTTGATAAACTGGCTCTGTCTAGGCAGAGGGCAAGGAGAATCCGTTGGGCAACGGTTACAGTCAGGCACAGAAAAAAGACGTGCAAATCAGTAGTCCCTTCTTATCCGCACAGCCTCACTTTCTGGGGTGTTATCCAGGATCAAATAGAAAACTCCAGACATGGGCAATCCATAGGTTGTAAATAGCATGCTGTTCTGCCCTGTCTTGGGTGTGAATCCTCCTTTCATCCAGTGTATCTGTGTTGTTTACACCAACCATCAGCCACTTAGAGCAACTGTTGTGGCAGCACAGTGCTTGTGTTCAGGTCACCCTTATTCTACTTAATCACAGCCCCAACGCACAAAAGTAGTGATGCTGGCAATTCAGATATGCCAAAGAGAGACAAGCACAGTGCTTCCTTTCAGTGAAAACGTGAAAATCCTCAACTTAAGGGAAAAAAAGCATATGCTTCATTTGCTAAGATTTACAGTAAGAATGAATCTTCTATGTGTGAAATTATGAAGAAGGAAAACAAAAATGTGTGCAAGTTTTGCTGTCGCACATCAAACTACCAAAGTTTCGGCCACCATGTGCGGTAAGAGCTTAGTTAAGATGGAAAAGGCATTACATTCGTGGGTGGAAGGCATGGACAGCGATGTGTTCTGATTGACAGCCATCAGGTTCGGTACCAGCTGCCCTTTCAGGCATCCCCTGTGGATGAAGGGGGGACTGCTGTAGTGGCAGAAACGTCCTCCGATCACCGGTTAGTCTGCAGAGGTCAAGGAGGGGTCCAGGGAGATAGTGTGAACCCAAGGGAGATGAGAGTGGGTGGAAGCAGTGAGTGGGTGGCCGGGGGAGACGGGACACTTGGGCCCCCAGCTGTTTTCACGCCTCCAGCACCAGGCTCGCCCCCATCCCCCTGCTGCCCCCTCTCTGGGCTCTCTGTGAGTATAGTTCCTACCACTTTTATTTTTTTTCCTCACATACTAAAATGACAGCTTGGTTAAAATGAAAATCGCCAAAATGACTCGGGCTCCCAGTGTAACCAAAGTGGTGCTCTGGGCTGGGCTTAGCCGCTGGGCCTGCTTTCCTGGGATCAAAGTTTTATCCACAGCCATTAATCACATAAAAGCAGATATTGAGGAGCATTAGCCCCAGCCAGCTGTTGCGCCGTGTCCTGGGCCATTACGCGGATTACCTCCCTACAGTGCCTTCCTGATGGCCCAGTATCTCGGGTTTGCATGGGCCTATTGGCAGCCCGGTTGACTCCAAGGCTGGGCACAAGCTCTGCCTCCCCTGGCCCCTCTGTGACCCCAAAAGCAGCTCCTCTTTCTTGGACGTCCCACCTGAGGGGCCTCCATCCCCCTCAGGAGGTCCATGGCCCCTTCCCCACAGGCCCAAAAGCTCAGGTGCTCAGCTCCTGATTCAGGGCTCCAGCCCCAGCCGCAGTCCACACACGGCTGGACAGAATCCATTTCTTTCAGTTACCACCCAAGGAGGCCTAGTCCTGCAATAGAGTAGCCACTGGCTACCCAGTGAAATGAGGGCTCCGAGTACCACTGGCTGATGTCTCTTTGGTTAGTCACTGTGATAACTCATATGAAAAAGTACATTTGCTTCAGAGAATGTGAGGGCATGTAAGACATAAGGGAAGAAAGCCATGCCGCGGTGGGTTCTGGAATCTCCTTCTGGGTGAAGACCTCTGGCATCTTTACTTTGAGCATCACACCAGTTACCCACAGGGGGCCAGTGATATGGTTCAGCTGTGTCCCCACCCAAATCTCATCTTGAATTGTAGCTCCCATAATCCCCATGTGTCATGGGATGGACCCGGTGGGAGGTCATTGGATCATGGGGTCGGTTTTTTCCTGTGCCATTCTCATGGTAGTGAATACATCTCACGAGACTTAATGGTTTTATAAAGGGCAGTTCCCTGCACTCTCTCGCCTGCTGCTAGGTAAGACAGCTTTGCTTCTCCTTCGCCTTCTGCCATGATTGTGAGGCCTCGCTAGCCATGTGGAACTGTGAAATCTCTTTCCTTTTAAAATTACCTAGTCTCAAGGATGTCTTTATTAGCAGTGTGAGAACAGACTAATACAGTAAAACTGGAGTGCAACGCATTTCACTCATTTTCTCATGAATCCTCTTCAGACAGTCTCTGTGACTCCTGAGGAATTTAGAGACACTGACCCTGGGAGTCAGGCTGCAATAAGGAAACTGAAGAGGCCGAGCATGGTGGCTCATGCCTATAATCCCAGCACTTTGGGAGGCTGAGGTGGGTGGATCACTTGAAGTCAGGAGTTCAAGACCAGCCTGGCCAACATGGTGAAACCCTGTCTCTACTAAAAATACAAAACAATTAGCCAGTGGCGTGTTCCTGTAGTCCCAGTACTTTGGGAGGCTGAGGCCGGCAGATCACTTGAGGTCAGGAGTTGGAGACCAGCATGGTCAACATGGCAAAACTCCATCTCTACCAAAAGTACAAAGAAGTTAGCCGGTAGTGCACACCTATAGTACCAGCACTTTGGGAGGCTGAGGCAGGCAGATCACTTGAGGTCAGGAGTTCAAGACCAGCCTGGCCAACATGGTGAAACCCTGTCTCTACTAAAAATACAAAACAATTAGCCAGTGGCGTGTTCCTGTAGTCCCAGTACTTTGGGAGGCTGAGGCCGGCAGATCACTTGAGGTCAGGAGTTGGAGACCAGCATGGTCAACATGGCAAAACTCCATCTCTACCAAAAGTACAAAGAAGTTAGCCGGTAGTGCACACCTATAGTACTAGCACTTTGGGAGGCTGAGGCAGGCAGATCACTTGAGGTCAGGAGTTCAAGACCAGCCTGACCAACATGGTGAAACCCCGTCTCTACCAAAAATACAAAAAATTAGCCCATGGCATGTGCCTGTAGTCCCAGCTAGTCATGAGACTGAAGCAGGAGAATTGCTTGAACCTGAGGGGTGGAGGTTGCAGTGAGCCAAGATTGTATCACTGTACTCCAGCCTAGGTGACAGAGGGAGACCCTGTCTCAAAAAAAAAAAAAAAAAAAAAAAAAAAAAAAAAAGGCGGTGGGCAGGGGAGGGGAACTAAAGGAAAAGTCAGTAATGAACACAATAGACAATGGAGAGGCCCCATCCAGCCTAGGGCTTCTCCAGACAAGTTCCCCATGGCTCTTCAGACGGCAGATGGAAAGTGTCTGTGGGGCTAGGACATAGAGTGAGACAGAGCTTGCCCGCTGGAGCTTTTCCTCAAGGGGGCCTAGGGATGCATAAACAAGTAGATACTCATATAGGGCAGTGATAAGGGCTGGGAGGGGAGATAAAGGGAAGGGGAGTCCATGGGAGTGGCTCTTTAAGACAGAGGTGACCAAAGTAATTGAACAAGTAAGTGGCCCTCTGGGAAGAGCATGCCCTGGCAGTCCATGCAAAGGCTCCCTCTCCGGACAAGTGGCCGGAGGCCCGTGTGGCTGGAGTGTTGAGAAGGAATGGGAAGGGGACAGGCTCAGGTTGGGCTGAGCTTAGCCAAGTTCAGCAGGTCACCCCTTTCTGTATCTCAGTTTTCTCTAATGAAGGGATTGGACTGCTTCTAAGAATCTTAAATCATCTATGTTCTAAAATGCAGAAGCACATTAGTTATGATCCTGATGGGGTTCAGAACATGTCAACCCAAAATATGACTATGGAAGACCGGAATACGCCACCCCGCATATGCCTCTTTGGCATAAGAGTTATTTTGAGCTGGCTATTTTGAGAAACTGCAGGCACAGGGAGAGCTTTGAAAACACCATAGAAGTTATCCTTTTGCAAGGGAAATTTACATCTATAAAGGAAATCTCCATTTGTAAGGGTGTCTGCCTCTCTGCACCAGGAAAAGGACAGTAACTAAATCACCAGAGACCCTTAGTCAATGCAGAAGGTGCATACTTCAATCTGTGTAACAAATCTACCTTCTGGTTTTCCAGTGATTTCCCTGGTCATCTCATTTTAACCAAGTCTTTCCCCACACCCTTCCTTCTTGGTTTCAGAAAAAGTTGGTATTTAAACCTGAAGTCTAAGACCACTCTTTGAGATCTACTAAAGAGATTGACTCGGCTGGGCACCGTGGCTCACACCTATAATCCCAGCACTTTGGGAGGCCGAGGTGGGCAGATCACCTGTGGTCGTGAGTTCGAGACCAGCCTGACCAACATGGAGAAACCCTATTTCTACTAAAAATACAAAAAATTAGCCTGGTGTGGTGGTGCATGCCTGTAATCCCAGCTATTTGGGAGGCTGAGGCAGGAGAATCGCTTGAACCCAGGAGGCAGCAGAGGTTGCAGTGAGCCAGGATCGTACCATTACACTCCAGCCTGGGCAACAAGAGCAAAACTCCATCTCGAAAGGAAAAAAAAGATTGGCTCAACTCCCTAGTTATCCCCCATATATACAGGAAGGATACATATAATTAAACTTTTGTTTGTTTCTCTTGTTAATCTAACTTTTGTTACAAGAAGTCCCACTAAGAACTCATGAAGGGTGAAGGAGAAAATTATTTTTACTTCCCTATGATCCCATCTTTAGAGATAAACACTATCAAAAACCCTAGATATGTGCGCACGTTCTGTGTCCATACATATTAGTACGTGTTCAATCAGAGAATTATGGAAGGTTACACACCACCATAGCCAATATGGGCTTCCTAGGAAGAAAGAAGGCCAAATAAAATAAACACCTTATTAAAATATTTCTAAACATCATGTTGAACATGGTAAATGCATACATTTTTTGTCAATTAAAAATTAAAAATAAATAAAATTTTTAAACTAAAGAAAAGAGAATGATCCATCCTACCCAAGTACATACATATGGATGAAATAGTTAGAAATGCAAGAGAGAATTAGATCTAAATCTACTAAATTTGTAGGGATACCCATTGCTATAGTGTGGCTATTTGTCCCCTCCAAATCTCATGCTGTAATTTTATCTCCAGTGTTGGAGGTGGGGCCTAGAGGGAGGTGTTTGGGTCATGGGGGCAGGTTCCTCAAGAATATCTTGGTGCCATCATCCTTGCAGTAATGAGTGAACTCTCATTCTGTTGGTTTCTACAAGAGTGTATGTGAAGAAGAGCCTGGCACCTCTCTCCTTGCTTCCTCTCTCGCCACATGATCTCTGCCCATACCAGCTCCTCTTCCTCTTCCACCATGAGTGGAGGCAGCCTGAAGCCTTCATGAGAAGCAGACGCTGGCACCATGCTTCCTGTGCAGCCTGTAGAACTGTGAGCCAAATAAACCTCTTTTCTTTATAAATTACCCAGCCTCCGTTATTCCTTTACAGTAATACAAAATGGACAAAGACACCCTTGAAAAAGTAAGTGGAAGAGTAATAAAGTTGCATAGTGATGAGAATTGTGTAATGTTAGTTCAGTAAAAACAAGCCTGTCAACATACCCCTGAATGTGTGTACCTGTTTTGGTCTGTGTGTGTAGAACTCAGAGGAAGGCGTGGCCATGGTCATGTTGGCCATCTCCTTGTTATCTCTGGGAGAGTGGGAGGAGGGGGGGTGGGAGGAGGTTGCAGTGCTGCCTCTGGATGGGTGGTAGGAATGGGGAGGGCACTGGATCCAGGCTCAATGGGGTCGCCAAGGCAGCAGGAGGTGTCTGGAGGCCGAGACATTAGCTCTGTGTTTCCATGTGCCTGTCTCTCCCACACCAGCCCCTGCCATGCTTGCTGTCCGAGCATGGGGACTCTTGTCTTCCACCACAAGGTGGATGTCGCAGCACCATTTAAACTCAGAAGGCATTTGTAGCACTTTATTATTATTCAAACAAGCATCTCTTTCAAGCACATGGAATGCCATGTGTGGTAAATCCAGTTCCCACCCTCTATGAGGTAACTGATCTGCCATCATCACAGGCTGGGTTAGGCTGCTACTGAAACAGACAATGTTGCCATCGTGGGGGTCAAGGCCCTAATTCACCAAATGGGCCCCTTCAGTCTTCAATCGGCATGATCATAAAGTTCCCTCTGTTTTAATCCTTAACCCGAAGTAACTGGTATTGGCCAATCAGCTTGCTATTGTTCCATCTCCCTGTCCTTGTAAGTAACTTTGAAATGACCAGTCTGCTTTTTGCCCTTTGTTTCTGCTTTCCTCAGCCGTTTTTTTTTTTTTTTTTTTTTTTTTGGCCTATAAAGCCAACCTCCTCCGCTCAGCTCATTGGAACTACTAATTCTTTTTTATGGAATAAAGTATTGCCCAATTCTAGAATTGCAAATAAAACCAACATGAGGTATTTAAACTAAGTTTGATGTAATTTTGTCTGTTGACAGATCTGGCAACCAAGGAAGGAACCTGTAAAAGACAGATCTAACAACCCTGAGACCCCTGCAGGAGCACAGGAAAAGCCCTGCTCACTCTACCTTTTGGGGAGGTCCCTGTCTTCCTCATGGACTCCTGAGAAGTCCTACTCTCTTTTGTATGAGTGCTCCCTGATATTTTTGGCATTTGGAGAACCAAGGTTAATTTGTGCTGTGGCAGGCACACCACCTTTCGGTTTGCAGTGACTGAGGAGTCACTGTGGCAACAACATTGTCATTTTTAAAGTAACTGATAACAGTGGCAGTAAGTGGTTATTTTTGGAGGGGTCCTCTTTATTTCTTCTCTTCTCAATGGTGAGGTCTCAGAGCAAAAGCCATGTTGGCTCTGAGATACCCAAGAGCCAACATAAAAATGGGATCTCTGATTTCTAAAGATCTGAGTACTCTGCCTTCTAATAAACCTGCCTTTTTCATGGACAAGAACTATGGCCCCAGAAGCTGCAAATATTCTCAAAAGTGGCAAAGTCTTACTAAAGATAATTCAGAATGACAATGGCTGTGATATGGAATGTTACAGGTGAACACAGAACTGGTTATCTAAGAAGCACACTTGAGTCTCAAGCCTCTGGAATTAGGCAGGGAGAATGGGATTATTATTCTAACAGGCATTCGGAAGTCTCAGAGACAACAGGATTCTAAAATTGCATTTAAAAAATTCGTTGTGAAGAGCTAATAAAAGCTAGACGTGCAAGACATCCCCCATACCAAGGACAGTAAAACCGACATGACTCCTACTGCTCCTCTGTATCCTATTTTGCCTAAATATTCACAATCTATTAACTTTCTGTCATAATTGCCTATATTCTCAGAAGAAAACAGTTAAACAGTTTTCTTATAAGATAAAACCACCCCAAACCCTAGGAAATAATACTCAAGTGACTTATATTCCCTGGATAAAAATAGAGTTCAGAGCCATAGTTTAAAATTTTCCTAAACCTAGAAAAACCCTGCAAAAGTTTTCTGAAGAATTTGAGATCTCGACTAGAACTTGTGACCCTGAGTCATCTGATCTCTACCAACGAACCCACATGTGGGTGGGAACTGGGGAAGCCCAAAAATGGATGAAAGAGGCAGAATGATGTTATCTGACAAGCCCTACCACCTGGTCCACTTATGGGCCAAGCAAAGCCTGAAAAATGACCACTGAAAGCCATTTTTGAAGAGACTCAATTCCGTGGCAACCAACAAGCTAGGGTGGCCTTCGGACCCCTGAAACAATGGTCTCCAGAATATTGTTGCCATCGGTGCAAACAACCAGGGCACTAGCAAGGGGGCTGCCCTCACAAAGATTTTGAGGGAAGCTCCTAAAAACAGCCTGCCAGCCCTCTGACAATCTTCATATTAACCACCAAGACTGATGGGCCTCCAAGGGAAGCTCTGATATGCTTCTTCCCGTTATCCAGTCTGAGTAGGTACCAGAGCCCCTATTTCTACTTTAAACCCCACTCTTACGGGACAACCTCTCTCTTGGAATAGAAAAGAAAAATTCAGTTGTGAGGGATAGCAAGTTGAGCTCTAGGAATGAGTCGAGGAATAAAAAATGCCTTCTTTGCCCTGTTTATTCAAGGGTTCTGTCCTGAAGTCAGTTGTCTAATTAAGAAACAGGTTAAGTTGAAAAGACCGGGCTGAGTGTAGTGGCTCACACCTATAATCCCAGCACTTTGGGAGTCTGAGGCAGGAGGATCACTTGAGCCCAGAAATTCAAGTGCAACCTGGGCCACATAGTGGGACCTCATCTCTTTATTTACAAATAAATAAATGAAAATTTAAAAAAGAAAAGACTATGTATTAACTAAATAATTTCCAAAACACAATTTCTTGGCACTTAGCTGGCTTTTTTTTTTTAAATCCTTGTAAAAGAAATTTATATCTGTAAAGAAAATCTATTTTTAAGGTGCTTCCCTTTCTACATCTAAATCATTAGGAACTTTGACAGTGGAGAATAGATTGGCTTGAAGTTTACGTAAAAAAAAAAAAAAAAAACCTTACCTTTGTATAAGGTGTTTTGGCTGATCATTTTGCCTGATCTAGGCCTTTACCTATGACCTTTTTTATCTTGGCAAATAATGATGTTTAGATCTAAGTTCTGTGCCTTTGACATGTAAATTTTCTACCTCTTTCCACTCTTTTCTACCTTTTTAAGAGTCCTACCTTTGGATGTACAAATTTGATGTTGCCTAGATAACAATTATTTAGGCCAATAGAACAGGTAATCAGGGCATTAATTGTCTAAACAGGGGAGAGAAACTATTTGAAAACTGACAAATGAATAATCTTATTAAAACCATATCTGCCTCTGTCTGCGTGTCTGTATGTCTATCTGTGTTATGTATATGTGATGTGTCTCTACCAAAATATAAGAAAGAGTCATAATGAACTGGCTTAAAGAAAAAGTTAGCACTTAAATATTTTTTCAGAAAAAAGAAACTAACCTAAATGCCTTTTTGTTCGTGTGACTTGAGTAAATCTTTGGTAAGTAAGACTAATTTATTATTGTTGGTTTAATAAAAACAGCTGTGTCTTCTGATCAGCAAAATACTAATGTATTTAACTTTAGCATTCCTGCTTAGGTGGCAACTGTCTACCACTTGTGTGCTGTAAAATGGTTAGCAGCAAAATCATTGAGATGATGGCTAACTTTGTGTAACCAGCAATGTAAGCATAATTGTTAAGAATGAGTAAATTATGTGGATGTAAATGGGATACAAATATATAAATACCATTCTCATAATTTTAAAATCTTTTTCAGTAACTTAATCCTAAAGTCATGTTACGATTAATAGATATTCATGAAATGTTTAAGTCATCTCTAAGTTAAAACACTGAAACATTAATTGCTGAACGTAAGTTTAAGGTATATATGTTTGTGCTATAGTTTGGATACTTGGCCCTCTAAACCTCATGTTGAAATTTGACTCTTGGCTGGGCATGGTGGCTCACGCCTGTAATCCCAACACTTTGGGAGGCCGAGGTGGGCGGATCACCTGAGGACAGGAGTTTGAGACCAGCCTGACCAATATGGTGAAACCCTGTCTCTATTAAAAATAATAATAAAAAAAAAATTAGCTGGGCATGGTGGCGGGAGCCTGTAGACCCAGCTACTTGGGAGGCTGAAGCATGAAAATCACTTGAACTAGGGAGGCAGAGCTTGCAATGAGCCGAGATCGTGCCACTGCACTCCAGCCTGGGTGAAAGAACGAGAATCCGTCTCAAAAAAAAAAAAATATTGAATAATAGGAAAGAAAACAAAAGTGATTCTCAATGTTGGAAGTGGGGCCTAATGGGTGGTGTTTGGGTCTGGGGTGGGATCTCTCATGAAGGGCTTGCCCCACCCTTGTGGTAATGAGTGAGTTCTTGCTTAATTAGTTCCCGTGAGAGTTCCCTCAAGAGTTGGTTGTTAGAAAGCGTTCTGGTACTTTCTCCATCCTCCTTGCTTCTTCTCTTCCATGTGATCTGCACACACCGGATCACCTTTACCTTCCTCCATGAGTAGAAGCAGGCTGAAGCCCTCACAGAATCAGATGCTGGCATTATGCTTTTCATACAGGCTGCAGAACTGTGCACCAAACAAACCTCTTTTCTTTATAAATTACTCAGCCTCATGTACTCCTTTATAGCAACACTAAACAGAATAAGACATTTTCTAATCTTTATTTGTTTGCTTGCTTGTTTTTTTCTGAGACAGAGTCTTGCTGTTGCCCAGGCTGGGGTGCTGTGGCACCATCTTAGCTCACTGCAACCTCCGACCCCTGGGTTCAGGTGATTCTCCTGCCTCAGCCTGCCAAGTAGCTTGGATAACAGGTGCCTACCACCGCACCTGGCTAATTTTTTTTGTATTTTTAGTAGAGAAGGGTTTCACCATGTTGGCCAGGCTAGCCTGGAACTCCTAGCCTCAAGCGATCCACCCACCTCAGCCTCCCAAAATGCTGGGATTACAGGCATGAGCCACCATACCTGGCCTTAATCTTGTTTTTATATGGTATGGAGAATGTTTGGGTCTGTTAGTAAACATAAAAAATTGTTCTATGAGGAATCATATATTTCTATAAATTAGAACATGCATGTTTATAAAATGTTGGTATGTGACAGTTCAAAATTTATTTCCTAGGTTTTCTCTAGAAATTAAGTTTATTAAATATTAAAAATTTTAATTAATATAGGTAATTCTGTACGCAAAGTGTATTAAAAAAGTAAGATGTGTTTTTGGTGAGAAAACTGTAGAAGGACATGAGGATATACCTTTGTTAAAGAAAAGACTAATTTCATCTAACTTGGAGGTTATTTAGAGGATGTCTTAAAATATGGACTAAGGAAGAAAATAGAAACAAGGCAGACAGAAACCAGTACGTAGGAGAAAGTGGTGCAAAAAAGTCTATAAATATGAGTGTGTATTTTTGATAGAAAAATGTTGAGAAGAGAAAGTAATTTTTTTTTGTATGAGGGAGAATTTTGTGTGGTCATAATGACAGGGAAAAAAGTATATTTTTGTCATGAGGTAGAATGATTGGTTATTCTAATATGAAGAAAGAAATGTAGGACAAAAAGGTTTAAGCAAGTTGTAGAAGACTTGTGGAAGTAAAATCCTATGAAAGAAATTGTGTGTGTGATCAAGTTGGTTAAAATTGGTTGTGAGGGACATCAAATCGAATTCTATTAATGAGTCCAGGAATAGAAAATGCCTTCTTTGCCCTATTTATTCAAGACCTGTGCCCTGAAGTCAGTTGTCTAATTAAGAAACAGGTTAAGTTGAAAAGACCAGACTGGGTGCAGTGGCTCACATCTGTAATCCCAGCATTCTGGAAATCTGAAACAGGAGGATCTCTTGAGCCCAGGGGTTCAAGACCAGCCCAGGCAATTTAGTGGGACCTCATCTCGATCTACAAATCAATAAATAAATGAAAATATTTTTAAAAAGAAAAGACTGTATATCAACTAAATGATTTCCAAAACACAATTCCTTGGCACTGAGCTGTCTTTTTTTGATATTCTTTGTAAAAGAAATTCTATGTTTAAGGGTATCTCCCTCTGCATCTAAATCATTAGGAACTTTTACAACGGGGAAGACTTTGGCTTGAAGTTTACATAACAAACCTTACCTTTGTATAGGTTTTTCTAGAAATTAACGTTTAATATGAAAAAGTACACTGATTCAAAACTGAAATTTGATTTATTATGTTAAAACAACAAAGTTTTTTGTTTAAAGTATTGATTTGCTCTTAGTAAATTATTGTGAGATCTTGTAGGTAATTGGCCTAGAAAACAACGAATCTGTTTAATCAAAATAATTTCCTATGCTTCACGTTTTCTTTGTTAAGTCATTGATTACTTAGGAAAACTAACACTTATCTCTATTAAAGAGTTAAGGTTTTTGACAATTATGTTACTTCCTGTATTTGCTTTTGAAGTCTTTTAATTATCACTCTGGCTAAATGAATGACTATTATTTCACAGTGACTTGTAATCTTATTTTTGATCAAGTCTTTTGAACTTTTATTTTTGACAAACATCCCAAAATCAAATTCAAACTGAATTTTTGACCTCAAACTAACTGGGCCCCTGGAAGTTCAAATGAGAAATATTAAACCAATTAGACTTATTTGATATGTTAAATTTTGTGGAAAACATTATCAAATAAATATGTTAAATTTTCTTTGAGTTATATTTGTATACATTCCTAAGGTGTGCCACAATTGTATGAAATTTCTAGAAATCTGATGTGCTATCAAGTCATAATGTCAGTTATTATGTTAAAATGTTTTACACTGCAGAAATAACCAAATTTTCTTGTCAATTGCATCCTTTCTATAATGGAGTCTCGTCAGGCTTTTAACCATGGCCACTTTAAGTCTGGTTGTCTACAGTTAATTGCTTTATTCTGATGCCTTTCTGAAAGCTTTTTGCAGGCAACTATAATTCTAAAGCAGTGTGTCTTCAAGGAGGTTTGTTGAAAGAATGGAAAGAAGTCTGACAAGTACAGGTTTCCGATAACTTTGAGGTACTATTGGACTGAGTAAGAAAGCCTAAAGCTCAATTGAAGAAACAGATGGGTTTGTGAAACTGCTGAGATCAAACAGCAAGAATTAATTACATGAAGCCGAATGAACTGATGAAGAAGAATTATGAGTTTTTACAGCTTTTTAATTTGAAGTATTGTTGGTTCATTTAATGTTTTGTTTTCCAGTTTTGTTTTGGTTTTTTTTGTTTTGTTTTTTTGAGACAGAGTCTCCCTCTGTTGCCCAGGCTGGAGGACAGTGGTGCTGGAGTGCAGTGGTGCTATCTTGGCTCACTGCAACCTCCACCTCCCGAATTCAAGCCATTCTCCTGCCTCAGCCTCCTGAGTAGCTAGGACTACAGACGTGCCACAACGCCTGGCTAATTTTTGTGTTTTTAGTAGAGATGGGGTTTCACCATGTTGGCCAGACTGGTCTTGTACTCCTGACCTCAAGTGATCCACCCGCCTTGGCCTCCCAAAGTGCTGGGATTACAGGCATGAGCCACTGTGTTCGCCCTGTCTTCCAGTTTTAAGGAAAGTTGTTGTTTTCTTCTTTTAAGCTATCTACAGCTTACAGCAATTTTGTAAACATATTTTTATAAACAAAAATTAGAACGTTTGCTTTTCCTCCCTACCTGATCCTTCTAAAATTCAGAAGCTATCTGTGAGTATTCTTATTTTTATGGCAATATGGTTATTTGAATAACTTCAATAATAATTTGCTCTCTTTATAACAGGATACAATTAGAAACATTGGTTATACTACCAAGGCTTTGACTGGAATGTCATATTTGAGAATACGTATGGAAAGTTAGGCTTCAAGAGTTCCGAGCCTTACAGTGAGTGAGTAAAAGGTCATCATTTCCTGGCAGGCGCAGGAACCTCAATATATAAGATGCTGTAGGCAAAGTCTGATGTCTGCCTTGGTTCGGCTTCCTAGTGTCCAGGTTTTTCAAAGTTCCATCTGAGGCCAGGTATAGTGGTTCACACCTGTAATCCCAGCACTTGGGAGGCCGAGATGAGCCAATCACTTAAACCCAGGAGTTCAAGACCAGCCTGGGCAACACGGCAAAACCCCGTCTCTACAAAAAAATACAAAAATTAGCCAGTGCGGTGGCACATGCTTGTAGTCCCAGCCACTTGGGAGCCTAAGGTGGGAGGATCACTTGAGCTGGGGAGGTCAAGGCTGCAATGAGCCATGACCGCACCATTGAACTTCAGCATGGGTGAGACAGCAAGACTCTGTCTCAAAATAAATGAATAAATAAAAGTCTAATCTGAGATTCTTTGTCAAAATATCCATCCACGCAAATTTAAAAGGAGCCTATGTGGTTACTCTTGCTGTAATTATTAATTATGTAAATAAGGTCAATGAGACTAAATTTATTTTGCAAACAAATTAGTTTTACTCTGTTGATCTTTAGTATAAATGGGGGTGACTATAAGACAAAAATCAAAAATCAATTTCAGAAGAAACTATAATACACCTATTATTAAACTATGGCCCTGTTCATTGTTTTTGAGATTTTTTTTTTTTTGAGACATAGTTTCACTCTTGTTGCCCAGGCTAGAGTGCAGTGGCTTGATCTCGGCTCACTGCAACCTCTGCCTCCTAGGTTCAAGCAATTATCCTGCCTCAGCCTCCCGAGGAGCTGGGATTACAGGTGACTTCCACCACACCTGACTAATTTTTGTATTTTTAGTAGAGACGGGGTTTCTCCACATTGGTCAGGCTGATCTCGAACTCCCGACCTCAGATGATCTGCCCACCTCAGCCTCCCAAAGTGCTGGGATTACAGGTGTGAGCCACCGCACCCGGCCCCGGCCTTGTTTTTGAGTTTTTATTATCTGTCTGTAGACTGGACTAGATTCTAACTTCTTCTCATTTTCTCCAATATCTTACAACTCTCCAACTAAAACCAAAAACTGCTCTGTTTCTGAAGTCCTATAAGCTGAAGCTGGACAACTAGATATAAGTCTCAAGGGAAGGTCTCATGCCCTTGATGTGAGAGCCACACAGAGTTCCCTAGAATGTGCACTGCCACAGTCAGAGACGTTCAAACTGGAAACCGGGACAAGAAGATGCTGATTTAAAGCTGTGGACAGCCTTCTCCAAGGTGTCAGAACGAGACTCCGTGTCATAATGACTCTTATTTCTTTTAATTCTTTTTTTACTTATGCCTGCCTCTTTCACTTGGCAGGATAACGCTGCAGTTACAATTTCACAATCAGTAGCTTCTGTGGGTTAACTGGATGGAATGTTGACTCTGTCATATCAAACCTAAATGGTTACAGGATCTAACAAATCCTCTAGGCCACCTAGTGGGCAACTTTAGCAACATCCCAAACACAACTGTTTGTTCAAACTGTATTTGTGGTCTCTTCTACAGAGGTAGCCCTCTCTTTTTTAATTTAACCTACTCGGGGGAAGCTAGATGTTAGAACTGCTACCTAACAATGGAACGGGGAGGAAGCTGTACAGTTGCTGACACTTCTTGTTGTACATAGATAAATACATCAGAGCGTGTAGAGACACAGCTGCAAAAAATCAACACACAGCCCACTCAAAATGGGTGGAGGACTCATCAGGTTCATTTTTTGATCTGTTTGATTTTAGTTGGTTTGGCTATAAGGTTGTCTAATCTTTTGGCTTACCTGGGCCACATTGGAAGAAGAAGAATTGTCTTGCACCACACATAAAATACACTAATGCTAATGACAGCAGATGCAAAAAAAAATAAAACATCGTGAAAAAAATCTCATAACGTTTTAAGAAAGTTTACGATTTTGATTTGGCCCAGGCTTTGAATATGTGCCTCATTCAAAGCTGTCCTGGGCCACAGGTTGGACACACTTGGTTTGTGAGGACCCTGGCTAAGGAGCATACTCCATATTCAGTATTAACCTCCTTATAGTCACAATAGTATTCTCCTTGGTGCACTGTATCCTCTCAAAAAGTTTTAAATGTTTGCATGCAGCCATCCACCAAATGTCAAATGGTCCCTTTTCAGCTGGAATGACAAAAAACTCAAAGAAACGCACAGTCGTGAGACACCATAACCTGTGAGTGACATGCTGAGACTGGAAACACAGAAACTGAGGGGTTACTGAGAGGAGTGCTGATACCCTTAGTTCTGGTCACCCTCTCACCTAGGTGACAGTCTAACCAAAAGTGGGGAATTAGTAAATAAAAATTAAAAGAAGCCATTGCTTTTGGACTAAGCCTGCTCTAGGCCCCGACAGACCAGACTAGAAATCAAAATGGAGTCACCCATGTTAAAGTTCCACATCACCAAATGGAAACTCAGTTGTTACCTGGCCTTCTGGAAAATCAGGAGAGAGAGATAACAGCCTAATTTACCAAGCAGGCCAGTTTCAGTCTTCAATCAGTATGATTATGAAGTTCCACTTGCTTTAATCCTTAACTTGAAATAACCTGATATTAACCAATGCATTCATTTTCCATTTTTCTGTCTCCCTGTTCTCACATTACAAGGAAAGTAACTTTGAAATGACCAATGCAAGGCCGGATGTGGTGGCTCACGCCTGTAATCCCAGCACTTTGGGAGGCCAAGGCAGGAGAATCACCTGAGGTTGGGAGTTCGAGACCAGCCTAACCAACATGGAGAAACCCCATCTCTACTAAAAATACAAAAAATTAGCTAAATTTAGCTACTAAATTTACTAAATTTACTAAAAATTAGCTACTAAAAATACAAAAAAAAAAAAAAAAGGGCGTGGTGGTGTATGCCTGTAATCCCAGCTACTTGGGAGGCTGAGGCAGGAGAATTGCTTGAACCCAGGAACCAGAGGTTGTAGTGAGCCAAGATCATGCCATTGCACTCTAGTCTGGGCAACAAAAGCGAAACTCCGTCTCAAAAAAAAAATTCAATGTTTGTTCCTTGTTTCTGTTTTCTTCAGCCCTTTTTGTGCCTATAAAGCCAATCTCCTTTGCTCAGCTCAGTGGAATTAACTTCTTCTTTTTTATGGAATAAAGTATTGTCTGATTCTAGAACTGCAAATAAAGCCAATTGAGGCCTTTAAACTAAATTTGTTGTCATTTGGTCTTTTCACAGTCATCACCGGATCCCCAGCTCCAAAAACACTGCCCGGCACACAACTGAGCTATGTGCACACGTTTATCTGTATTAAAGCACCTCAGCGGGCTTGCAGAGAAAAATAACAAAGAACCGTTCTGAATTCCCGTAAACATTTTATTAGCTGATAATAAGATTTTGCTCACTTTTCAGTCGCGGTTCTAAAATGAAATTAAATCTGTGACTTTTTACAAGGGTATTCCTTTAATGGCATAAAATATGTAGAAAGCAAAGAATTTCCTAGTGAAGAGGCAACATCATCACACCTCACAGATATGGAAACTCAGGCCCAGAGAGGTGGAACGGCTGTCCTGTGGCCACACATCTGAACTGGGATTTGGACTAAGGATTCCCAGTGGCTCTTGTTCATCACTCCCAGTCGCTCTCAGATTAGCTGCTCCTGCAGTCCCCAGGCTGGGAATTGCAGTGCAAGCGAGGCCTGTGTATAGCAAAGTGTAGCTGGATGGTGCCACTCAGGGTAACGTGGGTCTTCTCTAGACATTTACCTGTGTTCATTTGGGGGAGCATTTCCAAGCACACATATAGGCTGATGTGGAAAAAAAACCTATAACTTTTCTCAGTAGCTGAGATAACCCTGGGGATGGAGCTGCTTTAAAGCGGACCAGAGGTCCAGGTGCCCAGGGAGGTGGCGGCTGCTGAATGGCCTGCCAGTGATGGTGGCTTCGGTTTAAATGGCCTGCCAGTGATGGTGGCTTCGGTTTATGGCTTCTGATCTGCTGAGTAGTGAAATCTTGCCTGGGGCTGGTGTGCCTGTGGAATTGCTGGGACCAATTAAAAAACCAAATAAAACAAACCAACACACAAAACAAAAACCGTCAGCAGGGGCTGGGAAGAGAGAGGTCAAGGAAGGACAACAGGGAGGCACAGAGATTGTGCAGTTTGTCTACTGTGTCCTCGGCCCTCCCCAAGATTTCCATAACAACATGTCCTTGTGGGGAGTGGGGCAGTCCAGGCTGACCCCAAGGGTCTAACAAAGGGACAAAACCAAGAGACAACTTTTCTGAGTCGAAGATCCTCAAATGAAATGGATCTGAATGGTAGGTGCGAAGACAGCGGGACCCGGCTCCTTGATCTTGGGAAATGTGTTAATGAGCTGGGGGTGAGCAATGAGGTGCGCTCACACCCTCCAGCTCCAAAGGGGGTTCGGGGGCTGGGGGCCTTCGGGTGACCTGGCTCCGGCACAGCTGTACCCTGTGTTGTGTAGGAGAGAACGCTCCATCCTGATTATGTAAAATCAAAGTCCAACCATCCACATTACACACTAGCAAATAATTCTCCTCTGTGATGGTGCGAATTTCAGTGGAGCTTCAAGGCCTCCCTCAGTGGAGAAGTAGCTTTGTTCTGTGAAAGGAGGAAAGGTAAACTCTTCATCAAAAAGCTCCCACGCCTCACCAGGGAGAATGAAGAGACAGAAAAGCAACCAGTGAGTGGCATGCACCTGTCAATTTCAGCAGCCTGTCATCTGTGCAGATAAGAACTCTCCTGGCCTTGGTGTTGTAAGGGATGCTAGTCATCTTACCCCCTAGCAAACATGTGTAATCTGCACAGAAGCCTGTGGGGAGAAGAAAGTGGCTGGCTGATTTTTGCCAGCACACAGACACCCCCAGGGTAACCTCACTTCTGGCGCCTGTTAGACAGCTGGGTGGTCTGATGATCGATCCCCTAGGCATGCTGGGAGCCAGGCAGCCAGGGTGGGCACTGGGTCTCCTGCCTCCCCTCCCTGCAATCCTGGGCAACCTGCACAGCACACACAGCAACAGTGCGACCCACCCATGTCCCCCCAAACTTCAGTGGAAGAGTGGAAGAGGGACCCCACAAGTCTGAGAGTGGCTGGTTCATGTGAGATGCCATGACCAACCTTTCTAAAGTGGAAAACACTCAAGTAGCCTAATAGCCAATGTCCCAGTTCTACGTGGAAGGGAACTGAGGGCTGGGGAGGCCAGGCAAGAGGCAAAAATCTGTGAATGGCCAGAGGAAGGCTCTGTTGGCTTTGGGGTAGGGGCGGGCAGGAGAAGGTGGTTTTCAGGTGGTTTTCAGGACCCCTGAGAGTTTACCCTGGTCTCTGAGGAGCTACCTATTGCTCCAAGAAAATAACATCCCAGGCCGTAATCCCAGCACTTTGGGAGGCCGAGACGGGCGGATCACGAGGTCAGGAGATCGAGACCATCCTGGCTAACACGGTGAAACCCTGTCTCTACTAAAAATACAAAAAACTAGCCGGGCGAAGTGGCGGGCGCCTGTAGTCCCAGCTACTCGGGAGGCTGAGGCAGGAGAATGGCGTGAACCCGGGAGGCGGAACTTGCAGTGAGCTGAGATCCGGCCACTGCACTCCAGCCCGGGCGACAGAGCAAGACTCCGTCTCAAAAAAAAAAAAAAAAAAAAAAAGAAAGAAAATAACATCCCAGCTTAGCTGAGGGGGGCAGGTGTGTGTGTTCTCTGGCTGTGCTTAAGACACCAGGTTTTTCAAGTATTTCAGCAATTACAAAGGGCTCTATTTAATGCAGCATGCATAGGAACCAAAGGCTGTCCCTCTGAGCCTTTGAGGATAAACTGAGAGCTGCCTGGGCCCTTGGGGTGCATGGCTGCTATGACTTGTCATGCATCTTTAAAATCCCTCTTCCATCTTGACATTCTGCCAATTTCTTCAGTTCTGAAACCTGAAGATATTCTGTTGGTGAGCATTGACAATTTGGTAGTGACTTTGAGCAGCAAATTCTTTTTCCTTTCTGTCTTTCTTTCTTAAACATCCTGTGCTTGCTGCATCCCCAGGCCTGGGTGGCAGAAGGAGGAGCCCATCCTCTAGCTGTGCAGGAAGTCAGGGGTAAAGCCCATTCTCCATTTCATCCTTAGGAGCTAACTCCTAATCTTGTGTTGCCAGCAGCCCTAAGTGTTCTTAAGTGTCCTCAGCCTGGCCTGGGCTCCAGAAATGGTGATGTATTTTGCATGGAAAGGGTTTCTTCTATAGGTAACTCTGGGTTAAAAGTCCCTTTGCGGGACTTGCCAGAGCCTTTAGTTTGCTGATGTGCATTGTGGATCTCTAACAGAGGACTCTGTGGTCCCTTTGGTTTGGAGCTGGGCATGCCCTCAGGCTGGCGTTCCTGGGTGCACTTGTTGTTAGCTTACAGAGGGACCCTTTGGAGAGCAGAAAGGAAGAAACTGGTCAGGCAGGCAGTTAGGGTGGCTCCTGGGTTGAATTTTTTTCTTTTTTCTTTTTTTTTTTTTTTGAGACAGAGTCTTGTTCTGTTGACCGGGCTGGAAGGCCATAGTGTGATCTCGGCTCACTGCAACCTCTGCCTCCCTGATTCAAGTGATTCTTCTGCTGCAGCCTCCCAAATAGCTGGGACTATAGGTGTGCACCACCACACCCGGCTAATTTTTGTATTTTTAGCAGAGATGGGGTTTCACCATATTGGCCAGGCTGGTCTCGAACTCCTGACCTCATGATCTGCCCGCCTCAGCCTCCCAAAGTGCTGGGATTATAGGCATGAGCCACTGCACTTGGCGATTGAATCATTTAACGCTATATAATGTGGCCTACTTTCCAACCTGACTATGGCATAACAGCACATGACAGATACAAAAGGAAAATGGCCAGGTGCAGTGGCTCATACCTGTAATCCCAGCACTTTGGGAGGCCAAGGCAGGTGGATCACTTGAGTTCAGGAGTTCAAGACCAGCCTGGCCAACATGGTGAAATCCTCCCTCTACTAAAAATACAACAATTAGCCAGGCATGGTGGTGGGCACCTGCAATCCCAGCTACTTGGGAGACTGAGGCACAAGAATCACTTGAACCTGGGAGGTGGAGGTTGCAGCGAGTCGAGATTGCACCACTGTACTCCAGGCTGGGTGACAGAGCGAGACTCTGTCAAAAAAAAAGAGAAGGAAATCAAAATATTTTACCCCAGGATATGTTTCTTTGCTGTATTTTGAAATGGCCCACCATCTTTTGTGGGGGAAAATTTGCAGCTGTAAAGAGTTCTATTAACGTAGTAGAGCTTTCTCCTTCCAGGCCTTCCTAGTCCTGAAGAGATTAGCTGACAGTCTAGCACCTTTTAAAGACCTAAACAGGAAACACTTGCCATCTATTGTCTCTAAGGGTGGCCACCTAAGAAACATCATCTACATAATAAAAACTTTGAACTTCACAACTCCTTATCTTAACCCACACACTTCTTTCTATTGATTCCAGGTTTTTGATAATAACTTAACTTTTTCAACCAATTGCCAACCAGAAAAGCTTTGTGTCCACCTATGACCTGTGGGCCACCCTCCCCAAAATATGTCCCCATTTCTGGACCAAACCAGTGTATACCTCACATGTATTGACTGATCTTTTATGTCTCCCTATAATGTATAAAACCAAGCTCTAACTCAATGCCCTGGCACATGTTCTCAGGACCTCTCAAGACTGTGCCTTGGGCCATGGTCACTCATATTTGGCTCAGAATGAACTTCTTTAAATATTTCACAGAGTTTGACTATTTTTGTCAACATTACAGATACAGCTAACCACCTCCACTTTGAAGAGATGTATGTATTTATTTTGGATTTCCCTTGTGTGTTTTAGATTTTTCTATAAATAGTATGCTTGCTTTTTTTTTTTTTTTTTTTTTGAGAGAGAGTCTCACTCTGTTGCCCAAGCTAGAGTGCAGCTCACTGCATCCTTGACCTCTTTGGACTCAAGTGGTCCTCCCACCTTAGCCTCCCAAGTAGCTGGGACAGCAGGTGCACCCCACCACACCTGGCTAATTTTTTGTATTTTTCATAGAGATGGGGCTTCACCATGTTGCCCAGGCTGGTCTCGAACTCCTGGACTCAAGCAACTACCCACTTTGGCCTCCCAAAGTGCTGGGATTACAAGTGTGAGCCACCACGCCTGGCTAGGGGCTTATTTTTTAATTCAGCAGTATGTTCTGAGGTTTATCCATGTTGATATAGGTGGCTTGGTTCATTTGTTTTAAGCGCTGTGTAGTATTTCATTGTGTGAATAAGCAAAAGCTTATCCGTATCCTTTTGAATGAACTATTTGTTGTTTCTGGTCTTCTACGGCATGCAATGTGAATGTGAGCATTTGTGCACCTTTCCTTGTACACATGTGCTAGAATTTGTCTAAGGCAGACGGGTATCACTGCTGGGCTATACTATTACTAATCGTATTTAGGATCTTGACCTTTGACTCGTGACTTTATCTGTGCCTTTTAGCAACAACAACAAAAATGTAGACAGGGATAAAAGTCCCAGGCAGAATCTCATTTTTCATCTCCTGCATGAGTACTTGGAGGCCTTTCCTGGAAGAGGGACTGTTTTGGCCAGTGGGGCCTCCCAGCAGCAGGCTGCAGAGAGATGGAGCTCAAGGGTCCCCCGTGTCCCCAGGGATTTGCTCACTGCCTCAGGATTGCATGCTGTGCATCCCTGTTGGTCTAAGACCAAAGGAAGAGCTTCAGAGCTGGGAAGAGCAGACCAGCCAAGGACAAAGGGTCAGATCTGCCTTGTACAAATAGAGGGTCAGGCGAGATGACCGGAAGACTTGTACATAGTGCAGTTTGTATGTGTTTTTCCCACAGGGCAGCTGGTGTGTTTCAGCAAACACGGTGCAGAGGGGTGCTGCTTTCGGTTAGGAAACAGCACCGAGCTGCTGCGTCAGTGGAGGGCCAAGTATGCAACCAGATAGAATGAAAGCAATCCACTATGCGCCCATGTGATTTCACGCCTGTTTCCTAGTACTTCCCTAAAGAATGGCTTCCTTAAAGCCAGAGGTATTATCTTTCATTCTTCCATCAATAATTTTACTTCTTAAGTGAGGGCTTTTATAGACAGGCCGTAGGGCAAAGTGTGCCATCAAGATTCTCAACTCCTACAAGTTTTTGTAGGAGTTTGACATGCACCACTGTTATAGGACAGGGGTCCAGATCCAGACCCCAAGAGAGGGTGCTTGGATCTCATGCAAGAAATAATTCAGGGCGAGTCCACAGTGAAAAGTAAAAGCAAGTGTATTAAGAGAGTAAAGTAGGCCGGGCTCGGCAGCTCACACCTGTAATCCCAGCATTTTTGAGGCTGAAGCGGGCAGATCACGAGGTCAGGAGATCGAGACCAACCTGGCTAACACAGTGAAACCCCGTCTCTACTAAAAATACGAAAAATTAGCCAGGTGTGGTGGCAGATGCCTGTAGTCCCAGCTACTCGGGAGGCTGAGGCAGGGGAATCACTTGGGAGGCGGAGGTTGCAGTGAACTGAGATTGCGCCACTGCACTCCAGCCTGGGCGACAGAGCGAGACTCTGTCTCAAAACAAAAACAAAAACAAAAACAAAAACAAAAAAATTAAAGTAGTGAAGGAACAGCCGAACGAACAGCTACTCCATAGACAGAGTAGGACGTTCCCGAAAGTTAGAGGAGGAGCATGTCCACGCTAGGTGTGGTACTCATATATATGGAGAGATGTGCTCTGCTACAAGGGTTTGTGATAAATGATTTATTTTCTTAATTATTATATTTTGCAAGAATCAATATTATTATTTTTAAAGCAAAATTAGGAATCCCTTTGTTCTCCAGATATCGGGATATCTGGACACTCCCAAGTCTAGGTCTGTTTAGTAAACATTATTAATTTGTTGCCATAACCATAAACATCTAGAGGCTAGAAATGCCTAACTTTCTGGGAATGCAGCCCAGCAAGTCCCAGCCCCATTTCCCCAGCCCTCACTCAAAATGGAGTCACCCTCACTCAAAATGGAGTCGCTCTGGTTCGAACACCTTTGACACCACCACAGTGTGGGATCACCACACTGTGACAGGGGATGGGGCAGGGGTCATCTTTGTCCTTGGGCTTGAAGTAATGCACAGTGTGAGATCCTGTAGGAATGGCTGTGAGTGTGCAGACATAAAGGAGGTGCTGTTTTTCAATCTGGACCAAAATCGGAGTGATTCTCCCATCCTCCCGTTTTGCTGAATTCCCTGCTCCCAGATCCTACCCATTGCAATTCCAGGGCACCAAACATACAGCAGTATGGGCAGAGGTATAGAGGTGACATTAAATCCAAAAGACAAAAGCCTGCTCCTTTTCAGAGCTTATCAGCAAGAACAGTGTGGGCTGGCTTTGTCCCAGGGAGGAGGAGGTCTTGTGGAGCCACCTGGCCTGGGCTGTACGGCCAGTGGTGTGTCTCTTGTTCCCACCAAATGGAGCAGTGCATTTGCAAATGTAAACTTACACAAGAACACGAGTACGTGCCATCTCTAAAAATAATGCTGACTCTCACACATGCGCACAAAAGCAGATAGACGTGCCTGTCCCCCACTGAGCCCCAAGGATGGATCTTTCCTATTTGGGAATGGAGGCGAGCTTTAACTCTTTATTGTTATTATTTTTTAGAGAGCCTTTTATTTTTTCCATTTGTATTTTCAGGTTCATGAGGTGCCAGAGACTAGTAAACACTTGGTTGGACATCTGCTTCTGCCCCATTTGATGGACCGGGAGACTGAAGCCTGGTGAGCTGAGTATGGATGGGAAGCAGCTCCCACCTGGGGCTCTGTTTTTAGCCCAGATAAAGAACCTCTCTGAGTGTGGCCACCTGGCTCATACTGCTTCAGCGGCTCCGTCCCCAGCTCTGGGGTCGGTGGACATGTCGCAGGTGCTCAGTAAGTGCCAGCTAGGGGGCTCTACCCTCCCCGGCCCACACAAAGGCTGCACCTGCTGCTGCTCTCCCAGCTCCCTTGCTGCCTCCCCCCACCCTCCTGTGCACAGTGGGCAGTGCCCTGGAAGAAGCAGAGATCCCCACTGAGTCCTCAAGGTATGCAAGGGATGTCCAGAGGCCTCTGCTATGGTCTGGGCTGGCCTCCCACTCCATGCCAGGGGCAGTCAGGGAGTTAGGGTGAGAGGCAGTGGCCTGCCCAGTCCGCCTGGGCTCCAGTGGTTCTTTAAGGCAGCCCTGGGTGCTCAGGGCCACTGTTCCCAGGCTGGCTCAGAGTCCCCTAGGAAAAGCACACCTAAGACTCTTATCAGCATGTACTGTGGGAGGTCCTGTCTGGGGTTCCTGGGAAAGGCTGTTCCCCACAGCTGGTGACGAGTCCTGGGAGCCTCTTGCCCTCCCAGGTTCTCACCTAGGGCCCCTCTGGCCTTCCCTCCTGTTAGATGGTACTGTCTGCTTTCCTCTATCAGACCCCATCCCCTCAGGGCGAGGCCCAAGCCTGAGTCATCCCTAGGTCCCCCAGAGCCCACACAAACATCTGATGCAGAACAAAGGGTGAGCTTGAGTCCAGCAGAGAGAACTAAGGGGCGCCACCCTCGCAGGGAAAGCAAGAGATGCAAAACTCTGCAACTGCTGACTCCAGAATGGTGAAAGGATTTGTGCCACCCCGGTAGATGCCTCCCGGGTGTGCCACGGCCACTGGAAGGTGGGAGCAACTGAGACCACAGGCATAGGACACGGAGCAGGAAACATAGGGCACCTTCTGAGAAGGGACTCTGATGTGAGAGCTCTGAACACCCCATGCCCACCCAGCATAGTTTGGGAGGACAGGGCCTGCTGGGCCAGCGCTCTGAGATGACAGAGCTGGAGACCAGTGTCCCTCTGCCCTTCCTCCCAGCTGCCCACAGGCCGCCAGCAAAGCTCACTCACCTTCTGTGACCCCGATGTAGAACTCTTGAGTGAGCCCCTCTTGAAGGAGCTCATCTCTCTCAGGGAGCCCGTGAGCCGCCCTGCTGACTCCCTTGGGTGGCCAGGCCAGTGGCACGGGGGCTGCCTTCCCTGGGTGGGCAGGAGCGGAGCCACACGCTTGGTGGCAGCCCCACGCACTAGGCGAGCGGGCCCAGATCCTGGGGTGAGGCCAGCCAGCAGCTGGGTCAGCCCAGGAGGAGCATGTGCTGGCTTTTGGTGGCCCCTCCTGCCCGACTCCTGACACCACCCCCAACATCTGTAATCAGGCCTAATCCCTCCATCCCCAAAAGGTTTAGAGGGAAGAGATTTAGCAAATGGCGATTGAAAGTAAATCTACTTTGACAAAGTGGTGGCTGCAAAGGGTGGTCAAATGGGAAGGATTTGGGTGTCCCGAAAGGTGCATTGTGAGGGCAGACAGCCCCTCACTGCTGGCATCTGAGGCCCCTTGGAGAGTGGCATCCAGATCCCAGAGGCCCGGTGCCCACCTGGCCAACCGCCTGAGTCTCAGAGCAGAATTTGCATCCGGGCCCGGGCCGTGGGTCTCAGCTCTTTCCTTGGAGCCATCAGTGGGCGTTTTCTCCCCGTTAATCTGGCAGCAACACAGCAAGCCTTCTTCTGCAGATCCTGTGGCCGGTAGCCCGTCTGCTCTGGGCTGCTCTGGCACGTGGGGCTCTCTGTGTCAGTTCCGATTTCCAGGTCGCCTGTCTTGCCCCTCTTAAAGGCAGGTGGGATCATGGGTCTTCGCAGTGCAAGCCTGGCCTGAAGTGTGCCACCCTGGCTGCCGACCCTCCTCTGTCTCCTACAGGCACATGAGTGTCATCTCCCACGTGCAAGGGAACAGACTGGAGCTCAGAGAGGACAGGCCATGTATTCCCGTCGTCGTAGAGAGATTTTTATTTAACGACTGGCAAGCTGAAAATATAATAGGAGGCTGTGAAGCCCTCATAGCTGTTGGGCCAGGACCCCCCGCCTCCTCTGGGAGGCCTGTCGGTTGTGGAAGTTTGGAGGGTGGAGGCACAACCTCTACCTGTTGGGATCTGGCTTACAACCAGCACATCTCTTATGGGGTGGGGCCGGCCCTCTGTTCCCCGCTGTCTCTCAGGACCCCTGAAGTGAATTCAACTGATGTATTTTGAGCTTGTACTATGGGCCACATATTGTACACATCAGGTGCTAGGGATACAAGTGGGAACAGCAGGGAAGAGTCCCTGCCCTCCTGGAGCTGACCTTATCATGGGGAGGCAGACGCCTCGAGCAATAAACTAAATAGCGTACCAGAGGGTGTAAGAGCCAGGCAGGGAAAGAAAGCAGAGAGAAAGGCTGGGCTGGGGGCAGTGGCAATTTTAAATAAGGAAAGTCTCTGAGAAGATGGCTTTTGAACAAAGACTGGGAGAAGGTGGCTGGTGAACGAGTCCACTGAGCAGGGATGTGGGAGGGGGATTTCCAGGCAGAGGCAACAGCCAAAGGCTTTGACTCTGAGGCCTGGCTGACATATTCAAGGAAGACTAAGAAGGCATGGGCGCCTGGGAGAGGGGATGCCGGGATGAGGGCAGCTACAGAGGTGATAGTGCAGGACCTGGGAGCCATTCTCAGCACCTTGGGGTTCGTTTCTGATTATGATCCGATGTGCAGTTTGAAAGGACCACTGTGGTTCTTAAGATGCACTAGCCAGCGGGGCCAGGCTGTGGTGAGGAACTTGACAACCTGGAAGAGGGTAGGGGCAGAGGAGTGATGGGTGGGGGTCTGACTCTAGAGTGAGTTGGAATGTGGAGTGAAGAGGATGTGCAGGAGGGTCAGATGTGGGATGTGTGAGGAGGACAGACATTAGGAAGCTGCAAGACTTCAGGCCGGGACTGCCTGAAAGATGGGGTCACCTGAGGTGACATGGAGAAGGCTGTGGATGGGGTGGGCTTGGGGGAGGGGCCACGCCTTCTGTGCTGCTAAACATAATGGCTTTTCCAGTCCCAATTTTCTGAGGCCTCACAGAGGATTGGATGCAGCCGATGCCTCATCCTCAGGCTGTCCCAGTTTGCCTCCTTGTCCTCAGGCAAATCCTCAGCATCCTGCATGGTCTGACATCTTGCACCTAACTGGAATTGTTACATTCCTTGAGGCTCTGTGTAAGACCTCCTCTCCTCTCACTGGACCCCGGGTGACCTCCCCCCGACCCCTTCAGCTCCATTACCATGGGACAATTCCCCAGTGGCACCCTCCTGCCCTGATACCCCATCCTGGGCTCTCTGCACTTCATACCCGGCTTCTAAGCTGGCTCCCCATCAAAGACACACACCTCAAATGCAGCTCTTCCCCCCACTCTCTGGTCCACTTCCTGACCTGGTCTTCCTCTAGGTTTCCTGTCTCAGTGATGGGTACATCATCAGCAAGACAGGAAGCCTTCATGCTCTGGGACCCCATGTCCTAGCCACCTCTGTACTGTGGTCTCCCAGACAGCTGTCTACACCTATGCAAAAAAGGGTAACGTTTAAAACTGCAGATCTGGTCAGGTAATGTTCCTGCCCAAAACCCCTCAGAGCTCAGGACTGACTCAGATCCTCACCTGCCTCTAAGATGCTGCCTTTGCCACCTCCCCACGATGGCATCCTTTGCCCTTCTCCCCTGCCATGCTCCTTGGCGTTCTCTTGTCCTCAGCAGTACTGAGATGCTGGCCACAGCATGTGTGTGTGACGTTACTTGGCTAACCTGTGCCTCCTATCTCTGGGCCTCCTGGCGCCTGTCCTGGATCTGTTGGTCTCACCAGTTCTATCATTTCTTTGACTTTCAGAGCATTGCAAAAGTATGGAAATGCTCCAAACTTGTCTTATGAAGCTAGCACAATCCTAACACCAAAGCCAGACCAGGAGAGGTCACCTTAGACCAGTTCTCTGGTGAAAATAGACACAAAATTTAGAAAGAATATGGTAACGGCCGGGCGCAGTGGCTCACCCCTGTAATCCCAGCACTTTGGAGGCCAAGGCAGGGGGATTACTTGAGGTCAGGAGCTCAAGACCAGCCTGTAATCTCAGTTGCTCCAGAGGCTGAGGCAGGAGAATCGCTTAAAGTTGGGAGGCAGAGGTTGCAGTGAGCAGAGATCACGCAACTTCACTCCAACCTGGGTGACAAAGTAAGACTCCATCTCAAAAAAAAAAAAAAAAAAAAAAGAATATGGTAACAAGTTTAATCTAGTGCAGTTCTAAAAGAAAAGACCACATGACCAGCACAGTCATACCTTATTCTCAGGAATGCAAGGATGACTCAGCACTGGAAAATCTGTTCATGTAATCAAGCATATTAACAGCTTAATGAAGAAATGCCCTGTGATCATCTCAATAGCTGCCAAAACCATATGGTCCATCTCAGTAAGGCAAAAAATAAAATAAAATAAAAACAAGAAAAAGAAATCTAAACCAAAAACAAACAAAACCCCAAAATATTTGACAACATTTATTTTTGACAGCATTTTCTATCCTCAAGCATAATCAATTAGAAAATCGTTCGTATCTTATTGCAAAAGAAACGATAAAACACTTGGTAACAAGCCTAAAAAGAAGTGTGTAAGGTCTATAGGAAGAAAACAATAAAATTGTACTGAAGAATATAAAAGGAGACCTTGACAAAATACGTATTTTCTTTTTTCTTTTTTTTTTTTTTTGAGATGGAGTCTCACTCTATCGCCCAGGCTGGAGTGCGGTGGCGCCATCTCGGCTCACTGCAAGCTTCGCCTCCAGGGTTCAAGTGATTCTCCTGCCTCAGCCTCCCGAGTAGCTGGAACTACAGGCGCCCGCCACCTCGCCTGGCTAACTTTTTGTATTTTTAGTAGAGACGAAGTTTCACCGTGTTAGCCAGAGTGGTCTTGATCTCCTGATCTCGTGATCCACCCGCCTCGGGCTCCCAAAGTGCTGGGGTTACAGGCATGAGCCACCGCGCCTGGCCGACAAAATATATATTTTCATTCATTGCTGGAATACTTTTAGGAAATCAGTCTCATAATAGCTATTTAAGTACACACACTCTTACCAGCAATTCCTATCCTGGAAATTGAGTCCTTAAAAATTAAAGCTGTAATATGTAAAAATATACTTTCAAGGATGTTAACTTATCTCTAAACTGTATGCCGTACTGATAACATTACCCTCAATATTTTTTTTTTTAATGATTGTTTGTAGTGTCAAAAAATTCCCCACAAAACTAGAAACAAAGTCAGTGCCCTTCAAAGGAAAAATAGTAGAATAAATTGTGGTGCCTGCACACCATGGTATAATATGTAACCATTTGAAACAGTTGGTTCTATACCAGTTGATGTGGAAGGATTTCCATAATATATTTTTGTGGAAACCGAGAAGCAAGATGCAAATAGGTATAGAAAGTGTATATAGTATGATGTAATATTTTTGTAAAACAAAACATATATAGATATAGATGTCACATCTCTCTGTATCAATATCTTTTTTCTTTTTTGAGATGGAGTCTTGCTCTATTGCCCAGGGTGGAGTGCAGTGGCAGAATCTCAGCTCACTACAGCCTCGGCCTCCCAGTTCAAGTGATTCTCCTGCCTCAGCCTCCCGACTAGCTAGGACTACACGCGTGTGCCACCACACCTGGCTGATATTTGTATTTTTAGTAGAGACGGGTTTCACCATGCTGGTCTCGAACTCCTGACCTCAGGTGATCCACATGCCTCAGCCTCCCAAGGTGCTGGGATTACAGGCGTGAGCCACTGCGCCCGTGAACATGTATAATAAAAACATATTATACATGTTTACTTTACAAAAAGATTACATCTATCAATCAATCATATCTTCTAATCTGTAGTGTGTTTATTTGAACATTGAGAAAAGTACAGATGGATATATAGTAAGTCTATGTTTTGATGTTAGTTTAAAAAATTTTTATTTCATGTTTATTTTATTTAGAAAAAATAAAAATTAAAAATTAGAGACTGGCTCTCCCTATTTTGCCGAGTCTGGTCTCAAACTCCTGGGCTCAAGTGATCCTCCTGCCTTGGCTGCCCAAAGTGCTGGGATTGCAGGTATGAGCCCCCTCACTCGGCCAATTCTAGTTTTAACATTTCGCGAAATGAGGCATGTGTGCCAAACAGTTATACAACCCACAATAAAACTGTTAGCCCCTGCCTTAGCTTTCCCCTTCATCTCCTGTTCATTGAGGTAATCATTTTCAATTCACTTATCTGTTTCTTTGGTATTTACCTCCAGATTCTAAATAACATACATTTAATATTATTTCTAAGTTTTTCAATTGCAGACATTATGTATTGACTATTTATTAGGGAAGGTAAATAGATAGATATTGTAGCCCTCACCACTCCCTCCAACTGTACTTCCTTTCCTGCCGTCTTCATGGGGTGATGTCATAGGTCTGGAGTAAATTAATATTTGGTGTTCTCTTTACTACGGAATAATTTACTTAGAGTTCATATATTGTTCATATAGTTTCCTTTCAGCTTTTCGTTTTGCCTGAAGTTGATACTTGCTGAGTTTTCCTTCATTTAATTAGTTTTTTTTATTATTAGCTTATCTCTAAACTCTATGCCAGACCTGTAACATAACTCTGAATATTGCCAAATTGGTGACACATGCATTCCATTTTCTTTTCATTTTCTTCTTGGAAACAAGCTGCTTCTTTCTGGCTGCTCTCTAGGTTGGCTACAACCATATCACTCTAGCTTGGGACGGAGCTGGGAGTTTCCCTCCCTTCCCGACCTGACTCTTCCCCCAACCGCATCCCAGTCTCCCTGGGGTCATTCGGGCCTTTTCACCAACTCACCTGGAAGCTTTCTCCCTGCTCCATTTCCCTGAATCACTGTCAAAGAAAGGCAGGGTTTCCTGGGGGAACTTTTCACCTCTCAGCCCTAGGAAACTGTGGGTAGAGGTGCTGAACTTGGGGTGGGAACAGGTGTTTCAGAAACGATGAGCCCTCATGACTGATGTCATCTGCTCCAGAAACTACCAGCTCAGTTTCAGTTTGAAAGACCCAATTCCGGGCCGGGCGCGGTGGCTCACGCCTGTAATCCCAGCACTTTGGGAGGCCAAGGCCAGCAGATCACGAGATCAGGAGATCAAGACCATCCTGGCTAACACGGTGAAACCCCGTCTCTACTAAAAATACAAAAAATTAGCTGGGTATGGTGGTGGGCACCTGTAGTCCCAGCTACTCGGGAGGCTGAGGCAGGAGAATAGTGTTAACCTGGGAGGCGGAGCTTGCAGTGAGCTGAGATCGCACCACTGCACTCCAGCCTGGGGACAGAGCAAGACTCCCTCTCAAAGAAAAAAAAAAGAAAAGAAAAAAGAAAGAAATGATTCCGGCCAGCAAGGAGCTCACCTTCTGCCAGGGGGACATGGATGTAAACACTGAGCAGGAAGAATAAAATGACTGCTCTGAGAGAGCTACCCGTCAAATACACAGTGGTGGTTGCCTGCTGCTCCGTGTTGGAAAGATACTGAGGCCACCTGGGGACAGCAGATAAAGAACTCTAATGGACCAGCTCTGACTGCCATGGGTCAGACGAGGTGGCTCAGGCTGCGTAGTCATCATATTCACCATGTCTGGTTAGTAGCAGGAGCCACTGATCTTCAATAAGGGCATCATTTTTGCCAACAGATACCTGTGCCCCAATCTCTTCCCATCTGTATCTTTCTATCTCTCTATTGTTTTCTCTCTCTGCCTGTCTGTGTCTGTCTCTCTCCCCCCATCTCCCTCTTCCTGTTGCCCTGTAGTTTTCCCCTTAAAAACATGTAAATTGGTTTGTCAGGGAACAGAATGTCTTTGGTGGTTTGAGGCCACTGAAGAGAAGAGTCTTGTGGTAGCAGCACCCAAAGAAAAGCCCAGGCAGGAGAGCTCGGCAGGAGGGCTCAGCAGGAGGGCTCGGCAGGAGGGCTCTTCCTTGGGTTGGGGTCAGGATGCTTCCAAAAGTGGACAGCCTCGAAACTTTCTGCAAAAACAGAGACTGCAGGAGCTCATGTCATTAAATGTGCCATTAGAAATCTCCAGACCCCAAAGAGTGGAAAGAATTCACTTCACATTAAGCCCAAACGTGATTATTCTCGCTCCATCCCCCAGGCTTAGCGGCCTGCATTTTGGAGCATCCCAAATCAGGATTAAAAGTGAGCGTGTGGGGCCAGGCCAGAGTTGAGCCCCTGAACAGAGTGGGGGAGCACCTGTATGGGGAGAGCGGCCGAGGCTGCCCTGCGGTGTCGGAGTGGGGGGTGACTTCTCATCTCTGTGGCCCATCTGGCTGCCCACCTGCCACTGTGTCACAGGACGTGAGACAGGTGGCCTTTCTCTGAGAGGCTGCTGTGTGCGAGAAGGGGAACTGGGCTCAGCTATCCAGAGCTGTGGGGCTTTGGGCCCGTTGACTTCCCTTCCCCACAGCTGCAAAAGCCCCATGTAGCCCACTGTTTTGGTCAGAGGTCCTGATATGTGGGGGAGTCCCTTGTAAACTGTAGAATGCTTCCTAATTTAAGGCTTAGGGTATTGCTGCAATGATCAGGGTTTGAGGCTAGTAGACTGGCTGCCTTGGTTGTGACAAATGTGGGCACAGTCATCCACAGACACAGTCTGCTTCCTTCTAACATTTTTCACATTTATTGGTTGAGTGTCTGATATTTGGAAAAGATGAGATTTATTGCTAGAAGTGCATGGCGAGCCAGTCCTCTGAGGCTCAAGAAGTCTGCGCGGGGCAGATGGAGCCCCATCATTGTGTGCCCCACGTCACACCACAGTTGAGAGACCCCAGATGGGTTTTATGCCCTGCGGGTGACGGGGATCACTAAAGCACAGTTTGGGACAGCCTGTTCTAGGAGGGACGAGAACATTGCCCAGGTGGTTCCGGACAGCTCCTCCTTATCTCAGGCAGGTGCATCCTCAGTACACTCTACAGTGATTTTAAGATCTGTGAGCAGATGGGGAAGAGCTGGGTTGGCCAAGGCCAGTCAGAGACCTGTCCTCCTGCAGTACAGCTCACAGTCCCTTCCCTTTGCCTTCTAGCTTCCTCCAGGCCCCGGCTGCTCTAGGTCACATCTGGTATCTCTCGCCCTGGGTCACTGCCCTCCACAGACTGAAGACCACTCTTGCCAAGCCTCAGTGGACAGTGTGTCTCGTGCGTATTATTTCTCTTCTGTGAGACTAGACCCCTGATCTTGCTACTGCACCCCAGGACCAAAGAACGTGTGTGCATGGGAGGGGCTCCCACCAACACATCTCCCAGGGGGCTGCCTGAGGACCACCAAGCCCTACCCAAGCCCCCGAGGGCAGCTTAGTGCACCATGAAGCTGCCAGGATTCACTCTCGAGAGCGTGCAGTCCTGCCCCAAGAGGAGCATGTCTCCCCCAGAGCAAAAATTGGAGGTAAACTGGGTTTCAGTGTGAGGTTCTGGAGGCTCGTGTTTAGATGAAGGCATCCGACTTGGTAATTGTAACCACGTGCTAGGAGTACAAACAAACATCTGCAAATATTAAAAATACATTTTCCCTGAAGATCTCCATGAATTATCAAGGGTAGAGTGAGCAGGGTGGTCCTGATTCATGTTGCTGGCTCCTAGGAGCTCAAAGGCATAGTTGCCACACCCAGAGTGAGGAGAGGGTGTCAGTACTTACGGGATTATTGGTTCATTTGTCATCAAGAGGTACCACACCTCCATGGTGTGGACTTCGACTCCTTGGAACCCAGCCTCCCGCAACCCGCCCGTGTCTGCCCAGCGGACGAAGAGTACTGCAGAGGTGGGAGGGGTGAGGCTCACACTCACTCCCCTGCTTCTGCCAGACCCTTTCCTGGCCTCCGCCAGGCCTATGACAACCTTCCCGATGTCCCCTGTCATCAGCTCAGGCTGCTGTGACTGAGCACCACAGGCTGGGGGACTTCAACACTGGAAGTCGTTGCCTCACGGTCCTGGAGTCTGGAAGTCTGAGACCCAGATGTAGGCAGGGCTGGTTTCTCCTGAGACCTCTGTACTTGGCTTGGAGATGGCCATCGTCTCCCTATGTCCTCACATGGTTGTCTCTCTGTGCACATCTGTGTCCAAATTTCCTTTTTTTCTTTTTTCTTTTAGAGACAGGGTCTTGTCACCCAGTGCAGTGGCCCAGTCATGGCTCACTGCAGCCTCCAGCTCCTGGGCTCAAGTGATCCTCCTGCCTCGGCCTCCTGAGATGTTGGGACCACAGGTGTGAGCATTGTGCCTGGCTAAATTTCCTCCTCTTATGAAGACACCAGTCAGATAGGATTAGGGTCCATGCCAAAGACCTCATTTTAACTTAGTTATTTCTTTAAAGACTGTCATCAAATACAGTTTCCTTCTGATGCACTCAGAGTGAGGGTTTTGTTCTGAGGTATGAGTACATGATTCATCCCATACACCCTGGAGGAGGTCTCCTGGCCCCTTAGCTCTATGGCGTGTGTCCCTCTCACTCTGCGGTGTCCCGAGAGTCATTTCTCCCGGTCTCCTGGCCTCTTAGCTCTATGGCGTGTGTCCCTCTCACTCTGCAGTGTCCCGAGAGTCATTTCTCCCACACCTCCGGCTCCTCAGGCTGCCTGCTGCCTCCTTTCCACTCTGCCAGCCTGAGTTCTTGGAGGCACTCGCGGTGGCCCCATGCGGGAGGTGTCAGCTCTGGGTGACTTTGGCCCAGCCCATGGCACAGGAGGTGCTCAGAACCTACTGCTGGGCCAAGAGTAAACAGGCAAGTGAACCCGGGGGTGGAAAGATGGTGCTCTGAACCACGTTTTCCTGGAAGCGCAAGCTGGGTGGGTGGATGAGGGGCACGCTGGCCTGGCCTAGCTGCCTCCAGTGGCCCCTCCATGGTGTGGGCCTTGGCTCCCTGGACCCCAGCCTCCCCTAACCCATTCTCCCATCTCTCAGAAGAAGGGAGCTGAGGGAAGCAGGTCCCCTGCAGGCCTCACCGCCCACCTCTGGCTCTGTACCTGGACTGGCCCAGCCCCTACCCTGGGATCACCTCAAGTGCTGGTCAAGCACTGGCCCAGTGAGTGAAGGCCGGGCTGCGGGCCACCCCAGCTTTGGCAGGACCTCTTTTGTGCGCAAAACAATTGTATGTGTGCCATTTGATGTTGTAGCTTAGCTCTTAAAAGGCCCGGAGGAAAATGGATAAGAAATTTCGGCTGTATGTTGAGAACATGCCTGGGAACAAAGCCACCACACTCTGCTCTGAAAGCAGCAGACGCTTAGCTTAGCGCGGATGGCAAGTCCTTCTCCTGGAAAGGACAGCAAAAGGATGAAAGAACACGCCCTGGATGGGGGCACTGCCCCCGGGGGTCTCCAGCAGGCCAAGTGTTCTCAGGGACTTGTCTCTTGTCCACCCCTGCAGGCCTGTTCCTGACACCAAGCACAATATCTGTGCCCACTAGGGCTTGCCTCAGCTCCATGGATGGGAAAGCCAGGGCTCAGCAGCCTTGGGCCCCCTTAGGGCTGCCTGGGTTCTGGTCAGCCTCTGGTCACAGCTGCGCCTGTCCTCCCTTCTCCTCCAGGCCATGCCCAGCACCCATGCCCAAACAAAGCCCTCTCTCCCTGACCTCAAGAAGGGATGGGCCTTGCACCTGTAATTCCCAGCACAGGGCTGGGACCAGTGGAGGTGTTCAACACACGTCAGGAGAAAGGAGGCACCCTAAGGAGAGAGGGGGCACCCTAAGGTGCTCTGGTCCGGCACCCTAGAGCCCGCCCCTGGGAAGATGCTGGTGTGAGCGGGTGAGGCTGGATTCAGCAAGCCTGAGGCCATGCAGGCCCAGCCCCAATGGTGAGTCCCCACCCAGGCACACTTTAGTCCCATTTGAGGTGGTCTCCTGGGAATGCCTTAATGAAGGACCACAGACTGGGAAACTTAAACGACAGACATTTCGTTTCTCTCAGTTCCAGAGGCGGGAGGTAGGAGGCAGTGTGAGCAGGGTTGGTGCCTTCTGGGCTGTGAGAGAGACTCTGCCCCGGGCCTCTCCCCCGCTGCTGGTGTTTCGCTGGTGATCTTTGGCTTTCCTTGGCTTCATCTGCACGTGGCGTTCTCCATGTGCGTTTTGTCCAAATTTCCTCTTCTTATGTGGACATCTGTCATGCTGGATGAGGGCCTACCCCAATGACCTCATCTTAATTTCAGGGCCTCTGTGAAGACCCAGTGTCCAAATAAGATCACGTTCTGAGGTATGGGAGTTAGGACTTCAACAAAGAACTTCGGGAGGGGATGTGATTCAGTCCATAGCAACATCCAACAGAAGAGCCAGTGCTAGGTGGGAGGGCGGACTCGCCCCTCTTCTCCCACTCAATTCCAGGTCTGTCTGTGGGGCCGATCAGCACCTGAGGTGAATCCCTCGAGAAGGGGCCTCATGGGGCTGACTTTGTGATCACCCAAACACTCTGTGTTCAAGAGTATCATATCATCATACCACGTCATGTCACATCATATCACCATATCCTGTCATATCATCATACCACATCACGTCACATCATATCATCATATCGTGTCATATCATCATATCGTCAGAACATAGCATACCATATTATATATCCTGTCATATCTTCAGATCATGTCAGAACATATCATGTCACATCATGTCATCATATCATGTCATATCATCATATCATGTCAGAACATAGCATGCCATATTATATATCCTATCATATCATCATATCATGTCAGAACATATCATGTCACATCATATTGTGTCATATATCATGTCATGTCATCATATCATGTCAGATCATAGCATACCATATTATACATCATGTCATATCATCATATCATGTCATGTCACATCATCCTACTGTCATATATTGTGTCATATCATCATACTGTGTCATATCATATCATACCATATCATGCCATGCCATACCATGTCATACCATACCGTAACATATGATGTCATCTCTCATCACATCATATCATGTTATATCATGTCCTATAAATTTTCCCGCCTATAGTGGCCCTCATCTGAGACTGTTGTGTCCTTTGCTCTCTGTCACCACGGTGCGTGGGAAGGACGGTGAATGCAGTGCACTCCTCCTTCTCTTGCAGGGAACAAGGAAATAAGGACAGCTGCCATCCCAGGTCTTCCTCCCAGGCCTCCTGCCAGGACCCTGGGAAGCCACTTAGGTGGACATGTGGTGTGGTGGGAAAGCCCCGGGCAGGATTTTAGGGTCTGGTTTGCTGTTGCTGAGCCATTCTAGGCCACTCCTTCCCACTCTTCTCTCACTTTCTCACCCACGTCTGGGAGTGCTGCAAGGATCATTTGTCACAGTGCTTGATCAGTGGGCTCATCCCCTTTCTCCTGCCCACACTGAGGCTGAGAGCCAGGGCACATGGGGTCCCAGGGTCAGTTTCAGTGCCATCCGGGTCTGTGTCTGATCAGCTCCAGGCAGGGACTGCTGCTCATCGCCACCTCCTTCCCTGTGCTTCTGGGCCTTCTGGGTGCACACTAAAAGCAGATCCAGGTTTAGCCAGGTACAAATCCTGTGCAATTGGCTGACCCTCTTGAAGAAAATGATCACAGACTTACAAATGGGTAATTAGCTGCAAGGCCTTGGCAGGGCTGGGGTTGCACATCAAGTTTGAGCCTCACTTGCTTCAGGGAAAACCTACCTGTGTGTTCTCATAGAGGCCGGGGGCGGGGGCTGTGGTGGTTGCCAGGACAGGGTGAATTCAATGCCATGCATACATGCACTCAATATTGTTTTGACAAATAGTAACCAAACCTCATACTCCACCACCATGGGTACCTGTCATAGGCCCGCACACCATTAGTGCTGCAAAATGGACAGAGGGCTCTGAAAGGTGGACCCTGTCTCTGAGGGGTCTCTCTAGAGCCAATGAAGGAGGAGGAAGCTGAAGGTCCCACGGAGTCAGGAAGCATAAGGTCTTCTTGCTGCCTTGTGACACTTGCAGTGACCAGTCATGGCTCAGTCATCTCCCCCTGCTTCTGTTTTTTCTTGAGGCTTGCGTAGTTAAAAATAATAATAAAATCACACTTTTTGTATGCAAACCACAAAATACCCACTTTTAACTCGGACAGAATCTAGTAATTGTGTTCTCTCTGTAGGAAGAGAGTGGAAGAGCTCATTTTAAAGACATGGCATAATTTAAGTGAACTCTTTTGAAAATCTGATGGTTGGTACATTGCCCATTGTTCTTCATTAGATGTGAAAATAAAATCCTGGAAGATTTCTTGAGATGAGCATTTTAGAGAAGAAACGAAGAAATGACACCCACAGACTCATTTTGTTTAATGCATCCAAGCACTCATGCATGGCTGTAAATCCCACGAAACTCCCAAACTCAAGACTCCAGAAATGTTACCAAATTTTTGAAAGCATAAAATGCAGAGCGGCAAAGTGAAAAGAAACCCCACCGTAGGTGACTAAGACCACAGCTGCTACTTGAGTGTCTCAAGGAGTGACCGAAATGTGGTCGTTTCCTGGTGGGCCACCAAAGTGACCTCTTACTCTCCCCTCCTCAGCAACCAGGAGTCACCCTTGGATTGGAGGCAAGGTCCATCCTGGCCCCCGTCCAGCGAGCCCTGCCTCCCACACTTGACTGGCACCGCCAGGCCTGGAGGAGCTGGTGGGGTACCGCCCTCTCTGCTGAGAGGCTTGGAGAAGCTCACTGAGGAGGCTGTAGGTCTTGGCACCAAGGTTTAATCGTTGCCCCTGCCTCACTACCAATCCTCTGGGCAGGGTTGCCTCCCACCTGTCCTGGGCTCTTCTTGCTCTGACAGGACCCTGGGTTGCAGCCAGCACAAGGATCGCGAGCTCCAGTTCCTGAGCTGGGCCCCTCACTCAGAGCAAAAGGGCCTAAGTGGGGGTGACTTTGAGGAGCAAGAGGAAGAAAATCTGGGTTCTGAAAAATCTTTTTTTTTTTTTTTTTGAGACAGAGTTCTGCCCTTTCGCCCAGTCTGGAGTGCAGTAGTGTGATCTCAACACATGGCAACCTCCGTCCCCCAGGCTCAAGCAATTCTCCTGCCTCAGCCTCCCTGGTAGCTGGGATTACAGGCGTGTGCCACCATGCCTGAGGCTAATTTTTGTATTTTTACTAGAAACGGGGTTTCGCCATGTTGGCCAGGCTGGTCTCCAACTCCTGACCTCAGCTGATCCGCCTGCCTCGGCCTCCCAAAGTGCTAGGATTACAGGTGTGAGTCACCGCCCCCGGCCACTGAAATCTTTATATTCATCAATAAGGCCCACAGATCTTCCACACCGGCGTTGTCACTATTCCAGAAAGCAGGCTTTGGTTACGGTCTTGGCCAATATAACCCTGGACAATGAACCAGCTATGCAACCCACTATACAACACACTCAGCTTATTCAGTAGGTTACATAAAAGGGGAAGAAGGCAAATACATACAGGAGTGTGCAGAGAAGCACCATTTGTTTTGTTACTGAATTATTAATAATTTAATTTATAATCATGAATTTAAAATGTGACGAGGGTAAAATAGCACAGAATTGGCATGCTATGTTCTCAGTATTCACCCCATCCCTGTGGGCCTTCATAACCACCCCACAGTGACATCCTACTGTCTACAACTATTTTCTGTACTATACTGTCTATACTCTGTCTGCCTATGGCCCACCATCAACAAACACCTTACTGTCTTCACCTATGACCTGCATTAATGTGTATACTTTCTATTCCTACTATGTGTCTCCTAATGTCTACGCTCTACATCTATACTAACTGCTTGCATCCTAATGTCTACACCCTACTGTCTATACCTACTACCTGTGTGCTAGTGTCTACACTCTATTGTCTATACCTACTACGTGTGTGCTAATGTCTATACCCTACTGTCTATATCTACTACCTACATCCTAATGTCTACACCCTACTGTCCATACCTATTACCTGTATCCTAATGTCTACAGCCTACTATCTACAGTAGGGATAGTATACAGTGTTAGGATACTACTACCTGTATCCTAATGTCTATACCTTATTGTCTACACCTCTTACCTGCATCCTAATGTCTACACCCTACTGTCTACACCTACTACCTGCGTCATAATATCTATACCCTACTGTCTATGGTAGGGATAGTGTTAGTAGATACAGTGTTAGTATACTACCTGTATCCTAATGTCTATACTCTACCACCTTTATCTACTACCTGCATCCTAATGTCTACACTCTACTGTCTACACCTACTCTCTGTGTCCTAAAGTCTATACTCTACTGTCTACACCTACTACCTGCATCATAATATCTATATCCTACTGTCTATAGTAGGGATAGTGTTAGTAGATACAGTGTTAGTATGCTACCTGTATGCTAATATCTATACTCTACCATCTTCATCTACTACCTGCATCCTAATGTCTACACTCTACTGTCTACACCTACTCCCTGTGTCCTAAAGTCTATACTCTACTGTCTACAGTGGGGATAGTAGATACAGTCTTATTAGGTTGCTACCTGTAGCCTACCTTTTTTTTTTTTTTTTTTTTTGGAGATGGAGTCTCACTCTGTTGCCCAGGCTGGAGTGCAGTGGTGCAATCTCAGCTCACTGCAACCTCCACCTCCCGGGTTCAAGTGATTCTCCTGCCTCAGCCTCCTGGGCAGCTGGGACTACAGGCATGCACCACCACGCCCAGCTAATTTTTATATTTTTGGTAGGGATGGGGTTTCACGGAGTTCACTAGTCTCGAACTCCTGACCTTGTGATCCGCCCACCTAGGCTTCCCAAAGTGCAGGGATTACAGGCGTGAGCCACATTGCCTGGCCCCTATGTCCTAGTGTATACACTCTACTGTCCACAACTACTACCAGCATCCTACTGTCTGCATCTACTACCTGCATATCTATACCCCATTGCCTGTACTGCACCATCTACACCCTACTCTATCAATCGCCTCTAACTAACATCTACATCCTATTGCTCCAACCAGGCAGATTCAGGTGGCCTTCATCAGAACCAGTGTAGACTCCAGGAGACTGAGGCAGCCAGAACAGAGTGCTTCCAACCTGCAATTTGTGTGGAGCCTGGCGCTGCATGGCCTCCTCACGTCTTTTAGAAGACAAAATGGTGCAGCAGGCCAGTGCACTCCAATCTGTAATGTGCATGTGAGTCTCCTGGGGATCTTGTTAACACCCAGTTTCTAGTGAACTCCTAGGGTATATTATGCTGTGGTCCTCAAACCATACTTTGAGTAGCAAGAAGCTGGATGATACCTTGGCCGGGAGGATTCAGGACTGACTGAGTCATTATGCCCTACAGGATAGTGTCAGGGTCAGTAGCACCAGCACAGTGACCTTCCCAGCCTTCCTCCTCCTGCTCCCTGCCCTGGGAGCTTCTGTTTGGAGAAACATGGGCCCATTTCCCTTTCAGTGAGGTGTAGGAGGATGTGTCCTGCTGGGGGACTCTCCTGCACTCCTGGTGAGGTGGCCTTCATTGTCCTTGTTACCTCCCTCTCCGTCTTCCTTTCCTGCCTGGAGCTCAAACTCAATCCAATGCCACAGGAGGAGCCTATCTTCAAGCAGGAGAATGAAAACCATTTTCCAGACATGGTGGGGTGCAGGGCTGTGGAGCCTGGCCCTGGAGGTGTTACAGAGCTCCTGTCTGTGTCCTGGACCGTTCACCGCCAGGCTTCCAGGCGCTGAGAAAAGCACCTCACTTGTTACCTCACCATTCTGCAGTTTTTTCTTATACTGTCAATTGAGGCTCCAAACAACGATCCCCATGGGGGGTTTGCTTGGCCAAATATGAGAAAAACTTCACCAGAGGCCACCCCCATAGGATATAATGTGCAGCCAGATGGACTTCAAATGACCCTGATCCTTCACACTCAGGGATATTGATCTCAGCTTAATTTGGCACTTAATGAAAATAGGGAATTACTTGAGAGCAGTAAAAATGTACTCTGTGGATAAAAAATACTTAATTACAGATGTAAGTGAGAAACTTAAAAGCTGCATAGAGCAAAAGAGAGGGAAGTAATTTGCCAAGCACCACCCACGTGCCGGGCTTTCTATATTTTACCTCTGAGTCCCCGCAAAGGCCCTGGCAGAATGACTCACTACTGCTGTTCAAACATAAGCCGCAGATAGTGCAAGTCCACCAAGAAGCCGACCGAGTTTCCTCTCAGGGACCTTCACCCGCCCAGGAACTTTCCACCCTGGAAATGGCTCTAGCAATATTCTTGCATGGCTTTGTTTAATGTATTTACAAAAGTAAGCTATTTCGATTTTTTTATTAAAGAGTGTTCCAGTTACTCTGGCTGTGTAACAAATTGCCCCCTAATCTAGTGGCTTCAGACAATAATAATCAGAGCTGTATTTCCTGTCTAGGCAAGATCATTTAAACTTGTTTCCTCTTGCTTCTCCCAACTAGATGCACCCTGGAAATAACAGAAAAGACAACCAAAGGAGCACTTGGAAAGGCTGTAAGATGGAGGCAAACTGGTTGGGCCACAGGACTGGATAAACAGGATGGAGGTGGCCACCTTACAACTCCTTCCCAGATATAAAACGATGGCCGAGGCCCAGTGTTTCCTGCCAGCAGCATAAGGTGGCCAGGGTGGGCTCATTTCTCCCATAGTGGGAGCTGGAGTCCCACTGACAACACCAGGCGAGCCCAGCAGAACTGGCCAGGGAGATCCGTCACAAGCCCAGCAGACACTCCACTGCCAGGGGATGTGCTCTCCTGCCCTGTCAGGTCTGAGACTCCACTCCTCAGCTGCAGAAACCATGCAGCTTGCGGGTCACAGGGGTCAGCAAAGAGGATCCCACCATAACAAGCACCCAGCCTGGGAAACTTCTTTGTCTCTGCAAGGCTGTGACTCCCTTCCCTCCCTTGAGACTGACGCTGAGATAAATATACCAGGCAATGGGTGGCATTATCGAGGAGGAAGTGCCCTCAGCACAAGAGCCTAGCCCAGGGAGCACTCTTCCCCGCTGTGTCTGGAGACACACTTCCTTCACCTAGGAATGCCTGAGGAAATTCCTTCTGCTCCCTCAATCAGTACCTGTAGAGACCAGTAGGAGCCCCAGGCTCAAGAGAAAAATGAAGCAGACTAAAAAAGCACAGCAAGGTCTCTGAAAATCAGATATTACTGCAACCACAGCCCACAAAAGTAGGTCACACCTGCATTGCTAAACCTAAACAGGGTAGTTGCCTACTAAAGTAAAAAGTTCAAATAAGACCTGGAATTTCCTAACCTAAGACCCAAAGTTCCAGGCCACAGTAGAAAGTCATCTGTCATACCAACAACCAGAAAAATTGCAGCTTAAATGAGAAAAGCAACCACCTGATACCCACAGTGAGATGAATCAGATGTTGGAATTATTTAATAAAACAATTATTTTTATTTTAGTTTAGTTTAATTTAGTTCTGAGACAGAGTCTCACTCTCTCGCACAGGCTGGAGTGCAGTGGCACAATCTCGGCTCACTGCAACCTCCGCTTCCTGGATTCAAATGAGTCTCCTGCCTCAGCCTCCCGAGTAGCTAGGATTACAGGCATGCACCACCACGCCTGGCTAAATTTTTTTGTATTTTTAGTAGAGACGGGTTTCACCATGTTGGCAAGACTGGTCTCAACTCCTGACCTCTAGTGATCTGCCCGCCTCTGCCTCCCAAAGTGCTGGGATTACAGGTATGAGTCACCATGCCTGGCCAATTTGACGAAACTTTAAAAACAATCATAAAACTAATTATAGAACTGAAAAATACAACAAAAGAAATAAAAATTCACTGGATGGACTAAATAGTGAAGTGGACACAACAGAGGATAGAATCTCAACTTTAGGACAGATCAATAGAATTTACCCAATCTGATTAACAGGGAGAAAATAAAGAAATAGGCAAGTAAGGTGGGAGCGGTGGCTCACGCCTGTAATCCCAGCACTTTGGGAGGCCTAGGCAGGCAGATCACAAGGTCAGGAGTCAGAGACCAACCTGGCCAATATGGTGAAACCCATCTCTACTAAAAATGCAAAACTTAGCTGGGTGTGGTGGCTGGCACCTGTAATTCCAGCTACTTGGGAGGCTGAGGCAGAAGAATTCCTTGAACCTGGGAAGCAGAGATTGCAGTGAGCCAAGATCACACCACTGCAGTCAAGCCTGGGTGACAGAGCAAGACTCCGTCTCGAAAAAAAACAAAAAAGAAAGAAATAGGCAAGTCTGTAGTTGTAGCTAGAGACTTTAACACCTGCCTGTCAGCAACCAAAAGAACTACTATACAGAAACTAAGCAAGAATACAGAAGATCTGAACAAAATGATTTGCCAACAGGATCTAATGAGCATATATAGAACACTGTACCCCAAAAAAGTACAATATAATTTTTTCTCAAGCACCCATGTGTGACTGTTATCAACCAAAAATTTGGTTGACAGATATCAACTAAAAATTTTTTTTGAGACAGAGTCCCTCTGTTGTCCAGGCTGAACTGTAACCTCAAACTCCCAGACCCAAGCATTCTTCCCACCTCAGTCTTCCGAGTAGTTAGGACTATAGGTGTGCACTATCATATCTGGCTAATTTTTTAAATGTTTATATAGAGACAGGTCTTGCTATACTGTCCAGAGTGATGTTGAACTCCTGACCTTGAGCAATCCTCCCACCGCTGTCTCCCAAAGTGCTGGGATGACAGGCATGAATCACTGCATCAGAACAAGAAATTTTTAAAAATTGAAATAATGCGAAGGGTGTTCTCTGACTATAATTGAAATAGACTGAAAATCACTTACAGTAACATAATGAGAAAATTTCTACAGTAACATAACAAGAAAATTTCTAAACACTTGGAAATTAAACAACAAACATTTGAGTAATCTGTGAGTCAAAGGAAATCTCAAAGCAAAAAATACATAGAACTTAATAAAAATAAAAACACAACATATAAGGTTTATGGACTGCAGATAAAGCAATGTTGAGAAGGAAATTTAGACCACTAAATGCTTACAGTAGAAAATAGAAAAACTTTCAATATAATACTCTGAGATCTTGCTTCAAAAAGGTACAGAGAAAAGAACATGATGAAACCAAAGCAAGCAGAAGAAAGAAACTAACAAGTGCAGAAATCCGTTAATTGAAAACAAAAAATAAAATCAATAAAACAAAAAACCTGTTCTTAATCAATAGAATTGATAAACCTCTAGCAAAACCAATACATATAAAAAGAATGAAGGCACAAATCACCAATAAAAGGAATGAAATAGAAAATACCACAATATCATGCACACTTTTTTCAGCTAAATAAATAAATAAGAAAATACTGCTACACATATTTGGCCCGTCAAAATGATAATAAGGAAATATTATCAACAACTTTATGTTCACAAATTCAACAACTTAGAAAAGATAGACTAATTTCTTGAAATTCACAAACTACCACACTCACTATGATGGAATAGATAATCTGAATAGTCCTATAACCATTGAATAAATTGAATTTGTAATTCAAAAACACTCAGAAAAGAAATCTCTAGGTCCAACAGTCTTACTGGAGTATCTTACCAAACATTTAAAAATAATTAACACAAATACACAAATTTTACTCTCTCTCTATATATATATGCATACACATACACACACACACAAATATACATATGTGTATATATATATGGTAGAGAGTGAGAATATATATATTTGGTAGAAATGGAGCCTCACTGTGTTGCCCAGGCTGATCTCAAACACCTGCCCTCAAGCATTCCTTGACCTTGGCCTCCCAAAGTTCTGGGATTACCAAAATGAGCCACCATGCCAGAATTACCTGATGGCAAAGCTAGACAAAGACAATAAAAAGAAAGAAGATTGTATTAATCCGCTTTCACATGATATAAAAACATACCTGAGACTTTGTAAATTATAAAGAAAAGATGTTCAATTGGCTCACAGTTCTGTGGGCTGTACAGGCTTCTACTTCTGGGGAGGCTTTTGAGAACTTACAATCATGGTGGAAGGTGAAGTAGAAAAAAGGCTCATCTTCACATGGCCAGCAGGAGAGAGAGCAAGTGAAAGGGGAAGTGTTACACTTTCAAACAATCAGATCTCATGAGAACTCTATCACGAGACAGCACTATGGGTATGGTGTTAAACCATTAGAAACCACCCTTATGATTTAATCACCTCCCACCAGGCCTGTCTTTTTTTTTTTTTTAATTAAAAAGTAAACTTGAATGTCAAAAATGCAAACTTGGGAGAGACAGAAAAGATCACACACAAGGCTGTCACTTCACACTTGGAAGGTTGCACAGCAGCTGGGCAGAGGCGCTCCTCATTTCCCAGACAGTGGGGTGCCTAGGCAGTGGCTCTCTTCACTTGCCAGACGGGGACCGTCTTTTAACACAGGGGATTACAATTCAGCATAACATTTGAGTGGGGACACAGAGCCAAACAACAGCAAAGGCCATAGACCAATATCTCTCTTGAGCTTAGATGCAAACATCTTTTTTAAAAAATTAGAAGATTAACTCCAACAAAGTATAAAAAGAATTATATACCATTACCAAGTTGGATTTAATCCAGAGTTGCAAGCATGATTCTACATTTGAAATCAATCAATATAATCCACAAAAACTCTACAGCTAACATCATACTTAATGGTGATAAACTGAATGCTTTTCCCCCCACATTGGGAAGAAGCCGTGTAGGCTGTTCCCACCACTCTTATTCAGTATGGTACTGGAAGCTCTGGCTGCTTCAGTAAGGCAACAGGCAAGAAAATGCAATACAATGAATACTTAAGGAAAGGAAAGAAATAAAAATCACTCCTATTTGCAAATGACATGACTGTCTATGTAAAATCTCAGGTAATTTTTAAAAAACTACCAGAACTAAGAAGTGAGTTCAGCTGGTTTTCAGGATACAAGATCAAAACACAAAAACCAATTCCATTTCTATATGCTAACATGTAGAAACCAAAATGAGAAGCATAATACCCACTTACAACAAAAGTGAAATACATGGGTATGAACTTAACAAAATACATACAAAATCTCTAGGCTGAAATTTATAAAATGCTGTTGAAATAAATCAAAGGAGACCGAAGTCAGTAAAGAGACATCATGTTTATGGATTGGAGGACTCAACATAGTAAAGATGATCTATTGATCTATTAGGCTGATTTATTAGGTTGGTGCAAACATAATTGCGGTTTTTACCATTTAAAGTAATGGCAAAACTACAATTGCATTTGCACCTACCAAGTTTAATGCAATTTCTATAAAAATTCCAAAAAATGGTTTTTTTTGTAGACGTAGACAAATTTATTCTAAAAGTTATATGAAAAAACACAGGCCTGCCAAATGTGGTGCATCATGCCAGTAATCCTAGTGCTTTGGGAGGCCAAGATGGGAGGATCACTTGAGGCCAGGAGTACAAGACTAGCCTGGGCAACATAGTGAGACCTTGTCTCTACAAAATCATATATATAAATATATAAAATTAGTGGTGATACACGCCTGTAGTCTTAGCTACCTGAGAGGCTGAGGTGGGAGGATTTCTTGAGCCCAGAAGTTTGAGGCTGCAGTGAGCTAGGATCACATCACTGCACTACAGCCTGGGCAACAGAGCAAGACCCTGCCTCTTAATACACACACCCACACCCACACCCACACACACACACACGTATAAAACAATGAATATTACATAGCTAAAGCAAATCAAGACACTGTAGTATTTTTGGGGGAACAGACACATCAATAAGTGGAAAAGACTAGAGAACCCAGAACAGGATTGACTAAGAAGCAGACCTACACAAATATGCCTAGCTGATATTCTTAAAGGTGCAAAAGTAACTCAATGGAAGGAAAGCCTTTTCAGCAAATAGTGTTGCTTGGGCATGGTGGCTCATGCCTATAATCCCAGTCCTCTGAGAGGCCAGGGAAGGAGGCTCACTTGAGGCCAGGAGTTCCAGACCAGCCTAAGCAATATAGCAAGACTTCATCTCTATAAAAAATAAAAATAAAAATTAGCCAGGCATGTTAGTGCATACCTGTGGTCCTAGCTACTTGGGAGGCTGAAGCAGGAGGATCCCTTGAGCCCAGGAGTTTGAGGCTGCAAGTGAGCTATGATTGTACCACTGAACTCCAGCCAGGGTAACAGAGTGAGACCATGTCTGTCAAAATCAAACAAAAATAAAACAAAGAAACACCTTAACCTAAACCTCACAATTTGTTTTTTTTTTTTTTTTTTTTTTTTTTGAGACGGAGTCTTGCTCTGCTGCCCAGGCTGGAGTGCAGTGGCCGGCTCTCAGCTCACTGCAAGCTCCGCCTCCCGGGTTCACGCCATTCTCCTGTCTCAGCCTCCCGAGTAGCTGGGACTACAGGCGCCCGCCTCGTCGCCCGGCTAGTTTTTTGTATTTTTTAGTAGAGACGGGGTTTCACCGTATTAGCCAGGATGGTCTCGATCTCCTGACCTCATGATCCGCCCGTCTCGGCCTCCCAAAGTGCTGGGATTACAGGCTTGAGCCACCGCGCCCGGCCAACCTCACAATTTGTTAAAAAATTATCTAAAAATGGATTATGGGCTGGGGCTATGCATAGAGTTATAGACTTTAAACCAAAAACACAATTGATGAAAGAAAAAACTGACCTGAAAAGAAAAAACTTTTGCTTGACAAAATACACTGTTCAGATAAAAAGGCAATTTATAGACTTGGAGAAAATCTTTGCTAACTATGTATCTGACAAAAAAAAGTATATTTAGAATACATAAAGAAATATCATGCTTGACAGTATAAAACAAAACCAAGCAAAAATCCAATTAGATAATGGGCAAAAGACATGAACAGACAATTCACTGAAAGAGAGCAAAGGGATGGCAGATAAGCATATAAAAACATCATTCAACATCAGTAACTATTTGAGAAACGTGAATTAAATCCACATTGAGATGGCATTATACATCTATTAGAATATTTAAAATAAAAAATAATGACAAGCAGGATGGCAGTTTAGGAATCTCCAGGATCCCTCAAGGAAACACTGAATAAATAACAACACCTGCACCAAAATAGCTTTGTGAGAACTCTAGAAAACAGTTAAGAAACTGCAGCAACCAACTAAAAAAATTTTTTGGCCAGGCACGGTGGCTCACACCTATAATCCCAGCACTTTGGGAGGCTGAGGCAGGCAGATCACGAGATCAGTAAATCGAGACCATCCTCGCTAACACGGTGAAACCCCGACTCTACTAAAAATACAAAACACTTAGCTGGGTGTGGTGACAGGCGCCTGTAGTCCCAGCTACTGGGGAGGCTGAGGCAGGAGAATGGTGTGAACCTGGAAGGTGGAGCTTGCAGTGAGCCAAGATCACGCCACTGCACTCTAGCCTGGGAGACAGAGCGAAACTCTGTCTCCAAAAAACAATATTTTTTGAAGGGGTTTATTCCACTTGCAATGCAGATCCAAACATTTGTATAAAGTCATATGCGAATACTACAGGCATGAAAGATGTACATTTACCTGCACCTGCACACGTCACTGATCATATTGTACACAAAGACAGATTTTTAATTTTTTTTTAAATTTTGTGGTTGAGGAACATGTACAGGTTTGTTACATGAGTATATTGCATGATGCTCAGGTTTGGGCTTCTAATGATTCCGTCACTCAAGTGGTGAACATAATACTCAACAGGCAGTTTTTCAGACCTTTCCCATCTCCTTCCCCCTCTCTCCCCCTTTTGGAATCCCCATTGTTTATTGTTCCTATCTTTGTGCCCATGTGTACCCAATGTTTAGCTTCCACTTACAAGTGAGAACATGAGGTATTTGGTTTTTTGCTTCTATGTTAATTTGCTTAGATTAATGGCCTCCAGCTGCATCCATGTTGCTGCAAAGGGCATAATTTTGTTATTTTTTATGGCTGCATAGTATTTCATGATGTATATATACCACATTTTCTTTATTCAATCCACTATTGATGGGCACCTGGATTGATTCCATGTCTTTGCTATTGTGAATAGTACTGTGATAAACATATGAGTGCAGGTGTCTTTTTGGTAGAATGATTTATTTTCCTTTGGATATATACCTGGGTAATGGGATTGCTGGGTTGAATGGTAATTCTACTTTTAGTTCTTTGGGAAATCTACAAACTGCTTTCCACAGGGGCTAAACTAATTCGCATTTCTGCCAACAGTGTATATAAGCTTTCACTTTTCTCCACTATCTCACCAACATCGGTTATTTTTTGACTTTTTAATAGTGCCATTCTGACTGGTATGGGATGATTTCTCATTGTGGTTTTGACTTACTTCTCTCTCATGATTAGTGATGTTGAGCATTTTTTCCATGTTTCTTGGATGCTTCTCTGTCTTTTTTTGAAACTGTCTTTCATGTTTTTTGCCCACTTTTAAATGGGGCTATTTATTTGTTTTTGTTAATTTGTTTAACTCCCTTGCAGATTCTGGATATTAGTCACAAGTCTTTAACTCCCAACAACAACAAAAAAGCTTCACTCAAAATGGTAGGAAATTTTGTGGTATTTTTGCTTGCTCTTGCCCCACCTGTTCCTGGTACAGCATGACACAGTCAGAAGAAAGCAACTCAATTCAGACAAAATAGACTTTCAGTCAAAAGCTTTTATAAGAGACATAGAAGGACATTGTATAATGATTAAAAGATCAATTCTTCAAGAAGATGTAACAATTATGAATATATACGCACCAAATATCAGATCTCCCAAATCTATAAAGGAAATATTTACAGAATTGAATAGAGAAATAGACAGCTCTACAATAATAGTCGGATATTTTAGTACTCCATTTTCATTTATGGATTGCTATGGTTTGGATCTGTGTCCCCCCCCAAATTTCATGTTGAATTGCAATCCTCAGTACTGAGGGCGGGGCCTGGTGAGAAGTGATTGGATCATGAAGGTGGCTTCTCATGGTTTAACATCATCACCCTAGTGCTGTCTCATGATAGAGTTCTCATGAGATCTGGTTGTTTAAAAGTGCGTAGCACCTCCCCAGTTTTCTTCCTCCTGTTCCAGCCATGTAAGATGTGCCTGCTTCTTCTTCATATTCCACCATGATTGAAAGTTTCCTGAGGCATCCCCAGAAGCTGTCATGCTTCCTGTACAGCCTGCAGAACCATGAGCCAATTAAACCTCTATTATTTATAAATTACCCAATTCCAGGTATTCATTTACAGCAATGCAAGAACAGACTAATACATGAATAGAACAACCACATATAAAATCATTGAGAAAACAGACGACTTGAACAACAGCATAGACCAATTGATCTGACAGATATATATAGAACACTACAAACAAGAGCAGAATACACGTTTTTCTTAAGTGCACATGGAACATTCTCTAGGGTAGATCATATATTAGGACATAAAACAAGTCTTAATAAATTTAAAAAGATTGAAATCATACAAAGTAACTTTTCTGATCACAATGGAATGAAACTGGAGATCAATAGCAGAAGGAAAACTGAAAAAAACCACAAATGTGGAAATTAGTATGTGAGAAATAAAAAACACACTTTAAATAACCAATGGATCAAAGAAGAAACCACAGCTGAAATTAGAAAATATATTGAGAAAAATAAAAACAAAACACAACATGTCAAAACTGTGGGTGCAGCGAAATCTGTGCTAAGAGGAAAATTTATAGCTGTAAATGCTTACAGTGGAAAAGAAGAAAGATCTCAAATCAACAATCTAACTTATACCTTAAGGAACTAAGAGAGGAAAAACAAACTAAACCCAAAGGCAGCAGAAGGAAGGAAATAATAAAAATTAGTGAAGAGATAAACTAGAGAATAGAAAAACAGTAGAGAAAAATCAATGAAACTAAAGTTGGCTATTGGAAAAGATAAACAAAATCAGCAAATATTTAGCTGAATTGCATATGAAAAAAAGAGAGGACTTAAACAACTAAAATTAGAAATGAAAGAGGGTACATTAAAACTGATTTTGCAGAAATAAAAAAGGATTGTAAGATAATACTATGAATGACTGTCAACAAATTGGATAACCTAGATGAAATGGGCAAATTCCTACAAACACATGATCTACTAGATTGATTCATGAAGGAATAGAAAAGCTGAACAAAACTATATCCATCAAGAAGACTGAATTAATAACAAAAAAGCTCCTAACAAAAAAAGGACCCTGGATCAGATGTATTCTACCAAGAATTTAAGTAATGAATTAACACCAATCGTCTGCAAATACTCCCCAATAACTTGAAAAGGAGGGAACACAGTCTACCTCATTCTAAGTGGTATTACTTTAATACCAAAACCAGACAAAGACACTAAAAGGAAAGAAAACAACAGATCAATATCTCCAATGAATACTAATGCTAAAATCCTTAACAAAATGCTAGTCAACAGCATTCAACAGCATATTAAAAGAATTACATATCTTGATAAAGTGGGATTTATTCCTGAAATGCAAAGATCATTCAATATATAAAAATCCATCAATGTTTTTTCTTTTACATCACATTAGTAGAATGAAGGAAAATAACCACAAGATTATTGCAATTGATGCAGAAAACATCTCAATTTATGTTGAATTTTACAAAAGTCAACACCCTTTCAGGAGAAAAACACTCAACAGAGTAGGAATATAAGGAAACTACCTCAACATAATAAAAGCCATATATATATCATGCCTGTGATTCCAGCACTCTGGGAGGCTGAGGCAGGTGGATCACTTGAGGCCAAGAGTTCGAGACCAGCCTGGCCAATATGGTAAAACCCTGTTTCTACTAAAAGTACAAAAATTAGCCAGGCTTGGTGGCACACACCTGTAATCCCAGCTACTCAGTAGGATGAAACATGAGATTCACCTGAACCCAGGAGGTGGAGGTTGCAGTGAGTCAAGATCATGCCACTGCACTCCAGCCTGGGTGATAGAGCAAGACTCTGTCTCAAAAAAATAAAATTAGATTAATTTTTTAAAAAGACATATATGAAATACTCACAGGCAAACATAATATTCACTGGTGAAAGACTAAAAGCTTTTGCACTAAGATCAGGAACAGGATTTCTATTGAACATAGTACTGGAAGTCTTAGCCAGATAAATTAGGCAAGGAAAAGAAAAGAAGTCCAAATTGGAAAAGAAGAAGTAAAAATATACCTGTTTGGGCTGGGCACAGTGGCTCGCACCTGTAATCCCAGCACTTTGGGAGACCCCAAGGCGGGTGGATCACCTGAGGTCAGGGGCTCAAGACCAGCCTGGCCAACAGGGTGAAACCCCATCTGTACTAAAACTACAATGATTAGCTGAGCATGCTGGTGGGCACCTGTAATCCCAGCTACTCAGGAGGCTCAGCCAGGAGAATTGCTTGAACCTGGGAGGCGGAGGTTGCAGTGAGCCAAGATGGTGCCATTACACTCCAGCCTGGGCGACAAGAGTGAAACTCAGTCTAATATATATAATATATATTATATAATATATATTCACAAATACTTATTATGTATAATATTTATTATAAAATACAGATTTATTAATATTATATCATATATTTATCATATATTAATATATAATAAATATTTATCTATTATATAAATATATAAAATTTATATTTATTAATATATATTTATTATATAAATATAATAAATGTATATTTATTATTATATATTATATATTACATATAAATACAAGCACAGCTTAAAAAGAATATATGTTATATGTTTATAAATATATAAATACAAATATATATTATATTTTATTTATATATTTATTGATTGATTTTGAAGAACTATTTGTATACCCATGCTCATAGCACTATTATTCACAACAGCCAACAAGTGGAAGAAACCCAAGTATCCAAGATGACTGGACAAACAAAATGTGCTATGTCCATACAATGGAATATGACCTGGCCTTATAAAGGAAGAAAATTCTGACACATGCTACAAGAGGGATGAACCTTGAAGACATTACGCTGTAAGTGAAATCAGCCAGTCACAACAGGACAATACTGTTTGATTCCAATTATATGAGGTACCTAGAGTAGTCAAATCCATAGCAACAGGAAGTAGAATGAGGGTTGCCAGGGGCTGGGGGCAGGAGGGAATGAGGAGTTGTAGTTTAATGGATACAGAATTTCAGATATGCAACTTGGAAAGAGTTCTGGAAACTGGCTGCACAATAATGTGAATGTACTTAACATGACTGAGCTGAACATTTATAAATGGTTAAGATGGTAAATTTTATGTTATGTATATATTTTATATATTTTTTACCACAATTCAACATTTTAAAAACGCTGGTGAAGATGTATAGAAAATGGATCACTCATCTATTGCTGCAGGAATATAAAGTAGCACAGCCATTCTGGGACACAGTTTGGCAGTTACTTATAAAACCAAATATTCAACTAACACATGACCCAGCAATTGCACTCTTGGGCATTTATCCCGGAGAAATGAAAATTTAGTTTCACACACAGTCCTGTGCATGAGTGTTCATAACAGCTTTATTTGTAATAGAGCCAAAGTAGAAACAGCCCAGCTATTCTTCAATAAGTGAACGGCTAAACAATGGTGCATCCATATTATGGATACTCTCAGCCATGAAAAGAAGAAACCATTGACACACACATAATAACTTGGATGAAATTTCAAGGGAATTATGTTGAGTGAAAAAAGTCAATCCCAAATGGGTACATACTGTCTAAATCCATTTATGTAACATCTTTAAAATGATAAAATTATAAAAATGGAGAGCAGATTAGTGGTTGCCAGGGTTAGGGAAAGGAGGGGAGGAAAGGGAGATGAAGCAGCTATTAAAAGGGATCCTTATGGGGATGGAAATAGCTGCATCTTGATGGATCTATGTCAACATCTTGGTTGTGAAGTTGTACTACAGTTTTGTAAGATGTGATTATTGGGGGAAACTGGTGAAGGGAACATGAACATTTCTGTGTTACTGCTAATATCTGCATTTGAATCTACAATTATCTCAAAATAAAAGTTTAATTTTAAAAAAGCAATAATAAACAATTATTATCTCTCCCTGTTTTCTGTGAGTATGGCAGCTACAGGTTGTCTTTGCTGCTGTGTGTCTGGGGTCTTAAGTGAAAGATGCTAAGGCAGGGGTGGGACCACCTGGAGGCCTCTTCCTGACCTATCTGTCAGTGAGTTGGTGCTGGGTGCTGGGTGCTGGCTGGGACCCGAGCTCGAGTGTCAACCAGGGCACCCACACATGGCTTCTCTGTGTTGCCTGGGTTTCCTCACAGCATGGTGGCTGGCTTCAAGTTCAAGTGTCCCAGTTAAAAAAACAAAGCCAACGGGAAGCAGTGTCACCATTTATGACTGAGCCTCAGGAGTCACCCGGCAAATCCGCAGTCACAAAGTCTCCCCCAGACACAGGGGGAGGAAATTCTTACTTCTTCATAGGATTAGGCAAGGTTCTAGAGGGATAAATATTGTCATGGCCACTTTTATAAAGTATCAGCTTCCACAAAGAAGGTCTTCCAAAGTGTAGAAAGTCCAGGCCTCAACACTCAGATCCTCCTTGAAATGTACTCTGAGAGACTAATGAGCTGTGATTTGAACCTGGCCTGGGTCCCTTGGCCTAGGAGTCCCAAAAGGCTGGGGCAATGTCTGGAGGCAGTCCCCTTCCTCCGCTTCCTTTCCTTCTCTGCATGACTGGATGATTCAGTGGGCCCAGCATGACCCAGTGGAGCCACCATTACCAGCATATGGTCAGGAGGAGGCTCAGGTGAGGGCTGGTACAGACTAAGCTGGAGCCCCAGGTGCTGCCATTGCAGACACCTCCAGACTGTGGCCCTGGAACCAAGGGGCCTCAGCACAGGGAACTCAGAGGGAGGGCATTGGGCAGGTAGGAGGCCCCATTCCAGGCCATTTGGGAGTGGGGTAGACCAAGTCTTCTTCAGATCAGAGAACTTCCCTATTCCATCTGCTTTCTCTCAGGAAAAATGGCCCAGGGAAGATTTTCCATCCACCCGTCCAACCCTCTGCGACCCGCTCGCCAGGATCTGGGGTGATGGGAGAGGGAGACCAGCACAGATCAGTGCAAGGCCAAGCAGACACTTGGAAGCCCCCAGTGTGTCCACCACACTTTAAGTGCCTGTACTGAGGACTGAGCTGATCTGAGTGGGGACTGAAAGCGCAGAGGCAGGAGGGAGACCCTCTGAGGCTAGAAAGGTGGGGGCTGGAGCTCCAAGACTGTGGTGAGGAGAAGGCACTGGAACTGAGAGTGGGGCTTGGACAAGGGGATGTGGCTGTGGCTCTCACAAGGCTGCGGGTCCTCACTGAAGTCCCTGGTTGGGGGCTGCAGCCTCAGGGAATGGGGGTAGTGGAAAACTCCCTTCACCGTCACAGAGAGATGGCCAGGAAGTAAGTCTCCCCCTGAGGACTAGGGGAAAGCAACAAAGCCCAGCCTGTGCCCCATGCTGTACAGTTTTCTATTGTGGCACAGTGAATCACCACAATTTGGTGACATAGGCCAGGCAAATTTATTATCTCAGAGTTTCTGTGGGTCAGAAGTCCAAGCACAGCTTTAAAAGACTCTCAGCTGGGCACGGTGGCTTACGACTGTAATCCCAGCACTTTTGGAGGCCAAGGCGGGCGGATCACCTGAGATTGGGAGTTCGAAACCAGCCTGACCAACATAAAGAAACCCCGTCTCTATTAAAAATACAAAATTAGCCAGGCGTGGTGGCGTGCACCTGTAATTCAAGCTACTTGGGAGGCTGAGGCAGGATAATCGCTTGAACCCAGGAGGTAGAGGTTGTGGTGAGCCAAGACCACACCATTGTACTCCAGCCTGGGCAATAAGAGCGAAACTCTGTATTAAAAAAAAGAAGAAGAAAGAAAAGAACAAAGAAAAAGAAAAAAAAAAAGACTCTCTGCTTGGGGTCTCACCAGCCTGTAATCGAGGTTCCGTTCATTCATTTGGAGCTCTGTGTTCTCTCCAAGCTTATTCAGGTTGCTGGCAAAATTCAGTTTGCAAGTTGTAAGATTCAGTTCTATCTTGCAGTTCCAAGACTGGGGTCCCCACTTTGTTGCTGGCTGTAGGCTGCCCTGGGATTTGTCTCGGCTTCTGGAGACATGCTTGGTCCTCGCCACATGGATTCTGTGTTCATCTACTCTGGGACTGCTATAAAGAAATACCAGAGGCTGGGTCATTTATAAAGGAAAGGGGTTTAATTGGCTCATGGTACTGCAGGCTGTACGGGAGCATGATGCTGGCATCTGCTCGGCTTTGGGGAGGCCTCAGGAAACCTACAATCAGGGCAGAAGGTGAAGTGGAAGCAGACACGTCTTACATGGCTGGAGCAGGAGCAAGAGGTGACAGGGGAGATGCTATCCACTTTTAAACAACCAGATCTGGTGAGGACCCACTATCGTGAAGACAGCAACAAGTGGATGGTGTTAAACCATGAGAAACTGCCCCCATGATCCAATCACCTCCCACCAGGCCCCACCTCCAACACTGGGGATTACAATTCCACATGCGATTTGGGTGGGAACACAGATCCAAACCGTATCAGACCCACAAGCAGTCTGCAACACGACAGTCTGGCGTCTTCTGGGCCACGTCTCCATGAAGCTTCACCTTCTTTCAAATGCTCCTCTGGTTGGGCCAGGCTCACCCAGGATAACCTGAATAGTCTCCCTCTTGATTAATTCAATGTCAACTGACTTGTGACAATCACAGGAGTGACATCCTATCATAGTCACTGATTCCGCACACACTAAAGAGGAAGGAATTCTATAGGGAGTTTACACCAGGGGTGGGACTTTTGGGGCCATATTAGAATCCTGCTTGCCATGTATGGGTTTGGAGTCTGAATTTATACCTGTCGGGTTGTGGAAATCTCCATGATTAACATCCATTAGGTCCCAGGCAGGAGATATCTTTGCAGTGCATGACAGAGGCACATAGAAAAATTCTCAGAGAAAAAAAAAAAATATATATATATATATAGTGACTGAAGATAACACCACAATAAAAAAATTGAACAGATACATGGAAACTCTATTCCCTGTATAAGCAAGTCAGCAGGCAAAATGAATAGGAGCACTGGGATCCATCCCAGGACCTGCAGACCACAGTGCAGACCTCTCCTCCTCTACAAGTGTGTGTAATACATGTTCCCTACCATGTACTTGGCTGTTGATCTAGATATTGCTTTAAAAGGACAGTGAGATTGCATGAAAACCACCACTTACAAAGGTGATGAAAATTTTCATTATGAAATTTTGTATTTCATTAAGTATTAAGATATTTTGTAATGTTTTCCACACGAATGAAATTTTATCATATGTGACCCATTGTACTATTTGATCATATTATGTATAATTTGTGATTAATTTTCAAACCTAAGTATTGCTTTAAGAATTTGGGTAATGAGGCCGGGCGCAGTGGCTCACGTCTGTAATCCCAGTACTTTGGAAGGCTGAGGTGGCAGGATCACACTTGAGGCCAGGAGCTGGAAAGCAGCCTGGCCAGCATGGTGAAACCCCGTTTCTACTAAAAATACAAAAATTAGTAGCCGGGTGTGGTGGCACACACCCATAATCCCAGCTACTCAGGAGGCTGGGAGAATCGTTTGAACTCCGTAGGCAGAGGTTGCAGTGAACCAAGATCATGCCACTGCACTCCAGGCTAGGCTGGGCTTTTTTTTTTTTTTTCTCTCAAAAAAAAGAAAAGAAAAGAATTCAAATAATGATTCTAGTTGCTACCACCTCAACAGAGCAAAGCTTCTCCAAACTGAATTTAAATATATACATAACAGCTATTTTGATGATTCAAGAAAGGTCTAACTTGGCTTTCCTATCATTTGAACATAAATCTATGACAATCTCATCTCAACATAATCAGTGATTTTGCTAAAGCAAAGGCAGGAAAAATCAATTTTACAGAATAAATAACAGTTTATGAATTATGACTTTATTATTCATGCAAACACCACCAACCCACCAACATCACACCCAGACATGAACAATCATTAAATTCAGCCATCTATGATATTTTGCCAAGTTTCAATCATATAAAAACTATAACTTTATACATATTAGTTTGATTTATGGCCTTTACTTTTTTATTTTTTTTTTGAGACGGAGTCTTGCTCTGTCGCCCAGGCCGGAGTGCGGTGGCGCGATCTCGTCTCACTGCAAGCTCCGCCTGCCAGGTTCACACCATTCTCCTGCCTCAGCCTCCCGAGTAGCTGGGACTACAGGCGCCCTCCGCCACGCCCGGCTAATGTTTTGTATTTTTAGTAGAGAAAGGGTTTCACCGTGTTAGCCAGGATGGTCTCGATCTCCTGACCTCGTGATCCGCCCACCTCGGCCTCCCAAAGTGCTGGGATTACAGGCGTGAGCCACCGCGCCCGGCCGAGTGGTGGAATTACTGCAGGCGTGAGCCACCACGCCTGGCTATGACTTTTACATGTTTAGACATGTGGTCAGAGGGCCCTGGACACTGTCACTCTAAGAGGGTCGCTGGGAAAAAGGCCGAGCCTGGGGATCACAGCAGAGGACACCCTGACGCAGCTGGGTCTGAGGGAGTGGGTTCCCCTCCGGGGTCACAGTGCCCTTGCGGGCGGGCCAGGCCAGCAGCAGACAAGCCACACATCTCAGAACTCTGTTGGACCAGGCCTCAATGGCGCCGCCACGTGGCAGCGTGGAGCAATGTCAGGAACCTGCTCGCCCCACACCAAGGAAACGGTGCACCAAGTCCCCAGGGATTTTTTTTTTTTTTTTTTTTTTTGATTGATTGATTTCTTGAGAATTCAAGGCAAGAGTGGACTGCCAGGGGAAGATATGGGCTTTCTATGTTTAAGGCCAGCGAATACCAGAATGATTAATTCCAAAGATAATTTGCATTCTGAGTTTGTGGACCGACACACCAAAAAGCAGATTGTTCTGTGCACAGAAGCTGGGAGCAGGTGGCATACATGTTAAACCATGGAACCTGGGCCAGGCCTGTGCTTACGTGCTGGCTCCATTACTGGTTAGTCGTGTGATGCCAGGCAAGTTCTGTGATGTCTCCAAGCCTGTCTTCCCCCAAGTCAATGGGAGTCGTGGGCGGCTTCAAAGCCCCACAGATGCTGTGGTTGATTGAGACAAACTTTGCTTGGCTCCTGCAGTCAGTACGGGCTCTACCGAGGTAACTGTCTTTCCCTTCTCCCTCCTCTATCCCTAGCCTCCCCCTCCTCCTCCTCCCTCGTAAATGGCAATCCTTGAGTGTTTGTTGGGTGAGTTAATGAATTTGGATGCAAGTCACCAAGGGCGATGGACTTGATCCGTTTCTCCAATCATCCTTGAATTGCCTGGATTCCTACCACACTCCGCCTTCCCCTCCTTAGTCAAGCGTGTCGGACTTCTCTTCTGTCTTTGAGTACCCAGCACACTGTTCCCCAGCTGAGGGCCTCGTGTCCCAGTTTGCAGAGCAAACAGAGGAATCAGGCACTTGCCTTCCTTCCCCCATCCTGCTGCTAGCCAGCCTCCCTTCTCCTCTGCATCCATGGGGCCCGCCCTGTCTTGTCCCTTCCCCTTTCTTTTTCTTTCTTTCTTTCTTTCTTTCTTTCTTTCTTTCTTTCTTTCTTTCTTTCTTTCTTTCTTTCTTTCTTTCTTTCTTTCTTTCTTTCTTTCTTTTTCTTTCTCTCTTTCTCTCTTTCTTTCTCTCTTTCTTTCTTCTTTCTCTTTCTCTCTTTCTTCTTTCTTTCCTCTTTCTTTTTCTTTCTTCTTTCTTTCTTTCTTTCTCTCCTTCCTTCCTTCCTTCCCAGAGTCTCACTCTATCACCCGGGCTGAAGTGCAGTGGCATAATCTCAGCTCACTCTAGTTTCTGCTTTCCTGGTTCAAGTGATTATCCTGCCTCAGCCTCCCAAGTAGCTGGGATTACAGGCATGTGCCACCATGCCCGGCTAATTTTTTTTTTTTTTTAATTTTTGGTAGAGACGGGGTTTCACCATATTGGACAGGCTGGTCTCGAACTCCTGACCTCTGGTGATCTACTTGCCTTGGCCTCCCAAAGTGCAGGGATTACATGCATGAGCCACTGTGCCTAGCCCCCACTCACTTTCAAACTTGCTCCAAGTCTTCAACCTTTCAAACAAAACGGCAGTGGTACCCAGGCTTTCTGGAGGCCAGGCCATTCTCCCAAGTCGGCCTACTCCTCCACCCCTTCCCGCCTGCCTGCCCTGCCCTGCTGCCTTCCTGTCCTTCTTTCCTCCACTGCTTAGAGTGAGCTTCTGAAGTCTCCTGTCCCTAGAAACTGCCCTTTGTCAAGGTCATGAACAAGCCCTGGGGCCAAATCCAGGGATGCAAAATGGAGACAGGCAAGGGAGGCAGATCTCAGGGAGGTGGGAGAGGGAGTGGCCTTATGGGTGTGGACTGAACTCAAATTCCAGCCGGGGGCCACCAGGGGACCTTGGTTTTCCCACTGGTCTTCTTCCTTTCTCCACCTCTCACAGCCTCATCTCCCGCCCATTGACTCCAAATCCGTGTCTGTGACACACTTGTCTCAACTCCTTGTCCTTGTGTCAGGGACCCAGGAGTCCCCAAACTGGGGACGTCACTGAACTCATGATGTACTTTCCTAACTGGCTGCAAGGAGCCTCTGGTGGGGAGGGCGTCCTGGAGGGGTGACGACATGGAGGGAATATCATTAGCTCCCCATGGCCCCTCACTTTCCTGGCAGAGACTCCGAGGACGGGGTGCGGCAGCAACTCTCACCCCCTCCACGCTGTGGCTGGTCCTCAGGGCCAGGGCACCCTGCCCTTGGGACCCCTTCCCAAGTGCCAGCTCGTCCTGGAACACCCAGAAGCAAAACGGGATCAGGCTTCTTGGAGTTTTCTTTCCAGTAGGGAACTGGTCACTGATCAGCAGTGGACACTGAGCAGAAATTGCCATTGGTTTCTCTTGTAGAGATAGAGAGAGAGAGCAAGTGTGTGTGTGTGTGTGTGTGTGTGTGTGTGTGTGTGTGTGTGTGTGTGTGTGTGTGTTGTAATCAGTGAATCAAAAAGATTCAAAGGGGGAGAGAGTAGTGATTCCACCAGAGCTCAGGAAGAGGAGTAGGGGGCGGTGGCCATGGCCCAGCTCGTCAAGGAGCCAGCTGGTGCTCCTGAATCACCGAGGCCTCCCATCCACCCACGCTGTCACCAGCAGGTGGGGACTGTCAGCCACTTTCTGGAAAATCTCAGCAAGTCAGCAAGGCAAGTTGAAAGAAGGAGCCAGTACCTCTCTGGGAGAGCTGTCCCTCCAGAGCCTGCCGGGGAAGAAGGAGCCTGGGAACTGACTTCACGCAGCGGAGTGGAAGCCTCAGAGCAGGAGAAGGTCCTGAAGGCCCGGCTCAGGCCTGGCGAGTCAGGCTCCAAGGGGTACTTGTCCTGGGCCTCGGCTTCCATGGGCAGGAGCTGCTGGCTGTGCTGCCTGAGCCCTGAGCTGAGGAGATCAGATGACTTGCCCTGGGTCTTATTACTGGGACTTTTCAGAGCCCAGCGGGAGCCCAGCGGGAGCCCAGGCCTCAGACCTGGCTGCTTTTCTGGGCACCACGCGCTGCCACTTCTCGCATGTTCTGACCGCCCCAGGCCCCTTCTCCTTTGGGACCAGTGCTGTTGAGCCTCTGAGGGTCCAGGAAGCGGGTGTGGTGAGGTGCAGGGGTCCTGACTATGGGTCTGACTCTGGATGGCGGCGGGACAGCATTTCCGGGCCCAATCCCCTTCCCCTGCCTGCCTGCTCTATCCCTGCTCCAGCTTGGGTGCCTCCACCCCCTGCTGTCCCCTACTCTTAGTTGTCCTCTCACCCTCTCCACCCTGCCTCAGGTCCTCCCTCACACACGCAGGCTCTGGGCTGGCAGCTGCTTTGGTTGTCTCCCCCACGCTCTCGGAAACCCTAGGTTCTAGGTTATTGTATCAGACCAAGAACAAAATCCACGCAGCAGTGAGCTGTGAGCACTTCCTGTTTGGCTGCTGAAGCATGAATTGGTTAGAAATAATGGCGGCTGACACCGCAGTACAGCCCCTCAGCCACTCCTCCTGGTGCACAGTGGAACCTTCTGGAAGGCTGGATACAAGCTATGCCTGCCTCTTTTCCTGGTTTCTCCTGCTGCCCCCAAGAGCGGACTGCCTCTGGGGCTCACCCTTGGGTCAGAGCTGATGCCCTGAGGTTTAGGCATTGATCCTGTCATTCTGGGAGCAGGTGTTTTCCTCCCACGCATCCGTCTGTCCAAGTTGCTCCAGGTCCACAGCCATGAGCAGAGCCGTGACAGGAGCTGCTGCTATCCGTAAGAAGCGTGGAACTTCTGACTGGGAGTTGCCTCTTCCCTCTCAGGTATTATAATAACTGAAATGTTGTGCTTACCGGGTACTGGGCTCTGCTTAAGCACTACCTATATTAATCCACGCAGTCATGCTACAAAACGGATGCCATTATCATTCCCATGCTGTAGATGAGAAAACAAAGGCTCAGTGCACCTGTCTAACTTGCCAGGGTTACCCATCCATCCAGAGACCAGCAGAACCGGGCCACCCAACAGGCTGGCCCGAGACTTGTCTTCTGTCTGCCTCTCAGGATGGCCATCCATCCACATGACCATGTGGCTTTCAAAGAACCTGGAAAGAGACACCTGCTCCATGTGGAACAGGCACTGTCTGCCTGTTCATGTGGGCATGAGCAGCCCACCGGTGGGGACTGCTGGGTTCTCCAGCCTTCCACACATCCAGTGCCCCCTATATGCCCATATACCAGAGACTATAAGGCGCTGGGAGAAAACTTTATTCTTGGGCCCCTGGCAAGGTGCTTGCCTGATTTCTCCTTAGGACAAGTGAGGGGAAGTAGCCTGGAGGGTCTGCTTCCTGGTCTGGGGTGGAGATGTCACCTGGACTCTTGGGGATGGGGGTTTCCACCCCCCGGATAAGCTTACTACCTGAGTCCTATAGGTTGCAAGTGTGCTTATGTGTTTCCTCTCAACCTCACATAACATTATGTAGGTTTTGGAGTCCAGAACCTGCTGACAGTTGAAAGGGCCATGTTGCAAGTAACTGTGCGGACTTGCCATGACCTTATGCAACAGATTCTACCACGCATATGGAATAACGTCCTGAGGGCCCACTGGACTTTGGTGAAGCAAAGGTGAGCAAGAGAGATGCCAAACCCTGTCCTCGGGTTGCTTGGAGTCTGACAGGGCAGTGAGCACCATGAGGGCCACGCTGTGTTGAGGACGCACTCTGGACATTATTCATGAATAGCTTGGTTTATCACTGAGTAAAAGTATACAGTGTAGGGTTCTCCTACCAGCCTCCCTGGCCTCCTTTTCAACAAACCAGCCAGCACTGTGATGGACTCCACCCCGCATGCACCTGGGCAAGGCTCTGTCGCGAGGTTCCCTCTGTCACCATGTGGCTGGGCAGGACAGAAGGAAGGAGAGAAAGCAGCCATGCCCAGGTCTCCCAAGCTTTTGACATGCCCAGGTTCTCCCAAGCCTTTCACATGCCCAGGTTCTCCCCAGCCTTTGACGTAGCAGAAAACAGCTCTCTGTAAGGCAGATAGCTGCACAGACAGAAAGCTCTGCCATTTGTCAGCGGCTGCCGTACACTGAGGCTGCACACTGAGAACCCTGTGTTCTGAATGCTGGCGCAGGCCTTAGGGGGATGCAACCCCACCTTCCTTCTGCTCGAGACCCCAAAATGTGGGCTGGGCATGGGTGAGAGAAAGGATGCTCTTTCATTGCCCACCTCCACCCCTGTTCCTCACCAAACAGATGGAAGAACAGCAGATTTGAGGGACCTGCTGGGCAATGAGATTTTCTGCCTCAGTGGGTTTTCACTGGAGGCTGGGGAATGGAGCATCCCTTGCAGGGATGCAGAGGACTCAGATTCAGGAAGCAGGGACATGGAAATGGCCCTAAGGTGCCATTCAAACCTGAGGCAAAGCCCAAGGGTGATGTAGGCTTCCCTGCCTATTGTCTCAGTGTCACCGTAACAGGGCGGAGAGGGCACTCACTGTTTGTCTCCAGAAAACCAGACCCCTGTGAGGTCAAGTGGCCCATCCAAGGTCAGTGCCCTGGTTGCTTACTCATGATCCTGTCTGTACTAGTCAGGGTTCTCCAGAGAGACAGGGCTAATGGAATATAGATATGTAGATGTAGATCTATAGATATATGAGAGAGAATGTATTAGGGGAATTGCTTCACACAATTATGGAGGCTAAGAAGTCCCAAGACAGGCTGTTGACATGCTGGAGACCCTGGGATGCTGGTGGCATGGCTCAGTGCAAATCTGAAGACCTGAGAACCTCAGTGGGCTGCTGGTGTAAGTCCTAGAGTCCAAAGTAGGGAAAGCCTTGAGTTTTTATGTCCAAGGGCAGTAGAACAGTGTATTTCAGCTCTAGGAGAGACAACAACCAATTTTATCTTTTCTGTTTGTTCTATTCGGGCCTTCATCCAATTGGATGGCACACACACACACACGGAGGGCGGCTCTTCCCCTCCTCATCCACTCAGACTCATGCCAATCTCCTCTGGAAACACCCTCACAGGCATGCCCCAAAATAATGCTTCACCAGTTCGCTAGGTGTTCTTCAATCCAGCCAAATGGACACCTGACGTTAACCATCACACGGTGTCCTCTACGCCAAATTCGCTAAGGAGGATAAATCATCCTACAGTATGCATCAGAAAGGCGCTTGGGAAACCAGACTTGTTAGAGGAACTGCAGGCTCATCCAAGGGTTTGCCAGTGTAGCAAGTGAGTTGCGCGCTTCACGCTGGGTTGTTGGCGCTCACTGGTCTCCCTCCCACTGCTGCTCACCTGGGATCCTCCAACCCTTGATGACGGTGCCACTCAGGGGTCTGCTGGGCCACTCTCACTGTATATTCACAAGTGGGAACTTGAACCTCTGACTGGTGGTTTGCCGGGGCCGGCCACTGTAGAGTCCTCCTTCCACCCCTCTGAGTGGACGAGAAGGAGCAGGACAGGGAGCTGGCATTGTGTCCCTGGTGGCTCCTTCCAGCTGGGCAGTGGGGAAAGGCTGTCCAGCCAGTCAGGGCACATGGGAGCTCAGGGCTGTTTTGATGTCCAAGGCTGTGAGGCTTACAGCAGATGCGGTGAGGTTTCCTGCCCGAGCCCTCGGGCCAGATGGAGTAGGTAAGCAAGGATCTCAGTGACACAAGGCAGTGTTCACCATGATGTCTGCCTCCTCTCAGCCACCCTCCCTCCAAGTCAGGTCTGCTGCTGGGAATCAAAAGAAGTAGGATTTGTCAGAATTTCCGTTTGTGGGGCATAAACTTGTAGCACTACCACAGCGAAAGCATTTGTATGTGCAGTTGTGTTCTTTATAGATTTCTTCTTACCCATTATGTTTTAGTGTCTCAGATACATCTTGGCCTGATGTCTGATGGCTCCAGTTAAAAGCACGCAAAACTGCCACCAAAGCAGTGAAATGCAGATAACAGGGACAAACGGATTAAGAGGCATTATCACTTCGAAGTGTGTTTAATTAAGATGAATCTCTGCACAAGAAAACCTGAAAATGCCTGGAAACCTTACAGCTCATATAGAGAAAAAAAACCTATTAGAAAAGGTCCCAGCTGGGCGCAGTGGCTCACGCCTGTAATCCCAGCACTTTGGGAGGTGGAGGCAGGCGGATCACAAGGTCAGGAGATCGAGACCATCCTGGCTAACATGGTGAAACCCCGTCTCTACTAAAAATAGAAAAAAAATCAGCCACTCGTGGTGGCGGGCGCCTGTAGTCCCAGCTGCTCCGGAGGCTGAGGCAGGAGAATGGCCTGAACCTGGGAGGCGGAGCTTGCAGTGAGCCGAGATCGTGCCACTGCACTCCAGCCTGGGCGACAGAGCGAGACACCATCTCAAAAAAAAAAAAGAAAAGAAAAGAAAAGAAAATGTCCCAAATTTGAGTCTTAAAAATGTACATGATATTACTAATAATGGATTGTGAAGCTGAAAGTTTTCTAAACTTTTAATTAAATTTATTATTTTGATGCTAGACTATCAACTGAACTATGTCCTGGAGGCTGTCACTTGTTTTTGTAAATAAAGTTTTATTGTAACACAGCCACGCTCATTCATTTACAAATTGTCTATGGCCACTTTCCTGCTACAATGGCAGATATGAGTACTCAATACATAGGCTTGGTGCCCAACACCTGAAATATTTGCTTTGGTCCTTTACAGAAGAAATTTACCGACCCCTGTGCCAGATAAAAGATTAAATTACCTTTTATATGTTGTATAGAAAATATGACCAAAAAAACCCTGCCTTATAAAGGATGACTACAGAGTTTGTAGCCAAAAATGTAAGAAAACACGTATTATATAATTATGTCAGGAAGTTAACTACAAAAAGATGTTATATTTCTATACTTTATGATGTTTGTGATGGTTTCAGCTCTTTAAAATTTGTAAGGATTTATTTTCTCATTCTAAATAATTGCTTTTATACCTAATTTTGCTTTCAAAATTTTTAATTCTTAAAGGAGTCTTATGACTATATTATCTTCAGACCTCACAAAACTTGGATCCACACCTAGCCATTGAGACCTCACATAGTACATTTACATTTTAGAGAATAATTCCCATACTGCATACAGGAAATTGGTGTATTTCAATTTAACTTGCTTGCAAAGACTTAAGAGTCTTATTATTGCACAAACAACAGTATCTGAGAGAATAGAAGTCAGTGAAGCCTTAAAGGAGCTGATCAAGTGACAGTATGAATGACAATAAAATCACAACAGGGTGTGGCTGCTCATACTAAAGCAAGGGGCTCTGTGGGACTGTTAAAACTGCCCTAGTTTCTATTATAAAAAGCCCCCACTCTTTGCCAATTACAAAATGAGCAACCTGCCCTGCCCTCTCTCATTCCCATTGCAATCGGCATGGCAATGCCAAGGGGGCATCCTCCCTTCATATTTGTGCAGGGCAAGAACCAAATTCCCTTATTCTTGGAGCTCCTGAACTCCAAACAGTGAGGGGCCTATAAGGTACCCCCAGCATGGTCCCTTCCTGTGGACCTCAAAGGAAGAGTGTGATCCTCTCTGCCAGGATGCCACTGACTGCCAGTCACAGAATGTCTGGTCATCACTGGCGTCTGTGATAATGACTCTGAGGGACGCCTCTTTTCCAAGGCTCAGAAACGCTCCCACAGGTTGCCAGGCCTATTCAGCATGTCTGGGGTTTGGGGTGTCTCCCTCATAAATCACGGAGGGCTGCTCCCACCCTCAGCACTTCACACTGCACAGGGCCCCAGCGGAAGGGAAAGTATGCTTTTTCCTTACCACCAGGAAGACCTTTCACTGAAACACTCCTCTTCCTGTTCCCTGCATCACATGCCCACCCTGAGCCAGTCACAGGAAAACCCAACACCAAGTCAGTCCTGATTCCCCGGGCGTCCTGGGCACACATCATTAAAGAAAAAGGCAATGGTGTGGAAACAGGCAACCCTCAGTGTCATGTTTCGTAGGCTCCAGGTGCAAACCATTCCCATGGAAGGACTAAGCCTCTACAAAAGATTGGGCCCAGTCAGTGTAACCCTGGGGAATCTTTAAAATATCTCAAGTTGGTCCATAGGACACTGAGGTTACTGCCCCAGCTCTGTGTGGGTTTCTGAGTGTGGACCTGGATGGCTCCCAAGGCTCTTTGGGGATACTCACATAGTATCTCCAGCAGCACCTGTGAGTCAGAAGAAGGTGAGAGAGCTTCTGGAAGCATACAGACCTAGATGCTAAGATCAAACCCAGGACCACAGAGAACCTGTCCCAGCAGAGAGTGGCAATGTTTAGATCTTGGGACTTCCACTGTCACCTGTCTTAAGAGACAGGTGAATGCCAGGAGAGGTTAGCTGCTGATGCCGGAGAAATTTGTCAATGGAAAAGGTGGGCTTGTCCCAGGAAGTCTAGGGCATGATTCTCTAAATAGGAGGCAGAATTACAGAATCTTGGTGCCAAAGGAACCTTCAGAATTAACTAATCCAGGGTTTGTCAAATTTTTTTGATGATGAAGAAATAGATTGCACTGTGGTATGGTTTGAATGTCCCCTCCAAAACTCATGTTGAAATTTCATTGCCATTGTAACAGTATTAAGAGGTAGGACCACTGAGGGGTGATTAGGTCATGAGGACTTTGCTCTTATGAATGGATTAAATCCACAGAAAGGAGGAGTTCAGCCCTCCCTCTCACTCTGATTCTTTCTTTGCCCTTCCTCTAGGGGGTGATGCAGCAAGAAGGCCCTCACCAGATATCAGTCCTTTGACCCTGGACTTCCCAGCCTCCAGAATCATGAGCCAATAAATCTTTGTTCATTATAAATTACCCCACCAGGCTGAGTGTGGTGGATCATGCCTGTAATCCCAGCACTTCTGGAGGCCGAGGCAGGCAGATTACCTGAGGTCAGGAGTTTGAGACCATCCTGACCAATATCGTGAAACCCTGCCTCTACTAAAAATACAAAATTAGCTGGGCCTGGTGGCAGGTGCCTGTTGTCCCAGCTACTCAAGAGGCTGAAGCAGGAGAAGTGCTTGAACCCAGGAGGCGGAGGTTGCAGTTAGCTGAGATTGCACCATTGCACTCTAGCCTGGGTGACAGAGAGAGACTCTGTCTCAATAAATAAGTAAATAAATAAATAAATAACTCCACCTGTGATATTATTATATTATAGCAGCACAAAATACATCAAGACGCACTGTAAAAGAGTACATACACCAGGCACGGTGGCTCATGCCTGTAATCCCAGCACTTTGGGAGGCCAAGGCAGGTGGATCATCTGAGGTCAGGAGTTTGAGACCAGCCTGACCAACATGGTGAAACCCCATCTCTACTAAAAATACAAAATTAGCTGGGTGTGGTCTCTCATGCCTGTAATCTCAGCTACTCAGGAGACTGAGGCAGGAGAAGTGTTTGAACCCAGGAGGCGGAGGTTGCAGTTAGCCAAGATCGTGCCATTGCACTCCAGCCTGGGTGACAGAGCGAAACTCTGTCAAAAAAAAAGAAGTACATACACAGGTGTATAAAACTAAACAATGGTTACACATAAACAACACTTACTTTTTTGTTCTATTTCATTTACATTTTAAGCACCATTCAAACAATCTGAAACCCATGGTAGGTAGCATCGCACATTGTGGACACTTCCCTTCTCACGCTGGTGATCCCCACAACAGACCACTTCGGTAAGGAAGAAGTGCTCCTGAAGCCTAAGGAAGTGCTCTTGCAATGCAGTTTCAAGTGAGAAAAGGAGGGTGCAGAAAAGGGGAGTAGGGAAGCGTGGGGGCCTGGGATAGAAGCCAGGTTCCTCTGACCACACTTTGTGTTATAGATTGGACTTTGAAATCATGTAACTGTTTGACATAACTATAAAACAAAATTAAACCAAAAGGAAAAAGAAAGCTACTTAAAGGTCAAAAGTAACATGACAGACATAAAGCTATGTATCAATTTGGTAGCTTAACCCGTGGAGAAGCATACTTTCCAGGGTGCTTTAACAGGAAGCCTTGTGTAATTGAGTGCTTCCTCCCTAGTGAGATGTATCCTAAGGACAAAAAGAACTGCAAAGACAAAAAAATCTTAAACTGTCTTCAGTAATCACATTGTTGGTACTAATTTTCATATTATCATCCTGAAATTATTATTCTGTTAGTTCTGAAGTGGTTATTCTCCAAAACATAGAAACAATGACTAATTTAGTAACAAATAACTCTCCTGACCCCTCCAACCCCACCCAGTGCCCAGACTGTGGTCTCTAAATTGCATTTTCCGCTGAAAGAAGCCATATGCTCTCAGAGCAACGCCTAACGAACTCCCAGTGCAGGGCAAGAAATGGACAACGGGAGCCTTCAAAGACTCCTTAGAGTGAGTAAAAAGGACTCAAGAGCCAGCTTGAAGAGCCTCATTGGCCAAAGATGGGAGAGTTTGAACATTAAAAAGAATAAAACCTGAAGTATTCAGTAACATTTCAAATGTGAAAACAAAAACCAAATATGGCTTCATCATAATGCTCAAACAAAACAAAAGGAAACAATCTTAATTGACCACTTTTGGAGAATGCTGCAAAGTCAAAATATTTTCTGAAAACTGGTATATAAAGGGGAAGAATCAGGACTTTTCTTGCCTTTTATGTATAAACTGTATCCCAGGAGAGCCAAACTGTGGATGAGCTAATCCATGCAGAGGAATGATAGAATTAGAAATTTCCACATTGCATTCCCCACTGAAATATCGGAGGAAGGTCACGATTATCAAGGGCTAAAACCCCTGAATAAAAAGCTGATGGGTCATGGCCAGGCGCGGTGGCTCACGCCTGTAATCCCAGCACTTTGGGAGGCCGAGGCAGGCAGATCATGAGGTCAGGAGATCGAGACCATCCTGGCTAACGCGGTGAAACCCTTTCTCTACTAAAAAACATACAAAAAATTAGCCGGGCGTGGCAGCGGGCACCTGTAGTCCCAACTACTCGGGAGGCTGAAGCAGGAGAATGGCGTGAACCCGGGAGGCGGAGCTTGCAGTGAGCCAAGATCGCGCCACTGCACTCCAGTCTGGGAGACAGAGCAAGACTCTGTCTCAAAAAAAAAAAAAAGCTGACGAGTTCAGGCTGAAAACACCCGAACCCTATAGTATATCCGAACATCACTAAAAGAGATAGAACCAAACATTATATGTGTGCTGGTGGAAATGCCTATCATCTATGAAACATTTCCAAAAACCTGCATTGAAATCTGATGGGTCCTCCACATCTAAATTACCTAAATATATCAGGAAATGCAGAGATGGAAGAACATGCTAAACAGAAACGGGGACCGGGGGGGTGCAAACAACATAATCCAGAATGTGGGACATTCTTCAGGAAAAATAACCTAGGTTCTTCAATAAATTACCGTAACATTAAAGAGAGAGGGTTGGGCATGCTGGCTCACGCAACACTTTGGGAGGCTGAGGCAGGCAGATCACCTGAGGTCAGGAGTTCAAGACCAGCCTGGCCAATATGACAAAACTCTGTCTCTAATAAAAAAAAAATATATATAAATTAGCCGGACATGGTGGTGCATGCCTGTAGTTCCAGCTACTCAGGAGACTGAGGCAACAGCATTGCTTGAACCCAGGAGGTGGAGGTTGCAATGAGCTGAAATCCCGTCACTGCACTCCAGCCTGGGCAACAGAGTGAGACTCCATCCCAAAAACAATAAAATAAAATTAAAAAACAGAGAGAACAGAGAATCTGTAGATTTAAAGAGACTTAAGGGACATATCCAAATGCAGTGTGTGGATTTATTTGAACTCTGATTCAAACAACTATAAAAAATAACAAAACAGAAACATTTATGTGTCAATTAGGGAAATGTAAACACCAAGGGGATATTGTTAACATTTAAAGATTTATGGTTAATTTTGTATGCTGTGATAATGGAACTGTGGTTACATTTTTGAAAAGGGTGTATGGGAGGGAGTCCTTATATTGTACAAACATATTCTCTTGATACATTGCTACAGTGATGGCTCCCAGTGGGTTACTCCTCATTTCTATGCCCTTGTGATTCTCCTTCCCACATTAATGCTGGGCTTGGTCATGTCACTTGTTTTGGCTAATAGGACATTAGCAAACATGATGCAGGCAGAGACTTGAAAAGTGCTTGCACATTGGGGCTTGCCCTCTCTTGGAAAGCTGCCACCACGAAAGCCTGACGAAGCTAGCCTGCTGGAGAGGCCATGTGGATAACTGAGGCACCTTAGCCAACTGCCCAGACATGTGAGTGAGGCCATCCAAGACTGTCCAGCTCCACTCAAGTCACCAGCTGACTGTATCCAAATGGCAGAGCCCAGACAAAACCAACAGAAGAACCATCCAGCTGATCCCAGCCCAAATTGTTGACCCACAGAATTATAATCTAATAAATGATGGCTATTTCAAGCCACTAGACAAAGGCACTAGATGAGAAATGTAATTCTGTGGTATGTACAAATGAAACTACAGATGTCTGGGGATTTGCTTAAAATAAAGCCAGGGGTGGAGTGAGTGGAAATACACCCGAAACAAGATTGATATATGCTGATAATTGTTGAAGCTGGTGCGGAATATGTGAGGGCTAATTTTACAACTCTCTCTGCCTTTGGTTTTGTTTGAGAGGGAAAATTTCCATAACAAAAAGATAAAACAGGCTGGGTGTGGAGGCTCATGCCTGTAATCCTAACACTTTGGGAGGCCAAGGCAGGCAGATCACTTGAGGCCAGGAGTTTGACACCAACCTGGCCAACATGGCAAAACCCTGTATCTACTAAAAATACAAAAAATTAGCCAGGCATGGTGGTTCACACCTGTAGTACCAGCTACTTGAGTGACTGAGGTGGGAGGATCGCTTGAGCCCTGGAGATTGATGCTGCAGTGAGCTGTGATCACACTGCTGTGCTCCAGCTTGGGTGACAGAGCAAGATCTTGTAGAAAGAAAGAAAAAGAGAAAGAAAGAGAGAGACAGAGAAGGAGAGAGAAAGAGAGGGAGGGAAATATATACACCATATTTTTTTAGAGAAAGAAAGGGAGGGAGGAAGGGAGGGAGGAGGGAGGAAGGAAGGAAAGAAGGAAGGAAGGAAGGAAGGAAGGAGAAGGAAAGAAAGAGAGAAAGAAAGAAAAAGAAAGAGAAAGGAAGGAAGGAAGGAAGGAAGGAAGGAAGGAAGGAAGGAAGGAGAAGGAAAGAAAGAGAGAAAGAAAGAAAAAGAGAGAGAAAGGAAGGAAGGAAGGAAGGAAGGAAGGAAGGAAGGAAGGAAGGAAGGAAGGAAGGAAGGAAGGAAAAAAAGAAAGAAAAAGAAAAAAAAAAAAAGAAAAGAAAAGAAAAGAGGGAGGAGAGAGGAAGGGAAGAGGAATTATTCTTCTGTCCACTAACAGATAAAGCAATTGAAACCCGAAGAAGGAAAGTGAGTTCTGCGATATAACACAGCCAAGTCATAGCAGAGTTCATTGCTGAACTAGAGCTTCCCTGCTGGCTCCTGGGTCAAACCCTTTCTATCCTCCCACATGCTCAGAGGCAGGGAAGTTCCAAAGGACAAGCAATACAAGTAGGAATAATTTCTTCTGTTGCTTGAGAAGACATGAGAATATGATGAGAACTTTGATGACAAACGATTATCATTTGTGGGATATATTGTTTATGTAGTGTTTGGGGAAGAAATATTTGTTCTGCCATATATGTGCATTACATTACATAAAAGACAGGCAGGGAATCCCTCCCTTCCACACCCTGCCCTGTTTGGCACTAAACGCCTGTTCTGTTTTGAAAGGTTTGTAGATAACCAATCAGGGCTGTGTTACAGTGTGTCAGGACAGCAATACTAAAAAGCCATTTTCAAGTTCAAATATATTCAAGTTGTCTCTTTCCCACACACAAAATGAGCGCAGCTTTCATTAGTCATCAAATGAAAAAATTAAGCACTGCAATTATCTGTCTATGCCCCCAGGATAGGCTGTGCTTCATTTAATCAGACGTTGCTACGTGAAGCCGCAGACTACGTCTGGCCACGAACAGACATAAAAGAAGGGCTAGTTGATGAAAAAAAGAACAAAACCGACTTTCAGGTCTTAATATCCAATGTTGCTTTCCCTGAGAACTTCTGAGCCTTAAAACTCAGCTGGAGTTTACAAGGAGGAAGGGAGATTCTAGAAGGTGATAACTGGGCCTGTGACACAAGCGCCAAATACAACAAAGCTAATGAAATCTTTCTCATAACCAAATTGGCAGGGTCCCTGCCTTGCTTTTCTTGAGAGGATCCATAGGGCTCTGTGTTTATGTTTGAGGATTTGTCTGAAATCCTAGAGGCTTAGAGCTAGCGGGCAGAACTTGGTGAGGCCCATGTGTCGTCAACGGCAGGAACTGGCACTCCTTGCATTTAGCTCAAATGCAGTCCTAGGCTGGGGGCCGTGGCTCACCTGCATTTAGCTCAAATGCCTATAATCCCAGCTACTCGGGAGGCTGAGGCAGGAGAATCGCTTGAACCTGGGAGGTGGAGGTTGCCGTGAGCTGAGATTGCGTCATTGCACTGCAGCCTAGGCAACGAGAGAGAAACTCTCTCAAAAAAAAAAAAAAAAAAAAAAAAAATCCAGTCCTGCAGGAAAAGTGTAACATGTGGAGGTATCTGAGGGGGACCCCTAGCAGTTCTCCCTTTTTTTCGAGGGGCCTCCACGACCCCTGCCCAATTCCCTGAGGGTACTGAGTTTCTGAAGGTCACACTCAAAACAGATTTTTCTGGGCCAGGCGTGGTGGCTCACGCCTGTAATCCCAGCACTTTGGGAGGCTGAGGTGGGTGAACCACGAGGTCAGGAGATTGAGACCATCCTGGTTAACATGGTGAAACCCCGTCTCTACTAAAAATACAAAAAATTAGCCGGGCATGGTGGCGGGCGCCTGTAGTCCCAGCTACTCCGGAGGCTGAGGCAGGAGAATGGCATGAACTTGGAAGGCAGAGCTTGCAGTGAGCCTAGATCGAGCCACTGCACTCCAGCCTGGGTGACAAAGCGAGACTCAGTCTCAAAAAAAAAAAAAGAGTCACACAGATTTTTCTGATTTAATTTTCATTTATTTAATGCATAGAAGCTTTCAAAACAAGGGCTCCTGGATGAGGGTGGAAAGAAGGTTGGGGTCCTAGTCCAATGAGTTTAAGGTTCCTTTCACACTGGAGCACCCAGACTTGCTTGACCTGGGTGCCCACTGGCTGAGCGCCTGCCCGGAGTGGCCCAGTGGGGATCTCCTCCTCCCTCCCAAGCCAGGGAGAGGGATGAAGCCAGGAAAGAGGGCCACCTCCCCCAGGAGAGTAGCGTCTGGCTTTTGGTGCAAGAGCCCCTTCCCTCCCAGGTGCTGGAAAACGTCGTATTTTACTGATTTCCCCGTTCTCCCCATTCCCTCCTTCCCCTATCTGTTGGAGGCTTGCAGCTGTCCTTTTGCAGTAGACACATGGTGGTCTCAGGAGCTAACATCAGCCCTTCTACAAGCCAGGGGAACACCAAACACTTGCCTGTCAATCGAGCTCCACTCAGCTGGGTTCAGACAAGCTCAGGGACCACCCCAGGCTCAGCAGTGCCGACTGTAGCCTTGTAGCAGTTACTGCTGCACACACGTGAGGACACACAGGAAGGGTACGCATTTGATACAGGCTTCCCATGGAAATACCTTCTCAAACCTGGAGCGGGGTGAGAATGTGGCAGCCCTCGGCCCTCCTGGGTCAGAAGCAGGCTCAGCCCAGCGTTCACAGAGGCCAGCCTCCCAGAGCCCGAGAAGAGGCCTGCGCCAGGCGTGGTCACTGTAGGGTGCAGATTGTGCAACAGGAGCCAAGGGATGGAGAGGCATTTTGGTCAGAGACTTGGAAAGCTTCTGGAACAGGGTGAAACATTCATCAGGTGACCCAGGGGATAGGCTCTCCAGGACGGAAGCCCAGTTCCAGTTCCAGCAGTAGCCAGAGTTCTCGGCATGTTAGGACGGTGGGATCCTAGCCTGGGGCGGTGGGGGGGTGGGGGTGGGGGTGGGGTGGGGTGGGGGCGGGCGGGAACGGGACAAGGCCTGCGGCAGTGCAGGAACCCAGCTGGGGCACCCTGACCCTCTGGCCATGCCCTTCTGCTCCTGTGCAGGGGACAGCAGAGGGGAGCTCGGGGACTGACATCCCAAAGGCCTGGTCCCCTCCTTGCTCTCGCAGCCAGTCCTTGCTCTAGGACAGCGACCCATGTCTGCAGCCCGACCCAGCCCACCCACAGAGCCCGGCGTCCCAGAGCTGCTGGGGGGCACGGTGGTCGGGAAGTGAGTGGTTGGGCAGTCCTCCGCAGGGCTGCTGCCAGATCTCAGCCTCGGAGGTTTCCCTGAAACAGAGCCAACGCCCGCAAAGACCTGGGCAGACCGCAGGGGCCAGGGGATCAGGGGACCAGGTCCCTCAGAAGAGTCAGAAAAATGCTCCCAGGAGGACGCCAGGCTGCTGAGGCCTGTGGCTGACACCAGGGGGCAGGGCGGGGCGGCGGGGACAGCGGCCGGAGGAGGGAGCCGCCCAGACCCAGCCCGGGGGCGAACGAAGGGCGGGCGTGGTGGGCGCCTGCTAGCTCCGGCTTGCGGTGTTGCGCCTTTGCGACATCGCTCGGGGAGGGGAGAGCCCCGGGCCCGGCCGCCCCGCGCCGTGGCCGGGAAGGGGGACACAGCGCACGCGTGCGGCGCCCGACGGCGTCTCCCAGCACGCCCGAGCCCCCGTGCAGGCGGCGGCCCGGCCCCTTTCCAAGCACAACAGCGGCCCCGCCGCGGCCCCGCGCTGACCCACTTTCCCTCCCGCCTCCTCGGCCCGAGGCCGAGAATCCAGCGGCCGCCGCCAAGCAGGTGCGAGCCGTCGGGCGGGGCGCGCGGGCGGCGGAGAGGATGGGCCCCTGAACCACCCCGAGCGCCCCACCACAGCTTCCCGGGGCGAGCCAGGTTTCCGGGGCGGGGACCGCGAGGAGGAGGAGGAGGGCACGGCGGGGGAACGGGAGGGAGAGGACCCGGGACGGGGTGGGGCAGAGGAAGGGGGGAAAGGAAGGCAGAGAGATGGGGGGAAAGAAAGGGGGGGTGCGGGAAAGGAGGAGGGGAAGGAGCCGTGGGAGGGGGAGGAGGGGTGCGGGAGACAAGACCGAGGGGGAGGCGGAGGGAAACCGCACCCCTGCCTCTTTCCTGGGCCGTGGCCAGCGGGGGAGGAAATGTTGAAATGGGCGAAGTGCACATCCGCCCCCAGGCCTAAGGGGTCTAGAGCTCAGGCTGCACCGACGCCGCCCTTCTCAGCCCTTCCTGCCTGACCTCTGCCACCGATGGGCGAGCCCCGTTGCTGGGAGGCGGTTCACTACGGAGCCTGGACCCTCCTCCAAGTTCAGCCCGCCGGAGGCGTGTGCACTTTCAGATGAGGGCACTTGTTCACCGAATGACCGTGCGTACTTAGGGAGACATCTGGCCCCAGAACCTCGAGGAGCAGGGTAGCTAATGCCGTGGCCTGGCACTGGGAAGCGCCGGTCCTCCGTCCCTTTCCCTGCTCCTGGGCACCCCAGGCCCCTTGGGGCGTTCTTACACTGCCTGAGGCAGACCTGGAAGAGTTCCCTGAGCCAGAGCCAGGGCAGGGGCTTTGCCTGCTTCGTCCTTGTTCACCCCTGTGCGTAGCTACTACCTATTACCTACCCACCTGTCGACAAGTGTCAGTGACTGATACAGGGGAGTCACAGTAATTCACACATCTATCACAAAGGGACATGGATACTCACACTTTCTTTTTTTTTTTTTTTTTTTTTTTTTTTTTGAGACGGAGTCTTGCTCTGCCGCCCAGGCTGGAGTGCAGTGGCCGGATCTCAGCTCACTGCAAGCTCCGCCTCCGGGGTTCACGCCATTCTCCTGCCTCAGCCTCCCGAGTAGCTGGGACTACAGGCGCCCGCCTCGTCGCCCGGCTAGTTTGTTTGTTTGTTTGTTTGTTTTATATTTTTAGTAGAGACGGGGTTTCACCGTATTAGCCAGGGTGGTCTCGATCTCCTGACCTCGTGATCCGCCCGTCTCGGCCTCCCAAAGTGCTGGGATTACAGGCTTGAGCCACCGCGCCGGGCCTCACACTTCCTTCTTACCCCTACTTCCAGGCAGCCATTGTTAATGGGTGCATGTGTACAGTGCTGGGCACATACCAACATGCACGGATGTGTGTTGACATGCTTTGTATAGAAGAAACGGGGCCAGGATATCATAAAAAGAGCTAATGGGTAATGAGTATTCATCAAATGCCAAGCTCTTGGTCTGAGCACTTCGCAAATATTAATTTAATCATCACGAACCTCAGCAAAATTTATTACTATTACTCGAATTTTTCAGATGAGGAGCCTGCGGCACAGAGAGGTTAAGTAGCCTGCCCAGGATCACACAGCTACTAAGAACTGAAGTCAGGATTTGAGCCTGACTCCAGAGCTCATAAGGGTAACAATGAGGCCTCCCACTTTTCTATGCGTATTATTCCACGAATTACTGTTTCCACTAAGAATATGTTCTTTTCTGCAACCAATGGAAGATTCCTAGAAGAATCTAGAAGATTCTTAAAAACTGCTGGCTATGTGGGTTTGAGATTTTTTTTTTCTGAGATGGAGTCTAGCTCTATTGCCCAGGCTGGAGTACAGTGGCATGATCTCAGCTCACTGCAACCTCCGCCTCCTGGGTTCAAGCGGTTCTCCTGCCTCAGCCTCCTGAATATCTGGGATTACAGGCACCTGCCACTATGCCCAGCTAATTTTTGTATTTTAAGTAGAGATGGGGTTTTACTGTGTTGGCCACGCTGGTCTCGAACTCCTGAACTTGTGGTCCACCCACCTAGGCCTCCCAAAGTTCTAGGATTACAAGTGTGAGCCACCACGCCCGGCTGTGTGTTTGAGATTTCTAGAGACATTAGTAAAGCCCTCCAAAACAGTGGGGACCTTACAGCAGTCTGCAGGTTCAAGCTCCATACTGGACTCCCACCTCCCCAACCCCCACCCCCGCCCCACCAGAAAAGGACCCTCCATCCCCTTCAGGTCATAGAGTGAGGAAGAGGGAAGCCTCAACAGGCCCATATGGCCCTGGTAATGGGCATGGTGACATTTGGGCAGAGAACCCCAGGGCCCTGCATCTGCAGACCTGGGACAAGCAGAGAATACCCAATGGGGGTGCTAGTGGCATTGCCTGGCCATGGCTCTGTCCAGCTGTGGCATCATGTCCCATGGGCAAAGTGTCCGAGCAAGGCTGCTTCTGCCATTGACCTAGGGAGGCCTCATGACACCTGCTCATTGTCTAAGCCTGTTCTTCCTGCATCCTCAAGATTCTGAGTGCCCTCCAAATAAGATCTCCAAAATAAGATCTTTTTCTGTAGTTGTCACTGTGGGTTAAGAACCCTCCTGTCTGATACATACAACTGATTGCAAACTTTTAATTTTTGCCAATCTGATAAGCAAAAAAAAAAAAAAAATTCACGGATTTAGTTTACATTTCTTTTTTAATAGGGAGGTTGGGAAGAGACTTCTTGCTTTGCTCACGCCTGTAATCCCAGCACTTTGGGAGGCTAAGGTAGGAACATCCCTTGAACTCAGGAATTCAAGCCAACCTGGGCAACATAGCAAGACTTCATCTCTACTAAAGGAAAAAACAATCCATTTTCCTCTTCTTCCAGCCCAACAGATCTGTGGCTGGGCAGCAGCTGTTGAGCTCCACTACATCTCCTGCCTGCTTTGCAGTTAGGCTTGTCCATAGGACCAAGTTCTCAGCGACAGAGTAAGAGCAGGCCTGTGATAGGAGGCTCTTCTGTACCTGGGCCTCCAAGCTGCCTAGAATCTGGCTGTGGCAGTGCCCTAGGGGAGGTGAGCAGCGGGAGAGAAGGGTCCTGGGGTTTTGGGGGACCAGGAGGAGCAGAGCTGCTGCTCAGCCCAGACCTATAACCTGAGAAAGTAAGAGTGAGGGCTCATTTTATGTGTTAACTTAAATATCTGGCCACATTGCTCAGATATTTGATTAGACACTATTCTAGATGTTTTTATGGAGGTATTTATTGATTGATTTATTGATTGATTGAGACAGAGTCTCACTCTGTTGTCCCGGCTAGAGTGCAGTGGCACAATCTTAGCTCACTGCAACCTCTGCCTCCCAGGTTCAAGCGATTCTCGTGCCTCAGCCTCCCAAGTAGCTGGGATTACAGGCATGTGCCACCATGCCCTGCTAATTTTTGTATTTTTAGTAGAGATGGGGTTTCACCATGTTGGCCAGGTTGGTCTCCTGACCTCAAGTGATCTGTCCGCCTCGGCCTCCCAAAGTGCCGGAATTACAGGCCTGAGCTACCACACCTGGCGAAAGTATTTTTTAAGATAAGATTAACCTTTAAATCAGAAGATTTTGAGTAAAGCAGATTATTCTCCACAATGCGGGCAGATCTCATCCCATCAGTTGAAGACCTTAAGAGAAAAGAGACTGACCTGCTCCGAGCAAGGAGGAATTCTGCTAGCAGACTGCTCGTGAACTCCAACTTGGAATATCAGTCTCCAGCCTACCAGCTTACTCTGCAGATTTTGGATTTACCAAGCCTCCACAATTGCAGAAGCCAATTCCTTAAAATAAATCCCTTAAAACAGTTCCCTAAAATAAATTCTTCAAAATTCCTTAAAATAAATATGTGTGCATGTGTGTGTCTGTGTATATATATATCCTATGTAATGTCTAATATAGATCTATAATATATATTAGATAAATATACACATATTTTTCATATATATGTGTGTGTGTGTGTGTGTGTGTATGTTTCTCCTATTGGTTCTGTTCTCTGGAGAACCTGACTAATACTGAAACAGATCTGTTTTTTCATCTACCCTCTGTATCATCGGGTCTCTTTGTTAGAACAGGTGAGCCTTACCCTAACTAATTCAGAGGTGGATTCGTTTTCATGCATGTAGCTACTTCTTGTTTAGCTTCTATTATCTGCCTGTATTTTAAGGTTCTTTGTCTTCATATGACTCCAGGAATGTTATATATTAAGTATATTAACCTTTTGACTATTTTATGTGTTGCAAACATCTTCTTGCAGTCAGTCACTTGTCTCTTTATTTTATTTGGAGTGGCTTTCGACCTAGAGCAGTGGTCCCCAAACCCAGGGCCGCAGACTGTTCTCTGTCTGTGGTTTGTTAAGAACCAAGTTACATAGCGATGAGTGGCAGGCGCGGGAGCATGACTGCTTGAGCGCCGCCTCCTGTCAGATCAGCAGTGGAATTAGATTCTCATAGGAGCACAAACCCTACTGTGAACTGTGCGTGTGAGGGATCTAGGTTGCGCCCTCCTTATGAGACTCTAATACCTGATGATCTGAGGTGGAACAGGTTCATCCTGAAACCATCCCCACCTCAGTCCGGGCCTGTGGAAAAATTGTCTTCCACGAAACCGGTCCCTGGTGCCAAAAAGGCTGGGGACTGCTGACCTAGAAGATATATTAGTTATGACTCTTGGTGCATACTCGTGACAGAAATCCCGCTCAACCTAGTATAATGCAGAGGACAGTTCACTGAGCAACTCAAAAATTGCCACCCTTATAATATTGAAGCTTCCCACAGGAAACATAACACATCTCTCAATGTATGTCCTTTAATACGATTAAAAATGTGTCTTCACACAGGTTCTCCAGAACTTTGGTTATGCCTATGCCTGGATTATTTGTGATTGTTGTTGGTTGTGCAAATGTCCTCTCCTATTGATTATTTATGGGTATCTATGGAAAGTATTGGTTTTTGTGTATTTGCTCTGTGCCCACTTGCCATCTGCTCTGTGCCCACTTGCCATCTGACTGGTTCTTATATTTTATTGACCCTTCAGAGGATATGAATTATGCTGATTTTAATGTCTTCTCCTGATTCCTGCATTATTATCCTGTTTTCTCCAGGGTTCTGTCTACTTCTTCTGCAGGCTGTTGGTTTCCTTCAAATGTCGGGGTTCTTGATTGTCCGATCCCATTTGTAAATGAGTGCCCAGACAGTGGTTCTCAAAGTGAGATCCACGGACGCGTGAGTTCTTAAGACTCTTTCTGGGTGTCTGCAAAGCCAAAACTATTTAATAGAAATAAAAAAGACTTTTTTTTTTTTTCTGATGGGTGTTCAGGTGCTCGCTTCAGCAGCACATATACAAATGGGTGTTCAGTGGAGTTTTCCAGAGTCTACGTGATGTGTATTATCACTACAGCTTGAAAGAAGAAGGAGGTATGAAAATCCAGCTGTTAAGTCAGGAAACAACAGGTGCTGGAGAGGATGTGGAGAAATAGGAACACTTTTACACTGTTGGTGGGATTGTAAACTAGTTCAACCATTATGGAAAACAGTATGGCGATTCCTCAAGGATCTAGAACTAGAAGTACCATATGACCCAGCCATCCCACTACTGGGTATATACCCAAAGGATTATAAATCATGCTGCTATAAAGACACATGCACACGTATGTTTATTGCGGCACTATTCACAATAGCAAAGACTTGGAATCAACCCAAATGTCCATCAGTGACAGACTGGATTAAGAAAATGTGGCACATATACACCATGAATACTATGCAGCCATAAAAAAGGATGAGTTTGTGTCCTTTGTAGGGACATGGATGCAGCTGGAAACCATCATTCTCAGCAAACTATCGCAAGAACAGAAAACCAAACACCACATGTTCTCACTCATAGGTGGGAACTGAACAATGAGATCACTTGGACTCAGGAAGGGGAACATCACACACCGGGGCCTATCATGGGGAGGGGGGAGGGGGGAGCTTTGGGAGTTTTACCTGATGTAAATGACAAGTTGATGGGTGCTGATGAGTTGATGGGTGCTGACGAGTTAATGGGTGCAGCACAGCAACATGGCACAAGTATACATATGTAACAAACCTGCACATTATGCACATGTACCCTAGAACTTTAATAATAATAAAATAGTAAAAAAAAAAAAAAGAAAGAAAGAAAATCCAGTTGTTGGCTGGGCATGAAGGCTAATGCCTGTAATCCCAACACTTTGGGAGGTGAGGTAGACAGATTACTTGAGGTCAGGAGTTTAAGACCAGCCTGGCCAACATGGTGAAACCCCATCTCTACTGAAAAAAAAAAAGAAAAGAAAAAAGAAAAAAAAATTAGCTAGGCATGGTGGTGCATTCCTGTAATCCCAGCTACTTGGGAGGCTGAAGCAGGAGGATTGCTTGAACTGAGAGGCAGAGGTTGCAGTGAGCCGAGATTATGCCACTGCACTACAGCCTGGGTGAGAGTCTGTCTCAATAAATAAGTTAATTAAATTAAACACATAAAATTAAAACACATAAAATTAAAACAACAAAAAGAAAATCCAGCTGTCTATTAAGCCACACACTGGGGAGTTTTTGTTTGTTTTTGTTTTGTTTTTTTTGAGACAGAGTTTCACTCTTGTTGACCAGGCTGCAATGCAGTGACACCATCTCAGCTCACTGCAGCCTCTGCCTCCCAGGTTCAAGCGATTCTCCTGTCTCAACCTCTTGAGTAGCTGGGATTACAGGTGCGCACCACTATGCCTGGCTAATTTTTTGTATTTTTGGTAGAGATGGGGTTTCCCCATGTTGGTCAGGCTGGTCTCAAACTCCTGACTTCAGGTGATTCACCCACCTCGGCATCCCAAAGTGCTGGCATTACAGGCGTGAGCCACTGCACACAGCCTGTATAAGTGTTATTTATGTTAACATGCCATTATTAATATTTTAAAATAAATGAATATTGAAAATTTTTTCCACTTGAACTTCTACTACCGTAAATATCAATAGATAAAACTCGTATGAATGAAAGCCCGCTGAAACCCTCAGCCATTTCTGAGAGGGTGAAGGGTTCCTGAGTGCAGTGTGTTTGCGATCTGTCGGTCTCAACCAATCGTTCTTGCTGTGCATAGTAGTTCTTGCACACAACTAAACCGCCACTGTCTGACAACCCTGGCACCACTGGGCACTTGTGGTCATGGAGACAGGCCAGGAGGTTGCAAAGGCAGAGTGCCTTCCTGGGCCTCTGATCTGGGCCACTCTCCCTGTCAGTGTGGCTGATGGTGCCTGGCAGTCACCTGGGCAGTCCCCTGCTTCTCTCTTTGGGCCAGTGTTGGCTCTGGAGGCTCCTGGTGCATCTTTGTCTTCAGTCTGAATGCTGCACTCAGACTTTACCCTGAGGCAGGCAGGACACTGCCTCAGCCACCTGGGTAGCCCTTTGTGTGATTACCCCATCCAGGCTCCATGAGTCATTCCTTCTCCACTGCCCCCACCCTACCCCATTTCCAGACTTGAGAGTTTTTAAGATGGCCTCCCACCTGCATGCCATTGGCTCTATTGCGTTTCACCAAGAATCTGATCTCCTCTGCTTTATATCTTCCAGAAATTCTCCAATGTTCTGGTCTGTTGGTGGCATTTTTCCTGGTTTTCAAGGGCTTCTAAGTGTTTTTATATTTATCTTACCACATCAGATGGCGGGGGAGATGGGTAGGAGAGGTGCAGTTGAACCTTGAACAATGTGATGGTTGGAGAGCCAAGCCCTCACGCAGTCAGAAACCCTTGTATAACTTCAGGCTCCCTCCAAACTTAACTAATAAAGAGCCGACTGTTAACTGGAAGCCTTACTGGTAACATTAAAAAATCAGTTAACACATACTTTGTATATGTATTTATATAGTATTCTTACAATAAACTAAGCTAGGGAAAATAAAATGTCATTAACATCATAAGAGAAAGTATTTACTAAGTGGAAGTGCATTATCATAAAAGTCTTCATCCTAGTTATCTTCACGTTGAGTGGCTGAGGAGGAGGGGCTGGTCTTGATGCCTCAGGGTGGCAGAGAGGAAGAAGTGGAGGAGGTGGGAAAGGAGGCAGGAGAGGCAGGGACACTCTGGCCTGTATAATTCTGATTGAAAAGCCTCCCTGTGGGTGGACCCGCACAGTTTGCACCTGCTTGTTCAAGGGTCCGCTGTGCTTGAAAGTGTTAGTCAGCAGTCCTGACAAATGTAAACAATGGTTGAATGAATGAGCAAGGGAGCCTTAAGGGTGGGGAGGGGCGGGTGTCGGCAAGGACCTTCCTCCAGGACAGGGTTGTTGCGAGGGGCAAATGGTGACTGATGATCCACAAGAAGGCGTACCTGTGTGACAGCACCTGTCAGCCAGGTGGGATCAGGGTGCAGCCTGTCGTCTGCTATTGTCGTCAGGAGCTCAGCAATGGATGGAAGTCCTAGGGGGACAACACACACAGCTTAGCAGCAGGTGCCTCTCCCTTTGGGCCTAATTTAGCCGATGGGAGTTTAATTTAGCCACGGGGACGTAATTGCTAGAAGAAAAGGGAAGAAAAAACCTGATGCCCTCACCGCCTTCCAACCTTCCAATCCTGACTCTTCAGGAAAAGCCTGGCTCTCAGACGTCTCCAGAGCGCCTGGCCAAGAGTGAGAAGGCGAGGGCTGGTGTGGGGGTGGGGGGGGGGGGCGGTGGCAGGATGCTCCCCAGAGGCGGAGGGGGGTGCAGGGAGGGTGCTGCAGGCGGCCTGGGAGTTTGGGGGTGCCGCCCTTCCTCCTGCCTTGGGCAAGACCGGTGGATACTGTCGAGTATGTTGTGGTCCCCTTCTTAGGAAAAGCACAGAGAGCCCTTTAAAGATGTGGACCGGACAACAGCAGGGGGGCCAGGGTGACCACGGAGCAAATCAGGGAAAGGAAACTTAGGTCGCCACACATTTGATTTAAAAGAAAATAATTTTCCTCCTGAAGCAGAGGCTGGGCTAGGTGCCCTGGCACAGGCACAAAACCAGAGCGAACCCTTGCCGCTACTCTGGAACGTCGGGCCACACCCTCCGGATATGGGAAAGGCTTTCTTCTCTATTTCAAATGACCCTGTTTCACCTTTTTTAGATGCAAATGTTTATTTGGTCTGACTTTGAAATACCTCGGTGCAGCTGGAATAATTGAAACAACCCTGTAAGCAGCAGCAGCACTCCCCGACCTTCTCACATGCAAACCCTCTGCTGGAGCCGCCAAGGGCCCTCGCGAGACACCTGAGGGGCAGCCCAGCCCCTCCCTCCCTGGGCCGCACTGGCCGTGCCGCAGCTGGTCACCCGCACGAGGACCTCGGGGTTGCCCTGCAGACTGGCACTGCTGCAGGGGAGTGATGGCAGCTGCCGTGGAGCCAGCATTTGTCGGGGACCTGGCATACAGGCCACCGGCTCTGGGAGAGGGCTGCGGGGCTGTGGGGCTCACCTTTCAGGGATTAGCTTGTTCAACTTGACTTGTTCCCCCAAATCTTACAAGTACAGAGGATGTGCAGAAATCTGAGAGAGAAACAACCTCCGCAGCTCGTTGTTGTGGGGATTAAATTAGTAAGATGCCTAGAAAATACGATTCAGGAGGAGTGTGGGTGCGTGTGACTTGGTGGTGGGTGGGCTCCACTCACCACCCTCCCTCCGCACCTGTCCGAGGCATTTGAACCAGAGCAACTCCATTTTGAATAGCCTGAGCCCAGCAATTGGAAGCCAGCCTGAGCCCAGTTCCCAGCTCTGAGAACATTGTGCTTGTAATAGGAGCAAGCGGTGTGTGCGGAGTTGGTTCCTTGGGGTGGGTTCCTGGTCTCGCTGATTTCAATAATGCAACCCGGGCCCTTCCCGGTGTTATAGCTCTCAAAGATGGCAAGGACCCAAAGGGTGAGCAGCAGCAAGAGTTACTGTGACGAGCAAAAGAACAAAGCTTCCACAGCACGGAAGAAGACAGGAGCAGGTTGCTGCTGCTGGCTTGGGGGAGGGGGGAGGCCAACTTTTATTCCCTTATTTGTCCCCTCCCATCTCCTGTTCCTGTACTATCAGAATGCCCTTTTCTCAATCCTAGCCGGGATTGGTTAGTTTTAGAATTCTGCTGATTGGTCCATTTTACAGAGCGCCGATAGGTCCATTTTACAGAGCGCTGGTTGGTGCACTTTACAAACCGCTTGCTAGCTACAGAGCACTGATTGGTGAGTTTTTACAGAGCGCTGAGTGGTGCATTTTACAATCCCTTGCTAGCTACAGAGCACTGATTGGTTCGTTTTACAATCCTCTTGTAAGACACAAAAGTTCTCCAACTCCCCACTGGACCCAGGAAGTCCCGTTGGCTTCACCTCTCAGTGGGACTGTGTTTAGGGGACCATTCCACCCAGACACAGTGACCTGACCATGGGGTGCAAAGCTGGGGCCCAGACAGCCTTCCAGACAGCCTTTTACTATATTGGGGATGTGGCTTTATGGTGTCATGCTGGCCCACTCCCTCCAGAAGAAGCCTGATGGATCAAAGATGGAAACCAAAAAAATACCGGAAGAAAATGATTAAAACAAAAAAACAACTGTTGGCCAGGCGCGGTGACTCAAGCCTGTAATCCCAGCACTTTGGGAGGCCAAGGCGGTCAGATCATTTGAGGTCAGAAGTTTGAGATCAGCCCAACCAACATGATGAAATTCCTACTGTGCTGAAAATACAAGTCAGCTGGGCATGGTGGCGTGCTTGCAGTCCCAGCTACTCAGGAGGCTGAGGCAGGAGGATTGCTTGAACCCAGGAAGTGAAGGCTGCAGTGAGCCAAGATTGTGCCACTGCAGTCCAGCCTGGGTGACAGAACAAGACTCTGTCTCAAACACACATACACACACACAACTGTAATCTTGGAGAGGGTTGAACTCTTTAATGATCTTGCAAAACCCTGTGGCCATAAGCAACACAATTGATTTATTCTACCAGATAAGAAAAAAATATATCTGCATGGCAGAAAACATCCTGCTTAAAGATAAAAAAAAAAAAAAAAGGATAAATAGAAAAAAAAATATGGCACATTCCTAAGATGGAATTTACCCTGCAGTCATGAAAAAGAATAAGGTATACTTAAGTCTATGTGAAAACAGAATCATATGCATAATAACATACGTAACTTATGGCACAGGCAAAGGGCCACTATAAATCAAAGAAAGAAATCCAACAACTGAATTGAAAAATGGGCAACGGGAAGAAATCCTTCACAGAAAAGAAAAATGCCTCTAAACATTTAAAAATATGCTGAGTGTTATCACAATAAGAGAAACGCAAACGGAAATATCAATGAGATCCTACTTTCCACTATCAGATCAGCAAGTTCCAAATTTTGACAATGGCCTTTCGAGTGAGCTGAAGGGACATGCTCCATGGGGGAATGTAGTCACATTTACCAGAACTGCACGCATATGTGCTCTGGCCCAGCAAGCCCACTTCACAGTCTTGTCAAGACATGTAATACAGAAGCTCATCAAAGCATTGCAGTGATTGGAAAAGGATAGGAACAACTTAAGAACTATCAAGATTAATTACATCACATCCCTAGGTCAGGTCTGCATTACCATGCAGTCATTGAAAAAGAGGGCGGTGGCTGGGCGTGGTGGCTCTCATGGTGTAATTCCAGCACTTTGGGAGGCTGAGGCAGGTGGATCACTTGAAGTCAGGAGTTCGAGACCAGCCTGACCAACATGGTGAAACCCCATCTGTGCTAAAAATACAAAAACTAGCCGGGTGTGATGGCGGGCGCCTGTAATCTTGGCCACTCGGGAGCCTGAGGCAGGAGACTCGCTCGAACCTGGAAGGCGGAGGTTACAGTGAGCCGAGATCACACCATTGCACTCCAGCCTCGGCAGCTCCGAGTGAAACTTCAGAGTGAAACTCCGTCTAAAACAAAAAAAAAGAAGGAGGTATATTTAGGTCTGTGAAATGCAGCAATCTTCAGAGTATACTGTTGCATGAAAAAGAGGAAGCTAGAGGGTATGTGTATAGACTTATCTCATTTGTTCTAATGAGTGTATGTGTGTGTGCACACAGAAATTCCTGGTAGGATGCATAGAACATGGACATTCGCGTGTTTTCTCTGGGTTTCCTCTGGTGCTATGAACTAAACGTTTCTGTACTCCTCCCCGCAAATTCCTATGTAGAAATTATCAGCCCCAGTGCGATGGCATTAGGAGGTGGGACCCTTGAGAGGTTAGGTCAAGAGGATGGAGACCCCAAGCTCTCTTCCTCTTTCTCTGCCATGTGGCCATCTGCAACCTGAAGAGAGCCCTCCCCAGGACCCAACTATACTGGCACCTTGATCTGGGACTTCCAGCCTCCAGAACTAGGAGAAATAAATGCCTGCTATTTATTTATTTATTTATTTTATTTATTTATTTTTTTTGAGACGGAGTCTCGCTCTGTCGCCCAGGCTGGAGTGCAGTGGTCGGATCTCAGCTCACTGCAAGCTCCTCTTCCCGGGCTCACACCATTCTCCTGCCTCAGCCTCCCGAGTAGCTGGGACTACAGGCGCCCGCCACCACGCCCGGCTAGTTTTTTGTATTTTTTAGTAGAGACTGGGTTTCACCGTGTTAGCCAGGATGGTCTCGATCTTCTGACCTCGTGATCCGCCCGTCTCGGCCTCCCAAAGTGCTGGGATTACAGGCTTGAGCCACCGCACCCGGCCAATGCCTGCTATTTATAAGCCACCCAGTCTGCGGTCCTTTTTCATAGTGGCCTGAGCTGACTGAGACCACCAGGTAAGAGACCTGGGGTCTGGGGTAGGTAGCATTCCCATTGTCTCCTTTATTCTGTTTGAATGTTTGACTCCAAGCATGAAGGACATTTTTAGTTCTTTTGTTTTTTTGGGTTTTTTTTGAGACGGAGTCTCACTCTGTCCCCCAGGCTGTGGTGCAGTGGTGCAATCTCCACTCACTGCAACCTCCACCTCCTGGGTTCAAGCAATTTTCGGGCCTCAGCCTCCTAAGCAACCAGGATTACAGGCATCTGCCACCATACTCAGTCAATTTTTGAATTTTTAGTAGAGATGGGGTTTCACCATGTTGGCCAGGCTTGTTTTGAACTCCTGACTTCAGGTGATCCACCCACCTTGGCCTCCCAAAGTGCTGGGATTACAGGGGTGAGCCACCACGCCCGGCCATTTTAAGTTTTTTAAAACAGTCAAAGCCATGCCTGGGGGAGGCTGCAGTTTGGCTCTGTCCCACCCTTGCCTGCTGCTGGTTGTAAGTGGGGCCAGCCCAGCTACTCCCTGGGTCAGGGTCTACAAGGCCAGCCCTGGAGAGGCAGATCCACAACACAGCCAGCGCAGCACCAGGACAGGTGCCCTGGGCTGAGGTCTGCATGGGGCAGCAGAGGCAGAGCCTGCCAGACCTGCAGACATTTCTGCAATTGATTATGTTCTTACTTGTCCCTAAGATGAGCACTTACCTAGGCATCGCTGATGCCCTCTGGTTGGGGCGAGGGGGGCGTCCCAAATCTGATGCTGGAGCAGCAGGGGATCCGCTGTGGGTGGAGACCAACAGGCAGGCTCTGTGCCGTGGGCTAGCTGGTGCACCCAGGACGCCTCAGCTCACACCCTCCTGGGAAGGACTGCCAGCCACTTCACAGGCAGAGCACAGAGTTGCTGGCTCCACCCCCTGTGTGTGGGTGGCCCTCTGTAGTCACCAGCCTGGCTGTCTGCCTCCTTGTTCCAGGCATGGTCTCAGTGGCCTCAGGCCCTCCCTCCTGAGCCTGATTAAGCAGCAAAGCACTCTGCAGTAGGGGACACTCTCTTCTTAGGATGAGGCGGTGATTCTCACTAATAAGTGCTTTTCTTCTACCACATCATGTGCATTAAGTGTTTTGTTGTTGTTGTTGTTGTTTGCCTTTTTTATTTTTATTTTTTTGGACACGGAGTCTTGCTCTGTCGCCCAGGCTGGAGTGCAGTGGCCCAATCTTTGCTCACTGGACCCTCCGTCTCCCGGTTTCAAGTGTTTCTCCTGCCTCAGCCTCCTGAGTAGCTGGAACTATGGGCGTGCACCACCACACCCAGCTAATTTTTTGTATTTTTAGTGGAGACAGACAGGGTTTCACCATGTTAGCCAGGCTGGTCTTGAACTCCTGACCTCAAGTGATCCACCTGCCTTGCCCTCCTAAGTGTATATTTTTCTCTTACTTTTTTTTTTTTTTTGAGAGGGAGTCTTGCTCTGTCACCAGGCTGGAGTGCAATGGTGCCATCTCAGCTCACTGCAACCTCTTCCTCACAGGTTCAAGCGATTCTCTTGCCTCAGCCTCATGAGTAGCTGGGATTACATGTGTGCGCCACCAAGCCCAGCTAATTTTTGTATTTTTAGTAGAGACGGGGTTTCACCATGATGGCCAGGATGGTCTAGATCTCTTGACCTTGTGATCTACCCGCCTTGGCCTCCCAAAGTGCTGGGATTACAGGCATGAGCCACCATGCCTGGCCATGTATATTTTTCTAAACAGACACCTGACCGTGCTGAGGTCATCCATTGAAGATCCCCAGCACTTGCTGGCTTCCCTGAATTCAGCTGAATTGCGCGTGCCCACTGCTGCTGGGTAACCTATGGCAGGCACAGCTGTGGGATGAAGCAGGCAGTGTGCATACATTCCACTGCACAGTCTGTGGCCTGGCCAAGCCCCTGGGCATTTGAGGCTCCGGGCAAGGCTTCGTGTCCTGACAGTTTTGGGTAGGGGCAGGAGGTGGGTGAGCCCGGATCCCAGCAGCGGCATGGCTCCCTGGGTTTTCATGTCATCTGTGCCACCTTCTACCAGGATCCTGCAGCAGCTGAAGGGAAGCCCCTCTCCTTTTAAGGGTTAAACCCCCAATGGCACAGAGCAATTTACCTGCCCTTGCATGGTGAACACTCCCATCTTTATCACATCAGTAATTCTTGCTAAAAGCAGATGTAATTTTGAAGGTGGGTAAAAGTAACTTGAAAAGTCAGCGGGCAGATGGCAGGGAGCCTGCTCATCCTTCTTTCAAACTGTCATCAGCCGCACAGGTCTCAGCTGCCATCTCATACTATTATTATTGCTATTTTGCATGTGTGCACACCTCTTTCCGTGGGTGTGGAGGGAGGGGACTGAGCAAAGCCTCAGGGAGGCCACATACGTTCTCAGCGCCATGCTTGGCTGGTGACTGGTCATGCACCATTGGCAGGGCCTGGAGCACGTGCAGGGAACAGAGTTCCTGGCTCTGCACACTCAGCATGTGCGTTTCATACTGTCCCCTGGCTGGCTCCTCTTTCTGGGTTTGTGTGAGCAGAACAGAACACATGCTGGGGACAGGGCTTGCCAGAGGGGCTGCCCAGGTTATTTCCATCTTGGCGATGATGACAGCACCCTGAGCTCATTTGTTCTTCACAGCAATCCCAGGAGGTGGGAACCACTGTTATCCCCATTTTCCTGATAGGTAGACTGAGATGTGAGTGAGGGGAGCAGACGCGACGAAGCTAGGACCCAAGGACAGGTGAAGGCAAGGAGGGACGATGCTGCTAATAATCAGGGCCATTCATTTGGCCTGACCCAGAAGCCTGGGCAGATGGAGGCAGCTGGCACTACAGAGGCCATGGGGCAGGAGCAGTGGGGGCCAAACCAGAGGGCTTGATCCGCACTCTGGGAAGCCATTGAGATCCCAGGTTCCTTCCACGGCATGCCTCAGACAAGCCTGGAAGTTTGTTCTTTGGAGAAATTGTAGAGAGGTGGCTCTAGGCTCAGGGACTGAAGGACAGCAGAAGGCAGAGGTGGGGTTCTGGACTAAAAAGGGGTCGAGTTATAAGAAGAAAGACTTCGCCTACACTGAGGAGATCCCCAAGACCCTCTCCCGACTCTACTCCCAGGAAGCTGGCAGCATGACCTACATGCCCCAGGCAGGGCACATGTCCCTCAAGAGGAGATCTAAACATGTTTGCAGGTGAGGGTTGCCCAAAAAAGAATCTGCTATAGCCACCAGTCTAAAATCATCCCCTGCCAGCAAGAAGTCTTCAGTGAGCTCTTCAGGGCGGTGCCCTTGGAGATGAACCAACTGTCAGTGGTCATTGAACACAGGAGTGAAGCAGCCAACATGGAGCACAACCAGCAACACGTAGGGAAAAGGCACTCGGAGGAAGCAGAGGGAAGGGGCAGAGCAAAGCTTAACATGAAGCCCCTATCAGTCACATTCTTGGGAGCTGACAGAGTAGATTGCATCCAGGAAACAAGATTGGCATTCTAGGCCAGGCGTGGTGGCTCACGCCTGTAATCCCAGCACTTTGGGAGGCCGAGGTGGGCAGATCACCCAAAGTCAGGAGTTTGAGACCAGCCTGGCCAACATGGTGAAACCCCATCTCTACTTAAAATACAAAAATTAGCCGGTCATGGTGGCCCATGCCTGTAGTCCAGCTACTGAGGAGGTTGAGACAGGAGAATCACTTGAACCCAGGAGGTGGAGGTTGCAGTGAGCTGAGATCACGCCACTGCACTCCAACATGGGCAACAGAGCAAGACCACACACACACACACACACACACACACACACACGCACAAAGACTGGCATTCTAGCCAAAAGGAATCATCAAAGCACAAGAAAGAGGACATTTAATAAATAGGATAGAAGGTGGAGTCAAGAAAATTGCTAGAAAAAAGACAAAGAGATTGACAATAAGACACCAAAGACAACTAGCATGTCAATCAGATGATTCGGGGTTCCACTAATTAGAGTTACAAAAGGTGAGACCAGAGACAAGGGGGAGACATTTTCAAATGAATAATACAAGAAAATTACCAAGTGAAGGATGGGAGCCTCTGAATGGAAAGAGCCGGTTAAGGGCCATCATTTTAGAATTCTACACCAAGGCGTATCACCATACAATCTGAAAGCATTCAGGATGAAGAGAAAGCCTTGTAAGCTAGAGGTTGCAGGGGAGAAGAACAATACACACAAAGATTTAAGGATGAAATGACATTAGACTTCACAATGGCAGCACTGCAAGACAGGTGACAATGGAACAATGCCTTTGAAATTTTGATGGAAAATTATTTTCCGCCTAAATTTCTATATCTTTCCAAATTATTTTTCAAGTATAAAATAGTATAACTGCATTTCTAGGCATGCAACATCTTTAAAACCTTTGCCTCAGGAGATACTGGAGGATGCGCGTGCCACCCAAACAAGCAAGTAAACCAAGAGACAGGAGGACCTGGGGTGCAGGAAGCAGGACCTAGCCCAATGGGCAGGCCAAGAGAAGCCCCAAGGTAACAGTTTGTAACAACAGAACAGGAAGTCAGAGGGCCCTGGGAAGAAGGCCTCCAAGGAAGGGGGAACTGCCAGCCTATGGGATGTGTTAGAGTTTGAAGCAGTTGTTGATAGGTGTTTGGCAGAAATGTGGAAGTATTTGGGGGAAAGATAGCCTTAAGGACATTGACAACTTGATAGAAGGAAGCATTTTCCTCTGGTGCAGGCGGCAGGAGTGGATAATGAGAAAGGAACAAGTTCATTGCACACTATTGGCCTCTGCAATTAACACAATTTGACAGTCCTAGTAAGGTAAACACTGATTATTAACCCAAAATTATGATCTAAAGATATATTGGGATGATGGGTGGGGGAGGAATGTGGAAATACAGTGAATAGCAAGTGTCAAATCACCACTATTACGGTAGAAAATCAACAAATAATGTCAAAATATGATAAATAAAAATAGCCATATCTCCTTATGTTTTCAGAAGCAGATTTAAAGAAGGAAAGTGGTGGCCCCTGGACTCTGGAATGAGATAGACAGGAAGAGAATGCTGCATAACTGTTTGGACTGTACACTGCATGTGGGCATCACTTTTCTAAAAATACAAAATTAATAAGGAAAGGAAGAGGCAGCCCTGCCAGTTGCTGGCTGCCATTGTGAGCTCTTTGGAGAATGGGATGTGTGTGCAGGAGTGAGGGCAGTCAGCAGCAGGGGGGCCAGGAGACTCGGAGGAGTTTGAGTCTTTAAGAAATGGAAGAAGTTTCCATCCAGTGGGCAACTGGAGGCAGACATCCTGGATGTGAGAAGCCAGCAGGGCTTTTCTCTCTTCTGCAGGAACTCCTGCTAAGCTGTGGCAGTTCCATTTGTTGGTGGGAAATGGCCCACAGAAGAATCCAGCCCCCAGTGCTGAGGTGCATCTGGTGGGACTAGAAGAATGATGATGCCTAGGCAGCTTGGAGAAAGTAAGTGGTAACATGGCTCCTTTGTGGTGGGATTGGAAGGATGGAGGGGAAAGGAGGTTGGGTGAGGGCCTCTGCCTCTCAGGAAACGAGGCTGAGACAGTATGGTGGGAGCAAGGCCAAGATTCCATCTCATGCCAGGAGACAGAGCCATGAGTCCCCCGATTTCAAGGACCAGGTGAAATCATGGTTCTTGTGGCCCTTTCCTTTCCTTCATTGGGGTATGTGCTGGCCCCATCACTGGTCCTTGCTGAGGGAGGGGCAGAGGGGTGGTCTGAAAGGGAGGGAGGAAATGGGAACCAGACAGGTGGGAGGCAGAGAAGGGGCTTGACTGCTGGAAGCAGCTTAGGGGAAGGCTGACCCTAGCCCCAACTCAGCAGAGCCAGGAGGCAGAGATGTGCATGGGTAGTGTATTAGTTACCTATTGCTGCATAACAAGTAGCCCAGAACTTAACAGGTTAAAACAACACACATGTATATCTCACATAGTTTCTGAGGGTCAGAGATTTGGGAGCAGCTTAGCTCATTATTCTGAGTGTCAAGGACACATGTGAGATTATAGTTGAGCTGTCAAATGGGGCAGTGGTCTCTGAAGACCAGACTGGGGTGGAGGAACTGCTTTCATGTTCTCTTATGTGACTGTGGGCTGGAGGCCTCTGTTCCTCTCTACATGGGCATCTCCAAATGGCTGCTCAGGAGGTGGCTTCTCCTGGAGCAAGTGATCATACAGAGATAGAAACAGAGAGACAGAGAAACACAGACAGAGAACATAACCAAGAGAGAAACCATGGTGCCTTTCATAATCCAGCCTTGAAAGTGGCATGTCATCACTTCTGCTGTATTCTGTGGTCCTAGATGCAGTGTGGAAGGATTCCACACAAGGCTGAGAAGGCTGGGAAGCAAGATCCCTGGGGGTCATGTTGGGGGTCATCTTGAAGGCTGGCTGAGCACAGCTCATCAATTGGGCACCTACTGTGTGAGAGACTCTGAGCTTCAGGCTGTGGCTGTGATAAGGTCTTGAAGAAACACCTGCTCCCAAGGGACTTAGGCTCTCAGTGGAATTCCGGTTCTTCTGTCTGTATCCCTCACTGTAAACAATCAATCTATCTATATATATATACACACACACACACACACACACATAACTTTTAAAAATTGTTATCTATTTATTTATTTTATTTTTGAGACAGGGTCTCACTCTGTCACCCAGGCTGGAGTGCAGTGGTGCCCTCACAGCTCATTGCACCCTTGACCTCCTGGGCTCAAGTGATCCTCCCACCTTAGCCTCCCAAGTAGCTGGGACTACAGGCGTGTGCCACCATGCCTGGCTGTATTTTTGTATTTTTGGTAGAGATGAGGTTTCACCATGTTGCCCAGGCTGGTCTCGAACTCCCGAGATCAAGCAATCCACCCACCTTGGCCTCTCAAAGTGGAATGAGATGACAGGTGTGAGCCACCGCACCTGGCCTTCAATCCTAATTTCAAGAATAGAATCATTGGCTCCTATCTGCTTCCCCTTTTCAGTCTTACCACACTTACATGTTCCTTACTAGTCTTGTGCTATCTCTGTACTGTAAGTTGGGCATATTTTATTAATTCCACTCGTCAGATGGGAAAACTGAAGTCACAGAGATAGGCCAAGTATTGGCCAAAGGCTTGACCAGTGGTGATGAGCCCGAGGGTGGGAGGACCGGGAACAGAGCTAGAGGCTGCAGGTTCCTTAGACGCCCACCTCCGGTGGTGGCTTTCCCGTTCCTTCCTACGTTTCACAGATGTCTCTATTCTCGGCGCTGGGGACACGTCATGAACAAAAATGCTCCAGGCCCTTCCCTGTGGAGCTTATGGCCCAGGAGCGGGACAAGTGTCTGCCCAAGTATTTCACAGATAAGTACTAATTACAAATGGAAAACACCGATTTGAAGGCAAGTGCGGGTGAAACGAGATTGCAGGGAGCCTGACTTGGCTCAGGGCCCGGGAAGCACCTCTGAGGAGGAGGCCCGGAGCCGCGGGTCATTCCCGCCTAACACTCGATCAGAGAACAAAAAGGCCCCAAACCTTTCAGTTATCTTCAGGCTAATATTAGCGTGAGAGACATGTGAATACTTTACTTTTTTCTCAAGAAATGTTGTTAATACCTCAGGGTAAAAAGGAAAAGATTGAGCCCCAAATTAAAAAATGAAGACAACCTTCAGTGATGTATTTCTGCATCAGGCAAGGTGTCTTCTTATGGGAACAGCAGAATCACCCAGAAACAAGGGTCTAATTATAGCAGTGCCATCTGCGGCACTAAAATAAGAATGATTATCAACACTATCTTTCAGGTTTTTCACTAAGTCGGAACAATTTGCTAAAAATAATCTGTACTGTATCTGCAACGCCCCCAAACAATGTGTGTTTTCCCGTCACTGCGACTGCCAGCTCCCCACGGGCCGGGCCAGGAGGCCGAGGGGGCCGTTCAGCCTCGCTGGCAGCCTGGTCCCCTGTTGGTTGGCTGTCATTGTGAGCGTTGTCACTGGAGCAGTGGGAGATGGGTGGAGGGAAAGCTAAGGCTGGATTCCAGCCAACTCGGGAGGGCCACGCAGACACCCGCTTGATTGAAGAAGGCTGGGTGCATTTCCCAAGAGCCTCCTGGGGGTTTCAGGGCCCATGGCCAGATCATCAGTTCCTGGAATCCTGCTTGGTCCAGAGGGAATGAGTCATACCCACCACCCCCAGCATAAGGGATGAAAATACAGAAGCCAGACACGAGTTCCCTTGTGCTCCATGGGGAGGTTTCCTTTTAGATTAGAATACTTAGGTCCCCAACCCAGGGCACCCCTTCCTGAAGTCAGAATTGCAGTGGAGTCTGCAGGGTCACAAAGAGGCCCAGTAAGCATAGGCACTGAGCTCAGAAAGGCGGGTGGAGCAATGATGACATTTCATCCTGGTCATAGGGCCACTGTTGCTAATCTAGTGTAGGGCATGCACTAGATTTCAGAACCCACTTGCCTCCTGACTCAAGGGAGTCTTTGAGTAGTGTGCAACCTGTACAACTGTTCATGGCGCCCTGTGGTTGCCATAGTCATGAGAATTCATGTATGCCCCACAGCACCAAGGGCCTCTTCCCCAAGCCAGAAGAGCCCCTGCTTCAGATTCAGCAACTCTTTTCCCTGAGCAGAGCAGGCTGGACGCATTCAACACTGCCCTTCGGATTTCCTTAGGGTACGGGCAATAGTGAATTCATGTTGATTAGTAAGTTCTTAGGGTAACGATTTTCAAGCTGTGTTCTGGGACTCCCGAGTGTTTCCAGGAGGAGCTCAAGGCTGATAGGGGTAGGGGAGGTAGGCTGAGCAAAGAGAGTTCTGGGCCCTCACCCCTGCTTCACCCTGGAGAGCTCGCTTTTTCTTTCTGCCTTACTTGTTGGACTGCTAAATTAGAGTTACTTTGGAAGAAAAGATGCAACAGAAAAACTGCCCTTAAAGGGCCAGATCCAAAATGTTCATCATGAGATAGGGCCTAAATCATGTGTCTGTGTCCAGATGTGTCCAGAGAAAAGTAACAGGAAATACGAGGTGACATCATCCAGACCCCAGTCTGGGAAAAGGAGCTGGTTACTTCAGACAAACCTGCCTACTGGAAACAACTGGAAATGTTAGAACATATTTAAAATATTCTTTAAAAAATTTGTATTTCGTTTATCTTTTAACTGACATATAATAATTTTAAATATTTATGGGATACATAGTGATGTTTTAATACATGTAATGTAGGGTGATCAAATCAGGGTAATTAACATATCCATCATCTCAAATATTTATCATTTCTTTGTCTTGGGAACATTCAATATCTTCCTTTAGCTACTTGAAACTATATATTATGTTATTGTTAACTATAGTCATCTTACAGTGCTAGAGACAACTAGAATTTATTCCTCCTATCCAGATGTAGTTTTTTGTTGTTTTGTTTTGTTTTGTTTTGAGACAGTCTCACTCTGTCACCCAGGTTGGTGGGCAGTGGTGTAATGTCAACTCACTGCAACCTTCCCTCCCGGGTTCAAGCCATTCTTCTGTCTCAGCCTCCGGAGTAGCTGGGACTACAGGCACACACCAACATGCTGGCTAATTTTTGTATTTTAGATTTCACCATATTGGCCAGGCTGGTCTTGAACTCCTAACCTCAGGTGATCCACCCGCCTTGGCCTCCCAAAGTGCTGGGATTACAGGCCTGAGCCACTGAGCCCAGCCCAGATACAGTGTTTTAATCCTTTAACAAATCTCTTCCCAGCCCCTCCTTCCCCTACCCTTCCCAGCCTCCAGTATGCTCTGTTCCACTCTTTACTTCTATGAGATCAACTTTTTTAAGCTTCCACATATGAGCGAGAGCGTGTGGTGTTTAACTTGCTGTGCCTGGCTTATTTCTCTTAATATCATGTCCTCCAGTTCCATCCACGTTGCGTGAATGACAGGATTTGCTTCTTTTTATGGCTGAATAGTATTCCATTGTGTATATACATCACATTTTCCTCATCCAGTCCTCGGTTGTTGAACAGATAGGTTGATTTCATACCTTGGCTGTTGTGAATAGTGCTGCAATAAACATAGGGGTGCAGATGTGCCCTCAATATCCTGATTTCCTTTCCTTTGGGTAAATGCCCAGTAGTGGAATTGCTGGATATATGGCAATGCTATTTGTAGTTTCTGAGGAACCTCCGTACTGTTCTCTATAGTGGCTGTACTAGTTTACATTCCCACGAATAGTGTATAAGAGTTTCCTTTTCTCCATAGCCTCACCAGCATTTGCTATAAAAATACTATCTTAAAAGCGCCAAAGAACCAGCAATATAATGAAGAACTGCCAGGCCAGCTTCTGGGGAAAGTATGCATTAAAAGGGATAAGAATATTGGGGCCTTTGAAGCCCCTTTAGCTTTAAGGGACAGAGTTAAGGCTCAGGGGCCACCCAAGGTGGGGAGTCAGGGTGGAGACCCTTCCCACTCTGAAGGCCAGCACCCTTGGGGTAAGGGTGAAACAGCAGGCAGCCACCTCAGGCAGCAGTCAGGGGCACCTGCACCAGGTACTTCAATCAAAGGTAACTGTAGACAGGGAAGTGGGAGGCAGGTTTCAGAGGGCTGAATTTTCTACCCAGGGAAAAGTTTTTTCAAGAATAAGAACAGTATAAAGACTGAGGGAGTTCATCACCAGCTGACTCTTCTTGCATTTCAGTGAGAAGGAAAGTGATCTCAGAGGAAGGTTTGAGGAGGAAGAAAGAGTGAAGAACAGGAAGTACTGAGAGGGTGAATAAAAGCAACCATTGATTGCATAAAGCAGTGTCTTAGTTTTCTATTGCTTAGAACAGAATACTTGAAACTAGATCATTTATATGGAAAAGTAATTTATTTCTTTCAGTTATGGAGGCTGAAAAGTCCAAGGTTGGGGGCCGCATCTGGCAAGGGCCTTCTTGCTTGGGGTGGGGACCCGTGGCAGAGTCCCAAAACAGCTCAGGGCATCACATGGAGAGGGGACTAAGCGCACTAGCTCAGGTCTCTCTTCCTCTTATAAAGCCACCAGTCCCACTCCCATGATAACCCATTAATCCATTAATTCATGAATAGACTAATTCTTTTATCGGAGCAGAACCTGCATGACCCAGGCACCTCTAAAAGGCCCCACGTCTCAATACTGCCACACTGGGCATTAAATTCTAACATGAATTTTGGAGGGGACAAGTATTCAAACTATAGCAAGCAGTATTAATAATGTCTAGTGGAATTAAGAAAACCAAAACAGAATTAAAGTTCTAGATAAGAAAACATATATTCCTGGCCGGGCACAGTGGCTCACGCCTGTAATCCCAGCACTTTGGGAGGCCGAGATGGGTGGATCATGAGGTCAGGAGATCAAGACTATCCTGGCTAACATGGTGAAACCCCGTCTCTACTAAAAATACAAAAAAAAAAAAAAAATTAGCCAGGCATAGTGGCGGGCGCCTGTAGTAGCAGCTACTCAGGAGGCTGAGGCAGGAGAATGGCGTGAACCCAGGAGGCGGAGCTTGCAGTGAGCTGAGATTGCGCCACTGCACTCCAGCCTGGGCAACTGAGCAAGACTCCGTCTCAGAAAAAAAAAAAAGAAAGAAAACATATATTCCAAGCACAAGTTACATGGAGTTCATGGGTTCCAAGGCCCTTCTACTATCTGAGTGGAGGGTAAAAAGGTATTAAGTTCAGAGTCTTATATATTAAGAATTTGTAGTATATGTTAATACGTTACTGTAATTCTTAATTTTATATTTGGAATTCTAGGGTGTTCACTAAAAGATTGGAGCAAGGGTATGGAGAAGAAAAAAATAAGTCTACTTAAAGAAGGGAGAAAAGATAAGCATACAAAGCAAGCATATAATTACAGGTTAGATTAAAATCCAAATATATAAACAATTACTTTATATACAGGGACGAATATTCCAGCTAAAAGACTAAGCTGATCAAACTAGATTTTAAAAATTACAGCTATACACTTTTTTTTTTTTTTTTTTTTTTTTTGAGACAGAGTCTCTCTCTGTAGCCCAGGCTGGAATGCAGTGGTGGGATTTCGGCTCACTGCAACCTCCACCTACTGGGTTCAAGTGATTCTCCCACCTCAGCCTCCCACACAGCTGGGATTACAGGCGCCCGCCATTACATCTGGCTAATTTTTGTATTTTTAGTAGAGACAGGGTTTCACTATGTTGGCCAGGCTGGTCTCAAACTCCTGACCTCAAGTGATCCTCCTGCCTTGGCCTCCCAAAGTGCTGGGATTACAGGCATGAGCCACCACGCCTGGTCAGCTATGAGAGACTTGTAAAACACAAGATTACAGGACAGTTGAAAGTGAAAGGTTGGAAAAAACATATATGGGTTCAAAGAAAGGGGGTGTCATATTAATATCAGACAAAAGACTATTTTGGCATAAGCATTTTATTAGAGCCAAAGAACATCAAGTAATAACAATAAAAGACCCTGTTAAAATTGAAGCTCAGACGTGCACAGCCCCCACCATGACTGCGTCCTCCATTGCACTAACAGTCGGGTGGCAAACTTAGAGGAGGACTGGCATCTACTGGCCAAGTAACCTTGCCCATTTGATTACTCAGTGCCTCCCCCGGGTGGATTCAAAGATCGTCACACCCCATGCCCACTCTCATACATCTATCCACTGCCTCTTTCCTGAGCCTTTCTGTCCCTGAACTTCTGATCTCCTCCCAGGCTCCTGACCATAAGCCCAGCCACTCCCCACTGCCTATGAATCCATGGATGTTTTTACCTTAGGCCTTGGACACATGACATGGATGACCAGGTGCACCGCAGAATGCTCTGCCCATTAGGAAGACGTTCATCGTCAGTGGATGGTGACTATGCAGCAACCCTGCATGGCGCCGTGGTGCAGATACTATCCATCTTTGTCTTGCCCTGACATACTGGATTGATCCATCCATGAACTGAGCTCAGGCTTTTTCCTCCTCTGTGACCTGGTCACGGAAAGCTCACCATGAGGTGTGAGGCATGAAGTGTGAGATGAGGGAAGAGATGGCAATACCCAGAGTTGGATGACAGGATCTGGAGCCTGCCGGTGGTTCCTCTAGCCCAAGAATCAAAGCTGCTTGTTCTGTAGCCTGGCTACAGAACAGGGCTCTGGCCTGCAGAGTCCCTTCCGGATCTGGGAGCCACTCAAAACTAGCCCAAACTAGCAACCTTCTGTGTCAACTGAAAAATGGGTCAGAGCAGTTCCCACACGCAGAGTATTATGCCTCCAAAACCAAAAAGCCCCACTACTGATTGCTTTTTCTCTTCTTAGACTTAGAAGCCCAAGGTGGAACAACTCACCCTTTATTTGCAAGTGTAGCCCATCGTGCCCTAGACTACTGGGCTCCTAGAAACACTACAAATGGGACAGGCCCCTGAATCCTTCTAGGGTTTATCTCCTGCCCTCAAGAGATTGTGTCTTCTGTGGTATCAAGAGAACTTGTCACTTCCTGCTCTTCAGGTCTGGTTACCATGATATCACCAACACAATGGACCAGGGAGCTGCTCTGCGGAAAGCTCATACGGCCCCATTCCCTTCCTGAAGACCATATTATATCAGAGGACAGCAGAATCAACCTAGCCCATGGGCAAAGCTCTGAATGTTTGCTTTTGTCCACCACACGTGAATGCAAGCTGCTTCTGACCCTCCTTCTGATGGGTATGGAACAGACGGCGTTCGCCAGATCAACAGCTACATACCCATACCAATGTCTGTGTTCATCTGCTCCGAGGAAGAAGCTCCATGTGGCACAGCAGCTGCAACTGAGCTACTGCATGGGAAAGTTTACGGTAGTCCACTGTCATCTGCCATAATCCGTGCGGTCTCTGCAGGGAAGATACTAACGATTGAAATGCTAGTGAATTAAATGGGGAATAGGATGGGGACCACCACCTTGGCACTCATAAAGTCTTTGATGGTGGTCCAACTTGCTGATAGTCCTCCATTCCACCCTCCCTGGGCATAATATCATTTTTTTTAAATTTTTTACTTTATTTTTGTAGAGATGGAGTCTTTCCTTTTTTGTTGTTTTGGCTTTTGTTGATTTTTTTTTTTTTTTTTTTTTTTTTTTTGAGATAGGGTCTTACTTTGTCACCCGGCTAGAGTGCAGTGATGCAATCTCGGCTCACTGCAGCCTCAGCCTCCCAGACTCAAGCGATTCTTCTGCCTCAGCACCCCCAATTAGCTGGGACTACAGGTACGTGCCATCACACCCAGATAATTTTTGTACTTGTTTTTTTCCTTTCTTTTTTTGAGATGGAGTTTTGCTCTTGTTGCCCAGGCTGGAGTACAATGGTGCGATCTCAGCTCACTGCAACCTCCGCCTCCCAGGTTCAAGCGATTCTCCTGCTTCAGCCTCCTGAGTAGCTGGGATTATGGGCAGGTGCCACCACTCCCGGCTAATTTTGTATTTTCAGTAGAGACGGCGTTTCTCCATGTTGGTCAGGCTGGTCTTGCACTCCCAACCTCAGGTGATCTGCCCGTCTCGGCCTCCCAAAGTGCTGGGATTACAGGCATGAGACACTGTGCCCAGCAATTTTTGTACTTTTTGTAGAGACAGGGTCTTACCATGTTGCCTAGGCTGGTCTCGACTCCTGAGCTCAAGTGATCTGCCCACCTTGGCCTCCCAAAGTGCTGGGATTACAGGTGTGAGCTACTGTGCCTGACCTGAGAGATAGAGTCTTTTTATGTTGTCCAGGCTGGTCTTGAACTACTGGCCTCAAGCAATCCTCCTGCTTCCACCTCCCAAAGGTCTGGGATTACAGGTAGGAGCCACTGCACCTGGCCCCATCATTTTTTATTTACCACACGGATGCCACAGTACCCTGACTGGCCGGGGGGCAGCGATGAGGGCTTCCATGACCACTTGCCTTCTGCTCCCTCATCTCAGGGTGGCCTCTGAAGGTCCCTGCTCAGGTTGGGGGCTGCGTCCCCTGCAGTTCAGCGAAGGCACCTGTGTGCTGCTGAACACTCAAGAGGTCATGAACCAGGCTTTGTGGGGAAAGTGTCAGCAGCATGGTGGCACAGTCCTGGATCTTGGAGGATGCTTTCCGTGAAATCCCCTCATTTTGCAGCTGAGAACCCTGCACTTTGGAGAACCCCAGAGCTGCTTTCTGTGAAGCATGGAGCAAATGAGAATGTGAACACAGGCCCTTGGACTCCTCCAGAGCCTCGGTTTCCCTCCCCACTTCACTGAGAAAGAAAATATGAGGTTGACCAGGTACAGTGACTCGCGCCTGTAATTCCAGCACTTTGTGAGGCTGAGGTGGGAGGATCACCTGAGGTCAGGAGTTTGAGACCAGCCCGGCCAACATGGCGAAACCCTGTCTCTACTAAAACTACAAAAAATAAGCCTGGCGTGGTGGCAGGCGCCTGTAATCTGAGCTACTTGGGAGGCTGAGACAGGAGAATTGCTTGAACCGGGGAGGCAGAGGCTGCAGTGAGCCGAGAACATGCCATTGCACTTCAGCCTGGGCAACAGAGCGAGACTCTGTCTCAAAAAAAAAAAAAAAATGAGATCGGCTTGTCTAGATCTTTGTAAATGATAAATACAAATTTTAAATACATCGCTGCATTTAACAGCTGAAACAAGCTGTTCTGAGGTTGAGAACACAGCCTGCCGAGGTCCAGCTGAACTTGATGTGGCCTCATGCTGGGGTCTGCTCTGAACAGTGGCCTTCATGGAGTTGCCTTGTCTGTGTCAGGTGTCCCCTTGGGCCTTTCCAAAGCCAAGGGGACTGATGGTGGCACCAATGGGCTGACAGAGACAGACTGAGAAGCCTGGTGGCTGCACACATCCCACAGACACCCACTTGTCTAATGACAATGCTTTGGGCTGACTAAAGCAGCAACCGAGAGGGACCCTGAGAGGCAGGAGGAGGAGCAGAGCACGGTGGACATGGGGGACCGCGTCTTCCAGGAGGCAGGGCCAGCCCAGCATGAGAATTGGGGGCTGGGGGAGGAAGGGCAGAAACCAGCCTAGGCCTGGCACACAGCAGATGCCATGCTGTCAACTCCAGGCTGGTGTGGACAGGCTCGGCCACTCTCTGGGGTCTCTCTCTGAGCCTCTGAGCAGGTGGGCCCTGCAGAGGCCCCCAGAGGCCACTGGGGTCCATGAACATTCTCCAGGGCCAGAGAAGACCATAGAGACAGCAGAAGCAGGAATGCCCTCCTTCCACCAGAAGCTCAGTGCTCTGCAGGGCCAGAGGGCCATTATCGTGGTGTGGTGGTAGTGATGGTGACGATGATGACACCCAAATCCATGGGCTAGGGGGAGACTGTCACCTCACATACCCCCGACACCCAGCTGCAAGCCCACACTTGAGATATGATGACAAAAGCTTTGCACTTGGGCTCCACAGCCTTTTGCTCCTGCTAAGGGACAACTCTCCCTGGGATGGGGACTTGTCTCATTGGGCTGGTCTCAGGGAGTTTCCTGAGGTGTGTTTTGCTGGGGAAGATGGTAAAGAGCAGGTCCCTGGGGTAAAATAAGGAGAGGGGCTGCAGAAAACTTCTTACTGTGCCTCAACAGCCTCCACCCCTCCCTGCAGCCAGCGAGGGTGGGCGGGAGGCAGTAGGCCGCCAGAGCCTGGCCTGTGCCTCTCTGGAGGGCCTCCTGCCTGTGCCTCTAACACTGCACTGTTCACTATGCCTGGGCCTGGGCACACTCAGAGGGTGTGCCCAGCAGAAAGCTTCAAGAACACTTTACCTGCCCCGGGCCATTCCAAGCTGTCCTTTAGAGGCCAGGCAGACACAGGCTGCCCCTGGGCCACTCTTGGGTAGCCCCTGCAGATTTTGAGTTAAACATTTGAGGATTTCACATAGCAGGAAACCAGTTTTTTATCCTGCCAGGAAAAACTGGATGATTTGGCATTCCCACAGGCTGCCATTGGTCGGAGTGGTGGGCTCAGGTCCGGGTATAGCCCCTACAGCTGGCCTCGCTCACCCACCACACCCCTGCAGGCCTCTGAGTAAGGGCCCTCCACTGTGGCTCCATGCAGAGAAGTGTATTTTTTATTTATTGTTATTTTTATTTTTTTGAGACAGAGTCTCGCTCTGTTGCCCAGGCTGGAGTGCAGCTGTACCATCTTGGCTCACTGCAATCTCCACCTCCCGGATTCAAGCAATTCTCCTCTCTCAGCCTCCAGAGAGTAGCTGGGATTGCAGGTGCCACCACCATGCCTGGTTAATTTTTGTCTTTTTAGTAGAGATGGGGTTTTGCCATGTTGGCCAGGCTGGTCTCGAACTCCTGACCTCAAGTGATCCGAGAAGTGTAGTTTTAAAATAAAGGAGTTGAAGTGAAGTTATGCTCCTTTTTCAGCCCTCATGTTCATTCCTAAGGGCTGCATCACTATAGTGATGCTAGGACTCATTTAATAATGACAACATCAGACCCTAGGTAGCACTTACCCTCTGCTGGGCATCACTGTCTCAGGAAACTGAGGCTCGGCGAACTTGAGATCCCTCACCTGAGCCCTGCAGCTGGTGAGTGGTGGAGCTGAGACTCACACCCATGCCAAGGAACACATGAGTCCGAGCCCTCCAAGTTCAGGCAGATAGTTCCCCAAACATTCTCCTCCACTCGGTCACTTCATGAGCACAAGGACAGGGTCCTCTGCCTGGGAACCCTGGGTACCTGATGGTTCCCACGGCTCACAGCCTGCCCCTCTTTGTAGCCTTTGGGCTGGGGTCCCCCTGTGATCTGAGGCCGGTCACCTCTGCATCTCTGGGTTTCTGCCTGATTCTAGTCCCTTGCAGGGCAGAGGTGGTCCCCATGTTGAGGGGCAGGGCAGGGGGCAGCCTGGAGCCTGTGCTTTCTGCTGTCTCCATGTGCAGCCTGTGTGAAGGCCAGCAGCCTCTCGGTCCAGTCACGGCACAGTGTGACAGTTACAGACAGAGAGGCCGAAAAGACACACAGAGCAGACGGCTATCTTTGTTTGGGCTGCCTCCTTTCCAGCCCTGATTACTGCAGGAGGACTCTTGGATCGATCTGACATAACAAAGTGGTCTCCTTCTCTGCACATTCCAGTGGTAAGACAGAGTTTAGGGGATGCCAAGAGGCCAGCACCATCCACGACTCACTCCTATTTTCATGTAAAGACTGGTGTGCCAAGTATCGCCTAGATGTGAGTTGTGCTGTCCAGCATGAAGGTGAGACTTCCTAACCCCTAGCACCACCCCATGCCCAAGACTGGAGTCACTGACCCAGCCTGGGTCCAATGGCAGAAGGGCTGCCTGTACCCACACTTGACTTCTGGGGTCCTGAGAGAGAGGAGTGTCCCAACCTCTTTTTGCCCCCTTTGGGCAGAGGTTGGGCCCCAAGGTGACAGACAACCTCAAATCCTAGGCTCACTTGGGGTCCTGAGACGTGGGCTTCTCTCCATTCTGTTTTAGAAACAATAAAGCAAAAAGGCATGATTTCAAGGCAGAGAGGAAGTCTTTGGCTGTTCCACGTTCTTTTCCCTTGTCTCAGGCACGCAGCCTTGCCTGGGAAGGGGCCTGCAGACCTCAGATGACTTGCTCAGTGCAATGGACAAGCAGCCCTGTTGTCGAACGCTTCCCATAGGAAGGTAAAATCAGAACCCGTGGGTTACCAGAGGGTCAAGCCTCTCCAGCGGGGACTTGCCCTAGGAGCTGTGAGTGCAACTGCACATCCTTGCAGGCAGCTTCTTGCAGATTTCCAGTTCCCAGCAGCACCCTGCATTACAGAGCCTGCTTCAGAGCAAGCCCCTGGACCCAGAGTTGGCTCCCAGAGGAACAGGACCACTAGAACTCATTAGAGCCCCTAATGGAACATCCTGCCACTGACATGCCACTCCCCTTCCAGAAAAACTTGAAGATGCTCAGAGAGTAGGTGCCCAGAAATCACAGGTTAAAATTGATTTTGGACTTCACAGAAGTTTGGTTCTGAGCCTGCAGCACCCAGTCCTGAGCTGAGCATTCTCAAAGTTGGGACTCCAGTCTCCATGTGCTCCATGTGCACTCTGAAAGGTGGCTTCCAGAGTGTTCCAAACCACCAAGGTTTGAGCAGGGCCATATGACCATATTTGTTTGCGTGTATCCCCAAGCAGTGAGAGATCATAGTGAAGGGTGCCTTTGGCTTCAGTCTGGGGGTGATGCCTTTAATCCTGGGAGCAGCTGAATTCTTCCCCCAGATCCAAAATTTTGGTCATGTCCCCAGAAGGCAGCCCAGCTGGGGAAAATGATGAAGGTGGAGGCTGGCTTCCTGTGGGGTCACAAGAACCTGCAGGTGACTGGGGGAAGGTCTCGCAAAATGCCTTCTCAACACCCCTTGTCTTCTGCATCAAATAGATGTCTCTGGGCTGGCTCAGTTTAGACTCAGTCAAGACCAGCTGTCTACACATACTTGCCTCAAGTTATTTCTCCACAACCCTGGCATGTAGGTAATCGTACAGATGAGGAAACTGAGGCTCAGAGACATGAAGTGGTGGGGGCAGGGATTTGATTCCAAAGCCCACGTGCTTGACTCAATTGCTATCTGCCTCCCTGCAGTGTTAGCAACTGGCCCTGTGACAGATACAGCAGCATCATCTCCAAACTGCATGACAGAGACTGAGCCCAGGGAGTTAGCTAATCAATTGGGATCACAGGGCTTATTAGGGATGGATCAGGACCCACCAGCTGTTAGCTGGCCCCGTGTTTGGTCCCCCATCCCCACTGTGACGGTTTTAAAATAGTCCACAAATGCTTTGCTATTCCTCCCATCAAATCTCCTATCCATGAGTGTGGGTTGTACTTAGTGACTCATTTCTAATGAATAGTATGGAGAGAAATGATAGTGCGGAAAAAATAGTTACTTATGTTTAAGGATTGTTCTCTTGCACAACGTGTGTCTATCTGCAAATAACTCGGAGCCCCCGGAGGACAGTAGTCGCATCATAGTCGTTTCTTTTATTCCCAGTACCTTGTGCTCTGCCTAGCACACAATAGCTGCTTGATAATTATTTTAATACACAAATGAATAGAAAGAAATTATGCAAAATGTTGTCATTGCCATTTCTCCAAAGATGTTTATGGGTTCAGATACATCAGCGACTTAGAAATGTTAAAGCTTAGATTTCACCAAGAGAAATCATTAGCAACTCTCTACCATGGTATGGTCAAAGCTGGGGGCTTACAAAATACAATATGCATTGTGAATCCTCTAGCTTTTCCACCTAAATCTGTGAAAATTCGGGATGCTATCTTAAGCCAGAATTATTTTCTTCTTCTTCAGGAAAATCAAAAGATTTTTAGACTCACAAATACTATGAATTCAGAGTAAGAGATAAGTTTCCCATGAAGAGCTATTCCAAAATTTTTCTTTTTCTTTCTTTTCTTTTCTTTCTTTTTTTAGACTGAGTTTCACTCTTGTCACCCAGGCTGGAGTGTAATGGTGTGATGTCAGCTCACTGAAACCTCCAGCTCCCAGATTCAAGTGATTCTCCTGCCTCAGTCTCCTGAGTAGCTGGGATTACAGGCGTGCACCACCACACCTGGCTAATTTTTGTATTTTTAGTAGAGACAGGGTTTCGCCATGTTAGCGAGGCTGGCCCCGAACTCCTGACCTCAGGTGATCTGACTGCCTCAACCTCCCAAAGTGCTGGAATTACAGGCCTGAGCCACCGCCCCCAGTCTTTTTTTTTTTTTTTTTTTTTTTTGAGACGGAGTCTTGCTCTGTCGCCCAGGCTGGAGTGCAGTGGCCGGATCTCAGCTCACTGCAAGCTTCGCCTCCCGGGTTCACGCCATTCTCCTGCCTCAGCCTCCTGAGTAGCTGGGACTACAGGCGCCCGCCACCTCGCCCGGCTAGTTTTTTGTATTTTTTTAGTAGAGACGGGGTTTCACTGTGTTAGCCAGGATGGTCTCCATCTCCTGACCTCGTGATCCGCCCGTCTTGGCCTCCCAAAGTGCTGGGATTACAGGCTTGAGCCACCACGCCCTGCCTTTTTTTTTTCTTTTCTTTTCTTTTTTTTTTTTTGTAGAGATGGGGTCTCACTATGTTGCCTAGGCTGGTCTTAAATTTCTGGCTTCAAGCTATCCACCTCAGCCTTCCAAAGTGCTGAGATTACAGGCATGAGCCACTACACCTATCCTCAAATGTTTTAACAAACAATAAAGCATTTAGGCCAGGTGCAGTGGCTTACGCCTGTAATGCCAGCACTTTGGGAGGACAAGGTGGACAGCTCATGAGGTCAGGAGTTCAAGACCAGCCTGGCCAGCATGGTGAAACCTTGTCTCTACTAAAAATATAAAAATTAGCCAGTCATGGTGGCTCGCGTGTATAGTCCCAGTTACTCAAGAGGCTGAGGCAGCAGAATTGCTTGAACCCAGGAGACAGAGGTTGCAGTGAGCCAAGATCATGCCACTGCACTCCAGCCTGGGTGACAGAGCAAGACTCCATCTCAAAATAAATAAATAAATAAAGCATTTAATAAAATGCTCTTTTGGGGGGGGATTTCTTTTGTTATTTGCCAGAGAATGCTGTATATTAAATATTTTAAGCAAACATACTAACTTTAAAATTGTATAATAAAATATATACAACAAAATTATGCTAATGCAAAAACTTCTTATGAAAAGCCTGAAAACTAATTCTTATAATTAATGCACAATAATATATTTAGCTATATTTTGAGTTCATAAAACAAAATGAATCATTATAGCACTTTCAGACTATATGCAGAAAATTACATTATGTGGAGAATATATGTATATATACATAATATGTCTGTGTCACTGATCCTTCATTGAAATTGAATTATCTTAGGCAGAAAATTCACTATGAAGTTGGTGTCAGTGACACTACACAAATTGTGTTATGATATATTATTTATAAACAATAAAGTTCAATAAAACAACTTTAAAAAAAAAAGAATATGGCAGAAGTGACTGAGTATGACTCTGGAGACTGGGTCCTGAAAGGCACTGTGGCTTTTCCTCCTCACTTGCCCTCTCTCGCCTCTCTTGCTCTGGAGGAAGCCAGCTACCATGTCTTGAGCACGCTCAATGACCCATGGAGACCTCCAGCCAATAGCCACCTGGGTAACCTTGGATGTAGACCTCCAGCCCCAGTCAAGCCTTAGGATGCCTGCAACCCTGGCCAGTGTCTGGACTGCAACTTCATGCGATGCTGAGACTGAACCGCAGAGCCGAGCGACTCCCAAATTCCTGACCCTCAGAAACTTCATGAGATAATAAACATTTGTTATTTCAGCTGCGAGGCTTGGGAGTAACTGGTTACACAGCAGCAAATAGCTAATAAACCCATTCCACTTCCCCTTTTTATGATCTTCTGTCATCATGTGCTTGGCACCACTCCCACCCCACTCCAGAGAAAGTCTGTTCCATGAAGAAGTGAGGATGCTTTTGGACGTTCTTTTGCACAATAGCACGGTACAACTGCTCAAGCAGTTTCTGGAGTATTTTCCAAGAAACTCACCTTCTTCCAAAGGATGAAGAGATCCCAAGGCTCCTCCAGGCCACAGCCTAGAGCTATTCCTGATCTTTTTCATCCCAGAGGACACTCCAAGGCTGTAAACTAACTGCAGTGAGTCATAAATGAGAGGGAGCCATGCCCAGGGTACTGGTCCCTCTGGCTTACTGCCCAGGGCACAGGAGCCCCCTGTGAGGAGCAACAGCAGCACCTCCAGGTTCTGAAAAAGTGGACGAAACGGGGTAGTGTGGGCCGAAAGCTGGACAGAGAACAGCGGCGGACACCATAGCAGGCTCATCTGTGAGAGGAGCAGGGGCAGCCAGAAGCAGCCACAGCCCTCCTGGAAGCCTCCATCTTGGGTGACAAGTGGTGCCTCATTTCTGAGAAGAAACACATGCTGCCACTGACAGCGGTTGCCTCTGGGGCGGGGGACTGGGTGGCTGGCTGGGAGGGAAGACACAGTTTTTATTCTGTGTGCCTGAGTGTGTCTACTGAGTGTTGTTCTATGTGCATGTGTTACCTCTTTAAAGATAGATCAATTACATATATTTAAAGTTATACCTAATCAATTACTAAACTCTGCTTAGGTGTTCCTAAAAAGGAGGAGTTTGTGGTTCCGTAAGTTTGGGGAACTGAGCTAATGAGCCCCCTTCCTGGAGTGACACCTTAGTGTATTCAGGAGCTGAGAAATTCTGTAGTCGAGGATCATGTTTAATTTGCTTAAACCTGAGTTTTCCAAGTTTGTTCTACCGCATAACTATTTTTTCCATAAACTCTGTATAAATAGCCCTGACTATAAATAGCTAGTTGTGTGTTTTATGCCACAAAGCTTGGGTCTGGGCCATTGACAACATAGTCCCAGTTACACACCCTTGGACACCAGATGCAGGGCCAGAAGGAAGGACCTGAGGGAGGGCGGCGTGTTGTGGCCAGATGTCGGGATGGGAACTTGAAGCAATCGAGCAATTGGGAGCTTGGAAAGGGGATCTCCAGAGAGAAAAGCCCCCAACCTACTCCACAATTTTCCCAAGGGCAGGCCTGTGAGTTTTCATGCTGCTGCCCAGGCTGGAGTGCAGTGGCGCAATTTATGCTCTGCAACCTCCACCTCCTGGGTTCAAGTGATTCTCCCCTATCAGCCTCTTGAGTAGCTGGGATTACAGGCACCTGCCACCAAGCCCAGCTAATTTTTTGTGTTTTAAATACAGACAGAGTTTCACCATGTTGACCAAGCTGGTCTCAAACTCCTGACCTCAAGTGATCTGCCCGCCTCAGCCTCCCAAAGTGCTGGAATTACAGGCGTGAGCCACATTCCTTCATTCTTAATTCACGAATTCACTCAACATACACCATGTTTATGGCCTGGGCCGAAGTGAGCTTTGCTGTCTGCTCTCAGGAAACTCACCTCTAGTGAGGAAGATGTTCAGAAAACCAGCAGCCGGAGACAGTGCAGCCCCTGTGGGCTTAGGAAAGCCTCTTCCAGAAATGGCCTATGTGCCACACACAGAGTGTGAGCTGCACTCAGTCCAGGGAAGAAGTGTGGAGGGCGTGCCAGCCACCCTAGAGAGCCCAGGGCTTCAAGGAGCCGAGAGCAGGCAAGTGGGGCTGCAGCCTGGTTGGGGCTGCGTTGGTGGCTGCCAGGGTTCCTGCCCACACCCGCCTTCTGTGCTCTGCTCTGGGGTTCCGGGTTTTCTGCATGTGCCAGGTGCCTCACCTGCTGGCTTCTGGTTAGGCCCTGTGGTAGCAACTAGCATAGGAGGTGTGGCAGGAGCTCCAAAGGCAGGAAGAAGAGAGGAATGTCCGTATCACAGCATGGCAGTTGTAGCAGCAGGAACTGGATGATTATGAACCCCAGAAGCCCGAGCACAGGCGGCACCTTTATCAGCAGTCACAGCTCTGGCTAAAAAGCTGCCTTCTCCTTGATACAGAACAGCAGTGCCAGCTTCTCCCACAGCCCCGGCCTTTCCATCAGGGCAGCAGCAGGTGCTGACTCTGGGCTCTAGCCCAGGGGTGCAATGGGTTGAGTGTTTATGTCCTTCCCAATTTCATATGTTGAAATCCTAACTCCTGTGGTGATGGTGTTGGGAGGTGAAGCCTTTGCAGGGGGTGACTAGGCCCTGAGAGCAGAGCCCTCATGAAGGGGATGAGTGCTCTTATACAAGACGCCCAAGAGAGACCTTTCATCTCTTCTACTATGTAAGGATGCAGCAAGAAGTCACCGACTATGAACCAGGAAGCCCTCACCAGACACTGATTCTGCTGGTACCTTGATTTTGGGCTTTCTAGCCCCTAAAACTATGAGAAATAAATTCCTATTGTTTGTAGACCACTCAGTTTATGGTATTTTGTTATAGCAGCCAGAATGGACCAAGACAAAGGGAACTAGTGATTCTCATCTGTGGGTGCCTCCCCTTCTTCCTCTTGTTCTCTGGCCTGCTCCTCCCTTCTACTCCTTTATCCTTCCAACACCTTTGTAATCAGTTCTCTGCACAATGTGTGAAATACCCAGCATGGTTTCTGTCTTTCTGGCTGAGGCGGCACTGCTTCAGGAAACAGACCCTCCAAGTTGGGGCTCTGTGGGTGGGTTGTTGACCTGTGTGAGTATGAGAATTTGAAGGCAGAGATAAACTCATTGCCCGTGGAAAATGGGACACTAGTGACCTGTGGCACTGCAATTATGTCGTTGTCACCTGTGGTTGCTTGGAAGGGAGCATCTACTGAAGATAAGACTTGGGGACAGTGGCCGGGCGCAGTGGCTCATGCCTGTAATCCCAACACTTTGGGAGGCCGAGAAGAGTAGATCATGAGGTCAGGAGATCGAGACCATCCTGGCCAACATGGTGAAACCCTGTCTTTACTAAAAGTCCAAAAATCAGCCAGGCGTGGTGGCAGTCGCCTGTAGTCCCAGCTACTCGGGAGGCTGAGACAGGAGAATGGCATGAACCCAAGAGGTGGAGCTTGCAGTGAGCCAAGATCGCACCACTGCACTCCAGCCTGGGCGACGGAGCAAGACTCCATCTCAAAAAACAAAAAACAAAAAACGACTTGGGGTCAGCAAGTTGCCACCATACTTGACCCTTATGGCAAAATTGCTGTCCACAAGGACTGTGGGTGGATGGCTTCTGAGGTCACTGAAGGGATTACAAATAGGACAGTGAAGATAAAGATGAGGAAGAAGAATAGGATGAGGAAGAGGAGAGGAAGAAAATGGATAAAGTGGGCTATATTAAAATGAAGAACTAATTTCAAAAGATTTATTAAGAGAATAAAAAGTAAAACCAAACTGGAAGAATGTGGCACATATATTTGATAAGGGACTTACGTCTACAATATATAAAGAGCTTCTAGAAATCAACAAGAAGAGAGAAGACAATCCAACAGAAAAAGTGGTGAAAGAGCTTGAGTGAGCACTTCACAAGAGAGCATGTCCTAGTGGCCAACAAACATATGAGAAGGTGCTCAACCTCATTAGTCATCAAGGAAACACCTATCAAAACTATAGTGTGTCAAAACCACAATGAGATATCACCTCACACACAAAAGAATGGTTATACTTTTTTAAAAAGGATATAAGTGTTGGTGAAAATGCGGAGGAATCAGAACCTTTATACATTGCTAGTAGGAATATTAAATGATGCGGAGAGACACTTTGGAAAGCAATCTGGTAGTTCCTCAAAAGTCTAACCTAGAGTTACTATTTGACCCAGCAATTCCACTCCTAGGTAGAGTTTCCAAGAGAAATGAAAACATATGTTCACTCAAGAACCTGGGCATGAATGTTCATAGCACCATTAGTCATGTGCTGCTATGTTCATTGGCTGCAATGTTCACAGGAGCCAAAAAGTGAAAACAATCCAAATATCTACCAACCGATGAGTGGATTAACAAAATGTGATGTGTCTGTACAACAAAATGGTATTTGACCATTAAGAGGAATGAAGTATTGTACGCATGCCACAACATGAATGAACCTTTAAAACATCATGCTAATTAAAAGAAACCAGTCACAAAAGACCATATATGACCGAATTCCATACACATGAAATGTCCAGAATAGACCAGGTGCTGTGTCTCACACCTGTAATCCAAGCACTTTGGGAGATGGCGGTAGGTGGATGGCTTGAGCTCAGGAGCTTGAGACCAGGCTGGGCAACATGGCAAAACCTCATCTCCACCAAAAATACAAAAAAAAAAAAAAAAAAAAAAAGAAGCCAGGTGTGGTGGGGTGCGCCTGTTGTCCCAGCTACTCAGGAGGTGGGAGGATTGCTTGAGCCTAGCAGGCGGAGGTTGCAGTGAGCCGGGATCATGCCACTGCACTCCAGCCTAGGTGACAGAGTGAGACCCTGTATGAAAAAAAGAAAAGAAAAGAAAACAAGAGTCCAGAATAGGCAAATCTATGGAGACAGAAAATAGATTAGTGGTGCCAGGGATAGGGAGAATGGGGTGTTGGAGGTGATAGCTAAAGGTTATGAGGTTACTTTTGGGGGTGATGAAAATGCTCTAAAATGGATGTATGACTCTGCATATACTAAAATCCATTGAATTGTACGCTTCAGATGGGTGTTAGAGCTTACCTGTAATAAAGAAAAATAAAGAGAAAAGGAAAGGGAAAGAAAGGAAGAAAGGAAAGGAAGGAAGAAAGGAGAAGGGAAAGAGAGAGAGAGAAAGAAAGAAAGAAGGAAGGAGGAAGGAAGGAGGAAGGAAGGACGAAGGAGGACGGAAGGAAGCGTATGAAGAAGAGAAAGAAAGAAAGAAAGAAAAAAGAAAGAAAGAAAGAAAGACGAAAGAATAAAAAGAAAGAAGAGAAAATGAAAAAATATGAAAGATAGAAAAGAGACAGCAAAGAAAAGAAAAAAGAAAGAAAGAAGAAAAAGGGAGGGGGAAGGAAGGAAGGAGGGGAGGGACAGATAGAAGAAGGAGAAAAAGAAAGAAAAGAAGAAGCCAAGCAGCAGCAGAAATTATGAGATGAGGTAGGGTATGGGAGGGTTAGGGAAGGGAAGGGAGAAAATGCAATGCTGGCCGGGCGCGGTGGCTCGCGCCTGTAATCCCAGCACTTTGGGAGGCCAAGGCAGGTGGATCATGAGGTCAGGAGATCGAGACCATCCTGGCTAACATGGTGAAACCCCGTCTCTACTAAAAATACAAAAAATTAGCTGGGCATGGTCGCGGGCGCCTGTAGTCCCAGCTACTTGGGAGGCTGAGGCAGGAGAATGGCGTGAACCTGGGAGGCGGAGCTTACAGTGAACCAAGATCACGCCACAGCACTCCAGCCTGGGCGACAGAGCCAGACTCCGTCTCAAAAAAGAAAAGAAAAGAAAAGAAAAGAAAAGAAAAGAAAAGAAAATGCTGCCACCTACCCACTAGAAAGGCTAAAATGTAAAAGACTGAATCCCAAACATAGTTGAGGATGGGGAGAAACCATACTGCAGTGGGGAGAGTAGCTTGGCGTTATCACTTTGGAAGACAGGTGTATGATCAAAGTTGAACATGTGCTTGCCTATGACCCAGCAATTCCACCCTTATGAATATAACCAACAGAAATACGTGTGTGTGTGTGTGCGCGCGTGTGTGTGTTCACCAAAAGATAGGTCCCAAGAATGACCAAAGCAGGCTGGGTGCAGTGGGTCATGCCTGTAATCCCAGCACTTTGGGAGGTTGAGGTGGGTGGATCACGAGGTCAGGAGTTCGAGACCAGCCTGGCCAATATGGTGAAACCCTGTCTCTACTGAAAAAAAATACAAAAATCAGCTGGGCTAGTGGCGTGCACCTGTAGTCCCAGCTACTCGGGAGGCTGAGGCAGGAGAATCACTTGAACCTGGGAGGCAGAGGTTGTGATGAGCCGAGATTGCGCCACTGTACTCCAGCCTGGGTGACAGAGTGAGATTCTATCTCAAAAAAAAACAAAACAAAATAAAAAAAAAAAAGATCAAAGCAACACTTTGTAGCAGACAAACATTGGAAACTACCCAAATATTCATCAACAGTAGAATAGACAAATAATTGCTTTTATCCTCGTATGTGGAAACTTCATAGCTGTGAGTATCAACCATGCACAATCACACAGAACCACAGAGATGACTCTTAGACACAGAGAGTTGAGAGGAAGAAGCCAGGCCCTAAAGTACAGACTATATGAGTCCATTCATACAAAGTTCAATAGGCAGAACTGCTACCTGGTGTTGGGGTCAGGGTGCTGGTCACTCTAGGGGGTGGAGGGTAGGCCTTGGAGGGGCCCAGAGGAAACTCTAGGGTGCTAGCCATGTGCTTTTGGCCTGGATGCGGTTACACAGATGTGTGCTTTATGTCCGGTTGTACACTTACAATTTGTGTACTTTTTCAATTTTTTGGACAGAGTCTCGCTCCATTGCCCAGGCTGGGGTGCAGTGGCGCTATCTCAGTTCACTGCAGCCTTTGCCTCCCGGGCTCAAGCTATTCTCGTGCCTCAGCCTCCTGAGTAGCTGGGATTACAGGCATGCACCACCATGCCTGGCTAATTTTTTTGTATTTTTAGTAGATGGAGTCTTACTAGATTGTCCAGGCTGGTCTTGAACTCCCGGCCTCAAGTGATCCTCCCACCTCAGCCTCCCAAAGCACTGGAATTATAGGTATGAACCATGGAGCCAAGCCCCTATAAGTAGTCGTGAGACCTGGTGGCACCTACAGCTTCATGTGCCCTCCAGCCAATGTAGCTCTCCTTCGCCTTTTGCCTGCATCTCAGCTAGTTGGGGGTTCTTTACTTGGTGGGATCATTGAGGCTTCATTTGTGCCTTTGGTTGTTGCTGCACTTCCTCACTGACCTTTATGACTGGACGGCAGGTACTTGTAGGAACCCCAGAGGCCCCCTGGCTTCTAGACATTCCTTCTGCCTTGCTGTATAGCAGCACCCAGCTTCCCCTTGGTAATCAGGGTGGACCACCCCGGACAGTAAAGGGCTTCCCTTTTTGCCTCATGAGATTCTCAAGATGGCCAAGCGTCAGTTTCAACTTCCAATCGAGGGAACATTGGCTGTGTGTGCTGGTGGAGCAGTCCCTCCCTAGGGACTTCAACCTTCAAACAAATACAGCTCCAAGTTGCAGAGGTGGGAAGCAAAAGCTGGGCAAGGGAGCTATTAGATCTTACAACGAGAGGAGCCCCTCCCACACACACCCCTTGATTCCTGGAGCTGTGTATTCAGCCATGGGAAAAACACCATCCACCTCTCGCTGGTTCAGAGATAGCACTGGCCCCACAGATACAGTTAAACAGCAGAACTGTATTGTCTGGAGGCTGGAAGTCAGAGATCAAGGTGCTGGCAGGTTTGGTTTCTAGTGAGGCCTCTCTCCTTGGCCTGCGGGCAGCCACCTTTTTATGGCCTTTCCTTGTGTGTGCGAGCCCCCAGTTCTCTGCGTGTCCTAATCTCCTCTTATAAAGACATCCAGTCAAATTGGAGTTGGGCCTACCCTAGAGACCTTATTTTAGCTTAGTTATCTCTTTAAATATTTTATTTCCAAATATAGCCACGTTCTGGAGGCCTGGGGGGTTAGGACTTCAGCATATCAATTTTGGGGGGACACACTCAGCCCGTAACAACCTGTTTGGCCCACTGGAGGCCTAAATACCATGTTAGCCCAGGAAAGCACAGGACATAGCTGGGGTTGCAGAGGGGGACAGTAGAGATGGGAAGACGGTGCAGGCCCCTGAAGGCGTGGGGAAGTACAGTCGCTGGGGGGGTCTGCTAGGTAGAGAATCGGAGAGGGCACTCAAGGCAGCAGGAACAGCACGTTTCAGGGCATGGAGCAGCAAAAGGCATGCACCTTTGGGGTAAGTCAGTGGAGCTGAAAGACAGAGCTTTGCAAGCAGCAGCGCCTGTGGCTGGCAGGGATCCAACCTCCCAGCTGTTGTTTGATGGGCACTGGGTCCTTTTCAGGATTCTAAGTCAGGAGGGACAAGGTGAGAAGTCACTATGTTCTGTCAAAGATGCATGGACGGGAGATGGGGCCTGGGATTTGTGTCCTCCACTTGCCACTGGCAACCCATGCTCCTTTGTTGCAGAGTGAGGGCTTTGGAACCTCGGAGATCTGGTCTAAACTTCCTGCTCAGCCATACCAGTTGTGTGAGCTTGGGGACATGACTGAGCTCAGACTCCAGATTATTCAGGTGTAAAGACACAGGTTATTGTGGGGATTAATAAGGTAATGTAAGTGACATATGGCAGAGTAGACATGGTTCGCCTTGACTTCCTTTGGCTTACCTGGAAGTTGTTTTCTCTGTAAAATGAGGTAGGCACATAGATTTTCTAAGGGGTGCAAGAGGACTCGGATGGGCCAGTCCAGTGGGGAATCATAGGCTGGCTGTGGTCTGAGGGGCTGCCCACAGGAGTCCAGGCAGAGGAGGGTCTGGAGTTGGGAGCTGCAGGAGCCCTGAGCCAGCACCATGGGGCATCTTCACCAGCTCATCCCCAGCCTCTCCATGTATGGCCCAAAGCTGGCATTTCTGATTTCCAGGCTCTGCTTCCTGGCACCCAAGGTCTTTGCGGATCCCAGAGAGGCTCACCCTGGGACTCAAAAGAGGTGTGCTATGGAGAGGAAGGAGGCAGAGGCAGCCTGGGGGAGGAGGGAAAACCCGGCATGGGGGGTGTGAAGACCTGTTCATTTTTCAAACTGGTTCCAAAGATTTGTTCAGGAATTACTCCAGGGGAGGAGCCTCCCTGTCTTTGGGGATGTCTCTGGCATGTTAAGAGTTTCAGGTAGAATTTTGCTTGGGGAAAAATGTTCTGCAATAAACACACACACATAAGCACACACACAGACACACACACACACTCACACACACGCAAAAACAACCAGGGGCAAATTAATATCTAAGCTCTCTTTCTACTGCACATGACAGTGGCCTATCCGCAGCTCCCCCTGGATCCCAGGTAATCCCTATGGACAGGGACCTTATTTTACATTGTACCCTCAGGGCACAGCCTGGTGTGGCAGGCAAGCCCTTGATAACTGTTTACTGTCCAAGCTGAACACCTGAAGGGATCACACTACAGGCCAGCCTTATAGACATTCGACAAAAATCAAGAATTTTATTTGGTCTTAAATCTGTTGCTGTTCATCCGTGTCACACATATCACATATAAACAAGGCTGCATTGAGATTCTGGAAAGCAAACACACGGCCATATGCCATCTTCTCTGGACACAGTAAATCGGGTTCTGGGGTGCTTGTATGTGAGCCCTACACCTTCAGTGCCTCTCAGCACTTTCCTGGGGTCTGCTCTGTCGGATCCAAATGAGGTGACTTTGCCCCAGCCACATTGGATTAGCGCAGGGATATGCACTTGACCCAAGCCAGGTCAACCAAAGCCCCCTCCTCGGGAGTGTGGAACTGGCCCCAGGAGATCCTAGCTCACTTTATGGATACATAAACTTGGGGGGATTTGGGACAGTCATTTTCCATGGCAGGGTCTGGGCAGCACAGGGCACCTGTCTGCAGAGGAAGGAGCTCCAAGCCAATGCAGAGAGAGTTTGAGATGATTCTGCCGCACCCTCCCCTGGTCTCCTTGGAGCTCCAGTGGGGCTTCCTTGTCCCAAGTTCCTCTTGTGGTGTAAAGTCAGCTAGAATTGGTGACTTGCAAAAGACCTGAATCATGCACTGACTTTTTTGCAGGCCCTCTCTTGCTCTAGAGAATCAGGCCTAAGCACGCAGACACTGGAAACTGTGAAAATGCTTTATTCCACAGTACGCGCATAGTTTTCGATGCATCATTTACCCAATGAGGCTGAACCTGGAATTGGACTTCTACCTGCCCGTCCTTTCCAGGTTTTAACTATGTCCTAGCTCTCTTGACTTGAGCTGGGAAATTCCCTATGCCATTTGGACTCTACAGCTCTGCTCAAAGGCCCTGACGTAATGCCCCCCTGAAAGCCAGGGCAATCCCACCTCCACAATGCTGCCGCTTCCACCATGCTATCTTCCCGAACCTCTGCTCTCAACTTGTCTGTCCCCAGCTTGGGTCCTGAAAAGGTTCTACTGAGCACAGTGCCTGCTCCCAGCCATCTGTCTTGCCCTCAGCCATGTGTCAGCCACACGCTAGCCAGGCCCGGCCTGTCCTGCTCTCACCCTGTTCCCTCCCTAGCTGACTGGAACCCCACTCTCCCCTCCCCACCCAGCCGACATCTGGGGACTGCTGCTTCTGGGACCAGCCCCACTATGTCTGGTCTGACCATCACGTGCTTCTGCGGCAGCCCTGTCCTAGGTGACCCGTCTGCTGAGAGCAGAAACTGAGGCGGGCAGGCCTGCGCCACCTTCCCCTTGGCCCCTTTCCAGTGCCGAGTGCTCTGCCTGGCACAAAGCCAGGGTTCCGCAAATGCTGGTTGAACCGAAACCCGCTGTGGTTGCCGGTTCCTGAGCTGGTCTTTCTTCTCGTTCCCATGCCCAGCTCCCAGCCACGAACTGCAGGCCGAGCCCATGGCCAGACTCCCTCTCCTGTGGCCCAAAGAGTGTATTTGGCTGGGGGTGCTGCTGTCGGGACCCTGCTGTGCCTGCTGCCAGGGTCTCACCAGCCTGCTCTGAGCAGCTGGGCCACACTGACCACCTGCCCTGCCCTGCTTAGCAGTCAGGAAGGACTTCCTGTTTCTGCTTCTGAAATGGACTGCCAGCTCCAGGGGGCGGCAGGGAACCGGCCCCAACACCCCTGCCATCCATCTGAATGGCGTCTAGGCTGCCCTGCAGCCCTCCCTCACCCCTTCTTGTGTCTCCTGCTATGGGTGGCCTTCAGGAAACATGCACTTAGCAGGCTGAGGCCTAAACTCAGCTATGGGCTTAGGGTCCAGAGGAGGAGCCCTGGGGAGCAGCACCCAGAACCTTTTGGCTTTGAGGAGGGGGATGAGGGGCAGGGGACAGAGGCAGCTGTGAGGTCCTGGGCTTGGGGACCCTAGGGAAGGAGTGAGGCAGCTTTAGGGACCCCATACAAAGGTCCCCAGGCCTCACACGAACCCTCCCCGGCACCCCCCACGACCCCCCACCTCTCCATCCTGGACTGAGCACTGGAAGGGGCCTACTGGGAGGAGAGGCTGCACTGTGGGACATGGGGGAGTAGGGACTGTCAAAGGGGCACAGAGACAAGACATTTCGGGAAGCACCTTCACCAGGGCTGGCCATAAATCATCCCTGGGCGGAGTCCTTTCCAGTGGTTCTCACCTGCAGACCTGCCCCTGCCTCCTGCCTTTCCCTGTGCGTGCTCTGAGCCAGCGAGGACGACTAAGAGAGTGTGACAGAGGGGCTTCGGGATGCCGCCTCCGTGGGGAGCTGGTAGGCTGTGGCATCCCTTAGGGGGTAACCCCACTTCCCAGACGGCTGGGCTCCAGGGAGTGGAGGGGCCAGAGGACACCCGCCCCCACCTCTGCACTCGGTGGTCCTAGGGCCCCCGGCCTGCAGGGTCCATTGGGGCAGCAGCTAGAAAAATGTCTGGCTGCAAGGGACAGGGGCCTACCCCAGAGGCTTAGGGCAGCAGCTCGTTTTCTGCCACAGCAAGAGGTTTGGGGCAGGCAGCTGTGCATGTTCAGCTCTGCTATTTGAGGGCCTTCCGGGGGGCCTCCCTCCTGGTGTGGTGCTCTAGACACTGGGCCACCAGCAAGGGGTGAGGAAGGCAAAGGCCTTGCCTGCTGTGGCACTGCTGATGTCAGGGAAGGAATAGACTTTCCCAGCCGGCCTTGGTTAGGGTCTCAGGCCACCCAAGCTGTGAGCAAGGCTGGGGGAGCGAACAGGACTGTCGAAATGGACTTGGACCACGGCCGCTGAACAACACTCAGGGGTAGGCGGGATATTAGGATATTGGAGGGCTCTCCACAGTGAGGGCTCTTGGCGGCTGCTGCCAAACAGGGCAGGGTCTGGTGGTCGGGGAGGAGGCTCAGGGACCTGGAGACTGGCATGGGGTGGCCTGTCCGGGTTTAAGCTCTGAGGAGTCCCTGGGAAAGTCCCAAGCCCCAGGATCAGGAGTCCCTTCTTAGGCTGAGGGGGTGTCCACACCCGGGTGTGGGAGCCTGCTCAGGTTGGCGGGCACACAGGTGTGAAGGCAGCCCTTTGATGTACCTCGATGGTGCAAGGAGAGAGCCGGGTGGTCTTGCAGTCACCAGGCTGGGGCTCCAGCCCGACGTTACAGCCTTGCTGTTGCCCTCCAGTGACCCCTCGCATCTTGGAAGTGAGACAACGTGTGGTAAACACCTGATACCTGGGTAGCCCTCAGAGGAGGCCACAGGGTCAGCTGGGGATGTGGAGGGGTGAGACAGAAGAGAAACTGGGATGGGGCTGACTTCCAGGAAGCCGGGACATCATGGGGCCCCAGCTCAGCCTGGCCCAGCTGTCAGAGGGGCTGCTGGTTCAGAGTCTGGAGTCTTCTCCAGTTGAGATGCCAGTGCCGGGCGGCTGGTGATAAACGTGGCCCCTGTCCCAGAGCAGTGCACGCTGCCTTAGGCATTGGCTGTGTCCTAATCTTACTAGAACACTCCTGGGCCAGCCTCTCCCTCCACCCAGCACCTCTGGGGAACACTGGGGCTTCCTAATGAGTTAATTGGCTCAGAAGGAGCCCAGGGAGTCCAGAGGCAGGCACAGCGCAGCACCCCCCACGCCCCGCCCCAGCCCCCTCCACTGATGACACTGTTGACACCGCGGAGAGAGAGGCCTGCTCAGTGGGTCGTTGTGCTGAGAAACGAAACATTGCCTAACCCCAGGGAGAAACCACAAAAAGACAAAAACACGCACTGTAGCTGCAGCTGGGCCTGAGGGCTCAGCCCGGATCCTGCTGTCTGCAAGGCGGGTGCAGCTGTTGTGTTGTTTGTGTTAAAGGCAAGAAAGGAGAAGGTTTGCAGAGTGGGATGGTGTTCAAATCCCCAAAAGATACCCCTCTGCCAGAGGACGAGTGGTGTTTGTTTAGGGACAGTGGGGCCTGGTTTCTTTGTCATTGAGTGGGTTAATTCCACTCTCTGAGCAGCCCTGACCGAGCTTCGCACCTGCGCTGGGGTCCCCACTTGTTCAGAGCTGGGGCTGGAGAAGCAGCGCGTCCCTGTCCCCTTGCACGCTTCCCCACACCCTGCCCCCTCCCCCTCCAGTCGTGGGACACTGCTATATTGCCGAAGGGATCTCAGGGTGCACTGAGACCTGCTCCGAGCAGCCCCCACAGGCATCAGGGCAGAACTGGGCGATGAGGTAAACACAGCGACCTGCCAAGGCAGATGGCAGGGCAGAGGCAAAGGTGGCTCCAGAAATCAGGAGGGCTGGAAAGGAACTGCTCTCATCCCTCAGAGGGGCATGTCATGAGTTTGCAGCTCAGGTTGGAGTCCACCATTCCTTATCCTTTATGCACAGGTCCCCCACGGGCATCTAGGGCTGCGGCTACTGACCGGAGGCCTGCTCTGGCTCCCCTCCTTCCAGAAGGTGCTCTGGTCAGGCCTACCCACTCCCACCCCCAGCCCAGGCTCAGATCTGCCTGTTCTCCTCAGAAGGCAAAGTTTTGGGGACTTGGGGCCACTCATGGGTTGGGGGCTGGGTTGGGGGCTAGAGGCATGCTTAGGGCCCAGCCTCCATGGCAGGGCCGGAAGTGAACCCCAGCTATCACTGGGGCAGGAGCCAGGTGCCTCCCAACTAAACCCCAGCCCCAAGGGCTCCTCCTGTCCCCTGCTGCCCTCTCAGGGGCTGCCAGACCAGCTGCCCCACTCCCATGCTGCCGCCTGCCTGCACATCTCCTTTCTAGGCCCCACCCAAACCCCTGAGTCTTGGAGCCCACCGCCATGCAGAAGCTGCACTGCAAACAAACACACACACACGCAAACACACACACACACAAATACACATGCACAAATATACACTCACGTACAAATACACACACACGCACAAATACACACATGCCCACACACATGTATGCACACAAGCACACACACATGCAGGCACACACACATGCACACGTGCACACACCCACACCAGGAGCTCCCTCCCTGGAGCCTCCCCTTCACATGGTCTCGTCCTGCTTGTGCCAGCAAAGTCCTTTAAGGCCACACCTTAGTGGTATGTTCTGTGTCCCTGAGGGTGGTGGCCCTGTGGTTCCTGGCTCCAGTCTGGTCTGACTGACCCCCCTGCCCCTGCTCTGCTCCCTTCAACACTTGGCACCTTAAGGCTGAAGGCCCCTGTGGAGACAGCAGCAGCCCATCCACCCAGATAAGGGTAGCGTTTGAGTCTGGCTGCTGTACCTATGACCTTAATCTTAACACATGCCACCAGTCGCAGACCCAGGGAACAATGCCAGTGCAGCAGGAGAATGTCACCAAATGCCTGCTTCATGACAGAGGAGGTGCTGAGGAGCTGAGTTAGGTCCTGGAAAAGTTTTGTCCCGCCACTGGGGACAAAATGGCATTGCTTTATGTATCACTAATCCTTGGAGAGGCTCCTTAAAGATGGAAGAGACGAGGGGATCTACACACAGCCTGGGATGCCCAGGCCTCACTGGGACGCACCGTGGTAGGAATGAGGGTGAGATGCCAGTGCTGGCCTCTTGCCTCTCTCCAAGATCAACGAAGCTGGGCACTCATGAAAGGGGTGAGGACAGACTTTATTGAGTAAGAATGACTGCAATCGGGAAGAGGGGCCAGGGTGAACTGAGCTCAACTTCCCTGAAACAGAAGGCAGGGGGTAAAGGCTGCGTGTTCTCAGAAGACACTGGGGGTGTTAAGGAGGGTTGGTCCATGAGACTCAGTCACCCGGGTGTGATAGTGACTGGCCACCTGGGTGTGATAACTGGGCTCATCTGGAGGAGAAGCAAATTCCTTGTGTCTTTAGTGTCTTTTTTTTTTTTTTTTTTTTTTTTTTTTTTTTTTTTTTTTTTTTTTGAGACAGGGTCTCACTTTGTGGCCAGGCTGGAGTGCAGTGGCGTGATCTCGGCTCACTGCAACCTCCACCTCCCGGGTTCAAGCAATTCTCCTGCCTTAGCCTGCCAAGTAGCTGAGATTACAGGCACCTGCCACCACGCCCAGCTAATTTTTTATTTTTTTGTTTTTGTTTTTCATATAGACGGGGTTGCACCATGTTGGCCAGGATGGTCTCAATCTCTTGACCTCATGATCCGCCTGCCTCGGCCTCCCAAAGTGCTGGGATTATAGGCATGAGCCACCGTGCCCGGACTTGAGTGTCTTTATGACAATGGTACAGGTTAGAGCAAGAAGCCCACCCAAGTCAGCCCTGTGGCCTCCCACAGGGACTGGGAGCGAAGCCAGAGTGAGGGCCTCTGGAAGTTTGCATTGCAGAGGCAGCTCCCAGGTCCTTGTGGAGACAGTTCTGGGTGGTGGCAGATTCTCAAGGGGCAGCGGAAGGGTTCACAGCTGCCAGCTTTCCGAAGTGACTGCTCAGTGAGAGGGTCCGGGGTCTATCCGCCCATCTCCAGGTTGTGGCTGCGACAAACAGTAAATTCTCCTGGCAGCACTGCACTCTCTCAGGCAGGCCCCTAAGGGTGACTGGGGGCATCATCCTAGGGACACAGCTGTTAACAACTATGCTGGTATTTTTATAAGTCTCTTAGTGATGGTTGGGGGTTGCAGGGGGACAAAGTCATTTGCGCTGAGTTGGCAGTTTTTATAGACCAAAGGTGACGCTGAATGGAGAAGAGGGCTCAATAGACGCTGACTGGTTTGGTCAAGGAGAGACTCTGCCAGCTCCTGCTGCTGCTCTATCTGTAGACTCCTTCCCTCCAGGGGACATCACCCCGGCTCTGCTGGTCACCTTCTAGGCACAGCTGTGCCTAACAATGCCTAATCAGGCATTGTTAACATGCACAGGAGCCCATGGTGGTCAAGGGAGAGCTAAGAGAGTGTATCCTGGGCACATGCATTGGATGGGCCCCCGAAGAATGCAGTCTGGGCCCTGATGCTGGGTCATGGTTTCTCAAGAAGTCCGGAACCCTTTCACCGTTTTCCTGAAGCCCTGCCCTCTCCTTCAGCTCTGCAGGGCACACAGACCCATGTTTCTACACCATGTGAGAAGTTATATTGCCTTGGGGCCACCGTGCTGTGAGGAATCCCAAGCTAACCACATAGAAAGGTGATGTGGAGGACCACCAAGGCACTGAGCAGGTGAGGAAGCCTTTGGGGACCTTCCGACCCAGCCTGGTAGCCAAGTGAGCACAGCAAAAAATGTGACTCCAGTCAATGCCATGTGACAATAGTAGCCAAGATAATCATGAGAAGTAATAGATCACTGTTTGGGGAGGTGCAGCAATATGTCCTCTGAACCCCAGCGAATGTCATCTTCCAGAGAATGCTGTCATTAATGAGGATGATGTGGCAGCTTTCAGGACCACATTGCGATCTTGTTTTCTGGATATTATCATCAGAAATAAGCTGTGAGGGAGAACAGTAAGCTGGGGAAAGAGAAGGAGAGTGAGCAGGGGAATGGAAGTAGTGTTCCCCAGAAGCTGGGACCCCGAGCTCCCAGGGAAAAAGATTGGAATGACAGCAGCTCACTCCATGTAGAAGCCAAGAGAATCCTGGAGTCCACAGGAAACTGAAAAGGTGTAAACATGGAGGCCTCAGGCCCAGAGTGGCTCAGGGAAACCGTCCTAGAAGATCCTGAAGCACTGTGTGTTCTTCCCCACTGACCAGGACCCCCAGGAAGGCGGGAGTCTGTGCTTCAAGAAGGGTAAAGGTGAGCTAAGAGAAAGTGATTCCAACTGGTGAGAGAGGAGGGCTTTGGATGCACGTCCAGGAGGAATAGGAAAGAGGAAAGGCCCAGGATATGGTGGCCTCTGGAAGAGCCAGGGGAGCACTGGTTTAATGCCCAGATCTGGAAACACCTATTTGGCAAACAACTCTATAACCAGTTAATTTCTAGCCAGGAAAACAGAAACCATCCCAGGCATTTTAAGCAGAAGGTATTTAGTGCTGGAGTCGACGACAAAGATGTTGTAAAAGCTGGAGGAGCAAATGGGCCAAGAGGGTGTTACACGGAGATCTGAGCCTGCTCCTGCTCTACGCCTAGTTCAGGCTGATGTTTAGTGTCGGGGCCAAAGGTGACCTCAGGAAGCACCCAGCAGGCAGAGTTTGAGGCATCCCCATGGGCAGAGCTGGTGCTGAGGCTCAGGCCATGGGGCTGTGGAAGGGATGCAGGAGAGAAAGTTCTAGACCAGGGTTTGATACTTCAGTCTCTGGAGCCACGCGGGCTGAGGCTTGGGCATGCATCCCTGGTGCTGATCTGCTCTATGGATATTAAGGTGCCTACTGTGTGCTGGCTGTGGCATCTGTTGTTCTGGGAGGTGATGGTGTCTCCTCTGGAGCCCCTTGCCCTGCCCTCTGCCCAGTGGCTCTGCCTCTGCCACGTGTAGGCCTTCAGCTCCCAACAGGGGTGGAGGACCACAGCTGCCCATCTCTGCCGCCCCAGCCCCAGCCCAGAGTCTGGCAGGGAGTGATGAATGCTGGCAGGCTGGCCCTTGTTTGTAAAGGTTGATCAGGAGGCCCAAGTGGAATCTGGGCCAGCTTGGGACAAAGGGACATGATGGACACCTCAGGGGATCCTAGGCCACCGGAAAGGCTCTGGATGGCCTAAGGTTTCAGTCCCAGCTCCTGCGTTTTTGGCTTTGGCTTGAAAATCCTCAATTGCAAAAGGGAGCTAATGAAAACACCAAACCCAGGTTGGAGGACGAAATGGCATATGGCCCTGGTGGGGACTTCACCGGGGGGAGGCGTGGCCCAAAAGGCTTGGGTTGCGTCAATGATTCCCATTCTGTTTGCAGGAGCCTGGCATGAGCAGAAGTTCTGAACCCACTGGGCTGTGCAGTGGAGGAGCAGGTGGGCTTTCCACACAGAGCCTGGCCAGCATGGAGCAGGGGCAAAGGGAGACTCATGCTCTTCATTCCGGGGACTGCAGACAGTTTGGCAGAGGCCAGGCAGGCCCAGATGGGAGGAGCTCTGGCTGCCAGGCTGAGGAGTTTGGACTTGGAAATTTAAAAGCCCTTCAGGAAGCCTCTGCAGAAGACTGGCCTGTCATTGGCAATTAAAAGAAAAAAAAAATCGACCACAGTGCAAGGCAAGGAGTGGCCTTTGGTAGAGGCCGGGCAGGATCCAGGTGGGTGTGGCTGGGCTCAGGCATGGGCAGGCCCAGATCCTGTGCGTCCTGCTCTCGGTGCCTCCCACCTCTTTCCCCTTGACACCCGCCTCACCCTGGTCGTTTCCAAAGAAGCCCTAAGACCCCCACCGTGGCCCTGCCCTGACAGGTGGAGGAGCTCTGAGCCTCCTGTGGGAGAGAGAGCTTAGCTTGGGCCAAGGAACCTGCACCCGTGGAGGATAGTGGGCAAGCCACTCTGCCCTAAGCGGGGAGGCTATTTTGGGTTCAGAACCAGGCTGGATGAATTCTGTCCTTCTGCCGGCAGCCCTGGGAGCTCCATCTGCTCCAGGGAACAGGTTGAGAGCTTCATCAGATGGTCCTTAAAACCCAGGCAGGCCCTCTGCGGAGGCCTGCCTGGGCCTGAGCCACTTCTGACCACGTCCTCCTGAGGAGAGAGGCCATTTCTTTTACTGTCTCCTGTCTCTGAAGAGAAGGAGGAAGTAAAAGTTGAAAAACAACAGGAATGAAGTCAGTGGCAAAACCAGCCGGTGCCACTGATGACCAGGCCTGAGGTTAAAAGATTAACCCCCACTCTAACCACAAGTGGTCTCCATCTATCATGACCCTTTCACGTGGAACCCCTTAGAGTTGTAAGCCCTTAAAAGGGCCAGGAACGCTGCCTTCGGGTGGAGCTCGGTTCTTGAGATGCGAGTCTGCTGGAGCTCCCGGCCAAATAAAGCCAACTCCTTCCTTAACCGGGTGTCTGAGGGCTGTCGTCTGCGGCTTGTCCTGCTACACTCCAGCTGGAATTGGAGAGAAATTCCAATTCTGGCACGGCCCAGACCCTCTCCGACCTGGGCCACGCCACCCGGACAGCGTCTCCCACCTCCTGCTCAGTGGCCAATACCAGGCTAAGAGCTTCACCTTTGTTACCCTGCTTCATCACCACAAGACCCTGGGGGCAGTAGGTGCGACTTTCATCTCATCTTATAAATCTGGAAACTTCCATTTACAGAAGTGACAGGATCCTCTCAGAGGATGTGGCCAGCAGGCAGTGCAACAGGGATTTTGACATGAGCTGTGATGCCCAGACGCCGTGCAGTTGACCAGGCTGCCCTCCGGAGCTTCCCTGGGGCCAGGAACAGCCTCTTAGGCCTGACGGGATTCAGATATGCACCAATGCACACATTGGAGGAGAGGTGAGCGAAGGGGAACCCCACGACCCTGAAGCCTGCAGTCTCAAAGGGAAAGAGGACCCTCCACCCACGTGTGGATTGGCGGGCCTGAGTGGGGCACCCTTCTCTGTTACAAGTGCTGCTCTGCCCCCACAGTCATGGGCTGCACTTTCGTCCTTTGGGCAGCCTCAAAGGCTCTGCAACTCTCCCTAAAGACGCTAATTTCACCCCCAGGGCCATCCAGGCTGAGGGAGCCTCTTGACAGAAACCTCCCATGTATGCGGTGTCTGTCACCCAGGCATCTTCCTCCTCCTGCACAGAGTCCTGTTCTCAGGGTTGCTTAGGCACGCAGGTGACCTGGATGTTCTCTACTGGATGTGACCCACTGTGTGTCTTAAGTGTCCGGGGCACAGTCAAGAAAACAGCATGAGCCGGGCGCAGTGGCTCATGCCTGTAATCCTAGCACTTTGGGAGGCCGAGGCAGGTGGATCACGAGGTCAGGAGATTGAGACATCCTGGCCAACATGGTGAAACCCCGTCTCTACTAAAAAAAAAAAAATACAAAAAATTAGCTGGGCGTGGTGGTGTGCGCCTATAGTCCCAGCTACTTGGGAGGCTGAGGCCGGAGAATGGCCTGAACCCAGGAGGTGGAGCTTGCAGTGAGCCCAGATTGTGCCACTGCACTCCAGCCTGGGCGACAGAGCGAGACTCTGTCTCAAAAGAAAATAGAAAGAAGAAAGAAAAAAAAAATAGCATGGTTTAGCCTCCTAAACCTTTCGGACAAATAAACTTCACACCAACACTTAGAAGGGCAACAGCTGATATTGAGGAAACATGACTCTATTTCTCGTAATCTTTATTCACAATTTCAATAAAATCTCCTTTGAAAACAAGCAACAGAATTGTGTCCTGGGTACACGGCACAGTCAAGGGTTGCGAGAACCTGGAGTCCTCCACTTGCAGGGCAGCTGTTAAGGGCTTGGGACCCGCCCTCGTTCACCCCTGCTGGGTGTCCCTTGGTTCCTGGTGTCCGTGAGGCTCCAGCAGACCCTAACCCAGCCTTGAACATGTGAGGCCCTTTCTGAGTGCCCTCATGGGCCAGAGGCAAAAGGACTGCTCCTTTCTTCAGGCAGGGCTCCAGTCAGGGGCCCCACAGGAAGCAGGTGGGCACATGTGGGAGGGGCACCCCTCCTCCCCAGGCACCCCCCATATCAAGGGGCATTTCCTGAGCTCCCAGAACAGCTGGAGAAGGGGATGATGCATCTGTTGGGGAAGGTGGAGGAGCCTGTCCACCGTCGGCCTCATTACCCACACTTCTCAGAGACCACAAGGCCTAAGGGTAGCGACTGGCTGGTTATAGATGCAGGGAGAACAGACTCAAGCCTCTGCCCGCTGGCCAGTTCACAGCGCTACAGGCTCCTTCCCTGCTCTTGGTTGGTTCTCAAAGGAAAAAGTGGAAACATTTTTATTATCCTGCTATTTGGCTCTGGAATTCCCATTTGGAAGGAGCAATGGCGGGATAAGCCCCCATGATGGAAGGAGGATCCCAGGCACCTGGTTGGAACCGACTGCTCTGCTGCCCTGAGCTGCTCACAGAGTAGAATGGAGAGGATCGCGCACAGGGCAGGATTGAGGTGGGCACCTGCGTGTCTGAGGGTGTGCGGCCAGCCCATCCATAGCATCTGCTCCACTTGGGGACAGCACATGAGGATCTGTGTGGAGAGGGGCAGTGGCTCATGCCTGGACACTTATAGGGCAGCAGAGGGGCTGGAGGAACGTAAGCCTCAGAGTCGCGGTCTCCAGGCCATGCTCCGGGTGCCTGTCGGCTCTTGGGTGCTTGGCCCAGGCTCTGCTGCTGTGCAGGCTGAGTCCCACTCAGAGTCCTGCCCTTCAGTCTCCAGGGCAGGGGCCATTTCTGATTGGATCGCAGAGTGGCCACATGGGCTGTGGGAGCTCCGCCAGGCTATTGTGTGCAATGCTGCACTACTCCAGCCTGTCTCAGAGACCCTCCGGCATCTGCCCAGTTGCTGCCTAAAGCGACCCCATCTCCTAGGCCTGGAACAGTGCCTGCCCCGCTCCTGTGTCAGACACAAACCCCACCCTGCTCCGGGTGCCCTGTCCTCTGACACGCATGGTGACACTCTCCAGCACCCCTTCCTTTGCCAGGTTCCCCTAACCTGGGGCTGGCCTCCAGTTCCTGAGTCTAGGGACCAGGCCTGCTAGACTCGTCACCCCTCAGCTGGCTCCCACCATGACCATGGCACGAGTAATTTTTATTTTATTTTTAGGACTTGCCAAAAAACCACCACATCAGTGTGTGGTGAGCCTGGAGGACGAGCCATCTGCGGGTAGAACCCAATAGACATGAATCATCCATTCATGGAATGACCAGATGGTCCGGGCTCCACTGGATAAAGGTGTGTTGTTGTCCACCCAATGGGAGTACAAATTGCTTCTGGTCCCCTTCTTATGGGAATGGAAAGGACGACAGTCCCAGATGGATGGGCACATGCCACGCTCCTGAGCTGCATTCTTCTGCTCTACCCTAGACACTGCCTCCGATGCCTCAGCTGCAATGCGCAGTACTTGCTTCAGTTTGGATGGTCCACTGTCACTGACACCATGTATCTGGTTTTTGTAGAAACTAGGCTTGTAAATTAAATGGGAATATGACAGGGACCACCAGCCCTGAACTACTGAATTTGTGTAGGGTGGCACTAATCTCTGCCGCTTCCCCCCTGCCATGTGATACCATTTTTGATTTGCAATCCTGGCCGGGGAGGGGAGACCCAGAGGCTTCCACTTGACCCTCCTGTTCTGATGGCTCTTCCCCCACGGGTAGAGGAATCCGTGTGGGTTCTACTGACTGCTGGGAATCTCCATCCTAAGCATATGTGCAGGTGGTGGAGAGGTGATCCCGAACACAGTGCGCCAGACCCGAGACCTGGTCCCTCATGCTCCTCCCCACCAGGGGTCTGTGGAGATACTGGGACCTCCACTCATCAATGTCAACTCAGATCCTGCGCCCAGCAGTCCCACAAATTTCTGGATGTCTCCCTTTCCCCTGTGCATGGAGATCCAAGTCCATGGCTGAGAAGCCCCTTGGGGAAGGCCTGGAGGAGTCATTACTGCCCACACTTGCCATGGGTTTGCAGCTCAGTCTTCACAGATCTGGTATCTCCTTCAGTCTGGGTTCTGGGTCTGAGGACTGGCTTGGGGCCAGAAACCAGCCACGGGATTATGATTTGGGGGTGGGAGGTGGCTGCCCTCAGCCTCCTGGTCATCCATCCTGGGTACTGTTTATCACACAATTAAGCCATGCCCTTGGTAACTGCCTACCCAGCTTGCCTCTGTGGACTCTGGGTTTGAGGAACCCCCTCTGCGGCTCTCTGCACAATAGGCCCCAGCTGCTACTCAGAGTGGCCACCTGCTGAGATAATTGCATCCACCTTGCTTCTGAAGGTTAAACAGCACCATCTGTTCCCTATCCCATCGAGATCTTGTCATCATCCCTGTTGCTATTAAGATCCCTCTAGAAACCTCTACTGTCAGCCCTGACCCTCAGAGGACAGCACCACTGAGCTTCTCAACCATGAGCCACCCTCTCCCCAGTGCTCTTTGTCACATTGGTGTAGGGGGGTCCATCAGCCCCCCTGGGTTTTCCAGCCTTACTCAGAGCCTTTGGTCCTGAGCTAACCCCTCCTGGGCATTCCAAGAATCATTCTAGCTCATGGTAGCACCATCTCCTGGGATCCTGGCTGGCGGTGAAATTCTGCCTCCGGGCGGGTGTGCCCATACCGACAGGCTCTCCCTCATCCTGTGCTCTGGCATCCTCAGGCCCAGGCCCAGGCACACTCTGCTGGTCTTCCTGGTCCAGCCTGGGCCTGCAGCTTCTTTGGCATAAAAGCCTTCCCTGCCCATGACTCAGTTTGGATGAAACTTGAGGACATTACGTTGAGTGAGATAAGCCAGTAGCCAAAGGACAAATCTTGTATGAATCTAGTTACATAAGGAGCCCAGAGTAGCCAAATCCACAGAGACAGAGAGTAGAATGGCGGCTGGCAGGGTTGGGCGGGGAGGGGGTGATGAGGACTTGGTGATGAATGGGGAAGAGTTTCCGTTTGCGAAGATGAAAACGTTCTGGAGATGGATGTGGTGACAGGTGTCAATGTACTGACTGCCACGGAGCTCTACATCCAGAAATAAGAACTTTTATGTTACATGTATTTCACTCCAAATTCTTTTAAAAAGCAAAACCAGGCCTCTACTTCCTTACTTAGCAGGCCCAGCCCTCTCCAGTTGGGCTGCAGTGGCGTTTGACCCTTCCCATCAGTCTGGCTGCCTGGAGGAATGGTGGAGGTGGGTCTGAAGGAAGCACTGTCTTGTCAGACACCACCAGCTTGGGGCCATTGTGCAGTCTTCAAGCTGGCTGGGGGAAGGGACACTATTGCCTAAGGGGGAATGGTCACTTCCACAGGCCCCGCATGTACATAGGAATCTGAAGCTCTAGGTCCTCACTTATACCTCCCCAGACTCTCCATCCGAGGTCTCGGGATCCCTTCCCTACTGAGGTCCTGACCTAGCTTGGGACAGCGCTGGAGGCTGAGAGCTCCCCCACGCCTAGCAGTAACTTCTGAGCCTCGGCGTGATCCACCTCTAGCTTCCATCCCCCAAATCCCCCAAATGCCGGAGATTAGTTTCTCTGAATGCTCCAGGGAGGCCATCTGACTTTCCCATTTTGATTTCATTGGTTGTCATTCTCCGTCATCTTCCGAGTGGTGCTCAGAGCAGCCCCGTCCTCCGGTTCCAGGTCCCTTGCCCACCAGGATGTTGCGTCAGCTGGTGGGACCCCTTCCCCTGGGTAAAGTCCCCCTGGTTCACCGCCCATGCTCCATACAGTGAGGAGGGCGGGACGGGGGGCAGAGAGAGACAGGCTCATGATGCCCTCACACCCTGACGGGGCTGGGCCTCTGCACCAACAACATTGGTGGTCATTGTCCCACTAGTGGCAGCATTGTCTCAGGAGGGACTTTCCCTGAGGCAAAGGACAATTACTGGGGAGGGACAGGCTGTGAACCAGTCTCTGCCCAGTGGGTGGGGTGGGCACGAGGGCTCTGAGGAAGGCATGGGGTGGAGCGCCTGGTGTCCACTCCCACCCTCCATTCAGCAGCCCTGGCTGTCTCCCCTCTCCTCTGCACTGTGGCTGCCTCGGGCTGCCTGGGGCTAAGGCTTGTCCCAAACCTCCAGTCCAGCAATGGTGCCCCGTCCCTGGCATGGTCCCCACTCCACCCTGCCCCAGCAGGAGGCCGGCTTGCCCTGGATGGGAAGAAGGCCTCACAGACCTCACAGGCAGGGAAGGCTCCCATGCGTGCCACCCTTTCGGCCATGCCCTGGGGTTCCGCTCTCGGGATTCTTAATGAGTTTATCCTTGAATGTGTGTTTGTAAGTGAAGTCAATGGGACAATGGAGTGTCCCCCAAGACTCCTTTTCCTGCTTCCTTCCCACCCCATTAGACGTTCTGGGCTGCCCCCTGCCCTGCCGCAGGCCCAGGATGTCCAGCACAGGCACTCCATGGATGAGACAGAGCCCTGGGCACCTGGGAGGTCTGCACAGGCGCCACAGGGATCCCTGAGCCCAGGGCTGATTTTAAATAGCAGAAAAAAACACCCCTCCTGCTTTCTGAATAAGGGCCCACACTTTCATTTGCTACCTGCCCTGCTCTCAGAGTGTCTTCTCAGTAGACAAACCAGGAGGGCCTGTAAGCTGCTGACTGTGGCCCACACAGCCCACACACTGGTCCCCAAATCTCACCACCTTCTCCTATCTTCCCTTCATCAAGAAGGGGCTCAGCCCCTTTCTGCCTGCCCAAACCTCAAACCACACTCCAGGGCCCAGCCCTATTAACTTGGGGAGGGTGGGAGTGTTAAACTTGAGCTCACCAAAGATTTCTGTGATTTTCCAAGATTGCATATATGACCGACTTAGGAAAACTTGCAGGGAACACAAGCCACATCCTGCCCACAGGCCCGGTTTCCGTAGCGCCTATGGTGACCAGGTTGGCACCAACACCCCTGTGCCACTGCCCTGTCCTGGCCCAGACATGCTGTCATGGCCTTGAGTGCCAGGCTAAATGAGGTCTGTCACCTGTCCCCTGCTCATGGAGCTGAGTGTGTTTGAAGTTCATTTACTGTGTATTTTCCCCTGGGGTGTGACAAATGAGCCCTACCCCCAGACAACAGTGCCAGAAATCCAAACAGGGTTGGGCTCTATCCCATCTGCCTGGGGCTCAGGGAGTCCCTCTGCTGTCCCCAACACCCACTCCTCATGTCCCAACCCCTAGCACATGGAACCGGAGCTGGGAGCTCGCAGGCCCCTGGGGACCCATCTGCTCAGTTTGTTTGGGTGAGAGCTCTGTATTGACAGCAGCTCTGCCGGCAGCCCTTGGCAGAGAGAAGGCTGTGCCAAGTGGGTATCAAGCAACGGTTGGGCACACGCTCCAGATGACATGCGGGGGTGGGGGCACAGCCTTCCCCTACCCTGGGGGAGCCACCTCCCGATAATCCCTCCCATGGCTCCCCGGGGAGGGACCGGAGAACACAGGATGATTGTCACAGATCATGTGCTGGGAGGAGAGCCGCGCAGACCTGAGGCCGGGTACGGGGCAATGAAAACAGCTCTTTGTCCAGGGCCTCCTCTGCCGCACACTGGGCTTGTGTTTCTTGCTTTATGACAATTGGGCGAAACATTAGACTGGGCATCAATTATTCAGATTTCACTGTGAGGTCAGAACACAGCAGCTCCGTCCTGTCCCCACCCAGAGAGAATGAGAATGCCAGGGGAGTCAGTTCCAGGCTGTGGGAATTTAGACAGACTCCTGGGTGGGGCGCCTGAGCCCCCTGCCCCCACACTTACGCCCTCAAGTTTCAGTTGCCCAACCCCCACCAGGTCTAACCCTCCTCCACCCGCACTGACCAAACTGCTTTCCAGGTATTTGGGTGGTGTTGAACACCAGAAGGCATTTCTCCATTTTCAGGCAGAAAGTGCAATTGAAGGAATCCTCTGGTACTCAGCGACCTTCCACCCAAACCCGAAACACACACACACACACACACACACACACACGTACGTGTGTGTGTGCATGTGCAAAAGGCACTGACACTTCTCTGGCTCTGTTTGCTTAGGACCCTGAGCCTGATCCCTTGCCTGGCCAGCTGCCCCTCATGTGCTGTCCTGGAGTTCCTCCCAAAGCGTCATTCACACACTGCTGTGGTCCTGGCTGCCACCCACCTTTCTCCTTTCTAATGTAAGTGTTTCGAGCCACACGTTTCCCTCCAAGCACTGTTTAACTGTATCCAGAGATTTTGACAGGTTGTATTTTCACTACCATTCAATTCGAAAGACTTTGTAATTCTTGTTATTTCTGCTTTGACCTGTGGAATTTTCAGAAGTATTCTGTTTGACTTCCAAATATTTGGGGGATATCCAGACATCTTTATGTGATTTATTTCTACTTTGATTCCATGGCGGTCAGAGGATATTCTTGGTATAATTTCCAGCCATTTAAAATGTGTTGAGACTTGTTTTATGATCCAGCATGGAAATAATGTGTCATCTGCAGTGGGAGATGAAATATTGTGTAAATGTCAATTCGGTCAAGCTGATTGATGGTGTTGTTCAATTCTTCTGGATCCTTGCTGATTTTCTGTCTGTTGGGTGTTGAAATCTCCCACTGTAATAGTGGAGGTGTCTGTTTCTCCTTTCAGTTCTATCTGGTTTTGCCTCATATATTTTGAAGCTCTCTTGTTATGTGCATGCACGTTTAACATGGTTAAACGTAACCACCATAACAAAATCCCATAGGCTGCGTGGCTTAAATAACAGAAAAGTATTCTCACAGTTCTGGAGGCTGGAAGTCCAAGATCAGGGTGGCAGCATGGTCAGGTCCTGGTGAGGGCTCTCTTCCTGGCTTGCAGACAGCTGCCTTCTCACTGTGTGCTGAAGTGGCCTCTCCTCAGTGCATGCATGCATGCACAGCCCAAGGAGACTCCCTCTCTCTTCTTTTTTTTTTGAGATGGTGTCTCACTTCGTCGCCCAGGCTGGAGTGCAATGGCATGATCTCGGCTCACTGCAACCTCTGTCTTCCAGGATCAAGCAATTCTCCTGCTTCAGTCTCCCAAGTAGTTGAGACTGCAGGTGTGCACCACCATGCCCAGCTAATTTTTTTATTTTTAGTAGAGATGGGGTTTCACCATGTTGGCCTGGCTGATTTTGAACTCCCGATCTCAGGTGATCCTCACCACTCAGCCTCCCAAAGTGCTGGGATTACAGGCGTGAGCCACCGCACCCAGCCTCTCTCTTCCTCTTCTTACAAATACACTAATCCTTTCAGAGCAGGGCCCCATTTTTACAACCTCATTTAACTTTAATCAATTCCTAAAGGCCCTTCAAATACAGTCACCTTAGTGGTTAGGGCTTCAACATAGAAATTTGTAGGGGACACAGTTCAATCTACAGCAGATGGTTATACCTTCGGGTGAGTGGACACTTTTGCTAATATGAATACTCCTCCTTATTTCTAGCAGTATTCCTTTTTCTGAAGTCTATTTTATTTGATATAAATGAAGCAATTTTTACTATCTATGATTAGCGTTTACATTATACTTTTTTTTTTATCCTTTTACTGTTTATCTCCCTGGGATTTACATTGAAAGTGTATTTCCTATAAATAACATGCATTCGGGAGTTTTTGTTTTGTTTTGTTTTTTAAATTCAATATGGCCATTGCTTTCAGTTTAGTTCTTCTTTTTTTAGATATTGAAATAGTTGGCTTTAAATTTGCCATCTTGCTACTTGTCTACTTTCTGTCTATCTGTTCCTTTTTCTCTTTTTGTTTTTTTGAATTGTGTATTTTTCGATATTCCATTTTTATTTCCTCCATTGGCTTATTAGCTATATGTATTATCTTTATTCTTTTACTAGTTAATTTAGAGTTTACAAGATCTGTCATTAACTAATCGAATAATAGTATACTTGCTTACGTAAGGTGGAAAACCTTAAAGTGATATACTTTCATTTCTTTCATCCTTTGTTTTCCCATTGTTAGCCTTCCATCCCACTGTTATCGGATATATTATGTCCACACATGTAATAAATTCCACAGCATATTAATATTATTATTGTTGTAAATAATTATATTTTTTTGAATGAGAAAAGTTAACAGGTTTTCTTCCACAGCACTTGAAAAATATCCACTTGACTGTCTCCTGCCCTACATTGTTTCTGATGGTCATTATTATTTTTGTTCTCTATACATAAGGTACCTTTTTTAAAAAGAAACTTTACTTTTGGGGTCACAGCAAAATGGAGTGAAAGGCACGGAGATTTCCCAAATGCTCCCTGCCTTTACATGTAACGCATCACCTCCTCAGCATACACATCCCCTGCCAGAGCGGTGCATATGTTATAACCGATCAGCCCACACTGACACATCACTATCACCCAGAGTCCACAGTTTACATTAGTTTTTATTCTAGACATCGTTAATTCTCTGGGTTTAGACAAATGTATAATGATGGTATCATACAGAGTAGTTTCACTGCCCTACAAAAATTATCTATGCTCTGCCTGTCTATCCCTCACTCCCTGAAACCCTTGACAACCACTGATCTTTTTACTGTTTCCATAGTTTTGCTTTTCCAGAGTATCATATAGTTGGAGTCACAGTCTGTAGCCTTTCACATCAGCTTCTTTCACTTGGTAATATGCATTTAAGTTTCTTCCATGTCGTTTCATGGCTTGATATCTCATTTATTTTCATCACCAAATAATGTTTCATTGTTGGGATGTACCACATTTTATTAATTCACCTACTGAAGAGCATCATGATTGCTGCTAAGAATAAAGCTGTTATAAACATCCATATGCAGGTATTTCACACACTAATGAACATCCATGTGAACTAAAGTTTTCAATTCCTTTGGGTAAATACCAAGAAGCACAGTGCTGTATTGTACGGTAAGAGTATGTTTAGCTTTGTGAGAAATCACAAACTGTCTTCCAAAATGGCCGTAGCATTTAGCGTTCCCACCAACAATAAATGAGAGTTCCTGTTGCTCCCCCTCTTCATCAGCATTTGGTGGTGTCAGTTCCTGGGTTTTGGCCATTCTGATAGGCGTGCAGTGGTGGTAGCTCCCTGCTGTTGTAATTTGCATTTCCCTGACGACATGTGATGTGGAGCATCTTTTCGTATGCCTATTTGCCACCTGTACCTCTTCCTTGGTGAGGGACGTAATGTGTCTCTTATTGCTGGCTGATTTTGAGATCTTCTCTTTAGCACAGGTTTTTAGCAATTTGAATATAATGATCTTGGCCATGATGCTTTTTGCATTAATTCTTCTTAGGTTTCAATGCGTTCTTTAGAAGAGTGTGTTTCTATTTTTCATTAAATGTTAGAACATTTTCAGTTATCGTTTCTTCATCCATTTTCTCTGCCCTTGACCACTTCCAGGACCGCAATTACAGATAAGTTATACCCCTTGACATTGTTCATCTTTAGAGGTACTACACTCCTTAACAAGTTCATTTTTTTCCCAGCCATTTTTCTCTCTGTGCTTTAGTTTGGATAGTTCGAGTACCTTGTCTTCCATTTTACTGCCTTTTCTTTTGTCGTGTCACATCTTCTGTTAAGCCTATCTGGTGTTTTTTCAGACTTACATTTTTTTTTAATTAATGTACAGTACAATAAACTTTTATTTTTTTGATGTACCATCAAAATTGACAAGCTGATCCTAAAATTCATAGGAAAACGTAAGAAACCCAAAATAGCCAACGTGTTATGGATGAATAACAAATGTGGGGATTCACAATCCCCAGTTTCAAAACTTACTATAAAGTCATGGTGATCAACACTATGTGGGAGTAAAATAGTGATAGACATATAGGTCAATGTAACAGAAGTGAGAGTCCACAAATAAATCCACATATTTATGGGCAATTGGTCTTCGACAAGCATGCCAAGACAATTCAATGGAGGAAGTAATAGTTTCTTTAGTCAGTGGTACTGGGACAACTGGCTACCCACATGGCCTAAGAATGAAGATGGATCCTTAGCTCATACTATTTACAAAAATTAACTAAAAATGTTTCAAAAACCTAAATATAAGAGCTAAAACTATGATACTTTACAAAAAAGCATAGGCATAAATCTCCATCATTTTAGATTAGACAGTGGTTTCTTAGATATTACACCTAAGGCTTAAAAGAAAAATAGTTAAATTGGCATCAAAATTTAAAACTTATGTGTTTTATTTTTTATTTTTATTTTATTTATTTAGTTTTTTGAGACAGAGTTTCATTCTGTTGTTCAATGGCACAATCTCGGCTCACCACAACCTCTGCTTCCCGGGTTCAAGCGATTCTCCTGCCTCAGCCTCCCGAGTAGCTGGGACTGCAGGCCTGCGCCATTATGCCTAGCTAATTTTGTAATTTTAGTAGAGATAGGGTATCTCCATATTGGTCAGGCTGGTCTCGAACTCCCAATCTCAGGTGATCTACCCACTTCAGCCTCCCAAAGTGCTGGAATTACAGGCATGAGCCACTGCACCCGGCCCTAAAACCTATGTGTTTTAAATGACACTATCGCAAGGAAAAAACAGCCCAATGGAATGGGAGAAAATACTTGTAAACAATATATTTGACAAGTGTCAAATATCCAGGAAAATAATATACATATACAACTCTTACAGCACAATAATTTAAAAAACTAAATTATGAGCAAAGGATTCGAATAAACATCTCTCCAGAGAAAATATACAAATGATCAATAAGAACATGAAAAGATTCTCAATGTCATTACCCATCAGGAGAAATGCAAATCAAAATGATGAGATAACAGTTCACACCCACCAGGGTGGCTATAATCAAATATCTCAGACAGATAAGAGCAAGTGGTGGCAAGGATGCAGAGGTATTAGCACCTTCATACACTGCTGGTGGGGCTGTAAAATGGTACAGCTGCTTTAGAAAACAGGCTAGTAGTTCCTTAAACAGTTGAATATAGAGTTACCACATGACCCAGTAATTCCACTCCTAGGTATAGTCCCAAGAGAAATAAAAACATACGGCCACACAAAAACTTGTACACAAATGTTCCTAGTAGCATTACTCAAATAGCCAAAAGTGGAAACAACTCATGAATGGATAAACACAATGTGGTATACCCATATAACAAAACATTCTGCAGCCATGAAAGGAAGTACTGAAACGTGACAACATGGCTGAACCTTGAAAATATTTAGCTAAGTGAAAGAAACCACACACAGAAAGTCACATATTATATGATTCCACTTATACAAAATGTTCAGAAGAGGTGAATCCCCACAGACAGAAAGCAAATTGGTGGTTTCCAAGGGCTAGAGGAAGGGACAATGAGAGTCACTGGTAATAAATACAGGTTGTTTTTTTTTTAATCTTAGGAATGATGGAAATGATCTGGAACTAGGCAGTGGGTATGTTTGCATGTCTTCTGAACACACTAAAAACAACTGAACTGTGCACTTTGGAATGGTTTTATGGTGTCAAATTGATGTTATTTATTCTGTAAGTGTTTGGTGGAATTCACCAATGAGCCTAGAAATTTCTGTTCCAAAACAATTTTAACTGCAAATTTAATTTCTTCAAATGACATAGGACCATTCAGGTTGTCTGTTTCTTCCTGGGTGGGTTTTGGTAGTTTGTAGCTTTTAAAGACTTGGTTTGGCCAGGTGCGGTGACTCACACCTGTAATCCCAGCACTTTGGGAGGCCGAGAAGAGCAGATTATGAGGTCAGGAGTTCGAGACCAGCCCTACAAATATGGTGAAACCTGTCTTTACTAAACATACAAAAATTAGCCAGATGTGGTGGCATGAGCCGGTCATCTCAGCTACTCAGGAGGCTGAGGCAGGAGAATCACTTGAACCCCAGAGGCGGAGGTTGCAGTGAACTGAGAGCATGCCACTGCACTCCAGCCTGGGTGACAGAGGGAGGGACTCCATATCAAAAAAAAAAAAAAGTTGGTTCGTCTAAAATTTAAAATATAGGTATATAAAGTTGTACATGGAACTCCCTTATTATCTGTTTAACGTTTATGGTGTGTAGTGATATCCCCTCTTTGCTGATATAGGTAATTTGTATCTTTTCTATTTTTTCTTCATCAGTCTGACTAGAAGTTAGTTAATTGTACTAATCTTTTCAAATAACAATTATTCTGTTTCATTTATTTTCTCTATTATTTTACTGGTTCCGCTGATTTCTTCTCTCATTTTATCGTTTACTTCCTTCTCCTTGCTTTGGGTGTATTATGCTTTCCTTTGTTTACTTTATTAAGGTAGAAGTTTAGATTTAATAAATTTGAATTTTTTTCTAATAAAAACATTAAGTGATAAAAAAATTTTTCTAATCAATGCTTTAGCTATACCCTCAAACTTGGATATATTTTTAATTATATTTAGTTAAAAATATTTTCTAATTCCCCTTGAGACTTCTTGTCCAATGAGTTGTTTAGATGTGTTAATTTACAAGTGTTTGCTGATTTCCCACTTATCTTTCTGTTACTGATTTCTAATTTAACTTCATTATTGTCAGAGAACATACTTTGAATTATTTAAATTTTTAAAAATTCGTTAAGGTTGTTTTATGACACAACATATAATCCATCTTGTTGAATATTCCACATGTACTTGAAAAGAAAAAATCTGTGGTCTGCTATTGTCAGATCGAGTATTCTAAAAGTGTCATTTGGATTCTTTCGGTAGATGGTGTTTTGTTCAGGTCTTCCAAATCCTTACTGATTTTCAGTCTACTTGTTCTATTGGTAATTGAGAGAAAAGTATTAAAGTTTCAAATTATAATTGTAAGTTTTTCCATTTTTTCTTACAGTTTTATGAGCTTTTACTTCATTTATTTTGAAGCTCTGTTGTTAGTTGTATAAATATTTAGGACTTTCATGTGTTCTTAGTGAATTGACCTTTATATCGTTGCTCTGATGTCTACTTTTTCTAATATTTATGTACCCACTCCAACCTATTTATATGGTATATCATTTTGCATCCTTTTACTTTTATCTTATCCATATAATAATATTCTAAATGGGTTTCTTATAGACAGCATATAATTGGTTCTTGTTTTCTAATTCCATTCTTATAATCTCTCTCCTTTAATTTGTATGTTTAAACCACTTACATTTAATGTAATTTTTGAAGTTTGGTTTAGATCTACAATTTCTTTGTTGGTTTCCTATTTGTTCCTTGATTTTTTATTCTGGTATTTTCCCCTCCCTTCTTTATTTGGATTACTTAAATACATTTAGTATTTCATTTGTATTTAATTCTTGAGATTTTTTTTTTTTTTTTTTTTTTTTTTTACAATATCTCTGTACTTTTTTAAGTGGTTACACTGTGGATTACAATATTCATTGTTAGACATATATTTTTTGTAATCTACATAGAATTAGTATTTTACCACTTCAGTTGGAATTTTAAAATCTTTTTTTTTTTTTTTTTTTTTTGAGACAGTCTTACTCTGTGGCCCAGGCTGGAGTGCAGTGGCACAATCTCAGCTCTCTGCAACCTCCACCTCCTGGGTTCAAGTGATTCTGCTGCCTTTGCATCCCAAGTAGCTGGGACTACAGGCACACGCCACCATGCCCAGCTAATTTTTGTATTTTTAGTAGAGACAGGGTTTCACCATGTTGGCCAGACTGGTCTTGAACTCCTGACTTCAAGTGATCTGCCCACCTCAGCCTCCCAAAGTGCTGGGATTACAGGCATGAGCCACCACACCTGGCTGAAATTTTAAAATCTTACTGTCATGCTTTACCCTTTTCCCTTTATCATATAGTTGCCATATATATTACATCTACCCACAGTGAAAACCACATCAGTGTCATACTTTGTACATTTAATGGTCATACATATTTTAATGAATTTAAGAGGATAAAGGTAGTGTGTTGTATTTACCCATATATTTGCCATTTCTGTTTTTCTTCTTTAATTCCCAGTGTTTCAGGTTTGCCTCTGGCATCATTTTCCTCCTATCTAAAAAAAACTTCCTTCAGATTTTTTTTCTTAAAGGAGGTCTACTGGCAATGAATTGTCTTAATTTTCCTTCATCTTACAATGTATTTATACCATTTTCATTTCTGAAGAATATTTTCACTGGACAGAACACTCTGGGCAGACAGTTTTGGGGGTTTTTTCAGTATTTTTTAAATGCTGTGCCACTTTCTTCTATCCTCTATAATTTCTGATGAGAAATCCATCATCATACAAATCCTTGATCCTCTATTTAATGTTTCATTTCTCTTTGGCTGCTTTCAAGATTCTTTTCTTTGTCGTTGTATTTAACAATTTGATTATCCTGTGTCTGGTCATTAATTTGCTTAAGTTTATCTTGTTTGGGATGCACTGAGCTTCTTGAATGCGTAAGTTTATGTCTTTCACCAAATTGGGAAATTCTCAGCCAGCAGACTCTTCCCTTCCTTCCTTCCTTCCTTCCTTCCTTCCTTCCTTCCTTCCTTCCTTCCTTCCTTCCTTCCTTCCTTCCTTCCTTCCTACATATATATCTTTCTTTTCTTTCTTTTCTTCCTACACTCCCCTCCCCTTCCCTTTCTTCCTTCCTTTCCCTTCCTTCCTTCCTTCCTTCCTTCCTTCCTTCCTTCCTTCCTTCCTTCCTTCCTTCCTTCCTTTCCTTCCTTCCTTCCTTTCTTTCCTTCTTTTCTTTTCATTCTTTTTCTTTGTTTCTTTGTTTCTTTCTTTCTTTCTTCTCTTTTCTTTTTTCCCTTCCTTCCTTCCTTCTCCTTCCTTCCCTTCTTTCTCTTTCTCTCTTTTTCTCTTTCTCTCTTTTTTCTTTTTCTTTCCTTTTCTTTTTTCTTTCTTGAGACAGGGTCTTTATCTGTTGCCCAGGCTGGAGTGCAGTGGTGTGATCTCAGCTCACTGCAACCTCTGCCTCCCTGGTTCAAGCAATTCTCATGCCTCAGTCTCCTGAGTAGCTGGGATGACAAGCATGAGCCACCATACTCGGCTAATTTTTGTATTTTTAGTAGAGACGGGGTTTCACCATGTTGTCTAAGCTGCTTTTGAACTCCTGACCTCATGTGATCCGCCTGCACTGGTTTCCTAAAGTACTGGGATTACAGGTGTGAGACACCACACCCAGCCTCAGCCAGTATTTCTTCACATAATATACCAGTACCACAGTCTTTCTCTTCTTCTTCTGTGTTTCAATAATACAAATATTAGATCATTTCATGTTATTCCATAGGTTCCTGATGCTCTGTACATTGACTTTCTTTCTTTCTACTATTCAATTTCTATTGCTCTAGCTTCAAGTTTACTCACTCTTTTCTCTGCTCTCCATTCTGTTACTAAGTTCATCCAGGGAATTTTTAATTTCATTTGTAGCAGCTTTCAGTTCTAAAATTTTCATTTGGTTCTTGTTTGTATTTTCTATTTCTTTGCTAAGATTTTGAATCCTTTCATCTCAAAAGTTTCCCCTTACATATTGCAGGGTGGCTACAATAGCTGCTTTAAGTCTTTAAAAATTCCAACATGTGTCATTTCAGGGTTGATGCCTTTTGATTATCTTTTTCCTTTTAGTTTGAGGTTTTTCTGGTTCTTTAAATACAAGGCATTTGGGGTTGTACCTGGACCTTTTGGATGTTATAAGGCTCTGTGTCTTATTTAAATCCCAAAGAGAATGTTGACATTGTTGTTTTAATACACAATTGACCTGATTAGGTTCGAGCTACAGGTTCTGACCCACCATCTGTGGGCTGTGGTTCCAATGTCAATTCAGTTTTCAAAGGCTTTGCAATACTATGTGAATCTGCTCTGCCTGTGCATTCTCCATGGGCTTGTCTGGGACCTGGGGTTGTGGTCTACCTTTAAGCTCAATTCTCAAAGCTTGTGGTGTGCTATGAGGAGCAGATCCATGCAAACGCAGCTCAGAAGTGAGTGTAGAAATTCATACACAATTCTATGGGATCACTCTCTTGAGACCTGTTCTTTCCATTATCTCCTGCTCTCTGGAGCCTCCCTTTCTCATCCTGTGGCCAGAAAGCCCAGGCTTTCGTTTCTCACTCTGCTGCACACTTCCCACAACTGTGACTGCATCCAGGGTCAATCTGTGGGAGAATCCAGGGAGAGAAAAAACAATGAAACATTGTCTTACACTCCTGGTACCGTGACTCTTCTGGTCAGAGAGAAGGATTCCTGTCCATTAGAGTTCTAGGCACCCTGCCAACAGCCACTGCCCTTGTCACCCCTGCTGCTGTGGGATTGCTTGAGGCTGCGAGGGAGAGGATGGAAAAATAACCAGGGCATTCCTCTCACTCTCTGACTCTCAGGAGTCCCCTTTCCTGCTCTTCGAGCAGAAAGAGAGGGCTTCTCTTGGAGTGCTCTTTGTCCGCACCCATTGTGCCCTCCCAGGTTTTGGGGGAAGGGGCTTTGAGTCCAGGCTGGGTAATACTGGAGGAAAGGTAAACGGGAAACACACCATTAATTTGGTGGCCCCTCAGCTTCTGGCCTCATTCCCCTGTCAGCTTACCATTGCTTTTTTAGAGTTCTCAGGCGGCTGCCCCTTGCCTTCTGTCCACGAAGCATCATTTCACTCAGTGGAAAGGCAGGTAAAAGGTGCTTATTTCATCTCGCCCAGATCAGGAACCTACCTCCATCTAGTGAATTTTTATTTCAGTTGGGGTATTTTTCCAACTCTAGAGTTTCCATTTTTTTTTTGTTTTTGTTTTTGTTTTTGTTTTCTTTTTGTGATTTTAATGTCTCCCCTTGTTATGTTTGCATTTTTTAAAAAGAATCCTTGAATATATCTATAATAGTTGTTTTAAAGTCCATGATTACTAGTTCTATCACCTCTGCTTTTTCTTGGCCTGTTATTACTGACTCTTTTTGTTTATTTGTTTTGGGTTACATTTTCCTGCCTTTTGCATGTCTAATAATTTTTATGGAATGCTGGACTTGAGAATATTACATTGTTGAATATCTGGATTTGGTTGTCTTCCTTTAGAAAGTGTTGCATTTTGTTCTGATAGGCACTTAATTTCTTTGTGCATCAACTTGAAACTCTCAAGACTTGTTTTAACACTTTGTTAGGGCTTTATCTAGGGTCATTTCTTTCTGTGTTCTCTATTGGACTACAGGCACATGCCACTATAGAAGGGGGATACATTGTGAGAAATGTATTATTAGGCAATTGTGTTGTACAAACAACAGGGAGTGTTGAGTGTGCTTACACAAACCTAGATGGTATAGCTTGCTACATGCCTAGGTTATGTGGTACAGCCTATTGCTCTTAGGCTACAAACCTGTGCAACGTGCTAGTGAATACTATAGGCAACTGTGATACAATGGTAAGTATTTGTGTATCTAGACATATCTAAACATAGGAAAGGTAATGTGTTGTATTATAATGTTACATGGCTACGATGTCACTAGGTGAGAGGAATTTTTTAGCTCCATTATAATCTTGTGGGACCCCTGTCATACATGTGATCCATCGTTGACCGAAAACATCTTCATGTAGCGCATGACTGTAATTTGGTATTCAATGAGGACTCTCCCTTCTGGCTGACCAGAACACGAAGGCCTCCCAACCTGTGCGAGTTCTGGTTACTGCAATGCCTACAGCTGCCTATACCTGTGCATTGTGGTTGTGTGTCCAGCCCCATGGACTCTTGCCCTATATAGGTACACATCTGTTTTCATCTGAGACTCAGGGTGACCCCGTGCAGATTCATGAACCCCCTAGTTTTTTCTTTTTCTTTTCTTTTCTTTTTTTTTTTTTTTTGAGGTGGAGTCTAGCTCTGTTGCCAAGGCTGCAGTGCAATTGGTGTGATCCGGTTCACTGCAACCTCCACCTCCTGGGTTCAAGCAATTCTCCTGCCTCAGCCTTCCAAGTAGCTGGGACTACAGGCACTTACCACCATGCCTGGTTAATTTTTGTAATTTTAGTAGAGATGGGGTTTCGCCATGTTGGCCAGGCTGGTCTTGAACTCCTGACCTCAAGTGATTCACCCACCTTGGCCTCCCAGAGTGCTGGGATTACAGATGTAAGCCACCATGCCTGGCCTATGAACCCATTTTTCTGCCTCCCCAAACTCCAGTTGCTGTTTCCTCAGCTTGGCAAGACCACTGTTCTCTGCTGGATCCTCTCTCTGCACCAGGGCTGGGAAATGCCTGCAGGCAAGAAGCCAGGTTGATTGGAGGGCTCATGCTCTCTGCCTGGCTGCTCTGAGGGATCATGTGCCTGTACTGCCTGTTATTTGCAAATAGTTTTTTCATATATTTTGTCTGGTTTCCAACTTGTTTGCAGCAGGAAGGCTAGTCTGATGCCAGTGCTCTGTTTTAACTAGAAGTCAAAGTCTGCTTATTTTAATCAGAATTATTGAATTATTAGACTGCTTTGACATCATGCAGACAAAGCTCTAAGTAGCTTTTTAAATATGTTACCTGGTGGAGCATGATGGCTTATACCTGTAATCCCAGCACTTTGGGAGGCTGAGCAGGGAGGATTGCTTGAGCCCAGGAGTTCAAGGTTAGAGTGAGCTATGATTGCACCGCTGCACTCTAGTCTAGGTGGCAGAGTGAGACCCTGTCTCTAAAAAAATACATAAAATTAAACTGTTACCTGATAAAAGAGATGGCCTCAGAAATTTAATTGAAGTGAATATTGTACAGCCTGATTGCATTTTCAGATTTCTGACACATTCCCGTGAAAGTGTCTTAGGGAGATCCAGGGAAGCCTGTTTCTCAGAAAAGGGTTGCCATACTCTAAGAAACAGCTCTATAATAGTATTTGCAAAGCAATTGAATACAAACTTGCACTGCTGATTGTTACTGCAAAAGTAATACTTATCCATCATTGAGAATGTAGAATGTAATGGCAAGTACCCCAAAAGAATCACCATAGTCCCCATCAGTTAGTGCTTGTCACTCTTTTTATTATAGCAGCTAAACATTTGTACTCTGTTACCAATATATCCACACAAATAGTCTGTATGAAAAAATTAACTCATAATGTATGACTTCTACAAATGATATATTTGAGTCTCCCTAGCAGGGTGGATCTGATGGAAGAATTAGGGAGGTTGTTAATGATGCAAATTTGCAAGCCAGTTATTTGCTGCACTGACCTGAAGTAGGCGTGTTGTTGGATGTGGATGGTGGCAGGATGGATGTGGGATGGACGAGTTCACTGAGAAGCCACCGAGGGCTGCAGCTGCTGGGATGGCAAGGGAGTGTCGCTCCCTGGACATGCAGTGAGGCACAGGGAGAATCAATGAACAGGGAGAATCAATGCACAGGGACAATCGATCCACGATCAGACTAGCCCTGCCCCTCCTTCCCCCTAGGAGGTAGGATGGCAGACAGAGACACTTATGGGCCATCTGTCCCAATAGTCCATAAAAGCCTCCTGGAGTCATAAATTTGCTGTAAGTTTATCTTCATCTCATTTAAAAAATAATGTTGTAAACCAGAATTAAATAAAAGACACCAATTCAAGAAATCTATATTGTGGAAATAATTTTTTTAAAGGCAAGTTATAAAAAGACAGTATAATTGTATTAAGAAACTTGAGACAAAGGCTTGTTGCTGTGAATAAGCTTAATTATTTAAATTTGACCTTCTTGGCAGTCAAGGCAAAAAAAAAAAAAAAAAAAAAAAAAAAAAAGGAAAATAGCATTACAAAGCGCTTGCTATCTAACACAGTTCCATGATTCTTTATTAGAAACTCTTGGGGGTGGATGCTTTTCTGATTCAGAACATTTGGATTTTACACCAGTAATAAACTACGTATGTATGTCAAGTAACGCCCTAATAGGATTAGGGTGGCAATTCGTTGCCAAGTGCATTCATACATTTTTGCAGTGAAACATGCAAATATTCACATTAAGACTTTAACTATCCTTATATCTGACCGAGTCAGGTTTTGCCACCAAATGAGTTTGCCACGAACTTATGGAAAAAGTGTTGGTTTTCAGAATTATTTAGATTTTGGAACTGTGTGTTAGAGACTGCAGACCTGTAATGGAAGCTGTTAATTTATCTCTAGGGAGGGAGAAATGTTTTCCTACTTCACAAACGTAATACCATGTGGACTTTAAAGATATTGCACAACAAAATGAGCAGGTTCACAGTGGATGTTTTACCAAAAAAAAATGTATTGTGTCAACAAACTCTACTGAACTCTATTGGACAGGCATCTGGCCTGTCACCAGGATGCCGGGAGGGGCAGGAGAGGGCAGGACGCAGCCCTGGATGTGGGATGACCTTTGCTCTTCAGGTACACATTGGCGGGTGGTGTGCTGCCTCAGGAGGCCAGAGCACAAAGGCAGTGGGGACTGAGTCCTGGGAGGAGGCCAGCGACTGAATCAGAGGAGGCTCTGCAGGGCAGCGCCAGGTGTAGGGGGTTTGTTTGGCTACAAGTGACAAAGACCCAGGATCACGCTGGAGGAGCAACAGGGACTGAGGATCTTATAGCAGAAAGTGTAGAGGCAGGGTGGCAGTGGACACCCTATGCCAGGCTCTAGGGTGTCTCCCTGGGTGTAGCCCTCCTCAGGGTGTGGCCTCACACTTGGCTGGTAAAAGATGTGATATCCTGACAATGGCAGAAGTCCCATGGAACATGCTAGACTATTTCTTCCTGTGGGTCTCTTTTATCAGAGAGGAAACCTTAGCCAGGAATTCCCAGCCGACTTTCGTTTATGTCTTATCAGCAGGACAGGGTCCTCAGTCCCCCAGCAAATGGGGAGAGAGTCAAACAGCTGGTAGTGGCCAGCCAGGACAGTCCCCACGTCACTGGCAGAGAGGAAGGGGGCACATCAAGGTGAGCCTCAAACAGCGGGGAAAGGAGGGTCACAGCCAATGGACCGGCCACCCATTGAGCTCACCAGGGTTGGGGAGAAAGGTATGGGGGGACAAGACAGAGCTAGTGGAAGGTCAGCCTTAAAACCCTGGGATGGGTTGAAGGGCGTTGGTGATGACAACCAAGAGAAATCCTGGACCTTGAGCTCATGGGGAAAGGGGCCAAAAGGGGCTGGGTGAGTCTGGTCAGGGCTGCTCTTTCAGCATGGAAAGGCTTGGGAAAGCAGTGGGTTTGGGACTAGCAGAAGTGAGGGGCCGAGCCCCAGCTTAGGCAGTGATGCGGGGGCCAGATCAAGGCACCTTTCAGGGCTGCAGAGTGAGCACACCCCAAAGCCCACCGGCTCCACACCTGTGCAGGAAGGGCAAGCCATGTGTCTTCTGTACCTGTGTGGACCACTCCAGTCTCTGGAAGTGTGGGCTGCTTCTCCCACACCAAGCAACGCAGTTCTCCAATTCCCTACAGATGCCAAACAGGTGTCCTACAGTGTAACTCAATTCTGACTCAATCTACCTAGATAGCATCAGACCCCACAGGTTAAGGGCTGAGCTCTGTCCCACAGAGCTGCCCCGCCCTGTCACATGCTGACTGCAGGTCCAGGTTGTCACCTGTGCTTCTGACAAACAAGCTGTAAATCAGGGGTTCCCACGACTCCCTCCCTGGGTTCAATCATTTACTAGAATGGCTCACAGAACTTAGGGAAACGCTTTATTTACGTTTAGCAGTTTATTTTAAAGGATCTTATAAAAGATACAGATACACAGCCAGATGGAAGAGATGCACAGGCAGGCAACGTGGAAAGGGGTCGGAGCTTCCAGGCCTCTCTGGGTGCCACCCTCCCAGCCCCTCTGTGTATTCAGCACAGGGTTCTACCAACCTGTCATTTCGGGTTTTTACGGAGGCTCCATTACATAGACTGATTGATTACATCATTGGCCTTTGGAGATCAACTTGACCTTCAGCTCTTCTCCCCTCTCTGAAGCGGGGTAGTGGAGCTGAAATCCCAACCCTCCAATTACTGTTTGGTTCTCCTGGCAACCAACCCCACTCCTGAGTCTACCCAGGAGTCCCCAGCCACCAGTCCCTCTCATGAGCACACACAAAGACACTTATGGCTTTGGAGATTCAAGAGTTTTAGAAGCTGTGTGCCAGGAAAGAGGGTGGGGAGACTACACAAGGCCAAATGCATATTCTTCATTATAGCACAAAATCACAATGTCCTAATGTAGGAAAGTGATGGGTTCAGTTATGGCACTGCTGATGGGGTACCTTCTATCCATTTACCTTGACAGCTAAGTCTTCACAATGACCAGAAGGCCAGGCTCAAGTGTAGGATCCTGGAATCCATTCTGCACAGAAATGTGGCCAAGGCCCCGCCTGTTCCCCTCGACTCCCACTCCTTGCCCATCCCACAGCGCCGCCAGCCCAGCCCAGCCCATATGGGGATTATCACTGGAAACAGCTGCCCCTTGTGGCACAAGGCCCACAGCTGTGCACCCCTATCAGGCAGAGACCCAGGGAGGCCCACGAGGCCCAGGTGGAGGTGTCTGGGGGGAATGCAAGGCCCCAGGGCCAGCTGCATGGTCTAGCAGGGGCACAGGTCTGGGTGGGCAGATCTCCTGGGCCCACAGGCTCCTCGCCCGTGGGGAGGGCACCACTGGTGGAGGGCCTGGAATAGTGGCTCTGATGGTGGCACGGGCCTCCATCCAGGGGGTGACAGGGGAATGCAGGGAAAGAGGAGAGGGAGGACTCTAGAGGGATACCGCAGCACCTGGCCTGGGCCAGGAGGAGCATGGTACCCCCTTCACCAACATGGAGCCTGCCAGGGAAATGGTTGGGCACGCATTCTTTTCATGTTAGTGTGGAGTCTTGGTATTTTTTTAATGGCATAATATTCCACAGTGCAGATGGTGCCCCGTCACACCCGGGCATCCTTGTCATCCCAGGGTGCAGGCCATGCTGTTGGGAGGTTTGGAAAGGAGAGGAACCCAAGGGTAGGCTCCAAACAACCCTGGGCAAGGGAGGGCTGTCTCTTCTCCATTTGGGGTGTTTCTTGTTGATTCGTTTCCTTGTTTGTGGGAGCCCTGAGCAGAACGGGGTCTTACAGGAAGGCATGGGTGGCATGGGCAGAGCAGTCTTGCAATTTTTGTTTGCGTGAAAGCTGCGCTCCTGGAGACAGACCTCTAGGTGGCTGGAGGCCCTGAGTTCAGGGGCTCCCTTTTCTCCTTACAGCTGAGTTGGCCCAGGCTGAGGCTGTAAGTCAGAGCGGTCCATCCATCAACTGCAAGAGAAAGGGAGAGTGTAGGGGCGCTGGGCTGGAGCAGAGACAGAAGGACCAAGGTCTGGGTGAAGTTGTGGCCTGGGTGCTGGCTGCCCCTGGAAGGAGTGCAGTTAGGGGCCCCTGGATGATAGCCCTCCTCCAGGGCACTATGACTACAACTCGGCGTTTGTTCATGCCTCTGCCAGGCCCCAGAGCCTGCCTGGCCTGGCTCTTGCTCTGCGGGGTCAGATGTGAGGATGCTGAGCCCTGACCAGGAGGAAGGCGGTGGGGCACACCCGCCCAGCCCACCACCCACCCTCTGCTGTCACGTGTCTGCCCGCCAGGAGGAGGCCCACAATGCGGCTTTGTGTAGCAGCTGGCTCTGAGCACACGCAGAGTGTCTGGGGCAGTCCTGGCTAGCAGTGCCAGCCCTGGAAGCCAGAGATGCCAGGCCGGGGAGGAAGGATCCACCCTGCCCAACCCCTCCAGGGCCTGGGGCCAGGCGCTCTCCAGGAAACACCTGGGCTGGCCAGGCTTCTTCAGGGAACACCCAGGACCCCTGGAGGCTGTGTCTGGGGAACAGGAAACTTTCAACAGAGGCTTGGCTGTTAGTCCCCAACTAACAGGGCCTGTGGGGTACCCTGGGACCACCAGGCCACCGGTTGGACCAACTCAGCCTGCCTTGGCATTCCCAACAGAGCTCCCTGGTCCCGGGTGAAATGAGAAAAAAGAGGACAGCTTTGCCCATGTCTGTAATGCTGAATGTTTCTATTATTTTTAATATGAGTTTTTTGAAATGTTAAAAAATTCTTTTTAAACGAAATTATTATAGTGCATAGAGATTGTTTTTACGACAACATCCTTAATCAGCAAAACTAAAAGTCACTAACTCTATTTTCAGCCTTTATAAAAATGTGACTCCTGAAGCCCCCAAACGTTGACCCCTCGGTGCTGGCCGGGCTGGCTGGGCGCCTCGTGCAGGCACAGCTGGGCAGCTGTGGGGAATAGTTGGCGGGCGGCAGCCAGGAAGTCACGTCTGGAAGGCCCTGTGTGGGATGCCCCAGAGTTTCCCAGAGCTGGGTGGGGGTGGGGGCTCTCCTGAGCTGGGACCTTTCCCCTCTGGACCAGGGATGGCGTTGACCCTCCCTTCCCTGCCCCTCCCCACCCCACTGCCTTTGTCCACTTTAAGAACACACACCTGTGCAACCCTACATGGCTCCCCTCCAGCCTGTGTGGGACAAGGGCCTGTCCCTGGTGTCCAGCCCGGCTCTCAGGAACACCCTTGGCGATGCTGGGCAGGAAGCCCCTCCTCAGCTCTTCCCTTGGCAGATGAGGGTGGGTCAATGGGCTCCATCCTCTTTGGGTTGCCCTAGCATTGCTATAAACAGAGCATTCTGTAGGAAGGAACAGACCTTTTGCCCGAGTGACTTGGCCTGGATCTAAGAAAAACAGCCATCCTTCGGCTAGCAGGGACCATCCCCTGCCTTGTGGGGATGGCTGCTGTGTGTGGGCAGGCGGGGACAGCCCATCTGCCACGACTGCCCAGTGGCGAGGTCCCTTGGGGACCCTGCCGCCAAGTGAATACAGGGCCTTACTGTGACCAGCCCACCACGAGATGTTATCAGGCCTGAAGCAGGTCCCCAGGGGATTAGGCCATCTGGAGTGAGGCGCTGGCAGGGAAATTGCTTCTTTCACAGCAATGTTTAAGAAACAAATCCAGGGAAGGCCTGTTTTTTTGAATGACACAGTAACGTGTCGAACTTAATTTAAGAAACACCCTCAGATATTTTTATTTCCTTTTTGCATTGAATTTGCATTGAGGTTTTCAAAAAATGCAAACGGGCCTTTCTACTGGGCCTGAATCTTACAAGATTTCTAACCCATTTCAGTCCTGTAAATAATTAGGTGCAATTGGTTGCTGAGACTGACTTTCCCAGACCAGTGGAGAAAGGCCCCGGCCCTGAGGGGCTCTGGGAACTTAGGGGACAGCACCTTATGGACACCCCTACTCAGGGAGGGATCAGTGAATTGATGCTTCTGGGCTTGGAACATTCCCCGCCATCTGGGCCTTTCTGTATGCATAGAGGGGAGAGTGGGAACTGCGGGACAGAGGGTGGTCTGCACGCCCTCCCTGGACTCCGTGAGGCCCATCTGGGTCCCCTGAGTCCAGACCAGCCCCCCAAGAAGCTCACAGTCTCGTAGGAAGCCGAGGAGGCAAATGAACAGGAACAGCCCTAAATAACTGCATAGTGCCCAGGCTGCCAGGAGAGTGTGTGGGCAGAGAAGGCTCCCAGAGCAGAAAAAGGATGCTCAGGAATGTATTCCAGGCCAGGGAGCAGCGTGGGGGGGGGGTCGTGCGGAATGGCGCATTCTGCAAAATGCAGCGTCTGGCTGGAGGGCCACTCTGCACTCCCTGGCCCAGCTCTGAGTCCAAGTCACCCAGGGATGAGCTTCTGGCTCTTCCCCGAGATGGGACGTCATGGCCCCAGGTGTGGCTGGCAGAGGACCTGCAGGCTAGGGAAGAGGGCATGAAGTTGGCAGGTTAGAAGTGGCTGGGGAAGCACGTGCAGGTGGCCTCTCTGAGGCAGTTGTCTCTTCTGTGAAGTTGAGACCGGTGGGGGAGATAAATGCCAACCACTGCAGATGCAGAGATCCCTGGGGAAATCGAGTGACTGGAATCTCCTCTAGGAATGGGGAGTTTCGGGGGGGGGGGGGCAGTTCCAGGCATGGAGGGGGCTGAGGGACACAGCAGGACACACTCCAGACCGTCCCAGGAGGCCTGAAGGTGACCTCAGCCCCCTTAGCTGCCGTGTGTGTCCCTCTGGCCCTGGCCCACAAACGAGATAGTGCATGCCTGTTTCTAGACCTCTAGACCCCTCATGGGGTCCCTGGGCTCTCTCTGCCAGGGACAAGCAAGGGGGCACCTTGTTCCCTTTACAAATCCCACAGTCTAGCGAGAGTTGGAGCTCGCTGAGTGCCACATGCCATTAGGACCTAGGTGGGAGATGGGGGTGCCAGGGAGGGGAAGGGGACTATGGAGAAATGGATGAAAGGGGACTAAGCTGGCTGGACGTGCCAAGCATTGAGTGTCTGAGCAGGGGCTGAGCCCACCCCCTTGAACCTCAGACGGGGCCACTGGGGCCCGGTGAGGCCCAACAATTGTCCCCAGAACCTCAGAGTGCCTACAGGGCGCTGTGAGAGGCAGCACTGAGCTGAAAGGAGCGTAATCTCTACGCAGGTGTAACCTAAAATAGAGCCTGATAGCTCAATGACAGATGCTTAATTTCTCACAATATTTCTGTCATTATGCTGGGACAGATATTCTTGGTTTGTTCAAGAACAAGGTCTTTTTTTTTTTTTTTTTTTTTTTTTTGAGTCATTATACAGCATAAAAGAGACCACACCCCGAACAAGTTTGGGACAGCACTGGGCCCCTGAGCCAAGCCAAGAGGAATCACCCCGCCCACACAGCCACCCTGCCCACACAGCCTTCTGGTCCCAGAGCCCCGAGCCACACCCAAGCCTGCCTGGCTGGAAGAGGGGCTTCAGGGACTGACTTCACTTGGGAGTGGGTGAGGGGAGGTGACCTCAGGCTCCTTTAAAGCCTTGCCTCTCAACTCCTCACTCCCAAATCCCTCCAAAAGAGAGAAAATGACTCCTATAAAGATTAGAGATCACGCACCAGAGATCATGCACGTGAAAAGTGACAGGAACACAAATTCACGCGATGGGGGTCTCCGACTTTTGTCCACCACCTGAGAGTGACAAGGCCCAAGAGGGCTCCCTGCAGAGCTGCCTGTATGAGATGTTGCTGTGCCTTAAAACGTCATGGGGATGATGTGTGGTATTTGGCATCCTCCTGCATTTGCTTTCACTGGTTTTTAAAAGGCGTTTTCAAGCACTCACCATTGCCTATGGAGTGTGGCTCACCCTCCCTGCCCACCCCGGAACATAGTTTGAGAACTAAGCTATTGAAGACGGACCCTGCCCCAAGCCCCAAGCCTAGCCGGTCTCCATTTCTAGCCCGGCTGAGGGATGTGACCATAGCCCCATAGCACTAGTGTGAGTGGGAGCCTGGGGCCAGCCTGGCTTGCACACCACCCCCCAGCCATGCACAGCCTGGAGTGGGAGGGCACCACCTGAGAACCTGCAGGAGGAAGACCATCGGGGATGTCTCCAGAAACTGGCAGACATACAGACAGCGACCCTTCCCCTCGGTAAGGCCCTTGTAGCCTACAAGGCCAGTCTCACCAGGGAAAATGGGATGCTGCATCCCAGGTCCATGGGGACAGAGGAGGGCTGCCCGCTGGGCCTGGCTGGGCTGGCTGGGGTGGCTGCACCCAAGGGTCAGAGTTCATCTTTGGCCTTTCTCTGCAGGGTCAGTCCTGGGAGGTGCTGGCCACCACGGTCATAGTCCAACCAGCTCAGCTAGTGATGTCCAGAGTGAGGTTGGCTTCATGCCACGGGATAAAGCCAGTGGTCAGGGTGGTGCCTTCCTGGGAAACTGCTCTCTGTTGGAGAGACAGCCATGATAGAATGACTTTGCAGTTTGCAGGCTGGAAGGGCTGGGGTGGGGTTGGGGTGGAGGTGGGGGCAAGGGTGCTTACAAAGCAATGAACAGCACCTGGTGGAGACTCACACCTGTGTTCACGCAGAGGGCACCTGTGGGCAGCTTGGCCAAATTGCCCCGAGAGGCCAAGCAGCTTTCCTGCCCAATGAAATACAATCTGCTTTCTTCCTTTTCTCTAGTCATTATTTATTTATCTGAAAGATGCTTTTATGATAGAAATTCAGGGTTGCACATAGGCGTCTCTAATGAGGGCATTTGGGAGCAGAGAAGGGGACCAGGCATCTCCCCTGGGCATGCTGGGGGAGGCTGACAGCCTTCATACTTTGCAGAGCCCTCTGCCTGCTTAAAAGCTCCTCCCAGCCTTTCTCAATTTCTCCTCCAAGGCATCACAATGCAACGGTGTGCAGATCAGATCCTACTTTTACAGGTGAGGTGGCTGAGGCCTCCATTCCTCAGGTTACAGAGGCACCTGCCTGGAGGGAGCCCTGCTGGTGGCCTGCATCCTCTCCCTGGGCTCTGGCGCAGCTCACAGTCTGAAAATTACAACTCCCTGTTGTTGCTATGGTGACTGGTTGTGTTATTCTATTCTACAGAGCTGTGTGCCCCACCTTGCCCAAGACCGTCTGTTTTTGCAGGAGAAAGTCTCTATCTCCAAGTCCGTGTGTGCGCGCGTGCGCGTTTGAGAGACAGCGAGAGAATAAAGAGAGAGAAAAGAAAGAGGGAGAGAGAAATGGGCCCCTGCACACTGCCCTTCCTGCCACCCCCACCTTTTCCCTGGGCCCAGTGGACCTTCTGTCCCTGCCCAGGAGCCTGCCTGGGTCCCCAAGATACTGGCCCCATTCGTTTCATGGGACACCGACTCTGGGCCACAGGCACTGGCTGTGCAGAAGGCCTTCCCTTGTATCTCCTTGTGAGGTCAGATCCCTGTGTTGGTGCACAAAGGGCACCCCGTTCTTGTCTCGTCTGCAGACTACTCTGTGACATGGATGGACAGACCATGATCTATTTAGCCAGGCTCTCTAGATGGACAGTTGGGCTGTTTCCAATCTCTGGTTGTCACAAACAAATCTGTGAAAAATAACCTTGAACATATGTCATTTTGCACATGTGAGAATATGTGTAGAATAAACTCCTAGAAGTAGCGTTAATGGGAAATTAGCATATGCATTTCTAAGATTGGAAACTTTTGCAAATTGCTGTTCGTTGATATCAGCCATTGTGAGCCTAGTACATGCTGAAAACGGAACTCAACATTTTATCTGGATTATTTTATTGCATCTCACCATGACCCTAAAATGGAGGTTATTCCGATGCTGGTTTTACAGATAAGCATACAAATGCTCAGAAAAACTCAGCAACATGCCAAATTGCCACCTGGGTGGTGGGGTGGGGTCGGGATGGACCCTGAGCCTTCAGGCCCTTGTCAGGCCCTTTCCTAAGGGCAAGCAGGCCCAGCCCTGGGGCACCTGCCCCGCCCAGGGGGCCTGGACCCTTGACCTGTTCTCTAAGCCCCATTCAAGCATGCAAGCCTTGTGTGCCAGGAGCCCACGGACGGGCCCTTCTCACACCAGCCAGGCTCTCCTGGAACCAGTCACCAGCCACACCACTGGGACCTTAGGATGCACAGACCTTCTGCCCCCGAGGCTCTCCCCCATGAGACGCTGTCCTCAGCCGGGCTGGCTGGCCCGAACTTGGGAGCTTGGCTTGCTCGGAGGGGTCTCCCCGCCCAGCCCTCTCCCAGCTCCCTGGTCTCCTTCTTCCAGGCCAGCTGGACACTTTGGGATGATGTCCTCTGGCCTCTGCATCTTTCCTCGGGTCTGGTCAACTCCTGGTCAGACTGTGAGTTCTGAGAATCAGGGCCTGCGTCCCGGGCCGAGCGTGATGCTCACCAAGCTAGGTGCAGGAGAGGACAATGGGAGAGGCAGGGCAGGCCCAGGGAAGCCAGGAGCCACCGCCTTTCCCTTCCCGGGAAGGCCCTGGCTTCCTCTGAAAGCGGTTAGCATGCAGGGGAGCGCGCCGGTCCCTGCCTGTATTTGCATGACAAAAGGGCCTGCCCAACGGCTCTCGGCGGCTTTGTTGAGAGCTGCAGCCTCGCTCAGGCTGAGCCTTGGGAATTGTTCCCCGACAGGGGTAGTTCCTGGGCTCCACAGCTACCCCGGCCAACAAAAGCCACATTGTGGGGCTGACGGCAGCTGCCAGCACCTGCTCCCTGCACCGCCGCTGCCTCGAGGCTCTGCACGGCACCTGATGCCTTTGCTAGGGACACAGCCAGGGGCAGACGCGGAGGCCCTGGGCATCATCCAGAACACATTGTGAGGGGTGGGGTGGGTGGTGGGAGAACCTTGCCTGGTTCCCAAAGGGCCTGGGGAGATGGCTCGGGGCTGGCCAGTGGCAAGGTGAGGACTCCAAGGTCCCCAGTGTGGGCTGGAAGAGAGAAGAAAGCCATAAACCCCAAGTGTGCGGCGCCCACGCTGCGGTGTTGCATTATTTGATGGTTCGCTCACAACAGGTGTTTTTCTCACTCTTCAAATGGGGAAACAGGATCAGAGAGGTTCACTAGCCAGCCCAGCATCACACAGCAGAGCCCAGGTTTGAAGGGCCCAGCCCCTCGGGGCATGCTCCTCACAGCGGTCCCAGAGTTTCCCCTGGCCCTTTCCCCTTTCCCTTCTGAGCTTCTCAGTACTTTCTCTGTCTCCTCAATGGCCTCGCCACAGCATCCAGCTGCCTCGGCAGCAAGCACAGGGCCCTCTTCCTCGCTGGTGCTGGGGGTGTGTCCATTACACACCACTCCCTTGTGTCCTTTATGGATCCACAAACTCCTGTTAGCCTGCCGAGCCCCTGTGCACTCCTCCTCTTCCCCAGAAGCCCCTCCTGAGCCCGGCTGCCTTCTCTCCATGCATGGTCCTGTGTCCCGGCTGTGAGAACCTGCATTTTGGCACCTGGTACCTAGCCCAGAAGCTCTACCTTAGTGCCTGCAATAAGCCAGCACTCATGGAACTAAATTAACTTCACAACTGTATTCCAAATGCAAATGTCCTCGCTACTCTGACTCACGGGAGAAAGGCTTAACTAGTGCTTGCCTCTGGCTCACCTGAAGGGGCTAGGGTGGTGCCAGCCGCAGACGCAAAGGCCTCTGCACACCCGCAGGCAGCGGCCCTTCCTGGGGCCTTGACAGAGACAGGAACTGTGTAGGAAAAGCTGTGGTGAGGACCATCCCCTCCAGATATCAAAGCAGGGAAGAGCCATCACCATTGAGTCACCCTGCGGTGGGAAGGTTGTGCTGAAAACCTGGAAACAGCGTGAGGAGAGGGGCCCTCAAAGCCACCGCCTGCTCACAGCCCCCCTGAGTCCAGGGAAGGCTCCCTCCTTCTTTCTCCTTGGGATCTCCTGCTGGGACTCCCCGAAATCCAAAACCAACCAGAGGGAGGTCAAAGGAGTCCATGACGCACCCAGTGGACTGGGGTAGAGGTGTGTCCTCTGAGGAGCCAGGAGCACAGCCCCCGGGGGAAAGCTTGGCCCAGCTGGAGGTGACACCATGACTGGAAGACAGGGCCGTGGGAAGGATCAACACGCAGCAGGTGCAGAAGCCAGAGCTCAGGAGGAGAAAGACCCTGCAGAAAGGGAGGTGTGGGGAAGACCCCAAGGAGAGGCTGCAGGTGGGCTTGGCCAGCTATGGGCGGGACCTCAGTGTCACAGCCCAGGAGGAGCTGAGCCCTTGCCTGGGCCCCACACTCCCCGGTCTGCACCCCTGCTGTACAACTATTCAGCTTGTGGGGGAAGACAGAGCCAGCTGCAGGCTGCGGGGGGAAAAAGGACCCGTGCTTGCCCTCCTTTTAGGTCCCAGGGACTCCCCCATCGCATCTGCGAGGAAGTTCCTGGGGGTCAGAGCCGCCTTGATCAAGCTTACGGTGAGCTTGAAAACCCTCAGACACACAGGCTAACCATCCTCACCAGGAAACCCTGGGAGATCTCAGAGAGGCAGAGGGAGATGTGGAATTAGAAACTATTTCATCCTCTGCTCCCCCTCTACTGGGAAAGCGAAAACCCACTCCTCAGAGCACGGGCATTTGCTGGGCACCCAATTAAACCTCAAAGGGCACTTGGAATTTGAATGAGTTCCCCAAATTGTCCCAAGTTATCCAACTGAATCAGAATTCAGGGTCTGTAATAAGACCCTGGGGGTGGCCCACACTGGATGGGCTGATCCAATGGCCGTGCCCAGCCCATCCCTCGTGCTGCCTCCCCTACAAGAGCTGCCAGATCACAAACTTGCTTCCCCCATCTCCCTCAGTGCTGGCGGGGCCAAGCACCCTGTGGCCAGTAAAGTGGAAAAGTAAAGACTTTTCCAGAAGTCTTCTGGAAAAGCATGTTCTTCTTAAGGAGGGCACAGGTCGCTGGCTTCTACCAGCCTCCCCAGGCTTCTGACTGCAGTTGCAGACCTGGAGCAGTGGCAGATGTCTCTGGAGCAGAAAGCCAACACTTTAAGGATGGTAGATGAGCCAGGTCCCTGTGGGCACCCTTGAGCCACTTCCTGGGAAGTGCCCACCTGCCAACCTCTTATGATGGGAGATCCCTGTTTTTTTAACTGGCTGTTGACTGATCTAACAGATCAACAGGCTCCAACGTAGGCCCCGGGCGTGGCTTTGTGTGGCTTTGTGTGGCCCACTGTGTCTCTCACAGCAGGTTTCCCTCCTGTGCAGTGAGTCTGATTCCTGCATCACGGAGTGTCTTATCAGCTCAGGAGGCTATCACAAAATAGCACAGACTGGGTGGCTTATTTCTCACAGTTCTGGAGGCTGGAAAGTCCAAGATCCGGGTGCCAGTAGCGGGCTTTCTCCCTGGTGTGGAGATGGCTGTCTTCCTTCTGTTTCTGCACATGGTGATGTTCTCTCTCTCTCTTCTCTCTCCTTCCTCTCTTCTTAAAAAGTCACAAATCCAGCTGGGCGCCGTGACTCAGGCCTGTAATCCCAGCACTTTGGGACGCCGAGGTGGATGGATCACCAGAGGTCAGGAGTTCGAGACCAGCCTGGCCCACATGGTGAAACCCCAACTCTACTAAAATCACAAAAATTAGCCGGGTGTGATGGTGAGCACCTGCAGTCCCAGCTACTTGGGAGGCTGAGGCTTGAATCCAGGAGGTAGAGGTTTCATTGAGCTGTGATTGTGCCACTGCACTCCAGCCTGGGTGACAGAGCAAGACTCCATCTCAAAAAAAAAAGGTTACTAATCCTATCGTGGAGGCTCCCCACTTATGACCTAATCGCCTCCCAAAGGCCACACTACTTCCTACCATCGTATTGGGGGCTGGGCCTCAACATATAAATTTGGGGATGTGGGGACTAAATTCAGTCTGTGGAGATCAGACAGGAGACCGAGAAGCCTGAGTGCTTGGTGTCACGATAGGTGGACAAATGTAGATGATTTCCTAGTAATCACCAATTTCTTCCAGACATAACCCCCTGCCTTCTGGATAGCACACTGGGGGAAGACGAGGAGTACTCTTTTTTTTTTTTTTGTCTTATCTCTAAGAAAGGATGGGATGGGGTGGGCGCAGTGGCTCACACCTGTAATCCCAGCACTGGCTGAGGCTGAGGCAGGTGGATCACGAGGTCAGGAGATCAAGATCATCCTGGCTAACACAGTGAAACTCCGTGTCTACCAAAAATACAAAAAATTAGCCAGGTATGGTGGCGGGCGCCTGTAGTCCCAGTTACTCGGGAGGCTGAGGCAGAAGAATGGAGTGAACCTGGGAGCTGGAGCTTGCAGTGAGCCGAGACTGTGCCACTGCACTCCAGTCTGGGTGACAGAGCAAGACTCCAAACAAAAAAAAAAAGGGAAGAAAGGAAGGAAGGAAGGAAGGAAGGAAGGAAGGAAGGGAGGGAGGGAGGGAGGGAGGGAGGAAGGAAGGAAGGGCCTGAGAACAGCCACATGGCCTGGGGTCGCTGAGAGTGGAACTGCAGGTCTGTGGTCTCGGAAGCAAACTCTGTTTTTTTTTTCATTATTATACTTTACATTCTAGGATACATGTGCACAGCGTGCAGGTTTGTTACATATGTATACATGTGCCATGTTGGTGTGCTGCACCCATTAACTTGTCATTTACATTAGGTATATCTCCTAATACTATCCCTCCCCCCTCCCCCCACCCACAACAGGCCCCGGTGTGTGATGTTCCCCTTCCTGTGTCCAAGTGTTCTCATTGTTCAATTCCCACCTATGAGTGAGAACATGCGGTGTTTTGGTTTTTTGTCCTTGCGATAGTTTGCTGAGAATGATGGTTTCTAGCTTCATCCATGTCCCTACAAAGGACATGAACTCATCCTTTTTTATGGCTGCATAGTATTCCATGGTGTATATGTGCCACATTTTCTTAATCCAGTCTATCATTGATGGACATTCGGGTTGGTTCCAAGTCTTTGCTATCATGAATAGTGCTGCAATAAACATATGTGTGCATGTCTTTATAGCAGCATGACTTATAATCCTTTGGGCATATACCCAGTAATGGGATGGCTGGGTCAAATGGTATTTCTAGTTCTAGATCCTTGAGGAATCGCCACACTTTCTTCCACAATGGTTGAACTAGTTTACAGTCCCACCAACAGTGTAAAAGTGTTTGTATTTCTCCACATCCTCTCCAGCACCTGTTGTTTCCTGACTTTTTAATGATCGCCATTCTAATTGGTGTGAGATGGTATCTCATTGTGGTTTTGATTTGCATTTCTCTGATGGCCAGTGATGATGAGCATTTTTTCATGTGTCTGTTGGCTGCATAAATGTCTTCTTTTGAGACGTGTCTGTTCATATCCTTCATCAACTTTTTGATGGGGTTGTTTTGTCTTGTAAATTTGTTTGAGTTCTTTGTAGATTCTGAATATTAGCCCTTTGTCAGATGAGTAGATTGCAAAAATTTTCTCCCATTCTGTAGGTTCACTCTGATCATAGTTTCTTTTGCTGTGCAGAAGTTCTTTAGTTTAATTAGATCCCATTTGTCAATTTTGGCTTTTGTTGCCATTGCCTTTGGTGTTTTAGACACAAGTCCTTGCTCATACCTATGTCATGAATGGTATTGCTTAGGTTTTCTTCTAGGGTTTTTATGGTTTTAGGTCTAACGTTTAAGTCTTTAATCCATCTTGAATTAATTTTTGTATAAGGTGTAAGGAAGGGATCCAGTTTCAGTTTTCTACATATGGCTAGCCAATTTTCCCAGTACCATTTATTAAATAGGGAATCCTTTCCCTATTTCTTGTTTTTGTCAGGTTTGTCAAAAATCAGATGTTTGTAGATGTGTGGTATTATTTCTGAGGGCTCTGTTCTGTTCCATTGGTCTATATGTCTGTTTTGGTATCAGTACCATGCTGTTTTGGTTACTGTAGCCTTGTAGTATAGTTTGAAGTCAGGTAGCATGATGCCTCCAGCTTTGTTCTTTTTGCTTAGGATTGACTTGGCAATGCAGGCTCTTTTTTGGTTCCACGTGAACTTTAAAGTAGTTTTTTTCAATTATGTGAAGAAAGTCATTGGTAACTTGATGGGGATGGCATTGAATCTATAAATTACCTTGGGCAGTATGGCCATTTTCATGATATTGGTTCTTCCTATCCATGAGCATGGAAAGTTCTTCCATTTGTTTGTGTCCTCTTTTATTTCATTGAGCAGTGGTTTGTAGTTCTCCTTGAAGAGGTCCTTCACATCCCTTGTAAGTTGGATTCCTAGGTATTTTATTCTCTTTGAAGCAATTGTGAATGGGAGTTCACTCATGATTTGGCTCTCTGTTATTGGTGTATAAGAATGCTTGTGATTTTTGCACACTAATTTTATATCCTGAGACTTTGCTAAGATGATGGGGTTTTCTAAATATGCAATCATGTCATCTGCAAACAGGGACAATTTTACTTTCTCTTTTCCTAATTGAATACCCTTTATTTCTTTCTCCTGACTGACTGCCCTAGCCAGAACTTCCAACACCATGTTGGATAGGAGTGGTGAGACAGGGCATCCCTGTCTTATGCCAGTTTTCAAAGGGAATGCTTCCAGTTTTTGCCCATTCAGTATGATATTGGCTGTGGGTTTGTCATAAATAGCTCTTATTATTTTGAGATACATCCCATCAATACCTAATTTATTGAGAGTTTTTAGCATGAAGGGCTGTTGAATTTTGTCAAAGGCCTTTTCTGCATCTATTGAGATAATCATGTGGTTTTTGTCTTTGGTTCTGTTTATATGCTAGATTACGTTTATTGATTTGTGTGTGTTGAACCAGCCTTGTATCCCAGGGATGAAGCCCACTTGATCATGGTGGATAAGCTTTTCGATGTGCTGCTGGATTCGGTTTGCCAGTGTTTTATTGAGGATTTTTGCATCGATGTTCATCAGGGATATTGGTCTAAAATTCTTTTTTGTTGTGTCTCTGCCAGGCTTTGGTGTCAGGATGAAGTTGGCCTCATAAAATGGTTAGGGAGGATTCCCTCTTTTTCTATTGATTGGAATAGTTTCAGAAGGAATAGTACCAGCTCCTCCTCGTACCTCTGGTAGAATTCGCCTGTGAATCTGTCTGGTCCTGGACTTTTTTTGGTTGGTAGGCTATTAATTATTGCCTCAATTTCAGAGCCTGGTATTGGTCTATTCAGAGATTCAACTTCTTCCTGGTTTAGTCTTGGGAGGGTGTATGTGTCCAGGAATGTATCCATTTCTTCTAGATTTTCTAGTTTATTTGTGTAGAGGTGTTGATATTATTCTCTGATGGTAGTTTGTATTTCTGTGGGATCAGTGGTGATATCCCCTTTACCATTTTTGTTGCGTCTATTTGATTTTTCTCTCTTTTCTTCTTAGTCTTGCTAGCGGTCTATCAACTTTGTTGATCTTTTCAAAAAACCAGCTCTGAGATTCATTGATTTTTTGAAGGGTTTTTTGTGTCTCTATCTCCTTCAGTTCTGCTCTGATCTTAGTTATTTCTTGCCTTCTGATAGCTTTTGAATGTGTTTGCTCTTGCTTCTCTAGTTCTTTTCATTGTGATATTAGGGTGTCAATTTTAGAACTTTCCTGCTTTCTCTTGTGGGCATTTAGGGTTATAAATTTCCCTCTACACACTCCTTTAAATGTGTCCCAGAGATTCTGCTATGTTGTGTCTTTGTTCTCATTGTTTTCAAAGAACATCTTTATTTCTGCCTTCATTTTGTTATGTACCCAGTAGTCATTGAGGAGCAGGTTGTTCAGTTTCCATGTAGTTGAGCAGTATTGAGTGAGCTTCTTAATCCTGAGTTCTAGTTTGATTGCACTGTGGTCTGAGAGACAGTTTGTTACAATTTCTGTTCTTTTACATTTGCTGAGGAGTGCTTTACTTCCAACTATGTGGTCAATTTTGGAATAAGTGTGATGTGGTGCTGAGAAGAATGTATATTCTGTTGCTTTGGGGTGGAGAGTTCTGTAGATGTTTGTTAGGTCTGCTTGGTGCAGAGTTCAGTTCAATTCCTAGATATCCTTGTTAACTTTCTGTCTTGTTGATCTGTCTGATGTTGACAGTGGGGTGTTAAAGTCTCCCATTATTATTGTGTGGGAGTCTAAGTCTCTTTGTAGGTCTCTAAGGACTTGCTTTATAAATGTGGGTGCTCCTGTATTGGGTGCATATATATTTGGGACAGTTAGCTCTTCTTGTTGAATTGATCCCTTTACCATTATGTAATGGCCTTCTTTGTCTCTTTTGATCTTTGTTGGTTTAAAGTCTGTTTTATCAGAGACTAGGATTGGAACCCCTGCCTTTTTTGTTTTCCATTTGCTTGGTAGATCTTCCTCCATCCCTTTATTTTTTGCCTATGTGTGTCTCTGCACATGAGATGCGTCTTCTGAATACAGCATACTGATGGGTCTTGACTCTTTATCCAATTTGCCAGTCTGTGTCTTTTAATTGGAGCATTTAGCCCATTTACATTTAAGGTTGATATTGTTATGTGTGAATTTGATCCTGTCATTATGATGTTAGCTGGTTATTTTGCCCGTTTGTTGATGCAGTTTCTTCCTAGCATCGATGGTCTTTACAATTTGGCATGTTTTTGCAGTGACTGGTACCAGTTGTTCCTTTCCATGTTTAGTGCTTCCTTCAGAAGCTCCTGTAGGGCAGACCTGGTGGTGACAAAATCTCTCAGCATTTGCTTGTCTGTAAAGGATTTTATTTCTCCTTCACTTATGAAACTTAGTTTGGCTGGATATGAAATTCTGGGTCAAAAATTCTTTTCTTTAAGAATGTTGAATATTGGCCCCCACTCTCTTCTGGCTTGTAGAGTTTGGAAGCAAACTTCTTAAAGGCAGGAAAACCAATGGTGCCTTTGTCAGAGCTTAGTTGTATCTTTACAGACAATGGTGGTAGTGAGAGGATGAAATGTTCTAGTCCCTGCAGCTCCCTGCTCCACCCTCACTGGCACTCCCAACACCCCCTGCAGAGGTGGACAGGCTCTAGAAAAGCCCTAACATGGAGTATGACCAGGGTGAGAGTGCAGCATTCTGAAGACAGAGATCTCAGTTTGGTTGATCAAAAAGAGATATTTAAGCCGGGTGCAGGGGCTCATGTCTGTAATCCCAACAATCTGGGAGGCAATGCAGGCAGATCACTGGAAATCAGGAGTTCAAGACCAGCCTGGCCAACATGGTGAAACCCCGTCTCTACTAAAAATACAAAAATTAGCCAGGCGTGGTAGCAGGTGCCAGTAATCCTAGCTTCTCGAAGGCTGAGGTGGGAGAATTGCTTGAACCCGGGAGGCGGAGGTTGCAGTGAGCCAAGATCGAACTACTCCACTCCAGCCTGGGCGACAGAGCAAGACTCTATCTCATAAAAAAGGAGAGATATTTGGCTAGAAAAGAGATTAGGAGTCCACTGCAAAAATGTAAATATGGTCTGCATATTATACAATATTCATAGATTAATAATAAAGTTATTCAGTCCAATACAGGCTCTGTGGCTATCCAAGAGCAAGTCCTCCTTTTTGCAAATATGTAGGGCAAAGTGTTGTGAGGTCAGCAGCTTGCTTTCAAATCATTTCAAAAAAATATAGAGATATAGACAGAGATGGAAAGAGAAATAAAATGAACATGACAATCACTGAAGAGTTGGCGAATCGGAGTAAAGTGTGTTTATTACACTACTCTTTTGGCTTCTGGTTGAATTATTACTATTATTACTATTACTATTATTTTTGAGACAAAATCTCCTTCTGTTGCCCAGGTTGGAGTGCAGTGGCACGATCTCGGCTCACTGCAACCCCCGACTCCTGGGTTCAAGAGATTCTCCTGCCTCAGCCACCTAAGTAGCTGGGATTACAGGCGCGCACCACCAGGCCTGGCAAATTTTTGTATTTTTAGTAGAGACGGGGTTTCACCATGTTGGTCAGGCTGGTTTTGAACTCCTGGCCTCATGATCCACCTGCCTCGGCCTCCCAAAGTGCTGGGATTACAGGTGTGAGCCACTGCACCCAGCTGAAAAGTTTTGAAACAGAATGTTGAGGAGAAAAGCAGGAGCTGCTAGGCCCTCTGCTGCAGCCCCTGACTTTGAAGGCATGTGTCCTGGACAGTCATGGCATTCTGGGCACTGCCCTCCCACCCTGCTCCAGTCCCGGGTGGGCGTCTCCTGTGGACCAAGCGCCTTGCAGAGCCCTCTTCAGCACCGAGGGGGTGTTTATGTGGCAGCCCCATGAGAGGCAGGAGGATGCTCCCCACTTTAGGATGAGGGCCCCAGGCATTTGGGGCAGTCCAGCCAGGACTCCAGCCCAGCCTCTCCCCCGGCACGGCGCACCTTGGGCAGCCCCTGGGGGCCACAGAAGCTCCTTGACTGCAGCTGCATGCTTCTCACCATGTTCCCCTGACAGACCGGACCTGAGATCTTCCCCGGGGCAGCCCACTCTGTTGACCAGGGCTGCAAGGTGGCCTGCTGCGAGAACCAATGGCAGGGCCGCCAGCTCCCCACCAGGTCTCCCCCAAGAGGTCTGTCCCTGAAGACTCAGAGTCAGCAGAGGGTGCTGAAGCTGAGCCATGAGGCTGCTGGGAGAGGAAGCCCTGGGGTGCTAAGAGCCAAAGGGGCAAAGCCAGCAGAGATGGGCAGCCACAGCATCTGCAGGAGAAAGGATGGGAGCCAGGAAAGGGGGCTGCCCATGGCACTCACTGCCAGGTGGTCTTCCTGTCCAAGCATCCAGTTGTCCTTTCCCAGGCCTTGTTCCTGCAGGTCCCTCCAGCAGAACTCCCGAAGTCCACTGGTGAGCTCTGCTCACTGCATACTTGCAAGGAGCTGCGCTGGGTCCAGACATGGCACTGGAGAGGGCTGTATGTGCGAGGGGCAGCCCTGCCGCAGGAAAAGAGGACCTCCTTCTTCTCTCTCATAATGCAGCTGGAGGATGCAGCAGGGTGAGTGCAGCATCTCCTCTGCCTGTGGGGGGCTCCTGGACCGCCAGCAAGGTTCTGGGTCCCGGGCAGTGGGTGGAGGGAGAACAGAAGGCAGCAAGACCTCCCAGTTCAGAGATCCCTTGGAAATGACAGATATCGTGCTGGGCCCTTAGATCCTACGGACGGACCCAAATGTGGTCTCGTGGCACACCCAGCTGCCAGGGAGGTTGGCGAGTCAGGGATTTTTATTTGTTTGCCCCTTGTCTCTGCTCAGAGGCCCTTGGGAAGATATACCCGCAGTGAAGCAATGCTCTCAGGAGCAGTCATCCTCGATGTGTCCCTCTGGGAAGTGGCCTTTGGTTGCAATCTCTGGAGCTGACTCCTGAATCATAGAAATTCCTCCTCTGCCAGGGCAAATTCCACAGCATGCAGGGTTCTAAAGAAAAGATACATCTCAGCTTGGCACTTGTGAAATTATAGCTTATTTTTTAAAAGAAAAATCTCTATTCTCATAAAGAAATTTGGTTTCCTGGAAGGAGGTAGGGAGACTGGGTTGTGGTGTCTTGGGCTTCCCCAAAGTCCTTATGAATCAGACACCATCAAACGTCAGCATGGAGAGGGCTCAGCCCTGTCAGCTCTCTGTGGCAGACTGTGCTTCCTAAAGAATGCCACACTGCTGTCTCCAGTTCCACAGGCTCCTCTAGTCCCTTGTAATTCTTCCACCAAGAGGTGGAATCTACATCCCCATTCCCTTGAACTTAGGTGGATCACTGTATCTGCCTAACCCACGTGACTTCTGAATGCCAGGTTGTAAAAATGTCATGCACTTCCGCCTTGATCTCTTGAGACACCCGCTCTTAGAACACAGCCCACCATACTGTGAGGAAGTGCAAGCAGCCTATCTAGAGGGTAAGGACAAAATGCCCAATCTCACAGATGTGGCTGATCTCCCGTTAAACAACTAGGACCAATGTGAACCCACCATCATGAAAGAGAGTCTTCCTGTCCCAGCTGAGCCACCCCAACTGACTCTGCATGGAACCAAGATGAGCCATCCTCTCTAAGCCTTGTCCAAATAGCAGAGCTGTGAGCAAAATAAACGGCAGTCATAGCTGGGCACAGTGGCTCATGCAAATAATCTCAGCACTTTGAGAGGCCAAGGCAGGAGGATCATTTGAGTCTGGGAGGTTGAGGCTCCAGTGAGCTGTGACTGTGCACTCCAGCCTGGGCAACAGAACAAGACCTCGTCTCAAAAAAGTAAAAATAGAAGTAGGCCAGGCATGGTGGCTCATGCCTGTTATCCCAGTACTTTGGGAAGTTGAGGTGGGTGTATCGCTTGAGTCCAGGAGTTTGAGACCAGCCTGCGCAAAATAGTGTGACCCCATCTCTAGTTTAAAAAAAAAAATGAAAAAAATAAATAAATGGCAGTTGTTGTTTCAAGCCACTAGGTGTGTGGTGGATTTTACGCAGCAATGGTAAGCCATTTCAAATGAGGAAACTGAGCTGTAGAAAGCAGAGGTGATTTGCATGCATTTCCACAGAGTGGTGGTGGCAGAGACATGGCTCCAGGACCCTGGACTGCAGTTCTGGTGCTCCGGGATGGCCAGGCAGGAGAGAAATATATATTCTGGCTGCTGGTGGAGAGGACCAAAGACCACCTAACTCTTCTGGAGATGAGCTCTCAGAGATCAGAGGTGGCTGTATGCCAATGAAGGTGTTCTGGTCTGCTAATTACCTGAGGGTCCTTCAGGGCAGGCCTGGACTTCTTCCAAAATGGCAAACTTGGAGTCAGGACTGGGCTAAGAGCTGTTCTATCCATTCCCTCTCTCACATCCTAGAGCAGAGCCCCTCCCTGCCTCACCCAGCCCTGTCTCTAGGCAGATATCAATGATCTTAGAGTATATGTAAGTTCTGTATACCCAATGGCCACAGCTGATTGGACTGGGGTGGGCCCCAGACCTCAAAGTTGGCCCATCTTTAGGTGGCCTGTGACTTAGTCTGGCAGAAGAGGTTATGCCAAAATGGATTATTTTGATTATATGGGTCAGTTTTCTTCAGCAACTTAATTTATAGATACCAAGAAAACTAGGTCATTTGCAGAAGGACATGATGAAGGAAGAGGACCTAGAAATACCATGATGGATTCTACATAAGCCAGTTGTGAAAAAAGAACTATGGTGAGCTTATCTTTTAGGATCTGTGGGGTGTTTTTTGTTTGTATTTTTTTGTTGTTGTTGTTGCTGTTGTTGTTTTGAGATGGAGTTTTGCTCTTGTTGCCCAGGCTGGAGTGCAATGGTGCGATCTCAGCTCACTGCAACCTCCGCCTCCCGGATTCAAGCAATTCTCCTGCCTCAGGCTCCTAAGTAGCTGGGATTACAGGTGCCTGTCACCACGCCCAGCTAATTTTTTGTAATTTTAGTAGAGACAGGGTTTCACCATATTGGCCAGGCTGGTCTCGAACTCCTGACCTCAGGTGATCCACCTACCTCAGCCTCCCAAAGCACTGAGATTACAGGAGTGAGCCACCGTGCTCGGCCAGGATCTGTGTTTATCTGGAAATAACCTTGGCTTAAATATCAAGAAATGTTAGTTCCCCAACCCCCTCAATAAAAGAAACTCAGTGTTAGGCAGTTTAAGTAAGTTATGGGAGGCTCCATAATGTCACCAGGGACCCAGGCTTCATTCAGCTTTCCCTTTGATTTTTAGCATATGATTTCCAGACTCAGAGTTGCTTCATACTCACGAAATGGCTGCTGGAGTACCAGCTATCACATCTGCATTCCAAACAGCCAGTAACAGGAAGAGGCAAAGGGCGCATTTTAGCTACTTGTTCCCATTTTTAAAAAGTTTTTGGCAAGCGTTACCTAACAACTTCTCAGTAACCTCCAATTCTTTCAAGGGAGGCTGGGAAATGTAGGTTTTTAGCCAGGTACTTTGCTGCTTAGAAAACAGTTACAGAAGGAAGGGAGTAACAGATACTGGGTAGGTGTGGTGGTTTTGAAACATGTTTCCAAATGTGTGGAAGTTTCTCCCTTCAAAAGGCAGAGCCAAATTTCCCTCCCTTTGAATCTGGGCCAGACTTAGTAACTCAGAAGAGCCAACTAATAAATAGGGGAAAAGTGATGCTCTGTGGTGTCTGAAGCTAGGCCATAAAAAGAACAGTTGTCCCCTGGTTCTCCCTCTTGATCACTTGCTCTAGGTCAGGAAAGCCAGCTGCCATGTTATGAGGATGCTCAAGCAGCTCTGTGGAAAAGTCCAAGTGAGAAGGAACTGAGGTTTCCCATTAACAGCCAATGCCGACTTTCCAGTCATGTGAGTTACTATCATGGAAACAGATTCTCCAACCCCAATCTAGGGCAACCGCAGCCCCAGTCAATGTCATGACTATAATCTCATGAGAAACCCCAAGTCAGCATCCCCCAATGTAGCCACTCCCAAATCCATAGAAACTGCAAGCATGGTAGTAAATGTTTATTGTTACTTTGAGCCACTAAGTTTTAGTGTATTTGGTTATGCAACAATAGCTGCCTAACAGTAAACAATGAGCAGTGGCCGTCATAATCTACAAAAAGAGAAAACTAGTCTGTTGATGGCAGAAAAGAGCAAAGAAATGGTTCTTTCCTGAAGAAAATGAAGGTTATCAGCTAGGGTCAAATGCCCTCCTATCAACAAAGATCTCTTCTCCGGCTCACTCTTCTGTTGCCCTTGACCCAGCCTAGATGCTACCGACTGGTACTCACTTTAGCAGTAACAAAAGAAAAACTACTTCATGTGTATCAGAACAGCTAACCCTTGCCATCTTTCAGCTCTAGATGCAAACAGCCCAGAATTCAAGGCAGTCATAGCCTACATTGTTCATGATAAATCCTCCCAATCCCATTAATGAGAACACTCATTAGACAGGATTCCCGTGACAGCCCAGAATGAACCAGCCTGGCTCTCCCTGGATTGATCTGGTAAGTCCCTGCACTAATTGGCCAGTAGGCTGGCGGTAGGGGCACCAGTGTGAGGTGAAAGGATTCTAGGCCGAGAGCCTGGGCTCTGCATCTTGCTTCATGTGGCTCTAGAAGTCTCTCGGCCTGACTGAGGCTCACTTTTCTCACCTGGAAATGGGAATGAACGGCACCTTCCGTGTAGAGTTCCTGTGTGTGTGTCAATGTGCCTGGTGAGCACTGATGGGTGGGGGCTTATTGCTATTGACCAGAAGCTTGGCAGGAATCTCAGAGTCAATGGGATAAAATGCAGCATTTGACCCTGAGACCCAAGCGGGGAGAGGATCACCAGTTACGAATGGCAGACAACCAAGGAGTGAGAGGGGGAGGGGTCACGTAGAATGGACAATTGTCATCAAGCCTGGAGATCTTCCCAGATCATGAGAGAGGGCAGGGATCCCATGTCAGTTGTCATGTTTAGGAGCGGGAGCCATCTGCTCTGGCAAGCCTAGAAGGGATCGTCCGTCATTTTAACATGCTTCCCTCGTACATTTGTTGCAGGTACATTTGTTGCAGACGCTGTAAATACCTCTCGGGTGTTTCGATGGCTCAGATTCAGAAGCATTGCTGGTTTTAATCTTTCCCCATGTAAATGTGCACCAGATGCGAAGTTGGCTTTTGTCCTTTACAACTTTATCAATTATTTTGCACTCTGGACTACTGGGAGACAGGGCATAAAAACACAGTTTTCTACACCAACCCCATGTCATACGACAGAAAATGGCTTGTTCTTTGTAAAACGCCAAACTGTAAGCGACTGAGATGAGGTTTTTGATCAGAAATTCCTCATCCAACAACCCCATTCTGACATGGTCAGGCTTGAGGACTGTAAAACCTTTGGGGTCTAAGCCCTCCTTGGATGGAAGGCTTCCTTGGTGACATTATAAGTACGTCAGGACACAGGTCAAAAGCAGAGAGGAGAGTCGGGCGGGGTGGGGCTTGAGCGCTTACACATGACTCCTGGGCTGAGGAGGACATTGCCTGCCTTCTGAGTTGGGGGGCACTGAGCGCTGACATTATGAGACATCCTGGATAAACCAAACTACCCTCAGCTCCAGGCTGGACTCTGTGAGCGGAAGCAGGGCTTGCAGGCAATGGCTGCCCTGGGAAGAAGGGAGGACAGTGCCCAGAGTGGGCATCTCACAGCCTGGCTGTCACCAGGAAGCCTAGAGAGCAACACTCCAGAAAAATGTCCAGCCCCATTCTACCTGGTACCTGTTGTTTTTCTTCCATCCCAGTTTCCACATTGATTCCAGGAGGCTAAGTCCCAATAACAGGTGGACCCCAATGTCTACTGCGGCTCAAACGCAGTGATGGTTCGGGAGCATGTTCTTGACCAAAAGACTTTTGGGCCCAGGCTCGTTCTATTTGGTGGCTCCATCATCCCCTAGAGCTTTGTTGCCATAAGCATGCAGATGGCAGGCGGGGAAGGGAAGCTGCAGCATGGAGACCTGCTCTCTTAAAAGCCCCAGTGCAGAGGTGACAAGCAGCCCCTCCACCCATACTCCCATGTTGAGAATTAGTCACCTGGTCACACCTAACTACAAGGTGTCTGGGAAGGCTGGGTGCTGTGGCTCACGGCTGTAATCCCAGCACTTTGGGAGGCCTAGGCAGGCAGATCACCTGGCTAACATGGTGAAACCCCATCTCTCCTAAAAATACAAAAATTAGCTGGGCATGGTGGTGGGCACCTGTAATCCTAGCTACTCAGGAAGCTGAGGCAGGAGAATCACTTGAACCCAGGAGGCAAAGGCTGCAGTGAGCAGAAATTGTGCCACAGTAGTCCAGCCTGAGCAACAGAGCGAGGCTCCGTCTGAAAAAAAAAAAAAAGTGTCTGGGAAGTGAACTGAGTCGCAACTGTGGAAAGAGAGGAGAGATTTCACTGAGCAGCTAGTGCTCTCTGATCCCATCTTCTGATTTTCGTTTTTCCTTACATCTAAGTTAAACATGCACATTACTTGAAGAGTCAGATAGTTCTACCAGGTTTGTTAGGAAACACAACAGTCCTTCCCTCTTTTCCTCCCCTTTCCCTCCCCAGAAATGATCTCTTTTTCCTCTTTTACCTAATTATTTCCATGACTCAAACAGCATGGGTATTCGTTTTCCACTGCTGCATAACAGAACAGCACAAGCTTAGTGGCTGGAGACAGCAACGGTTTAGTATCTCGAGGTTCTGTGATCAGAAGCCTGGGCATGGTGCAGCTGGGTTTTCTGCTCAGGGTCTCACAAAGCTAAAATCAAGGTATTGCCCAGGCTGTGTTCTCTACAGCTTGGGTCCTTGTGCAAGCTCCATATGGTAGGAGTCTTCTTTGTGGCTAGAGGGCTGAGGTCTCCATTTCAGTTGACTGCCATCCGGGGGCCAGTGTCAACTACCAGAAGCTGCCGGAGTTCCTTGCCATGTGGCCCCTTCGTCTTTAAAGCCAGCAATAGACTCTTCCTCACTTCAAATCACTGTCATGCTTCTACTCTCTCTGAGCGCCCTGTCTCTGACCTTTGACCCAGATTGAAAGGGCTCATGGGATTATCACAGGCCCACCCAGATACTGTCTCCCTATCTTCCAGTCAACTGATTTGGGACCTTGATCACATCTGCAAAACCCCTCACAGAAACACCGAGTGTTTGACTAACTGGGAGAAAGAAGGTGAGCACAGACCACAGGCAGGATGCTGGCGCCATCTTAGAATTCTGCCAACCACAGCACGATTGCATTGCTGCTTCTCGGTTTTTCAGTTTGGAGCCGTGTCTGCTAACTTCCTTGGAGCTGTGTCTGTTGACTTCCCATTATGTATGTAGATAGGGACTTCCCTCCCACCCCTCTGCTATTGTACACCTGAGTGCCCCATTCCCCTACCAGATCCATGTAGAAAAGCTTACTAGATCAGTGTTCAGTATTCATTATTACCATTACGAAAACACTTTTTGCAACTGTGCCAAGTAGTCAACTATAACGGACTTTCCTTTTCTTTTCTTTGGAGCTCTTTATTGTCTTTTCTCTTCATTTAGTTTTCTATCTACTTATTATTTCAATCCCAAACCCTTCACCAGTTTTCTCAATCTTCTCAAGTCAGATTGGGTATTGGAGAAACTCTTGATGTGTCCCTGAATAGCTCAGTTCCTTGCCTTCTGGGGACATCATGGGTCTACTCCTGGCTCCCTGTGAATAAGATGGTGTCTTAGTCTGTTCAGGCTGCTATTACAAAATCACCACAAACTGGGAGGCTTATGAACAACAAAAATTTATATCTCACAGTTCTGGAGGCCAGAAAGTCCAAGAACAAGGAGCTGGCAGATCTGGTGTCTGGTAAAGCCCTGCTTTCTGGTTCATAGAAGGCCATCTCCTTACTATAACCTCACATGGTGGAAGCGCCGGGGAGTACGCTGGGAGTACTCTAGGGTCTTATTTATTTATTTATTTATTTATTTATTTATTATTTATTTACAGTCTTGCTCACCTAGGCTGGAGTGCAGTGGAATGATCTCAGCTAACTGCAACCTCTGCCTCCTAGGTCCAAGCGATTCTCCTACCTCAGCCTCCCAAGTAGCTGGGATTACAGGTGTGCACCACCAAGTCTGGCTAATTTTTGTACTTTTTTTTAGTAGAGACAGGGTTTCACCATGTCGGCCAGGCTAGTCTCGAACTCCTGACCTCAAGTCATGAGTTGCTGGTATTATAGGCGAGAGCTACTGCGCCCTGCCTGGGGTCTCTTTTCTAAGGACACTAATTCCACTCATGAGGGCTCTGCTCTCATGACCTAATTACCTCTCAAAGATCTCTCCTCTAACTATCGTTACATTGGGATTAAGATTTCAACATATGAATCCTGGAGAAACACATTCAGTCTTTAGTAGACGGTCCATGTGAGCAGTTATGAGCAGAAATGATGTGTGTTACTTCTGGGCCAATGCAAGACCTTACAGAAAGTCCCTTTTTCCTCTGCCATGGTGACTGTCAGAGAGTGGCTGCTTTGTTGATCTGAGTGGTGGGGTAAGGATGATAGTGACAGAGAGCAAAGTCTCCATCCAACCCTCAATGTACTGAGAATTAGGCTTTTGCTATTTTAAGCCACTGAGCTTCAGGAACTATTTGTTACTGTAACATAACTTAGCTGATCCTGACTGATCCAGAGAATAGTAACCAGGAATGGGGCACTGCTGCAACAGAAATCAAGATACGTGGCTGATCAAGCAGGTAGTGGGAAAATGGATTCTGAAGGCTGGAAGCATGGCCATCCATGTAATGAACGGCATAATATTTGGTAAATTGTCACACTGGATAACTTAAAAGCTTCAGGGAAGAGACTAAGGGTGTTACTCTACCATCAAAGACTGAGAGGCTCAGAGGATCTGCAATCAAGTTGAGAGAGAGGCATGTCTTGAAAAGTACTGTGAGTGGATAGTGACAATGAAACCAAGTGGAAGCAAAGATACTAGGTAAGATGTTAACTACATTTTCAAGAAACTAGCAGTGCCCAAAATTAGGAGTAATACAACCTGTGGCTGGAACTTAAAATAACTCTTGGTCTCCAACCTTCTACAGGTAGAAAATGGGCTGAGAAAACTGCTCAGCCTGCAAAAGCAAAAGGACATATTTCCCCAATATCCACTTCATGTGCAGCCAAGGAGGATACCTGCAAAAGGAAAAACTTCCCGAGGGTGGAGCAAAGCCCTTGGTTGCCCCATCCCCAAACTCCACAGCAAGCAGATTTGAGGCTATTCAAGGACTAGTCTCACTTTAGAGCAGGGGCCATATCTGCCCAGCGGGGTTTCAGGATTGCTACAGATAGTGTCTACTGCACGTCTCCCCCTCCTCCCTTTTCTGAATTAGGCTGTTTGTTGTGTTATTCCATCTCTTTGTACTTCTAGCATTGGGTGTGCATATGAGCAGCGGGGGCCCAGACAATTCATCTTTAGGTCATAGGTCTCTAGACCAAGAGGAACCACATGAGCCACATGAAGAAGCCACTGTTTCTCCCACAGGGGTCCTGGGCTTTGAACTGGCTGCCACAGAATGTCCGTCACCGCAAATTCCTGTTATCCTGTCTCTACCCTCTAGACCCAGACTAAAAAGGCATGTGAGATGGGTCAGGCCTACCTGGGGAGGGGTAAAATGTATTTCGTGTATGGGAAAGAAGGGATAGCTAACAACCTTGGGTCCATGCTATCCCTTGTCTTCTGTGTGGCAACCAGCACATTCTACACAGAGGCTGCTCCATCAACCTGCTGTCCCCAAGTGCCTCCCTATGGACACACAGCATGGCCAGAAATAAACCTTTGAGCTTTGCAGTGTGGCCCAGACTCTCCTGACTGATACAGGGAGTCTGTTCATCCTATCTCTTGAAACTGTTCCTGGAGCTGCCGATCTGCTCCAGCCTGGGCTGCTGACCCTCTGCACCTGGCTGGGCAGCTATCACCTGGGACTTCCATTCCCTTCCATCCTGCAGTGACTTCCCTGCTTTCCGGATCACATGTCTCCCACTTTCTTGGTTTACATCTTTGTTTTGATGAAGTATAATCTCTGGTGGCTTCCTACTGTGAGAAAGGATGCATGCGAGATAAATTTTTTGAAATCTCATGCATCTGAAATTACTTGGTTGATAGTTTGGCTGGGTGAAGGTTGGAAAATAATTTTCCTTTTCATTTATTTCCCACGGCTTTGTTCCCTTCCTTCTAACTTCAACTGGTTGTTGTGGAGAGGCCCACAGTCATTCTGACCCAACTATCCGTATGTGACTTGTTTTAATATCAGGACACTTTTGTTCCCTGCATTCTGAAATTCACCAATGATACGTCTTGGCATAGAGCTATTTTTTCCCACTGTGTAGGGCTCTCTCCCTTTCAGCTTATGTCCGTGAAGACCTCTCTTGAATTCTTGAATTAACAATTCATTGATGATTTTCTCTCTTGTGTTTTCCCTGATCACCTGTGGGGTCCCTATTCATTGATCAATGAAATTTTTTGGTTGGTCCACTCATTTAGCTTTTCTCTATTTTCCGTTTTTTTTTTTTTTTTTTTAATTTCGGTTCTACTTTCAAGGAGGTTTTTCACTTTTACATTTCTGCTACCTTGTAAACATCTCAAGAACACTTTTCTTTCCCTGAATGTTTCTGTATATATGTTCTTCCTTCACAGGTTGTATGTCTTTTAAAATTTAATGACATTATTGGTGGTTTTGTTGATGTTTACTTCCTTCTGCATGAACTGTTTCTTCCTACTTGCTTTTTTAAAACTCTATGCTAACTTTGTATTTCATGACATAGGGTTTCCTGAGATGCCGGTCAGCTCTGGCTGCCTGCTTGTATTTTGCCTGGGAGGGACTGAGAGACTGACAAGAACTTCTGTGCACATGAGTGGCGGTGTTAACTGTGGCCTTCCCTATCGGGTAGTTGGGCAGCCACAAATGTCAGAATGTCTGGGTGTTTCCCCTTGGCATGGTTGGCTCCCCCAGGAAAGACCCTTCTAGTCTCCTGGCTGCTTGCATTCTGAAATCCCAGAAAGGGGCTTGTGGGTCTCAGCATCCAGTATCCATGTGTGCATTTGAATCGCCTGATCCTATTACTGTACGTCTGTCCTTAATTGTGCCTGCTGTCCACCCACCCCAGACGCTTCCTTTTACTTTTTTCAGGTCACAAATATCCAGCCTTTTGTCAGAACAAGGAAGGGGCACTTGTCAGGCTGCATGAAATTGTGGTGCAAATACGGGCATCTCAGTGTTCCTCAAGCAGACGTTCTGCCAACCTTACTTTCACCCCAGTTTACTCTCACATTCTGAGGTACGTAGTGCCACCCATTAGTGAACCTTCTGGGTGATTCCATGGAGTATATTCTTAGCTTTCCTTCCTAGCTATCTCAGGGTTTCATTTTCTTGAATCTGCTAAGTATTTTAGCTTCAAAAACTGTGTTGCTGTTACTTCCTCTCTTGTTCTCCCCGTCTTTGTGGATTTCTGCCTTCTAACAAATGCTCCAAAAGGAAGTTAAAGTCAACACATACTAACCGTCCACCAACTTTACCCAGAAACTCAACCACCCTTTCAGTCTTTAGTCTCTATACTCCCCAGACACATCTGCTCTGCTTTTCTGCTGCTTCCATTTGAAATGAGACGGCCCAGTCCTCACATATACATAGGCCATCTCTGTCAAAATCTTACTTAGCAAAAAAAAAAACATGGACTCTTAGCTAAGAGATTTTCTCTGGGGAAGAGCTGTGTCTGTCCGGAAGACACTTCCATGCAGGTTTGGGATAAAGTCAGTGAACACCACGACAATCATCAAACGCTTGGGTGGATTTTTGAGAAACCGGCCAGGGGGCTCAGTTTTCTATCCAGAATGCCACAGAATACAGTCAAAATTCTTTGGCACCCACATTCTTGGGAAACTCTTGGAGGGGGTGCATTGGTGCTGAGGACCCTTGGCCACGCAGGGCATCCCCTCACCCAAGGCAGGCCTGTTTTGTTCATGGCTATAGTAGTCCAATACCTAGAATAGTGCACACTCTAGTAGGCCTACCACTGTGTATGCTGGCTGCGGTGACCCAGTGGAGAGACGTGGCACCTTGAAGATTGGGGAGAATTCTGCTGGCTGGAAATGGGCCAGGAGGGTATGGGTGGCTGATAAGCTGGTGTAGGACCACTCCTTCCTTAAGAAATGACTGACTGTGACATGTGGTGGGAATGGAGGAACATTCCGAATCATTATTTGGTCAGGACACACGTCTCTTAAATGTCATCAACACAATCTGCCTGGAAGAAACATGATTACTTTCTGCCAAGCACAGACCCTCCTAGAGGGACCAGACCCAGCCCAGCACCTTTACAGTCAACCCAGAAGGGAGCAACTCAATCAACGAGACCGCATTTTAGGGTTTTAGTTACAGATACTGAGGGTGCTCAAACATCCATGCAATTTGCTGTTCACCATAACACGCAACCCGGAATGGCTGTTTCCGTCCCCCGTCGGTTACCTGAAAAGCAGTCTTACTGGGCCCCAATCCCAAATCAATTTGGTGAGAACCTGAACTCCGCTATTAACATTAATTCTGGGAGAAGAATGACACCCCCCTCCCACTGCTGGGGTTCACTGAGGGTGAGTGCCCGGGCTCCTTCATTCTCCAGGCTCCTCTCAGAACACAGCAAGGGTGGCCGACTCCTTCGAATGTCCATTAAGCACAATGCACCGGGGTGAGGCAGTAGGCGGTTTGCTGAGCCCTGTTCCGAGGCAGTGGGAAGTTATTCACCGGCGTCTCCGAGGACAGCCCAGGCCTGGAGAATGGCTGGGGCCGCGGGCTGGAGTAGGGGTTACCGGTGAGAGTCAAGGGCAAGTTGGCCAGGCCCGGGCCGGGGAGGCGCGGGCAGGACGCAGCCGAGCATTTCCTCCGGGAGGCCCAGACAGCGGGTGGGTGGGGCGCGGTGGGCGGGGTCCTCGCAGCTGGTGGCGTTTGAAGCCCCCCCGACCGCGGTGGGAGAGGGGCAGCCTAGAAGAGTTGGCAGCGGGCCTGGGGCGAGAGGGGGAGGAAGGGGCCCCGCGTTCCCTCAGCAGCGGCGCCGGCCGCCCTGGCACGTAGTTCGCTTCTAGAGGCACAGGCCGCGGTGGGCGCGCCCCCCGGGCTGCCAGGCTCACCGCCAGCCGAGACCAGTCCTGCTCGGACTGACCCGAGCTCAAGGGCAGCGCGGCCGCACACTGGACCCCGGCCGCCAGGAACGAGCCCGAGGAGTCTGTCCCTCCCGCAGGAACTGCCCCGCCCGGACTCCCGGAGCTCTGCAGGGCAAGGGCTCGGAGCGGGCGAGCGGTCTGAGGCTCTAGGCGCCGCCACCCGGCAAGCTGGCGGCTGAGAGTGCGGCGTGAGTGCTTTCCGCCCCCAGGCAGGCCCGCGCCCGGCCGAGCAGACACGCCTCCCCGCCGGCGCCCATCGCGGGAGGAACAAATGGCGCCCTCCAGAAAGCACTCCCCTCCACGCCGGGGGCGAAGGCTGTCCACCACACAAAAGCTCCGGCAGGGAAGTGCCCGCTGTGTCCCCACCGCGGGAGGTACGGGCAGCCGCTCCGCGCCGCGACTAGCCGGCCCACAGCCCCCGGACGTCATGCGTCAGCGCGCCCCGCTCCAGTTTCCGCCCCTCCTCCCACCGGCCCAGGGAACACGCCCACTGGCGCGCGCAGGTCCCGGGACCGGCTCACCCCTCTAACGGCCCGGATTGGCCTGGCCGTGCACTCACGGGCCAATGGCGTCCGTCCCGGCCCTCGGTCACGCCCCCTTCCCCAGGCGCGGGCACGCGACCGCTCCGTTCCTCCGGTGCGCGCTCTGGGCGCCCCGCCCCCTCCGCGCGCGCAGCTCCCCGCGGCCGCGGCTGCCTGTAACCTGCGCCGCCAGGATGTGGCTGGGGGCTGACGTCGGGTCCAGATGTGGCCCCGGCCCCGCCCACCCCCGGGGCCGGGCCGCCCACACCGAGCCGCGGCGCGCTCGGCAGCTGTCCCGCCTGCCACAATGCGCGGCGAAGCTGCGGCCGCAACTTGGCGTGGTGGTCCCTAACGTCGCCGCTCGGCATCCTTAGAAACGGCCGCCCCTGACGCCGCGCGGGGACCCCAGTCGTCCGCGCCCCCCATGCACTCGCTCTTCGGTGCCCGGCCGGGCCGGCGCCTCGCAGACGCGGAGCCGCGCGGGTGACGGCAGAGGCGGCTGCGCGCCCAGCCCAGCCCAGCCCGAGGAGAGGGCGCGCCGCGCCCCCGCCCCCCGCCCGCTCTCCCGAGGCCGTGGGTGCGGATGCGCGGCTGACGCCTCGCAGCAAGAGCACCGCCGCCGGCCCCAGCCCGCAGCATGGCAGCCGCCGCCTATGTGGACCACTTCGCCGCCGAGTGCCTCGTGTCCATGTCGAGCCGCGCGGTCGTGCACGGGCCGCGTGAGGGGCCGGAGTCCCGGCCCGAGGGCGCGGCCGCGGTCGCCACCCCCACGCTGCCCCGCGTGGAGGAGCGCCGCGACGGTAAGGACAGCGCCTCGCTCTTCGTGGTGGCGCGGATCCTAGCGGACCTCAACCAGCAAGCACCGGCGCCCGTCCCGGCGGAGCGCAGAGAGGGCGCCGCGGCCCGGAAGGCGAGGACCCCCTGCCGCCTGCCGCCGCCCGCCCCCGAGCCCGCCTCCCCCGGCGCCGAAGGCGCGGTGGCCGCGCCCCCCAGCCCAGCGTGGAGCGAGCCAGAGCCCGAGGCGGGGCTGGAGCCCGAGCGGGAGCCGGGGCCCGCGGGGAGCGGCGAGCCCGGCCTCAGACAAAGGGGCCGGCGGGGCCGAAGTCGCGCCGACCTCGAGTCCCCGCAGAGGAAGCACAAGTGCCACTACGCGGGCTGCGAGAAAGTTTACGGGAAATCCTCGCACCTCAAGGCGCACCTGAGAACTCACACAGGTCAGTGGGGCGGCGCGGGCGCCCGGATCGCGCGGACGGGGTCGGCGCGAGCTGCCCGACCACGCCCCCGGAGCCGCCGGCGGGGCGCGAGGTAGGGGCGGGCCGGGACGCCCGGGGCTTCGCCCTTTCCCCCGCCGCTCCAACCCGCGGCTGGCCCTGCGCGCCGTGCGAGGCGGGTCCTGGCTCTTGGAGCCGGCGCCCGCCAGGCGACCGCGCCCCCGCCGGGCACGCCCCCTCCCCGGGCGCGCCCGAGTGGGGCCGCGGGGGCGGATGTAGTCATCTGGGTCGGGGGCGGGGACCCCGCCCGGCCGGGGGGCGGTGCTGGCAGGTGCGGACAGCCTGGGTGTGGACCGCAGGCGGCACTCGTGACGGTGGGGCGCCCGGTAGCGGGGGCAGGGGACGCTCTCCGGGGTCCCTCCTAGTCTCCTCCCCCGCCTCCCGGGCGCGCGCTCAGGAGGGGAGGGGCCGGCCCCCGGCGCGCGGCTGGCGAAGTTCACGTAGGGACAAGGCTTCCTTCGCCACTCGGCACATTCTCCGCTCTCTTCTTCCTGTAATTTTTCCAGCGCTCTAAGGTTTAATTTGTCGTAACCAGAGTCAGCGGCGGCGCTGGGCGATGCGGGGGGCGGTCCCGGCTCCCGCTCCCCGCCTGCGGCTCTTTGTGGGAGCCCCCGCCCAGCCGGCCGGCGGGGGCGCGCCCGGCCCTAGGGCTCTTCGGCCTCGCAGCTCTCTCTGGAAAGGAATGCCTTGGCTGCTGCCTGGCCTCCGTGCTGACCTCTCGCCTGCCCACCTCTTACCTGCTCTGGGCTGGTGCGCGGCGCGCGGCACCTGCGCCAGGGCGGGCGCTGAGCCTCCAGCCTGGGGATCACCGCCCGCCCCCGCCAGCCCAGTGGCAGCAGTTCCCACGCCCGACCCGATACTTTGTACTTGATTCATCTATGGCGGTTCCTTCCCCCCCTTTTTGTTTCGTTTTTAACACAAAGATGAAAACGTTTTAATGGACGGCAATCCTCCCCTATTTTGGTGTGAAGAATTATATGCTTCCCCTGAGCTCACGTGAGTTCTTCTGTGACACTCACCTTTTCTGGGGGCAGGCTCAAAACTCATGTACTGAATATTGTTGCCTTGTGACCAAGGGTGGTAGTCTCTCATTTGTAAAATAGTTCACGTAGTGATTAAAAGACATAAAAAGAACCTGCAGCCTTGGAGACCAAAGAGTTGAAGGCCCCCTTTTTCCCGGTACATTTGGAACTGAAAGGGCCCGAGGTCTGCAGGTGAGGCTTTCGAATTTCGGACTTTCACTGGAGAGGCTGTTGTGGCCGCCCCAAACCGCGTGGCAAGTGATGGGATAGAGAGTGAGAGCGGGGCCATTTCTAGGCATTCGGGGTCAGTTAAGGGTGTGGGGGCTCAGGTTGGGGGTGGGGATCAGTGTGGATTCAGAGTTCAGCTCGGGACGGCTGCAGAGTGGGTGTGGCCCTGGGGGAGGGGCCAGGCAAGGCTAGGCTGGGCTCGGCTCCAGGTGGACCCTGAGTATCGGGTGGGGGCAGCGCTTGGGGCGTGGCTGGGGTTGAGATCCGCTTTGGGGGACGATGCCCGTGTTGGGCGGGATACTTAATGTTCGGGAAATTTTTCTACAGCCCCTGTCAGGGTGGCCCGCCACTCGGCAGCACCGGTAGCTGGGAATTGGGGGGGGGGGCCGAGGGGAGGGGCTCGCCGTGGTGGGCGGGGCCGGCTCGTCAGGGCCTCAGCCCTGGGATGTCTTCCTGGTGGGTTCACCTCCGGCTTCAGGCTCTGGCCCCGCGGGAGCCCCTTGACTAGAATATTGGTGCAGGGGCGCTGGAGACTCGGGCCTCCCGCCGTAGGTGGGGCCAGTTTCCTCGGAGCGCCTGAAAACCGAAGGCAGGCAAAAGAGAATGGAACAAACCTTTTGAGTGTTTGCAGTGTGCTACAGTGTCCATTTTTGAAGCAGAGAAACTGTTCCACCCTTCAGGTGTGCAGACTTCAGAAGTGCTACCTCCAGGGTGGAAACTGGCCTCCAAGTCGGGAGTGCACAGGGCTCCGGCAGCGGGGTGGTGGGGAGTTGGGAAGAATGCAGATTTCCAGGCCCCTGATGCCGACTAATACACACAGTTCCAGCCTGCAGCTGGGAATGCGTGTTACCGGTACCCCGGGTGACCCATTATGAGGGTTGCACTGCCCAGAAACCTGCCCCTGGAGGGAGTCTGGTTCAGCACCTGGCGGAGGGCACCCCTGGGAAGCCCATTTCCAGCTCCTGCCAAGGTGTACAGAGCGTAAGTAACTGGTGTTCCTCAAGGGAGAAGAGGAGCATCTTGCAGAAGGAAGAAACCCAGGCAGACCTCAGGGATGACTGAGAAGGCAGGCCACGAGGGGATAGCTTTGCTGCAGCCATGGGCTCTGAGGTGTCCGTGGTTTGTGGGCCTCTAGCAGCATTGTGGGGTCTCTGCAGTCAGTGACGGAGGTCATGCCGAACCCTGTGCTCTATTAGGTGCGGGAAGGTGCCCCCGCCCCGCTTCCCGCATCTCCAGGATCCACAGTAATTTCATGGCAGAGGGTGAATATCAAAACCAGGAAGGTAGCCAGCTGCTCTGTGCTGTTCCTCTGTGACCAGGGACCGGTTCCCAGATCTCCCTGCAACTTAGTGATGTCCGCCCTGACCACCTGCAAAGTCTTCAGGGAAATGAGGTCAAGTATGTGAAGACCCTTTGGGAAATGCAAGGGTCAGCCTTGACTCTGGAGGCACTTGTGGTCCCTCGGCCGCGGCTCTGCTCTGGTTTTCCACCGCCACTGTCTGAACAGTTGCATGCTGAGAGCTTTCTGTCCTGGTTAGCTGTGTAGCAGTGTGGTCTCCCACTCCCACTCTCCCAGGAGTTATTCTGTGGACACATTGGTCTCTGTCACATTTAGGTTATTGTTGGTGTTATAACGAATGCATGACACCAAACCTAGAAAAGCATCTTTGCAGCTTGTGCTACTTTATTATTTGGCCAGTTAGAACTTCCCAGTCCAGATCTGGAAAGTTTGCTAAAAGGGGCGTAGGGGAGTAGCAAGACCAGGAGCAGATTTTCTTGGAGACTGAGGTGCTTTGATGCAGAAATTCAAGGACTTACCTTCGGACAGGTCAGGCTGGGGCCCTCTTGAGGGCAGACTGACTCCCCAGATCCTGCCTCTGGAGAGGTCCTGCGTGTTGTCCTGAATGGGGAGACTTGGCAGGCCCCCAGCAGAATGGCCACTTGGTCTTTCTTGGCAGAGAAACCCTGAATACATTACTACCTATTTGTTCCCAAAAATAATTGTTTTCAAAACTGCTCTGTGCCCTGTTTTCCCTCCAACACTGGAGCTAAAACATCTCTCTGCATGCTGGGCTCTCTCTGGGTTCTGGGGGTTCCACGGAAAGGTGAGCATAGTGGCGTACACAGCCTTCCCTCCTGCAGAACCCGAGGCATATTTGTGGTCACCTGGCCCTGTTTGGGGTGGAGGAGGGAAGTAGAGTAAGATCATATTCTGTCAGCCATTTCCTGTGATAATTTGGGTGGGGTTAACCTGAAATTTATCTACCACTGAAGCAGGGATTTGATCCTGACAGATTATCGCGACCCCTCCCCCAAGGCACACTCTGGCTTTAGAGGCTTGTTTCCAAGTACACTGTTCCCTGAGCACCCTGCAGATGCTCCCTAATGCTGCCTCGGAAAGCAGAGCAGAGGACATCTTGGTGGGATCTCCTTTACCCGGGGTAAAGCCAGGCTTGTTGGTGGCCTGTGCCTTGTTCAGAGACCACACAGGCCAGTGGCTCAGCATTTCCACCCCTCCCTCTCACACCTTCGCAGTCCCAGGTTGCCAGTGGCCCTAGTTGTGAAACTCCTGAAACAATGCAGAAGTGTATGCAGCATGGGAGGTGCCAGCCTGCACCACCACCAAACCACTGTTACCCCACATTGGTGTTTTTCTTTACAGACCTTCTAGATGGATTTGCACGTATGCATACATGTGTATCCACACAGACATTTTGAAACATGCGTAAATAGGATCCTAGCGAACATCCCACTGCTGGCGTTTTGTTCTGTGTGTGCTTAAATGAGGCATCTTCATTCTTTTTCCCAGCCACATGGTATTCCAAGATGTGGTTATATGGCTGTATTGTAACTTATTTACCCTTCACTTATGGACAGGACAGCTACATTGCCTTTTTTTGTTTTTTGCTATTACAAGTTGTGTTTCAGTGGACTCTGAGGTGTGTGTGTCTTGGTGCAGGGGAGCTGGCATTTCTGTAGGATTGAGATCTAGTGGTGGCATTAACAGGGTTGATCAGCGTTGGTGAAATTTGTTGTGGAGTTACTATGTTATGTTTTTAAAGGAAGTAGACCGCAGTTGTTGGTCCCCCGCTCCCCCGAGGGAGAGACCTATTGTGTCACCACTCCACCTTCTTGAAAATGTTTACTTCTCCCAGTTCTCCTTTTTTATGTGTGTGAGAACATTGAGAACATTTAAAACAGTACCAGCAAAACTACTGTCACTCCCGCACGCCTGGTGGCTGGCTCTCCTGGCCATCTTCAGTTCTGGTTTTACAGAGATTGGAGAGTGTGTGGTCGGCTCTCAGCCCCGGAGCAGTTGGTTGGGGGCTGGTGTGGTGTTGTCTCTGCCCCCACTCCCCACTCCGCTGAAAGCGGGCTGGAGGCCGTGCTGCCTGAGCCAACTGATAGGAGGCAGTTCATTAAACCAGTAGCCTGTGTCTGGGGCTTCACATGTCTGGAACACAGCAGAGATGGGGGCCCGATCCTTCTGAGTAGGTGCCATGAAGCCCACTTCTCAAGCTCTGACAGCCTCCTGCCCTTAGGTCCTGTTGGCTCCCACTTTACACATAGTTTTAATCTGATTGGTTACTGGGGAAGGGCGAAAGACATGGATAAGCAGCTAAAGGCAGGGGAGGAAACAAACCAGCAGGTTGTTAACATATGTGTGTGTAAGTCTGTGTGTTTAAATAGGTCATGAAGAAGCCCTGCACTCAACCAGCGCTGGAACAAGCGTGGGGCCATTTGTGGAGGGGCACATGTGTCTCCACAGCAGTCCCTGAGGTCTGCATGAGAGACCCTGGAATAACTAACGCTCTAGCAGGGATCTTGAGATACCAAGGCACTGTGAAGTGTGTTCAGTTTGTGCTTTCAGGAAGCAGTTAAAATAGTTTTAAAAATAAAAACTTCTAGAATGGTGCACTCAGCTCTCACAATCCTAAGACTTCCAGACTGTTTGCTCTAGGGGCCAGGCATCGTTCTATTTGTATTAGTTTACATCAAGCTATCTAATCTTCACCAGGACCCTGTGAAGTAGGCTGTCTTATTATTACCACATTTCAAATAAGCTAAGGCTTCGATGCCTTAGGAGTCATGCCCAAGGTCACACAGTAAGTGAAGGTGGAACTGGGATTGGAACTGGGGCTTGCGCCTGGGCAGGCGCTCCTGAGGTGGGTGTACCTACTGTGTCCTACTGCCACTCCTGTCTGGATCAGTGTTTCAGGTGACTGCAGGTGAGCAGGGCCCTGTGGTAGTAGAAACCTGGATGTCCCTGGTACACGGTTTCCCGCACAGATTTTTGCTGCTGCTTGAAGATTGAGGGAGTAGTACAGTGAACACTCCAGTACTCTTCCCATAGGGTCATTGGATCATATTTTGCCACATTTTTCTCCTTTCTTCCTTCCCTTTTTCTTTCTAAAGAAAGAAAAATTAATTTTTCGTCTATATTTTTTTCCCTTTTCCATCTCACCTCTCTCTTTAACTTATATATTATCTGATACACAGTCCATATTCAGTTCCCCTGGTGATTCCTAAAATGTCCATTATAGGATTCAGGATCCAGTCAATCACACGTTGTGTTTGGTCATCCTATTTAGTTTCTCTTAGCTTAGGATAGTTTCCCATCTTTTGGTCTTTTATTATATTACAGTGGCATTTGAAGGCCCGAAGCCAGTTGTCTTGTAGAGCAACTTACAATCTGGATTGGTCTGATTGTTTCCCATGATCAGGTCTGGTTTAAACAAATTTTGGTTCAAAATATGGCACAGGTGATGTTGGGTACTTCCATTGCATCATGGGGGCGGGGACATGGGATATTAGCCTGTCCCACTGCAGGATCACATGGTTAAGGTGGGCGACCAGGCTCAGCCCGTTCCATCCAGCTGGTTGGTTTCTACTCCATCTTCCAACTTGCTTGACTGGACAGATGTTGGGGGTTGGATTCAGCTTTGGAAGGCTTTCGAAGTCAAAGGACCGACTGGAGGAGGCCTGGGGGCTCCTTTCCCCAAACAAGCAGGGCACCTTGATTTTCCTTTGAATGAAAATGGCTCCAGGTGGTATGAATAGCCAGCTCAAGGGTAGCTGTGAGAGTGTTCTTGGTCAGCCCGCCTGAATGCTGGCCCTGTGGCCACAGGCAGCCTGTCTCCCAGGGCTGGGGAGGCCCTACGACGGGTGACACCTTCAAAGTCCTGGTCTTTATGTGCTTTCAAGAAATAAACAGAAATTGTGCTAAGTCCACACACCTGAGCCTGTTTTTCTTTCTTTTCAAAGCCCCAAATGGGATTATTTTCTTGAGAAGTCAACTTCCGGTCGAGATGGGACTAGACTCTCCAGCTTGGCGATTCAAAAGCAGCCGCTGTGCTGTGTGGCTGGGGTTGGGGTCATGGAGACAGCCACCAGTGCAGTCCTTGGGGTGGGAGATACTGAGTTCAGAAGGCTTTGGACACTTTTCTGGGCCAATATGACGGGAACTCGAACTTGTTTTACTCTTGGCATCAATTGGGCACTGGGCACAGAAGAAATCCTCACCCAACCAAAAGCTCTGCCATTTGGCCGTGAACACACACGTATGCCTCCATATCCACGTACATGTGTATAAACACATGTGGGTGTGTGTGTGAGTGGACGTGGCACCCTGCTCATGCTTGCTGAACGGAGGAGCATGCACACCTGGAACATAGTGGCTATGTGGAACCTCTGACTTCTAGTTCAGTTTTAGATCTTAGGTCTGTCTTCACCCCCAGCCAATGTGGATCAGCTGTTTGTGAGTCAGGCTCTTGGGTGAGACATGGAGTTTGCTCAGTTCAAACTGGGGCTGTGGTGAAGGGGCTGTGCCTTCGCACCCTGCTGCCCCACCCAGCAGAGGGACCGGGCTCCTGTGTCCTCCACACTGCTTCAGTTCCCCTCCTGATGCAGGGCCAGGCTGTGATCACCATTTGCTGTTGGGCATTGTGTGTGTGCGTGCATGTGTGTGTGTGTGTGTTTGTGTGTGTGTGGTGGCAGGGGTGGGGCAGGGGGAGGGCACAGCATGGCACCAAGCACCAGAAACTCAGCCTTGACCAGTCCCTGGTTTTTACCAACATCATTCTGGACAAACAAGACAGGGAGAGCGTTTGGCAAGGGGAGGATTCTGTTTATTGTTCTCCGTTTTTGAAGTTCATCACAAAAACACTTGCTAACCAGAAACTTGGCTACACTCCGTGGCCATTGGCCAGTCTGTCCCAAGGTGACTTGTTTGGAGAAGCACTGAGGCTTGATGCCTCAGATTAAATGTCCTTGTGCTGGTGCCACAGGGGTGTGGCCTACTCTGCATGGATGGGTGACCCTGGGTCCCCAGGCACAGGGCACAGGCTTGTCTCCTTGATGCTGGAGCCCACACTGCATCATGAAAGAGCTCTGCATGAATTGAAGGCCCAAAGCAAAAATCGCTCACCAAAGAGCATGTGGCTCAGAGCCTACCTCGGCCTCCTGTCTCAGGAGAAGCTTCTAAAGGTGGAGTTGTGGCACGTGCCTGTCTCCTGTGAGCACAGGCCAGGCGGGAGGAAGCTTGGGAGTGGGGAGAGGATGATGTGGGCTCAGAGGAACCACAGACTTCTCCCCCGACTCCAGCGTCCACTAGACACACATGGGAGGTGAGGTGATGCCTAAGCAGCCTGGCGAGTGGCCAGGGCCCTGGTTGGGGCCTCCTCACTCCCTTTTGGAGCACTGGCAGCTAATCCTTGGGGGTCTACCATCCTTTCCTGGTCTGGCCTCGTTGGAGGACTCATCTGCCTTCCTCCTGGAGTAAGGAGAGCCTGTGAACAAAGCAGTGACCCCAAGGCCTATGGCCACCGGGGATGGCAGGGGCGTTGTGCTTCCATATGTGGGTCCAAGCTGTGGCTGGGGAGGCCAAATGTCCTGGTATGTGGGAGGTGGTCAGGTGCTCCCTGGAGATCTAACAGGTATGCATGGGTTGGCGAGATCTGAGAGTCCTTGGGCCACACCTAAGTATGTGCAGGGCCTGTGATACAGCCAGAATTTCCTCCTCTAATAAACTCCCTCTCTGAGACTTTCTACTTGTCTTTAACTCTTTTATTGTCTAAATGCTCACTGTAAAGAAGAAGAATAAAGGGAACTTGGTTTAGGGCTATGGGTGGAAGTTAAAGTTAATGGCGGAGCATGAATGGGGTGTCTGCAAGGAATTGTTAGAAAGGAGATTGGAAATAGAGCAAAGGCATATGTAAGTTCAGAACCTGACTCCTTTGTCGACTGGGAGTGGGGCAGAGGGCATGGGTCCAGCAGGTCATTGGTCTCAGGTTACCAGAAAGGTGAAGGCTATTCACCCGGGCCATTGGCTGGGGATGCTGCTCAAAGCCAGGATCTGGGAGCCAGAGTCAGCACCTTGGGGTGCACCCGGGCATCATAGCAACAACAAACCCCAACGCATTTTCATGGACCAGGGCAGATAAATGGGAGTTAATGACATGGTTGCCACACATCTGAATCTGGGATATGTAAATGTGACACACAGTCTGAGGGTTTGGCAGGCTCTCCATGGTCTTGCTTTGCGTATTTTGGCCTATCTGCTCTCCCGACTTACTGCCCGTTGTCCTCACCTGCATGACTGGCCATATCTGGTTTGCCTACTGGTCATTGAAGGCATCTATAGGGGTGCCATCTGCCCCCATGTCCCTTTCCTGCTAGGCATGCTAAGTGGCCCGGGGCAGGGCAGGTAGGGACTCAGATTCCCTCCATCCCATTGCTAGGATCTCACTTCCTTCCTCCGCCCGCCTTACACGTGGAAGGATTCTGCTGTGCTCGTCCACCAGTTGTCGTTTTTGTCTCTTAGCAGGGATGGTGGCAGGAGGACGCCTCACACAGCAGCACGTGAGGACCCACAGGGACTCCGGCCCCTTGCAGCTGTACGTTCAGAGGGAAGATGCCCAAGGTTTTATTATCTTTTCCAGAGTGCCCTTTTTTTCTGCTTGCATGGCAGGCCCTTTCTAAAATTACAGCCATAGGTTGCTTAATGACAGGGGTGCGTTCTGAGAAATGTGTCGTTAGGCAGTTTCGTCCTCATGTGAACATCATAGAATGTACTTATTATGCATACCTAGACGGCATAGCCTACTGCACACCTAGGCTGTATGGTGTAGCCTATTGCTTCTAGGCTACAAGCCTGTACCACATGGTACTGTCCTGAATACTGTGGGCAACTGTAACACAGTGGTAAGCATTTTGTATCTAAATATAGAAAAGGTACAATTAAAACGGGGTATCATCTTATGGGACCAGCCTCTCATCCCACGTGGACTGTCATTGTTTGAAACGTCATTATGTGGTGCATGGCTATATTTTGCTGCTTGGCCTAAGGTGCCAGGGCATTCTCTGGGTAAGCCTGAGGGGCTTTGCAGGATACCGTGTTTTATCAAGGTTGAAATTCGTTGTAGCACTTTACACGGTGTCCCCTTTGCGGCTGACAGAGCAGGAGCCCTTCAGTGTCTACTGTCACAGGTGTAGAGCTGCTGTATTGGCGAGCAGGTGGGTGGTTGTCCTGAATTACTGTCAGGCTTTAGAGTCTTACAGGAAATACAGCCTTGGCTACTTATAGCTTGTGATTTGAAGTTTCCCTAATGATGGGCTGGGTAGTACACTTTAGCAGTTTGCTTTGGACAAATTGTATCATTCTTAATTTCACTCACTTTAGCCTCTGAGAAACTTCAAAGTTTGTTTCCCTGATCTTCCTAGTTGCCCTGGATTATGAGCCAAGCATTTGAATTCCTTTGCCCGTGTAGCACTGCACATGACCTTGGAAGATGTATACTTATGTGAGTGTGTGCATGTGTGTGCGTGTGTGTGTGTATATGCCCGTATTTGCGTGCGTGTGTGTGTGTGTGTGTGCGCTCGTGTATGCACATGCACATGTGGTCAGCCATGCAGCCAAGTCTCAGAACAGTCGTTCCACTGGAAGTAACCCAGTCTGGAGGCGTCTGGCCAGGTGGTGCGGTCTGCAGCACGATGTTTGTTTCTCCCAGCCCCGTGAACCCCAGTGGGGCTGGTCTCTACAAGAGCAGGGTAGGAAGCAGCAGTGCATGCCCAGCCGTGGCTGTGTAGGCAGAATCAGCCTTCAGGATGGAGGGTGGGACCCTGGAGCCATGCCCGAGTGTGTGTACCATTAGTCCCTGATGGGGCACTCCATCTTGGGCCATTCTGCCCCCTGGTCTCTCTGCTCCTCCTCTGCAAACCAGGGGGTCCAGCAACCTGTTGGGATCCTGGCCCTGGCCAGATTAATGGTTGGGAACTGAGCTCCTTGGCTGCCCAGCTGAGGTTCAGTGTGGCCCCATTCTCACTTCCTCTACTCCCCCTTGTACTCTGGGATCTCAGTATTTCTTTAAGAGTCTTGAGGGATTTCCAGCCGTCAGGACAAGCAGGTGGGTGGGTATGCAGGGGAGCAGACCCCAGGCGGCCTGAGGAGAGAGGGGGAAGGTACCCCTTCTTTGTGCTGTCTGTAGCTGCTCAGCCTGGGAGACACTGTGGGGGAGGCTGTGGCTTCCTCCTTCCGCCCTCTGGGGATGCCCTGGCGGCCTGTTCCTTGGGGTGTTGGGAGGAGGTAGCTTGGCTGACTGTCCCTGCTCACGGTCAGGGTCCTCCTACACAGCAGAACTGGAGGTAAACACTGGGTTGCCTTGGCAACTGGGCTGTACCGCAGCTCCAAGTGCTCCTGACTAGAGAAGTTCCCATTGTCTCAAGTTTCTAGGATGGGTTTCTATTTTGATTTTTTTTTCTTTTTTTTTTTTTTTTTTAATTAGCAAGAATGACTAAGATACCAAAATGTCTGACCTGGTTTCTATAATTTCTTAATAAACATTTGTCTTCCCTTTATAGGAGGAATGTTTTAGTGATTCATTGACTTTTCTTTTAGACGGTGGCGAGGCCCTGGTGAGGCAGTGCGGGGGCAGCAAAGAGGGTCCCCCGCTGCCGACAGCTGGCATGGGAGGCTGGGAGAGCACTGGCCACAATCCAGGGACCAGGCGTTCTTACGTAAACACCACACCAGGATTTTATTGGCTTTGAGGCTAATGAAGTTCCATGGAAAATTTTGGGGAGATGCCTTTCCCCTGTTGGGTGTTCAGATACCATAACCGGTGCTTCCAGAAGCTGTCTGAAGGCTGATGAGTCTGACTGAGCCCGAGAAGCGCCCTCCCACCCAGTGCTGGACTCTCCTGCCAGAGGCCTGGCCCCTGCCTGCAGGTCAGGGCATGTGCTTGTTTATACCTTGTTGGTGATTGCTGTTAAATTCTAACTGCTCACGTAGGTAGCCTGGGCTGGCTGCACCCAGTGGATGGCCTCCCGCCCCCCGGCCTGCTGTCTCGTGGGAGTGCCCCAAGTGGCACTTTGCTGTGGGAGATGCAGCCGCAGGCTCTCACACAGGCCTGACCCTTCACCTTGGATTTTACTGGGCTTCCCTGCTTTGCCCACCCATGGATTATCTTGTACAGAGTCACCCCCCCACCATGGAGGAGCCAGGTGAGGATACAAGGAAGTGGCTTTGTTTATTTTACTATCAGTAGGGCTGACCCAGGTTGCCCTGGTGGGTGGTGTGTCCTGTGAGCCTCTCTGCCTCTAGGCCTGTTTCCAGGGTCTCGTCTTCATTGTAGACCTGCAGGTCTATTTGGGTCCCCTCTCACGACTGAGGCAGGCTGAGGATGTGCTGAGTTGGGCTGGGCTGCCTCCTGGGTCCTCTCTCCACTGCCCTCGCGGCCATCCTCAGGCATGAACCTGCCTAAAAAGTCTCTCTCTGCAGCAGCTGCCGTGGCAGTTGCCAAGGGAGCTCAGCACTAAAAAAAAAAGTTCAGATTTGCTGCATTTGTTTTAGAATCAGTCCCTGGTGTTGCTTGTGCACACCCTAAGCCTCCTGGCCTTTCCAGGTTTCCCTGTTGAACAGGCAACTCTCCTGCAGTTGGGTGGCACAGGGCTGTGGCGAGGGCCCCAGCATCCCTCCTCACCTGGGTGCTCACTTTCTTGTCATCCTTTCTCTCTTTGTAAAGCAGAAACAGTCCTGCCAACATCACCTCTTTCAAAGATGTATGCAGAATTTGATTTTTTTTTTTCCTGGAGAATGTACTTTTTATAGTATTTAAGAAAAAACTCGTGCTGGGCATGGTGGCTCATGCCTGTAATCCCAGCACTTTAGGAGGCTGAGGCCGGAGAATTGCTTGAACCCAAAAGTTCGAGACCAGCTTGGGCAACATAATGAGACTCCACTAGGCATGGTGGTGCACACACCTGTAGTCCCAGCTGCTCAGGAGCCTGCAGGCAGGAGGATCACTTGAGCCCAGGAGGTGGCAGCTGCAGTGAGCCACGATCTTGCACTGCACTCAAGCCTGGGCGACACGGGGAGATCCTGTCTTAAAAACAAAAGAAAAAGGTCTCAAGTCGAAGGTATTGAAATAGTATTGGAACGTGTTAAAGGAGTCCAAAACATGAGCACACTTGGGAGTTCCTCGGGAGACCCAGCGCCCCTGTGCGCTGTGTTCGTCCTGACAGTTTGGGCTCTGGACCTGGAGCCCCGAGTCATTGCTGTGTCTCTCTTATTGGACCACCTCGTGGAAGTTTGACTCCACAGATGTTGTATTTGCGTGGCCTTCCTTGGGAGCCTCTCAGTGTTTTATTTTTCATCGGAGAAAAGCCTTGTTGTCTGATCGTTCTTTGTTATCTGAACAGAGGCACTGTGGCGTAGTGATGAAGAGCCCTGGCCTCGGAGTGGGACAGGCTGGACCCAGCTCTGGGTTTTCACTGGGAACTGGGTCTGGTCATGCTGCCTCTAGGAGCAGAGGGGTAGAACGTGGGTGAGGCACCCAGTAGGAGGGATGTGTGCGTGTGTGTTCATGTGTGTGTCGGGTGAGGTAAGTGGTGACTAACTTGCAAGAGCAGAATTTCACCCCCTGCAGTATTGTTCATGGGCACCTGAATGAACAGACAGGTTTGCTGTCTTCTCAGACTCGGAACTTTTTTTTTCCTTTTGAGGCTGGGACAATTCAGAACTTTTTTTTTTTTTTTTTTTGTTTTGTTTTGTTTTGAGGCTGGGTCTCAGTCTGTCACCCACGCTGGAGCGAAGTGGTACGATCTTGGCTCACCACAGCCCCAAACTCCTGGGCTCACACTATCCTCCTACCTCAGCCTGCCAAAGTGCTGGGACTCCAGGTGTGAGCCACCACACCCAGCCCAGAACTACTGTGTTAAAGCAGGTGCTGGGTCACTTTCCAGGATCCTCACAGCCTGCTCTGAGCCCCACTTCCCAGAGTCATCCTGTGACACAGCATGTGGGGTGAAGCTCCCGGCATCTCCAGCCTCAGCTTCTGTGTCTGTATCCTCCTGGATAAACCCAGACTGGCTGCAGAAAAGTGGTACAGTCTGTGAGCTTCTGTGAGCATCCTGTTGTTGCTATGGAGACCCTGTTGCTAGGCATCAGGCATGCTCAGACTAGGGAGTGGTGACCCCGTCTCAGGTGAGCCTCACGTGTTACCAGGTAACCAACCCCTCTCGGGTACCAACAAGCTGTACCTGGCCAAACTCTTTAATCAGCAGAAGTAGCTGAACTGAAACCTCAACCTCAAGGTGAAAGACTGAGTTCCCAGAAGTCAGAACAGTTCTGGACAAGTCCACCTGTCTGAGGTGGCCTTGAAGGCTACCCTGCACCCTGTGTCCGTAGTCTTGGGCAGTCTCACAGGGACAGAAGAGACTGTGCCTGCAGGTGGCCATGCTATCCTGCCGAGTGACCCCACCCCAACGGAAGGACTTTCTGAGACCAGGCAGTCTTGGGTGAGAATGCCGGCTGCCCTCCCAGGGACGCAGTGCCCTGCTGGGTGGCCCGCCTCCCCTCCCAAGGTCCAGGCACCATGATGGGTTTCTTAACTGACAGCTCTTTAGTAGAGAACAACAGAAATCTTGTTTGCAGCAAAACTTGCCTCACTCGACCACTTTATAACAACTCCTTCAAGTGGGGCGAGCTCATCGCTGCCGTTGGCATCTCAGGCATCAGCAGCCCAGAGAATCCCACTCAGGACTTAGGTTTGCTATTTTTGTGTCTCGCCTGGGCTTCGCTCGTTTCCACAGGCATTCCACTTCTTGTTTACAGGAGTAATTGCCTTCATGAGCTTTGGGCCATCTGCGGATATATGTATTTTTTTCTTTATTTTCTTTCTTTTTTGGGGCAGCAGTTCTGTGTTTGCAAATATGAGGATTGTTTCCTAAAGGGAAGCATGAGGCCTTCTTGAGGCTGGCCTCTTGGCTGCTGAACCGGGCCTTTGCACCCCTTTCCTGCTTTATTTCCGTCTTCCTGTGAGTGTATTTGGTATGGAAGTGCTTCCTGTGGTCAGAGGTGAACATTTGGAGTGACTAAGGAGAGCATGGCCTTCCTTGCTCTCCCAGCATCTGATTGCTCCGCGGACACTTGTGCGTGTTCCCCAGGCAGGGCCAGCCTGCTGAGGGGGTCTGGGCCTCTCCTGGCCATGGGGTTTCCACGTCCGCCTGCTGGCCAGGCTCCTGTGCTTGGGGAAAGGAGGACGCTGAGGCACATACTGTCTTGTGCTCTGCTCTTGTGGTCGTGAGTGGCCTCTTCTCTCTTCTGCTCTGAGTGACTGGGTGTAGAGTGGCACCTGTGCTGGGGACTGTCCTGCACCCTTGCACAGGGCCTGCCGGCTCAGGTGTGCAGCAGACACCATCCTGGGAGAAACAGTGGCAGGGTCTGGGGTGGCCACATTTGAATGTTCTGCAGAGGCAGATGCCTTGGGGACTTCAGACTTGTCCCCATCCCTAAGGCGGGACGCAGTGCCCACAGACAGGCTGGGTGCATACAACAGCCTCCCAAACAGCCTCCTGCAGTCTTAAGTCTGCACACCTCCCAGCAGGTGTCGGCCCGCAGCAGTGGGAAGGAGACCAGCCTTCAGGCTGCTCACCTGAAGGGAGAAGGCACGGAGGCATGAGGGGTGCATCCAGCCTTCAGTGGGAATCCACAGGGGCCTGGGTGCTGACGGGCACTGGCAGAGTCTGTGCACACCCTTGCTGTCAGTCTCCTGAACCACAGTAGCAAGAACTGGATTTCACATTAGGTGATAATGTCCAGCTTCAAGAAATGACCTGGAAAAGTTTTCTACTTAAACTGCCTGTTGTTGTTAAGAGCTGGTCAGCTCTGGCTTTCCAACAGCGCACACAGCCCTCAGGCCAAGCTGAGTCCTGGTGTGGGGATATTCCCACTGACTGCGGGTCGCCGTGACTCCACAGGGAAGGTCTCCTTGGAGAGGTCTGAGGCTCTGGTGCATGAATGAACCTGCTCCTTAGTCTTCCCTGGGAGACTTCTTGATCCCCTGTCCCCACCCATACTTTTGGTCACTTGTCAGTCTTTGTATAATGCGTTCAGCGTTTCTCCCTATGAGGCCGCAGCAGAGACAGGAGAGCCACACATTGCAAGTCACCCGTGCCTGGTTGCTGCCCTAAATACTTACTCTGCACAAATGGCCTGGCTCTCGGGTGACTTTGGCCCTGGGGGATGTTCTCCAACCCCCTGGGACAAACACCTGCCAATACTTAGCAGTTACCTCCTGCTGGCTCTGGGTACCCATACCACCCGGGGCCTGTCACTCCAGCTCCAGAGGTGAGGCTCTCCCCACACCCGTACCCATCTCTGTGCAGATGGAGACATCCCAGATTCGCCCCTCCAGCCTGTGTCAGGAGGATAGTGGGCACCTAGGCTTGCCCCTCTTTGGGGCAGGACTGAAGGAGTGTCAGCAGAGAGTGGCCTCCTTCACCTGCCTTTTAAGCCAGGGCATACTCTGAAAACATGCCATGGCTGGACGTTTTCATGTGTCTGGCTGGCAGGGGCTCCAGGGGAGGTGGCAGGGGTGCCCGGCACCAAGGCCAGGAATCCCCAGCCACCCCAGACATTTGCCAAGCTTGGCTTCTTAGTGCCTTGGCTGGTGGCCTTTGGGGGTGACTTCGTCCCACTGTCATGGCTGGCCCACGGCAAAAGGGGTCACCTGCTGCTTAGAAGCTGAGACTGGGCTGGGCCAGGCCAAGGGCCCTGTTTCTTTTCTGGGGATTGTGGGGGTTTGGGCCAATGGGGAGGGAGAGACCCCCCCAAGGGACCATTATAGAATTTGCTGTAAGAACGTGGAGAAGGAGTTCTGGTCCTTGGGATTACAGATTTTCAGATTTTTATTCGAGACATAATGGAACCTTTCTTTTTACAAAATCTCCTGGAATCCAGTGCAGAAAGAGCTGGGAGGATTGCCGGGTGGGGCAGGATGAGGGTGGGAGGGGTTTTGACTTTGTCCTGGGGCTGTGCGGGATCCTCCCTGGGTTCCCCAAGGAAGCTGCCTGAGCGGGGAGGGAGGGGCCACAAGTAACCAGGAGCAGGCCAAGGCTCCAGGGTTCAGCCCAGGACAGCCAGGCTAGGTGCAAGCCAACCGTGGGGACTGGCCAGCGAGTCTGAGCTGTTGCAGTTTGGGGCAGGTGCCTTCCAGGCTGTGTGAGTCAGGGTCCGCTCCTGGCCCTTCTGAGGGTGCCACCCTGGCCTCCCCACCTTTGAGCAGGTCAGGGGGTGGGTCTGGGCTCCATAGGGCTGGTCAGGAGGAGGCAGCTGTGAGATCCCGGACAGAGCCAGGAGAGGAGCAGGACAGATGACAGGCAGGCGTGCTGCATCGGGCTGGGACTGTGGGGTGTCGGCGGACAGGGGTGGAGCGGGGTCTTGGGCATTCCTCACTCATTGCCTGAGTGTCATGAGGGGCCTGGCCTTGGCTGGTGTTTCTGTCCCTTGAGGGCATGGTATCTGAGGGCAGGGCCATAGGCCCTGCCCTGTGTGCTGCTCTGGGGGCCTGGAGGCCTGTGTCCCCACCCCAGCCTGCCTTTGCCCTCCTGTACCTCTGGCCTGTGTCTTGCCCCTTCGGGTACCTGCCTGGAAAGCACTGGAGTTGGGGGCAGATCCTGCCTTGAGTGACCACCGCGTGCCCAGCAGTGAGCAGCAGAGGATCTCTAGGAGTGTGGTGGCAGGGTCCCCTCCTGAAACTGACAGGAAATCCGTGAGTGTGAGGATTGGGTGGAGTGGAGAAAGCCCAGGAGGTGCACCATTCCTTTGGCCCCCAGCCCCCTCACCAGGGGACCCTGCTCTGCTCTTGTCTCCCAGTGGCCCTACGTGGGCAGCATCATGCCTGGCTGTTGCAGTTGTGAGGCCGCAGCCTGAGACTGACCACACCAGGGCTTAGTGTGCTTAGTTCTGACCCGGGCGTCTGCCCTGCCAGCCTGATGTAAAGTCGTCAGATGCTGTGGGCCACACGAGGTCATATTTGCACCGTCAGTTTACCGGGGGCAAATGACTTGCTGAGGAGGGCTGCAACTGCTCCCCACCTCTCACCCCTGGTTGTCTCTTTTGCCTGGAGGGTACCGTTTGCAGGCACTATTAGGGGTTCTGGTTCTAGAGGGAGAGTATCTGAGCTCAGAGGGAGTGCGGCTCCACGAGTGTGCCCCTGTGTGCCAGCATCTGGCACAGGCGTGCGTGAGCCCCTCTGTACAGATGCCTGCCTCACGCTGAGAGGCCCACAGCCCAGGCATTTCTCTCAGGAGCCCCCGCGAACCCTGACGGGAACCCAGAGCTGTTGTGCACAGAACACCAGGTCAATGATCTTGACTCTGTTTCTGGGAAGATTACCCATCTGTGGCTTCCAGAAAACACCTCTTCTTTTTTTCTGAAACTCACAGCCTTCGCCCCTGACCTCCTGTCCTCTGCTTTTCTCTGAGGCCAGAAGGAGAGATTTCCACATGGGCCCCTCACCCTGGCCACAGGCCTGAGCTCCTGCACAGCAGCTGCTGTCCTTCCCCTTCTGGACTGGTCCACTCTAACCTGACCCATCCTCTTTGGTAGAGTATGATGGACCCCCCACCCCTGTTACCAGTATTCAGCCACCCTGGAACTGTGGCCACCCACACAGCAGTAGAAAGCCCCCAGGCCAGAGCCCCAAGGCCTCTTGCTGCCCCCTGCCCCAGCTTTCTCAGGAACTGGGGCGTCCCCTCCTTGCAGGCCCTGCAGGCTGACTTCTGTGTCACATAGCAGCCTTCACTTCCGTATCTTTCTTTCTCTTTCAAAGGCATCGCCTTCAACTGGAAGAAGAAATGAAAATACCATCTGTGCCTCGAAATCTTTCTGTTTCTAGACAGGGACATCCCAGGCACTTGGTGGTGGGGCCAGGGCTCCTGCTTGCCATAGATGGGCTGTTGGCTTGCAGGCCAGGCTCCTGCCTGCCACCACTCTGCACCCTCTGTGCTGGCGGCATCAGGGAGGGTCTGGGAAGATGCAGACTGGACGTGTGGGTTGGGTGGGCCAGTAGGGGAGAGGCGCAGCGTAGGGTCCTGAGTCTGGGGGCAGGAGCAGACTGTGTTAGCAAGCATGGGTGAGGACCTTGGTTCCCCCACCTGCTGGCTGTCATCGGGGCTGGGACGAGGTCAGGTCTGTGACAGGGCGTGGCACCGAGCCCAAGCAGGTAGGGGAATTTGAGGACCTGTGAAGCTAGAAGGTCAAGCAGGGAATTCAGGGTTTGGACACCCTCCTGGGATCAGCAGGCATTCCCCCTTCATTGCTCTGCTGGTAGCACCAGCCTTCCCAGAAAAAGGCTTCTTTGGTAGGGCCTGGGAACCCCCTGGAGGGATCAGGGCGACCAGCTTCTTTGCTGAGCCCCACCGGGACATCATACCTCAGGAAGAGGCTGTCCTTGGTTCTCCTGGTGGGGAAAGGGAGCTGTGAACAAGGCTTCCCCCTGAGGCAAGGCTGGGGGCGGGCAGTGGAGACTGGAGGCAGAGAGGAGCTACCCAGGCTTTGCGGCGCGTGGGTGGCAAGCCTTCTAGAACCTGTGTGTGCTAGCGTCAAAGGGGACCCTCAGGCTGGGTTGGGAGGGGCCCCACCTTAACTGTGGTGATGAGAGGCAGGATGTGAGGCGCAGGGGGTGACTCTGCCTTGGAAGCGCTGCTCATGAGGGATGGGGGTTTCCTATAGCAGGCCCTTAGCCAGCGGGGCCGCAGGGTAGGGGAGAGAGGCAGGGGCAAGTGTGACTTGGGAAGTCAAGGCAAGAAATGGCTAAAGGAGAAGCGGGTGTCTCAGTGGCTGGGCCCAAAGGCTGCCATCCTGTGGTAGCAGCTTGAGGGGGGCCCAACCTCTTAGGTCTGCCCTCGCACGCCCTCCAGCCTCTGGGGCCCTGGGGTGGCATATAGGCTGCAGGGGTTGGGGGCTGCCTCTGTGGTAGTGGCTGCAGCGCTGGTGGAACAGGAAGGTGTGTTGTTGGCTTCTCCTGGACCACACCCCCTGAGGATGACACCTCCCAACACGAGGAGAGAGCTGCGCTTCTCAGTGCGTTCCGGATCTCAGGCTTCATTGTCTCCAGCCTGGCCTTCTCGGCCACTCCACATGAGTCTCCCTCATTGTGGAGGCTTCTTCCTGCACTTTCTGGGACCTTTATTTCTGAAGGCGGGAGGCAGGCCTCGAACCCCAGGTGTACTTGCTGGTGGAGGAAAGTGGAAAACACAGGCTTTGTGGGAAGACAGGACGCCATTCCTCCTCCCATGGATTGCCTGTGGAGCTGGGACAGGAAGCTTGCTACTCTTGTCAGAATGACTGTGGAGGGTGACTGGAGGGTGATGCCTAGAAGAGGGAGCAGTACACAGGAGCACAGGCGCCCCTCTTCATCTTGGTTTTGTACTAAAGGGGCGGCAGAACCCAGAGGGCCTGGCTGTGTCAGCCCAGCCTCCAGTGCCTTCCGAAAGGAAAAAACCATGCATGGCACGTAGGCACACGCGCACGCCGCACCACATACTTTTTATTGAAGTATACATGTGCTACAGACCATTTAAGTACAGAAAAGCTAAAAGAAGAAATTAAGTGGCACCCACAGTTTTCCTTCCCAGACAGGACTGTTGCTTGGCCCTGTTCTCACTGAAAACCTGCCAACATGGAGCCCAGGAAGCCCCTCCTGGCAGCTAAGGGTGTGGCCCTGGAGTCACGGCAGCCTGCCTGCTCTGGCCACCGATGTCCGCATTTTTTAGACCCTGGAGTCCTGACTGCATCTCAGGCCACAGTGCCTTGGCCTCCAGCGGGGTGTCTCGGTGCTGGCATTGTAGAGTTGAAGCACCACCCCGGAGCCGTGGCGGAGGCCCAGTGTGCTGCTGTAACAGAAGTACTGGAGATGGGTGGCAAATAAACAACAAGTTTATTTTCATAGTTCTGGAGGCTGGAAGTCCAAGATTATGGTGCTGGCAGATTCTGTATCTGGTGAGGAACGGCTTCCTGGTTCGTAGACAGCGGTTTTCTTACTATAACGTCTCATGGTAGAGGGGACGAGGGGATTCTCTGGGGTCTCCTTTCTAAGGGTACTAATCCCATAAGGAGGGCCCTGTCCTCATGACCTTAGCACATTCCAAAGGCCCCACTTCCTAAGGCCACCCATCACGCTGGGAGTCAGGGCCGCAGGGTGTGGGTTTCAGGAGGCACGGACGTTCAGCCTGTAGTGCTCAGCGTTCTTGCCTAACCACGGAGTGCAGATGGCGAGGTGCGGTGGGGTACGGTATCCTCTGCAGGCCTACTCCCCCCATTCATGGCAGCTTTTTTGCCCCTTAACTTTGTAGGGCCACAGCCTGTGACTGTCACTTCATCTGGGGGAATCCCAGGACCCAGGGCAATGCTGCTGCTCATTTAGGGAGGGGAGGCTGACGCTGCTTTCCCTGTGAGCCACCTGTGCAGATTATGACGTGTTTCCCCAGAGCCTGGGATGGACTGACACTGGCGGGCCATGTGAGAGGCAGGTGCCCTGTCAGGCGGCAGTGGTACAGCAGCGCTTTCCTCGATGGAACAGCCACTGTGCCGAGGACCTGGGGATCTGGAGGGCGCTTGCCTCATTCTGCACTGACTCTCAACGTGAGTCTCTGGGACCCAGTCTGCTCCAGCTGGTGCCAGCCTGTGGTTAGTCACCTTGCCTCTGATACTTCACTGTCCTGGCTACATGAGTGCAAGGGCAGCGCTCTGCTGTTAGTGCCTAGCATGCAGTGGGGAGGAAGTAGGCTGGTGTCTGCAGGAGAAGTCCTCCGGGCCCATGTGAGGTATGGGCCAAGCCTGTTGTGCCCCTGCGCCTGTGACCCATGCTGGGAGCAGGGGGCTTCAGGTCCTCAGGCTGCTTTAAGCCTGTTTCTCCTGGGCCCGGAGGGCTTCCTGGGGGAGGGGGTTCACAGCTTCCAGGTCCCCTCCTGCCAGTGTGAACTTGGGTGTGAATTAATGAAAAGCAGATGAGCTCAGATGTCCCTGGAATTCCACATGAAGTTGAATGGTATAATGTAACCAGCCATGTGTTCTTGGCGGAACCAAAAGTACTCAGAGTGTTGCTGAAGCTGCCAAGTCCTCAGAGTAGCCTAGCCTTTGCCGAATTTGTGATTCATGGGATGAATCCCATTTCATGAGATGATGTGCTTTTCTCCACCGAGTGAAACCCTAGAGAAAATGACCCCTAACTCTCGGCCATTTCAGACTTAGAGAGTGGTACAGCATGCGGCCCCTGTTTTTAAGCCAGTATGCCCATTACAGGGCGAAGGGGCCAGGGTCTGCCCCAGTTGTGGTAGGATATTGGGCAGCCTGGACCCACGGATCCTGGACAGAAAGATGAAGCTTTGGGATTGGGGAGGGAGGGGATGGGCCAAGCAGGCCCCCAAGGGTGCAGGGCACCTGGATGCAGACCACATGGGTCCATTGTTCAGAACCTCGCCCTAGCTCTCCTCTGCCCGGGCCTAATGAGAACAGTGGTCTCTCAGCTGAGCAGGTGGACACCTGTGAACGTCATCTCATTACAGATCTCAAAGGAGGGAGTCTGTGTGGTTCTGGGCAAGGATGCTCCACTTCGCTTCTGTCTTCACCAAACTCTTAAAATTTGAAATGTAGGAAATTATGCCCCTGCAAGGTTCAGGATAAAGGAAATGACACCCAAGCCTTGGTTCTTTGTACCTGTTCCATCCACTGGGTATTTAGAGAAAGCAGCTTGGCATGTAGGGTGGTCTCTGGACCAACTTCACCCTCTTTTTTGGTGAAGTCTGGGACTTACACAAGGACTGGCTCTTTGGCTCAGCTTTCAGACCTTGAAGGATCCGCAAGGAAGCTTTGGTCTGGGTACAGCCCTTGAGAAGCATCTTAGAGGTGGCCATGCCAGTGGAGAAGATGAGGCTAAGCAAGCTCGTGCGGTGCGCCCATGGCCAGGCCAAATGCAGGCCTGGCACTCTTTGCCCAGGCACCTTCTGGGCAGCAGCAGTTTTGAGTAAGTAAGGAGCTTAATGTTTAATGGTGTTTGTGTAAGAACATGATAATGACGGTGACAGCAGGGAGGCTAGGAGGGAGTGTGGATGGACTTCCGAGTAAGAGTTCCCCAGTGTCTCCAGGAACCACTTGCTTTGTAAAATGACCCAAATCCACCATCCCTGGACCTGGCGCAGATTCTGAGTTGGGCCACGGCCTGGGAAACCTGCGTTGGAAAGTCTTTGCTCAGCCCATATCATGGACTTGCTTTTGGTGCTCTGGGCTGGGGTCAGATGTAAGTGTGTTCCTGTTGTTGTAAGAAGTTGCCTTGCCAAAAGGTCGTCATTTGAGTGCCTGGCACTTGTTTTTATTTCTACTTGTGAAAGTGGAACATGTTAATTAAGGATGATGTGGGAAACAGGAAAGTATCAAGAAACATTAATAAAAAAAAATCATTAACTTTAATCCCACCACTCACAAGTCAACACTGTTAAAAGGGTTTTGCACGCTGGGTGCAGTGGCTCATGCCTGTAATCCCAGCACTTTGAGAGGCTGAGGTGGGCGGATCATGAGGTCAGGAGTTTAAGACTACTGGCCTGGCCAATATGGTGAAACCCCATCTCTACTAAAAATACACAAATTAGCTGGGTGTGGTGGCGGACGCCTGTAATCTCAGCTACTCAGGAGGCTGAGGCAGAGAATTGCTTGAACCTGGGAGGTGGAGGTTGCAGAGTGAGACTCCGTCTCAAAAAAAAAAAAAAAAGAAAGAAAGAAAAAGGGTGTTGCAGTGAACAGAAGTCACTGTTTAAGTAGAGTTTACACAACAGGGGTCCCCAGGCTGCCCTGCACCTGGGAGCTTCAGACTCTTCCAAATAGGCCTCCCCTGGACCCTCAGATCTTGGAGGCTTTGTGGTCCAGCCTTGGGCGCTGGGTCCTGAGATCTTGCAGTTCAGGCAAAGGTGAGATTGTCTCACAGCAGAGGCCTGGCCTGCTGCAGGCCACACTCAGGGGTTTCTACCTCCCTCAGTCCCAGTGTCTACCCTACAGGCTCCCTTGGTCCCGCTCAGAATGCACAGACCTGACGGCACCAGTGAGGACAGGCTGTGTGAGCTCTGCCTGGCCCAGGTGTAGGCTGGCCATGGGCTCCATGCCTGCCTTCTCCACGAGCCATGAGGTCGGCCAGCAGCCTCAGGAGCTGCTGAGATTAGTGTCTATAAGGTGGTGCCACTTGGTGTGCCTCTGGCTCCTGGTCCTATGGTGGCCCCATGGGAGGGCCTGTCAGCATCTCCTCTCTCCTGGGGGCAGGAACAGTATCTTCAGGGCTGTGGGTCTACTGACCTGGTCTGTGCATTTCCAGCCTCCTGTGTGCTTCCCAGCTCTGAATTATGACCACTGTGCTGATTTATTTCTTCTGACATTTGCAAACTGTTAGGTGGCAGAGATCAGTGAATAAAAACTTAATAAAAGGCTATATTTAATCCCATGCGTCCTAGGCTGAGCCAAGTTCCCTTAGGACTGAGCATCACCAGATAGAACCCAGAGACCACTGGCTTTGGGACCTCCAGGGTGGCTACTTGGAGTTTTTGTGGGGAGGGCAGTTTCTTGACTGTGGAGCATGACGAGGCCAGACCCACTTCCCCGTCTGTCTGCAGCCGCCATGCAGCCCACCTAGACTGTGGGCTCTGTCGGTGCCACCTCGGAGTGTGCAGTTTGCTCTGGGAGGGCCTTCCAGGGGAGGAGGGACTGCAGAGGTGGTGACAGGGAAGGGACCCTGGGCCAGGGGGCTGGGCTCAAGGGTGGCTCCACGTCTGCTGACTTTGTGGCCTGATTTCCTGGTCTGTCACTTAGGGAGTTTTGCTGGGGCCTATTAAAGGGGGAGTGCCTGGAGGTATCAAAGCAGGGGCTTGTGGCCCTGGTCATCCAGCAGTTACTGGGGGTGTTTACAGCCACCTGTGCTAGACTTCCCCTGGAGAGGAAGTCACACCCACGTTAAGTACGTGGGAAACCTGTCCCAGGCATGCTGTAACCATAGCTGCAGGTGCTCTGGGGGTTGCCTCCCGGCTGTAGAGGGCCCCCTTGTGAAGAGGGGAGCCCCAGGTTGGGGGGTCTGGACTGGGCAAAGTCCCTGCCATCTGGCCTGCCCACCTGGGGCTGGCCATGTTGGGCCTGGTCCCACCAGGGCTTGGGGTGCTTCCAGATCTGTTTTCATTTTCGATTCCCTTTATTGCTAAAACCACCTCGGGGCTGCAGAGAACAAACTGTTGTCCTCAACTGACCTCAGATTCCTGGCCTCAATTGTTTGCCTCTTGCTAATTTTAGCTGCTGATCATTTCCACCCTTATCCTCCCCCCAAAGGGAGACACAGACCAAGAATAGCTGCTGGGAAGGGGGGCTGCGGTGGCTGTGGCCAGAGTTCCAACAGTGAGCTGGCAGGGCTGTGGGGTGGCTCGCTGTGGCCAAGCCTGGGGCAGGGGGCTCTCGGTAGGCAGCCCCCGACACCCTTCCCCTCTCTAACCGAGGACCCTGTATTGCAGGCATGGGCCTCAGAGGAGAAGAGGATTTCGCAGTTCCTTCTTTTAAACAGAAACCAGGCTGCTTCTGGGGAAAAAAGTACACCCCCATGGCCCTGCCTAGCTTGAAGACCCCTGAGAGTTCCTAACTCCCCTGAGCCCTTCCGACTCCAGGACCCAGGTTGTAGTGTGGGGTCAGATGTGGCACTTGACTACAGCCAGGCCCTGGAGACAGTGTCAGTGTGGAGGCCTCGGGTCTGTCCAGTCGCTACCCAGCATGGCCCCGGAGTCTGGCGCAACTGTGCCCTCCCAGTGAGTGTCAGGCTGTGGTTGACTGAGAGCAATGTCCAATCCAGGACATCAGCCCAGGCCTGCAGGATGGGACTTTGCCTGCCAGGGGCAGGCAGAGAAGCAGCTGACCAAACCCCAAATCATGGTGTGCTGGTGAGCAGGCCTGGGGAGAGCCAGAGGAGGGATGGGCTGAAATCCAGCTAGGAGGAGTGGCCTCCGGGCAGGGCCTAGGGTTGCAATCTCTGTCCATATATTAATAGTTTTTTGTTTTTTGTTTTTGTTTTTGAGACGAGTTTCACTCCTGTTGCCCAGGCTGGAGTGCAATGGTGCGATCTCTGCAACCTCTGCCTCCCAGGTTCAAGCAATTCTCCTGCCTCAGCCTCTCAAGTAGCTGGGATTACAGGCACCCGCCATCACACCCAGACAATTTTTTGTATTTTTAATAGAGATGGGGTTTCACTGAAATGTTGGCCAGGCTGGTCTCAAACTCTTGACCTCAAGTGTTCCGCCCACCTTGGCCTCCCAAAAGTGCTGGGATTATAGGTGTGAGCCACTGCACCTGGTCATATTAATAGTTTTTAAACTTCTGTTTGGAGAACTTCAGACAGATGCCCACATCTTCAGGACACCCACATTTTAAGCACCTGCTAGCCCCCTGCAGTCTTATCTCTGCCCCTCCCCCACCACCGTCCCCTCCAATTGTTTTGAAGGAAATCCCAGATGCGGTATCAATTTGTCCATTAATATTTTAGTGCCTTAGATCTTCAAATGAAAGCCTGATACATCTAATTTTGATACTGGGCTGATAGTGTGGAGTGAAGAGTCCAAAGCCTGAAGTCACCCCACATGACTTGGTGTTGGGAATTGTATGGGTCCAGCCCAAAAGCCCCCAAGCTTGCGGTTGGAGCCACCATTTAAAGAAGTGATAGAGCTCATCTCGCCATCCCTCAGCCTGGAGTTAAAACTAGTCCGTAGGTAAAAAGAAGGCAACCAGGACACAGGTGTTTATGAGATCAGAAGCAACAACAACCGAAACGATCAACAGTGCTACTGAGGTAACACAGATAGGTGAGGAAGAGGCCAGGTGCTCAGTGTCTCCTGTGGATAGTCCCTCATCTCCCCTGAGCAGAAGGGCAGGGTGTCATCTCCACATGCCTTGGGGAGATGGCAGGGCCAGCACCCTCCAATGGCTTCTGAAGAGGAGCTACTAGGAGAAGAAAGTGATGCTCTAAGGAAAGGCTGGACTGGCGAGAACGCTACGCCATCCCATTTTGTAAATTATGTTAGAAGTTGTGTTATAGTAGTGCATGTGGTAACACACATAGCTTAAGGATCCAGTTATTCTGTGCGCTCACTGTGATAAGCAGGCCGCCCCCACCCTCTGCCGGCTTCTTCAGCTACTGCCTTTGGGATTGACCTTTCCCAGCTTGATAACATGCCCAGAGGGCTCTTCTTGATGGTAGAAGAGTGTTGGGCATTATCTCCTGACTTCCCATGGTGGCACATGAGTGCCTGTAGGCACCCTTCCCCCACACATGTGATAATTAGATATTTAGGATGGAGCCAGCATGCAGTATTTTGGGGATCATGACAGTAAATGCTGGTTGCAGGTGACCCATACATTACACATGTTTCTTTCCCTGAGGCTCAATAGTTGCCGTTTCTGCTTGATTTTTCCAGTGCTGTTGTCCCCAAACCCCCAGCCCTCCAGGTGTCCCCACACACCCAGTGTGGCCTGTCCCGTGTGGCCTGGGTAACATCTCTGCGGGGGTTGGCTGTCATCCTGGGACCCCTCCCTACCATCTGGGCCCCATTTCCTGGAGCCCCTGCCGTCTGCTTCTTGGTGGAGCTCCTGCTGCATAGCCTCCTGGAAGGGGTGCACTGGAGGCCATTTTCCTTTCCTTCTGACTTAGGTTCGGGTTACACGTATAGGTTTGTTACATGGGTAAATTACATGCCACAGGGTTTGATGTTATTATTTCATCACTCAGGTAATAAACATAGTGCCCGATAGGTAGTTTTTCAATCTTTCACCCTCCTCCCTCCCCGCTCAAGTAGGTAGGACCTGGTGTCTGCTGTTCCCTCCTTTGTGTCCCTGTGTACTCAGTGTGTAGCTCCCACTTATAAGTGAGAACAGGCCAGGCACGGTGGCTCACACCTATAATCCCAGCACTTTGGGAGGCCAAGGCGTGTGGATCACCTGAGGTCAGGAGTTCAAGACCAGCCTGACCAACATGGTGAAACCCCGTCTCTACTAAAAATACAAAAATTAGCCGGGTGTGGTGGCGGGCGCCTGTATTCCCAGCTACTCAGGAGACTGAGGCAGGAGACTCGCTTGAACCTGGGAGACAGAGGTTGCAGTGAGCCAAGATCGCGCCACTGCACTCCAGCCCAGGCGACAGAGCGAGACTCCATCTCAAAAAGTAAGTGAGAACATACAGTGTTTGGTTTTCTGTTCCTGCGTTAATTCACTTAGGAGAATGGGAGGCTATTGTTTTAAGGCTTATATGTCTGGAAATGTCTTGATCCTTGTCTGAGGTTGATTCACGTTTCTCTGGGTTGAATCATAGGTGGGAATGGTTTACTCGTGGGGTTTGGAAGCCTTTGCTGCAGTCTCTGAGCTCTGATGTTGCTGTGGAGAAGACCGAAGCTGTTCTGATTCTGGCTGTGTGCACCTGCTGGTCTCTTTGCCTCTCAGGGCCTTTTGGGCTTGTGCCTTTACCCAGGGCTTGGAGGTGTGCACATATATGGAGGTGCTCGGCCAAGCTCTGTCCTCTGCAGCGGGCCCTTCGGGTGGCATCTGGAAAACATTCTTGCCATTTTCTTCACGATCCACCTCACCTCCTGTGTTCTCAGGGCTGCCTGCAGTTTCTTTTATTTGGAGCTGTTGGACTGATCCTTACATTTTCGTATTTTTTCTCTCTTACCCATCCATTTGTATTTTTGCTCTGTTTTCTGTGAAATTCTCTCAGTGTTCTCTCCCAAACCCCGCTATTGGGATTTTTATTTCTGCCACATTTTTCCTTCTGTATCTTTACTTTCAAACTCGGGTTTCTGGGCCTCCCTTTTAAAGGCGCATGCAGTTCTTGCTTCCGTCAGGCCGTCTGTGCGGTGAGGATATCAGTGACAGCTCTGGAGGTCTTCTCGTTGCGTGGCCTCTGCTCCCTCTGCATCACCTGTCTCTGCTCCTTGGTCTGGGTCTCTCGCCCACCCACGTCAGGCTCTTCTGCGTTGTCTGCTGATCCTCGATGTCTGGTGACATGGCCCAGAGAGCCTTGAGCTGAGTGGGGGCTCCTGGGTGCCCAGCGGGCTCAGCAATGGTGGCCTCCTGTGGGTGGTCTATTGGGCCATCTCCTTCAGCGTTTTCCCCCGAGATGAGTGTTCTGCTCCTGCTTGGGGGAGGGAAGGTGGTCCTGCTGCCACACTGGGAGAGAAGCTGGGAGGCAGTACTCAGTGAGCAGGCTGCTCCTCACACCCCCGTTCTGGAGGCTGCCCCACTCTGAGCTGGGTCTGGAGTCCTCGGTCCAGAGCTCCCTCCTGTGTGGACCCTCCCAGAAAGTCAGCGTCTGGTCCCTGGCAGGTGCAGGAAGGGCAGGCAGCCATCTGTAAGATGGGGAAAGACCTTGTGTCCACAGCTGCTTTATCTGGTGTCCAGGTGCCCCCCACTAACTGCACCCCCACCCCCACCAGAGACTCCTGAGCCTTTATGGGGAAATGTGGATTGCTTTCTTGCCTTCTTTGCTGTCTTTGTAATTTCTTGCTTCCATATTATTTTTGTTATTCTCTTTATGTTTTGTTGTCTGCTAAAATCTACTTTCTTTCATTGTAGTGGGATCTGGGGCTGGAAAGGTGGTGGGTGCCTGTGCCTGACCTGCCATCTTTATCCAGAGTTCCTATTAGGCCTTTGGTCCAGTGCAGGAGGTCTGGGGAGAGATGAAGAGGATAAGGTAAGCACTAGGCAGGGGGTCTTGCCCAACGGTGTTATCCAGGAGTTTGCCAGAGATATACCCAGCAATATCCTGGAAGCAACTGAAGGCAGCTCACAAGATGACAGTTGTGCAGAGGAAGGAGAGAGTCCAAACCTAAGGTTGGCAGGTTGACTATAGTACAGTCACAATTGTCTGCATTCTTACAGTTTCCAGCAAAACAGCATTTCCTCGAGTGGCTGCTCAGCTCCCCCGTGGTTAACATGCTTGCAGCAATGGATGAGAGCTGCAGTTGCTCCACCAGCATTTAGTATTGTCGGTGTTTTGGATTTTACCCATTCTCGTACATGTGTATAGTGATATCTCTTTGCTGTCATTTGAATTTTCATAATAACAAATGACACTGAGCACTTTTTCACACAGTTGTTTACCATCTTTCTTCTTTGATTGAGTGTTCAGATCTTTTGTTCATTTTTTAAATTGGGCGTTCGCTTATTGTCGAGATTGAGTTCTTTATGTATTTTAGATACAAGTTGCCTTTACTTTTGATCAGCCTCACATGAAGAGCATTTTCATCAGCTAAATAAACCCGGCTCTGTAATTGTGGACTCCAGCCTCGCGCTCCTGTCTTGCCTTGGTGTTTCAGAAGATCTCTGAGGAGGTGGGTGGCAATGTCATCCCTGGGCTGTCACCAGCCATCAAGGCTGTGTTGGTGTGCAGCCAGTCACATTGCCTCCCGATGCCCAGAACAAGGGTGCTAACCGCACACTGGCTCCTGAAGCCAGGAAACGTTCCCTTCAAGATGGCAGAGGAAAGGTGGGGGCAGTAGGGGTCAGCTGGACGTGCAGCACCCCACTGCGCTCAGGGAAGATGCTCCTGGCTTCCCTTGGGAGGCAGTTAGTGATGAGGCTCTCACAGTGGAAAGGAAATGGAAATGTCTATTCTTTGGGTTCAGCTCTCATGAGTCCAGAGGTAGCACCATTCATCTGGAGAAGGCCTTCGCTTGCAGCAATCCATGATCTGGAAGCTTCTGGGGCAAGCGGCAGATATACCTCTCCCTACATATTCCTTCAGGAGCAACAAGAGTTGTGACTCAGGGGTGTGTGTGAAGGAGAGAAACTCCAGAGCCCTTGTCTCAGGTGGCTTCTGGCCTTCTGTTGGCAGAAACCATTGGTATTCTATTAGTGCTGTGTTTAAAACGGACCTTGAGAACGGAAAGTTGCGAATGTGTTTTGTAACCCTTAGCAAAAGGAGAGCAAACACCTTTATGAAATTCTGGCATGTGGTCCTTTTAACCTTTCCAGGCAGTGTACTGGTGCATGCAAGCTAGCGCTATTCCCTTCTTAGGAGCTGGGGTGCTGGGTTCTGTGGAAGCAGTCCCAGTTGTGAGCTGGAGCTTGGGTAGAAGGTATGTGTGTGTACATACACCACTTTGTTATATAGTGTTATTGCATTAATTCCAACTGTCCAAATTGATTCATTTGATGAAGACAGAAATGCAGAAAGGAGAGTCGCACACAAATCCCATCTTCCTGAGGTAACCTCTGTTTCCTTCCTGCAATGAGAGCTCTGGCGTATGCATTTCATGTGTGCATTTGAGGGTGGGGCTCAGCCACTTGGTAGTCTGTTTTCTTCCCTGTCCACGTTCCCAGGGGCTGTTTATGAGCGGCTCACATCAGTGGTTCAGAAGAACATTTGAGAGAGAGAGCTGGGCTGTCTCCATGTGCTTACTCTCCCTCGTCCACCCCATTCAACAGATTGTGAAGCCTGGTTCCAGTGACCTTGGGGACAACCTCGAGGAGCGCTGAGCCCCCTACCTGCCATGTTGTGGTCCTGGGGGAGGGAGGCAGGCAGGACACAGGACAGTGTTCCTGCCCCAGTGGCTCCTCCCAGCTCTTGCTAGTCCTCCCTTGGCATCAGGCAGACCTAGGTAGCCTCAGGTCTTGGAGTCCCATACAGAGCTGTTGCAGAGGGGGTCACTCCAACCTTGAAGCTTCTGGGGGCCTAGCCATGGGATAGTGCAGAGTGTGGCACTGCTTTTCTTCCTGGCTGGTGTCCCTGGGGTCAGCTCCCTTAAGGTTAGGGCCCTGTTCTAGGCTAGGACAGGGAAGGGCATAGGAAAAAGGACCAGCAGGATGCAGGGAGAGGAAGGTATGGGCACAGACACGCGGTGGCCAGGCCTGTTCCGGGAAGAGGGTGGGCTTTGTCTCCTGAGGAGAGGTGGCCCCCAGAGCACTGGTCTCCCCACATGGCAGGCAGTGGGGCTCTGTTTCAGACCGGCCCTCTCTCCAATGCACTTAGGCTGCGATAAGCCTGAGCAGGATGGAGGGGGCTACTAGACCTGTGGGCAGGGCTGAGGGACAGGGCCTGGGTCTGCCAGGTCACCTGTTCCCTGCTAGAGGGTTTTTGGACACAAGGGCTTTCCCAAAAGATAGGGGGCAGCTTGCTCCCAGTGGGCAAGACAGAGAGCCCCTGGTGGCTCCATGGGCCTGGGCTGCTGCAGGAGAGGCCTGGGGGCTTTCTGGCTCCTTCCTGGGGGTCTGGAAGTTCCTAGCAGAAGCCCCTGGCACTGTTCACCTGTTCCAGAGAAAAACAGATCATTATCTCATTTGTTGTTGTTGTTTTGCCTCAGCTCCCTCAAAAAACCAACGGCATTTTTTAGGCCCATCGTCCAAATTACAAGCTCATTTTAATTGGAATGTATTTGCTTTGTGGAACCAACCCTGAAGAATATATTGTTTTGTTATATTCTGCTGGAAACCTTGCCACATTTTTCCTGAGAAAACTGAGCCTGCTGTGCACCTGGAGCCGGCCAGGTGGCAGGTGCTGGGCCTGGAAGAGGAGCCCGCCGAGGCTTCTCCAGGGCTTCTGAGTGCCATTGTTTTGAGTGCGCTGCCTGGTGGCCCTCGGCCCTTCCCAGGGAACTGCCCGGCTCGTTCCTCAGCTGTGGCTTCCTGCTGCAGGGGAACTGGGGACCGTGGAGGTCCCCCATAGGTCCTCAGGCCCAAATGCCCCCAGCCTGGGCAAGCCTGCAGTGAAATAGGCCCAGTAGAAGCTGACTGTGGGGGCTGCAGGGACCCCGGGATGTAGAGGGTGGCCTCACCGCACAGTGGGTGGGTGTCCCTGCTTGCTCCTCCTGGAATGTGAACGTGGGCAGCAGTGTTCCTATTCCATGCTGGGGAGGGGCTGTGAGAATGTCTTTCTTCCTGGTGGAGCCTAGCCTCAGGCCCCACTCTTCTGGGTGTGTTACCTTGGTGAGGTCACTTGGTTCCTTACCTCTGACATGGGTTTCACATCAACACTTTCCTGTCTCTCCGGGTTGGTAGAGTCAGATGAGCCCAGCGCAGGCCAAAAGTAAAAGCTGCACCCTTGTAAAGAGTGTGCATGCAGCTGTTTGTGCCATTGAGTGTCTACAGCAGAGCTTAGCAGGGTGGGGTCCCTGCCAGCAAGGTCCCCCCACCCCAGGAGACACAGAAGGAGAGGGCAGGGGGAGGAAATGAAGGCTGGGGGAGGGGAGACACAGGAAGAGGAAGTGGGCCACGATGGTTGCCGAAGGCTCTGCAGACAGGGGCCCCTCCCTCAGTTGCCTAGAGAGCGGGCCGGGAGCACGGGGCCCTGGAGTGCAGAGCTGGGGCTGGCTGTGCAGGTGTTGTTCATGTCAAGGAGCAGTTGGACTTCTCTGTGAGATTCTGCAGATCTCCTGTGTGACTGCCAAGGCTGGTGCCCCCACCCCTGCCCAGACGTCACAGCCAGAGGCAGGCCCAAGAGGCCTTTCCATACTGTGTCCCTTTACCTACCCACCACATGCTCTGCGCAGACTCTTCCCTCCTTCCCTCCCTCCTTCCTTTTCTCTTTTGGTGCAAGAGAAACTCCCTTCCTAGTAGTCCACAGATTCCCTGGTTCCCACTCCTCACGAGCCCCTACAGCGGCACTTGGGGTCTGCATCCTAGTGGCCAGATGGACTTGGCTGTCCTAGTTGCCAATACCTGCCCCATCCACCTGGGCTAATATTCAGCCCACAGTGGTGTCACAAAGTGGTCTTATGGCAGGAGTGTGATATTCAGAAGCCTGAAGGGAGCTTCTGACGTGTAATTACAACCCTGGAACTGCTTCTGTTTAAATCCTTTGCTGAATATTTGTCACCCATAGCCTTTTTAAGTCTGACCCGTTCTAAACTGCTAGGCCTGTCAAACAATTTATCAGGGAGCACCCTCCTCCAATAGGACACTTTGCAGTGTAACCCAGGGGCTCTAAAGCCCTGGATCCCTGCCCTGGGAGCGTCTCCTACAAAGCTAGATTGGACTTTATTGCTATTTTTGAGTTTCTCATCCTGGAAGCCACTGCCCAGCACATTCTGAGGAGAATCTGTCTGGGCGACCATTGTTATTTTAAGAGAGCTCTTGGGGTAATATGAGGAAATGTGCTTTGAAACAGGGAATACAGAATGGGGCCAGTAATGTGCCCAGAGTGTTGAATGTCTGCATTTTAAATGGGCATTATTGATGGCTAGCGTTTTCTAGTTTGCTATGGATTTTTTGTTTTGAATTTAACTTTTTGAATAGGAAATGCATTTATGTGTTTCAGAATCTAAAAGATTTAAGTAGTTTCCCCAGGGAAAATTCTGTCAACCTTCCTTGTCTTCCATCTGCTCAGTGTTCCCCTGGGTGATCCCTGTTCTTACTTTCCTAGGGACCCTCCCTCTGCACAGACAGGCCAAGGCACACGTAGATCCTCGCTGGTCATCTCTCCTCAACCCTGTTTTCTTCACTCAGCTTGGAAATCTTTCCACAGCAGTTTGTAAAGAACTCATTCTACTTCTTTGCGATAGTATTCTGTTATATGGGCATTCCATAATTTATTTGACAGGCCCCAGTGGAAGGACATGAGTTGTTTTCAGGTTCCTGCTGCATTGACTAATCAGGACCATATTCCATTTTGGAGATGTGCAGATGCGTTTGTAGGCTAGGATGTCAAAAGTTCCAATGTGGGATAAAAGGGTGTGCCGGTTGCTAATTTTAATAGGTATTGCCAAATCGCCCTCCATGGAGGTTGTAGCAGTTTGTACTCCCATCAGCAAAGAATGCCTGCTTCCCCGCAGCCTCACCAAGGTGATGGCTACCAAGCTGCATGTCAGTGTGTTTCGTTGGCCATTAGCTCCTGATGGATGAGGTGGAGCATCTTTTCAGGCACTTGAGAGCCATTTGTAGTTCCTTTTTTATGAATTGGCTTTGCCCATTTTTCTGCTGGATATTTTTCTTTTTAAAATTCCTGTGAGCTCTTTCTGGTTTGGAGATTAGCCATTTGTGATAGGAGCTGCAAATATTTTTTCTCTCAGTTTTGTCAGTTATCTCCTGCCTTTGTTTATGATGACTGTGTTCATGGAGAAGTATAGTATACTTTTTTGTGCAATTGAATGATTGATTGATTGATTGATTGAGACTGAGTGTCGCTCTGTCACCCAGGCTGGAATTCAGTGGTGTGATCTCAGCTCACTGCAACCTCTGCCTCCCACGCTCAAGTGATTCTCCTGTCTCAGCCTCCTGAGTAGCTGCGATCACAGGCACCCGCCACCACACCTAGCTGATTTTGTATTTTTAGTAGAGACAGAGTTTCACCATGTTGGCCAGGTTGGTCTTGAACTCCTGACCTCAGGTGATCCTCCTGCCTCAGCCTCCCAAAGTGCTGGGATTACAGGCGTGAGCCACCGCGCCCGGCCTTTAGTCTTTTCTTTTATGGTTTGTGGACTTTGATTCATAGAAGCAACTTCTGTCTTACAGTTTTCTCCTAGAATGTTTGTGGTTTTATTTTTCACATTTGAATCTTTGACCCATTTAGAATTTATGCTGGTATAATGAACCCAACCTTTCCAGATGCTACCAAAGCGTCCTGATACATGTATTTGTAGCAGGAGAAGCCACAGACAAAACTCCTCAGACACCGAGTTAAAGAAGGAAGGGCTTTATTCGGCCGGGAGCTTCGGCAAGACTCACATCTCCAACAGCCGAGCTCCCCGAGTAATTCCTGTCCCTTTTAAGGTCTCACAACTCTAAGGGGGTCCACGTGAGAGGGTGGTGATCAGTTGAGCAAGCAGGGGGTGTGTGACTGGGGGCTGCATGCAGCGGTAATTAGAATGGAACAGAATAGGACAGGGGTTTTCGCAGTGCTTTTCTATACAGTGTCTGTAATCTATAGCTAACATCACCGATTAGGTCAGGGGTCGAACTTTAACTACCAGGCCCAGGGTGCGGTGCCGGGCTGTCTGCCTGTGGATTTCATTTCTGCCTTTTAGTTTTTACTTCTTCTTTCTTTGGAGGCAGAAATTGGGCATAAGACAATATGAGGGGTGGTCTCCTCCCTTATATTGACTGCTCCCTGCCCTAGGGGTTGGAAATGTCACTCCATCCTATGCAGTTATCACTGCCTTTCATTCTAATTCTGCCATTTCTTCTGGGCTTCACTGGCCAGTGATCATCTTACAAAATTGTGTTGAATCCTGGTGGTCTCGTTTCCCCCACGTCATTGTTTTGCAGGATTTTTTCTGGCTATTCCTGTGTGTTTTTCTGTATGAATTTTTAGGATCAAGCTATCCTATTCGAAAACAAAGCAAAGCGACAAGAAAAATGCCTACTTTAAAAAATACCTTCACATGCATTGTAGAAATGTAGAGACACACATTTGCCCAAGGAGGATTCTCTCGTTGAAGCAGCGTTCCCTCCCGCACTGTGGCAGTCTCCAGCCAGGCTTCAGCCCCTGCCAGCTCTTGCATGTGAAGATTGGATAGTAGTGTGTGATCAGTGGCACTAGACCAGAGTGTCCTGGGACGGGGCACACGTGTCCCCCATGTCCTTTTTACTGCGCGGCTCACAGACATGCTTCCTGGGGCCCCTTGGCCCATAGGTGATAACATTGTTATCTCCTCCAAGCACCACTGTGCAGCAGGCATGTGTCCCATGTGTTCTCCCACTTAACCCTCACAGTGACAGAAACAGGCTGGATGACAATCCCTGAGGCATCAACAAAGGAGTAGGGGTGGGGCAGGCTGCTTCCTTGCCACAGGCAGATCCCAGCTGTGGCTCTCTCTCTGGCGCCAGCCAGCTGAATGACAGCTCACTGTCTCCTCTTGGGCCTCACTTCCCTTACCTGCTCAGTGGGTGGATAAGAGCTTCCAGCCTGGACTTCCTGGGAGGCCATGTGCATGTCAGCTCCATGTGGCTTCATAAACCACTACTAACAAATCTAGAGACGAGCAGGGCAGCCAAATGGCCTCCAAAGGAGTTAGGAAGTCCACCTCCCACCACAGACGCCAGACCTTTCTTTCTGCCACCCCTGAGGCCGTATGCCTGAGTGTCATTGGAGGCCAGCCGTTGATCAACCCCTGTGTGTGGCTGTGTGCCGAGCTGCTCCAGCAGGAGGGTGAACAGGCTTCCCTGGAGTGAAAAACATGGCAGTCTTGAGGTTGGGAGCTACAAGTGGCCCCAGACCAGTGCCCACAGGGCAAAGCTGTCCATCGGTGAATGACAGCCCACTCACTGGTGGGGAATAGCTGGAGACTGGGGGCAGTGGCCTGGGAGCCCGAGGGGAAGCAGTTTCTCTTTGGAAGGCTCTCCCCATGGCTCCCTTTGAGTCTGACCAGCCCTGCCCCTGCCATTGCCCCCAGATACACACCCACGTGGACCTTTGCGCTGCAGAGGTCTGCTGTTGTATCCAAGACATCCCTGTGAGGGTGCCAGCTCATCTGCCTTTCCAGGACCTCCCGGTAGGAGTTGCATTTCTTCCCTTCTCCCTTCCACGAAGGGGAGCTCAGTGAGGCTTCCCAGAGAAGACCCAGCAGGAGGCCAGAAGAAGAGGCCCTTGCGGCAGATGCTGCTCTGGCCCTAGCTTGGTGCTGGGCATTGGGAACATTGGAAAAATGACTCCTCGACAGGCTTCCCACAGGAGGTTCACAGACAGAAAGATCTGCAGTGTGGTTCATACAGGTGCAGCTGGAGCCGGGTGGAGGGCGGGGGGCCCACTCACCTGTGGGTGGTGGGTAGGAGTTTGGCTAAGGCTGGATCGCAGGAGATAACTTGGAGCGTGCCCTTTGCGTAGGTGGGCAGAGCAGAGTGAAGTCCGCGCCACAGCCCGAGTCTGAGCTCAGGCTTTGAGCTGGAGCACGCACACTCCTGAGCTGGCTGCATTTGCACGTGGCTGCTGTGGGGGAGGGGGGAGGTGGCTGCTGAGGTGGATGGGGGCCTCAGCTGAAGGAGAGAAAGCCCCTGCCCTCCCCTCCCGGCTGGCTCTCTGAGGGAACACGCTGTCCCCGCCTGGGCCTGCGGCTTGGGCAAGATCAGCATGTGGGACGCTGTGTTCCCTGATAAGATGAGGCAATTGCTCTCACTCGGCGCTGCTCCGCTCGCGGCCTCGCTGTGGCGCCAGGGAACATTTATGTAACGCGCAGCCCTGAGCAGCTGCCCCGCCCAACCTTACTCCAGTCCCCACCCCCCACTCTCCCGGCAACTCCATGCGGTCCCCTACCCTGCATCCCCCGGCCATGCAGACCGGTACCCGAAGAGTCCCCCACTACCTGGCACCCGTAGGACCCCCAAACCCCGGCATGGCGTAGCCCCTCCCCCAGCTCCCCACAGTTCCCCCAGCCCTCTTACAGCTTCCCTTCCAGGCTCCAGGGCACCTAGCGCCCCTCCAGGCTCCACCCCAGCCCCCTTCCTCTCACCCAGTCTCCTCACAAGGCCTAATCCCACCTTGTCTCAGGATCCCCATCCCATGCACAGGCGCAGGCACACACAGCCAAAACCCCTGGGGCCCTCCCACCTGGGGAGCTGGAGTAGCTCTGGGATCTGACAGGAAGGCTAGGAGCTCCTCTGCAAGAGTCTAGAATCTCCTACCGTTTATCTTGTCATTTTGGAGCTAGAGGGAGCTCTGTCCTGTTGAGTCCCTGTCCTGCTGTTGCTGTCTCCATATGACATGCCCGGGTGGAGGCAGATGAAGGGTTTGAGCCCAGCAAGGAGGGTGCTTGGGTTTGTTTAGTCCGATGGGCTCCCTTTGCCGTAGAATGAGAGGTGGGCTCACTCCCTGAAGTGCCAGGCCTGGCTGGCCCCTCACCTCACTGGGTGCCCGCCTGTGCTCACTGCACTTGGCTGCACACAGCCCCCCTGGAGTCTGTCCCCAGAACAGCAGTTTTTAGAGTGAAGCTGGAAGACACCCGCAGGTGCCTCAGACCCTTCACAGGGGCCATGAGATCAAAACTGTTTTCATAACAATAGCACTGTTTGCCTCATTCTCCCAAAAGAGTACAGTAGGCTATTGCAGATGCTAGAAGATGTGTGACAGCACTGTCCCTCTGCAGTGACTGGAATGCATGCTTGGATTGAAGACTTTGTTTCCATTTTAATTTCTAATTTCTAATATGATGAATAGCAGTGGCTCTCGCCCACATACACGAAAGCTCCTGGGGCTCCTTGCGGACCCTGTGGGTGAAAGTGGCCTGGGGCATGTTGCTCCCTGTTCCCGCCCCAGCCTGTTCTCCCTTCTCTGAGCTGTTCCTTGTCAGCCTCCTGGGTGCTGCCTGAGTGTCACTACCAGGGGACCCAGCCAGACCTGGTGCTGCTGCTCCTTGCTGGCCTGAGCCATAACTCCTGTTGTGGGCCAGTTCACTGGCTGTCACCTCTCTGCAGCAGGCTGAGGGAGGAGCAGAGAATGGAGCCGTGGGGCCTGCATCTGCCTGGGTCAGGACCATGTCTCTGGGCCAGGCACCCAGTATGTCCCCTGTCAAAGCATAAAGCTCCTGATGTACAGGGAGGCCAAGAGCTGTGCTGGTAGAGTGGCTGCACCAGACACCCGCCTTCCTCCACTCCAGGCTGCCTGGCACCAGCGCCCCATCCATTGGATGCTGCGTTTCTCTGCGGCCCCAACATCATGTGGCCCATCTGTAGCTCTGTGTACCTCACATGCTTCTCCGGCCTGCAGGCAGAAGGAGCTAAAGAACAAGGCTCCTCACAAGAGCCATTAGGAAGCAAGGCTGAGTGTGGCTTCCCCCCACACCACCAGGCCCAAATCTGCGGAGACTCACTTGACAGGGCTAATGACTAAGAGCAACAGTAACAGCTGAGATTTCAGGAGTGGACCTTTGGAACGTGCCAGGCACTGTGCTGAGGCCAGTCATGCACCGCCCCTCGGGATCACTGTATGGACCGCCCTATGAGGATGGGGCGGTGTGCTCACTTCCTGTGGCTGCTGTCACACATTACCGCAAACTGGGTGGCTGGAAAGCAACTGAAACTCACTGTCTCACAGTTCCAAAAACCAAGGTGTTGGCAGGGTTAATTCCTTCTGGAGGCTCTGAGGGAGAATCTGCTCCATGCCTCCCCTTCCTTCCCCTGCCCCCTTTCTCCCTCTTCTCACTTGCTCCCTTCCCCCTCTTCCCCACCCTCCACACTTGGGAGCTCATCTCCAGATCCTTACCTGATTACATCTGCAAAGACCCTTTTTCCAGATAAGATCATATGCACAGGTTCTGGGGATTATGACTTGGCTATATCTTTTTGGGGACCATTACCTTGCTGCCTGTAGCTCCTACTACAGGCAGCAAGGAGCTTGTTTGAGGCCATAGTGTTACGGCTCAGGGCACAGGGTGGAAACCTCATCTGTCAGACCTGACATGGTTAATGCTAAACCATTTAATGCTGACTTTCCCAAGCTTTTGATGACCAGTGTGCGACGTGAATCTCCAAGAGTGGAATTACCGTGCAACATTTTCACTCTTTGGTTGACAAAATTTTTTATTCTGGAAGCAATAAATAGTTTTATACAATGATAACATTTCTTTGAACGTGTTTTGGGAAATATTGGACTAGATATTTAAGGAACTATATTTAAACATTTCTTCTTCTTATGGAAGAAACAAATACATAGGATTTTTTTTTTTTTAAGACCCAAGGCAGGCGTGTGGCTCATACCTATAATCCTAGCACTTTGGGAGGCTGAGGAAGACGGATCACTTGAGGTCAGGAGTTCAAGACCAGCCTAGCCAACATGGTGAAACCCTGTCTCTACTAAAAATATAAAAACTAGCCGGGCGTGGGTGGGCGCCTGTAATCCCAGCTAGTCAGGAGGCTGAGGCAGAAGAATCACTTGAACCCGGGAGGTGGAGGTTGCAGTGGCAGAGCAAGACTGGCTCAGATTAGATAGATAGATAAATAGGTAGAGATACCCATAACACAGAGGAGCTTGCAACAACAAAAATCCTCTCACCAGTCCAGCCCCACTCCCTAGAGAGCATTTCTTTTCTGATTTTAGTTGTCTTGATGGTTACTGCTATAAATGAACTGTATCTTATTGCTGTTTCTTGATTTATCAAATTTAGATATTCTCTGTTATCCCCCCTGCCATGAAATTTAAGGATTTACCTCACTCCTATCCCTCCCCTCCAACTCTTCCTAAATTGATGGATGTATTATCTTACTTATTTTGACTATCTTTGTAATTTTAAAACTCTGTGTTTCATTTAGGTATGTTCTTTGCACACTCTGTGCATTCCGACTTTTCCCTTAAATCCATGTTCTCTGCTGGGCCCACAGGTCAGCTGTATGGCCTTTGTTTATAGGATTGGTTCTGAAACACTGACAACTGGTGCTAAGGTTAGCATGACCACAGCTATGTAAGGTTTGCTTCCATCAGCAGGGCCTGTGCTGGGATTACATTTCTTGCCACCACCACATGGAGTTGTGAAGAATAAATAATAAAGTATAGGAAAAATCCCTAGAACCGAGCTTGGCTGGGAGCTCCTGACCCGTAATCATGAGACATTTTTGTTTCCATCTAATTTGAACCACAGTTTTTTTGTATGTCTTTTATTTTTCCTGGAGTTTCTAATTGCCTCTCTTTTTTCCTTTAAACAAAGAAGAGTGATGTGTCTTTACTGTATCCTGAAGTTTATCCAGCCTTTTGATGGTACTCTGTGGTGCACAAAACTCACTTTCCTCCTGGAATTTTCCCCCGTGAGTCCTGGTCCTGTGCTCTAGTGACCTCCCAGGTCTCTGCCTCGCTCTTGTCATGAGGTGGCCCTTTACTATACAGTCATGTCTCTAGCTCCCTGGTCTTATCTCATTTTATCTGGAGTGTGTGAGACATTAACTTGGAAGACCCTGTTCCTTTGTCTTCAGGATCCACTGTGACTTAGGAAAAGTCTGGTGTCTGTCCCAGCCTTGTTCCTTTGTGGATGACCTGGTGTTTGTTTCTTCCCCCTCTCTATTAAGTTGAGAGCGCTCCTGTTTTTACTCAGTGTTCTGACATTGCAGAGCTTCTCGCGGCAGAGATCTTAACTCACTTACCTGGTCCACCTCAGTGCAGCCTGTCTCCTGTTAGTCTCCTGTCTCCTTTTTCTTTTTCTTCTTCTTCTTCTTTTTTTTTTTTTGTACTCTTTGACAGAGACTGTTGTTATTTCTTTTGTAATTTCCTCTCCATATTTTCTGTTTTCTCACTTGATTGTAATTGTCATGTATTTGGGAAATCGTGGTGCTACTTGATTTTGAATCCCCCCAACACCTTTTCCCCCAAAATGTAAAATCAATAAAGAGAACAAGTGCACCCACGCATGGCCCCTGCTTTAGCAGTGCCAGGAGACGGAACACTGCGACATCCACATCTTTTCCAGAACTGTTTTTTGTTGTTTTTTTCTCATATATTTGCTTTGAGTATATTTCCAGCTTTTATATGAAGGTTTTATATGGACACAATGCTGTTTTCAATTTCTAAATGCTGTTGTTTTGCTGGGGTTTTTTTGTTATTGTTGTTTTTGTTTTTTTTTGAGATGGACCCTCACTCTCTTGCCCAGGCTAGAGTGCAGTGATGCAGTCTGGACTCTGCAGCTTCCACCTCCCAGGTTCAAGTAATTCTGCTTCAGCCTCCCAAGTAGCTGGAATTGCAGGCGCACACCACCACACCTGGCTAATTTTTGTATTTTTAGTAGACACGGGGTTTCACCATGTTGGCCAGGCTGGTCTCAAACCCCTGATCTCAAGTGACCCACCCGCCCCAGCCTCCCAGAGCGCTGAGATGACAGGCGTGGGCCGCCGCGCCCGGCCGCTTCTGCTCTCTGAGCTTCCTTTGTATTGCATCCTCTTGGCTTTTGCATCAAATTTTGCCTCAGATTCCTCAGAGAATACAGAAGTTTCAAGTTAAAATTGTCTTCTGTTTCCTGGCTTCACTCTTTTCCTCTAGAGTTGGTGGTTGCATTGCGCTTGGCCTTTCTCTTCCATGCTGCTGGTTCTCCTTGGCTGTCTGGCCATCCCTGGGTATCTGCTTGTGTTTAAGGTGGGTGGGTGAGTGGGTTTCCTCTGTTGAACATGGGTAGACCAGCTTCAATGACTGGCAGTCACTTTAGGGTCTGTGTGGGGGTGAGAGGGGAAGTGACCAGGTAGGAACGGCAGCCCTGTGGCCACCCCTTATACCAGAAGGGCTCCTTTCTGGGGTGCCAGAGCCCCCCCCCCAAGCCTGGTTCTTCCTGAGCAGTTGATGTCATTTTTGTGATGGAGAGTTTTGTGTGTTAAGAGTTTGCCTGGGTAAACGCTGGCCTGTTTCCCAGTCTGAGTGAGGGATGGGAAGGAAGGAGCAGCATCCAGACCGTAGCCTACCTTGATTACCTCCCACCCCACCTGCACAGGCCCCTAATGGGGTGCTCTGGGCTGCTGCCCTTGTATGTCACCACGCTTGGGATGCAAGAGCCTGCCTCATTCTCCTGCTCTGCCAGCCATCCCTGGTTGGCCACTTTGGGACTTCTGTGAGAGAAGGAGCAACAGACTGTTCGTAGAATTCCAGGCCCAGGAACTCACCTAGGCTGACCCTCTCATGTTACAGACTAGACTGAGGAGGGTCAGAATGGGAATTGCCTTCCTGTCCTGCAGGGGTCCAGAGTGTGGCTCCCATGGAGCAACATGGGCAGCTGGGCTCCTGGAGGCCTGTGAAGCCAGGGCGTGGGCCTGCAACCCCCATGCATTGGAGACCGCTGGCCCTGCATGGGTGTGTAGTGCAGCCTGCTTTGTGGTGTACTTAGGGGGTCCACTGCCAGGAGCTTGGGGCCCTGACCTGTTCCTACCCATGGGCCCTGCAGCTTCAGCACCTGAAATGCTGTTTTATCCTAGGCGGTGTCCTCTGCTTCCATCCCACGCGTGGGTGGGAGGGCAGGGGCCACCTTCATCTCTGCCCTGATGGATTTGTCACAGGAGCCCTTGGAGGTGGGGCACATGGGAGGGGTGATGAGAGATCGGGGTGTTGGGTGTTGCGGGTCCTTTCCCAGAGAGGATGTGAAAGCGGGGCCAGGTGCGGATACTGACGCTCTGCCCCTGTGTCCACAGGTGAGAGGCCCTTCGCCTGCAGCTGGCAGGACTGCAACAAGAAGTTCGCGCGCTCCGACGAGCTGGCGCGGCACTATCGCACCCACACGGGCGAGAAGAAGTTCAGCTGCCCCATCTGCGAGAAGCGCTTCATGCGCAGCGACCACCTGACCAAGCACGCGCGCCGCCACGCCAACTTCCACCCGGGAATGCTGCAGCGGCGCGGCGGGGGCTCGCGGACCGGCTCCCTCAGCGACTACAGCCGCTCCGACGCCAGCAGCCCCACCATCAGCCCGGCCAGCTCGCCCTGAGCCCGCCACAGCCATGAGCAGCCGCTCCCACCCCCTCGTGAGTCCCTGGCCTTTCCTTTTGTAAGAAAGAAGAGAGAGAACTTGATGTGAAGTCCACGAAAAAACAATTTTTTTTCACCTCAGGTGTCAAAGTAAATTTGTTAAAAAAAAAAAAAAACACACAAAAATTTCAAAAAACACCACCCACCAATTGCACAACAGATATACCCACAAAGTTGAGATTCAGCGGTGTTGAACCCCCTTTCTCAGGGATGGACACGTTCCACGAGGTCAGTGAGGACACCCCTTCCTGCCGCCTTACTCTGTACATAGATTTGCACTCTGGAGTTTTCTGTTAGGTTTGGGAACACGCTGGGGACAGAGCAGGCCAGCCAGTCTGGTGGAGCTCAGCGTCTGGCTGGCTGGCCAGCCTGTAGGTCTGTTGGGAGCAGATGTGGTCACTGATGTTTGTGCCTCCATGGCAGATTCCTAAGCAGCGGGCCTGACCTCTTCCTCCCCGGCCCCCAACCCAGCCTCTGGCCTCTGCCCAACAAGCCTGGCCCGGCTTGCAACGCAGCTGATTCTGAGACAGGCCCCTGCAGAGGGATGCCTTAAAGCTGTCCCCAGCTGGAGGAGCACTCCACCTTGGGGACAGTGGAGGGGGCCTTCAGCCCTCTGCACCCCGCCTGCCTCACACCCCGCCTCCGGGAACCCTCTCCTACGGCGCTAGGGAGCACTGGAAGCAGAGGGTGCCAGCCCTGGCTGAGCGTGGCACTGCACCGTCCGACCTCCTAGTCAGGGGCCAGGGTCACACCTGCCAGGACTCCGCTTCTCCGTGTCCCTGCAGAAGGCATGCAGGACCCTGTCACTATTATACCTGGGCCTCTGATGAGGAATTCTGGTCTTGTAAAAAGATGTTAGAAATTCCTGGTGGCACATCCAGTTCCGGAGTTCTTCCGCATGGGCACGTTTGTTGGAAACAATGGGCAGGTCATGGGGCCTCCTCGTCAGATGGCCTGTGTGAGTGGCTGTGCCTGCGGCAGCGCACCGTGCTTCACAGAGACTTCTGTAGCAAGAGACCGGAACATTGTGACTTGGACCTTTTTAGGAGTGGCGCGGATGTTACAGGAAATGCTGTCGGAGGGTGCGCATTCTATTTCTTCCCTGGGGAATGCCAGATGGAAAGTTGTGGGCAACTCTTTTCTCAGACCCACCATGTCCCCAACTCAGACTTAGCAAACCTCCAGCCTCTCCGTGTCCCCGGACTTCTCCTCCCTTTTCCTCCTGCTTCTCCTTGTCCTGCCTGGAGGCTCCAGGCCATACCCAGCTGGTGGGGCTGCTGCAGTGGCCCACCACCAGCCTTCTCCTGGCAGGAGAGGAGGAGCAGAGAGCTGGGTCCTGGGTTGGGATTGGAGCCCTGGGCCGGGTCAGTCAAGCTGTGGTCCAGCAAACTCCTCTGCAGATGGCTGGAGTGTCGACCCCAGGCTTGTGGCCCAGGTACCACCTTCCCTTCCTCCTGAGAGTTGGGGCCTGTAAATACAAGGGCCCAGGACAGAGTGTGTGCGTGCGTGCGTGTGTGTGTTGGGGGGTGGGGGGATTGGGGTGGACTCAGGGTGTCTTGCCAGAGATACCTGTTTTGATGAGTACCTATTTTGATGCAAAGGAGCGGCTCTGGGACCTCAGAGGGCCGCAGATGGGCTTCCTGGGCCCAGCGTGCCTTGGTTGTGGCCATCCTGCTTCTACTCAGTCCTACCATGGTATGGGGTGCAGCACAAACCCAGAACCCAGGCCTAGCCACTGCCCACAGCTGCTGGCCACTGTTTTGGCTGGCTCCAGAGTGGACAGGTACCCTCTGTCCACAGCAGCTGCTCAGGCACAGCGTGCCGTCAGGTGCCCGCTTCTCACCACTGTGTGTCAGCTGGGATTGGCCGACAGCATGGTAGTGTTTTCTATATAGAATGATGGGCCCTAAATTGGGCAGTAGCATTGTTTCTGCTGCAGTGGGAACTGGCAGGGAGAGGGTCACCCCCACACTGGATGCGGAACTGGCCACTCTGGCTGCCATGCTGTGTTTGGGCTCCCTGACAGCCCTGCTTGCATCGGGTCTGGGAGAGAGAGTGGAATATCCGGTAGGGACCTTGACGGAAGAGAGCCTTGGGTGCTTGTGGTGCAAAGATCTTCATGCCCAGTTCCAAAGTGAGGTCCCTCCCAAAGTTGTTTTCGTGTGAGGCAGAGATAGCCACACTCTGACTACATTTTATGTCTCAGGAATTCACATTCCAGGTTCAGGAATTTTATTCCAAAGTCCTTTGGTGCACTCACCGTCCACCGTTCCCCAAGGCAGGGAGAGGGAGCGGCCCATCCCTGGGAGGCTGGCATGGCGCTCTCCAGGGAGGGATCAGGCGTCCTTGTGATCTGCCCAGGGAGTCATGGAAGGAGATTTTCTAGCTCCACATCTGTCTGCACATCGGAAGGAAAAGATAGGACTCTAAACCTAGTCATCTTGGAATAAAAAGAAGAGCTGGTTTGTTTTAGAGCAGGGCGGGGGGTGGGGGAGGGAAGCGGGTGTTGGCTGTTTCCAAAGAGAGCACTTAATTTAATTTTTCCTTTAAATGACCCAGGGCTGTTCCGTCTGATAGATGGAAGGGTAACATTGCCTTAAAACAGAAATATGCAGGCGTTGGCTATTTTTGGCATAAGAGTGTGTCTTCTTTCCCAAAGTGGTTCTCGTTTAATGGCAGGGTGTGGTCCTTAGGCCCCGGCCTGGACTGGGAAATGGGGGTGGGTGGGGCACCAGGAGAGAAATCCTGCTGGGTACTCCTGGCCAGACCCTCCTGAATCGTCTGGGGTTTAAACTCATCTCACTTGAAGGGCGGGGAGAAACCCATGAATCTCAGGCACAGTTCACAGGGGTCCTCAAGGGCAGATGTCCGTCTCATCATGAAGTGAGGGATTCCTGTGGAAGAGGGTGGTGGGCCTTGGAGCGCTGCCTCCAGTGAAGTGGGCACACAAGGCGGACCCTCCTGAAACAGCCTTCATTTTCTTCAAACATGCAGAATGTTTTCCCAGACTGCATCTATTTCAGGGTCTTCCATTTTTGTGGTTTATGGCCATGCTTGCCAGTTTTGGTGGGGTTGAGGAACCCATAGGACTCATATAAATAATAGTGAAAACTCAAACCCTTATTTTGGGACTTCAGTTCTAGTGGTCCATAGGGGCAGAGATCTCAAAATGAAGGTTGCCTGAGTGAAGGGAGAGTTCCCCTATAAAAGGCCTAAAATTGATTTTGGGCTCAGCCATCAAGGGGCTGGTGTTGCTCATGTCCCAGACAAGGAAGCCCCTCTTTACATCAGCCATATTAGGGGAATGGTTGTCAGCTCCCCAAATGCCTACTGGATCCTACAGCCATACAGGAAAACAGATGGACACAGCCCTTTCCTCAAAGAGCCCTGGGACCCTCTCCTGCAGGGTGCTGCATAGGAACGAGCAGAGATGTCCTGGATGGGAACATCGTCCTGGAGGTGCCCTACCTTCATCCTGCTGCACCCCCACCCACGACACTCGAGTGCAAGATTGCCTCACTCCTAATCCTGACTTTATTCCCAGGCCCCACACCGAGGCAGGTGCAGGGTTCGCCATGGTGCAGCCTCCAGGTACAAAGATCTGAGGCAATGGCGATCCCAGGCCTTGCCGCACCCTGCACACAGCTCAGACCCGTGAGGGGTGATTCAGAGGTGGGGATGGGCAGAGAAGGCTGGCCACTCTGCCTCAAGACTTGACCTCAAGTCTTCTGTCTCCTGACCTGGTGTGTCCAGAAGACCACCCTCTTCCTTGCCAGAAGCAAATGCTAAGATGGACTGCACAGGGCCCTGGTACTCCCTAGGGACCCATTGAGGAGCTCAGCTGGGCAGGGGTGCCACCCAACAGGAAGATGTGATCTGAGCAATAGTGTGGCCTTGTTTCTCCACTTCTGGTTGTGGCTGTGTTTACAGAGCTACCTGACTATTTTGACCTCTGACAGGTGTCACTGATTTTCTTTCCCCCATTTAAAAAAGGTCATTTAGTCAAAGACACAGTGCTAGAAGGTTTAAAGAGTGTGATGCGTTGGTCACATCACAACCAGTAAGAAACGCTTTGTAGGTTATCCACATCTTTTGCTGACTGTTTCCATATACAATTCTGGTCACCATATTTTCCAAAGCTAAAATCTGAGGCGTGGGCTGATGGTTTTTGAAATCAGGATTACCCCAGGGAGAACCAGGTCCTATTACTAATTTTCCTGATTCTGAGGCTCTGAAGACTTGTCTGAGACACATTCCAGAGACCTTTGTACCAGAACTTGGATGCACAGTCCAGCTTACTACTGACACACACCTGAGTACCCTTTAGGGCGAGGTGCCGCCTCCTGCCTCCTGTCGTGTCCCTCAGCATCAGAAGAGTTGAATTCGGCCGGAGACGGGAGCCCGGTGTCCATGAGGGAAGAGGGACCGCGCTTGGTTTCTACGGATTTCGGACTTGCAGTGCGGCTACCTGGCCCTGACCTGCCTCTCTCTTTCTCATACAGCTTTAAAACTTTACTACTTTTATTTAAAAATGAACTGGATGGGAGAGAAGTAGCTTCCCCTACCCTACAAGTCACACATTCCTGAGAGGGGGTGGGGGGTGGAGGCAGGAAGTCCCAGGGGTGGGGTGGGGGCGCGAGAACAGCTTTCTTAAGGCCTCAGGGTCCTGTTTTCTCTGGCCTCTTCTGGAGGGCCTGTGGACAGGCCACCGCGCGTGCTTATTTGGAAACCAGGTGTGTGAGCCGAATGCCTGCGAGGCCACACACAGCACAGGAGCCCCTGTATCTGGCTGCCCTGAGAGGAGCAAGGGGCCACCTCCCATGTGGCTCTGGACACCCCACGGGCTCATCAGCCCCAGCGTCTGTGCGGGTTCCACCCCTAGTGCCGAGTGCTGGGGCCTCTGGGGCTGGTCAGCCTCAGCAGAAAGGAGGCACTACTGAGCAACTATGCATTGTCATTGTCGGGTTTGGGGCTTGCGGTGGTTCCTTGGTGACTGGGAATTGCTTGTGTGCATGTGTTGGGTGCATGCTTCCGGGCCTCAGCTGCCTCAGGCCCACACAGGCAACCCTTTCCCATCCAAAGCCATTGGTGGAGCTTCTCTGGAATCGTTTGCCAAAAGCCCAAGGCAGAATCCAAGGGTCCAAGACCATTTCCATGGAGCTCATGTTTTTCTTTTCTGTAGGAACTTTTTTTTAACCAGCACCCACCATAATTCTGAAGGCCATGTTTCATCTTCCTGGTTCACTACAGTGAAGTATTACTGTTGTACAGTTCCCAGTCTGGCCTTGGCTTGCTCGGATAAAACTTTGTATGTATTTTGTATGGCATAGATTCTATATTGTAATGATGTCCTATGCAAAAAGAAAAATTAACGAAATTGTAAATTTTATTGTTTTAACGTGTATGCATGTTTAGTGACGTTTACATTTTGAAATAAAATTTATGATTCATTATTTTATTTGCTGGAGCTAGTTTGTTTGAAGAGCATGTCTTGCAGTGGCTCTGGGATGGGAAGGGAACCTAAATGGACAAAATCAAGCAGTCGCAATTGACTGAGGGACTGAAGCTTGCCTGGAACTTGGCGGGTCCTGTTCTGGAAGGAAGGCTTTGCAGAAGAGCTCTTGCAGAGAGTGGGTGCTCTTCTGGCTTCCCCTCCTGCCCATGGGAGGCTCTTTCAGCTCATCACATTTCCACCCCTCCGTCCATCCGAAAGAGCATGGAGGAGAAAGGGATGTGGCGATGGCAGATTCCCTCCAAGGGCACAGCGCCTTTCCCTCAAAGTCCCCCCAAAACACCTGGACTTCTTTTTCCTGGGCAGCAGCCACCACTTCTTTCAATCTCATGTGCCCTGCTTGCCTTACCCCTCAGCCTGGAGTCTAGAAAACACACCTGTTTCTAGCTACCAAAGTTTTTACAACCTACCATGGGCACAGACCCCAAAGTGTGCTGCAGCAAGGACAGATCCCAGGGCCCTAGGAGTCTGGGGAGTAGGAAGGCAGGTGTTGATAGCAGAGCCGGTGGAAGTCCCCAAGGAACACTAACTGCCCCTGGCTGCCCCCAGGGCAGATGATGTCCTCATCGGAGACAATTGGAAGCCTGCAGCTAGTGGAGGAGGTGGCTGCTGGGGTGGAGGTCTGGCCTGAACCCTGTTCTAGCTACAGCATGTGGAAGGGAGGTGCTGGTGTAGCCACATCTCAGGGTCACCCGGGGTAGACCAGCGCTGCATCTGGGCCGTACGCTGTTTGTACATGATTACCTGTTTTTTTTTTTTTTTTGAGACAGAGTCTCGCTCTGTAGCCTCACTCTTCGCTGTCGCCGAGGCTGGAGTGCAGTGGTGCAGTCTCAGCTCACTGCAACCTCTGCCTCCCAGGTTCAAGTGATTCTCCTGCCTCAGCTTCCTGAGTAGCTGGGATTACAGACGTCTGCCACCACGCCCAGGTAATACTTGTATTTTCAGTAGAAACGACGTTTCACCATGTCGGCCAGGCTGGTCTCGAACTCTTGACCTCAGGTGATCCACCCACTCAGCCTCCGAAAGTGCTGGGATTCCAGGATTGAGCCACCATACCCGGCCTGTGATGACCGGCTCATAGGGTAAATGAAAACCACCACAAAATGGGAAGCGTTACTAACAAATGCAAGCATTGCAGTTGATCAGACATGGTTTTTCCCGAAGCTACCCCGACACCAGCTGGCATTGCCTGATGAACGTTTGTGTTCTGTATCAGATTGGGGGCAGGGAGGCATGAAATGAATGCACCCAGGCACGTACTGAACAGTCACAAAAACAAGCACACGTTTTTCAAACAAAAGTCTTTGGCACTGAGACATTTGGAGCCCATTCTTGGTTGGAGTGTTTTCCCAGGACAGCCACTGTTCCGCCTTCTCAGAGCCATTTATTGCTCAGGAACTTCCCCAGATAGCAGCAACTGCAGGGTGGATCCGCTTCCATAAATAGGTTTGTGTCGAGAGGATCCCAGATGCTTAAAAAATATTGACAGAAAAAAAAAAAAAAAAAGCCTGTCAATTACGATGTCACTGCCAAGATTTGAAACCCCTTCTGGGGTTTCTTTCCAGAAGACTGGGGTCCCCACCATTCATGGAGCCCCCGTCCCAGGAGTGAGGGGTCTCCTAAGGCCTTCAGAGGCCCCCAGTAATGTAAGAGGGAGAAAAAAAGCAAGCAATAGATTTTCCTGGCGTTCGAAGAACAAATGTATGAATGTCTGTGGCATGTGCATAGCACATTTTCTTCTCACACTTTCTTTTTGGACCAGGTCACAAAGCAGTTTCGGGTGGCAGAGAAGGTCTGTGGCTGACAGATCCTGTCAGAGATGACAGCATCCTGGAGGCAGGCCTGAGGGTCAGCCTCAGGCCACTCCTGGCTCTGACCCTTTTTCCATATTTCTCAAGACTTGGATTAGAAGTCAGTTTGTGACGGTTAGGTGAAGTGCTGGCTGCACAGTGACCAGGTGAGGAGAAGCATCTGGTGGAGGGTGGGGGTGCACTCCCCAAGAGGGCAGAGCCTGGCGAAGGCTCACAGTGACATCTGCCCCTCTAAAGAAGGACTTCTGGCCCAGCGCAGTGGTTCACGCCTGTAATCCCAGCACTTTGGGAGGCCAAGGCAGGCGGATCACCTGAGGTCAGGAGTTCGAGTTCAAGACCAGCCTGACCAACATGGAGAAACCCTGTCTCTACTAAAAATTCAAAAATGTGGCATGTTCCTATAGTCCCAGCTGCTCGGGAGGCTGAGGCAGGAGAATCGTTTGAACCCAGGAGGCAGAGGTTGCAGTGAGCCGAGATCACGCCACTGCACTTCAGCATGGACAACAAGAGTGAAACTGTGTCTCAAAAACAAGTAAATAAATAAAGGACTTCCCATCCCTTGGTGCCGGCCTGTAGGCAGTGAGTACCCTGTCACTGGAGGCATTCAAGCAGGAGCTGAAACACTGCTTGCCAGGGGTTCCATGAAGGGACTGGTGTTCTGGAAGGGGGCCTGGTTAGCGTTCAGAGGAAGGGCCACAGTATTTTCCAAGGGGACTCACTGGGGTGTAATCATCAAGACCCTCTGACGCTTGCTCCTAGCCTTGTCGGTCGTGTTGGGGTGTGGACTAGCCTTTTCTGGATTGGGTTTGGCCGCAGAAGGCCTTGAATAACAGATAAGGCAATGTGTAGCTTATTCTGGGGACATGGGTGGCTCAGTCACCCCCAATCAAACCTCATCTAGGCCATGATAAAATTCCTGCCATTAGCACCATTCCTGAAAGGTCTTCTATGTGGAAAGCGGTAAAGACATGCGGCTACTCCTGGTAGGGCTGCTATCTCTGCACCAACTTTCCTGCACTGTTACGCATCAGAGACCAGCATTCCAATGGTACATAGGCAGGTTTGAACAGAAGACAGTGTTGGAAACAGAAGGTCTGTATTAATTGCCAGTTGCTGGCCGGGCGCGGTGGCTTATGCCTGTAATCCCAGCACTTTGGGAGGCCAAGGCAGGCAGATCATGAGATCAGGAGTTCGAGACCAGCCTGGCTAACATCATGAAACCCCATCTCCACTAAAAATACAAAAATTAGCCTGGCGTGGTGGCGGGCGCCTGTAATCCCAGCTACTCCGGAGGCTGAGGCAGGAGAATGACTTGAACCCAGGAGCCGGAGGTTGCAGTGAGGTGAGATTATGCCATTGCACTCCAGCCTAGGCAACAGTGCAAGACTGTCTCACAAAAAAAGAAAAAAAAAAAAAAGAATTGCCTGTTGCTGCTGTAACAAATTACCATAAGCAGTGGCTTAAAGCAACACAAGTTTATTCTTTTATTCTCTTATAGCTCTGGAGATCAGAAGTGCAAAACAAGTCTTACAGGGCTAAAATCCAGGTGTCATCAGGGCTGCTTCCTTCTGGAGTCTGTTTTCCTTTCCAGCTTGTAAAGGTCACCTACATTCCTTGGCTTGTGCCCTCCTCCACTATCTTCTCATCCAGCAGAGTAGCATTTCCTCTCTGATCTGCTGACCTCCCTCTTATAAGGGCCTCTGTGATTACCCTGTGAGGCTGAGATGTGGCTGCACATTAGGCCGCCCCCAACCCCCAGCTAGTCCAGGATGAGCCCCCCATCCGTCCCAGCCTTCATGTCCTTCCTGCACTCCCCTGGGCTGGGGAGAGCAAAGTGGCGGCTTAGGCTGCAGGGCTTGATGAACTCCTGCATAGTGGAAGGAACCTGCATCCCACTCTCCACGGCCCTAGCAAGGGCCACAAAACATAGTTGAATTAAACTGGACTGAGTAGCTCTTCCACCTGTGTTTTGTTGTCCTTCATAGTATTCCCCATCAATTATTCAGCTTTAAAAAGAATAAGTAATAATCAAAATAATTGTCACTTCACTACGGTTCCGAAAAGCCGATTAGTTCTTGAAGGCCTGCACCCCAGCTCACCTTCTACTGCCTGCACAGCCGTTGCTCAGGGCGGTGACCACACAGTGTTAGAGAACGGTCTGGTGTCTCCGCTCTGAGCAGCTGCCACGCAGCTGTGGAAAGAAGTCTCCCTAAGCCTTGCCTTGCCTTCACCTGGGAAGCAAGCTTGGCATGGTCTGTGTAGGGTCATGGTGAAGTTCACAGTGGGCTGCGAGATGTCAGATGCTGGGAACTGTGCCCATGCCAGATACTCAGGCCCCCAGGCCAGGCCTCCTCTCTCACATGCCACTGGAAAGTGATCCCTGTGGATGGAGACTGGGACTGACCGGGGACACAGAGGAAGGCTGTCTCACACTGCACTCCCTGGCCCAGATGCCTCCCAGGCAGCAGCCACTTGGCCGGGTCCTGGGCCAGGTGCTTGCTTGCTGAGCTGTGCCCTCTGAGCACTCTCAGAGGGAGGTGTGAGTAGTTCCAACTTAGGGCTGCAGAGGGTACGAGGCTCAGAGGGGTAAAGTGGCCTTCTCAAGGTCACACAGCTGGCAAAAGTCACGGGGGGATCCTGATCTGATTGGACCACCAGCCACAGCTGCCTTTTAAGCTCTGAGTTCTAAAGGCTTCTAACCTGTCTAGGGGTACCTTCGTCTATTCTGTGGCCTTGTGGGACAGGCCCAGAAGACTGGCGGGCCCCATGACACAGGGCTGGTGACTTAGCATTTTTCTGGCTGCTGCATTTCTGGGGCCTGAACACTGGCCAGTCTGTGTGTCTGTACCTGGCAGCCTCACGTACAATGCAATGTCCTCTAAGAAGGCGAGCATGCTGCCCTCAGGGGGCCCAGTCCCAGTCACTGTGAGGTTCAGACCTCCCTTTAGGGCCCGCCAAGCAACCAGGCAAAGCCTTTTCTCCTGCATAGCTGTGTGACTCCCCGTGCCCAGGCTGCCAATGTGTGTAGATGTTGCATCCACTCACCCAGACCTCTTGGAACTTAGAGACAGAGAGTACAAAGTGGTGATGGGCGTTGCCCTTATTTGCAAACACATGATAGGCCTGAGGAGCTCAGTCTGGGTGTCCTGACCCCAGCTCCAGGGCTCATTCTTGACCCCATCATAATGTCTTCCCCAACCTCACAATTGGGTAATCATTCACTCATGAATTGCCAGGGAACCAGGGAGAATTGACAGTAAATATCAAGATGGCCTGCATAATCAGCAGACTTCCTCTGCACCTCCTAAGAGGAGTCCTCATCTCAACACCAGCGACACAAGGGTCACCGACCGATTGTATTTTGGGAAAGTGGTTATTGCATGCTTACCCTGCACACAGCTACTCCTTGTCTCTTATCTGTCTCCTGGTCTTTTCACCATAAACACACTCTGGTGGGTTTTCTGAGATTGACTGTTGGCCTGTGGGGGCTGGACACGCTCAGAGCAGGGAGGATGGCCTCCTTCCCGGGGTCTGCAGTGCTCTCCCACCATGGCCCAGTGGACTTTGTACATGAACCTTCCACTTTGGGAAGACCAGCTGCTAGTTTGCGGAACCCGGATTACAATGGAAACACAAACTCTAACTCCGAGAGAACAGGTGCCTCTGCAGTGAGGGTCACAGGGCCAGGAGAGGCACACACAGGAGTGTCAGCGATGACAAGCAGCCTAATGCTGAGGACAGGGCCGCACTCACACTTTCATTGCATATGTTCTTGTGAATGCAGCGAATATCACATAAGAGCAACATTAAAAGAAAGTTATCTGTTAAAAATATCAAGATGTTTCAAATAGCTTAAATGTCCAGGAATACGAGATTAATTCAATGAACCACATAACCTCCATAATCACCAATACCCAACCTATTATTAAGTGAAAGAGGTAGGTTGCAAAACAGTATAGAAGTATGATCACGATTTATTAAAAAAATTTTTCTCTATAGCTATATTGTGTTTACATGTTTAAATGCATAGAAAGAGGGTAGGTAGGCCAGGTGAGGTGGCTCATTCCTGTAATCCCAGCACTTTGGAAGGCTGAGGTGGGCAGATCATCTGAGCTCAGGAGCTCAAGACCATCCTGGCCAACATGTTGAAACCCTGTCCCTCCTAAAAATACAAAAATTAGCCGGGTGTGATGCTGGTGCCTGTAATCCCAGCTACTCAGGAGGCTGAGGCAGGAGAATGGCTTGAACCCGGGAGGTGGAGGTTGCAGTGAGCTGAGATCGTGCCACTGCACTCCAGCCTGGGCGACAGAGCGAGACTCCTTCTCAAAAACATAAGGACAGGTAAGAGACAGAACAAACTCAAGCAATTGTTACCTTTAGGTAGAAGACAACAGAGGACTTGTATTGACTTATTTTTGTGTGCTCTCTAAATTCTCAAAACTACTCAGCTATCACTTTTGTCATTAAAACTCACAATAGCACTTTTGTGAGGCTAAGAGCTTGCCAAAGGTAAGCTGGTGCAGTGTGTCCCCACTCCATCTCCCAAAAGATGTCCACCAACATTCATGACCGTACTTTTGGACACACCCCAAATGCCCTCAACATGTCCATACAAGGACAGACACGCCCAATGGCTGTGCAAAGGGATGATGTAGAACTGAGGGCGTCATCCCAAAGTCACCAAAAACAATGCTTTACCACAAAAGCAGGCTGCTAAAGGAGCACCAAACACACGAAGCAATGCCATGTGCTGCTCATGCATCCATACCTGCTATGGACTGAATGTTTGTGTCCCTGCCAAACTCACATGTTAAACTCTAACCCTCAATAGGATGGCATTAGGAGGTGAGGCCTTTGGGAGGTGTTTAGACCATGAGGGTGGATCTCATGATTTCATAATCCTCATGAATGGGATTGATGCCTTCACAAGAAGAGATGTGAGAGGGATGATCTCTCTCTCAGCCATATGAGGATACAAGGAGGTGGTGGCCATCTGCAAACAAGGAGGAGAGCCCTCACCAGACACTGGATCTGTTGGCACCTTGATCTTGGACTTCCCTGCCTCTAGAACTATGAAAAGTAAATGTTTGTTGTTTAAGTCATCCAGTCTATAGTAATTAGTTTTAGCAGCCTGAACTGATGAGTATCTATAGACCAAGAGTATGAAACCACATGATGAAGGTTAATCCCAAAGTCAGGACAAGATGACTGAGAGGGGCCCAAGGGGATTGCAACATTAGATTTATTTAGGATTTACAAGTATACCTTGTTCTAATGCACACCATTTTATTGCACTTTGCAAATATTGTGTTTTTTAGAAATTAAAGATTTGTGGCAAATCTACCTTGAGCAAGTCTATCGGTGCAATTTTTCCAACAGCACATGCTCACTGTGTGTCTTGGTCACATTTTCACATTTTGGTATTTCTCAAAATATTTCAAACATTTTTATTATTATTACATCTGTTATGGTGATCTGTGATCAGTGATCTTTGATGTTACTCTTATAATTGGAGTGCCATGAACCACTTCCATGTAAGGCAAATTTAATTGATAAATATGTGTGTTCTCACTGCTCCATCAACCTGCCTTTCCCTGTCTCTCCCTCTCTCCTCAGGCCTCCCTATTCCCTGAGACACAATATTGAAATTAGGGCAATTAATAACCCTACAATTGCCTCTAAGTGTTCAAGTGAAAGGAAGAGTCATAGGTCTCTCACTTTAAATCAAAAGCTAGAAATAGTTAAGCTAAGAAGCCATGCGAGGAAGCTTCAAAAGGTGAGGTAGGCTGAAAGCTAGGCACCCTGTGCCAAGTAGTTAACCACGTTGTGAATGCAAAGGAAATGTTCTCAAAGAAACTTTTAAAAGGGCTACTCCGGTGAACACATGAATGACACAAAAGTGAAATGGGCTTATTGCTGATATGGAGAAAGTTTCAGTGGCTTGGATAGAAGATCAAACCAGCCACAGCATTCCCTTTAGTCAAAGCCTAATTCAGAGCAAGGTCCCTAACTTTCTTTCAATTCTACAAAGGCTAAGAGAAGCTACGAAGCTACAGAAGAAAAGTTGGAAGCTAGCAGAGGTTTGTTCATGAGATTTAAAGAAAGAAGCTATTAGGCTGGGCGCAGTGGCTCACGCCTATAATCCCAGCATTTTGGGAGGCTGAGGCAGACAGATCATCTGAGGTCAGGAGTTCGAGACCAGCCTGGCTAACACAGTGAAACCCCGTTTCTACTAAAAATACAAAAAATTAGCCGGGTATGGTGGTGCGCACCTGTAATCCCAGCTACTTGGGAGGCTGAAGCAGGAGAATGGCTTGAACCTGGGAGGCGGAGGTTGCCGTGAGCCGAGATCGCACCATCGCACTCCACCTTAGGCAACAAGAGTGAAACTCCATCTTAAAAAAAAGAAAAAAGAAAGAAGGCATCTGCACAACATGAAAGTGCAAAGGCAAAGCAGCAAGTGCTGCTATAGAAGCTGCGGCAAGTTATCCAGAAGATCTTAGCCAAGATAATTGATGAAGGTGGCTTCACTACACAACAGATTTTCAATGTAAATGAAACTGACTTCTATGTGAGGAAGATCCCATCTAGGACTTTCAAAGCTAAAGATAAGTCAATGGCTGGCTTTAAAGGACAGGCTGCCTTTCTTGTTAGAGGCTAAGGCAGTTGATGACTTTAAGTTAAAACCAGTGCTCATTTACCATTCGGAAAATCCTGGGACCATTAAAAATATGCTAAATCTACTCTGCCGATGCTCTAGAAATGGAAGAACAAAGCCTGGAGGACAGCACACCTATTTACAGCATGGCTTACTGAACATTTTGAAGCCCACTTTGAGACCTACTGCTCAGGAAAAAAGACTCCTTTCTGATGAAACTTGAATGAATGAGGAGTTGCTTCTTATGGATGAGAAAAAACAGTGGTTTCTTGAGATGGAATCTACTCCTTGTGAAGACGCTGTGAACATTGTTGAAATGACAACAAAGGATTTAGAATATTCCATAAACTTAGTTGATAAAGCAGTGTCAGGGTTTGAGAGGACTGACTGCAGTTTCAGAGGAAGTTTTACCATGGGTAAAATGCTATCTGCATTGCACACTATGGAGAAGTCCATCACTAAAAGACTAGTCAATTGGTGTGGCAAACTTCATTGTTGTCTTATTTGAAGAAATTGCCACAGCCACCCCCCCAACCCTCAGCAACCACCACCCTGATCAGTCTGCAACCATCAACATTGAATCAAGACCTTCCAGCAGGAAAAAGACCAAAACTTGCCAAAGGCTTAGATGATTGTTAGCATTTGTTAGCAAAAAAGTATTTTTAAATTAAGGTATGTACATTGCTTTTATAGACAGAATGCTGTTGCACACTTAATAGGCTACAGTATAGTTTAAACATAACTTTTATATGCACTGGGAAACCAGAAAATGTGTTTGACTCTCTTTATTGTGATATTAGCTTATTGCAGTGGTCTGGAACCAAACCCACAATATCTTGAGGTCTGCCTGTACTAGAACTGGGTGGTGGGAAAAGTGGGGCTTGTTTTTCCTTTCTCTGTATTCACTTTAGGTGTGAAATGTTTGACAATTTGACAATCTGTGACATGGTTCACAGATGTGGTTCCTGCCTGTTATCGGGGCTTGGCCAGGTTCAGGCAGGCCTGCAGGCTCTCCCCACAATGGGCAGATTGAAGTGTGCACAGATGTCTGTGACAGGGCTGTGACTAGCCTGTGATCAGGCTGTGGCCAGGCTGCTGTCTGGACCAGGCAGAGCTTTGTCCCATAATAGGGGTGCTGCCAGGGAGTCTGGCACCTGGAGCACAGCCACTGGCTTGGACACGAGCCATCCAACAGCGTGGAATAAAAATAGAACTGCTTCAGCTGGAGAGGAGACAGGCTGAGCTCCCTGCTGAGAGGCCTTTAAAACAAGAGCAGGTTTCACTGATCTGAGACTAGGTAAGGATGCTGCCTCAAGTCAGGAAGGAGTCGAAATCATCTGCCCTGGTACCTGGAAGTGTCTGAACATGATGGGGCTGGGTGGTTATTTTTCTTCTTAGCAGCTGGCACTGTCCTTTAGGAAAGCATTAGAAACTGTTTTGGGTTGTTTTCCCTTCATGTCTAGGTAAAGAATGCACGCTCTGTATACAGTTGCTGACAGTTGTAAAACTGAGAAAGAGCCAGTGAAAATGATTTAAAAAACGAAACAGTAAGGCTGGGCATGGTGGCTCATACCTGTAATCCCAGCACTTTGGGAGGCCGAGGCGGGCAGATCACCTGAGGTCAGGAGTTCGAGACCACCCTGACCAACGTGGAGAAACCCCCATCTCTACTGAAAATACAAAATTAGCCAGGTGTGGTAGTGCATGGCTGTAATCCCTCCCAGCTACTCAGGAGGCTGAGGCAGGAGAATCACTTGAACCCGGGAGGGGGAGGTTGTGGTGAGCCAACATTTCAGGCTGGGCGACAAGAGCAAAACTCTGTCTCAAAAAAAAAAAAGAAAAAAGAAAAAGGAACAGTAAAATATGTTTATTTTATGGAGTATTGAGTCATGATGTTCAAGGACTTTGGAAGTAATTTGACTGTTGGTTTTATTTTTAAAATTCAGGAATTCTAATCACACATATGAACAAGGTTAAAAAATACCAAAAAAAAAAAAAAAAAAAAAAACCCCACAAATGATAGAATGTCTCTTTACCCATCCCCCCCCCCCACACACCAGTTCTACCACCTTGGGACTAAACTTTATCGCTTCTGTTTTTAATTTGTTTTTGTCATTATTCCCTTCAGCTTCAATAAAATACTTGTCCTCCTACTTTGTGATTTATGAGTATTTGACAAAATATACTGGCTTCCTAATATGAAAGATGAATACCGTTGACCCTTCAACAACACGAGTTTGAACTGCGTGGGTCCACTTCCATGTAAATTTTCTCCTGCCTCTGCCACCCCTGAGACAGCAAGACCATCTTCTCCTCTTCCTCCTCCTCCTCAACCTACTCAGCATGAAGACAGTGAGAATGAACACCTTTATAATGATCCACTTCCATTTAATAAATACTAAATATATTTTCTCTTTCATATATGTTCTTAATAACATTTTCTTTTCTCTAGCTTACTGTATTGTAAGAATGCAGAATATAATATATCTCATATACAAAAGATGTGTTAATTAACTGTTTATGTGATCGGCAAGGCTTCTTCTGGTCAACAGGCTATCAGTAGTTAAATGTTTGATGAGTCAAAAGTTTTATGTGGATTATTGACTTCATGGGGGAGGGGATCAACGGTCCCAACCCCTGTGTTGTTCAAGCATCAACTATAATTACCTCCAGTCCCCTCTCCCCTCTGTACCTTCTCCCTCCTCCCCCTGTGTTTACATTAGAGGAGTGTTTTAACCTTCTGCAGGTTATCTCTGAAACTTTACATTAGCTCTTACTCCCCTGTGTTTACTACCATACCTTTGGTCTGTGTCTTGACTCCCCTTCATGGAAGGTGATAGTAGGATGGCCTGTGCTATCCACTCTCTCTAGGTCCCACAACACCATCCTCCTCAGCCTTTACTTCTGCAGCTTTGTCTGTAATAAAAGTTGAGCCCAGTGGATTCAAACTGCAACAGTGGGAGCCTCTGCACTCATGGGCAGGTGGGCATATCACTGTTACACGTTACTCACTGCACAGCTACCTGCTGGGCCAGGGGCACATTTCTTTCTCTATGGGCCTAAAGTCATCACCACCATCACCACCCTGTCCAACCACACAAGGAAGGTATTCTTAGCATCCAGAGCAAATGGGGCAAACTCATTTTGCCTTCCCTCAGGAACTGAAAATCCTATCCTATGTTAGTTTGCTTTATAGTTGAAGCTGAATTTTGTTATATACATTTTCCCTAGAGCTTTAAATTGCCTTTCTTCCTTATTAACACATAATATTAATAACAGAATAATAATGTGCCTCTGACATGGCCTCAGTTTTGCCACCTTTTTGTTCTCAAGACCTCCCCTTTCCTCTCCTACCCCATGGATCCCCACCCCAACTCCTTGTCCCTGGGTAGGAGCACAGTCCCGGACTCCCTTTACCACCCGCTGGTGGATCACTCAAGAGTCAATCCCAGGTCTTTCTCTTAGCTTTCCTTCTCACTTTGCTGGAATACATCCTCAAGTAACTATCCAAGAAAGGATGCATGGGAGGATGGGTTTCTGTTTTTTAGAGTCCTTGGAGGTCTAACAGTATCTTTTTTTCTACCCCATGCTTGATTCATAATTTGGCCTAGTGTAGAAAACAAGGTTCAAAATTACTTCCCAATCATCTTCTTACAACTATTGCTACTGATGGGGATCTGATGCACTGCAGTTCTCAGCCCTTGCAGTGAACATTTTATTTTTACCATCTTTGAAATCTATCAGCCAATCTTACTCCCTGTCGCTCGGCACTTTTGTTCAGATATTTCTAGAGGCAGGTTATTTTTTCCTTGATCCTGCATTCCATGGAGCACTCCATCTGCAGACCCATGTCTCCTTAGGTCTGTTCCTTAGGTCTGCAATGCTTTCCTCCAATCTTGTATTGTTAATTGCCCTCCCTCTACATTCTTTTCTTTTGGAATTCCTATTAGTTGAAGGTGGATTTACTGAATCAGGCTTCTGTGTCCCTTATCTCTGTGTTCAGTATTAGCTCTGTGTTTATTTTCCTTCTTTTCTTCTGGTCTGCTCCCTGAGCTGAAACAGGCTTGCTTATTCAAATCTCACTCATCCCCTAAGACCCAGACCACAGGTCATGTCCTGTGGGAGCCTTTCTGGCCATCCTGTCCCCAGGCATTGTTCATGGCATTCTTGGCCATGGCATTTTGTCCTGACCCTTACTAGGCTGTTGAGTCAGGAAAGGATGTACATTCTCAACTGCATGGGCCTTCTCTATGGGTTGGAGGGCTGTAGGGACTACGGGGCAGAGGGGAGGGATAATGTGGGGGACTATGGGTGAGTGTGGGAGGCTGTGTGGGGCTGAGGGGGCTGTGAGGGGCTCTGGGGGACTCTATAGGGCTGAGGGGGCTGTGTGGGCCTCTGGTGGGGGCTGTGTGGTGCTGTGGAGGGGCTGGGAATAGGACTGAGGAGGCTGTGGGGGTGGTGCTGGGTGTTGGGCTATGGGGGGCTGACTTTGGGGGCCTGGGTGTGGGGTCTGTGGGGGACTGTGGGGTCTGTGTGGGGCTGCAGGTCTGTGAGGGGACTCTGTGGGGGGGCTGTGTGGGCTGTGAGGGGGCTGGCAATAGGACTGAGGAGGCTGTGGGGGTGGGTGCAGGGTGTTGGGTTGTGGGGGGCTGAGGGGGGATGTGTGGGGCTGGGTGTGGAGCTCTGTAGGGCTGTGGGTGTAGGAGGTGTGGGGCTGTGGGGGGCTGAGTGTGGGGGCCTGGGTGTGGGGTCTGTGGGGGTCTGTGGGGTCTGTGTGGGGCTGCAGGCCTGTGAGGGGACTCTGTGAGGGGGCTGTATGGGGCTGTGTGGGCTGTGGGGGGCTGGGTGGGCTGTGGGGGGCTGGGTGTTACTGCGCTCCTCAGGCAGTCAGGAGTCCTAGCGGAGTCGGCGGAGTTGGGCTAGCGGAGGCGGACCTCGGCGGGAGGCGCTTCCCGGGCTTCCCAGGCTGTAGTAAGTTCCCGGAATTCGGGAACTGCCGGCCTGGGGGAGGATCTATGAGGGCCCCGGGGAGGCCGAGGATCCCTGCGCGGACTGCCGCGCCCGGAGGGCAGCCGGGACGGCTGGGCCGGGGGCGGGGGAGCCCTTGGCCGGGCGGGCGCTGAGCCGGGCCGGGCCATTCACTGCCTCCGAAGCGAGTGGCCAGACCCGGCAGCTGCCCCCTCGCCCCCGACGCCCGCCGCGCCGTCTCCACCCCGGCTCGGACCCCGGCCAGCCCCAGGCCCTCGCGGCCACCGCAGGACGTCGTCTCCACTTCGCAGCGCCCTCTGTCCACTGCGATGCCCCCGGCCCACCGCGAGCTCAGATGACACAAGGAGGAGGCTGTGGTCCGGGAGAGAACGACAAGAATCGTCACTGTGCTTTGCACTCTGTCATTCTAAGTTTCTTCTCCTCACGTGAGCACATGTAACGCGGACAGCGACCCTCAGTGAGACCCGGGGAGACGCCCCCTCCTTGGCCGCGGGCTCAGGCGCCGAGTCACAGGTCACGGGGACCGGGCGGGCTGAGCCTGGAGCCGCCCAGGCCATGCCACTCCTGACGTGGTCCCGCCCCGCTGTCCCCGCTGCACACCCGCGTCCTTTTCCCCGGGTACCCTGGGCTCCTCAGGTCCCTGACCGCGCATCCTGGGTCCTCCACGCGCGCGACTGTCCCGCCCCTGAAGGGCCTTCAGGGTGCTTCCTCCCTGACCCCTCAGGCCTGTCCTGGCGTCCGCCCTGTAAATAGCCCCGAGGAAGGAGCCCCAGTGACTTGGGTGACGTTTTGGAAATTCAGTGGAGTCTGCTGGCGGTGTTTTAACAATGGGGGCCCTGCACCGGCCCAAGACTCGGGTCAGCTCCAGGCTGGGCCAGGAGCCCCATCTGGGGTCCCAGACCCATTTCTGGTTGACCCCCACCCCGCCCCCGCCGCACACCCCCCGCCCCCGACGCTTCCGGGAGGTCTAGCGGGCTACAGTGGGCGGGTCGGGAACGGCTCTAGGTGCGCGGTCCGGCTCCGGCCAGGTCCGCTACGCCTGGAGAGCATGGAGGCAAGTTCGCCGGCTCCACCTGCAAAGCAGATCCCCTTCCCACGACTGCGCAGCACCGCTCGCTCCAGCCCCACCATACCCGCCTGGACGGAGACTGACCGCAGCCTGGGAGAGCCTGCAAGCCTGGAGGCGGGCGCGCGAGCCCTTTCCAAGGAGAACCCACAGCGGCTTCCCTTCTTGCTCCAGCGGCCTCTAGATCCTACCCCACCTGGCACCTAGGTCTCTCCCAGAACTCCGCTTGCCCCTACCTTCCCGCCAGCCCCCACCCTGCTGGGGCTACCGGGGCCTCCCAGCAGCGTGCAGCGTTCAGTAAGCAGCCACCGGGCCCGGCCTTCGGCCTTTGCACTTCCTGGTCCAGATACAGAGGTGAGGGAGGTGTGCTGCGCACTCCCTGTACGCCTCTGCTGCAGTGCTCCCCCTGAGAGGCCTTCCCTAAACCTGGTACTCTTTAGCAGCTAAAGAGTACCCTCCCCGTCACCCCCCGGCCCGTCGCCCCGTTCCCCGCAGACCTAGGATGCACCCACCCGCCAGGGGGTCTCAGAGCCAGGGCAGGGTGCCGGCCATCCAGCCCCCATCCCAGCACCCTGTCCCTGGGTCCTCCCACTACTCCTCTAGTACCCCCTACACGCCGCGCCGCGGGGCTCAACCCCGCTGTGCTCTGGGGTCGCAGCTGCTGCCGCTTCTGTGCTCCAAGACCAGAGAGCAAGCAAAGGCAGAGCTTTCCCAGCCAGGCATCGCTGCTTTGGCCTTGAAGGTGAGGGGAGTGGTGATGAGAGTTCCCACTGAGCTCATATTCATTATGACCCAGGCACCGTTCTGGGTGCTGGACCTGTATCCACTCGTCTCATTACTACCACAGCCCGGTTCACAGAGCAAACGGAGGCCTCTGTGGAGAGTCAAGGGCATGCTGCGTGGCTGGAGGGCACCGGGTCGGGCTCCCGTCTGCGAGGGTCGTGGGTGGGGGGACAGGCAGCCGCACCTGCCAAGTCTGGACTGCCTTTGCCTTTGCATCTCAGGGGCCTCCCACAGGGATCACCTGGACGGACAGGAAGCAACCTGCAGGCAAGGTTGTTCCTGGCGGCACAGACCAGGAGGCTAAGGTCTCCACGGAGAAGCGCTGTGCACCAAAGAGAGATGCTGACAGCGCTGGGGTACACTGCCAAGTTAAAGAAAATAAAAGGAAGGTGCCAAGCAGCACATGAAAGACAATACTACCCGAGTAAGAAAGGAGGGAGTATTTTGGCCGGGCGCGGTGGCTCATGCCTGTAATCCCAGCGCTTTGGGAGGCCGAGGCGGGCGGATCACAAGGTCAGGAGATGGAGACCATCCTGACTAACACGGTGAAACCCCGTCTCTACTAAAACAATGCAAAAACAAAAAATTAGCCAGGCGCGGTGGCGGGCGCCTGTAGTCCCAGCTACTCGGGAGGTTGAGGCAGGAGAATGGCTCCAGGGAGGCGGAGCTTGCAGTGAGCCAAGATCGCAAGCCAGTGCCCTCCAGCCTGGGCGATAGAGTGAGACTCCCTGTTGAGAAAAAAGAAAAAAGAAAGAAGAAAGGAAAAGAGGAGGGGAGGGGAGGGGAGGGGAGGGGAGGGGAGTATTTTAAAGAGTGTGGGTGTGTATTTTACATAGACTTTGCTTATTTTTTCAAAAACAAGTCCTGTGGATATGGGCAGAGAGGATGGAGGTGGAAGTGAGTCTTCTCTAGGCCATTTTTTCTATAACATTTTCGAGATATAATTCACATATAATATAATTCACCCTTTTACTGTATATAATCCATTGACTTTTAGTATATTCACAGAGATGTGCAACCATTACCACAGTCAATCATAGAATACTATCTCAAAACAAAACCCTGTGCCCTTTAGCTATCGCCCCGATATTCCCCCACTTTCTCTGGCCCTAGGAGCCACTCATCTACTTGCTGTCTCTGGATTTGCCTTTTCTGAATATCTCATATAAATGTAATCAAACCATATGTGGCTTTTTGTGTCTGTTTCGTTTCACTTAGCATAAATGTTTAAGTTTCATCCATGTTGTAGCATGTGTTAGTACTCTACTCCCTTTGCTTTGCTTTGCTTTGTTTTGCTTTGTTTTTTTTTTTGTTTTGTTTTGTTTTGTTTTTTCAGACGGAGTCTCTCTCTCTGTTGCCCAGGCTGGAGTGCAGCGGGGCAATCTCGGCTCACTGCAGCCTCCACCTACTGGATTCAAGAGATTCTCCTGTCTCAGCCTCCAGAGTAGCTGGGATTGCAGATGCCCACCACCACACCCGATTACTTTTTGTATTTTTAATAGAGACGGGGTTTCACCACATTGACCAGGCTGGTCTCAAACTCCTGACCTCAAGTGATTTGCACGCTTCTGCCTCCCAAAGTGCTGGGATTACAGGCGTGAGCCACTGTGCCCGGCCCCCACTCCCTATTATGGCTTAATAATACTCTGTTGTATGGGCATACTATTTTTTAAAGTCCATTCATCCACTGATGGATGTTTGGGTTATTTCTACTCCTTAGCTGCTATGAATGCTGCTGCTATGAACATGTGTGTACAAGTTTCTGTGTAGACATAAGTTTTCTTTTCTTTTTTCCTTATTTATTTATTTTTGGATATAAGTTTTCATTTCTCTCGGGTATACACCTAGGAGTGGGATTACCGGGTCATGTGGCAACATTATGTTTAGTTTTGAGGAACTGCCAGACTGTTTCCATCTGCACTGTTTTACATTCCCACTGGCAATCCATGAGAGGCCCAGCTTCTCCACATCCCCTGACACTTGTTACTGTCCACCTTTTTGTTCATAGCCATCCTCATGGATGTGAAGTGGTACCTGATTATGGTTTTGATTTGCATTTCCTGGATGGCAAGGGGGCACATTTCATCTACAGTTTTGACATTTAATTTCATTTAATAATATCACCTAAAAATTAATTTGTTAAAATAAAAATCGGGGAGGGGAACCCCCAAAGTATAAGGAATTGAGTTTCCCAAGTCATGCTGCTGCTTGGTGGTGGAGCTGAGGTTCTGGCCCAAGAAGTCTGCCTCACAGTCCCCGACCCTCCATCCTCTGCCTACTGGACATTCACCAGCTTTTCTGGTTGTTGTTCCCTCAGGGCCTGTGATACACATGCCCTGGGAGGGTTGGGTTTTGTTTTTTTTTCTTTCTTTCTTTTTTTTTGAGACGGAATTTCGCTCTTGTTTCCCAGGCTGGAGTGCAATGGCGTGATCTTGGCTTACTGCAACCTCTGCCTCCCAGGTTCAAGGGATTCTCCTGCCTCAGCCTCTCGAGTAGCTGGGATTATAGGCATGCGCCATCACGCCTGGCTAATTTTGTATTTTTAATAGAGATGGGGTTTCTCCGTGTTGGTCAGGCTGCTCTCAAACTCCTGACTGCAGGTGATCCGCCCACTTCGGCCTCCCAAAGTGCTGGGATTATAGGAGTGAGCCATCATGCCCAGCAGGGAGGGTTGGTTTAATCAAGACAGAGGATGGTGGGTCGGCCACCAGCTCTCCCAGGCCTCCTCCTTTTGTTGCCAGCCCACTTCTCCAGCCGAGGAGGACATCTGCTCTTTGTCACCATGGGCAGTGTCTAACACATTGGGGCTGGGCGCTTCCCACGCCTCTTTGCCTGGGCATGGATGGTCAGGCTGAGAATCCCTTCCCCCACAGTTCCCCAACACCCCTGAGAGGCCGGTGCCTGAGGAGATCCCCTTTTCGGGTCCGTAGTTCAACATCTGGAGTGACTGGAGGGAGGGATGCAGGGATGTCTGAACACACCGGGGGAGCAGGGCTTTTGTGGGGAGGCTGGCTTTGGAAGATGCCTGTGGCTGGTGGATGGGGCTTGTTCCTCACACAGATTCGTTTTGGGGATGTAGGGCGGGGCTGAGACACCCTGTCACCCTGTCCATGCTGCTGGACATCTAGCTGGAGCCACCAGACAGCACAATCTACTGGAGGCTGGTACAGCTTTGTCGGGGACAGATGACCAGGGCACGGGGGCCTACCATTACCAAGCAGCCACGGTCATGGTCAAGTGTCACCAGGTTACAGAGAGTCAGACAGGTGTCACTTAAATACCTGTTGGCTCTGCTAACAGACAGGAAGGCCTGGAAAAAAAAAATACACACACACACACACACACACACACACACACACACCAGAAGTAAAGGAAGCAGTAAATAGCCCAGTGGGACACAGAAGTGTGCAGCCACCAGAGTGGAGCTAGAAAATGTCAGTGAAAAGAGGTAGGAATTAGGTGATGTGTGACCAGTGTTCAGGGAACTTGTGTAGGAGGGCTCTTTCTCTCCTGCCATGTGAAAAAAATGGCAAAGCAGCCGTGACATAGGCTCAGCCTCTTGCCTGGCTGTGAGCAGGGCCACTCCAGATGTTAAACGCTCCACCAGCCAGGAACCTAACCCAACATTCCTTGGAAAGGTAACTCTGATAGCATCTTGATGACAACATTGTAGAATTGTTCATCCAGATGTTAAGGAGAATCAAACCCACAATTTTAACATTGTAAAACATGTGCACCTGGTCTTTTTCAGCATTTGTTATGTTTTGGATAATGTGGCCCGTTAGAGTCATAGGCCAACCTTGTAATAAGAATTTAAAGTTAAAATTGAGGAATTAATTTAGACTTGAGATTTTAACTTCTAAGTTCTTTTTTTTTCTTTTCTTTTCTTTTTGAGACAAGGTCTCACACTGTCATCCAATCCGGAGTGCAGTGGCATGATCATGGCTCACTGCATCCTTGACCTCCCAGGCTCAGGTGATCTTCCCACCTCAGCCTCCCATGCAGCTGGGACCATAGGTGCATGCTACCAGGCCTGGCTAATTTTTTGTAGAGACAGGGCTTTGCCATGTTGCCCAGGCTGGTCTCAGACTCCTGGCTTCAAGCAATCCACCTGCGTTGGCTTTTCAAAGTGCTAGGATTACAGGCATGAACACCATGCCTGGGCCCAAATCTGAGTTCATGTATAATACCACAACACTTCGAAAACGGGAATTATCATATTTTAATATACTTAATTGATTACATACTTGGGAAAGTTTTTTTTTCAATGTTATTGAGACTATTGAAAAAAGAAAATTAAAACTTAAATGTTCAAATGCAGTTTACTATATTTAAAGAGTCTCAAGTCAGACGTGGTGGCTCACCCCTATAATCCCAGCACTTTGGGAGGTTGAGACGGGCAAATCACCTGAGGTGGGGAGTTCGAGACCAGCCTGGGCAACATGGAGGAACCCCATCTCTACTGAAAATACAAAATTAGCTGGGCGTGGTGGTGCATGCCTGTAATCCCAGCTACTCGGGAGGCTGAGGCAGGAGAATTGCTTGAACCCGGAAGGCAGAGGTTGCAGTGAGCCAAGATCACTCCATTGCACTCCAGCCTGGGCAACAAGACTCTGTCTCAGAAAAAAAAGAGTCTTTTCTGACTCATGCGATCCCATGTGCCTGGACTTGTGGCCTGTGCTAGGAGGGTGGCAGAGGGAGAACACATTCAGGTGAGTGAGGGATCTGCCCTCAAGGGATGAAGGTCTCCTTTGTCAGGGAGACCACAGGGACTTGAGGTACTACCCCAAAGGAAAAGACACCACGCAAGAGATGCACAGAGCTGGCACTGGGTTGTAGAGAAAGGACCGCGGGCTTCAGGGGCAGGGGCACACCTGGGGTGGGGGACTGACACTGTCTGATGGCTGGCTTGGCTGGGCATGGGGACACAGGGAGGGCTGGCAAAGCAGTGGACCCAGTGAAGGACTCAGGGGCTCTGCTTGGGTCTTGCGGAGTAGGGCGGGGCAGCTCCTGCAGCTTTTTGCATACTGTGTAACTAGGCTTACATTTTCAGCCTGGTTGGTTGGATGGGGGACCAGTGGGGCCCTGAAAGGGCATCCCATCAGCACTGACATGTGAACTGAGATAGTGGAGGGAGGGTCAGGGTGCCCAAGCAGTGTATGGTGGCTTGTTGGAGTGCTGGTCTGGGCACCTTACTGTGCAAGTCACCCCCATGTCTGCGTGGCCTTCTCTGTTCCTAATGTCTCCAGCAGACAGGGGCTGCAGAGCGCCCTATTCTGTCCCTGCTCAGATACTTGGCTGTGCCTTTGAAGAAAGAAGACCAGACACTGAGATCGATCTGTAACCCCCAGCCTGGTTAAAAGGCAAAAGGCAAGTGTCCATAGGACCGGGACTTCCAGCCCGTGAGCTGAGTAGGGGGTCTGACCCGAAGCTGCCCACGCACCTGGGTGTGATCTTTGGTGAGGGCAACGTTCAGGCAGGTCAGGAGTTCCAGGAGTCAGCCTGGGTGTGCTTCAGAGATGAGGGGAACAGATGGGAGGCCCTGGAGGGAAGCCCTGGAGTGATTCCTAGTGGGAGATGCCCTCGGGACCCCAGAACTCCTGAGCTCCTGGTCTGAAGGCAGCAATGGTGGGGTCATGTGTGAGGGTGAGAGAGAGAGGCTGCAGGCCAGGAGCTTGTGCACTGCAGCCAGCATCAGGCTTCTCTGGAGGGCTCATTAAACAGTATCTGATTCAGTGAGTTTGTGGTGGGCCTGGGTACTCCAGCCGGTTCCCAGGTACTGCTGCCACTGCTGGGCCCCACGACACCCTGAGAATCACTGCTACAAAACCAAAGCTCATCTCTTCATTCTTTTTATTTCATGAAAAAGAGAAGGAACAAAAGGAGATGGGCAGGTCTAGTTAAGCCGGTTGGATCCAGTTTGGAAGTTGATGTGGCCCTTCCTTTCCTTAGTACCCCAGGTCTGGGATGGTGGTACCAGAGCTGCAGGGATGGGACCTTGGGAACAGAGTTTCTGAGTGACTCGGGGGGTAGCCCCCTAGGCAGAGGCCCCTTGTCTTTTCCTGCCTTTGGCCTGGCAGGACTTTCCTGGGGATGCAGTTAAGTCCCCATCCCTGCCCGCCAGGGTTCCCAGCCCATGAGGAACACACAAGCTCCAAGTGAGGTGCTGGGCCTTAGAGCCTGGGGGCTGTGAGGGTGACGTGGGATACTAAAGAAGATGGGGACCAGGCGACAGGGCATGGCAGGACTTCTGTGCAGAGCGATCAGGCTGAGCCAGGGGCTGTAGGGCCGGAGAAGAGGCTGGCGGGGCAAGAAGGGTCTCCTGTGAAAGCCTTGGGCTATGTTTTGGGGAGACAGGGTAACCCCCTAATGGGTTCATCTTGCCCACTGCCTGAACAGAGCTGGTTTCTCAAGACGGGAACTGCAATAGAGAATGAGTAATTCTCTCAGAGCCAGCTGTGCTGGAGACTGGCGTTTCATTATTACTCAAATTAGTCTCCTTAAGCACTGGGGAATTAAGAGTTTTTGTTTGTCTGTTTTGAGACAGAGTCTTGCTCTGTTGCCCAGGCTGGAGTGCAGTGGCACAATGTCGGCTCACTGCAAGCTCCGCCTCGTGGGTTCACGCCATTCTCCTGCTTCAGCCTCCCTAGTAGCTGGGACTACAGGCGCCTGCCACCACACCCGGCTAATTTTTCACATTTTTAGTAGAGACAGGGTTTCACCGTGTTAGCCAGGATGGTCTCAATCTCCTGACCTCGTGATCCACCCACCTCAGCCTCCCAAAGTGCTGGGATTACAGGCATGAGCCACCGTGCCTGGCCTAATTTTTGTATTTTTAGTAGAGACGGGGTTTCACCAAGTTGGCCAGGATGGTCTCGATCTCTTGACCTTGTGATCCGCCTGCCCCAGCCTCCCAAAGTGCTGGGATTACAGGCTTGAGCCACCGCACCCGGCCTAGAGTTTTTAAGGATAATTTGGTGGGTGGGGGGCAGCCAGTGAGTCGGGAGTGCTGGTTGGTCAGGGATGAAATCATAGGGAGTCGAAGCTGTCTTCTTGCACTGAGTCAGTTCCTGGGTTGGGGCCACAGGATCAGATGAACCAGTTTATTGACCTGGGTGGCGCCAGCTGATCCATGGAGTGCAGGGTCTGCAAAATATCTCAAGCACTTATCTTAGGGATCTTAGACTTTACAATAGTGATGTTATCCCCAGAAGCAACTTGGAGAAAGTCAGAATCTTGTAGCCTCCAGCTGCATGACTCCTAAACCATAATTTCTAATCTTTTGGCTAATTTGTTAGTCCTGCAAAGGCAGTCTAGTCCCTAGGCAAGAAGGAGGTCTGCTTTGGCAAAGGGATGTTATCGTCTTTGTTTTAAACTATACACTATAAACCAAGTTTCTCCCAAAGTTAGTTCAGTGCACGCCCAGGAATGAACAAGGACAGCTTGGAGGTTCAAAGCAAGATGGAGGCAGTTAGGTCAGATCTTCCACTGTCCGGGCTATCATTTTGCAGTGGCGGTTTCAACAGGGGGTCAGGGGCTGGTGCCTGTCCCTACCCTGCGCCCAGAGGACACTTTCCCTCCTCCAGTCCAGGTTTTTCCTTTGACTTTGCCACAGGAACATTTGCCAGGGGTCATTTTCCAGGGGGAAATAGGCAAAGAGGGGTTGGGGACAAGTCTGAGGCCCTGAGGCCAAGAGGGTATCCAGGTTCAGGGTAGGGTGGGGCAGGGCGGGGCAGGGCAGGGCAGGGGTGCATGTGGCAGGGCAGGCAGTCTTCCCCGCTCTCAGCTCAGGTCACGCCCAGCGCCAGCATAATTACCCGGAGCATAATTACCAGCCCAGAGAGCCGCTGACCCCGCCCACTGCCAGCCATTCTCAGGCCTGGGGCGGTGGCGCCCTCTCCTCAGTGACGCGCACTTGCAAAGGCTGCAGGCCAAGAGGCACAGACGCCTCGGAGCGGGAGGGGCCGTGGTCTGCCAACGTCGTCTGTCCTCAAGGGAGGAGCGCTGGGAAGTTCCTGGGCCTGTTTCCCCTTTAGGGTCAGGGCTGCCTCTTGGTTCCAGCTCTAGCAGCTGCTAGCAAGTCCTTTAACATCCCTGAGCCTCAGTTTGCCCATCTATAAAATGAAGATGGATTTGTTGAGGACTAAATGAGCTACTCTTTGTACAGTGTGAGGCTGATTTTTGTAACAATATTATTATTATGCTATTTTCAACCATGCCCAGTGGCCAGCAGCTCCTGGCATATCATAAATGTCAGAGGGACGAAATTTACAGATGAGGACGTGGAGGGCGTCAGAGTTAGGAGCTGGATGTGGGGTCTGCAGACTTCTCTGGTTTTGGGGGGTGATCCACTCTCCCTGGGAATTCTTCCGTCTTTCTCTCCCAGGCCTCAGCCTGAGGGCCTCTGGCAAGTGCCTCTGCAGGAAAACACCACCTTCCAGCTGCTCTCCAGGTTGACCCTGAGTTTATCTTGGGTTTTACGCAGTTTCAGCAGCCCAGGAGCTGGTAATTAACCTAATAAGGAGCCTGCTAGGCCTGCATCTGTGCTCAGGCTCCGATGGTTACCCAGTAGTTTACCTGATCTCTCTGATAAGGTCTTTGCCTGGACAGGTTCCCACCACAAAGCACACGATGCTCCTGCTCGGGCGGGGCCATAATTGGTGGTATTTTCAGAGATTCCCCAACCCCTTAGTTGAAAGGAGCCCAGGCCTCAGAGGCACAACCATGGCCATCATAGCAAGGAAACAGCCCAGGCGTTAGGGGACAGGGCAGCACTAGGACACAGCAGACCAGACAGGGCAGCACTGATGATTTTAGAAGGGGTGTGGGGGTGGCGGCAGAAGCTACAAACCAAAGCAGCCACTGGCATTCTGTGTGTAGTGGAAGGGAGCAGAGCGTGGTGGGCAATGAGGCAGCCGATTTGGCCCAGGGGCCAACCCCGCAGCCTGCACCCAGGCTCTGGCCAGCGCCTGTTTCAGGGGCATGCTTGGTGCTGCTGCCTGGCCCCCAGGGTGCCCCCAGAGCAAGAGCACACAGGCTTCTGGACCCCAGTGGAGAAGGAGCAACCCCTCCCATCCCAGGGCTCAAGCTTGGGGCTCCGAGGCCTACGTGGCCACCAGGCCCCTCCAAGCCACCTTTGTCCCCAGGCACAGTACCACATCAGGAGTGTCTGACTTTGGAGCAGGCCCCCAGACCCTGGAAAGATCAAGCAGGAGGCCAAGGGTGTTGGAGCCCAGAAGCAGGAAGAGTCAACCATGCACGGTGCCCTCCTCCCTCTCCCTCAGAGCAGCTACAGGACTCTGTGGGCGGGAAGAGCCTGCAGCCAGGCCAAGCAGCCCTGGGCAAGCCCTGCAGTCGCCTAGTGCTCGCCCACATAGCTCCCTTTGATCTGCCCCACTGGGCGGGGCTGTGTCATCTACTAGGTTTTCCCTGGAGCCTGTGCCCAGGGAAGCTCAGTGTCACCCTGCCCCAAGCATCCTGAGCGTCCCTGGCAGAGTGGGAGCCCCTCATCCTGCCTCAGTGAAGAGGATGGTGCTGGCTGCCCTAGAGGATGTCAGTACCACATGGAGAAGCAGAGCAGAGACCCCACTGGGCAAAGTTGAGCTCTCTCTGAAAACAAGGGGCCCCTTAGCCCCACAAATGTGGGGGCAACCCACATGGCAGGGAATTGCATCCCGGAGTTTTCTGCCTGAGGCTGAAGTACAATGGCGCAATCTTGGCTCACTGCAACCTCCACTTCCCAGGGTCAAGCAATTCGCCTGCCTCAGCCTCCTGAGTAGCTGGGATTACAGGTGCACACCACCACGCCCAGCTAATTTTTGTATTTTTAGTAGAGACAGGGTTTCATCATGTGGGGCAGGCTGGTCTCAAACTCCTGACCACAGGTGATCCACCTGCCTCAATCTCCCAAAGTGCTGGGATTACAGGTGTGAGCCACTGCGCCCAGCCTGAGATTTTGCAGTCAGCTGTGCCAAACCACCACACGCTGCCCTTGGTTTCCCAGAGCCATCCTGCCCACACAGGGGATAAGGCCATCCCGGGGGATTCCTTGACACCCACTGCTCCAGGTCCAGGCCTAGACCTGCCCCCTCTACTCCCAGATGAGGTCCAAGGGCGCTGAAACCTGCACTAACCTCCGCCGCGTGGCTGGGTGCGGGACAAGGGGTGTGGTCGTAGAGTCAGAGCTGGCTCACCTTTGGTGGATGTGCCAGGGTGAGGTCGCTGTGGGGCAGAGGGGCACCAGCCACTGGGAGGGAGGGTCTTCTGGCTTAGGGCTTTTTTGTGCATGTGCACACCTGTCTTGCCCAATCTGCCAGGGTGGGCCACAGGGTGGGGCTGAGCGCCTGACTCTGGGCTCCACAGCTTCTGCCACGCTGGGCTCACACCTTAGTGCCTTTTTCTTTCCTTGGCCCCTTTGCGAAGTGGCTCTTCGAAGCTTCTGCTGCCCCCTTTGAATTTGACTTCTGCTCTTCACCCGGGGGCTTCCCACTAGGGAGGGTGAGTCAAGCCCCCATGCTGCCGTCAGCACTGCTTGGACCCACAGAGGCCACAGCACATGGTCTCAGGCCAAGCCAGACTAGAACCTCCCCATGGGGTTCTTGACATCCTGCCAGGAGACGAGTCCTACTCCTGCTCCACCCCCACTCTGCTCTCCCTCCACCTGGCCTTCATCAGTGAGGAAAGGGTATTCTCATTTTCTGCAGGGAATCCACGGAGCGAGAGCAGTGAAACAGATGACAGGAAAGCCCCGCCTTCATGTTCACGCTTGTGTTTTAACTGGGGAGAGGCGAGAAACCATCCTCAGCATTGTGTCAGATGGCAACCACCAAACAGAAAACAGTGAAGGGCGGAAGGAGACCCCACAGGAGGGAGTGGTGTGCGGGTTCATTAGGTTGCTCAGGGAGGTCTCCGTGAGTGGATGACATTTCAATAAAAGCCTTAAAAAGTGAGTCAGCAAGCCTTGCCAAGTGTGCCACAGGCAGGGGGAACTGAAATCCCAGGTCCAGAGCTGAAGGTGGCCGGTCCCAGAGCTGGGATGGCGGCAAGGCAGGGGGCTGGAGCAGAGCAGGGAGGCAGAGCTGGGGGTGAGGTGCCCTGCAGGGAAATGGGAAGCCCTTGGGGTTTCTAGCAGAAGGGTGGCAGGCCCCAACTTGGTTTCGGGTTTTACCCAGATCACTCTGCTGTGTGGAGGGTGGGGGAGGATGGAGGAGGGCCGAGGGAGAGGGTGGAAGCCCAGAGACCAGGCAGAGGGCAGATGCAGGAGAGAAGGGACGATGCCTTGGACCAGAGTCGATTGTGCTGGGGGTGCAGGGTGACTGCCTGTGAAGGGCTGGCTGGCTGGATGCGATGGCTGTGACATGTGGGAGAGAGGGGCAAGATGAGCTCACCCCGAGATTTGGGTTTGAGCACCTGGAAGCGTCGCATCGCTATCATCTTTGGATGTCACCAGGTGACCTTCTGAGGCAGGCGCTGCAATGTGTCCTGTGGATAGATGAAGAAACAATTGTTTTTTGTTTTTTGTTTTTTTGAGATGGAGTTTTGCTTTTGTTGCCCAGGCTGGAGTGCAATGGTACAATCTTGGCTCACTGCAACCTCCGCCTCCCGAGTTAAAGTGATTCTCCTGCCTCAGCCTCCCAAGTAGCTGGGATTATAGGCATGCGCCACCACGCCCAGCTAACTTTATATTTTTAATAGAGACGGGGTTTCACCATGTTGCCCAGGCTGGTCTCAAACTCGTGACCTCAGGTGATCCGTCCACCTCAGCCTCCCAATGTACTGGTATTGCAGGTGTGAGCCACTGCACCCAGCCAAGACAAAGTCTTCTAGACTGCAAAGTTATGCCCTTTTCACGAAGTCCTTGCCCACCAGCCCAGGGTCCCTTGGGCCTGCTTTTTGTCCCCTGGGGGGTGTAACGTCCCGGCTGGCTTGAGTCAGGGCAAGGCATGGGTAGGGGCGGAGTGGGTAGTGGGCTGCCTGCTCTGAGGGGAGCAGGGGTCAAGGGTGTGCCTAAGGCTGCATCCTGCCCTCTGGGCGCAGGGCCTGTGCTTGGGATGACAGTCTGTGCTGTGGAGCAGGAACCAGCACTGAGTGGGGGCCACCTGGTGTGTGGGGCTGGGCTGGGCCTTTTGTGTGGGAATTTGATCCTCTTAATAACACTCAGCGGGAAAGACTATATCATGCCCATTTTACAAATGGGGAAACTGAGGTTCGGAGACGTGGGACTTGCCCAAGGCCACACTGATGCAGGGACCTGAACTCAGCAGTCCAGCTGCAAGGTCTCTCACTGTCTTCTGGCTGCATGGCCCACTTAGGCTTCCTCACAGCATGAGGGCTGAGTCTCCAAGGGCAGTCCTAAGAGAACCAGCAGACACTGACTCACCATTTGTGATCCAGCCTCAGAAGCCACATAGCATCACGTACCCAGAGTGGCATGCATGCCTGCCTAGAGTCAAGAGGAAGAAAGGAAAGCCCACCTCTCAGCAGAACTGCCAGAATCTCCACGTCAGAAGAGCACGTTCGGAGGCAGATCCTGCTGCCATCCACTTCGCAGAATGCAGAGCCTGCCCTAGGAGAACTGGGGTCTGGGTGAGCAGCACCAATGTCCACCCCAGTGGGAGAGACGCCGCATGTCCAGGACACAGCCTCTGAGCGAGGCTGTCCGGGGGCCCACAGAAGGGCTGTGGGGACCAGGCCTGGGAGCTGCAGATGTGGGTTCAGCTCCAGGCTCTGCTGCTCCCTTGCCTCTTGACCCTGGGTGGGGTCCGTGGCCTTCCCGGATGGAGATCCCTCTGGGAGGAGATGTGCCCCCGCCAGCCTCTGAAAGGAGGATGAGGTTTAGATGAGGACGGGAGGTTGGCAGGAGCTCTTGGTTGGGGACCCTGCCCCACAGGGGCACCTCTAGGGGCAGGAGATGAAAGCCGTGTGCTTGGGGCACCTCAGATACCGTGGAGATGAGGCTGGGCTGAGACTCAGTCAGAGGGTTCCCAAGTGGTCCCAGTGACAAAGACCCAGAGAGACAGTCCCAATCGGGAAATGTGGGACGGCTTAATGTGAAGAAGACACTCAGGAAGTCCACAGAGCCTGAATGTCCCCGCTGTGGCTCAGGGTCTCATGCTCAGGTCCCACCTGGCTGTTAGCGACACTGGGACCCAGGGCTGCCCTGCTGTCCCACCGCCAGGAGCGGAGGAGCTGTCTCCAGCAGCAGCTGCTGCACAGAGCCCCAGGTGGAGCCTGGGGAGGCAGGCTTAGTGTTCTCAGCTTATCACCAGACACTAAGTTCTGCGGCTCATTAGTCTAGACTTGTTTCCGTCAGAGAAGGTCCTCCTTCCCCTGGGATGTGTAGGCTATTCTGGCTCAGCCAACAGCAGTATATGGGCCTTATCAGAATACGAAATGCTAAAACGTGGGGAAAAGAATACTTTTAGAAGTGTTTGCCTTGGAGGGACAGGCAATGGGACTCGTGAACTGTTTTCTTCTTTCGTAAGCAGCCTCACTAGCATCCCTTGCAGCCGCAGAACTGACGCACAGGGCCAGGTCCCTTGGGGCCCAGCAGGAGAAATGGATGCCAGGAAGGGCATGCTGGCCCAGGCCTGGGGAACGCAAGCTGCTTCCCATTCTCTCTCTACGGCTTGATTGCCAATTCCAACTGTCAGTCTATCTTGATCCCCAAAATGTTTTGAGTATAGATATGTCTGCTGATGCCCCTCATTCTTTTAGTGTCTTTTCTACTGTGAAGCAGTTTTGGGGCAAGATCTTTTGCTCTGGTCTGGATAACTCTGGGCAACATAGTCCAAGTCAAAGGCTACAGTGAAACTGGGTGCCCGGCAAATAATCGATGAATCATGACTCCAGAATTCTTGTCTCTAGCTGGGGGAATAAAATCACAAATGAGATGTGCTGTCGGCTGGGGCTCCTTTAGAGGCCCCACCATACATGTTCCCATCTTTAATAATGAAAGCCTTGATTTTTAGCTCAGCATGTGGCTATCTAGACCAATTCTGGCTGATGGGGTGCGCAGTAGCGTCATGAACAACTTCTATCCCAGGAAGTAACCTGTAAATGAGTGGATGAGCCCTTCCTCCTTCTTTCTCTTCCTGCTGGCTGAAGTGTGGACATAACGGCAGGAGCTGCAGCAGTCACATTGGACCATGGGTCATCGTGGGAATGGAAGTCACACAAAGGTATTTAAAGCCACACAAGGATAATGAGCACTGGATAGATGGAGCCTGAGTCCCCATCACAGTGTAGCCCCTCTAACAGATCTGGACTTTCTGCCTCCCACATTGAGTAAACTGCTCTCTTGCTTAAGCCACTATTATGTTAGGATTGTTTTAACCCATAGTCAGAGATAGTCCTAACTGATTCACCACCCTCAGAGAGTTTACAGCCAATTATGTTTCTCATGAAAAAGGTTAGCCAGTGGTTATAAGTGATCCTAGACTGGAGCGCCAGCTGCGCTAAGGCTCTGTCCTTGTCAGGGAGAGGACTCCTGCTATACACTGGCATGTTACCACAGGTACAATGGTAACTAAGCGTGTTGACATAGGTACCCACAGAGCAGACTGAACACCTCGTTGGCTTCCCTCTCCCATCTGAACTCCCTGGACGTGGCCAAGTAGCATAACCCAAGCAGAGCTGAGAAGGAGAGTGGGGCACAGGCAAGTTACCAGTGGGCCCGTGGCTATCATGGACTTCCAGAAAATAAAAAACAGGCATGATGATGTTGATTTATAAACCAAAGCAGAGGGCACTGGAGCTCAGTAAGCGTGCAGGAGTGAGTGTATGTGGCAGGGAGGAGGGTAGAAAGGAGGACGCTTGGGTAGAAGGGTACCTCTACCAGCTGGAAATAAGAGGCGAAGCCAGCTGGACTTCTGGAGTGGGTGGGGACTTGGAGAACTTTTCTGTCTTACAAAAGGATTGTAAAATGCACCAATCAGCACTATGTAGCTAGGATTGTAAGACGCACCAATCAGCTCTCTGTGGCAAGCTAGGGGTTTCTAAAATGGACCAATCCATGCTCTGTAAAATGGACCAATCAGCACACTGTAAAATGGACCAATCAGTGCTCTGTAAAATGGACCAATCAGCACTCTGTAAAATGGGCCAATCAGCAGGACACGGGTGGGGACAAATACGAGAATAAAAGCTGGCCACCCCGCAGCAAGCAGCGGCAGTCCTCTCCAGTCCACATCCCTACTGTGGGAACTTTATTCTTTTGCTCTTCGCAATAAATCTTGCTGCTGCTGATTCTTTGGGTCCATGCCACCTTTAAGAGGTGTAACATTCACTGCAAAGGTCCGTGACTTCATTCTTGCGGTACGGGCAAACTCACGGGAAGGAACGAACTCCGGACACAGAAAGGCTGCAAGCTCAGGGTCCACGGTTTGGGAAGAGAGGAGGCTAGAGACTTCACTCAACGGTATGGATGGAGAGATTGTGCGTGGAACAGCGGGGGGAGCTCTTTGCTCTAATCACACGCTCCAACATGCCTCAAAGAGGCTGAGTACTGTTTTGTAGTAGGATAGAACCAATAATATGCTTATGCTATAGATGGAACCATGTCCCCCCAAAACTCATACATTGAGTTTCACGCCAGTGTGATGGTATTAGGGGAAGGAACCTTTGGGTGATGACCAGGTCATGAGAGCAGAGGCCTCATGAGTGGGGTTAGTACCCTTAGAAAACAAGAGCCTGCGTGGTGCTGTGCGCTTGTAATCCCAGCTACTCGGGAGGCTGAGGCAGGAGAATGGCGTGAACCCGGGAGGCAGAGGTTGCAGTGAGCTGAGATTGTGCCACTGCACTCCAGTCTGGGCGACAGAATGAGATTCCGTCTCAAAAAAAAAAAAGAAGAAAAAGAAAACAAGGTCCTGGAGAACCCCCTCTCCCCTTCTGCCAGGTGAGGCCACAGCAAGACGACTGCAGTCTAAGAACCAGGAGGAGGCCCTCGCCAGTCACCAAATCTGCCAGCGCCTTAATTTTAGACTTTCTAGTTTCTGGAAATGCGAGAAATGAATTTCTGCTGTTTATAACCAACCCTGGCTGTGTGATTCTGTTATAACAACCTGAACTGACGAAAACATATTGCTAGGAAATTGAAGTGAACTCAGGAGAAGGGTTAGTATCTGCTGCAGTAAAGCCTGGTTAGTTTGGTCTTTTTGTAGAGATGAGGAAGCTGGGTACCCTCTGGTGAGGGCTGCCAGGTATGACTCACCCGGCTAAGCAGAAGTCAAGCCAGCCTTCCCAGGAAGGGGAGCGGCCTGCTGAGTAAACAGACCCTGGAACCACAAAAGGAACCCTTGGCAGCTGTCTGTATGCATTAGTCTTATCTGTCATCTGTGTACATAACAGGCAACCAAGGAAAACAGTCACAAGGCAGAAGGACCAAGAGGAACAAAAGTAACAGTTGTCCCTGGAAGAAATAGATACTAAAGGCAATGAATAGAATAAAATAGTCGTAATTAACATCTCAGGTATGTTTGAGGAGATACTGCATCCACAAAACAAGAATGGAAAACTAGAGAAAGGACAAATCAGGGAATCAAAAAAGTTTAGAGACATTACAAATGTAATGATAAAAATTAAAAGCAAATCAGGAGGAGGATAGGAAAGTAAAGTTAAAGAAACTTCCCAGACTGTAGGGCAAGAAGACAAAAAGATGAAGAGTCTGACAGGGCAGGTAAGAGATGCATAGCATCAATCCAGGGTGTCAAAATGTGTCTGATAGGCCTGGCATGGTGGCTCACCCCTCTAATCTCAGCACTTTGGGAGGCAAACGCAGGGGGATCACCTGAGGTCAGGCGTTCGAGACCAGCCTGGCCAATATGGCAAAACCCCATCTCTACTAAAAATACAAAAATTAGCTAGGTGAGGCAGCGGGCACCTGTAATCCCAGCTACTGGGGAGGCTGAGGCAGGAGGATTGCTTGAACCCAGGAAGCAGAGGCTGCAGTGAGTCAAGATTGTGCCACTGCACTTCAGCCTGGATGACAGAGTGAGACCTCATCTGAAAAAAAAAAAAAAAAGTCTGCTAGGAGTTCAGAAAGAACGAACAGAAAAAAATAAGAATGGAGGGAAGCGTAGTGGTCTCTATTGCTGCTGTAAGCAATGACCACACATTTAATGGCTTGCAACAACATAAATTTATTATCTTAACAGCTATAATGGCCAGAAGTCCTAAAATCAAGGTGTCAGCAGGACTGCATTCCTTCTGGAGGCTCTAAGGGACAATTTGTTTCCTTGTCTTTCCTAGCTTCTAGAGGCTGCCTGCATTCTTTGGCTTGTGGACCCATCCATTTTCAAGGCCAGCAGTGTATCCTCTTTAGATCTCTCCCTCTGACTGTGACCCCTGCCTCCATCATTGCACCACCCTCTCCTCTGCTTCTGATGTCATATCATCTTCTCTGACTTTGGCCCTCTTGCCTCCCTCTTATGAAGACTCTTGTGATTACATTGGGCTCCCTGGATAATATAGAAAAATCTCCCCATTTCAAGATTTTAAATGACATCTGCAAAGTCCCTTTTTCCATGTAAGATAACATATTCGTAGGTTCCAGGGATTAGGATGTGACACCTTTGGTGCACCATTATTTTGTCTACAACAGGGGGAAATAAGTGTTGGGGGAATAATTTCCCAGAGCTAAAAAAGGAGGAACAGTTTTTAAATTAAAACTTTCTCAAGTTATTTGATAGGATGATTGAGAAAAGATAGCTGGGTGTGGTAGCTCACACCTGTAATCCCATTATTTTGAGAGGCCAAGGTGGGAGGATCGCTTGAACCCAGGAGTTCAAGACCAGCCTGGGCAACATAGGGAGACCTCTTCTCTATAAAAAAGAAGTGAAAGGAAGAGAAGGGATCAATACCTCAGTACTTTGCCATGAACTACTAGAAAGACAAGAGGAGGGGGTAGCACAGGTCACTGGCAGAGAAACGAGCTCAGCAGCATGATGTGCTAAGGAGAAATAGAAGGCTTCCTTCAAGGCTGGAGGGAAAACTATCTTGTCTCAAAAATGATACAGTAAGCCAAACTATTAATTATGAGAGCAAAAATAATGTTTTATGTATAAGAAAATATTTTAAAAGTCCCATGAACTCATTCTGGGGAAATACATACACTTGAGAAATACTCTGGTCATGAGAAAGTGAAAATCAAGAAAAAGAAAAATAAAGACTTCCCCAAACTACAGAACTAAAACCAATATTGCAGTGAAAAGCAGTTCCATACCAGGAACCCAAAGATTATTCAATAATAATAAGTTGAAGGAGAAAAAATCATTTGACTCTCTCTACAGAGGCCAATAAAGCCTTTGGAAACGTTGAATACCCATTTGTACTTATAGTCTTGAAAAAATGAATGGATACATCCTTATGATAAACTATGTATATGCCTCATGCTAAAATCACTGATTTATGTAATGAGGAAACACTAGAAATATTCCTACTAAGGTTAGGAACAAGGCAAACATTTTCTTAGCTCTATTATTACTTAATATATTAACCAATGCAATGAGGTAAGAGAAAAGAACTGGAGGCATCTGTGTTTGCAGATGACAAAATGGTGCATCTGGAAAACCCTAGAGAACAAAGTTGTAAAATAGTTGGTAAAACTGCCTGAAAAAATAAAGGAATTCTGCAAGACAGCACGTTATAAAATTAATAGAGCAATTAATAGATTTCATATGTTGCATATAATATATAAATTGCACATATGAAGTTAAAAGATGAATTGTTTCTCGCCAGGTAATCACGGGAAAGACCAAGGAGACTCTTGAGAAAGCTTCCTTCCTACTGGTGGTACAGGTCACTTCTCCCCTATCCCTCCCTTGTCCCTCACCATCCATGGGAAAAAACTTAAAATGTGGGGATGGGGACGGAGGAGTGCCAACAGTGTCATCCTTATGAGAAAGGGAAGTTAAAATTCTAGCAAAATAGTCCCCATTCTAAACACAAGGTAACATTAGAATTTGAAGTCTGTTATATAATGAGAATGACCATTGCAACATTAAATCTCAAGTCAAACTCAACTCCTGACTAGATTAATAGAACCCCCACATTAAAGACGTAGAAGGAAAGGTGTGCTCATTTCCAAGTATGAAAATTATTTACCTCTGTTACTACTGTTAAATGTTTGTTTTTAAACAAAAACTATGAGCCATATGAAAAAGCAAGATATGTTGGAACTGACAGGGATCTTAAAATTGTAATGATTTGTGTGTTAAAGACTCTAAAGGAAAAGCTGGTAACATACAAGATCAGGTGGATGATTCAGGAGAGAGGTGGAAACTATGAAAGAATCAACTGGTGATACTAGAAATGAAAAACACAGTGAGAGAGATGAAGAATGCCTTTGACTGGCTCATAGGTAGACTAGACACAGTGAAGATAAGAATCAACATGAACTTGAAGGTAAGTCAATAGAAAAACAAAGAGCAACAAACAGTTAAAAAATAAAAATAAAAAATAAAAAACCAGCCAAGCATGGTGGCTCACGCTTGTAATCCCAGCACTTTGGGAGCCCGAGGTGGTGGATCACCTGAGGTCAGGAGTTCCAGACCAGCATGGCCAACATGGCGAAATCCTGTCTCTACTAAAAATACAGAAATTTGCCGGGCGTGGTGGTGCATGCCTGTGATCTCAGCTACTCAGGAGGCTGAGGTGGGAGAATTTCTTGAACCCAGGAGGCGGAGTTCACAGTGAGTCGAAATTGTGCCATTACACTCCAGCCTGGGCAACAGAGCAGGACTCTATCTCAAAAAAAATCTAAAACAACAACAACAACAACAACAAAAAACCAGTTCATCTAAGAGCTGTGGGACAATACCAAATGATGCAATATACACGTTATACAAATCCCAAGAGAAGAAGAGAAAGAGAGTAGGGGGAAGAAATATTTGAGAAATGTTGGCTGGGAATTTTTCCAAAAATAATGACAGACACCAAGCCATAGATTCAAGAAACTTAGATAACACCAAGCAGGAAAAGAAAGAGAGAGAGAGAAAGGAGGAAGAAAAGGGAGGAAGAAGGAAGAGAGAAACCACACTTATGTATGTCATATTCAAGTCTCCAAAAACAAAGAAAAGACCCTGAAGACAGCCGGAGAAAAAGGACACATTACATACAGAGAAACAAAGATGAGAATTGCAGTGCACTTCACCTCAGAAGCAATGCAATCCAGATTACAATAAAGTGACATGTTTAAACTACTGAAAGACAAAACTGTCATCCCAGCATTCTATATTCAGCAAAATATCTTTAGAAAATGAAGAAGACATACTTTTTTTTTTTTTTTTTTTTTTTTTGAGGCGGAGTCTCGCTCTGTCGCCCAGGCTGGAGTGCAGTGGCCGGATCTCAGCTCACTGCAAGCTCCGCCTCCCGGGTTCACGCCATTCTCCTGCCTCAGCCTCCCGAGTAGCTGGGACTACAGGCGCCCGCCACCTCGCCCGGCTAGTTTTTGTATTTTTAGTAGAGACGGGGTTTCACCGTGTTAGCCAGGGTGGTCTCAATCTCCTGACCTCGTGATCCGCCCGTCTCGGCCTCCCAAAGGGCTGGGATTACAGGCTTGAGCCACCGCGCCCAGCCCGAAGAAGACATACTTTCTCAGATAAATAAAAACTGAGAAAATTTACTACTAGCAGCCTTGCAATATAAGAAATGTTAAAGGAATTTCTTCAGGCAGAAAAAAATACGATACCAGCAGAATCTTGAATTTACAGAAAAACATAAAGTATTCTGGAAATGAAGCAAATGTACATAAAATAAAGTCTATTTAAAATTTTCTAAATTTTAATTGTTCTAAAAGACAACGGTCTCAAGCAAACTATAAGATCAACGTATCATGTGTTTATAGCATATGGAAAAGTAAAATGTGTGACAATAGCAGAAAGGATGGAGGAAATAATTGGGAATATAATAATAAGCTCCTTACACTACATGTGAAATGGAATAATATTGGGAGATAGACTCTGATTAATAAAATATGTATATTATAAAACCTAGGAAAACCACCAAAAGTATAAAAAAGTTATAAATAATAAGGCAATAATGGGGATCAAAATTGAACAATAAAAAGTCTACAGCAACCCAAATGAGTGTATTAAAAAAAGGAAAGATAAAAAAGTACAGAGGGACCAAAAAGAAAACAGGTAGCAAGATGAAAGATTTTAATCAAAATAGATCAATCAATTTAAATTGAGAGGGACTAAATACATCAATTAAAAAACAGAGACCAAGTGGCAGAATAAAAATGCAATCCAAATTGCATGTTATCAACAAGAAACCTGCTTTAAATATAAAGATATAAATGAGTTAAATTAAAAAGATGGAAAAAGATATACCATGCAGACAGTAAACACCAACCAACACACACACACACACACACACACACACACACACCCCTATAATAACATCAAAGTAGAATTCAGAATGAGAAATATCATCAGAGATAAAGGAGGACATTATGTAATAATGAGTCAGTTTTCCAAAAAGACACAACAATCCTAAACATGTATGTGCCTAACAACAGAGTTCAAAATATATAAACTAAAAGTTAATCGAACTGAAGTGAAAAATGAACAAATACACAATTAGACTGTAGATCTCTGGCCATACTGACCAGTATCAGGAATAAAAAAGTGGACATCATTACAGACCCCTATAGACATTAAAAAGATAATGTGAAAATGCTTCAAACAAGCAGAGTAAAATGGATCACTTCCTTAAAAGATACGATCAAAACTCACTGAAGAAAAAAACCAGTCTTCTATCTATAAAGAAATTGATTTTATAGTTAAAAGCTTTCTATATAGAGAATGCCATGCCCAGATGTGTTTGGTGGTTAGTCCTAAAAACATTTAAGGCAGAAATAATACCAATTTTACACAATCTCTTTCAGAAAATAGAACTCATCTTATCAGTCCAGTATTCCAATGAGATGAAGAAAACTACAAGCTGTTATCCCTCACGATTATAGACACAACAATCATCAATATAAATTAACATATTGAATCCAGCAATACATAAATCTCTTCTGTTACAGTTGATGCTGCTATAAAGTCAACAATATATTACAATCTAGTGTGTTTATCCCATGAACGCAAGCCTCAATCAACATTTGAAATTCAATCAATGTAACTTACCATACCAACAAGAAAAAAATGTTTTTTTTTTTGAGACGGAGTCTCACTCTGTCGTTCAGGCTGGAGAGCAGTGGGGCGATCTCGGCTCACTGCAAGTTCCACCTCCCGGGTTCACGCCATTCTCCTGCCTCAGCCTCCCGAGTAGCTGGGACCACAGGCGCCGGCCACCACGCCCGGCTAAACTTTTTTTTGTATTTTTAGTAGAGACAGCATTTCACCGTGTTAGCCAGTATGGTCTCGATCTCCTGACCTTGTGATCCACCCGCCTCGGCCTTCCAAAGTGCTAGGATTACAGGCGTGAGCCACCGCGCCCAGCCCAAACAAAAGTTTTTTAAGAAAGAAAACTATATGATTATCTCAATATAAATATAAATAGTATAAATGGTACTTTACAGTATTCACAATCTATTTATGATGAAAAAACAAACTCTCAATCTATTTGGAATAAATAGGACATTTCTTAATATGAAAACAGGTAGGTACAAAAAAACCAAAGCTAGCATCATACTTGGTTGTGAAAGACTCACTATGTCTACCCAAGGATCAGACACAAGTCAAGGATGTCCTCTTTTACTACTCCTATTCAACATTGTGCTGGAAATCACAGCTAGCTGTTATGGTCTAAATGTTAGTGTCTCCCAGGAAGTTATATACTGAAACTGAATTCCCCAATGTAATTATGTTAAGAGGTGGGCCTTTGGGAGGGGATTAGGTCATGAAGCTTTCCCCTCTCCTCAGTGGGATTAGTGCCCTTATAAAAAAGGCTCAAGGGAGCTTATTTGCTTCTTTCACCATGTGAGAACACAGCTAGAAGCTGCTATGTTTGAAAAAAAGGGGCTTTTGCCAGACACTAAATCTGCTAGCATCTTGATCTTAGACTTTCTAATTACCAGAACTGTGAGAAATACATTTCTGTTGTTTGTAAGTTATCCAGTCTATGGTAATTTGTTACTGCAGCCTGAATGGGCTAAAACACTAGTGTAACATGGCAAGACAAGACATAAAAGATTGTAGTTTGTAAAGGAATACTTTGCCTCTAGTTACAGATGACATGACTGTACATGCAGAAAAGTCTAAAAAAAAAACTGTGAAAAAAAAACACTTCTAGAATTAATAAAGGAGTTTAGCTAAGATACAACGATACAAGTTTAATAAATAAAAATTAATTATATTTGCTACTAGTCATGCACAATTGCAATTAAAAATCTTAAAATCACCACTTTAAAAAGCAAAGAAGAAGAGGAACTTCTACATGTTTAGGTGTCACTCAAAGAAAAACTTGTCATGTTCCACAGCTCCAGCTCCAGCTTAAAAATTTTGCCTGATTGGAGAAGAAGGCCATAAAACAGATAGTTTCCAATCTCTTCTCATTGGAATTGACTTCTTGTGCAACAGAATGTGGAGAAGTTTAAACCCAAGGGCCTCTAGAGAACAGTGCAAGTTGTAGTGAAAGGCATCTGAAAGGAGATTCATTAATTTATGAAGAGAAAGCCTAAACCAGGCTGACTAGTTTTCAGGACAGAACTGAGGAACAAGACAGCTGGGAGGAGCACTTCTGAGTTCCTGGGGCAAAATATGAAGCTTAGACCTCAGAAACGGTTCCTTCAAAGGAATCACAATTTGATTGGATGTCTTTGTAGAGGCATCAATGCCCAAAGGCACTCTTGAAAACAAGAGAACAATCATTGAGCAATTAGTGGTTTCACATCTGGATGTGGCCAGAGACAGAAAGAGAGTCCTAACAATACCACAGTCAGCTCATTATTCAAGTTGAAGAACAGAGAGAAAATGAATGGGGAGGGGGGGAAAAAAGACAGTCTCAGAGATATGTGGGACACAATTAAACACAACAACATATACATAACAATGTACCAAAAGGAGAGGAAAGGAAGCAGAAAAAAATATTCAAAGAAATAGCAGCAGAAAACTTCTCAAATTTATTGAAAACAACAACCTACTCATTCACAAAGGTCAATCAACTCCAAACAGGATAAATTAGAAAACATTTACAAACAGAAACATCATGATGAAAACCAAAGACAAGAAAAAATCTTAAAGGCAGCAAGAGAAAAATGACTCATCACTTAAAGGAGAACCCCAAATACGTTAGCAGCTCACTTATAACAAAACACACGTCAGAAGGCAGTGAAATAACATATTTGAAGTGTTCAAAGAAAAAATCAAGGAAGAATCCTATATACATCACAGCTGTATTTGAAAAATGAAGGCAAAATAAAGAAATTCCTAGATTAAAAAACAAAACAAACAAAAACCCAGAGAATTTGTTGCGATTAGGCCTGCCTTCAAGAAATACTAAAAAAAATTCTTCAGGTTTAAAGCAAGTTACCTTAAATGGTAATTTAAATCCACAAAAACAAAGACTATCAGTGAAAGTTACTGTCCTTTAAAAAGACACTATAAATGCGTATTTTCTCTTTTGTCTCATACTTATTTTAAAGGCAATTATATAAAATAATATGTATATCATGCATTGTTGAGCCTATAACATATATGTGAAATATATTTGCCAATAACATCACAAAGGAGGTAAGTGGGAGTAAACATGTAATGGGCTAAGAAAATGATTATAACAATGTATCATTGAGTTTGTAAAATTAATAGATATAATGTATATAAAAATAATACCATAGAAATGGGGGAAATGGAACAGGGCTGTATAGGAATAGGGTTCTTAATCGATCACTGGAATTAAACTCGTTTAAATCTCAAGGTGATTATGATCAGTTAATTATATATGGTAGGCCCTAGAGCAACCACTAAAAAATGTAGTACAAATATAGTGGGAAAAAATCCTAATGAAATTAAAATGCTACATTAGAAAATATTTACTTAATGCAGAAAAAGCAGTAAAGCAGCAATGGAAGAACAGAAAAAACACAGGACATATGTAAGACAAAAGTAAAATAGACATAAATCTAACTAGATTGATAATATCAAATGCGAGTGGATTAAACAATTCTCAAAAGGCAAAAATTGTCATACTGAATTACAAAAAACATGCTTCTACTTACTATATGTTGTCTGCAAGAAAGACACTTTTAATTCAAAGGTACAAATAGATTGACAGTAAAAGGATGGAAAAAGATATGTCATGAAAACAGCAACCATAGGAAAGCTGGAGTGGCTACAGTAATAGACAAAATATACTTTAAAGCAAAATATGTTGCTGGACATCAATGGGAATACTTTATAACAGTAAAAGGATTAACCCATCAGGAAAATATACCAATTATAAATATATATTCAGCTAATAATAGAGCACCAATACACGGAAAAAACTGACAGAAATGAAGAAATAAATAGACATTTCAATATCCTTTCTTAATGATAGATAGAACGATTAGACAGAAGAGCAATAAAGAGGTAGAAGAAGACTTGAATGACACTATAAACCAACTACACCTAACAGACGACTATAGAACATGCTATGGTTTGGATATTTGGCCTCTCCAAATCTCATGTTGAAATTTGATCCGCAATATTGGAGGTAGGGACTCAATGGGAGTCATTTAGGTCATGGAGGCATATCCTTCATGAATGTCTTGGTGCTATCCTCACATTAATGAGTGAGTTCTCATTCTGTTAGTTCCCATGGAAGCTAGTTGTTTAAAATAATCTGGCACTTCCCTACCTCCCCTCTCTGTTGCTTCCATTCTCTTGCCATGTGATCTGTACACATTGGCTCCCCTTTACCTTCTGCCATGAGCTCATGAGTGAAAGCAGCCTATAGGCCTCACCAGAAGTAGATGTTGGTGCCATGCTTCTTGTAAAGTCTGCAGAACCATGAGCTAAATAAAACTCTTTTCTTTATAAATCATCCAGCCTCAAGTATATCTTTATAGCAACACAAATGAACTAAGACAGAACATTCCACTGAATTATGACAATATACATACTCTTCTCAAGTGTACATAGAACATTCTCCAGGGTAGACCATATGCTAAACCATAAAGCATACCTCAATAAATTTAAAAGAATTGAAATAATACAAAATATGTTCTCTGACCACAATGGAATGAAATTAGAAATTTATAGCAATTACCAAATAATTTGGTAAGCTCAGAGATATGTGGAAATTTTACAAAACATTCCTGAATAACCAATAGGACAAAGAAAAAATAAAAAGGGAAGTCAGAAAATAGATTTATGTGAGTCAAAATGAAGATACAATATCCCCAAAGTAATGGAATGCAAGTAAAACAGTACTTAGAGGGAAATTTATAGCTGTAAATACCTATGTTAAGAAAGAAAAAAGATCTTAAATCAATACTCTAACCTTTCACCCTAGGAAACTGGAAACTAAACCCAAAGCAAGCCAGAGGAAGAAAATAATAAAGATTAGAATAGATATCAATGAAATAGAGAATAAAAAACAAAAGATGGACAATAAAAATAATAGGAAAAATTGATAAAACCAAAGCTGGTTCTCTAAAAACATCTACAAAATTGATAAATATTTAATTTTCAGGTTGAAATGTTCAGTTTCTAGGTTGCACAAGAAAAAAAAGATGGCTCAAATTAGTAGCATCGAAGTGAAAGAGGAGACATTACTACTGACCTCACAGAAGTAAAAGGGATTTAAAAGAAAAACTATGAACAACTGTATGTATGCCCACAAATTAGGTAATGACAAATTAGATAAAACTGACAAATTTCTAGAAAGATACAAACCACAAACACTGATTACACAAGAAATAGACAATCTGAATATACCTATAAGAAGCAAAGTAATCAAAAACTACCCACTAAGAAAATCTTAGGCCCAGAATACTTCGTCACTGAATTCTACCAAGCATTTAAAGGAGAATTAATGCTAATATCTCACATTCAAAAAAAGGGGTGGGAACACTCTGCAACTCATTATGAAGCCATTATTATCCTTATACGAATACCAGAGAAGACATTTACAAGAAACCGACAGAGCAATACCTATTACGAATACAGATATTGAAAATTTTAAACAAAATAATAGCAAACCAAATTCAGCAATATACAAAAAGAATTATACACCATGACCAAGTGATCTTTACAGCAGAGATATAAGGTTGACTTAACATTTTAAAAATAATTAATGTAATACATCACATCAATAGATTAAAAACCAAAAATCACATCAACATCTCAAAAATCATTTGAAAAACTCCAACACCTTTTCTTGACAAAAACACTTACCAAACTAAAAACAAGGAAACTTCTTCAATTGGATAAAGGCATTTATACAACACCCATATCAAATGTCATACTTAATAGTGAAAGGAAATATGGACCAAAATACTCTCAAAGAATCAAGAAAAGAGAGAAAAATTAACATAGAACAAATGAGACAAATAGCACCTTTAAGATGGTAGCTTTAAATTGAAATATATGAGAAATTTCATTAACTTGTCTGTTGCATGTTTGCTTTGTTATTAACTGTTAATATGTTTCCTAAAGTTCGAATGTGTCCCTCAAAGTTCATATGTTGGAAACTTACTCCCCAATGTAAAGCATTGAGAGGTGGAACCTTTAAGAGGTGAGTAGGTCATGGAATACTCTGCCCTAATACATGGATTAATGGCAAGGTTGTGAGTAATTATCACGATTAGTTATCATGAAAGTGGGTTCCTTAAAAAAGGATGAGTTTGGTTTGCCCCCTTCTACCTCTCTCATCCATGTGATGCCTTCTACCCCATTATGAAGCGGCAAAAAGTCAATCACAAGTTGCTGGCCCTTTGATCTTGGACTTCTGAGCCTCCAGAACTGTGAGACATAAATTTCTTTTTAAGATAAATTATCTAGGCCGGGCACAGTGGCTCATGGCTGCAATCCCCAGCACTTTGGGAGGCCGAGGTGGGTGGATCACTTGAGGTCAGGAGTTCAAGAACAGCCTGGCCAACATGGTGAAACCCCATCTCTACTAAAAATACAAAAATTAGCCAAGTGTGGTGGTGCACACCTGTGATCCCAGCTTACTCAGGAGGCTGAGGCAGGAGAATTGCCTGAACCCGGGAGGCAGAGGCTGCAGTGAGCTGAGATCGTGCCACTGCACTTCAGCCTGGGTGACAGAGTGAGACTCTGTCTCAAATAAAATAAAACAAAACAAAATAAAATAAAATAAATAAATTACCTAGTCTCTGGCATTCTGTTTTTGTTGTTGTTGTTTGTTTGTTTGTTTGTTTTTTCTTTCTTTTTTTTAAGACAGAGTTTCACTCTCGTTGCCCAGGCTGGAGTGCAATGGCATGATCTCAGCTCACTGCAACCTCCATCTCCCAGGTTCAAGCAATTCTCCTACCTCAGCCTCCTGAGTAGCTGGGATTACAGGTGCACGCCACCACACTCTGCTAATTTTTGTATTTTTAGTAGAGACAGGGTTTCATCATATTGGTCAGGCTAGTCTCGAACTCCTGACCTCAGGTGATCTGCCTGCCTCAGCCTCCCAAAATGTTGGGATTACAGGATAAGTCACTGCGTCTGGCCTTCTGGTATTCTGTTATAGCGGCACAAAATCAACTAAGACAACGTTAAATGATCTGATTAAAATAAAAAGGTTGCTAAAGTGTATTAAAAACCTAACAAACTTTACCTTTTTTTAAAATGACAAAGTGCACATTCAACACACAAGCATACAGGGAGCTTGTGAATAAGAGAACTAAAAAAGATTTACTGTGCAAACACTAACCAAAACCCACCTCTCTATATAAAAAGGCAAAATAGAGCTTATGACAGAGCTTTGCTTCTAAGTAACTCAAGGTTTAAAGAAGAATTGCAATTAAAAATTTGCGCTTAATTACATCAAAGCTCTCCATATACTGTATATCAAATCTTGTTGGAAGCAGCTAAAGTTGTACTTTAGAGGATTTTTCCAGCCTTCAAACACATAAAGAAAGAACAAAGGCTGAAAGAACGATTATCTATTTGAAGAAATTAGGAAAACAAAATATCCATTTGAAGAAATCAGAGAAAAAGTATATTAAATTTAAAGAAAGTAGAATGAAAGACACAAGGATGACAAGAACAGAAATTAATGACATAGAAAACAAACATAAATAAAAGGAATCGACCAAAGCAAAAGTTGCGTCTTTGCAAAAATTAATGAGATGATATACCTTTGGTACCAGTGTTCAAGGACAAAAACAAAGAGTACACAAATAACACTATCAAAAATGAAAGAGGACCATCACTATCAATCCCACAAATAATAATATGAAAAGTAGAGGACATACTGAACAACTCAACACCCCAAAACTGTGAAAGATAGTTAACTGAAAAAATACTAATTACAGAAACATACATAGTAGAAATAGTACTAAATAAATTTAATCAATAAGCAAAATTTTTTTCTACAAAAAATTTTGTACAAAGCTACCATGGCTTTCCTAGCAGGATCTATGTATTAGTCCATTTTTGTGTTGCAATAAAGAAGTACTCGAGAATGAGTAATTTATAATGAAAAAATATTTTGGTTTGGTGTGGTGGCTCACATCTGTGATCCTAGCACTTTGGAAGGCCAAGGCTAGAAGATCCCTTGTGCCCAGGAGTCTGAGACCAGCCTGGGCAACATAGGGAGACCCTGTCTCTAAAAATACATACATATATATAAACATAAATAAGAAAAGAGATTTAATTGACTCACAGTTCTGCAGCTGTACGTGAAGCTTGGTGCTGGCATCTGCTTCTAGTGACGGCCTCAAGATGCATACAACCATGGTAGAAGGCAAATGGGGACCTGGTGTATTACATGGTACATCTCCCCAGAAAAGGCTTGAGAGGCCCCCAGAATCCCTAGCTGAGTGACTAGTGAAGATCTTTCCTTGTATGAAGCCAGGCCATAAAGACTGAAGCGGTGCCTATTTTTCAAAAGCACAAATCTCAGTAAAAAATAATAAGGCATATGAAGAAATAGGGAAAAATGGCCCAATCAAAGGAACAAAATAAATATCCAGGAACTGACCTTAAACAAAGAGATCAATTAACAACCTGAAAAATAATTCAAAATAATTGTCTTAAAGAACTTCAGTGTGATACAAGAGTACACAGACAGACAACTAAAAACAAATCCAGAAAACAATGCATTAACAAAGTGACAATATGATCAAAGAGACAAAAACTAAGGAAAAAAAAAATATCCAGAGCCGAAGACTGCAATAACCGAATTATAAAATTCACTAGAAGAATTCAATAGACAACTTGATCAAGCAGAACAAAGCATCAGTGAAGTTGAAGACAGATAATTTGAAATGATCAAGTCACAGGGACAGAAAGAATAAAGGATTAATAAAAGTGACGAAAGCATAAGGGACCTATGAAAAATCATCAAGCCTATCAACGTACATGTTATAGGAGTTAAAAAGAAGAATGAGAGCAAAGGGCAGAGAGCTTATTTGAAGAAATAATGGCCCAAACTTCCAAATCTAAGGAAGAAAATGGACATCCAAATTCTGGAAGCTCAAAGGATGCTGACTAAGAAGAACCCAGAGATGCTCACACTGAGACATATTGTAATCAAACTATCAAGGATATTTTGATGTATCAGAAGTCAAGGATAAAGCGTGAGTCTTGAAAACAGCAAGAGAAAAGCCACTTGTCATGTACAAGGGAGCTACTATAAGATTATCAGCTGAGGCCGGACGCGGTGGCTCAAGCCTGTAATCCCAGCACTTTGGGAGGCCGAGGCGGGTGGATCATGAGGTCAGGAGATCGAGACCATCCTGGCTAACACGGTGAAACCCCGTCTCTACTAAAAAAATACAAAAAACTAGCCGGGTGAGGTGGCGGGCGCCTGTAGTCCCAGCTACTCAGGAGGCTGAGGCAGGAGAATGGCGTAAACCCGGGAGGCGGAGTTGGCAGTGAGCTGAGATCTGGCCACTGCACTCCAGCCTGGGTGACAGAGCGAGACTCCTTCTCAAAAAAAAAAAAAAAAAAAAAAAAAAAGGATTATCAGCTGATTTCTCAGCAGAAACATAGGCTAGAAAGGAGTGAGATGTTATATTCAAAGTACTGGAAGAAAAAAACTTTTGTCAACCAAGAATATTATCACCAACAAAACTGTTTTTCAGAAATGAAGGAGAAGGCAGCCAAGTGGTCTCCCAAAACCACAACCCAGCTGCCACTAGCATTGTCACCACTCATAAAAGAACTGAGCTGAGTGGGGGTGCTGCCCAGAGTCCTGTGGGCAGAAGACTATAGCAGGAGCTGATGACCCTCATGATGTACTGGTGACAAAGGGATTTCTGCCTTCCTTGAATCAGACAAACTTTTCAAATGGGTAGGGACCATCCATGGAGCAGCTGGCACAGTATATGAAGACCTGAGGTATAAGCTCTTGCTAGAGTTCCCCAGTGGCTACCCTTATAATGAGCCCACATTGGAGTTCCTCACACCTTGCTACCACCCCAACATAGACACCCAGGGTAACATATGCCTGGATATTCAGAAGGACAAATGGTCTGTACTGTAGGGCATCAGGACCATTCTGGTCTCCATCCAGAGTCTGCTAGGAGAACCCAACATTGATAGCCCTTTGAACATGCATGCTGTTGAGTTCTGGAAAAAAGCTTCCCACATCTTTTACCTGCAAGAAACCTACTCAAAGTAGGTTACCAGCCAGGACCCCTGAGGCAGGCTGCCCAGACTGTCCTTTTTTTTTTTTTTTATGAAGTGGAGTCTTGCTCTGTTGCCCAGGCTGGAGTGCAGTGGTGAGATCTCAGCTCACTGCAACCTCCACCTCCCAAGTTCAAACGATTCTCATGCCTCAGCCTCCTGAGTAGCTGGGATTATAGGCGCCCGCCACCACACCCAGTTAATTTTGGTATTTTTAGTAGGGATGAGGTTTCACTATGTTGGTCAGGCTGGTCACAAACCCCTGACCTCAGGTGATCTGTCCGCCTTGGCCTCCCAAAGTGCTAGGATTACAGGCATGAGCCACCGCGCCTGGTCTCCCTGCCTCTCTTTGTGTCGTCTAAGTTTTCCTTCGATGGTCTGTCCTGTCTGTGATTTCTGTATAGGACTCTGTATCTTGAGCTGTGGTATTATTTTTGTTTTGTTTTTGTCTTTTAAATTAAGCCTTGGTTGAGCCATTGTGATGTATATTAAATAAATACATTTTGGTCATTAAAAAAAGAAGGTGAAATAAAGACCTTCCCAGAAAAATAAAAGCTGACGGTGTTTATCCACACTAAACCCACCTTACAAAAAGATGCTAAGTTCTTCAAGTTGAAACAAAAGGACACTTGACAGTAACACAAGGGCATAAAAAATATAAAGCGCTCAGTAAAGGGAGGCATATGGAAAAGTACAGAATCCTATAATATTCTAATGGTTGTACATAAATCACATTTAATCCTGGTATAAAACTTGAAAGATAAAAGTATAAATAGAACTATAACTATCAAACTATGTTAATGAACATAAAATACAAAAATAGGCACTTTGTGAAATAAATAACATAAAGTAGGGGGGTATAAAATTTTGTATGTAACTCATATTAAGTTTCTGTCAGTTTAAAATAAAAGGCTATAATGATAAGGTATTATACTTAATCCCCACGGTAGTCACAAAGGAAATATCTGTAGAAGATATACAGAAGAAAATGAGAAAGGAATCAAACACGTCACACAAAAAAATGAACAAAACCTAATGAAAGGCAGCAAGAAAGGAAAAGGGACAAAATAACTGCAAGGTATACAAAAAACAATCAAGAAAATGGCAAAGTAAGTCCTTTCCTGTCAGTAATTATTATATATGTAAATCAAAAGAAATAGAGGGCTGGGCATGGTGGCTCACACCTGTATTCCCAGCACTTTGGGAGGCCAAGGTGGGCGGATCACCTGAGGTCAGGGGTTCAAGACCAGCCTGGCCAACATGATGAAACGCCATCTCTACCAAAAATACAAAAAATTAGCAGGGCACGGTGGCGTGCATCTGTAATCCCAACTACTTGGGAGGCTGAGGCAGGAGGATCGCTTAAAGCTGGAAGGCAGAGGTTGCAGTGAGCTGAGACCACACCACTGCACTCCAGTCTGGGTGACAGAGCAAGACTCCATCTCAAAAACAAAAAAAAAAAAAAAAAAAAAAAAAAAAGAAAGAAAAAAGAAATAGAGAGTGGTTCAATAGATTTTTCAGAACCTCAAGACCCACTCACCTTAGATACAAAGACACATACAGGCTGCGTATTAGTCCATTCTCACACTGTTATGAAGAAATACCCAAGACTGGGTAATTTATAAAGGAAAGAGGTTTAATTGACTCATAATTCTTCATTACTGGAGAGACCTCAGGAAACTTACCATCACGGTGAAAGGTGAAAGAGAAGCAGGCACCTTCTTTCCAGGGTAGCGGGACGGAGTAAATGCAAGCAGGGGAAATGGTAGATACTTACAAAACCATCAGATCTCGTAAGACTCACTCACTACCATGAGAATATGGGGAAAACCGTCCCCATGATCCAGTTAATCTCCACCTGATCCTGCCCTTGACACGTGGGGATTATTAATATTCAAGGTGAGATCTGGAGAATCCTAAGGAATGGCCCAAATAATTTTGTAAAAGAAAAACAAAACTGAAAGTCTCACACTTCCCAATTTCAAAATATATCACTACTCTGACACTAATCAAAATAGTATGATACTGGCATAAAGACATATAGACTAATAGAACATAAGAGAGATCCCAGAAATAAATCCTCACATATGTGGTCAAATGATATTTGATGAGGGCAAGACCGTAACCAAAGCCTACTTTCTAGAATAGTACCAATGCTGGTGTGGAAGATCTGTGGGCCTTATCGATGAATATAAAGATTTCAGTGGCCGGGTGTGGTGGTTCACACCTGTAATCCTAGCACTTTGGGAGGCCGAGGTGGGCGGATCACCTGAGGTCAGGAGTTTGAGAGCAGCCTGGTCAGCGTGGTAAAACCCCATCTCTACTAAAAATACAAAAATTAGCCAGGCGTGTTAGTGCACGCCTGTAATCCCAGCTTACTCGGGAGGCTGAGGCAGGAGAATCGCTTGAATCCAGGAGGTGGAGGTTGCAGTGAGTTGAGATCGTGCCACTGCACTCCAGCCTGGCCAACAAGAGTGAAACTCCATCTCAAAAACAAAAAAAAACCCTAAATGCCTTTAACAGCACCCAAGTCACCTCTTGAATGCTTTCCTGCTTAGAAATTTCTTTCACAAGATACCCTAAATTATTTTTCTCAAGTTCAAAGTTCCACAAATCTCTAGGGCAGGAGCAAAATGCCTCCAGTCTCTTTGCTAAAACGTGACAAGAGTCACCTTTACTCTAGTTCCTAACAAGTTTCTCATCTTCATCTGAGACCACCTCAGCCTGGACTTTATTGTCCATATCATTATCAGAATTTTGGGCAAAGCCATTCAACAAGTCTCTGGGAAGTTCCACACTCTCCCACATTTTTCTCTCTTCTTCTGAGCCCTCCAAACTGTTCCAACCACTGCCTGTTACCCAGCTCCAAAGGAAAAGTGTAAAATTTTACAATTTGATTCTTAACCTATATCATCTACAAAAATTAACTTAAAAAAGATAATAGACCTGAATATAAGACCTGAAACTTTAAAACTCCTAGAAGAAAATACAGAGGGAAAGCCTCCTGACATTGGACTTTGCAATACTTTCCTGGATATGATACAAAAAACACAGGTCATAAAAGCAAAAATAGACAAATGGGACTATATCAAGCTTACAACCCTGTGCATCAAATAAAACAATCAAGAAAGTAAAACGCAACCTACAGAATGGAAGAAATATTTGCAAACCATTTGATTGGTAAGGACTTAATATCTAGAATATGTAAAGAACACTTATGGCTCAACAACAATAAAAACATATAACCTGATTTAAAAATGGACAAAGGACTTGAGCAGACACCTTGACTAGAGGTGACACATAAAATTGCCTCCCAGGTTCAAGCAATTCTCCTGCCTCAGCTTCCTGAGTAGCTGGAATTACAGGCACGTGCCACTATGCCTGGCTAACTTTTTTTATTTTTAGTAGAGATAGGTTTTTACCGTGTTAGCCAGGATGGTCTCTATCTCCTGACCTTGTGGTCTGCTGGCCTCGGCCTTCCAAAGTGCTGGGATTACAGGCGTGAGCCACCATGCCCGGCCTGGCCAAATCTTAAAAGCATAATCTTGAGAGAAAGAAGCCAGGTCTCGAACCATGCATACACTGCACGATTCAATTTCTATACCCTGCGAAGGCTTGTGGATGCGCCCTTACCATTTAGGGACACTTGCTTATGTGGTCAACTATAAGGCAACTGAAGGAAGGAAGTGCTGACTGGGAATGCCAGGTGGTGGAGATCTGGGGAAGGCCACTGGGATGGAGGAGGTGTGATCCAGATGGATGCAAGTGGTGGTTACACAGGTGTTTGCTTTACAATAACTTGCTAAGTTGAACGTTTGCATTTTAAACATTTTTCTGGATGTATGTTATATCTCACAGTAAGGAGGAAGACTAGAGAGAAAGGAGGAGAGAAATCAGAGCACTTATAAAAACCTTTCATGTCGTTTTGCTGAAAAAGGAAGGTTGCTGGAAGGGGAAGTGAAGTTGAGATTTTTTTTCCTGGTTTTTTTTTTTTTTTCTATTTAATGCCATCTTCCCCTGCCCCTCACGTCCTTGTCACCAAGCTCTTATCAGGAGCTCTTGCACTGGAAAGGGGGCTTCTTCCTGACCACCCCTCTCTGCTCCCTGTTTTCCTATCTAGACATGGCCTCTGCCCTCCACGGAAGGCTCCATACCAGCCAACTGGACCACACCTTCTCCTATACCTGGTCATTTTCTTTCTCTGTCTTTCTCCCTCCCTCTCTTCCTCCCTCCCTCTCTTCCTCCCTCCCTCTCTTCCTCCCTCCCTCTCTTCCTCCCTCCCTTCCTCTCTCCCTCCCTCCCTTCTTCCCTTCCTCCCTTCCTTCCTCCCTTCCTTTTCTTGCTTCCTCCCTTTTCTTACTTTCTTTCTTGTTCTCTTTCTCTTTCTTCCCCCCGCCCCTTTTTTTAATTGAAATAAGGTCTTACTCTGTTGCTCAGGCTGGAGTGCAGTGGTGTGATCACTGCTCATTGGAGCCTCAATCTCCTGGGCTCAAGATATCCTCCTGCCTCAGCTTCCTGAGTAGCTGGGACTATAGGCATGCACCACCACACCCAGCTAACTTTTAATTTTTTTCGTAGAGATGGGGTCTTGCTTTGTTGCCCAGGCTAGTCTTGAACTACTGGGCTCAAGTGATCCTCTCGCCTCAGCCTCCCAAAGTGCTGGTATTACAGGCATGAGCCACTGCACCTGACCTGGTCATTTCCATGGAAAGTTGGATATTGTGAATTTTGCCATGTTGGATGCTGGATATTTTTGTATTCTTATAAATAATCTTAGGCTGGGTGCAGTGGCTCATGCCTGTAATCCCAACACTTTGGGAGGCCAAGGCAAGCAGATCACTTGAGGCCAGGAGTTCAAGACCAGCCTGGTCAACATGGTGAAACCTCGTCTCTACTAAAATACAAAAATTAGCCGGCATGGTGCCACGTGCCTGTGATTCCAGCACCCACTGCACTCCAGCCTGGGTGACAGAGTGAGACTCCGCCTGAGAACAAAGCAGAAAAATAAACACTTAAATAACCTTAAGCTTTTTTTCTGAGATGTAGTGAAGCTACTGAGAAACCGTTTGATCTTGCTGGGTCTCGTTTTTATGATGTGTTAGGTGGGTGTGGAGCAGTGCTTAGTCCAGGGCTAAGTTTAGGCTACCCACTGAGTACTGAACCCAGTGGCCAGTGAATCAGGAATTGTGCGTTCTGGCTGGTGGGAGCCTCCTGGGAGCCCCAGCTGCTGTTCTTTACTTCCATATGGTGGCTTTTCCCTGGCCCCAGGCAGCTTCTTCACACACATGAGGTGAATAATGGAGGAGACTCTTTGAAGATGTCCAGGGGTCTGTTTTGCCAGCTCTCTCCTTTTAGGTCCTCTGTCCTGAAAACTTTAGCCACCTTGATCTCCCTGGACTGTCAGCGCCCTTTGCCTAGGGAGTCCACTCTCTTCCACCAGGGTCCCCCCTTCCCCAGGCCCTGTCTGCTCTGCAGCCTGTACATGCAATCAGGGCAGTGAGCCAGGGCCACCAAAGGACCCACCTGTTTCCCACCTCCCGTTCTACGGAAGGCTATGGGCTAGGATGCCCGTCCAGCCCGTGGGCTCAGACTAGAGCACCTTTGTGGGCCCCAGGGAATGTTGTCTCAAAGATACCCCCGCCCTGAGAGCCCAGCGCTGTGAGGTCTCCCTGATGCCTTGGTCTGGAAGCAGTGGTGCCCCTGTGTGGGCTGACGCTGACTGGCCACTCAGGCTCCGTGCAAGGGATGTCAGTCCCATGCCAGTCCCTGGCAGCTGAGGCCACAGCTGCCCCACAGCCGCTCTTGCCCCTCCTGCAAAAGGAGTAGTTTGTCCAGCTCAGGGTCTTAGCTGCCCTCACCATGTGAAGAATCTTCTGGCCCCAGACCACCAGGAGACACCACCGCTCACATTTCTTTTTTGAGCACCTGCCAGATGTAGGAAATCTTTTCTAGAACTAAGAGAAGATGGAGAGAGAACAGCCAAGTCCTACCCCAGAGAGATTCCCAGCTGGTGGAGGGTAAGAGGCCTGCCATTGTTGTCACTGGCGGTGTAATCTGGCCTGTAATCATTCACACAGCACAACACTGGTGCCAGGCTCATTGCTTTGCCTGCACACAGCTGGACATACAGCTGCCCACACAGTAAAATGCAGGGTCAGTGACAGCAGGGGACAGAGACTTGCCAGGAGAGCCAGGAAGGTGCACAGAGGAGGTGGCACTGAGCTGGCTCTGGGGATGGACAGCCCTTGTATGGAGGACGGGGAAGAAGGGCCGCGAACCAACAGCACCCCCCAACGGAGGTTCACATTGGGTACTTGCCCCCAGTTGAGCCAGAGATGGGATGTGGAAAGGCTTGGAAAGCAGGAGAGGCTGTGGATGGAGGTGGGAGAGGCTTGGAACTGGGTCTTTGCTATCTCAGGGGCGTGGAAGGGACTTTTGAGTTTGAGAATGACGTGTCTGGAGCTCCCTGGTTCCACAGGGCTGGACCTGCTGGGGCCTGAAGCGGGTTAAGATCAGAAATCAAAAACAGGTTTTGTTTGTGAGTCAGTAGCTGGAAACACACCGGGAAGCAGGCTTCTTGAGCTCCCCTCCTTCCTCAGCCCGATGGACTGGGCAGCGGCCCACACCCCCCTGCCCCGGCCGCAGCCCCCCACCAACGCTGGCCCACGGCAGCTTTGGCTTAACCGGCCTGACTCCAACCCCAAGGCCATGGAGCAGCCCGCTGGGCGCCTTCCTGCACGGGCGTCCACCCTTACTGCTGTGTCTAGACTGCAGACACAAGTGCTGGTGGGGGCCGGGGACCGGCCAAAACTGGGGCTGAAATCATGCTCAAAACCACAGTCAGGGCGGACTTGTCGGAAACTATTCCTTCCCTTGAGCCGTCGCAGCTCAGCCTCCTTGAATGACCCCAGCCGCTTCCTTCCTGTGTGTATCTTGCGCGCGCTAAGGGACGGGGCGGGCGCCACGCGTGTGTTTTTACTTCTTTGTCCATGTTTTGTCCTTTCAACGTGTTGTGGCCTGTGGGGGTGGGGCTGCTTCCGAGGGGCCTTTGTCACTGTAAGGGGCACTGGGGACAGCTCGGGCTTTCTCTGTAAGCTGAAAACCTTTGCTTGTGAGAATGACTAGGAGCAGCGTCTCTCTAGGGTCATGCTTAGGACCCTTCGCAGGTGGTGTGTTTAATCTCAAAATTAAAGCTCTCGATCTTTTACAAGTAAGAGACAAGGAAGGTGATCAGGGAGGCTGGAGAGCTTGTCAAGGTCATGGACCCATGGCTTTCTGCCCCCCAGGTCCAAGCTCTTTCCTGGACATCTGCAGGCAATGTCGACACGCCCTCCAGTGTCTGTGGCGGGCAAAGGATGTGTCTCCACCCCCAGACCTTCCGATCCCGCGCTAAAAGTGTCCCTCAGCCTGTTTCCTGAGAAGCCCGGGGACTTTTGGCTCGCTACTTTTTCTTTCTCTTGAAGTAAACAGAATAAAAGAGAGTTGCTCAGACGTCTTTGGCTGCGACCCACAGGAGATGATGCAAGCTCCACGACACCCCCACATGCATGTGTGTGCACAGGCGTGTACAGATATCTAAAACCGGCACCAGTTTCACAAAAACACTCACCCTTGTGCGAGACACATTCACCCTACACTCATCCGCCATCTCTACGGAAAATTAAAGTATACATTCATAGTTGCTGTATGCATGTGTGTACAGATGTATGTACATTTATTCATGTATGTGTGTAACTGATACCGTGTTCATGAAACACTCACCCTACATGTGATACACTCCTATTTTCTAGGAATCGGCGTCCACTGAGCTTATGTCCAAACCTTAGTGGATCATAGTCTAAGTTCGGCACACACTGAGCAGGGACGAGTCATGCCTGCGGGCCCCGGGAGTTCCTGGATTTAGGTCCTGATCACTCTGCTCCACCCAGTGAAGCAGGCACATGCACGCCGCCCATAAGGAAAAAGGGAAGGAAGGAAAGGAGGGCGGGAAAAAAGGAGGGAGGGAGGAGGAGGAGAAGGAGGGAGGGAGGAGGAGGAGAAGGAGGGAGAGAGGGAGGAGGAGAAGGGGGGGGAGGGAGGAGGAGAAGGGGGGAGGGAGGGAGGAGGAGAAGGGGGGAGGGAGGGAGTACCTCCACCATCATAGGCAGGACCTGTGACAGCTGAACAGGGCCAGGCAGCTAAGCACCACTCTGGGACTCTGGGGTTTCTTAGGGGATGACGTGTTTCTGGGGTCCAGGTAAAAGGAGCTCAGGGTGACGCCTCCAAGGACGCCTCCCCTCTGTGTCCTCGTATCCTCTAAATGCAGATGATGGTGAGAACCCACGCCCAGCCTACAGCTCGGCCCATCTCTGGGAGAGTGTGTTTACCACAGCACTTGGTGTGGCGGGAGGTGCGCAGCGTGGAAGTGCTTTGCATTCACGTGGGACTTCTGGCTCTCGGTTCCTCCCATCCCCAGGGCCCGGCATGAGTGGGGCGAGGGTGGGTGGGAGGGCGCAGGAGGTGGGAATGCCATGTACCTGCTCACTTCACCCCTCGCTCGCCCTGGTTGGGGTCCCAGACCAGGAAGCTCCCTTCACAGAGGTGTGGCCTGGGGCTACTGCACTGCCCAGCAGGTTGTGGGGCCCCTTTACTCCACGCTGTGTGACAATGTTACCTTCCTGGAAAGAACTCGACCAGCCCCCCTTTGCTAGACATTACCGCAGACAGTAGAGAGAACTAAATATCCAGCCAGCCCTCCTCCTGGAGCTCAGGCCACCAGGCTTCAGGGACTCGCTGCCATCCTCACAGGCTCAGAGTCAGCTAAGTAACCCCTGGGGGTGGGGTGTTCGAAGTGCAGGCTGCCCCCTAGATGTGTGGAACACCAGCCCTGACTGCCAGGATGATCTGAGGTGGACTGACCTTCCCCTGGGCACTTTCATGAAGTGTGGGCATGGGCATGACAAGTGGCCATTTATCATCCTTCCCTGCGAAGACTGGGCCAGGCTAGAGATGGACCTCAGCAGTTTCATACCCACCAAGGCCACTGGGAGCTTCCACGTAGTCACGGCCAGGAGCGGCTGCTGGCTGGGGAGAGGATCCTGGAATGCTAGTCATCGGAGGCCCGCACAGGTGACTGGGAACGTGGAGCAGCAGCAGGGTGGGGTGCCTCTTCTCTGCCATGTCTCATGGTGGGGTTTGCTCTGGTTCCCCTCACAGCCACTTATAGCTCCCCCAGTGACGATGCGGGACTGCCGTCCCAAGGTCTGCCTCAAGGCCTAAATATCTGTGGGGTGGCGTGCAGGGAGGGGTGCACCCCAGAAAGCAGTCCTCGGATCTCCCTTTCTACCTTAGCCTTTCTTCCCATTGGGGGGCTTCCTCCCATGAGTGTTGTCAGGTCTTAGCAAATAAAAACATAGGATACCCAGTTGCATCTGAATTTCAAATAAAGATTTGAATAAGAGTTTAGTACAAGCACATCCCAAATGTTGCATGGGTGTTCCGCATTTTTTCTGGCAACCGTACCTGCTAGACCTTGGGTTATGTGGTTGGGTCTTTGGACATGACATCTGCATGGGCTGGGGGCTGAGGCTGCTGGCCAGGGTGAGCCAGGGCAGGCCACCAGGCTGCAGAGCCTGCATGCAGAGAATGGATGTGAGGACAAGGGGCCGGAGGAACCAGGCCCTGCAGGTGCAGAAGAGAGAAGCTGCACAAGCTCCCAAAGACCTGAGAGGGCTCACGTGGGTGGGCCGTGGTCTCCTGTGGCCTGCTAGGAAATCCCCCTCCATCTGAGCTCACTTGAGAAGGTCTCTGTTTCCCAAACCCTGTCCCCCACTGCACCCAACCCTGCAGTGAGTCACGAGGAGCTCTCCCATCAGGGGCAGAGGAGGCTCACTCAGTGACCTCTGTGTCACCCCACATCAGAGGAGATGGGGTTCTCTAGTGGTCCTAGGAGCACCTCATATATGTCACATCCCCATCCCTGGGCTCAGAGGACATGAGCTTGAAGGGAAATGGGAAGACTGGGCATGAGAGGAAAGGGCCAGGATAGACACACCCCCAGTAGAAGGGCCTGTGTCTTCCTGCTCCCACACAGAGGCCGGGTAACTTGCTTTTTTTTACTAACATGTTGACCTTAGGGGAAACGGGGGCCTCACCAAAGGAGGGCTACTAGTGGGTCAACCTAGCTTAGGAGAATTCTGTGTTGGGCTTTGCAGCCAGAGAACGATTAGTAATTGAAATTTTTAATGTATAACTGAGGATATGGCTCAAGCTAGGTTAAACAGAAAGAGGACATGTATTGGCTGTGTAATGGGTTACAACTGTGCTTCAGGCACAGTTGGTTCTAGGAGCTCAAGTTGGATCTGTGTTCTCTCTCTCTTTCTGTCTCCACAATTCTATTCTGTTTCCCTGCTTTTTAGGCTTCATCCTCAGACCAGCTCTCCCAGCAGCAAGCTGATCATCAACTCCAAGGTCAGAGAAGCTAGAGCTTCCAGAGCAGAGAGCTCTAGAAAGTCCCCATGGTCTTTCTGACTCCTCCCCCTTGGGTCATGTGCCCAGCCCTTTGGCTGGAGAGGCACAGCTGGGGCCAACCCTGCGTCACATCTTCGCTCTTGTACAGGTAGGAGGTCCATGTACCCATGGGGAATGGGAGTGACCTCTGCAGTGACTCCCATGCTGAATTCTCTGCCTGCCTCCCGACTGTGTGTCTTCCTAAGTGGGGCCTCACTGGGCGCAGGGGTGGTTTGTCTGAGTGCGGCTTCAGCTAATCTTAAGTACTTCACAAGAGACCTCTTCTCCATAGCACTCTGCGAGCACCCATTGTTGTGACTTCTAACAGGCCAATCAGAAGGCCATGTAATTACAGATGGTTTCCAACTTATGATGGTTCCACTTATAATGTTTCTGATTTTATAATGGTGAGAAAGCAACATGTATTCAGTAGGAAGCGGTAACATACTCTGTCTCCATGCTGGACACCAGTCACGTGATCACGATGGTAAACAACCCTACAGGGGACGGTGCTGCCAGATCATTTGCCCAGCTGTAGGCTAAATGAGTGTTCTAAGCACGTGTAAGGTAGGCTGGGCTATGATGCTCAGTAGATTAGGTGTATTACACGCATTTTCGCCTTATGAGATCTTCAACCTACAATGGGTTTATTGGGATGTGACCTCATAGTAAGTCCAGGAGAACTTCTATACAGCCGACAGGTGACAGAGTGTAGCCCCAGGCAGCAAGCCAGCCTCCTGTCAAAGCAGGGTGTAGGTAGAACCAGTCCACAGGCTCCTGCCCCCTTTGCTGATGGAGACTTTCAGCACCGACCCCTGGCTCTCCTCTCCTTCCAGACCCCTGGGAGATGACACTCCTGAATCCCTCACAGGGAGTGGGATCATGTCTTGGGTGAAGGCTATGTCACCTCCATGGGGAGGCATTTACCTGCTAATCTGACTCTCCAGGTCCTCTCATTCTTCCCACCCACAGTGACCGTGGAGGAGGTCGTGGGTGGAGACTGAGCCACTGCCTGTCACCAGGGAGACTGCTCCCCTGAGAGTTGCCCAGATCTGAAGTGCACTTTATGTGAGGGGAACGTACCTTTGCTGTGCTCAGTCTTGAGGTTTGGTGCCGTTTGGCGCTGCAGCACATGTTGGCCTCTCCTGACACCTCAGCAGTCGCTGGGTAATCTGAGGCCCCACCAGCCCCAGGATATCTTGCCTGCTCCTTCTCTCAGTCTCTTGGGATCTGCAGCCTTCCTCCCTTCTCTATCAAATATTTCTGGGCTGGCTTATTGAAATACTAATATGAGCTAGTATCATTTTTTAAAATTTAAATTGACAAAATTATATATATGTATGGTATACAACATGATGTGTGATATACAGTACGTATACATTGTGGGTGTCTAAATCAAGCTAACATATCCATTACCTCACCTACATTTTTGGTGGTAAGAATACTTAAAATGTACTCTCGGCAATTTTCAAGTCTATAATACGTTGTTAGTAACTATAGTCACCATACTGTACAATAGACTTCCTGAATTTATTCCTCTTCTTTAACTTAAATTTTGTATTTTTTCTTTTTTTTTTCTTTTTTTTTTGAGACAGAGTCTCGCTCTGTCGCCCAGGCTGGAGTGCAATGGTGTGATCTCGGCTCATGGCAACCTCCACCTTCCAGGTTCAAGCGATTCTCCTGCCTCAGCCTCCCGAGTAGCTGGGATTACAGGCATGCGCCACCACGCCTGGCTAATTTTGTAGTTTTAGTAGAGACGGGGTTTCTCCATGTTGGTCAGGCTGGTCTCCAACTCCCGACCTCAGGTGATCTGCCTGCCTCGGCCTTCCAAAATATTGGGATTACAGGCATGAGTCACCACACCTGGCCGAAATTTCGTATCCTTTGACCAACATGTGGAACCCCTTCACCCTCTCCCCCTACCAGCTTAGTTCTTCATGGCTGATGTGGGTTAATCGTGTTATGCCATTGGTTAGCCTTATTTCCCACCAAACCTTCTTTTAGGCTTAACCTAACCCTTGAGCTTCCTCCGGGGTCCTCCCCTGGGCCTGCGCTGTCCTGCTCCCTGCGTGGGCCTTGCTCTTGGGTGCACAGGTGCACTACGGCCATCCTTCAAGGCAGGATCAAATTCCTGCTCGTGGACTTTCCCAGCGTCCAGACCCCGAGCCTGGGGCTCTGGCAGCAGGCTCCTCTCTTGCAGGTCTCTTGGGATCGTTTCACGCTTGCCGGCCTGGCTATGGACTCGGGGTTTCTGGAGGGCAGGTCCGGGATCCAGCCCTACCCCCACGCTTGTGGATTCTTATCCACACGCAGGTCCCGCGTTGGCGGAACTGTGGAAGCTTCGGGCCACCCACCCGAGTCACGCGGACTAAGATGCCCCGCCCCAATCTTTGGCTGGGGGTGGCAGGGTAGGGGGAAAGGCCCGAGTGCCGGGGGCCGCTGCGCAGTCGCCGCTCCTGCCGCCGATGTGGCCGCCGGGCGGGCAGCGGGAGAGGGTGGCCCGCGCTGACCCGCGGGCCCTTCGCTGTCCGGGCACTGCCCCAGCCGAGCCAGCGGAAAGCGCGAGTCAGAGTCGCGCGGCTTCGAGGTCAGAGTGACCCACGAGTGCGGGCGGCGCCTGCAGACCCACCCCGGAGACGCCTGGTGCCCGCGCCCAGGACCCTGTCCACGCGGCCTCCGCGCTGCGCCGCCTCCTGCAACACACCCGTCCTCAGCTGCTCCGGAACCTAGATTTAAATCGGGAAAGTGGCTGGATACCAGGTTGCAAAGAAAGTCTAATTAAAAAGGAGGCACACGAATGAAAGGAAAAGCAAGGGACATTAGTGTGGGAGAGTTGGCCCCAGAAAGCCCTTGATGTCTTTTTTTTTTTTTAAGACGGAGTCTTGCTCTGTCTCCCAGGCTGGAAGTGCAGTGGTGCGATCTCGGCTCACTGCAATCTCCACCTCCCGGGTTCAAGCAATTCTCCGCCTCAACCTCCCGCCACCATGCCCGGCTAATTTTTGTATTTTTAGTAGAGACAGAGTTTCACCATCTTGGCCAGGTCACTCCTGACCTCGTGTAACAGCCGCCTCCGCCTCCCAAAGTGTTGGGATTACAGGCTGAGCCACCGCGCCCCGTCCTTTATTTTTATTATTCTTTTGAGACAGGGTGTTGCTCTGGAGGAGTGAAGTGTCCTGATCTTGGCTCCCTGCAGCCTGGGAACTCCTGGGCTCAAGCGAGCCTCCTTCCTCAGTCTCCTGAGTAGTTGGGACCACAGGCGCGCACCACCACAACAGGTTTTTTGTTTGTTTGTTTTTGTAGAGAGGGGTCTCACTATGTTGTCCAGGCTGGCCTTGAACTCCTGGGCTCAAGCTATCCTCCTGCCTCACCTCCCAAAGTGCTGGGATTACAGGCGTGAGCCACGGCGCCCGGCCCCTCTTGATGATATGTTGACATGGCTACGGGGACTGGATAGCTAATTCACATGAATACCACCGGCTGAATATGTCCTTGCCAGTACTGGGAGACGGCCTGCTGCTGGCAGTGGTGAGGGTGATGATGGTAGCCACTGTTTCTATCTTGAGCAGCTAGTGTGTCCAGGGACTTTGCTGAGCGGTTTGCATACAGGGTCTCTATCCTGACCACGGCCCGGCGAGGATATATCCATTCTCACCCCAACAACCACCTTTTACATTGATGTATAACACGTATCAGTCTAAGGCACGATCTCTCGGCCTCTGACTTCACACTTGCTTTTCCTTAATTTCTTCCTTGATGTACTTTCCCAGTCAGTCACTACGGCTGTGTGCCAAACCACCTGGAAACTTAGTGGCTTGACAATGACAACATTTATTTTACTCCTGAATCTGCAGATTGGGTGGGGTTGGCTGGCGGAACGGTTTTGAAGACCCTGCTCTGAGGAGGTGTCTCTCTGTGACAAAAACCAATCTCTGCCCGGGCCGTGAGGCTTGGCCCTGGGGCATGGAGGAAGCTGACTGCCAGGACACAGAGAGCAACATCGTGTTTGATAATTCTGCACCCTAATGCTGGAGGGGGGCGCGGTTCAGGAGTCTGAGCGCGGTTCAGAAGCATCTATTCCTGAAAAGAATAAATGACCCCACCCCTCATGCAAAATTACAAAGCAGTTACATTAGGTAGGAAGAGGGCAGACTTGGGTACCAATTGATACCATAGGCTTCTTCTCTATGACGGTCTGATTTACTCTCATCCAGCAGATGGAGGGAGACAGGGAGTTCAGAGAGGCCCAGCTGAAGTCAGCAGCTGGGCTGGGATCCTAGTCTCCCCACCCGGTGCCTGCAGGGGGACCAGTCTCTTCTCAGAACAGCCCTTAGTGTTATTTATCAAGACTAGATATTTTTTTCTCATGTAATTCAGTTACAACTTTTGTTTTTGTCCTGACGTGTGTGTCTTTTAAAGCACATTCCTCGCATCTTACTTCTGTTTTTCTGACTTTATCTGTTTACTACTCATCACATGTCTCTTCATTTCTTCTTGCTTAGTAATAAAAACAGGCCGTGGCCACATCCCGTAAGTTTTGCTGGGCAATTTTCTCATCATTCCCGTCTTATGTAAATGCAGTTTTGTTTTTCTCGGTGAGCTGATGTTTCTTTAGGACAGTGATTTTATTTTTAAGTTTCAAGGGGTTAGATTTTAAAAATTGGGGTTTGATTTACATACAGGGCATTTAAAAAATTAAACTTAGTTATTGACTTGAAGATTTATTGCATTGAGGTTTTTAACCTCATTACATTTTCTGCTTTTTGGTATTTATTGAGGTTTCTCTGTGGCCCAATATTTCATCAATGTTTATAAATATTGCTTGAATTCTGGAAAGGAAAGTTTTCTGTTTTTGGTGGGTTTTTTGTTTGTTTGTTTTTTCTTTTGTTTTGTTTTGAGACAGAGTCTCGCTCTTTTGCCCAGGATGGAGTGCAGTGGCACAATCTTGGCTCACTGCAACCTCTGCCTCCCAGATTGAAGCAATTCTCGTCCCTTAGCCTCCCCAGTAGCTGGGATTACAGGCACCTGCCACCATGCCTGGCTAATTTTTGTATTTTTAGTAGAGACGGGGTTTTACCATGTTGGCAAGGCTGCTCTTGACCACCTGACCTCAAGTGATCTGCCCCCACTTGGCCTCCCAAAGTGCTGGGATTATGGGCCTGAGCCACCATGCCTGGCCAGTTCTCTGTTTTTATATAAAATTTAACATAGACATGACTCACATGTCATACCCTATAACCTCAAAGTCATATGCACACTTATGTTACACCAAGATTATGAAGGCCTGTTGAGTCTTCCACCCTCCATCCCATTGCCAAGGGCACGGTCCTCCACCGAGTATGGCCTATGTCCCTACAGCAGTGGAAAGATCAGAGTACAAACCCAGCTCGAAGCCAGACTTTCTCACCTAGACTAAGTAAGGCTTCCTTTGTTTCCTAATCTGGCCTCTAAGACTTCCCCCTCAACAGTTAGATGACCTCAGACTATGACCTCATGGTCTAGAAATTTACCAGATTGCTCAAGAAAATCTTAGTTTTGGGCCCTCAAACCGATCTCAATCCCAGGAGCTCAAATCGAGCCCAAAGGCCCCAAGAGAGAACCTTTGCCATGATGTTTCTTTAACCTCACCCACCCACCAGCCTGCCTCTGGGCCTCAAGACTGCTCCTCTTAAAAAAAGAAAGAGTTCACGTGACAACTGATGACTCTGAACAAACATTTGTGTGTGTGTGTGTGTGTGTGTGTAGGTGTGTGTCAGAGGGGGTCAGGGGGTGGGGGTTGACTTCATTAGCAGTGTCTACTCAATCAGTAATATTGATTACATTATTTAAGGCTTCATAAGCCTGTGGATTTTTAATATACTGCCTCCATCAAAAAGTGTGAGCGAGGCCAGGCGCAGTGGCTCACGCCTGTAATCCCAGCACTTTGGGAGGCCGAGGAGGGTGGATCACGAGGTCAGGAGATCAAGACCATCCTGGCTAAAACAGTGAAACGCCATCTCTACAAAATGCAAAAAATTAGCTGGGCGTGGTGGCGGGCACATGTAGTCCCAGCTACTTGGGAGGCTGAGGCAGGAGAATGGCCTGAACCTGGGAGGCGGAGCTTGCAGTGAGCCAAGATCGTGCCACTGCACTCCAGCCTGGGTGACAGAGTGACACTGTCTCAAAAAAAAAAAAAAAAAAGTGTGAGCTATACAGTAAAACGACCCTGTGCAATTGCATTTTTGTCAATTTCTCCTTGTATTTTTAAAGTTTTCATTTAATACATTTTAGTGGAATAATATTTCCCATGTAAGAAGGATTGTGGAAGTTGTCATTTCATGATTTAGAAAAATAAAATGACTTCCTTTGCCTTATTTTCATAGTTATTGTTTTAGATTCTATTTTCTGTGAATTTTTTCTTTAAAAATGTGACATCTGTTCTTTTCACTTACTTGTTTGCAATTGACCTAGCATATTTTCGTTCATTCCTTTGCTTTCATTAGCAAATCCATAGTGAGCATCTCCTATATGTATGCCACGTGGTGTCTCAGAACTGGGCTTTGCAGAGCGCCGTAGAGACGTGGCTCCTAACTTCGTGAATCACATTCCACGCTTCACTCTATTTTCATTGTGTCTCTTACAACCAGCATAGAGTTGGATATTGTTTTTGGAGTTTAGTTAACTGATTGTCTTCTTATAGAGGTATTTGAACTACCCACATTTGTCACTGTAACTAATACTTTTGGTATTGTTTTTGTTATGCTGTTTCATGTTTTCTGATTTTTTTTTTTTTTTGACAGGGTTTCACTCTGTCACCCAGGCTAGAGTGCAGTGGCACAATCTCAGTTCACTGCAACCTCCACCTCCCAGGGTCAAGTGATCCATCCACCTCAGACTCCCAAGTAGCTGGGACTACAGGCCTGCACAACCACACCCGACTAATTTTTGTATTTTTAGTAGCGACAGGGTTTCGCCATGTTGGCCAGGCTGGTCTCCAACCCCTGACATCAGGGGATCCACCCGCCTCGGCCTCCCAAAGTGCTGGAATTACAGGCCTGAGCCACCATGCCCAGTCGCTTTCTAATATTTATGCTTACTTGCTCTTTCCTTTGTTTTCTGTCTTTCATTGTCTGGATTTTGTCATCTTTGGTTGTTATATTATCCTGTGTTTTATAAGGCGTCTTCTCTGCTTCTTTTCTATTAGTAGAGTTCTTTTAGATTATTGCCTATATTAAAGATAATAAGTTTAGAAAAGGTTCCTCTTCACCTGGTCTGTTATCCACTCACTTCTTGGTTCTTAACAAAATAAACTGGCATTGACATCGAGACCACTGGCATGGGACTAGTGCTATGCTGTTATGTACTTTTGGCCTTCAGAATAATTCTAAGCATTTACATTCAGTTATGTGACCGGATTCACAGCACCCGTATAGATTGGTCTCTTCTTTCAAGTGATTTATCTGCTCACCATCCATCTTTGACATCATATCACTCTCATTTTTTGAACCCTTAAATAATTTCATATGTTATTCAGTTGGGGTTATGTTTTCAAGAATTGTTGGTGATATAATTTCTGAGCAAGCTTTTGCATATAGTCTTTTAGTTGTCTGTTTCACATGAGACACAATTTAGTTAACTATATAATTCTTGGGTCACAGGTACTCCTTTTTATAAATTTCTTAGAAAGAACTTGACCGCCTTCTGATATTTAGCATTGTGGAGAAGTCTGATTCCCACCTTAATTTTTTTTCTTTATAAAGAAACTGTTTTATTTTTGCTTTCTGCTTAGATGTTGGAAGGATGGAGAAGTGAGGATGTAAAACATTACAGCCACTCTGGAAAGCAGGATGGCAGGTTTTTTTTAAAAAAACAAAAGTAAGCGTGCTAGAGGTTTATCAATTCTATTGTTTTGATTAACCAGCATTTTACTTCATTGATTTTAATTTCACTGGTTTTTCAATATAACAACTGTTTTGATGTATAATTTGTATGCTGTATAGTTCACCCATTTAAAGTGTGCAGTTCAATAGTTTTAATAGATCCACTTAAACCATCACCATAATTTTAGAATATGTTCATCACCCCATAAAGGAACACCATATCAGGCTGGGCGAGGTGGCTCATGCCTATATTCCTAGTACTTTCGGAGGCAGAGGCAGGGGGATCCCTTGAGCCGAGGAGTTCGAGACCAACCTGGGCAACACAGGGAGACCCCAGCATTGCACCACTGCACTCCAGGTTGGGGGACAAAGCCAGACCTTGCCTCAAAAACAACCAAACAAAAATCTTACTTGAGTTCGAAATGCGTGTCAATCAGCAGTCATGCCCATTCTTCCCATCCCCCACAGCCCTGAGACAACGACCTATCTCTTTAGATTTGTCTATTCTCGAGTCCAAAGGCAGTCTGGAGACATTTCTTTCTTGTGTGTGCTCTCAATCTTTTCTCTTAAGGCCTTCAACTGATTGGATGAGGCCCACCTGCATCATGAAGGGTAATCTGCTTTACTCAAATGCCATCGATTTTAATGTTAAAAATACCTTCACAGCACATCTCCACTGATGTTGTGGCCAAGCAACTCGGCACTATAGCCTAGCCACATTGACACATAAAATCAGTCGTCATAGTTCACCCCTTGTCATCTTGGCATTCAGACACATTTCCTTTAAACTGTACTTCATCTCCAAACAGAGGCATTAAATAACAAGGTCATCCTTCCACCTCGCATGATACAACTATTCTGCCTACAACCAAAAATGCACTAACACTTACCCCAGAAAAAGAAAGTCCTTGAATGACATCTACTTTTCTTTGATATCCTATAACTTAAATACTAAGATTAATACATCTTATATGATAAGGCAATAAGAGAGGGAAGAAAACAAATACTTTTTCAAATACATGCACACAAACATATTTGTAACAAAATAAGGAAGAAGCACTTATAACAGTTACAGTTCTTGTTTCTGTCAGGTGGTCTTAGGTGGTATTTCCAGTTACCCTTGTCTTCTGTGCATTCTGTATTCCCTCTGCCTTCAGCGAGCCCTGATGAGGTGACCTGAACTTCATTACTGAAAGGTTTGGGCCATTAGTAGTTCTGACTGCATTTTGTTCTGTTTTTTTTTGTTTTTGTTTTTGTTTTTGTTTTTTTTTTTTTTTATGGACTTAATCACAGGGCATGGTAGTACTAAGAGATGCTCTAAAAGAGCTCTTCTATTCCACACGTGTTCTTCCTTATCTCATGTGTGCAGTAGCGGTCTGGTTTCCTGTGTATTCCAGATCAGTTTCCCCAGCCAGTACAGTAACTCTCTTCTTTGCCTGTTAGTTCATTTGCACAAGGAGCTCAAAGTGGCCGGGTAGCAGTCTTAACTTCCAGTTCAGTGGAATCAGTATTGTGTCTCTTGGTGGAAGCATTCCTTGCTTTGGAACTAAAACCTCTAGATGAGCAGAGCACAGCACAAAGTTGCAGAGATAGGAAGCAAACAATGTCCTAGTGGTCACTACAGGTAATAGTGAGTGGTGCCACTCCCATTTCCACCCTAGATTCCTACACTATTGAAGAAATCCTGACTATCAGAGAAACAGTACCCTATATTGGACACAGATTCAGAGAATACACAGCCTGCTGGAGAACCTTGCCGTAGCCCCACAAAGAGTTGCCACGTAGTTGGTGCTGTAACTGCATTTTCAAAAGGCCATTCCACCATTCTATGAAGCCAGCTGCTTCAGGATAGTCAAAAACATAGTAAGATCAGTAGATTCCATGAGGATGAGCCAGTGCCACACTTCATGTGCTGTGAAGGAAATTCCTTGATCAGTAATACTGTGTGGAATATCATGATGGTGGATAAGGCATTCTGGAAGTCCACAGATGGTAGTTTTGGAAGAAGCATTGTGTGCAGGGAAAGGAAATCAATATCTAGCAGGTCTGTTCCAGTAAGAACAAAACACTGTCCCTTTGGTGATGGAAACTGTCCAGTGTAATCAACCTACCACCATGTATTTGGCTGAACACTCTGGAAAATGGCACCATGTTGAGGGCTCAGTGTTGTTTCTGCTGAGGGTAGATTGGGCACATAGTAGATTGGGTATATTGTCTCTGTTGAGGGTAGATTGGACACATAGTGGGAGCAATTGCTGGGTCAACCTTGGTGAGTGGCAGTCTGTGTTGCTGAGCCCATGCACAGCTTCCATCCCTGTCACCATGGCCAGTTTTTGTTCAGGAGCCTATGGATGCCGAGACCAGCTCAGTCAGGGAGACTCTAACCCAGTGGCGCTAGAGGAATTAAAGACACACACACACAGAAACATAGAGGTGTGAAGTGGGAAATCAGGGGTCTCACAGCCTTCAGAGCTGACAGCCCTGAACAGAGATTTACCCACATATTTATTAACAGCAAACCAGTCATTAGCATTGTTTCTATAGGTATTAAATTAACTAAAAGTATCCCTTATGGGAAACAAAGGGATGGGCCTAATTAAATGAATAGGTTGAACTAGTCAACTGCAGCAGGAACATGCCCTTAAGACACAGATCGCTCCTGCTGTTGTTTGTGGCTTAAGAATGCCTTTAAGCAGTTTTCCACCCTGGGAGGGCCAGGTGTTCCTTGCCCTCATTCCCGTAAACCCACAACCTTTCAGTGTGGGTGTCATGGCCATCATGAACATGTCACAGTGCTGCAGAGATTTGGTTTTTGGCCAGTTTTGGGGCCAGTATATGGCCAGATTTTGGGGGGCTTGCTCCCAACATATGGATGATGACAAGCATGACTGGACAAAGAGGCTGACTGGTATCCACAAAATGGGTCATCCTATCCACTTCATTATTATTATTATTTTTGAGATAGAGTCTCACACTGTCGCCAAGGCTGGAGTGCAGTGGCACGATCTCCAGTCACTGCAACCTCTGCCTCCCAGGTTCAAGTGAGTCTCCTGCCTCAGCCTCCCGAGTAGCTGGGATTATAGACTCCCACCACCATGCCCGGGTAATTTTTTGTATTTTTAGTAGAGACAGGGTTTCACTATGTTGGCCAGGGTGGTCTTGAACTCCTGACCTCGTGATCCGCCTGCCTCGGCCTCCCAAAGTGCTGGGATTACAGGTGTGAGCCACTGTGCCTGGCTTCCACTTGATTATTAAGCTTCTCCTTTTCTGAGGTCATTCTTTAGTGAGCTGTCATACGAGACACAAATATCTTCACTTTTTGTGCCCATTCAGAGAGATCTATACACATACCTACCTTGACACATAATATCAGAGATCTACACACATGACCTCCTTATCACCAATTTTCCAGTTATATTCCCTCCAAGTCCTTGACCATCCATTCAGACCATTGGTCACAGTCCATAATTGGTATATAATCACATGTCTGGCCATTTCTACTTCTAAACAAAAAGAATGAGAGAGAGAAAGGCTTAAGGGGGAAGGGAAAGGAGAGGGGGAAGGGGAGGGAGAGGGGGAAGGGGAAGGAGAGGGGGAAGGGGAAGGAGAGGGGGAAGGGGAAGGAGAGGGGGAAGGGGAGAGGAAGAAGGAGCAGGAGGGTAGGAAGAAGGGAGAGAGAGATTTTAAGAAATTGGCTTGCATTATTTTGGGGACTGACAAGCTCGAAGTATGTAGGGCTGGCTGGCAGTCTGGAAATCTTAGCACGAGTCAGTGTTGTAGTCTTGAGTCCAAAAGCAATCTGGAGGCAGAATATATTTTTCTGGAGACCTCAGTCTTTTCCCTTAAGGCCTTCAACTGATTGGATGAGGTCCACCCACATGATGGCAGGTAATTTGATTTTACTCAAAGTCTGTTGATTACATTATTAATTTGAATTTAAAAAATAACTTCACAGCCACATCTGGACTGATGTTTGACCAAGCAACTGGACACTGTAGTCAAGTTAACCATCACAGTCATGGTGTCTAATCATTTTTGTAGTTGCTGGATTAGTTTTGCTAGTATTTTGTTGAAGATTTTTGCATTTATATTCATGGGAGATATTCGTCTGTAGTCAATTTAATGGATTTATACTCTTCTACTTCTTATTTCCTTCTTTCTTGCTTTTGGTTTAATTTTGCCCCTCCCCCAGTTTCTTGAGGTAGAAACTTAGATTACTTATTGGGAACCTTTTCTCTATTATTGAAAATGTGGTATTGAAATCTATAACTCTCATTGCTGAATTGTCTGTTTCTCCCTTCCTTTATCTCAGTTTATGCTTCCTCCATGTTGGTGTACCATTATTGGGTGCATAATTTTTAAATAATTGCTTTATCTTCCTGATAGATTAATCCCTTTATCACTTTTAAATGTCTCTCTTTATCTTGACAAACTTTTTTTGGTTTGAAAGTTTAGCTTGTCTGATGTCTGATGTTAGTATAGCCACTCCAACTTTCTTGTGATTGCTTTATGCATGGTACATCCTTTTTCTATCCACTTACTTTTATCCCACTATGTCTTTGGGTCTAGTGCATCTCCTGTAGAGAGTACATAGTTAGACCATGTTTTTTAAAATCCAGCCTGATAATCTTTGCCTTTTGATTGGATTATTTAATCCATCCACATTTAATGTTATAGTTTGATTTACAGCTGCTATTTTACTTTTTGTGTGTTATATGCTTTATGTCTTTTCAGTCCTTCATTCCCCTTTACATTAAATATTTTCTAATGTACCATTTTAATTTCATTAACGATTTTTTTTCACAATTCTTTTAGTTATTTCCTTAGTGGCTGTTCAAAGTCTTACTGCATACATCCTAAATTATTAGTATCAGTTTTATATTTATACTAGCTTAGTTCTCGCTTATATAGCTCTGTTCCTTTTATCCCACTTTTGGTGATATTACTATTATACATATTACATTATTGTTACAAACCCAAAGACTCTTTAATAATTATTATATTATATAATTTTATGTCTTTTAAAGAAGTTTAGAGAAGAAAGAAGAGTGGGTATATATTAATAGAATTATTAATAGAATTATTATTTTAGAATTATTAATAATTCTATTATATTAACCTTCTTCCTTATTTCTGGTTCTTCTCTTTTGTTCCTGTGGATTCAAGTTACCATCTGTAGTCATTTCTTTAGCCCAATACAGCTTCATTGCCACCTACTTCCTTTTTATTGTTATTGGCAAATACATTGCAATTCTATATGTTCTATGTCCAACTATACATTCTATATATATAACTTTATATAATTGCTTTTAAAATCAGTTGAGAGAAGAATGAAAAAAACATGCATTTTATATTGTCTTTTGCAATTATACAACGTGATGACATAATTACCTATACCAGCACTTTTTGGATTTTTTTAGGGTAGATTCTAATTAACCTCTGGGGTCACTTTGTTTTAGCCTGAGAAACTTCTTTCAGTATTTCTTGTAAGTGGGGAAGTGAGTCAGCTAGCAACAATATCTCAGTTTTTGTTTATTTGGGAGCTTATTTTACCTTTATTTATTTTTTATTTTATTTTTTGTAGAGATGGGGTCTTGCTAAGTTGTGCAGGCTGGTCTCAAACTCCTGGCCTCAAGCCATACTTCCACCTCTGCCTCCCAAGTGCTGGGATTACAGGCATGAGTCACCATGCTCAGCTCATCTTCATGTTTGAAAGATAGTTTTGCTGGATATAGGCTTTTTTTCTTTTTGAGCATTTTACTTTATTTTATTTTTTATTTTTTTGAGACACAGCCTCACTCTGTTACCCAGGCTGGAGTACAATGGCATGATCTCAGCTCACTGCAACCTCCGCCTCCTGGGTTCAAGCAATTCTCCTACCTCAGCCACCTGAGTAAACTGGGATTACAGGTGTGCACTACCACACTTGGCTAATTTTTGTATTTTTAGTAGAGATGGGGTTTTACCATGTTGGCCAGGCTGGTCTTGAACTCCTGACCTCAGGTGATCCACCTGCCTCGGCCTCCCAAAGTTCTGGGATTACAGGTGTGAGCCACCATGTCTGGCCTGTTTGAGCATTTTAAATATGTGATTCCAATGCTTTTTGGCCATCTTTTTTTTTTTTTTTTTTTCTGATGAGAATTCAGCTGTGAATCTTATGGGATTCTTTTGTAAGGGACAAGTTTTGTTTTGTTTTGTTTTTGTTTGGAGGTTTTAAAAATTGTCTACTTGTTTTTGGCTTTCAGCTTTTTTCTCCCCCCCCAGCACTTTTACTATTTGAGATATAGTACATTTTACTCTTTGTGGATCTCTGTGGTTATCCTACTGGGAGTTTGTTGAGCTTCCTGGATGTATATAGTTTTTCAATCAACTTAGAAATTTTACAGTCATTATTTATTTGAATATTTTTCCTTCTCTTCTCTCTCCTCTCCTGGTATTCTCATGATGTGTATGCTAGTGTGCTTGATGGTGTCTCGTATATCGCTGAAGCTCTGTTCATTTTTCATTTATTTTTCTCTCTGTTCTTTGGGTTGCATACTCTCTGTTGATCTATTTTCAAGTTAATGAATTCTTTCTTCTGCCAGTTTTAATCTTCTGCCAGTTTAATCCACTAAAGACGCTAGTGAATTTTATTTCCATTAGTGTACTTTCCAATTCCAGTATCTTCATTTTAAAAAAAATTTATCTCTCTTTGTTGCTATTTACTATTTGATGTGATATTGTCATCATACTTCTTGAGTCATGGTTTTCTTTAGTTCTTTGAACATATTATAATGGCCACTTTAAAGTCTTTGTTAAATCTGACACCTATTTAGCTGCTTTTGTCACAAAAAAGTAGCTATGGGAGATGATAGCTATGTTCATCTGCTTCACTATTGTAACCATTTTTCTGTGTATACATATATCATAATACTATGTTGTAAACCTCAAATATAGACAAATACAATTTATTCGTAAAAATCTGACATCAAGTTACTCTCACAGGAAGTTTTCTTGCTGTTTTTTCCTGAGGTACAGATGATGCTTTCCTATTTCTTAGCATGTTTCAATATTTTTTGCTGGAATATTTTAGATAATTGACGATATATTGTAGCAACTCTGGGTGCTCACCCCCATTTTCTCCAAAGGGCTTGCCATTGTTTATTTTTTAGTGAAGGGCTGGATTGTTTAAGTGAAACCTACTCCCCCTAGTGTTGGACATTTGATATTGCTGCTTCAGGCAGCCTTGGCTCCGCAGTCACAGTGATGGCAGTGGTTTTGGCAGTCCCTCTTTGACTGTCTCTTTCCCTGGCCACACCTAGCTGTAAACTCCAGTAATTGCTGGCTGATTGTGATGTTGTTGTCAACAATGCCCTTGAGATTCAATTGCTGTACAGATGGAGTCAATCAAATACAGGATCCTTTGAAGGAGTGGTTCTGGAGGTTGGTACCGTTGGCCCTCCATGTCATTGAGTTCCACAGCCATGCGTTTAACCAACCGCAGATAGAAAATACTGTTTTTTTTTTTTTTAGAAGAAGATGGTTGTGTCCATATTGAACTGTCTTTTTTCTTTGTCTTTATTCCCTATGCAATACAGTATAACAAATATTTACCTAGCATTTACATCGCATAAGTAATTTAATGATTCGAAGTATATGGGAGGATATGTGTATTTTATATGCAAATACTAGGCCATTTTATACAAGAGACTGGAGCACTCATGGATTTTGGTATCTTTGGGGAGTCCTGGAACCAATGCTTGTGGATATGAACTGAATTTGATATATGTTCTGACTCCAGATGAACTCAGGTTCTCTGGGAAAAATCTCCAAGCAATGGTTATTGAGCTGGGGGTGGGGACGAGGGTGCACTTCTCTCCAGGTGATATTCCCACCTTTAGAGCTAGGCACTTGATGGATGGCGGTGGGCAGTAGCTTTGGGTTTTTCCAGCTTGCCTCTTCTGGTGGGGCCTCACTATTCTCAGCAGCACGGTGCCCAAGGCAGAGCCTTCATGTCATGGGTGGTGGCTGGACATCAAGGAGCCCCCACCTCTTGTTGCCCTCACCTAGAACTTAATCTCAGGCAGCTGCAGGTAGGATAAGAAATGCTGACCTGCCTCTCCTGGGAAGATACTGTGGACCTCCAGCTGGGACTCCAGGTACAGGGGAATGTGGCTGCTTCTCCTACATGCAGAGAAATGCAGCTGCTTCCCACTCCTAATTCTGGAACAGTTTTTCCCCACCCACTGCACCTGTCTCCTCAGGCTAGAGGGTCTACAGGGCAATTGGACTCAGCACCACTTCTGGTCCTCTCAGCTGGTCCTGGAAGGGCAAAGCCTGATGGGAATCTCAGTCTTATTCAGATGCCTGAGTCTCCCCAGCCCTCCTCTGCTCCTCCTCCCTGTGGTGGTGCTGACTGTGGGTGGCCACTCGTCCTGTCTTCAGGGCATGCTGGCGCTGCTCCTCTGGTGTCCCCAGGGGAGTGTGGCCGAGGTCAGAGGCCCTGTGGCTGGTGTCTGGCCAGTTTTGGTGTGAACCCCTTGCTGGGCTCTGCCCACCTCGACTCCCCACGGCACAGCAACATCACTCAAACGGTGTTTGCACACATGTGACTCAGTGATTTCTTCTGTAGGATTTTATTTTGCAAATGTGCTCACGATTGAGTAAAGACAATGACAAATGTGTTCACTGAAGCAGTGTTTGTGACAAAAGTCAGGAAACACCTAATGCCCACCAAACAGGATGACGTAAGTAAAGTCTCATCCATTCACACAATGGCATGTGTCTTTCCAGAAAGCAGGATTCTGTGATCAAGATATTTAGACACGTGCCCAGCATGCTCCCACATGTACAAAGCCCTCACACGAATATCCTCACACATGCGCATATGCGCTTGGGTGTCTGGAGGGACACGTGGCACACTGCAGGCTGCGGCTCCTTGGGAATGGGTGTCCAGACCCCAGTTCTCTGCATCACTCTCTTTTAACTAAATCAGGATTTCATCCCTTTTAAGCCCGCTTTCACCATCCTTCTATTATATGTGTTTAAAACCCGTTCATGACTTTATAAAAACATCTCTTTGGGGAAAAGTGAGCCTGGGAAGGAAGTGTGGATTAGGAGTTCTGTTTTTTCCTTGAGATGATCTATTTTCTCCCAGCTATTTGCAAGTCATTTTCATGAGCCATTTGGGAATGTCCTTTTCATTTACTGTGGATTCCAGACAAAGCCAGAGTCTTGTACTGCACAGCACAGCCCGCAGCAGCCTTGGCCCAAGAAGCCGTCTGGGCTGGAGCTAAGAGTATGACTCAGCTGGGACCTAGTTTTCCCAACCTGCCCTGCCTGCCGCAGGGCACAGGCAGCTGTAGGTAGAGGCTGGGGTGCTCCAAGACAAAAGAGAGACCCCGATAGGGGGCCTTCTGGTTACACAGGGGGTCCGCCAGGATCTCTGCCTGCAGCTGTGAGACACCTAGACTGGCCATTTTCTGCCCCTTAGCTTTTGTGGGCAGAGATTCCAGGTACAACCATGGAGGAAGAAAACCAATGGTCACTTCATGCAAAGCTGTGTCCCACGAGGTGGCCTGGTGAACCATCTAGAGCAGTCCTAGCTTGCTTTAGGACCCTGCAGGCTGGGGTGAATGGGGTGGGGGATTTTCTAGGTTAGCGGGCCTCACGGCAGGTCTAGTCCCATTTTGTCAAATTCCCTCTGATGGCAGCACAGATGAGTGGTGTCACTGACTTTTAAGGGATGGACCTGAGTTGAAACATGACAAAACAAGCTCCAGCTAGACCCGGGGGAGCCCTGGGGGTCTCCCCCCACTGAGGCTGAAGGGAAGCAGAGATATGCTGCAGCCTCTGCCTTTCTTTCCTGGATTTCTCCTTTCTCCAGGGATCCTGTTTCCTTTGATTGGAAAATGCTATAGAGCCCAAGATCTGGGCGTTGGGTGTTCTCCTGGCCACTGGGGAGTTGCTGCTCTAGCCTCTCTTAGTGGACAGAGCTGGGCACATATGTATGTGTACTCACCCATTTGTATATCATGTTAGCCTATTTGCATTGCCATAAAGGAATACCTGAGGTTGGTAATTTATAAAGAAAAAAGGTTTATTTGGCTCACTGTTCTGCAGGCTGTGCATGAAGCATGGAGCCAGCATCTGTTTCTGGTGAGGACGTCAACAAGCTTTCAGTCATGGAAGGAAAAGTGGGAGCTGCTGTGTCACATGCCATAGAGGGAGCAAGAGAGAAGAGAGGGGTGTCGGGCTCTTTTCAACAACCACCTCTTGTGTGGACTAACAGCACGAACTCACTCGTCACCGTGAGGAGTCACCAAGCCATTCATGGGAGATCTGCCAACATCGGGGATCACAATTGGATCACATCCAAACCATATCATATCCTGTGCCTTTAGTGAATTTTTTCTGTCCCTCTGTTTGTCCACTGAACTAAGCCTGGATTCACGCTGATGTCTCAGACTCAACGCCAGCCCTACAGGACTCATTCTCGCCCCCACTGTTGATCCATAACCCCCCTTCCACGCTCCCCACAGTGAGACACTGGCTCTTACCACCCAGCATGCCTTCACCTGTTTGTTCAAGCCCAGTGTGCCTGTGTGGAAGCTTCGGAATCATTAGCCTGCTCTCACTTGAAAGGCACGTGCGAAGGAGAGTATCGTGCCCTTTGTCTGCAGGTGTTTCCAGTAAGAACACTGCTTTCGCAACTTACTTAGGCCAGCTCCTCCTCCCACCCCTCACGGAGGTCATGTTTGTACTTCAATGAGTGTCTTGTCACAGTCTGTGTTCCATCCTGGAATTCCCCAACCTACTGGTTGAGGTTTTGTAATTTGCATGCATTAAAAGTGAACTTTTTGTAGTGTGTACAGTTCTATGGGTTTTGACAAATACAGAGATACTTGTAGCTAGTACTCCAGATACTTGTAGCTAGTACTCCAGTAGCAGACAGAGTAGCTCCATCGCCCTCAAAATTGTCCTGTGCATCCCCTTTATAATAGTCAGCCACTTCCTCATCCTCCAAATCTCATAACCCCTGATGTGTTTTCTGTCCTTATAGTTCTGTCTTTTGCAGAATGTCATGTGAATGGAATCATATGACATATAGCCTTTGGGGTCTGGCTTCTTTCATTTATGCTATTTCATTTAAAAAAAAAAAGTTTCAATTTCACCAGAATTTTTAATCATGTGCTTTATCTTTTTGAAAGTAGTAGGTATAGCTAGTTAAAAATCTCCATATGATATCCTCACTACTTGGGGCTTGTGTGGGTCAATTTCTATTGCCTATTGTTTCTACTGGTTTTCATTTGCGTTGACTTGCTTTCTTGAATGCCTGGTTCTCTTTCATTTTGAGTTGGATATTATATATGCAAAACTGTTTATAAAAATACTTTGAAGCATAGGATAATGTTATTATTACTATTATTATTTTTACAGAGACTTGCTTCTGGCAGATTTCATAGCATAAACATTCTCTTTAATCCAGCTCAGGAACTGCGGTCTCCTGAGCCACACTGATGACTGAAGCCAGGCTGTAGCCCTCATGAGGGCTAATTTTCTTGTTTTCTCAGAGAAGGCAATCTTCTGGTATCCCCACGCAAAGGGTGACCCCCCACCCCAACTAGTGTTTCTTTATTGTTTTAAGATGGAGTCATGCTCTGTCGCCCAGGCTGGAGTGCAGTGGTGCGATCTCAGCTCACTGCAACCTCTGCCTCCTGGGTTCAAGTGATTCTCCTGTCTCAGCCTCCCGAATAGCTGGCACTACAGGCACCTGCCACCATGCCTGGCTAATTTTTGTATTTTTAGTAGAGATGGAGTTTCACCATGTTGGCCAGGCTGGTCTCGAACTCTTGACCTCAACTGATCTGCCTGTGTCGGCCTCCCAAAGTGCTGGAATTACAGGCATGAGCCACTGAGCCCGGCCCCAACTAGTGTTTTTATTCTTGGTGGGCCCTGAATTCTGCTTTTTGTCCCCTTAACCCTACAAAAGATCTTCATGTTTCTTTGTCACTCTTCCAGGATCAGCAGTCACCTCTAGACTTTAAATAGTCCTAAAGAAGGTCATTCTTTCTAACCTCATTCATCTCATATCTTTAGCAGATGTTTCTCAGATTTTGAGCAATTTTTTAAGTTGTTGGCTTGATTGATGGGTGGACAGATGAGGTAGATTGATTCAGGTGAGTTTATTCATCCCTCCTGGCAGTGGAGATCCCTGTTTCTCTCTCGGGCAAGCCCTTCCACCAGATCATTGACCCCTGAGCTCACTCTCCACTGTAGGCTTGGGATGTGGACTTGTTCTTCACTCTGGGGCACTGAGACCCATTTCTGAGAGAGATCCTTGAACTGAATCTGAGGAATGTTCTTGCAGTGTTGTGCCAGATCCTTATTGACTCCAGTAGGGATGGCACCATGTCCAAGAGCAGGAGCCAGCGAACCAGACCTAGGGTTTATTGGGGGACTTCTAGCAGGTGGCAGACTGGACAGGAAGATTGCTACCATTTGTAAAAAGCAGACAGTTTGTGTAGCATTTTCACTTAGCACCCTCCACCTAGCAACCTCTATTTAACCCAGAACAAAGGGCTCCTATCCCCTGTACAGTCTGTGTTCCAAGGGATGGGCCAGGCATTCGGATGTTCTTCGTGGATAAGGAGTGAATCTCCAAATTGGTTACTCCTGGATTCCTTAACTCAGAACTCTGCCAACACTCTTCTTAGACCATAGGACCATTCTCAGGGTAAGTGCCAGTGATGGCTGTCAGATGCCTCCTCCGTCATACACAGAGGTGACCCAGATACCCTGGTGCTCTGGGACTGTGCTGCTGGTGTTTGTGGTCAGCAGCCCAGAGCAGCTCCAAGGTGGGTCCTGGCATACCTGCTAACTCACCTCCTTCCTGACCTGCATGTGACCCCACTCAGGGCTTGTTTCTCTTTTTCCAGAAAGTTTATGAATTAATATATGAATGTCCAAATGGAAAAAAATAAATATTTCCACCATTTTATCATGTACATTTTGGAATGACATTATAGAATGCTGTTACAGAATGCCATCTCTGGAGTTCAAAGTCAGGGTGGTAATGATAGTCATTTCCTAAAGGCTTGGGAGGGAAGCACAGAAGAGGATTAGAAATCTTACCTTAGGCCAGGCGTGGTGGCTCAAGCCTGTAATCCCAGCACTTTGGGCGGCCGAGATGGGCGGATCACCAGGTCAGGAGATCAAGACCATCCTGGCTAACCCGATGAAACCCCGTCTCCACTAAAAAATACAAAAAACTAGCCGGGTGAGGTGGCGGGCGCCTGTAGTCCCAGCTACTCGGGAGGCTGAGGCAGGAGAATGGCGTGAACCCGGGAAGCGGCGCTTGCAGTGAGCTGAGATCCGGCCACTGCACTCTAGCCTGGGCGACAGAGCGAGACTCCATCTCAAAAAAAAAAAAAAAAAAAAGAAATCTTACCTTAAAGCCTTTGGATAGCGACATGAGCATAGCATTCCAGATCACAGCCAGGTTCTGCCCAGGGCCCTCTGTCCCCTCCTCCATCACTGACCTTTGCTGTTTGCCCTTCAGCCTGATGGTCCTTGCTTGGCACCCCTAAAGCAGTGGGTGCCTTGGCCACAAAGCACCTGCTGCACGGCGGACCAGAATAGTAACATACGTGGCAGGAATAACCACGAGCGTGGACAGAACAGGAAAGGGCCCTGGGTTTATTTCAGGAGCTTGGGGGAGGAATCATAAAACAGACTCAAATGAGCCCTCACCCCCCAGACCATCAAAACCACTTTTAAAGCATTTTCCTTCAGGGGACAGGGTTGGTTACTCTTATTCCATCTCTCTTGGGTAGAAATTCTCTTCATGGTGGCAGTGCTGAGACTCTTAGAAAAGGATTTTTAAAAACATGGTACAAAAAGGAATCTAACTAATGGATTATTATTATTATTATTATTATTTTGCCCAGGCTGGAGTGCGATGGCATGATGTTGGCTCACTGCAACCTCCGCCTCCCGGGTTCAAGTAATTCTCCTGCCTCAGCCCCCTGAGTCGCTGGGATTACAGGCATGTGCCACCATGCCCGGCTAATTCTGTAGTTTTAGTAGAGACTGGGTTTCTCCATGTTGGTCGGGCTGGTCTTGAACTCCTGGCCTCAGGTGATCCACCCGTCTTGGCCTTTCAAAGTGCTGGGATTACAGACATGAGCCACCGCGCCCGGCCTATGAAGTTGATTATTCTTAAAGAAGTTGGTTTTGAATATGATGTGTTTAGTAGCTGTGGTGTTATTTTATATATATATATATATATATATATGTTTTTGTCCACGGTTCCTGGCTTATAACTCCCATAGCTTGTGTTAGGGTCTTTTGTATAACGGTGGGTGTTTTAGGTCTCAGGAAACAGAATCTCACTGGTCTTCTCCCGATCTCCTTTTACCTGCCCCAAGACAGGACTCTACTCCTCCTGCACCTTTCTGATTGCGGGTCACCAGACCCTCCCCAGAGGGAGTCCTGCCCCCCTGGGGGATGGAATGCTGATGTCACGGAGTTGCCATCAAACCCCGAAAGGACTGGGTTTGGGAGCTTCCCGAGAGCTGAACACGTGGAGGTTCCTGGAGGGTGGCGCCCACGGAGGGCATGGAAGTTCCGTGCCCCTTCCCCCAATTTCATCCTACGCATCTCTTCATGTGTAGTCTTTGTAATATCCCTTATAATAAACTAGCAAACGTGTTCCTTACTGAGTTCTGTGAGCTGCTCCAATAAATTGACAGAACCCAAAGAGAGGGTTGTGGGAACTCTAACTTGAAGCGGGTCGGTCACAAGTTCCAGAGGTCTGGACTTGCGCCTGGCATCTGGGAGCTGGGCAGTCCTAAGTGCGGATCTGCCCGGGACGTGTGGGAATGCAGCTGGAGGACACTCAGCTGGTGTCTGCTGCCTGGTGTGTAGAAGAAACCTCCACGCCTTTGGTCACAGAAGCCTTCTTCTGTGATGATGGTTGTGGTGTGAGAGCAGAGGAAAAATACGATTGAGAGAGCTTTTCCAAAACAGTAGCATTGCTCATTTCTATTTTCCAGTAGGAAATGTGTGGGTTGGGCGTGTTCCTCCAACTGCTTGCTGGTGACAAAGGAGAATAAACTGCTGGGCTTTATTTGATAATAAACAAAGCATGAAGCCCAACCTTCCAATTTTATTACTGTTGGGTGTAGCACAAGTAGGTTATGGATTTCAGATTATGAATTACTGATCAAAAACTGCAGTAAAATCTAGAACTACAGAATTAACTCACTGGTTAAGATACTAGATTTGAAAGGAGAAATAAATCATTGGTTGACTACAGCCAGCTTACTTTTTTTCTCCTGGGTGAGAAGAATAAAACATGTAAAACCCTCATGTGGACATAGCACGTGACCAACCAGGAGTCTCTTCTTCCGTGGTGCTCACCATGCAGGTGTCTAGCTCTCACCTCACAGCTTAGGGCAAAGCATTTTCTGCAAACGTGGGAACTCTGATAGCAGCTGTTCCTTGGACTCGCAGGAAATATTATATGCCTCGCTGGTTCCTACCCCTGAACCAGCCTCTGAGGTGCTCCTGCTGGTCCTGGGAGGCCAACAGCAGACAGGCCTGGGCTCCCGCCTCTCCTCCTCCAGAACTCCTCCTTCTGTTCTGCTGCCGATGTGCTCAGGCAAGGGCTGCTGAGCTCATCAGAGCAGGGGACACTGTGGCTCAAACACCCTGATCTACCCCCAGAGAACTCCAATTCCAGTGACTGGGATGAGTTACGGAAACCTGGAAAGTCAAAAACAGAGCACAAATCTGGAACTGATGAGTGTTGGGACTTTGTCAAGACAGAGTCCGTGGGGGAAGGCGAGCTAGCACAGTGGGAGCCATCAGCGGTCTCATGCTGCTCAGCTCTAAGTGCAGGGAGGCAGGGACAGACTTGAGCGCAGGAGGGCCATGCTATCTCCTGCAGTGAAGCCTGGTGGGGACGAGGACTGCTCTGGTCACATTTCCTTCCCTTCACGGCCCCTGCACTGTTTGTGACAATAGGGTGGACACAAAGGGGCCAGGGAGGATGGTGCCTGCCTAGCTCTGATGACCTGAGGGCTGGCCAGCACCACCAGCTACTATGCATGGCCCCTCATCACTTCTGGCTTTCTGTCCCTCTGCAGGCTTGTCAAGGACAAGTGCAGATTTAGGGACTTGGCCAAGCTACCCTGCAGCCTGGCTCGGCTCCTTCCTCCCTGTGTGACCCTGGGCAGGTGATCTTATCCCCTCTGAGCCTTTGTCCACAAAGCTGCATTGGTGATCCTTCCCATCAAGGCTGTGAGAGTGGTCAGGCTGTGTCAGGACAGCCCTGGACTCACTGCAGGAGCTCCCAGACCCAGGGGAAAGTGGCCACTGCCCTGGCTCTTATTGTCCCTGTTCCTTCTTGTCACAGCAGCGCCTATGCTAACTTTCCTGCCTTCTGAACCATTAAGGGAGGACACTAGGCTGTGTTTTTCCTGGGCAAATCCACAACACTTAGTGAGCCCAGCACAAAGCAGTCCCCAAGCAGTTTGTGGAAGGAGTGCATGTCCTATCTGCTGGGCTGCTCTTTTGTCCCCTTCTCTGTCTGAGTAGATCAGGGCTGTGCAGCCCTCACCTCCCCTGAGAAGTCTTCCTTCCTGAGCAGTCCCGGCCTGGGGCAAAGCTGAGCCCTTGTGCTTTGTGGAGTTCCTCCCAGGGCACTCCCAGACACTCCCTGGGAATTGCATGGCAGGGAGTCACCTCTATTCCCTGGGCAAGGGGCATGCCCAGGCTCAGGCTGCTTGCCCAGCTCACCTGGGCACAGAGGAAGGTTTCTCTTCTGCAACGAAGGAAAGGGCGCTAATCACATCGACTGAGCCTTCAAGGGCACAGGGGCAAATCAAGATCCTGGCACCCAGGAACCAAACACCTGAGGGAAGAGAGGAGGCACAGGTGATGCTGACCAGGACAGAGGGCAGAATATGAGCTCAGCCTCCAAGAGGAAGGGAGCAGCGGGGAGGCATGAGATAGGGGAGGCTCCCGGGAGGAGGGACACATGGCGCAGGCCTGTGCAAACACGCCATGGGGCATGGCGGGATTCTGTGTTCCGTGCATGTACCTAACTCAGATGTGGAAAACCTCGTGTGCAAGGACCAGACAGCCACTTGGGCTGCTGTATGTATGGTTGTGGGGGCTACTGTATGGGCACCAGAAAAACGGACATGGTATGCTCCTGTCTCAGGTAACTGAATCCATTTGCTGGTGGAATGGAAAATGATGCAACCTGTTTGGATCACTGTTTGGCCATTTCTAATAAAGTTAAGTACAAACTTCTCATCCTGTGACCCAGCAATTTTACTCTATGTATTTTTTTTTCTTTTTTTTTTGAGACAGAGTCTCGCTGTGTAGCCCAAGCTGGACCTTTGCCTCTGGGGCTCAAGTAATTCTCGTGCCTCAGCTTTCCCCATAGCTGGGATTACAGGCATGGGCCACCATTGCTGGCTAATTTTTTTTTTTTGAGATGGAGTCTTGCTTTGTCACCCAGGCTGGAGTGCAGTGGCGCGATCTCGGCTCACTGCAAACTCCGCCTCCCGGGTTCAAGCAATTCTCTGCCTCAGACTCCTGAGTAGCTGGGATTACAGACGCCCACTGCTACACCCAGCTAATTTTTGTATTTTTAGTAGAGACAGGGTTTCACCATCTTGGCCAGGCTGGTCTTGAACTCCTGACCTCGTGATCCACCTGCCTTGGCCTCCCAAAGTGCTGGGATTACAGTTGTGAGCCACCATGCCTAACCCCGGCTATTTTTTTTGTATTTTAGTGGAGACGGGTTTCACCATGTTGTCCAGGGTGGTCTGGAACTCCTGAGCTCAGGCGATCCACCCGCCTCAGCCTCCCAAAAGTGTTGGGATTACAGGCATGAGCCACCGCACCTGACCCACTCTATGTATTTATCCAAAAGAACTGAAAGCCTGTGTCTAGCAAATGCTCACAAATGTTCATAGCAGCTTTATTCCCAAACTGGAAACAACCCAAATATCCATTAACAAGAAAACAAACGCACAAATGGTGGTGTGGCCATGCAATAGGAGACTATTCATCAATAAAGACATTACAAACTGCTAAAACCCACAACAATCGCAATGAATCTCAGAAACCTCAGGTTGAGCAAATGAAAACTGACTAGAAACAGCACATGCTGCAATTCCATTTGCATGAGGTTTAAGGACAGAATAAATCTAAAGTGAGCACACCTGTGCAATATCCGCTTCTGCGGGCAGGGGGCAGTGGGAAGGGCAGGAGGGTCTCACGGGTGGTGGGAATGTTCTGTATCTTTGCTGTAAGGATGACCTGGGGGTGTGTCTTTGCCAACATCAATCAGGCTAGACTTCGATATTTGTGTATTTTACTGTATATAAAATATACCTCAATAAAATTAATTTTACTGCAAAACACTGCAGATGTGAAGGTGAAATTTCTTACTTCAGTAACCATATTGTAGACTCACAGCAATGCATCAGGTTTTCAAGAAGAATTCCAGAGCCACCTGACAGGTATGGAACTCCCTGACTAAATGTGAGCCAGGTACCCAGGAGAAAAGACCCGGTCCCTGGAGAAGAGACCTGGCCATGTTACCCCAGATGCCTATTACCCATGAGCCTGTGGCTTTTCTCTAGGGTGATTGTGCCCTGGAGCAAAAAGTTGTTCTGACAAATGTCTCCTCCTGAATTACGGCAGGGGAAGGGAATGCCTTGATAATCTCATGATTACTTGGCACTGGCTCTGAGATGTCACCGATATTGGGGACTTCAAGAGACTACAATGGCCCAGCAGTCAAAGTGGGGACTTGTGGAGGTCAGATGATAAAAAGAGTTTGGTCCCAAGTGTGAATTTCCATTGGACAGTGTCTGTAGGCTCTCCGGGGGTTATGTCTCCCATTTCTGAATGTACAGTTGAAATAGTTTCACTTGGCAACCGGCAGAACCCCCACAGAGCCCCCACGTTGGCTCTTCTGCCATGGAGCCAATGCCATTTTGGTAGAAAGTGGAAAGAAAGGAAAAGTCTTGGAATTTTCCCTCCCTACCTCAATAGTAAATCAAAAGTAATGAACCCCATATCCTAGGGGAGTCGCAGAGATTAGCGCCGCTATCAAATACTCGAAAGATTTCAGGGTGGAAGTTCCTATTATGTCTCTGCTTCCCTGGCCTGCTTAACCTCTCCTGAAGACAGACGCATCTTGGGGAAAAACAGTGCGTCAGAGTGAAGGTAACCAGCTGGTGACTCCAATTGCAGCTGCTGTTCTGGATGAAGTTCCTTTTTTTTGAGACTGGGTCTCACTCTGTTGCCCAGGCTGGAGTGCAGTGGTGCAACCTGGGCTCAGTGCAACCTCTGCCTCCTGGGTTCAAGCGATTCTCCTGCCTCAGCCTTCGGAGTAGCTGGGATTACAGGCACATGCCACCATGCCCACCTAATTTTTGTATTTTTAGTAGAGATGGGGTTTCATCATGTTGGCCAGACTGGTCTCAAACTCCTGACCTCAGGTAACCCACCCACCTTGGCCTCCCAAAATGCTGGGATTACAGGTGTGAGTCACTGTGCCTTGCCTGAAGCTTCTTTATTGGGAGCCACAGTTGCAGCCCCGTGGCACTGAGAGTTGGCTCTTAATCTCTATGTCAATTTCCAGGAACACCAGAAACAGTCTGCTGGCATTTAGGGCGCCCACAGCACCCCTTCCCAGTCTGCCTCAGGGTTATGCCAGTTTTCCTGCCCTCTCTGCCATGATAGCATCCGCAGAGATGCCACAGAAAACCATAGTGGACCACACCACTGACACTATGCTGACTGGTCCTGATGGGACACAAGTGGCAAGTACATTAGGGTCCTTTGTTTTGGGATCTTCGTGGGTGTTCACGCCCGGAAACCTCCATGGCATCTTTGTCCGAGTTCTCGTCCTGCATCTGGGAAGAATGAGGTATGCAGACAAGTGAAGGGGGAAGAAGACGAAGACGAACTGTATTTAGTATTACAATAGCTCAGAGAAGACCCAGAGTGGGTAGCTCCTCTCTGCAGTTGGCCATCCCATCATCTCTCTGTCCTCTCCCCGTCCTCTGGCTGACTGTCCCCTGGCTGACTGTCCTCTGCCCTGTTCTGGCTGAGCCCAGGGCTGTTATGGACCTCAGAGGGGAGGAAGTGCATGTTGACTGGTCCACTGGTGGCCGTGGGTGGGCCGGAGGAGGCACCACGAGTCCCCACTCTGGTCCGTGGGACTGGCAGCCTGGCCCCAGCCTTCAGGCCCTCTTTGGTCTGAAAGTGGGGTCTTACAGGGACCCCACCTTCCGCCCAGGCCTTCCGTTGCCATTCATGGCCCCAGGGCTTGGCCCCAACCGGGCTTTGAGATTGGAGCAGGTGCCAGAGAGGAGAGCCAGTGGAAGCCAGGCAGTGGAAGCAGGCACCCCTGAGCCTGCAGGGACGGAAGATGGCGGTTGAGGGTACAGGCTGCAGAGATGCCCCCGTCCTGCACCTGGGAGGGCAGCAACCGCATCTGGAGAGCTCCCGCCCCACCAGCTTGGAAGGGGCGGGATTCCTGCCTGTCCCTAGCTCCTTCCTAATCTGTGGAGCGGGAGGCCCAGGTCTGCATCTGCCTGTCGGGCAGCTGCATCCAGGAAGGCAGCTCCTACCTGCTCCTGGCCCCCTCCAAGAGCACGGGGAGGCTTGGATCCACAGTTGCTGTTTGGATGGCTGTAGCCCCGCCCAGGAGGGCGGGGCCCCTGCCTTCTTCGCAGCACAGGAGGCCTGGGTCTGCAGCTGTGGGTTGGGCGGCTGCAGCGGCTTTCAGGGAGCTTCTGCCCCAACTCAGAAGCGCGGGGCTCCCACCAGCTCCATGGAGTGTGCAGCCCCAGCCGCCTCCCTTCTGCAGCCAGCGTGATGGCAGCAGTCACTGCCATCACCTTGGTAAGACACAGAAGTAGGAGATGAACCCCATAAATGCTCGGGGGCTCACCCACTTGGTGAAGTGGCTAAGGATCCTGTGGAGCATTTCAGGACACCCCAAGAAAGTGGAAGATAAGTGATCATACCCCAAAATGAGGCATGATGCTTGCTGAGACTTTTTGCATTTTGAAGGCATCCTATACATGATTTGGGGTGCTATCCCAATGCATTGTCCAGGGTGCCCTTAAGACTACCAGTTGCAGGTGGGGTCCCCTAGGCCTCGTCACCCAACAGATTCAGTGGTGCTCAAGTGTTTGTGGCCAATAGCAACATAGCAGAGAGCCCCAGGAGGTGAACTGTAGTATCGAACCCCATCTCCTGGAGCAAACCCACACCGCCTTCTGTATATAGATTTCGCTTTCTAAAAAGCAGCTCCTGGTGTACCACTGGGTCCTGGTAAGGACCGAACAGATGACCGAGGGCATCAGCTGACTCTGCAATACTAAGCTGGCCATCAAAGACTGGGTGTTACTCGACCCGCTCATCCATAAAGTTGGGCACATGCAGCTGTAATCTGTCATCAAGTGAAGATGGGGCATGAGAGGATGGGTTGGAGAAAATCCAGAAGGCACGGGTCAGTGCGTGAGCAGGTGGCTGAGACCCCCGTGACATGCACTCCTGCTTGTGTTGACTCCTCTCTCAATCTACGTCTGTGGCCCACATCAACTTCTGTGACTAGATGGCTGAGCCCTGCCTTCAGATGATTCTCTGGGATATGTGGGTACCAGCTGAGAGTGGGCCGTGGGGGCTCTGGAGTGTTTCTGGTAGATGGTGGGGAAGGGAAATTGTCCCAGTGGATGGAGCTTGAATAGAACAAATGGTTCTCGCTTTTCTGGACCGAAAGACAGTCAGAGGAATTAACCTACGCTAGCGATTTTCAGCAGTGGGTGCTCTCCAGCTCCAGGGATATTTGGCAATGTCTGGAGACATTTTCGATTGCCATAACTAGGTGGGGGTGCTACTGGCATCTAGTGAGTGGAGGTCAGTGTATTACTCATGGTTCTCCAGAGAAGCATAACCAATGGGATAGAGATATACTATGATGGGTTGGATTACGTGATTGTGGAGATCTCATGATCTGCACCTGCAAGCTGGAGGCCCAGGAAAGCCCCTGATGTAGCGCCAGTCTGAACCCAAAGCTCTGAGAACCAAGGAGGCCAATGGTGTAAGTCTGGTCTGAGTCTGAGGGCTAGAGAGCCAGCACAAGGGCAGGAGAAGATGGATGTTTCATTTCAAGCAGAGAGTGTGAACTCAACCTTCCTCTGCCTTTTTGTTCTATGTGGGCCCTTCACGATTTGGATGAGGCCCACCCACATTGCTGAGAGTCATTTTTACTCAGTCTATGGATTCAAATGCTAATCTCTTCTGTAAACACCCTCACACACACCCAGCAATAATGGCTTACCAGCTAGCTGGGCATCCCTTCACCCAGCCAAGCTGACACATAAAACTAACCATCACAGTCAGCCAGGGCTGCTGCTGCTGAACATCTAACAATGCACACAGGGCTGTCCCCTACAGAAAAGAATGATCTGGCCCCGAATTTCAATAGTGCTACTATTGAGAAACCATGATTTACACTGATTCATGGGCAGGTGAAAACAATTTGCTAGATGGTCAGGAACTTGGAAAGAACAGGATTCCAAGATTGGTGACAAGGAAGCATGGTAACAGATGGGAAGGTGGGGGAGGGTGTATGTGGCTGGATTGCTCAGAAGGTGTAAAGAGACTGGAGATATTTGGGTGGCATGTTTATGCTCACCAGGAGCTCCCTGTGCAGAGGAGGCTCTTCAGATTCAGGTGGATAAGAAAGCATGCTCTGTGATGCTAGCTGACCTTCCCACCAGCCATCCTGATGTTTATTGACCCTCTCACCAGCCATCCTGATGTTTACTCAATGCGCCCAGGACCATGAGTGCAGGGATGGAGGCTGTGAATGAGCACAATGACATGAATTTCCTCTTGCCAAGGCCAGCCTGGAGGCCACCACTGCTTTGCTGGAGTGATCTTCTGATAGCCTCCCCTATGGTGCATTCCTGGGAAGGGCCAGTCAGATTCCTGTTGGCCAGCTGGACCCCTTCATAAGGGAAAATAATTTTCCCTCACTAGAATAGGTGTGCCCTGGATTCGGATTTGCTTTCCCTGTCTGCAATGCTGCTGCCAAAAGCCACTATCATGGATGTAAAGAGTGCCTGATTCATTGCTGTGGTATTCTACACAGTGTTACTTCTGATGAAGAATTGCAATTTTACAGCAATGAGATCACGCAAAAGGACTTCACTTACTGCACATCCCACTGACCCAGAAGCAGCTGACTTGATAGCATCGTGGTCCTGCCTACTGAAAACTCAGTTAGGATGCCAGCAGGGAGACAGCTCCCTGAAAGGTCGGAGTTCTACCTTGCAGATGGAGTTTGGGATTTGAATCAGCAACTGCCATATGGTCTGCCATATGGTGGTCCCACGGCCGGAATACACGGTCGGGGAAACAAGAGGCGGGCGTATGAGGAGCTCTTGTCACTACGAAGCCTTGTAAGCAAGAATCTGTACCTGCCCCTGCCTCACACCTCGTAACCAAGAATCTAAACCTCCCCTGCTCCAGACCTTAGCGCTTTTCTGTTTTGTAGTTCTTACTTCCCCAGGGAGCTTCCCAACAGGTGGCACAGTGATTTTGCTGAACCCGGAGCTGAGACCTGGCCATTTTGGGCTTCTGAGCTAGCTGAATCAATGCAAAGAAGATCGTTACTCTACTGGCTGGGTGACTGAATGAGTTGTTACTACGTAATGGGGGCCAAGAAATGATGTCTGAAATTTAGGGGACTCTTTGAGGTGCCTTTAATTTTGTCCACATCAAAAAAATAAGTTAATGGTAAACAATGGCATTGAACAAAAGGACCTGTGAGGACTCAGAATCTATGGGAATGAAAGTTTGGATTGTGCATCAGGTAAAGAATCCCAACAAGCTGAGGTCTGCCTGACAGCAAAGCCAACATGGAATGGTTATGGAAGAAGGGAGTTTCAAATATCAACCATGATCTGTGGCCAGCTTCAGTTCCAGGGGGCCTGCAGCAGGGAGGCATATTTGCCTATCTTTCTTCTTGCTCAGTGTGCATGTATACACATATACATGTACGTGCATATGTGCATATATATGCATGTATGTAGGGGGGTCAAGACACACAGGGACTTGCTCGTTCCTTTTGCTCCAGTTTCTCTCAATGTTGTCTTAGCAACAGCTCTTCACTTGCTAGCTGCAGTTTGTTTCAATTTCATTTTCCCCCCCACATGAAAGAAGCCGCCAAATCACACCCCCTCCTGAGACACCAGCAACTCCTCCCTGGAGATCTGAGACTAGCACCGTGAGCCTCCTCCTCTGGCCTCCTGAGGCACAGGAACCAGCTGGGAAGAGCTCCCTTTTCAAAGGTCTGACCTCAATGCTGTGGAGCCCTGCCCTCTCTGCCTGTGGATTTTAACAATGCGCGCTCTTTGCTTTGCCCCTGACCCTGTGAGGGAGCTGCTTCTTGTACGTTCTCTCCGTGGGACCTGTATATCTCCTTTTTGTGTTTTTTAGGCTTCCAATACCTGCTTGACTAGTTTCCTATATTAAATTCTCTGTTAAAACAACTGAGGTGACTTCTGTTTTCCTAAATACACAGATTCTTTGATTTGGTGAGAAAACTTCAAGAGCCTTTTCTTGAGTCGCTCATTTTACTGAACAGAAACCTGGGGCTGGAGGGGTGAGATGCCTTCGTCAAGGTCAATTCTGGGGCCAGACTGTCTCCCAATCCAGGGCTCCTACCACCATCCTATATAGTCTTCTAAGCACTTTTCAAAGCTTCAAATGCAGGATTTTGCCTTTCATATGGGATTCTCTGCCTGTCCTGAACAAACTCAGAACAGTTTCCTATTTCCTCGTGTAGAAAAACATTAGAGCCAGAAACGGATGGTCCCATTGGCCTTTACAGGATTCCATGGGTATGTCGTGGCCATTGCACCAGCGAATCCCACAGCCCCACCAGGCATCTTTCCTGTCCTTCTCCCATCTGTGCTAACTCACCCCCAACCTGGAGCCAGATGGACTTGTGTGTCACCTTTCCCCAGACTGTGAGGTCCTCCTGGGCAGGCGCCTTGCCCATTCCTTAGGATGACAATGTACTCTGATGCTGGGAGCACAGACCCTCGTGTCAGACACACTTGAGCTGCAATCCTGGCTTTACGTCTTACCTCGCCAAACCTTACTTTTCTTGTCTACAACACAGAGATTTTGCTATCTCATAGGGTTGTTGCACGCATTGAATTCCACTATGCAGAGAATGTGCCACCCCCAACGATGCCTATTCAGTGCGTGAGGCCCTGTCATCACCACCTCTGTCACTGTCCCAGTGCATGGCACACAGTGGGTTGGGACTGAGTCCTGGGTGCATCACACCTGCTTTAGACAGGCCTGTGGCCTGGACCCCACCCACAGCCTCCTGAGGGGGCTTCTTTCTTTTACAGAGGCAGTGCCTCTCCTCCGTAGAAGAGCACTCACAGATAAAAATTCACACCAAAATCCTTCTCCTCCTCTATGCTCCCAGCTGCCATTCTCTTGCTTATGGTTGCAACCTCTGGTGAAGACATGTTAAGGACAACCCTATTCAGCTTCTGATATGGTTTGGCTGTGCCCCCATCCAAATCTCATCTTGAATTGTAGCTTCCATAATTCCCAGGCGCTGTGGGAGGGACATGGTGGGAGGGAACTGAATCATGGGGGTGGTTTTCCCCATACTGTTCTCGTGGTAGAAAGTCTCATAAGATCTGATGGTTTTATAAGGGGTTTCCCCTTTCACTTGGCTCTCATTCTCTCTCGCCTGCTGCCATGTAAGACATGCCTTTTGCCTTCTGCCATGATTGTGAGGCCTCCCCAAACACGTGGAACTGTGAGTCCATTAAACCTCTTTTTCTTTATAAATTACCCAGTCTCAGGTATGTCTTCATCAGGAGTGTGAAAACAGACTAAATACAGCTTTTATCCAGACAAAATGTGTCATGGTCATTTTAAAAGGGAGAGAAACTATTTTCCTCTTACATGAATGAAACTTGGCTGGGCGTGCTGGCTCGTGCCTGTAATCCCAGCATTCTGGGAGGCTGAGGCAGGTGGATCACTTGAGGTCAGGAGTTTGAGACCAGCCTGGCCAACATGGCAAAAACCTGTCTCCACTAAAAATACACACACACAAAAAAAGATTAGCTGGGGATGATGGTGCACACTTGTAATCCCAGCTACTAGGAGGCTGAGGCAGGAGAATCACTTGAACCTGGGAGGCAGAGGTTGCAGTGAGCCAAGATCATGCCACTGCCTGGGTGACGGAGAGCTAGACTCCATCTCAAAAATAAAATAAAATAAAATAAAATAAAATAAAATAAAATAAAATAAAATAAAATAAAAGAATGAAACTGTGACAACTGGGTTTACATCTCATCTGGGTGGGAAAACACTTAAACAAAACAATACTGGTATGGATGGATGCCTGATATAGTCCTCTTCCTCTTGGCAATAAAGCTTTTCTTAGATGGCATTTTACAAGAACACAGGAGTTAGTGGGCAAATAATTGGACCAAGCAATACTTTACAAACATGTTAATTTTATTGAGTAGGCATCAAAGCTTCTCTCTGTGTCAGGTAATGGAGAAGCCATGTCACACAGATTACAGAGCTATTTTTACTTGAAATAATCTTTCATAAAAGAAAGAAATTAAATACAATTCTTCTATAAAAAGTGCAGTAGTCATTACTGGAAGTTTTCCAAAATGAAAGCAAGATTTACTACATATTGCAAAAATTGGTTTAGTGCTTTAATACTTTACAAAGTAATATCCCAACCACAGAAGACAGCTCTTACAATGGGTTTCTTCTCCAAGAATGGACCGGATTGAAAAGGATATTTGCATTGAATTGGAATTAACACCTGCAGGTAAAAAGGGGTTCTGCACAACTGGGTCAAAGTAACGTGACTGATGACCTGTTTTTGCCTCAATATTTTCCTTTGTCCACAGTAATCAAAAAAAAAAAAAAAAAAAAAAGGGAGAAATAAAGCAACATATGTCATCCAAATATCAAAGAAACCAAAAAACAAAAAAGAAAGAGGAACATTCACTGACTTCATTAGGCCAAACGCATGTTTAATGGAACAAAGCAAACACAGGATGAGGATGGTCCCTTGTTATAATTTACTTCAACAATCCTTAGTTAAAACAAGGCCAAATTCTCAAAGGTGATGGTGAATGGAGTTCAAACTCCGTAGATGAGGCAGTAACGGGTCACTAAGGAGTTTAGTTCCTCTGTGGACCCAGCTGAACCTGCTTCTTGCTCCTAATAGCGCCTTTACTTGTAGGACTAAGAGCCCAGCCTTTCCCACCTGTGGGCCCGGAGAAGACAAGCTCCTACTGAATGGTGACTGGCTCTGTCAGAGGTGGGGCTTGCCTCTGCGTGTACGGGGGCTCGAGGCCACGGCTGATCTCCAAAGCATGCTCATGGTGAGTTTCCTAGTTTTGGTCCTAAATTAGTGGAGACAAGCTGCACCACTCCCCACTGCCAAGTCGTCATTCCATATCAGGTGTTTGGTTTCCATTCCTGCAAGTGGGAAGAATGTGTGCAAAGAGCTGGATAGCCCATAGGGCCTGGGAGACCTCCATGGACACCTGCCATGGAGAAAGTTTGCGTGGGCCAAGGGGGCAGGCTCTTGGGAAGCACACACTCCCTCCCTGAGTGCTGGCAGGAGCAGGCCTCCAGTCTGTTTGGGCAGCAATGAAAGGGACACTGTTTATTTGGCAATTCAAGCACAGGAACGCACATGGGCGGGCCCAGTCACTGCTGGCTGGCCAGCTGCAGAGGGGGCGTTACGATGGAGACCTTATGCCCCCTCCCATGAAGGACCTGAAAATATGGCATCAAGAGAAATGACAGCAAAACCACAGAAGCGGATTAAAGAGAAGGACAAAGCCTTTAACCAGGTCACAGTAGGACAAAAGTCCCATAAGAAGCTTGTAACAGTATTTTGCCAACAACTCTTAGAAGAAAATGCATTTGGCCAAAGGACCTAGAAGTAAACACCAAGGTTAGGTAGTTGTCAAAATCATCTGGCAGGGGCAGGAAGGTCACTGGAGGACCCGCACCTCCCCTGCTGTGGGTGAGGTCACCTGCGAGCACTGGGTCCTGGGCCCAAGGAGGTGTGTGTTGCTTGGCTCTGTGGTGTCAAGGCTCTGACCTTTCAGTGCACATCCACCAGTGGCCAATGGGAATACCCAGGGGCCTTGGCTCTCTGGTCCTGCTGCTTCCAAATTTGTCAGTGCAGCTGCCCAGCCCTTGCTGGTTAATGTTTGTGACAAGTTCCTCTTCCTCTGCAACCTGCTTTGGTCGCTGGAGGATGAGTCCTTCTAATGGTCAGATGGACTTTCCCTGGGCTGGGCCATGTGCTGCCACCCGTGTGGAACTGGGAAGGACTGGGAGACACCTGAAGACTGATGAACAAAGGATTCTCTGGAATGGTCCAGGTCTACAGTGACCTCATGGAGTGACGGGAACCCGCTACTGTGCATCTGACTACAAGAGCTACCCGTATAAAACTGTCTTCATCCCAGCTGGTTCCAAAATGCTCCCCTGCGAAAAGCGAGCCTCACATCTGTGAGGGTTAGCAGCAGGGCAGGTGTTCACAGACAGAAGCCACCACTGCTGCCCAGCGTTGCTCAATGCCATATCTAGTCATCTTGTACCCACAGGAGCCAGGTCACTGGGTCAACTAAAGTTCTCACAATAATAGAACCTGGATTTGATGAAAGCTGAAATTGACATTTTCTGGCCTCTTAATAGGTTTCGATTTACTGATTTCATTTCCTTTTTTCAACAAATCCTTATCTAGTGCCTAATATGTATCAGGCACCAGGCACCTAATATGTTGTAGGCACCAGGATACAGTGATGAGCAAGACACATGAAAGTTCCTGCCCACATGGAGCTTACAGTCTATGGGAGACGGGGAGGCGAGAATCAAATAAATGGATGGATGATTAACATCTGCAGCACTCAGATGGTAAGAAATGCACAAGAAGAAGATGCAGAGAGGTGGGTAGGGAGGGAGAGTGGGGTGTGTTGTTCTTTTAAATAAAGAAGTCAGGGAAGGCCTCGTTGAAAGGTGACATTGGAGCAAAGACTGGCAGGTAGTGAGGGGTGAACCATGTGGCTCTCTGGGGAAGAATGTTCCACGTAGAAGGAATGACATGTGCAAAGGCCCTGAGGCAGGAGGGTGCCTGTGACTAGAAATGGCAGGAAGGCCTACGTCCCAGGGCAGAGCAGCGGGTAGAAGTAGTACTGGGGTGGGAGAGGCCTTTGTAAGGACCTGGCTTTTCCTCTGCCATGGGAGGCTGTTTCTTCATTTAAAGTAGCACTCCAGTGTCTGTAGATAAATTCTAAAACAGCTGGTTTCAGTAATTTGTCCTCATTAAATTACTAAGTTGCTTTGGTCTTGAATAGATTTGGCCTATATTTACTCTTAAAACCAAATGGCACTCTTCACCTTACATTAAACTAACAAATGTGTATGTGTATACATATATATCCTTGAGATGCTCTTTGGGAGGAATAAAAAGATATAAGCGATGTGCATCATTCTGTATGTACGTAATTAGGATTAGTGAGGCCCCCTTTTTTGGCAAGATTAAAATAGCAAAAATGCAAATTTCAACAAACTATTTGGCAAAATAAATAGAAACAGTAGTATTACTAGCATGGTTGGAGATGGTGGCTTCAGTGCTGTTCTGCAATGACGTGTGTCTTCGGCTCAGCCTGGTGGGGCCAAGTTCTTCATACTGTGCAGACTGCACACACCTGTTGTTCCCAGGGGTCCCTGCAGGGCATCTCCCTAGCTCTTTTCTGCTGGGGGTGCAGTGGGAAGAAGAATAGATCTTTTGGAAAAGAAGGGACCTGCATAACTGCTAACAGGCGAATCTGCACAGTGCCCATAGCTGTCTTTCACGACAGAAGCTTGCAGAGTGGTCCAGCCTGGATGTGCAGCAGGGCCTCCTGGGTAAGCGTGGGGGGCTCTCCCCATGGCATGTGCTGGCCTCTCTATCATGAACTATCCAGGACCCACTCCTGAGTCAGTGAGGCAGCACTGGCAGAAATACACTCTGGGCCAATAGACCCAGAGCTGTGGAGAGGACACGGGCAGCAGGGTGGACTTGAATTACACAAGAACAAAGCTGAGCGCTGGTCACTGCCCCGGCCAGCCACACTAAAACTGGCCAGCTAGAGTTTCAAGTCAGGAGCAAATGTGAAGGTGGTGCCTCAGGTCTCCAAAGAGTCATCACTTTAAGGCGTTTTGGAAGGGGATACCTGCCCCTGACATGCCAGCTACCTCTGGGCCTTTCATATGGTGTGTCTGTCCTCAGCTGGCAGCAGAACCAGACTCAGCTAGAGCAGGGGCCGCCTCTGCAGCCCAATGAGGATGAAGCCAGAGCTGGTAAGGTCTGCTTGACCCCGCAGGGCTCGCTCAGCCATGGAAACACATTTCTTCTTGTTTATTAGAAGCACTGGAGAAAGACAAAGGACAGAACACTGGGGAAACTTAATTTGTCAAGTCCACACCAAGATGAGGAGAAAAAGAATCATGTCATAAAGAAAGGAGCCCCAAACATACAGCAGATGCCTTCAGCTTTTACTCCAAGTCTCTTAGTAAATAAAAGACTCACATGGAATGGAACTTACACACACGGATTTGGAAAAGTCTTTGTTTCTTTCTTGCACAAATTTCCCACCATTGATAAGTACAGCCCTTTTATCTTAACTAATGTGAAGTATATTTTGCTAGATTAAGTTTATTTTTGCAAAGTAGAATAGTCTGCAAAATAAGTTTGTGGATACTAAGTGGGGGGAGGTGGGGGTAGGCGATGGACCCATGACCCCTCCTCAGAGACAGGGCGGGTGCTGCATGGAGGATGTCCACACCCTGAGGTGTGCACCTGGGGGGCATGGAGAGTCCTGTTATCTTCAGCCACCCAATTCTTGACAGTAAGCTACGAGAATGAGGAAATTAAATCATTTGGAAAAACATTCAATTTGTAAAGAAATAGATTCAAATGCCACTGGGTGGTAATAGGTAAGAAAAGGTCCACAATAATTTAGTGAATACAAAGTACTCATTTAAGAGGAAAGGTGCAGTACCAAAATCCATGAACAGAAAAAAGGAAATCAAGCTTTCAATAAAAACAGACATTTATACATTCCTACTTTCAGAAGGTATTCGAACAAGCAGCAAAAAGCATTTACCCCCGGACCCCACACTGGAGCTCCTTCCCACCTCCAGTTACCCTTCCAAGGGACAACCCTGTGACAATAAAGGGTGCAAAATATTGCTCTGTGGCATGTTCTGAAAATAATATAAAAATAATTTTTATAGTATAGTTTAAACTTGGCTTGTAAAATTCCAACGTAACACAGCATAAAATCTACAAACAGAATACACTGAAAAACACCTTCCCTTAACAATATATTAAAAAAATCATTTACCCAGGTAACAAATGTGCAGGAAATGTGAATTTCTGAAATAACCTTCACAGGGGTTTAGAAGTACCTGGGATCCTCTGGAAACCTGCAGTCCCTTGGAGACACCTGTCCTTCCTGGAAAGGGAAGTGTGGCCAGATCAGGTGGGGAAGGCTGCTCTCAGGCAGGGTCAGCTATGGCAGCAGGGCCGTACACCCCAGGGGGACTCACCTTCTTCCCTTTCTCCCTGCTCCACAAAGGGCCCTCATGCCATGGAATGTGAGGGAAGCCCTTGGCCCACATGCAGTCAACACAGTTTTTAATAGTTCCTGGCCAGCCTGATGAAGTTGGTCTCTGGCCAGGGACTAGGTCTAAACGGCTCTTCTCAAGGAACATGCTGTCGGTGCATGGGGCCTGCACATTTAATATGACTATCGGGTCTCTCCCCCCCTTTTTTTTAAATACTGTTTAGAGGAAGGATGGATTCAGATCTCTCACAAAAGGAAATGGCTATTCCTAAGTCATGTGGACTGAGTGGTAATGTATCAGCCTGGAGCAGGTGTCTACAGACGTCTGGCGTCTCTTTACCATACTGAGAAGCTGGGGCGCAGGATGCAGCCAGTGGTTTTACCTCAGGCTCTTATTTAGGGCACATCTGTCATCAGATGGTGATGGGTGGAGGTAACTTTGAAATGCAAGGGTAGAATAGGTCCTGGTGTTTTGATAATTACGTACCCTGCCTGGTTTGGAAGGTTTTCCTGTATTACAATGGACTGTTTTTATTCTTTTTTTTTTTTTTTTAATTAAACAAACCAGGCAGATAGCATGAGAAAGAAGAGATCTGAATTTGCATAGCCAGTTTTAGAAACTTCTGGTTGGCTGTTTTTACATTAAGAAATGAGAAAAATAAAAAAGAATTGACTTTATGCCTCCTTGACATCTTGTGCACACGAGTTTGGTTTCTGAATGGACTATTGAGGCATTTTTAAGGTTGGGTGTCTCAATCTTTTAGGAGTGAGGGGCATGAGGAGTGGCTGGCATCCACACCTGAAGCAACACTTTCTGTGACCCCACAGCTTTGGATGCCAAAGCAGCCGCTCAGCGTGACACGAAGAATCAGTCCAGAAAGCTGCCACAGACCTTCTCCATGAGATTTTTAAAAAACCACTTTTGTTTTCTGAGTAATAAAAGAAACCCCAGTAATATCAGGGACATGGATGTTAGTACAGTAATTACGACACATTGAAAATATTGTTCAGCAGGAAAAGTAAAACTTTCAAAAAATTTCTTAAAGATCCTATTTAATAAATAATTTTTGATTTAAGGAACCACTTATGTAAAACTTGAACAAATTACTGAAAACTCCACCTGCTGTGGAATAATTAAAAACAAAAAGGCATTACTCACAGGAGATAATTGTTTTATTATAATTTTCCAAACAAGTAAAAAAAATCCCCTCCCACTTTTTTTTGTTTGTTTGTTTTTGCTGCTCTTTAGTTAGGGAAAAAAGCATCGTTTCTAGAGGAGAAGCTGGCTCCAGTGAAGAGATGGTCGACCTCCTGCTTTTTCTGAGGATACACTCACAGCAAAGCCAGGCGCTTTCTCCTTTCCTAGGATTATTAGAAGCTATTCTAAGGCTCTCACAGGTTTTATAGTATTCTTCTGTTAGTGAGGATTTTACCCATCTTATCCTCATTTCTTGGAAACAAGCTCGTTCCTTAGTGAGGCAGGTTTAGCTCCTCAGTGTCCCTGGCCAAGAATGGCGTTCTCCGGAGGTAATCTTGGAAGGAAGAGGCTGCATATTGCTGCTCAAAACAGGGTAGCTAAGGACACATTTTTTTTTTTTCCTCAAGAAATGTAGGAGGCACCAAAAAAGAGACCGCTCAGGGATCGGGCTGCTCCCTCATTGTGTCACGAGACGGAGGCAGGGTCGTCCTGCCCCATGGAGGGGCCACGATCACAGTGAGTTCCTTTACCTGGCTGAACCCAGACAGATGCAGGTGTTGGGGTGGGGTTCCTTCCCGGTTCCCCCAGCTCCTTCCCTTTGGAAAGAGCAGCAACCTAGTGGGGGCTTACACAGAGACCGAAGGGTCAATTCCTCGCTGTCTCCTGGGGCACCGATGGTCACTGCCCAGGGGCCCTCCAGCGACAGTCCACTGTGGAAGTGCCTTCAAAAGAGAAATGTGAGCAGGCTGTCCTATCTTCTCCTCTATGGGCAAATCCAAATTGTGAGATGGGAACCCTGCTTTTTGGACCCTAGGTGTCTTTGGAAAGCTCCTGTCACCTGAGCTGCCCGGCACTGGGAGCCATCGCTGTACCTAACCGCGCCCGTGAGACGGGTGGTCCAGTGCCTTCCCACGGCCGCCCGCGGCTTGGATGGCAGTGTGAATGGTGCTTGAGCCGGGGCTGGGGGAGGAGGTTTGGCTTATGAAATGGAGCTGTGTGTTTCTAAAGGGCCACAGTGACCACCAGGGCGTCAGCTGGCGGCCAGGTACCCGCCTTCTCCTAGGTCCCGGGATGAGAGGCAAGTGGAGCCCGCAGAGGAGCCTCCACCGCAGCCCCGGGTGCGCGTTCACTCTATGCCCTGGGTACTACCAACCGCGCACAGGGGACCGCTACCTGGAAGAGGTCATCGCTAGGTTAGGAGAAAAAAAAAAAAAAAGCAAAAAAAGCATGTAAAACACTCCCTTCTAAAAACAAAGGGCTGCGAATTTCTTTATTTCTTACTGAGGAACAAAAATACTCTTGCAATGGCTATTGAGTTTCCACAGGTACGAGGCAGATGCTAGGCTAGCACACCCACTTCCAACAGTATGACTTGTTTCCTATCCGTCTACTACCTGAGTGGCGTCAGTGTAGGTTCAGGCACCATTAGGAACGTTTGACCAAACACGTACACGGCACTGACAGAGGAGGCGCCGGCCTTCCGGTGGACCAGAGCATGTAAAAAAGACACCGACACAATGGAAAAGAAATCCTCGAAGGTAGAACCTCGCCGCCTGCGCTGCGCCGCGCCGCGCCGCTCAGGGCCGGGCCCCACGCGCCTCGCGCCGCCGCCGCAGCTCCTCGCGGTAGCAGTAGGAGCAGTAGTGCTCGGTCTCGGCGCGGCCGTAGAACGCGCAGTTCTCGCGCTGGCAGCGCCGCTGCGCCGGCCCCGGGCCGCCACGGCCGCACTCACCGTTCGAGCGCGCGGCTGGCGCGTCGGCGTCGGCGAACTCCAGGCCGTCGCGCGCGGCGCCGAAGCCGTTGGTGTAGGTCTGCGACTTGTGCTCTGCCGCCCCAGCCGCCCCCGCCGCGCCCGGTAAGGCCCCGGGCACCGCGCGCGCCAGCGACTCGACCGTGTTCACGGTGCGCAGGGCGGCGGCGCGCGCCGGGCTGTAGCTCTGCGACGACAGCGAGCGGTTCTGCTGCGGGTACGTGGCACACGGCCGCAGCGCCCCCACGGCCGGCGCGCACGCCTCGTCCCGCGCGCCCGACGCCTGGACGTGGATGACGCTCTGGCGCGCTGGCGCCGGGGGGCTGCGGCCGGGGATTGGTCCGCTGGCGACCGCACGCCGCGTGCCTCCCCCCGGGGAGGCCGTGCCGCCCGCCGCCGCCCGCGCCGCCCGCCCCGCCGCGGGCCCGGGGCTCGGCCTCTCCTTGAGCTTGAGCACCAGCTGCGTGGGCGGGCCCGGAGAGGCGCGCTCGGGGACCGGCGCGCCCTCTGTCTCGGGTCTGCGCGGTGGCCGCTTGGCGGTGGAGGCGGCGGCGGCGGCGGCGGCAGTGGCTGCGTCGCGGCGCCGCTGCTCCTGCTCGGCGCTGAAGCGCTCCTGCGCGCTGGTCAGGTAGTAGCCGATCATCTCCTCGTGGAACTGGTGCCGGTGGCTGGTGAGCAGGAGGCCGGCGAAGATGAACTTGCGCTCGCCCTGCATGGCGGCGCGCAGGATGTTGAGGCTCAGCTTCACGTCCGTGCTGTACTTCCAGGCGTCGCCCCGCGGCCCGCCGCCCTTCTCCGCCGGCGACGCGCCCGCCGCCTTGTCCGTGGGCGATGGCGTGGTTTTCTCCGAGGGCGACGTGCTTGCCGACGCACCCGACTCCTCCTTGCTGCCCTTGCGCGACTTGGCCTTCTTCTCCTTGCCCCGCTCTGCCGAGTCCCCGTTCTTGCCGTTGGCGGAGTTGGCGCGGCCCATCTTGCCGTGCACCAGGCCGCCGAGGCCTCCCATGTTTTTCTTCAGCTTGATGCCCAGCGTCTTGCTGAAGCTGCCCAGCTTGTTGGCCACGGAGTCGGCGCGCGTCTTGTCCTTCTCTTTGCGCTGCTTCTCCTTCTCCTTGTCCTTGCCGTTCTTGCCGTTATTGCTGTTGGAATTGCTGCACACCGAGTCGCGGTCCGAGTCCAGCGAGTCGGCCAGGGACTGCACGTCCTCCCCTGCCGAGGCCGTGGGAGACTCCGGTTGTGCCAGGGGCGCCTGTGTGGAGAGGGAGGGCCGGAGTGAAGGTGGTTAGAGAAGAGGGGTCCACAGCCTGGCCGAGGAAGACACACCTTGCCCCTGTCTTGCCAAGGCTGGGGCCCTCAAGCTTCACTGTCCCAGTCCCCACCGTCTCTCTGGTGACTGTGATACCCGGATGGGCGGTGCTGAAGGAAAGGAGCGGATAGGAGTGGGCTCTGATTCACTGCAGTAGTAAAAGGATGTAGGGACTTATCTGCGTGTGTCTTCTGGCCAGGGAAGCTGGGGTGTACTCATTCTTTCTGTCTGGGGAACTTCAGGTACTTGGTAACCTGGAACCCTGAGTGGGGGATTGGGGCATGGTGCAAATACCCCACTGGGCCTTGGTCCCCAGAGCCTCGTCACAGTTCAGAGAATGATCAGGTTTACTCTCTGGCCTTCCCCCACTAACAAGGCCCCCTGCTTGACCAGACACAGGTCCCAGGCCAGCCTCTGTGAAGATGGAGGCCTTCAGGTGGGGAGGACACTGGGCCTGCACAAAACTGTCTCCCCTCAAAAGATGTCTCACTTCCTGACGCCGGGCAGGGGACAGAAACCTTGCACTCAATCTCATTCATCGGATCTTGAATCAAACACCCCCTTGATTCAGGGATGCCAAATCGCTTCAGGGGTTCCTTTCTCACTCTGTTTGGCAAGGTGGAGTGCTAAATTGAGGAGGATTCTCAAATAGGCCTGTGCTCAGCAAAAAAGATGTTCCCATTCCCAGAAAATGACCCCTGGGTGGTTTGGGGTGGGGTGACGCTGGGAAGCACGGCTTGGATGAGACCCACTGAGGTGGTCAACCAGTCTGAGGAGGGCACGACCATATCTGGGGCGGGGGGAACCTGAGAAAAGAGGTGGGAGGGCAGAGAGACAGGAAGCACCTACTGCCTCTGCAGAGGGACCTCCCTGGGTGAGGAGAGAATTCTGACTGATTGTCACTGGACGAGAGGCAGGGCCCCGCATGCTGGCGGCTGGGTGCTGCAGGAACTGGTGCCCATACCTGAACAGGCTTCCTTGGCCTCCAGGGGATGAGCCTGGGAGAAGGCTCCTATTGCTCCCCTACTTAATTTTTGTCTCCCCAACCCCCAGGCCCCTCAAGCAAGTCCAAGAGTCGGTGACTGACCTGTGACCAGGTCACCCTGAAGCAAACATGGGCAGAACTGACCCACACCACCTCCCACTCTGAAATTCCTTTCCCTTTCCCACCTGGGATAGGAAGGTGTGAAGTGTCTCAGACCGGTGTGTGAGACACTAAAGGGTGGACACGGGCTGGGCCAGGAACGGAGGTGCGCCTGGTGCTAGCAGGAGCGCACTGAGACCGGGCTCAGGAGTCCCTGGCTGGAAGAACCCTTCCCACAGTTGTCAGCTGAGAGCCTTGCATCTGACATGAAGGCACCAAGGCCTAGCAATTGCAGGCAAAGCTATGCTCAGCCCGAGAGCCTCCTGATTCTAGATCCTGAGCCGCTGCCATCACTCCCCATGTGGGTGCTGAAGAACAGCCACAGCACCACCAGAGTGCTCCAGGCCTTTGAGGGGCAGCACTCAGACTGCCACTGACTGGCTGTCACTTATGCCATCAGTAAAATGGGGTATCAGTCCCCACCTCGTGGAGCCCTGGGAGATGAAGTACAGGCAAAGGCCGGAGTCTGAGAGCACTGATCAGTGCTGACCACCACCCGACTCCTTGACTTACACCTCTCCTTTACTAATTCTTTATGAGCCCCACTTCAAGCCTAAGTAATTGGCTGGAGAGGACCAATTATTTGCAGGCTGTTTTTTTTACAAATCCTTTTCCGTGGCAGCTCACTACTGAGATGTCAAAAAACATCAGTCAGATGCTTACAATGAATCCCTCAGCGTCTGCAAGCAGGGGCAGCCCCGACCCTCTGGAGGCAGGCAGCCTCACGGGGCACAGGCCCCTCTCCTCACCTTCCTGCCAACTCCACCCACCAGTGTGCTGCCTCCGGGAGGGGAGGAAGGGGGCGCTGAGGAATCGCGCTCTCAGTTCCCTGGCTTTCTTGAGGACCCACACAGTTTATAATTAATTCCGCTCTGCGGCAGCACATTGTGTTCTGATCTCAGTAGAGATAGTTTTGTGTTGTGACTTGCCTGTCGCTTGTTTTCTGAGTGGGCGTGTTTATTCCTTCTGCAGAAAATAGGGGGACAAAAATCCTTTTACAAGAGTGCATGCTTGCATGCACACATGCCTACACGTGGTGTACACACCCACTGGGTCCAACCCGAGCCACTTCAAACCCCAGCCAGGGTGGCTAGGTCACAGGGATGGGGGAGCTACTGGGCTGTGGGTATGGCTGGCGTGGGCGGCCAGGCAGGGGCAGGCAAGACTGTGGGAGCATTTGGGAGGATGCACCCTGGCCAGGCTGGAGCTGAGCAGCCTGGACCCTGCCGCCAGATCTGGTCCCGGCACAGCCAGGCTCACCCGTGTCTCGGAGGGGATCCGGATCCATGTCACATTCATGTAGCTGTGCAGAAGGTTCAGCTTGGCTTCTAGCGACAGGATAAGGCTGGCAAGAGAAGAATACCCTATTGAAATGGTCTGAGCTGGCCCTTGTAGCACCCAGCCCACCTGCATGCCAGCTGTCCCAGGAGGAGCAGGGGTGGTACAGCCCCTCCCCAGGATGCCCCAGCCATAGCCCTCCCTGTGGGCGCTGGGGGAAGGGACAGAGTAGGGTCTTACTGGGCCAGCCGGGCGTTATCGTTGTCATCTTTGCCCCACTCCCAGTCCTTGCCAGGGTCCACTGCAAAGTGCAGAGGCAGCAGCTTGTGCTCAGAATCCGTCAGGGGGATCACGGCTGGAACAGAAGAGACAGAGCCGTGCTGGGAGCCCCGGCAGTCCCCAGGGAGGATGGGAAGGAAATTCCCAAGCCAGGTGTTCAGGTGACAAGTGCACCGAGTGGAGATCTACACAGATCTGTACCAGCAGGAGCGTGAAGACCAAAACCACTATTGCTAATTTTTAAAATCCCATATTTATTGCAGACAGTGGAGAGCAGTTGGAAGCGTCACCTGGACCCTGGGTCTCTCTGGGTCTGTCCAATGGCAGATACTCCGTTGGGCATCAGAATGGTGGAAAAAAGCTATTGCTGCTTCTGCTATTTCTAGGAAGGATCTAGGCAGGTTAGGCACACTTTGGGAGGCTACCTTGCAGGTGGGTCTGGGGCCCAGCTCTCCTGTCTCATCCCAGAGAAAGGCTGAATGTACGAGCAAGGGTGTTGCTGACCTCTAGTGGTTTGTGATTTTGTGCCACAAGTCTGTGTCAGTGCCTGGGACCCGTGGACCCACCCGCCCCTGCCCGTAGGAAGCTCACCTGTGCTGGGGACAGATAAGCAGGTTAACAAACACCTCATAATGTCAGGTGGTGATGAGCCCTGGAAGGGTAAACAGCAGGCAGAAGGCAGTGATGGTGAAGCCTTTCTCGGGTGGGGTCAGGGGGTCCTTTTGAGGAGGTCACATGTCGGTGGAGACTGCAGTGACGAGCAACTGGCTGGTCATTTCTCAGAGGGACTGACTCATCACAAAAGCTCTGTGGTGAAACTCGCCCCCCGTGGGAAATCCTGGCTCACTCCAGATGGGCTAGGGTGGAGGGGGTGTCTACAGGTTTGGGATCTTCTAGGAGCTTCTGAGCTGCTGGGGGACCTGATGAGAGGAGTTCCTCATGACATGGCTGACTCCTCCCAAGGGCATTGTCAGGGACAAGGGCAGGAGGAAGCGGGAGATGATCTCCCCAAGTCTTTCCTTGGAGCAAGCAGCAGCCTCCTGTGGGCTCCAGTTAGCTCCCCTGCAGGCCCCACTCCTAGAAGTCACACCACAGCAGAGAAGCACAGCCCAAGGCCTTGGGTCAGCTGCTTTGCCTCTTTGCTGGGGCCCATGATTCACAGCAAGGCTGCCATGGCAAGAACAAAAAGGCAAGGAAACAGATCAAATCGAAGACTGAATACCAATAGTTGATTTGGTAAGAAATTGGAAAAACTAACTCAATGCTGCCCTCCAGTGTTGCTTAAGAGGAAAAGTGGGTACAAGTAATTCCCCTCTCCACCCCTGCACCTTTTCTTCCCCAGCCTCCCCAAGCTGTGAATAAGGGAAATGCAGCTTTGCTGACCAACGACCAGCTCCAGGCTTTCCTTTCTTTTCTTTTTTCTTATTTTTTGAGAGGGAGTCTTGCTCTGTCGCCCAGGCTGGAGTGCAGTGGCGCCATCTTGGGTCACTGCAAGCTCCGCCTCCTGAGTTCACACCATTCTCCTGCCTCAGCCTCACGAATAGCTGGGACTACAGGTGCCCGCCACCATGCCTGGCTAATTTTTTGTATTTTTAGTAGAGACGGGGTTTCACCGTGTTAGCCAGGATGGTCTCGATCTCCTGACCTTGTGATCCGCCCGCCTCGGTCTCCCAAAGTGTTGGGATTACAGCGTGAGCCACCGTGCCTGGCCCGGGCTTTTCATTAATCTGGCTTGGGATTGGAAAGTGCAGTGCTCTGATTTGAGAGGTCAAGGGCAGCCTGGCCTGGCTTTGCTGCAGCCTGCTGGGTTCTGCCTTGACATGGCCACCCTTCCCAGGTCTGAGCTGCAGAGTAGACACACCCAGGGAGGGCTGCAGGGCTGCCTCAGGGACAGGTCTCCCTTGGGTGGTGCCCAGCAGCCTGTCCTATAGTTCTATGAGTCACTGCACAAACAGAGAAGGGGTTAGCCTCGCTTCTTACTCATGGGGCAGGGGGTGTCACAGGCTCTCCCCATCCACAATGTTTCCCTGAATAGAGCAGTGCAGCTCCTGGGAGTTCCAAGCCCCCATGAACAGATGGGCCAAACCAAGTGTCCAGGAAAAGGACTCAGAAAGTGACATTTTAAATAAGCATCTCCTGTGGCTTTTAAAATCAAGCAAATTCAGGAAATACTGTTCTAGAACAAGAATAATCTGTTAGAAGCAGTTCCTGTGGGTGCAACTTGGACATTTTGGGTCTGGCTGTCCACCCGCTTCCCAGGGTAGAATTGCCATTGGAGAGCATCAGCCCAGCCACCACTCCATGTCTTAGCCACCCCGCCCCCAGGATTTAGGGGGAACAGGCACCTAGCGGCACCCGTGGTCTGTGGGCAGAAGCAATGTGGGAAGTGTTGGGTGATGTGCTCAGGCATAGGGGGGCCTCTCCCCACTTCCCTTCCATGGTGCCTGCAGAAGACAGCAGATCCCCACTCAAGAGCTGCCTGACAATTGAGAACACTCCTTTCAGACTTCCACTGTGTTAAGCCACTCTGATTTTGGTTTGTTTGTTTCAGATAAACCACCTGAGCTAAGACGGCACCCCAGTCACCCTCACCTCTCTATCATGGGGTTCCTGGGGACTCCTCCCCTCAGCAGCAGGGCTGGAATGGACTCCCTTCCATTCCAGCCACCCAGGGCTCCAGTGCACGGTGGGAATACCCCGGAAGGGGCTACTGCCTGTCCACCTAGAAGGGCCCTGCAGCCTTGCGGCCTAGATCTGGCTGGGGTGAAGGACCAGCTACTGAGACAGGCTCCAGGGACATGCCTGCTCACAACTGAAGACGCCGAGGGGCTTAAAGGCAGGCTTCTCTGCAGAGGGTCAACTGCGGCCTGTGGTGAGGGCTAGGGCTGCAGAGCCCAGGGACAGCTCAGGCCCGGAGGCCATGAAAACAGGTCCTCCTTGTGAGCAGCGGCTGCTCGGGATGCTTCTGCCTCTCACTGTACACCCTGACATTTCCCTATTGGAAACCTGGCTTTACCAGTGAGTAGCAGACGCACAGCGGCTTGCCCTCTGCTGGTAAATGTCTAGAACAGCAACTGCTTTTCAACATGAGCCTAGAAAGGCCAGAAAGCTGTTTTGCTTTTGTTTTTGAAAGGCCTCTTGAATGTCTTTTAGCCTGGAAACACATAGGCATCATCTCATACTAGCCTGAATATATTCTGAGTACGTATTTTCTAAAAAATCAAGATTTCTGGTTTTTGTCTCCGACGTGAGAAGCTGGAAGAGCATTGTTCCACCATGACAACGTGCCAGTCAAACTGCAAATTCACAACTTATCTTTAACCCAGCAGACAGCTGAAGTCACAGGGAAGCCGACTTATCCAATATCTAAGGAAAGACAGGTGCCTCCAAGGAGAGACAGACATGAGCTTAAGAAGGGCCAATTCAGCTGGACCGCAGTAAGAATAATTCAGCTAAAATGGTTAAATTGGTAAAGGAAGAGTATCAGCTAGTGAAATAATATGGAACTCTGGGGTTGAAGATATAAAGGGAATTCACATGCACTTGCAGGCTCCTCTCCACAGGACCTACCTGGTTCTCCCACAAAAGACTGGCAGGAATTCTAAGAGAGTGTCTCCATAGATATTTCTATTCCACCTCTACCAAGGAACAAAAGCTTAAACTGCAGAGTATAGGGCAACAAACACTGGGTGCACTAAGGGTCATGTTCTGTTACTCTAATTAAGCATCTGTCTTAGGCAGGCACTGTATCCCTGGATCTGGGGATGGGGGTGACTGACCCTCCTGGGCTATCATGACTAGACTGGTCCAAACCTAGACTCTAAAAACCTAGCAAAAGGAAAGGCATGCTTCTTTCCAGGAATAAAAGTGATTTACTGCAGTCTTTACTGTCCCACTCAAGATGCCTGGCTTTCAGCAACAACAACAAAAAAACCTATAGGGCGAAAGGAAAGATTAAAAAAACCCAACACATTGATAAAAGACAAATCAGTTGATAGAACAAGACTCAGATATGACACAGGTGTTGAAACTATCAGACAAGGAATTAAAAGTAACTGATTAATAAGTTAAGGACTAATAGAAAAGCTGGACACCAGGCAAGAGTTGATGGTTAATTTCAGCATAGAGAACAAATCTATAAGAAAGAATTAAATGAAAATTCTAGAAATGAAAACACAATAATAGAGTGAAGAATGATTTTGAGGGGCTGGTCAGTTGATTTGATATAGTTGAGCAGAGAGTCTGTAAACCTCAAGATAGGTTATAAGAAATTACACAAACTGAAACAGAAAAAAAGGAGGTGGGAAAGTGAACACAGCATCTAAGAGCTGTGTTCCAGTATCAGGCACCTTCGGTTCTGTGTAAATGAAATCCCAGAAGAGAGAAAGAACAAGGCAAAATAACGTTTTAAAGAAATAATGGCTGAGAATTTTTCAAAATTAATGAAAACCATCGACACAGATCTAAGAAACTAAGCGAATACCAAGCAGGAAAAATAACAACAACACAAATATGCCTATAATAGCATCTTAACACTTCTGAAACCCAAAGACAAAAAGAAAGTCTTGAAGGCAGCCTGAGAAAAAAGAGGATACATTATATAGAGAGAAACAAAGATAAAAATTACAGCAGACTTTTCATGGTAAAACAGGTAAGCCAGAAGATAATGGAGTGACATTTTTAAAGTACTGAAAGAAAAAAAAAAACAAAAAACTGTTAATATAGAATTCTATACCCAGCCAAAATATCTCTGAAACATGAAGAAGACAAAGAGTTTTTCAAACAAAAGTGAGCAAATTCATTGCATGCAGACCTGAACTACAGGAGATGTTAACGTGCAAGAAATATGGTACCACTAGAAACTTGTATTTACACAATTAAGAGTGATGGAAATGGAATAAATGGTTGTGAAAATTCATTTTTTCTTCTTTTTTATTGCTCTAAAGCAAAGAGCAGCAGTGCATTATGAATTTATAACAGATGTAAAAATAAAATGTCTGATAATAACAGAAAGAATGGGAGGGAGGGATAGGTAATACGCTGTTGTAATATCCTTACACAACATGTGAAGTAGAATAATATTACTTAAAATAGAATCTCATTAATTAGGCCAGGTGTGGTGGCTCACACCTGTAATCCCAGCACTTTGGGAGGCCAAGGTGGGTGGATCACTTGAGGTCAGGAGTTCGAGGCCAGCCTGGCCAACATGGTGAAACCCCATCTCTACTAAAAATACAAAAATTAGCTGGGCATGGTGCTGTGTGCCTGTAATCCAGCTACTCTAGAGGCAGAGGCAGGATAATTGCTTGAACCCAGGAGTTCGAGGCTGCAGTGAGGGGCTGCAAGATTGTGCCACTGCACTCTAGCCTGAGTGACAGAGTGAGACTCTGTCTCAAAAATAAAAATAAAAATAAAAATCTCATTAATTAAAGATGTTTATTGTAAACCTAGGGAAATCACTAACAATTAAAAATAGGGGTATAATAACAAGTCCATGGTGGAAATAAAATGGAACCATTAAAAAGCTCAATTAACCCAAGATAAGACAGAAAAGAGACAAAAGGAACAAAGAACCCACACGATACATAGAAAACAGGTAGCAAGATGGTGGATTTTAATCCAAACATACCATTAATACTATTAAATGAAAATGGTCAAAACATATCTTTTAAAAGATAAAATTGTCACACTGGATAAAAAAGCAAAACCCACGTATATGCTGTCTACAAGAATCTCATTGTAGGGGCCAGGCACTGTGGCTCATGCCCAGCACTTTGGGAGGCTGAGATGGGTGGATCACTTGATGTCAGGAGTTCGAGACCAGCCTGGCCAACATGATGAAACCCTGTCTCTACTAAAAATACGAAAATAGCTGGGCATGATAGTGTATGCCTGTAATCCTAGCTACTTGGGAGGCTGAGGCAGGAGAATTGCTTGAACCTGGGAGGTTGAGGTTGTAGAAAAAAGAAAAAAAAGAAAAATAATCCCATTGTAAATATAAAGACATATGTAGGTTAAAAGATATTCACTAATGGAAAGAGAGCTAGAGTAGCCATATTTATGTCAAAGTAGGCTCCAGAACATGTACTGTTACCAAAGACAAAGAAGAACATCACATAATGATAAAGGGGTCAATTTTCCAAGAAGACATAATCATCCTATGTGTATGAATGCTCCTAATAACATAGCTTCAAAGTACATGATGCAAATACTAACAAAAATGAGAGAAATATATTACAGCTGCAGACTTCACTACTTTTTGTTCAGTAACTGACAGAGCAAATAGGCAGAAACCAGTAAGGATATAGAAGAACTGAGCCGCACTCTCAGAGAATTTGAGGTAATTGACATTTCTAGAACACAATAAGAGCAGAGTATATATTATTTTCAAATACATATGGAATATTCACCAACACAGAACATATTCGTAGTCAGTCTGAGTGCATTGAAAAGAACAGAAATCATATTTGTGCTCATGTCATAACTGAAACTATAAGCCAGTAACAAATATTTGAACAATCCCCCAAAACTTGAAACTCAAACAACCTGTTTCTAAATAATCCATGAGCCAGAGGAAGTCTCATGGGAAATTAACAAATAGTTTGAACAGAATGAAAATGCAAATATAGCACATCAAAATTTGTATGATGTGGTTACAGCAGTACTTAGGGGAAAACTTACAGCATTAAAATGCTTATATTAGATGAGAAGACAAATCTCAAATTAGTAATCAAAATTTCTGCCTTAAGAAACTAGAAAAGGGGTAGCAAATTAAACTCAAAGCAAAGAGGGAGGGAGGAGGGAAATAATGATGGCCTGTACATGAGGCCAAGGCCAGTCCCTGAGGATGGGGCCCCTAGGCTGGGCATCAGGGCCAATGGTGGCAGACATACATTCTCTGGCCTAAAGTTTCTATGTAGATAAGATCTTTGGATTGGTCATTGGTCTATGGAATAAGCTTGCTATTGACTTAATATTTGTGTTCCTCCAAAATTCACTGTTAAAGCTTAGTCTCCGTGTAACAGTATTAGGAGTGTGATCTTTGGGAGCTGATTAAGGCACAAGGGTGGAGTCCTTGAGAATGGGATTAGTGCCCTTATAACAACAGGCATGAGAGCGCTCTTCTCTTTCTCTTGGCCATGTGAGGACACAGTAAAAAGCTGCTGTGTGTAGACCAGGAAGAGGACACCCTTACCAGACACTAAATCTGCTGGCTCCTGGATCTTGTATTCCAGCTTCCAGAACTATCAGAAATAAATTTCTATTGTTTATGAGCCAACCAGGCTGTGGTATTCTGTGGCAGCAGCCTGAATTGACTAAGACAAAACTGAAAAAAGTGCTGCTGAAAAAACTCTCAGACTGAGAGAGCGTTCAGCACCTAAGACAATTTCTGGGCTCCTGAGCTCATGCCAAAAGTGGGTGGGGAAGCTTTCAGCCCCAGAGGGTGCATTCTGTGCACACATCATATGTGGCCCTGTGGGACAATGACAACTGGGGTCTTCTCGGAGAGCAGAACCAGGGTGTCACCCTGGCCCACCAAAGCCTCACTCCCCACATTCAGGACAGTGAGTGCTGGCTGCTCCTGTCCTGTAGGGACAGGTGGCTGGTGCTGCTGCCTCCCAGCCCCTCAGAAGGGGTTTTGTTGGAGCGCATGTTCTCACTCCAGTACCATGCATGGAAGTGTGGAGGCCCTCAGGAGCCTGGAGTGGCCAGATGGAGAAACCTGCACATTAAACAGAGATGGCTGGGACCCTCATTTAGGAATCGGGTGGTGGTGGCTGGTATGCGCTTCCTGTGGGCATGGATGTCTTGGGGAGGTCTGGTGGGGGATCCAAGTGTCTGTTCCTACTTTGTAGCTCAGGAGGGGACAGGCAGGGCTCCTGGGGGGAGGCTGGCATCTGGGTGCACTCCTGCTTTCTCTTCTCTCCAGGCCTTCAGGCATGAGTGAAAAACTCTTGGCCAGTTCTTTCCGCGGAGTTAACTGTGGCTGGCATCCCTTTGGAACAGTGCTTTGGGCCCCTGAGCTAATGGTCATTGGGGTAGGGCATGAACCAATCAGCAGATGTATTGTGGATAAATACACCTAGTGCTTTTAATCAGTGTGACTCAGCTCTCTCGGCACGTGCCCCCTTTATAAGCTGAGGACAGAGCTCCATAGCCATGAAGTCCCTTCCACAGCTCCTGGCCACTTCATGGTGCTTTGTGATCCATAGGTCAACAATGTCAAAGATGACAGACTTGAGGAACAGAGGTCTCAGCTAAAAGTCTGGATGCCCCCAACCCCAGCTCCTCGACCTCTCACCCCTTAGCCAGGGGCCTTTTCAGAGAAGGGTTCTTCAGAGGTCTGTGCTCTGGGGCTGCTGAGAGGAGTGGCAAAGGAATATGGCCCAGTGAGACTTGTCATACACCACAAGGGTAGGCGTAGCTGTGCTTTTTACTCCCACTCTGACCCTGTCTTTCAGTGGCAACTGGCAAACTTAGAAAGTAGCCAAGAGAAGGGAGGTTAATAACAAAGGTAATTCAGTTTGGGGACACCTCTGGTTTCTAAAACGTTCTTGCTGGCCAGGCGCAGTGGCTCATGCCTGTAATCCCAGCACTTTGGGAGGCTGAGGTAGACAGATCACTTGAGCTCAGGAGTTTGAGACCAGCCTGGACAACATGGAGAAACACCATCTGTACCAAAAGTACAAAAAGTTAGCTGGGCTGGTGGCATACGCCTGTAGTTCCCACCTACTCGGGAGGCTGAGATGGGAGGATCTCTTGAGCCTGGGAGGTGGAGGCTGCAGTGAGCTGAGATCATGGCACTGTACTCTAGCCTGGGTATGAGATCCCATCTCAAAAAAAAAAAAAAAGAAGAAGTTTGAAAAAAAAGAAAAAACTTTCTTGCCACCATGAAGTATCTGATTCTTACTGTAATGTCTCGTAATAAGCATTACATATTTCCTCCATTATTTTATTCAGATAGGTACACAAATAGACCAATTTGATTGGTATTTGATAAATGATTCTTTTTTTTTTTTTGACATGGAGTCTTGCTTTGTCACCCAGGCTGGAGTGCAGTGGCACAATCTCTGCTCACTGCCAGCTCCGCCGCCCAGGTTCCTGCCATTCTCCTGCCTCAGCCTCCTGAGTAGCTGGGACTACAGGCGCCCGCCACCATGCCCAGCCAATTTTTTTGTATTTTTTAGTAAAGACGGGGTTTCACCATGTTAACCAGGATGGTCTTGATCTCCTGACCTTGTGATCCACCTGCTTCAGCCTCCCAAAGTGCTGGGATTACCGGCATGAGCCACCTCACCTGGCCAATAAATAATTCTTTAACACAATTATAAAATCAAGTTGAGCAGAATATGTAATAATATTTGTAACATGTAAAGATACATTTCTATTGAAAAAGAGATTAGATTTGTCTATTGTAAGAAAAAGCATGGTTCGTTGTCAAACATGTTGAAAACTGGAATGTTACATTCCACATGGCTTGGGGAACAGTAGAGCATAGGTGAGCGTTTGATTTAACCAGGAGCCACGCATCAGATACAGATGGAAGGCTGCTTCCATGGCCCGGTGGGTAGACGCACTCTGTTTGGCTCCCAAGATCCCTAGCAGGCACTTATAAACTTGCTGTGTTGTTTCTAAGCAGCAAGAGACAAATTGGTAAGCTGCTCTTTGGAAAAACATTTTTTTCTTTTTAAGTATCACATTTTGAATGTGTTGAGTCTCTGCTCCCAATAAAGGAATGGCCAACCTTGGTGTGATCATCTGTAAGCCTCGTTTCAGAGCTCTCTGCTCACACCAGCATCTCCCCCTCCATCTGTCACCAGTGGACTCCCTCAGGGCTGCCTGTGTGCTGCTCTCTAGGTTCCTTAAGTGGGACCCTGGGGGAAGGCACTGAGGACACACTGAGGGCTCCCTGACCTCTGTGTGGCCCCGGATATGCCTCAGAGGCTCATAGGCTGTTTGTATATATGAGGGAAAAACTATTTAAACAATTGACTTATATATTATTTTTTGGGGGGGGGGGATGAAGTCTCTGTCACCCAGGCTGGAGTGCAATGGTGCAATCTTGGCTCACTGCAACCTCCACCTCCCGGGTTCAAGAGATTCTCCTGTCGCAGCCTCCCGAGTAGGTGAGATTACAGGCGCGTGCTGCCACACCCAGATAATTTTTTATATTTTAGTAGAGATGGGGTTTCACTGTGTTGCCCGGGCTGGTCTTGAACTCCTGAGCTCAGGCAATCCACCCACCTCGCCTCCCAAAGTGCTGAGATTACAGGCATGAGTCACCGCACCTGGCCAATAAATTTTAAAGAAAAGAATAGCCACAGATGGCACTGACAGCTTCCATAAAACAAAGCACCCCCTCCCTACTCTCTTCGACGCTGAAGGTTCCCGAGTCACCAGGTCTGAGACACTGTCTCATCCCAAGCAGGCTTTGACTTGGGGTGCCACTTCCTGAGCCTCTTCTCTGGGAGATGCATGCTCTCTCAATGCCACTCTCTTGGGCCAAGTCTTTGTGGAAGCCTCGCCATCCACCCTCCCAATCCTTCACTGGCTACAACCATTCCCTGGGGATGGTTCCTCCTTTCTCAACTTCCCCCTCTGTAAAGTGGGGAATAGGAAATGGGAAGGGTTAAATAGTTATTCCTGGAAAGGACCTTAGAACGGCACTTGAGCACAGGAAGCAACTGCAAATATATGAGCCTGAAGGTGGGGTGCAGACCTAGGCAGCACCCGTATGCACCCAGCCCTTCCCAGTGCAACCTGCTGGCCAGGCCAAGAGCTAACGTGTACACGAGGGTATGCTCTGCATGGCTCTATATCCACGCAAAGGGAAGAGGAGCTGTGGAGATGGGCAAGGCTGCGCTTGGCTTGTTTGGGACTTTACCAAGAGTTAGCTGTCATTTTGGACGACAGAGCCTCCTGGGGTATTTGAAGGTATGCTCAGCACACCTATGTCCCCTGCCTGTGTAACTAGGCATCCCACATATGGGTGCCAGGATCTGATTGCTTCATTGAGTCTTGCGGTATGGCTGTGTGAGAGCATTTACAGAAATGCAGACTATTTGATTACATTGGTTTCCTTTGATTTCTCCCGATGTAGGGGTTATTAAATGGACTTTATTCCAACATAGGTAACATTATCCATGAATTTCATTTCAGGATAATGAAGAGTACACTGGACAACGTTTGCTATAAAAGGAGGGGGAGTTGGGATTATTGCACTGGATGATTTCCAAAGTTCTTTCCTAGGTTCTATGTTTCCAGGAACTATGCGGCACCTCTCCTGTTAATTGATTTGATTTTTCATAATGTACACATTTGCTCAGTGGCCAGTATGAACTGTCCTGAGCTGGGTGCTGACAGAATGCCCAGATCTGGGTTTCACAGAGCTCCCCTGGAGGCCATTTTAAGATGTGGCTGCAAGGAGGCTGCTTCCTGCAAAAAGCTGAAGGCCCAGGGCTCAGGGTGTCAGGCAGCAAAGGACTAATGTCCTCCCCTGGAGAAAGCAGGTGGCCATCAGGTGTGGAACCTACCAAGAAAGAATGCATACATTTTATCTAAAAAGTCTTAAGGTAGATTTGCAAAGCCTGAGCCACTCAGGTTGCCCATACCTGACGAGTCCCACCAGCTCCTGACCTTCCACCTCAAGCCCTTCCCTCTCCCCAAGTCCTTGCCTAGCCTGGGAAACAGGGGAGGATTCCTGAACTTGAATACGGCCAGTGGCGGCATCAGCAGTAGCTGGGCCACTGCAGTAGCACCTGTAAGAGGGGGCTTCCCTTAGAGGGAGAGGCACTCGAGATGAGAAGTTTAAATAATGCCTCGTGGAATTTTAAGCCTCCAGGAGCTGGACACATGCAGATGAGACATGATGGGCCATGTAAACAGTGGAGGAGGAAGGGGGTGATGGGAAGAAGGGAGCCTTGTCTCAGCCTGAAATACATTTTTAATCTCATTTCCAGGCTCTCAAAGCATCGTTCCTCAGGCACAAGGACACGGTGTCTGCTCTTCCTGGGGCCTATGATTACCGTATCTATTAGCCTCTGTCACAGGGTGCTGTCTACAGGACGGGCAGGGCACCATGGCACAGGGTGACACCTGTGCGTCACAGTGGGGGCTGGTGGTGTCCTGGGGCTCAGTGTTCTGGAGTCTTCCATCTCCTGCCTCCCACCAGGCCCTGCGACTTAGCCGTCCGGCCAGCTTGCCCCAGCAGGCCTGAGCCTGCTACTGTGGTATGGCTGTTCCTGTTTTGCGCTCAGAGGATGCGGGGTCCCATCCTGGAAGCTGCAGCCTCACTGTGATTTCCACGTCCCTCTCTGCTGAGGAGTCTTGTGACCTGAGAGCACAGCTGCGACTCTGTCCCGTCCCCCCAGTGTCCTTTGAGGCACAGAGGGAGGGCTGCAGAGGTGAAGGTCTAAGGGGGCACACGGGTGCATGACAAAGAGCGTGGCCACGGCACCTGCCCTGCAGGGGGTCGTGGGGACCTTATGGGTGAATGTGCAGCCCGGCCACAGGATGCTTGGACGCGCGGACCCGCACCAGCCCAGGAGGACCCCAGTGGGCTGCTTCGACTGTGAGGGAGCCACAGGCCCACACCACAGTGGCTCTGAGGGGTGCATTGGGACCAGATCCCAGTTTTTAGAAACCAGGTCATCAGAAGTGAAACCACCCACAACTCTGCAAGGCTCTCCTGAAAGGCACCGAGCCACAGCGGCCTCCATGGGCATCCTTCGAAGGAAGGATGCTTTCGTATGTGCCTTGAAAACACCAAGAAGCAGTATCTGGAAGGCCTGGAAGAATACTCGGTGCCTTTTGCCAGGAGGGGGCCGGGAATCTGAACCCTGTGCTTGGCACTGGGAAATGCTGGCCTTGGGACCATCATCTTCCTGTGACCACAGAGTCTCCCTGGGGACTGGACAGAGGGAGCCCCTGGCCTGGATCCCAGATCCTGAAAAGGTCCTTCTGGTCTCCCAAGAGGCTGGCTGGGTCAGCCCTACAAAGAGCTAAACCCCCGGGAAGGCGGTGCAGGCACTCTGGACTGAAAGCAGGGAGACAATGGAAAGACCTCCTAGGCCTTACTGATTAAATCTTTCCTTCTGTGGCCAGTGCCACATCTGCAAATAATAAAGAACCATGATGTGACATTCCTGTCATGGCTGGCTGCAGCCTCCCGTCCTCTCTCTTCTGCAACTTGGGTTCTGCCGCTGCGCTGCATGTGGTGGCTCCTGGGAGCTCTGTATCTGTTCTTGGGAAGGGGTCTTCAACGCCCTGTGCGTTTCTCACCTTCAGTTTCTGCTCCACAGCCCCAGCCTCGTTCCCAACTCAACCGCCAGGCCAGGAAGTGACACGCTGGTGCCACCTCTGGCGGAGGGCTGGGGGAGGCTGGGTTCTGTTCATTTGCCTGCATCCTTTCCTTGCCAGCTGTCTAAAGGAAGGAGTAGCATTTGGGAGTCCTAGGGGGGTAATCTTGTTGCTGTATTTACTTCCTGAGCTGCACACTCAGTGGAAAAGGTCAGAAGCAGACACCCCTGAGCTTCCTGCCCCTGTTGGGCCTGGACAGATCACTTCCGTTCCCTGGAACCATACCTAATGGCAGGGACTCTGAAATAGTTGGTCTTGCCTGTCCGTCTGTCTCGTGGGGGAGTGAGTCTCTGCCTATACCACAAACAAGAGTGACAACAGGAAGGAGTTTCCTCTCCACTTGCTGGTCACACATCCATCAGTAGCTAACATGAGAAAACAACAATTGTTCCAAGCAAAATCCCCCTATTTCCCGAGCAAAGACATTGACTGGTGCCCTGGAATTGTGCAGTGCACAGCCTGTGGGGCCGGCCCAACATCGGCAGCACTGAAATGGCTGTTTAGAGGAAACTCATCTGCAATGCTTTGAAAGGAAATGTTGACCTTTTGAGTTAAAAGCTTACCCTGGAGCAGGGGTGAGCAAACTCTTCTCATAAGGAGCTAGTCAGTAAGTAAATATTTTAGGTGCTGCAGGCCTCGGTGTCAGTGGCTGCTCCTCTCTCTACCACTGTAGTGCAAAAATGGCCACAGAGGATGCATCCGTGAATGAATGTGGCTCTGTTCCAATAAAACTTTATTTATAAAAATGGGTGGTGGGCCATAATTCATTAATACTTGCTCTTGAAGTTTTTTTCCCTTTAATTTACCTCTAAGACTAATTACATTCCTATAAAATATGTATACAAGTGAAAGGGAGAACAGTAAAAGCTATTTAAGGGTAGGTTGCCTTTGTTCAGTATTTTAAAGAGAATGTTGTCTTTCACATTGTTATTTTCAATCAAAACGTTCACACATGCATAAGGTAGTTTTATGCAAAACCTGTCACTGCTGAGTGTGCACAGGTGTGCTTCTAGGAGAGGTCTCCACAATCCCCCTCCCTGTGCAACGGGGTCCCTTCTGATGGCTCTGCCCCCACCCCAGGCCCCTGCACGCACTCTCTTGGGAACAGGCATACCTTGTTCTCTCTGCTGGTCTCTCTGTTCCATGGACACGAGGGCAGAGAAATGTGCTTGATCATAGGCCAGAACCAGAGGCGAGCAGTGGCATCTGTTGGGAGGGACCTCCAAGGGCAGGTAGATCCCTCCGAATGGGATGGGTGCGAACGCTGTGGACACAAACCAGGATGAGGGTGTGAGGAGCAGCAGCCCGAGCTGGGAGGGGAGGCCCCTGCGTCCCTGTCCCTCACTATCCTGGGGGGCTCCATGGAGAAGCGGAGGGACAGGAGGGGCGGATGGAGGTGGTGCTGAGGGATGGGGCTGAGAGTTTCCATAGTCATCTATCTGCCCCAGGACTCCTGCGGCCCTGAGACCTGCACAGGTGTTCAGGAGCCCCAGGGCTGGGATGACACTGTCACCCAAGATTGGTCAGAGCAGTTGCAGCCTGGAAGCCCACATTTTTCTGGATGTACTTCTTCCTCTCCTAGTGTTTGGTAAAGCATTTGTATACAACGCAGTATCTATGCTTCTCGAGGGTGTATATTTGTTCTATATTTTGAACACCTCTTCTATTGAATCTGAAGGAAACAGCCAGAGAGCTCCAGGACCAAGATGTAAGTCAGATGGGAACTGAGAATCAAAGGGATCGAGGCCTTCAGTGACGGGAACACAATCTCATTTTCTTACTCGTAAAAAAGAGGGCAGAAAAGCCTAACACCTTCACCAAAATAGAATAACTTCGGAAATATCTGTCCCAAAGCATCATCTGCTTTTAGCTCATGAAATGTCTTGCCTTTTGGCCCCAGAGTCAGTGTATTGCTGCACTCCTTGGGCAGAATTCAGGGACGGTAATTTCAGGGACGTCTTTGATGAACTCTTAGAGTTCCTCCCCCATCCTCGCTTTGTCTAAATTGATCATTGTGCTTGTGCTCACAGGAGAGTCCCACTGAGAGGCGGCAGGGTGGGGGTACCTGCAAGAGGGCTGTGAGTACAATGGTAGAAAGGGTGGACCTTCCCTCGCCCCACAACTCAGATATCTGATGGTGCTGGGAGCTCAGTCCTGGGCTTACACAGCAGGGCCCTGATGCGAGTCCTGGTGCTGCACGGAGAGCTGCAGACCTCAGCAGGCCCGCATCCCTGAGCCACATAGGGAAGGGGGTGGGCCAGGCAGGACCTGTGTCCTCCCAGTTCCCTGGCTACATAACCATTGTGGCCACATCAGAATTTTTACGGCAGCTGTTTAGCATGAAGAGCCACGTCCTGATTTGTAGAACTCCCTGGAAGACCTGTGACTTTTGTAAGGTGCAGGTATAAATTCAAACTGGGCTGGAGGGATGCTCTGGTCAGCTGCACGCTGGAGGGAGGACAGGCTTTGGAGCACTCCCTGCCCTGGGCTGATCCCCCTGGGGACATTGCCTAGCCTCTCTGGGCTTCAGTTTCATCTCTGTAATGTGGGGAGGGTGGTGTCCACCCTGGGAGGCTGCGGCAAGGGCTGAATGGAGGAACATTCGAGAAGGGGCTATGCACAGAGTGTGGCTGTCGGTGGTGGGCAGGCCATAAACTGCCCCTGCCTCTTTCTCTGCCAGTTCTGATTCTATCATAGCCTTGCTATGCATTCTGTCTTGCTTTCTTTTTAGTCTTTAACACACACGTAGCCTGCGGAGGGGCAGGAAGGCACCTGAGTGACTGACATGGCCCAGGGCTGTTGGAGGGGCATGGACTGTCTGCTGTGCCCTAGGCACACAACAGGAGATAGGAGGCCCTCTGGGCTCAGTCCTGGTCCTCACAGATTTCTCCTGGCCACCTGCCGTTGACAGGCAGGGCAGCTGGTGAAGAGCAACCCTTGCCGCCATCAGGGAGGAGAAAGAAACACGCTGAGTAGATCTTTGCACTGAGTAGATGCTCTGTGGCCTCTGGGAGCTCGACCTTGCTCTGTGCTATCTGCTTTCTAGCTGGGATGCTACGCTTTCTGTGTCAGGAGTACAGCACATCTCTTGAGGAGCTTACCTTCTCCACCTGAGTCTCTTAACATTGTATCTGCCACAACAACGATGGGTCTTCTTAATATATGGGCTAGGACAAAAACGTGGAACTCTTCCAGGCTCTCATACACGGGGTCCTCAGAGTTGTCCACACTGTGAAACAAAACACAGCCAGCTGGTCACTGACTAAAACAGCATGGAGGATGGAGAAAGTGGGGACTGCTTCATGCAGGGGCTGAGCCCTCCCCACTCTGGATATTATCTTCATGGACCCCGGCAGCGGCGCCATCCTGGGCCACTTCTCATGCCATCCGCTGATGGCAAACGCACAGGTCCCGGCTCCTCTACCCCACCGTGGCAGCGGTCTCGGAAGACGAGTTGGAAAGAGCCCACAGGTGAAGGGCGCTGGCCGCTGTGAAGGCGAGTCTCTGCAGGGGGAGGCAGCCCACCAGAGTCTGTGGCAGCAGGACTGCTGGCTCTCTGGAGGTGTTTCACAAGGAAGCAGTGGGGGCTGGAGGGATGGAGGGGTTCCTCTCTTGTTTATTTCCCTCAGGGACCCAGGGGTTCCCTGAGCACATCTGATGGGCTGGTGGGGTCATTACCACCAAGATCTGAGGAGCCTTCTAGAAGACACTCACCCCAATGGAAGAGAACAGTGAGGAGGCTGTCTGGATTTCAATCCAGAGCTGGAGGGGATGCGACGTGAATGTGCAGCCCAGGTGGCCCAGACCCTCCCTGACCATGTCCCCGGCTCATGTCTGAGGATCAGGGAAACGGCAGGCTCAAGAATGCTTCCACTCAAACTCTAAGATGTTCAGGCAGAAGGTGGCAGCCTTGATGTCCCCCCATAGCAGGGCCACCCAAAAGGGAGGTGCACATTGAGAGGACAGCCAGAGCTCACAGCGTTATGGAGCCTTGGCTGCACCTGCAGTGCCTGCCAGCTGAGATGGCCGCGCCAGCCAAGACTCCCCAGAGGTGGCTCTCAGACTCGTTCCTGAGTGTCTGAGGAATGCTCAGAATTAGCGGAGGGAGTCCGTGAGGATGGCAGCAGGTGGGGCCAGGGCCGGCAAATGTGGCCCCTGGCATGGCCCAGGGAAAGAGCTTCATAGCTTCATGGGCAAAGTTCCCAGTCCCCTGGGACTTCCAGAATGCAGGCTGTGAATCCTGGGGAATGCATTAGCATCACCTGGGGAATTCTGGTTACATACTGCCCATGTTTTGTTCTTTTTCTTGTGCTTCAATTTACCTTGTTTTTTTGAGACAGAGTCTCACTCTGTCGCCCAGGCTGGAGTGCAGTGGCGTGATTTCAGCTCACTGCAAGCTCCGCCTCCTGGGTTCCTGCCATTCTCCTGCCTCCGCCTCCCCAGTAGCTGGGACTACAGGCACCCACCACCATGCCTGGCTAATTTCTTCGTGTATTTTTAGTAGAGACGGGGTTTCACTGTGTTAGCTAGGATGGTCTCAATCTCCTGACCTCGTGATCTGCCCACCTCGGCCTCCCAAAGTGCCAGGATTACAGGTGTGAACCACCACGCCTGGCCAAATTTTTTTTTTTACTTATTGAATTGATGTTTTATTATTTTAGAAAAAGGGTTATTTTAGATTTTTTGGCACGTTTATTGGATAGTGCTGTTAATTTTTGTAGTGCTTTTGTTACAGTTTTGTTAGGGGCAGTATTAGGAATAAAGGTACAATATTGAGTTTTAATTATGACAAATTTTTTTTGCTAATATTATATTTAAAGCTTTTTTTAGGCAATTTGTCTGGTAGGTCCTAATTGCTTAGCTATTTTTTTTGATGGAGTTTTCAGTGTAATTTATAAATTGTTGCTGATTGTAACAGATGTAGTTTATTTAGTTTACATTTTTTTATTCATAGTTACTTACCAGAATAACATGGATTTAAAATTTGCAGGTATTTGATTTTGTGTTTTAAGTTTATTTGGAATTTTTTTTACAGGATTTTAATAGCATTTATGTAAACTTGAGGATTAAACGACTTACAAGGAATTTTTTTTGGCCTGCGGTGTTTTGTTTTTAGTTTTTTACGTTGATGAAATGCTAGAGTGAAGGACCACTAACTGGATTAGTGCTGTTTCAATTATTTGGCACAGTGTTTAGTAAGGGTCCTTTACAGTACTACCATATATTTGTTTGGGGATGGCTAAGCATGGATTGATGGGCAAGCTTTTGGAAAAGCTTGAGCTTCTTGCATTATTTTTTAAATGTTTTAAGGAATGTTAAATTTTTTTCTTGCCGTGAGAGGCACAAAGTAAATTTGGCATTTAGAAAAGGTGGAAGCTGGATTGCCCTCAGGGGCTGACACGCAGGGTGTTGAATTTTAGGAAACAGCAGAGAGAGCTTGGCATGATGGATTGTTTTAAGCAGTGGGATTTTGAAGAAGAACTACTACATAGTTTATATTTGGTTGTTGAGGAGACCATTTAAGTGGAAAGGGGATAATTTGGGCCTCTGGAGTACCATGTGTACAAGTGTAATAGCATAATAATTGTTTTTAAAGTGTGAACAGAATATTTATTTTAGCTAGGCATTTGTATTTTGATATATTGTTTTGATGGCTAAGGTCTGTCTTCAATTTTTTATTTTTATAATAGACATTCTACTTTTATTAGATGTAGGAGTAACTGGTGTGGGATTTAGAACTTAGGCTACTAAAGAAGGGGAAGATGGAATAATGTGTATTTTAAAAATATTTAGGGTTTTTAAAAATTTATGTCAATTTCTATATTACAGAAGTGATTAAGGGCAGGTTTAGAGTTAGTTAAGGTGGAGGTGGTGATAGAAGGACAGGGTTATATTGATAAAGGTTGACAGTTAGAAGGGATAGGTTTTTTAATGAAATAGATGAAGGGTTTTAGATTTATATAATTTTTTTTGTGTGTGTGGAAGTTTAACTTTGCTTTTGAGTAGTTTAAAGGACGTAGTTCCATTTATTGCAAGGTTGTTAGGCTGTAGTGTGTCCGGAGTTGGTTCCTTCCAGTGGGTGTGTGGTCTCGCTGACTTCAAGAATGAAGTTGCGGACCTTCACGGTGAGTGTTACACCTCTTAAGGGTGGCATGGACTCAAAGAGTGAGCAGCAGCAAGATTTATTGTGAAGAGCGAAAGAACAAAGTTTCCACAGCGTGGAAGGGGACCTGAGCAGGTTGCTGCTACTGCTGGCTGGGGTGGCAAGCTTTTATTCCCTTATTGGCCCCTCCCATGTTCCATTTCTGTCCTATCAGATGTCCTTTTTTCAGTCCTCCCTGTGATTGACTACTTTTAGGATTCTGCTGATTGGTGCGTTTTATAATCCTAGCTACAGAGTGCTGATTGGTGCATTTTACAATCCTCTTGTAAGACAGAAAAGTTCTCCAAGTCCCCACTCAACCCAGGAAGTCCAGTTGGCTTCACCTCTCAGTGGGAGCAGAAAATTTGCAGGTGATTATAACGACAAGTGTTAGGGGTAATTGTGTTAATTAGAGGGCCAGGACATAAATATTTGTGTGAAAAGGCTAGCTGTCATTGATTTTTTATATTTTTACAAGGTGTGATAGAGCAAGCATTAAAGGCAATGGTTTGAGGTGAGTTAGATTTAGTTACATTAATAATATGGGAGCTAGTAACAGAATAAGGAAAGGAAAGAAATAGAGAAGGTATATGAATATTAAGCTTTTTAAAATTTTAACTTAGTAGGGCTTGATTTTACTATAGTAACCTAAGATGTTTTCTTGATTTGAGTATAGTGGGTCCATTTTTTCTTGGCTGTGCGGAGGGCAGTCTTAGTGGTTAACAGCATAAAATAGGGTCCCTCCCAGGCTGGCTTGAGTTTTTTATTTTTTGATAAGGATGTAGTTTTTAGGCTGGTGCTGGTGTACTGGAAATTTTAGGGTTGGTACCTGTGTTAAAAGATTTTTAGTTTTGAGGGAAGGGAAAGTGGAAGATAAATTAAGTTTATAATTTTCGTTGCATATTGTAGGGCTTGAGGCCCCATGGCAACGTCTTCTGCTCCATTTCTGCTTAGTCTTGCCTAGGGGATGTTGCAGCCCTGCCCCACTTAAGGTCTTGGCTTTTTTGTGGCCTTCACTGCCCCTGCGTGTTGTGGCCTTGGGGATGTGGGACCTTGTGACTTATCTGGCCACCCTTGGGCTTTAAGAAAGTTAAACACTATTTTATATTTGATAATGCTTTTTGTATGAATTTTTTTACATTAATGTGCTATAAATGTTAAACTTTAATAAAAATTTATAGACTTATTTACTTTTAATGGCTGACTATAAGGTAAGGTTTTTATAGGCTTTTTAAAACTTTATAATTTTTGTTAAAGAGCAGGTTAGGGCTTTAAGAAAAATTTATTGTGCTTTTATTTTAGTTAACAGAAAAACTGGATACTTCTTTACCTAATATGTTTACATACAGAATTTTCTTTATAATTAATAGTTAAAATTTGCTTAAACTTTTCTTTTGCTTGTTTTTTGAGATGGAGTCCTGCTCTGTCACCCAGGCTGGAGTGTAGTGGTGTGATCTCGGCTCACTGCAAGCTCCGCCTCCCGGGTTCACGCCATTCTCCTGCCTCAACCTCCCGAGTAGCTGGGACTACAGGCGCCCGCCACCACACCTGGCTAATTTGTTTGTATTTTTAGTGGAGACGGGGTTTCATCATGTTAGCCAGGATGGTCTCGATCTCTTGACCTTGTGATCCGCCAGCCTTGGCCTCCCAAAGTGCTAAAATTACAGGCATGAGTTACCAAGCCCGGACTTGTTTAAACTTTTAAAACAGAATTTTTTTAACCTTTTAATGTAGGTAAAAATTCATATTTTTATGTCTTTTTGTAATTATATTAAAAGTATATTTTAAAACATAATTTGTACATAAACTGTTTTTTAAATAGTTTTACATTTAGGAGGCCTAATTGCTTTTAAATTATATAATATTTTTGCATAAACTTTTTTATAACTTTTATGACTTTTACAGACAATTTTTAACATGTTTTAACTTTCTGCCTTTCTTTTACATTATTTCTTTTCCTAGTTTTACCCTTTCTTTGATTTTTGTCTTTTCTAGTTTTTTTTTACTTTTTTCTCCTATTTTTGTTATTTGCACTTTATTTTCCTTTTCTTTAATTTGCACTTTTATTTTTCTTGCTCTCTCTGTCCTTTTTTGTTTCCTTTTTTTCCCCCGAGTTTTCCCGCTCTGCGGCTCCTGCAGCTCAGGCTAGGCCCGGGCACAGGCCCGCCCCCGCGTATGCGCTGCCGTCTGCTTCTCCTGTTTTATTTTTTTCCCGATTTATTTATTTATTTATTTTTTATACACTTAGTTTTTTGGGCTGGGTGGGCTTTGCGTGGCTGTAGTCTCGGCCCCGGGCCGGCTGCAGTCCTGGCCCAGGGCCGTCACTGGCCCAGAGGCTTGGCAGACAACTGTCCTTAGTCCTAAGAATTAGGTCCTTTCACCTTGTGGGCTTTTCTTCCTGCGCCAGTCCCCGCCCTCTTTTTCACATAGAGCTGGGCTGGGGAGAGGGACTTCATTTTTGGTGTGTCTGGCTGTCTGGCGTCATGCTTGGTGTTTTTGCTTTTTTTTTTCCCCTTCCCCTAGAGGAGCAACTGGCAGGAGTGGAGCTTAGTCTTTTTTTTTTTTTTTTTTTTTCCCCGAGAAGAGGGAAAAGGGGAGTTTTCAATGTATATCTATATCTGTATCTCTCTGTGTGTGTATATATATGTATACATAGATATATATTTTACTATCAGAGGTTTGTGTGAGGTTCAGTCCCCCCCATGGGGATTTCTCACCTCTTTTTGAGGTTTAACCCCCGTCAATGGGTTTTTTTTTTTTTTTTTTTTTTACCTTTTTTTAACCTTTAAGACATCCGGACTAAAGAATATTTTACCACCTCCCACGGTTTTTTTTGTCTAGTCCTGACTAAGGAACGTTTTACCACACCTGCAGTTTCTCTCTCCTTGGTGTGTTTTAACTAAGGAATGCTTGGCTGCCCCGCAGCTTTTTCCTTAGTCTTGATTACTAAGGAAATACTTCACCGGCTCGCCCGGTGTTTTTTCCTTGGTCTGTGCACAGAGTTTTCTGGTTCACGTGATATGTGAGGATTTTTTTTTTTTTCCCCGTTGCTGAGAGTCCGGGTTTTGACATACCGGGTGGGTTTTGAGCTCTTATCCTTGAGGCCACTGCAGTGAGGCCGAGGAGCACGCTCTCTTATGAGAGAGGACTGGAGACCACCCCTGGAGAATGTATCCCCCCGATATGGGCCACCAAAATTGTTTGAACTGTTTGTTTCCTGGTGTCGTAAATAAATATTACTTGAATATAAATTTAATTTTTTTTAGAAGGCCATTTTTGTATTTTCTGTAGAAAGGGTGTGCTTGCCAGCAGTTTTGTCATGAGAATGTATTGAATAAAGGAGACAGGGTCATTTATAACCTGACACGTCCACCTTACTGCTATGTCCGGTTTTTATTGGCTGGAACGGGATTTTACATTTGTATTTGTTTTGATTGGTTAGTAACTTAGAATTTTTTAAAAGAGGCAAAGGCAGAGGAGAATAAAGGAAGGAGGAAGTAATTTGTGGAATGTTGAGAAAGGTAAAAATGCTTTTAAATAAGGAAGAGGAACAGGCTATGACTTAATGCTTGCTTGGACTAGTATAAGTATGCCAGGGCAAATAAATAAATGTCAGGGCAAAAAATATTGTGGGAGCTAAGAATATAAAGTATATTGATTATTTTTTATTATGGCTATCAGATATTTAAGAATGATTAGCACAGGTCTTTGGATAAATTTTGCTTCTAAGAGAAGTTACTATTTATTTTTAACTAGATGGGGAGGAAAGTCTTTGAAGAAGAACCTCTATTTTACTTTTTACAAACCTCTGCCTCCCAGGTTCAAGCAATTCTCCTGCCTCAGCCTCCCAAGTAGCTGGGATTACCAGCATTTGCCACCACGCCCAGCTAAATTTTTTTTATTTTTAGTAGAGATGGGGTCTCACCATGTTGGCCAGGCTGGTCTCAAACTCCTGGCCTCAAGTGATCCACCAGCCTTGGCCTCCCAACGTGCTGGGATTACAGGCGTGAGCCACCACATCCAACCCAATTTATCTCAACAGTTCAAAAAATTGGCAGCAATCGAAACCTCACAAAATAGTTGCACACGTATAGTAAAAAGAGCTTTTGTTTCCCTGAACCATTTGAAAATAAACAGCCAACCTGGTGCCCCATCAGCCTGGAAAGTTCTTGCTCATTTTCTATGAACAGAACATCCTCCTAAACAACCACCACACAGCCACTGACATCAAGAATTCACCCGGTTACATGCAATCACCAGACCCCACATAGCTATGCCAGCTGTCCCAATAATGCCTTTTAGAACAAAGGTTCCTGCTCAGGATCAGATGCAGCATTCAGCGGTGGCGTCTCCTTAGTCTCCTTCACCTGGAACATTTCTCAGGATAGCCTTGACTTCCATGGCCTGACACTTTTGAAGATTGCAGGCTGGGTATTTTGTAGAATGTCCTTCATAAGGGTTTCTCTAGTACATCATGGTTAGATTGGATTGGGTCAAGCTGAGTCCTTCTTGTGACATCTTGTCAGGTTGTGTGAACTGCCAATTGTCCCATCACCGGTGAGGTTGACCTGGACCACTCCTTAAGGTCATCTCCCAGGCCTTGCCCCTGCAGAGCTACTAATTTTTCCTTTGAAATTAGCAAGCATTTTGTGGGGAGGACTTGAACCTGTGCAAACACTCCATTCCTCACCAGACCTTTAGAGGTTTATTGGTATCACTATGGATTTCTGGTTTTCCATTTTAGTCAATGGGTTATAATCCATTAGTGTGATTATGTGGATGCTCAGATACTCCTTGATGTGGTCAGTGTGGCTTTTCTAAAGCTGGATCTGTGTCCTATGACATCGTCATCATTTCTTTTTTCTTTTTTTTTTTTTTTTTTTTTGAGACAGGGTCTCACTCTGTTGCCCGGGCTGGAGTGCAGTGGTGAGATCATAGCTCACTGCAAGTCTCGAATTCCTGGGGTCAAGTGAGCTTCCCATTCTGACTTCCCAAGTAGCTGGGACCACAGGACACTATGCCCAGAAAACGCTTTTCATTTTTGTAGAGACGGGTTCTCACTATGTTGCCAAGGTTGGTCTTGAACTTCTGTGCACAAGTCGTCCTTCGGTCACAGCCTCCCAAAGTGTTGGGATTACAGGTGTGAGCCACCATGCCCAGCTTTCTTCATTTCTTAGAGTGTTTTCTTGCTTCCTGGTGCAAAAAGGTGGTTCAAGTTCACACTCACACGTGGATACAGATTTGCATGTTTATTTTCATCTTTCTCTCCCTCTCAATATTTATAGAAAACCTTGAGTTCACTGATACCCCAATTCTAATCCAACCCTACAAAGTGAATTCTACTTGCAACTTTCTTCACTTACTGTAAGAAACTTGTTTGTATTCATTCTAAAGCATTTCCTTATGTCAGCCATCTTCCCATATGTCAGCCATCTCCCGCCTCTGCTCCCCCTCCCCAAGGTGGCCCTCTTCACCTGTTTGGCTGACATCTGGCTCTGGCCCCTGGTGTCCTCCCATTCCCCCACCCACTCCAGATGCCACCTTGCTTTGCCCCACCTAATGGCTTTCGAACTTACTTTTTCAGCGAGGAAGGAAAGGAAAGTAGAAAAGAAATGTTTTAAATATGTATTGACATGAATACATATTCAAACAGACACACACATATATTTTATGCCAGGTCTAAACGCAGTGCTCCTGGGTGTACATTTTGAAACATCGCAGGTGATTCGCCTGCCCAGCCACCCCTGAAAGCCAAGCTGCGGTGCCTGGGGGTCAAGTGTTTTTGGAAGTTGCTTGTTTGTCCCTGTCGCCCAGTATGCGCCGAGTGCCGGCAAGTGAAATGGTTGAACAAGATAATGAACAGCACAGGAGGAGAGAACATGGAGTTACAATCTGCATACTTGGAGAGAGAAATACCCCAACTAGAAATGTGCAGCACTGTTCCTTCCCTAATTCAAGGAATGGAGGGGGCAGTGCTGGAAAGAGAGGAGCTGCTCGTGAGTCAGATACCAATGCTGAGAAGCGGGCAAAGCAAGATGGAAGGTAGCCCTCTCAGCCCTGGACTCTGAGTCCCATCTTCACTTACTGGCAGAACACTCTGGGATCTGAGCAGCTACACAGAAGGACCTCCATGGTAACAACAGTGTGAAGGCTCAGTATTAGGCACCTTTGTACTGGCACAGCATTCTTCTCATGCAAAACTTAAAGCAGGGTCATCGTATTTCCAACCAAAAAACCAATAAATATTCATTGAACACTTACTATATGCTGGTGCTGTGAAAGGCACTGCAGAGGCCCTCAGGGAACTCTGCCTTCATGTAACATCTACCCATCTATCCATCCTTCTGCCTACCTATCCATCCATTCATCCTTCCATCCACCCACCTACCCACCCACCCATCTCTCTTCCTTCCCTCCCTCTCTTCATCCATCCATATATTTATCCACCCATCCAATTGTCCATCCATCTATCCATCCAACCATCCATCCATTCATATGCTGTCTGTGCATCCATCCATCCATCCATCCATCCATCCATCCATCCATCCACCCGTCCGTCCGTCCGTCCATCCATGCCATCCACCCACCCATACACCTGTCCACCCACCCACCCACCTGTCCATCCACCCACATCACATGTCCATCTAGCCATCTATCCATCAATCCATCCATCCATCCATCCATCCATCCATCCATCCATCCATCCATTTATCCACATACTCATCCTTCCATTCTTCTGTTCAACCATCTGTCTACCCAAGCACCTACTTGTCTGTCCATTCATCTACCCATCCTTCAAGTTCTGTGCTAGGGCCAAGGCATGGAGTTGGGCCATGCCCAGCATGGAGCCTCCTGGCAGAACACCTGGTATTTGAGTAGCTATGCAGGAGGGCCTCCATGGTAACAACAGTGCAAAGGCTAAGTATTAGGCACCACTGTACTGGCATGGCATTCTTTTCATGGCTAACTTAAGGCAGGGCCATTTTATCTCAGCAGCAGTGACAGGATGGTGGGCCCAGTTGGGAGATGATGGAGGACAGCTGCAGCAGAGCATCCTTTCTCCATTCCAGTTTTAGTGTTGAGCATGGGAGCCATGTGAGCAACTGAAACCTGCTCAGTGACCCAGGGGGTAGCAGAGAGGATCCCAGCTCCAGCTGGGGCAGCTTGAAAATCATAATGCCCTTTCCTACTTGCTTCTGGCTCCTTGTCCAAGACTTAGAAAGGGTTCTGGTTCTATACCAGGAGCCTCAGTGTTGAAGGCAACCAGAGAGCATTGGCTTGGCTCCTCAGGCTCCTGAGGGTGTAGAGGGTAGAACAGAAACGAAACAGCAGAGGTTGCTGCCTGGGCCTTGGAAGTAGAACACCACACCCAAATGACCCAAGCTGGTGGCCAGAGATAAGAACTTAGAGGTATCTCCCTGCCTAGGAGACTGGGCTTTCCGCTTTCCCACCACTTCCTTTAAATGGACCATTAAGGCATTTGCCCAGGAACTTAAAGTGACCCACATCCTATTCCCCTATATATATTTCTAGTTGGATCTCTCTGCCTGACGCTTAATCCCTACCTCATGTGACCCTGGGATGGAGCACTGCCCTCCCAACTCATGATGGCCTCCATGCCCAGGATCTATAAGTAAAAATCTTTGAACTCCTTTCTCATTGTGGCAGTAGATTGAATTTGCACCTTCCATTGGAAGAAGCAGAGGTTACCCCAGGCCATGTTTTCACCAGACGCCAAGGAGAACACAAGGTTGGTCCCAGCCACAGAGCGATGATCAGGTAAGAAAAAAATAGACACAGGCCAGACAGGAGCCACAAAGCCATCTGCCAGTACAAACAAGCTTCCCATATGAGGGACCCCCTGCTCATGGGTTGGGCAACCAGGTGTTAGGACACCTGCCAGGTAAGAGAAGTATCCCGTGAAAGGCACACTGTAAACGCCCATGTCCAGGTCCCTTTTCATTTCTCCTTATTGCAGGTTTGCTAGCTGCTCTGGTACTGGAACTCCAGTTTAGCTGGGGGCTCTAAAATGGAGGGGCAAACAAGATCTTATCTGGAACGAGAGTTTGGAACTGTGACCTGCACTCTGTGACCAGAGCCCATTGGTAGAAATCAGCTCAGAAAAGCCAATTCTGAAAATTCACTCCCACTTTTAGCCCTGCGACTTCATGTCTTCTTGTGAGTTTGCTGAGCAAATGCGAGATCTGGGATTGTGGGGAGAATCTGGTCACTGGGCAAAGACATAACAATTCCTAAAATGCTTAATAATCAGTGCTTACTGCAAAGAAGACTGGCATGCAATATAATGACTTCATCCTCCAAGATGTGCATGCCCTGAGAACTTCCTAACGTGCTTTGGGCACCACACACTGGGTTCTCCAGGGCACCCACATCCACTTCTCCAGTGGGTACTTGAGAAGGGAGAATTTCCAGGGTTAGGGATATACCATCTATCCAATGAAAACACCCTGAGAAAGATGGGGGTGGGCAGAGGCCAGGCTGAGGAGTCCCTCCTGGCAGGACCAAGAAGCAAAGGTCATGGAGCAAGGTCCAGATGGTATCTCAGGCCCCAGGGAACAGTTTAGGGGCACTCTGGCTTAAACTGTAGGCACCATCCTTGGAGACCATCCTCAGCAAGAGCCCATGTCATGGACAAGGAAGCCAGTCTGGGGCTTGTTAATGAGCAGTCACCCAGCCACCCAGACGGAGAGCCTGAATGAAGCCTCCCAGGTCCCTCCCCACATCCCCTCCTCCAGATGGGGCGTCCACACCTCCTGTTTTGCTTGGGAAAGTCCTGTGCACACATCCCAAGTGGTTAGTGCCCACTTTCCTTTCCCCAAATGAACCAGTTTGGATGATAAATTGCAGTCACCTCACCTATGGGGACACAGGTGTTGCTTTTTGGTGTACCCTTCCATAAAAAAAGGTAAGTGTAAGGCTGGGTGCTGTGGCTCATGCCTGTAATCCCAGCACTTTGGGAGGCTGAGGCGTGCAGATCACGAGGTCAGGAGATCGAGACCATCCTGGCCAACATGGTGAAATCCCATCTCTACTAAAAATACAAAAATTAGCCGGGCGCGGTAGTGGCTCACACTTGTAATCCCAGCACTTTGGGAGGCTGAGGCGGGCAGATCATGAGGTCAGGAGACTGAGACCATCCTAGCCAACATGGTGAAACTCCGTCTCTACTAAAAATACAAAAATTAGCCAGGCATGGTGGTATGCGCCTGTAGTCCCAGCTACTCAGGAGGCTGAGGCAGGAGAATCCCTTGAACCTGGGAGGTGGAGGTTGCAGTGAGCCGAGATCGCGCCACCGCACTCTAGCTTGGGTGACAGAGCAAGACTCCATCTAAAAAAAAAATGTAAGTGCACATGTGTGCACACGTATGAATGTGAGTAAATGCGCATAAACTGTATGCACACATCCTCCCACCTCTAGGTAGGAGTTTATACTCGCTATTCCAACCATTGCCTTTTCCTCCTCCTGATGCATCCTGAGACACCCACAGCACAATATGTGAGGACGGTCCTCATTCCTTTTCACAGGTGCAAGGTTCTCTTCATGCACAGATCTCATGCACAGCATTTCTGAGTGGTGTGCCTCAACTCCTCTCTCAGGTAGGGCCCTGCAGAGCAGAGCCAGTCTGAGGAGGCTCAAGGGGCTGAACCCAGCCTATGTCCTTCTATGGGCCTTTGCCCTTGGTCAAGGACTGTGCCTGCCCAGACAGGCACCTTTTACAAAAGACTCTCCAACGACACAGTACAGTCTAGCAGGGGCTCTGCTAAGAGCTATGGCCTGGGAAGCTGAGATGGAAGGATGGGGGCCTCCCAGTGCTCTGAAGGGACTGAATGGATCTTAGGCTCTGAAAGATACTTCTAGCAGTGGCCAGTGTGGCTTGAGGAACAAGGCTTATCTTATTGCTTAGAATCAATAAGCTGAGGTCAATCATGTGACAAATAGTTATTGATCATCCACTACAGGTCTAGCACTGTGCTGAGCATGCTCATGCTTGCCCATGTGTGCCCATGAATGCAGGTTTAGGTAGGGAGAGATACTAACAGATGATCAAATAAGAAGTTATCAGTTATTTTTCTGCATCTATCGAGATGATCATATGGTTTTTGTTCTTAATTCTGTTTATGTGATATATCACATTCATTGATTTGTGTATGTTGAATCATCCTTGCATCCCTGGGATAAATCCCAACTGATATGGTGTATTATCTTTTTGATGTCCTGTTGGATTTAATTTGCTAGTATTTTGTCAAGGATTTTTGCATTCAATACAATTCAGCATCACTTCATGATGAAAATCCTCAACAAACTAGGCATAGAAGGAACACATCTCAACATAATAAAGGCCATATACGACAAACCCACAGCTAACAGCACACTTAATGGGGAAAAGTTGAAAGCTTTTCCTCTAAGGACTGGAACAAGATGAGGATGCCCACTTTCACCATTATTCAACATAGTGCTGCAAGTCCCCACAGAGCAGTCAGGCAAGAGAAAAACAAACAAAAGGCATCCAAATTGGAAAAGAAGAAGTCAAATCATCCCTGTTTGCTGATGATATGATTATATAATTAGAAAACCATAAAGACTCTACCAAAAACTTCTTATATTTGATACATGAGTTTAGTAAAGTTTCAGGATACAACATTAACATACTGGAAGCAGTAGCATTTCTATATACCAGTAACAATCTAGCTGAGGACTAAATCAAGAAGGCAATCCCGGCCGGGCGCGGTGGCTCAAGCCTGTAATCCCACCCAGCACTTTGGGAGGCCGAGACGGGTGGATCACGAGGTCAGGAGATCGAGACCATCCTGGCTAATACGGTGAAACCCCATCTCTACTTAAAAATACAAAAAACTAGCCGGGCGACGAGGCAGGCGCCTGTAGTCCCAGCTACTCCGGAGGCTGAGGCAGGAGAATGGCGTGAACCCGGGAGGCGGAGCTTGCAGTGAGCTGAGATCCGGCCACTGCACTCCAGCCTGGGTGGCAGAGCAAGACTCCGTCTCAAAAAAAAAAAAAAAAAAAAAGAAGGCAATCCCATTTATTAGCTACAAAAATATCGAGGAATATATTTAACCAGGGAGGTGAAAGATCTCTATAAGGAGGACTACAAAACACTGAAGAAAAAAATTATAGATGACACAAATGAATGGAAAAATATCCCATGCTCATGGATTAGAAGAATTAACATCATTAAAATGATTATATTGTTACAATAATCTATAGATTCAATACAATCCCTATCAACTTACCAATGTCATTTTTCACAGGATTAGAAAAAACAATAAATTTCGTGTGGAACTAAAAAGGAGCCTGACTAGCCAAAGGAATCCTAAGAAAAAAGAACAAAGCTGAAGGTATAACATTATCTAATTTCAAATTGTACTACAAGGTTATGGTAAACAAAACAGTATGGTATTGGCACACAAACAGACACATAGATCAACGGAACAGAATATATAACCTATAAATGAAGCCACATACTTACAACCAACTGATCTTCAACAACACCAACAAAAATATACACTGGGGAAATAACACTATTCATTTAGTGCTGGGAAAATTGCATAGCCATATGCAGAAGAGTGAGATTGGACCCACACTTCTCACCATATACAAAAATTAACTCAAGATTGATTAAAGACCTAAATGTAAGACCTGAAACTATAAACATTCTACAAGGAAATCTGTGTAAAACTCTTTTGGACATTGGCCTAGGCAAATAATTTATGACCAAGTCCTCAAAAGCAAATGTAACAAAAACAAAAATAGATGTTGGTGAGGATATGATGAAAAGGGAACACATACTGTTGGTAGGAATGTACATTCATACAACCTTTATGGGAAACAGGGTGGAGATTTCTTGAAGAACTAAAAACAGAATTACTACTCAATCCAGCAATCCCACTACTAGGTATATACCCAAAGGGAAATGACTGATTATATCAAAAAGATACCTGCATGTTTACTGTAACACTATTCACAATGGCAAAGAGATAGAAACCACCGAAGTGTCCATCAATGTAGGATTAGATAAAGAAAATGTGGTGTGTGTGTATATATATATATATATATACACACACACCATGGAATATGACTCAGCCATAAAAAAGAATGGAATCCTGTCTTTTGCAGCAACATGGATGGATATGGAGGCCATTATCCTCAGTGATATAACTCAGAAACAGAAAGTCAAATACTGCCTGTTCTCACTTATAGCTGGGGGCTAAACAATGTGTACATATGGACAGGCAGAGTAGAATAACAGACACTGGGGACTATGACAGGCCGGAGGGTTCGAGGGGGTGAGGACTGACAAATTATCTATTGAGTACAATGCTTACTACTTGGGTAATGGGTATGCTAAAAGCCCAGACTTTACCACAATGCGATATTTGCATGTAAGAAACCTGCACTTGTATCCCCTAAACATATTTAAATAAATAATAAAATAATAAAAAAGAAACTATCAGTACAGTGATAAAAGGTGGATTCTTTAGACAGGAAGATCAGGGAAGGCTCCTACTTGAGGAACATCCCTAGACAGAGAGTCAACTTTGGTCTTATTTTCAATGAGAAATGTCTTTAAAACTTTGAGCCGGGTCCCACATCTACAGAGTGAGGACACCTTACGTCCGTTAGCAGATGCTCTTTCTGCTTGGTCTGCTGGTGGAAGTCATGGCACCTTCAGGAATACACATAAGAATGCCTCCTTTCCTGTACAAGGCCAACCCATGGCCTGGGAGCACCAGGCTGTGGTGTGGGCATCTCCCAGGAAAAAAATGCCTCTTGCTTTTCCTCAGAAGATTGACCGAAATTGACAACTCTCAGACTGTGTGCTAGGAAATCACTTGGGATTCTAACTACTTCTGAAAAATGCTAATAAAAAGAAATGCAGCAAACACATTGTCAGTGAAATTTCAGAAACTCAACTACAAAGAGAAAGCAGGGAGGTTAGCATGTGAGAAAAGTTAAGGACCTAGACAGAAGATGCCCGGGGGCTGCCAGAGGGTCCCCCAAAGGCCCCCCTTGCTCTGCTCTCTTTTCCTCTCTGTCCATCCAACTGGCCTCTCAGCTTCCACTTAACCCTTCTCATCAAACAGAAAACAAATAAGTAGTTCTTTATAAAGTTTAAAGAACAAAAATGATGATTTTCACCATAGTCAAGATAAGTTGTTGATTCCTACTCCTCATGCCTGGTCTCCATTTGTCAAGAGTGTGGGCTTAGGTGTTTTGGTCAGTTCTAAGTTCAGGTGCTGGCTTTGTATCTTTCAGCCTGTGAGACGTTGGAAGCTAACCTGTGATGGTTAGACAGCTGGTTAAACGTTATTGGACGTTGGAAGCTAACCTGTGATGGTTAGACAGCTGGTTAAACGTTATTGGACGTTGGAAGCTAACCTGTGATGGTTAGACAGCTGGTTAAACGTTATTTCTGCGTGTGTCTGCGAGGGCATTTTGGATGAAATTAGCATTTGAATTGCTGGAGAGCAGAAAGCAGATGGCTTTCACCAATGTGGGTGGGGCTCATCTGATCTATTCACGGATGGGAAGAAAACAGTGGAGGACGACAGAATAACCAGACCTGTTTGAGCTGGGACATGGACTTTCTGCCCTCGGCACTCCTGGTTCTCAGGTCTTCAGATTCATACTGGACCCACACCATCAGTTCTCCAGTTCTTGGGTCTTTGCACTACACCACTGGCTTTCCTGGGTCTCCAGCTGGCACATGCCAGGTTGTGGGAATTCTTAGACACCATAATCACGTGAGCCAATACCTACATTAGATCTCTTTATATATACGTCTTTTATTGGTTCTGTTTCTCTGGAGAACCCTGACTAATACATTATCTAATTCTCTGAATCTCAGCCTCCTTATCTGTGATTGGTGATGATAATGACAGCTCATGGGACTGCCTGATGCATAACATGGACTCAGTAGATGACACTGTTCAAATTCCCATCTGATCTCACTAACCCTTCCCCAAGCCCTAGGGAAGGCCTGGTTCTCCCACGTGGCCAGGGCCTGGCCACTGAGTCCTGGGAGGCACAGTGAGAGGAAATGGGTCTAGCTCACGCCCATACCTGGTCTCTGGTCCCTTCTGACCTCTTCAGATAAGTGACATAGACGCTTTCTGGGAAAGTAACAGGTTTAAAAATGACTCCAGGCCATCATCTGTGTCAAGGACCAATAGAACAGAGGCTGCCCCATCTGCCTCCATACCAGGGGCTCTCCGAGCAGGACGCAGGGCCCTGCACTGTACCCCTTTACCCTCATCCGTGGGGAACAGGTTCTGGGGAACCCAGGCTGGGATGAAGGAGGCCACTTTAGTTCTTCTCGCCATCACGCCTGCAAGCTCTCCCTTAACTTACTCTTTCCTATTCCCGGGTGGCACCCTGGACATTTTGTGCGGTTCTTCTGGTCACTTTTCTGTGCAGGGGGCTATCAGCCCCAAGTCTGAGCCTCCTGAAAGATTGGGTTAGCTGCCAGCTGGCTTCCCTGTTTCACCCTTTGCCTCCTCCCCTTCTCTGGCTGCCGTCTGTGTCCCCTGTGGGGCTAGCACAGGCAGAGAGGAGGGGCAGGAGGTTGGCAAAGTCTTTCTTGCTGTCTCCCTTCAGGGCCCGCTGGGCTCGCTGGAGGTCCCAGTTCTGGCCTGCTGTCTGAGGAAGTGCTTTTGTGGGTCTTCAGAGCTCTCTGCCAGTTGAGGGGCTGTGTCCTCAGGTCCCTGGGCTGCGGTGGTGACTCCTCTCACTGACTGCTCGTGTCCACCCTCAGCCCTGGCCTCAGGGACTGGCCTTCTGTGTGGTCCCCACCATAGGTGAGTCCTGAAGCCAGCCTGCTTGGGGCCTCCTCCTTGAATCCATGCCTGGCCCTCGGACAGCTCGCAGCATCCTGGCCTTACATCCCCTACGGCCACGTGTCCTGGCCTGCACAGCCTGCTGTAGCCCCATGAACCCTGAGCTCGCCAGTTTCTGCCTTCAGGCCCTTCAGTCAGGCGTCAGAAACTCGTCTCTGCAGCTCTCAAGCCCCACAGATGACGCCCTACACCTCTCAGCTCAACACGGGGAGAGAAGACACAGGCAAAAGGCAGAGCACACTGTGCTTGGACACAAAGGCCTCTCTGTGGACTCTGAACCCCAAGTGAATTCTTGGAGCAGTTGGCTGCTCTAGAGCACCCTGTTGGCGAGTCCTGCACAGCTGCACGGGTGCCTTGCTGAGGCTGCTCTCTGCCCATTACCCCAGTCCATGGGACTCAGCCAAAACTCCCTATTCCCAGGAAAATGTGCGTTTTATGCCGGGTCCCATAGGCCTCCCTCCTTGCCTGGCCATGCAAAGGTTCCAGGTAACGCAAGGAGGTATCTGGCTACAGAAGCAACACTGTTAGATAGATTCCTATTGCATGTGCTCTGTCCTCTTCTGAGGTTTTTTTTTTTTTTGCCTTTTTCTTTCTCCACTGGAAACATCTGTTGCTGAAACCCTAGAAGTGCCTCCTGCATCATTGGCACAGGATTCCGACCTGAGCATCAGTGGCTTTTGTGGGGACCAGGTGGCTGTGTCCTCACTCCCGTCACCATCTGAAGCCCAGAGTGGTGGTTTCACTTGCAGGCTGATCTGTCACCTGAGGTTCTACAAACTCTGCTGTATTTGAGGGATTTCGTTAGGGCTGTGGAGCCTGGTCAAGAGGCTCTACAATGATCAGACCACATTTTGACTTTTTGGCTCCTCCATTTATCATTTTTGTGGTCTTGGAACAGTGATCTAATCCCATTAAGGCTCGGTTTTCCAATCTGTGGAAGGCGTACTGGAGGCCTGTGAGGTAGGGTTTGAAATGAGGGGATAGAGGACCCAGCACGGGTCCCTCTTATGGTCTCCCCGACCCCACCCCACCCTACCCGACCCGTGCTCACCTCCTTCCTTCTGTTCCCCCAACACCATCCAACCTTCCCACCTCACCTCTCCATTCTTTTCTGATGGGGTCACTCCCATCCAGCCTTGGTTTAGTTTCCCCTCTCTGGCCATTCCCCGAGTTCTTCCTTCTCTTTTGTGATGTGGCAACCAGAACTGTGGCTTCCAGGGGGAGGGGACCAGACTATCCTACTACATGGGACAATGTCTGGGCCATTTTGGATATTCCTAAAGGGACCTAATCCTTTTGTTAGATTACAGTTGATCACTCAGACTCTGTGGGAGATAGGGACAGACACCAAGTGGCCCCTATGTCCCCATTAGCATCTGAATCCCTTGGGCCCCAGGGAGCAGGCAGCAGGGGACCAGGCTGTGGCCTTAGGAGTCAGATGGGCTGACCAGCCATGGGGCCTTGGGGGAAGGTCCTCCTGGATGGGGTACTCAGGAGACGTGTATGTGATGATCACCTGTGATACTGTCATCATTGCTGCTGTCTTTCCCCACTCCTCCCTGTCCCTGGCAGAGACACCTGGACTGGATCCAGTCTGCCAGCATGTATCAGGCGTCTGCCCTGTGGCAGGAGGGAGAGAGGCAACCGTGAAAACGACGTGGAGGAACACTTAAGACCCATCACAGGCAGGACTTGGGAGGCGTGCAGAGTAAGAGAGCAGTTTTCCAGTCGACCGAGTCTTCAGAATGCTTGTCCTCAAATGTCCTACCAAGACAGACTGTTGGTACAGACATACCATAGCCTTAAAACATGGAGGAAGGGTGTGCCAGCGTACGTGGGTTTCTAACGATCTCATCTGTAAACATGGTCTCAGATGCCACTGCTGCTGCTGCAGCTCTGTGGGAGCCTCTTTTCCAGCCAGGGCCTCCAGGGAGAGCTGACCCATGAGGCACTAGGCCCTGCCTTGGTGGGTGGATGAGGACCCAGGTGCCCGCTGCAGGGCCCATGAGCCTGAGGGCAGCCTGGAGCTGCATGCAATCCTCCTTCTGTGGGTCTCCCTGGGTTACTGCTCACACTTTCTCATGTTTGGCTGAGACCTTTTCTAGGAGCAACACCTTTGCTTTCAGTTTCCAGAGAATACGAACTGAAGAATAAGCCATGGTCAAGGCTCTATGGCTGCCCCGTTGGTCTGGCCACACTCTTCATTCCACGCTAGAACATCCAAGGTGTTTCTGTAGGAACAAGCTAGTCCTAAACATGCACAGACGTGGAGCCTTTTTGCTGGGAACACATAAAATATCCACGGAGCTCATCTGGGAAACACCAGGCTAGCTTAATGAGCTTCTGCTTTCAGGGTGACTCCTTGAAGCCACAAATTAATTAGTTGGGGAGAAAATCCAAACTTCAGAGCCAGGTCCACTCTATGGCAATGTGTGGGAACGCTCACCATCACGTGTGACCTCCAGAGGCCAGCTGTGCCCTGAGGGCACACACCTCACCTGGTCTGCATAACAATGTTCAAGGAAAGTGGCCTGGAGGCAGCTCATGTGAGCTCACCTCTGCCTGCATAGTGCATATGGGGGCTGCGTACCCTTCCACCAGCACCTGGCAGGGGCCAGTCATCACCCACAGTCCTTCTGTGCATCCTTGTCTTGAAGCTAATGCTGGAAAGATGGAATCTTTCTGTCTTCCACAGCATGAGGGTCCCACATTTCCCCCGTGCCCCGTGCCATCCACCCATGCTGTGTATAGCCCTGGGTGGCCTGGAGCTGGATGGTGAGTTCTGGGGAGAGCAGGGGCAGAACTTACCCCCCGCCTGTGCCACCGTTCTTGCTGAAGTGTGTGCGCGGCTCACTGGAGGCCAGCTTCAGCAGCTCCGTCCACTCCCGCTCCCACTCCTCCTCCGTGTACACCAGCCCTGACTGGCAGAGGGGAACTGGCTCAGAGGCGGGTGGGCCACAGCTGTGCTGCCCTCCTCTCCTCACCCTCCCAACCCAGACCAGCCTCACTGGGACCCAGGCCAGGCACATCTCTAGGTAGCTACCAACTACACTAACTGCACCCTGTTGGCCACCTTTGCTATGCACACTATATTTTCAAAAGCTCCAAGCTCTAATTCCAGAGCTGTTGGGAATCTGCCCACCAACAAGGGTCATTCTCAGGGGCTGGGGATGACTGAGCATTAACCTGTGCATGCACCTAACTGTGTCTGGCCAGTACAAAGTTTAAAGGGATAATGGATCAACCGCAGTCAGAAAGCAGGCAGATTCTTCTAGGAGAGCAAGGTCCTCATGTTTACCATGCTTGGGGACAATTGGGAATCCCTTTGGACTGAGCTCACACACAGGGGCTAGAGCCATGGGCTGCACCTGACAGCAGGCGGCCATATATAGAACTCATCATCCAAGCCAGGATGCTTTTGGGAATGAAGGTAGACAGCTTTCATAATCATGCCTTAAGAAAGCACAAGTGGACGCATAGTTGCTGTCTGCCAGGACTCTGCTATTTCAACAGGCTCCTCCTCCATGGGCTTAAAAGCAGGAGACTTTCCTGATCCCAGGGGCTGTTTCTGCCTCCCCTCATAAGACAGTCTGGGAACTAGGGATCATGCTCTGGACTTGACCATGGCCCGAGGCGGCACCTGACCTGGGTCCCGGCCTCCGGCCATGCCAGTGGATACCAACCTCCTTATTCTGCTGCGTCTGTTGCCACCTCCACCTCCGCTTCAGGGCTTCCCTCTCGGCTCCCGTCCTCATCATGGTATAGAGAGCTTTCCGTAACACCAGGTCCCGGTCGTGAAACCCCCACATTCCTGGAGCCAGGAGGCCATGGAGAACACAGGAAAGAAAGGACGTGAGGAAAAGACAAGCCAGAGGTGATGCAAACTACCACGACCCACTGGGAGGGCCTCCTGTCTGCACGCAGAGCAGCCTCCTTACTCAGCGGTTCTGTTAATTCCCTTCTAGCTTCTTCCTGAGGCTTCCCATTAAGGCAAGGAGGTGAATGAAGCAGCACATCCTGTTCTTAGCAAAATAATAGTAGGTGAAAATCAAGTGCTTTTCCTCTCTGGCGCCCTTGGCAACCTACTCTCAATGTTGCTGGTTTGCTTTGAGGACCTAATGGTCATTATCCAAGTCTTACATTTGGGTGGGGGACTGACTAGGGGACAGGGACAGGCTGTCCAGTGTCCTCATGGAGGGCTCCAGGCAAGGGAGGCCATTAGCATCCTGGCTTCTCCAGGGCCTGCCATTTCCCTCATCTCCAGCCCTGAGGCATCTCAGCTTCCTGAGAAACAGAGTGTCAGTGACACCACTGCACACCCCAGGCCCACAAGAGAGCGCCTGCTTACCAGCGGGAGGGTCTCACCCTGTGTCAAGTGCTGGGAGGATATAGAGGGAAACGAACCATCTCTGAAAATGTGCTCTTGGCAGCTCAGATGTGGTCAAGAACCCCAACTCGTGGGAGAAGTGCTCAAAAGAAGGGCAGCCCTGACTGCAAGGGAAAGCACAGGGGAATCCATCCATCCATCCATCCACCCACCCACCCACTCATTCTAGGTGCTAGCAATATGTGTGGCAGTGACTGGGACACATGAAGTTCCTAAAATCTCATGGAGTGCATGTTGTGGGGAAGTGGGAAGTGAGGCAGCCATGAGGTTGGCACAGAGTGTACGATGTTGAGGGTGGCAGTTCCACGAGGAGAGGTGAGGCAGGCAGATTTGCTGTGGCATGAATGGAGACATAGGAGCAAAGGCTCAAATGGGTGGAGGAAGGAGTCAAGTTGCTGTCCCAGCACAGAGAAAGGCCAGGGACATACCCAGAGGTGGCAGTACTTGAGAAACGGCAAGAGGGAAAGATGGCTAGAGTGGGATTGAGCGGAGAGGGAGAGTGAAAAGGGGGCTCTCAAGGGAGCTGTGAGCCTCTGGAGAGTTTTCAGAAGGAGAGTTAACATGAACTGATGTTTTCAAAGGCTCAACTGGCTGGGCATCCTTAGATATGCAAGGGACAAAAGCATTTCCACGATCCAGACTTCATAATGAGGCTGCTGTTTGAGACAGATGAGAGCTTTATTCTTCAGATTCTTTCCCCAGGTTTTACAAAGACCAAGGCAAAATATGCTCAATAATATGGGAATAGTTAATATTAACCACTATGATGAAATATGACCCAACTACTGACAATCATGTGTCTGAAAGATAACAGCAGGGAAAATTCTCAAGTCATAAGGGAAAATGTTGGATTCAAGACTGTGAACACAGCAAGATCATCATTTCACCTAAAGAATAGACAGAAGATTGGAAGACAATGACACCACCAGACTGTTAAGAGTGGCCGCTGCTGGGTGGGGGTCACTGATTTTCATTTTCTCACCATGGTGAATGTGGAGTACTTTCGCAATGCCAACAAGCAGAGTGTGCTCCAATGACATGGAGATGAAGCAGGTAAGTGGGTGCCTTGCCTTTCCTCACTGCCGGTCAAGTCTGGGGAATGTTTCCCTTGTTCTTGGTCTCCATCCTCCTCTGGGACCCTTCCAAAACCCTGATGTATTTCCCTTGAAGCCCGTTGCAGTCTTATCTCACCTACCTCTTGCTGATTAGGCCTCACTCAGGTCCAAAGAGAGAGAGGTCTGGGGGCTGGCCCTTGAGGTAGGTCACAGCACCCAGTTAAAGCCACGTCTGTTGGGGATGCGAGTTTGACCAAGGACCGCATTCCTGTGTGAGGGTCATGTGTTTTGGAGAGGCACTATCCTCCAGAGTGGGTAGTGAGCAACCAGCCCTGGTGGTCCCTGGTGCAAACCCAGACTCACCTATCAAAATGGATTCGGCCTTGTGCATCTAATGCTGGGCCTAAAGGGATAACTGAGGTTCCAGAAAGTCGATGATGATCCTCAATTATCCACATATTTCTGTGTTGTGTGGCTTTGTGTGATTGGGAAGCTCATGTGCCTGTTGGACAAGCTGCTGATCTCTCTGCGGTCTATTCTGAGTATGCTGACTCCCCTGTGATTTATCTGAGCAGTACCTACGTCTGTTTCCATTAGTCCAGGCCAATTGTTGACTGCTGTCAATATAGTGGATCCTCATTTACTCAGCCTCATGCACTGCTCCCAAAACTTCCTGCTCCAGCCTTACCTTGTTCGCCCTCCAAACACCCTGTCCATTCCTGCCTTTACGCTTTATCTGCGGGGCCTCCCTGCCTGCAATGTCCTCTTCTAGTCTCTGAAGTTCTTCAAGTTTCAGTAAAGATCCCACCTCCTCCAGGAAGTCCTTTTTATTTGTACCAGGCAATAGTCTCTAAGTCCCATCCCTGTGGCTATGCTTAAGGCCTCCTTCTCTCACGCCAGGTCTTTTCTTATGTGTATTCTGTCTCTTTACCAACTGCAAGCTACTTGACAAGAAGGGCCAGGATTGTTAGCTCTATCTCCTGGGGACTTTCCCAGATGACAGTGACATGGGTGACTCTGTTTAGCATATATCTTTCCTTCAATAACATGTCTTTCCTTCAATAGCATATGTCTTTCCTTGCGCAGGCCTGGAGCCTGGCTACCCTCTGTCTGTGCTGCAGAGCTTACCCAGTGAGGCGGCATGTAAAAGGCAGTTCCCATCCCCTGTCGTGGCCAGAGGAAGAAGCCGTTTACAGCTTGTGCACACAGTGGACCACCAGTTCAGGCGACCTGGAACAGAAGCTCACTTTAGAACAGGATCCCAGAAAAGGCAGGGGCCATTGGGGGTGTTTGCTAAGGAGGCACAAACATCAGGGATAGATTTTCTACAGGTTTCAGTAGAAAGGGGGAACAGTATGGTACTTCTCTCCTCAAATAAAATACAGATTTCTTTTCCCTTTGAAGACAAGAAGTGGCCAAATCCTCCCATCAATTAGCATGAGCATTAAGAAACTCAAGGCCAGTACCTTCTCTCCTTAAATCTGAAAATGTATTTTACACAAGATAAAAAATTTCTCTGTCATTTCCTTGAATACAGCTTTCCCTCCTGAAAGCTATTTTTTCTTTTCGCCATCTAGGTTTTTTGATGCACTCATACCTTTGAAAGTAGAGTTCATATTTCATTTGATTCATCAAAACCATGATAGCTCTGTAGGTGCAGTCATGTTAAATTCCATGGACATTTACATTTAGAGACTTCTACTTCAGGGAAGATAGAGCAGATGTACTTTTTCCTATTCCTCTTACTAAGTACAATGAAAAGCCCTGAAAAAATTATGTATAAAATCATATTAGAAGACTCTGAAAATTGGAGACAAAGTGGCAGACTAGCTAGGATCCTGAGACTTGAGGAATGACATAATGGTGGGTTCCCTGGAGTTTCTTTTTGCCTAACATATCCCAGACTAGATACTGTAGAAACTGGAACCTAGAAACACCAATGAGAGCAGGCCACAAAAAACAAACAAACAAACAAACAAACCAAAAAAAACAAAAAAAAAAAAAACAAAAAAAACCCCCAAACAAACAAACAAAAAAACAGAAAGAAGACAGAAAAGAAAAAGCATGCTCTCTCTAGACAGAACACCAGGAAAGGGGCAGCTTAGCAAGACAGTAGCTGCTTAGACATTTCCTCTTCTATTCCAGCCAAATACCGCAGAAAAAATTATAGACCGACTACCACCCCTGCCAGCAAAGGTCTAGTGGGAAGCCTAGACTTCCACCCTCACCAGGCTGTAACAAAGTGCTCATCACTGCCTGCTCCATTGCCTGGGGAGTGTCAGAGAAGGCTGAGTTCAATGCCAAGACCTCAACCCTACTGGGTGGTAGTAAGCACCTTGCCCTCTATCTTCAGAGGACAGATAGGGAGCCTGGATTTTCACACTCATCTGGCTGTAATGAGAATCTCCGCCTCCTCTCAGCTAGGGAGTACCCCTGCCAAGAAGTACCAAGCCCATTTCCCAGGTATCAACAGGGGCAGAGGGGGAACCTATACTTCAATTACCCTCTGGCAGTTGTCAGGCAATGGCCCCCTGAACCTACCAGAGTGGCGTCAGGAGGTCTGCTAAAACACAAGATTTAAGTAAGACCCAGAGTCCTATAACTTAATACCCAATATATACCCTCTTAAATAAAAAAAAAAAAAATCACTTATACCAAGAACCAGGAAGATTTCAAACAGAACAAGAAAAAATATGAAAACTGAGATGACAGATGTTAGAATTATCTGACTGGGATTTAAAAGTAGTCATCCTAAGAATACTTCAACAAGCAATTACAAACATACCTAAGACAAATGGAAAAACAGAAAATGTAGTAAAGACATAGAAAGTCTTACCAAAACAACAGAAGATATAAAACAGAGAATATAGATAAAGAATAAAATAAAGAATAAATATAGAATAAAATAAAGAATAAAAATATGGGCAGATATAATAGGGACTGAAAAATACAAATCTGATTTTAAAAACTCAATGGATGTGCTGAAAAGCAGAATGGAGAGAAGAGAACAAGAATCAGTGTAATATAAAGGTAGAACATAGAAATTACCCAATTTGAACAATAGAGAAAAATTAGACTAAAAAAAAAACACACATATACAGAACACAACTCAGGAACGTGGGACTGTGACAAAAGTCTGGAGTCCTGTAGAAGAGTAGAAATAGGATACAGCTTAAAAAGTACTCAAAGAAACAATCACTAAAAAGTTCCCAATTTTTGCAAATGAACAAACAAACATACAGATTCAAGAAGCTCAGCAAACCCTGAATGGAAAAATACCCATAGAAACTCATGCCAAAATATCATAGTCAAACTTCTAAAAACTAAAGACAAAGAAAGAAACCTTAAAAACTGCCAAGGAGAAACAACGCCTTACTTATATGGGAAAAACAATTTTAAAGACAGTGGATTTCTCATTAGCTACCATGTAGGCCAGAAGGAAACAGGATAACATTTTTATTTTTTGAGACAGAGTCTTGCTCCGTCACCCAGGCTAGAGTGCAGTGGTGCAATCTCAGCTCACTGCAACCTCTGCCTCTTGGGTTCAACCCAAGTGATTTTCCTGCCTCAGCCTCCCAAGTAGCTGGGACACAGAGATGCACCACCGAACTTGGCTAATTTTTGGTATTTTTAGTAGAGATGGGGTTTTACCATGTTGGCCAGGCTAGTCTCGAACTCCTGACCTCAAGTGATCTGCCTGCCTTGGCCTCCCAAAGTGCTGGAATTATAAGCGTGAGCCACCATGCCCACCCAGGATAACATTTTAAGTGCTGAAGGAAAATAACTGTCAGCCCAGAATTCTAAAGCTAGCAAAAATATTCCTCAGTAATAAGCAAGAGACAGATATATTCTCAGATGAAGTAAAGCTAGGAGATTTTGTTCCTAGCAAACCTACCTTAAATAAACGGCTAAAGGAAGTTCTCTAGGCAGAAAGGAAATGATAAAAGAAGGCATTTTGGCACATAAAGAAGGAAGAACATGGAAAGAACAAAAATATGGGCAAATACAATAGACTTTCCTTCTCCTCTTGAGATTTCTAAATTATGTCTGATGGTTAAAGCAAAAATTATGACATTGCCTATCTGTTTATATGTTTCAATGTATGTTGAATAAATATTGAAAACAATTTTATTATAAATGGTAGAGAACAAAGAAGCAAAAAAGCAGGTAAGGTTTATATGCTTCGCCAATAGTAGTAAAATGTCAATACCAATAGACTTTCATAAAGTATGTGTATATAATGTAACAACTAGAACAATTCCCAGAAAGGTTATACCAAGAAGTATACTTAACAACAACCAACATTATACAAGCTCCTCCAGAAAATAGCCAACATTACCCTGATACCAAAATCAAACAAAGTACAAAAAGAGAAAAGTGCAGAGTAACATCTCTCATGAATATGATGCAAAATTCATAAGAAAATATAAACAAGTAGAACACAGTGACATATACAAAGAACTATATACCATGTCCAAGGGATGCAAGGATGGTTTAATATTTGAAAATCAATCAATATAATTCACCATATTCATGGGCTACAGAATAAAAATCACATAATCATATCATGAATGCAGAAAAAGCATTTGACAAAATTCAATACTCACTCATAATTAAAAATTCCCATAAAACTGGGAATAGGGGGGATCTCCATAACTTGATTTAAAAAATCTACACAAGCATATAGCTAACATCATACCTAGTGGTGAAAGACTGAATGCTTTACGTCTAAGACTGGGAAAAAGACAAGGATGCCCCCTCTCTCCACTGCTATTCAACATAGTATGAGAAGTCCTAGCCAGTGAAATAAGTCAAGAGAAAGAAATAAAATCTGTATTCGCAAATCCGAAAGGAAAAAATAACACTATTTTTCTTAGCAGAGAACATGATAGTTCACACAGAAAATCATAAGAAAGCTACAAAAAAACATAGCAAATAAGCAATTTTTAAGGTCACAGGATACAAGATCAATATACACAAATCAATGGTACAGTCATCCCCTAGTATCTGCAGAGGATTGGTTCTGGGACCCTTCCCCTTCTGACACATACCAAAATCTGTGTATACTGAAGTTGACTCAGTGGAACTTGTATATATTAGAAGTTGGCCCTCCATATACATGGATTTTGCATCCTGTGAATACTGTAATTTTGATCCTCACTTGGTTGAAAAAAATCCACATATAAGTGGAAGTGGACCTCTGCAGTTCAAACCTGTGCTGTTCAAGGGTCAGTTGTATTTTACATACTAGCACAGATGTCCAAGGGGCCATGGAGCAACTGGAGTTTTCATACTTGGCTGTTGGGATTGTAAAATGGCACAATTATTTTAGAAAAACTGTTGGCAATTTCTAATACCATTCAACATACTCTGATATGGTGTGGCTCTGCGTCCTCACCCAAATCTCATCCTGAATTATAATGCCCATGTGTTAAGGGAAGGTGGTAGGTGATTAAATCATGGAGGCGGTTTCCCCCATGCTGTTCTCATGATAGTGAGTGAGTTCACATCAGATCTGATGGTTTTAACAGTGGCAGTTTCCCCTGTGCTCTCTCTCTCCTGCTGCCTTGTGAAGAAGGTGCCTACTTCCCCTTCCCCTTCCACCACGATTGTAAGTTTTCTGAGGCCTCCCCAGCCATGCTGAACTGTGAATCAATTAAACCCCTTTTGTTTGTAAATTACCCAGTCTGAGGTAATATCTTTATGGCAGTGTGAAACAGACTACTACCTACCTTTACCATATGACCCAGCAATTCCACTCATGAATATTTACCCAAGAGAAGTGAAAACATAAGACTAATACAAGAAATTCACAGCAGCCTTATTTCTCAATAAAACTAGTTGCTAACACATCTGGGATTGTGTCTCTGAAATAGCCACTGGGAGTTACCTTGGGTTTTGTTTTCTAGTGAACCCATGTCAAGACATCTTCATTCACTCTTTCTCAGGAAGCTTCAGGAGAATGTACTCCACAAAATGATGGTGGAAACCAAAACCAGAGAAATACAGGAAACAGGAGGGAAATGGGTGAACAGCACAGAAGAGAGGCAAAGGTAATCTCCAGGCTGATGGCCACAGGAGACTCTATCCAACCTGATGACAGGTGCACCTGCACTCATGGCTGCTTTTCGAAAGACTGTGGCTATGGAAAGGATAAATAGCCTGGCTCATCTAATGATGGTGTCTTACGTGTTAGGCAGGTGACACAAATGTCATCTGACATGTTACTTCTTGGATAATATTAAAATTGTTTTAAAATTGCTTCAAGTTTATGAATGGTTGTATCAAGTTTCTAATGTTATGTGAAACTTATAGTGACATATATATGTATGTTTTTATTTGGAGGATGAAATATAACATGTACCTCCCTAGGGCCTTCAACAATTTGGGAACTTCAATCAAATGAGAATGTTTATAACAGATATTTCCAATAAGTTGTAACAGTATTTTAATAAAAAATTCTTTAAAAAAGAGAGAACTATTAATAGGATTTGAACAATTGAAGAAGCAGAACATGTTCTACATTTCTACATTCCATCTGTCAATGGCTAAAGAAAACGTGGTGTAAATACACAGGAGAATACCATTCAGCTATTAACAAGAATGATGTCATTCATTGCAGCAACATGGATGAAACTGGAGGTCATTACCCTAAGTGAAATAAATCAGGCACAAAAAGACAAATACTGCATGTTTTGAATTGTATGTGGGAGATAGAAATTTGATCACATAGAGGTAGAGAGTGCAAAGACAGATACCAGAGACTAGGAAAGGTGAGTGGTGGGGGAGGATGACGAGAAGTGGGTTAAAGGGTACAAACCTACAGTAAAATAGAGGGAATACATTGAATGTTTGATAGCAGAATAGGGTGATTCTGCTTAACAAAAATGCATTGTACTCGGGTGATGAACACCCTGACTCAATCACTACACATTATATATGTGTAACAAAATTTCAAATGTACCCCATAAATTTGTACAAATAAAAAAATCTAATTTTAATAAAAGGTGTTGTTGCTATCAGAATAGAAATAATGAAATATGAAGGATAAAGACTGCAAGTAATGCTTGAAAATTAAGGCTCTCAGAAGTATATTTATTTTAGAGTCAGAGAGTTATTGCCTAATGTATTGTGATATTAATAAAGTTTAATATAATAAAACTTATTGGTTATTTGTTTAAACTGAATCCCTATCGACTCTTCAGTGCTTTTTGGTTAAGATTCAGTGATTCCATTGTAAGAAGTGGCATTACTGATAAAAAATAACTGTGCCCTTAATTCTAAACAAAAGCATGTATTAAAATTAACACTACAAAGTTAAGTAGACATTTATTTATTATATGAAGATGTTAATGCTTATGCTAACTAATTGGCATATTCTTATCAACTACAAGTCACCTTATTAAAGCTAACTGAGAGATGCAAGTAAGGGCCTTAACTGACAGTACCACTGGATGGACTGTTGTGGACATCATTGGAAAAAACATGTAGTTACTTAGGCACTTCTTTTTCTCTAGGCTGTGAAATAGCAACCTGTCTCACTTGACTTTTAAAAAGTGTGTATAACAACCAGGCTGGGATATAGTAAAACTGGGTTGCCACAAAGTAAAATAAAATGGCAAGATCTTTGCTTACAAAGGCATAAAACTAAACAGAATGGCTGTAACACCTGGAAACCCGACACATTTGACACTAAAGTGGGCAGCCTCGTTTATCCTCTGCATTGATCTCAGCTGCTAGTGCTCTGGGCAGCCGTCAGGGAGTACAGGGAACAGGAGTAGATAATCAGGGAGAGGAGGGAAAGGGAATATGCTAATGAGGCAGGTGGTCTGCATTTCTGTGGCAGACCCTGTTGTTTTGCCCACCCCGTAGCTTTTCCCTCTCATCCTCGCTGACAGAGCCCTGCTTGTGTCTGGGGCTTTTCAGGCAAGCCTCCTTGCCTGCCCCATGGGGCAACGTGCAAGTGTTCATACGTCTAAGACGATCTGTGCAATACCATCCCCCTTGCCAGGGACTGCTGTCGCCTGGCCCACAAGATGTAACAGGAAGCCTGCTGGGGCTTGCTCCTCCTTCACAAGGGCCATAATCAGGGGCTCTCTCTTGCTGCCCTGAATGATGTAGTGTGAGGATGTGTGACCTGATGTGGCCACAGCTATACTGCATCCCCAGATGGAGCCAGCACTGACCCGCTGGGGAGAGAAGAGCAGGGTGCTATGTGTGCCTGGGTCCTCCATAACACTGTGCAGCCACCAGCCCTGCCATGAACGTCCCTGTTTTCAGACTCTGAGTTGTGTGGGATAACGATGACCTCACAGTTTCAGCTCCTGCTGGCTGGGTTAGTGTGTTCTCCTGCTCACTGCAGGACCTTAATCAACTAGCTCTGTGTCAGGGGCTGTTATTCCCATTTTACAGAGAAGGAAACTGAGGCTCACAGGGAGTAAGTAAACTTGCCCACGATCCACTGAACCCTCACAGGAGCCCTCACACATCCAGGACAAAATCAGATCACAAAGAAGGCCAGTCTAATTTTGTTTGTTATGGTTGAGTTTGTGACAAGCCAATTTTAACTTCTCTGACCTATGTGATTTCAAAAGCTGTATTATTGAATAATGAGCAGCAGTGGAGCTCAAATTTTCTACAATGCCAAGAGCAACACACTCATCCCTCAAAACCAAATGAATGTCACTCCTCTGCCATATTTCTCCAGCAAGTTCCTTTCAACGTAAAAGAAAAGAAAAACAAGTAAAGAACAAACTGAAGTTCCCTCTATTTGCCTCCCCCATTTCATTCTCATTCCCTCCTCCCTCGCTGTAACACCAACATGAATTTGGCAATTTTTTCATTATATCACAGGAAGACAGTATTTAAAAATACATTATATATTCAAATCTTCAGATAAATCATACTATTAAATGTTGACGAATAGGTGCTGTACACAATGCTTATTCCTCTGCCACTGGTTCTGGGAGGCACTCGCTTGGCCTCTCCCCTGCAGTAGAGACTGAGGATTCTTCTTTAAGACTCCCGACTTGTTTTTCCTAGGTGGGGAGGGGCTATCAAATGGGTCCATATAACGAGCAAGTGCTTCAAATCCACGTTATCCCATTCCTCCCATATTCCTTCCTCCCCACACCCCAATTCCTTTCCCTTGGACTGTCCCTCTCTGCAACCTGGTTCATTGCCAGTGTCTAGGCATAGCAGGGCCTTCCCCTTCCCATCCCTACAGAGTGTGCAGATCAGCAGGGCCTCTGCTTGTTCCAGCCTTTATTACAGATACAAGGAGAGTAAGCCAGGGTCATATGGCCCAGAGGTCTACACTTGGGAGAAGGGTGAGGAATTAACCCCACTGGGGCATTCAACAATGAGATGTGAGCATTCTACATGAACTGGCTGGGAATCTTAACATATCAATTTTCATGAAAAACAAAAGAAGAGAGAACGTTTTTTAAAAAGTGAATAAAGAGCCATAACAACCAAATGTAATGCATAAAATTGGGTTTTGGCAAACAACCACATCAAAAAGTGGGTGCAGGATATGAACAGACACTTCTCAAAAGAAGACATTCATGCAGCCAACAGACACATGAAAAAATACGCATCATCACTCGCCATCAGAGAAATGCAAATCAAAACCACAATGAGATACCATCTCACACCAGTTAGAATGGCAATCATTAAAAAGTCAGGAAACAACAGGTGCTGGAGATGATGTGGAGAAATAGAAACACTTTTACACTGTTGGTGGGACTGTAAACTAGTTCAACCATTGTGGAAGACAGTGTGGCGGTTCCTCAAGGATCTAGAACTAGAAGTACCATATGACCCAGCCATCCCATTGCTGGGGATATACCCAAAGGATTATAAATCATGCTACTGTAAAGACACATGCACACATATGTTTATTGTGGCACTATTCACAATAGCAAAGACTTGGAACCAACCCAAATGTCCATCAATGACAGACTGGATTAAGAAAATGTAGCACATTGAAAGTGAGGGGGAAAATGGAACCCAGTTGGAAAACACTCTTCAGGATATCATCCAGGAGAATTTCCCCAACCTAGTAAGGCAGGCCAACTTTCAAATTCAGGAAATACAGAGAATGCCACAAAGATACTCCTCGAGAAGAGCAACTCCAAGACACATAATTGTCAGATTCACTAAAGTTGAAATGAAGGAAAAACTGTTAAGGGCAGCCAGAGAGAAAGGTCTGGTTACCCACAAAGGGAAGCCCATCAGACTAACAGCAGATCTCTCGGCAGAAACTCTCCAAGCCAGAAGAGAGTGGGGGCCAATATTCAACATTCTTAAAGAAAAGAATTTCCAACCCAGAATTTCATATCCAGCCAAACTAAGTTTCATAAGTGAAGGAGAAATAAAATCCTTTACAGACAAGCAAATGCTGAGAGATTTTGTCACCACCAGGCCTGCCCTACAAGAGACCCTGAAGGAAGCACTAAACATGGAAAGGAACAACCGGTACCAGCCATTGCAAAAACATGCCAAAATGTAAAGACCATCGAGGCTAGGAAGAAACTGCATCAACTAACGAGCAAAATAACCAGTTAATATCATAATGACAGGATCAAGTTCACACATTACAATATTAACCTTAAATGTTAATGGACTAAATGCTCCAATTAAAAGACACAGACTGGCAAATTGGTTAAAGAGTCAAGACCCATCAGTTTGCTGTATTCAGGAGACCCATCTCACATGCAGAGACATACATAGGCTCAAAATAAAGGGATGGAGGAAGATCTACCAAGCAAATGGAGAACAAAAAAAAGCAGGGGTTGCAATCCTAGTCTCTGATAAAACAGACTTTAAACCATCAAAGATCAAAAGAGACAAAGAAGGCCATTACATAATGGTAAAGGGATCAATTCAACAGGAAGAGCTAACTCTCCTAAACATATACGCACCCAATACAGGAGCACCCAGATTCATAAAGCAAGTCCTTAGAGACTTACAAAGAGACTTAGACTCCCATACAATAATAATGGCAGACTTTAACACCCCACTGTCAACATTAGACAGATCAATGAGACAGAAAGTTAACAAGGATATCCAGAAATTGAACTCATCTCTGCACCAAGCAGACCTAATAGACATCTATAGAACTCTCCACCCCAAATCAACAGAATATACATTCTTCTCAGCACCACATCGCACTTATTCCAAAATTGACCACATAATTGGAAGTAAAGTACTCCTCAGCAAATGTAAAAGAACAGAAATTATAACAAACTGTCTCTCAGACCACAGTGCAATCAAACTAGAACTCAGGACTAAGAAACTCAATCAAAACCGCTCAACTACATGGAAACTGAACAACCTGCTCCTGAATGACTACTGGGTACATAATGAAATGAAGGCAGAAATAAAGATGTTCTTTGAAACCAATGAGAACAAAGATACAACATACCAGAATCTCTGGGACACATTTAAAGCAGTGTGTAGAGGGAAATTTATAGCACTAAATGCCCACAAGAGAAAGCTGGAAAGATCAAAAATTGACATCACAATTAAAAGAACTAGAGACGCAAGAGCAAACACATTCAAAAGCTAGCAGAAGGCAAGAAATAACTAAGATCAGAGTAGAACTGAAGGAGATAGAGACACAAAAAACCCTCCAAAAAATCAATGAATCCAGGAGCTGGTTTTTTGAAAAGATCAACAAAATTGATAGACTGCTAGTAAGACTAATAAAGAAGAAAAGAGAGAAGAATCAAATAGACACAATAAAAAATGATAAAGGGGATGTCACTACCGACCCCACAGAAATACAAACTACCATCAGAGAATACTATAAACACCTCTACACAAATAAACTAGAAAATCTAGAAGAAATGGATAATTTCCTGGACACTTACACTCTCCCAAGACTAAACCAGGAAGAAGTTGAATCCCTGAATAGACCAATAGCAGGCTCTGAAATTGAGGCAATAATTAATAGCCTACCAACCAAAAAAAGTTCAGGACCAGATGGATTCACAGCCGAATTCTACCAAAGGTACAAAGAGGAGCTGGTACCATTCCTTCGGAAACTATTCCAAACAACAGAAAAAGAGGGAATCCTCCCTAACTCATTTTATGAGGCCAACATCATCCTGATACCAAAGCCTGGCAGAGACACAACAAAAAAAGAGAATTTTAGACCAATATCCCTGATGAACATCAATGCAAAAATCCTCAATAAAATACTGGCAAACCGAATCCAGCAGCACATCAAAAAGCTTATCCACCATGATCAAGTGGGCTTCATCCCTGGGATGCAAGGCTGGTTCAACATATGCAGATGAATAAATGTAATCCAGCATCTGAACAGAACCAAAGACAAAAACCACATGATTATCTCAATAGATGCAGAAAAGGCCTTTGACAAAATTCAACAGCCCTTTGTGCTAAAAACTCTCAATAAATTCGGTATTGATGGAACGTATCTCAAAATAATAAGAGCTATTTATGACAAACCCACAGCCAATATCATACTGAATGGGCAAAAACTGGAAGCATTCCCTTTGAAAACTAGCACAACACAGGGATGCCCTCTCTCACCACTCCTATTCAACATAATGTTGGAAGTTCTGGCTAGGGCAATCAGGCAAGAGAAAGAAATCAAGGGTATTCAGTTAGGAAAAGAGTAAGTCAAATTGTCCCTGTTTGCAGATGACATGATTGTATATTTAGAAAACCCCATCATCTCAGCCCAAAATCTCCTTAAGCTGATAAGCAACTTCAGCAAAGTCTCAGGATACAAAATTAATGTGCAAAAATCACAAGCATTCTTATATACCAGTAACAGACAAACAGAGAGCCAAATCATGAATGAACTTCCATTCACAATTGCTTCAAAGAGAATAAAATACCTAGGAATCCAATTTACAAAGGATGTAAAGGACCTCTTCAAGGAGAACTGCAAACCACTGCTCAGTGAAATAAAAGAGGACACAAACAAATGGAAGAACATACCATGCTCATGGATAGGAAGAATCAATATCGTGAAAATGGCCGTACTGCCCAAGGTTATTTATAGATTCAATGCCATCCCCATCAAGCTACCAATGAGTTTCTTCACAGAATTGGAAAAAACTGCTTTAAAGTTCATATGGAACCAAAAAAGAGCCCACATTGCCAAGACTATCCTAAGTCAAAAGAACAAAGCTGGAGGCATCACGCTACCTGACTTCAAACTATACTACCAGGCTACAGTAACCAAAAGAGCATGGTACTAGTACCAAAACAGAGATATAGACCAATGGAACAGAACAAAGCCCTCAGAAATAATACCACACATCTACAGCCATCTGATCTTTGACAAACCTGAGAAAAACAAGAAATGGGGGAAGGATTCCCTATTTAATAAATGGTGCTGGGAAAATTGGCTAGCCATAAGTAGAAAGCTGAAACTGGATCCTTTCCTTACTCCTTATACGAAAATTAATTCAAGATGGATTAGAGACTTAAATGTTAGACCTAATACCATAAAAACCCTAGAAGAAAACCTAGGCAATACCATTCAGGACATAGGCATGGGCAAGGACTTCATGTCTAAAACACAAAAAGCAACAGCAACAAAAGCCAAAATTGACAAATGGGATCTAATTAAACTAAAGAGCTTCTGCACAGCAAAAGAAACTACCATCAGAGTGAACAGGCAACCTACAGAATGGGAGAAAATTTTTGCAATCTACTCATCTGACAAACGGCTAATATCCAGAACCTACAAATAACTCAAACAAATTTACGAGAAAAAAACAACAAATAACTCAAACAAATTTACGAGAAAAAAACAAGCAACCCCATCAAAAAGTGGGCAAAGCATATGAACAGATATTTCTCAAAAGAAGACATGCATACAGCCAACAGACACATGAAAAAATGCTCATCATCACTGGCCATCAGAGATGCAAATCAAAACCACAATGAGATACCATCTCACACCAGTTAGAATGGCAATCATTAAAAAGTCAGGAAACAACAGGTGCTGGAGAGGATGTGGAGAAATAGGAACACTTTTACACTGTTGGTGGGATTGTAAACTAGTTCAACCATTACGGAAAACAGTATGGTGATTCCTCAAGGATCTAGAACTAGAAGTACCATATGACCCAGCCATCCCATTACTGGGTGTATACCCAAAGGATTATAAATCAACACATGCACACGTATGTTCATTGCAGCACTATTCACAATAGCAAAGACTTGGAATCAACCCAAATATCCATCAGTGACAGACTGGATTAAAAAAATGTGGCACATATACACCATGGAATATTATGCAGCCATAAAAAAGGATGAGTTTGTGTCCTGTGTAGGGACATGGATGCAGCTGGAAACCATCATTCTCAGCAAACTATCGCAAGAACAGAAAACCAAACACCGCATGTTCTCACTCATAGGTGGGAACTGAACAATGAGATCACTTAGACTCAGGAAGGGGAACATCACATACCAGGGCCTATTATGGGCAGGGGGGATGGGGGAGGGATTGCATTGGGAGTTATACCTGATGTAAATGACGAGTTGATGGGTGCTGATGAGTTGATGGGTGCAGCACACCAACATGGCACAAGTATACATATGTAACAAACCTGCACATTGTGCACATGTACCCTAGAACTTAAAGTATAATAATAAAAAAAAAGAAAAAAAAAAAACCACAGAAACAAAAAAAAAAAAAAAAAAGAAAGAAAATGTGGCACATATACACCATGGAATACAATGCAGCCATAAAAAAGGATGAGTTCATGTCCTTTGTAGGGACATGGATGAAGCTGGAAATCATCATTTTCAGCAAACTATCACAAGAACAGAAAACCAAACACCACATGTTCTCACTCATAGGTGGGAATTGAACAATAAGAACACTTGGACACAGGAAGGGGAACATCACACACCGGGGCCTGTTGTGGGGTAGAGGGAGGGGGGAGGGATAGCATTAGGAGATATACGTAATGTAAATAACCAGTTAATGGGTGCAGCACACCAACATGGCACACGTACACATATGTAACAAACCTGCACACTGTGTACATGTACCCTAGAACTTAAAGTATAATAAAAAAAAATTGGGTTTTGGAATGAAAATAAATTACAAAAATGATTTTGGGGCCAATTGGGAAAATCTGAGTATGGACTCTACTAGTTGACATTACTAAGTTAGTGCTAATTTTCTAATGTTGTTTAGTCATACAGGAAAATGTCTTTATTTTCAGAAGTGAAGTATTCGTGATACACATTCAAATGATTCAGAAAAAGTCTATGTACTTCCATACATATAAAGAGAGATAAAGCAAATGTGACAAAGCCCTGAAAATTGGTGATTTTTTGTGCAAGATATATAAATACTCATCTTTCAACTTTCCTGTAGATTTGAAGATGTTCAAGATGAAAGAAATGGCATGTGGATTTACTCCATAGTCTTACAATGGAGACATTCTGTTCTGGTGCCAAAGACAATTTCTATGTAAATTAACTCATTTGTCTAGATTAAGTTTTAAAAATGGGTTGAATTCAGTCAAAAATATTTTGGGGGAATCTAACTAATGCAAGCTAATACTAGTTTGACTAAATTTTTCTGCTTTTTCAATAGATTGAGTTGAAATTTTTACAGTTTGGTTATAATTTTCAATTTTTTTGACGGCACAGAGCCCTGAAGCTAATAGGTGACTTCTCTGAAGTATCTTCTATCAATCCCCTCTACACCATAGCAAGCAGCATTGAAAAATCACCACACTTTCCATGGCAGGCACACTAACCAATCACCATTCTTCCCACAAAGGAGGTGGAAGGCCTGATTTCCCTTTTCAATTCAGAGGTCTGTGCAACAATGACCAACTGATTCAAGTCGAAAATGAGGATGAAATAAAGTGGGCTCTGGAACACCTACCCTTGCAGAATCTGGATTAGAGTGTCTAAGGTAGTCATTAAAGAGGCAGTCAGTGGACTGGTTAGGCACAGAACCTGGAGGTAGACTTCCTGGGTTCAAATCTCAGTTCCACTACTTCTTAGCAGTGTGGTGTTGAGCAAGTTACTTAATCACTCTATGTTTCAGTCCTCAGTTCTTAAAAATGGAGATAATAACAGTCCTTATCTAACAGAGTTTTTATGAATATTATATTATTTAATATTGAGAAAGTACTTCAGATAGGGCGTGGCATATAGAAAGCACCATATATGTGCTATGCATATACAGGTTCAAAATCCTGAGTTAACTAAAGGAGTATATTTATGCATATGCTAATGAATGAATGAATGAATGAGTGAACCAAAATGCTTTGGCTTAAAAGGTACCTTTATACACCAAAGTCCTTTTTAGAGTAAGCACAATTGCTCTGACATTCATGCAAGAAAGACTATGAACTGCAAATAAAGGGAAGCTTTTGCACACAGAGTGCCTGGTGCTGCTTAAAGGGAGGTCAGCTGGTGCACCATGAGGCAAGTACAGAAAGTGGGAGGAAGTGTTTAGGAGCTTTTATAGCAATGGGCTTTGCTGTAATATTTTTATTAAATTTTATAGAAGCATGGGGAGACAGTGAATTGGAAATCTAAAGAAAAGAGTTATCCTTCAACACAGATTGCTGAGAAGCACTGTCCAGAGGTTCTCAGAAATGCAAATTACACTCTTGAATTGGGCAGACATCTAAATACAGCATGTTAATTTTTTTTGCCTACATTCATTGGTTAGATTGTAGTATTAGGATAAAGAAGATTTAAAGAAAAAAGTTGAGTAGACCTCAGGGAAAAGGAACCATGTGAGGAATGTGAGGAAAGACCTGGCCTTTAGGTGTTAAGCCTAATGAACCAAAGAAAGCAACTTTTTAAAACCGACAAAAACATTTCTTATATCCCTACAAACCCTCACTGATTTTTACTTTTGTTAGTTACGCCATACTTATTATTCTTGATTTCTCTGTAATATTTAGCAAAAAATAATTTAAAATAAGATCTTGTATGGATGTGCGTAGCACTGCAGATAAAGTAGGGGCTGAAAGCTTTGTCTCTGGTCATTTGAAAAGAGAAATCCCCTTCCCTAAGATGAGCAGGAGGGCACAGATTTAAAGAGGAAAAGAGGTCAGAAAATAAAAATACTTATTTTCAATAATCCTTTCAAATGCATATCCAAGCTTGAAAGAAAGTGTAGTAAATCTCCAACAACTAAAAATAAATATGGAATGGAAATTAGTATGCACCAAACCAGCAACTGCCGAGTGAAGACATTTAACTGTTTAATCACTTCACAAGAACTGTATAAAAGGCTGGAGACCCTGAAATGTGGAGAATTGGGACTGGGGACGGCCTTTTCCTTCCACATAGAGTTAGGACCCTCAAAAACTACATCCTGAATGCAAAGATTAGAAATAATTTTGCTCTGGCAAAGGCAGCTGGGAAGAAAATTTGTCTTCTAGCCTAGGCTTAGCAGAGGAAAACAAAAACTTCTCCCGGAAATGTTGACTCTCATGAAGATTTGAGCTAAAATTGATTGTGGCTTGGAACCACTAAGCCAAGAAATTAACATAAAATTGGTTCTAAGTACCAAAGGTAATTTCTCTTGGGAAACTGGTACAAACAAACAAACAAACAAAAACAAAAACAATCTCTCTAAGAGAAGTACACTCTCAACACAGGCCACATGAGATTCCCACAGATAACATCCTGCTCACGATCCAAAATTACAAACACAACAGGAAACAAGCCATTGTGAGTAACGGTCATACACACAATATCAACAGTTTATAGATTCCCATAAACTTGAGGTTAAAATGATTAGCTAGAAACTGTAAGCAAGTATGTTAAAAATGTTTAAAATACACAAAAGAATTAAACAAAATAGGACCAAAGAATAAGAGGCAGATTTGGAAAACACATACAGAACTTAAAATGAAAGATACAAAAATTAAAGTAAAAAAGTAAGAATCACTTTAATATCAGGTTAGACATTGTTGAAGAAAAAAGTTAATACACTTGAAGATAAGTAAGAAGCAACTAAGGGAAAGAGAAAAGATGCAAGAGAGTTTATGAGACATAAGAATAGACTGAAAAGATCTAACATTGTCCAATCAAAATTCAGAAAGGAATGAATCAGGCAAGATTGAATACTGACTGAAGATCTTCCAAAAGAAGTATGTAAAAATAAACTCACAGATTTAAAAAGTCTAAGACGTTCTAAGTAAGAACGATAAAATTAATGTCTTCCTTAACATATCCTAGTGAAACTGCACAACATAAAAGACAGAGAGAAAAGATCTTAAAGCAGCTAGAGAAGGAAAAAAACAAATTATCTTCAAAGGAGTGATAGACTGACAGCCTACCTCTTAAAAGAAACAATGGAAAGCAGAAGCCCCCCACAAAAAAAATCTTCAATGTGCTGAATGAAAATAACTAGTAATCTATAATACTATACCCATGAAAAATGTTTTCAAAAAATGAGGGCAAAACAAAGGCATTTTAAGACTAACAAAAACTGAGAGAGTAAAATTAGCACTCACCTAAAGAAACTGTAAAGGATGAACTTCAAACAGAAGGAAGATCTGACATGCAAGAAGAAACGAGGAGAAACAAAAAAGGTAAGCATATGGGTAAATCGAAATGAATGTTGACTATATAAAACATGAATGTCTGATGAGATTAAAAGTATAGAATTAAAATAAATGATAACTTACAAAACAGGAGAGAATAGGGATGAATAAAACTAAACTACTCCAAGGTCCCTGTGTTGCCTGGGTTTAATGTAGGTTAAGATGTTAATTGATTTGAGATGTGATTCATATGCATGTTTTAGGGGTAACCTCTCAATAATGGAAAGAGAGGGTATAACTTCAAAATTGTAGAATTTTTAAAAAGACATGATTAAACAATATTTAATTGATTTAAAAGAAGATTTGTAAGGAGAGAATAAACACCACATTGAATGGGGGAAAATGGTAGTTGCATTAAAAATAAATGTACCTGTTAAAAAACAAAGGCTGTGAAACTGATTTGATGAATAAATTAACTACATGCAGCTTGCAAGAGAGAAATCTAAAACACAGGAATACAAAAGTGTTATAGGTAAAGGTATGAAAGGTGGCAAATGGTACGTCAGGAATGTTTTAACTTACAGAAAGCTAACATAGCTGAATCAATAGCAGATAAAATAAATCAAAAGGCAAAAAGCAATAGTAGAATTAAATAAACACCCTCTACACTGTTCAACTGCTCCATGACATGAGGAAGAAATCAGTTTAATTGCTGCATTCAATAACATGGCATTATATTTATACAGGATTAAAAATCCATAGGAATAAAAGGAGATATAGACAAGTACCCAATCGTGATGAGAGATTTTAACACATCTGTATCAGTAATTGAGAGAAAAAGTAAAAAATAGACCAATAAATGTACGGATGTGAAAAACATAATAAATGACCAAATGGACAAATGCAATACAATGCTGCCAACACAAGAGACTAAACATTATTTTCAAGCACACATGGAATGATTTAAAAAAACTGATCATATTCTGAATCATGAAGCAAAGTTCTCAACAGATTTCAAATCATACAGACAATGCTCTTTGTCCACAATGGAATTAAGAAATCAATAATAAAAATAACTAAAAATATTTAATAGCTTCTACATACTTGCAAACAAAGAAGCACTTACAATAATTCATGGGTAAAATAATAAACTAAAATGAAAATCAGAAAATATTTTGTAACTATGTAATAACAAGAACATTACATTCCAAAATTTTGGGGATATAGCTAAAATAGTATGGAGAAAGAAATTAATAACCTTAAATACTTGCATGAGAAAAAAAGAAAAGCTAGAAATTAACGAATTAAGCATCCATGTTACAAAGTTATAGAAGAACAGTGATTAAATCCAAAGTAGAGGGAGAAAATAATATAGATCAGGAGTCAGTAAACTTTGGTCTATAAGAGGCATAGAGGGAAGGGAAAGAGAAAGAGAAAATGAATATGTGATAGAGAACTTACATGGTCTGTAAAGCCTACAACTAGCTGTTAATTATGAAGGTAAAATAATGCCATTTTCATACAAATGAAAACCTGTGACTTCACTGCCATCAGGCCTGCATCTAACAACAAAACTAAAGTAGTAATGTACCAGGATGGTATAATAATTCTAAATGTCTATGCACCCACTAACACAGCTTCGAAATATATAAAGCAAAAGATAACTAAGGAAGAAACAGAGAAACACAATCATAGGAGGAGACCTTAACATACCCTGTTCAACAGCTGGTAGAATAAGTGGACAAAAACTTAGTGAAGAATAGAAAAGATCTGAGGAACAAAATTAACAAACTTGATATAATTAACATATATAAAAAGTACTATACCTAAGAAGGACAGAATTCAAATTTTTTTCAAGTGCACATAGACTATTTATTAAGCTTAATTATATGCTGGGTCATGAAGCAAGTCTCAACAAATTTAAAATGTCTGAAATCATTCATTGTACATTATTTGACCACAGAAGAATTAAGCTAGAAAAAAAACCCTAGAAATATCCCCATGGTGATTCAGCTACATATTTCTAAGTAACTTATGACTCAGGAAAAATTATAATAAGTATTTAAAATGACTTAAACTGAATGATAAAGAAGAATAACATCAAAATTGTTGATGCAACAGAGCAGACTCAGAATTAGACCCACACCTACACAGTTACCTCACCTGTTGTATCTCAAGGTTACACTGCAGCATAATAAAGAAAGGATGATTTCAATAAATGGTACCATGTCAGGCTGATGAATATACAGGAAAATGGACTCTCATTACATAGCACATCATTTATGAAAATCACTTTTAGGTAGATCATAGATTTAAGTAGGAAAGGCAGGATAATATTTTCAGGATGTTGGGGTAGGCAAAGGTTTCTTAAGCTGAAATAGAGGCTCTCAAGTAAAGGGAAAAAAAGGTAAATTGAACTATTTTAGTTATGATCTTCTGTTCATTAAAGTATATCAGTCAGAGAGTGAAAAGGCAACCAGTAGGGTGGGTAAAGATATTGGCAATACACATCTGACAAAGGTCCCATTTCTAGAATGTATAAATAATTCCCACAAGTCAATCAAAAAGGCAATCTCAAAAATGGGTAACAAACAAACCTGAAAAGGCACCCAACAAAAGAGGATATGCAAATGGCCAATAACATGAAAAGTACCCAATTTTACTAGTCCTCAGAAGATAAAAATTGAAACCACTGTGTGGATACTCCTACACTTCCAACACAGTAACTAAAACAAAGAGACAAAAAACATGGAGCAACCGGAACTCTCAACAGAGGAAGAGCAAACTGGTACATCCACTCTGGAAAACTAATTGGACAACTGTTACAATGCTGAACATGTGTAAATCCTATGACCCAGCAACATCACTCCTAGGTACAATTGACCCTCTGTATCTGTGGGTTCCGAATCTATGAATTCAACCAATTGCTGATAGAAATAATCCAGAAAAAAAAAAAATACGAAGTTCCAAAGAGCAAATCTTGAATTTGCTGTGTGCCAAATAATATGTCAAATCCACATGGATGAAATGATGTAGGCATTGTGTTAGGTGTTACAGGTAATCTAGAGATGATTTAAAATACATGGGAAAATGTGAGTAGGTTATATGCAAATAGCACACCAACAAGGAACTTGAACATCTGAGAATTTCAGTGTCTAGAGGGTCCTGGAACCAATTCCCTAAGGATACTGAGGGATGACTGTATATATCTTTAGAAATGTGTTCATGGCTTACCAGAAACCTGTACCAGAATGTTCACAGCACCACTGTTTATTATAATAATGACAAAAGTTGCAACAGCTCGTTATGGACTGAATGTGTCCCCTCCAAATTCACATATTGAAATCTTAATCACCAGTGTGGCTATCTTTGAAGACGAGGACTTCAAGGAAGTAATTTAAATTCATTAAACGAGGTCATAAGGGTGGAGCCCTGATCTCCCAGAATTAGTGTTTGTATAAAAGACTCCAGAGAGCTTCAACTCTCAAACTGTCCCCCACCCCGAGGCAGGCACTGAAGACAGACCATGTGAGAATACAGTGAGAAGGCAGCCATTTACAAGGTAGAGTCCTCACCAGGAACTGAATTGGCCAGCACCTCGATCTGGGACTTCTAGCCTCTAGAACTGTGAGAAAATAAATTTCTCTCATTTAAATCACTTGGTCTATGGTATTTTGTTATGTTAGCCTGAGCTAAGACACCAAAAAATCCATCAATAACAGAATGGAAAGGTTATGTGTAATACATGCATGCATTGCAATGCAATATACCAATGAGAATAAATAAGCTGTATGGTAATCACACAACTCTATGAATGAACTGCATAAGCTTAATGTTAAGTGGAAGAATCCAGAACTTAACCCATGCATGATTCCATTTATATAAAGCTCAAAAAGAGGCAAAATAAATCCATGCTGTAAGAAGTCAGTTTCCTTGATGTGAGTTTCTTGTCTGAGTCCTTGTTAAAGGATGTGATCTGTTCTACACTTACGATTTGCACACTTTCCCACATGAACGTTTCAATAGGGAATTAAAACAATGAAAGGGTGATGGGTCTAGCTCCAGAGATGACTATAAGGGAAAAGAGAGCTGGAAGCTGCTTGCACCTGAGACGACATTTTGAAGGCAAAAGAAAGGATTCAGGTGGTGAATTTGCTGGATGGAATGTCTTCAGAAAACCCCAATTTGCAAATATTTCCACCTCATCTTATTTTTCCCATAAAATGCAAAGGAGTATGTCTGAAATATTTAAGGGGTACCTTAGATGCTGACTGAGTCTATAAACAAGGCTACAACATAAAACTGTGAATATATATTGTCATTAATACATGCTTTAACATCACGTTTTTCTTATTTTTACCCAGAATTGTTGAACAGGCTGGCTTCTCATGGATCTGACACACTGTCAGTTTTATTTTACCACTTCTTAAGACATCTAAAGGTTCCATTTTCTAACCCTTCCTTAACTCCCACCTGAACACTTGCTTTTCATTTCCAATACCTAGATTAACAAACAACTCTTCTGATGCTATTTCTTCCCCACAAAAATACAAGTGAGAACAGAATGACAATGCAATAGTGACTTCATGAATATTTTTTGATCTTATGAGCTCTGTTACAGCAGATTCATCACATGACTTGCTTCCAAACTTCAGTCTTGGTGGGTAATAGCACATCGGCAACATTAGGTATCCCTGCATTTTACAGGACTGTTAGAGAAAAACAAAAATAGAGGCCTCAGTTCAGATATACCCCAAGGCCAACCACCTATAACCACGTAGCCAAAACTTAAATCATCCTGATTTCCCTGAAATATTAGTTCTAATCATAAACAAAACATAAAACGTAGGCTAGTCCGCATGATTCAGCGAACCAACTGTACACAAATCAGCTTAAACAACTAACTCTATTTGCCCTAAAAAGATGGTTAATATGTAACAGTCAGTCACAAAAATGGTCAAAATGCTTCCTCCTTTACGCTTTCTCAGCTGTGCAGGAACAGCAAGGTGAGCTTCTCACGACGCTTGGTGTGAAGTCGCCTGGGCTTGTGAACTGTTATTCTGTATGTACCATATACTCCTAAAAATCTGATAACCTGATTTGATTTTCTTCCTGACAGGACTTTGGGATCAGTCACTCTGTGTGAGGAGTGTTAAATGTAAATCTCGGGGACTGTTGTGATTTGTGGGACCCCTGGGCCACCTCCCTGCACTCTGCCTCTGTCAGATGTTCCTGCGCGGTGCCCTCAGCAACGTGTCCCTCTAGAATTGTGTAACTTGGCTGCTGGCTTTCTATTTGGCCTCTGAAAGAGTGTTCCTTGGGAGATTTTTCTCTGGTATTGGTGATTTATTCTTTTAAGAAAATCCCATAAATCATGCAATTCATATTTGGAATGGGTCATGCGGCAGAAAATATCCTGAGGTTTGAAAGGGTGACAGTTCCCAAGGCTCTGAGCTGAACTGAGGAGGTCCCGTGGCATGGGCAGGATGAGGACATTTCACAGCCAGGCAGTCATGGGCAAACCCTTCCGCTTCCCCAAGTCTCTTCTTCCTGATCTGTAAAATGAAGAGCATCTTGGCAATTGCATGCAGCCGACGTGAGATCTGGACATAATTAATGGCGTATAATACACCTAGCACACAGGAGATCCCCAATATGTGAAGGCTGCTATTATCAAAAGCACAGTTGTCATAGTGCCTACCCCCATCCCATCCCAGATGACCAGATCCATGGTTCTGACTGTCAAAAGAGCCCAGTCAAAGGGTATGATGTCTTTGGAGGGCTCAGAGACACATTGTTTGAAATTTGAAACCATCAAGAGTAGAATTCTGGCCGGATGCAGTGGCTCACACCTATAATCCCAGCACTTTGGGAGGCCGAGGTAGGTGGATCACTTGAGGCCAGGGGTTCAAGACCAAACTGGCCAACATGGCAAAACCCCGTCTCTATCAAACATATAAAAATTAGTCGGGCATGGTGGTGTACGCCTGTAATCCCAGCTATTTGGGAGGCTAAGGCAGGAGAATTGCTTGAACCTGGGAGACAGAGGCTGGAGTGAGCTGACATCGTACCACTGTACTTCAGCCTGGGAGACAGAGGCCCTGTCTCAAAAAAAAAAAAAAAAAAAAAAAAAGAAAGAATTCAGTCCAAATGCATGCGCCTCTAGGCAAGCATACCAATCCAAGTGAAATGGTTCAAAGTGGCACAACAGTAAATCAAGAAAATTCCCCTGACCACAACATATTCAGTATGACTTAATCTCTCATTCTGGATCTTTTCGCATAGAAGAATTATCATATTGCAAGTAATGACACTGCATCTGTGGCAGGCAGACTTCTAAAGTGGTTCCCATATTCCCACCTCCTGGGGTGGACTCCTGTGTCATCCCTTCCCCTAGGGTGTAGGTGGAACCTGTGACTCCGATGGGATGTCACTCCTGTGATTAGGTTATGATATGGGGTAAAGTGAGGGGATTTTGCAGCTGTAATTACTTTATTATTCCCTGACTCTGAGTTGACCAAAAGGGAGATTATTCTGGGTTGGTCTGACCCACTCTGCAGACCTCTTTAGAAGAGGGTTTAGTGGTTAGAGAAAAGGAAATCAGAGAGATTTACAGAGAAAGGGTGGCTGGTAGAATGTAGAGGGAAGAGGGAAGAGGGAAAGGGGGAGAGGGGAGAGAGGAGAGATTCTCTGGCTGGTCTTGAAGCAGTAAACAACCGCCATGCCAAACAGTAAACAACCTGAAGCAGTAAACAACTTCACTGCTATGCCATGTGGAGAGAGCCAGACGGCAAGGACCTGGTGTGGGGTCCTGGATGGCTTTGGACTGAACCTGTTCTTTCCTCTTTCTTGCCTGTAGTTCTCAAGAATTACTGTAGGCAACAAAATACTCTACTAAAATACAAAAATTAGTTGGGCATGGTGGTGGGCGCCTGTAGTCCCAGCTACTCGGGAGGCTGAGGCAGGAGAATCACTTGAACCCAGAAGGTAGAGGTTGCACTGAGCCGAGATCGCGCCAGTGCACCCCAGCCTGTGCGACAAGAGGGAGACCCTGTCTCCAGAAAAAAAAGAGAATGTGCTGGGAATGTAGTATCCTGAGATCATGGAAAACTGGCTAGAACAATCTGGACTCTGTTCTGGTTCCTCTGAGAACAGGATGTATTTCAATGTTTTAGCCCAATAATGACTGTATCCCCCAGGTATAAAACCTACAGCAGGCCGCTTTCTCGGGTCCCTCAGATGCAGCACAAGAGAGCATGCACCCTGGGCAGCTGTCCTAAGCCTTGTGTGACTGTCTTGCCCTGAACCCTAGGCTGCTATTGTCCCTCACTGCGTGTCTGTAAGACACCTGCTTTGTGTAACCTGTACACATGCATGAGACTTGGCAAGGAACCAGCGCACAGTGAACCTGTATTACTTCTGAGTCTCTTGGGTACTCTCTAGGAGCCAACAGTTAGCAAGAAAATGGGACCTCAGTCATTCAGTGGCAAGTAACTAAATTCTGCCAACAGCAGGGAACTCAGAAATGGATCCACCCCTAGATGAGCACAGAGCCAGGAGACACCTTAATTTCAGCCTTGAAAGACTCTGAGCAGAGTCTGAGACCAAGCTAAAACACAGCAGACGGCTGGCCCCCGGAAGCTGTGGGATGATACACTTGTGCTGTTTTAAACTGCCAAATGTGTGGTAATTTGTTAGGCAGCAATAGAAACACACGCAGCGTCCTTTAGCCCAAGGATATTTAAATAGGAATTCTGTCCATTCATTTTGCATGCGTATCCCAGGAGGCGTATCCCGGGAGTGTTCAGCAGGTGTCTGGGAGGTTTACTCGTGTCCCTGAAGTGCATGCTGCTAAGGGGAGCTATGCACAAAGAAACACCTGAATGTTCAAGGGCAAGCAGACAGGTCCTGTAACCTGTGCAGATAACAGTGTAGCCCAGGCTGTTGAGACCATGCATACTCAGGAGAGGGCACGTAGGCAGGGTGCAGCCTGCTAGAGCAGCTGGGTGAATGGAGGGCAAGGCTTAGTAGTTTGATGTAAGCTGGCTTCCAGAAGTTAAGACTCTTACCCAGTTGAGAGCACTCCTTGGGCTGTAAATCAGGCGTGACCACCCTGAAAAGATGGCCGAACCATGGTAAATGCCAGCACTTTCCAGCCTTTGGAGACCCCTTCATGGCCCAGTGCTATTCTAACATCCAGCAGAACCCAGAATGGGGTGCCCAAGATAAAGGTGTGCTCCATACAAGGAGTGCAATTGGTAACATGTGAAAAGTTCATGGTTCCATGTTTCTATTCCTGGCTTTGATAGAGTGGTCATTCCCATCTCCCCATGACATAACCACAGAACAGGAACAAGACACGGGCACTGGCATTGTGAATAGCTTGAGAACTTGAGCTTCTGCAAATAAGAAAATCACAGGTGAACACACCACAGAGGGAGGCGGTGTTTCACATGTGGGGAGCTATTAGTCACTTCTTCTGACTTTTCTGAGCAACAGTCTCTGATTCATCCGTGATAATGGGACCAATTAACTTCAGCTTTGGAGCAGATGGTTACCACACACTTTAAAATCAGATGTCTTTTTGCTCATCACCCCACGACATTTCAATGAAAGAAAACAAAACGTGACAATTCTCCAACAGAAAGATGAGGGGATTCTTGCCCTAAATGTGACCCTGTGACTCCTTTTCATATCACTGGAGTGCACCCTCCCCACCTGGGCCCTCGGATGTCCCCTCTCTGGGCATCGCTGTGCCTTGCACGTGCTTCTGTGAGAGCTCCTGCCATGGGACTGCGGTATTGCCTTTATGTCCTTTGCTCTGGGGCAGGGCCTTGTGTTCCTCATCTTGGTTGTCCCTGATAATACTGGTGGTTGACATAGTTTGAGATGATTTTCACTTGCAAATCTATGTTGAAATGTGATCCCCAGTGTTGGAGGGGGACCTGGCGGGAGGTGTTTGGGTCATGGGGTTGGATTCGTCATGAATGGTGGGGTGCCATCCTCGCAGTAACGAGTTCTCGTTCTATTGCTTCCCATGAGATGACGGTTAAAGAGTCCGGCACCTCCTCCTCTCTTGCTCCCCTTCTCATCATATGACACATCTGCTTCCTCTTCCCCTTCTGCCAGGACTGGAAGCTTCCTGAAGCCCTCACCAGAAGCAGATGCTGGCCCCATGCTTCTTGCACAGCCTGCAGAACTGTGAGCCAAATAAACCTGTTTTCTTTAAAAATTACCTGGTCTCAGGTATCCCTTTAGAGCAATGCAAATGGGCTATGACAATAGGGTTTGAGACACCATAGATGCTCAATCAACGCTTACTAAATGAATGAATAATTGTAATGCTTGACAAGATAACTTACTATTTGGTCACAATTTAAATTATTTATAGCAAAAAGTTTAAGGAAGAAAAATAAGAAATACCACTCTATGAAAATAAAAAATGAGTAGAGGAGGCCATTTACTTGATGTTGAGTATGCAACCAGCCCCGTGCACACATGACCTCAGTTCATCTTCACGGCAGCCCCTCAAGGTGGGCTGCTTCATCACTGCGTCACAGAGGAGAGGCTGACGCCCCCTCAGGGGGCTGCACAGGAACCACGCCGTGACCACCACCCTGCGATGTGAACCCTGGCCTCTGTCCCTCCCACACTCTGGCCCAGGCCCTGTGCTCAGGGCTGCCCAACGCTGCACCCCGCCCACAAAGGAACATGATATTTCCAGGCTTGCCTACGGGGATTTCAGAGCTGCGACTCTGCCTGACTGACGGGTGGAGGAAGCTCAGCAAGCTCCAAGCACAGCAAGGATCGGAAGGCAAATTTGGTAACTAGCAATGGGAGGAGCTGCCTTTGCAAGCAAGGAATGGTCCCAGGTAGCTAGGAGACCAATGGAAGCCTCACGAGATGGAGGGCAAGAGTGTAAAAGCTGGAGGAAAGAGATGACTCACAGCAGCCGATGGTGAGATCTATAAGGAGAAGGGGAAGGAAAGCCACTTCCTGACCTTTCTCTGCATCAAGCACAGTGAAGCATGGCTTCCCTGAGAACCTTGGCCTCGCAGTCAAACCCAGTGGTCGGTTTCCAGTGCACACTGACTTACTGGCATATTTGGCACCACCAATCGCTCCCTTCTTGAAACACCTTCCACCCTGGGTGTCAGGGTCACTATCCACTGCTGGTTCGCCCTGTTTCCCAGGCTCACACATTCCCAGTCTCCTCTGCTGGCTCCTGTTCCTGAGCCCTCAATACTGCAGTGCCACAGCCTGATTCTTTGGACGGCTTCTGTTTTCTGTCCATGCTCCAGACAAGTGTGTCCAACTCATGCTCACCACTGCATGGAGCCAGGCTGGGGGCATGGTGCACCGCAGGGTCCTACGAGGAGCTCACTCCATCCACAGGTCTCACCTTAGGGCACTAACTCCACATCCACATTCACAGCTCAGAGCTCTCTGTGACTCCAGACCCTCACGTTCATCTGGACAGCAACTTTACAAGTCTCACTACAGTCTCAGGCTTTGCCTGACGGTACTGGCTTCTACTTCGCCCCCACCTCGATCTTGCCCTTCCTCCAGGGGTCTCCATCTCCTCAGGCACCATTATCTACCCACATGTTCAGGGCAACATTCTTAGGGCCATGCTGGACTCCTCCCTGCCTGCCATAGCCCCAGCCCTCCATCGTCATGGCCTGCAGTTCTACCTTCAAAACGTACCCCACAGCCGTGTCTCTCTACTGCCCCTCACCTGCACTACCACCCCCACGACTCTGCCAGCCGCCTCTCCCTGCCCTGGTCTGCAGCAGCCGCCTCTTCCTCCTCTTCTAGCTTCTTTTCTTACCACCCCATAGTCCATGCTCGAGCAGCCAGAATCCGTCAGATGTGAATTAAGACGCACCAGCTCCCTGCTCAAAACCCTCCAGGGGCTGTGTGTCTACCTACAGTGAAGCCCAAAGGACTTATGAGGCTCCCCAGGGCCCCACTCCCATTCTCCTGCCCTCCTTTTCAAATCCTCTCGCCCTTGCTCCACCAGTTCAGGTGATACTGGCTTCCTTAAATATGCCAAGACTTTGACGCTAGACTCCCTCTGTCAGGAAAGCTGGGCACGCACATGTCTGTTGCTGCCTCCCTCCCTGTCCTCCAGCGGCATCCTGGGACTCCCTCAACTTCCTTCCTAACCTCCTCAGAGCAGCTGCTGAGGCCCCACCTCATTTTCATGCTCCCCTTGCTCACTGGCTTTCTTCCACTGGAATTTCACATCCCTAAGGGCAGGGGTTTCATCTGCCTGGAGTGTGGAGGTAACCCCAGACCTGGATGGGGCATTTTGTGGGCATTCAACACAGGCTGACACTGGGTCAATCTGTCTCCATTTCGCCGCCGTTACACATCTCCGACTTTCAGAGGGAAGAAAGTGAGGCTCAAGCTGGTCCAGTGACGTGGCCAAGCTCCCCGTGGTGATCCGGGCCCCCAGCCAGGGTTGGGCTGACTCGGAAGCCTGCCAGCCTCCTCTGTAGCTTACAATTCCCTGGCAGGTTCCCCAGCAGATTCCCCTCAATCCAATTATCCTCCCCTGGAGCACAACTCAAAGATGTGTCTAGAGATTTCTCAACATCTGTGTTTCCACTTCCCATGTATGCAGTGACTCCTGCATTATACACAAAATGCCTCTGCCCTCTGCCCCCAGACACACTGAAGAACCATCTCACCCACATGGTGCTTAGCTGCTGCCAGAGGCAGCAGATGAAACTTCCCAAGCCCGGAGACCCGGGTCTCTGAGCCATCTCCTGTATAAATGCAGCAGGATCAGCTGATGGCAAAAGCAGTGGTTGGTTCCTTGCCTTCTTAATGGCCGGCTTACTCATTAGAAAACAAAAGGTGTTTCCCTTCCTCTCTCAGGAGGTCAGCTGGTTTTAGGTCCAGAAGATCTCGCCCTTCTGTTGCCCTGAGACTGTCATGGGGTGGGAGTGGGTTGAGCTCTCCAGGGTTTGAAGGCTTGGGAAGACCAGTCTCCCAGATCTGTGGGTTTTATGGGAGTTCAGACTGGCACTCCACTTGACACGGAGGCCTCAGAAATATATGGGGCTGCTTATGTGGCTTGGGAGGCCAGGCAGATACCACGCAGGGCTCCAGGAGAGTAGAATCAGGCCCCAGGATGGACAGCTGGACCGTGGGCAATGTTAACTGAGTGAAGGCCATTGTATGCCAATTTTCAGAACCACCTGAGCCCTGGGTTCATGTTCTGTCCCAAGGGAAAAGGAAGTCCTCCATCCAAAGTCTTATGACAGAGATAATGTTTCCTGCCAAGCACAGCTAGAACTGTCCCTTAAACAAATGGATTGTTTTTTTACTCAATAATTTTTTGACATCTGTATTTCAATCTCTCATATATTCAGTAAAATAATATTGCATATAAACAGTTTATTCATAAAGATTCTAAGCACTAAGCTATTAGAAAGAGACATTTACCCTTTGTACCCAGCAACACTGAGCAGCTTTCTTGGATGGCCATTTCATGATGGAAACATGGACAGTGACATGGTGGAAACATGGCCATGGGAGCAGAACCTGGCTGTGGGGTGGAAGGTGCAGGAGCTGCCAGTGCTTTCCAGTGACCAAACTCCTCACCCAGATGGGGTGGGGGCTGTGGGAGACCCATTTAGCACCAGCCAGCTGAGGGTCTTCACGTGAGTCTGAGCATAGCAGGGTACTGAGAAATGACCTAGTCTAAGACCTTATTTGAGAGCAGAGGAAAGGAGCTCGGAGGGGACAGATGGATGGCAGGTGGGGTCAGGTTCACGCCATCACCCAGCCCAGAGACTGCTTCACGCCACGGAGGGAGCACACACACAGTTGTCTGTGTACCTCTGTTATTTTAATTTTTTTTTCTATTTTTTTTTTGGGGGGGGTCAGGGTCTTGCTTTGTTACCCAGGTTGGAGTGCAGTGGTGTGATCATGGCTCACTGCAGCCCTGACTGCCAGGACTCAAGAGATTCTCCCACCTCAGCCTCCTGAGTAGCTGGGACCACAGGCGTGCACCACCATGCTTGGCTAATCTGTTTTATTATTTGTAGAGATGGGGTCTTACTATGTTGCTCAAGCTGGTCTTAGACTTCTGGGCTCAAGTGATTCTCCTGCCTTGGCCTCCCAAAGTGCTAGGATTACAGGCGTGAGCCACCACACCTAGCCACTTTCGTTATTTTTCTGCACGAGGGACGAGGAAGACATGTTGGCTACTAGGACTCCTGTCCCAGGCAGACCCCTGATCTTCAGGTGCTAATTGCACCACAAGCACCTTTGACCACTCCCTGAAGCATGAGACCCACTTCCTCAAGGCCTCCTGTGAGTGTAGGCTGTGAGCGGAGGCTTCTCCACTGCTGGATGGGAGCCTGAGCCTCCTGCCTTCACTGACCTCTGCTTCCAGTTGGTTCTCTTCGTGGTGCCCAACATAAACAGTGGGCTGTTCATAATTTAACATCTTAACTCACTAAGTTTGGGGTTTTAAAAGGTTTTCTCAAGACCGGATGAAGTCAGAGTCTCATCTTAAAATGTTAGTCTGGAAGGTAAAATATAAGTGATAAAAATTAATACACAAAATATGGAAAAAAAGAACAGAAAAGACGTTTAAAATAAGCGAAGGCTTTTGCTAAGCATGGTAGGGCTCAAGGAGAAGGTAACATGGTGGGCTCTACCTACGACCTTGCACAAGACTGCGCTTCCCGCGAAGCACAGCACTCAGCTGCTACAATCACCCGAGCTGTTAGCCATCGTCAGTGCTGAGCTGTGTCAAGGCCTGCGCCGCCGTAGCATTCAACAGACAGTAACCCATGAAACTTGTTTCTTTCTTAACAAATACTAATTTCTGCTTCTCTATGAATAGTGAGCCTTTTCCATGGAAAATATCTTATCTGAATTAGTCATATAGAAGCGTCTTTAAGATAGCCGGCCTCCACAGTGAGTGGTTTACGTTATTGCTCATCTAGCTGAATTGTTTTATGTTTGTTGAATCTTGCTGAGGTAAGACAGAGCAAGGCTGTGGGTGCCAGTCCCTGGGTTGCTTGTGATGGCTGTGAAGAAGCTGAGATAACAATTTCTCCACAGTCACAACATGAGATCCAGCTATTGGGAATGCAGAGCCTGTTCTAATGCCAAGCCTGCCATTGGTGAGGCTTCTGTGAGTCCTGTGGCTGCAACCTGACCGCAAGCCTGCCCAACACAAATAAGCCCCACTAAGCACCATCGCGTCCTTTGTCTAAATGCATCTTGTGCCTTCCCTCTTGAAAGTGGTAGATGACGACAGCCCTGGGCAAACAATGACAAGCAATGGCATGAACGCAGGTGTACACGTGTACACAGAAGCCAGGTCTGGTAAAACGTCCCGGCACATTGACTTTCTAGATGTTTCCCATTGGCCCCACAGATCTACTGTCTATCCTTCTCCATGCTGCTGTGTATGCAGAGGGTGACCTGCGGGGACCACATCAGTGAGCTCCCTGCAGTCTGCCCTTCTGCCATTAAGAAGCACTGGTCAGAACCTGGATGGTGGAGGAAGAGTGTGGTCAGAGTATTTATTTCCCCAGCATCTTCTCTCTCCCGGACGCCACACCTCCTGCCAGTGGCTATCTCCATCAGCCACTCTCATCCCTTGTCTTTTCGCCAGGTCCTATGGTAGTCCCAGGAATAGTAGTATCTTTCACTGGTGTCCTTAAATCCTGCCCACTCCTTGGAAAGCAGTCCCTTTATGGAGTCCTTTTATCTCACAGTTTTGTGCTGCCTTTTCTTTCCTACCAGGGTCCTGATTGGTCCATCCACCAATATCAGAATCATACCAACCTACAGGTACTTCTCTTCTGTCTTCTTCTGAAACTCTAGAAAGTGCTTAGTAATTGTATTGGGTCTTGGCTGAGGGCCAAGAGAAGCTCTACTCCCTAACAGCACATTGCTGGCTGCAGCCCTAAACTCCTGGATGACACATCTGGGGATGTCTCCATGGACCAAGCCTTGGAAGTGGAGGCTGCACTCCACAGTGGACATGAAGAGCTGGCTGGAGGCTGGGTCAGCACTGGAAGGAGATGCTTCCCCACCCCAGCAGGAGCAGGGCTTCCCACTGACAGGACATGCTCCATGTGCACCATCAGCCCGTGCAGGCAGGTGGGGCCCCCACTGGAAGGAGCGTGGTGGGCCTGAGGAGACAGCCGTAACATCTTCCACATGCGTGCCTCAGAAACCCCCAGATACGTGATTTTGCAATGTTTATGATGTGAATGATCATGAGTGAAACTGGCATTGCTTTGTCTCAGGAAGAACCTAAATCTGTTTTAGACTTTTGTTTTGGACTCATTATTTTCTCCTTAAACATTCCAAAGAAGAGAGCTTGTCTTGCTTCTTGAATGCTTTCTTCATTGGGATGTTAGGGTGGTGAGGAAACACTAAGGAGAAGGAAGGAGACTGAGGTCAGCTTTCATTGCTTCCTTCCTTAACCTGGAAGCTGGAGGGAGAAGGAAGGAGACTGAGGTCAGCTTTCATTGCTTCCTTCCTTAACCTGGAAGCTGGAGGAGGCTGTGCAGGCAGGGCACCGACAGCTAAGGAAGGAACACGTCAGTCAGTACCCCGAAGTGCTGCCGGGTCAGCAGTCTCCTCATCTTTGCAGATCGGGAAACTGAGGCTCAGAGAGATCACCTGACCTGCCCAAGTCCACAGGAAGTGGCGGGTCTCCTGTTTTCTCTAAAGCCCACGGTCTTTCCTATCTTTCGTTCAACACCCATGGAGGAGTTGTCTGGGGAGAGAGAGAAGCAAGGCAAAGAAGCATAGGTTCTCCTTAGAGGAGGACTGGGATTTAGGAGCAAGGGGAAAAACTCAAGAGGTTTCAGCACCACCTGGTTATCGGCCCCTCTATCCAGCCCATGCTGGCGAGAACACCGTCGGCCCGTAGAGCAGGAGGTGCGGTGCAGCACTAGAATCCTAACTGAAAACTGCCCAGCGTCTGAGAACATGTGCCCTTCTCTTGCTCATAGAGTAGGTTAGGCCGGCTCACCATTCACCAAACCTAAAGGGCGCGGGCCTGTCGGCAGGGGCAACTCACCTGCCTGCTCCAGAGCCACCATCGTTGCCTGCTCGATCAAGTCCCGCTCGATGAAGCTCCTGAAATCCTCACTGTACACGCTCAGGTCTGGCAACTGGAATGTGTAGATTGGCATCTCCAGGGGGAACTGCTCGTTGCTGCATTCACTTGCCACGTGGGACCGGGCCAGGGAGACGATGGCTGAGCTGGCGTGGGAAATCCCCCGGGAAAGTCGCTTTTCTGCAGGGGGAGAAGGAAAGATAGCCGCGAGGGCTGAATGGGTGTAGGTGTGGTTCTGTGTGTGTACATAAACACATACTGTGCACACACAATACACACACACAGGTACACATTCATGGACACATGCCACACACAGTCACAAACCACACAACACACATCAATACACATGTGCACACATATGAACACACCATACATGTTCACACATATATACTACATGTGCACACACTTATAAGCAGAGATATACATGTGCATACACATACTGCACACATACACACACACATGCACACACATAAATGCACACACATGAATACAAAAGTATACACAGGAACATATGCATGCCTACACTAGACACATATACACGGCACATCCACTTGCATACATACATGCACATATACTACATAGCATATGCATACATGCATGCACACACACATACATACAGATACTAGGCACATATACTACACACATACACACATGCCCATGTACATACACTACAGACTGTATAAATACTATATACATGTACACATATAGATGTATTTGCACATACTACATACACACAGTACAAATACACAGGACACACAGTGCACATACATGTACAACATGCACAAACTGCATACACACATGTACACATACATGTGTGCACACACATACACATGCACACCCATATTCTCTCTGTACCAGCCCTTCTATCCTACAAGCCTGTTCTATCCTGCAGGCCTTCCTGCTGCTGCATTAATCACCATCACCCGGTATGTGGCACGTATTCACAAGAGTCAGGAAAGCACTTAGTAAGTGGGGAGCTGCAAGCCCACGGTACAGCTGCACATCAGCACTGTCAAAGAGCACCAGGCTTGTTCTTGGGTCTGCAGTTATATCTAACTCGAGTCCACTGAGCTGTCCTCTCCCAGGACTAAATGGTACAAGGGAGACCTCTCTTTGTCTCGATGCATTTATGCACTTAATGCAAGAAACAGTCATTCAGGCATCCACAGCGGCTCAGGTTTTAAGACAGGCTGCTTTACTAAAGTTACGCTGATAAATGCCTCCTACGTGGCCCTCCAAGGACACACAATATGAAGTCAGTCCATGTGTTTCTCTTCCGTCTGGCTATTCTTTTGCCACAGCACTCTAAAAAGTAATGCTCTCCTCTGGCTTTATTCTTCTTGGGCTTTTCAGCCAGGGAATGAGAAATGCAGTGTGGGATTTCTCTAAGGTACAATATGATACCATGTTAGGAAGTCGATTACCTAGAAAGTAGATGTATCCTCTTGGTGCTGCAAAAGCACACTTGTTTTTCTAAGCTCTCTGTTCTAATGACTAACAATGAACATAAAACAAGAATGTTTGAATATATGTTAGGAATAGGTTATCTTTTTTCATAGTCAGTGTTCAGTGAGGAGAAGTCTTTCTAGCAAGGCGGCAGATCTTTCATTTTTCTCAGGAAAGCACGGTCTCTGGTGTTTCATTCAAAAACCTGCTGCTGTGCTGCCTAAGTTAAGTCTAAATAAGGATTGTCTAAGCCCTGTGGCAAGTTCCTGAGGCTATTCCCTGAGGTCCCAAGGACTCCCACTGTCCTCCAGTTCAGCCTGCCCACTGGTGAGGTCTGTGCTCCTGCAATGCCCCTCTGAGGTCCACGCTGACCAGCACACCACGGTCACACGGAAAACCCAGCCCCAGCCTTCACCCGGAACAGCAGCGTCCTCCTTCCCCACTTGCAAGAGCACTGGACAGAAATGGCATTCACGGAGTTTTGTTAAAACAGACCAAAAAGCATAGGCTTTTCAATCCTGTGGCAAGTTAGTTTTAAACCCAAAGTGAGCTCCCAGAAGGTTCACGTATTTTCCCATTAAAATGAATACAGAGTCACAGAAACAGACTATATTTCACAATGGGTGGTTTAGATTCACCTTCAGTTTCACTCTGAGACCAACAGGATTAAGTTCTTTGTATTTTGAGGAAAGGTAAAGACAGAAGTTAAGCCACACAGGCAGACAGAAAGAAGAGGGAGGGAGCGTGGGGTGTGCAGGCCCAGCTTGAGGGGTGGGGGACGGCTCATTGCTTCCCACACTGCTTCAGGTACTTGAGTGCAGGAGCAGCGGATGCTTGTGTCTTTCTACCTCATGCGAGCCATGTTGAGGTCGCTCATCTTGCCACATACTACCTTTTTTGCATCCGGGAAAGAAGGAACTGCCCCATTTTTGGGGACCTGATGGAGAGGGACATCAGGCATTAGAGAATTGAGGTGCTATATGCATTGCAGTCGGTGGGACAGACAATCTCGAGGTTGTTCTCAACAGTGGGCACCTGCTGGTCAGGGGCACCCATGCTCCTCCTGGCCCATCAATCAGCACCGACATGAGACACTTCAAGGGCCTTGGAAACATGGTGATTCCTAGGACAACAGGATGCTGTTCTGTAGTTCTAAACATGAAATATTTGGAGTCTAAACGAAAAAAGTATTTTTGAACTAAAAATATTAATAGATTGTGTTGACGATCATATAATGAGAAATATATGCTCCTAATTCTAACATTTCCTGTGACACCCCAGGAATGCACATGTATCATCTCTCTCTCACACACACACAGAGTCACAAACACACACACTCACATACTGATTCTTTAAATGTGAACTCAGTGATTCTGCTTTTGGATGTATAAATAAAATGTTTTACAGGAATTACCATGATCAAAGTTATGTCTCAGAAAAACACAGAAAGATTAAAAAACAAAACAGAACATAGTATAAGAATGTGCAGAATTTCCCTGCCACTGACAAAGGGGAGATGTATTGACTATAAATTCTTTTTTCATTTATTTTCCTTTTATTTTTAATTTTTACAGAGATGGGGTCTTGCTGTGTTGCCCAGCCTGGTCTCGAACACTTGGGCTCAGCGAGGATTACAGGAATGAGCCACTGCACCTGGCCCTGCGTTTCCTTATTTTCTTAGTTTTTGTTGCTCTGGCACCTGGGACCTCCCTGACTGGGGAGAGGCTGCCCCTCCCAGGTGAACCGATGTTAGAGATGGCAAAGGCCTTGCCCGGCAGCATGCCTCTCCTATGCAGAGCCGCCAATCCAGAATCTACACTCCCAACCACCCTCTCCAGCTGGCTCTTACTCTCCAGGAGGCAACATTCCTTTGCCCTAAGCACTTCAGGCCAGGTATCAGGCAGCCGGAGACAGGCCCTTTGCCCCTGAGCTGGCTGCAGTTATGCACACTAGCTGGGGTAGGGGCTGCTCCCCCTGCTCTGCCTTCCCATAGAAACCATCACAAAGGCTTTGGTCCGTGCTTCCCCTCACTCCTACCACCGCACGACCCGTGCCTCCCAATGTGGCCCTGCATGCTGTCCTTGGCCTCCTGTTTCCATCTTCATGACAGTAATTTCTGTGCTTGCGTGTCTTATGATACCTGATTAAAACGGATCCTGGGTACATTTTAAAACAAGTGGACAAAACTTTTCCTAAAGGGTGAGATAGAAATATTTCAGGCTTTGTGAGCCATGCAGTCTCAACTACTCACCTCTGTCTTTGCAGCACTAAAGCTGCCGAAGACTGCACATACATGAGTGAGCGTGGGGGAGTTCCAATAAAACTTTACTTAAAAAACAGGCCAGATTGGGCTGACAGGTCATTTTCTGGCCCCTGATTTAGAATATGAAATGTTCCATTTTGCGTTTTAGCACACTATGGTTTCAGGAAGAACTCAACTAAAGGAGACATAAATTCAATTCGGAAACTCTGTAATTCAATAGGAATCGATATGATTGCTCGCAAGCTTCAATTAATAGGATTATGCTGGGATAGAGTCCTATTTTTTTTTTCTTAAATGGTATCTAAGAAAAGTCAGATCACAGTATGTAACAGCTACACTTACTAGGCCCTGATTCTGCCAACCTCTCTGGTAGCAGACAGGAGGGTCCTTCTAGCCCCTGTACCAGGAGGATAAGATAATGGGTTGGCTTGTTTGCTGCCAGCTCAAAAGACCAGGAACGGCCATGTGGTCATCTGTCTGGACTACTGCTGCATGAAAGATACCAGGAGCCTTAACCGTGTGCTACAGTCAGGAAGGCCCTGAGAACAAGACCGAGCCAATGACTGGAAGAGGTGGTTCCTCTGGAGTCAGGTCTAATGGCAGAAATGAAACCGAATTTAAGAATAATCAACAAGAGGGGCGAGACAGTGCACAGCCTCAGTGTCCTGTCCTTACACCCACCTGGAGATCCCCAGGGGCAGGAGGTGGGAATGGGTGAGGCCGACGGAGTAGGGGTAGGGCGTCTGGTCCTGCTTTTCCTCTCTCCAGCATGGCTCCAGCATGGCCTGCCTTCCCTATTATCCCCCAGCCCCAACCCTGTGCCAGCTGGAGAACGTCAGGTGGTGCTGGAGCACAGCTGGGTGGGGCACCAGTCACCACGAGCACCACTTCCCTCCTCCCCTAACATACCAGGGAGTTTGGCAGTTACAACAGAGCGGGGCAGTCCCTACAGGAAACAAGGACTTTCTAGATGAGAGGAGCTGGGAGCAGCCCTCAGGAGATAATCCAGCTGTGCGGAGGGGAACAGGCGGGAAACTTCTAGAAGCCAAATGACAACATCCAAGGCTCTCCAGCTTGAGGACCCTTCCCCACCTCTCATCCAGAGGAGCACCCACCAGAGCCTGTGCTCCAGCACAAGTGAAGATGGATGATAACCGCACGCCCCAGGAGCTTCCAGGGAAACTGTTAAAGAAAGGCAACAAAGTACTGGCCAGGAGGACTAGATTAAAAAATGAGCCCAGTAAATATGTGCAAAGAGATAAAGAGAATATCAGAATGCAAATAATAATAATAATAATAACAAAGAATTAACTTGGTATGAAAAAAATGTTCATGAAACTAATAATGCATTCATGTGCAGAATAAATGGGGATGTGAAAACATCAGGTCAAGTGAATCTCTTAGAAGACATGAGGAACAAGCCGCAAGAACACGATGGAGGAAGGAGTGGAAAGTGTTCAAAGAAAATAATTTCAATCTAGAGTTTTTAATCTACTAAATGAAAATATAAGTATACTATGTAAACCTTTTTAGGCACTCAAGGCCTTAGAAGATTCACCATGCAAAAATTCTTTTTGGAAGTAGTCTTTGAGGAAGTTTTTTGTTTTTTGTTATTGCAAAAGAGAAATGAATACATGTGAATAAAGGAGTTAACTGTTATCTAAATAAGCAAAGGCAACAAAAAGTATCTAAATATGATTGAGAGCAAGTAGAGGCAGGACAGAACAACATAAAATCATATTAAAGGATGTATTTTGCAGGGGAAAATATAGTTAAGTTTTTAAAAATAATAGGAAGAAAACCAAAATATTGATTTTAGTAGAATAGCAGTAATTGCAATGTGAGTAAAAGTAGAATGTGTAACTTGCAAACCAGTAGAAAAATTCAATTAGATAGAGAAGATAGGACAGAAGGATGGACTGAATTAACTACTCAAAAGACAGAGATTCTTGGATTGGATAATAAAATAAAACCTAATAATAAGTTGTCTACAAGAATCACATTTAACAGAAAGGATAAGGAAAAGTTGAAATTATATCAGCAGAAAAAATGATATTTCTGGCAAATATGAACCAATAGAAAGCCAGGGTAGCTGTTTAATATCAACAAAAGCAGATTTCAAGATAAAAACTATTATATCAAATGGCTTGACAAAGAGACAGCCTATATATTGGTTAAAAAACATACTAGAGCAAGATAATCTAAAAAATTATGAATATACATATACCTAACAAGATAGCATCAAAACAAATACAGCAGAAAGGATGAAACTCAGAGAAGACATAGATAATATGTATTAAAATTTCTAACTCAATTATGGCTTTTCTAAACAACAGAATAAACAGTCAAGAATAATCCAAGATATAGATTCAAATATAGCTTGAATGATGGGCTGAGCTAATAGAAGCAAAGACAGCATTCATTCTCAACAGTTCAGGAGAGTCTACCTAATGCAATAAAATAAAAAACTGAATTAATTGTATAAATATGAAGAAGAACACACAATTATTTCAGATGATACTACTGTATACTTAGATATCTAAGTGATTCTCTTAGGACAAACTATTAGAACTAATAAGAGAATTTATGTAGCTCACTGGATAAAAGACAATTAAGTAAAAAATGAGTTTCTTTTTTCCATGCCTAAAATCTGAACAGAATCTGAATATGTGGAGAGGCATACATAATGTTCTTGGATAGAAGAACAATATTACAAATGCAAATTATTTTTAAAATGAAATAAAAATCTATTCCAATTCCACTCAAAATTATAATTTTAAGGTTTAGATGACAAAATAAATATTCAAAAACGGCAAAAAAAAAAAAAAAAAAAAAAAAAAGGAAAGCATAGCAATAGAAGGGTTTGCTTAGCGGAGAGTGATACCCTGTGAAACCACTGAGTCAAGTGTAACAGGGTGGCAGCCGTGGGGTGGGCAGAACAAAGTATGGATATAGGTCCAGGTATGTTGAGAATTTAATATAAGGCAAGGCTGGCATTTTAGTTCAGTTCAGTGGGGAAATGTACTTGAATAACTCACTCTCAATCCAGAAGAAAGCAAAACCAGATTATTTGCTATTATAAAAATTTCAAATTGATGAAAAGACTCAAAGAACAAAATTTAAATTAAATATAAGAATATATTTCAGGCTGGGCGTGGTAGCTCATGACTGTAATCCCAGCACTTTGGGAGGCTGAGGCAGGCGGATCACAAGGTCAGGAGATCAAGACCATCCTGGCTAACACAGTAAAACCCCATCTCTACTAAAAATACAAAAAAATTAGCTGGGCGTGGTGGCAGGCACCGGTAGTCCCAACTACTTGGGAGGCTGAGGCAGAAGAATGGTGTGAACCTGCGAGGCAGAGCTTGCAGTGAGCCGAGATTGTGCCACTGCACTCCAGCCTGGGTGACAGAGCAAGACTCCATCTCAAAAAAAAAAAAAAAGAATATATTTCAGTAACTCTATAGTCCTATAGTCCAAGAAACCTTCCAAAGTGAGAGAGAAAGCTCATCAGCCATGAGAGCAAGATACTGTAAACATTGTGTATGGGAAAACATTCTGAAAAGAAAGTCCTAAGGCAAGTGATACAGTGGGAAACACACACACACACACACACACACACACACACACACATGAAATATATGTTTTAGTCTTTATTACAAAGAGAGCAACAAATTGATAAGAAAAGGCAAACTAATCAATAGAAAATGGACAACGTACATGAACAGCCAAGTTACAAAAGGGAAATCCAATGGCCTAACAAGCAAATGGCAAGATGAGAGTGTAAACAAGACACCATTTTCCACTCTTCAGAGTAGAAAAACAACATAAACACATTTGATGTAGTTTGGATATTTGTCTCCAAATCTTAAGTTGAAATGTGATCCCCAGTCTTGGCGGGGCGGCCTGGTAGGAGGTGTTTGGATTAGAAGCAGACCCCTCATGAATGACTTGGACCATCCCCTTGGTGATAAGTGAGCTCTTGCTCAGTTCACACGCAATCTGGTTGTTTAAAGGTGTGTGGCACCTCCCATCCACCACTCTCTCTCTCTTGCTCCAGCTCTGGCCATGTAAAGTGCCTGTTCCCTCTTTGGCCTCTGCCATGATTTTAAGCTTCCTGAGGTCTCCCCAGAAGCTGAGCAGATGCCAGCACCATGCTTCCTTTAAGCCTGCAGAACCATGAGCCAAGTAAACCTCTTCTCTTTATAAATCACCCAGCCTCAGATATTTCTTTATAGCAATGCAAGAATGGACTAACATAGAAAATCAGTACCAAGGGGTACCTGAAAATGTGAAAGCAACTTAGGAAATGGGTAATGGGCAGAGGCTGGAAGTCTGGAGGGTTCAGAAGAAGACAGCAAGTGAGGGAAAGTTTGGAACTTCTTAGGGGTTGGTTAAATGGTTATGACCAAAATATGGATAATGAAATGGACAACAGAGTCAAGGCTGAGGAGGTCTCAGATGGATATGAATAAATTATTGGGGACTGGAGCAAATGTCACATGTTTTGCCTTAGCATAAGGGAGGAGACCACCCCTCATGTTGTCTTATGCCCAATTTCTGCCTCCAAAGAAAGAAAAAGTAAAAACTAAAAGGCAGAAATGAAATTCACAGGCAGACAGCCTGGTGCCACACCCTGGGCCTGGTAGTTAGAGACTGATCCCTGAACTAATTGGTTATGTTATCTATAGATTACAGACATTGTATAGAAAAGCACTGTGAAAATCCCTGTCCTGTTTTGTTCCAATCTAATTACCAGTGCATGCAGCCCCCAGTCACGTATCCTATGCTTGCTCAGTTGATCACAACCCTCTCATGCACACCCTGTTAGAGTTGTGAGCCCTTAAAAGGGATAGAAATTGCTCACTCAGGGAGCTCGGCTCTTGAGACAGGAGTCTTGCCGAAGCCCCCAGCCAAATAAACCCCTTCCTTCTTTAACTTGGTGTCTGAGGAGTTTTGTCTGCGGCTCGTCCTGCTCGTCCTGCTACAAGCAAAGAGCTCAGCTACATTCTGTTCATACCCTAGGGATCTGTGGAAGGTTGAACTTGATGATTTAGGGTATGGGGTAGAAGAAATTGATAAGCAGCAAAGTATTCAAGAAGTGGCATGGCTGCTTCTAACAGTCTGCATTCAGATGCTGGAGCAGAGAAATGAGTTGGAACTTATATTTAAGGGAAGCAGAATGTAAAAGGGAAGCAGAATGTAAATGTTTGAAAAATTTGCAGCCTAGCCATGTGGCAAAGAAAGAAAAAGCTTTTTCAGAAGAATTGGAGCAGGCTGAGGAGCAACTACTTGCTAGAGATATTCGTATAATAAAAAGGGAGTTAGGTGAGTGCTAATACCCAAGACAATGGAGAAAAGGCCCTAAGGCATTTCAGAGACCTTCACAGCAGCCCCTCTCATCAAAGGCCTAGAGGCCTAGTTGGAAAGAATGGTTTCAGGGGCCAGGCCCAGGGCCCTGCTACCTTGTGCAGCTTTGGGACACTGCTCCCTACATCCTGGCTGCTCCAGCTCCAGCCTTGGCTCAAAAGGTCCCAGATACAGTTGGGGCTGCTGCTTCAGAGGCTGCAAGCCATAAGCCTTGGTGACTTTCACATGGTGTTAAAAACCTGTAGACATGTAGAATGCAAGAGTGAATGAGGTTTGGCAACCTCTGCCTAGATTTCAGAGGATGTATGGAAAAGCCTGGGTGTCCAGGTAGAAGTCTGCAGCAGGGGCACAGGCCCCACAGACAACTTCACTAGGGCAGTGCCAAGGGGAAACGTGAGGCGGAAGACCCTACACAGAGTCCTCATGGGGGCACTGCCTAGTAGAGCCGTGAGAAGGGGGCCACCACCTTCCAGACTCCAGAATGGTAGATCTACCGGTGGCTTGCACCCTGCACCTGGAAAAGCTGCAAGCAGAGAGCAGCAGTGGGGGCTGAACTCTGGAAAGCCACAGGGGCAGAGCTGCCCAAGGTCTTGGGAGTCCACTTCTTGCACTGGTGTGCCCTGGATGTGAGATACGGAGTCAAAGGAGATTATTTTGGAGCTTTAAGGTTTAATGATTGTTCTGCTGGGTTTTGAACCTGTGTGGGGCCTGGAGCCCCTTTCTTTTGGCCAATGTCTCCCTTTTGGAATGTGAATGTTTACCCAATGTCTAGACCCCATTGTATCTTGGGAGTGAATAACTTGTTTTTGATTTTACAGGCTCACAGGTGGAACGGACTTGCCTTGACTCAGACGAGAGTTTGGACTTTTGAGTTAATGCTGGAACAAGTCAAGACTTTGGGGGACTGCTGGGAAGGCATGCTTGTATTTTGCAATGAGAAGGACATGAGATTTGTGAGGGCCCAGGAGTGGAATGATATAGTCTGGATATCTGTCACCACCCAAATCTCATATTGAAATGTAATCCGCCATCTTGGAGGTGAGGCCTAGTGTGAGGTGTTTGGATCATGGGTGGGGGGAGATCCTTCATGAATTGCTTGGGCCATCCTCTTGGTGATAAGTGAGCTCTCACTCTGAGTTCACATGAGATCTGATCATTTAAAAGTATGCAGCACCTCTGCCTTCCCACTCACTCTCTCTTGCTCCTACTCTGGCCATGTGAAGTGTCTGTTCCCTTTGCCTTCTGCATGATTGTAAGCTTCCTGAGGCCTCCCCAGAAGCTGAGCAGATGCCAGTACCATACTTCCTGTAAAGCCTGAAGAACCGTGAGCCAATAAATCCTCTTTTTAAAATAAATCACCCAACTTTAGGTATTTCTTTATAGCAGTGCAAGAATGGCCAAACACGCCATACATTGCAATATCCAGTGCTGGCAAGAATGAAGGGAAACACTCGCTTTCACACGTGGGGAGCAGAAGTATGTGAGGAAAGAAGCCCTAAAATTATTCAGCTAGAAACACACATGTGTTGGCACAGCAAATCCATTCTGGGAATGCAAACCTATAGAAACAAAAGCACCAGTATGTAAGATTACAGGTATAAAGATGTTTCTTTCAGCATTGCTTGCAGTGGCAATTAACAAATAATAACAACGACAAAAACCCAAGCAAAAACAGAATCACCAGGAATACAGCAGCGATCTAAAAATTAACACATTATAGAGTAAAATGTAGCTATTAAGAGATTATGTTCATCATCTCCTGCTCAGTGAAACAAGCACTTTGCAGTGTGCGGTGCATTTGACTCTGATGTGTCTGATTTTGAACAAGATAGCAAGAGGAGCAGGAGGAGACCACCAGGATGTTATCAGTCGTCATTATACTGATGAGATCTGGGAGGTGTGCAGGAGAATGTTCTTAAGTGTTCCTCATATATCTCAGTATTGTTTCCTTTATTATAATAAGCATGTCTTACTTTCATAATGAAGAAAAAGGATAGAGAAGATGGAGCGCATGGGGCAAGAAATGTGGCGCTGAACAGACGTGGAGACTGTTACTTTGGAAATAAGTAAAAGAACTAGAGATGTTTGGTCTGAAAAAACCAGGACTCCAGGAGGAATGCTGGCTTTTACTCACTTATTGGGCTTTTGGGGTCCTAGAAAATCAGACTCATTTTTCTGCTTTTCTGAGGTAGAGGCTGGAGCCATGGATAGAAGCAACAAAGGACATTTCGGCATAGTGTGAGGAAGAAGGCACTGAGAGTCCAATTTGTCTGCACCTGGGAGGTGATGACCCCACCATTCTTTGTACCACCCAACCCACCTGCGAGCTGCGGTGCACTGGCCTGGGCAGCTGTGCCCAGGCTCAGTCCCTCAGCGGTACCTTGGGCAATGTCGTCCTGCCTCTGCAGGCAGGGCCGCTCCACCTTGTGCCCGGGCTGTGGCTCTCGCTCTGGCTGCTTGGGACCCCTCCCTTCGTTGAACACATGCGGCAGATTGGCTGTGTGCACCTGGCGGAGCTGCTCATAGTCGCTCAGAGCGGCTGTCAGGTCCCAGTTTTTGCCTGTGGACAAGAAGTGACAAGAGGTGACAATACGAATGCATGAATAATGGTCTCATCATAGAGAAGAACCGTGACAAGAAGGGTTTCCCATGAGGACATAAACTAATGAATTTTCTACCAGTAGTTCTCATTTTTCAAAGGGGAAAATGGCCCTCTGCATGACTCTAAAAGTAGAATTTCATACCCATAAGTGACGTCCATCTAAAATATGTGACTATACACAGTCTCAGAGCCTTTAGGTTTAAACACACACACACACACACCCCCCTAAACATTGCACCCCTGATTATCACATCCGCCTGTGAAAATCAAGTTGTAGAGCTTACTCTCTGAGGGGAACAAAGCGTCAATTAAAGAAACATGAATTGAAATAATTCTCAATGTTTCTTTGGGCTTTTGCTCAGAGTTTTACTTTTTAAGCTTACTATGAGAGAAGCAGAAGCTTGGGAGGGATTCTCTTGTTAGTGAGTGTTGGTAGGAGATAGGCTTCCAAGCTCAAGCCCTGCACCGGGTGCGATGCCAGGCTGCACAGGTGTGCCCTGCGTGGGTACACACCAGGGCTCCCACCCCGACACGGGGTGCCGGACTAGCACTTCATAGCACTAGGCGCAGCTACACTGGGGAGTTGGAGGCAGCATGGGCACTCTGATTCCCGACTCTGAGAGTCGGTGGACTTGTAACAGCAGGAAGGAGTGTCACACACTGCATCCGATTCAGTTAGGCATCGTCCTATAGCACGACTGGGCAACTATAGTCAACAATATTGTATATTTCAACATAACCAGAAGCGTAGATTTGGAATGTTCCCAACACAAAGAAATGATGCATGTTTGAGTTGATGGATATCCTGATTAGCCAGATTTGATCACTACACACTATATGCTTATATCAAAATATCACATCTGCCCCGTCAATAGGTACAACTATTATGTATCCATAAAAATTAAAAATTAAAAAAATTTTAAAAAGAAATTAAAGAATTAAAAAGTTAGCCTTAATTTTAAGGAGCAAAAATAAAATAAAATAAAATAAGCTCCCCTCTCATCTTTTCCATTTTAAGTTACTGGGAACCCCAACAGATGTCACATCAAGTAAGGATGAGAAGGAAAGGAGCAGAGGCCCATGGTGAAGCCTGAGGCTGGAAGAGTGGGGCAGCCACAGGATACATGTCCCTGATGCCGGGATATTCACTTCTGGGAAGGAATGCAACCCAGAAGAATAGTCAAGAACACAGGTTCTAGAACCTGGTTTTGAGCCCTGGTTCCACCTTCTAACTAATTCTCTGGTGGTGAATATATCATTTCATCACCTAAGGCCTTGCATTCCTTCCTGTACAACTAGGATAACACAATCCATCTAATGAGAACTCTTATGAGGGTTAAATGAGAAAAGGAGATAGTGTTTGTAAAGTTCTTCCTTTATGGAAAGTGCTTAATAGATGGTAGTTACCATTATTCTCATTAATTATAGGTTTTTGTTTTATGTTTAACTTCTAGCACTCAGAGTTAAAAGCCAGTAAGTAAGTGATGGAGCTGAGATTCAAATACAGATCTGCCTTGATTCAAACCTTAGCTTTTGACGTTATCGTTCCCTTGAACCTGACCCAGCTTTGGGCATCACGGCTCCTGGTTGCTGACACACCTCCTTCTCTACGTTGCCCACCTACCATGACCCTTCATAACCAGAGTTTACCCTTTTCACCAGGATCCCCACTTTCCATCCCCACCTTGCTAATGCATTCAACTGCTGGGTTCTACTCTCTTCTGCACAGATTTACCTATACTCTGTGAGGTTCTCATTCGACTGTTACTAACGCCATGTCCCAAATACACCGCGGCCGTAAAATCCATGGAGGGCACTAGAGGCCTAATTCTAACATGGATATTTTCATACTTCCTCTTCTCCTGCACCCTGGGATGCTCTACGATCCCTTCACTGGTTCCTTTGCCTCTTCCTGCCCTTAAAACACATGGATTCCCCTAATTTTTCTTCTTGCTCTTCTTTACTCTTAATTTATATTCTCCTTTGAAGATTAAGTCCATCTCTATGAGAATAAGCTTAATTCTAGTTACAACTTACATCCTAAGTTTTAAAGCCAAATATCTTGACTATGGCAGATATTAGCTGACTATCCAGTTTCTATTCTCCTCATCTAATTCTATATGCTCAGAATTCTAATTTATTTTGGATAGCAATACACGCAGCTCAAAATATTCCTTTTCTCCTGCAGATCTTCAAAATATGTTCCTGATGTCCTATCTTTCTGTATTTGCTTACTCTGTTCCTTCTTCCTGGAATAGTTCCTCCAAGCAGCAAGACAGTATAACTGTATGGAAGAAGACCTTAACCAAAAGAATTCAAAGACTGAGGAAGTTGCCTGTGAAGTTTTTCTTTCAGAATGCCTCAATTTCTGATTATCACCAAACAGCAAGTTATTGGATTACTAGCAGGCACAGGTTTCATGGTAAGAACTACAACCTCTAGTACAGTTTACTGCTGAAAATGTTTATGCCTTAAACTTCTAAATCATTTGATTTTTTTTTCATTGTCTTAAGAGGCAGTGGATTTCAAGTTAAATTTAACATATGTATTTTGGCACTCAGAGAGGGATGAGCTGCTTTAACTTAGTACAAAACTATCATAGCTCTGAAGAAAAACTATAAATCAGATATACATGAACTCACAAGAGGAGGTGAAACAGAAACTGACTAAACTCAGGGGGAAAAGGAGTCAAATTGTTTTAGGAATGAAGTTAAACTATAAGGGAGAAAAGAGAAAACAGACTACAGATTGCATAGCAAGAATGAATGATAAATATGAAAAATAAGTAGACAAAACAGAAATAAAGAAACACAGGGTTAAAGAAAAATGTTAGATATAAAGTACGTAAAAAAAAATCCAACATACTCATAATTGGAGCCCCAAATAAGAAATCTAAAATAATGGAAAAGGAAAAAAAAGAATTTAAAGATTTTAATTAAAAAAACAAACTTTTTGAAATATTTGTTTTTACATATTTAAAGGTCATACTGTATAAGGAAACTGTTCTAGTATAGTCAATGCCAACATATATCCTTTAAAAATTATCCTCTTTTAAAGATAAAGATAATTTTTTAAATATGTAAGCAAAAAAGAAAGAAAATCAGGTTGGCAATATACTTCTTGGCAGGAACATTCAATGACAAAAGACAATAGGGCCATATCTACAAGATACTTAAGGAAAGAAAGCAATATGAGCTAAGAAGGTTTTATGTACATCCAGTCTACTCTTTTCTGTATAAAGGCTGTAGACAAACCATTTAAAACATGAATAGTTCAGAAAACATTTCTCAAATGGACATTTTTTGAGAAAACTACTAGAGGATTAACTCCAGCCAATCAAGAGATGAATAAGAGTTTGGCAAAGGAGCAGTCAGGCAGCAGTAAGTTTTCTTAACTGCACATCTAAGGAAAAGCAAAGGTAGAGATACAAGTGATGAAGAATATCAATATTGTATCAAAATGAAAATGACATAATCAACAAAAATGGTCGAATTTAGAAAGCAGAATAAATTTGCAATGCCTCAGCTGTTATACATGAGACTGCAAAGATAATGTTTACAGTTGACGGGTCAGGCCAGGTGCAGTATTGCATACTTTTGGGAGGCCAAAGTGGGCAGATCACTTGAGGCCAGGAGTTTGAGACTAGCCTGGCCAACATGGCGAAACCCTGTCTCTACTAAAAATACGAAAATTACCTGGGCATGGTGGGACACGCCTGTAGTCCCAGCTGCTCAGAAGGCTGACGCACAAGACTTGCTTGAACCTGGGAGGTTGAGGTTGCAGTGAGCTAAGATTGCACCACTGCACTCCAGCCTGGGCGACAGAGTGAAACTGCCTCAAAAATAACAACAACAACAAAAACACAAAAAAAACTACAGTTGACAGGTCAAATATGTACATGTAAGCATATTTAATAGTAGAAGGGCAAATAATAAGAACAGACAAAAGATATACTGCTGGTTAAATTAGATGGTAGAAGAGAGAGGGGAGAATGAAGGAAGAAGATAGAAGCTTGTTTCATTGAGGCATATAGGGAATAAACTGATATTGTCTAAAGAAAAAGGGGTAGAGGATATTACATAAAGGCAAACTTACGTAACCACTAGTTATAAACATAATTATAAGTAGTTATAGTTGTTATACCAGTGGTTAAAAAAGTAACCATTAACGTAATTTTGTAAATATCAGGCAAGATATTCTAAAATAAAAAGCTAAGATAGCGTAGTGAAAGACATTTAAAATATTTATACAGAAAAAGAGAAACTATGACAGAACTAAAACCAACCATATCTGTCATAGCAATACATTTAAGTAGGCTTCACACAACTATTTAAAGAAAAGGATTTTTACATTATCTCTAAAAAGAAAGATGAATCATTTGCTGTACATAAGAGACACACCTAGAGCAAAGTGATTTAGAAAGGTCACAACTAGAACAGATAGAGAGTAGTTTATCAGGTATACAAGACAAAGACACAACAACAGTAACAACAAAACTGAGGTTATGATCTTGTATCAAACAAGGTAGAATTCAGGCCAAAAGGCATTAAGTAAGATGAGGAAAACCGCCTTACAAGGCAAAAGAGTTCAATTGGCAATGAAGTGTATTAATCGTGTTTTTTATTCTTTGTATTTTACGACGCTTTGACATCGTGGGGCCTTTGTGACCTGGGAGAGGCTGCATCTCCTTGGGCTAGCAAATTCCTAGAGATAACAAACTACTCTTCTGCAAGCCTGCCTTTCATATACAAACCCATTAATCCAAAGCCCAGACTCCTCAACCACAGCCTTTCCTACACTTCCAGGCCGATATTCCCCTCCTCTAATCAGCCCAGGGCCAGGTACCAGATAACTCAGAACGGCCCCTCCACCTTGGGCCTGCTGGAATTATTCAGACGAGCCAACCCTCAACCAGCTTAGCCTGCTTGCCGTGCCCTGCCCAATCCTTCCCATGGAAACTGCAATAAAGGCTCTTGCTCTGGTTTTTCTCCTGCTCCCTCTGCCTCCTGACTATGAAACAGAAACAGATTAAACTCAGGGGCAAAAAGGAGTCAAATTGTTTTAGAAATGAAGTTAAAGTATAAGGGAGAAAAGAGAAAACACACTACAGGTAGCACAGTAAGAATGATAAAAACGAAAAATAAGTCAAGTAGCCAACATAGAACAGAAATAAAGAAACAGGGCTTCCCCATGTGGCTCTGTGTGTTGTGTCATGCACCCTGCTTCCAGGGAATTGTGAGGAACAAGCTTCTTCCTTTATAATAATAATTTCCATATCTGCACACCTGATTAAAACAAATCCAAAGTACATAAGGAAACAGAAGATATAAGAGGTATGAATATCTGCATAGTAAATTAGAAGGCAGAAACTTTATACGGCGGAAACTACCATGAAGCACTAAGATCAGCACACTGACATACACAATGACCTAGAGCGCACCATAAATAGCAGGAGTGACTACAACATGGTAACAAACAGCCTCCAAATCCTAGAGGTTATTACAACACAGGTTTACTTTTTACTTGTTCCATACATCCACCATGGGTTGACTGAGCTCTGTGACATACCTTGTCATTCCAGGATTCAGGCTCATAGAGCAGCCACTCTATGCCTATGACTGTGGAATAAGGATAAAAAGCCAGGAGCATCTCCCATCAACAATCAAACATTCTAGTCCAGAGGTGATATCTCACCTGCTACAATCCATGGCAAGAACTAGCCACAGGCTCCCATCCAAACATTGGGCCCAGGAACTACATCCTCCCATGTGCCCACAAGCGGGAGTCAGAGAGCTGGATATAGTCTGTGAAGAGCATTAGTGCTTAATACACTGGATGTAAAATTAACACACATAAATAAATAGCCTTTAACTGTGAAGAAAAAGATGTTAGAAGACATAATGGAAGAATATTCCATACACAATTGCAACTAAAATGATAAAGTAGTGAGGGATATATTTAAAAGAAATATACACAACATGAAAGGAAAATAAAACTCAAGACCCCAAAATCACTAAGCCAAAGGGTGTCAGGCAAACCTGCCTCCCATTTTATTTCTAAATAAGAGAGCTACAAAGATAAAAAACACTACATACCTCCCTCACAATTTGCTCACAAGGAAATTCCTTATGGGCTTCAAGATCTTCCTTTAGGGCCTCAGAGCCCTAAAACAGTTCTGTTGCATTTTACCCTGCCAATATAAATTGATAGCTTATCTCCACTGGTATGGGACAAAGGACAGGCAGAACTCTTAAGTTCTGTCTTAGAGTTCTAAGTCATCTTAGAGATACTTAAGTCATCTCTCTGCTCACCTAAGACAAATGCGTATCTGGTTGCTTCCTCTGCCCTATTGTTTATGTAAAAATTCAGATTTACTGAGTCAGACCAAAGCATAAGTGACTATTCCTCTACCTGCCTCTCTCATGTAAATTGTGTATTTAGTGAAAGGCTGATCAAAGACCCAAAATAAAGCAAACTTTTGATTCTTATCTACCTATGACCTGGAAGCCCCCACTTCAAGTTGTCCCACCTTCCCAGACCAAACAAATGTACCTCTTACACATATTGATTGATGTCTCATGTCTCCCTAAAGTGTATAAAACCACACTGTGCCCTGACCACCTTGGGCACATGTGCTCAGGATCTCCTGAGGGCTATGTCATGAATCATTGGTCACTCATATTTGGCTCAGAATAAATCTCTTCAAATGTCTTACAGAGCTTGAATCTTTTTGTCAACAACAACATAAATGTGGAAAACTTGTAATATTCCTCAAGAGCATACAAGTTAAACTGTGCATACCATACACTGAAAATCCTAATCCCCACCAACTAACCAAATGAACCCGCTCTGGGCCCAGGGGACCCCAGAGACACCTGAAAAACTGAATTCCTGGACACAACTGACCAGCATTAATGTTAAAGTACAGATCCTAAGACTGACCAAACAGACTGTGTGGCAATGAGATACCAAATTCCAACCTGACTCTGGGACAGCATCACATGACAGATAATAGACCCTGAATGAAATCAAATATATTTTACTCCAAAATATATTTCTTTGACATATTTTAAAATGGCTCTGCAAAGCTATCTTTGTGGGGGAAATTTGCATCTGTAGAGAATCTCCATTAACGCAGTTAGCACTTTCCTGGTTGCAGGAAAGATTAACTAAGAGTCTGACACATTGCAAGGTCTGAAAAGAGACATTTACGATGTATTCTCTCTGAAGGCTGCTAGCTGGAGGCTGCCTCTACATAACAAGAATGTTGGCTTCCACAATCCCTTTATCTTAACTCAAGCATTTCTTTCCACTGACTTCAAATCTTTAGGCAAAGCTTAACTCTTTCAACCAACTGCCAATTGGAAAATCTCTCTGAATCCACCTATGACCTGTGACCATCCCCACTCCTTGCCTTTCTAAGCATCTTTGAGATGTTCCACCTTTTAAAGCCGAACCAATGTATACCTTACATGTATGGACCCATGTCTTTGCTTGTAACTTCTGTCTCCCTAAAATGTATAAAACAAAACTGTAACCTCATCACCTTGGGCACTTGTTCTCAGGACCTCTTCAGACTATTCCCCACGTCATGGTCATTCATACTGGCTCAGAATAAACCTTTTAAAATATTTTACAGAATTTGTTTTTTCCATCAACAATACTATGTTCCTAGTTTAGGAGACTTAATGTTGTAATTTATTCCTCTAACTTATACATATGATTTGATTCCTGTAAAAACAAAACAAAACAAAAAACAGAAGCAGCTTTTGTTTTCCTTCTTTGGAATCAGACAAGCTGATTTTAAATTCACATAAAAAAATAAGCAAGAATAACCAGAGAAACTCTGAAAAGTAAGTACAAAGAGGAGGAAGGAGCACTCTGAGACACTGGCAGGAAGTCTACCGCCTCAATGACTGGTTTGTGATCAGACTCAACAATGGAACATAATGGTGTAAACCAAAAATAAAAAATTCGAAGGCCCCCCGACAACCATCTAAATAGGCTCCCTCCTGGGCCAGGGCACCCTAAAATTTAACCGGAAAGACTGGTGAAGGCCAGGGTGGGAAGTAGGGGTCAGACAGGCCTCATTATGCCCTCCTCCTTTTTGGAATGCAGGAAAAGCCAACCAGCATTTAACATCCAGCATTTAACATTTAAACATCCACGTTTAACATCTAGCATTTAACAGCTGACCAGCATTTAACACCCAGCATTTAACATCTAATTGGACTTAAGTCTGATAAGAAACATTTAAAATCTATTCTCTCTGAAGCCTGCCACCTGAAGGCTTCATCTGCATAATAAAACTTTGGTCTCAACAACCTCTTTATCACAACCCAGACATTCCTTTCTGTCCATAACTCTTTCAACCAACTGCCAATTAGAAAAATTTTAAATCTACCTATAATCTGGAAGCCCCCACTTTGCACTGTTTCACCTTTCCAGACCAAACAATGTCCTTTTTCTTTCTTTCTTTTTTTCTTTTTTTTTTTTTTTTGAGACAAAGTCTCACTTTGTCACCCAGGCTGGAGTGCAGTGGTGCAATTTCGGCTTACTGCAACCTCTGCCTCCCAGGTTCAAGCAATTCAGCCACCCAAGTAGCTGGGACTACAGGCTCCTGCCACCATGCCCAGCTAATTTTTGTATTTTTAGTAGAGGCAGGGTTTCCCCATGTTGGCCAGGCTGGTCTCAAACTCCTCACCTCAGGTGATCCGCTGCCTTGGCCTCCCAAAGCACTGGGATTACAGCCATGAGCTACTATGCCTGGCCCCAATGTACATCTTAAATGTATTTGACTGATGTCTCCTGTCTCCCTAAGATGTATAAAACCAAGCTGTGCCCCAACCACCTTGGGCACATGTTATTAGGATCTCCTGAGGCCTGTGTCATTGGCCGTGGTCACTCATATTTGGCTCCAAATGTCTCTCCAAATATTTTACAGAGTTTGACTCTTTTCGTTGACAATGAAAAGCCCCAAAGAGAATCAAATACACACAAAATGTTAAAAGACAGTTGTCAACTTGGGAAAATGTTTGCAAGTGTCTGCAGCTTTTCCAGGTGCACAGTGCAAGCTGTTGGTGGATCTATCATTCTGGGGTCTGGAGGATGGTGGCCCTCTTTTCACAGCTCCACTGGGCAGGGCCCCAGTAGGGACTCTGTGTGGGGGCTCCCATCCCACATTTCCCTTCCGCACTGCACTAGCAGAGGTTCTCCACGAGGGCTCTGCTCCTGCAGTAAACTTTTGCCTGGACACCCATGCATTTCCATACATCCTCTGAATTCTAGGTGGAGGTTCCCAAACCTCACTTCTTGACTTCTATGCACCTGCAGGCTTAACACCATGTGGAAGTTGCCACGGCTTGGGACTTGCACCCTCTGAAGCAGTGGCCTGAGCTCTACATTGGCCCTTTTTAGCCATGGCTTGGATTTGAGACTGCACAGAGCAGCAAGACCCTGGGCCTGTCCCTTAAAACCATTTTTTTCTCTTAGGCCTCCAGGCCTGCTGTGATGGGAGGGGCTACTGTGAAGACCTCTGACATGCCTGGAGACATTTTCCCCCTCGTCTTGGCGATTAAAATTTGACTCCTCGTTACTTATAGAAATTTCTGCAGCTGGCTTGAATTTCTCCCCAGATAATGGGTTTTTCTTTTCTACTGCATTATCAGACTGCAAATTTTCCAAATTTTTATGCTCTGCTTCCCTTTTCAACATAAGCTCCTACTCCAAACCATATCTTTGTCACAGTGGAAAACGGTCACAGACAAGTCGGCCAGAGTCTGCAAGGTGCAGTGTTCAAGATCATGATGGTCTGCCTATTTCTCTCTGGTTTGGTGATTTATCTATTGGAGTACAGAAATCCTGTGCGCCCTCTCCCTTCCTTGTCATACGCCATAAGACCTATCGATGAGGAGAAATGAAGTTCTCAATTCAGTCTCTAAGCTATAGTTTATCAGAAACGGGTTGTGAGTGATCTAGATGGCGAATGAACAAAACTCAAGATGGGTTTGGTGACTTATCGGACGTTGTGCCTCCCCTCGTTGGTGAGAAGCGTGCACATTTCCAGTGGTGTCAAGAAGAGGAGAATCAGCAGGGCGCGATGTTACCGCTGTTGCTTGCTGGTTAGATACGGGCCAAAGGATACGGATGGATGAGGATTTGACAAAAGGGGTGGATGGTGCCAGAGAGCCTGTGCTCAACCTCTCCCCTCCCTTCATTCTCCTCTGCATAATTTGGGAACACCCTGTAATGGCACTTCCCAGAACTGCTTTCCAGACAAGCTCCAGGTTCTCAAACGAGAAACATTCATGTGAGGCTTGGAAGGCACCAGGGGAAGTCTTCGAACACCAAGGTTAGCTGTGAGCAGAAACAGACTACTTCTGGCCCAGCTCCGGGGAATCCCATCCTCAGCAGCCCAGATGGTGACAGTGGCTCTGCCTGTGAGTCATGCTGCGCCCAGGAGAGCCTGTGTGGGTGAGCTGCTTCGGTGCTCTGGGGCAGTAGGCTGTGACAGCACAGAGCGTCCCCACCGGCATCCCCGGGATTGAGCTTGACCTTTCAGTCACGTGTTTCTATCTGTGGCTTCCCTGCCCTTCACTCCCACCCTTCCAGCTGGGGCGCAAGCCTCTAAGTGGTGGTCTGAAAATCCTTCTCACTTGCAACCTCCAGATTCTTTTTTTTTTTTTTTTTTTTTTTTTTTGAGGCGGAGTCTCACTCTGTCGCCCGGACTGGAGTGCAGTGGCCCGATCTCAGCTCACTGCAAGCTCCGCCTCCCGGGTTTGCGCCATTCTCCCGCCTCAGCCTCCCGAGTAGCTGGGACTACAGGCGCCCGCCACCTCGCCTGGCTAGTTTTTGTATTTTTAGTAGAGATGGGGTTTCACTGCTTTAGCCAGGATGGTCTCGATCTCCTGACCTCGTGATCCGCCCGTCTCGGCCTCCCAAAGTGCTGGGATTACAGGCTTGAGCCACCGCGCCCGGCCAACCTCCAGATTCTTATGTGCCCCTGAAAGAGCCCTGGCTATATTCATATGTGTATACATATATGTGTATACATAAAGATGTGTATGTACACAGGTGTCTACAGACCACTATTTGAACTTGGAGAAAAATATGGGAGAACACACACTAGCTTGCTCACATGGGTTTCCAGGAGTTGTAATGACATGAATAGAGAGAGGAAGGAGGGATTGGGATGAGCCAAGCAACAAAGAAGACTTTTTCTAGAAACAAATGATATATATGTTATGACGCCATTCATGCAAAATTACATATGCATGTGAATATAAATGTATACATTAAAACAGTAGAAAGGCAGGTGGGGTCAGGATGGGCCCTCAGCAGGAATTCTGAAGGTGAGGCTACGCTGGCTCACCCTGTGGAGAAAGGCTCCCGCCAGTTACGATTACTATTAAACCTTCCTGTTATTCTAGGAGTGAATCCATTTATCCGGTTTCCTTCCTCCAGGATAGAATGACCAAAGAAGGGAAATGCAGGCAGAACATAAAGACTGCAGACAGCGCAGATGTGATGGGTGGGAGGCTTAGCCTCAGCTTTTACAGTCAATTTCTTTAAATGAATTAACCCTGAACTTAAATGAAAGTCTAAATTCCATACATACAGTGTGACTAGCTCACGTATGTATCAATTTACAGCATGGCTTTGGTGTATTAGATAGCAAGGACTGAGGGCAGGGTTTTCTGCACAGCAGCCTGCCAGGGCTGTGGGTACCACATGCATTCACTCGGGGGTGGGAGTCAGAACAGCAGGGAGTGTTAGGGGCCAGGGTCTGGCCGCAGCCCTGCTGTGAGCTTGCCTTGTAACCTTGGGCAACTTCTGCCTCCTCTTTGAGTCCCAGTTTTGGCAATGTTAAGGAGAGATGGTTGAGATTCATCTCTAAGGGGCCGTGTAAGTCTGAAGAGTCTGAAAGTTTAAAAACAACACAGGATAGAGGCTTCTGCTGTTATTCAGATGTCCGGCTGGAAACCCCAAGAAGCGTGCATGTGGTCATCACCAGGGAAAACCCTAGGCTCCTCTGCCATTGCTCCTACGATTGGCCCCCTCATCTCATTTTCCCCTCATTCCCTGACTCCCACCACTCCCCTTACACCACCCATGTCCCTAGCACTGCACTTTGCCAACCCCAGGAACACTCAGCGCTAGCCACTCCCTCAGCCATGCTCTTCTTGGCATCTGGGATGCCACATTCCCTTGACTTGCCCCCTCTCCACTGCTGCTCAGCTGGGTCTCCCCTCCTGGGTCCTCCTCCTCTTCCTCCTGGCCTCTGCTTGCTGAAGGGCTCCAGCCCCAGGACCACCGCTCTTCTCCCCCTGCACTGCCTGCCAGGGCTGCTCGCTGTGAATGCCATCTAAATACTGATGACTCCTGGAGTTTTGTCCTCAGGCCAACTCTTGATTTGCACATCCACCTCCTGACTCAACACCTCCATTTGGCTATCTAAAAGCATCCCAAGCCTAACACAGCCTAAGCCAAAGATCCATGCATCATGCTTGACTCTGTTGCTACCCTCACATCAGCAAGTCCTTGCAGCTTCACCTTAAAATATGCATTCTTGATCTAATCATAATCAAAATCTCTACCACTGTTACCGTAGCTTGGCTGCATTTCTTGCTTGGATGATTGCCAGAGGCTCCTGGTTCTTCTCCTCACTTCCACCCTGGTGTGCCCTGTCACCTGTTTTCCACAGGACAGCCAGAGTGGCCCTTTGAAAATGTAAATCTTGGCCGGGCGCGGTGGCTCACACCTATAATCCCAGCACTTTGGGGGGCTGAGGCAGGTGGATCACAAGGTCAGGAGTTCAAGACCAGCCTGGCCAAGATGGTGAAACCCCATCTCCACCGAAAAAGAAAATACAAAAATTAGCCAAGTGCGGTGGCAGGTGCCTGTAATCCCAGCTACTCGGGAGGCTGAGGCAGGAGAATCGCTTGAACCCAGGGGGCAGACGTTGCAGGGAGCTGAGATCATGCCACTGCACTCCAGCCTGGGCAACAGAGACTGAGACTCTGTCTCAAAAAAAAAGAAAAAGGAAAAAGAAAATGTAAATCTTGTCATGTTCCTCTCCTTTGAAACCCCAGGGACTTCCAATCACTTTCCAAATAACTTCAGAGTCTTCCCCATGGCCTCCAGGCCTTTGGCAATCCGGTCCCAGGCACCAAGTGACTTCGCCTTTTGTCCCTCTTTGGGCTCCAGCCACTCTGACCTTGGCCAGGGCTTTCCGCCATAGGGCCCTAACACTCGCTGTTTCTTCAGCTTGGATTATGCATTCTTAGAATATCTGCACTCTTTCTCCTTCACTTCATTGTGGTCTCTCCTGAGCTATCACCTCATCAGAAAGGCTCTTCCTGACCTTTTAATCTAAAATGCCCTGTGTCCTGGCATCCAGCAATCCCACTTGTAGGTATAATCCCTACAGAAATGCCCGTACATCTGCCATATGCGCATACAGCCACTAAAGATGCATACAGCAGCCCTGTTCATAACAGCAGAAAAGGGAAACAAGTCAAATGTTCATCAAAAGTAGAATGAACAAATACATTTGGTTTATCCAAGCAATGGAATGCTATGTGGCAGTGGAAAAGCAATTTAATTCCATACAACACCACAGAGGAGTCTCAGGAATATCTTGTCGTAGGAAAGGAGAAAGTTCCTAAAGATTCATGCAGTCTGGCTCCATTTATACGAAGGCCAAAGCATGCAGTACTAAACAACATATTGACTACAGGTGCAGACACGCATGGCAACACGCTAAGAGAAAGCAAGGGAAAGGTAAACACAAACTTCAGGTGAGTGGTCGTTTCCAAGGGGGAGGCAACATGATAGGTTAGCAAGAAACACAAAGGGATGTCAAAGTTAATGACAAATTCCATGGCCCCCACACTTTCTAAGCTGGGAATTTTCATAATTAATTCTGATAAATTAATTTTGTACTATCTCAATATTTAACAGAAATAATGAATCAGAATAGGTTAAACTGTGGCAATCAGTAGAGCCTCCTGCCTCCCATCAGGAGCTTAAAGACAAAAGGCCTATTCCTTCCTGCACGTAGCAGTCCAGGGTGGAGTCCAGGCCTCCGATGGTTCCGCTCCACACACTCATCCAGGGATCCAGGTACCATCTTCCACACGTGGCTTCCAAGGCTGCCTGGGCGGCAGCAGCCCACTCAGCCAGCAGGGGTAGGGGAAGTCCCTCGCAGCGGAGACTGCTTTTCCAGGGACTATGGCAGCCTGGAGGGCAGGGATTGCTACTCAGAGGGGAGGAGGGCCTCTTCCTCCTGGCTTCACTGCAGACTCTCCTCAAACTTCACCTCCTCAGGCAGGCTATGACGGGCCAGCCTAGAAGGGCACATGTCACTCTTTCTCTTGTTCCATGGTGGGGTGCGTGACACGGCCACATTGAAGTGCAAGGGAGCCTGGGACATGAGGCCTCTTAGCCTGCTTAGGCAGAGAGAGAGGAAGGACAGGTTTTGGAAACAGCTAGTTGCTTCTACCTCAAACATTTGAAAAAGATGTATACTACAAATCCTGTGTATGTATACATATACATACATACATATTGCATCTACACACACGTGTGTGTATATGGATATCTGTATGGAGAACTGAAAGAAGAGACATCAAAATATCCTTGGGATTCTCTTTAAAGAGTAGGATCCGGAGTGACTTGTATTTTCTCAGTTTGTTTTTCTGGGGCCTTTTTTTTTGAGACAGGGTCTCGCTCTATCACACAGGCTGGAGTACAGTGACATGATCTTGGCTCACTGCAACCTCCACCTCCCAGGTTCAAGTGATCCTCCAACCTCAGCCTCCTCAGTAGCTGGGACTACAGGTGCGCCACTGCACTGGGCTTTTCTTTTCTTTTCTTTTTTTAAGTAGAGATGGGATTTTGACATGTTGCCCAGGCTAGTCTCCAACTCCTGGGCTCAAGGGATCTGCCCACCTCAGTCTTCCAAAGTGCTGGGATTACAGGTGTGCGTTACCATGCCCACCTGTATTTTCTCATTCTGTTGGCATTTTTTCAATGAATTTATACTAATAACCTCAGGGCCTCAGTTTACCTAAATGCCTGGTGGATGTGATTGTTTGGGTAACTAACTGGCTCCTTTTGGTTGTTTTTAATGAATATGCAGACATCCAAAAGCTAAAATAAATTGTGTACTCAACTATTTCAAACAACTGGCTAAATGATGTAGAAAAGTAAATCATTCACAGTTTTAGTATTGAATGATAACTATTTTGTGTTACTCTGCAAGATTGGTATCGAAACTATCAATCTCATAGTAATATAAAATATAATTAGTATATTTTTATGATAAAGGGATAATAATTTTGGGAAAAAACCTTTCAGTTTGGTTATATATATATATATCAGCTGAGTAAAAGAGCAAGTTATAATTATACACACACATATGTACACACACAATCGTGCTGTATGACAATTCAGTCAATGACAGATCACATATACAATGGTATTCTCATAAGAGTACAGTGGAGCTGAAAAATTCCTATTACCTAGTGACATCATAGCTTTTGTAACTTCAGAGTGCAACACCTTACCTTTTCTATGTTTAGATATACAAATACCACTATGTTACAATTGCCTAAAGTTTTGTAGCTTAGGAGCAGTAGGTTACAGCCTAGAGCCTAGGTGTGTAGTAGGCTATGCCATCTACTGTGTGTAAGTGAACTCTAATGTTTGCGCAATGATGAAATCACCAATCACATGTCTCATAAGGTATTTCTGTCATTCAGTGATGAATGACTATATACATGTGTGTGTTTATTATTGTATATGTGTGTATGTATATAGTATGTGTATAGTGTAATTTGGTGTATGTGTATACATACATATACAATAAATTAAACACACATATATCGTCATTCATCACTTAATGATGTAAATACCTTACACACACATACATGCATACATACACAGTAGGCATTAACTCATGGTTGACTTATTCCACAGACGAAATTGTCTTATTGTTGTATGGATAGATAAAAAAATACGTGCTTACAGCCTGAGAAATTCTACTTTTGGGTGTCACACACTCCAGATCTTATAAACAAAGTGTATTCTTAAGTATTTCCAGATGCTTGGGTTCTCTGTACTCAGAATACAATTAATCTAAACAATGATGCAAATATATGGTATAAGCGTTTTCATGGCAGCTGAAGAAATAGCTAAACTGAACAGCCAATAGCTACAGACAAGGAAGTGCTCCATGCTGTGCCTTAGGGAAGGCTGGCTGGCTCATGGCCATGGATTCACTGAGCAATACCCCCACGAGGCTCCCAGGACATGCAGCCATCCCTGGGTGCTGATGGCATGGATATGAATAAAGATGCGTATGTGCTTCTTAAGAGGCTGACGGAGTAAGTGGTAAGACAGACATGGGAACAACTGTCATGGACTGGGATGACTGAGAGGTACTGCAGAGGAGCCAGGGGGTCTGCACAGGGGCTGACACGCCCTGCTATTTGTGAGCAAGTCGTGGAAGCTTCCCGGAAAAGGAAGAGGGAGGGCAGTATGGGACACAGAACATAGAAAGGCTCAGAGGCTTGCAAAACCACCACCTGCACAGAGGTGTTGGGGGTTTGAGAGATTTGGTGGCTGAACAAGGAAAAGAGATGAGACCACAGGCAGGCAGCAGCATGCACAAGCTGTACTGGGTGAGCTTGGAGTGGTCTGCAGCGGATACGTGGGGAAGGGGCACATCCTCACAGCAGGAGCTTATCTAGACAAGACATTTGCTCAGACATTACTCAGGGTGTGTCTGGGAGGGTGTTTCTGGATGAGATGAACATTTAATTTTGATTTGTAAACTGGGCAACACACATTGCCCTCCCCAACATGGATGGGCCTCATCTAATCCACTGAAGGGCTGAGTAGAACAAAAGGCTAAAGAAGAGGAAACTCACTCTCTCTGCCTGACTGTCATCAAGGTGGCCTTGGACTCAGCTGGAACTTACACCCTCAGCTCTCCCGGTTCTCCAGCATGCTGACTGCAGATCATGAGACTTCTCAGCCTCCATAACCTCATGGGTCAATTCCTTATAATAGGTGTGTCTCTCTCCCCCACTCTCTCTGTAATATACATGTACATGCACACTCACACACAGATACAAACATGTATGGGTATGTGTGCATATTGCACAGTCATGTGCCACTTAACAATGGAAATACCCACCGAGAAATGCATCACTAGGCGATTTCATCATTGTGCGAATATCACCAAGTGAACTTACACAACCTAGAGGGCACAGCCTACTACACACCTGGGCTCTGTGATGTAGCCTACTGCTCTTAGGCTACAAACCTGCACAGCATGTAACTGTACTGAATACTGTAGGCAACTGTAACACAAGGGTAACTATTTGTGCATCTAAACATGTCTAAAAATTTAAAAAGTACAGTAAAAATATGGTACAAAAAATAAAAAATGGTACACCTGCATAGGGCACTTACCGTAAACGGAGCCTGCAGGACTGGGAGTTACTCTGGATGAGTCAGCTGAGTGAGTGGTGAGTGACTGTGAAGGCCAGGACATTACCGTACACTACTGTAGATTGTAGAAACACTGCACACTTAGGCTATACTAATTTAATTCTTTCTTTCTCAACAATAAATTAAACTGAGCTTACTATAACTTTATTTTATACATTTTTAAAACTTTTTGACTCTTGTATTACAGAGTGTTACTAACACTTAGACTAAAATACAAACACATTGTACCACAGCACAAAAATCTTTTCTTTCTTTATATCCTTATTCTATAATCTTTTTTTAAAAAAAATTAACATTTTTTCTTAGCCTAGGCCCACAGAGGGTCAGGATCATCCATATCACTGTCTCCACCTCCACAGCCTGTCCTACTGGTAGGTCTTCAGGGGCAGTGACATGCATGGAGCTGTCATCTCTTATGATAACAACGTCTTCTTCTGGAACACTTCCCGAAGGACCTGCCTGAGGCCATTTTACGTTAACTTTAAAAAATATATAAGCAGAAGGCACACACTCTAAAATGATGATAAAAAGTATAGCATAGTAAATACATAAACCCATTACATATGTGCTTCTTAAAAGGCGGACGAGTAAGAGGTAAGACAGACATGCGAACAACCGTGTCATGGACTGGATGACTGAGAGGTACTGCAGAGGAGTCGGGGGTCTGCACATAGTCATTTGTTAGCAAGTATTATGTACCGTACATAGTTGTATGTGCTAGACTTGTATACAAATGGCAGCACAGATTTATTTGCAGCATCCTCGCAAATATGTGACAGCTACAATGTCATTTGGGGATAGGAAATTTTCAGCTCCACTGTAATCTAATGGGACCACCATGGAATATGCAGTCCATCACTGACTGAAAAGTCATTATGTAGCACATGACTGCACACAGGACCTACATCCCCTATTGGTTCTGTTTCGCCAGAGAGCCTAGACTGAGACACATGTCCAGGTGCTGTCACTCAGAAGCGGGGTCTCAGGGTCAGAGCTCTGAGGGCAGCAGCAGCTTGGGGCTTTATAGGCATAAGGCTCTATCCTCCCAGTGGGCAGTGGATGCTGGGGAGGTTTCATGCAGGATGCAAAGCTGGCAGGCTCTTCGTGGAGAAAACTGCTCATAATTGGTCAATGTTTAAAACTGGATATGTAAAAACTTGAGCTTGGGGCTGGCAGACTTTCGGCAAATGGTCTGCAGTAAAGAAACCACCAGCCTAGGGGCCAGAACATGGAGGCCACCTCTGGCTCATGTATACAACAGGAGGTCAGCGGGGCTGGGCTCTAGGGCGGGACCAGAGAGAACCAAAATGATAGTCCCGCGGGGGGACTTTTAGAAAACATATAAATTCATTTCAAAGTGTCAGATGAATTTTTAAAAAACAAATAATTTGATTTTAAAGAAGAAATAAATGGATTCAGTGGCTGTATTCATTTCTACTCAGCCCCACTCTCTGCCATTCCCCCCATGTGTAAGCAACACTATTTCTACTATTCCCTCAGTGCAGGTGGGAACCTGTTGGAATAAAGCATCATGCTGCAGAAAGCCAGAGTTAACTTGCAAGTCAATCTTGCAAGTAAATCTCACTGAGTCCAATCATCATCTTTCTAGACAGCCTAAAAAGCTGCGTACTGAAATCAGCAACACTGTTAACTTCATTCACCAACGTAAGGTCTCCTGGCCTTTAATCTTAAAATGGTTCTTAAAAAGGAATCGAAATACTGATTTTCATAAAAATATCAAAGACAGTGAAGCCAACTGTCAAAATGAATTCAGTCCTGAAAATTAAAGTATGCTCTGCTGAGACTGACAGCAGCCTTCTCATGTGGGATTTGCCAGGCACTCTGCACCCTGGTTCTGAGATCTGCACGGTACTTAAGCAAGAAATCCATTCCTTTCAGTTAAATCGTTTCAGTTAAAAATTCCCGAGGCACCTTTTTAAAACTGAAATAAAACTAAATCCTGCAGATATGAGAAATAAATCACTTCATGTCTCTTGGGTGTTTTCCAATCTGGCTTCCAGGAGGAGCTTAACTTGTCACTTCTAAAGAAACTCTTCTAGCTCTTTCCATCTTATTTTACCAGGAAGTCCACTTGCTTCCTTCCCACAGTGTCTGTGTACCCCAGGGTTAGCAGTGGAGCCTGCTGCAAGCCACCAGGGTCCAGGCCTCACACCCTGGCCAGGTCATCAAGCCCAGAGCACAGTTAGAGAGCTAGCATGGGTGGCCAACCAGCCCACACAAATGACAGAAAAAGGCTGCCTGTCCTAGGAAATTTCCTGTTTGTTCAGATTCAGTGAAATCCTGGTGGATCTCTATGTCTACAAAATAATGAGCTCCCACTAATGGCGGGGTCAGAATTTGGGTAAGCAGTGCCTGCCCCCCTCTTCCCAGGTTGCCTGGTGGAGAAGGCAGGATACCCAGGAGAAGCAGGTGAGGGTGGTGACAGGGATGGGTGCAGGTGCAGAACCCACTGCGCTGTGTGAGCCTGAGGACTGGGAGGCCCTGTCCACCCAGGAACCATGTTCAAGCATTCATCAGAGATTCAGGGGGCACTTACTCTGTGCTGTTTTCATACTCAGGCACCACATAGTTCCCTAATAAGATGACTTCAGGACAGACATCTGAAGAAATGAGGAAGGGAGTGACGTGGCTATCTGGAGGGCAGCATTCTTGGTCATTAGAACAGTAAGGTCGAACTGTGCCCTGGGCCTGTGCGGTTGTAGAGTCTATCGATGAGTGGGACAGGGAAGCCTATGCCTGGAGTGTGCAGAGTGGGGCCACGGTAAGGACGCAAGATTTTACCTTGGGAGAGACCAGACCACTGGCAGATTCTCAGCTGCAGAAATGTTCTCACAGTCTTTCATTTAATTAAAAGTTTTAAAATTTGTCTTTCAGTGCTTGGCTTGTTTCACTCAACACAATTACCTCCAGTTCCATACACATTGTTACAGATGACAGGGTTTTATTCTTTTATGGTTGGATAATTTGTACATGGTAGAATGAACGCCCAGAGCTGCGCCCAGCTGGGTGAACTTCTTCAAGTGTGCACATCCGTGTAACCACTAGCATGATCAAGGAGATCATGGCTACGTCAAGCTCATCATATCAGATGGCCCCATGCCCCTCCCAGCCAATCCCTCTGGCATCATTTCCTACAGAGTATCACACACATAGTAGCTTAAAACAGTAGGCCGGATGTCCAGTAGGCTCAGCTGGTTTCTCTGCTTTGAGTCTTACAAGGCTGAAGAGGTGTCAGCAGGGCTGCAGTCCCTCCTCGTGGCTTGAAAGAGAACTGGCTTCCAGCCTCACTCAGGTGTGGCAGGACCCCATTCCAGGTGGCTGACTGTAGCACTGAGTCCCTGTTTCCTTGCAGGCTGTCAGCTGGAGGTCACTGTCAGTGTCCAGATGCCACCTATGTTCCTTGGCTCGTGGCCCCTTTCTCCATCCTCAAGCCAGCAATGACTGATGGAGTCCCCTTCATACATCAAGTCTTGGTGACCTCTTCTTCCTCTTCTCTCGGGGCCCTCTGTCTTCCTCTTTTGCTTCTAAAAGCCCTTAATATTACCTTGGGCCCACCCAGATAATCCAGGATAATTTATTTTAAAGTCCCTTCACAGTGGTACCCAGAGCAGTGTTTGGCTGAATGTCAGGGAACAGGAATCCTGAGGGACATCTTCAGAATCTTGTCTTCTACATGGCCCTTGAGCTCCATATAAATGGAATCATGCAATAAGTGTCTTCCGTGTCTCTCCTCGTTTGCTCAGAATAAGGTCTCTGGTTTTATCCGTGTTGCAGCGTGCATCAATAGTTCGCTTCTTTTAACTATTGAGTACTATCTACTGTGTAGCTGCACTGCAGTGAATTCATCTATTCACTCGCTGAGGGATACTTGCATTGCTTCTAGGTTTGTGTGATTATAAGCAAAGCTGCTATGAACATTCCAGTAAATGTCTTTTTGTGGACATATGCTTTCATTTTTCTTTAGTTAATACCTAAGAGTAGAATTGCTGGGTTAAGGGCTTAAATGTATTTTTAATTTTGTAAGAAACCACCAAACTGTTTCCCAAAATGGTTTTGTTACTTTGCCTTTTAACATTGGAAAATTCTATTTTTCCACATCATTCTAATGCTTGGTATTGTCAGCATTCTTAATTTTTTTTGTTTTGGTGGGTGTGCAGTAGTATCTCATTGTGGTTCTAATTTCTATTTGCCTGATGACTAATATGAACATTTTCTCATGTGCTTACTGGTAATTCATACATCTTCTTTTTTTCTGTTTTTAAGTCTTTTGCTCACTTTTCTATTGTTTGTGTTTTTATAATTAACTTGGGGTTGTAATTTATTCATTCTAGATACAAGTGCTCTAACAGATACATGTTTTATGAATATTATTTCCCAGCTTGTGGCTTACCTATTTATTTTTTATTTATCTATTTTTAAGACATGGTTTTGCTCTGTTGCCCAGGCTGGAGTGCAGTAGCATGATCTTAGCTCACTGACACTTCTGCTTCCCCGGCTCAAGTAATCCTCCTGCCTCAGCCTCCCAAGTAGCTGGGACCACAGGTGCATGCTATCATACCTGGCTAGTGTTTGTCTTCTTTTTTTTTTTTTGTAGAGAAATACTTTTGCCATGATGCCCAGGCTGGTCTTGAATTCCTGAGCTCAAGTAATCTGCTAGCCTTGGCCTCCCAAAGTGCTGGGATTACAGGTGTGAGCCACCGTGTCCAGCCTGTTTATTTTAAGTGTCTTTTGATGAACCGAAATTTTTTGTTTTGGTGAAATTCAGTTCATAATCCTTTTCATTTGAAATTCAATTCATGTTTTCCTTTTTCATAGTCCTTTTTTGGCCTCTCTAAAACATGTTTGCCAACTCCAAGTTCATGAAGATTTTCCCTCCATGCCTTCTTCTAGAAACTTCTTAGGTTTTGTTTATACATTTAGGCCTAACCTGCCTTGACGTAATTCATATGCATGGCAGGAGGCAGAGTGTCAAGGTTCTGCTTTTTTTTTTTTTAACATACCATTTTACAATTGTTTCAGCACCTTTGTTGAAAAGACTTTCCTTTCTTTCCCTTGCCCTTGGTGCAGGCCTCTCTCTGGATTCCATCCTGTTCTGGGATACACGGTCTCTGTGTATGCGATTGTATGCTCACATCACCCAATCACTGTGGCTGGAAGTCAGGCCCTGCAAGCCCTCCAGCTCTCTTCTGGAGGACTGTCCTCCCCTGTGTCCTCAGAGATTCAGTGCAACCCCAATCAGCTTCTAGCAGTAACCCACCAAACCCAGCCCTTCTTGTTTTTGGAGAAACTGAGTGACTTCTATTTTACATTTGGCTCTGGCTGCTGTCTGAAAAGCAGAAGCAGTGGGCAAGGCAAGAGGCATGGAGCCTGGGCCGTGGACCCCCACACAGGGGCTGCTGGGCTTCTGAGGCGAGCCAGCAGGATTTCTGATGACTGGCTGTGGGTGTGAGTAAAAGCAGTGGAAACTTTCGAGCTTTCAGACAGGAAGAGCAGCGTGTTTCCAGTCCCCTGTGGCTAGGGCTGAGATGGGCTGAGTGACCCCGGAGGTTTATGTGATGGCCAAGGGAGCCTGGTCTGGGAGAGCCTGGGAGTTCTGTGGTGGTGATGCTGCCCCTAGGTTAGGGGAGGCTCAGGTTTTCCGCTTGGAGTCAGCTAGGGCAGTTCCACCTATTTGACATGTGGGCATACCCTAAGATTTCAGTTGAAAACTATATTCAGATTGCTGACAAGACGGCTGAATAAGAACAACTCCAGTGTGCAGTTCCCAGTGAGATCAACGCAAAAGGCAGGTGATTTCTGCATTTCCAACTGAGGTACAGGTTCATCTCATCGGGACTGGTTGGACAGTGGGTGCAGCCCACAGAGGGCGAGCTGAAGCAGGGCAGGGTGCCGCCTTACCCGGGAAGTACAAGGGGTCAGGGCATTATCTCCCCTATGCAAGGGAAGCCGTGAGGGACTGAGCCTGAGGAACTGTGCACACTCTGGCCCAGATACTGCACTTTTCCCATGGTCTTTGCAACCCGTAGACCAGGAGATTCCTTCCAGTGCCTATGTCACCAGAGCCCTGGGTTTCAAGCACAAAACTGGGTGGCTGTTCAGGCTGACAGAAAACTAGCTGCAGGAGTTTTTTTTTTTTTTTTTTTTTTTTTCCCATACCCCAGTGGTGCCTGGAACACCAGAGACAGAACGGTTCACTCTCCTGGAAAGGGGGCTGAAGCCAGCAAGTCAAGTGGTCTGGCTCGGTGGGTCCCACCCCCATGGAGCCCAGCAAACTAAGATGCACTGGCTTGAAATTCTCACTGCTAGCACAGCAGTCTGAGGTCGACCTGGGACACCTGAGCTTGGTGGGGGAAGGGGCGTCCGCCATTGTTGAGGCTTGAGTAGGCAGTTTTACCCTCACAGCGTAAACAAAGCCACTGGGAAGTTCGAACTGCATGGGGCCCATCACAGCTCAGCAAGGCCGCAGTGGCCGGACTGCCTCTCTAGATTCCTCCTCTATGGGCAGGGCACCTCTGAAAAACAGGCAGCAGCCCTAGTCAGGGAGTTACAGAAAAAACTCCCATCTCCCTGGTACAGAGCACCTGGGGGAAGGGGTGGCTGTGGGTACAGCTTCAGTAGACTTAAATGTCCCTGCCTGATGGCTCTGAAGAGAGCGGTGGACCTCCCAGCACAGTGTTTGAGTTCTGCTAAGGGTCAGACTGCCTCCTCAAGTGGGTCCCTGACCCCTGTGTATCCTGACTGGGAGACACCTCCCAGGAGGGGCCAACAGACACCTCATACAGGAGAGCTCTGGCTGGCATCTGGCGGATGCCCCTCTGGGAGGAAGCTTCCAAAGGAAAGAACAGGCAGCAATCTTTGCTATTCTGCAGCCTCCGCTGGTAATGCCCAGGCAAACAGGGTCTGGAGTGGACCTCCAGCAAACTCCAGAAGGCCTGCAGCAGAGGGGCCTGACTGTCAGAAGGAAAACTAACAGAAAGGAATAGCACATCCACTCAAAGACCCCATCTGAAGGTCACCAACATCAAAGACCTAAGGTAGTAAATCCACAAAGATGGGGAGAAACCAGGGCAAAAAGGCTGAAAATTCCAAAAACCAAAACACCTCTTCTCCAAAGGATCACAACTCCACTCCAGCAAGGGAACAAAACTGGATGGAGAATGAGTGTGACAAATTGACAGTGGTAGGCTTCAGAAGGTGGGTAATAACAAACTCCTCCGAGCTAAAGGAGCATGTTCTAACCCAATGCAAGGAAGCTAAGAACCTTGAAAAAAGGTTAGACAAATTACTAACTAGAGCAACCAGTTTAGAGAAGAACATAAATGACCTGATGGAGCTGAAAACACAGCACAAGAACTTCGTGAAGCATACACAAGTATCAATAGGCGAATCGATCAAGCAAAGAAACGATACCAGAGATTAAAGATCAACTTAATGAAATAAAGCAAGTAGATAAGATTAGAGAAAAAAGAATGAAAAGGAATGAACAAAGCCTCCAAGAAATACGGTACTATGTGAAAAGACCAAATCTACCTTTGATTGATGTACCTGAAAGTGACGGGGAGAATGGAACCAAGTTGGAAAACACTCTTCGAGATATTATCTAGGAGAACTTCCCCAACCTAGCAAGACAGGCCAACATTCAAATGCAGGAAATACAGAGAACACCACAAAGATACTCCTCAAGAAGAGCAACCCCAAGACACATAATCGTCAGATTCACTAAGGTTGAAATGAAGGAAAAAACGTTAGGGGTGGCCAAAGAGAAAGGTCAGGTTACTCACAAAAGGAAGCCCATCAGACTAACAGCGGATCTCTCAGTAGAAACCCTACAAGCCAGAAGAGAATGGGGGCCAATATTCAACATTCTTGAAGAAAAGAGTTTTCAACCCAGAATTTCATATCCAGTCAAACTAAACTTCATAAATGAAGGAGAAATAAAATCCTTTACAGTTTACAAGCAAATGCTGAGAGATTTTGTCACCACCAAGCCTGCCTTACAAGAGCTCCTGAAGGAAGCACTAAACATGGAAAGGAACAACCGGTACCAGCCACTGCAAAAACATGCCAAATTGTAAAGACCATCAACACTATGAAGAAACTGCATCAACAAACAGGCAAAATAACCAGGTGGCACCATAATGACAGGATCAAATTCACACATAACAATATTAACTTTAAATGTAAATGGGCTAAATGCCCCAATTAAAAGACACAGACTGGCAAATTGGATAAAGTGTCAAGACCCATTGGTGTGCTGTATTCAGGAGACCCATCTCATGTGCAAAAAGACACACATAGGCTCAAAATAAAGGGATGGAGAAATATTTACCAAGGAAATGGAAAGTAAAGAAAAAGCAGGGGTTGCAATCCTAGTCTCTGATAAAACAGACTTTAAACCAACACAGATCTAAAGAGACAAAGACAGGCATTACATAATGGTAAAGGGATCAATGGAACAAGAAGAGCTAACTATCCTAAATATATATGTACCTAATACAGGAGCACCCAGTTTCATAAAGCAAGTTCTTAGAGACCTACAAAAGGACTTAGACTCCCACACAATAATAGTGGGAGACCTTAACACTCCACTGTTAATATTAAACAGATCACCGAGACAGAAAATTAACAAGGATATTCAGGATTTGAACTCAGCTCTGGACCGAGGACCTAATAGACATATACAGAACTCTCCACTTCAAATCAACAGAATATATATTCTTCTCAGCACCACATCACACTTTTTCTAAAATTAACAACATAATTGGAAGTAAAACACTCCTCAGCAAATGCAAAACAACAGAAATCATAACAGTCTCTCATACCACAGTGCAATCAAATTAGAACTCAGGCTTGAGAAACTCACTCAAAACCACACAACATGGAAACTGAACAACCTGCTCCTGAATGACTACCGGGTAAATAACAAAATGAAGACAGAAATAAAGATGCTCTTTGAAGTCAATGAGAACAATGACACAATGTACCAGAATCTCTGGCACATATTTAAAGCAGTGTGTAGAGGGAGATTTATAGCACTAAATGCCCACAAGAGAAAGCAGGAAAGACCTAAAATTGACACCCTAACATCACAATTAAAAGAACTAGAGAAGCAAGAGCAAACAAATTCAAAAGCTAGCAGAAGACAAGAAATAACTAAGATCAGAGCAGAACTGAAGGAGATAGAGACACAAAAAACCCTTCAAAAAAAGAAAAAAAAAACATCAATGAATCCAGGAGCTGGTTTTTTGAAAAGATCAACAAAATAGACAACTAGCCAGACTAACAAAGAAGAAAAAGAGAAGAATCAAATAAACACAAAGAAAAATGATAAAGGGGATATCACTACTGATCTGACAGAAATAGAAGCTACCATCAGAAAATACTATAAACACTTCTATGCAAATAAACTAGAAAATCTAGAAAATCTAGAAGAAATGGATAAATTCCTGGACACATACACCCTCTCAAGTCTAAGCCAGGAAGAAGTTGAATCCCTGAATAGACCAATAACAAGTTCTGAAATTGAGGCAGTAATTGTCTACCAACCAGAAAAAGTCCAGGATGAGATGGATTCACAGCCGAATTCTACCAAAGGTACAAAGAGGAACTGGTACTATTCCTTCTGAAACTATTCCAAATGAGAGAAAAAGAGGGAATCCTCCCTAACTCAGTTTATGAGGCCAGCATCATCCTGAGGCCAAAACCTGGCAGAGGCACAACAAAAAAAGAAAATTTCAGGCCAATATCTCTGATGAACATCGATGGAAAAAAATCCTCAATAAAATACTGGCAAACCGAATCCAGCAGCACATCAAAAAGCTTGTCCACCATGATCAAGTTGGCTTCATACCTGGGATTCAAGGCTGGATCAACATATGCAAATCAACAAATGCAATCCAACACATAAACAGAACCAATGACAAAAATCACATGATTATCTCAATAGATACAGAAAAGGCCTTCGACAAAATTCAGCACCCCTTCATGGTAAAAACTCTTAATAAACTAGGTATCAATGGAATGTGTCTCAAAATATTAGAGCTATTTATGACAAACCCACAGCCAATATCATACTAAATGGGCAAAAACTGGAAGCATTACCTTTGAAAACCAGCACAAGACAAGGATACCCTCTTTCACCACTCCTATTCAACATAGTATTGGAAGTTCTAGCCCGGGTAATCAGGCAAGAGAAAGAAATAAAGGGTTTTCAAATAGGAAAAGAGGAAGTCAAACTGTCTCTGTTTGCAGATAACATGATTGTATATTTAGAAAACCCCACCATCTCAGCCCTAAATCTCCTTAAGCTGATAAGCAACTTCAGCAAAGTCTCAGGATAAAAAATCAATGTGCAAAAATTACAAGCATTCCTGTACACCAATAACAGACAGAGAGCCAAATCATGAGTGAATGCCCATTCACAATTGCTACTAAGAGAATAAAATATCTAGGAATACATCTTATAAGGGATGTGAAAGACCTCTTCAAGGAGAAGTACAAACCACTGTTCAAGGAAATAAGACAGGACACAAACAAATGGAAACACATTCCAGGCTCATGGACAGGAAGAATTAATATCACAAAAATGGCCACACTGCCCAAAGTAATTTATAGATTCAATGCTATCCCCATCAAGCTACCATTGACTTTCTTCACAGAATTGGAAAAAACTACTTTAAATTTCATATGGAACCAAAAAAGAGCCTGCATAGTCAAGACAATTCTAAGCAAAAAGAACAAAGCTGGAGGCATCACACTACCTGACTTCAAACTACACTACAAGGCTACAGTAACCAAAACAGCATGGCACTGGTACCAAGACAGATATATAGACCAATGGAACCGAATAGACGCCTCAGAAATAACATCACACATCTACAACCATCTGATCTTTGACAAACCTGACACAAACAAGCAATGGGGAAAGGATTCCCTATTTAATAAATGGTGTTGGGAAAACTGGCTAGCCATATGCAGAAAACTGAAACTGGACCCCTTCCTTACACCTTACACAAAAATTAATTCAAGATGTATTAAAGACTTAAACATAAGACCTATAACCATAAAAATCCTAGAATAAAACCTAGGGAATACCATTCGGGACATAGGCATGGGCAAAGACTTCATGTCTAAAACACTAAAAGCAATGGCAACAAAAGCCAAAATTGACAAATGCGATCTAGTTAAACTAAAGAGCTTCTGCACAGCAAAAGAAACTATCATCAGTGTGAACAGGCAACCTACAGAATGGGAGAAAAGTTTTGTAATCTATCTATCTTACAATGGGCTAATATCCAGAATCTACAAAGAACTTAAACAAATTTACAAGAAAAAAACAAACAACTCCATCAAAAAGTGGGTGAATTATATGAATAGACACTTCTCAAAAGAAGATATTTATGTGGTCAACAAACATATGAAAAAAAGCTCATCATTGCTCATTAAAGAAATGCAAATCAAAACCACAATGAGATACCATCTCACACCAGTTAGAATGGCAATCATTAAAAAGTCAGGAAACAACAGATGCTAGAGAGAATGTGGAGAAATAGGAACGCTTTTACACTGTTGGTGGGAATGTAAACTAGTTCAACCATTGTGGAAGACAGTATGGCGATTCCTCAAGGATCTAGAACTAGACATACCATTCGACCCAGCAATCCATTACTGGGCATATATCCAAAGGATTACAGATCATTCTACTATAAAGACACATGCACACATATGTTTATTGTGGCACTGTTCACAATAGCAAAGACTTGGAACCCACCCAAATGTCCATCAATGATAGACTGGATAAAGAAAATGTGGCACATACACACCATGGAATACTATGCAGTCATATAAAAGGATGAGTTCATGTCTTTTGCAGGGACATGGATGAAGCTGGAAACCACTATTATCAGCAAATTAACACAAGAACAAAAAACCAAACACTGCATGTTCTCACTCATAAGTGGGAGTTGAATAATGAGAACATATGGACACAGGGCAGGGAACATCACACATCGGGGCCTGTTGGGAGTGGGGGGCCTTGGAGAGGGATAGCATTAGGAGAAATACCTAATGTAGGTGACAGGTTGATGGGTGCAGCAAACCACCATGGCACGTGTATACCTATGTAACAAAACTGCACATTCTGCACATGTATCCCAGAGCTTAAAGTATAACAAAAAAAAAAAAAAAAGAAAGAAAGAAAACTATTCAGTTGCTTCACAAAACTACTTGCAAATAGCTGCTAGAGCAGTGCCTTTACATAAAGTGCGTTAGGTTAGTAAACCGGCTCATGCATGTGGCCAGAGAAGTGGGTCAGAGGACAACCTGTGGCTCCCACTCAGAAGCCCAGGGGAGGACTTCCAGGGCAGGGTGGGCTGAGAAGCTCAACAAGATGGGCAAGTGTGCTCAGGCTGTGTGGCAAAGCTGTGCCCCTCACCTCTGTGCCGTGGAGTCCAGACTGGCTACTGGACTGGAAAGGAGGTCCTGCATGAGACTCTGGGTCTCACTGAGCCATCAGGGAGCCAGAAGCTTCTACAAGCAACAGGTGTGATGAGCAGAGCAGCCTGGGAGGCACAGGGCGGAATACAGGCTCTGCTCTGGGTGCAGTGTGGCTAGGACGCATGGTCAGGCCAGGAGAAAGGAGGGCCGTCCACAACTGTTTGTTTCTTTGCTTTTATATTTGATTTTAGTTTGCTTTTGATGAGAGAATTTGCATTTTGGGTGGGAGTTAGAACTTACTCTCTATGTGCTGTGTAGAATGGGTGCGTGTGGGTGTGCAGGGGGAATGGGTGGTAAATATGTTGTGTGGCGTGTGTGGCAGGTGTGTGTTGGGTTGTGTGTGCACAGCGTGAGGCCATCCATCATTCTGGCTCCCTCTATCGCAGCCACAGACATCAAGGACCCTGCATCAAAGGAATGTAAGGGCCACTCTGGACACATAGGGGTGCACTGGGGACAGTGGCCACGCATCCGGTCCCATGGGACCACTGGCGTTTGGCACCTGAGTTGCTCTCCTCTGAAACATCACCCTGGGTCCTCTGGGGTGGGTGGACGGCTGATTCTCCTTGGTGGCCTCTGGGCCTGCACCCTAACTGGGTAGGTCAGGGAGTGGCTCCAACTAACAGCATGGAAACTGCCCTGGCTGTGAGGGGCTTCCTATTGGGCAAAGCCGTTAGGGGGCGCCTCCGTGCTCACTCTCCATTGTAGCCTGCAATCATGGAACAAATTGATTAAAGCAGAGAACAATCAGTTATTTTTTCAGACTCATTTTCTTAAATGGCTTAATCTATGCCTCAGGCCACACAGACTGTTGGTTACGTAAGCAACTCCAGTGACTGCATTCCTGTAACCTCGCTACAGGGCTGCATGCAAGAGCCGGCCTCTCTGCTCCTGAGCAGGCCCTGCTCTTTCCATGCCCTGTCTCCAGCCACCGGGGAGACTGTGCCACTGTGCCCGTGGACAGGGAGTGACAAAGGACAGAGCTCCCATTCTAACCGGTGAACCACTTCTGCTGGAGCCTGGGGGGAACCACAAATGCCAACATCAACAGGCCTTTCTATATACTCTTCGAGTCCAGGGTCCATTTGAGAAGAACATTATGAAAAGCAAACCTAATTTACCACAACCAAAATCAAACAGCTAGATGACCTCCAACCAGTATCTTTGGTTTGGATCCAGCGATCTGCATGTGGCCTCACACCCCCGTCACAGTTGCTCTTTGCTTGTAATTTTTGGCTCAGCGTAAATGCAGAATAACCTATATTTCCCATAAACAACTCTTGCTAGATACGCAGGGCTGTTGTGAAACTTTGTGTAACTATTTTACCATCTTCATGTGCAAAGTTCTGGCAGGTGTGCTTTAGCCTCAGGGGAGGGAGAGACAAGTGGTGCAGAACTGAGGCAGGTTCAGAGGCCTCCGTTATGAACACACACGTGACCGTGCACAGAAGTAGTAGCTTGAAAAATGTTACATTCCCAACATGGGAGTCACTTCTTAATATTGGTGGCTTTTGGAGTTGTTTCAAATAAATTAGTCAGAAATGGATGAATAACAAAGTTAACTGGGTTTTCTAGTATAACTAGTAAAATGTAAACAATAGCAGATAATCTGTTCCCTACACTGCAAATATGTACTAAGTCAGACAGTAATGGAAATACACATCCTGCACCAAATTCATCTGTGTAAACGGTAACACTACAAAGCTGATGTCAACATCTGTCACATTAACTGTCTAATGCACGACTTCTGTTTCGGCAGTCAGCAGCCCTTTATTCAACTGATAAAACCAGATACGCTCTAGGCATTAAATCGGTAATATATACAAACACTTTTTTTCATGTGTAAGTAATAATATTTTATTTCAAGATTAGTTATATAATGCTGACATTATATATCATCTAAATCAGTTTAGAATTCTTTAATAAAAATTTTCTTTCACTAAACTGTTACTGTCCGCTTATTCCAGCATTGAAGTAAGTGTTTATCAGTGATAGCACAGTAAATACGTTCAAACGGCCCCAGGGAGTTTTGCTTCTGGAAATGCTGGAGTAGGTTGTTTTACAACAATACTGACATTGGAATAACTAGGAAACATGGCAAAATGTAAGAAAGATATCTGTTTGATGACATCAGAGAGTACAAAGGTAGTGAGGAATGTTAAGGCTAAGAACTAGGAGAGGATTAGAGACAAGAGACACAAACTAGCATTTGGAGTTACTTTCCCCATTGGGAATATTGCCAGTGATAAAAGCAGTGAGAGGCTGGGGAGCTGAACAGAGCTTTCAACAAGTCTTATGGATATGGGCAGATAGAAACTAGAATTCAGGGCCCTCAATGAAGAACAAAGCTTGGCCAACACCCCAGGCTTTTGGCTCGGAACTTGAAGGGCTATACCCCAAGAGTCAGAGTAAACTAAAAATAAAGCAGCCATAGTAGGGAATTAAGTTCAGCTTCAAATAACTTAAATACCTGATTGGCTTAAAGTGGTCTTGGATTACTAAAGTCCCTATCTTGGTTGCCTAAAATAAGCAAACTTCACTTTCTCAGGAAAAAAAATAAAATCGCTCATAGCCTAAAATTATACCTCAAAATCTTAATATATAATATCCAAGACCCAATTAAAATTACCAGTGGTCCCATAAGTTTAAAACGGAGCTGAAAAATTCCTATTGCCTAGTGATGTTGAAGGTGCCATCATGTTCTAGTGCAATGTATTACCTTTTCTATATTTATATAGGATACACACACAAATACTTAGTATTGTCTTACAGTTACCTACAGTATTGAGTGCAGTAACATGCTGTACAGGTTTGTAACTTACGAACAGTGGCTATACCATATAGCCTAGGTGTGTAGTAGGTTTGTATAAATCTACTCTGTGATGTCTGCACAGTAGGGAAGTTGCCTAACAATGCATTTCTTAGAATGTGTCTCCATCATTAAGTGATGCATGATTATAGTTTAAAATAATTGTATTTAGTATGTAGATGTTAAAGAATTTTGGGCTGGTTACACGGGCTCACGCCTGTAATCCCAGCACCTTGGGAGGCTGAGGCAGGCAGATCACGAGGTCAGGAGATCGAGACCATCCTGGCCAACATGGTGAAACCCCATCTCTACTAAAAATACAAAAATTAGCTGGGCGTGGTGGCGCGTGCCTGTAGTCCCAGCTACTTGGGAGGCTGAGGCAGGAGAATCGCTTGAACCAAGGAGAGGTTGCAGTGAGCTGAGACTGAGCCACTGCACTCCAGCCTGGAGACAGAGCGAGACTCCATCTCAAAGAGAGAGAGAGAAAAAAAGAATTTTGGCAGAGAATTGAACTGAGAAACATAAAAATAAGTCCAGTCTAGAACTGAAAAATAGATGAACTAAAAATAAGAACTCGGTGCATATGGTTAAGAGCTGACTGGGCAATCAAGAGAAGAGAATAAATAAAGTGAAAGATAAATTCAGAAGAAAATATTCAGTTTGAAGCAGACTTACAGACATGCAGATACACAGACACACAGTGGGAAGTGGAGGCGTGGAATGAGAGATTAAAGTACAAGGCCATAGGCATAAGCATGGGAAAGCGGCTTTTCGACACACGTGCACAGAAGCTCCTCAACTTACCATGGAGTTACGTCCCAACAAACCCATCCTAAGTCAAAAATACTGTGAGTTGAAAATTCATGTAATACCCCAATAAGCCTATTATAAAGCTGAAAAATCATAAGTCGAACTATCATAAGTCAGTGACCAGCTATAGCTGAGTTCCAGAAGGAAGAATATACAGGATGTGACAGAAGCAATATTTTAAAAGATGATGGTGGACGTGAGGCACAACTAGATTGTAGCTACAACTGGGAAGAACAGAGCAGTGTGCGGAAGCTTGCATCATGAATTTTAGCTCCAGAATGACTGCAGGAACAAACCAGGAACCCCGAGAGGACCCACAGACACTCTGAAAGAAGCAGATTGCTCCTGCAGGACCGGGGAGACACCCCAAATACTGTGAGTGCCCAAACTGCAGAAGCAGGAAAGGGAGATCCTCTGCCCCCAGACACACACTCCCACTGGGGAAACTGAAGGTCTAGTTTGTGGGAGACAATCCCGACCTTACCTAGAGCTGAGTAGTCAATTCACAGAGCTGAGAGAAATACAGGGGTAGAGGAAGCAGTGGGAAAGGCCCTGGGAGCTCGCTGGGTCCCAAGCAGGCCATCCTGCCTGGCACCACAGGGATCCGGGGGCAGTCAGAGGCCAAGGAAAAGGAAGTCTCAAGCTGAACTTTGTAACAATTTGAACTGGGCAAGAGCCTCCCGGCCAGACCTCGGGGGAGGGCGCAAATCTGACCTGCAAGCTCCACAGGATGGCGAGGAACTAAAGCCCTTGTCTTTTGCAGCTGGGAGGTGGGTAGCCTTGGGTAAGTCCTCAGCTCTGCTTGCCCACTGCCTGGAAACAAACTCGGTGCCGTTAGCAGAGACATGGTGGAAGTGAGATCAGCCCTTCAGATTGTGTGGGAGCTGGGTGAGGCCTGTGACTGCCGAATTGCCCCCACTGTGCTGACAGCCTGCATGACTCAACAGAGGCAGCCATAATCCTCCCAGGAACACAACTCCATTGACCTGGGAACCTCACCCCCAGTCCCCACAGCAGCCTCAGCACAGCAAGACCCAACGGAGAGTCTGAGCTCAGACACGCCTAGCCCTGCCCCCAAATGATGGTCCTTCCCTACCTACTCTGGTAGCTGAGGACAAAGGGCATATACTCGTGGGAGTTCTAGGGTCCCACCCACTGCTGGTCCCTCTCCGTAACAGCACAGCTGACGCTCTCTCGAAAGCGCTACCTCCTGGCAGGAGGCCAACCGGCACAAAAACAGAACATTAAACCACCGAAGCTAAGAGCGTTCACAGAGTCCATTTCACCCCCCTGCCACCTCCACTGGAACAGGTGCTGGGATTCATGGCTGAGAGACCCATAGATGGTTCACATCACAGGACTTTGTGCAGACAGCCCCCAGTGCCAGCCTGGAGCCAGGCAGACTTGCTGGATGGCTAGACCCAGAAGAGAGATAACAATCACTGGAGCTCAGCTCACAGGAAAGGGGGAGAGTACTACATCAAGGGAACACCCTGTGGGACAAAAGAATCTGAACAGCCTTCAGCTCTAGACCTTCCCTCTGACACAGCCTACCAAATGAGAAGGAACCAGAAAATCAGCTCTGGTAATATTACAAAACAAAAGCAGAAGTAGCTATTCTTATATCAGACAAAACAAACTTTAAAGCAACAGCAGTTAAAAGAGACATGGAGGAGGGACATTATATAATGCTTTTTTAAAAAGCCTTGTTCAACAGGAAAATATCACAATCCTAAACATATATGCATCTAACACTGGAGCTCTCAAATGTATACAACAGTTACTAATAGACCTAAGAAATGAGATAGACAGCAACACAATAATAGTGGGGAACTTCAACACTCCATTGACAACACTATTCAGGTCATCAAGACAGAAAGTCAACAAAGAAACAATGGATTTAAACTATACCTTAGAACAAATGGACTTAACATATATACACAGAACATTTCATCCAAGAACTGTAGGATACACATTCTATTCAACAGCGCAAGGAACTTTCTCCAAAATAGACCATATGATAGGCCACAAAACAAGCCTCAATAAATTTAAGAAAAATGAAATTTTATTTATACACACACACACACACACACACACACACACACACACACATATATATATATATATATATATAATATATATATATAATTTTTTTTTTTTTTTGAGACAGAGTCTCGCTCTGTTGCCCAGGCTGGAGTGCAGTGGTGCGATCTCGGCTCACTGCAAGCTCCGCCTCCCAGGTTCACAACATTCTCCTGCCTCAGCCTCCCGAGTAGCTGGGACTACAGGCGCCCACCACCATGCCCGGCTAATTTTTTGTATTTTTAGTAGAGACAGGGTTTCACCGTGTTAGCCAGGATGGTCTCGATCTCTTGACCTCATGATCTGCCCGCCTCGGCCTCCCAAAGTGCTGGGATTACAGGCATGAGCCACCACGCCCGACCAGAAAAATGAAATTATATTAAGCACTCTATCAGACTACAGTGGAATCAAACTGGAAATCAACTCCAAAAGGAACCTTCAAAACCATGCAAATACATGGAAATTAAGTAACCTACTCCTAAATGATCATTGGGTCAAAAATGAAATCAAGATGGAAATTTAAAAATTCTTCAAGCTGAATGACAATAATGAGACAACCAATCAAAACTTCTGGGATACAGCAAAGGAGGTGCTAAGAGGAAAGTTCATAGCCCTATAAGCCTGCATCAAAAAGACTGAAAGAGCACAAACTGACATTCTCAGGTCACATCTCAAGGAACTAGAGAAACAAGAACAAACCAAACCCAAACCCAGGAGGAGAAAGGAAATAACCAAGATCAGAGCGGAACTAAATGAAATTGAACCAAAAAAAAAAAAAAAATACAAAAGATAAATGAAACAAAAAGCTAGTTCTTTGAAAAGATAAATAAAATTGACAAACCATTAGTAAGATTAACCAAGAAGAGAGAAAATCCAAATAACCTGATTAAGAAACGAAACGGGAGATATTACAACTGACACCACCGAAATACAAATGATCATTCAAGGCTACTCACTACTCCTCTTCAACATAGTACTGGAAGTCTTAGCCAGGGCAATCAGATAAGAGAAAGAAATAAAAGGCATTCAAATCGGGGATGAGGAAGTCCAACTGTCACTGTTGGCTGACAATATGGTTGTTTACCTTGAAAACCCTGAAGACTCCTCCAAAAAGCTCCTAGAACTGCTAAAAGAACACACCAGTTTCTAGATACAAGATTAATGTAAACAAATTGGTAACTCTTCTATATAGCAAGAGCGACCAAGCAGATAATCAAATTAAGAACTCAACCCTTTTACAATAGCTGCAAACAAATAAAATACCCAGGAATATACCTAACCGAGGAGGAGAAAGACCTCCACAAGGAAAACTACAAAACCCTGGTGAAATAAATCATAGATGACACAAACAAATGGAAACATGTCCCATGCTCATGGATAGGTAGAATCAATATTGAAAAAATGGCCACACTGCCAAAAGCAATCTACAAATTCAACACAATCCCCATCAAAATACCATTGTCATTCTTCAGAGAATTAGAAAAAACAATTCTAAAATTCATATGGAACCAAAAAAGAGCCCACGTAGCCAAAGCAAGACTAAGCAAAAAGAACAAATTTGGAGGCATCACACTACCTGATTTCAAACTACACTATAAGGCCATAGTCACCAAAACAGCATGGTACTGGTATAAAAATAGGCACACAGACCAATGGAACAGAATAGAGTACCAAGTAATAAGCTCAAATACTTACAGCCAACTGATCTTCGACAAAGCAAACAAAAACAAAAAGTGGGGAAAGGACACCCTTTTCAACAAATGGTGCTGGGATAACTGGCTAGCCACATGTAAGAGAATGAAATGCAATACTCATCTCTCACCTTTTACAAAAATCAACTCAAGAAGGATTAACGAATTATATCTAAGACCTGAAACTATGAAAATTCCAGAAGATAACACTGGAAAACCCCTTCTAGACATTGGCTTAGGTAAGGATTTATGAGCAAGAACCCAAAAGCAAATGCAATAAAAACAAAGATAAATACCTGGGACTTAATTAAACTAACGAGCTTTTGCATGGCAAAAGGAACAGCCAGAAGAGTAAACAGACAACCCGCAGAGAGGGAGAAAATCTTCACAATCTATACATTTGACAAAGGACTAATATCCAGAATCTAGAACCCAAACTCAAACAAATCAGCAAGAAAAAAACAAACAATCCCATCAAAAAGTGGGCTAAGGATGAACAGACAATTCTCAAAAGAAGATACACTAATGGCCAACAAACATATGAAAAAATGCTCCACATCATTAATGATCAGGAAATGCACATCAAAACCACGATGTGATACCAGCTCACTCCTGCAAGAACGGCCGTAATGAAAAAAATCAGCAAACAGGTGTTGGCGTGGATGCAGTGATCGGGGAACACTTCAACGCTGCTGGTGGGAATGCAAACTAGTGCAGCCACTATGGGAAACAGTATGGAGATTCCTTAAAGAACTAGAAGTAGAACTACCATTTGATCCAGCAATCCTAGTACTGGGTGTCTACCTAGAGAGGAAAATAAGTCATTATACGAAAAAGACACTTGTACATGCACGTTTGTGGCAGCACAATTCACAACTGCAAAATCATGGAACCAACCCAAATGTCCATCAATCAATGAGTAGGTAAAGAAACTGTGGTATATATATATGTATACACGATGGAATACTACTCAGCCATAAAAAGGAATGAATTAAAGGCATTCGCAGCAACCTGGACGAGACTGGAGACTATTATTCTAACTGAATTAACTCAGGAATGGAAAACCAAACATCGTATGTTCTCACTGATATGTAGGAGCTAAGCTCTGAGGACACAAAGGCATAGGAATTATACAATGGACTTGTGGACTTGGGGGAAGAACGGGAGGACGGCAAGGGATAAAAGACTACAAATAGGGTGCAGTGTGTTACTGCTCAGGTGACGGATGCACCGAAATCTCACGAATCTCCACTAAAGAACTTACTCATGTAACCAAACACCACCTGTATCCCAATAACCTATGGAAAAATAGAAAAAAATAAAAGATAATGACTGAGAATTTTCTAAAATTAATGAGAGATATCAAGCCACAGATTGAGAATTCGTATGAACCCCAAGGAGCATAAATATAAGAAAAATACAAGTCTGCATATTATAATAAAACTGCTGAAAACCTATGATAAAGAAAAATATTTTAGAAACAGCACAAGAAAAAAGACTGTTACCTTGACTTTTAAATGGAAATAATAAAGGCCAGAAGAAAATGGAATATCTTCAGAGGGCAAAAATAAGTAAATACTTACATAAATGCCAGCCTACCATCCTATATCTTGTAAAATTATTCTTTAAAAGCAGATGCAAAATGTAAAAAAATTGCAGACACATCACCAGGGGACCACACTACAGAAAATACTAAAGGGTGTTCTTTTTTTTTTTTTTTTTGTTGAGACGGAGTCTTGCTCTGTCACCCACGCTGGAGTGCAGTGGCCGGATCTCAGCTCACTGTAAGCTCCGCCTCCCAGGTTTATGCCATTCTCCTGCCTCAGCCTCCCAAGTAGCTGGGACTACAGGCGCCCGCCACCTCGCCCGGCTAGTTTTTGTGTATTTTTTTAGTACAGACGGGGTTGCACCGTGTTAGCCAGGATGGTCTCGATCTCCTGACCTCGTGATCCACCCATCTCGGCCTCCCAAAGTGCTGGGATTACAGGCGTGAGCCACCGCACCCGGCCAAGGGTGTTCTTTAGGTAGAAAGAAATAATCTCAGATTGAAGCTCAGAGCTGCAGGAAAAAATAAAGAACAATGGAAAATCGTTATAGCCTAAGTAGGTATTGACCCTATAGAAAATAAAGTTGCCCTATGGAATTTGAAAGAGAATCAAATTATAGGACAACGTTAATATACAAGGCAGGAGGGGCTAAATGGAGTTCGGAAGTACTAAGTTCCTTGAATTGTCCAAAGTATGGTACAAGTACTATTTTACCAGAAACTCTATATATTGTCAAGGATATAGATTGTAACCCCTATCGTAACTACCAAAAGAATAGTAAAAGAATGTACCGGGAAGAAGCTAAGAGAATAGAAAATTAATAAATACTTTGATTTATACAAAATTAGGCAAGAAAGATGAAAAAGGAAATGACAGGGCAAACAAAAGCAAAGAATGAGATGTTAGAGCTATAACCAACTAGATCAGTCATCACATCCAATGCAGGTAAACTAAAATGCTTCAAGTGAAAAACAGACGATCAGACTGGATTTTAAAAACCTTAAGTTTACATTGCTTACATCTGAATTACAAACTGTCACAAAGATTGAAAGTAGAATGATTTTAAAAATATATCATGCAAACACTAATCAAAAGAGCTAATGTAGAAACACCAATGTCAGACAAGTTGACATTAATGAAAATAAAACTTTAATAACTATAGAACAAAGTTTATAATGATAAAATATCAGTCCAACAGGAAGCTACCTCAAGACTATTCTTAACTTCAAATTATATAAAGGAAAAATCAACAGAAAATAAAGACAAATATACAAGTCCACAATCATAGTTAACAAAGTGCTTTCAGGAGCTGATAGAATAAGCAGACAAAAATAATCAGTATGGATTTAAACGCAGGAAAAATATGATCCAATTAACATATACAGATCACTGCACCAAGAATCACAAAATCCACTTTTTGTTTCTTTGTGAACATGGACGTTTACCAAAACTGATCATATGCTAGGCCGTAAAGCAAGTACCAAATTTCAAAAGGCTGAAATTGTTCAGACCCTCTTCTCTGACCAACTGGAAGAGCACAGGGAATTGTAGGGGACTGGCTGTGCCACCGTGCCCAGGTGACCTTCCAGGTACCAACAGAGACCCCACAGGCATAGGCTTGAACCGTGATCTGAGTCTTGGCAGAACGCCTTGGGATCCTCCCGGCACAGGAGCAGACGGGAGCTCTGTCAGGCACTGCTCTGAGGACATCTCTCCCTCACCTTGCTCTCTCCCCTGCAAGGCAGTCATGAGACAGCTCCACTTGGCCTCACTGTTCTGATGAGGTATGGGCCTTTCTTCTCCCACCCCCTCAGGATAGTAGACATGAATGAAAATAAAACTGTAATAAACAGGTCAAACTTCTTAGCTGCAGCACAGAACAGGTTCCTCAGCATTGGGGTCTTGCACAACTCATACAGCAGTCCGTCTCTTTTGTTTCACTGTCTTGCTTTCTGGCATGTGGAACAAGGACCTGGGAGCTGGCACCTTGGCTACTCTCTCCTTCACTGTCTATGTAATTAATAAACTGTCTGCATCTGAAACTGGCCTGTCGCATCCTTACTGGTTGAATCAGGCAGACCTTGCCCTTGCCTTGTCTGGTGTGTGTGCTTGACAGAAATCAATAACAGAAAGAGAAGTGAAAAATCCTCATATGCTGAGGAATTAACTGGAAATGTATAACCATTTATATGTATGTGAAAAGAGGCTGGGCAGCAATAATCTAAGTTGGGGGTTTGCAAATTATGACCCATGGGCCAGTTCCACTCTGCTCCTGTTTTTGTATAATGCATAAAATAAGAATAGCTTTTACATTTTATTTTTATCCATTTATTTGAGACAGAGTCTCACTCTGTTGCCCATGCTGGAGTGCAGTGGCGCGATCTTGGCTCACTGAAACCTCCACCTCCCGGACTCAAGCGATTCTCCTGCCTCAGCCTCCCGAGTAGCTGTGATTACAGACACCCACCACTGTGCCCGGCTAATTTTTATATTTTTAGTAGAGACAGGGTTTCACCTTGTTGGCCAGGCTGGTCTTGAACTCCTGACCTCAGGTGATCTGCCCACCTCAGCCTCCCAAAGTGCTGGGATTATAGATGTGAGCTACCGTGCCCGGCCAGCTTTTACATTTTAAATTTAAAAGAGAGAATATGTGACAGGAAGCATGTGCAGCTTACAAAGCCCAAAGTACTTACTATCTGTCCTGTTACGGAAAAAAGTTTGCCAATCCCTGATCTGAGTACCGATCTCAAAGAGTTTTAAGAAATAGCAAATTAAACCAACAAATAAAGAAGGAAAAAAGGAAACAACAAGACCAAGAAAAGAACTCACAAATGCTGAGAGGGTAGATCTACAACCAAATATATCAAACATTTATGAAGATAACGTCAGATTTTAATGGAACAGATGACAAATGACAAAGAGAATCAACGAAGCCAAAAGATAGTTCTTTGGAAAGACTTAGAATAATCGATAACTCGGCCGGGTGCAGTGGCTCACGCCTGTAATCCCAGCACTTTGGGAGGCTGAGGTGGGCGGATCACGAGGTCAAGAGATCGAGACCATCCTGACCAAGATGGGTGAAGCTCCATCTCTACTAAAAATAGAAAAACTAGCTGGGCGTGGTGGCAGGCGCCTGTAGTCCCAGCTACTTGGGAGGCTGAGGCAGAAGAATCGCTTGAACCCAGGAGGCGGAAGTTGCAGTGAGCCCAGATCATGCCACTGCATTGCAGCCTGGTGACAGATTGAGACTCTGTCTCAAAAAAAGAAAAAAGAAAAAAAGAAAAAAAGAATAATCAATAACTCTGGCAAGACTTATATGCATTTATATCTATGTGTCTATGTGCAAAAGAAGGCAGACACACAGGAATATATACTGCATGATTCCATGTATACAAAGCTTAAGCACAGGAAAGCCTAACCCAAGGTGTTAGCAGCCATGACTGTAGCTGTGGTTACCTTTGGGGAGAAAGAAGGTGTTGGGATAGGAAGAAGGAAGAAAAGAGATTTCTGGCTGCTGATAGTCATAGTTTGATTTGATTTCAATGATATCTGCACTGATGCTACACTTTCTAAGAATTCATTAAGTTACACAGTGATGTTGTAATTTCTAGAGGTATGCAATACTTCAATAAGAAACAAATATTTTGACTTTGTCTTGTTGGCTCTGCTTTGTAATAGGTTTTGCAGTGTCAGTGTAAGGTGGCTACTTGGAATATATTTGATGTTAAAAAGCTGTTACTTTATAACAAAACATAAACAAGCAGGAACTGAGCACATGGACATGTAGTTTTATACATTTGCACCATTCAGATTGGTCTAACCATTATGATTCAGTCTTAGTACAAATTTAACATTAAGTTAAAATCAGTGGTGCTTCTTCTTAGAGGCCTGATAACAAACAGAAAAATAATTCCTGCTGAAAGCTGCAAGTCTGCAATGTAAGCATTAATATTTCACAACAAAGCATGGAGAATACTATCCAAGGAGTCACCATGACTATTAGGTAGAGGACACTTAGAAACAGAAGGAAGAAAACTTTCCAAATATCAGGGAATAAAAACAAAATGATGATAAAGCTGGCTTTTTCCAAGGGCTTCTCAGTGGTGTACTGGGTTGGCCCCAGAGGGACTGTGGCAAATCTAGTCCTCAAAAGTAAAACGAGAGAAAATGGCCATCGATGAAGGGAATAAAACTGCATTTTGTATGGAAATATTCATCAGTGTCCTCTGTTCAGGCCCTATTATGTTCCATTTCAGTGTTGTGGATACCTTGTTTCAGTCATTTATACCACCATGTTATAACTGCGTGACCCCAGCAGGCCAGAGAAGGGTGATAAGTCAGGCTCAGGATGTTCTGACTGGCTTCAGCAAACTTCACAGAAACACATGGGCTCCCTGCTGCTCCTATGGATCCTGACTACGATCTGCCTCCCTGAGGCGGCTGCTTCCACCTTCTCCCCACAGGGTGGCCAGCCTCCAATATAGCCCCCAAGGATCCCCTCCGTGTGGCCCCCTCCACTTTCTACTAGGGTTAGTCTGTATGACCGATGGATGATAGCCTATGTGATGGGATGTCACTTCTGAGATTACTCCATGACAGGCTGTGGCTTCCACCGTAAGCTCTTTATCTCTCTCTGATCACTCACTCTGAGGGAGGTCAACTGATGACTTATGAGGTTGCCCAGGTAGCCAAGGAAGAGGCTGTGGTGAGGCTCTGAGGTCTCCTGCTGACCGTCAGTGAAGAACTGAGGCCACCAGCAGCCCCGTGAGTGGGGCTGGAAGAAGGTCCTGCAGTCCCAGCTGGACTGTAACCTTGAGAAGGACCCTGAGCCAGTTACGCCACACTTGGACTTATGATCCTCAGAAATGGTGTAAGAAATATGTGATGGTTGTCTTAAGCTGCTAAATTTTGGGATGATTTTGTATGCGGCAATAACAGGCTTTGACTAAACATTCCTGATTAAAAAAAAAAAAAAAAAAAAAAGAGCTGCAATGGAATGACATACAAATGCACCAGAATGGCAAAAGTTAAAAAGGCTGACAACACTAAACGTCAAAGATGATGGAGCAACCAGGACTCTCGTATGTTGTTACAGTGGGAGTATAAAACAATATAAACACAATTGAAAAGGTCTAGCAGTTTCTGTGAAACTCAACATTCACCTGCTTATGACCCGGCTACATCTACCTGGGATCCAGAGTTCACTCATAGGTGTTTACCCAAGAAAAACAAAGCCACATGTCCATAAAAAGACTTTTACAGAAATGTTTGTAGTAGCTTTACTGATAGTAGCTCAACCTAGAAACCACCCAGATGCCCATCAAATATTGATGGATAAAAACAAACAAACAAACAAACAAAAACAAAACACTGTGGTATAGTCACACAATGAAACACTACTTAGCACACTTCATTCTTTCTTCAAAAGAAATGAACTGCTAATATACTCCACATAGATGAATTTCAGAAACGTGCTTGGTGGAAAAACCAGACATAAACAGTGCACACTGTACACTTTCATTCACACGAGGTTATGGCACAAGCAAAACCCATCTAGGAATGCAAAAAAAAAAAAAAAAAAAAAAAAAAAGAGAACAATGGTTGCTTAGGGGTGGCCTGAGGTGGAGAGGGATTTTGACTAAGAAAGTAAGTGAGGAAACTTTTTGAAAGAAAGGTAGTGTTTAATTTTTTTATTCCAGTTTCAGACACAAGGTGTGTCTATTTGTCAAAACCTATTAATGGCATACCTAAGGCTGGTGTATTTCATTGCACATAGATTTTATCATAAAGAAGAACCAAAAACACATATTACACTCCAGTTAATAACAGCCAGGCAGAAACGTCTAAGGTGAAACGTAAGCTACACATCTGCAACTTATTTTGAAATATATAAAATATTAGATGAATTGATGGATTCATGGAAGAATGGATAGATGGATAGGTACATATACGTGATAAAGAAAGGGTAAAATGTTAATTGTAGAATCTAGGTGGTGGGTACATGGTGCTCACTGAGCAATTATTTCATCTTTTCTGCATGTTTGAAACATTTAATAGTATACTAGTGGGGAAAATATTTGCGAGCGGTGAGTTCTGCGTGCATGGAACTATCTGTAACTTGGAGGAGCTAGAAAAATGCATTTGGACAATGTGCTAATGGACTCAGAAAATCAGAATATAATTTTGTTTGAGGCAGGGTCTCACTGTGTTGCCCAAGCTGGATTGCAGTGGTGCAATCATAGCTCACTGCAGCCTTGACCTCCTGGGTTCAAATGATTCTCCTGCCTCAGCTTCCTCAGTAGCCAGGACTACAGGTGTGTACCACCACACCTGGCTAATTTTTGTATTTTTAGTAAAGACAGGGTCTTACTATATTGCCTAGGCTGGGCTCCAACTCCTCGCCTCACGTGATTCTCTGCCTTGGCCTCCCAAAGTGCTGGAATTACAGGCGTGAGCCCTGCACCTGGCCTCTATTTGTTTGAAAGCAATTTTGATTTCTATCTTGGAGGGAGATCCAGTTCATTAGAGATAATTCCTGTGGAAGCCTCTTCAACTTCTACACTAGCTATTCATTTCTCGCCTTAGACCCTTCAGATGATCCTCTGCAGTGAATTCTTATAATGATATGCTTTCTTGGTATCTATTTTGAATATAAGTTGGACTTTCTCATACCAGAAGCAGGGCTTAATCACCCTTGAAAGTTTCCAGGTCTCCACCTCTTCCCAGGCCCTCAAAATGGTCGATCCAGAGATGTGCCTTATATAGCTGCCTCTCGGTGACCATGTCCCTAAGGGACAGCTAGATGCAACCTACTTGACCCACCCTGCAGACCCTCACACCCTACATGGACTGCCCAGATACGCTGCAATGATCACCCCTCGCTCACAGCATGGCCTCCTGTAACTTGTGCCTACCTGCTCTAACCCGACAAATTACAACTCCTTGTGGGGAACCTGCTGGGGTGATGGCCTGGACCCCATAAAGTCTTCAGCCCTCAGGGCCCGCACTCCCTCTCTCTTGCTCCCCACCCACTGGTGAGCACACAGGTCCTGACAGCTCCCCCAGATGAGCGTGCTGCCCTCTTCTCCCGAGGAACTCACTGCTTCTGGTATTTCATACATTTTGTTGAGTGGCCTCCTCTGTGTCTCACTCGACCGACACACCTGAACCTAACTTCTTTCCAAATTCAGAACTGTCCCAGAGAGTGGCTATCTTGGTAGGCTAAATAAATAAATACACCGGACGCAGACCAGAGACTCAAGGGTATCTGACAGGGTAAACAAGTCTCCCGTGAGAGACCGAGGCCCAGGTCAGACACAGGGATTCTGCCATCTGCCAGGATAAAGAAGTAGCCCGTGAAGGCACATCGTGAACATGCATAACACCTCCCCTGGGGCCCCGTCAGGGCAGGGCTGGAGTTCACAGCCACTCTCCAGAGACAGGCAAACCTCAAAAGCAAACTGAAAAGAGAAAAACGCAACCTCCTCTCTCTGCCACTGCTGACAAAAGCCAGTCTATGGCAGTTTCCCCACGGCACGCAAACCAGCCATGACCTCGCGTCGGGTCTTCCTCGGCGTCTCCTCTTCCATAACGTTTCCCTACACGCACTCTTCCCAGGCCACCTGGACCTACTCCCTGCCTTTCCACAGCATACATGTTCCTGCCATCATGCCACAGCACGTGCTTTGTGTTCTGTTCTGCCGGGATGTTCTCCACCCGTCTCCACCCGCCATGCCTCTGTCTGTCAAGGTCCTCCTTCACGGAGCTCCGTGCATGCTCATGGCCGGAGTTTCCTCCTCATCCCTCCAGGCCTCCCTTCCTGAAGGCTTCTCCTGGCACAGTGCCCATGTGCCCTGTATACAGCAGGCGATGCTCCTGCATGTCTGCACCAGGGAATGAGTGCCCTGAGGACAGCGATGGAGTCCTGTTCCCCTGTGTTTCCCAGAGCAGGGCCGCCCCACACAGAAACCACCCGAGGATTCCCCAATGTCCCGGCCTCTGTCTGGGGCCCTTTTTTCCTGAAGGTTTCCATCGGGCTCTGAGTGAAACCTTTAACCAAAGGGAGTGTGAGGCAGGACAAAGGGACAGCAAGCTTTCCTCAAGGTCGGGACCCCGGAGATACAGACAGGACTCTTCCCACGTTCTGGGACCTGCCTCTGGCACCCAGCCATTCCCAGCCTTACTGGATGTGACAGGAAGGAAATCACCTCTCACTTCAGTTCCACCTTAAACTCCAGAGACACTGTCAGCAAGTCCTAGGTCCCTAGTGGTTCTTGGTTTCTGCCTTCTAAAGCGAGGGGTTTGAGCCCCTCCAAGTCTGTGACCAAAGTTTTTAAGCCCCAGGCAGAGCTCCATTCATAGTCCTTCTTGGCAAGTTTTGACCCACCGCTAGTCTTTCCCTATCTAGAAAGACGATCCTTTGTTTTGACCCCAAGTAGCCCCCATTGCCTTTTAGAAAAACCTGGTACTAAATACAGCACTACCTTGGTGCTCCTGGGACCTACAGGTCACCTTGTTTACTGCCCTCAATTTTACAGATGAGAAAACAGAGAGCAAGAAGACCAAGAAACTTGTTGAAGACTACACAGTAAATTAGTAAGGCTCGGGCTAGCAGAGCAAATAATATTTCCTGCCTGAAAACACAAAGACCTCCCATCCAAACATCCTTCCCAGCAGCCAGTGGAGGCAGGCGGGGAGAGACTTGGGGGCAGAGAGCCCTGACACTGCCTTGACGCTGCACTGAGGATGGCGCCTGGTGCTTCCAGGGAGGCTATGTGAAGGTGCTAACTCCAACCTGGATGTTTTAGAAAGCAGACAGTGGGGCATGTACTGTAACTCTCTGATTCAACATAAAAGAATGTAAATGATAAAATTCCAAGATGCCTAAGTGGGGTTTGAAAAAGTCGATGTAACTGGAGGTTAAATGTGACATGTGAGACCCGGAAGTAAGTGAAGATCTGAAAACTGTCTCGTTAATTCACTTCAGGCTGCCCAGTTTCTGCAGGGACAGCTGTGGCTACAAACAGGGGCCATGTGGGAAAGGTACTTCCTGCACTGCCACCTGCATGCCCAGGACTGGCACGGAGAGCCAATGCCACCCCACCTGCCGGCTGGTCTCCAACAGCATGAAAACAGGGGGCATGGCCGTTCCTGCCATAAAGAGGAAAATGATACACCTTATCCCAGACACCAGGTGCTGTCTGCATCTGTCCTTTTAAAAATTTAATCGCTTTATACAATGGATGCTGAATACAATGCACATATTTAAGTTTACAATTTGAGAAGCTGACACGTGTACATGCAGACACACCTCATTTTACTGTGCTTTACTCTATTGCCTTTTGCAAACACTGCATTTTCTTTTTACAAACTAAAGGTCTGTGGCAACCCCGTGCTGAGCAAGTTTATTGGCATCCTTTTTCCAACAGCGCGCACCCACTGTGCATCTCTGTGTCACATTTTGGTAATTCTCGTAATATTTCAAACTTTTCCATTAGGATTATATCTGTTATAGTGATCTGTGCTCAGTGATCTTTGGTGTTACTGTTGTAATTGTTCTGGGGGCACCACGAACCACACTCACACACATCGATGAACTGAATCAACGTTGGGTGTATTCTGACTGCTCCACTGACGGGTGATTCTCCTGTCTCCCTCTCCTCAGGCCTCCCTATTCCCTGAGACACAACAATATTAAAGTTAGGCTATTAACAACTCTACAACGTCAAGTTGTTCAAACGAAAAAAAAAATTTCATGTCTCACTTTAAATCAAAAGCTAGGAATGGTTAGTGAGGAAGCCTTAGTGAGGAAGGCATTTTAAAAGCTGAGATGGGCTAAAAGCTAGGCCTCTTATACTAAACAGTTAACTAACTTTTGAATGCAAAGGAATAATTATTGAAAGAAATTAATAGTGCTACTCCAGTGAATACACAAATGATAAGGAAGTGAAACAGTCTCATTGCCGATATGGAGAACGTTTCAGTGGTCTGTGGTCTGGATAGATCAAACCAGTTACAATACTCCCTTAAGCCAAAGCCTGATCGAGAGCAAGGCCCTAATTCTCTTCAATTCTACGGAGACTAAGAGAGGTGAGGAAGGTACAGAAGAAAAGTTAGAAGCTATCAGAGGTTGGTTCATGAGGTTTAAGGAAAAAAGCCATCTCCAATAACATAAAATTTTTATGTTATTGCACTGGGAAAGTGGCAAGTGCTGATGGAGAAGCTGCAGCAAGCTTAGAAGATCTAGCTAACATCACTGATTAAGGTGGCTACACTACACAACAGATGTTCAGTGTAGACAACACAGCCCTCTATTGGAAGAAGATGTTATCTAGGCTAGATGAGAATAAGTGGATGCCTGGCTTCAAAGCTTCTACAGACAGGGACAATTGTAGTTGGTGACTTTTAAGTTGAAACCAATGCTCATTTATCATTCTGAAAATTCTAGTGCCCTTAAGAATGACACTAAATCTACTCTTCCTGTGCTCTACAGGACCAAAGAAGCCTGGGTGCAGCACATCTGTTGATACCTTGGTTTACTGAAAATTTTAAGCTCATTGCTGAGACATGCTGCTCAGAAAGATTTCTTTCAAAATATTACTGCTCATTGACAATGCACCTAGTTACCCAAGAGCTCTGATGGAGATGTACAAGATCAGTGTTTTCATGCCTGCTAATACAACATCCATTCTGTACCCCACGGATCAAGGAGTAATTTTGACTTTCAACTCTTATTATTTAAGAAATACATTTTCTAAGGCTATAACTGCCATAGATAGTGATTCCTCTGATAGATCTGGGCAAAGTACATTGAAAACCTTCTGGAAAGGATTCACAACTCTAGATGTCATTAAGAACATCTGTGATTCATAGGAGGTCACATTATCAACATTAACAGGAGTTTGTAAGAAGTGGATTCCAACCCTCATGAATGACTTTGTGGGGTCCAAGACTTCAGTGGAAGAATTAACTGCAGATGTGGTGGAAGAGAACTGGAATTAGAAGCGGAGTCTGAAGATGTGACTAAATTGCTGCAATCTCATGATCAGAGTTGGGGAGTTGCTTTTTATGGATGAGCAAAGAAAGTGGTTTCTTGAGATGGAATCTGCTCCTGGTAAAGATGCTGTGAACATTGCTGAAATGACAACAAAGGATTTAGAAATTATAAAATTTATTTGATAAAGCAACAGCAGGGTTTCAGAGGACTGACTTCAATTTTGAAAGAAGTTCCACTGTGGGTAAAATGCTATCAAACAGCATCACACATGCTACAGAGAAATCTTTCATGAGAGGAAGAGTCAATCAAATGCATCCAACTTCATGATTGTCTTATTTTAAGAAACTGTCACAGCCATTCCAACCTTCAGCCACCACCACCTTGATCAGTTAGCAGCCATCAACATCGAGGCAAGACCCTCCACCAGCAAAAGGATTATGACTCACTGAAGGCTCAGACGAGTGTCAGCATTTTTTGGCAATAAAGTATTTTTTTTAAATTAAGGTATGTACATTTTTTAGATATAATGCTAGTGAACATTTAGTAGACTACAGAATCATGTAAACATAACTTTTTTTTTTTTTTTTTGAGACAAGGTCTTGCTCTGTTACCCACACTGGAGTACATTGGCACGATTTCCACTCACTGCAATCTCTGCCTCTTGGACTCAAGCAATCCTCCCACCTCAGCCTCCCCAGTAGCTGGGACTACAGGCATGCACCACCAAACCTGGCTGATTTTTGTAGTTTTTTTTTTTTTTTTTTTTTTGAGACAAGGTCTCACCATGCTGCCCAGGCTGGTCTGGAACTTTGGGTTCAAGCTATCCATCCTCCTTGGCTCTCAAAGTGCTGGGACTACAGGTGTGAGCCACTGGGCCTAGCCAACATAATTTCTACATGCACTAGGAAACCAAAAAATTCATGTGACTTGCCTTATTGCTATATTTATTGCAGTGGTCTGGAACTGAATCTGCAATACCTCTGAGGTCTGCCATCACCACAAGATACCACACATGTCTACCACTCTCAAAAGATTCCTCAGCTGCTTTGTAATCCCTGCTGCTCACTGCTGCCCTCAGCCCTATCTGAGGTAATCACTGACCTGCATTCTGTCACTATAGATCAGTATGCATTTCCTAGACTTTACATAAGTGGAATTGTACAATATGTCGTTTTTTTATCTCACTGATTTCACTTCACGTAATTATCTTGAGAGTCATCTCTGTTGTTGCATCATTGATGATAAGGAGTGCATCATCAATAATTCACTCCTTTGGACTGAGAGCCAAGCAGCATTCCGGTGTATGTATCTACTACCATTTGTTTATCCGTTTACCTGTGATGGGCATTTAGGTTGTTTCCAGTTTTTAGCTCTTACTAAGAATGCTAAAAACATTGGTGTACAAGCTTTGCTATGGGCAAATGCTTTCAGTTCTCTTAAATACGAGTACAATTTGCTGGATTGTACATAGGTAGGTACATGTCTAATTTTGAAGAACTTGCCGAATTGTTTTCTAAAGTGGCTGCACCACTTTCCATTCAAAACCAGCAGCGTACAAGTTTACCAGTTTTTCCACATCCTTGCTGAGATCAGGTATGCTCAGTATTGTTGGTTTTCGTCGTTCTCATAGGTCTGTAGTGCTGTCTCATTCTGGCTTTAAGTTGCATTTCCCTAAGGATTAATGATGTTGAGTGTCTTTTCACCTGCTTATTTGCTATCCATGTATCTTCTTTGGTGAAGTCTGTTCAAACCTTTTGCTTATTTTTAATTGGATAGTTTTTACAAAAATAATTGAGTCTTGAGAGTTCTTTTTTTTTTGTAGTCTTTTTTTTTTTTTAATTATACTTTAAGTTCTAGGGTACATGTGCATAACGTGCAGGTTTGTTACATATGTATACTTGTGCCATGTTGGTGTGCTGCACCCATCAACTAGTCAGCACCCATCAATTCATCATTTATATCATGTATAACTCCCAATGCAATCCCTCCCCCCTACCCTCTCCCCATGATAGGCCCCAGTGTGTGATGTTCCCCTTCCCGAGTCCAAGTGATCTCATTGTTCAGTTCCCACCTATGAGTGAGAACATGCGGTGTTTGGTTTTCTGTTCTTGTGATAGTTTGCTAAGAATGATGGTTTCCAGCTGCATCCATGTCCCTACAAAGGACGCAAACTCATCCTTTTTTATGGCTGCATAGTATTCCATGGTGTGTATGTGCCACATTTTCTTAATCCAGTCTGTCACAGATGGACATTTGGGTCGATTCCAAGTCTTTGCTATTGTGAATAGTGCCACAATAAACATACGTGTGCATGTGTCTTTGTAGTAGAATAATTTATAATCCTTTGGGTATATACCCAGTAGTGGGATTGCTGGGTCATATGGTACATCTAGTTCTAGATCCTTGAGGAATTGCCATACTGTTTTCCATAATGGTTGAACTAGTTTACAATCCCACCGACAGTGTAAAAGTGTTCCTATTTCTCCACATCCTCTCCAACATCTGTTGTTTCCTGACTTTTTAATGATTGCCGTTCTAACTGGTGTGAGATGGTATCTCATTGTGGTTTTGATTTGCATTTCTCTGATGGCGAGTGATGGAGAGTTCTTTACATATTCTAGAAACAAGTACTTTACCAGACATATGATTTGCAGTACTTTCTTCCAACTTGTAGTTTATCTTTTCATTCTCTTAACACTATCCTCAAAAAGCAGTTTTTTAATGAAGTCCAATTTATTAATTTTTTCTTTTATGGATTGTTTATGGGGTATTGTGTCTAGAAAATGTTTTCCTAACCCAAGGTTAAAAAGGTTTTCTCATGAATTAATGGCATTTGAGCGACCTGGTTGAGATTGGAGACTATAATGCTAAGTGAAGTAACTCAGGAATGGAAAACCAAACATCGTATGTTCTGACTCATAAGTGGCAGCTAAGCTCTCAGGACACAAAGGCAAAAGAATGACACAATGGACTTTGCCGACTCAGGAATAAAAGACTACAAATAGGGTTCAGTGTATATTGCTCGGGTGATGGGCGCACAAAATCTCACAAATCCCCACTAAAGAACTTACTCATGTAACTAAACACCACCTGTTCTTCAATAACCTATGGAAATAAAAAAAATAAAAATTAAATAAAAATATTTTCCCCTGTGTTTTTTTCTAGAAGACTTTTTTAGCTTTAGGTTTTATATTTAGCAATACCATCCATTTTAAGGTAATTTTTGCATATGAGTGAGACATAAACCAAAGTTCATTTGTTTTGCATATGAAAATCCAATTATTCCACCATTTGTTGAAAAGATTATTTTTTGCACTGAATTACTTTTGTATCCTTATTGAAGATCAGTTGTCCATATATGTGAACTGTTTCTTAACTTTCCAATTTGTTTCATTGATCTAATTCTCTACATTAAAAAAAACTACTTTATTGTATATATTAAGGTATATGACATGACGTTCTGATACACTTATACATAGTGAAATGGTTATTACAGTTAAGCACATTAACTTATTCATCATTTCATGGTTACCCCTTTGTGTATATGTGTGTGTATGTGTGTGTGTGTTAAAAGCAAATTTTCCAGTGTACAATGCAATATTATTAGGATAGTCCTCATGTTGAACATTTGATCAATATCACAATTTTGATTACTGTACTCTTATGAGTTTTAGTATCAGGTATTGCTAGACTTCTGATATGGTTTGGCTCTATGTCCCCACCCAAATCTCACTTTGAATTGTAATCCCCATAATCTCCATGTGTCAAGGGCAGGACCAGGTGGAGGTCATTGGATCATGGGGGCAGTTTCCCCCGTGCTGTTCTTGTGAATAATGAGTGAGTCTCACGAGATTTGATGGTTTCATAAGTGTCTGGCATCTCCCCTGCTTGCACTAACTCTGTCCTGCCACTCTGTAAAGAAGGTGCCTGCTTCTCCTTTATCTTCCACCATGACTGTGAGTTTCCTGAGGCCTCCCCAGTAATGTGGAACTGTGAGTCAATTAAGCCTCTTTCCTTTATAAATTATCCAGTCTTGGGTATTTCTTCATAGCAATGTGAGAGTTGACTAATACACCTTCTAACTTTATTCCAATTTTTCAAAGTTTGTTTTGTTTGTGTTCTGTCCTTGGATTTATGTGTGAATTTTAAAGTCAACTTGCTAATTTCTACATAAAAAGCTGGCTTGGATATTTATTGAGATTGTACTGAATTTAAGGTGATCTGGGAGAACCAACATCTTAACAATATTGAGTCTTTTGACCCATGGATATGGTACATTTAAACCTTTATTTAGGTTTTTCATCTCTTTAAGTAATGTTTTGAAGTTTCAGTTGTAAATTTATTCATATTTTGTATTTTTGATGCTATTGAATAAAATACTTTTAAAATGTATTTTAAAAAATAATGCAGTTATTCATTGCAATTGTAAAAATGCAATTGTCTTCTTTATATTGATTTTGTATCTTACAACACTGCTAACTTCACTTACTAGTTCCAAAAAATGCTTTTAAATACCATTGGATATTCTACGTATGTCATCATGCCACCTGCGAATAAAGATAGTTTGCTTCTTCTTTTCCAATCTGGATGCTTTTAAATTATAATCTATTGTTTGACTGCACTGGCTAGAATATCCAGGAAAATGCTGGATAGAAGTGGTGAAAGGGGCATCCTTAACCTTCCTCTTGATCTTTGGGGAAAAGCTTTCTTTCATCAGTAGGTGTCAGGTTAGCTGTAGGCTTTTTTTGTAAATACTTTATATAAGATTGAGGAAGTTTTCCTCTATTTCTAGTTTGCTGAGTGTTTTCTAAAAATCAGGAATGAATGTGTATTTTACCAAAGGCTCTTTCTGCGTTTATTGAGATGATCATATACCTTCTGTTTCTCAGTTTGTTAATATGGAAAATTATGTTGATTGATTTTTGAATGTTAAATTAGTTTTGCATTCTTGGGATAAAACCCACTTGGTCATGATGTAGTATCTTTTTTATATGCTGCCAAATTCGATTTGCTAAAATTTTTTTCAGTGTTTTCACATTTTTCTTCATGAGGAATATTTATCTGCAGTCTTTCTTGGTTTTGTATTAGGGTAATGCTGGTGCAAAGAATGAATGAGTTGGTAAGTATAACCCCTTTTCAATTTCCTGGAAGAGCTGGTATAATTTTTTCTTTATATGTGTGGTAGAATTTACCAATGAAGCTATAGATGCTTGCAGTTCTCTTTGTGAGAAAGTTTTAAACTACAACTTGGATTTCTTTAATAAATATAGAGCTATCCAAATCATTTATTTATTTTTTCTTGCATAGGCTTTGGTATTTTGTACGTTTCAAATAGTTTGTGAATTTCATTTAAGTTGCTGCATTTATTGGCATACAATTGCTTATAATATTCCTTTATAATCCTTTTAATATCTTGAGGATCTGTACTGAGGTCATCTCTTTCATTCTTGATATTGTTAATTTGTATCTTCTTTTTCCTCTGATTATCTGGCTACGGGTTTATCAACTTTTGGTTTCACTGAATTTCTCTGCTATTTTTCTGTTTACTGTTTCATTGTTTTTTGTTCTGGTCTTTATTCTTTCATTTATTCTGTCTGGGTTTAATTTGCTCTTTTTTTCTAGTTTTCAAGATAAAAATTAAGGTAATTGATTTGAGGCCTTGCTTCTTTTCTAATAAGAGGTGTTTAACATAAATTTTCTTATAGGTACTGTTTCCTTGAATAATTTTTTCCTGTTTTTCATGCTTCTCCTTCAAGGATTCCAAATACACTAATTTCAGGCTGCTTACATTTTTCCACAGCTCACGGATGCTTTAATTTTTTAACGGATGCTTTAATTTTTAATTATTTTATTTTTTTTAGAGATGAGGGTCTCATTATGTAGCCCAGGCTAGCCTCAAACTCCTGGGCTCAAGCAATCATCCTGCTTCAACCTCCCAAGTAGCTGGGATTACAGGCATGCACCACTGCAGCTGGCTTTCACTGATGCCTTTAATATTTCTTTACTTCTATTTTCTTTCTGTGTTTCATTTTGGATATTTTCCATTGCTATGTCTTCACGTTCACTAATCTCTTTTTTGTAATAAGCAATCTGCTGTTAATTCCATTGAGTTACTTTTTCATCTCAGATGTAGTCTTCATCTCAGGAAGTTCAACTCAGGCTTTAAAAAGTATCTTCCATATCTTTACTTAAACATTTGAACACCATGTCCGTATGTAGCTTATTCTATTCTATAGATTACAGTTATAATAACTTTTAGTGCCCTTGTCTGATAATTTTAACATCTCTAGCAGTTCTGGTTTGACTTTGATTGAATAGTTTCTCCTCATTATGGGTCTTATGTTCCTGCTACTTTGCATTCCTGATAACTTCTGATTGGGTGCCAGACAGCAAGACTTTTACATTATTTGGTGCTGGACAAGTTTATATTTCTATAAATATTATTGAGCTTTGTTGTAGAATGAAGTTACATTTCTTGGAAATACTCTTGAGAGAGGAGGTAAAAAGAGACCAGCTAGGCAGATGGTTAGGGCAGAGAGCCCTTGGCAGAACTTCCCTTCTACCAAAAAGCAGCCCAGGAAATCACTTCTTTTCCAACAAAGAGCAGCCTCGAAGATCGGGCTGGAAACATAGATAAGGAAGCTGGAATTTGCATGGGGGGATGCCTGCAGCTGCACAGACAGAAAGGGGTACCTGGGGCCAGGTGTGTCCACCATGGGGGCTATACCTCCCCTTGCAGCTGCACAGACAGAAAGGGGTACCTGGGGCCAGGTGTGTCCACCACGGGGGCTATACCTCCCCTTTTTAAGCACATACACAGTAGGAAAGCAACGTGTAGTAGCTCAGGCAAAAGAATTGCCTGCATAATAAAAGGTTGGGGTGGAGGATGCCAGAGATTCACGCTCTATGCAGATGGCACACCTGGTCCTAACTGGTTTTTCACACCCTGTGTAGATAATATACTGCCTCCCCACTAGCTAGCTTAAAAAAACCTTTGCATTTCACTGCTGAATGGGAATGCTTTTTGGGACCCCTCTCTGCTGCAGAGAGCTGTTATCTTTCTTTCACCTAATACATTTCTGCTTCTGCTGTAACCTCACCCTTGGTGTGGCCATGTCCTTGACTTCCTTGGCTGTGAGACCAAGAACTTTGGGTCAGGCAATGAGGCCATTTCACTTTGATCCTTTTGGATCTTGCTTCTTGCTTTTAAGGTTCATTAGGTATGATCAGAGTGATTTACCTACTTTTACTTTTTTAGAGTCAGGGTCTTAGTGTTGCTTAGGCTGGAGTGCAGTGGTGCGCTCATAGCTCACCATAACCTCGAACTCTCGGGCGCAAGTGATCTCCTCAACTCAGCCTCCTGAATAGCTAGGACAACAGGCACATGCCACCATGCCCAGCTAATTTTTAGAAGATTTTTGTGGAGACAGAGGTCTCACTATGTTGTTCAGGCTGGTCTTGAACTCTTGTCCTCAAGTGATCCTCCTCGCTTGGCCTCCCAAAGTGTTGGGATTACAAGTATGAGCCACTGTGTCTAGCCCTAGAAAAGTTTTTATTACAGGGCTAATTACTCCCAGTTACTGAGGCAAGATCCTTCTAGGTATTATATTCAGTGCTTGTACGGCCTGGCTGGCGAGCACAGGCACTTTCCATGGCTCTGTATCAGCCCCAGGCACTGCTTCCTCTAATCCTCTTAGGTGGTTCTCTCCCCAGCTCCACATAGCTTCCTCACACACAGGCACTGACTGACACTTGGCTGAGTGGCAGAGGCAAACCCTCCGTGAATCACTGCAGTTCTCTCTGTGTAGCTGTCTCCTCGCTCAGGCTCTGTCCTGTGGACTCCAGCCTCCTGGACTCCTGGGACTCTAAGCTCTGTCTCCTTCCATTGTGGAGTCGGGCAAGCTTCCTCTGGGCTCCTCCTCCCTGTACCACATATTAGAAACTTTCTCAAGGCAGTGAGCTGGGCAATTATAGGACTAACCTTGTTTGTTTCCAATCTCTTGGGGACTACTGTCCTTCACTATCTAATGTTCAGTGTCTTGTTTATCATGTTTATCATTTTCTTCTTTAGGCAGGAGGGCACACCCACATTCTGATACTTCATCTTGGCTGGAAGCGGAGGTTTCCTGGTGCTGTCTGTTTTAAAACTTTTTATTATGGAAACATTCGTACATCGCTTATAATAAACCTGTTTGCATCCACTGTTCAGGTTTAATAAAAAGCATCTCATGGATAATACTGTTTCATCTCCTCTCCCACCCATTCGCCTGTCCCCAGAAAAGCCCTGCATGATATTACTTCATCCATCCACGTCAGTATGTATCTTATTTTTCTTAGCACTATCACAATAAAAATATCATATCTAAAAGTAGTTCTTCTTTAATATCATCAAATATCCATTAAATGTTAAGTGCTCACATTTCCCAGATTGTCTTATAATTTTTCTTTTTTAGTTTGTTGGAATCAGTATTCAAATAATGTGCATACATTATCACTGTTTGACAGATCTCAAGCCTTTTTTAATCTACAGCACAGGTTGGCAAACTACTGCCCATAGGCTGGCTGGCTGCCTGTTTTAGAAATAAAAGTTTTGTTAGAACACAGCTGCCTATAGATTGCTTTAGGCAGGAAGGACCCTGAAGGCAGGGCCTACTCTTCTTTCTTCCTGGATCTCCCACACGCAGCCCAGAGGCCCTCAATGCCTGCTTGGAGATTGAAAACATGAAGGTTTGGCTTAAGTGGGAGTTCTTAATATGTAGCAGCCTCCTCTTTCCTGCCTAATCAAAGAAACTAGTTTAAATTGATTTCAGTTTGCACAGCTAATTTTTTTATCTTAAAAAGTGTTTAACAACATGGCTGTGAATCTGAGCCGCACTATCAGAGGGCTTGTGGTTGCTTCTTGCTCCTTCCCTCTTCAGCTTGACTCAGTTTCGCCCACATTACTGAGCGCCCACTCAGGACAGCTAATTCACAGGGCTGGGGCGCTCAGCCATGTGAAAGGGAATGGCATGGAATTCCTGGACCTCAAGGAACCCTGGAGTGGTGGGCACATAAGTGAAGCAAAGTGGAAGGACACAAAGTGGTGGGGGACATGGGGGAACGGGGAGGCTTTGTCCATGTACAGACACCAAGAAAGATGCTGGGACGAATGTGGCTGGCTTTCCAGAGAGGAAGTGTTTCTTTCTCTCTTTCTTTTTTTCTTTTGAGACAGAGTCTCACTTGTTGCCCCAGCTGTAGTACAATGGCACGATCTCAGCTCACTGCAACCTCTGCCTCAGCCTCTTGAGTAGCTGGGTTTACAGGTGTGCACCACCATGCCCAGCAATTTTTGTGCTTTTAGTAGAGACGGGGTTTCACTGTGTTGGTCAGGATGGTTTTGAACTCCTGATCTCGTGATCCGCCTGCCTCAGCCTCCCAAAGTGCTGGGATTACAGGCGTGAGCCACCGCGCCTGGCCAAAGTGTTTAATTTCAAGCAGCTACAATGGCACAGACTTTTGAGTAAAACCAGCAAAATAGGCCAGTGATGGTACCTAGGGGTTACAAGCTTCCCCGGTAGGAAGGAAATGAGGGAAATCAGATCTACTTAATTGATCAACATGACACAAGGTAACTCACCGCAAATGGTCTTAACTGGTCTGTTTAAGAGTATTTAAATACTCTTATCTCTAAAGGAAGAATGTGTCTTCCTGAATGGGGCCAGGCTAGAGGACGTATCTTAGAATTCTGATTGGAAATGTTTTTTTTTTTTTCTGTTTTTGCCATTTTTTCCCCCCAAATATGTCTGGTCTAACGGCAGAGCTCTCCCTAGTAAGAACAGGACAGTTGGAAGGGCAGCCAACGGTTTCCTTTCAGTATTTCTAGACCCACTGACAAGACAGTCCCAGCCCCGGCCAAGGGCCCTCACACCTTGTGGTCAAGCATTAACTCCTGCTTAGGATTCATGGTCCCTAGATCACCTTTTTGTTCCCATTCAAGGGTGTGGGATTTGTCCATGGCAGTCCTCTAATTGCACACACTTGGAAATGTCAGAGCTGTGAATTCTGCTAAATCAGTGGCATGTGCTCAAGACTGGGCAAATCCAGCCTGACAAGCATGTGATGAATTATAAAATAAGGCACAACCAAGCACATGCTGCAGCAGAAGTCCACAAAGTTCCACAGGAGGGCAAGGAATGATCAGTGAATCCTTACTCTTCATAGAAAGTTCTTCCTCCAGACATCCACGTGGCTCGCTTTCTCACCTCCTCAAATCTTTGCTCAGATCCCTTTTTTTTTTAAGTGAAGCCTTAAGCCTTCCCTGACAACCCTAATTTAAAACTGTACACACTCATACCCACTTCCTTCCCCCTGACTTAGTTATCTTCCCAGCATTAATGGCTAACGTACTATATAACTTATTTCCACCTGTCTCCATGGGGGCGATTTCTGTCTGGCTGCTCATCACTGTACCCCAGCAGCTATTAATAGATCACTCTACTGAGGGACTCATACGTGCTGAGTGTTGGGCGAACAGTGAACAAAACCTTGCATGGTCCTTGCTGTCTGGGAGTTCATGATCCATCTTGGAGGAAGAGCTGAATTTCAACAGGGAGGCAGTGTGTGCAGGGGGAGGGGCAGCAGGAGCAATGGGTGAAGACAGAAGCACAGAGGTGGGTGTCAAGTCAGGGAAAGGGATGGTGAAGAGACGCCTCAGGTAATGAGGGAAGGGATGGAATAGGACTAGATGCTAAAGGGCTGGAGTACCAGGTGGAGAAGTTTATTCTGCAGGTAATTAATGGGGGCGGGGTATGAACAATTTGAGGAAACGGAGTTACCTGACTTGAATTTGTTTTGGAGAACCACTTCAGGGACATGCAAGAGGCTGATATGAAGATGAGATGGAGCAGAGACCCCTCTTAGGGGCCTGCTGGGCACCTGCCCCCAAGCATGAAAATAAAAGGAAATCTTGAGTTCCTTCAAAGGCATTTCCAGGCACCTAGCCAGCACTGGGAAGTAAATGAGCAACTGAAGCAAGAAAGGAAGAATAACTTAAAACAATAGCCAGGGAAGTTAAAGTCACAGAATAAACCCAAGTTCCCTACAGAGAATAAAGGTAACATTTTAACACAAGTCCTTGAGTTGATTTTCAGAAACCAGGACCCTCACCAAATGAAAAGTGCTATCTGCTGGCATGCAGACCTCAGACAGGGGAAACTGAGGACTGAGCTTGGACCATCATTCTTTGTTCTAAAATTCTTCCTGACGGGCCTAGAGGAGGTCATGCCCACAGACCAGAGCTAACATTCTTTTCTGCTGATCACAAATTTGCAGACAAAGCTTCATCTCCTTAACCCATTGTAAATCAGAAAATCTTCGAATCCCCCTATGACCTGTGCCCTTCGCCCCATATCTGGTTCAAGATGGCCTGTCTTTCTAGGTCAAACCAATGTACAGCCTCCATGTATTGATTTATGTCTTTGCCTGTAACTTCTGCCCCCGACTTTATTTTATTATTATTATTACTTTTTTTTTTTTTTTTTTTGAGATGGAGTCTTGCTCTGTTGCCAGGCTGGAGTGCAATGGCACAATCTCAGCTCACTGCAACCTCTGCCTCCTGGGTTTAAGCGATTTTCGTGCCTCAGCCTCCTGAGTAGCTGGGATTACAGGCGCCCACCACCACACCCAGCTAATTTTTGTATTTGTAGTAGAGACGGGGTTTCATCAGGTTAGCCGGGCTGGTCTCGAACTCCCGACCTTAGGTGATCTGCCCGCCTAGGCCTCCCAAAGTGCTGGGATTACAGGCATGAGCCACCACGCCCAGACTTTTCCTGCCTGTGAAAACGCTTACCTATATGGCACTGGGGGATTCAGGGCTTCAGCACGAGCTGCCCAATTCTCCTGGCTTGCTACCCTGCAATAAATGTCTCACTTTCTCTTACTGCAAGCTTGACGTCAGTTTCTGGCTTTGCTGCGCCAGAGGGTCAGACCCAAGTTTGATCTGGTAACACAGGAAGCAGGCGAACAGGCAAGGCCACCCTCTTCTGTATGGAGGCAGGTCGGTGTTCACTTGCCTCAGTTTACCAAGGTTGTGATCAGCCTCTGCTCCTCCTCTCTCTTATTGGTCTCCCTCTGCTGTGCTGTGATTCCCATCATTGTGGTGGTTTTTAACTTTTCATTTTGAAATAAATAAAAATACAAGAAGTTACAAATGAGGACCATGTACCTTCCACTCAGCTTCTGCCACCATGAGGATTTATTTCCCTTCAGACATCTCCCCTCTAAATTCCCACATTACTGACATCCTCCCAATACAGATCATTCTGAGGACTTACAACAAAAATACTTCATTCTTTGAAATACTGACTTTAGAGAAATCTTCACCCAAATAACTTTGACACCTTAATCCATCATACACAATGGAACCACAGTCCTCTTACCTGTGAAAGCCGAGGGCAGGACCCAGCAGTGGGTGAGGTGAGTGAGCGCTCAGCACTGCCACCCTCTCTCCCACTGGGGTGCAGGCGGGACCCCTGGACAGTGTGCAGGCAGCAGCGACTGGGCTCAGGAAGGTAGGTCACAGTTGGAAGTGCCAGTGCAGAAAGGAGACCGCGGTTGGAAGTGCCACAGAGCTGGAGGTGAGCGAGACACTTCCCCACCTCGTCTCCCCAGTGTGGACTCAATGCACCTCCTAATCCAGAGTGGGCACGAATTCCAGGAAAAGCCCACCAACTCTGTACAGAAGCAGGAAAGGGGTCTCTACTGTTCTGAGAAAGTCTGGAAATCTCTAATTTATCTTCTTTTTTTTTCTAAAAGTTTTTCTTCTCTGTGCCCCAGACCTCAAGAAATTTTGTGGCCTTAGTGAGAAATGGCAGATAATTAAAGTCATCAGGCCAGGCAAACTTCCTTTCCAACCAGAGGGTCTGCGGTCCCCAGAAGGTGGGGAAAACCTTCACGCTTTTTCTCTTTGGCTTCCGGCTGCTTAGCTCTGACGTGTTTCAGTCAAGTGCACCAGAGAGTAGGGGAAATCAAGCCTCAACCACCCAAGCTGGCTGGAGGGCTGAAAAGGTAGAGCCCAGGGACCCAGACACTACTGAGCAGCTTACAGTGAGGAAGGACTTCGGGAGAGCAACCCCTGACAGTTGCTCATGAACTCTTGGGCTTACCCTTGAGCTCTACATGTATGGATCTGACCCTACACAGATGACACAGACTTTGAGTGCTGAAATACGGGATAGACTACCACCGGAGTCCCAGGCTGGCCACTAGGTGGCACTTGTGTGAGATGGATCCACATCTCAAAGACTTTCATAGCAACCACAATCCACATGAGTCTTGCGGGGAACTAGGAATTTGTGGTCTGAACCCATTTGGAGTGATTATCTTCTAAAATAAAGTTAATGACATTCACTGTAAGATTTTAACAATAACCAGAATCTCAAAACATAGTATTTAAAATGTCTAGGATACAATTCAGCATACTGAAAGCATACTCAGCATACAGAAAGCCAACAGCTACTCTGAGATGAAACAGATACTGGAATTATTTGACAAAGATTTTCAAGCAGTTGTTAAAAATATTGTACAAGTAAAGAAGGGTACTCTTAAAAAATACAGAAAGTTTTACAAATAGAAGATATGAAGAAGAACTAAGTGGAAATCTTAGAAATGAAAAAATTCAACTACTAAAATAGAAAACCCACCGGATGGGCTCACTAACAGAAGATGATGGAGGAAGTAGTTAGTAAATTTATAAATAAAATTAATAGAAACGATTGAATCTGAACAACAGACAAAATTTGAAAAACCTGAACAGAACCACAGAGACGTTAGGTAACAACAAAAGGTCTGAGTGTCCTATCATCTGAGTCCCAGAAGCAAAGAAAAAAATGGCAGAACATAGAAACATGGAAAGAAATAGCTGAAAGTCTGGTTTACCACTGGAAGACAATCAGTTTAATCTAGTATAGCAACAGTTTAAAGCAAAAAACCAATTTGATCTTCATTTTTAAAATTCAGTATCTATTTATTAGAAAACTCTCAGCAAACTTGGAATAGAAAGAAATTTTCTTCACCTGATAAAGACCATCTACTAAAAGCTATAGCCAACATTCTACTTCATGGTGAAATACTGCTTTTTCTCAGAGATTAAGAACAACACAAGGATCTTCTTTTTTAACACCGCTGTTTAACCTTTTGAATAGTCCTTGTCAGTGAAACAAGACAAGAAAACCAGAAAGGCCTAGAGACTGGAAAGGAAGAAAGAAAACTGTCTTTACTCAGAGACAATATGATCACCTATGTAGAAAATCCCAAGGAGAACACACATACACACACACACACACACACACACACACACACACACACACACACACAGCCTTCCTAGAACAAACTGAGTTTAGCTATAGCAAGATTGCAGGATATAAGATCAGCACACAAAAATCAATTATATTTTTGTACATTACCAATGAACAAGTAGAAACTGAAATAAAAAATACCATGTACAATAGCTTACAACCCCACCCCCCGATATACATATAACAAAACATGTACAGGATCTATATGCCAAAAGCCATAAAATGTGGATGAAAGAACTTAACGGAGGCCCAAGTACATGGAAATTACGGCATTCCTTCATGGACTGAAAGACACAACACAGGATTGAGTTGTAGATTTACTAAAATTGTAGTCAAAATCTCAGCAAAACAGTCTATAGATAGAGTAGATGGAGGTAAGTGGATCCTAAAGTTCACATGGAAAGGCAAAAAAAAAATAGCTGAAACACTTTTGAAAAAGAAGAATAAATTTAGAAAAATCACACTGTCTGATTTTAAGACTCATTACAGAGCTATAGAAATCAATATGGCACAGTGTTGATAAAAGAACAGACATAATGATTAATGGGACAGAACCACTGTTCAGAAATATATTTCTTACAAATACCCTCAGCTGGCTTTTTGTGAAATCTGTAAAGGCAATTCAATTTCAATGAAAGAAGGAGGATATTTTCAATAAATGATGTTGAAACAATTGGATATTCGTATGCATAAAACTGAATCTGGACCTAAATCTCACATATTATACAAAAAGCAACTCAAATGGGATATTCGTATGCATAAAACTGAATCTGGACCCTAATCTCACATATTATACAAAAAGCAACTCAAATGGATCGTAGATCTAAATGTAAAACATGAAAGTATAAAACTTTTAAAAGACCAACTATGAGAAAATCTTCATGATCTGGAGTTATGTAAAATTTCTCAGATATGTCACGCAATGCAAGATCTATACCAGAAAAACGTCAGTTGGACTGCATCAGAAATTAAAACTGTGCTCTGTAAAAGGCCCTGTTAAGAGACTGAAAAGTCAAGCACAGACTGGGAGAAGATATTTGCAAATCACCTATCTGAACAAAGGATTTATACTCAGAATATGTAAAGAACTCTTAAAACTCAAGTAAACAACTCAATTTAGACATAGGCAAAAAGCTTGAACGGACATTTCATGAAAGAAAATAAAAAGATGGATGATAAATAGTATGAAAATTTTCAATGTCATTAGTTATTAGGAAAATGAAATTTAAAACCATGAAGAAATACCACTACACAGCTATCAAATGGTTAAAACGCAAAAACAAAAAAGGAAGAAATCAAGTGTTGACAAGGATGTGGGGCAGCTGCAGCTCTCAGACATTGCTGGTGGGAATGCAAAATGGTGCAGCACTCTGGAAAACAGGTTGGCAGTTTCTTACAAGGTTAATATGTATTTAGCCTAGAAAAATTAAAACTAGGCCGGGCACGGTGGTTCACACCTACAATCCCAGCACTTTGGGAGGCTGAGACAGGCGGATCACGAGGTTAGGAATTCAAGACCAGCCTGGCCAATATGGTGAAACCCCGGCTCTACTAAAAATACAAACATTAGCTGGGCATGGTGGTCCACGGCTGTAATCCCAGCTACTCAGGAGGCTGAGGCAGGAGAATTGCTTGAACTGGGACCTGGGAGGCGGAGGTTGCAATGAGCGGAGACGGCGCCATTGCACTCCAGCCTGGGCTACAGAGTGAGACTGCGTGTCACAAAAAAAAAAAAAAAAAAAAAAAGAAAGAAAAATTAAAACCATATTCACAAAATCCTGTTCTTAAATGTTTCTAGAAGCTCTAGTCATAACTGCCAAAAATGGATAACAACTGAAATGCTTCTGGACAGATGAGTGGATAAATATATTGTGGTGTACCTACAGAATGGAATACTACTCAGGAACAAAAAGGAACCGGCTACTGACACATGACTTGATGAGTCTCAAAATAATCCCACTGCATGAAAAGGAGCCAGTTTCAAAGATTAGGCTCTGTAGGACATTTATCTGACGTTCTTGCAAAGAGACAAAACGAGTGATAGAAAAGAGAGCACAGGTTGCCAATGGTTGGGGTAGGGGAGGGTCTGATTAAAAAAGATAACAGGACAGAGAATCTGGAGGCGATGAAGTGCTTCTGTGTCCTGAAAGTGGTAGTAATAACACAAATCCATACATGTGCTAAAGTTCATGGAACTAGACACAAAAAACTTAATTTTTCTGTATCTTAACGTGAAGAACATAAGTAAAAAAATAAAGAAAAGAGATGACATCTCTTGCTTCCTATTTAAGACTGTCTAGACATTAATACTGATTTTAGTACTAATTACAATAATGGCCACCACAAGCATGTTCTTATGAAAATACTTTTTTGAGCATCTGTTACATGCTGCTTCTTTACCACACATTTTATATCACAACTTTTTTTTTTTTTTTTTTTTTTTGAGACGGAGTCTTGCTCTGTTGCCCAGGCTGGAGTGCAGTGGCCAGATCTCAGCTCACTGCAAGCTCTGCCTCCTGGGTTTACGCCATTCTCCTGCCTCAGCCTCCCGAGTAGCTGGGACTACAGGCGCCTGCCACCTCGCCCGGCTAGTTTTTTGTATTTTTTAGTAGAGACGGGGTTTCACCGTGTTAGCCAGGATGGTCTCGATCTCCTGACCTCGTGATCCGCCCGTCTCGGCCTCCCAAAGTGCTGGGATTACAGGCTTGAGCCACCGCACCCGGCCCACAACTTCTAATATTCACAGTCACCTCGTAAGGTGGGTTAAGTTCAACGTAGAAAAAATCTGAGGGTAAGGGAAGTAAAATAATTTGTCCTATATCTCATAGTTGATAAGTGGCTGAATCTAAACTCGAACTCAGATTTCACTGCCGACCTTATTCCAAGCCTGCTTCTCCACTCTGCTGCCCACTTAACAAAAATAATGGAAACTGACAGGGAGACATTATATCATATAAATAGCAGGAAGGGAGAATCATATTATGATTTCCATAGATTGCAAAAACTCTAAGCATATTTTATTCTAAACTTGGAGTTGGTTTGAAATTCTAAGAGGTTGGGGAAAATTTAAAAACTATGTTTTTGCCATTGCCATTTTCTGATAATCCTCCAGTAGGTGGTTCTTAATTTTCAATAGGATGGAATAATTCTCTCCACTTCTGCAAATGTACAGTAACTCTTATTTTCCCTAAGTGACTTAAAGAATCATTGTGACTTACAATTCTTGACCAAGTATTTACTAACTCCACAAATTGCAGTTTATACATTTGAAGTAAAGAGTAAACATTACAAAGTTCTGTCTTCTCACACAGCTGACTGTCCTGAAAAGTTGTGACTGGTCCTTCCTACCTTCACATACCACTGCCACTATCAAAAAAAAAAAAAAAAAAAAAAAAAAAAAAAGGTAAATCCATTTTAGTGACACAGAAACTAAGCTTTCATTTTAGTTCATTATGGTTATAGCTGAGTAAGTATCTGAAAACATCACACATATGGAGGGTGCACATTTCTCACACAGCAAATGATATCTATGTGAAAAGCTGGGGGATGAAGGCTGTCTTCTTGTTTGTGAATTACTCCCAGTGACTTTACTGGCTAGTAGGTGCTTTTTCCACCAAAAACCCTGGCCTAGAGTATTTTCGTCTCAGCTAACACAGAGATATGAAACTAAGGCCTCCCATAAAAGTATTTTCTTGAATGTTTTTTATTTCTGCTCCATTGAATATATTTTCTTAAATATAATAATCATTGATAAATTTTGACTCAACATCAGTAAGATGTGACACAAAGCAAAGCCCAATTAGTGCTTCATGGCAACTTGACTGTCAAGAGTTGGGTGATCTATTTCATAAGCCAAATAAAAATAACAAAAATAATTTTATCACCAACACTTTCACTTTTGAGAGTCCAAATACTGTCCAAGTACCACTGCTACCAGGTATTGGAAATCTTCTTATTTGGAAGGTAGTTATGCCCAGAATGGTGGTGTGGGGGGACAAGGAGGTGGGCTTACCTTCCAGCAGGTCTCTGGCCAGACCAGGTTCTGCCCCTGTGGACCGAACAAAGTCTGACAGGACTGCGTCCATATCAAGAGTCATAGGATCATGTAGGAGTGCTGCCCAACACTCAGCCGAGGTGGGGTTTGGAAGCACACTAGAAACCATCCATCTGCAGGAAAGAAGAGAAAAGGCATTTTACCACGTGACAGAAATGGAGCTGCCAAGTGACAACTACATGCAGAGACCTGAGGGAGAGAACAGGAGCCATTTCCACCTGCTGTCATATTTTTCTGAACTGGTTTGGTCCAACTGCCTGATTCTTCATGCAAGACATTATATTATAGAATTTGAACTAAAATGTCATCCCTCTGTACATGCCATGTGAGAGAAGGGGTATGCTTGTGTTTCCTCCTAAAATTCATATGCTGATATCTCATCTCCAAGGTGATGGAGACAGTGCCATCTATGAAGCAGGAAATGGGCCCTCACTAGACACCAAATCCGCTGGTTCCCTGATCTTAGACTCCCCAGCCTTTAGCATTGTGTGGAATATGTTTCTATGGTTCATAAGCCTCCCAAGCTATTGTATTTTGACACAGCAGCCTAGATAGACTAAGGCAAGGGGTCACCACTATTTCCAGTGCTCCTGACCTTACATTTTATTATTTCCAATAACTGATGGGAAAAAAAGACTAGATTATTTTAAAATTTCAAATACCTAAGTATACCTAGAAAAATTCAATTGGAGTTGCTAGACTTCTAATCCTCTTCCAAACTGTATAGACTTGTAATACTTTCACAATGTGAGGAATGTTACCCACTCTATTCCAATTATGCCTTTACCAGTGTGCCATCCTGCCCCCTCAGCCCTCACCACTTACTTGGCTATTAGGAAAGACTCCAGGTTAATCCACAGTTGACTGAAATACTACACTTGCTGAAGATGGCTACTAAACTATCTGCCATCTCTCTAAGAGCTGCCATCAATCCAACAACATTCTGAAGAATGTCAGATTTCCCAGGCAGTATGATCCCAGCCAGAGAAAGAGAACGGATGTGCAGCAGCTTGACCCAGGCTGACTGTAGCAGCCGATTGCTGGGGAAAAGCAACTGTCACGTTGCAAGTGAGAGAGACTTATACTAGTCAGAAGTGCTGGGGTCCCCAGTGGGTGCTCAGTCTTTGCTGATGGAGTGCAAATGCATCCTTGTGTTTGTGTAGATAAAAGGTCCGCAAGTTATGGACTACGGGTCACCTGTGGTATGCCACCCGTTTTTGTAAATGAAGTTTTACGGGAATACAGCCATACCCACTCATTTGCATATTGCCTGTGGCTGCTTTTGCACCCAGCTGAGTTGAGGAGTTAAAACAGAGACCCTAAGGCCCACAAAACTGAAAATATTTACTTCCTGGAACTTTACGGAAAAAGTTTGCAGACTCCATTACAGGCAATGGAGAATTTTATGCTAGTAAGCATGTAATTAATTTTACAGATTGTGGGGGTGAGTTTGAATCCCATGCTATTGATGACTGTCCTCTGTTCTTTCTTTCACAGTAACCCACTGGGATGGGTGCTGCTTGGTGGGGTAGGTCCTGTGTCAGTGGCCCATGCTTTAGAGCCAGGCACATAGCCTGATGTGACCCTGGCCCTGCCCTTGTCCAGCTGTGACATGGGCTCCACCTCTCTGAGCACTCCTGTTTTTCTGTAGGAATGCAGGAAATGAGCTCACTTAACGTGCAAGACCCTGAGGACTGAGGGTCTCAGGCAGGGAGGTCGGTACCCTCAGGGACATTCATTGTGACCACCCCATCTTGCACACAGCTCCTATAACTTTTAGTTGATACAGCTAGAAAATAAGAAAATTATTTGACCTGATGTATATGGTACCAATTAGGAAATTGATTTCTTCCTTCTCTCCATGCACCGGGGCTTCGGCCGGGAGAGTCTCTTCTTTTGTCACTGCCACCTAGGGGACAGATCAGAGAACAAGAGCATGTGATCTCTTTACCCTCAGACTGAGGCCGAAGCCTTGGCTTTTTGTCACAGGAGGCTGGATCTTGGCCTTGGCCAATTGCCTGAGGCATGTACTCTGTCTTCCTGGGCCCTACAGGTCCCCGCTCGCCAGCTTACCACCATCTCCCATGCCTGGGCCTGGCCGGGGGCTGTCTCAGCTTCCCTCGTTTCAGCAAGCACTTCTATTTCAGTGAGGATCACTTGCACAGCACAGGGCTGTTTTTTTCTTTTTTGAGACGGAGTCTTGCTCTGTTGCAGGGGCTGGAGTGCAGTGGCGCGATCTGGGCTCACTGCAAGCTCCGCCTCCCGGGTTCATGCCATTCTCCGGCCTCAGCCTCCCGAGTAGCTGGGACTAAAGGCGCCTGTCACCACACCCGGCTAGTTTTTAGTATCTTTAGTAGAGACGGGGTTTCACCATGTTAGCCAGGATGGTCTTGATCCCCCGACCTTGTGATCTACCCGCTCGGCCTCCTAAAGTGCTGGGACTACAGACGTGAGCCACCACGCCCAGCCTACAGAGCTGTTTCAAACTTTATTAGCACATACCACACCAGTACATTCAATCTCAGTTATGTGGTGAAATATACATAATATGAATTACCATTTTAACCATTTTTAAGTGTAAGATTCAGTGGCATTAAGTACCTTTACACTGTTGAGCAACCATCACCTCCAACCAACTCCAGAACTTTCTCATCTTCCCAAACTGAAACTCTGTACACACAAAATACTAACTCTGCATTCCTCTCTCCCCACAGGCCCCGGCCACCACCATTCTACTTTCTGTCTCTGTGAATCTGACTACTCTGGGTACCTTATGTGAATGGGATCATATAGGATTTGTCCTTTGTGGCTCGTTTATTCTTCTTAGCATACTGTCCTCAAGGTTGCTGCATGCTGTCAGCATGTGTCAGAATCTTCTTCCTTTTTAAGGTAGACTAATATTCCACTGTATGTATAGATCACATTTTACGTATCGGTTGATTCATCTATGGACACTTGGGTTGCCCCACCTTTCGGCGGCAGTGAATGGTATAATCTCAGCCCATTTATACTTATGCCAGGTTGCTGTACTGTGAACTTCATGAGCTTTCACCAGCATGGCAGTTAAAATTACGTCCATATCTCCTCCTCTGTATCATGTCCTTAATGCAAACATAGATTTAAGTGTGGACTTAAAATGAATGTTTTGTGTGGTAAGAAGCTACCGTGTTTATCTTGCTTCCAGATTTATTTCTTCTCCTTCTCCTTCTCCTTCTCCTTCTCCTTCTTCTTTTTTTTGAGATGGAGTCTCACTCTGTTGCCCAGGCTGGAGTGCAGTGGCATGATCTCGGCTCACTGCAAGCTCTGCCTCCCAGGTTCATGCCATTCTCCAGTCTCAGCCTCCCGAGTAGCTGGGACTACAGGCATGTACCATCGTGCCTGGCTAATTTTTTTTTTTTTTTTTGTATCTTTCATAGAGACAGGGTTTCACCATGTTAGCCAGAATGGTTTTGATCTCTTGACCTCGTGATCTGCCCACCTTGGCCTCCCAGGGTGCTGGGATTACAGGTGGGAACCACCGTGCCTGGCCTTCCAGATGTATTTGTTAAACCTCACACTGCCACCATCACCACATCCTCACATTCATGTCCCATGATGATATGGGAGGGGCTGGGCTGGTGGGGACACTGGCCCCCAGTTACCTGGGTCATCCTCCCAAGCATGCACAGTACCTCTCAACCTACCCTGTGTGGTCTAAAGCACTCACTCAGCCGCTTCGAATAGCCTGAGGCTCTGGGTGGCCGTGCCCTGGCCCTGCATTTCTGCTCTCCTCCATGCATCCTAGCCCTTAGACAGAACGTCTCTGAAGGTCTCATCAGCCACCCTGGGGAAAGTAATGTGTCCCGTCAATGCCTGGTGACTTTGCCTTAGGAGGGGCAGTGCCATGTGGGGAAGAGGGTTGGCCCTGGAATCAGTCCCTGGGGCCAAAATGGTTCCACCACTTTGTGTGACCTTAGGCATGTTATATCACCTCTCCGTGCCTCAGTTTCCTCATCAATACAATTAGAATAATAAGAGTATCTCACAGTTATTATGAAATTTTAAGGAATTCATGCACAAATGTACTGGCCCATAGTACATGCTCAATAAACATTAATTATGAGCCAGTGAATGAACTCTCAACAGGGACCGAGACTACCCTTGCCTTCCCAAGTCTCCACTGAGCAAGAAAACTGCTGCCACCAGCTTGCTGAAGGCAGGAATAAGGGGCCTACCTCTAGTGCCTTGGCTTGGAATCACAGAGGGTTAAACTGGCGGGGGCTCCTGCCTTCAATTCCATCTTCCTTCCTGTATCTGAGGTTGCAGTGTTCATTTCTCACTTAAGCAACCTTCATGGAGCTGCTAATCTGTTCCGGCCATGACTGCAGGGACTGTGTGGGAACTATGAGCCCCCTGAGCCTCCCCAGGAGCTCCCCAGTAAGCAGAAAGAGACAGACACACACACACAGGTCTCAAAGACCAACTGCTGGATTTGGAAGACACTTAGTGGAGGAACTGGTCCAACCAGAGAGAGCAAAATTGCAAGACAGAGGTGTAGCAGGATAAAGACCCAAACTGCCTCAGGATCCATTTTTCATTAACTTCTGTTTTGGCCAGGTATGGTGGCTTACACCTGTAATCCCAGCACTTTGGGAGGCCGAGGCTGGTGGATCACCTGAGGTCTGGAGTTTGAGGGCAGCCTGGCCAACATGGTAAAACCCTGTCTCTACTAATAATACAAAAAAAAAAAAAAAAAAGCCAGGTGTGGTGGCAGGTGCCTGTAATCTCAGCTACTTGGGAGGCTGAGGTAGGAGAATCGCTTGAACCCGAGAGGCAGAGGTTACAGTGAGCCGAGATCGTGCCACTGTACTCCAGCCTGGACAACAAGAGTGAAATTCCATCTCCAATAAATAAATAAATAAACAAACTTCTGTTTCAATGAAGCTCAAATAAAACATTGCTGTATTATATTTGTCTGTAGATGTGATAATCGGACACTGGAAGGCAATAAAATGGGTAGATGGAGAATGAACACTGGGAGATGGTGGCAGAGGCTTGTGGTCTGAACCCTGGGGACAGGTACAGGAAGACTATGGGTGAATGAATGCCTGGAGGTTACTCTTCACTCCCAGGGCAGCGAACAGGGTAGTGAATGCCTTTAAAATCTCTCTCAACAGAGGGCCAGCTGCCTGAGAGCTGGGATCTACTTCATCCTCCTTTCTATCCTCCTGGTCACAGTGCCTGGCACACACCAGGGCCAAAACTAAGGTGAGGCGAGGCGGCACCTGCCACTGCTGCAGAATCTAAGGGGATGCAAAAACACTCAGGAATCAACATAAACAACATTTTAGTGCTATATTTGTAAAAATAAAAATTAGTGCAAAAATATCCTTGATGAACAAAATATCAGCCTTTTAAATGAAGGCAAGGTCAGCATGACTATTCCTCCTTTGCCCCTGGCTCCACAGGGTTGCCGGGCCTTGGCATGAGCTCAGAGCTGCTGCCTGGGAGGCAGGTGGTTCGGAGGCAGCCGAGTGAACACCCATCACAGCCAGAGAGATTGACTTCAGAGAGGGCCAGCGAGGGCCACGGGCAGGGGCATGCAAATGAGTGGGGAGCAGGAGCTTGCTTTCATCAGGTCTGTTTGATGATACAGCACACTGAACACAGGGATAAGGGAACAGAGGGGTGGATGAACAGATCTGGGGTCGAGCGCAGGCTTGGGAGCTGATGGCCTGGCTGGGTGCAAAGCCCCTGCAACCCTGGAAAGGCCACTTCACTTATTGAAGCCTTGGTTGTCACATCTGAGCAATGAGGGGGAGAACAACTCTGCCTCTTTAGAATTGCAGTAAGGATACAGTGAGATGAGATGATACTGAAAGAACACGCACTATTACTATTATTACCATTGACATAGATTAAAACAATAGGCAAATGTACTGTTCTGGTACTGAGAATCCGCCCTTGACTACCCATACATTTATACATCCCTGTTAAGCGGGTGAATGGTTAAACATGAAAAAAGGTCAGGCATGCATTCATCCTGTCTGGCCTGGCGAGGAAGCCCACCCTGGTGAGGAGATCAGATGCCTGGGCTTCCCTGGTGAAATGAATTGGCCGTCTCAACTCAGATGTCAACACTCTAGGAGCCTGCATGTGTGGCTCATCCTTTGCCAGATGCCATTGTGACCTTGGGCAAGTGTGGCGCACTAGGGGACAAAGGCTTCAGTGGATGCCACATTAGGGAAACACATCTTCCAGAGCATTTTCATGGTTCAGATGAAAGGTAAGAAAGCCCAGTGTCTTTCAGTGCGGGGGCATGAGTTCTGGGAAGTTTGGCTCTGCCAAACATTCCAATGCATAGAGCACATCATCATTTAAGCTTGGCCACGTATATTACTTACATAACCTCCACAATGCAAGCTAGAGATAAAGATGAGTCTAAGAGCAATTTGGACTGTGATGAAGCAATTTCTCCAGGAAATTCAACGTAAAAAGCCCTGGGTGAGGAGACGGGAGGTGCTTCTTACTGAGGAGTAAGAAGAGAGGTTTGGCCAGACAGTGACAGATCGGGCTGTGTGAAAATCAAACAGAAGAGGCTCTGGGAAAGTCTGTGGGGCACACTGAAGTTCTTCGCATTGTTGCAGGATCATTTCACTCTTTAGTTTTCCCCTTGGTGAAGCTGATACTCTCAAACGCATTGTCTAGTGGGAACCGAGGAAGGTCCCAGCAGCAACAGTGGGCAGTGCTGGGGCCCACCACTTGCACCTGGGGCTCGGAGAAGGCACACGTGTGGGCACTGAGCCCATTTCACTTGTCCAGCGGGTGCCCTGGGCTGGACACCCAATGGGCTCAATGGGAGGGAGACATGCCTTCTGTTCAGGGGCCATGACTGGGCCTTGTGCCGGCTCTCAGAGCATCTGGTGCCTTTAAAATAAAATACGTGCATAGATGCATGACTGGAAGCAAAACATTTCCTTAGTTGACACTCACTCAATTGTACTTTTTCATAATTTTCTCCTAGCATGGAAAGATGGAAGTAAAGTCTCTACTAAAATGTATACCTTTGGGATTAGCAGTAAGTGTAGGATCTACTGGATTTTTGTCCTACAGGCATTGAAATGATATACTCATCAATGACATATCAAATTCTTCAATGGTTCTTAATACGAGTTAAACAGTAGTTTAAATGACAGGAGAAAGTGGGGCACTAGAAATTGTGAATGGCACCTCAACATCCCAGTCTGTCTACTCTTGAGCTTAGATTTTTAGGCTAACAAGGAGAACACAGAATTAAGTAATGGTATATATTTTAAAAATATTTTTCCAATAAATATTTAAATATGCATAAAAGTAGACAGAAAAGTATATTAAAGCCAATGCACCCATCCCTCAGGCACGACAATGATCAACTCTTAGCCAACCATGCTCCTTCTCTATCTCCAACCCTTCCCCTGCTCACATCATTTGGAAGCAAATTCCAGGTAACACATTATTTCATCCACAACTACTTCCATCTCTCTCTCTCAAAGACCCTTTACAACATAACCCCAGTACCATAATCCCACCTCAAAATTAACAATAATTCTTCATTTAAGAATGAAAAATATCCATTGTGCAAATTTCCAGTGTGCAAATTTCCAATGATATCAAACGTTGTAAGTTCACATATTTAGTTTTTCAGTTTGTTGTTCATCTTACTTGAATCAGAATTCAAGTAAGATCTCTTACTGTAATTGGTTGATACGTCTTTTTTAATCTACAGATTTTGCCTCCGTCTTTTTTCCTCTGTTTGTTGAAAAATCTGATGTATATATTTTTCTCTAGAGTTTGCTATCATCTGGCTTTTACTGATTGCTCCTCTGGTGCCATGTCACGTGCTCCTCTGTCCTCTCTATTTCATGTAAATCAGCACTGGGATATAAGGCTCAATCAGATTCAGGTTCCATTTGGGGCACATTTTGGTGCTGTCTTCTTCCATCAGTAGGCGCTGAGTATCTGTCTCTGCCTGTGATGGTAGCAGCCACTGATGATCATTGCCTAGACCCAGCAATTCAAGAGGGGTTGCATATACTGGCAGTACAATTCTTTCATTCATTCTTTATTAGCTGGAATTCTTAAAGGGAAACTTCTACTAATCTACTATTTGGTCACCCAGTGGTAGACATCTAATAGAAAAGGCAAGATGGATGCTTTATTTATGACCTTTTAATTCATCATTTTACTTGGACAAGTTGGTTCACTAGCTTCCTTCAATGGGATCAATTTGTTACTTCTTTTTTTAAAATATTTTGCATTCCTCGATTTAAACATATTTTATGCATTTTGATCTGTCCAATATAGAGCAGTTGTTGTCTTTATTGATGCTTAAGTTCTGAATAAGTTCCCTTGACACTAGCATAGCTGACAGAGTCTTTTCTATGTATCTTCGGTGACAAAATGTTTCAGGTCCCTTTTCTACATTTACTGTTCCGGATCTAGAATTCAACATTTCTCCAAAGAACTATGAGTCTTCTTTATTGAGAATGGTTTTTCAAGACCACAATCTGGGTGCTTGGTGTACCCATAACTAGTGGTTTAGTCATCGTTTACAGGACTTCTTGGAGAGCTAAGAAATATGTTTGTTTTAATAAAGACTAAATTTTGAGTTCATTCTAATATTTCCAATTCAAATAGAAGACTTCAGAGTTTTTACTTAACCTAATCTCTCTGACAGATGAACCTCCTTCCCTCGCCAAATCCTAGTTCTTAATAAAATCAGGAATGACAGCATATTACAGTTACTCTTTCCATTTCTCCTGCTTGAATCAAAGCTATTGATTTCTCTGTGCTAAATTTATATCTTGCTATTTTACTAAATTCTTACAATTTATAGCAATTTTCTATAATTTTTTTTAGTATTCCAGATACACAATCATATCAAATGCAAATATAGTTTGTGTTAACTTTTTTTTTTTTGAGATGGAGTACCTCTCTATCTTCCAATCCTGTCTGATTTCCTTGATTAATGCATTCAATATAATATTACATATTATGACAAGTTATGGGCATCTTTGCTTTGCTCCTAACTTTAGTGGGAACAACTTTGGTGTTTCCACACTGAAAAAGATGCTGAGTGTTGGGTCTTGGGCTAAACACACACACACACATACACACACACACACACACACACACACAAGTTTTTAAAAATTTAAAGTTCCAGGATACATGTGCAGGATGTGCAGGTTTGTTACATAGGTAAAGGTGTGCCATGGTGGTTTGTTGCACCTATCAACCCATCACCTAGGTATTAAGCCCTGCATGCATTATTTATCCTGATGCTCACCATCCCCCCATCCCCCCAACAGGCCCCAGTGTGTGTTGTTCCCCTCCCTGTGTCCACGTGTTCTCATTGTTCAGCTCTCACTTATAAGTGAGAACATGTGGTGTTTGGTTTTCTGTTCCTGTGTTAGTTTGCTGAGGATAATGGCTTTCAGTTCCAACTATGTCCCTGCAAAGGACATGATCTCATTCCTTTTTATGGCTGCATAGTATTCCATGGTGTATATGCACATTTTCTTTAAACTTAAAAAAAAATTTTCCATAAGTTATTGGGGTACAGGTGGTGTTTGGTTACACGAGTAAGTTCTTCAGTGGCAATCTGTGAGATTTTGGTGCACCCATCACCTGAGCAGTATACACAGAACCCTGTTTGTAGTCTTTTATCCTTTGCCCCCATCCCATCCTTCTCCCCAAATCCCCAAAGTCCATTGTATCATTCTTACGCCTTTGCATCCTCATAGCTTAGCTCCCACATATCAGTGAGAACATATGATGTTTGGTTTTCCATTCCTGAGTTACTTCACTTAGAAAAATAGTCTCCAATATCATCCAGGTCACTGCAAATGATGTTAATTCATTTCTTTTTATGGCTGACTAGTATTCCATTGTATAAATATACTACAGTTTCTTTATCCACTCATTGATTGATGGCATTTGGGTTGGTTCCATGATTCTGCAATTGTGAATTGTGCTGCTACAAACACACATGTGCAAGTATCTTTTTCGTATAATGATTTCTTTTCCTCTGGGTAGATTATCAAGTAGTGGGATTGCTGGATCAAATGGTAGTTCTATTTTTAGTTCTTTAAGGAATCCCCACAATGTTTTTCATAGTAGCTGCACTAGTTTACATTCCCACCAGCGGTGTAGAAGTGTTCCCTGTTGACCACATCCATGCCAGCATCTACTGTTTGTTGATTTTTTTTATTACGGCCATTCTTGCAGAAGTAAGCTGGTATCACATTGTGGTTTTGATTTGCATTTCCCTGATCATTAGAGATGTTGAGCATTTTTTCCCATGTTTGTTGGCCATTTGTACCTCTTCGTTTGAGAACTGTCTATTCATATCCTTAGCCCACTTTTTGATGGGATTTTTTTTTCTTACTGATTTGAGTTTGTTGCAGATTCTGGATATTAGTCCTTTGTCAAATGTATAGATTGTGAAGATTTTCTCCCTCTCTGCGGGTTGTCTGTTTACTCTGCTGGCTGTTCCTTTTGCCACACAAAAACTCTTTAGTTTAATTAAGTCCCAGGTATTTATCTTTGTTTTTATTGCATTTGCTTTTGGGTCCTTGCTCATGAAATCCTTGCCTAAGCCAATGTCTACAAGTGGTTTTCCAATGTTATCTTCCAGAACTTTTATAGTTTCAGGTCTTAGATATAAGTCATTAATCCCTCTTGAGTTGATTTTTGTATAAGATGAGAGATGAGGATCCCATTTCATTCTCCTACATGTGGCTAGCCAATTATCCCAGCATCGTTTGTTCAAAAGGGTGTCTTTTCCCCACTTTATGCTTTTGTTTGCTTTGTTGAAGATCAGTTGGCTGTTAAGTATTTGGGTGTATTTCTGGGTTGTCTATTGTTTTCCATTACTCTATGTGCCCATTTTTATACCAGTACCAAGCTGTTTTGGTGACTATGGCCTTATAGTATAGTTTGAAATCAGGTAGCATGATGCTCTAGATTTGTTCTTTTTGCTTAGTCTTGCTTTGGCTATGCAGGCTCTTTTTTGGTTCCATATAAATTTTATAATTGTTGTTTCTATTTCTGTGAAGAATGATGGTAGTATTTTGATGGGGATTGTATTGAATATGTAGATTGCTTTTGGCAGTATGATCATTTTCACAACACTGATTTTACACATCCATGAGCATGGGATGTGTTTCCACTTGTTTGTGTCATCTATGATTTCTTTCACCAGTGTTCTGTAGTTTTCCTTGTAGAGGTCTTTCGTCTCCTTGGTTAGGTATATTCCCAAGTGTTTTATTTTATTTTTGCAGCTGTTATAAAAAAGGTTGCGTTATTGATTTGATTCTCTGCTTCGTCTTTCCTGGTGTATAGAAGAGTTACCAATTTGTGTACATTAATCGTGTATCCAGAAACTTCGCTGAATTCTTCCATCAGTTCTAGGAGCTTTCTGGAGGAGTCTTTAGGGTTTTCAAGGTAAACAATCAGTCATACTGTCAGCAAACAGTGACAGTTAGACTTCCTCTTCACCAATTTGGATGCCCTTTATTTCTCTTTTCTTATTGTTCTGGCTAGGACTTAAAGTACTATGTTGAAGAGGAGTGTTGAGAGTGGGCATCCTTGTCTTGTTCCAGTTCTCAGAGGGAATGCTTTCAACTTTTCCCATTCAGTATTACGTTGGCTGTGGGTTTGTCACAGATGGCTTTCATTACATTGAGGTATGTCCCTTGTATGCCGATTTTGCTGAGAGTTTTAGTCACAAAGCGATGCTGGATTTTGTTGAATGCTTTTTATGCATCTATTGAGATGATCACGTTATTTTTGTTCTAAATTCTGTTTATGTGGTATGCTCCATTTATTGACTTGCATATGTTAAATCATCCCTTCATCCCTGGTACGAAACCCACTTGATCATGGTGGATTATCTTTGTGATATGTTGCTGGATTCTGTTAGCCAGTATTTTGTTAAGGATTTGAGCATCTATGTTCAGCAAGGGTATCAGTCCGTAGTTTTCTTTTTTGTCCTTTCCCGGTTTTGGTATTAGGGTGAGGCTGGCTTCATAGAATGCATTAGAGAGGCTTTCCTCTTTCTCTGTCTTGTGGAATAGTGTCGAATTCTGCTGTGAATCCATCTGGTCCTGGACTTCTTTTGCTGGTAATTTTTAAATTAAGATTTCAATCACACTGCTTGTTATTAGTCTGTTCAGGGTATCTAATTCCTCCTGATTTAAGCTAGGAGGATTGTATTTTTCCAGGAATTTATCCATGTCTTCTAGGTTTTCTAGTTTATGTGTGTAAAGGTGTTCACAGTAGCCTTGAATAATCCTTTGCATTTCTGTGGTGTCACATTGTTTGTATTTCTGTCGTGTAATATCTCCTGTTTGTTTCTTAATGAGGTTATTTAGATTTTCTCTCTTCTTTTCTTGGTTAATCTTGCTAGTGGTCTATCAATTTTATTTATCTTTTCAAAGAACCAGCTTTTGTTTCATTTATCTTTTCTATTTTTATTTTTGTTGTTTCAATTTCACTTAGTTCCGCTCTGATCTTGGTTGTTTCCTTTCTTCTGCTGGGTTTGGGTTTGGTTTGTTCTTGTTTCTCTAGTTCCTTGAGGTGTGACTTTAGAATGTCAGTTTGTGCCCTTTCACTCTTTTTGATAGGTGTTTAGGGCTATGAACTTTCCTATTAGTATCCCCTTTGCTGTGTCCCAGAGGTTAGATTGGTTGTGCCACTATTGTCATTGAGTTTGAATGATTTTTAAATTTCCATCGTGATTCCATTTTTGACCCAATGATCATTCAGGAGCAGGTTATTTAATTTCCATGTATTTGCATGGTTTTCAAGGTTCCTTTCGGAATTGATTTCCAGTTTGATTCCACTGTGGTCTGAGAGAGTGCCTGATATACTTTAATTTTCTTAAATTTATTGAGACTTGTTTTGTGGCCTATCATATGGACTATCTTGGAGAAACTTCCATGTGCTGTTGTATAGAATGTGTATTCCGTGGTTGTTGGATGAAATGTTCTGTATATATCTGTTAAGTCCATTTGTTCCAAGGTACAATTTAAATCCATTGTTTCTCTGACTTTCTGTCTTGATGAGCTGTCTAGTGCTGTCAGTGAAATATTGAAGTCCCCCACTATTATTGCGTTGCCATCTATCTCATTTCTTATGTCTGTTAGTAATTGTTACATAAATTTGGGAGCTCCAGTGTTAGGTGCATATATGTTTAGGATTGTGATATTTTCCTGTTGGATAAGGCCTTTTACCATTATATAACGGTCCCTCTGTGTCTCTTTTAACTGCTGTTGCTTTAAAGTTTGTTTTGTCTAAGAATAGCTACTGCTGCTTGCTTTTGGTGTCCATTTGCATGAAATGCCTTTTTCAACACCTTTACTTTATGTGAGTCCTTATGTGTTAGGTAAGTCTCCTGAAGACAGCAGATAGTTCATTGGTGAGTTCTTATTTATTTTGCAGTTCTGCATATTTTAAGTGGAGCACTTAGGCCATTTACATTCAATGTTATTATTGAGATGTGAGGTACCATTGCATTCATTGTTCTATTTGTTGCCTGTGTGTACCTTGGTTTTTTGTTTTTGCTTTTTAACTTGTATTTTTGTTTTATACATCCTGTGTGATTTATGCTTTACAGAGGTTTTGTTTTGATATGTTTCTAGGATTTGTTTCAAGATTTAGAGCTCCTTTTAGCAGTTCTTCTAGTGGTGGCTTGATAGTGGCAAATTGTCTCTGCATTTTCTGAAAAACTGTATCTTTCTATCATTTATGACGCCTAGTTTTGCTGCATACAAAATTCTTAGCTGAAAACGGTTTCGTTTGAGGATACTGAAGATAGGGCCCCAATCCCTTCTAGCTTGTAGGGTTTCTGCTGAGAAATCTGCTGTTAGTCTGACAGGTTTTCTTTATAGGTTACCTGGTGCTTCTGTCTCACAGCTCTTGAGATTCTTTCCTTCGTCTGAACTTTAGATAATCTGATGACAATATGCCTAGGTGATGATCTTTTTGAGATGAATTTCTCAGGTGTTCTTTGTGCTTCTTGTATTTGAATGTTTAGGTCTCTAGCAAGGCCAGGGAAGTTTTCCTCGATTATTCCCCACAAATATGTTTTTCCAAGCTTTTAGAAATCTCTTATTCCTCAGGAACACCGATTATTCTTAAGTTTGGTTGTTGAGCATAGTCCAAGCCTTCTTGGAGGCTTTGTTCATATTTTCTTATTCTTTTTTCTTTGTCTTTGTTGGATTGGGTTAATTCAAAGACCTTGTCTTCGAGCTCTCAATTTCTTTCTTCTACTTGTTCAATTCTACTGCTGAGACTTTCCAGAGCATTTTGCATTTCTATAAGCGTGTCCAATGTTTCCTGAAGTTTTGATAGTTTTTTCTTTATGCTGTCTATTTCCTTGAATATTTCTCCCTTCACTTCTTGTATCGTTTTTTGGATTTCCTTGCATTGGGCTTTGCCTTTCTCTGGTGCCTCCCTGATTAGCTTAATAACTAACCTCCTGAATTATTTTTTAGGTAAATCAGGGATTTCTTCTTGGTTTGGATCCATTGATGGTGAACTAGTGTGATTTTTGGGGGAGTACTAAAGAGCGTTGTTTTGTCATATTACCAGGGTTGGTTTTTTGGTTTCTTCTCATTTGGTTAAGCTCTGCCAGAGGGAAGATCTAGGGCTGAAGGCTGGTGTTCAGATTCTTTTCTCTCATGGTGTGTTCCCTTGATGTAGCACTCTCCTGCTTTTCCTATGGTTGTGGTTTCCTGTGAGCTGAACTGCAGTGATTGTGGTCTCTTTTCTGGGTCTAGCCATCCAGCAAGTCTACCCGGCTCCAGACTGGTACTGGCTATTGTCTGCACAGGACAATGCACAGGATGTAAACCATCTATGGGTCTCTCAGCTGTGATGCAAACTGTCTATGGGTCTCTCAGCTGTGGATACTAGCACCCGTTCTCCTGGAGCTGGTGGTGGGGTCAAATGGACTCTGCAAGGGTTCTTAGCTTTGGTGGTTTAATATTCTATTTTTTGTGCTGGTTGGCCACCTGCCAGGAGGTGGCACTTTCCAGGGAGCATCAGCTGTGGTAGTATGGACAAGAACCAGTGGTGGGTGGGGCCCTAGAACTCCCAATATTATATGCTATTTGTCTTCAGCTACCAGGGTAGATAGGGAAGGCCCATCAGGTGGGGGTAGGGTTGGGTGTGTCTTAGTTCAGACTGTCCTTGGGTGCGTCATGCTGCGGCTGCAGTGGGGGATGAGGGTGAGGTTCCCAGGTCAGTGGAGTTGTGAACCTATGAGGATTAGGACTGTCTCTGCTGAGTCATGCAGGCTGTCAGGGAAGTGAGGGAAAGCCTGCAGTCACAGGCCTCACCCAGCCCCCATGCAATCCGAAGGGCTGGTCTCACTCCAACTGTGCCTCCCCTAACAGTCCCAAGTCTGTTTCCAGGCAGTGGGCAAGCAGAGCTGAGAACCTGCCCCAGGTTACCTGCTTCCCAGCTGGAAAAGAAAAGGGCTTGGTTCTACTTCCCGCCTGTGGAGATTTTGCACCCTCCCCTGACTTCTGGCAAAGGGGCTTCTCGCCCGGTTCAAATTGTTACAAAGTTCAGCTGGAGACTCCCTTTTCCCTGTGGTGTTTTCCCCCCCCATCCTCTGGCTTCCCTCCGGAAGGATCCCTGTAGTGCCAGGTAGGAATGGCCTGCTTGGGGACCCAGGGAGCTCCTAGGGCCTTTCCCACTGCTTCATCTACCCCTATATTTCACTCAGTTCTCTAAACCGACTCAGCTCCAGTTAAGGCTGGATACTTCTCCTGCAAACAGACCTTCAGTTTCTCCATTGGGGGTGTGTGTTTGGGAGAGCAGGATCTCCCTTTTCCACTTCCATAGGTGGGGCACTCACAGTATTTGGGGTGTCTCCTGGGTCCTGCAGGAGTAGTCTGCTTCCTTCAGAGGGTCTGTGGGTCCTCTCAGGATTGCTGGCTTGTTCTTGTAGTAGATCTGGAGCTAGAAATACGATGCAAGCTTTGGAATGCTGCTATGTCCATCTGAGTCAGAGCTGCAATCTAGTCCTGCTTCCCGTCTGCCACGAAGATCCCATATTTTCTTTATCCAGTCTATCATTGATGGGCATGTGGGTTGATTCCATGTCTTTGCTATTGTGAATACTGCTGAAATGAACACACACATGCATGTATCTTTATAACAGAATGATTTATATTCCTTTGGGTGTATATAGTAATGGGATTGCTGGGTCAAATGGTATTTCTGGTTCTAGGTCTTTGAGGAATTGCCATACTGTTTTCCACAACGGCTGATCTAATTTACATTCCTACCAACAGTGTAAATGCATTCCTATTTCTCCACAGCCTCGCCAGCATCTGTTGTTTCTTGACTTTTTAATAATTGTCATTCTGACTAGCATGAGATGGTATCTCATTGTGGTTTTGCTTTGCATTTCTGTAATGATCAGCGATGTTGAGCTCTATTTCATATGTTTTTGGCCACCTAAATGTCTTCCTTTGAGAAGTGTCTGTTCACGTCCTTTGCCCACTTTTTAATGGGGTTGTTTGTTTCCTTCTTGTAAATTTGTTCCTTGTAGATTCTGGATATTACACCTTCGTCAGATGCATGGATTATAAAAATCTTCTCCCATTTTGTAGGTTGTCTGTTCACTCTGATAATAGTTTCTTTTGCTTTACAGAAGCTCTTTAATTTAATTAGATCCCAATCTTTGCTTTTATTGCAATTGCTTTTGATGTTTTTGTCATGAAATCTTTGCCCATGCCTCCGTCCTAAATGGCATTGCCTAGATTTTCTTCTAGGGTTTTTATAGTTTTGGGTTTTACATTTAAATCTTTAATCCATCTTGAGTTAATTTTTGTATTAGGTGTAAGGAAGGGATCCAGTTTCAATTTTCTGCATATGGCTAGCCAGTTTTCCCATCATTGTTTATTTATTTATTTATTTATTTATTTTTTTTGAGACGGAGTCTCGCTCTGTCACCCAGGCTGGAGTGCAGTGGCGCGATCTCAGCTCACTGCAAGCTCCGCCTCCCAGGTTTACGCCATTCTTCTGCCTCAGCCTCCCGAGTAGCTGGGACTACAGGCGCCCGCCATCTCGCCCGGCTAATTTTTTGTATTTTTTAGTAGAGACAGGGTTTCACCGTGTTAGCCAGGATGGTCTCGGCCTCCCAAAGTGCTGGGACTACAGGCTTGAGCCACCGCGCCCGGCCAGCATCATTTATTAAATAGGGAATCCTTTCCCCACTGCTTGTTTTTGTCAAAAATCAGATGGTTGCAGATGTGTGGTCTTATTTCTGAGATCTCTATTCTGTTCTATTGGTCTGTGTGTCTGTTTTTGTAGCAGTATCATGCTGTTTTGGCTACTGTAGACTTGTAGTATAGTTTGAAGTTGGGTAGTGACACACACATGTTTAAAAGGTATCCATGAACCTCTTCTACTGAGTGGTTTTATCATGGATAGATGTTGACTTTCATACTATTTTTTTTCATAAAATCTACTAATATGACGAGTTATATTAATGTGCTTCCTAATACTGAACCTAACTAAGTTAGTGGAATAAATCTCCTTTAATCATTCATTGATGTTTCTTTTTATGTGTTTTTTGATTTGGTTTTGCTAATTTTTATTTAAAACTCTTTTTTAAATGATTCCCATAATACTTGTTTATTTTTTTCTAACTTTTACTTTCGGTTCGGGGGACATGTGCAGGTTTGTTATACAGGTAAACTGCATGTCATGGGGGTTTGGTGTACAGATTATTTTGCCACCCAAGTAATAAGCATAGTACCTACTAGGGAGTATTTTTATCCTCATCCTCTTCCCATCCTCCATCCTCAGGTAGGTCCCTGTGTCTGTTGTTCCTTTCTTTGAGTCCATGTGTACTCATTGTTTAGCTCCCACTTTTAAGTAAGAACATGTGGCATTTGGTTTTCTGTAAAATTCTTAAATTAATATAAATAAACTAGATTGAGCTATGGTTTTTACTTTTATGTGTAATCTTTGTCAGGTTTTATAGTTAATATTATATACATAAAACAAAATGGAAAGTTTCACATTCTTTTCAATGCTCTGGATTAACCTAAGTAGCACCAGGGCCATTTGATATCTGAAGGTTGGTAGATTTGGCCCACAAATCAATCTGTTCCTGGTCCTTCTTTTTCCGGGAGCTCTTTTACAACTTCCTTGAATTTTTTCCTATGGAAATTGCTCTGCCCAGACTTTCTATCTCTATATGGTTTAATTTTATTGTGTCATATTTTTCTAGAGATTTATCCATCTTAACCTGGTTTTCAAATGTATTTGAATGGAGTTAAAAAGATTCTTCCCATGGGCCTAAATCCCCTATATATTTCACTGAGGAAAATAAATGCTACTTGCTGAGTGCCCACAATTACATTGATCGTGCTTAGTGCTTTAAGGGTAAGTTAACTCTCATACAGGCAACAATTCCACAGGGACAGTGGTTTTGTTCCATTTTACTAAAGCCCAGAGTGTCCAGTGGCAGAGTAAGGATTCCCACATAGACTCACTTTGATCCAAAAGTCACCATTATTCCGTCACACAATACCATCCCTTTACAATGGAACAGGGTGTCTTCAAAAGGTGTCAAGTCAAAACATCTGGTGCCTTTGACATATATTATGTGCATAGATGCATGACTGGAAGCAAAACATTTCCTTAGGTGACACTCACTCTGTTGTACCTTTTCATAGTTTTCTCCCAGTATGGAAAGATGGAAGAAAAGTCTCTACTAAAATTTACATCTTTGGGAACAGCAGTAAGTGTAGGACCTACTGAAGTTTTCTCCTGTGTGCACTGAAATGATATACTCATCAATCGCATATAGAATTCTTCCAGGGTTCTTCCTATGACAGTAAGTGTACAGCTGTCATTACAGTCATGGGCTTACGATCCCAAAAGGGTTACAGACTGTTCATAAAAACTACAAATGCTCTTCAATTTATGATGGGGTTATATACCAATAAACTTATCTTAAGCTGAAAATATAGTAAGTTGAAAATGAATGTAATATTCCAATAAATCCACCTTAAAGTTGAAATAGGTTGAAGCATCATAAGTCCAGATGCTCCTTGACTTATGATGGGGTAACCCTCCCAAGAAACTTATCCTAAAGTTAGAAAATCCTAAGTCCAACCATTCTAAATTTGGGATAGTTTGTAGACAATTCCTAAAGAATCCACAAGGAATAATAATCAATAGTTTTGAAGAAAAGACTTAAACACAAAAGTGAACTTTGTAAGGCCACGAAACATGGTGACACTTGTTCTGACTTGTAGACAACTACAATCTTGCAACAGTGTAATGTGCCCACACCCTGAAAAGATCACCTTACAAGAGAACCTCAATGTCACAGAGATTATCTCATCCCTGAAAATGCGCAGCAGAGCTTGCCTGACAATTCTAAACCTTCAGCATTGGAATACTTGCAAGGCCGCTTTGCTTTGAAAGATTTATGTTTTTATTCTTCAGGCTCACAAATCTAGCTGTTACACTGGCATAAAATACGTGCCTGAATCAGACCAATGTGCCATTGACAAGGGTTTAAAAAAAAATCCAAACAACTTACAAATCAGGTTGCTACTTTTACTATTGATTCCAATCATTAAACCAGTTCTTCTGGGTAAAGGCACCTTCTTTTCAAGGAAAAGACAGGCTAATGGGTCAGCCTCTCTTCCTGGCCTGCCATTGTCATTGTGACAAATGGTGGGGCACACCTTGTGCATTGAGCTGTCACCCCAACCTACTTGCCTCCTTCTCCTCTCTGTGAAGGCTGCCCTGGAGGACAGAGTTCACATTTTATTTGTCTTAACATCACCACAAGCTGGAATATACCAGATAATAAGTATGCTGAATAAATGAACAAAAGGAAACTAAAAACACTAAACCTACCTTCATACTCCATTCTGATGGGCAGACATGAAAATAACCAAAATTCCATCTAGATTGGAATCAATCCTCTAATATTGCTTACAAGAAACCCATTGGAATATGAGAAAGGAACAGTTCTCTGTGCCTGGCAGATGAAGACAGCTGAAGGTAAGTTAAATTTTTGAGGAGGATTAAGGAAAAGTGCAAAGAGGGCATTCCGGACTGGATGAGCAACAGGGGTGGTGGCCAGGCACAGATATCCTGGTGTGCCCAGGAGAGCCAGTGGCCAAGAGGCTGGGGGTGAAGGTGAGGGCCAGACCTGGCAGCTGCCAGGGTGAGTAGCTCACCTATGTTATGAGGCCAATGGGAGGCCGAGAGTTTCAGAGGAGAGAACTGACAGGAATGACATATGCTTTAGGAAAATAAATGAAGATAGAAAAAATTGGCATCCAGAGCCTAGAAGGCAGTGGGCAGGTGCTAGCCCAACTTCTTAGATGTTATCCACTGCATACCCTTGTACCTACTGCAGACTGAATCTTGGTTTATCAGGGAGCAGTTGAGACCCTGGATTTCAGAAAAGACAGACAAAATTGCTAGTACCCAGGAATGAATTGCAATTGGTAACAGCCGGCTATTCCCCAACCTGTGATTCACCAATTTGCATGTGCCATGCTGGGCGATGATTCAGTCTACTTGATGGAAATGGTTGGGTTTCCAACTGGTTGGGTTTAGAGGAAAGCACTTGCTTACCTGAAAGAGACAGGCTTAAATGGAATAGTCCTTTCTCATTTTGCCTTTCCCCTTCTTTCTGCCTTGAGTGAGGAAATAACATCTACAAGTCCACCCACCATTCTGGGAGTATAAAACATGATGCAAAAGGACAAAATCCAACAAAAGTTGGGTGGAGTAGGAAGCTATTTCCGATGGTATCATGGAACACTTGCACCAGCCGTAGACAGTCCACCCCTGGACTTCTTATTTTACTTCTCATCTAAGTATCTATTTTTTCAAGCCAGCTAAGTCAAATGTCTGGTTACTTGTAGCTGAATGGATTCCTAATTGACAGATAAAGGTAAAATGACTCAGATGTCTAAACTAGAAAAGAGGCAATAGGAAAAAAAAAAACCCAAGGCAAATACCATTTATAAACATAGATGTACAACTTAAAATTAAAGATTAGCTAATGAGTCCAAAAGATAGAAAAAGACATAAAGAGACAAATTAGAGCCTTGGAGCTGCTGCAGCCATCTTGGGTGCTTGGTAGTGGGGGTTATTAGGGTGGAAGGAGATAAGTGTGTGGGGTTCTGGAGATGCCATTACCAACCCTGGAATGCCTCATTCTCACATATGTGAGAGAAGTGAATTCCCCTCTTGTTAAATCTGCCATGTTTTCTCTCTGTTACTAATGGCCAAACATGATTCTCATGCCAATACACTATCTTAACAAATTTGAGGAGAAAAACCATATGGTCATCTTAAAAGATGCCAAAAAGCCCACAATTATTCATTATACCAAGTTGAAATAAACCAGGAATAGAAGGAAGCTTTTTCTACTTATTAAATGATACTGATTCTAATTTTTTAGGACTTATCACACCTAATAATGAACACTTTAGAAGCATTTCCATCAAGGTTTAGAACAAACTCATGACTAAGTATTACATCAAATGAGAACATTTTAAATGGCTGGAACAAGATCAACATCCAAAAATCAACACTTTTCCTACATGTCAACATTAGCCAAGTTAGAATTTTAAAAACAACACAAAAAGATCTATTTCATAATAGCCAACCAACCCTCCTCACCAAATATCCTGTAAGTTAATTAGGAAAAACACACAAAAAGAAGGAAACCTTTATTTTTTTTTCCTCTGCAGAAAACAATAAATCTTTAATGAGGTATAGAAAGAGAACTTACATAAATGGATGGGAAGACTATATTGTTAAGATGCCAGTTCCTCTCTAATATGTATAATAAATGGAATGCAATCAATACAGAATTTTTCGTGGAAGCTGACAAACAGTTTCTAAAACTTAGAAGAATAAGCCAGTAATTCCAAGACAATTTTGATGAACAATAAGCTGGATGTTCGTTCTCCTACACTTCACACATAAAGATATTGTGACTAAAGTGATGGGTACACAGGGCAGACAGAGACACATGGACTTGTGAAGGAGAACAGAAAATGCAGAGATGTGTGAGGGTAGCAGGGAAAGAGAGAGAATTTGGTATATGATAATGGCAGATGCCCTTAACTTCCCATCTAATACCCATTCCCCTTCCTTATCACTAACAGCCTTTGCTTTTGCTCATGGCTACAACGTGCTTGGCCCCACGTAGGCAGTCCGTGTGCTCACGGCTACAACGTGCTCCGCCCCATGTAGGAAGTCCACGGGCTTAATATATGGGCTGATGATTGGGCTAAGTGAATCAAGACAATTCTGATATCTGCTTTCCCAGTTTTTCCTGCAGCTAAAAGTATCCATGTGGCCAGTTCTTTCTCCTCCATGAGCTGCCAAAATGCAATAGGAAATCTTCTAGGCTACTTTTGGCAAGTTTTGCTTTCCTAAGAAAAGGGGCATGCATAGAACACTCCCACTTTGAAGAGATGTGATATGAGAAGCTGTGCTGGCCTGTGACCATGAGGGATGGGCCAAGAGAACCTGGAAGATGCTGCCATGACATCACTGAGCAGCCAACCCAATCGTGCACTGGCTCCCAACTCTGTCTTGTGAAATTAAACATCTCCGACGAAGCTGAAAGCATCGCTAACTGACAGAATGACACACATAAGGAATCCCAAATTTCTGAGAATCCTGTGGGAAAAGGACCACATTATAAAATTTATAAAATAAGTTGGAAATCCATTCGGAAAAAATAAAGCAAGATTCCCTACATTCTATCACTGACCAACAAATTCCACAGGAATTAAATACACATAGAGAAGAAGTAAAACTGTAAGTGTGCCAGAGAAAAGTATAGGTGAATACATTTATGACCTTGTGGTAGAAAAGTATGCTGGAGACCCTGCCTGATGTTGACCAAGGCCCTTGCCTTTGTGTTTCTAGATCACATTTCTTGGCCTCTCAAGGCCAACCAAGGTGTGGCCATGTGACTTAAGTCCCATGAAAATAGAATATGGCATGGAAGGAATGAGCCATTTCCAGGCCTGGCCCCAATCTCCCACGGCATCCCCACTTCTCCTTTATCTCTTATTTGCCACGTCAGCTCATTAGAGAGGATTCAGCAGAAAGTCAGTGACCCCAGGGGATAGTAGAACTGCTAGATGGGAGAAATGTGAGTCCCTACATGATGGTATGGTCCCTATCAGGCTGGCACATGGCAAGAAATAAACCTGCCTTGTGTTAAAGTGCTGAGATTTGTGGGGATGTTTGTTTTAGCATTTAGCCAGCCCTAACAGATAAAGCTTTTGTAAGAGCTAAAAAGTGAAGGTCTGTCTAATATGGTTTGGCTGTGTCCCCACCCAAAACATCATCTTGAATTGTAATCCCCATAATCCCCACGTGTCAAGGGTGGGATCAGGTGGAGGAAATTGGCTCATGGGGGTGGTTTCCCCCATGCTGTTCTCATGATAATGAGTGAGTTTTCATGAGATCTGATGGTTTTTACAAGTGCCTGGCATTTCCCCTGCTTGTATTTCTCCTTCCTGCTGTCCTGTAAAGAAGGTGCCTTGCTTCCCCTTCACTTTCCACCATGATTGTAAGTTTCCTAAGGACTCCCCAACCATGCTGAACTGTGAGCCAATTAAACTTATTTCCTTTGTAAATTACCCAGTCTCAGGCAGTTCTTTACAGCAGCATCAAAACAGACTAATAGAGTAAATTGGTACCACAGAGAGTTGGGTGCTGCTATAAACATACCCAAGAATGTGGAAGCCACTTTAGAACTGGGTAACAGGCAGAGGTTGGAACAGTTTGGAGGGGGCTCAGAAGACAGGAAGATGTGGGGAAGTTTGGAACTTCCTAGAGACTTGCTGATGGCTTTGACCAAAACGTTGACAGTAAGATGGACAATCAAGTCCAGGCTGAGGGGATCCCAGATGGAGATGAGGGGATCCCAGATGGAGCAAAGGTGACCCTTTTTATGCTTTAGCAAGGAGACTGGTGGCATTTTGCCCCTGCCCCAGGCATCTGTGGAACTTTAAACTTGAGAGAGATGATTCAGGGTATCTGGTGGAAGAAATTTTTAAGCAGCAAAGCATTCAAGAGATGACTTGGTGCTCTTAAAAGCATTTAGTTTTATCCATTCACAAAGATTTGGTTTGGAACTGGAACTTATATTTAAAAGGAAGCAGAGCATAAAAGTTCAGAAAATTTGCAGCCTGAATATGTGATAGAAAAAAAAAACATGTTTTTTTTTTTTTGAGGAGTAACTCAAGCTGGCTGTAGAAATGTACATAAGTAGTGAGGAGCCAAATGTTAATCACCAAGACAATGGGGAAAATGTCTCCAGGGCATGTCAGAGGTCTTCACAGCAGCCCCTTGCATCACAAGCCAGGAGACCTAGGAGGAAAAAAATGATTTTGTGGGTCAGCCCCAGGGCCTTGCTGCTTTGTGCAGTCTCAGGACTTGGTGCCCTGCGTCCCAGCTGTGGCTAAAAGGGGCCAATGTACAGCTCAGGTTGTTGCTTCAGAGGGTGCAAGCACCAAGCCTTGGCAGCTCTCATGTGGTGTTGGGCCTGCAGGTGCACAGAAGTCAAGAATTGAGGTTTGGGAACCTCTGCCTAGATTTCAGAGGATGTACAGAAATGCTGGGATGTCCAGGCAAAAGTTTGCTGCAGGTGCAGAGCCCTCATGAAGAACTTCTGCTAGGGCAGTGCAGAGGGGAAATGTGGGGTCACAGCCCCCACACAGAGTCCCCACAGAGGCACTGCTTAGTGGAGCTGTGAGAAGAGGGCCACCATCCTCCAGATCCCAGAATGGTAGATCCACCAACAGTTCGCACTGTGCACCTAGAAAAGTCGCAGACACTCAACACAAGCCTGTGAAAGCAGCCAGGAGGGGGTCTACACCCTGCAAAATCACAGGGATGGAGCTGCCCAAGGCCATAGGAGCCCACCTGTTGCATCAGCATGACCTGGATGTGACACATGGAGTCAGAGGAGATCATTTTGGAACTTTAAGGTTTAAGAATGCCCTACTGGATTTTGAACTTGCATGGGGTCTGCAGCCCCTTTGTTTTGGCTAATTTCTCCAATTTGGAATGGCTGTATTTACCCAACGCTTGCACTCCCATTGCATCTAGGAAGTAACTAACTTGCTTTTGACTTTACAGGCTCATAGGGAGAAGGGACTTGCCTTGTCTCAGATGAGACTTTGGACTTAGACTTCTGGGTTAATGCTGGAATAAGTTAAGACTTTAGGGGATTGTTGGAAAGGCATCATTGTGTCTTGAAATGTGAGAATGCAAGATTTGATTTGGAAGGGGCCAGGTGTGGAATTATATGGTTTGGCTATGTCCCCACCCAAAATCTTATCTGAATTGTAATCCCCATGTGTCAAGGGTGGGACCAGGTGAAGGTCACTGGATCATGGAGGAGGTTTCTCCCATGCTGTTCTCATGACAGTGAGTGAGTTCTCATGATAGTGAGTGAATTCTAATGAGATGTGATGGCTCTGTAAGTGTCTCACATTTCCCCTGCTTGCATTTCTCCTTCCTATTGCCCTGTAAAGAATGTGCCTCGCTTCCCCTTCACCTTCCGCCATGATTGTAAGTTTCCTGACGACTCCTCAGCCATGCTGAACTATGAGCTAATTAAACCTCTTTCCTTTATAAATTACCCAGTCTTGGGCAGCTCTTTATTTCAGTGTAAAAACAGACTAATACACCATCAAAACAAATTTGATAAAACCGATAATAGCAAAAACCAAAGACAATTAACAAAGTTCTATATGATAAAAAAAATAGGTATTTTAAAGTTATATAACAGAACAAGAAATTTTGGAAAAAACACAAAAACAAGGGATTGGTATTCAATGGACCAATTAAAAAATCAACATATTACATGAATGTGCAATTTACAGGAAACTCAAATGACTAGAATCAACCTTAGTCATAATGACAAAAATACAAATTAGACAAGATACCCACTAACCACCCTCACCCACGCCCTCATGTATCAAATTGACAAGGGAACAAAAGCCTGAAAACATCAAGTCCTGGTGAAGTGAAATTGGTAGTTTTTAACACTGGTAGTAGGGGAATATTGGGCTAGTGGTGAGGTCAAGAGCGGCCATTTTTTTTAGTATCTAAAATTGTTTTTAATATAGAATACATATTTTAATATAGAATACATATATAGAATTGTAACTATACAATTCTGCCTCTCAGTATCTTCCTGAGAGAACACTCTGCTTAGGTGTACAAAGAAGCACGTCTAAGGATGCTCCCTGCAGCATAGCTGGAAATATAAAAAAAGTCTGTCAATAGGAGACTGGCTGAATCAAGCCTATTACATCAGTACCTGAACTACATTACAGGTGTCAACAAGGAATTGTCTCTAGGACACCTGAGATTATTAATGTGTTATAGCATGATGAAACAATACTAACAGGGAAAAGGTCTCATGGGTAGAAAACTTTCCAGAAGGAAAACTAGCTATGGTCATGAGGGCTCTCAGGAGCTCAGGACCCGGGAGGGAGGGAGCAGGACACTCATCTCTACTTTAAGGCCTCCCAAACTCTTTGCCCCCTGCTCACATAATAAACCATACTTCAAGCATCATTTTCTACTGAAGCTATTAAATAAGATACAAGAAATGACAGGGGCCTGGGCTCCAGCATGGAAGCAAATGCAAGCAAGAGAAGAGTATAAAGGTGCACCTTGTCTGGCAGGTTATGTGATGCGGGTTGGAGAATCCACGGAGGCTGTGCCAGCACAAACCCTAGGGAAAGGTAGGGCTAGTTTTGAGTTGAAGCTTTGCCATTCTCTTCAAGTGTGGTCTTTAGGAAATCACTAAATCCCTGTGAATCCACTTCCCCAACTATATATGCAGAAGATACCATATCTTTCTTGGAACTTTGTTAAGTTTAAATAAACCTAAATAAAAACATTATACATATCGGCCTGCCTGCCTGCCTGTCCACCTGTCATTTACCTTCAATCTATATTCTATCTCTCCTTTTCTTGTTCCACCCACCTACCTACGTATCTTTTGATGTATATTTGTTCCTGTCTGTATGTATCTATCTTTCTAATTATTTTTTCTCCTTGTCTGTCTGCCTTCCTCTTTCCTGATTTTCTGTCTCTCCTTCCGTTGGTCATGTGTCTGTCTTACTATTATCTATGTAGATGTCTAACTACCCATCTTCCTTCCTTCCTTCCTTCCTTCCTTCCTTCCTTCCTTCCTTCCTTCCTTCCTTCCTTCCTTCCTCCCTCCCTCCCTCCCTCCCTTTCTTTCTTTCTCTCTTTCTTTCTGCTATCCTGTCTATTTCTACCTATCTTCATCCATCCATCCATCCATCCATCCATCCATCCATCCATCCATCTATCCATCCATCCATGCACCGACCCACCCACCCACCTATGCATGTTTCTGGGTGTCTATTTGTCAGTATGTCTGTATGTCTTTGTGCTATATATCTGTCTATCTGACTACCTGTCTGTCTCTCTATGCTAGAAACTCTCTGTTTTTCTGTCTATCCATCTGGGGGTCTCAATGTTTTTCCCATCTGCCTTGTCTGTATGTCTTTCAACCTATCTTGTTTGTCTACATATCTATCCATATGCCTATGAATGTATCTATCTGATTATCCACAACCTGCCTGAATGTCTGTCTATATATCCCCCTCCCTTTCCTTTCTCCCTCTATACCTTTCTGTCTGACTGTGTTTCACTGTCTAATAATGATTGTCTAATTTCTCCCTGACAGTCTAATTTCTATTGACCACTGTTGACCTACCTTCTTGGTGCTTGACACAGAGCAGAGCCTCACTCAAGGCTAGTTTACTTCTCCCTTTTCAGTTCCTTTTACTCCATTGCTCCATGCCTACACTCAGCTGCCATTAACTGGGCCATTGCTCTGTGTTACATGCTAGGAATACAACCTAAAATCAGGCAGGGTCTCTGCCTTCTAAGAGTGTTTGGGCTGCTGGCCTAAAAAACAAATTAATGAGGCAGTTATATCACATGATGCTTAGAGCTATGAGAGACAAGATGGTGTTAGGCACAAGGGAAGGGCACCCATGCTAGACTGGAGTGGAGGAGAGAGTAAGAGAGGCTCTGAAGAAGTGACATCGCATTTGAAAACCACAGGGGCTGGGGATTTTGCAAAGAAGTAGAGGGCTGAGCTCCATGTAATTGGGGAAGAGGTATGGACAGTGGGTGCAAAGCCAGGAAAAGAGGGAATAGGGTACATGTAGACCTAGAGAACATCAGAGCCAGGACACAGTCAAAAATTCTAACCTAGGAATTGACAAAATTCAGGCAAGAGAGACCAAAATTGACCTAAATAAATAGAGAGATGTACTGTTTTTATGAATTGTAAGATATACCACAGTTAAGATGTCAGGTATAGGCCGGGTGCAGTGGCTCAAGCCTGTAATCCCAGCACTTTGGGAGGCCGAGACGGGCAGATCACGAGGTCAGGAGATCGAGACCATCCGTGGCTAACACGGTGAAACCCCATCTCTACTAAATAATACAAAAAACTAGCCGGGCGAGGTGGCGGGCACCTGTAGTCCCAGCTACTTGGGAGGCTGAGGCAGGAGAACGGCGTAAACCGGAAAGGCGGAGCTTGCAGTGAGCTGAGATCCGGCCACTGCACTCCAGCCTGGGCGACAGAGCGAGACTCTGTCTCAAAAAAAAAAAAAAGATGTCAGGTATAGTCACACTGATCTATAAATTCAATGCAATCCCAGTCAACATTCCAACAGGTTTCTTTGTAGGCACAGACAAGCAGATTCTAATTTTATATAGAAAGATAAAGAAACTAGATTAGTCAAAATAACATTGAAAAAGAAAAAAGTTAGAGGACTCACATACTTGATTTTAAGATGCATTATAAACCTTCCATGGCCAAGACAGTATAGTATTGGGATAGTAAAGGATAGACACATTTATTACTAAAACGAAAGACAACTGATTTTTGACAAAGGCACAAAGACAATCCAATGGAGAAAAGGTAAGACTTTTCTAAAAAATGCTGCTGGAGCAAATGGACTTCTATAAAGGAAACTCAATCTATGTCTTACACCATATATAAAATTAACTCTGAATAGACTAGGTGTGCATGTATGTTTACGTGTCCCTGTGTGAGCATGTGTATGCATGTGCTGTGTGTGCATGTACATGTGAGTGTGCATGTGTTTAACAGTGTGTATGTGTGTCTGTGGCTTCTGTGTGCATGTTTATGCTGAACGTGTGTGAATATATGTGAATGTTTGCATGCGCATGTGTGTGTGAATGTACGTGCACATTCACATAACTGCGTGTGACAGTCTGTGCATGTTAAAAATGGAGAGAGGGAAGGGTATCTAAGGGACATTTGGATAGAAATTCCAGTGGGCTGGTTGTTAATACTTGGAAGTTTCCAGGCCACTTAGAGTAAGTGGAACCAAGAGAGTCGACGTAGTGGCTCTTTCCATTAAGAAAAAAAAATTAGATTTCACAAAAACTGGAGAATTTCAGCTTTTGGGCTTTCTTATTGGCCCATATTAGTTGATTATTTACACATATCAGTGACTGGTAAAATTCAGTGTTTTATTTTAGTGTTTATCTTTTCAAATATAATAAACAACTTTGCCCAAATAAAAAGATACACATAAAGGAAATAAATATTTGTCATCATGTATGGATTTGAACTTTTAAAATAGGTAACACTGAGATAGGTGGATTCTGAAGAACCCACCCAGCATTCTATACAACCCTGTCAACTTTATGACCTAACAGATTAATCTACTAATTGTTTTCTTCTTTAGTTTCTTGGGTTTTCATTTTTAGTCACTAGAAACACTTATACAAATACAAATCCAGGCAGGCATTCCAAAAATTCTTGGGGATAATTTATGTCTAGTCCCTGGTTCTCACTGCCTCAGTCTGGAAACGAGGATTGCAGCTCCTATTTTAATATGGTTGTGGTGGTGATTACATAGCATAGTGCCTGGCACACAGCAAGTACCAAAAAAAGGATAGGTACCCCATAAATATATACACCTACTATATACCCACTGAAATAAAAAAAAATCAAAAACATAGGTATGATTATGATTATGTATATATTTATTTGCAATATATTCTTAAATTAATAACCTGGGAAACCTCATAAAACCATCTGGAGTTCTATTCCTTCAGAAGATTTGCTTTTGGTACTTTTTATATCAAAATAACATATAATTTTTAAAAGGTTGGTTCTGAATTGAAACTGATGACTATGAAGTCCAAGTTGATAGGATCAGCTGTTTGAGTCAGAAAGAAACTGCATTCTTAAGCAGAAAATTTGTTTGTCTACACTCCCCTGAGGAAAGAATGGTAAAGCCAATTGCATTCAAACACTAAGCATTGGCTCAAGACCAAATAAGAAGCATTGCAGCCCTGGATGATGTAGCCAATGTAAGTTCGAAGCAATTGATTTCAACAAAGAAAACTATTTTGCTACTGGCCAAGGATGGGATATCTTTCTGAACTGCACATTGTCCCCACAAATAAGGTACCTCTAGTTTTAAGCCTCCCTAATCAATGGCCAAGGATGCAATTACAGTTGTAGAGAAGGGGAACTCAAATGGAGTGGGAATAAAGAAAGGAAGAGTAATAAAGAATAGGAAAGGGAGAGTAGAGAAGCAGGAGAAAGGAGATGGGAGAAGCCAGGAGAGATGAAAGATAGCTCTGCTGAGAAGCACATATCCAAGAACAATCAACCCTAAACATTTCATGGATGCTGCATCAGTTACCTATTGCTGTGAAACAACGACTTCCAAATTTAGGGACTTAAAACAACACATATACATAATCTCACCACTTCTGTGGGGCAGGAGTCAGAGTGCACCTTAGCTCAGGGTCTCTCACAAGGCTGCAATCAAAATGTGAGTTGAGGCTGCAGTCTCATCTGAAGGCTCAAATGAGGAACCTTTCTCTTCCAAGCTTACTCATGTGATCATTCACACAATTGTTTCTGAGGGTTGTTGAACTAAGAAGCTCAGTTCTTTGCCACGTGGGCCTTTCCAAGGTGAGATCACAAAATCAGAGTTGTTTCATCAGAACAACCACGTGAGAAGAGTCAGAGAGAGCCTGAGCAAGACAGAAGTCACTGTGTTTGCATCCTGGTCTTGGAAGTGGCACCTGTCACTTCTGCTGTATTTTGTTTATTAACAGCGAGTTACTATGTCCAGCCCACACCCAAGGGCAGGGGACAACACTGAAGATGCGATGTCAGGAGGCAGGAATGGTTGGGAGCTGTGTCAGAAGCTGTCTCCCACACATGGCCTTGCAGTGTCTACACCAGAGCTCAAGTGCATTGTGCAGGCCAAAAGGTGGTACTTTCACATGGTGCTACGTGATCACTCACAACTTGTCAACCACCATATTTTAGCTGATTGTTATGGAAACATTGATTCCAAACCTGAAAAGGGGAAAAATGATGATTTCTGGGATCTGTGATATTCTGTTAGAATGCAAAAAAGTCTGATTGATCCCATTCTGAAGCTCTTGAGCAGTGTGACAAATATTTATCTAATCATTCACAATTGGTTAAAATAAACAGGTTTATAGCCCTGTGAGATTAGCCTGCAGGATTGACAGCTTATGACTTTTACTGCCTAGTAAACAAGTCAACTCCAAATTTGGCATTTGTATTGGTTTGTAGAGGTTTGCCTTAACTTAGTATCTCATTTCTGCATTTCTTTCCCAACTGACCTTAAAAATCCCAGTTACCAGCCAGGCGCGGTGGCTCACGCCTGTAATCCCAGCACTTTGGGAGGCTGAGGCGGATGTGTCACGAGGTCAGGAGATCGAGACCATCCTGGCTAACACGGTGAAACCCCGTCTCTACTAAAAATACAAAAAATTAGCCAGGCATGGTGGCGGGTGCCTGTAGTCCCAGCTACTCAGGAGAATGGTGTGAACCCGGGAGGCGGAGATCGCACCACTGCACTTCAACCTGGGCGACAGAGTGAGACTCCCTCTCAAAATAAATAAATGAAAAATAAATAATTAAATAAATCAATCAATAAATCAATAAATCAATAAATCCCAGTTACCAAATGCTTGTGGAGCCAGTAAATCCCAGTTACCAAATGCTTGTGGAGCCAGATCATTTGTCTTTTTGCTGGTTCCCTTATTAACGAGTTAAATGGAGCTTTGGAACATGGTAACAGATGATTTTGCCTGAGAATTGAGCTTTTGCATGCTCTAGGAGTAACCAAGAGGTACACAGGGAATTCAGCAAAGTGCTGAATACACACTGGGCTTCTGGCCTTATCTTGACTGGCTGACCCACCTTCACACATGTATGGGGCACAATGTCTGTGTGGATAGCAAGCCCCCAGGGGATTTAAGAACCGCCCTAAGGGTGTGTCTTCAAGCCTTTTGTGAATTTATACTTATGCCATCTCACGGGGCACTGCCTCTCTTTCCATGGCTCAGCAACAGGGCTTTGAAGAATAAGCCCCAAAGCCAAGTTCTGGGTATGAGGGTTTCCTGGCTGGTGATGCTGATGAACCCACACTGGGGAACACATACTGCCAGGCTGCTGTTGTACAGGAGAAAGGAACAGGAAGAGGGAGATGCAGGGAAGGGCCTGGCCCAGGGCTGTGGAGGAGGAGGGGTCCTTTTCCCCCGAGTGTGGCCAAGCACCTGCAAGCCTCCTGGGAGTGGGCCTCTCTGCACGGGCTTTGCCTTGGCTTCCAGCCACCTCCATTTGGTTCTCTAGCACACAGGCCTGGAGCATGGAGCTCACTCAAGACCAGAGAGCTCAGGTTTCCAAGTGGACAGACATTCCACAGCATGTGCTTTGGGAAACTGAGAAAAGGCAGTCCTGATATTTCCATCCACACACTCAAGTGAAACTCAGTGATTTCCTTGGTGTTGATGCAGAACCAGAGGTTTGATTTTCACCTGCACTTCACTCATCCTATAACCTTTGGGTTTGCTCCTGGGAAAACAGAAAAGGCACAGTCCCATCCCCAAGGAGCGCATACAGAGGACGAGGAGACAAGCAAGGATTCCTGGCATGTGAACAGCTGGTAAGAAGGAAAAAGGAGATGTGGCAAGGCTTCAGGGAAGCCTGGGGCTGGAGCCCACAAGAAGTGTGCCCTGGTCCTGGCACACTCCAGGCTGGTTGGGTTGATATCGCCCCAGAAAGCAGGGGAACCCCACAGGGCCATCCCTTCAAGCTCAGCCGACAAGAAGCCGACAGAAAGCATGTCATCTGGACGCAGGATGCAGAGCGGTCTTCTCTGTGAGCACTAGCTCTCATCTGCTTTTAAGAGTTGTGGGGAAGACAATGAGGCAAGTAACCTTTTCAGAGGAAGTATTTTTAAGATATTAACATGTTTTCCAACAGCAATTTTTTTGAAGACTCAGTCTAATTCATATTCGTGTGTAGCTTCTAAAATAACTTATATTTGCACAAACTGTTTTCTTGGTAAAATTTTCAAAACATTCTCAAGGAAGATGCATTCTGTGGCAATGGGATGCCAATAGAACTAAAAGGACTTGATTTAAATGGAAAAAAACACCCACACACAATCTTCAGATTAAAAAAAAAAAAACCCCAATTGGTTAGTGGTGACTGAAAGGCAAACCTGACAACAGACCTGGGAGGTTCAGACCCAGTGAGGGGAGGCAGTTAAGGGTGACCAAGAGCAGGAGGAGGAAGCCGACCGGGGAGGGCACATCAGGACAGTGTTCACTGATGAATACTTCCTGGCGTGGTGGTTTCATTCCCTATGCAACCTTTTAACTGCAGGGACACAGAGCATGGGGCATCTACTCTGTCATTCAGATTTATTAGCATTTTTGCTAAAGGTCTTATAAAAGATCTCAGGAATAAAAGCAGCATCTAGTTGCTCTCGCCCATGTTTCCTGTGTCTGACAATAATTAACAGCTACTGCTTAGCAAGGCCAGCCACAGGCTCTACCCTGCGCCATATGCCTCCTGCGATGGTCACTCCCAGTCTCCTAATTGTAATTATAAGGACACTAAAGGTTTGTGAGGAGAAATGTTTGCTCACCGTCACCTGCTTGTCGTATGACAGACACAAGATGCATACGTAGATGCCTATCTGAAGTGGTCTAACTTCAGAGTCCTCCTCCTGACCACCTCACCATATGCTCCCTTGTGTGATGACCTCACAACCACAGAAAATGTGAAACATGAAGGACTATGTGACAAAGAAAGTCTGAGGTCCCAATAAACTAATGGCTTAAAAATCATAATACAACCATCAAGGGACGCTAAGATCACTGGATGAAAATCAACCAGGGAAGAGAATGTTCATGGGGCTTCAAAGTCTGCCCCATTGCTTACTAGTAAAAGACAAGAATGTAAAAAGTGACTTTATAGGCCAGACGTGGTGGCTCACACCTGTAATCTCAGCACTTTGGAAGGCCAAGGTGGGTGGATTACCTGAAGTCAAGAGATGGAGACCATCCTGGCCAACATGGTGAAACCCCATCTCTACTAAAAATACAAAAATTAGCTGGGCATGGTGGTGGGCACCTGCAGTCCCAGCTATTTGGGAGGCTGAGACAGGAGAATTCCTTGAATCCGGTAGGTGGAGGTTGCAGTGAGCCGAGATCTTGCCACTGCACTCCAGCTGGCGACAGAGCGAGACTCCATCTCAGAAAAAAAAAAGTAACTTTATAAAGAGAGCTCATGAGAAATGACCTTAGCCCGGTGAACAAACTTATCACCATGAGCCACGGGCGCCCACTGATGTGCTGGAAAGAGAGATGGAGGAAATGTCTATCTCAATCTAAGTATGAGGAAATAATCAGACAAGTCCAGATTAGGTAGCGCTCCATAAAACAAGTGGCTCAGATTCTTCAAAGACATCACCATCATGAAAGAGAAAAATGAAAGGAGGGCTTTAGTTCAGATAAAAAGAGACATAACTGAATTCAGTGAGTGATACTTAATTGAACACTAGACAGTGGAAAACAGCTATGATGAATATTTGGGAGACAATCAGGGGCATCTGGATAGGGACAACATATTTGGATAATATCACTTTATCAATATTATATTTCACAGTGGTAATGGTACTATACTTTTGTAGAAGGCAGCTGTGTACTTAGGAGATGATGTCAAAGTGTCATGATGTCAACAATCTACTTTCAAATGATTCAGACAAAAAGAATCAAACACACACAAACACATATTTACCATCTGCGTGTGTCTGTTTGTGTATAAACAACTGGTAAATCTGGGTGAAGAATTACGGGTGTTCACTTTTCTATTCCTTCACGTTTTCTGTAGAATTAAAGCTTATAAAATAAAAAGTAGGCAAGAAGGTATATAAAAATATTTGTTCCAAGAGTGATAAAGCAAAAGAATGGCTATGCTATCGGTCAGATTAAAATTGTATTTTTGGATAAGAAGAGGAAACAGTAAAAGTAAAAATAATTAGTGTGTTAAGATAACGGGACTATTTTTCTTTTGCTTATAATATTTTAAAAATCAATAATGGTTGCAACAGATGACAAATTTTGCACTGGTATAAATCAAGTCACTTTGTCAATCACTACAGTTGTTTTTTTTTCCTTTTAAAGAATAATGCCTATTATTCCAATCTCAAATTCTAATGCCGTATGAAGTACATTTCATGACTCTTTCTCAATGAACCTTACACTTTATCCGGGCTTTAGGTTTGATTTCCAGGGAGTCCACAGAACCACTACCAGCTCTATTGTCAGAGGCAGTGACTGCACTTGCCCCTCTGGCCTGCCACTAAGACCCCAACAACACAGGACTTACTTTTCAGACACCTGATTCTGGAGGTGTGTGGCAGTCAGGCATGCAGGCCAACGCCGCACCGTCCCTGCTGGAAATGGCCCATTGTTGCCCCAGTGGAAGGTGAGATCACAGCGCCTGAGAACTCTGGAAAAGACAATGAGAATCAAAGAGAATGTTCACACTTCATGGAAAGTGAGAACTAACCATTTCAATTTTAGGATTTTTTATATTTAAAAAATTAAATATTAATATTTCAACTTTTAAAATGATTTTAAATATTTAACATGCATCTGAAATTGGCTGGTGAATCCCACACCCCTGTCTCCCACTCCCAACACACGACCCCACCCTTTAATTTTTAAATGAATGTCCCATCAGGAGACAGATGAGGATCAATGGGAAAAGTCTCATCTGTGTAGACTTAACAGACGTGAGGGTGGGCTTAGAGCTCCTAGAAGCTGATGTGCCAGGGGAGGGGACTGTGCTTCTCAGCGGGGCTTGAACACTGAACTCTGACTTCTGAGATTCTGGGAGAGAGGTTCTGGGGGTGTGATCTGCGGGGAACCTCAAAGTGAGGGGGCTGTTCATATTCCACACAGTGGAACCAGGTGCACCCCATCTGGACTGGGCATCCCCTAGGTCAGCAGATGTCTGTATATTTTTACCTTTTTAGGCCATTTATCTAATAACTTATAGACAAAATTTAATTTTTACTCAGTAAAATAACATATATAACCTCTAATTTCCACATAGGATAAGGCCCCTAGTTCAATCTAATTCCCATCTCTTCCTCTGCTACCTGCTATATTTTGTTGAAATCATTTAGAATGTTAATTTGAAATTCCTTTTGATTTCTGTATTCTACTTTCTCAGGAATCATAATTCTTAACAACTGCTTTAAGCTTCAGTTCTATATTATTACTTGTAACATGACTGTGTTTTGGTGTTTGCTGATTGATCATAAATAATTTGCATATCTCTCATTGCTCCTTTGTTTTTCAATTTTACTAGAAGGTTTGAGTAGTACTTTCAAAATGATTTTGTAGGCAATAAATTTTCTGACTTCTAATGCAGAAGGATAGAATCAATAGCTAAGACAATCTTGAAAAAGAAGGACAAAGTTGGAAGTCTCACACATCTTGATTTCAAAACATACTATGAACCTATGTTAATCACAGCATGTGGTGTGGGCATGAAGACAGATTAGAGTCCACACAAGGTAGACCAGAAATAAATCCTCAAATATATGGTTAAATCATTTTTCCACAAGGGTGCCATGCATGGCTTCACGTAAATGGCCAGACGTTTTCCACAAGACCATTCCATGTGGAAAGGACAATCTTTTCAATAAACGGTGCTGGGAAAACTGTACATCCACATGCAAAATAATGAAGTTAGACTCTCACCTAACATGGCATGCAAACATTAACTAAAAATGGACTGAAGACCTACATGTAAGAGCTAAACCTATAAAACTCATACAGGAAAGACTGGGGAAAAGCTTTATGACACTGGATCTGACAATTATTTCTTGGGTACGATGCCACCAAAAAAACAGGGAAAACAGGAACCAAAGGAAAAACAGATAAATTGGATTTCATCAAAATCACAAACTTTTGTGTACCAAAGTGAAAAGGCGACCAATAGAATGACAGAAAATGTTTAAAAATCGTATCTCTGATAAGGGATTAATATCTATCACATATGCAGAATCCCTGTAACTCAACAGGAAGAACCTGAAAAAATGGAAAGATATCCCATGCTCACGGATTAGAAGAATTAATATTGCTAAAATGTCTATATTAACCAAAGTGATTTATAGATTCAATGCAATTCCTGTCAAAATACCAATGACATTCTTCACAGAAATAGAAAAAAGGCTGAAATTCATATGAAACCACAGAAGACCTTGGATCTAAAGTGATCCTGAGCAAAAAGAACAAAGCTAAAGGCATCACACTGGTTGTGTTTTCAAATGATAGTACCAACCTATAGTAACCAAAAGAGCATGGCACTCACATAAAAACAGACACATCCACCAGTGGAACAGGACAGAGAACCCGCAAATACATCCACACACTTATAGCCAACTCGGTTTCGACAAAGGTGGCAAGAACACACACCGGGGAAAACACAGTCTCTTTAATAAATGGTGCTGAGAAAATCAAATATCCATATGCAGAAGGATGAAACTAGATCCTCATCTCATCATATACAGAAATCAACTCAAAATGGATTAAAGGCTTAAATGTAAGACCTAAAATTATGGAACTACCAGAAGAAAACATTGGGGAGACACTTCAGGAAATCAGTTTGGGTAAGGATTTTTGCAGTAAGACTCAAAAAGGCAACAATAGGACAATGGGTTTATATTAAGCGAACAAGCTTCGGCACAGGAAGGGAAACAACTAAGTGAAGAGACCACCTAGAGAAAGGGAGAAAATATCTGCAAACTTCCACCTGACAAGGGATTAATAACCAGATTATATAAGGAGCTCGAACAACTCCATAGCAAAAAACAAATCATCTGATTAGAAAATCGGTAAATGACCTGAATAGATGTTTCTCAAAAGAAGACATACAAACAGCCAACAAGGCATATGAAAAAATGCTCAATATCACGAATCACCAGGGAAATGCAAATTAAAACCACAATGAGATATCATCTCACTCTAGTTAGAACTGGCTATTATAAAAAAGACAAAAACAACAGATGCTGGTAAGGATGTGGAGAAAGGGGAACGCAAATTAGTACTACCATTACAGAAAACAGTACGGATGTTCCTCAAGAAACTAAAAATAGAACGACTACATATCCATTAATCCTACTGCTGAGTATATATTAAAAGGAAAGGAAATCAGTATATTGAAGAAATATCTGCACTCCCATGTTTACTGCAGCACTGTCTGCAATAGCTGAAATGTGGACTCAACCTAAGTGTCCATCAATGGATGAATGAATGAATAAAGTGTGGAATACACACAGAACGGAATATTACTCAACCAGAAAAAGAACGGAATCCTGTCATTTCACCTGCATAAGGTGCAGGTGAAAGCAGCATCATGGATGGAACTGGATGTCATGATGTTAAGTGAAATAAGCCAGGCACAGAAAGACAAATATCACATGTTCTTACTCAAATGTGCGAGCAAAAAAAGTGGGTCTCACAGATGTAGAGAGTAGAATAGTGTTTACCAGAGGCTGGGAAGGGAAGGGGGGAGGAAGAGAAGTTGGCTGATAGGTACCAACATGCAGTTAGATAGAAGAAATACATTCTTGTATTTGATAACATAGTAGGAAAATTATAGTTAACAATAAACTACTTGCTGCGTCCCTTTCTTCGTTCACATTTTTTCCCTCAGGAATTTTCAAAATTCCTGTTCTCTCCTGGCTCCACTCAAGACCCAGCTCAAATGCCATGTTTGTCACGAAGCTTACCTAAGAACAGCCTTCGACCCAGGGCTCCGTGTCTCCCATGCTGGACTTGGTCCCCTGCCCACCTCTGGGGTGTTCACTCCATGGACGTGCAGTCCCCTGGCGGAAAATGAAGGACACCCCCGACTAACAACCCTCACACACACGCACTGGGACAGACACTTTTCCTGCCTTTATCTCTCAGTCTTCCTAAAAGCTTCAAGAGATGAGTGAGTTTCTAGGAAATGAGCTTTAATTCACAGAGTGATCACTCGGTCTGTCTCTCAGGAAGGTGCAGGAGAGATGCTCAGGCCAGGTGTTCATCTCTGCCTCAGGCCTGCTGGTAAGCGGTTTTGTTTATAGTTCCCTAATGGAATAAAAACTTACAGCATGTCCTGGCCAAAGTTTCAGGAAATTTAAATTCAGGAGAAGTCTGTAACAACTTCTGGAAATAAAGAGGAAAGCTCTCTCTCTTTTTTTTTCTTTTGTACTATAAGATACTGTAAGTCCAAAATATGTCCGTAATGAATTATGTAAAGATCTGGAAGGCTGAAGTGTTTCTGGAAACACCAATACCTCTAGAGGGAAATGCAGGAAAACAGCCATTGGGTAAAAGAAGTTCAGATCTGCAACAAAACAAAAGGGAGGGGTAAGGCTATCAGCTAAACTAAGGGTGGGATAAATGCTTCCTGCACATTTTAATCCTGGGGAGAACGGTAGTTTCCAAAATAAAACAGGCATTTTAGACCTGTATTCTGGCTCTGAAATGCAGAATGCGGCGGGATTGGATGTGGCAATGCCAGGCAGACACACCCTTCTAAAAGCCCCCAGTGCTGACAGTGGGCCCAGGGAGCGTGCTAACGCTGTGGACACACTGCGTGTCTGGGGGACTCCAGGTGAGAGCAGAGACCCAGGTCTGTAAGGTGCAGGTGAAAGCCCAAAGAGGCTGTTCTAGCTGAATCCTCCTCTCCACCCGGCCCCTTGGTGTCACTGAAGGCCAGCACATGGGAAACCCATCAGCCGGGCTTCCTCAGGTCTGGAATCACTACCAGCCATGTCCCCTACTTGCCTGTGGTCTAAAAAGCCACCACGGCTGCTTTGTCCTGCATCACCATGAGATTTGGGCCGTTCCAAAGGTCCTGGTGAAGATGAAAAGGGACCTCTGAAGATGCTCCAGAGACCGAAGGACTCACTGCTCTAAGCTGAAACTACTGTAAAAATACAAGGCACTGAGAGGGGCTCAAGATGAAGGCAGGACTACAGGACCAGAGATGCTTCCAGGACTGACTGCTGGGAAACAGCAGGTACAAAATGAGCAGCGGCTACCCAGTAGGGTGCCAAGTGACCTTAGTGACCCTGGAGTGGAGCTCAGAGGCCAGGACACTGCCCTCACAGAGCCAGTGGAGGGGGCCCACGCAGCGCAGGTGTGTGAAGGGTCAGCAGGCACTGACATGCCCTCTGGCCTCCCATGGCTGGGGGCCTCCTCCCTCAGGCTACCTGGATCCTGGGCTCTTGCCGCTCTCCTTGCTCCCTACTCCTACCCAGGTTTTCCTGACTTCTTTCATTCAGCTCTCCCTCTCCCTGTCATAACACCCCTCCGCCCTTCACAAGCCCAGATCCCCTCTACCCCCTTCCCCCAGGAAACGCTGCTCAGCATTCAACCAGAAAACTTGTTTTGTAACACCAGTTTACTTTATTATTATCTACTATCAGGCAAGTCTCAAGAATTTTTAAGGATACAATACATTGTTACAATAGTTACCATGTTCTAATAGTCCCCATGTATCCCTCAAACTTATTTATCCTGCCTCAATGAACTTTGTATCCTTTGACCAACATCTCAACTCACCCCACCTCCCCTAGCACCTGACCAACACCATTCTGCTCTCTGCTTCTGTGAGTTCACCTTTTTCGGATTCCACACATAAGTGAGATCATCCAGGATTTGTCTTTCCGTGCCTGGCTTATTTCACTGAACATGATGCCCTCCAGGTTCATTCTTGCTGTGCATGACAGGATTTCATTCTTTTTATGACTGAATATTACCCATCGTGCATTTATACTACGTTTTACATTTTCTTTCTTTTTTTTTTTTTTTTGAGACAGAGTCTCGCCCTGTTGCCCAGGCTGGAGTGCAGTGGTGCGATCTCGGCTCACTGTAAGCTCCGCCTCCCATTCTCCTGCCTCAGTCTCCCTGAGTAGCTGGGACTACAGGTGCCTGCCACTACACCTGGCTAGTTTTGTTTGTATTTTTAGTAGAGACGGGGTTTCACCATGTTAGCCAGGATGGTCTCGATCTCCTGACCTCGTGATCCATTTGCCTTGGTCTCCCAAAGTGCTAGGGTTACAGGCGTGAGCCACCGCCCGGGCCATGTTTTACATTTTCTTTATCTATTCATCTTTGGATGAGCACAGGGTGGTTCCATGTCTTGGCTATTGTGGATAGTGCTGCAGTGAACATAGGAGTGCAAGTAACTCTTTGACATACTGATTTCATTTCCTTTGACTATACACCAGTAGTGGGACTGCTGGATCACATGGTAGTTCTAGTTTTGTTTTACTGAGGAACTGCCACACTTTTTCCATAATGGCTGCACTAATTTACATCCCCACCAACAATGTACCAGTGTTCTCTTTTCTCCACACCTTCACCAATACATACTTCTTCTCTTGTGGCTAATAGTCATCCAAACAGATATGAAGTGATTGATATTTCACTGTAGTCAGCTAGCAAAACTTTTTAATTATTTATTTGCATAAAATCCAGGTCCTGCACAAACCAGCAACATTTTAATGAGCGTTTACTATGCTAGGAGTTGCAGGCCACGAGGCAGAAATAAACTTGAGTGGTTTTGCCATCAAGAGCCCTGTAATCTGAAACAGGAGACAGACCTGGAGACCGACACCCGCAGCACAGCCTGCTCCCTGGTGAACACCTGTGGTGCAGAGCAGCCCCAGTCCAAGGGAAGTCAGGGCTTGTCTTGTCATCTGCCTCCGGGGACAGGGAACTCTTCAGAGAGAAGGAGACACTTGGCTTGGACCTTAAACTCTAAGTCAGAGTTCCCAGAAGGGTGAGGAGGGCAGGGGCCCCTGGTGTTTGCTGAGGGCCTACTCTATGTGGGGCCTTCACTGGGCAGTCGTGGCTAACTTCTCCCAGGTAAATTCTCCCACACACACCTGAGGCGGGGGGGCTCAGGCACACACAGGCCTGTACTACTGCCCCACAGAGGAGAATTCTCCACAGAGAACCCCCAGTGCAGACACAGGTTGGGGGTGGGTGGCCCGCACATGAAGGAGTCCCCTGTGCAGGGGGTTGGGGAAGGATTTGGTGTAGCTGTAGGTGTGAGTGACAGGGCACGGGGTTGGGGGGGGGGACAAGGGGCTAGGGGTGGAGAGGCAGAATGGGCCGTCCATGCAGCACCGTTACAGACAACTCCTCTTCACCGAGGGGCAGCCACTGGCATGCGGAGGCCAGCAAGGGCTCAGGCCAGAAGTGCATTTTGAGCGTGCCTGCTGGCAGCATGCTGGGGACTGCCAGTCTGGCAAGTTGCAGGCAGCACCTAAATCTGCTGAAGGCAGAGGGTCTCTGCGGTTCTCTTGCAGTTCCCTCCGGTCTAAAATCTTGGCACCTTCCCTGCACTAGGGCAGAATCTGGGCCCATCGCCTTTTCGCCATCTGGATGATGCCTGTGTGCCTCTGCACCCGTGCCCCCTGTCCTCCATGGACTGTGCCTGCTCTACTTCCTCCCACACCTGCCTGCATCCCTCCCCAATATATTACACATATTCCTCTCCATCCCAGTGTGGGAGCCAGCCCTTCAGCTCCAGACAGACCTCAAAGGGCCTGTGTCCCAGTGTTCAGAGGCATGTGTCCTGGTGAGTGGTCAGACCCAACAGCTGCTGGTCCAGGGACACCCACCGCCCAGATGACTCAGAGGGACTCAGAGGGATTAAGGGGAGTTCCCATGAGCAGCAGCCTCTGTCGCCCAGATGGAGGTGGGTGCCCACTTGGAGGGCCTGGGGCCAGCTGTCTGTAGCCTTTCAGAGCAGATGCAGCCAGGAGAGGAAAACAGAGGAGTGGGAAGTCCAAGCATTTTGTTACTCAGCAAAAGCTACCTTTGTGCCCAGGCATCAAGGTCAGGGAGAGAAGACTGCTGCTCTGTCACCTGTCCTGGGTGTGGGGTGGCCTCTGCTAACTTCTTTCCTAGGGGAACTGTAACTCTAAAATGTGTGCAAGTTTCCCAAGAGAAAGAGGGTGCTGGCTGCTCACCTCTGCTTCCTGACCTCACTGCTAACCCAACTTCCCAGAACCAAGATAAATCATCCCTTTTTCAGCTTCTACTTGCTTTCAATTGCCTAAGCACAACCAACATTGCATTTGACCTGCATGCCAATCCTGGGGCCCAGTGACATGTCCAGGTGACCTGGGATTTCCCAAGTAGACTCCTCCCCTCCACCTGCCTCCTTCTCCAGGCAGCCCCTCCTCACCCTCAGGTTTAATGCTGCTACCTCCTTAGAAAGGCCATGCTTGGCTGCCCTTTATGAATGACGTTCCTCAACCTTCACTGTCATTCACTCACCCACATTACTTTCTGTGGCATTAGCAATCACCCTGTTAATCTGTTTACTCGCATGCTGTCTGCTGAATCTTGCTCGGCTGCTACCCTATTTGGGTTGTGATCAGGGTCTTCCTGAAGCTGGGCCTCCAGGGGGCCACAGAGACCCAGCATCTGTGGGTTTAGGGCTCAGGAGCCACAGAACACAAGGGTTTCAGAAGAACAAGACTTAGAGCTACTTGGGGTTCAGGAGGTGAAATTGAAAAGATTCTTCTACCTGACCTTGAAGCAGAAGAGGACATTTCTGAGTGTCTCCTTGCACCAGACATGCTCCATATTCTCTATCATTACATTTTCACAACAACCCCGCACTGCAGGGGCTAGCTAGCATGCATGTCTGCTTAAAGACCACCTCTCCTGAGCCCAGAGGAGTCAGACAACCTGCCCAGGGTCACACAACCAGTCACCTGCAACCTGAACAGCAAAGCCAATGCGCTGTGTTAGCATTAGGCCACTTCTCAAAATGTGCTGAGATGTGAACAATGCTTTATCCCAGCTTGGTGAAGACACTGGTCACCTTATCTCCACAGCTCCTGAAGCCCCAGAGGCATCTCCGCCATCTAAAAAGTCATTTCCTGATAATCGAGCCCATGGTCCTGCTACTGTCCTCATCAGGCAGCTTCACTGACTCCCACCACGACAGCAGCCAAGCATTGTTCCTTCCTCCAACTACACACATTCTTTCCTAATCCTTCCCTCCCTACCAAGGATATTTTCTATTTCAAAATGGTTAAAATTATGCTGGTGACAATTCCATCTTTTATTAAAGTTTTTTTTTTTCAAACTAGGAATGGAAACAGTCCCTTATTCGCTGGTTATTTGTTCAAATTTTCACATCAAAGCTAAGCAGCTGAAACACATTTTCCTCTAATACTCTGGCATTTATCCAACTTGGTCCCTTTCATTTATGTTGCTTATCATACCCTAGTATCATGACCTGTTGATACTTCTGCATAGAGACCAGAAAGACGGGTCCCAGAGAGTCATCCATCCACCCCAGCTCTTCTGCTTCCAGTTGACCCAACCCAAGTGGCACTGACAAGCCTGAACAGTGGTTCTCAAAGTGGGGCCCCTGGCCCACAACATCAGCATTGTTGGAGACTTGTTAAAAATGCAAGTTCTCAGGCTCCACCTAGACCCGGCTGAATTGCAAGTGGGGGCACTACCCAGCAAGCTGTGTTGGCACCAGCCCTCTGGGGTGGAGAAACACTGATCTAAAGGCTACCAAGGCCTGGGCCCCAGTCTCTGCTAATAGCTTCATCCTCTCTCTTTCTTCTTAGGCAGTCTCAGGAGCACATTTGTTCCCATTTTTCAGGAGACCTGCCTTTCACAGTGATCCCTTTGCTGCCTCATACCCGCAAGCTCCTCCTCTCCACTCCTTTCTGCTCCCAGCTTGTTTCAATCACACCCGGGGGCCTTGTTCCGAAGGCATCTGCCCTCCTGCCCCCACACATTCAGCTCCCGCCTCCCTTCTCCTAATGGTGTTGTCTTGGCAGTGTACTTACTGGTTTTGAGCATCACGTCGCCCTTTTTAAAAATAAGAGTAATGGTACCTACTTAACAGGATGGTGATAAGGACTTACTGAGATAACATCAGTAGAGGGATGTGCTGGGAGGGTTAATTCCAGCAGGTCTGAAATTGGCCTGAGCTGCTTTGCGGAAGTAAGAGACATTCTGCATCAAATGATGAAAGGCAGTGATTAATACTGTTTTTTTTTTTGTTTTGTTTTTTCTTTTTTGAGACAGGTCTCGCTCTGTCGCCCAGGCTGGAGTGCAGTGGCGCGATCTCGGCTCACTGCAAGCTCCGCCTCCCGGGTTCACACCATTTTCCTGCCTCAGCCTCCCCAGTGGCTGGGACTACAGGCGCCCGCCACCTCGCCCGGCTAATTTTTTGTATTTTTAGTAGAGACGGGGTTTCACCGTGTTAGCCAGGATGGTCTCGATCTCCTGACCTCGTGATCTGCCCGCCTGAGCCTCCCAAAGTGCTGGGATTACAGGCGTCAGCCACCACACCTGGCCAATACTGTTGTTTTACCCATGGGTCCGAGGCAAGCTTCAGGGTGGGCTCTGCCTGTTTGTGCTCATTGTTTATGAACGACTGTGAGACTGATGTTTTGCACATGTTTGGGGAGGGGGCTCTGATGTTAGAGCCGCTCATGTAGCAATAATGTGCGTATGTGACCAGAAGGCTACAAAAAGCCCCACGGAGACTCCACTGGGCTGCCTGGATCTTAGGTGTTCCTTCCTTGCATGGGTATGCGGTTCCGAGAGAGAAAAGACATCTGGCTCAGGCCTGCAGAGGGAAGACCACTGGAGGCAGCCCGTGTCGGCCTCAGTGTGTCCACACTGCTTGCTGTGAGGCAGCCTTTGGATGCAGGGCAGGTCCTTGCCTTCATGCTTGTCGCTCTGTCACATCCTTTCTTGTCAACAAATCACAGACTTGTGAGCACTGTCCTTCTGGGTGGGCCCTGTGAGTCTTCTTTAGCAATCAAATCTGTCTGACTGCACTGTTAGTGGAGGTGATGGTACAGGCATGTTTCCCTCTGCATCATTAACAAAGAAAATTCCCTGTTGAACTGCTCACAATAATTACTATCCGCTTCTTTCTTCATCACTTACTGCATTCTCTGCATTCTCCTATCCCCTGCCTACATCTGGATTCCATCCCTACCACTTGACTGAAACCACAGCCACAGAAGTCACCCCCTGCTAATGATGGAATCACTGACCTTCTAGCTCTTAGTTAACACAGTCGTCATGGCTGCCATTGTGAACTGTTCCTTACACAGGGCACCATCGTCCTTCATCTCCCCACGACTTCAGTTTGTCTCACTGATTCCTTTTCCAACAAACTGTGGGTATTCTCCCAACTTTGTGCTTGGCTTGGCTCTTTCTGTTGGATAACTGATTTATACTCATTAAATATTCATAACACCTGTGTTCAGGTGACTCCCAAGTGGCCCTCTCTAGTCTTGTTCTCTTTTCCACCCTTTGCCCTGCTCTCTGACAGGATGTCCACTTACACATCTCACAGGTATAGACTTCTTAGAACCAAACCTGCCTTCCTTGCAAAACTTACCTGTTCTTCAAGTCAGTCAAGACTGAAAAACTGAATTCTCCATTGATTTTGCCCTCTCCATCTCAATGAGTTCTTCAGCTCTCTCTCTTTCTCTGTGAATCAGTCTTCCTCTTTTCCTCTATCTCTTTCTCTGTATCTCTCACTACTCACCTCTTCTCCCCAAGTCAGGCAGTCATAAAATCATGATATTCATAGAGAATGGCCTTTTTCTGCTTTCCTTGTCCCTTCTATAGATGCCACCATCACAGGCCACCTGATGTCACTCAGCAGTGTAAGATTATGTCTTGAGGATTTTCCTCTGAGCTCTCAAACCTTTCCCACTCAAAGCTGTGATGAGAAAAAGACACCTGCATCATAGTCTCAAAGTATCTCCTGCAAGATATTTACTAATGACAAATGGAGAAATGGTAACTTTGCACTAGAGAAACCTGACAGATAGCACCTTAGTCAAGGGAGCAAGGTCAACATGCCAGTAATAAGACATATCAATAGCATGCGCATCAACACAGAAACGAGCAGAGCACATCAGCGATCTCCTTTCCCGTAGTGCACAGCCTCACCTCGATCTGGTTGTGAGAAAAGAAAGAAAGAAAGAAGGAAGGAAGGAAGGAAGGGAGGGAGGGAGGGAGGAAGGAGACTTGACCTAAGTATCACTCTTTGTATACAGTAAAAATTAACTTAAAATGGATCACAGACTTGAATGTAAAATATAAGACCACAAAACTTTTGAAAATAAACATATGAGAAAATCTTAGGGATTTAGGGTTAGGAAAGAAGTTGTTACTAGACTTGATACCAGAAGCATGATCCCTAAAAGTAAAAGTAAAAACTGATAAATCCGAACTTTTTGTTCTGTGAAAGAGAGTAAAAAGACCAGCTACTGACTGGGAGAAAATATTTGCAAACCACGTATCTGACAAAGGACTACTATTTAGAATGTATAAAGAATTCTCAAAACTCAATGGTTAAACCAGTTAGAAAACTGGCAAAAAACAGGGAGAGACATGTCACTGAAGAGAAGGTAAATATGACAAATAAGCATCCCTAGTCATCAAGGAAATGGAAATTAAAACACGATGAGTTATCACTGCACATCTATCAGAACAGCAAAAATAAAAAACAGTGACAACACCAACAGCTGACAAGGACGCAGAGAAATGGATCACTCACATGCTATTTGTGGGAACGAAAATGACACAGCCACTCTGGAAAGCAGTTTCTCCTAAAACTAAACATAAAACTACCATGCAACCCAGCAAACGGACTCCTGGGCACTTATCCTAGAGAAATGGAGTCTTATGTTCACCCAAACACCTGTATAGGGATGTTCATAGCAGCTTTCTTCATAAGAGCCCGGAACTAGACACGATCCAGAACCCTGAAGGGGTGAATGGCTAACAAACTGTGGAATGCCCATACCGTGAACCACTACTCAGTAAGGAAAAGGAAAGAACTCTTGATAACCGCAACAACTTGGATGAATATCCAGGGAATTATTCCAAGTAAAAAAAAAAATCCCCAAATTACATATTATATGATTCCATTGATATAACATTTTTAAAATACAAAATTGTAGAAATGGAGACAGATGAATGGTTGCCAGAGGTTAAGAATGAGGTTGGGTAAGTGATTGTGGATATAAAGAGCAGCACTGGGGATCCTTGAGGGATGGAAATGTTCTACATATTGACTACATCAATATTAATGTCCTGGTTGTGATATTGCACCATAGTTTTGCACGATGCTACCACTGGGAGAAAACAGGTAAAGGGGACACTAGAACTCTGTATTTCTTACAACTGCATATCAATATACACTCGTCTCAAAATAAAGTGTTTAATTAAAAACATACTTTGCCCACTCCTGGAGACCCTTTACAGCTCTTCCTGAAATACTGATTTTTCCGTAAGTATTGCCTGTATCAGGGCACTACCGTCACTGAACATTTTGAGGCACTTATTTTATCTTACCAAGTCTCTGCCTAGCTTTATTGGGCTTTCACATCTTGACCTGTGCCGACCTATTTCTCACTATTTTTCAAATATACCTATTTGAGTTACGTAAGTTCTGAATTTCCATTACAGCAACTCATAGCAGTTTAATCTGGGACAAATCACGGACTCTGCCAATTTTTGTTTCCTCATCCACCTCCTTGCTGTTCACAGTGCTACCTCTTTAATTAAAGGTACTATGAAAATTCAGACATAGAATGTCCCCGGTGTTCCACCTCAAAAACATTGTCCAGAAAGAAAATGAAGTCAGAACCTATGCTGGCTTCTAACTAAGGTCACTACAAGCTGACGGTTCACAAGATGCACTCTTTTCTTCTGGAAATCTGTCCCAGAATATTCGGCCACATTGACATGACTGCCATAATTTGCAGAAGCAAAGTTCTATTCCTCCTTTTAAAATTCCCAAACAGTGTTTATTTTATGAAAATTCTCAGGGTGTGATCAAAGAAAAGCCCCCTGGATACACTGTGGATTTCATACAGTACTTTTGCCCAGCTGTGTTGGCATCTGCTGGTGCTCATCGGAAATTAATGTTCTCAATGAGATCACTTGGACACAGGAAGGGGAACATCACACACCGGGGCCTACTGTGGGGAGGGGGGAGGCGGGAGGGATAGCATTAGGAGATATACCTAATGTAAATGACAAGTTAATGGGTGCGGCACACCAACATGGTACATGTATACATATGTAACAAACCTGCACGTTGTGCACGTGTACCCTAGAACATAAAGTATAATAACAATAATAATAATAAGAAGAAGAAGAAGAAGAGGAGGAGGAGGAGGAGGAGGAGGAGGAGGAAATTAATGTTCTCAGGCCCCACTGAGACCTACTGAACCAGAATCCACATTTCAACTGTATCTCCAGAGATTCTTACACACACCAAAATTTGAGAAGTGCTGCTCTATAATGGATATAATGTAATCCCTGGCTCACAGGGTTGATGTGAGAATTAACAGAACACCCAGTACTTACTCTTTCCTTTTCCATCACAGCCAACCTAGTGTTAGGCAATTATTTCCCTCTAGACCTTCCTTGCACCGGCCAAGAAATGAAGACAATCTTTCAGACACGATCGGCCCACAGGATGGAGAAGCTCAAGGCCCTGATGAGTTGGGACCCATTTATCTCATTCTAGTTACTCGCAGCTGCAGAAACTCACATGAAGTTGCTGGTTAAGTGACAGCTTTTGCTTCCCACTTGAACAGCTGTCTTTTGTTTGCTTTTTTGCTTTTATCTTGAAGTCTAAACTCACTGTCCCATTTCCATCAGTACTGAATTTCATCTTGTTAGATTCAGTGCACCACAACTCCTGCCTAGGACAAGCCATCTGGACTCCTTTCGGCTCCAGTTGCCCAGCCTAACCTCCAGGCAGAATCTGGCACTCACAGCTATGTGTACGCACAGGACCAGATCCACACCCCAGGCACCTCCCTATCTTAAGGAGCACCCCATCTCATTCACCTGCTATCTCCTCACTGGAAGTTCCTGGAGATCAGGAACTGACACATGCGTATTTGCAAGCCTAGGACTTAGTGCTAAATAAAACTTAACCAAATAAATGACAATTTGATCTGCGGGCCATGAATGTTCTCACTGTGCAACAGTAGGTGTCAGGGAACCTCAGCCTGCCCATCAACTGCCTGTTTTTAACAAATAAAGTTTTATTGGAACACAAGCACACCCATTCATTTATATAAAATCTACTGGGTGAGTTGTCTGGTTGTAAACAGAGACCATAGAGCCTGCAAAACTTGCAATATTTACTATTGATCCTTTATGAAAAACTTTGCTAACCCTTGTTCTAGAGCATTTAGAAAATGCCTAATGGGAAGGAAGACACAACCCCACAGCAGTCTGCCAGAGACTCCTTTCTAGGCTTAACGATAGGACTAACAGAAAAATGTGTTCTCTGTGTATGGTCATTGACAACGGTGACTCCTATCTCATTAAAATGACATTCAGGCTACATTTTTCCATCTTTACCATAGGACTGTCACGAGGAATTACAAGAGCAGAGTGTTATAGCTTGAAGGGACTTTTGAAGTCACTTAGATCCCAAACTTTCATTTTACAAATGGAAAATCTGGACTTGAGAGTGAAGTGACTTCTCTAAAGAGAGTAACAGGTAAGTGAGGGTTTAGACACTTGAATTCAACTCTTCTAATTCCAAATAAACTTTTTTTTTTTTTTTTTTTTTTTTTACAATTACACTATGCTACCTCTTTAATCAAATGCACTCCAAAAATTCAGATGTATAATGTTCCCAGTGTTCCCTCTCAAAAACATTATCCAGAAAGAAAATGAAGTCAGAACCTATGCTGACTTCTAACTAAGGCCACTGCAAGCTGACGATTCACAAGATGTACTCTTTTCTTTTGGAAATCTGTTCCAGAATATTCGGTCACATTGACATGACTGCCATAATTTGCAGAAGCAAAGTTCTATTCCTCCTCTTAAAACTCCCAAACAGTATTTATTTTATGAAAATTCTCAGGGATTTGATCAAAGAAAAGCCCCCTGGATACACTGTGGATTTCATACAGTATTTTTGCCCCACATTTGCAACCAGCGCCTGGTGCCTGAGGTATCTCTGTTGCCTCTATCTTCTACTGGTCCGTATACATGGGATGAGGAAAGGACCCAATAAATTTCTTCCCAATTTATACAAAATGATGCTAATAACTTATTAAACATTGTTTGCCACTGGATTCTATGCATGAGCACCAGGTCTAGTTTACCATGTAGTGCCCACTTGTCTCATCCTGAGAGTTGCTACCACGGTGTGTCATGCGTCTTGCATGTCAGACTCTATTCAATATATTATGGAATGTGTTTCCTACTTTTGAAATATAATTTCAAAGAATTGTAGACTGTGTTTAATAATGGTAAGTTCTAACTAAATGATAGCACAGGTATAAACTGGAACATACAGAGATACTGAAATTACATTTTTGAAGTTTTATATTCCTTGGGGAAACACTTGGGAAGTGAAAAAAATCAAGAGAAAACCATATATATGAAAAAACCTCAAGAATGTAAAACTGCACATATAAAAGACTAAAGGAAAAGACGCTAAACTGTTATCATAAAGCCATATCTGCCACTCTATTTCTTTATCATTCTGGGATTCCTGCCTTATTTAAGAAGACCTCTCTCAACTGAGATTATATGGATCACATTCTACTCTTTTTCCTCCTATTTATATAATTAGATTTTTTGCTGTACATTTAGGTTTAAAACCCATCTGGAATTTATTCATGTGCATGCCTCAGTGTTGGCATCCAATTTTATTCCCTTCCAACATCACTGATTACAGCAAGATATTTATTAAATATGCTGTCTTTTCCAAGTGAGTTAAAATATATCCATACTTTGATCTGTTTGCAAAATCTCTTCTCTCTTTCAGTGATTTTAATTTTTTTTCATTTTTGGTACCAATACTATATTCTTTTGACGAGTGTAGCTATGTGATACTTTTATAGACGACACAAGACCCCTCTTCCTACTCTTCTTGGAGAATTTCTTGCTGACATTGCTGGACAGCTTGGGCTCAGTTAAAACAAAAACCTAGAATACTGACCAAAATTGCATTACAAATACATGTTAATGTCAAAATAACTGATGGCTTCAAATTCAGCTTCCCCATCCAGGAGTACAGTATAATTCTCCATTTATCTAGATTTTTAAGTCCTTTCATAAAAAGTTGTACTTGTCATACTTCTTGCTTTTGGTATGAATTCCTATGGTAAAATATAAATAAAATATATACAAAGTAAAAAAGAGATTGGGAGAAATTTCCAACCCACCTGACCAAAAGTTAGAGTTCCTAATATATAAAGAGCTTGCACCATTGAGAATTAAAAGGAGGAACAGCCTTAGGAGACTGTGGGCAGGAGCCACTCCTGTAAAACAGGGGCTGGAGACAGCTGATAGGCTGTGAAAGCGCACACCACCTGCCCCTCACAAGCAGTCAAGCAAATGCGAGATGAAACAAGACACTTTTGCTTTTTAATCTAATGAGACTGTAAAACTTAAAAAGAGTTACTAACATCCGGTGGTGGTAAAGATGTGGGGAGACAGCACTTCATACATTAACAGTGAGAGCATGAATTGAAAAAAGATGAATCAGCAGATTTTAAAAGTTAAATTGCACATGTCCTTTGAATCACACTGTTAGGATTTTATTCCACAGAAATTAAGAGTTTTAATAAAGAAAAAGACATGTGTAAGAGGTTTTCCCCCCTCAGCATTATTTAGGATGACAAAAGCGTGACCACCATCCATAGGGGTGAGGTGGGAGGAATTTGGATGCAACCGCACTATATTGTAATGAGCATACACTTTTGCACTGTCATATCTTTCTTCCTTAAGTCATGTTTCCTTTGCAGCCCTTCTCTTTAAGGCTGATTTATATTCAGAATCAAAGAGGCCACTGATCAGCCCTGGCCCTTAGTGCTGACTTTTCTTAACCTCCTTAGCAAGAATATCCTCTAGAAATCCAGGTTTACTGGAGGAAGAGGAAGCAATTAAACAATTTTCTAAATTCCAGTAGCTTCATTAGCATTTCAAGGGTCTTTTGAGGGGGACCCAGACAATTTTACTATCTGTCAGGGACAAGGGGACTTCAAGACTTGATGACTAAGAAATGGAAAACCTCACTTCAAGGGACTGTGGCGGGGAGGAAGCTGGGGAAGGAGGCAGTGAGAGATACAGGTTTGGCCTGGGCTGTTTCTGGGTCCAAGGCCCCAGTGGAGAGGAATTTCAGAGAAGATGTGAAAGTGACAGCAGTCGAGGAGTACATTACACTCTGCTCCTCTCTGGGATTGTGGGAAGAGATGACACAGAATCTGAGCTGAATGTCACAGCATACAAGGTAATGCAAGAGACTTGCAGGAGAGAGGAAGAGAGAACACAGGTCACTCCCAGGTCATGCCCAGGAAGAGCTGGGTGTGCTCCTGCAGAGGGCTGAACAGGCCAGACCTCCCAGCTATGCCTGCTAGAGCAAGGATGCTATGGCCTAGGGCCACAGGATGAATCCCCAAGACTCAGGGCTGGAAAAGCAGGACTGGCAGACTCAGAAGCAGAGAGAGCTGAGGGACCCAGGGACATGAGCACTCACAGGAAAGGGCAGGAGCTCTGTGAGATGCAGACAGCCACAAAGGTGCCAGCAGAGCACCACAAGTGTGGACAAACCTGGCATCATTCTCTGGACACTGGCCTGCACACAGGTGGGGCACCTGGGAACCTGCATAGGGACAGCTATAAGATCCCTGGATATACTTGTGGCTCCAGCGTCCTTATTAAAGTGCCCCTCACTCCCAAGAGTTTCACAGTTGCACAACAGATGATGTGGCCAGGACACCAGGAGGAGACAGGGGATCCTGAAGAACCGGGCATTCACCAAAGAGGATTTACAGCCGCAGAGCATGGGATGACACTGACGAAAGGCTGAGGGCTAGAAGAGACAGACAGAACCCAGAGCACAGGAGGACACGTCAGTTAGAGGAAAATAAAGCTCCATTTGCTTTGCATATCTGTGTGTGGTGGTTCTATATGCAGGCCTGCTGCCCATGAAAGAGGACTGTGCAGCTGCCTTAAAAATGTTTTTGTATGTGTGTATATGCAAATATATGTGTTTGTATATATATATACACACACACATACATTATACACACACATAACTGTATGTGTGTATCTGGGAATGCTTCCATAGTTTATTGTTAACTAACGAAAACAAGTTGCAGAGGAATATATGGTCTAAGTCCTTTTGTTAAGACAAAACAAAACAAAATAAAACCCTATAAATAGTCATGTTTGCATAAGTATAGAAAAAGTTATGGAAGTATAAACTGCATCCTGGGAGACTGAACGGAACAGGGAAAAGAATATGACAAATACAGAGTCACTGGTCACCACGAGGGTGTGCTGATTTTGTAACAGAAGTAAGGAATAAAAATGTTATCAGTCACAGCCACGAGTCCTCGGATTCTAATAATTGTCATTTTCATCTTTGTTTCTTTTGTGTTTTCTGCACTTTCCCTAAGAGACATCTGCCATTTTTGTAATCAGAAAAACATAGATATTAAACAAACACAAAGGAAGTGAAGCCTTCAACTCCATTTGCTATTTATCATAGAAACGGCTTTTCCTAGTCAGGCCACAATCAATTCAGCTGAATGAACATGAACTGAAACGCGCACCTGCACGTGCTCCTCAGGTGAGTGTTCTGAAGGACAGGCACCCACCACTGGGCCACCAGCACTGGAATTTCACCCAGTCGCACTGCCATGGGAATGAATACATGCCGGAAAAGTTCTCAGACAGCCAGAGTGGCCTCCAGCCCTGCATGGAGGTGCAGAGGGGGACAGCAAGACCTTGGGCCAGGAGGCACCGGAGGGAGACCTGGGAGGACAAGATAAACAGCTGGGCAGTAAGAAAGAAAGAGAAGAACGTGTGTTCTGCTGCTGCCGGCTGGAATGATCTGTGAATGTCTGTTAGGTCCACTTGGCGTACAGTGCTGTTCACACCTACGTTTCCTTTCTGATTTTCTGTCTGGAAGAGCTATCCATTATTGAAAGTGGAATACTGAAATCTACTATTATTGTATTGCTGTTTCTCCCTTTGCCGTCAATAGAAGCAGTCCCAGTGAATTTCTACAGCGTTACCTCCTGCAACAGCCAAGCATCCGGGGCCCCCAGGTCACAAACTTGGGGTGGGGGAGTCTTTCTTTCTAACTGCCCAGCTACTGGTCTTGTCCTCCCAGGTATTCCCATGACAGTGTGGCTGGATGAAATTTCAGTCCTGGTGGCCCAGTGCTGGGTGCCTGTCCTTCAGAACACTCACCTTAGGAGCATGTGCAGGTGCGCGTTTCGGTTCACGTTCATTCAGCTGAACTGATTGTGGCCTGACTAGGAAACCAACAAACAAACAAGCAAACAAAAAAACCCTTTCTATGATGAATAGCAAACAGACTTGAAGGCTTCAATGCCTTTATGTTTGTTTAATATCTATGTTTTTCTGGTTACAAAAATGACAGATGTCTATCAGGGAAAGTTCAGAAAACACATAAGGAACAAAGATGGAAATAACAATGACCTAGAATCCTATCACTTAAAGGCTGTGACTGATAACATTTTTATTCCTTATTTCTATTACAAAATCAGCGCACACTCATGGTGATCAATGACTGTCATATTCTTTTCCCAGTTCTGTTCTGTCTACCAGAATGCAGTTTACACTTCCATAACTGGAAACCCACCTAAAACATGTTTTCCTTCCTTTCTTTCTCCCTTTCTCTTGCCTTACCTTACTTTATATCGCCACTCTCCATAATTCTGCAAGTTTCACTTGCTATAAATCACCTTTATGATACCTGACTCTCCAGAAGGATTAAATTCTAAATTATACAATGATATCTGTAATACCTACAGAGTTTTGGAAAATGGAAAAATCCAAACCCAGGAACGACAAAGGCATCACCTCCCTAATATCACTTAGAGCAAGCTACTTTGCAAAACTCCACTGCCTTTAAGTTAGAGTTGATTCCATGTTTTATACTGAGGTTCAAAGAACATATGAAAATAATGCATATTGAAATTATTGGAAATAAAGGAGAAGGAATGCCTTTGATGTTTGTGGCATCTCAGATTAAGATGCATCAAATTGCATTACTTAAAGTGGCTCTCCCTGTGTATAAATGCTGAGTGGCTGGGAGGCCATGGCCACTTAGCAGGACAATGGCCTGAAAGGTGATTTTTTTCCTGCTTCCTTGGCAGACGGTTATTGTGTTTTTGTGTTTCTGTCTCACTTGAGCATCTACATGGTGCAGCAATATGAAAGCTCAACTATGGCCCAGAGCACTTCTGGGCTAGCGGGAGGCTTACCCTCACACAAGAGTGACCCTCCTGAGTGATCAGCTACCTCTGCCTAGGGTGGTGCAGAGGGTCAGTGGTTAACTGCTCAAAGGGAAACTGAAAGAGCAGGACTTTGGGGATGTAATCAAAATGCAACTTATTATTATTATTTAAAAATCTCTTTCTAGCCCCTTTAAAATGCATTTAGTTGAGAGAATTCCAAAGGGTCCTTCCTGGGGAAGGTGCCGTGCCTGGCATCTTGTCTTCTGCTAACTGTGCTGGGGGTGGCGGTGTGGAGGTGGGAGGAGGGGCAGTTTGGACTGAAGGGACTGCTTCGTGCCCTGTCTCGTGCTTGGGGTGTGGCCGCTGGAGGAGGCTCAGCTGTCCTCCTGGGCGTTTCCATGCCTCTTTGGAGATTTCCATGCTGGGGTCACTCATGTGCAGCATTCCTACCCCAGACGGCTGCATGCCTCCTCTTAACAGTCACTTTCTGCAGTTTCAGTGTCCCAGGCACCTGAAGTCCTCCTCTAGCTTCTTGCTACTCGGGTCCCTCTCTCCTTCCACACGGCCCCAGTGACAGGGCCCAACACCACCGCCTGCCAGCTCCTACATGCACGGCCCATCCTGGGGCCATAATGGTCCTCACACACTCTGCTCTGACAATCATAAGGAATGCATCCTGGTCCCTTTTCTCACTCATGAGATGCCCAGATCCAAGCACTGGCACCTTTATCTTCAACACCCTGTTGATCCTCAGCCTAAAGGCTCCAGGTGAGCGGTAGGTCACCTTCCCCAAGCCCCTGAAACAGAAGGACATTGAGCTGACAGTGGCTTTCTAACAGCTTTTTCAAAAAATTATCTTCACAGCATCCTTTCTCCTCCCTACATCTGGTTCCTTCTTTATATCCTTGATCAGCTCAAGGTGTTCAAAAATAAGGGAAATGATCCTAGCTCATTCCTTCCTAACTGGGCCTTCTGACCTGGCATCTCATTTTAGATGCTTCACCTATTACACTTCCATATTGCTGTCAAACCTCAATACTGACAGTCTGCTGCATGTGAGTTTATAAAGGAGGTCATATTTGACAAAAAATGACACTTGCAGAGTATTTGAGAGAGTATTTATGTCCATAGTAAATGTGTTGAGTCCATGGGAGAGCCATATAAGAAAATCTATCTTCTTCATAGTATACATGAAAATCAACTCCAAGTTGATGATGTTTCTGAATGTAGAAGGTAAAACAATAAATCCTCTAGAAGGCAACATGAAGGAGCATCTGCATGAACTTGGGATGGGCAAAGAGTTCTGAAACAGGATGCCAAAACTACTATTGAAATGGTAAAGTACGCTGGGCACTGTGGCTCACACCTGTGATCCCAGCACTTTGGGAGGCTGGGGTGAGCAGATCGCTTAAGGTGGTAAGCTGGGCAACATGGTGAAACCCTGTCTCCACTAAAAATACAAAAATTAGCCGAGTATGGTGGCGCACGCCTGTAGTCCCAACTAGTTGGGAGGCTGAGGCAGGAGAATCGCTTGAACCCAGGAGGCAGAGGTTGCAGTGAGCTGAGATCATGCCACTACACTCCAGCCTGGGCGACAGAGCAAGACTCTGTCTCAGTAACGATAACAACAAAAAACCCTAACAGATAAAGTAGATACATTAAGAACTTCTCTGCACTAGAAAACAACCTAGAGAAGGTGGAAAGCAACCTACACAGAGAGAAAACATCATTGCAATCTGTAGACTCAGTAAAGGACTGGTATCCTGAATAAACACAGAAGTTAATAAGAAATAAACAGTCAATCCAATAGCAAAATGGAAATATATTTGTACATGCACTTCACAAGATGACATCTGAATGGCCAAAAATCAATGAAAAGTTGCTCAACCTTATTAGTCATCAGTGAAATTAAATTAAAATTAAAATTAAAATTAGATACCCACCAGAATGTCTAAAATTACAAAAACTGAAAATACCGAGTGTTGGCAAAGATGTGAAGCAACCAGGGCCCTCCCACAGAGCTGGTGCGAGTGTAGTTGGTAAGGTAACTTTGAAAAACTGCTTGGCAGAATCTACCAAAGCTCATCCTACACATCCCCTGTGAGCCAGTACTTTCAGCACTCGGTACCTACACAACCAAAACGTGTACACCTGTGCACCAAAAAACATGGGAAGTATCGCCATAGCAGCATTGCACATATAGCTAAGAACTGGAAGCTGCCCAAATGATAACCAGTGAATCAACTGGACAATTGGAATATATGGATAAACCACAGTATACTCACACGGATAAATACACATGAATAGCATAGTATGAGCAAATGAACTGGTGGTACACACAGCAAACACATTATTTCATTCCATTTATCACAATGAGTTTAAAAATAGGCAAAACTAGCCGGGCGCGGTGGCTCACGCCTGTAATCCCAGCACTTTCGGAGGCCAGGGTGGGCAGATCACGAGGTCAGGAGATCGAGACCATCCTGGTTAACACGGTGAAATCCCATCTCTACTAAAAAACACAAAAAATTAGCCGGGAGTGGTGGCGGGCGCCTGTAGTCCCAGTTACTCGGGAGGCTGAGGCAGGAGAATGGCGGGAACCTGGGAGGAAGAGCTTGCAGTGAGCCGAGATTGCGCCACTGCACTCCAGCCTGGGTGACAGAGCGAGACTCCGTCTCAATAAAAAAAACAGGCAAAACTGCAGGCGAAAGGTCAGGAGAATGGAAAGACTGAATAGAGGAGAAAGACTAGGGAGAAAGCTCAAGGGGGCAGATGCCTGCATCTAATGTTCTAGTTTTTGAGCAGGGCAGTGATTATTTAATACAAAGGCATATTTTTTTTTTTTTTATAATTCATGAAGTTGTACATTTGACGTGCATTTTTCTGTAGGTATGTTATTCTTCAATAAAAACAATGAGCAGCAAAAATCTATGGGCCATAAAACAGCCCTTAGGCAAAGTCAATAAATAAGCTTGTGAAGGACTTCTCCAACTTCTGTCAGCACACATTTTTGAAAAACAGCGTTACTGGCATTCAGCTGGACATTTGCTGGTGTGCTATTGATCAGCTCATTTAGTTCAAGTATTTTTACTAACATCAGCAAACCACAGTCTGTCCCTTTCTCCAATTCTTTCTCAACACAGCCACAAGAATCTTTAAAAGATGTAAATTGGCTGGGCGTGGTGGCTTGCACCTGTAATCCCAGCACTTTGGGAGGCCAACGCGGGCAGATGACCTGAGGTCAGGAGTTTCAGACCAATCTGGCCAACATGGTGAAACCCCGTCTCTACTAAAAATACAAAAATTAGCTGGGCGTGGTTTGGTGGTGGGTGCCTGTAGTCCCAGCTACCCACGGGGCTGAGGGAGAAGAATCGCTTGAACCTGGGAAGCTGAGCTTGCAGTGAGCCGAGTACACCACTGCACTCCAGCCTGGGCAACAGAGTGAGACTCTGTCTCAAACAAAACAAAACAAAACAAACAAAGATGTAAATTATATCACGTCCTACCTTGCTTGAAACCGAACAATAGCTTCCCACTGCACTGTAGTGAGACCAAACTTCTTTCCAAGACTTCATCTGTCCTGCCTCACCTCGCTGTTCCACCTCTCCAGCTTCACACTGGCGCCTGGCTGTCCAGGACCAGCACTGCGGGCTGAGCCTTCCGTGTGCCCACACACAGCCCACTGCTTCCTTGGCCTCTGTTCCCTGGGACTGACTTCACCTGGAAGAGCTTATACAGTGCTTCCCTTGCCCCTCCTTTCAGTTCAGGTGTCTGCTTCAATGTCACCACTGCTAAGAAGGCTTCTCTGACTTCCTTGCTGAACTACATTCCTCATTATTTTACTGCAGTACCAATGACTTCTTTTGTCGCACTACCATTGTCTGCAATAACACTACGTACCTCGTCTGTCCATTCACTGATCTATCCAGCCAGCCATATATGCCATTCTGTTCCCTGGAGAATTTAAGTTCTGGGAACTTGCTTGTTTTGTCTTTTCTATCCCTGGGACCTTAGTACACAGTTCAGGGGACGTTGCAGCCACTCAGTGAAAACATGCTGAAGAAATAAATGAAAATTATAAAGTCAACTGGCCATTCAGCACATTCCTCTGCTTTATATCTGAGCATTTCATCCTTTTCCTAACTCCAAAGTGACCCTTTCTTGAACGGTACATTGCTATTTCCATTCAACAAAATTGTATCGAGTCCTTCCTCCAGGTGCTAGACTGTGTACTGTTCTGAGGGTACAATAAGAATGGGTGTTGCCCACAGTGCAGTGGTGCAGTGAGATGCAAATATAGAGGCTGTGGCTCATGCTGGTTTGTAAGGAAGTTAGACAGTTACAAAAAATATAAAAACGAATATATACATATTAAAATGTTTATAATTTATAATATAAATATAAAAATGATTTTTTGGCAGAAACCTAAAGAAACAATCAGATAATAGCATCAGAAACACGTATGTTTTATATATATAAAATAATTTGCAATTATGTATATTATGTTCACAATGTTTTATATAAAATAGCATGTAAAATTATATAACAATACATATGTATTATATGTAATATGCAAATATATTTTTACATATTTATATATATTATATAATACATATTATGTATTACCTGTAATGTTAATATATTAACATATTAATTATATATTATCTATTACAATATATGTAAATTATTTCAATAGTAGAATTTGTATTAACACCTTTACTCTGTGTTCTAAAAGGAGATCATCTTGTTGAGATGCATTAGCATTCAAAGACGGAGGAGCAAATGACGTGTGAGTGGGCACAGCCTCCACAGACAGCAACAGGGCAGCAGGGAGCACGGGCATCAGACCGTGGGCACACATGGACCAGCGATGGCCCCTGTGAGAACATGCCGCGGGGAGAGATGACACATGTTCTGATACCTTTGTTACCGCATCTCAAAGGCACGCTGGAGGCAATCTGATGAGAATCCAACAGTGGGGAATGCTGCATGGAACCTGGCCTATCACTTTCAGTGAGATACTTTTCGGATTAAAAGCTATCGAAAGGATGAAGACTTCCCAGGGCTAGGTACCTGGACTACACTATGCAGAATCTGTGCACATGGACAAAGAGAGGAGGCTGCGTGGGGAACTCCCTGGCTGAAACTGCCCAGAGGCCTTCACCATGGCTGTGAGCCACAAAGCCTGTGGGGCAGTCACACATCCCCCTCGGCAACGTGGCATAAAAGGCCTTCTTTAACTCTGCCTACTTTATTTAAAATTTTATTTTGAAATGATTTCAGATATGTAGAAAAGTTGCAGAAACAGTATACAGAATTCCTACATACCTCACAATTATATGCCCTCGAAGGTTCAAGTTTTACATTTACCACTCTCTCCACATAGGAGTCTGTTCTACAGATACTAATCAAGTTTCATCCATTGTCTCAACAATGTCCTTTGTAACAAAATGGTCGTTTCTGTCCAGGATCCCACATTGCATTTCGTTTTCATGTTTCTAATCTAGTTTTTGAAAATTTGAAACAGTTTCTCAGTCTATCATTTTTTTTTTCTTTTAAAACATTTTCAGTATACTCTAAGTTCTGGGGTACATGTGCAGAACGTGCAGGTTTGTTACATATATGTGTGCCATGGTGGTTTGTAGGACCTATCAACCTGTCACCTACATTAGGTATTTCTCCTAATGTTCTCCCTCCCCTCGCCCTCCACCCCCCGACAGGCCCCAGTGTGTGATGTTGCCCTCCCTGTGTCCATGTGTTCTCATTGTTCAACTCCCACTTACGAGTGAGAACACGCAATATTTGATTTTCTGTTCCTGTGTTAAGTTTGCTGAAAATGAAAGTTTCCAGCTTCATCCATGTCCCTGCAAAGGACATGAACTCATTCTTATTCATGGCTGCATAGTATTTCATGGTATGTATGTGCCACATTTTCTTTATCCAATCTATCATTGATAGGCATTTGAGTTGGTTCCGTCTTTGCTATTGTGAACAGTGCTGCAATAAACATACATGTACATGTGTCTTTACAGTGGAATGATTTATAATCCTTTGAGTATATACCCAGTAATGGGATGGCTGGGTCAAATGCTATTTCTAGTTCTAGATCCTTGAGGAATCACCACACTGTCTTCCACAATGGTTGAACTAATTTACACTCCCACCAACAGTGTAAAAGCGTTTCTATTTCTCCAAATCCTCTCCAGCATCTGTTGTTTCCTGACTTTTTAACGATCACCGTTCTAACTGGTGTGAGATGGTATCCTTGGGCAGGGCTCAGACTATCATTTTGCGATCCTGATACCCTACTTAGGGTAGAATGTCCCTCAGTTTGGGTCTGCCCTGCGAGGCCTCATGATTAGACCCTATTGTGTATTTCTGGCAGGAACGCCGTGGAAGTGATGCTCTGTCCGCAGTGAACCACACCAGGGGCAAATCATGTTTACTTGGCCCATGTTGATGATGCTTATGTTGATCTTCTGGCTAAGGTGACGTGCATCAGGTCCCACCCCTACACAGTTACTATTTTTCTGTTTGCATCTTGCAGAGATATACTCTTTGTATTCTATTTCTATTCTATCTCTTTGTATTCTATATTCTATTTCTCGTTGAATTTCTCCTCCATTGGTTTTAGCATGCAATGATATTTCTGTTTGCAACAATTAGCACTTGGTGGTCATCAAATGGTGACTTTCTATTTCCTTCCTTTCTCCTACATTTATTAGCTGACACTCCACTATAAGAAAGCACTTTCCCTTCTCCCCCATTTATTTCTCTGTTCATCCATTTCTTTCTTTTAATACAAACATATGCATTTTTTCTTAAGAATCATCACCTATTTAATAAATAATCACCTGTTACTATAATTAGTAGTTTGAGGCCCAAATTGTTCCAGTGCTCATCAAACAGGCCCCTTCACTCTTTGGCCACTTGTTCTTTCCTGAAGTGCTTGTTCTGTGAACACACCAGGCTTTTCTGCAGCCCTTCTGATGGCACTGCCCACCTCTTGGCTGGATAATTCCTAGCACTTGTTAAACAGCCCACTTAGAAAGTTCCCCAACTTCTCACGCTCCCATCCCAAATCTTGCTGCTACCACATGACTCCATTGCTATCATGGACTGCGCACTGTGCTTGTTTGTTTAGGCTTATAAGCAGTTGGTTTGTGACTTACATTTCTTTATTATCCTTGTAAGGCACCTCCCTGGTCCACATGAGGAACTCAATACATGTACGCTGAATAAGTGAATAGGAAAAAAATACTGTGTAAACCCTCTGACTTTATATAACCTGCTATTCTACAGGCTTCTATAAGATAGAGTCTCATCACTTTGTTGTTGGGATCTATATCTTTGGTAATTTTTTCCCGTTGTTTTACATTACTGAGAAATGCATTATTAGTTCACATTCGTGAAGGTTCTGGCATTATGTTTTATTTTTATTTAAGAGACAGAGTCTGATTCTGTTGCCCAGGCTGGAGAACGGTGGCGGAACCGTAATTCACAGCAGCCTTAAACTCCGGCACTCAAGCGACCCTCCGTCTCCCAAAGTGCTGGGGTCACAGGTGTGCACCACCATTGCTCGCCCACGCTTTATGCTGGAAATCCCTCCTTCATTGTTGGCTCCAACATACTCCCTTATTTTCTCAAGAACTCGGACACGTAATGCACATCTGAAAGTAAACATGCCAAAACTCAGCTGCAGAGAGGCTGGTATTTCCTTGCAGATCAAACTCTCCTATAATCTTCTACATCTCTGATCAGGGTAACCTCAAGCTTCCATTTGTTCAGACCATTTGTTCAGACCAAAGATGCAGGACCAGACATTTTTGACACCTGCATCTGGCCGATCAGCAAGTCCTGTTGGGTTCTAAATATAATCTGAAGAGAGAGCCTTCCTCCTGTCACTGTTCCTCTGCCACCATCCTTGCCCAAGCACCGTCATTCCTCCTTTGCAATGCTGCAGCTCTCTCCTTGTCAGCGTCCCTGCCCTGCCAGGCTGACTTCTGGTTTTCAAACACCAGCCACGGTGATCTTGTTAAACTGAACTGGATTAGGTCCCTCTGCCAAGGCCTCTCCAATGACGTCACATCTTACTCAGAGGAAAAGCCAAGTCTTACCACATCTTACAATGCTCTGAATGATGTGATACCCTGTTCCTCTCTGATACCAACTACTTCCTCCCCGCTTTCTCCCCACCAGTCACACTCCCTCGGGCTGTTCCCTGAAAGTGTCCCCTCACCCCCTCTGACCATACACACACCAGCCTCAGGCCTTGACCATCCTCCCCATCTGGGGATAGCCCATGTCCCCTTCCTCAAGCTTCCTGGTGCTTCAATATATGTGACACATATATACTATATATTTTTTTCCTTTTAAGCTTAAATGCTAATATAACTTGTATTGACAGATTAATTAAGAAATTCAGCTGCTCTCTGTAAAGGCTTAATAAAAATGTAAATTGTAATATAATGGTGAATTAATTGAAACAGTCCAAAGTAGAGAAAGAATTGTGGAAGAGTTTAAAATTGCTCACAAGACTAACAGGGAGCCCAGTGACTTGGCCATATTGTATAGACTGTTTATGTAGCTTCCATCTGTGCCACAGTCCAATAAAGTTGTTATTTACAGTCATGTGCAGATAGATCATGATGCTGCAGTCAATGGTCTCCATATACAACGGTGGTCCTATCAGATTATAACGAAAAATTCTCATCACCTAGTGACATCATAGCTGTTGATAACATCATGGCACATGAACTTAATTTTTAAAAATAAATTTAGTGTAGCCTAAGTGCACAGTGTTTCTAAAGTCTACAGTAGTGTAAGGTCCTGGCCTTCACATTCACTCACCGCTCGCTCACTGACTCACCCACAGCAACTCCCAGTCCTGCAAGCTCCATTCATGGTAAGTGCCCTAGACAGGTGTACCATTTTTATCTTTTATGCCGTACTTTCATTATACCTTTTCTATGTTTAGATACACACATACTTACCATTGTGTTACAGTTGCCTGTAGTATTCAGTACAGCAACCTTCTGCACAGGTTTGTAGCTTAGGAGCAACAGGCTATACCATATAGCCTAGGCATGTAGTAGGCTATGCCATCTACGTTTGTATAAGTACACTCTATGATGTTCACACAATGGCAAAAATCACCTCAATGTATTTCTCAGATTGTATCCCTGTGGTTAAGCAACACGTGACTGTACCTCTATGTAATCAGTGTGTACGTTGCATGCACACATGTACGTATCTGTATGTCTGTATGTACAGTGTGTGTGTACGTGAACGCTTGTTGCTTTTGAGCTCACCAGGGTGCAGTATTTCAGTATGAGGCAGCAGATGGTTTACAACCAGGGAGAAGGCATTACAACAGTATCACGAGCTTTGTGTGAAGGCCAAGATGCTGCTGCTGCTTCAAATGTCCACATTGTAAACACACAGAGCCTTTGGGCTACCAGTTGTATCCTGTGCAGTCATAGTAGGTGGCTTAGGTGATTAATTTCCACCAGGGAGATGCTGCCTTTCCTTCGTCAATGCAGGTTTTGTTTTCTCCTCCCTTACAGCAGTCTTCAGTCACAGTTAGCCTTTTAAAGCATTTTTAAAGAATGAGTTGAAAATCAAGTAAAAAAGACAAAGCCCTGTCACTCATTTCCTCCTCCATCTTTTGAGAAAGACATTAAGAACTTTGTCTAATAGAAAATAATGTAATGATTTCTAAATCAATGGGATCAATAGTTGGTTTCTTTTTTTTTTGAGACAGAGTCTCACTCTGTCGCCCAGGCTGGAGTGCAGTGGTGCAATCTCGGCTCACTGCAAGCTCCGCCTCCCGGGTTCATGCCATTCTCCCACCTCAGCCTCCCTAGTAGCTGGGACTACAGGCACCTGCCACCACGCCCAGCTAATTTTTTATATTTTTAGTAGAGACGGGGTTTCACTGTGTTAGCCAGTATGGTCTCGATCTCCTGACCTTGTGATCTGCCCGCCTCAGCCTCCCAACGTGCTGGGATTACAGGCGTGAGCCACCACAACCGGCCAGTTTCCTTTTTCTGCCCATAACATTAAAATTTTACCTTAAATGAATGAAGACCATTGAAAAACCATGAGCATGTATCCCACAGAGAAGACCAGGGATGCCTGCGCCTCACAGTCTGGCTGTGTCATGGGACTGAAGGCAAACACGCTGCACAGCAGCTTCTGCATCCGACCCAGGCTCCTGGGCCAGGGACTGCATCTTTTTCATTGAATTCCCCACACCCAGTACAGCATCTGGCTCAAAGTCGGTGCTCAATAAAATTCTGTTGACTGCCTGCCTGAGTAAATGGATAAATAACTGAAGGGGAATAGGCGGGGTCTGCCTGTGTGAACTGGAGACTAAAGGAGGATATGCCGGGACTGTGCCATGAAGGCACAGTGGCACACAGCCTGTGGCACAGCCTCATTAGCCCTTGCAGGTTCTGGTTATTGAGCCGGACATACCATAGGGAGTGAAGGGCCCCTGATCCCTCTGAGGTCAAGGGAATCTCTGGCAGGAACTGGGAGAGGGTGTAGGATGAGCTCTGATTGGTGTGGACACAGTCAGTCCCTCCTCACCTCAGCCATGCAGGAATGGCCCTGAAGTTGCCAAGGCTGTCACAGCTCCCATCTAGAGAAAACCAAGCTGTCTGGGTCCACACAGGTATATGTCCTATGGCTATTACACAAGGCTTCTTGGTAGATATTCATGGATCTCTCAGAAAATGGGCAGCTTCTCACAGAACAGACATGGGTGCCCGCTGACTGACTCCAAATGTTCTCACTAGCTGGAAATTGCAGGTTTGCAAACACACTCCTGAATGCACTGCCAGTTTCAATGCACAGACAGTTTGCATGGAACAGGAGACAAGGTTCATCACAGAAAGAGGCCTGGGGATGCTGGTTTGAAGATGGATGGAATGCAGGCAGGACTACTGCGGCCCAGGGAGTGACCAGAGCCAGCGGAGTTGCCACCACCCAGGGCCCGGGAGGAACTGCTAAGGAGCCAGGCTGGGTTGCAGGATGTTTGGGTTGAAAGGTCCCCAGCACAGTGGTCCTTGTTCACTTCGTGGTATTCCGGTTGGCAAAACGGAGGCCTAGATGATATAACATTACATCCCAGAGACAGCAATACACAACGAGGCCACAGGACTTCCAACTGACTGTCAAAAAGGAAAGTTCTGAGTCCCTGACCTGTCTGATTGCCTGGGCAGCTGTAACCCAAATCCCCTGAGCCCCCTGATAGCAGTTGGGATAGGAAGAGAGCAGGGAAGATGTTGCTGGCTGGAGCCCTCGGGAGTGCCTCGGCATTGCTGGAAAGATGACCAGCAGTCCTTTCTACTAGCTAGGACAGTGATTCCACCATGAGGACCATGGGGCAGAAGTCAGCGGAGTGGAAGACAGGATGCAGGAGGGCAAGGAGGTGAAGGAGGCAAGGACTTGGAGCCCAGCCAGAGAGGAGGGGAGTCCCTGCAGAGCCTCAGAACTGAGGAAGGCAGCGTGGCAAGGGACTGAAGCTGTTGGAGGAGGCCCAGAGGCCTGCCAGTCAACTGCTCAGCTGATGGCACAGCTCTGGAGGTGCTGCCCCACGTCACCACACAATCTGCCCTTGCTTGTGGTGCCAGTGCTACAGGGGGCACAATCACCCTGCCGCCTTCTGAAAATATATGCCCACTCCCCACCCCACCCGCACCCCTGCCTTTGCCCATGAAATTGGCCACTTCAGCTAAGAGGCCAGCCGTGTCGAGAGAAAGAAATGCAAGTCATACATCCTTCTGGACTTTCCTTTACACTCAAGCCCTCAACTTTCTCAGTTCAATATGAGATGTTCTCGGGTGATTTATTTTTCCTATACCATAGATACTTCTCTGTCAGCAGAGAGACCTAATTCACTTCCCCCGACTTGCTGCATCGCTTTCCCTTGTGTAGATGTACTGTGATTCCTTTCACCATTTTTGTTTCATGGGCTTTGTCTTCCTGTTACAAAACAAAAGTAAAATTGGGACCCTTGTCTGACTCTTGGCCTGCAGAGGCAGAAGTTGCTGGAGAAAAAAAAAAAAATCCTGCAAGTGGAGGTGCTGGGTCAAAATGGAATTGCATGTTACATTTAGCTAGAGACTGCCATATTGTCCTTCAAGGACCATATACCAAGTAACGCACCATCAGACACTAGCCACGTGAGTGCCGTCTCCCCACCCCCTCGCCGAGACTGGACATCTGTGTTATTTTGTTTGCCAACATAGTAAGCAAAACGTGGTACCTCAGAGTTTTGTTGTTGTTGTTTTCATTGGCTCTCCTCTGATTGCTCATGGAGCTGGTTAACTTTTCACATATTTACAGGCTATTTATATTTCTTCTTTGGTGAACTGCCTATGTATATATTTCCTGATTAATTTTACTTGCTCATTTTTCTTATTGGTCTGAGGCGTATTATTATGGACATTACATTATCATCGGTGGCTTGTCTTTTCATTTTAAAACATGACTTTTCCCTACAGGAGCTGAAATTTTAATGAAATAAAATCTCTGCTGTTTATCTTCTATGGCTTGTGGGGTTTTGGGTTTGCTTAGAAAATTCTTCCCCTAAAATAAATACTATTCTCCGATATTTCCTTGTAATAGTTCTTGGGGTTTTCTCCTAAACATTCACACTTTAATACATCTGGAAGTAACATTTGTAAATGGTAAAAGGTTTCCCCAGTGAATTGCTTTCACATGGATGACCAAGTGTTACTACACAGTTACACGGTCCGTCCTTCTTCACTGATTTGAAATACCACATTTATCATACACAACATGCCATTGATGCAATCCTAAGGAGATAGGAATGGGCGACAGAAGCTGGAGTCGGGCTTCAAGGAACTGGGATTGTTTCTGCTACTCACAGAATGGGAGCATACATAGAAGCTGAGCCATGCAGTTGCTCTCACACACCTGAGATCGCATCTTTCACAGTCTGAACACAAGGGCAGGAGTGCTGGGGTCCTAAAACCAGTGTGAAAGGACCACCCAGCCTTTACCTGAAGGAATGTTCCCTGGATTATGGTTGTTCGAAGGCTGACTCACACACAGTGGAAAAACTAGACACGATGTTTCAGGGAAAAGAGCTTAAGGGTAGGTCCTCCAGTTGAAGCCAGCTACAATTAAGTCAAGAGAGGGGCAGGGGTAGGGGGCACAAAAGCAAAGAAATGCCACTTATCTGAAATCTCCAAGAGGAACGTGGATGGCCACTGGCACCTGCAGTTGATAGGGACCCACCAGATTCCAAGCCTCTGGGCTGTGAGCGATTGCAGGGCAGAGGGATCGGGAGCCTCATGTAGCAGAGACCTGAGATGGCTCCAGACACAAAATGAGCCCAGAGCCCCCCCATGACTACAGGTAGGAAGCAGACTGAGAAAGCTGCCAGCTTGCAAGGATGCCATGGTCTCTTTAGTGCTCTATTCTCCAAAGAAGAGCCAAGGCCAGGAGAGTGGGAGACGGTGAAGCCCCTGCCCTGCTGGGAAACCGAACGACCAAGGGTGGTGGGACCTCACAGCCTCTGCCCCCAGGAATTTCAGGGTTTCTGTGGCCATTGACAGTCACCTGTCTCCCAGTTATTCCATTCCTGTTCTACCAGTGCATGTTGTTGTGTGGGTGTGACTGTATGGTTGTGTGGTATCAGCTAACTTGTTCTTTTATTTAGTCCATGGGTCTCCAGACCCAAAGAAGCTGTATCTGCATCTTACAAAGAGACCACTAGGCATCATGCAGCAGCCCGTGGCTTTGAGGCTGATGAGACTTTAGGATGTCTCCCACAGGGAGCAATTACCCTTGATACTTGTGCAGCAAAAAGACTGAATCAAATATTTGGTGACCAGAAGGGTACACTGTGGTGGGCATTAAAACTGTTCACTAATCTCCACTTTTCTTCTGCTTCTGGGCACTCAGAAGAATTGCACCTCCTGGCCTCCCCAAAGCTACCTGTGGATATGTAACTTGCTTTGACCAATGAAATATGATAAGTGGCAGGTGTCATTTTAAGTGGATGCATTTAATTGCCAGTGCTCACCTCTCCAGTCCTTCTCTTCCTCCTGCCCCTAAGCCTGGTGACCTCCTGATGGCAGCACTCCACCAGCCTGGAGGAGAACGGCATGTAGCAAGCCCTGACTTCCCTGTGCACCAGGAGGAGAAAATAAACTATGGTTTGAGCTGCCGAGATTTGGGGGTATGTGGTACTGTATCTAACTTAAACTAACTGAAAGTATCTTCATTCATTCCCATGGACACAAATATCTCTATATTGATGACTCTCAGATTTATAATTCTAACGCAGTCCCCAGCCCTGAGCTAGACAGAGTTTGTTTTTGGTTCTGCTTTTCTTAACCTATGAATATTCAAGTGCCCAAGACTCTGCGTTGAGCTCCTTTTTCTTCTCTGTCTACACTTTCCTCCCCTGTAATCTTACTCCACATCAGACTTTAAATATTTAAGCACCAGTGTCTTCTAAATTTAAATCTCTAGCCCTGACTAGTACCTCTCTAGTACACATCAGTTAATTCCTGGATAGTTCCTACATGACTCTGGACTCTTGAAACTGAATTTAAGCATTTTCTCTGTCTCCTGAATTTCACGATTGAGTCAACCACTATTACCTAATATTAAAAAGCTCCTTGAAGACATCAATATACACACACACACTTTGTGAAATAGTGTTTGCATTTTTTCCCACTTAAGTAGTAAGACAGGAGCAAATTTCGTAATTTAAAAAAATCCCTTGAACAGTGTAGCTAAGAAGAAAGGCAGGAAGGAAAAAAGGAAAGGGAGATCTAAGCTTGATCATATCAAACAGAAAATATAAACACTACGAACAGAATGTTATTGTACCACATCAGCAACCTGTCTTTAATAAATCACTTTGCGAAGCAAGAATCAGAACTGAAACTAACCCCTTTCCCAAGATGTATATTCCTTAAGAAATATGCCCTTGAGAACACTGTTCTCACAGGACACTTAAGTCATCAGTAACTTCATGTGGGCTCCAATGGCTGCAATGATCCACTGCACCTACCAGCCAAGAACACATTCTAGAGGAGCTCTCAATGTTAGAAGTGACGATGGCATTGTCATGGTTTTTTGTCAACAGTGTTCAATGGGAAGATTGTTCCTGCATGAGTCAATTTCTAGGAAAATCCACCTGAATTAGAGATGGAAAACAGCAAAAACAGTAACAGAAAAACACACGTGGCCTGCCTCACTATGCCATATTACGATACATGGAAAAGTCTGAAGTCTTCACTTACATCTCCCTATTTTGACTCCTCATCAGAGAGACGTAAGGCTGACTGAGACGGAGACAGGAGGCTGTGGGCCAGGGCCATGGGCCATGCAGGAGCAGGTGCTAGGTCCAAGTGCTCATTCTCCCCTGAGAGACTCTCTCCCCTACCAGGTCTCAAATCTATCACCCCATCATGTCCAGCACAAGAACCTGGCCATGCATCCATTCTCAGCCTGGCATCCCATACTCTGAGTGGCTCATCTCTCAACCTCACCTCATATCCCCACCTTTCCCAACCTTCCCACAGCCACAGTTTGTGCTGATTTGTAAGGTTGCCTCTATTTTGTACAAGTTCCTATATAGTCCAAGGCCTGTTCTGGGCTTTCCAGTTTCTTCCACAGTACCAGCCCAGGCAGGAATACCATATATTGTAGCTACCATTCATTTAAAACGTTGATCTCTCCATCCACCCTCCTTTTTTTCCCTCACTGTTATCTCAGCTACTTAGACCTTTAGTATTCAATAGGTATTTTAGAATTATTTTGTTAAATTCCACAAAAATCCATGTTGAAATGTTGAGCATTTGGACTGTATTCATAGACCAATTCGTGAGGAACTGTCATCTCACCACCCCGAGTCTTTTGATCTAGAATGAAATTCCAATGAATATCCCTCATTCATTCTTCAATCTGGTACCAGCTGGCCTCAGCTGCGGCCTTTCCTCCAAGACTGTTCTTGCTAAGATCCACAGGACGGCCCTGTTACCTATACTGTGGGCGTTTCATTCCCTGTTTTATTTGCCTCCCTGTGTTTGTTGCCTTTGATGACTTCTTCCTTGAACATTCTCCTCTGTTGCTGCAATAACACCTGGCTCTCCTATTTCATCCAACTACTTCTCAGCTGCCCCTTCTGACTCTTCTTGGCTGGCCCTTCTGTGGCTATCTGACATGTAAATGACTCCCCAGGGCTCCACTCTGAGTCCTTTATGCTCACTTACGCTTTCTCCATAGATGAAGCTGTTAGTAGCCACGTCTTTAAATATCACCCAAACGCCAACACTTTCCAGGTTTATATTTCAAGCCCCCAACTCTCTTCTGAACTTTACCTTGGTCTTGTACATCTGACCACTTAGTCTCCACCTGGATCCCTCACAGTTATTGCAAACATAATGAGGCAAAAACCACATCTGGCTGTCCTCTTTGAATTGGCTTCTCCTCCAATTTTCCTGAGTTTAGTAAAAGGTTCTTCCATCTACTCAGTTGATCAAGCCAGTATCCCTGGAGCCATTCTTAGTCTGCCTTCTCCTTTCATGGTGCATCAGTCATTTCATGGTGGCATTTCCACCTTTAAGATAGCATTGAGGCTACTGGATTCTCCCCATCTTCACTTCCACCATCTGCCCCAAGTACCCAGCAGAGAGCAGCTGAGATGGCCCCTCATTCCTGCTCTCTGACCCCACCTCAATCCATTTTACGTTGAGCAATCTGAATGACCTTTTCAATGGGTTCATACTTTTCCTTCACCTTAATTCTATGGTTACAGAGAATTACAGAGGGAATGAAACAGAAGACCCTTTCTGTGACCTGGGCAGCCCCTGCCTAACTTTCCACCTCTCTACGCGTGACCTCTCTTTATTCCTCATTCTCCTGCTGTGTGAGCTTTCTTCCCTCAACACTCTCAGGATCGTTCCTCCTTGGCCCAGAATCTTTCCTATAAGGACTCACACATACCCATTAGGTCTCAGGTGCTATGTCACCTGCTCAAATGCTTTCCTTGGTTAAATTATCTCAGTGAAGTCCCACCTTTATTTTCTCATGAACCCACTTTTTCCTTTACTATGCTTCACATTCATTGCAATTATGTGCATGTGTGTTACTAGTTTATCTTTTATTATACTGTGAGGTCCACGTAGGGATGGACTATGTCTGTCATTCTCCCCTGGAGATCCAGCAGTTGGCCTGATGCCCAGTGCAGAGATACCTAGAGAGCACCAGCTAAAAACAGATGTGTGTACAGTAGTCCTGCCTCATCTGTGGTTTTTCTTACGCATGGTCAACCATGGTCTGAAAATACGTGAGTACAGTATAATAAAATATTTTGAGAGGGTGATAGAAGCCATATTCACATAAATTTTATTGTATGTTGTGATAATTATTTTAAGTTATTGTTATTCTCTTACTGTATCTAATTTATAAATTAAACTTTATCATAGGTAGGTATGTAGGAAAAAAGTTAGTATATATAGGGTTTGGTACTAGCCACAGTTTCAGGTATCCACTGGGGTTTCGGAATGTGTTCTCCATGTATGGGGGTGTTAAGGGGTTACTGTATCTGCTTACTGAAGAAATCAATAACTAAAGTTTATCACCATGATACCCTGTAGATGAGCAAAACAAGCATGGGCTGTTAGTCCTGGTTTGTGTAATAACCCTGACACTGACTGTCATAAGAAAGAAGAAATAACAGCATGGTGACTTCAATGCCTAGCATATGGCAGGCAATGGGTTATGGCCACAAACAGTCACATTAATATGAAGCTTGCATGTGAAGTAGTAAAGAACGTGGCTACTGAGTGTGGCCCTTTTTTTTTTTTTTTTTTTGGTTTTCCTTTTAAAGTTAAAACTGGTACTTAGATCTGATATCTAGTTTACCTTCATGGGCATTCCATGTGGTACCTGGGAAATAATGTAGTTAAAATTGGGTATTATTTCATTTTGACTTTTAGATTTAACCCTCTGCTCTCTGTGTGCTTAATCCCACCTCACTCACAGGCATGCCCTGAGGTCAATGTACCTTTCCATAAGCACACCTCACACTCTCCTTGGAGGGCAAGGCTCCTCCAAACTATGACTGCAGCTGTAGCCTCCAGATCGTGGTCAGATTTCTCAACCCTCCTATCCACATCTGCTCTGTCAGTTCCTTCTCTCTGCATGCTCCCCAGCCCCTGCCCTTTGTCCTCCACTCTTATTCCTCCCACTCCTATCCACATCCGCTCTATCAGTTCCTTCTCTCTGCATGCTCCCCAGCCCCTGCCCTTTGTCCTCCACTCTTATTCTTCCCACTGGGTCTCATGTGTGCTTTATTTTTCCTTCTCTCTCCTATGATACTAATGATTCCTGTTATGCACTGAATGTCTTTGTCCCCACCAAATTCATATATTGAAACTCTAGCCCCCCCAGGGTAACGGTATTAGGAGGTGACGCCTTTGGCAGGTGATTAGGTCATGAGGGTGCAGCCTCATGAATGGAATTCGTGCCCTTTTAAGAAGAGACATCTTGCTTCCTCTCTCTCTGCCACGTGAGGACACAGCAAGAAGGTGGTTGTCAGCAACCAGGAAGAGAGCCCCACCAGAATCAACCATGTTGGCACTCTCTTCTTGGACTTCCCAGCCTCCAGAACTGTGAAAATAAATGTCTGTTGTTTAAGCCACCCAGGCTACAGTATTCTGTGATAGCAGCCCACGGTGCCTGAGAGACAATCCTCTGCAGTTAAAGCTCTTACCTTCCATTATGTTATTTTACTTTTTTCCCATTCTTCATAACTACCTTTAATGCTAGCTCTCTCCCTTCTCTAACTGCCTTGTTCTGAACATGTCTTGCTTGAGAGAGTTCATCCATCCCTGTCAAAGGCATCAAATTTCCCCTATGTGTTTGGCTCTGAAATGTCAACCTTGTGGCTAGCCTCTCAATTCAAACTCAGTTCATTCTCCAGTTTCTGCTGCAGAATTTTATTTCCTGGAGCGTACACTGAAGTGACCACACCAGATGATATGAGGTCAGATTCAGCTGCTGCCAAGGTGTAATAAGAATGGAGTTGGGTGGAGATGACCTGGGTTAAATCCCAATGTTACTATTTCTCAACTCTGTGACCTTGGGCAGGATACTCAGGCTTTCTACAACTTCTTGTTCTCATCTCCAACATGGGGGCAGTCGCAGGATTGCTATCATCCCCCAGCACCGAGCCCATGGTCAATACAAAGTGAGCCCCACATGGTCTACAGGAGGTCAGTGATGGACATGATGGAGGGATGGAGGACCACTGGTAGTTCAAGCTCAGGTACTGCATGCTTTCTCCCTGGAGAAGAGTTTAGTAGCACGTTGGTCAAGTTGCTGAACTGTCAAAGGAAAAACTATAAAATATATGTACAAAATATCCTTAGGACTAAATCCAAGGTCCTCTATTCTCCCTAATAGTTAAAATGATCTCTTGGGTCTCAGGGGATGTGCAGTACCAGACTCCTGGGATAATGCATTTGTGGCATAATCTGTTTTGTTATAACTGTTTGATGTTTCAGTCAAATGCTGGCGAATCATGCGCATTTTCTCCTTCTCTAAAGGGAGACCTCTTTTTACATCCCTATGGAGTTTTCCACATTCAGGAATTGGGAGTATTTTCTGATTTTGCATTCTAAAAGAGTAAGGTAAGAACACAGATGTTTATAGCAGATTTATTCATAATTGCCAAAACTCAGAAGCAACCGAGATGTCCTTCAGTAGGTGAATGGATAAACTGTGGTACATACAGATAATATAATATTGTCAGCACTAAAAAAAAAAAAGGGGCTATAAGGCCATGGAGAAAACTTAAGTGCATGTTACTAAGTGAAAGAAGCCCATCTGAAAAGTCTGCATACTATATGACTGACAAGCTGGAAGAGGCAAAACCACAGGGACAGTAAGATCAGTGGTTGGCCAGATGCGGTGGCTCATGCCTGTAATCCCAGCACTGTGGGAGGCTGAGGCGGGTGGATCATGAGGTCAGGAGATCAAGACCAGCCTGGCTAACACGGTGAAATCCCATCTCTACTGAAAATATATATAAAAAATTAGCCGGGTGTGGTGGCAGGTGCCTGCAGTCCCAGCTACTTGGGAGGCTGAGGCAGGAGAATGGTGTGAACCCAGGAGGCAGAGGTTGCAGTGGGCCAAGATCGCGCCACTACACTCCAGCCTGGGCAACAGAGCGAGACTCCATCTCAGGAAAAAAAAAATCAGTGGTTACCAGGGGCTAGAGGGAGGAAAGGATGAACAGGTGGAGCACAGAGGATTTTAGAGCAGTGAAGCCACTCTGTATAATACCAGAATGGTAGATGCATGTCATTATACATTTGTCTAAACCCGTGGAGTATACAACAGCAAGAGTGAACCCAGATGTAAACCACAGACTCTGGGCAATAATGATGTCTCAGTGTAGGTTCATCAGTTGTAACAACTGGACCCCTCTGGTGGGGGAGGCTGAGACAATGGAGAAGTCTATGCATGTGTGGGGTTGGAGGTGAATGGGGACTCTTTTCGCCTTCCTCTCAATTTTGTTGTGAACCTAAAACTGCACTAAAAATAAAGCATATTAAAAAAGGGTAAGATAGGAAATTATCCTCAATGAAAAAATATATAATCACACAAACAGACATTTCCCTTTCAGTTACGCTTTTTGAACCTGCTCTAGTCCTTTGGGGAGAAGAACGCCAACCAGGAGGAGGGAGATACAGGATCCTGAGAGCTAAAGGTGGACCAAGCTCTCTCCTCTCTCTTCCCTGGAATTTCTACTTTGATATTAAAATCATGTCTAAAAACAGACTAATCATCCCCTCAGTCACTCCTACACTCCATGGCCTTTTCCTCCAACTATTTTTCTTTACTTAGTCATGCAAACAGAACACCTGGAGTCAGTGGAACTCATTAAACAGCAGAAAGCATATAGATGCATTCTACTGTCATAAGAGAACTTACTCCTGACTAGTACACATGCACAGAGCTGGTGTCTCCTCTGTCCCTGGCTCTGCTGTGGATAACTGTGAGGAAAATGAGGCTCTGAGAGATGCCTGATCTCACCCAAGGGCAAGCTGGGGTTAAAAGGGTACATATGGTCTCCTAGTTGTGATTTGATTGTGCCATGCTTCACATTTATTTCAAGGAGAGGATACTTGTAGTTGCACGACTACAGCTTAACCAGCTATTGAAACATACAATGCATGTTAGAAAGCTCTTCACAACATATGGCTAAAACAACTAAAAATTTGGTTCTTGGAGAAGTCTACTCTAGTCCCTTGGAAACGCCACAGTGTGGATTTCAACTGGGGCATATGTAACAAGCATGCGCTTCCCAAGTTTCCCATGTACAGGTGGTTCTATCAATTGCATTGCACTCCAGAAAATATGGTATTGGTGAAGCCAGATTCATACTGTGGAAAGAATTCATTCTAAGTGGAAAGAGTGACAAAGAAGACAAAGAGCAGCAAAGAATTCTTCCCACCTCCAAGTCCTTCTTCCAGTGCTTCTTCACACAGAATACTTGCTTACTTGCTTGGTTTCTGTGTTACTCCCCACTTTCCTAGTTGTGCATTCCTTTGGATATCAGTCTCCATGTTTTGCTAGGGTTGCAATAAATCTTACCCAAACCACAATCTTGAGGTCCTCCCTTCAACCACTGGTTCAATCTCTAATTGCTCCTCCACACAACAGACAAAACACAAGAATTAAAACTCAGCCAGTCTCCTGAAAAGAAGGTCTTTAACAGCATCTTAGTTTGCCACAGTGGGCTCTAGAGCCCGAGTTTCAGAACTGATTCATGATCCTGGGGCTGTGCAAATCTGGCCAAGTTGGTAATGTATCTGCACTCTAATTTCCTTACATCTTAACTGAGTGGATTGCTGTGAGGGTGAACTGAGACAAACACAAAGGGCTGAGAACAGAGCCCAGCTCAGAGCAAATCTAACCAGATGACACTGACATCTGTCACCGTTACCTCCCATGAGTTTGGTCAGCTCTGGCTCTTTCTGACCCTCCACCAACACCCCCTCCTCTACCAGACTCACCGTAGGCCCCACTCACTCTCTGGGCAACTGTAGGATTTGTGAACAAGCTGTTTCTTCTGCCTGGGTGTTCTTTCCACTCTCTGCCTCCTCTACCCCAACATTCACATCCTGCTGCTCAGCCTGGCTAATTCCTATTGGTCCTTCGGAGTTCAACTTAAACACTTTTTCCTCCAGGAAGCCCTCCCTGGCTGCCTGGACCAGGTCAGCCCTCTGGTTCTCTATCCTGAGCATGCCTGTGGCTCCATTAGGGAACAGAGATTACATCCATCTTGCTCACCACTGTCTCTTCAGTGCCTAGCATGGCACAGGGCCATAATACCCCACAAATATCTGCTGAATAAACGAAGTCATGGCTGGAACTGTCACGATGGGGTCAGCTATAGACAGGATGCTGTCTGAGTGCTCTCGAATGGCAAGTTTGTCAGAAAAAGAATTCAAGACTCAAGCCTCAGTCATATAATGGGGAAATACAATCAGAAGTCAAGAGAAAGAGGAGACCCAGCCAATTATCCAAAATAAGAGTGTTCAGAGGATGCCTGAAAGCTACAGGTATGGAGACAGGACAAGCTAGAGAAGCTGATCATGTTTCAGCAGGGGAAGGTGAAACACATTAATATAAAAAATGTCAATTTTTCAAAATTAACCCAAAGCTAGAACACACTGTCAATCAGAGTTCTAATATTGCATTTCGGGGAACTGGATACAATTATTTTGAAGTATGAACAAAAGAACTGATAAGAATAGTAGTGATACACCAACAACAGTCAAGCCAAGAGCTAGATCAGGAACGTGCTCCCATTCACAATTGTCAGGAAAAGAATAAAATACCGAGGAATACAGCTAACCAGGGAGGTTAAAAATCTCTATAAGGAATAATACAAAACACTGCTCAAAGAAAACAGAGGTGACACAAACAAATGGAAAAACATTTCATGCTCCTGGATAGGAAGAATCAATATGATTAAAATGGCCATACTGCCCAAAGCAAGTTTAGATTCAATGCTATTCCTATTAAACTACCATTGAGATTCTTCATAGAACTAGAAAAAAAAGTATCTTAAATTTCACATGGAACCAAAAAAGAGCCTGAATAGCCAAGGTAATCATAAGCAAAAAGAACAAAGCTGGAGGCATCATGCTACCAAACTTCCAACTATATTAGAGGGCTATGGTAGCCAACACAGCATGGTACTGGTAAAAAACCAGATACATAGACATCAATGGTACACAATAGAGAACCCAGAAATAAGACAGCACACCTTCAACCATCTAATCTTTGACAAACCTGACAAAAACAAGGAACGTGTAGAAGACTCTCTATTCAATAAGTGGTGCTGGGATAACTGGCTAGCCAGGTACAGAAGACTGAAACTGAACCCCTTCCTTTCACCATATACAGAAATCAACTCAAGATGGATTAAAGACTTAAATGTAAAACCCAAAACTGTAAAAGCTCTAGAAGGCAACCTAGGCAATACCATCCTGGACATAGTTACAGGCAGAGATTTCATGATGAAGATGCCAAAAGCAATTGCAACGAAAGCAAAAACTGAGAAATGGGATCTAATTAAAGAGCTTCTGCACAGCAAAAGAAACTACCAACAGAGTAAACAGAGAACCTATAGGAAGGGAGAAAATTTCAGCAAACTGTGCATCTAACAAAGGTGTAGTAATGTCCAGTGTCTAAAAGGAACTTAAATAAATTTACAAGAAAAAAAACCATTAAAAAGTGGGCAAAGGACATGAACAGACTTCTCAAAAGAAGACATACATGTAGCCAACAATCATATGAATAAAAGTTCAGTATCACTGATCATTAAAGAAATACAAATCAAACCCACAATGAGATACCATCTCACGCTAATCAGAAGGGCTTTTATTAAAAAGTCAAAAAATGGCTGGGCATGGTGGCTCATGCCTGTAATCCCAGCACTTGGGGAGGCCAATCCCAGCACTCAGGGTGGATCACCTGAGGTCAGGAGTTCAAGACCAGCCTGGCCAACATGGGGAAACCCCATCTCTACTAAAAATACAAAAAAATTAGTTGGGTGTGGTGGCACACACCCGTAATCCCAGCTATTCAGGAGGCTGATGCAGGAGAATTGCTAGAACCTGGGAGGCAGAGGTTGCAGTGGGCCAAGATTGAGGTCGTGCCACTGCACTACAGCCTGGGCAACAGAGTGAAACTCTGTCTCAAAAAAAAAAAAAAAAAAAAAAAGTCAAAAGTCAAAAAATAACAGATGCTGGCAAGGTTGTGGAGAAAAAGGAACATTTATACATCATTTATACACTGTTGGTAGGAGTGTGAATTAGTTCAACCATTGTGGAAGACAGTGTGGTGATTTCTCAAAGTCCTAAAGACAGAAATATCAATCAACCCAGTAATCCCACTACCGGGTATATACCCAAAGCACTATAAATCATTCTACTGTAAAGGCACATGTACCTGTATGTTCATTACAGCACAATTTACAACAGCAAAGACATGGAATCAACCTAAATGCCCATCAATAATAGGCTGGATAAACAAAATGTGGTACATACACATCATGGAATACTATGCAGCCATAAAAAAGAATGAGATCATGTCTTTTGCAGGGACATGGATGGAGCTGGAGGCCATTATCCTTAACAAACTAACGCACGAAAAGAAAACCAAACACCGCATGTTTTCACTTACAAGTGGGAGCTAAATGATGAGAACACATGGACACATAGAGGGGAACAACACACTCTGGGGCCTACTGGAGGGCAGAGGGTGGGAGGAGGGAGAGGATCAGGAAAAATAACTAATGGGTACTAGGCTTAATAACTGGGAGACGAAATGATCTGTACAGCACACTCCCATGACACAATTTTACCTTTGTAACAAACCTGCACATGTGCCCCTGAACTTAAAAGTTATAAAAATAAGATAAATAGTAATAATGATAAAAGCAGTGAACATGTTTACACTTGTAGTTGCACTAGCAATGGGTGAGGGTGACTCCACCCCCCAAAAAAAAGATTAGCCACAGCTTGATCATTACAGAAGCTGGGTGATGGGTGCATGGCACTCAGTATATTACTCTGTACATATTTATAGATGTTTAGTATTTTCCATAGTTGAATGTTTAAAGATGTAAGTAAAATAAAATAAATTTAGCAGAAAACAAAAAAGAGGTGCTGTCTTAAGCTCTTTGTATACATTAACACATATCCAAACTCAAACAAGAAAACTGTAGAAAAGAATGACAGGGAGTGTACACCTCACACTGAAGCTGTGCTGACCAATGCACTGTGAGACCAACGTATGTTCCAGGTGCCATTGCCGTCCCCAGGGAAGAGTAGTTTATTTAACAGACAGAGCCGGCAGAAAACAAATTTATATCCCCCCACCCCCAACACAAATAAGTTTTGGATAAATTTAAAATATAAATGTAAAATAAAATAACTAAAAATATTCAAATAAAATATATTCAAATATTTGTATGACTTTGCATTTGTATGACTTTGGCTTGAAGACTTTTTTTTTTTGGTGGGGGGGACGGAGTTTCGCTCTGTCACCAGGCTGGAGTATAGTGGCACGATCTTGGCTCACTGCAACCTCCACCTCCCAGGTTCAAGTGATTCTCCTGCCTCAGCCTCCCAAGTAGCTAGGACTACAGGCGCACACCATCACACCCAGCTAATTTTTGTATTTTTAGTAGAGACAGGTTTTCACCGTGTTGCCAAGGCTGGTCTTGAACTCCTGGGCTCAGGCAATACGCCCTCCTCGGCCTCCCAAAGTGCTGGAATTACAGGTGGCATGAAGACCTTCTTAAGCAATGTTGGATAGGTAGAAATCATAAATAAAAATAATAGAAATATTTAACCAGATAATGTTTCTTAATATGGCAAAATAAACAATATGAAAAGACATTAATGTACTTGGAAAAATCGTTGAAGCCACATACACAGGCAAAGGACTAATAGCCCTCTAAACAAAGAACCGCTACCCACTACTGCAATAAAGACAACCCCACAGAAACTCCAGCAAAAGACACGAACAAGTAGTTTACAGAAAATGGAATCAAGAGGCATCAAAAAGGTAGTCATGAAAAAACGATGCAAACTGCCAATGCCGTCTCATTTCCACACAAACTGGCAAAACCCCGGGGATGACATCCGCGGTCAGAGGAGTTTAGTGAGCACTGCACGCACTTGCATTTTGGGGGAAGATGTGAACTTCTATGCCCTTTTTGGAAAGTAATCTGGAAACAGCGATTCAAGTTCAATATCTAAGAACTTGTTGACTCAGTGGTCCCATTTTTGGAAATATATCTTACAGAAATAAGAGCAGGAGTATATTAGAAAGTGTTCAATGATACAAAGAATTTTGGAAGTGGCAGAAACTGGAGAAAGTCAGCATGCTTCTCAGTAGGAAATAATTGGATAGACTGAATGTGTTCATACGGGACTAGCACACAGCATTTTGAGAAAGAAATTAGATTCGATTTGCTGATCTGGAAGGACATGCATGCTGTACACTTTCCTGAGGAAGGGAAGCTTCAGAATCATATGTATTGTAGGGAATCATGGACAGTCGGTTGCAAAAAAGTATCTATTTATAAAAGTACATATTTATGTTCATAAATGTATAGGTGTAGCTGGTCGTTTGTACATAATATCTGTAAGCTCAAGGAAGTATAAATTGGGTGATATTAACATTTTTTAGCTTCTTTTCATTGTTTCACTGGCTGTAAAAATGTCATTATTTTTGCAATAAAATTAATTGAGGACATTTTTATAAAAGGTTAACAGTCTGCCAGAGAAAACAAGGGAGAGAATTTCCAGGAGGGAATAATTAGTTAAATAGGAGCCAGCAAAGACTGAGAAGAACTTGGGCATGAGGGGATGAGGAGAGAGGGAGGAGGGAGAATGGTCGGGGGCCTGGAGCTAATGATGAGGATTTCATGGGGCCAGATGAGGACCTCTGTGGAGCCCTTATCTACTAGCTCTGTAACTGGCATCCTAAGTGTAAAGAGGAGAGGTGAAGAATTTGTCTGAGGATGGAGACCTGAGCATGCACGAAGTCAGAATGGAAGAGAAGAAGGAACTCCAGGCACCACTATCAGCACTGAATCTACAAAAGAGGTCCAGGGAGGGACAGCAGCTGCCTGCATCCTCCTTGGAGCAATCCCATACAGTTTCCAAGGGTCCCAGAGGCATTCTGATAGAGCATGACAGTGATCCCTAATTTGATAACCCAGGAGGATTATCTGCTGTGACAGCTTTCCGTGGAGGAAGGCACCAGCACCTACGCTGCTTCCACTGACCAGGACTGTTACCACCTGTACACGCACTCGCCGCTCCTCTGCAGCTCTCTCCACAAGTGCAGTCTGTTGACTCCTGAAATCCAGCCTTACAATCATGGTGGCCCCAAAATGATTATGTTTCTCGGGATAGTACACAAAGGCGCACTGCTGATCTGACAGCCTGGATGCTGGAAAGCTTAGAGGCAGCCTTCCTGATTTTAGGACAACTCAAATTACTCTTCAGAGGACATTTTAAACTTTCATTTACACCTACCAAGTATCTTTAAAGCAAGGTATTCCCACACCATGTCAGGATTCCTGTAAATGCCACATGGCATCAGATCAGATACCAAGTACAGAGGTCTCTGAGGACACTGGACCTGCTGGGGAAGGCGCTCACTGGGGGCTTCAGAAAAGGAAACGGTCTTATGAAAGTACACATTTCTGGGGAGCAGCCCAGACTTGTCACAGAGAAATTTCTGGATGTGGGTCTGGGACTGATTTACAAAAACCCCAGGTATTTTTATGCCACTCATCTTGGATCAAATGGCTTTGGAAACCACTCAAAACTCTCATAGTACTGAGTGCTTGCAGCCAGTGTAGGGACCCAACAAACACCTGTGGACTGGCTTTCTATAATGAACGCAATTTGAGGTTCTGTGTCTACTAGTCGTGTGATGTCATCCAGTCCAATGCTAAAAGTATTGGATTCAGTATATCAAAAACAACTGGATATTCACTTTTGGCTGTACCCTTTCTCAAAAAATTAATGAAATAAAATAAAATGAAGTAATATCTTAAAAGTAGTTGCAGGTCATTGCAAAACCCAGGAGGAAACTAACAGTTTGGCTAGCTTTAGACTTAATTAGATAAATACGCACATTGCCATTTGTATGGTAATGTTAACACAATAGACCTAAGAGACATATAACTTTCAAATAACTACTAAGGTTAAAATGCAATGCCCACATTTGCTCACCATGTCTTTTTTTTTTTTTTTTCTTGAGACAGAGTCTCGTTCTGTTGCCCAGGCTGGAGTGCAGTGGCACCATCTCAGCTCACTGCAACCTCCACCACCCAGAATCAAGTGATTCTTGTGCCTCAGTCACCAGAGTAGCTGGGATTATAGGCATGCACCACCATGTAGTAGAGATGGGGATTTGCCATGTTGGCCAGGCTGGTCTTGAACTCCTGGCCACAAGTGACCCACCCGCCTCAGCCTCCCAAAGTGATGGGATTATAGGCTGAGCCACTGTGCCTGGCCTCACCCTGTCTTTTGAACGTCTACTCTGGGCCAGGCCCTTCTGAGGCACTGCAATGTATCAGTGAACAGAAGAGGCAGAAATCCCTCATGAGGCTTCTTTTCTAACATGGGCAGACCTGTCTTTGAATGATGCCACACTTGGTGTACCGCACAGGATTTTACAGGTGACAGACTACTACCACGGTGAAACAATAACAGAAAAGGGCAGGGGAGAGGAAGGCCGAGCGGAGTGTGAGGACATGAGTGGGGTGGCCGGAGCAGGCCTAACTGAGAAGGTGATTCTGGAACAAGGATGTGGAGGTGAGCTGGTGAGTTGGGTGCCTGGCAGGGGAACAGCCCCCAGAGGCTGGAGCAGTTGCAGGTGGGCAGGTGTGTCTAAGTGCCCAGAGCAGAGGTGGGGTTGCAGCTGAGGCCTCTTGGGTTGCCAGAAGCCCCATGAAACTCACCGCTTTCCCTCTGTGTGAAACCAGGAGTCGCTGCAGGCTTTGGAGCCCAGCCGCCTCATGCTAGAGCTCACATGTGATGGGGCTCACTCTGGCTGCTGCTCAGTGAGCAGATGGTGGGGGGAGAGTGGGAGGTGGGAGGAAGGAGAGAAGCAAGGAGGAGATGAGTCAGGAGGCCACTGCCTTCCCAGAGGAAGGAGGATAATGGTCTGGCGAGGATGGCTGCCGTGGGGGTGAGACAAAGTGGTGAATTCTCAATGTATTTTGAAAAATTGGTTTAAAAAAGAATCCAGAAGAAGGCAATAAATGAGAGGGGGAAAAAAAACAGAAGATGTGAAACAAATAGAAAGTACAAGAGGAGCTCGGCAGAGGTGATCCCAAATGTGCCACTAATTAAATTAAATGTAAAGAGACCAGATGCTCCAGTTAAAAGCAATAAATTGGCAGACTGAACACAAGATTCAACTATATGCTGTTTATAGAAGACATCTAAAGCATACACAGAAAGGATAAAATTAAAAGGGTGGGTAAGAAATACATCACGTGAATTGTAACCAACAGAAAACTGGTGTAGTTACATTAATAACAGACAGAATAGACTTTTAGGTAAAAAATATTTGCTACTGATAAAAAGAATTACTTCAGAATGACAAAATAAAAGTAGGACATATATGTGAATGTACTATTGACAAACTTTACTTAAGGATCATATAGAATTATACTCTCTCAAGGGCTGCAGACTACAAAATGCTCTTAGTACAAATGGAACATTTACAAAATATTTATCATACTCTGAGCCATAAAATGCACCATAAAAAATTTAAAAAGAAGAGATCATACAGACCACGTTTTCTGACCATACTACAATTAACTTAAAAAGACAACTAGCAAATCCCCATATGGTTAGGAGATTTAACACATACTTCCAAATAACCCATAGGATTTGCTTCAAAATAATACGGGAGGTTGTGGTGGGAACAAGGATATAGAAAAAGTAAGATTGGCCACAACTTCATACTTAAAAAAAATTTTTTTTAATTATACTTTAAGTTCTAAGGTACATGCGCACAATGTGCAGGTTTGGTACATAGGCATACATGTGCCATGGTGGTTTGCTCTACCCCACAACTTCATAATTGTAAAAGTTGGGAGATGAATACATGGATATTCACTTTATTGTTCCATACACACATAGATATTTAATATTTTCAAGAGTGAAATGTTAGAAATGTAAGCAAAATGAATAAAACCTGAAGGAAAAATCACAAAAATAAAATAACCCAACAATGAAAGAAGAATCACAACTGAAATAATAAAATATTGTGAACTAAATCATAAAATATTTCACAAAAACTTAGTAAGAGACAATAAAAGCAATAAAGTTTTATTGCTTTAGATGTATATACAAGAAAATAAAAAATACCAAAAATTTAGGAGCCAAATGCCCATTTCAATAAGTTAGGAAAAAATAGCAAAATAAACACAAAAAAATTAGAAGAAAAACAATGATGAAGATCAGAAATTTTTTAAAAACCCCAGAAAACAAATACATGGTAGACAGGACCAAGAAAATCAACCATTAGGCTTATGAAAAGAATAATACTATTGAGAACCTCTAAAAAATAATTCTATGCAAATAAATTGGCAAATATGAACATAATGGACACAGTCTTAGAAAAACAAAACTTACCAAAGCTGATTAAAATATCAGAAAACTTGGATAGCCCTATAACCATTAAACGAGTTAAATCAACAGATATATACATTTGTTTTTCTATAAAAGGATCTCTAGATGCAGATGGTTTTCTTGACAAATAAAGAAATAATTCAGTCTTACAATCTAATCCACAATAAAGAACAAGAGGGTACAATCCTAAACTCATGTTATGAGACTAGCACATAATCTTGGCATAGAAATGTGACAAGAGTAGTAAGAAAAAAAGAAAAAAAATACAGGACAATCTCATCCACAACGATTGGTTATATACATTTATTACAACCATGGCAAACTTCCGTTTATCACAGGAATGCAAGGATGGTTTAACACTACAATATTTGCCATATCAATAGATTAAGGGAAAAAAATAATCGTGTTTCAACACATACATGTAGGTAAAGCTTTTTAAAAACTGAACCACTGAGATTTTATAAATCTAAGCTAGAAATGGAAGGAAATTTCTTCTATCTGATATATGGCTCCTTAGAAAAAAATCTGGCACTAACATTATTCATATTTGTAACATGTCAAAAGCTTTTCCTACCACAGAAAAACAGAACTAAACCTAAACATATACATAATTGAATTAAATGCTAATGGACAAACTGCAGAATATTATTTCCAAGTTTCATACAGAGCATTTATTTCAATTAAGTCAGCTATAGAAAAGCAAAATCCAAATAGACTTTATTTACAGATACTCACTTTAAATATAAAGACATAGGTAGCTTGAATGAAAAGGGGTTAAAAATATACATGCCATGCAAATTGTGAGCATAAGAAAGTTGGAATGGATGTATTACAATCAAACAAAAGAGACTTCAAGAAAAAAGTATTACCAGAGATAAACATCTCATTATAATGAAAACACTAATTCACCAGGAAGACAATGAGAAATGTATATAAATATACGACTTCAAAATATATAAAGCAAAATATGACAAGACTAAAAGGAAATATAGGCGAATTCACAACCATAGTGGATGATTTTGAGGTCTATTTCTAAAGGAACTGCTAGAACAAGCAGACAAAAAAGGCAAGGGTTTGGAAGACCTGAACACCATCAACAAATATTACCCTAACTGTCATTTACAGAATACTCTTAACTCAAAACTATACAATATAATTTTTTTTCAAGTGCAAAAAGAGCCTTCATATCTTGGTGAAAAAGACATATGCTGATCCACCAAACACGTCTCAATAAAATTCAAAATGCTGAGATAACACAGAATATGTCCTATGACAAAAAATGAATTAATCTGGCAATCATGAAAAATGAGATGTGTAAAAAAGTCCCAAATATTTGGATACTAAATAACATGCATATAAATAACATGCATGTAAACAACTCATGAGTGAAAGGAAAAACACAAGGGAGGTTAGAAAATAATTTTAAATTTGAAGATAATAAAAACATATAATTTTGGTAATACAGCTAAAACTGCTTCGAGTGAGTTATAGTATTAAACACACAAATGAGGAATGGCTTAAAACTAGTGATCTAAGTTTTCACCTTAAGTATGTATGAAAGATAAGCAAACCAAGACCAAAGGAAGTAGAAGGAAGGAATAAAGAAAGGTGAAATCAGTGAAACAAAAATAAAGAAAATCAACAGCTGGGGATGGTAGCTCATGCCTGTAATCCCAGCATTTTGGGAGACCAAGGCAGGCACATCATTTGACGCCAGGATTTTGAGACCAGCCTGGCCAACATGTTGAAACCCCATCTTAAAAACAAAAAAAGAAAAGAAAGAAAGAAAATCATAAGAGAGAAAATTAACCTAAAATTTGATTCATTGAAGGAGTCATAAGACTGGTAAACAAACACCTAGCAAGACTGATGAAAGAGAGAAACAAGGAGGAAGTGAGGGAGGGAGAGAAAGAGGGAAAGCAGGAGCTCGCTTAAACTATCAGCATCACAGATGAAGGAGGGAGCAGAACCTCAGATTCTACACACATAAAAAGAATAAGAAAACGCTGTGAAGAAATATGATCATAAATTAGACATTTAGATGAATTAGACAAATTTCTTTTAAAACACAACTTACTAAATGTGACATAAAAGGAAACAGAAAATCTGAGCTGCATATTTTATTCTGAATCTATATTTGCTAAGAAAATTCTATTTTATACAACTCTAAGAAGATAGGAGAAAGAAAAACTAATTTCTCAAGTTTGGCATGAGGCTAGCATACCTCTGACACTAAAAGAAGAAGGTGAAAAGAAAAGAACAGATCAACAACCAACATGAACATTGCCACAATCATTCATACTGTATTAGCTGAATCCTGTAATATATGAAAAATAACCAAGACCAAGTAGAGTGTATCCCAAGAATGTAAGATTGGGCAAACATTCAAAAACCAATAAAAATTATTTACTATATTAACTAAAAAACAGTAAAACATTTGACCAAATTTAATACCTATTCATTTAAAAAAATCCTGCAACCTTGAAATAAGAAAGAATTCCTCCTGCAATACAGGGCATTTTAAAAAATTCTACCCTTAAATCTTACTTTATGAAGAAATGTTGAATTATTTTCCCTTATGATTAAAAACAAGTTAAGCATATTTAGTCTTAATACTTGTATCAAAGATTGTAGCTAGTGCAATAAAGTAGAAAAGAGGGATAAAGGTTAAAAAGGAAAAAGGAAAACTTTTGCTATTTGTAGATGATATGTCAGTGTAGCAAATTCTAAAAGCTCTATAATTAATACATGCATTTAGTAAGGCTGCAAGTTACAAAGTCAATATGCCAAAAACATCAATTGTATTTTTATATACTAGTAGCAAAAAGTTGGAAAATGAAATTAAAATAAATCAATTTATAATGGCTTTGAAAAACATAAAATAATCCAGAATAAATTTAGCAAAAGCTGCCACGGCTTTCTACACTAAGACAAAAACCTCTGCTGAGAGACATTAAAGAAGACCTTACAAAATAGAAAAATATATTACATTCATAGATTCAAAACATCAATATTAGGGTCAGTTCTCTCAAAATTAATCTATAGATTCAAGACAATTCTATTTCTAAAAATCCCAGTAGGCCTTTTTGTAGAAACTGACAAAACTATTCAAAATTTTAAATAAAAATACAATTGATCTAGAATAGCCAAAATTATCTAAAAACATATAAAGCTGGAAGTCTTACAGAACTTAAAGAGTTACTATAAAGCTACAGTAATCAAGACAATATGATATGGGCATGAAGGCAAATATATAAATCAATGGGACAAAGATGAAGATATAGCTCAATGGTACAAAACAGAGGAGAGCTAGAAAGAAACCCACAACCATGACAAGGTAATTCAGAGGTGAAAGGAAGGCTTCAGCAGAGGGTTCTGGGAATAGCTGCATTTTCATGTGGAAAAATAATGTACTTCAATTCCTACCTAATGCCACAAACAAAGATTAATTCAAGATGGGTCACAAAACTAAATATTAAACCTACAACTATAACCTTTTTTCAGAAGTAAACACAGTCTTCTATCTTCGCAACTGGGGGTAGTTATAGATTTCTTAGAACACAGAAAGCAGTGATCATAAGAGAAAAAAATGAACATGTTAGACTTTATCAAAACATTAAAAACTTCAACTCACTGAAAAGCACCATTTAGAAAATAAACAGACAAATCCCCAAATGAGAAAAAAATATTCAGAAGACATAGACTTGACAAATGACTTAATTCTAACCTCTATAATAAAAGTCCTAGGGCAACAATGAAAAGGCAGATTATCCTTTTAAAAAAAAAAAATTGCCAAAAGTTTGGAAGAGGAACTTAAAAGGAAGATATAGAAATGGTCAACAGTACATGAAAAAGTGCTCGACATCATTAGTTATCAGGAAAATGAAAATTTAGACTTCAAACAGATACCACTTGACACCTACTAGAATGGCTAAAATTAACATCTTACAACATCAAGTGCTGACAAGGATGGGGAACATCTGGAACTTGCTTACATTACTGGAGGGAAAATAGAAATGATGCCACTCATTTGGAAAAAGATATGATAGCTTTCTATAAAACTAGGCAAACATCAACCCTATTACCCTCAGGTTTTCCCACCAGGTATTTATGTTAGAGAAATGAAAACATGTGTCTACACACACAAAGACTTGTACAAGAATGATTAAAACAGCTTTATTAATAGTGACACAACACTGAAAACAACCCAAATGTCTATCAACAAGAGAATGGGTAACAACTGTGGTGTGTATATCTGTACATACACATACCACACCACACACACATATATGTATACATATGTTCTTTACAATAGAATACTTACTATTCAATGATTAAAAAAAAAGAGAATGACATATGGATATATTTGGCCATATGGGTAAATCTCATAGAAGCTGGAAACAAGAGAAATCAAACTGCACAGTAGTTTTTACATATTTTTTTTTTTTTTTTTTTTTGAGACAGAGTTTCACTATCGTCCAGGCTGGAGTGCGATCTTGGCTCACCGCAACCTCCGTCTCCTGGGTTCAAGTGATTCTCCTGCATCAGCCTCCCAAGTAGCTGGGATTATAAGCATGCACCACCACGCCAGGCGAATTTTGTATTTTTAGTAGAGACAGGGTTTCTCCATGTTAGTCAGGCTCCTCTTGAACTCCTGACCTCAGGTGATTCACCCGCTTCTGCCTCTCAAAATGCTGGGATTACAGGCATGAGCCACCAGACCCGGCCTACCTGAAGTTTTAAAATTGGCAAAACAAATATATTCTAAATAATTTTCAGAAAACTTGTTGTTTCTGGAGGGTATTAACTGGAACAGGGCACAGTGAAACTTTCTGGGGTGAGAGAAAATTTCTGTATCTTGGTGGGGTGTCATTTATATTGGTAGATGCATTTGCCAGAATCTGTTCAATTGCACACTTAAAATGTGTATTTTACTGATGTAAATTATACCTAAAAATACTACCACACAAATGTTGAGCTATACTTGGTTGACTTTTTTTCTTTAGTATTTGATGGCAATTCTGACACCACTTTCTGTGTATTCTAGATTTGAACAAATGAGTAAATATATTAAGATTATTGAAAGCAAAGTGTCTTACCACTGGTAAAAGGAGTTACCAAGATGGGAAGGGTTGTGCAGACTGGGGCTGAAAGTATCGATGTACGTTCTCATTTTTGAAAAATACCTACATTTCTTAGTTATGACAAGGCCTAGAAGCAATGAGCACATCCGGCACCCAAACTTTTTATTTCTAAATAACATTCCTTAAAATAAAAGAAAACAGAACTTCCTAGAAAAAGGCTGATTTCAGTGCTGGAGCAAAGATTGTAAAAGGAAATCCTAGACTACCTCCTTGCACCAGAAAGGAAAGAGGTGTTAAGAGAACAGTGGGCACAAATCCAAAGGACAGAGAGTTAGTTTGAAGGGATTCCCCACCCACCAAATCTGGGGCAAGCTGAGCATCACAATAAATAATGGTAGTAACAGAATATAATCCACTGGGCAAAATAAGATCTATAAGTCCATATACATAGATGATTAAGGAAATAGAGAAGATAAACCTCTTACACAGAGAAGAATGCCAATGTAGGAGGAGTAACAGTTAGAAATTCATCAATGAGTGCTAAAACTAGTAGATAGATAAAAGTTTAATGAGCAAAATCCTATTAACTACAAAGGGAAATAATTTTACAGGTGAGAAACCTACACTACCTCAACCAAGTGACCAAAATTAACATAACCAGCAATGCGACAAATCAACACCATATGCCTTTTTGATACAATGCACTAGGAAGGACATAACATCACTTTTGTGGCATTACTGGCAAAAATGCTAACAGAACTTTAAGAAACCTTAGAAAAATCAAATTGGAAGACATCCTACAAATTAACTTGTCCATGCTCTTGGAAAATACCAAATCAAGAAAAACAGAGAAAGGCTAAGGACCTGTTCCAGATTAAAACAGACTAAGAAGACATGACAATTAAGTGCAACCTAAGATCCTGGATTGAACTCTGGACTGGGAAAATAACAGCTATAAAAGACATTATTGAGAGAATTGATAAAATTTAATATGGAGTATAGATTAGATGCTAGAAGTGTATGTGTCAAATTTCCTGATTTTAATAATTGTACTATAGTTATGAAAGAGAGTGTCTTTTTTATAAAAGAAAATATGCACTGACATTTTTTGTGGTAAAGGGGCATGATGTCTCTACCATCTCAAATGGCTCAGAAAAAAAACCCACGATGATACACACACACACACACACACACACACACACACACACACACGGCACACATATGTATTCATATGCATGCACATATGCCTATATATAAACAAACACACATAACTATTATATATATTTTATATATATAACATACCATATATATTTAAAAATATATATGGATAGAGCAAATGAGTTAAAAGGTATACAGTTGCAATTGGTTGATCTGGGTAAAACATATATGGGGGTCCTTTGTGTCATTTTTGCAACTTTTCTACACATGTGGAAGTAGATCAAAAGAAAAATCATGAGAAAAGGTTTACCATAATGATGGGACTGTAAATTGGGACAACTACCCATTGAAAACTATTAGGCAGTATCTACCAAAGCTAAATGTACAAATACCCTATGAACCACCAATTTCATTCCTAGGTATTACTCAGCAGAAATACATAGATATGGTCATTAAAAACATGCACAAGAATATTCATAGCAATGTTATAATAGTATAGCATTCCTTTGTGTCAATGTATCACAATTTATTTTTGCATTATACCCTTAATAAACATTTGGGTTGCTTCCAGTGTAGGGTTCTTAAAAACAGCATGGAAAGGTGCTGAACTTTATTAGTTACCAGTGAAAAAAAGATACTCAAATATCCACCATGTGCGCACAGATTTTAAAGTTTGGTTCAAACCAAGTTTTGGTGAGCATGTAAAGTGAGCTCTCGTACACTGCTGGTGGAAGTATACATGGGCACATCCACTTTGGAAAACAGTTTGGTATTCAGTGTGTGAACTTGAGACAGATACCCCCATGAGCCAACGATGCCACATCATTACCCCTAGACAAACTTATGCACATACACACCAGAGTGCAAGTCTGAGAAGGCTAATGGCAGTGTTATAAAAGTTCCAAACTGCAAAGAATCCAAATGCTTACCCAGTAGAGTGCATTTTAAAAGTGGCATATTCAAACATCACATTGAATGGGCAAAAGCTGGAAGCATTCCCCTTAAAAACTGGAACAACAAGAGGATGCCCACTTTCACCACTCCTATTCAACATAGTACTGGAAGTTCTAGCCAGAACAATCAGACAAGAGGCAGAAATGAAAGGCGTACAAATTACAAAAAAAAGAAAAGAAAAGGAAGTTGAACTATCTCTCTTCATGAATGACAGAATTCCATATCTTGGAAAACCCTAAAGACTCCATGAAAAGGGCACTGGATCTGATAAACATAATAAGTAAAGTTTCAGGATACAAAATCAACGTGCAAAAATCAGTAGCATTTCTATACACCAATAACATTCAAGCTGGGAGTCAAATCAAGAACACAATGCCATTTACAATGGCCACACACAAAAAATAAAATACCTAGGAATAGTTAACCAAGGAGGTGAAAGATATCTAAAGGAGAACTCTAAAACACTGATAAAAGAAATCACAGATGACACGAATGAAAATGCATTCCATGCTCATGAATTGGACGAATCAATATTGTTAAAATGTTCGACCGGGCGTGGTGGCTCACAGGTGTAATCCTAGCACTTTGGGAGGCCGAGGTGGGTAGATCACTTCAGGTCAGGAGTTCGAGACCAGCCTGACCAATACAGTGAAAGCCCGTCTCTACAAAAAATACAAAAATTAGTTGGGTGTGGTGGCAGGCACCTGTAATCCCAGCTACTCAGAAGACTGAGGCTTGAGAATCACCTGAACCTGGGAGGCAGAGGTTGCAGTGAGCCAAGATCATGCCACTGTACTCTAGCCTGGGCAACAGAGATTCTGACTCAAAAAAACAAAAAATGATCATAGTGCCCAAAGCAATTTACAGATTTAACACTATTGCTATAAAATCATTAATGTCATTATTTTTTTTACAGAATTAGAAAAAAATATCCAAAATTTATATGACATCAAAAAGAGCCTGAATAGCCAAAGAAATCCTAAGCAAAAAAAACAAAGCTGGAGGCATCACATTACCCAACTTCAAACTACACTACAAGACCACAATAACCAAAACAGCATGGTACTGATACAAAAATGGACACATAGATCAATGGAACAAAATAGAGAACCCAAAAGTAAAGCCACGCATCTAAAACCGACTAATCTTTCCATCCTTTAATACTATGTTAATTATTATTTGTTTCAGGATAAGTTGCACTAGTCATGGTTGAATAGAAACAAAGTCCACAAAAATAGGCAATGGGGAAAGGACTCCCTATTCAACAAATGGTGCTGGGAAAACTGGTTAGCCATACGCAGAAGAATGAAATTGGACCCCTCCTTATTGCCATATAAAAACTTAAGATCGATTAAAATCTTAAATTTAAGACTTCAAACTATAAAAATCCTACAAGAAAACCTAGAAAATACCCTTCTGGACATCAGACTAGGCAAATAACTTATGACTAAGTCCTCAAAAGTAATTGCAACAAAAACTAAAATTGACAAGCGGGACATAATTAAACTAAAGAGCTTCTGCACAGCAAAATAAACTAACGGAGTAAATATACCACCTACAGAAATGGCAGAAAATATTCGCAAACTATGCCTCTGACAAAGGACTAATATCCATAATCTATAAGGAATGCAAACAAATCAACAAGCAAGAAACAACCTCGCTAAACAGTCGGTAAAAGACATGAAGAGACACTTCTCAAAAAGAGACACATGAGTGACCAACAAACATGAAAAACTGCTCAACATCACTAATCATCAGAGAAATGCATGCTGAAACCACAAAGAGATACCATCTCATACCAGTCAGAATGGTCATTATTAAAAATGCAAACGATAACAGACAGTGAGGCTACAGAGAAAAGGGAACGCTTATACTCTGCATGTGGGAAAGTAAATTAGTTCAGCCACAGTAGAAAGTAGTTTGGAGATGTCTCAAAGAACTAAAAAGAGAACTACCATTCAATCCAGCAATCCCGTTACTGGGTATCTACCCAAAATAAAATAAACTGTACTACCCAAAAGACAACATGCACATGTATATTCATTGTAGCACTATTCACAATAACAAAGACATGGAATCAACCTAGATGCCCATCAGTGATGGACTGAATAAAGAAAATGTGTTTCATATACAACATGGAATACTCTGCAGCCATAAAAAAGAATGAAATAATGTCCTTTTCAAGCAACATTGGTGGAACTGGAGGCCATTATCCTAGTGCAATTAACAAAAACCAAATATTGTATGTGAGAGCTAAATCTTGGATATGCACAGACATAAAGACAGGAATAACAGATGCTAGAAACTCCAAAGGAAGAGAGGGAGAGAGGAGGCAAGGGCTGAAAAGCTACCTGTTGGGTACTATGTTTACTATGTACGTGACGGGATCAATAGAAGCCCAAACTCCAGCATCACACAATATACCCTTGTAACAAACCTGCACACATACCCACTGAATCTAAAATTAAAATTTTAAAATAAATACTTTATAAAAAACGTGGCAGGCTGGGTGCGGTGGCTCAAGCCTGTAATCCCAGCACTTTGGGAGGCCGAGACGGGTGGATCACGAGGTCAGGAGATCGAGACCATGCTGGCTAGCACGGTGAAACCCCGTCTCTACTAAAAAAATACAAAAAATAAAAATAAAAAAATAAAAAAATAAAAAACGTGGCATATTCATATACAAATAAAACACTGAATATGAAAGAACTCCAGGTACCTACAGTGATGCAGATGAATTTCAAAGTATATGTTGAATAAAAGAAGAAAGAAAAACACAAAATGTATACAGTATGATTTCATTTATGTAAAACTGAAAACATGTAATGCTAAAGTATGATGTGTATGGATACATACAAATACGGTACAACTACAAAGCAAAACTATGTTGTTTTGGGTGACGTATGTGAGGAAAATCTATCCTCATGGAGAAATGTAGTTGGAAAAGTGAGGAGTATTTTAGTAGGTTTTTCAAATAATTGTAGGATATTCTTTGATATCATTCTGAAACTTGACAAGTGATAGTTGCTTAAAAGCCAGTGGCACTGTGGAATTGAACATGACATCAATGAATGTTTTGTACTCTGTTATTCTAAAATTCACTGGTCTAGCTTATACTTCAAAGGAATCTTTTATTCATGCATAATTTTGCTACATCATGCATTAGTCATTTGGAAAACATTAGCTTGCTGAGTTATGAAACTTTTTCAAATGTTGAAACACTATATTTCATTATGCAATATCAAAAATCACATTCACTAATATTGCCACCAATATCAATATAGAATTTAAGTGGTGGTAAGCTATTTAGGTCATGCTTTAAAGAATATGCATGTTGACAGGAAAGCAACAAATAGTATTATTTGTTTAAATAACAAATAATATTAAATGTTAACAAATAGTATTAAATGTTTTAGCTGAGAGACTTACCCTCGTCATTTTTGAAAAAAAAAAAATCTTTGCCATATAACAAAGTCTGAGTAAACATAGTTCGTCACTCATTCTTTCAGGTACAAGTGGTGTTTCATGGAAAAGGGGGCTAGTTCAGCTTGCAACTGAAACAACTGCACAGATGGTGATTTCGTTTTAAGACCACCATCATATGCAGCAGAAGTGCTCAGAATATTAAAACGACTTGTATTCAAGGGTCAATATTTAATAAAATGAATCATTTTTACCGTTTCATCAGGGACATTACTAAGGGAAATTAGCATTTACCTTTACATTGTGCAGAACAGTGAGGAATACAATGACTAAAGGTGCAGTTTGATGCCACAAGCTTGATTCAAGCTAAGGTGCCGGTAGTTTCACCACCATTACTTCTTGTACCATGACCCAAATGTCCACTTAGTGAAAAACACAAATGACTCTTCTTTTTTTAACAAACTCCCAAAAAAGAAATCTCCAGGTCCAGGCGGTGTCACTGGAGAATTCTACCAAATATTTATTTACATTTCCATAGGTTATTGGGGGACAGGTGGTGTTTGGTTACATGAGTAAGTTCCTTAGTGGAGATGTGTGAGATTTTGGTACACCCATCACCCAGGCAGTAGACACTGCACCCTATTTCTAGTCTTTTATCCCTCACCCCCTTCCCATCCTTTCCCCAAGTCCCCAAAGTCCATTGTGTCATTCGACGCCTTTGCATGCTCATAGCTTAGCTCCCACTTATGCATGAGAACACATGATGTTTGGTTTTCCATTCCTGAGTTACTTCACTTAGAATAATGGTCTCCAATCTCATCCAGGTTGCTGCAAATGCCATTAATTCATTCCTTTTTATGACTGAGTAGTATTCCATCATATATATATGAGATACATAATGTGAGATATATATACACACATATATGTATGTATATACACATATGTCAAAATATAAATATATATACATATATAGTATATACAAAAATAAATATATACATATGTGTATATATAAATATATACATATATTTATATGTGTATGTGTATATATATATCACAGTTTCTTTATCCATTCATTGATTGATGGGCATTTGGATTGGTTCCACATTTTTGCAATTGAGAATTGTGCTGCTATAAACATGCATGTGCAAGTATCTTTTTTATATAATGACTTTTCTCTGGGTAGATACCAAGTACTGGGATTGCTGGATCAAGTGGTAGTTCTACTTTTAGTTCTTTAAGGAATCTCCACACTGTTTTCCATAGGGGTTGTACTAGTTTACATTCCCACCAGCGGTGTAGAAGTGCTCCCTGATCACTGCATCCATGCCAACATCTATTTTTTGACTTTTTTTATTATGGCCATTCTTGCAGGAGTAAGGTAGTATTGCATCATGGTTTTGATTTGCATTTTTCTGCTCATTAGTGATGTTGAGCATTTTTTCATATGATTATTGGCCATGTGTGTATCTTCTTTTGAGAACTGTCTATGCATGTCCTTAGCCCACTTTTTAATGGGATTTTTTTTTCTTGTTGATTGTTTGAGTTCATTGTAGATTTTGGGTATTAGTCCTTTGTCAGACATACAGATTGTGAAGATTTTCTCCCACTCTGTGGGTTGTCTGTTTACTCTGCTGGCTGTTCCTTTTGCCATGCAAAAGCTCTTTGGTCCAATTAAGTCCCAGCAATTTATCTTTGTTTTTATTGCATTTGCTTTTGGGCTCTTGGTCAAGAAATCCTTGCCTAAGCCAAGGTCTAGAAGGGTTTTTCCAATGTTATCTTCTAGAATTTTTATAGTTTCACGTCTTAGATTTAAGTCGTTAATCCATCTTGAGTTGATTTTTGTATAAGGTGACAGACAAGCATCCATTTTCATTCTCCTACATGTGGCCAGCCAATTATCCCAGCACCACTGTTGAAAAGGGTGTACTTTCCTCACTTTGTTTTTGTTTGCTTTGTTGAAGACCAGTTGGCTATAAGTATTTGGGTTTATTTCTGGGTTCTCTATTATGTTCCATTGGTCTATGCGCCTGTTTTTATAACAGTACCATGCTGTTTTGGTGACTATGGGCTTATAGTATAGTTTGAAATCAGGTAATATGATGCTTCCAGGTTTGTTCTTTGAATACTATTATGAAAATTATTTTGACATTGTGAATCTCCTGAAAGCTTCTCAGGGAACCCAGGGGTCCACAGACCACAGTTTGAGAACTGCTGGAGTAGAGGTATGAAGGAGGTTCTCCTGGAATAACTGGTTGGTCTCCTTACTAGTTGGCTGGCACAGAAGAAAGAGGGAGAAAGTGAGAGACACAGAGAGAGAGAGATGGTGTGTGTGTGATGTGTGTGTGTTCTTCTGTGTGTGTGTTCACGCGTTTGTGTGTGTGTGTGAAAGAGAGAAGAGAGAGAATTCTATTTAAGGAGGAGAGAGATGAAGGGAAGGTGGGAAGAAGGGAAGTGAAGGTGGGAGAGAGAATAAGGGAAGATAGGAGAGAGGGAAGGAGGAGGAATGGAAGGAGGGGAAAAGCAAGGAAGTATTAATAATATGTGGCATACGTGGTTTTTCAGCCTGATGGTGCCAGAAGCATTTGAAAACACAAGAGAGCTTCTTGATATATCTGAGGATGATCTAGAATGCTACAGGGTGAGAACTCTCAATGGGGCCTTTCCTGTCCATTAGTATCAGATAGGAGGCATCATATGAGGAAAACCTAAACTGTGTAGTCCTTAAACAAAAGTGCTGGTCTTTGGCTGGGCGCGGTGGCTCACACCTGTAATCCCAGCACTTTGGGAGGCCGAGGTGGGTGGATCACAAGGTCAGGAGATCGAGACCATCCTGGCTAACACGGTGAAACCCCGTCTCTACTAAAAATACAAAAAAAGAAAAAAAAAATTAGCCAGGCATGGTGGCGGGCACCTGTAGTCTCAGCTACTAGGGAGGCTGAGGCAGGAGAATGGCGTGAACTCAGGAGGTGGAGCTTGCAGGGAGCGGAGATCGCGCCACTGCACTCCAGTCTGGGCAACAGAGCAAGACTCTATCTCAAAAAAAAAAAAAAAAAAAAAAGTGTTCTTCTTCAACGCCAAAGAAATTTTCAAGTAAGAATGGTGTTTTCACCGAAATGCTTCTCAATCGATCTTCAAGCTTTGTCTTTGACTGTTTGCTTGTTTTCCACCCAATGGGGGCCTCGGTCTGTAACAGACTGGCATCCAGGCAGGCAGCAAGGCAAACAGGGGTGTGCAGGGGCTGGTGTTGTCTACCTGGTGCCCACTAGAAAGGGTTTACGGGCTTAAGCCCTTCCGCAGAGGCATGTCACAGAGCAAGGGAGCAGAGCTGAGGACTCCAGCCTCACCTCCAGTGGGGACTCCGCTGATGATGAGGAGCCCAGCTGCTGCCCCTTGCCTTGTCTTGCCCCACTGGCCATGGAGTTAGCTGTGCCCAGGAACACTCCAGCACCTGTGGACACCTGCTTTCAACTTCCACACCTCTGACTAATGGCCTGTGGGTCCTCTGTTGCTTTTTCTTTCTAAACACAGAATAACTCTTTTACAGTTTATCTTTCTTTTTTATTTTGTAGTTTGAGTTTTACATTATTACCATTCATCATTATTTTAACGTTCTCTTTACTTATTAAATTGGAACAGGGATTTCCACTGCAAACAATAACTGTGAGAATCATCCAGACATTAAAGAAAACCTTTTTGTTTCTCCTCTCAAGGTTCTTTTCAGGGCTCTGGAAATGTCTGTAAGACAGTCTTGCCTCTGTGCTCCCAGAGAAGGCGGTAAAGTGAGCGCTGACACACAAAGTTACTGTCCTCGTGATGTAATCGACTACGGCCTCAATGTTCCATTTCCCAAAGCGAACATGGCCAGGGTGACAGAGACAGGACTGCCCCTTATCCATTCACTGGGTCCTTTCTGAGGACAGGAATGCATAAAAACCCAGTGTACCCAACACACACACACACACACACACACACACACACACACACACACACACACACACACAGTTTTTATTAACCCTGAACCAGCTCAAGTTAAATAAGAATATGGGGACATCCTATGCAAGATAAATAAATCAGATGAGATCAGCTTACAATTTACCATTATTTGGGATTCTGACAAAACTTCTAGCCTAACACAGCAGCTACTGCAGACCTAACAACTACTCAGCATCCCTCTTGCTTCTAAGGAACAGTACGCACAAGAAAGCAGTAAAGATTGTCTACTGGGTATGTGGGGGCCACTGAAGTTGCTCCATGACATAGAAATGATGGCAGGAAACCATCCTCTTCCTCAAAGCAGGAGATCGCTCCTGTCTCCTCGGAGCCACTGGAATGCCACTGGACTGAGCAGGGGTAGATGGCACAGGCACACATCACATGGAGGCTCTTTAACCTCTGTGCCTGTCCAGATGAACCCAACTTCACTGTGCTGTCATATCCATTTCCATACCCCACCTCCTGCTTTTCTCTAGGGCAGAAGCAGATCTCTTTAATCCTGTACCTCCTGGTGCTCAATCTCCAGGGATCTTAAGTCGAAGCCCAGACAGGCAGGGATCTAATTCTAACCCCAACGTTTGGGAAAGTTATTTCATCTCTTCTTTTATACAGTGTGGATGGAAATGGCACCTTCCTCATAGGGTTACTGTAGGGATGAAATGAAATAATATACATAGACACATAAAGGGTTCTTGGCACAGAGAAAGGACTTGCTAGAGGTTAGATCTCACTATATCACTCCTAGTACCACTGCTACTGCTACCACTTAATTAAACACAATGGTCAAGAGGACAACTACAATATTATTTCCAATAACTCCAGAAATACATAAATACAAACGTGAGATACAGACTAATCAACAACGCAACAAGGAGATTTGGGAGCCACTCCCTGGACATTACCAGCCAGTTGCAACATTTTCCCCCGGAACTGTACCATGGGCAACCCTGGCCCTAAGGAGACAAAATCTCTCTTCCAAGCCACAAACCCACAGGCACTAATCAAATGTCAATTACATTTCAAAGTATACTTATGGGTCGCTTTCATCTGGACAAAGCATTTTATATGGTAAATTAGAATTTAATAAGGATTTAAATAATAATTCTATAGAATTCTTTGAGCATTGTCAGTACCTTGAGTAAACAAATATTCCACAAAAACAAATGCGAAGATGCGAAGAGGCTTTCACAAATGAGGTTGACCCACTGATGATCCTCAGAACAGATGTGGCAAGAACTGTGTCACTCCCCAACAATGGCCAGATTCTCACTTGAACAACCACAGCAATATTCAATGCTAAGTAGTTGGACATATTTTAAGGGAACTTGCAAAAATAAAGGTCTTCGATTTTTATTTCATATGAATCCTAAAACGTAGGCTTTCATTTACTTTTAATGTTGACAAATTATCAAAATGGACTGAGGGACCTTAAAGGTCATGTAGTCAAAGTTCAAAAACAACCTCAAGAGATCTACTTCCTCTTAAACAGATACAAAACTGTAGACATGGATAGTATCATTTAGATAAAGGGAAATACCAAGACGTCTGTCACACACACACAAATCAAACACGCAAACAAGCAAAACAGCAAACAACAGTGCCTTCCTGCTAAGCCTGTGGTCATCGCCCTCTGGGCACACAGCCAAGAACGGCCCTGCTGTGTAAGTCAGGAGCCTTAGCTGGTCTCACTCTACTAAATCTTTCTCCAATCTGGGCCTTTGACTCTAAAATTAGCAGGTACGATCACACAAACTCTGCAGAAACCTCCCTTCCCCGATGCTCTTCTAATTGCGTTTGATAAGCATCCCACATCAGTGCCAGAACTGTGTTCTCCTCTCTAGCTATGGGAATACTGCTCAAACCAGAGAGCAGATGTGGTCATTCCAATGCAAGACTATGACTTGCACTGGAACATCACAAAACTAGTATGTTCTAAAAATATATAGCAATCAACAACTCACCCATAGTGGGGAGGATTATTTTGCTGCAACTCCAGACTTTGCCAAGCTCCAGACCTGGAGCTAATGGCTTCTTTGACATCTCTAACTGGATGAAGCACAGCTTCCTCAAACTCAACAAGACTCCATCAGAAATCATCCAATCTCTACCCAACCCTGTACCCCATCCAGTATTTCCCATACAAAAAAAAATTGGGGAGTTTTTTAATGTCCTGATTTAGCCTGGGCTTCAACCACCGTGATTTTGATGTAATTTTGATTTTGATGTCTGGGATGCTATCTAGGCATTGAAATGTTTTTCTGACCTGCCCCTCCCCAGGGTTGAGAATCACTGCTTTAGATATTTTAAATCCCTAATACGTTAATGAGTCTATACCTCCTCCCAGGGGTTGTCAATCTTAAAATGCTCTAAAATTGCTATAGCCCTCCACCCAAGGACACTGCAGTCCCTATCAATGTGCCATTGCGAGCTGTGCAAGGCAGCAGCTCTGTGCCTCCAGGCCTCAAAGTCTCCAGCACTCCATGCTCTCTGGTAGCAGCTATCAGCTCTGTCTGTGTATTAGAATCACTTGTGCATCCTTTAAAAGACACGAATGCTCAGAGATCCTGAACCAATGGGCTTGAATCCCACTGATACATTTTTTAAAGGTCCCCAGGTGACTAGAATGTGTGACCAGAGTCAAGTACCACTTATTTGGCACCTACCCCAAAGAGAATTACTGATTTCTGCAAGGTATCCAATGGCCATGTGTGCATGAGTCTGCCCTTCTCAGGGCCTACACTCTGCTGATCCTGTCACTTCTCATACTTTCCTCCTTCTGAGTCCTGCTTCTCTGACTGCCTCGCCTAATAGACCATGGCTTACCACACTGGCATGCTTTTTTGCTTTTTTGTTTTTGAGATGGAGTCTCACTCTGTTGCCCAGGATGGAGTGCAGTGGTACAATCTCAGCTCACTGCAAACTCTGCCTCCCGGGTTCAAGCAATTCTCCTGCCTCAGCCTGCTGAGTAGCTGGGATTACAGGCATGCACCACCATGCCTGGCTAATTTTTGTATAGTAGAGACAGGGTTTTGCCGTCTTAGCCAGGCTGGTCTTGAACTCCTGACCTCAAGTGACCCTCTCACCTCGGCTTCCCAAACTGCTGGATTACAGGTGTGAGCCACCACACCTGGCCAGAGCCATGCTTTTACATGTAATATTCATGCCTCGCCCATGCTTCCCTCTATCCATATCACTTATTCTGCACTTGTACCAAGCCATCTGAACATCACTGGAAAAAAATCTTAGAACTCTGATGCCTAGGCTGTCTTAAAACTTATATCATATAGGCACTAAAAACTGCTAAATTGTTTTATTTTCATGGAAATTTCACTTTGCTATTTTCCAAGATGACAGTTTCATACTTTTCTGTTCTTCTCAAATTTCCAACAAACTCTTTCCCTTCAGTCTCCCTTAAAACTTTGCTACCTACTCCACACAGTGGTCTATGGACAACTCTTGATCTTCCCATCATTATTCTTCAGCTTCTGCACCCTCATCCTTCACCCTTCTCTCACCTTACCTCCCTTTGGATGCTACCCTCCTCACCTGCTAAAAGTTACTAAGGGACATCATCCTTCCAATTAGCCCTGATATCCACTGTTTCATCACTTCCTTCTCTATATGAGATGTTTTTAAATTGCTCATCTTAAAAATCAACTTCATATCTCCCTCCAGCTACCACTCCTTTTAATGCTCTCCTTTATAGCAACAATCTTTGAAAATTTATCTATACTCTCTGTCACCAAATGTTCACTTCTTCTTCCTTCATTTTATAAAGAAGCTTTCATTGGAATTAGAATTTTAGTTTTGCAGGGTTTTGTATTGAACACGTCGAAGTTATCTTCCATTGTCTTCCAGTTTCCAGTGTTGCTGTTAAAAGCTATCCCATATTCACGGACCAGAAAATGCAGTGTTGCTAAGACGGCAATACTCCTTAGATTAATGTACAGATTCAACTCAATCCCTTTTTTTTTCAGAAATTGACAAGCTGATCCTAAAATTCATATGGAAATTAAAGGGATTGAGAAGAGCCAGGATAATCTTGAAAAACAAAGGAGGACCCACATTTTCTGACTTTAAAAGTTACAATAAATCTACAGTAATTAAGATAGTATGGTATTGGCATAAACCCTTGCACTTATGTCTGATTGATTCTTTACGAGAACAGCAAGATAATTTTGTGGGGAAAGAACAGTGTTTTTTTTTTTTAAACAAATAGTGGTCAGGGCAACTTAGTATCCACATGTGAAAGAATAAAGTTCTATCCTGACTTCACACTGTACACAAAAATTAAGACAAGATTGATCATGGGCCTCCTAAACATAAGAGATGATACCATAACAGCACTTAGAAGAAAACATAGCAGTAAATCTTTGTAATCTTGAGTTAGGCAATAATTTTGTAGGTAAAATAACAAAAGTACAATCAACAAAAGAACAGATAAATTGAACTTCATCAAAATTACAAAAATTTATAGTTTTTTCTCAGAGAACACTATCAAGAATGTGAAAAGGCAAACTACAGAATGGGAGAAAATATTTGCACAGGGAGAAAATATTTGCACAAAGTACATCTGATAAGGGACTTGTATACAGGATATATACAACTCAATAATAAAAACACAAATAACCAATAAAAATGGACAAAGGATTTGAATAGATATTTCTCTAAAGAATACATAAAACCAGTTAATAATCACATGAAAAGATAGTCAACATCGCTAGTCACTAAGGAAATGCAAAACAAAATCACAATGAAATATAACTTCACACTCACTAAGACGGGTATAATAAGAAAGACAGACAATAATAAGTGTTGGCAAAGATGTGGAGAAACTGGAAATCTTATACTCTGTTGGTAGGAATGTAAAATGATATAGCTACTTCAAAAAATAGTTCAGCAGTTCCCCAAAAAATTAAGCATAGAATTCCCATACGACCCAGACATTCTACTCCTAGGTATATACCAAAGAGAAATGAAAACATATCTGTACATGAATTGTCACAATAGCATTATTCATATTAGCCAAAAATAGAAAAACCCGAATATCCATCAACTGATGAATAGATACATGCAATGTGATATATCCATACAATTGAGTATCATTCGGCAATGAAAAGGAAAAAAGCACTGGTACTTACTACAACATGAATGAACCTTGAAAACATTAAGTAAAAGAAGCCAAACACAAAAGATAATATATTGTATGATGCCATTTGTATAAAATGCCCTGGTAAATCTGTAAAGACAGAAAATAGATTAATGCTTGTCTAAACTGGGGGGCATGTGTGTAAGTCACTGGTAATGGGTAAGGAATTTCTTTTTGGGGTAATGAAGTGTTCCAAAATTAAATTGTGCGAACAGTTGCATGTATCTGTGAATATACTAAAAATCAATAAACTATACTTTTAATGGGTGAATTTTATGGTATGTGAATTATATCTCAAACAAATTGGTTTTTCAAAACTAACAGTAAAACCAATGATGGGCAATGATTCTGCAGTGGCAGGAGTGGTGGCCACAGCTTCCAGGCATGTTCCTAAAACTCTGAGGGAGGGGAATTCTCCTCTCTGCCCACAGGAGCTGTGGTCTCAAGGGCTTGGAGCAAATCCTCATTGCTTTTTTTCCCTCTGTTCTCCCACCACTTCACCTCCATACAGATAAAGTCATGAAGTACAAGACAAAGCAGGGACACTAAAGCCCTGGCTATCTGATCAAAGGACACTGAAAGGAGCACAAAGAAACAGAAAGACTGTGAAGAGGAGGAGCTCAAGAAAGTAACCCCGTAAAGCGAAGTGTGATCTTCTGGCTCACCTCTGAGCTGTGCATGCACGGATCTAACCCTAAACACTACACCAAAGGCTTTGATTATAGAACTATAGGACTAGCTACCATCCAGGTCCCAGGCTTGCCACTGAGTGGTGCATAAGCTATAGAAGGTTCCAAATAGCATTGCGAAGGCTCTGAAAACAGGCTCGACTTTGGAACCACATCCCAAAAAGGTTCAGAACTTGAAGCCTGAACCTAACTAAATAGTTGTTGCCTGATAAAACAAACAAACAAAATCAATATTCTCCTTATGATAAGACATAGAGTCTGATAACATAATATTCCAAATGTCCAGGATTCAATCCAAATTAATCGGTACACAAATGACCAGGAAAGCCTTTACTATGAGAAAAGAGAAAAACAACATATGCTACTCCAAAACGACAAAAATACCGGCAGAAGCAGACAAAAGTAGCTATAATAACCATGCTTCAAGACATAAGAATAAACAAATGTAAAGACAGAAGTCGGCCAGGTGTGGTGGCTCAAGCCTGTAACCCCAACACTTTGGGAGGCTGAGGCGAGCAGATCACCTGAGGTCAGGAGTTCAAGACCAGGTTGGCCAACATGGTGAAACCCTGTCTCTATTAAAAGTACAAAAATTAGCCGGGCCTGGTAGTATGTACCTGTAATCCCAGCTACTGGGGAGGCTGAGGTAGGAGAATCACTTAAACCTGGGAGACGGAGGTTTCAGTAAGCCCAGATCGTGCCACTGCACTCCAGCCTGGGTGACAGAGCGAGACTCCATCTCAACAACAACAACAACAACAAAGACAGAAGTCTCAGTAAAGAAACAAAAGATAGAAAGAAGAATCAAGTGGAAATTTTAGAGATTAAAAATACAATAGCTGAAATGTAAAAAAATGTTCTTTAGATGGATTAAATGGCAGAATGGAGATAGCATAAGAAAGTCATCGGACTTGAAGAGAAATCAATAGAAATTATCTAATTTGAACATCAGAGAGAAAAAACTGAAAAAAAATTAAGAGACTCAGGAAACTGAGGGAAAGAATTCAAATGGTTGGACATTTGTGTTATCAAAGTCCCAAGAGAGGAGCAAGAGTCTGGTATGGAAAAGAAAATTTGACAAATGGTGGCTGAAATCTTCCCAAGTTTAGCGAAAGACAAATTTAGAGATTTAAGACACTCAGGGAACCCCAAGCAAAAGAAAATAAAAGAAATCCAGGCCCAGACAAATCATAATCATGTGGCTGAAAACCAAAGACAAGATTTTTGACAAAAAGCCTGAATGCATCAAGGAAAAAATCATCGCATTATAAATAGGAGAACAACCCTTTGAATGACTGCAGATTTCTCATCAGAAACCACAGAGGCCCAACATTTTTAAAGGAATGAAAGACAAGAACTGTTAACCCAGAATTCTATACTAAGTACAAATAATCTTCAAGAATGGAGAGGAAACAAAGATATTCTCAGATGAAAGAAAATGAAGAGAATTAGTCACTGGAGCTACTCTGAAAGATACGTTAACGGAAGTTCCTCAGACAAGAATGACATGGGAGGGAAACTTGAAACTTCAGAAATAAAAAGCAACAGAAATGGTACATATATGGGTAATGTAATAGATTCTTCTCATAATTTCTATACAATAGCTATAAAGTAAAAGTGATGCCGGGCACGGTGGCTTATACCTGTAATCCTAGCACTTTGTGAGGCCAAGCCGGGTGGATCGCTTGAGCTCAGGAGTTTGAGACCAGCCTGGGCAACTTGGCGAAACCCTGTCTGTACCAAAAATACAAAAATTAGCTGGGCATGGTGGCGCATGCCTGTGGTCCTAGCTACTCGGGAGGCTGAGGTGGGAGGATCACTTGAGTCTGGGAGGCAGAGGTTGCAGTGAGCCGAGATCATGCCACTGCACTCCAGCCTAGGTGACAGAAACCCCCTCTCAAAAAAAAAAAAAAAGGAAAAGTGATAACACTGATGGCATTTTCAGTGTCTGCAGATGTAATACATAAGACACCTACAACATAAAAGGGGTGAAGTAAAGGGACCTATATGGTGGTAAGGCTTCTACATTCCACATTAAGTAGTTAAATGTTGTTCTACACAGACTGTGAAAAAATAAGGATGAATATTGTAATCTCTAGAGCAATCACCAAAAATTATACAAAGAGAATATAAAAATAGAAAAGTTAAAATAGAATACTGAAAAAATTCAAGTATCCCAAAGACAGACAGGAAAAGGGAAACAGGTACAAAAAAGAAAGAACAAACAGTAAACAAATAATAAAAAACTGTCCATCTAAGTACAAACAAATCAATAATTAAATACAAAGGGCTGAAATATACCAAATAATAGTCATCGATTATTGGAATGAATTAAAAAATAAGACTCAACAATATGCTTTCTCTATGAAATCCACTTTAAGTTCAACAAAATAAGTAGGTCAAAAGTAAATGATGGCCAAAGATATGTCATGAAAACATTAATGGAAAGAAAGGTATAGTAGTTCTATTAACATCAGATATATTGTCATCAGATACAGTAGACTAGAGCAAGGGAAATTCCAAGGATTAAGAGAGATAATACGTAATGATAAAAGGTTCAATTCACCAAAAAGAAAAAACAATCCCAAATGTGTATGCACCTAACAAAAGAGCTTCAGATTACATGCAGCAAAATACATTTGGAATATAGTTTGGTAGCTCTTAAATAAAATTAAACATATACTTTTATGCATGACAGAGCAATCTCATTCCTATATACTTATTCTAGGGAAATGAAAACTTAGTTTTCCCAAACGCCTGTTCACGAATATTCGTAGCCACTTTATTTGTGATAATCCCAAACTGTAACCTCCCAAATATCCTTCACAGTGTCAATGAATAAACAAACCATGGTGCCTCCATACAATGACATACTTTTCAGCAATAAAAAGGAATGAACTATTGATTTCACACAACAAGGATAAATCTCAAATCTGCTATGCTGAGTGAAGGAAGCCAGTCCAAACATAATACATGGCATATGATTCCATTTTTATGACATCCTAAAAATACCAAAACTATAGGGACAGAGAACAGATTAGTGGTTGCCAGGGGTTAATTAGGAGTAAAGGAAGGGCTGACTACAAATGGGCAGCTTGGGGGAGTTTTGCCAGGTGATGAAATTGTTCTGCACACTGATTGTGATAGTGGCTAAACAAATCTATATGTATGTTAAACTCAGAACTATATAACAGAAAATCAACTGTGCGGTATGCCAATTCAAAAAATAAAATTAAAAATGTAACTACATTAGAAAAGACAGGTATGAGATGAATAAGCTAAGCAGCCATCTTAAGAAACTAGAAAGAAAAGCAAGCTAAACACAAAAGCAGAACAATGAAAACAATGAAGACCAAAAGAGAAAACAGAAAAATAAAGTATCAAATGCCGGCTCTTTGGAAATATTTACAAAACTGACAAACCCTTAGTTTACCAATAATTCAAGAGAGTACAGAAATCACAAAAATCAGGAATGAAAGAAGGGATACTGTTATCAAAACTACAGATACCAAAAGGATTAATTACCTGGGAATATGAACTACTTTATGTAAAAAAGTCAGATAACTCATATTAAATGGACAAATTCTGAGAAATACACAAACTACCAAAGATTATACAATAAGAAAGTAGAAAATCTGAGTAGATCAATAACAAGCAAAGAAATTGAACTGGTAATAATACTCTTCCCACAAAATAAAGTCCACTCTGAAATGGTGTCACTGGTGTATGCTACTGAGGATTTAAGGAAAGCATGGTGTCAATCCTTCACAAATGCTTTCATAAAACACTGGAGGAGGGAACACTGCTCAACTTATTCTATGAAGTTAGCATTAGTCTGATATCAAAACCAGACTAAGAAAAGAAACTACAGGCCAACATCCTTCATGAATACAGACATAAATGGTCTTAACAAAATACAAGCAAACCAAATTCAGGAACACATTTAAAAAGATACACCATGACCAATTTGGATTTATTCCAGTAATGGAAGGTTGGTTTAACGTTGGAAAACAATGATATTATGTTAACAGAATAAATGAAAACACCAAATAATAATCTCATTAGACATGGAACATAAAGCAAAGCCTTTGACAAAAATCTATCTATTCACGATAAAAAACTCTCAACAGATTAAGAAAATACAAGGACTCCCTCAACCTGACAAAGAGTACCTTTGAAAACCCCACAGCCTACATCAGACTTGACGATGGAAACGTGCGTGCTCTGCGTCTATGATCAAGAGCAAGGCAAGGATCCCCTGCACCTGCCCCTCATGGTCCACATTGTACCAGAGGCTCTGGCCAATGAAATAAGAACAACGAATTGAAGGCATACATATTGGAAAGAAACAAATCTCAAATGACTTTGTCCACAGATGGGTTTTTTAGAAAATTATAAAAAATCTACAGAAAAATTACTAGAACTAACAAATGAGTTGAACAAGGTCACAGAAGGGTAGATACTGAAAGAGGAAGAAGAACATTTCTGTTCACCTGCTTATGTTCTGTTTCTTGGTGTGGGTACTGGTTTACTGGACTACCTATTTGTCAGCTCCATTTAGATGTCTATCAGGTATCTCAAGCTTAATATGCCAGATAGAATTCTGACTTTACTTCCAAATCCACATCCACTGGCAACAGCCCATGAACCATCTCCCTTCCCACCAAATGACATCAACATTTACATGATTGCTTAGGTCAAACGCTTGGAATTGTCCTTGATTCCTTTCTCTTCCTTGCATCACATATGCAATTCACCAGCGACACCAGTGGGTTCCTCCGAATACATCATGAATCCACTTCTACTACACCACTCTTTTCCAGGCTACTATCACCCCTTACTTGAATGAATGCAACAGCCACCACAAAGAACTTTTAAAATGGTTAACTAGAACCTTATCTCCAGCTCCACCCTGACCCCAGCCCCCTGGCCTAAAATAACCAACAGCATCACAATGTTTGAAGTCTAAGTCCAAAGTCACTAGCATGGCTTCAAAGCCCCTGCACCAGACACCCCTCTCCAACCTCTTCAGCCTCTCACATGGGACACTTCAGCCTTCTGTTTGGCCTTAGAGCCTGCCAAACTCCTTCCTGATTTGTAGTGTTCATTCATGCTGTCTTGCCGCCTGGACCTACATGTATTCTCCCTAACAGACTCCTGTTCCTGACCTCCTTCTCACTTTCTACAATCTCTAAAAAAATATTTTAGAGTGTTGATTTATTTACCTGTAAACTGTTTATACCCCTCTGATAGACTAAAATTGCAGAAGAGCAATGCTATGCCTTTTTCATTCACCTCTATGTGCCTAGTATTTGCATAGTCCCCGACAGCTAATGGGCAAGTGTACAGCGAGTAAAGGACTGACAAATCAATGAGGAGTTGTGGGGCATACACAGATACTAAATCTGATGATTCTTCATGCACTGCATATGCCAGGGACTCCTAAAGTTTGCTGCACATTAGAATTACTTAGGTAGCTTGGTAAAATCCCAACACAAAGATTAAACCTTATTCAATCAGAATGGCTGGATTGAGAGCCATGTACTAGGACATCTGAAAGCCCCCCAGCTCATTTCAATGTGCCACAAAGTTGGGGAACTGCCGACATTTACTTTTTGAGATAAAAGCATATAAAAACAAACTCTTAAAAAGAAAAATATATTCCTTTTATGTATATTAAATATATATGAAGGTCAAATAGCACCTACAATATACTTTATAAGCCCAAATACATCTACATGTGTTATTTTAAATTCTAACTGTGGCTAATATGCACAATCATTTTTACCTGTTAATTTGCAATGTAGTAAAGAAGTTTGTATATAATGTCAAGTAATGCTACAGAAACACTTTGTTTCAATATTAACAATGTTGAAAGTGGTGCTTCTCTGTATTATTTTCAATTTTTAGCTGATTTTACTGGTTACTCGATATTACCTGGCTAATATAATTACAGATATGTGTATTTTAATATGTAGATATAAGCCTATCTATATATCTGTATATTATGAATATAAATTCTATAAACATTTAATGAACAACTATTACTTAGCATGTACTCCATTTAAATGACAAAATGCAGGAAACTGAAAATGGAGTTTTGTTTATATAAAGCATTTACATATTGACATTTGCTAAGATGAATGATATGTCCTTTGACAGAATTCGTTATCTGGCAAAGCAACATCTTCCACACTCAGTCTAGTTAGTTCAGGCTATTGTAACAAAAATGCCATTGAATATGTGGCTTACCGACAATTTTGCACAGTTCTGGAGGGTAGAAGCCCAACATCAAGGTGCCTGCAGATTCCATGTCTGCTAAGGGCCTGCTACCCATTTATAGATGGTGCCTCCTCCCCACCCTCACATGGTAGAAGGGGCAATGGAATGTCTGGGTCCCTGTTATGAGGGCACTAATCTCATTCATGAGGGATACACCCTCGTGACCGAATCACTTCCCGAAGGCACCACCTCCTAACATCATCACCTTGGGAGTTAGGATTTCAACATATGAATTTGGGAGGGGGGGATACAAACATGTAATCTGTAATACCAGTTTAATCCCAGCTTCCACTATTAAACATCTATATAAATTTAGGGGACTTTGTTAATCTTTGTGTTTTAGTTTTTCATCTGAAATGTGAGAACAGCAAGCTGGATGCTGGAGTTTTTGATGGGTTTAAATAATACGAAATACACATACACATTTGCGGTCAATCAACAGACGCTTATGTAAATGCTCCACTCCTCAAAACATTTTAACACATCATAAAAACAGTGAATGAGATGGTGGGAGGCTGGGAGAGGCAATTTATAATCAGCTCACAATCTGTCGACCAGCACCTTTAAAACTGACAACAAAACGAAATAATTATCAGCAAATGCACTGTTTGTCAAGAAGAACACTTTATCAGTCATTGAAATGAAGTTAATGGCACAGCGGGTAAAAAGTAAAAACCAGGCTATCTGAAGACACGCCCAGAGCAGCCACACAGCGCCATGCACTATGAGAGAAGAGTCTGAGAGGCTTCTGTTCCTCCCCAAATAGAGTCCTCTCAGTGGAGCTCCATGGAAATATATTCCAGAATCGAGGTGGTTTCCTGGGCCATACAAAAAACCACGGGACAGCGGCAAATTCCGATGAGCAAGGTGCTCTCTGCAGCCCAGGAACAGGCTGGGGCAGGCTGCCCACTGCCAGCCGAGTCAGAGTCAGCCCAGGGACATCTCCGTAACCAGCCCTGCAATCACCCCTCGCCTTGCACCTAGGGGCCTCCTGCTGGCTCTTCATGACCGCTTTAGACAGCTTTAAAATGTTTTACCACCAAAACATTCGAACGCCTTGGAAAATACTGTCCTCTGTGGAGGAGAAAAAGGGAACTTTGAAAGACCAGCCCAAAAGGAAAGTGAATGACTATCTGCCTGCCATGAAACATTCTGGCTTGAACGTGCCACTCTGAAACAAAGCTCCAGCTCCACCACACTCTGTTAATGAGGACGTGTTAGTACCTGGCACGTAAATGCAGTCAGGTGCATCTCCAGAGGGGAGATCTCAGATACTCACTGCTAGTTGCTGATTACAGCAACATCAGTTTCCATGCCACATCCAGAGATTTTTCTGCACACTTTTTATCAAGGCTTCAAACATTATCTCAGTTGTCTGGGAAACACTACCCGCCACTTACGTTTCCCTTAATTTAGGAAAGGAAGATATATTTTCACCGAAACAGCAAAAGCTTATAACACTTGTCTTTTAAAATTAAGAGTCAATGACCCCGGGGAATCCACAGACCACCCAAGCAGATTGTGACGCTGTCGTGGCCTTCTCGTGGGGGTTGGGCCATCTCGTCAGGCAAGAACGACCCAGTGCCTTCTCGGTGGAAAAGTTTGGATTGAAAAGATAGTTTAAAAAAGGTGATACTACTGTAAAAAGAGACACAACATCACATCCAAACACGTTATCCTCTCCTCTGACCTATGCATGCACGTGTGTACACTCACATGTCCACGCATTTACACACACACACACACACTCCTCCCCTCTCTTCAACACTTACCCATTCCAAAGTTTTACAGAGTTTCACTTCTACACTAATCATCTTTATCTGCTTCCTGAAAGACTCAGCTGCCTAAGAAAATAAAATGCCAAAATATACAGACCCAAGGCAGTTTTAAGACCAACACTGTAGATTCATTTAAAAATAACAAAAGCCACATATTCATTCATTCAACAAATAATCATGTAATGAGGATTATTTTAGGTGCTCAGCACATGCCAGTGGATGAAAACCTCTGCCTTTGTGGAGTTTATATTCCAGGAAGAACAGAGAAAAAAAATAAGTAAATTAAATAATAGGTTATGAGTCTGCAAGTGCTGTGACTACAACAGAAGACCTGGCTTGCTGGGCAGGACGGGGTGTCTGGAGACTGGGTTGTAAAACTGAAGAGACTCATTGAGATGACATTTGTGCAAAAGCTTGAAGATCAACTGTGCAGATATCTAGGAGGAAAATACTCTTAGAAGACGATTTTTTTAAGCAACAAAACGTGATCTGTTTTCCCACAGAGGATACTACTCTCCTAACCCAGTCCTACTGAATGGGCCTGTAGTTTAAGGGGAAAAGATTTGCTCCTGGACGCCTGAAGGAATGACTGTAGACATGGGCAAGGTAGCAGGGGCAGGAGGTGAGAAAGGGAAGAATGTGAGTGTATCCCTCAGGACAGGCTCTGAATCAGCTGAACCTGGGGCTGGAAAAGCCAAGCCACACCCAGGGGAGAGCCTTGATTTCTCAAATTCATTGTTTGATTTCTAGTAGCAGTGCATTCAAAGCTCAATTTCAGTCCAGAAGTCACCAAATTAATATCTGAGGTTAACACACACACACACACACACACACACACAACTGATGAACATTTCCAGGGAAAGACACACAGGGGAGAGTACAAGGACAGAGTGCCACTGCCACGCAGCCACCTGCACCTGTCTGCACACTGCAGAAGCGCTTGGTCACCGTGCAGTGAGAGGGGAGGTGCATTCTGGGCCTATGCTCCGGGCTGCCCCTGACAGCTGCCCCAGGCCAGGTCCCCTGAGCACCTGGTGCCGCTCCCAGTAGGGCCTGGCACATGGCCTGGCTGTGTCTTCAGCTTATTCTACATAATACTTCCAGTGTGGGGTTTCCAGATAGCGACACATGTACTTCCCAACCACTCGGGCTTTGTGGGAATGCTCCAAAGGGCCAAGCCCTTGGAGCGGCTTTCTGGTTGGGTCTTCTTTCTCAGTGTTATCCCCTGGATGGTGGCTGCCAGAATCTGTGGGGAGAGTGGGAGCAAGGGACAGGGGCTGCTTGCAATCTGCGGTGTGACTGGAGATCTGACAGCATGTGGCCCCTCCCCATTCTCTCCTTCCTTGGTAAGAAGTGAGGCTGCCCTGTCCTAATGAGGTTGGCTTTTCCTTGCATTCAGCCTCAGGTATGTGGGGACAGGGACATCCCAATTCAGTGGAGACCTACCTTCCTCTACTAAAGCTACAACCCGATTAAAGGCAAAGACCCCAAGACTTAGGAATACTGAGGAAAACAATGCATGCCTGTGTGTCAACAGCTTTGCAGTGTACTGTGACTGCCAGGGTCTGAAGGAACCGGGGTCCTCACAACACTCCTCAGGGGTGTGGGCTGAACTGCTCATGTTAGTTTGTCCCTGAAAGTGGGCATTTGCTAGTAAGTGAAATTGGGCTTTAAATGCATACTACGGAGGCTTGCTATTTAATAGGCTCCTATCATTAAATCCTTTTATAAAATGGAGCATTTTGTTACAAGGCCACCTGCCCCCTAGCTCAGTGCATTTGGACAGCTGTAACCTGATACCATAAACTGGGCGGCTCATAAACAACAAGCATTCATTTCTCACAGTTCTGGAGGCTGGGGAGTCCAAGATCAGGTGCTGGCTGAGTGAGTCTGACCAGGGCCCTGCTCCTGGTTCGTACACAGTGACTTCTCCCTGCATCCTCACATGACAGCCTTTTGGCAAGGGGTCTCTCTCAGGCCTCTCTTATAAGGGCACTAATCCCATTCCTTATGACCTAATCACCTCCCTAAGGGCTCACTTCCCAATCCCATCACCTTGGGGGTTAGGTTGAGAGGGACACAAACATTCAGTCTATTGTACCCCAATGGCTGGTACTCCCTGGTTCAAGATTATCCAAATGGTCAATGCTGACCCCTAATGAAATGTGCTCCTCACCCGTGGGCATGAGGACCTGCGTGTGGACCTGGATGACCTGCGGGTTGCCAGGATCTTGAGTCAGATCTGGCACTCAGGATGGACAGAAAATGGAGGGAGGTCCTCCTTCTTCACCCCGTGAAGGTGGCTGGGCTGCGGACACCAGCACAGAGCAGGCAGTGTGCGGGGAGGGCAGTGCAGAGGCTGGGGTGCTCCTGCAGGCCCCCTGCCCCCCACCCTCAGCCCAGGCCCCCAGGCAGCCAGGCAGGGGCTTCCACGTCGGATGCACATGGAAGAGATCCCATGGCAGCCCCTGGAGTAGGTGGGTGCGTGGGTTCTGCCTAAAGGGGGCTAAGTGAGGGAGTGCTGGGGGCAGCCCACAAACACTGAGAGCTGTGCGCAAAGAGGCTGAAGGCAGAGCCTGGCGAGGGGGCGGCTGCAGAATTAACAGCAAAGAACACAAGCGGCTGCAGCGTTTGCAAGCACCCAAGACAGCAGCAGAGGGCAGTGAGGGAGAGGATGGGCACAGCGGGCGACACAGGTGGAAATGATGGGCTGATGGGAGGAAATGGAGCGGCTCTTAGACACAGTTCTGGTGGCTGGCCATGTGTGGGACAGCGGGATCTAGGGGTATCAGTCTCCAGAAGAGGCCTGGGCTAGCGGATTGATCTGCCCAGTCATCAGCACCACGGGAATGGCCGAATGTGCAGTGAGTAATTCTGAGGACAAGAGCCAATATGCATAGAGAGAGGGGCACAAATACCACACCCATACCTTGTCTCAACAGCCCATACCTTGTCTACAAGGCTGTCCTGCAGGAATTCCGGGGGTCGGCAGGGATGGCTCTGACTGGTCACTTTGTAGCAATAATCTTCACAGATAAAACCACAGAGAAAGATAAGAGGTGAGGAGAAATATACCATGGGGTGCAGCTGCGAGATTCCATCTGGATCCCTCGGTGGTGGGAAGGACCAGGAACAGCAAACTCACTCACTCACTGCAAATTATATATCCAAAGGAAAGAGAGATGGAAACACATTTCCATTTACCTAACGAAATAGCACATGCTCTAGTGGACCAATGCCCTGAACTACATACAATGCACACAGTGGCATGGAGGGGGGCTCTGTCCCTCAGGAGGCAGCCCTGGTGCTTGGAGGCAGCCCTGGTGTTTAGGACGCCCACTCCAATGCCGCAGGTGCTGGTCTGCAGGCTGCCAAGTGTTTGAGTGTTTGTGTGGATTTGTGGAGTGTCTGCCTAGGCAGAAAAGCCTCTCTTTAGCCAAGGGACATTAGGAAAAGGTGAAATTAATTCTCTGAAAAAGTCAACAAGATGTATCTCTCTCTCTGTCACACACACACACACACGCACACACACACACCCATGGGTGGGGGATTCATTTATTTCTCTGCTCTTCTTTTCCCTGCTCCCAGCCACACCATCACGTATAATGTCTTCACTATTCCGTTTAATGATTCAAACATGATCAACAGAATGCAGATCAATGCAGACATGAATTCTTGGGGTAAAAATGCAATATTTCAGCACCGTGGAAGGAAAACTAAACAGAAATGGAAGCTCGGGGAACAGCTACATCTTGAATGGATAAAGTCTACTTGATGAACAGGAAACATTATTTTAGGAATTTTTAATAGATCTAAACACTCCATTTCCACAGCAGAGCTTGGGTCACATTTTAGAAGACTGTCTTCTCTCTGTAACTCTCTTCCAGAATTCTTCTCCAGAGTTAGGACTGTCCATTCCTCACCCAGGTGCCCTATTTAACCAAAAGGCTGAGGGCACCTCCTGGAGTCCCTGAGTTCCATTTCCTTTATGGCATTATCACCCAAAACAAAAACTGGGCTCAGAACTCTGAAAAACAGCTCTCCTGAGAAATCATCATGCTGGTACTAATGCAATCTGAAGAGTATGCTTCACTGATTTAAACTTTCACTGGAAGGCAGCCAGGCAACATGTGCTTTTTATCCACATTCTTAGAGGCTACTGGAGAAACCTCTGTTTCTCACACTGCCAACCTGTTACATTAGAACTACCCTGTTGGTGTAATAGAGCAAATTATTTCATATAAGTAGCACTTACTTTACAAGAAAAAACAATGCACCGTTCCTGTGTACAAGGTAATTTACGGCAAAAAAAGCAAGTAGAAGAAGAAATCTCCTTTCCGTGGCCTTTGTGTGTTGAAAAAAGTCTGGGTCTGAGAGCCTGGGAAAGGATCTCAATGTACCGTTTTCCTTGCACAACACAGCTTCTGGCTCCCAGGGCAAATTCCTGAACATCAGCTCAGGTTGTCACTGTTAGGCTCTGGACACCAGAGTCTTCTTCCTGGGCCACTCTGGGGGCCTGGGAGTGGGTGAGAGGGAAATGGAGGAGGAGGTGGGTACAGAGGGTACCATGCACCAAGGAAGGCCTTGGTCCTCCTGGATCTGTTGTCAGTAAGATGCGGATTTGGAACTCACTCTCTCCAAGGTTCTTGTCGACCTCAACCTGTGATTTGGAATCCCACACCCTGACTGCTTCTGGTAAGGTCTTTTGCAGTCTTCTCAGTGCACCCCAGAAGCCTTCACAACCCAGTCCAGGATGAAGTGCTGGGATCTGCTCCCTCTGAGGAGGGTGCGTGTCATCCTCAAACCAAGAAGAGAGTGCCTGGGGTGATTAACCAGCAAGGATGGCAGAAGCAGACAGGCCGGCCATGTCAGCTGTCAGGAAACGACTCTTTCTGTAGCATCTGCCCCTCTGGTTTATAAAATCACTTAAAAATAAAGCAGCCATGCACCAATTTCACTCACCTCAAGAGATTTCCCGCTGTTTTCTTCACTTCTAGTAACACACACAATGAACGCTTAACATTCAAACTAGCTCGTATTTTATTCACATGTATATATGCATTTTTAAAATGGGGCTTCTACAAGGTTAAGAAATGGCTGCCTTTTGGAAATTAAGAGGAGAAAATCAACTTTACTACAGATTAAATTTTTGATTTAAAATTTAAAAAGTACAAAAAAACCTAAATCAAGCCTCACTGGCAGGCAGGCAGGCACTCTATTCAGTACTTAGAGGTGCTGGCAGGAGCCGGTGGGAGCTGTGGGAAGGTGGCTACCTAACTCCGGATCTGTGGGTGCTGCAGCCCCAAAACTCAGTGGTTCTTGAAGACACCACCACCTGAGAAAGACACTAATGAGGGATTTCTCACAGAAAGTCAACTACTGAAGTACAGCATATGGGGAGAAAAGATGAGCTAAAATGAGTTATTGAAAGAGATCTTCTTTAACGAGATCAAGAAGCAAGAAAGAGCTTCTCAAACTGCCTTCTGTATTGGAGAAAGGGCAAAGAGAGCCTCGGAATATTCCATTAAGTTTGCTTGCCAAGTACATCTCTACAGAAAAGAGGGCTGTCATTGGATCTGACGGTTGGAGACGCTAGCCACCGCCATTCAATGTCTTGCATGCTCATGTTCTAAAAAGTCAATGGCTTCTGTCAATTTTCCACAGGGGAAGGAATACTGTGACTGTAGGTTCAAATATTCTTGATGTACTGAGCAGTTATATTTTGAATGGCAAATTTAAAAACTGAATTTATACATCGGCCTCTTGTTTTTAGTTAGTTAAATAATGGCCCTTGTGGCAAGCTGTGTTTTCTAAAGATGGTCACAGCAACGGGTCTCTTCCACAATGTGACCTTGTCAGCCCTAGCAGTGAGAGGAGGGGGTCTGTGACCTACACCCTTGCTTCTCAGTGGGCTCAGGACTGCTAGGATCAATAGAATACAGGAGATCGGACACAGTGTGACTGCTAAGGATGGGTGATGCAGCCTCATCCACCAGAACATGTATACTTGGAGTCCTGAAGCTCTATGTAAGAATGACCCTGAGGTCAGCATGCTGTGAGGAAGCCAAGCCACATGTAGAGGCCACATGTGAGCACTCCAGTCAGCAGTCCCCATCTTTGAGTCATCCAGACCCAGCTCCAGAATAAGCCTCTGCATGAGTCCAGCCCCAGTCTTCAAGGCTTCTCAGCTGGGGTCCCAGACATCACAGACCACACAGGAGCCATCCCCACTACACCCTATCAGAATCCAAGGTTGTATTAACCATTAAGTTTTGCAATCTCATTCATGCAAACATATTTTGAAACCTGACTGCACCAGTGCATACATCTTCAAAGGTAATGCACATCCCAGGCTCAGCTAGCACCTCTCCTTAAATTCCGACAGTCACACCTGTTCTGACTGCTCACCTGGCATCCAATGCCCCCTATGGCTGGACCTGACATAGTGATTGCAGCCTCAGGGACACCATCTCTGCTCGAGCCACGCAAAGCCACTCATTTCACCCATCACTAACTGATTTCACCATCATCCTATTCAGAGACATTTTCACTGCTTCCAATGAAAATGGCTGATTTTACATATTATCAGAAAAATATCCTCGCATATAAATGTGTATCCTATCTTTAGCCATTTCCATCAGAAAGATTCTTAAACGTGGAATCATGGGAGACTGAGTATTAGATTTCAGGATCTTGGTGATACTGCCAAGTGGTTTTCCTGAAATCAATTGCTAGTGAGAACTGAACACAGTTATAAAGCTTGTTGCTCACTTTTGTTTTTCTTTTATGAACTGTTTATCCCAGTCCTTCGGTCATGTAAGGGAATGGGTTTTTCTAACAGACTGGTAGGTGCTCTGCAGGGGTGCCCTCGGACATGACGTGCAGTGACACAACCCCTCCATGCTGCTGTGAATAGGCAGGGGCTGCTGGCATGGGCTCACACTGCAGGGGAACCTGGCAGGGTAGCTGATAATGCAAAGGGTCTGTGGTACTGAGGGAGGTGCCCAGGGTAATATGAGACAGCCATCAACAGGGGGTGTGGAGGAGCAGCTGGGAGGAGGGAATCCTGGTCTCTAAACTGGACCTAAAGGAACATTGCAGGAAGAGCATAACCAGTCCTGGAAAGCCCAGAGGTGGCAAAAGACCAGGTCTGTTCCCTGAATGCAGCAGAGGTCAATGTGCTTGGATCTGAGACACAAACTGAGGTCAGAAAGCCAAGGACAAGCCAAACTAGGCAGGGCCTATAGCCACAGGCAGATGCTGGGATTCACAGGAACGAAAGTGGGAGGCCCTGAGGGGTGGTGAGCAGGGACAGCCCCACCCAGGGGCACAGGAGATGGTGTAGGTGACCCTGCAGGCCTGGTGAAGGGTGGCGGCAGCAGTACTGGCCAGAGGCCCTGGGACCCAGGAGAGGAAGCAGCAGATCGGTAATGATGATGGAAAGAAAGTAATTTGGTGAATAACTTCTCATGACTTCATGGCTGATTGGCTTGTGGGGAGAGAGAGTAAGGTATCAAACAAGACTTCAAATTTTCTGATCATCTCAGTATTAAAGATGCCACTTCTAAAAAGAGGAGGCCTGGAGGAAGAGTTTGGCTCAGAGCAGGATCAGAGGTCCCTGTGGAAACCATGGAGACATCAACTGGGCAACTAGTACACTGAACTGGAGCTCAGTAGAAAGTCCTGAGCTGGAGGTGCAGCTTGGGGAACCTGCACAAAACTGGTATTTAAAGCCATGGAACTTGAGACCACCCAAAAAGAGATGAGTTAAAGGAGAACACAACTCAGGGCTGAGCCTTTGTGACGTCCCACATTCAAGGGTCAGACAGAAAAGGAAATACCACAAACCAGCAATGAGAAGGGAAGGAAACAGCCACTGAGCTGGGAAGAAACCAAAAAGCGGTGGCATTCTGGAGGTCAAGGGAAAAGAAGAGGTCAATGCTTAAAGAAGACTGGCAACAAAGGAAAGAATTTCTCAGCTGTTAGAAACCAGAAGAAATGGAAAATCAGAGCTTAACATCAACACTTGCAGCTGAAGGAGTGTGGAGTGGGCAATCTCTCCTCCATCTAGGGGCGTACCTTTTAATGTCATGCAGGAATCCCAAAGCAGAGGTTCCAAAAGGTCAAGACTATTTTCACAACCATTCAATGATCATTCTAAAGAGAGATCTGCCTTTCGTTGTGTTGACACTTGTGGTATCGAAGCAATGGAAAAAGTTGCACAAATTAAGGCAATAGCATCCACTGGGCCAGCAGTCTTCATATTCTTCACCATCAAACACTCAAACTTACAAAAGCCAAAGAACAAAACCCAAACAGAAACAAAAAAGAGTTTAAGAACATCGATGAAGCAGTGAAAAGTATTAATTGTATTAACTAGCAACCCTTGTGTGTAAGTGTTCCTGATATTCTAAGTATCTCTGCTCTATGCCAAAGAGTGATGGAGGTCCTGAGACACAGCACCTGTATGATTGCCTGAGTTGCACCATGAACTAGCTGCATTTCCATGAAACATCATTTTCCTCACCTTCTCTTCATCAAAACATACTTGCAGGGTTTGAAAGAATAACTGAAAACTATCATTTTTCAGACACTGGCATCTGGCAAGCATCCTCTTGAAAATGAAAGTAGTGAGCCTGTCACTTCAAAGAGAATCCCAATAGTATTTTATTGTTGATGATAAAATTTGAGCTTCCCCATGAAACTTCTTGTATCTACTACTGTGAATCTAACTTTTCCCAATACTCAGAGACTTTTCTGATGAGACTGGTGGTGATATTAATGAATGTGATTTTCTGAGAGTGTGTAATGAAATGTGACAATGCTTAGAAGACACCTAACTCAAGTGACCACTGTTTTCCAAGCGATCAGTGTATCATGTTATAGATCATCTGTAGCTAAGTGCAAGACATGGCAAAGGACTGTAATGTAATGGGGTATGAAAAGTTTATCGATGTGGTTTCAGATTCCATGTGACAACTAATTTTAATAAACTACCTGTTGTTGAATTCAGATGTAGTGTCAGAGATATCCACAATTACCTGAAAAGTCAACTGAAATACTCCTCCCTTTTCCAACTACCTGTATGAACTTAGACTTGCTTCTCTCACTACAACTAAAACAACACGCCCCAATACATGGATTGTGGGGCAGATATGAAATTCCAACTGTCTTCTATTAAGTCATAAAACAATGCCACCCTTTTCATGATTTTTTTGGAAAAAATTTTCATAAAAGCTTATCTACATTTACATGTAATAGGTTTATAATCGTAATTTTAAAAATGATATTTTATAAATTCTCAGTATTAATTGCCCATGCAGTAAATATTAACAGATATACCTCACAAAGTAAAGTTCTTTTGGTACTACAATAATTTTTAGGAATGTAAGGAAACCTGACCTCAAAAATTTTGAGAACCAGCATCCAAAAGCGTTTGCTTCAGGAAGAAGGAAGTTAAACCAAAGAGGAGGGCATTCCAGAAGCAGTGGGCTCTGTATTGTCTGAGTGCTTGAAGTGTTTCACAATTAAAATTTATTACTTTTTCAAAAAGGATGAATAGAAGGTAAGAAATGGACACAATGAAGGTAGATGATTCTCCTGAGTGTTTTACTGAGAAAGAGTAGGGGAAGCTGTGGAGGCAGAATGGGGAGGCTGGAGTTAAAGTAGGGTCAGTTCAGAAGGGAGCAGCAATGTCCAGCTGTGCTTATCTCTTAAGCGTGGGCATACAGATAACATGAACACATGATCTCAACCCTGCAAGTACAGCACTGATGCATGTAAACCCTGCAAGGACATACTGATGCATCTAAACCCTGCAAGTACACTTTGATGGATCTAGACCCTGCAAGTACACACTGATGCAAGTAAACCATGCAAGTACACACTGATGCATCTAAACCCTGCAAGTATGCTTTGATGTATTTAAACCCTACAAGTACACTTTGATGCATCTAAACCCTGCAACTACACTTTGATGCGTCTAAATCCTGCAAGTACACTTTGATGCATGTAGACCATGCAAGTACATTTTCATGCATCTAAACCCTGTAACTACACACTGATGCATGTAAACCCTGTAAGTATGCATTGATACATTTTCTCAGCTGGTCCTTTTAGAATTTTGGGTAAGCTTTCGGTACATGTGAATTTTTAAAAATAAATTCTTATCTGTAGATATTTTTATTTGAAACATGTTTCATATTTTTCTGTTTAGAAACTGCCTTTCTCACTCCAAGATTATGCTAGCTTTTCTTTCTTTCTTAAATGAAAGAGGAACAGCAAAAAGGTGTGTGCCGTTTCCAGACCTGGCCTCTGGAGCTCCCCACACCTTCTTCCACTGACCTTCTCTCACTACTGTAGTACAAGGGCAACACCTATTATCCTGACCAACTTGGAAGTTACTGGGGAAGATGGCAGTGCCCCCAAAACTTGATGCCTTCCATGATTCTGACCCTGGCCCCCAATCATCCACTCCAGACTGTAACGTTCCTGCTGTACCCCAACAAGTGCAGCAGACATGTGACTTGGGTCTGTTTGCAAAGCAGTAAGAGCCTGACCTATTTAAGCCATAGATTAGCTGTGTGGCTTTGGACAAATGAGACGAACATACTGTGCCTCAGTTCCCTCATTCACAAAGTAAGGAGAGCAGCACCTTCCTTGGTCAGAGAATTAAATAGTACACATAAACACACAAAGCAGGTATGGTCCTGTGGTTTGAACATCCCCTCCAAAACTCACATTGAAACCTAATTCTCAATGTGGCACTATTGAAAAGTGGGGCCTTTAAGAGGCAGAGACCTCAGGAATGGATTAATCCATTCATGGATTAATGGGCTATCATGGGAGGGGAAATCGCAGCTTTATAAGAAGAGGAAGAGAGACCTGAACCAGCGCGCTCAGCCCCCTCGCCATATGATGCCCTGCGCCACCTCGGGACTCTGTGCAGAGTCCCCACCAGCAACAAGGGCCTCACCAGATGCAGCTCTTCAACCTTGGACTTCTCAGCCTCCATAATTATAAAAAATAAATTCCTTTCTTTATAAACTACCTACTTTCAGGTATCCTAAGCAACAGAAAACAAACTAATACAGCTGGGCATATAATAAGCACTAAAAGTGAGCTACCATTATTATTTATAATAAATGGTATTATCTAGCAGAACAAATTCTCTATCCTCCAACAATTCTTATTGCCAAATCTGCCTAGGTACTTAAGGCAGAGGTCAGGAATGTGGACAGAGTGTCTCATTACTGGAATCTCCTTTTGTATGTGTGGCATGTTCATGTGTGAGACCAGGTATGTGCCTGGACAGGATGTGGATGTGGAAGCTGTGGGTGGGGCTTTGTGGGTATGTGGTGCTGTGGGATGTGTCACTGGGCTCTGTGGCCCTCATGCCCTGCTGCCCCTCCACCATCTCACTTCATTGCTACATGAGATGCCTGCAGAGAGGTGTCCCTAAGAAGGAAGCCAGGTAGCGAGTCCTAGAATGGAGGCTTCCAGCAAGCAGGTATAGCTGACTTGATCTGGGAAAGGGAGGTGTAAGCAGGTCTCCCCTCAGGAGCTCTGAGAAGGCAGCAACGTGGCTCAGAGTCAAAGAATCGCCAGAGTTCTGACCCAGGACCCTGCAATGATATCACAGACAGACCGTAGCCTCTCCTCTTCATTCCATCTCATTATGAAATGTGTGTGAGGCCTGTTGTTCTATGAAACAAAGAACCTAAGGAGAAGGGAAAAATGTTGCTTTACATATAAAAGTCAATGTTTAGCTCTGGATATGTTTCAGGCTTTCTTAGTGGAGACACCGAAAGGGGGCCGGTCAGCTCTTTCTCATCAAACAACATGGCATACATGGCCAGAGATGTGGCCACAGATGAGGCTGTTTGAACCTGCTCCAGAAATGTTGTACCAGGATGTGATGATGGAGAACTGGCAATTTGATCTCAATGCTAGACATTGTTTTTCTGAGCCAGATGTGATGGCCTTATTGGAGCAAGGAAAAGGGTGCTCGATGGCTATAAGAAGCATGAAGACAGTATACAGTTATTGGTTGCCTCACTGAGTAGAGATAATTGGTTACCTTGGAATTTAATTCTTAAATGAGACAGCAAGAAAGCATTTGGTTTTCTAATACGAATTATAAATTTTCCAAATTTGGAGCAAAGATAGGAGCTAATCAGCTATGAAAAATGTTCACTTACAAAAATATACATCTCCTACTCTCCATCAAAGATTTGAAGATGGAGGGAAATTCAGTGACCTCAAGGGATGCTGAGCCTGGGTGGCAGCCTTATAATACATTTGAGAGTTCATACCCTATGAACATGATTAATGTGGGAAGACCTTCAGTGCACATCAACAACTTTCTCAACATCAAAGTACTTAGGCTACTGAGAAAGACTTTGAATGTGATAAATGTGGAAAGTTCTTTTGACTTAAGCCTCAAAGTACATGATACAATTCATAATGGTGAGAAATCCTTTGAATAAAAACAATACAGGAGGCATTGGAAATGGCAGGCAATATATATATTATAGAATTCATAGCAGTGCAAGCTCCTTTCAATGAATAGAACACAGGAAGTTCTTTAGGCAACAGTTCAGTCTTTTAGAGAAATCAGGGAGGGAGCTCACACTGGCATAAGACCCTAGGAATATATCTAACACAGGAAATCCTCCAGCAATGGTCCAGGCCTTGTTTAACATCAACAAATTTGTAACAAGCTTTATCTAACATGGAAAGCTTACTGCTATACAAGTATCTTGTAGTTGGCCACTTTTCTGTACACTCTGATAATTCTACGTCATTCCACAATGCCAGACCCCACATGGCACTCAATAATTAATTTTTGAGTAATTGGATTAATAGATGGGTTCTCTTGCATTTCTAGGTAAATCATATTGATTCTAAGAATAACAGTTGTGTTTTTGTCTTTCCAATATTTATACCTTTTTTCCCTTCTGTTTACGAATGCCTTAAATCAGTCTTATAGACACTGACAAATATACATAAGACTTTGCACTAATGTGCCTGATACGGTGTCATCATGCCAAAGGACTCTTTGGGCTACAAACCACAGGAATCCACAAGTTAGCATAAGCAAACAAGGGAAGACCAGACACTCCAAGGACCAGAATAGATCTGGGCTTCATGACTGGGCAGGAACCATGGCCACGTTTGCCACGTCTTCAGATGGTCCTTTCCTCATTCCCATCTCTTTTCTTGTTTTCATTCCAAATGGCTATTGATGGGCAAAGAGAACAGCCTAGTTTCGATGATATAGGTTAACCTACTCAAGGATAAAGGACTCTTCTGGGAAGTATTTTCACATTCCCATGAAAGAATGCACTACCCGTCTCAAGTATCCCTCCTTGGCCAATTATCTACAGTGGCAGGTGGGGATTGCGTTGGCCCCAGTGTGGGTAGGGTACCCACCATTGGGTGGTAGCTGCAGGAGGTGGAGGGGCCAGGCCCCTTTGTATAAACATTGCAGCAATGTGAATGGAGGAGGAAAAGGGCACCCTTAGAACAGAGACATTGAGAAAGGTACCCCAAAGCTATCCACAGCATACAGTAGATACTTCAGAGCTCTTTGTAGTTTAGAAAGAGCTTACTCACATAATCTTAATTGCTCCATCCTTCATGGGAAGGGTTTATTTTTAATGTTCATTTTGCATATGAATAGGCTGAGGCTCAAGGAGGTGCAGTGACTTTTCCAAGGCCAGAGGATTACTAAAGGCCAGGACCCAAACTCTAGATCCCATTCTATCTTGAATTTCTCTGGATTGTTGTCCTACAGCCATTACCATAATCTTACACCCAGTTAGATCTCTGGCATCATTGAAGTCTTGAAGAAGCTGGAAATAAATTTCAATTTTTTTAATACTCTGAGGGAAGACATACCATTGTAAGTACTCTGTAATAGACACAGAATATCTTCTAGCAGCCATTCTAAGCAACACTGACTGAGCATCTCCTCCAAGCCCACACCTTTCTCATGCAGGGTAGAAACCAGGAGAAACTACTGGGCTGGTCACATCCAGCCTCTGTTCAATCAGATGGGAATATTTCTGGTTCCTCTCCCACTGTGGTGCTCCCCAAGAAATACAATCATCTGAAAGTAATCCAAGATGTCTGAAAGTAATCCCCCAAATTTTAACGTTGTAAATGCTTCTAATACCAAAGGTTAATTTTAGAAACAAAAACTGAAGCCAGATAATTTTCACATGAATGTTCTGACATGAAAAGGGCAACGCATTTCACTCCTCCATAATTACGTTTCCCAAAACTGAAATTCTTCCCGTCCAGTTCAGTGCTCTTGAGGCTCAACATCGCGCCACTCATACAGTCTGGGCTTCTTCGCTCATGGCTTAATTCTGATCTCAGCAGCATGGCACATTCAAAAGAAACATATCTATCTCTGCAAGAAAAATTGCAGTTCCTGGGAGGGCAGAGGTAGAACTGTGGAAATCCAATGCTGCCTTTTTTTTTTTTTTTTTTTTTTTTGAGACCGAGTTTCGCTCTTGTTGCCCGGGCTAGAGTGCAATGTCACGATCTCCGCTCACTGCAACCTCCGCCTCCCGGGTTCAAGCGATTCTCCTGCTGAGGTCAGGAGTTCAAGACCAGCCTGGCCAACATGGAGAAACCCTATCTCTACTAAAAATACGAAATGAGCCAATGCTGCATTTTAACCCATCAGCCTGGCCCTGCCCGCCAGCTCCCTTCACTGCCACTGTTTACACAGTTAGAGGTACAGGGTGCCAGAGCGGGGAGACTGGCTGACTAGCGCCTAGCAAGCCTCAGGATCCTCAACAGCTGGGAGAAGGAAGAGGATACAATTTAAACTCCACAAGGCCAAGTCCATCTCCAGATTCTACCAAGTGCAGCCACCACCACCCTATAAAGTCACATTGACGGGAGTACATCACACTTCCTAGATGTGTCAGGAACAACAGCAACCAGAGACCTTTTACGTCAGGGCTCCCACGTGGCGTCAGGATCCCTGTAGCGCTTGTAAACTCTAGGCAGCAGGGCCACCCCCAGAGACTCTGATTCAGTGGGGCTGGGGAGCCCCAAGAGTCAACAACATGCACTTCCAACAAGTTCGCAGCTGATGCTGATGCTGCAGGCCTAGGGGCCACACTTGGAGAACGTCTGCCCTGATGTAGCTCAAAGTCTTCATGTTACGAGAACAGTGAGGCCCTCAAAGGAGAGGCCACATCTGGAACCCAGGTGTTTTGATTCAAAGACTAGAATTGCTTTATCAAGAGACAGGATAAATAAAAAAGAAGAGGAAGGAAGGAGAAAAAGAGGAAGAGATTAAATAGATGCCCTTAACAGAGAAAACAAAACAGCTCCCCGAAGACTGTGGTGTGTGGGGAGGGCACAAGTCCAACCTGGGATGGAATTTCTGGGTGTGAACCTGGCCTGTGACCTTGTTCTGCACCCACTAATGAGCCGCCCCCCTACAGCCAATATCATGGAAACAACTCAGAAAATGTAGCCACCTCTTGTGCCCTGAAGACCCCCTCTGGGGCCTCTGGCCCTCAATCCATGAATGACAGCCCTGGTGGCTATAGATGCTGCCTCATCATGGGCCCCAGAACATGCAGGAGAGGGTGACCCCTTTATGGAACTGCCTGAGAGACACAGAGTCACAGGCTGATGTCCCCTTTTAAGGTTAGGATGAGAACTTGACAATGGAGATACCTAGGGAAGTGACATTTTTCCAGACATTTTTCATGGTAGAAAATAATGGACTGGGAGGTGCAAGTCTTGAGTTTTAGTCCTGACCTACACCTAACAGTTTAGTTTAATTTTATTCTATTTTTTTATTTTATTTTATTTTGATGGCGTCTTGCTCTGCCACCAGGCTGGAGTCCAGTGGCTCGATCTCGGCTCACTACAACCTCCGCCTCCCGGGTTCAAGCAATTCTCCTGCCTCAGCCTCCCCAGTAGCTGGGACTACAGGTATGCGCCACCACCCCTAGCTAATTTTTGTATTTTTAGTAGAGATGGGGTTTCACCATGTTGGCCAGGATGGTCTCGATCTCTTGACCTCATGATCTGTCTGCCTCAGCCTCCCAAAGTGCTGGGATTACAGGCATGAGCCACCACACCCAGCACAACTAATAGTCATCTTAAGGGAGTTGCTTGGTCCCTAGGAATTTTTTTTTGTTAAATATAAGAAGTGGGTTGATGATTCCTCTGGGATTCTCCAAATTTTGTATTCTATCATCCCACCTTCTATTTTGGTTCTCTTGCTGTGTCCCTCTTTTGAGTAGGAGGGTCAATGAAATGCCCACATCTCTGCTTCTAGTTGTAGAATAGGGAAACTCAACTGAAGGGATGCATGTGACACAGGCACACAATGAATGAGTACGGTATAACACGTCCCGGACCAACCCCAGCATCTAAGAGGCTTTCTATGCAGCTTTGTGCTGGCGGGCCTTTGTGTGGATGTGGGTTTCTAGGATCATTCATGAAGTGTATTTTATATTAATTAGCCTTCAAGAGAATTCCATCCAGCTGGCCCCCTCCCTCCTTCTGAAACATGGCCTTCCCTTGGCTGTCCTGACACCCCAACCTCTCCTGGTCCTCCTCCTTCATCACTGGCTGCTCCTCAGACTCTGTTGACAAATGTCATGGAATGCAAGGCTCAGCCTGGATTGCACCTCATCTCCATTTATGCCCTCCCCAAATGCACTCCCATCAAGGCTCTAAATAGCACCTGGATGATACAGAGAAGACACTCAGTCCTATCCGAGCCCTCCACTTCACATGCCTACTCACTGCAAACCAAGTACTACCCAACCAGGAACTCTTGAATTCCGACCACCACTCCCTCTCCAACTTCCTTCTTCTCAGCACCCACCCAGTTTCTTAAGCCAAAAATCAAAGCCCTCCTCATTTCTCGTCCTCTCCTCAGCAACCATGTGCAATCAACAGGCAAATCCGGAACATGTCTCAGATCCCTCCACCTCTTCTCATCTCCCTGCTACCACCTTATCTGCTTCATAACACCTCTTGCCTGGCTGCCTGCATATGTCACCTGACTGATACCCCTGACTACATTCGATTCTCCATACAGCAGGAAGGGTCATTTTTTAACACGGAAACCAGATTCCATCACCTCCAGTTTAAAACCTCCCAATGGCTTCCCATCACATTTGGGCCAAAACCCAAACTCCACGGCCAGGTTCACAGGACCTCCACCTACTCCAGTCCTGCTGCTCTCTCCATGGCATCCCTTGCCCTCCCCTCTCCCCACACTCCCTGACTTGGGCCAGCTTGTTCATCCTGCACTGAGCCACACTCAGTCCTAACCTGGAGCTTCTTTTGTCCACTATTCCCTCTGTCTGGCCCCTACCTTTCTTCAGGTTGCACCTTGACTTTCTTCTCCTCTGGGACCCTTGCTGACTCCACAGTCTGAGGCAGCCCTCAGTCTCTCTCACAGCATTCTCTGCACAACAGTGACCACCACCAGATAAAATTCTTCTTTAGGCATACGTGTGTTCTACCATTCCCCACTGGCTTCTGAGCACAGTCCTCCACTGTGTGTTCACCTCTACACCTCAGGGAACAGTGACTGGCCTCAGTGGGACCCAAGGGCTGGGTGGAGGGGCTGTCCTCAGGGAGCTCTTCTGTGCAGCCCCCAGGCTGGGAGGGACACAGGCTAGTGGCAGGTTGCCCCCATGCCTAGCATGCCTGGGGATTCTAAGCAGTCCTGCCACACTGCCATGCAGATGCTCATCCTCCTCACTGCCAGCCCCGGGAGACACCACGTGCCTCACACCAAACACCAATCGACAGATGGCACGTGGGCACAGGAAATGACCCCCAAAACTGATTCGCCCCATGCCACCACCGCACACACAGCACTCAGGAGACTGTGCGCCATGCTTCTCCCTCCAGCTTCCCAACCCCCTGTGCACCTCCCCTGGAAGCAGCAGGAATGTCCTTTCTGATAATGGGGCAGAACCTGCTCTCCCTGCCCCTGCCTGCATCAGCATCAGGAGTCTCTGGCCTCTTTGGTTCCTACCCTCTGGGCTGATTCTGGCCTGGTAGTAACTGATGCTCCTGGGTTATCTGACCCCAGTGAAAGAGAACCCCATGGCTTCCCATCAGGCCAAAGGGGCACTTCCTGCCTCAACCTGGTCTCCCTGTGTCCTCTCTCCTCACAGAGTCCTCCATCCCTCCTCTATGGTCCATTGGTACCTTCTTCTTAGAAAGCATTTCTTCTGGCCGGGCGCAGTGGCTCACGCCTGTAATCCCAGCACTTTGGGAGGCCGAGGCAGGCAGATCACAAGGTCAGGAGATCAAGACCACAGTGAAACCCCGTCCCTACTAAAAATACAAAAAATTAGCCGGGCGCGGTGGCGGGTGCCTGTAGTCCCAGCTGCCCGGGAGGCTGAGGCAGGAGAATGGCATGAAACCGGGAGGCGGAGCTTGCAGTGAGCCGAGATTGTGCCACTGCACTCCAGCCTGGGCGACAGAGCGAGATTCCGTCTCAAAAAAAAAAAAAAAAAAGCAAGCATTTCTTCTACTTATTTTGTATGTCTCCTTCTACAAACCAAAAATATATGTTTCCTTCTCATTCTCCGTCATCCTTAAATTACAATACTGGAAGGGGTACGAAGGTGCCATTTTCTTAAGTCCTTCTGGGTTTGTAGCGAGAGCCACCAGTGGAAGGCTTAATGGAAGGAGATGTCCCATTGTCCTGTCATTCATAAAAGACCGTTTGATTGCTTTCCAGGCCACACTTCTCTGATTAAAAATGACTTGGAGCGTCTTTTCTTTTGCTTTTTAGCCCTGTGACTTTCCTGTTCTGTAAAATGCCTGATTATAACCTTTGGTCATTTTTCCATGTAGGTTCTTCTTGGTTGCTGTTGATTTGAAGAGTTCCTTGTACATCGTGCCTTGGTATTCCAGAGATGCTCTCCCAAGCTGTCATCTGTCTGTTGATGCTACCAAGGAAGCCTATGTTGATCAGAAATTCTTAATTTGATCAAATTAATTATTTTTGCCTTATAGTTTGTGCTTTTGAAGTTTAATTTTAAAAACCCTTCTACATCTAAGCCTTCTTTGATTAACATTATAGTTTTATCTTTCACATTTAAACCTCTATTTTTAACCTTCATGTGGTGTTTGGTATGGATCTAGATTCATTTTTCTACATGGAAACTTTTCCCTAATAGAAGCTTACCCTGTGGATATGTGGTTCTACCTTAACATGTATTAAACCTCAGTTACACAAATATCTGTCTCTAAGCTCCCTGTTCTGTGCTATGGGCCCATTTGTCTGTATTTACATCAGGACCACAATTTCCAATCACTATAGATTTGCAGTATGCCTTAATATCTGGCAAAGTTTTCCTCTTTACATTGACAGTTATTTCTCAAAAGAGATGATTTAATGTTCCTATCACACGAAGCAGAAAGCAGTGTGACAATCTCAATGATACATTCAAATATTCAAATATAAATCTGTCACTTCCTCTTTTTGTTAAGTACCAAGCATCAGTGGTATAATATCGGGGGGCGGAAGGGTGGGAGAAAGTCACAAATTAGTAAATGTCTAATTGATTCATTCATTCAACTAATATTAATTAAGCACCTACAAGTGCTGGCTGGCCTTGTTCTAAAGGCCAGGAATAGAGTAATGAAAAAAAAAATCCTAACTTCATGGAAGTTACATTTGAGTGACAGAAATCAGAGAATCAGTTCATCCACCTCACCTCCCCAGCCCGCCGTCTGAGGCATGCTCCCTCCTGACTGGGCCCGCTTGGGCTTCTCCAGCGAGCGCTTCATAAGATAAGAGCCGAACTTAAGTTGCAAATAAATACAAAGTTATTGTTTCTCCTGCGGTTTACAATCAACCCGGATATATGAATTAATTTACTCAAGATTTAATTTAAAAATAAAAGTCAATGTATTTATCTTAAGTAAAATAACAGGTCATTTCCTTTATTCTCCAGAGTTTAGTCATTGGTCTGATTTTGAATAGAGATCTATAAAAATGAAAATAAGATTATTGCCGCTATAAATCTTTTAAATAATAAAACCTAGTTATTCTCATTATGCTTTTAATATTACAAACGAGACTATCCTTTGAAGAAAGTAACTTGGGCTTTAAAGAAATGCAGACAATTCAGATCTGCCTGCTCATTCAAATCCTAGGATAAAAGGTTAGTGGGTTACAGACTCGGTTCATTTGGGGTCCACAGGTGAAACACAGACTTTTAGGCAGGAAATTTCTCTGCAGCTGGCCTCTCTCCGTCAGTGGGAATCACAGGATGATTGAGGCTTTCCTCTACTAGGCCCTTGTCTTCGGGAAGGCTGAACAGGGTTGCTAGCACTATCAGGGGCTGCACTTTCGTTGTGCGGTCCCTAAAAACCTGGTTCAGACCTCGTCACGGGTCTCAGCCACTGTGGATACTGGAGTGCTGACCTGGAGGAGTGGGTTGATGAAACTCCAAAGAGGTCTGAGTTGAGAGAGAATTGGAGTTGGGGGATGAGAAAATCGGAGAGGTGTAACTAGCAGTATGATTGGCTGATCTCTTCTATCTTTCTGGGAGGTGAAAACAGTGGGTTGGAGTGCCAGGGCAGGTGCCATGGATAAGCACACCTCCCCATGGAGAGTGGGGCATGGGAGTATGAGGCACAGTGCAGCTACACACCCAGCCACTCTCCCAGGCCTGCAGGTTCCTGAAATGCAAATTTCAGGAGCACAGCACCTGAGACAGGCAGGCTGCCACTCCACAGCTGGGTGACTGGAAGCATGCTTGGACATTTGTGGGCCTCAGTCTCCTCTTTGTAAAGTGAGGAACAGGCCCATATGTATCCCTGTAGGGCGCAGAAAGACAGCACAGGAATGTAGTCACACATGCCACATGCCCTCCCGGAAGCATGGTGTCCAAGCTTCTTCTCCGAACCTGGCCCCTAGATGAACACTCTGCTTCATCTCCTGAAAAGCTCATACGGATCCTTCAAGGATGGTGCATCATCCTCGTTTCACAGAAGGCTCAGTTAAGGCTTGGAGAGATGCACTAGATGCAGAAAGTCACAGCAGGGATCACTGCCACAAGCAGTGAACTTGAGTCTCTATAACATTAGGGGTTCTCCAGAGAAGCAGAACCAGTAAGGGGTGTGTGTGTGTGTGTGTGTGTGTGTGTGTGTGTGTGTCTATGTATGTATCTATGCATTACCTATCTATCTTCTATCTCTCTATCTTTCTAGAGAGATTTAAGGAATTGGCTCACATGATTGCGGGGATTAGCACATCCAAAATCTGCAGGGCAGATGGACAGGCTGGAACCCCAGGGAAGAACTGATATCGCAGTTGGAGTCTGAAGGTTATCTGAAGACTGATTTCCTTCTTCTTTGGGGAAGCTCAGTCTTTTTTTGTTGGGCGTTCAAATAATTGCAAGAGGTTCACCCACATTAAGGAGGGCAATCAGTTTTATTAATAGTCTTCTAATTCAAATATTAATCTCATCTAAAAATTACCTTCACAGCAACATGCCACATTTCTGGATATTATGACCCAGCCAGATTGAAACAAAATTTAATCACCATGATTGTTACACAATTAATGTAAAAGAGCATTAAGGAAAAAAGTAGCCACCAAGTCAATGATGACCCAGTGCTCCTCTATTGCTTCCAGTCTTTATTTCATACTTATATTTAGACAGAGCTTTCAAATATTCCTCTTTTTCTTTTTTTTTTTTTTTTTTTTTTTTTGAGACAGAGTCTCGCTCTGTTGCCCAGTCTGGAGCACAGTGGTGCAATCTCAGCTCACTGCAACCTCTGCCTCCCGGGTTCAAGTGATTTTCCTGCCTCAGACTCCTGAGTAGCTGGGATTACAGGCACGTACCACCACACCCAGCTGATTTTTCTATTTTAGTAGAGACGGGGTTTCACCATGTTGGTCAGGCTGGTTTCAAACTCCTGACCTCAGGTGATTCACCTGCCTCGGCCTCCCAAATTGCTGGGATGACAGGTGCGAGCCACTGCACCCGGCCTCAAACATTACTCTTGCACTTGCGCAAGCATGAAAAGAAAAAAAAAAAAAGGGAAAATAAATCGGTTAAGATGTTCCAGAAGCTCCTCATTCTGAGCTGCTCTAGTGGATGATGGCACCTCCCTGGTGTCATGCCCCTCGACCTCAGGAGCATGGGGGCCTGTGCTGCCTCTGAGACGTGATTCTAAACTGCCAACCCTCCCCGAAAAGCTGGGCAGGTGGAGGTGTTTTCTCGCTTAGGATGGCTGAGTGATCTTTTTGTATGTATCTTGGTCACAAAACAGAACACAAACCCCTCTACTCATAAGGACCTTCCTTCTTTAGGTTCCATAAAGCAGCAGATTTTGATTGGCAGTGAAGGGAATGCAGACTGCCAGTCGCTTCTCAACAACAAGTACCTGTTCCATTAATACTGAGTCTAAGCAAGGCTGCTCTGTTTCTGGCTTTGCTCTCAGTACCCTCTCCCTGTGGCCTCTCTGTCTTTTCCCCCAGAGGACAAGCTCCAGGAGGCCAGGACCTTGCCCTGTCCTTCTTCACAGAGGGCCCAGGCCCCACCATGCAGGCTGCCTGAAAGAACGACCCCCATTCCTTGGGTGACACCTGCAAATCGCATGCTTGGTACTCCAAAGTGAGTCGCCCACTTTCACTCCCAAACCCTATCCTAAGCCTGGATGCATGCTTACAGAATTGTAAGTGCCCTTCCAAAACGCAAGGACGTGTTCCTATTGCCACTACCCTAACGAGTGGTCCCTGTGTGTGCTGATTCTCCGGTGCTGCGACACTTCCTCCCAGCACATCAGTTATGGAATGTTGTATTAGTGTCCTAGTGCTGCCACAAAAATGCCCAAGAACAGTTGGGTTTAAGCAGCAGGCATTCACTTCACACTGTTCTGCAGGTTTGAAGTTTAAGATCAGGGTGTTGGCCGGGCGCGGTGGCTCAAGCCTGTAATCCCAGCACTTTGGGAGGCCGAGGCGGGCGGATCACGAGGTCAGGTGATCGAGACCATCCTGGCTAACACTGTGAAACCCTGTCTCTACTAAAAATACAAAAAAACTAGCCGGGCGAGGTGGCGGGCGCCTGTAGTCCCAGCTACTCAGGAGGCTGAGGCAGGAGAATGGCGTAAACCCGGGAGGCGGAGCTTGCAGTGAGCTGAGATCCGGCCACTGCACTCCAGTCCGGTCGACAGAGTGAGACTCCGCCTCAAAAAAAAAAAAAAAAAGATCAGGGTGTCGGCAGGGTTGGTTTCTCCTGAGGCCTCTCTTCTTGGCTGGGAGACACCCGCCTTTTCGCTGCGTCTTCACATGGGCATTGCTCTGTGTGTGACATCCCTGGTGACTGATACCTTCTTATAAAGACATGAGTTATACAGGATCAGAGCTCACCCACAGGGCCTCACTTAAACATAATTACCTCTTTAAAGATCATATCTCCAAATAAAGTCACATTCTAAGGTATTGGGGGTTAGGACCTCAACACAGGCATTTTGGGTGGGTCCCAATTTAGTCCATAACAAATGTGATCTTCCCCAAAATTCTGAGAGAGGGTGGCCCCACTTGAAGCCAAGGTCACTGAGATAAACGCAGTGCCCGTGAGCTGCCTGCTGTCCTGCACACGGTTCACTGTTTCACTCAAGTGTTTGTGGCGTGTTCCTGATGCCCCCTCATGCTTGCTGTCCAGGCATCCAGGTGTGGCCATGGACAAGTCAGAGCAGATGCCCATGCTCATGGATAAGGGCATGAAGGCAAAAACACACAAAATGAACAAGGCAGCTCTAGCACTGACTGACAAGTATTCTGAAGACGACCAGGCAGCATCAAGAATGGAAGTGGAGTGCATGGGCCTGACAGTGAATTTCCGCTGCATGCTGCACCAACCTGCCAGGGAAGAACTGAAACCTCACTGAGGATAACCAGGAGTCAACTTGCTCCACCACCTTAAGAGCCAAAAGTAGACAGCGAGGCTCATTGGACCCCAGCAGGACAGCTGACCATTTATAGCACAGCAAACAGCAGGGCATCAGCTCCGTTGTTCTGGTTCCCAGCCCCCATGGCCCCAGAGGCCAGAAGGAAGCCAGGGGGAGGCTCTGCCTTGGGGGGCTTCTGTCATGGCTGAGGAGCTCTGTGCCTAAGGAACTCACTACTTTGCTAGTGGGCAGAAAGCAGACCTCTCCTTTTCTGCAGGGAGCTACGATCTCACCTCTCAAGATCACCACTTGTAGAAAGAACTCTGAGACACAGCCTACTAGAAGAGGGGGCACAGGCCTTCAAGGAGGGACCAGGGTGGAGAGGACCCCATGACCAGGAAGCAGCCACACAATCGTCTGGAGACAGAGCTTTCTGAGCATAGCAAACAGCAAGTGTACAAGTTCTAAGCCAGGAGTGAGTCTGGGGTGGCTCCTAGAACAGAGAGAAGGCTGGAGTGGCTGGGCTGAATCCCGCAAAGACACAGGGGAGAGCGGGGTACCTGGACGGGAACACGAGGCTGTGCGGGCCTGCAGGCCATGGAGAGGGCTGCGTCTCCTTGATCCAGACAGTAGCCCCAGAACGATACAGTTCCATTCTCAGTTTGCAGATGAGAAAACACTCTTAGAGAGGGAAGCAAGTCTCTCCATTACACGGTTCCTAAGTGGTAGGTCTGGGGCTATGCTGGGGGCTGAAAGTTTGGGCCCACCCCATATCCCTGTGTTGAAGACATAACCTCCACATGCCTGCATGCTTAGGAGGAAGGCCATGTGAGGACACAGTGAGAAGGCATCTACCTGCAGGTCAAGAAGAGGGACTTCACCAGACACGGAATCCACCAGCACCTTGACCTTGGACATCCCAGCTTCCAGAACTGACTGTGAGAAATAAACAACTCTTGCATATACCACTCACTCTGCAGTACTTTGTCATGGCAGTCTGAGCTTACTAAGGTAGGCTGGAATCCAGATCTTTCTGGCTCACACCTAGTCGCTCTCAATGCCTGGCTGCTGCTTGATCCAGGACATGGGGCTTCCCTTCAGTCAGGGGTCACAGGCTGGGGTGGGGCAGAAGGCTGAAGACACAGGGGAAGCACCACTGAGTTAAAGATCTCTTCATATGCAACCCAAACTTTCTTTAGGTGAATGGGGGTAGCCACACATTACACTGTAATCACTGAAACCACACTTCGGGTGCAAAAACAAGAAGAGTGTTTATTACACCAGAAAGCGCAGGGAGTGAGAAGGCTGGTATGAGGTTGTGACTCAGGCAGAAATCTGGCAGTGATATTAGGAGCACACTTCCCATTTGTGGCCAGATGATTATTAATAACACAAGGTACTCAGTGTGCACTGAAAACTCACCCTAGAATATGAACACAGAAGTCCTCCCATGAACATCAGCTCACCAAGTAGGAGCTTCCGGGCCTGGAAACTAGCCCAGGCTGGGCTCACCTAGACCTCAGAATGTCTCTGCTCCCAGGCAAAAAGCCCCGGGGGCCTGCACTCTTGGATCTGAGGCTCAGCCAGATATGTGCACCTCGGTCCAGCCAAGCAGAGGCCAAGCACCTGTGCCCAGGGTCCTGGTGGCCCACAGTCTCACCACCCCCACGCACTCTGCCAGCAGCCAATCAGGGACACTGGGCTTCAAGCTCATTGTGTGTTCCTGAAGGTCGGGACTCCCCAGGATGCTATGGGGCCATCAGGATGCAGCCAGGAGGGACAGGGCAGCCAGCCTACCCAATGACCTCTGTGGCTGGTTACTGTGGTGGGTGTCCCCTGGTCACTCCTGGAGGCTACAAGTTCCCATGCTCTGCTGGACAGAGCCAGGTCTGGGTCTCATCCAGCCTCACATTCTTAGGCCCCTCTGGGTTACAGAGCTTCTCACTACCAGAATGAGCAGAAGGAGAGGCAGGGAAGGCGATACTTCCTCCTACAGAGGAGAATTAGCCCCAGTGTTTTTTTTCTTTTTTTTTTCTTATTTATTCTAAGACCCCTGACAGGTGGATGGCCATGCGCTTTGCTGATTCTTGCCGACAGCAGCCATGGCAGCGTCTACAAACAGGTGCCCCTTTGCTGCGGATTCCCTGCAGTCCCTGCTGTGCACATGGGCATCCCTCCATGGGTCTCAGAGGCATGCTCTCATGGTCTCTGCATGCTAGTCCAGAAACAAACAAAGCAGGAAACAACAACCTACAGAAAACACACATGCAGCTTAATGTATAGTATTATCCAGCAGCCTCAAAAAAAAAGCAGAATCAGGTTTCCATAGATCGTTCTAGAAAGTAGATATCCCCAGAAACTCCACACTGCAACTAGTCTTCCTAATGAACAATCACTAGCGCATTCAACACTCAACACAGGCAGGCCAGTGCCCGTGCCAGCGTGCAGAGTTGAGCCGGCCTCATACCCCAGGCAGCTGGGAGGCCAGGTGCAAGGGTAGGGATAGGTGTATTACTCTCACAGGAGCTGGCTTGGCCTGGGGTCTAGCAGAACACCAGGAACCACACTAACTCAACTCTCCCAGCCTGATGGCAGGTGGCCAGGGCTCTGACTGCCTTAGAAAACAGTTTCCCAGAATCCAGCCCTTCTGGTCTGCAGAGGCTCTGGGCAAACCCTGGGCTGGTTCTGAGCTGCCACTATCTAGGCCAGCAGTTGGCACATCACCTCAGATACAGAAGCCTTTTCTCAAAATGCATAAAATTGCATTTTTGGTGCAACAGTAACATTTTAAAGTATCGATGAACAAAATAAAAAAATTAAAAGAAACATCATCTACTTTGCGGGTGCTAAAGCAGCTTATTTCTGCTACATTTCTACATTGTGCTGTGTGTATATGTGTATGCAAGAAATATGAAATTTACTACTATTTTATAATATTTACAATTATTTATATTATAATAACATTTAAATTATAATAATATTTACAATTATTTTCAATCCACGACTAAAAGCCAAGAGAAATCAGGATGGCTTTAAATCCTAAACCTATGATACGTGCCTGATTTTTTACATAAATAAACAAAAATAAAATACTGTCATGATAAACAAATGTAAAATTATGTTTTTTATTTATATATTTTTATATAGACTGATCCAAAGAACCATCATTCACACAGCATAATTCATACACGTGGTGTATGCATCTACACATTACACTCAAGTGACACTGCTTTAGTATCCTGTAAGCTCCATGTATCAGGAGTGCAGTTACCTCCCATTTTGTTATGGGTTTTATATGAAATCACAAAAAATAATGTGTATTGGTCAGGGTTCTCTAGAGGGACAGAACTAATGGAATATATATATGTATGTGTGTGTGTGTATGTGTGTATATATATATATATATGTAAAGGGGAGTTTATTAAGTATTAACTCACATGATCACAAGGTCCCACAGTAGGCTATCTGCAGCCTGAGGAGCAAGGAGAGCCATTCTGAGTCCCAAAACTGAAGAACTTGGAGTCCAGTGGTCGAGGGAAGGAAGCATCCAGCATGGGAGAAAGATGTAGGCTGGGAGGCTAGGCCAGTCTCTCCTTTTCACATTTTTCTGCCTGCTTATATTCTAGCCTCACTGGCAGCTGATTAGATGGTGCCCACCCAGATTAAAGATAGGTCTGCCTTTCCCAACCCACTGACTCAAATGTTAATCTCCTTTGGCAATACCCTCACAGACACACCGAGGATCAGGACTTTGCATCCTTCAATCCAATCAAGTTGACACTCAGTATTAACCATCACATAAGGTATAATAATATTCACTATCACATTATACTTCATTATGCTGATATCTAGATTATAAGTAACTACTCATGGAGTCAATTTGATGTTATTGAAATTCAGTCCTGCAATAGCACATTTGAGATGTGGGATTAAGAATGCTTTGAGGTACATTTAACATCTCACATCTTTTTTAACAGACTGGCTTATTTTATAGAAAAAAATTAAGAAATAAAGTCATAGTCATTTCCTTTTTTACTCAGTCTTTGAAAAGCAATTACCATCTCTTTGTTATAAAAATACTACAAGGACTACTTCAGGTCAAATTCTTCAGGCCTGAACTGAACCCCAATTGAGAGTTGGTGCAAACGCTGCTGAGGTTTTTCAGGCTCCACAGTCATGCGGAAGGAGAGGGATCCCTGAATTCACCCAGTCAGGAGGTCCTCCCAGCCCTCTAGGCACCTCTAAGTGACCTTTTGGCTGAGGAAGAGAAGGATCAAGGGGCAGGTCTGTCGACTTTTGTGGGTAAGACTTCACTTGAGCAGAGCATTCCCAGACAAATGAAAATAACACAGTTGAAAACCACCAATCCACAGAACCAATAATCATGCCCCAGAGAAAGGGACAGAAGCTCAGAGAGGCCCAGGACGCCAGGTCATTCAGCAGCAAACTCCAGACCAGGAACAGCATCTTCACATTTCCAGGACACACTGCCTGCTGCTCAAGGCCCTGGAATAAAAACATCTTGCCGCATCAATCCATATCACCTCAACGTCCTTAAAAACAGAGTTATTTGCTAAAATATCATCTTCCCTTCATTTCTTACCCACTCACAAAACATGACTTAAAAATTGTATATTTTAAGCTTGCTTCTTATTGTCCCCAAGACCCTGACGGCTCTGATTCTCGAGCATATACACCACCAACACACCACTCTGTGCACAGTGACCAAGCTCTCTGGGAAGACTCAGGGGTGCCTCCACCCTTGTCTTGCTGAGAACACTGGGGGAAGCATCCTTTACAAGGCCTCAGCTGGCGGGAGCTCCACAGGAGGCACAGACTCCGCTTCTTTTCCGTAAGTGCTGCTGAGCCCCACAGCTAAAGTCAGTCTTTTCACTACGACTCGGAAGACTGGCTGGCTGAGGTGTGTCACCCTGTTCTCAGAAAGTTTCCATCGCTGTGGTGAATCACATAAGTGCCTTCCACTGTGACCATCTGAGAGTAATGCTTTAATGCAGTGACCTCCAGAGCAAACAGCCCTGGGGGGGTAGGTGACAAGGTGAAAAGCCAGTGGAGGCACCACCCACAAGTACATCTTTCAGGATGCAAGATGGAATTCACATTAAGTTCTCATCCCAGCTGAGCACATCTGCTACAAAGCCCAAAGCTTCCTTCCCCATGGTTTCAGATCAAGGTGATGATACCAGATGACAAGCTTAATCCCCTTACTGGCGGGTAAGTCAGATGCCTCCCTAACTCCAGGGGAGCAGAGGGTGGCAGGGAGGGATGAGACAAAACACATTTGATCTTGCTTGAAGTTAATCAATTTAATCATGATGCAGTCCTCAGCCTTTACCTACTATTCACCACTAACTGCAAGATGGCTTCCAAACCTTCAGGGAACAGGCCCTTTCTTCAATTGAAATTGCATAAACATAATTTCAAGATATAAAATAGCTTGAAGAGAAAATGTGTGGGACAATGGAAAGAGGCAGCTCCCTCTGGCGTTGTTACCAACGTATGTCCAGTAAAGCTTCTTGGACGCAACCTAAAACCACAGCTCTGATGGAGTGCCTAGTTTTATGGTTCATTGGAAACACCTGGGCCCCCCGACTCCCTGAATTAAAACATCCTCAGAGGGACCCAGGAAACTCTCCCTGAAGTTCAGGGCTGGCTCCCTCCTCCTTTCTGGCCCAACCTCTCCCCAGGGACTAAGCCCCTTCCTCCCCTTTCTCCTCCATGGAGACGTCAGGATGTAGCGCTATGAGGGGTCTGAGAATTTCTGCCCCATTCTCCCACTGCCCCTTGACTTCACCAGTCTGAAGGCTGATGCGGTGAATGACGACAGATTTCAGAAACTGACACCTCTCTTGTGCTGGGGAGTGGTCGGGGAGGGATGCCCAATCCCAGCCATGGCAGATGGAACCGAAGAAACTCTCCTTCCCCAGAGGAGCTGTCATCATGGGGGTTCCACAAACACCGCCTGACCTGGGCTGGACATCACCTACTGACGCGCCCATGACCAGTGGTAAGTGTCAAACCAACCCACCTGGGGCAAAGCTAAACCCTGGGTCTGTACAGACCACTTTGGTTTAAGTGCCACTGAGCTATTTCTGTTGAGCTCTAGGAGAACTGCTCACAACATGTGCAGAAGCAATGGCTAAAGAAATAATGGGCACAGCACATAATAACATCATAATTGTCCCAGGCACTGTGTTGAGAGGCAAGGGAAGAAGACAGGCATCAGAAAGCAGCTGTGTGCAGAGGCTCCTCGGCCGGCCAGGCGTCTTGAACAAAGAACTGCCAGGAGCCATCCTTGGCCTTTTCTTGCCTGACCTCCACATACACACAGCCCCTGCAGAGGCAGCAGGTGGGGTGAGTTAGTTTCCCAGTGGGATCCAGGATCTGCTGGAAGGTTGGAGGACAGCACTAAAGAGGCCTATCAGCCTGGTGGCTGCCAAGTGCTGAGGGAGGAGTAGTGAGCCTGATTTGTAATGAAATAGAAAGAAAAGGCAGGTGTAAGCAACCTGGTAACCTAGAGAGCTGGACAACTTGGCAATGGCCTGCACTGGTAGGCTCCTGTAGATGCACCTTGGCAAAGGACAGGCTTGGGCTCCTCCTGACCCTCACTGGGCCCACGGAATGCCTGGGATGCCAGCCCACCTCACAGGGCCCTGTATGCAGGAAGGGCCTGATGCATGAACCTTCTCTTCTACCCATCCCAAAAGATAACTTCCCCGTCTGCACAGTCACAGGGCACAGAGGTGATATAACCATATCACCTCTAAAGGGAGGCCTGTGATTTATCAAACTGTGTCTGTCTTTAGAGAGAGGCATATGTAGGAACTGACAGATTTGTAGTTGGCAAAATCTAAGACCCACTGACATCATATTCAGTGCCTTTACTTCAATCCAGACGAATGTGAAGAGAGTTACAGGGCAGGAGGAGAAGGTGTACTTCTCTGCACAGGGAGCTGCCTGAGGTCCCTGACTCCCGCTTCAAGGCGGACAGCTGAGATAGCTTGAGGTCTCTGGAGATCTTCCTCCTCCAAAACCCAACAACAAGAGCTACAAATATCTACATTTAATCAATTAACACAAACCAATTAAAATGCACTCTCAGCAACCAAGCAAGGGAGGAGACAAGAGTAATATGAATGTCTTTAGGGCACTGTGGTTTTGCAAAATATCCACAATGCCATATAATGTAAAACACATTTTAAGGAGGTTTCTATATGGAACTATATCAAAATACATTTTAAAGATTTGTACTTTTTTTTCTACAAGTTTAGGAATTACATTCCAACTAATCTATCATAATCTTAGCAATAAAATTCAAGAGTTTTATGCAAAACTCTTGTTAGCTTCCAATCCTGAAACCTCTGGAGATTTATTCAGTCCAGAAAACGAAGATCATTTTCTACTGTTAAGCATCAGGGTAAGATTTTTGCTTGGGTTGATACTATATTCTGGGTCTCATTCAATGCAAAAAGCACATGGCTCATCTTGCAGTAATTGGTGCATCTCTGGACAGGACTTTTCCCTGGAGTCTCATTTATGTGCCTTTCAGAAGTACATTTGCACTAATGAGAGATTCCTCATGAATCAGTAGGGCTACCAATGTTATTGGCAACACATTTAAGAAGAGATCATCCAAGCCAACCTCTTATAATCACTGGAAAATGAGTCAAAGCAGAATGTAGTCTGTTTAATATATTCAACCAGACATTCAAGACTTCTGTCATTAAAAAGTCCTATTAAAATTTTTACTTAAACCCCATCCTTCCATGCAGACCCCTCGTGGAGGGTCTAGTGGGTTGCCACACATCCAACATGGACCCCCAGTGAGCACTGCTGGTCCTGGGGGTCAAAGGCTGATCATCCCATCCTTCAGCCACTGTCCCTCCATCAAGTAGCAGAGCCAAAGTCTCTTGTCCCAGGATCATGTATAGAAAACAGTTCCCTCTAGCTAAAAAGAGAGAATTTATCAAAATACATTATCAACAAAAGTGACCACAGGGCATTTCACAATCCAATATAAATGGTAAGCAGGAGAACTGAGTTTCTCACAGGAAAGGTATTCTGCCGTCCGTGCCCTGCCTCTGGGGCATCCACTATGGACATGCGGTCTGCAACCCTGGAGATGAAGGCAGCAGAGACATAGTGCCCTGACACTGTCCCCATCCTAACCCATTGCCCGACGTCCCAGGGATGTGTACTCAATCACTTTTCCAAGAAGTGGGGTGGCATTGGCCACATGTGCCACCCAACCCCCGTTCCCTCTCCCATCTGGAGATGCTGTAAGCCTCTGGGCTATTTCTTTTTTTTTTTTTTTTTTTGACGGAGTCTCGCTCTGTCACCCAAGCTGGAGTGCACTGGCCAGATCTCAGCTCACTGCAAGCTCCGCCTCCCGGGTTCACGCCATTCTCCTGCCTCGGCCTCCCGAGTAGCTGGGACTACAGGCGCCCGCCACCTCGCCCGGCTAGTTTTTTGTATTTTTTAGTAGAGACGGGGTTTCACCGTGTTAGCCAGGATGGTCTCGATCTCCTGACCTTGTGATCCGCCCGCCTCGGCCTCCCAAAGTGCTGGGATTACAGGCTTGAGCCACCGCGCCCGGCTGCCTCTGGGCTATTTCAATTCAATCTGTTCAATTCTCCTTTATTTGTCAGTTCCTATGTGCATGGCAATGTACTAGTCTTTTTATAAACATGGCCTCATTGAATACCCTTATAAGCTCAATAGAGTCAATACCATTCCCATTTTGCAGGTGAAATTGAGCCTCAGAGAGGCTAAGTAACTTGCCCACACTGGCTATGGTTCACACTAGATCTCCCTATTGCTGAGCCCCGAGCTCTTCTTCACTGCCATCTCCCAAGAGACAGAGTCTCACAGGGACATGTATGTGTTTCACACCTGTGAAAAGGGCTCACACAGGTGAGTACATGAGTCACTACACATCATTAAAGTTGATGAATGTGCTTAATGACATTGTTAATTCTAAGTTCCTTTTATTAAACTCTTACATGTTATTTTCTTTGACTGCCCCCAAATTGCACACAAGAGATGCCACAGGAAAGGCAGAAAAATTCCCAGTCTCCTATCTGGGGACCTGGCAGTTAAGACCCCCAGCTCCAGTTTTGGCAGGATTACAGAGGGAGAGTTTGGGAAGTGTCTGTGGTGGACTTGGTGGGCTAAGGGTCCCTGCCAACACTACCTATGCTCAATAACACCTGTCTGCCTGAGATGGTATAAAACCATCAGCAGAGCTCCCTGGAGCTGGTCCTCCAGGAATGAGTGTGCTATATTTGATTAAGATGCTTTCATTCCTAAAGAGGTAAAATGGAAATCATATACCAACCACCACCCCACCCCGCCCCCCCCAAAAAAAACCACAAATGCACTGAAGCCTCACAGACTATTGACCTGAACCCTTCCCAAGAATTTAGGGGAAATCATCCAACTGAGAGAGCCGCTGTACCAATATGCTGTTTCTTGTATTTAATAACCTCGAGGAAGCCTCCCTGCTGCTGATAGGTGCCAGTTTCATGTGTCTGTTGAAGCTGGCGACACTGAGAGCACATAGTACTTTTACACAGAGGAGGGACCAGAAGAGAGAAAACCCCAAACATAATATTTTGTTATACAATTGAACTAACAAATGTCACGCACACACGCACACAAACACACAAATCCTCACCAGGTTTTTCCTTCACAAGGTTTCAACTAAAACAACTCAAGAGTTGACACTTCATCAGCAAGTGCCAGGATGAACTGTCAACGCAAAGAAATAAAACAGCAAAGCCATCTTCCTACTTGAGCAGCACTGCCTGCCTTTCCGTTACAGGAGCCCCTGTGTGGAGCGCTGGGCTTCCTGAAACACAATCAAACCTCAAAACTGATACCCACTGCATTTTCCCAGCACAGACCTCATTCACATGAGCACTTTCAGAGCATGAGCCACAAGAAGCTTCTCAGAAAACAGGCTCTGGAAAGCGGAGAAGGTGCCTGACTCAAGAGATCGAGCATGAGCTTGAGTTGTACCATTGTTCTTGACACCACCTCCTTTTGGGTCAGTCCTAGCCTCGGGGTCACTCTCCCCATTTACCTAGGACCTTGGTTTACATATTGAGAAGTCTGAGTGTAAGAGACCCTGATGCACTGCCCTTTTAAGGATGCCAGAGCATGACATCAGTTCTGCTTCATATTCTTGACTGCTCCAGACAGCATGATCCAAGGCCTCACCAGGCTCCTTCTACAGCAGCACTCACACCAGTGTGAGAATGGACAAAAGAATGAAACAAGATGCACATTCCCTCCCCTGAGCCTCACATCCGCAGAGCCAAGGTGTGGACTTCATTTAGCAGACAAGCCTGGAGTAGAGAGCCACAGAGCTGGACTGAAGCAGTCCAACTTCAGGCTGCCCAGGCCCCACGCAGGCTAGGTGAGGCTGGGCCTTGCTTCCTTTTACGTTGTCTAATTGTATGTGGCTCCTGCCTTTCCTTTTTAAACTTGCTGGGCAATTGTTCAAAGTGGAGACTGAAAAGCAAAATCATTGAGAAGCCAAGGGACCAATAAGTGCCTGGGGGACAGTGAGACAGACTCTGACGGCAGAGGAAGCGGGAATAAGCACATTGCAGACTGCAGGGTCAGCTTCCAATACCTCCATTCCGACTAGAGAGATTCACACTGACTTCAAAGCAGCCGAAACTCTGCTCTCTATTAGTAATCCCTGGTGCTACAATTTTTAAGGAACACTGAGGAACGTTCCCGTAATAGAACCTAGTATCCTTTCACCACTGGCAATTCTGAATTCCAGCTCTTAGGAAGTAAAGTGTATCCTGGGAGAGACATGACCATCCTTTGCTGTCTACCCAATGCTAATCCCTTTCTTCTGCCTTCCCATCAGAATCTGGCCTGAGCAGCAGTGGTGGGTTACTGTATCTAGCATTGGGCAATGGATATAGACTACTATAAGACAATGGTGACAATACCGTTTCCTGCTTTCCCTGCCTCTCTTGCAGTTAGTGCTAGTGCAGTAAAACCTAAGCAGAAACCCAGTTCCAGCCAATAAAACCTAAGCATAAACCTGCCCAGCAGATTTCCAGGAAGTATTTGCAATCCTAATAAAACAGAATCAGAAGCAGCTGGTACTGACCAGCTTTCCTTCCCTTGAACTAGGACACAATGGCTAGTGCTTCAGCAGCCACTTTGTGGCCATGTGGTCCAGAGAATGAGAGGTCAGCCTAGATGGGTCAAGCCTTCATACCAAAGCCAGTAACCTTGAGACTCCTCCTTGCGAATGAAAAGCAAGCCACTCATTGGTCAGTTTTCTGTTACTCAAACCTGAACAGATTCCTAAATAATCCACACACACAAGCACTTTATTTATGCACATCAGTGATTCAGTGATACCAGCTACAATTCACTTCCTGTGTATAACTATTTCTTAGTCCATTAAAGACTTCCAGAAACTTTATCTAATTGGACCCACTAACATCTTGTTACCAGGTGAGTGTGTTTTCCCCACTTTAGAGATAAGAAAACACGCCTGGAGAGGTGAAGGGGTAAGTGCAAGGCACTCACAGTCAGATCTTCTCCAGGGCTTCTATGGAACCACCTGCAGCCTGCAAGGTGGTGCAGATGGTGCAGTTCTTCCAGCAGCTGTAGAAGGGCGGCTTTGGGAGGCCAGAGGGGTCCCTCGGCACGGCAGCCTGGCACACTCATAGTTCTACGGAGCTGGGTTTACTTATACAGAGGGTGCAGGTGGGGCAACAGGGGTGCTAAGGTGGGCAAGGGCCTACCTGAAGAAGCAGTGGAGCCTCACTGAAAATTTCACTACTGTCATGAACAGAACTGTGTCCCTGAAAATTCCTATGTTGATGTCCTAGCCACCAACATGACTGCATTTGGAGACAGAGCATTTAGGCCAAGTTTAAATGAGGTCATAATGGTGGGGCCCTAAACAAATAGGGTTTGTGTCCATATAAGAAGAAAAACAGACCCCAGAGATCACTGGCTCTAGCTCCATGCATGCACAGAAAAGAGGCCATGTGTGGGTGCAGCAATAAGGCAGGCTGTCTGCAAGCTGAGGAGAGAGCCCTCACCAGAAACTAGCCCTGCCAGCACCTTCATATAGGATTTTCAGGCTCCAGAATTGTGAGGAAATCAATGACTGCTGTTTAAGCCACCCAGTCTGTGACATTTTGCATGGCAGTCCAAGCAGACTAAGGTAACCACCTCAACTAATGCCAGTGGCCTCTATGTCTGCTGCTCCAAAGAGCCATTTTAATAATGGTTCTCAACTAACTGTTGGAGGTTAGGCACTACAAGGACTAGGTTGGCCCCTTCTGGAATTCTGTCCAAAAGTCAGTCTCTCCCAGCTCTGTGGTATCAGCCGGCTCAGGCCTCCATGCCCAGGAGGCTCTGAGCCCTAAAGGACACCCAGCAGGGCCACACAGACTGCTCTCTGATGAGAAAGTCCCCAGTTCATGAGATGCAAAGCCAAGCCACTGCAGCCTGTACTGTGTGCCTGTGAAGGAGTGTGCCTTGCATCGAAAGTCTCAAAGGAGAGTGAAGCATCTCCTATGGAGCAGGAGGAGCCACAGTGAGTAGAACAAACATTATCCACAGATAAGGCACTGCAGAGAAGGTGCATGGATTCAACCTCTGTCTCAATTTCCACTTTCAAGGGCAATTTAAATTACATTTGGTGGAAAATATAATAATATTTCTAGCTAGGGAGAGACAGTGATGGCAGGATCTAGTACAGTAGGAATGGAAAGAGGCAGACAGAGGGAGAGATGAAATGAATTACTGAGACCTTTTGATTGATTTGATTGATTTGATGTGTGTGTGTGGCTTGGAGTATATGTGCATGGTACATGTGTAAGTGCATGTGTGTGTGGTGTGTGTGTATGATATCTATGTGTACTTGCATGTGTGTGTGTGGGTATGATGTGGGCTGTGTCTACGTGTGTGGTATGTGTGAGTGTGTCCTGTGTCTGTATGTATGGTGTAGTGTCTGTAGGTGTGTGTAGTGTGGTGTGCATGTAAGTGCATGGGTATCTGTGGGGTGTGTGTGCGTATGTGCATGTGGGTGTGTGTTTATGGGTGTTTGACATGTGTGGCTGGAAAAGGAGACAGTGAGAAGTTGCAGGAGTGAGCAGGATCTCCACTGCACTCCCAGGGCTCTGGGTGCTAGTTAAAGGGCAGTAGAGAGGTGCCTTCCTCTCACCCTCACAACTGCCTCACCATCCTCACTTTGTAGGGATACAGAGCACAATGAGGGCTGCCACTCGCCCAGTGCTGCCAGCTGGCCAGGCCCTGCTGCGGGCAGTCTGCCTGGCCAGAACACCATGTTCCCTGGACTAGGGCAACCTGCTTTTTCCTATCAGCCTTTCAGAGCTGTACACAGAGCAACAGTGAGCATCCACTCACTCACTCACTCATTCCACACAGCAGGAGGGGTCAGCTTCACTCTTGCTGGAGCCCACCCCTGAGGACACCTGAGAGAGGCCGGAGGCTGCAGAAGGACGCTGGTCACTGCTGCCTTACTTCCCCCAGCCTTCCCAGGGACAGGGCAGGTGGTGACCAGAGCGAAGCCTTCTGCATTGGTGGAAGCAGCAGGGATTGAGGGAGCATTAACAAGGAAGGGGGCTCTGCAAGTGGACCCCAGCTTCTGCCAGTATCAGAGCATCAACCCACGCATCACATGGGCCTCGTCTCCCAAACATGTCCCGGACCCACTGCCATCCTAATCAGAACACCCCAGCTGACCCTGTTCAGGGAGCCCAAGCAGGGTTTCCACACTCCTCTGCAGGTCCCCAGCTCACCACACAGACCCGCAGGAATCGGGCAGTTATGGCATCAATTGCCCTTCAGCAACGCCTTCCAAGGGTGGTCACATCAGCTACCCTGAGGTAATCTGAATGTGAAAGGGACAGAATTTAAATGACTCTGCCTCATTTACAATTGTCCTTGCTGGAGGAGAGAAGAAACAGCGTTGGGAGAAATTGCAGGTGATGGTTAATAGCAGCTTCCAAGAAAACGCATGCCCTGAAGCTATTTCATGGGCCAGTAAAAAGAGCCAAATCTCCCCTTTTGGTGCCTGAACAAATTCCGGAAGACCTGCCTCATGGAGTGCCTATTTCTGGACCTCAAGAACCCACCTACCGATGGCTGCAATGAAAAGCATTCAAGAGACGGAACACTCCAACCATACCATAAAGTGTCCCCATCCCCTGCTCCCACTCCTTGCTGTCTCAAATAGTGTGGTCCTTCAGAATGTCCCGAGTAGACGGTACAACTGCAAGTGTGAAGGTTCGATCCATCCACCGTGTGAGGAGCTTTGCTAATCTAAGCCACATGCCCCAGGCTGAGTCTCCCCTTGGTCCTCAGCACCCTTGGTCTTAACACGCAAGTGATAAACGTCTTCTAAAATACAAGGGTTGAGCTGTCATTTCTAAGGGCACTAAGCTCCACACACACACACACACAGAGGCATGAGGTCATGCCACATCATCTATTTTCCCTCAGGATGGATTCTCAAGGCCAGGTCCTTCCCTGGACACTTTCGGAACCCAACCCAAAACACAGAGAAGGCAGAAGCAAGACATCTGATGCGGCACCTGTCAGACACCGGGGAGCCCGGGAATCACTGGTAGTACAGGCTCAATAGAGATCCTCCGGCCTCATGTTAATAGAGCTCCATTCAGCAGGTAATGGCCCAGGCCAAGCATGTGCAGGTATACGCATGCCTTCCCCATGCCAATGCTGTTGCTGATGCGGATGCTGATACCTGGGTCCATGGATCAGGCACAGAGTGTTCCACTCACTACCATCCAGCATTGTTAGGCTTCTGTACAGTAGAAACTCAATAAACTTTGCTCAAAAGACTAGAAAAGAGAATAATTAGGTAAAGTGTCTTAGGTCATGATGATTTACTGCATGACACACCATACAGCTTTCTGACATGAAGAACTATTCTACCGCTCCAAGATTCAGCAAATGCCACATTCGTGTCTTGCCCTCCCCATAAACACTGGGTCTGATAAATGTGTGGGGGAGGTCAGGTAAGGGAGGACATTCTTTGTTCAAATAAGTTTGGAGAATACTGAATTCCACTGAAAGAAACAATTTCTGTGTTGCAGGCCTTCTCAGAGCCTTTGACATGCTAATGAACATTATGCATCTTTAAGAAAAAAATAGTACATAACATTTCCCAAGCTTATTGAGTCAAAGAACCTTTATTTTGTAATGGAAGATATTTTAACATCATGAAACATAACTTGGGAAACTTCCAGTTTCACCATTTCACAAAGCTTTCTAGTTTTCAAAATGTTTCTGTAAATATCAATCTCCTAGAATATCCAAGCCCAATTCCTGCCTCTGCAGTGACACCTGGACAACAGTCAGGAGGCTCTACTTACGTTTACCTGAGAATGCTTGAAAAGATTCCTTAACTGGGAGTTATGGAAAACCACCAGAGGAATTGATTCTAAGACACATGATCAGCCTGATAAGAAATTGTAGATAAAAAGTAAAAAAAGAAATGGCGAGAGCATCAATCCCTGTAGGCTAGGTCACCGTGGGGTAGCAAACAGACCAGCTGATACCCTAGCAGCTCATACCCACAACAGCTTATCTCTCACTCGTGCTAATTATGCATTATAATCAGCCCGGGGCTGTGCTCCACAAATCCTCTTTCTGGGTTTCAGACTGATGGAGCAGACCACCCCAACCACTGGCATCGGCCACGCAAGGGTGCTCTAAAGGATCATGTGTCAACTTACTCCAGCTGGAAGTGACACACAGCACTCCCATTCACAATTCACCAGGCAGAATCATCCCCCAGACCTGCCCTGCTGCAAGAGGCCCAGGAGTCAGCCCAATCGAGTGCCCTGAAGAACTGAGAATCCCACCAACAGCACTGATGATGACCATGGCATGGGGGGGCCGCGCCTGCTGCAACCCTGTTCATGTGACACATCCTAATTCAGGGATCCTAAGACAAAAAGAAGAGCCTTAACATTTAAGAAAATGGAATTTAAAAACTATGCATAAGTTGTTTTTTTTTTTTCTTTTTGAGACAGAGTCTCGTTTTGTTGCCCAGGCTGGAGTGTAGCAGTGCAATCTTGGCTCACTGCAACCTCCACCTCCTGGGTTCAAGCGATTCTCCTACCTCAGTCTCCCAAGTAGCTGGGACTACAGGCAGGCACCACCACATCCAGCTAACTTTTGTACTGTTAATAGAGATGAGGTTTCACCATGTTGGCCAGTAGTTGACCTCTAGTGATCCATCCGCCTCAGCTTCCCAAAGTGTTGGGATTATAGGTGTGAGCCACTGGACCCGGCCTAAAAATCATGCGTAAGTTCTATTCATGTTTACTGGGCAGTTATTTTTTGCATAGACATGAATCTATGTAATATGGGCCAAGTATCTATTCATTATACAACAGCTGTGAGTAAATACCCTGCCTTGCCATGGCTGGAATGAACTCCTAGGGCAGAGTCCTGAAGCTCCCGCATTGTTCCTGCCACCTTCCCTGACTCTCAAATCCTTTGCTGCACAGGAAACAACTGAGTTTCTTCAACATTGGTTCCCTGTCCCTGAACAGAGGCACACAGAACTCCCCAGCCCTTCTGCTGCTTCCAGGGCCTTCTAGGGTGCTGTATCTAAATTTACAATTGCACAAATCCATGCAATGTGGAAACTCCCCTCCAAACGCCCGCTGCTGTAGCCATAGGAGCAATTACATACCGACCTCTGATTTTAACAGGGAAAGCAACGTGCCCAAGTGGACACTGTGAATCAGAGGGCTCTTAGCAGAATGACACTGCTGCAGAAACCAGAGCCACTGTCAGCTCCTCAGTCCCAAAGGTGAGTGACCGTTCGCATCTGTTCTCCCATCTGTTCATCACAGCCATCCCGCGAGGGTGGCTGGGGTGATGTACGATCTTTCTATCTTACAGATGAGCAAACATCTACCCAGCAAGGAACGAGCTCAAGGTCACTTAGCTCATTTGTGTCTGAGTTCATTGAACGTCCAGTGCTTCTGACCTCTCTGCCATTGGCCTTCTGCCAAAGCCCATGAGGGGCTGGAACTGTGTGAGTTCACTTTGCAAAGATCCTCTGGTCTATGGTTGGGTCCATTCTGGAAACAGAGCACTGGGCTATGAGGCGGTGGGAGCAGGATGGAGCCAGGCTGGGGGGCCTCTCCCACTACAGGCCATCATCCTACCCAAAGCACAGCAACGGGATCCCATGGGGGTTGTTTTGTAAGTTGTGACGTGACACATAAATGTATGCACTCTGTAACAATAATGAACAGAAAGCTTCTCCAAAGATGGGGCACATTCTCTCACATGGACATTTATTGGCAGCTCTCTCTCTTTGCCCATAGCACAGATGTTCTGGGAGAAAGGTCCCCACCATGTTCCCAGCCGGCACAGCAGGTGGTGACTTATACCATTCGCAATGCTTCTCCCTCAGCCAACAGTGACCGACCAGAGGAGGCACACACCCCAGTTTGGGCCACTGATACGTGAGGAGCTTCTGCTGGCCTCCAGGAAAAAAGCCACCGAACGAGTGAGGCATTGCCTGCTCTAGGCACAGGTGAGGACGCTGCTTTGAGGGCTCTGGCCCCTTTCCAGCCCATATCAAAAGATGAAAAGTAGCATGCCCTGGAATGCTTTTCATCCAATCACTCTGCGGTAACATCAAACCTTGGGTAGAGGGCCCACAGGTACACATGCAATTCTAGCATGTCCTTCCTGGAATAAACAAAAGAGATACTTGATTCCTTCCTCACAAAAGCAGAAAAGGGAGGAAAAAGCTGTCTAAAATATTAGTCAGTTTCTTCTCCTTAACAACTGATCCCATTATATTAAGAAAAATCACTTTAAAAATTGGAATCACGGCCAGGCGCAGTGGCTCAAGCCTGTAATCCCAACACTTTGGGAGGCCGAGACGGGTGGATCATGAGGTCAGGAGATCGAGACCATCCTGGCTAACATGATGAAACCCCGTCTCCACTGAAAAGTACAAAAAATTAGCCAGGGCGAGGTGGCGGGCGCCTGTAGTCCCAGCTACTCGGGAGGCTGAGGCAGGAGAATGGCATGAACCCGGGAGGCGGAGCTTGCAGTGAGCTGAGATCCAGCCACTGCACTCCAGCCTGGGCGACACAGCGAGACTCCATCTCAAAAAAAAAAAAAAAAATTAGAATCACATGGCCAGGCGTGGTGGCTCATGCCTATAATCCCAGCACTTTGGGTGGCCAAGGCGGGCAGATCACCAGGTCAGGAGATTGAGACCATCCTGGCTAACACGGTGAAACCCCGTCTCTACTAAAAATACAAAAAAATAGCTGGGCACAGTGGCAGGCGCCTGTAGTCCCAGCAACTTGGGAGGCTGAGGCAGGAGAATGGCGTGAACCCGGGAGGCAGAGCTTGCAGTCAGCTGAGATCGCGCCACTGCACTCCAGCCTGGGCAACAGAGTGAGACTCTGTCTCAAAAAAAAAAAAAAAAAATTAGAATCACATGCTAAACATACATTGAGACCTTTACTACTTAAACGAATCCTAGGGTAAATCCTTTGGCAAACAAATTATTAATGCCAGAATTTAATTTATGTGTATTAGATTTATAACTGTGTTATGTTTTTCACATGCACTCATGCCTGCGCATCCCATGGGAAGGCCGTTCTGAGGAAGGACACTTGAGAGGGGATATGAAGGTGTCTGTCATGTGACAGTACATTAAGAAAGGCAAACTAATAAAGAAACCAAATAACCCCAAAACTTGCCTCAATCCACTTAATTCACACAACAAAATTTCGGAATTACATTTTCAGAACCCAAATCAGAAGAAAATGATGAAGTGATGCAGCTCTGGGCACGCCATCGTGCTGAGGCCGTGAACTAGTTTCCGTCTATGAGCACCGTTTCCCTGGCTCCTCTGCTTGGTAGGTTTTAAAGGTCCAAATATTTCAACTGGGTGCCTCCCATTGCTGTCCAGGCTTTTCATCCAATTTAAGTCAGTTATTCACATCCAGTTTCTCCTGTTTGTATTACACCACCCTAGATCATTTCCCCGTCACTCACGGCTTATCAGTGAGATTTTGCTGAAAGTCTAGAGAAGCAGCCTGTGGTCAGGACTGACTAAAAAAAAAAAAAAAACCTCCATTCTAAGGAAGGAGATGCCCTTCTGCAATCGAGAAATCAGACACCAGGAGATGAGGTGCATTTTAGTCACATTTTTCTGTTTCGTTGTACTCTATCCAGAAATTCAATATAATTTACGGACTAGAATGAATTCTACAGAATAAATATCTCTCCTTTGGGCCTTTCCTTTTCTGATCTTTGAAAAACCCAAGGCTTTTGTTCTCCTGTGGGCTCTAAAAGTCAGGACATGTTGGCAATTTCTGAAAGCATGGATTGACTTTAGATGGGAACCTAAGCTTCCTGGGTTTTTGGTAAGTCCTGCGCACAACTAGGGTGATGTCCTGTGTCACCTAACAGGCCGAGGACCAGCAGAGCCTGAAATCCAGCCGCCACCCATGCCCTTGGCCTGGGCTGCAAAGGGGCAGAACCTTATTCATACCAACCTGCTGTCCACCTGCCTTTCTCCAAGTTGTACACAGAGGCACTGCTGTGGCTTAATGTATGTGTCCTACCAACATTCGTAGACAGAACTTAAGCCTCAAGGTGGTGGTATTAAGAATTGAGGCCTCTGTGGGTGATTAAGTCATGAGGGCCTCCCCCTCCTGAATGGGATTCATGCCCTTACAAGAGAGCCATCAGAGAGTTGCCCCCTCTTCCATCTCTTCTGCCACATGAGGATGCCACATTCATCCCGTTTGCCCTTCCATCTCCCCCCAGCTGAGGGAACAGCAACAAGGCAGCATGGATGGAGCAGAGAGCAAGGCTGCATCAGACAATGAATATGGCAGTGCCTCGAAAGTGGACTTCTCAGACTCCCAAACTGTGAGAAATACATTTCTATTATTTATAATTACCCAGTCTAAGTGATTTTGTTATAGCAGTGAGGATGGACTAGGTAGGTACCACACATGCTAGCAACAGCCTTGGTGCCAAACGTTTTAACACAGTCCTTCCAAGTCTGTAACTGTATCTTTAAAAAATAAAAGGACAGGAACAAAGAGGTACAGAGAAAAGATGATATTCATTGCATCTCTCTTTATAGGGAGAAAAAAATAGAAACCACTAACATTTTCAACAAAAGGGTATAATGGTAGTCACAGGTGCTCCTAACAAAGTGTGTCTGGCTTCCCTGCTTCCAGGTGAAGGGAGACAGCGGCCTCCCTGTCTTTGAGGGGTGAGGCCGTGGGCCTGGCTTTGACTGATAAAGAGTGGGCAGAGAGGTGATGTGCCTCTTTCAGGTGGAAGCCTGAGAGCTACGGCCTGACCTCCCGCACTCCTATCTCCACCAGCCACTATGCAGTGGCTGCTCTTTGGGTCTGCAGTGTGATAGCCCCTGCTGACTGGGGATGGACAAGGGATGGTAGTAAGAAATAAGCTTTTCTAAACCACAGAGATTCTGAAGCTGTTTATTACTGAAGCATAACAGAACTCATGGTGATTGATACAGAAATGAGCATCTGCTAGTGGTCTGCTGCTGCTGTAAAAAAAATTTAAAATAATTTATGTAGTCCTGGTATCATGGGATGGGTGGAGAGTTTGGTAAAACTACTTCCTGTGGGCATCCTCAGGGCAGGTCCTCTACTTGAGAATAAGTGGAGGACAAAAGATCAGTCCTGTGAGACAGAGGGACACTGATGGCTGGGTTTGGCAAGGTGATACAAGAAAGAAATGAGCTCAGAAAAGCGATGAGGTCAGAAAAGAACTGGCCAATTTGTAAGCAGAAATGAATGGAGTGGTCCATGCATGTAGAGATTTATCAGGCTGGAAGAGAACTAGCTTCTCTTCTCCAAATAATAAGAGATTAAACGAAGGATGGACTTTGAGCTAGAAAACCGCATTTTAAAAGCAAGGATCTAATAAAGGGCAGAACCCTTGAATTGCTGCTATAAATTACGAATGGAATAAAAGCCCAGTAATTTCTTTTTGTTGGATAAATGGCTTAGGGGGAAAAGTATAACCTAAAAACTAAGAATGTGACACTTCTGGGGAAGCCTGATGAGCTCAAGAAGGGCTGCAAGTAAGTTGGGTGCTAGAGAGAGGAAAGCAAGCTGCCTTCTGCAGCTCTTCTGTAAGTCTAAGATTATCTTAAAACCAAAAAGTAAAAAAAATGTAGATCTGCATTTATTCATGCACATGGATGTTTAGTAAATATCCAGAGAGAAAAGAATATGACTAGTGTGATCTACATGTATTTGCAGAGCTAAATAAATAAAATCTGGAAGGACAGATACCAGTATTGGTCGTTTGGGAATATGGAATTTTGAAATTCCAATGTATTTTATTTTGTCTATCTGTGTAGTCTATTTTTTTCTAACATAATCATATGTGTATAATTCAAAAACACTTCATTTTTATACAAACATATATGCTTATATACTTACATATAAGTACTTATATATTATACAGGTAACATAAACTAAATATACTACATTATATATAACATATAAGTAACATACAACCAGTGGTTATATGTTATATGTCATATATAATGTATAAGTATACATTATATTATTTTTATATGTAATATCAAACATATTCAATATATGTAATTATCAAAATTATAATCACAGTACTTATGGTTTTGTGATTATGGCCTAGGTATACAGGTGTTTTAAATATCCAGTCCCTCACCTCCACACTGTGAAGTGGTATCATTCACATGGCAACTAAGAAGTTGAATACAACTCACGTACTAAGTGTCAGATGCAAAGGTTGATGAAAGCAAGCCCACTCCTGCCCCACTCCATCCTTAAACATTCTTATTATTGGCTTCTGCTGGCAATCACTTAGCACTTCATATCACAGGAAGCAACAATGGAAAGCTAATAACAGCAAAACACAGAAATCAGTAAATTATCTTGCAAGCAGGCAATGGAGTATATAAATTACTACTGAAAAGTAATTGAGACTGTCTATAAGACGACTTCGTCTATATATTTAAAAATATAATGTATAGATGTATCCCACTTAAGCAATCAACCACACACCATTTGCCTTCAAAGTTTCAAGTAATAAAGTCAGAGTTAAATCCCGTTTTATCCTGACACTTCTCTTCAGGTTCCTTTAGGTTGAGATCATCACTTGGCTATTTTTTGAGCTATATTTTCTATGAGATATCTCACAATTCTTCCCCATGTAAACTGACATTGATGCAATCATTATAGTCAACATGTACAGTGTGTCAGGCACAGTACTAAATGCTTCCCATGCATTTATTTATTTTAATCCTAGTAACAAGACACCATTGCTATCCTCACACATGGACACCTATTTCTCTCTCTGCCTGCCTACTTTACAGAAAACTGGCCCCACCACTTTCTGGTAGCTGTGCTCTTATAACAGGTCCCAACACTGGATCCAATGGTTGGCTCCCCACAAGCTAGACCAGAGTCCTCCAGGAATTTGAAATCAGGGCTGGACAGTTCTTTTTATTTTTTTTAATTTGTAAATTTTTATTTTTTAACCAGCTTTATTAAGATCTAATTCACTTATCATAGAATTCACCCATTTAATATGTACAGTTCATTGGTTTTTAGTATATTCACAGAGTTGTGCAACCATCAGCACAATATAATTCTAGAGCATTTTCATCACCCTGAAAGAAACCCTGCGCCCACCAGCAGTCACTTACCATTCCCTCCGAGGTCCCCAGCCCTAGGCAACCATGAGACTACTTTCTGTCTCTATTGGTTTGCCTATTCTGGGCATTAATATAAATGCAATCACATAATATGCGGTCTTTTGTGACTGGCTCCTTTTGCTTAGCATATTTTCCAGGGTCAATCATGTTGTGGCATAAATCAGTTTTTCATTTCTTTTTTTTGAGACGGACTCTCGCTCTGTCACCAGACTGGAGTGCAGTGGCGTGATCTCAGCTCACTGCAAGCTCCACCTCCTGGGTTCAAGCAATTCTCCTGCTTTAGCCTCCCAACTAGCTGGGACCACAGGTGCCGCCACCACACCCAACTAGCTTTTTTGTTTCGTTTTGTTTTGTTTTTTGTATTTTTAGTAGAGATGGGGTTTCACCATGTTGGCCAGGATGGTCTTGATCTCTTGACCTCATGATCTGCCCACCACAGCCTCCCAAAGTGCTGGGATTACAGGCGTGAGCCACCGAGCCCAGCCCAGTTTTTCATTTCTTTATGTTGCTGAATAATAACACAATATACAATATGCCATTGTATATTACATTTTATTTAACCATTCATCAGTTGATGGGCCTTGGGTTGGTCCTAGTTTTTGGTTATTATAAATAATGATAATAAACATTCATGTATAAGTTTTTGTGTGAACATGTTTGCATTTCTTTTCCCTAGAAGTGGAATTAGTGGGTCATATGGAAATTCTATGTTTAATTTTTTGAGTAACTACCAAACTGTTTCTCAAAGAGCTGTACCATTTTATATTCCCGCCAGAAACATAGATATGATAGTTCCAATTTCTCTACCTCCTTGTCAACACTTGTCTGTGTTTTTGATTCTACACATCTGAGTGGATGTAAAGTGCTGTCTCATTTTGCTTTTGGTTTTTGTGTCCTAATGACTGATGATGTTGACTATCTTTTCATGTGTTTACTGGCCATTTGTATATCAACTTTGGAGAAATGTCAAGTGTCTTTTCTATTTGTTATTGGGCTGCCTTTTTATTACTGGGTTATAAGGGTTCTTTATATATTATAGATATGAGTTCCTTATCAGATACGATTTACAAATATTTTCTCCCATTCTGTGGGCTTTTTGCTTCCTTAAAGGTAGTATTTGCAGCACAGAAGTTTTTAATTTTGATGTGGTCTAATGTATTTATTTTTTCTCTTGTTCCTGGTCTTTTGGTATTGTACAGTGGTAGCTCTCTGAAGTGAGGAAGCTACTGACGGTCAACTGCTCCCATGTATATAAGGAACTCAGTAGGGAGAGAGAAAATGGCATAGTCAAACAGTGGGAAACAGAGCCATGTAGGCAGACACAGCCATGGGCTTCCCAAAGTGCTGCTTTCTGGGGGCAGACACACCCTTGACCCAGCTGCACCTGACTGGGAATCCTTGTGCATCATGGACCCCGCTTCCCAGCTCCCTCCAGTTTCTGTTATTTATTAGGAAACAGACAAAGAAGCAACAAAGAAAACAAGAAATTTGGCGAGCGTACCTAGTTTACAGATGAGAACACAGGTTCCAAGAAGGTCCAGTCACAAAGCGGGTGCTGTGGAGGGGCTATGATTCAAACGCAGGCCTGCACCCCCAGCCTGGCCACCCTGCCTCTTCGTGGGCAGAGAAGAAACATCACAAATAACCAGACAAGCTTCTCTTCACTTGCAAAGAGATTCACAGAAAACTTTCTTTAAATAGCACACTGCAAGTGTCAGTTGCCGGGACTTTCTTACATAAGACAGATCAGCAATTGTAGAGCCTGAAGAGACTTCATCCCTAATCCAGGCAGACCCCTCAGGACCAAGGGGGCAAATCGCTTGGGAAATGCACGGTAACACATGTTTCCGAGAATATCTTTGTACAGATTGACCTCAAAGTGGAGGGGAAGGCTGCGTACCCTCATGGAGTACTCTAAGATCTCCATAGACAATAACTAGTTAAAAAGACACTCTCAGTTTTCTAAATTCTCTGAATAAAACTCTACAAGATGTATGGTTCCATGTGAAAACTACAGAGAGTAAAATGGGGCAAAAACAATGTGGCCTGCGGGGCATGCATTTCAAGGGGTTGGAGAACAATGTTCAAAGGATGCTCCAGCTACATGCTGAAAACTTTGTCAGCCTCTCTGCAGCCTGGGTCTCAAAGACAAAAAATACCATACACATAAAGCTCTGCTCCTCGATGTCACCCCAGGACACCTCATTCGAACACAAAGCGGGTGCTGTGATTCAAACGCAGGCCTGCATCCCCAGCAGAAATCGAGAAATTCGCCAGGTAGGTAGGAGCATCAGCGACCTCCCACCAATCTTACTAAGCTGGGCTTCCAGGGAGGAGGATGAGTGTCTTTGCTCCATCCCCAGGGGTGTGGCCTCTTAAGAGTGAGCATTCCACATGTTAGCCAGTAAATCACAGCTGCTTCAACAAAATAGTGAACCTATATATTTGATTGTCAAAATGCAGACTCCCACACCAAGCAATCTTTGCCAAAAAAGAGGATACATTTATTTTAAAAGAGCTAAAATTACTCATTACCCTGTTTTTGAGAGTTGCCATATCTGTTACATAAATATCCTTACAGCAAAGAATAGGTAAGCGTAAAGTTAGCAAAAGCATTACACTCAAGGTTTTCAAAGGGCACTGCCTCCTAAACCTACCTGATGTAAAATATCTCAACTTACTTTCTTCTCAAACAAATATAGACAAGGATCTTGGCCGTGAACTTCATTTTTCTGTTTGCACGTGTACCTTAGAACCTAAAACTCAGAAGACAAATTCATGTGGTTCACAGGAGGATGCCAGAATATCAAACTAGAACTGCCTGGTCACGAGCCCTCAGCAGCAGCCTAAATCCCATGCTGGAAAATGTGGATTTCATCGTCTTTCCAAAAGGAGGTCTACTTTGACAATGTCAAACTTAAAAATAAGAAACAGCTCATGGCATAGATCGTCATATGTCATTAACCTGACACCCTCAAAGAATCTATTCATTCATTCATGGGTTATTTCATTCATACGTGCATCTTTATACATTCATTGAACATCTTCCAGACAATCTTACAGGCCAGTTAGGTAGGCAAAAAGATGAAGACACAGTCCAAGCATGAAGAGCATAGTAGGGGCAGCACTAGCCACTAGGCAGATCGATCGCCTGTCAGAGCACCAGGGACACTGAACCAAGGCCTTTGTTCAGCTTCTGGAACAGACTCCTTTATGCTCAGGACACTGAAGCCTGCTCCTTCTGCCAGGCTGGCTCCGGCTCAGCATCTGAGTTTTATCCAAGCACTCCTCAGAGAGGCTTTCCTGAGCCGCATCTCACCCCCGACCCTTCATTACTTCACCTGTTTTATTTCCATAGCAACACCTGCTGCTTTGCAAGGATGCTCCGTGCATGAATGCCAGCTCACCAGTATTCTCCGTGCCCACAACACACTGAGCATTCGACAAGTCATGTTTTTCACTATAAAGATAATGAAAGGAAAGGAAAGACAAGACAGCCAAACAGAAAGAACTGCTAAATTTCAGATAAATGCTACTCTACTATAAGAGATGACTTCCTAAACGATCGTTCTAAAGACAACAAAAACATATGAAAAGCCTTGAAGTTATCACCCTCATTTTTTAAGATAGCCTCTTCAACGTAGTGACTGTCAATTCTTTTGCTAAGAAAGATGAGGCCATTAGATACTCACACATCCACTCCCTTCACCCAGCCAAAGACTTTCCTAAGTTATAATATTATTTGCAAGGTTTACATCATTTATATCACATACTTTCACTGTAATTCATGCAGATGGCCTATCTTACTTCTATGTTTATACATATCCAAGGTTCGCCACCCATTTATACTAAGCTCTGTACTTCTATTCACTTTTATTTTGGCTGGATTTTGATACTTAATAGTTTCATTCAAAACCCTTATTCAAAAGAGCTCATAGCAGCTAAGCTCTCTGATTTACGGCATACTTGAAAAAAATCTATCTATTATCTTTGTCTTTACACTTGGGATAATTTGGCTAAATAGGAAATCATTGAGGGCCCCATTGTTCCACTCAGAATTTCTCAGAAACCAGTATCTTTCAGAAAGTGTTACCTGGCAGACGCTGACCCAGTGTGATTCTACCTACCTATGTTCCTAATCTTTTCTGCTTTTTTTTTTTTTTTTTTTTTGAGACGCAGTCTCGCTCTGCCACCCAGGCTGGAGTGCGGTGGCGCGATCTCCGCTCACTGCAAGCTCTGCCTCCCGGGTTCCCGCCATTCTCCTGCCTCAGCCTCCGAGTAGCTGAGACTACAGGCACCTGCCACCACGCCCGGCTAATTTTTTTGTTTGTTTTTTTTTTTTTTTAGTAGAGACGGGGTTTCATCATGTTAGCCAGGATGGTCTTGATCTCCTGACCTCGTGATCCGCCCGCCTCGGCCTCCCAAAGTGCTGGGATTACAGGCGTGAGCCACAGCGCCGGTCCCTTTTCTGCTTTTGTGCCAAGAAAGAATCACCATGGAAATCGAGAAATTCACCAGGATGACAGTCAGTCTTGTTCAGTCTTTTTAATGCTTACTTTATTAGTCCATTTTCACATTGCTGATAAAGACATACCTGAGACTGGGCAATTTACAAAAGAAAGAGGTTTAATTGGACTTACAGTTCCACGTGGCTGGGGAAGCCCCACTATCATGGTGGAAGGCAAAGAGGAGCAAGTCATATCTTACATGACGGAAGCAGGCAAAGAGAGAACAAGGAAGATGCCAAAGTGGAAACCCCTGATAAAACCATCAGATCTTGTGCGACTTATTCACTGCCATGAGAACAGTATGGGGAAAACCGCCCCCATGATTCAATTATCTCCCACTGGATCCCTCCCACAACTTGTGGGAATTCTGGGAGTACAATTCAAGACGAGATTTGGGTGAGGACACTGAGCCAAACCATAGCATTCCAACCCTGAGCCCTGCCAAATCTCATGTCCTCATATTTCAAAACCAATCATGCCTTCCCAACAGTCACTCAAAGTCTTAACTCATTTCAGCGTTAACTCGAAAGTCCACAATCCAAAGTCTCATCTGAAACAAGGCAAGTCCCCTCCACCTAAGAGCCTGTAAAATCGAAAGCAAGCTACTTATTTCCTAGATACAATGCAGGTGCAGACATTGGGTAAATACCACTGTTCCAAATGTGAGACACTGGCCAAAGCAAACAGGCTATAGGCCCCATGCAAGTCCAAAATCCAGCGGGGCAGTCAAATCTTCAAGCTCCAAAATGATCTCCTTTGACTCCATGTCACACCTCTACATCATGGTGATGCTAGAGGTGGGTTCCCATGGTCTTGGGCAGCTCCACCCCTGTGGCTTTGCAGGGTACAGCCTCCCTCCCAGCTGCTTTTGTAGGCTGGCATTTGGTGTCTGTGGCTTCTCCAGGCACACAATACAAGCTGTCAGTGGTTCTACCATTCTGGGGCCTGGAGGACGGCAGCTCTCTTTTCACAGCTCCACTAGGCGGTGCCCCAGTAAGGACTCTGTGTGGGGCTTTGACCCCACATTTCCCTCTGCACTGACCTAGCAGAGGTTCTCCATGAGAGCCCTGCCCCTGCAGCAAACCTCTGCCTGGGCATCCAGGCATTTCCATACACCTTCTGAAATCTAGGTGGAGGTTTCCAAACCTCAATTAATAATTTCTGTGTACCCACAGACTCAGCACCATGTGGATGCTGCCAAAGCTTGGGGCTTACATCACCTGAAGCCACAGCTGAAGCTTTGCGTTGGCCCCTTTCAACCATGGCTGGAGCAGCTGGGACACAGGGCACCAACTCCCTAGGCTCGACACAGCTTGGGGACCCTGGGCCTGGCCCACAAAACCACGTTTTTTTCCATTGGCCTCCAGGCCTGTGATAGGAGGGACTGCTGTGAAGACCTCTGACATGCCCTGGAAACATTTTCCCCATTGTCTTGGGGATTAACATTTGGTTCCTCCTTACTTACGCAAATTTCTGCAGCTGGCTTGACTTTCTCCTCAGAAAATGGGATTTTCTTTTCTATCACACTGTCGGGCTGCAAATTTTTCAAACTTTTAAGCTGTTTCCCTTTTAAAACTGAATGCTCTTAACAGCACCCAAGTCACCTCTTGCATGCTTTACTGCTTAGAAACTTCTTCCACCAAGTACCCTGAATCATCTCTCTCCAGTTCAAAGTTCCACAGATCTCTAGGGCTGGGGCAAAACGCTGCTGGTCTCTTCGCTAAAACATGAAAAGTCATCTTTGCTTTAGTTCCCAACAAGTTCCTTATCTCCATCTGAGACCACCTCAGCCTGGACCTTATTGTCCATATCACTATCAGCATTTTGAGCAAAGCCATTCAACAAGTCTCTAGGAGGTTCCAAACTTCCCCACATTTCCTGTCTTCTTCTGAGCCCTCCAAACTGTTCCAATCCCTGCCTGTTACCCAGTTCCAAAGTTGCTTTCACATTTTGTGTATCTTTTCAGCAACACCCCACTCTACTGGTACCAATTTACTGTATTAGTCCGTTTTCGTGCTGCTGATAAAGACACACCTGAGACTGGGCAGTTTACGAAAGAAAGAAGTGTAATGTGACTTACAGTTCCATGTAGCTGGGGAAGCCTCACAATCATGGCAGAAGGTAGGGAGGAGCAAGTCAGGTCTTACATGGATGGCAGGAGGCAAAGAGAGAATGAGGAAGATGCAAAAGCAGCAACCCTGGACAAATCCATCAGATTTTGTGAGATGTATTCACTACGATGTGAACAGTATGAGGGAAACCACCCCATGATTCGATTATCTCCCACCAGGTCCCTAACACAACACGTGGGAATCACGGGAGTATGATTCAAGATGAGATTTGAATGGGGACACAGAGCTAAACTGTATCATTTACCAAAATGCAATTGTTCCTTTTGAATGACAGAGCCAAGTCTGGCCTGTATATTTACACAGTTTTCTTTTATTGTATACTTTAATGTTCTCCTTCTTTCCTAAAACTCTTTGTTAGAAAATCAGGCTGGGCATGGTAGCTCATGCCTGTAATCCCAGCACTTTGGGAGGCTGAGAAAGGTGGATCACTTGAGGCCAGGAGTTTGAGACCAGCCCGGCCAACATGGTGAAACCCTGTCTCTAATAAAAATACAAAAATTGAATGGGCATGTTGGTGTGCACCTATAATCCAGCTACTCAGGAGACTGAGGCAGGAGAATTGCTTGAACCTGCGGGGGTAGAGGTTGCAGCGAGCCGAGGTCACACCACTGCACTCCAGCCTGGGTGACAGAACAAGATTCCATCTCAAAAAAAAAAAAAAAAAAAAAAAAAAGACATAAAATCTAATTATGGTGAGGCTTTGTTCCTTTTGTGTGGTTTCTCCTATCCTGTCCATAGTGTCTGCATTTTCAAGGAGGCTTCCTCTTTTGTGGCTTCCTGGTTAATCTCTGTGTTGGCATCATTTTGTTTTTTTTCTTTTCCACGTTCCACCCTGAATTCTGCCAGCTTGGGCCCTATTTTCCTCCGTCTCACTCGCTCCTCTGAATCTTTCTGCTATGCTTAAATTCTGCTTTAGAGATCGGCAGTTTCTTTTTGAGTACAGAAATTTACTTTTTTGAATTCTTGAGCTGGTCACTGAATCATTCAATTCTTACTCAGACATTTGCTTATGTCTTTCTTTTACATTTTTGTTACTATTTTCTTTTTAAATTTTTAAAAACTTTTAATGGACACATAACTATGTTTATTTCTGCAGTGCAATGTAATGTTTCAATAGATGTTTACATTATGTAATGTTTAAATTGGGTAATTAGCATGTGCATCAAACATTTACAATTTCTTTGTGGTGGGAACACACAAGATCCTCTCTTCTCACAGTATATTATATTGCACAGTAGAATGACTATAGTCAATGACAAGTAATTATATAACCTCTTTCTTTTTTATGTTCAGGTTTTTCTGCAAGCTTGTTCTTTTGTAGGCCTTAGTCATCTTTGAGATCAGCTACTCATGGAAGAACAGTATGGAGAAAACGGTGGAAGTAAGGTGAGAGAGTGTATGGTCCTGATTCAAATTTGCCTGGAATATTTTCTCACCAATCTGTACTTTTTTCTCTCCTGGGAACCCACCTCCCTGAGCTTTTGGCCTTCAAGGGTTGTACTGGCTAACACAAAGCATTTATTGTCCCCATCCTCTGGGCGGGGATTTGTCACAGCTGCTTCCCGCATCTCCCTCTCCCGCTTTATCCTGGGCAGGTCCCTAAGCCAGGGGCCAGAAGATGTACACGATGACTGGAGGAGGGCATGGTCCCTTCTTCATCGCTGTGCCTCTGAGTGTCTGTGCATTGAACTGGCTCTATCCAAGCAGGGAAAAGTGCTCATGCTCATTTCCTTTTGCATTTGATGTCCCTGGTCCCTGGTACATCCTCCATAAATATCTGTTAAATGAGTGAATGATCGTGCCAACTAATGAAGCAGATAAAACCAAAAAGACCAACAGAAAGGGGAGCACAGACATCAGGGAAAGGCGGGAGTGCCCACAGGTCAAATCTAGAGACATGAAAACACCCTCCCTCTCCTCAGAGGACGGGGGTGGCACTGGACCTGGGACAGGGTCTCTGAGGCGCACTGGACCTGGGACGGGGTCTGCTGAGGCACTGTATTATTTTCTGTGGCTCCAACAAATTCTCTGACTCAAGCATGGCCTGGCACCATCAACATGGTAATGAACAGGTTCCAGACAGGGAGGCCTCCCACATTTGATCTTTCATCCATGCTGGTTTTGTTCTGGAAGTCACAACCTGAGCGGATGAAAGAAGGCTTCTGCCATCTTCCTTCCTGGTTCCATGGGCTTCTGCCCACTGCTGGGTGAAAGTTCCAGGAAGTGGAGACCATCTTGGCATGATATGAGGACACCAGACATTGGGTTGTTCCAATCAAGATGTCAAATGCTCCCAACCTTCACCATGTGCAGATAGATGTAACATGAGGCAGGCAGACGCATGGACCCTGCAGAGCCTGTCCGTGTGGACCAATGCCCATCAGCCTGGGGGTGGCCATTCCTTCTTGGGGACCTCCCCCTTTCAGTTCTGAAGAAAGATCCTACCTCCAACACAACCCAGGGAGAAAGAAAACACCCAAAATGATTCCGGCACAGGCTGTGTGGAATGGGAGCTCAGAATCTAAGCAGACTCAGAGAGAAGGAAAAGGGCTGTTCCTTACATCTGAGTCGGTTACCTGAGATCCAGACACACTTAACCAAAGAGTTGGAAACGCTTCCAAATAAGCCTCAAAGCCACTGCTCGGGGCTCAAAGTGAACGCGGCGATCTCTGCTGCTGTGGTAGCCTCTTCCTGCTCTTCTCTTCATCTTTCTCATGCCCACCTGCTCCTTGTCTGGGGCACTCACCCTTCCTCTGGGTTAAGGGACTTTGGGACATTCCAAACATATCTCAAGAGGCATGAAGCTGGTGGCTGTACAGTCTCATCACCACCATCAGCTGTTTGTTGGAGTCCAAGCGTCTGTGTCCTACAGTTGTCGCAAGTGTCCCACACTTGTTCAAACTTGCCGGGGTTTATGCCTTAAATCAAAACCTTTAAGAAGGCAACAGCTGGCTCTTTAAGTCTGTAAATACTCTTAGTCAATGATTTTAAATGTTCTGTTCATCAATGCCAAATCAATACCAAATCAATGAAGTGAGACCTCATATCTGAGTCAGACACAAAAAATGGAAATGAAAAATCTGTCCTTCCCTCTGAGTATCTGCAATCCCAATGGAGAGAGAAAGGTCAAGACAGCATTTCAGGATGTTATGTTTTAGGTCCTACAAAGTGCTTTCACATGCCTGAATGGATCTGTGTCTGACAATGATCTTGAGGGGTACTGTCTTCATTTTACATATGACAAAAGTGAGGCTTGGACTGGTCAATTTTGAAAGATTAGAGAATGCTGCAAAATAAAATGGCCAAGATCAACACTGGAACTAAGTAATTGGAGTTACATCTTTTTCCTCTGCCACAGAATGAAAGATCTGAATTAAAATTATTTCACCCTGTTGTTCCTGCACTGACCTCCTACCTATACGACAATGATGTGGTGATAGTACACAAAGACGTGAGCTCCCTTTCCAGAATCCAATATGAAGGGACACATTTACTAAAGATGTCCTATGTGTATGCTGTGCCTGATGTCATTGTCAGAATTTTCTTAGTCATCACCATCACTCAGTGACATCACTGCCATGTTATGCACAAGGAAAGTGAGTGTGAGCCAACAGGTTAATATTACATACTCAATCACACTGCAGCACAGCCAAGAACATGGGATGACCAGAAGTTTGGGATGTTAGTGTAAGGGCATGGTAATCAAGGCAGTGTGGTAATGGCATGACCAACAATGAAACAGAATAAAGGGCCCAAAAATAGACACTCACTTACATGACCATTTGATTTTTGCAAAGGCACCACTATAATTCATTATGGATATGATGATCTTTTCAACAAATGATGCTGAAAAAATTGGGTATCCACATAGAAAAAAGAAACCTCAATCCCTACCTCACACTATACACAAAAATTAGAGATGAATCACAATGCTCAATGTAAAAGCTAAACTATAAAGCTTTAATAAAGAAAACAAAATATCTTCATGGCTTAGGGTAAGCAAAAGCTTCTTAGGACACAGAAACAACAACCACAAATAAAAAAATGATAAATTAGACTTCGTAAAAATTTCAAAATTTTACTTCCCAAAAAAACTAGCTGCAAGTCAACAATTAAAATACAACAAACCTAGTAAAAATCAGTAAAAGAGATGGATAGGTAGTTCACAAATGAAGAGTATGCGAATGATCAATAAACGTCTTCAGCATCATCAGATAAGGGAAATGCAAATGAGAATTGCGATGAAACCCACTACTCACTCACGGCAATGCCCTAAGCAAGCAGGCTGTCAGTGCCAAATGCTGGTGAGGATGCCCAGCGACCAGAACCCTCGGACCTTGTGGGCAGGAGAAGAAAACAGTTTTGTAAACTTCTCTGTGACCTGATACCATTCCTAGGCATTAACCCAAGAGAAACCAAAGAATCAGTTCACAGAAAGCCTTGTACAAGAATGTTCACAGCAGCCTTATTCCAACAAACCCCAAACTGGGAAGAGCCCAGGAGTCAAGCCACAGGAAAGTAGCCAAGCAACCCCTGGCATGGTGACGCAATGGAATGCAGACAGTGACAAAAAGGAGCAGGTCACTGATAAAGCAGCGGCACAGATGGATCACAGGGGCATTCTGCCGAGCAATGACTGCCACTGTGGATCCCTTTCACGTGAAGTTCTAGAATAGACAAAATTAATCCATGATGGAGAAATCAGACAGGTTGCCTGGCAGAAGGGCTGGGGCAGGGCACGAGGGAGATTTCTGGTATGATGTGAATGTGAATGTTCTGTATTTTGATATGGACTTGGATTACACAGGTGCATGGATTTGTCAAGGCTCATCTCATTTGTGCATTTCATTTTACCTCAAAAGAAAAAGAAAAAGTTGGGCTGGTAGGTTGAGAACCTGGGCCAGTGTCACGGGGAGCCCTTCCTCCAAGCTTGACCCAGAGGTATCTCAGGCATCATGCTTCCTCCCCTGGGGCTCTCTTGGCCAAACCTATATCAGGTGATGGGGAGCCAGAGAAAACCTACAGGGGTTCTTGGTATGGTAACCTGAAAGGGAACCTCATGTGCTCGAGGGTGTCATGTGACAGAGAGAGCACAGGTCCATCACAACACTACACCACAATACAGAAACATCTACATGGGCACAGGAAGGAATGAGTGGTCTTTCCATCTTCAGACAGACACAAATCATTGATACTTAAAAAAAAATGTAGTATACGATACATAACATAAAATTTATCATTTTCAACATTTTTAAGTGTACATTTCTAAGACATTAAGTATATTCACATTGTCGTACAACCATCAACAGGAGTGTTTTCACCTTGTAAAACTGAAACTCTGTTCCCGTTAAACAACAACTCCATATTACCCCCCAGCATCCCTCATCGTCCACCATTGTACCTTCTGTCTCAACGAATTTGACTACTCTGGGTACCTCGTATAAGTGGAATCGTTGAGTATTTGTTTCTTGTCACTGGCTTATTTCCCTTAGCATAATGTCCTTGAAGTTCATGCATGTTGTAGCACAAGTCAGAATTTCCTTTCTTTCAAAGGCTGAATAATATTCCCTTGTATGAATATGCCAGATTTTGCTTATCCTTTCATAGACTGAAGGACACTTGGGTTGCTCCCACCTTTTTGCTACTGCTGTATAAAAATGGATGTACAGATTTCTGTCCAAGTCTTCATGTTCAATTCTTCTGGATATATACCCAGAAGTGGGACTGCTGGAACCTATGGTAGTTTTATATGTTTTATATTTTGGGGAACCAGCATTCCTATCAACAGTGAGCAAGGTCTCCAACTTCCCCAATTCCTTACCAGCACTTATTTTCTGTTTTATTTTTGATAGTGGCTATCCTAATGGGTGTGCAGTGATGTTCTTGATCCTTTTTAAAGGAGGATACAAGCCCATGCTCCTTTCCCAGAGGAAAAATGAAGAGGCCTTTATTTCCAAGACGATTTCCCAGCAGAGGGCTGCGCTTCACAGCTAAGAATTGAGGCAGAGAAGGCCCAGGGATGGCAGTGGAGGCTCTTTCTCCTCAAAATGCCCAACTCAAGTGATTTCCCTACACATTTGCCCATGAGGTTTGGCCAATACACATTTGATGCAAGCATGTATATAATTTCTGGTTGTCAGAAACTAAACAGATTTCTTTATGCTTGAATATAGAAGGTAAGAAGCAGAGAATATTTACCAAATAAACCATTTCCATTTAGAAAAATCTGTATCCAGGCTTGACGGCTGCAGAAACATTCTCACAAATGGCAATAGACTTGCAGCAAGTGGTATTTCTTTGCTTCCTATAACATCAAAATTGTAGGAAAATATCCATTCTGATCACTGAAAGACCAATGCTTAGCAAATATGTATTTATGCAGTGTAACCAATAAAACATATTTAAGTCAATATAAAAGTGTTGTAGTTACAATTTATTGACACTCTTTTAGAATCAGACTAGATGTAAATATCTTAGAATTCCAGATATTAGCAGTTATCAAATGTCTCATTTCAGTATTTTGAGTGAATAGATCATTACAAACAAGATTTTAAACTTCATTATAAGTGAATTTAGCTGAAAATTGTAGAAATCTGAGAACTCATCATAAACTTGAGAATACTGGACTCAGTTTTCACAAGCCATAGAGAAGATGGCCCTAGAGGCCCCTCTCTGCTTTTTGGGGGGGGTCCTCCCCTACTCATCTCTGTGCAGAGCCCACATTCTTCAGAGCCTTTCAAATGAAACAGGGAGGCCGTGGAGGGCCTTCAGTTCAGCTGCTGTGACGCTTCCTATGATGTTTTTTCTAACTTTACATTAAGGACATCTGTCCTGAAAAGAGTAATATTCTTTAGCTTTTGCTTTGGGCAGAGTTGTAATCTGAATGGCCTCAGGTGCCCTAAAACCAGCCAAAAGTGCAAACAAGAGTCACAGACATTTCCTTCCTCTGGGCTGAAACAAATCAAACAGATAAAAGAATGCATTCATAGCAACAAGGCTGGAGTTCACAGCGCAATTCTGCCAACTGCCTGGAACAGAACAAAGCAGAAAGGAACAGAACGGGAAGCTCCAGGGATCATTGTTGTTGTAAAGAGAGATGGCAGGATGACCGCCAACAGTGCTTTCCTCAGTCAGTCTTCCTCTTGCTGGTATATGGTTGTTTTTTTTTTAATTGATCAATCATGTTTATTTAAAGTTTTATTAACATTAGACATTTTTAATGGGAGTAAAAATATTAGTAAACAACCATTTTGTTTCTTCTCCTATTCTAGCCACATAAGCCAGTTTAATGGATGGTACAGATTTCAGATGTAATTTGTAAAATACTCCAAGAGCTGCCTCCTGCTGGATCTGGTTTCTCAAGGTGTTGACAGAGAACTTCTATTATGTATGTATTCTTTCGGCCAATTGTTGAATCCAAGCACTACACATAATTCAAGACAATGCTTGTGATGGTTGACAACTTAAGTGAAGCATGCAATAGATAAATGCTGTGTCTGCTTCTATATCTGACCCAGGAAGTATGTAAAAGTGGTTATCCGCAGTGCATGAACACTAATTCAGGCAGCATCCTAAAAGGGTAATTGCAAATAGGACTGAGGTGCAGATGTGTAGATGAGTAAGAATCTTTCTGAATAATGAGATGCTGGCAAGACAAATGAAGTGAGATCACTGTGAAGAGTAAGTGTGAGTTAGCAATGATGGTGCAGGACACAAACTATTATGGGAAGGGGTGTGACACCCCACCCCCCAGCCCAGGGCTAACCATCTCGTCACAAGCACCAATGGAAAAAATTAAACACGTATTACACAAGGTCTGCCAGCCTGTTCATCTACCAGGAAAAGATGACTGTCTCAGCCTATTGCTACAGAGTTTCAACACGCACCTTGTAACTTATTTTGGTTTTACCTTGGATGAACGTGAACAAGGTTCAAACACAGAAAAAATATAGAGAAAGGCTAGGTTTACCAGATAAAACAGGATGTCCAATTCATCTTCAACTTCAAATGAACAACGAATATTTTAGTATAACCATGTCCCACGTAATATTTGAGACAAGCATATGTTAAACCATTATTCATTATTCATCTGAAATTCAAATTTAACTAGACATCCTGTATTATTATCATCTTACAGCTGGCAACTGAAAGCAGCACAAACTTGTGTGACCTTCCAAAAGCCATCTTTCAGCTGGGCACCACAGAGAATGGTGAGGCCATGTGCAGCAATTCTCCACTGATTTTTCACCACTAATAATAAGTGCAAGGCAGTCAGGGTTGGTCTTCATTGACAAGAAATGCAAGTATGCTGTTTTACTCCCTTTTAAAATTGTATATTCCACTTTGTTCTCCAAACTGCCCTATTTTTTGGACCTAAATATAGATATTTCACATACGCACACACACATACACACACACATACATACACACCCACATACAAATACATGTGTATTCACATGTACACACATATGTATACATACACACATACATATATCTGTATATACATACACATGTATGCATACACACATACACTTATGTAAACACACACAGACACACACACGGGTTGAGAATCCCTTATCCAAAATGGCAAAATGCTTGGGACGAGAGGTGTCTGGGATTTGGGAATATTTGCAGTATACTTACCAGACAAGGATCCCTAATCTGAAAATCTGAAATCCAAAATACTCCAAAGAGCATTTCCTTTGAGTATCACATCAGCACTCAAAAAGTTTTGGATTTTCGAACGTTTCGGATTTCAGATCTTTGGATTGGGGTGCTCAACCTGTATATATACAAGTTGAGGAGACTAACTCAATATTAAAAGCATATCCCCTGTGATAACACCACTGAGAAACCAAAACCTTTTTTCTGAAACACAGCACTGCTTTATAATTTGCCTCTGATTCAAGACACATTTTCAAGCAAACTCCAAAAGTAATGTTTGGTGGTAACGTTTTAAAATGCTCTCTCTACTGCAGAATTGTGGCGCAGAAGTAGTCTTTCACAATTATCCCCAGGGCCGGCCATTTTAGAATCTAAAAAAAGGGTACTTGTATAACTTAATCACTTTTCAGTTCTTCTGAAGTACTCTCCTTTTTTACTCTCTTTGTGCTTTTCATGAACTTACATCACTTTAGATTCAGAAGATCTAAACAAAACTTACAGTATGGAATTTAACTCATAATTCCTTTCTTGGAAATCTTTGCTAAGGAGAATATTTTCCCAACTAATTTTATGAGGCTCGTTTTACCATGCCAAAGAGAGTACAGAAAGAGTACCAAGATGCCTCATGAACACAGACACAACAAACCTCCACAAAATCTTAGCCACTAGAATCCAGCAATATGTAAAAAGAATTATGTACCATAACCAAGTAGGCTTGATTCCAGGGATGCAAGGCTAGTTTGATATTTTTAAAAATCAAGCCATATAATCCACCATATTAACAGGCTAAATCTAAAAACCACCAGATCATATCAACTGTCTCAGAAAAAGCATTTGACAAGATCCAACATACATGCATGATATAAAAACACTCAGCAAACTAGAAAAGAACTTTCTCAAACTGATCAAGGCCATCTATAAAAAACAGATAGCTACTACCATAAGGAATGCACAAAGACTGGATGCTTTTTCCTTAACATCAGAAACCAGAAAAGAATGTCCATTCTCACCATTGCTATTGCACATAGTACTAAAAGTTCTAGCCTGTGTAATAAGGCCTGAGAAGGAAATAAAACACATAATGATTCATAAAGAAGAAATAAAGCTATTGCTATTTACAAATAACATAGTCTACATAGAAAATCATAAGGAATCTATAGAAAATCTTCTAGTACTAGACAAATTCAGCAAGGTCACAAGATACAACATAAACATACAAAATCAATTGTGTTTCTATATACTAGCAATGCACATATGAAACAAATTAAAACAATATGATTCATGATCATTGAAAATAAAATGCTGGACCAGATGCAGTGGCTCACACCTGTAATCTCATCACTTTGGGAGGCTAAGGCAGGCAAATCATGAGGTCAGGAGTTTGAGACCAGCCTGACCAACGTGGTGAAACCCCATCTCTACCAAAAATACAGAAAAAAAAAAAAAATTAGCTGGGCGTGTGGTGTGCACCTGTAATCCCAGCTACTCAGGGGGCTGAGGCAGAAGAATCGTTTGAACCCAGGAGGCAGAGGTTGCAGTGAGGCAAGATTGTGCCACTGCACTCCAGCCTGAGTGATGGAGCAAGATTCCGTCCAAAATAAATAAAATAAAATAAAATAAAATAAAATAAAATGTTTAGGTATAAACTGAACAAAACATGTATTGGACTTGTCTACTGAAAATCACAAAGCAATGATGAAAGATACGGAAGAATAAATGAATGGAGAAATGTACCATATTCATAGATTAGATGACTCAACATAATAAAGATGTCAATTATTTTCAAATTCTCATCGAAATCCCAGCAAGGTGTTTTTGTAAATATGGACAAGTTTAATCTAAAATATTTATGGCAAGGCAAAGAAGTTGGAATAGCTAAAATAACTTTGAAAAAGAGGAATGAAATGAGACAAATCACTATACCTGATTTTAAGGCTTATTCAGTAACTATAATAATCAAGACAGTGTGGTATTATTGGTAGAGGATCAGACACATAGATCAATGGAACAGAATTAAACAACAGAAATAGATCCATACAAGTACAGCCAACTGATATTTAACAAAGTAGAAAAAGCAATTCAATGGAAGAATCGCCTTTTCAAAAACAGTGCTGGAGCAATTGGATATCCATAACCAAAAGAGTGAACTTTGACCTAAATATCACGGCTTATACAAAATAATCAAAAATGGATTACAGCTTTACATAAAATGCAAAACTACAAAAGTTTAGAACAAATTGTAGGAGAATATCTTTTGTACCTAGCACTACACAAAAAGTTCTTAGATGTGACGCCAGTCACCTTTTTAAAAGTACATTAAAAATAATAAATTGGACTTCAGCAACATTTAAAAACAAACAATAACAACTTTTGGTCTGCAAAAATTTATTTAGCAGAGGCTAAAGGTTAGTCATCTCTACCTCAACCACCAGCACTGCCATTCCCCAGGGACCAAGCCAGAGACCATGGTCCCATCCTCCACATCACCCTCTACCTCTCCACATTCAATCCACCCAAACCCACATAGACCAGGTCTCCAAGCCAGGCCTCTCTTCCCATCTGCACCCACTGCTCTAAGCTGCCACATCTCTCTCCAGGAAGCCTGCAGAACCACCACTCCCAATTGATCTCAGCCTACCCCCCACTAATAATCTTGAGGACACCCACCACTGCTCACTGATTCTGAGGATCCTACTCTATTCCTAACTGATCTCAAGGACCCCCCACTACTCCTAAGTGATCTTGAGGGACCCCCACTTACTTCTAAGTGATCTTGAGGGGCCCCTACTACTCGTAACTGATTTTGAGGGCCCTCCACTATTCCTAACTCATTTTGAGGGCCCTCCACTACTCCTAACTGATCTTGAACCCCACCTCCCTTATAATCCACTCAACAGTCAGAGAGACCTTTCCCAGATGCATGTTGGGTCATGACTGAGCCCTTTTCCTTCGAGATCCACCAATAGTAGAACAGATCCAATGGACTGGGGGACCCAGCCAGATAGCTGGGTTGGGGTGGGGAGTTCATGACACTGGTGTGCTGCTCTCCCAGCCCCTGCTCCATGGCACTCCAGGGGGACAGCTGGTGGGAGAACCAGCAGAGTGGCTGGCAAGGTGAGCTCTAGCCTCAGGGCCAGGTTCCTCTGGCTTAGAGCACCGTTTGAAACACCACGCTGGGGAAAGGGGCACCCTAGTCCTGGCCAGCAGTAGCCCCAGGCCCCTGAGACTGGATTGCTTCCCACAGTGGGCAGGTGCTGGCCTCAATACTGGATGTCACCACTATGCAGTGACAAAGCCACAAGGCAGTGACTGCTTTGGGGAACAGGACACATGTTCACATTCCCATTTCTTCTTCTGTTTGCTTATCAGCAGGACGGTATCCATGGGGCCAGGTAAGCATCTTGAGGGCCTTTGGACCAAATAAAAGAGTGGACTGGCTGTGACCAACAGGATGAGGGTTCACAACAACCTTATTTTAAACTCTAAAGGGAATGTAACCTAATTGAGGTGGTAAAATAGTAGAGCCAGGCACATCCTGCCAAAGATACACCACTTGCTGCAGCCTGTCCTGGCGTCCACTCAACACCTGCACAGGAGCACGTGTGAGAGCCCTGCTCTCCTCTTCTATAAACTTCTACGGCTCCATATTCCAGGGACATCCCAGCTCCACTGAACCAAAACGTGGGTTGAGAAACTAACGTGTGTGTGTGAGGGGATATTCGGACAAGCTCTAAGGAGTGTGTCACTGCAGCATGCTCAGGTATAAATAACGGCATCGGTCATCATGTGCAAAGCCTCTTGGGACTAAGTTGGGATACAAACTCTTACATCGAGGCTGGGATTCTTAAAACAACATTAAACATCTTGTAATAACTTTCCTGGGAGATACTGTAGGCACTCACTTACATAGATACAAAACATAAATGATATTTTGGAAGTTGCATTATTTGCTTTAAAAAAAAAAACCTTTTTTTTTTTGGTTTCTGTTATTTTGTCTTGCTAGCTCTTTAACTTGACCAGACTCTAACACAAAGTAAAATCTCTTTGTAAAATAAAAATGACCTACGATGACTGGTAATCCCCATTACAATTTCAAGACACAGGCAGCAGTTTCTGAAATAATTGTATAGACTATTATAAAATCGAAGCTTAGGCCAGGCGTGGTGGCTCATGCCTGTAATCCCAGCACCTTGGGAGGCCAAGGTGGGTGGATCACCTGAGGTCAGGAGTTCATGACCAGCCTGGGAAACATGGTGAAACCCCATCTCTATTAAAAATACAAAAAAAAAAAAAAAAATTAACTGGGTATAGTGGCACGCAGCTGTAATCCCAGCTACTTGGGAGGCTGAGGCATGAGAATCATTTGAACCCGGGAGGTGGAGGTTGCACTGAGCAGAGATCGTGCCGTTGCACTCCAGCCTGGGCAACAGAGTGAGACTCCGTCTCAAAAATAAAAAGAAAAATAATAATAAAAATAAAAAATAAAATTGAAGCTTAAATTTCATTCTCTAAATAACAGTAGTCTATTCTTAGAATGAGGAAAGGTAACATTACACTCTAGAGGTTATCAAGCGTCCTTTAATGTTAGATATAGCATGAAGTTAACTGGACTGTTTTTCAGTCTTTTTTTTCCCCTCTAAGAGACATTGGTAGTTGTGGAAAATATGCTTTTAAGGAAACTGCTCAGGTTTCAGAAAATACCACAATACCACACATGAACAGGAAATATTAAAATGGACAGTAATGCTAAAATATTCCTCTTGAGGATTTAGATTTCACATTACTCGATCTAGTACGTCCCATTACGAGAGTTTCCTAAAATAACTTTATAGAATTTGCTATCTACCACGGAAAACGAATAGAATCTATTCTCTACCATTATCCATCCACTACTGAGGATAGAATGTACTATCTGCCATGGCAAAGGAATACCCGAAGTCACAGGCTTGTCTCAGTATCATGCTGGGAGGGCTTCTGACAGGCCACGACACCCTGCTGCTGAGGAATGTCGCCACCTGTGCAATATGGAGAACGGAAAGCTGAACCTCCGCCAAGCAACAGAAGAGCCTGTGGTTTAGTGGACCTATTAATCATCACTATAAACTAAAGCACCACCTCCAATGTATGTGCTTGGTACACAGAGGAGGGGGCTGTGGTGTGGCAGAATCGCCTGGGGTGTGTGGTCAGAAGACCCAGGCTAAGCTCCAGCCCCTTTTTCTTAGTCACAGAGTTCCTGGGCAAGGCACTCAACTTGGACTTCAACCTGGGACCAGAAGATACTGTTGGCCTCAGAGAGAGTGAGAGGTGATGCTGACAGAAGACAGAGCCTGGGTCAAACCATGAACTGCCTCAGAAATCAGGCTGCTGACTGGTGGGCGTCTTCAGTGTCCAAGGCATGCTCTGAAACACGGCCCTGAGGATGCAGGACACAAGGAAGCCTGGAGGACACATGCAACAGGTGCACAGTGACAATGTGGTGGCTCCACTCTGCCTCTGCCCGTCTACACAGTCACTTCCCTTATTACTCACTGAGTCAGTTTATCAGGGACAGGATGTGCTCTGTTGGTGGATGACACTGGCTGAGCACAGCAAGCAAAATTTAACTGAGTTGCACAAATGAACATTGAACTAAAACGTCCTCATTGAAATGCAGAATCTGCCTCTGTCAAGACCAGTCCTCCTCTCTCAGATTTCTAAGAATAATTGCTTACTAAAATGCCACTGTATTCCTGCTTGACCCAAAATCAATCCAAAATATACTCCATGGCCATCATAAAACTTCATGTACTCTACCTGGAAACCGTATTCTGGCTTCTACCTGCAGGAAAGAGTGTATTTTTGGAGAGATGGAATATGTCCTCTGCTGAAGACCGGCATACCTGCCACCCAGCAATTCCACTCCTAGGTCCACTCAACAGAAGTGCATCCAGATGTTTGGCAAAACATGCTCTAGAATGTCTCTCTTCCCATCTCCACCCATGTTCTAGAATGTCCAAAGCCATACTGTTCATAATAGCCCAAACTGGCAACCATCTGCATGCCCATCAACAGTGAATGCTGTATATTTGCACTGCACTGAAAATTAACCAGCTACAACTACACATAAGGTCCTGTATGAATCTCACACACGTAATATTGAGTGACAGGAGCCAAATGGAAAAGCATGCATCCTGCATAGTCCCATGTACCTAAAGTACAAAACAGGCAAATATACGCTGTTAGAAGTGAGGGTAGTGCTGACCCCAGAGGGGTATGAGGGGCTCCTGCAGTGTGGGTGTATTCTGTGTCCTGATCTAGGTGTGGATTGCGAGGTGTGTTCAGTTATTTGGCTGCATTTATTTACCTGCAAACTTCTGACGTGCCCTTTGTGCATGAGGTTCTATTGCCATAAAAAGTGGTGCAGCCAAGGGCTAAGGGAGAGAGAGGCTAGCAAGAGGGGGCGACTCTCATGCCTTGCACCCAGGATTTGTTTCTTCCCACCAGTTAAGCCAGCAAGAGATCAGATTTTCACAGCCAGGAGTGAGGCTGAATCCCTCTGATGGCTGGTTTCAATGGAGACTGTACTATCTACTCCGGGGAATGGGGGCTGGGGGGGACAGAGAGAACACTGCACAGGCCAGTAATTAAGGTATGCTATTTAACGATATCACAAACGCACTCTGAATTCTGACAAGATTCGTGACTCTCCAAATTTACTGTGACTCACCTGTGATCTCCTCAAAACTGTGACAAAACCCTGACCTACTTAGGGCTGGGAAAGTGCCTGTAAATGACATCGCTGCCTCCCTATTTAAAGCATGTCTCTCATGACTTAAGCCATAGTAGAAGAGAAGAAAATCCCAAATTCACTGCTGGGCCCAGCATTCCAAAAGATGGGCTTACATTTGCTATCTGCTCTGAAAACCCCAAATGCCAGTGCGACATGCATCCGAATTAATGCTCTCGGTTCCAGGAAGCCAAGGGCTGAGGGAATGGGTGAGAAACTGCTGTGCACAAGCCTCCCAGAAGCACTGCTCCCTTCCTGCACACATCCAGGCTCACACCACTGCTATGCAGACCCTAGTCCCCATCCCACAGTGGAAATGAGGAGGAGAGCCAGGCCTGGCTGCCCTTGTGCTCTGGCCTCACAGCACATGTGAGGAGTCAGGAAGTCTATCCCACTGGATTGCTTTCCTGAGGTCCAAGGGGCAAAATGCCCTAGAAAGGTGGCCTGGACGCTGGGAACAGTTACATCCCCAACTTCTGGGGAATTTCTCTTAGAAGGTTTAGTCTTCCCAGTGACAATAATTTTTTTTTTTTTTTTTTTTTTTTTTTTCTGATCATGGCATTGTAACTCAAGACAATTTTTAAAACATTTTTTCTCAGAAAAAAAAAAAAAAAACCCTACCATCAAGCCTTAATACAGTCAGTCTCTTGAAAACATGTTCTGGCAGTGATCCTTATTTCTTTTGACAGTGATTTTTCCACACCTATGCTATTTTTCCAGCGCTTCCTTTAAAAATGTACCATTTTGAAATGACAATCTGTACAATTTCCATTTAACACAATTACAGCATGCCTTCTAGGCCCAGGCACAGAAGCAAGGCAATGTCCACAGCTTCTGCAAACATCTGTAACAACATCACTGATGAGCCCTTGCTTGGCAGAACCCTGGCTGAGCTGGGTGACAATAAACAAACACTGGCTGTGTCACAGTCATTGTTTTTGGCCTGTTTTGTTTTTTGTTTCATTTTTTCTGCTATGCCTAACTCAAACTTAACAGGTTAAGGACTAGCAGGGCCGCCTGCATCACATAATGGTATGAAGTCCAGGAGCACATTTCTGTTCCCTGTGGGCAGGTTCCAAGCTCTGCACCAAAGCACTCTTTGATGGTCCCCGATGCACTGGAGTCACGTTCACTCCCTGCTAAACCACACGGTTTACACTGTGAGGTTCACGGTTTACATGGTTCACACTGTGAGGACCACCCAGCCAGGCAGGAGGGCCATGACCTCAGGGGAGCAGGGCCATGCCTTGAAGTTTTCCAATCAATCAGACCTCATTAATCTTCTCCGCAAAGCCCATTCAAAGTTCTAAGGACAGATTAACTTTGACAGAAAAATTGAAAATTGGGGGGAAAGAGTGAACTTTAATCATCTTATCATTTAAAGACACTTTCCACCTTTGCTCTGTGCCTTTTGACCTCTAGCAGCCCAGGCACCCACATTGAGGCGGCACAGGATATGACAGAAAAGAGAATCAAGAATCGCACACTGCGCTGGGCGTGGTGGCTCATGCCTGTAATCCCAGCACTTTGGGAGGCTGAGGCGAGTGGATCATGAGGTCAGGGGTTTGAGACCAGCCTGATCAGCACGGTGGAACCCCGTCTCTACTAAAAATACACAAATTAGCCAGGCACATGTCTGTAATTCCAGCTACTCAGGAGACTGAGGCAGGAGAATCACTTGAACCCAGGAGGCGGAGGCTGCAGTAAGCTGAGATCGCACTACTGCACTCCAGCCTGGGCGACAGAGTGGGACTCCACCTCATAAAATAAAATAAAATAAAATAAATTAAAATAAAATAAGAATCGCACACTGGTTCCATGAGACCCCTTCTCGATGACACTGGAGATGCCTTCTTGTCCCTGGCCTCCTAACAGCCTGCTGCAAAGGTACCTGCCTGTGTCTCCTGGTTCCTCATAGACAACTCCCAGAACTCCTGATTCCACAGCCAGTAACGTGCCCCTCAAAAGGTGGAGGTTCCTACAGAGAGTTTACCTTACTAAGCAGAAAACATCAATTACAAAAGCAAAGCCAACACTCCCAACCTTCCATAAAGGAAAACACCTGCTGCCACACAGGTAGATGGGTCCCACGGGAGGCCAGGAGAGGCAATGCCCTGCCAGGAACAGTGCAAACCCTTTCTTCCTATCACTCAGGGCCTGCTCACTGACTCAGGGACCATTCTGAGGACTTGGTGTTCCCACCTGGGAGCTGGAGACACAGCTACCACCGGCAGAGCTCCTGTAAGAATTAATGTGGGACACACGGAAGACCCTGCTATCCCCCAGCAAATAGAGAGCCTCCTGTATGAGCTCTTCTCTCCTTCACGGTCTATGGAAGGCACCCTCCATGTTGGGCTCCTGAGAGAGCCCGGAAATAGGCTGCCTTCTTGCCATTCAAATCCCTTCCGGTTCCCATGCTACAGCTGGTTCAAAATAATAATTAAAAAGCAGGATTCTTCAGCATGCCAGCCATCCCCGCTCCCCAGGCACTGGGCATCCTCTCACCTGCACTAAGCGATGTAAACCTGTTTCCCTGATGGTTCTGAACACATCTTGTTCCATGTCCTGTACCTCTCCATCTGAAGAGGAGGAGAACTGAAAAGGCCACAGAGCCACACTTGGTGTAGATTCCGGCCCCTACTCCTGTCCTGGTTCTGCCCAGGTTTCAAATAGGTGGGGCGTACACTCGTGCACATCAGAAATTATGCAGGTAAGCCACAGGAGTAGTCAGTATTCACATGCACCCACCATCTCTCTCATCCTCTGTGAAGCTGGCACTCATGCTGGCTCCAACCACATGGTGCACCCAGGGCCACAGGGGATCCAGCTCTGGGCAGGGGAATCATGGTCAGCATTTGGCCATGCTTTACAGATCCCCAGCCCCCAGGCAGGGCTGGCCTGGGGACTCTGCGACCTCCCAGTGCTCTTTGTACTAGGCCCCTCCTAGCACCTCTGCAACACCCCCTTCCACCCTGCACCCTCTATCCCCCCTCTGGCAGACGTGCCAGGACCCAGTGGTATTCTAACTCGGCCTAAGCACCCGCCAGGGAGGGCCTGAGTGAGCATGGAGCACAAAGTGCTTGGAGTGCAACCACAGACAATCTGCAGACCCATGGCGGGTTGGTGACTCTGCCATGCAGGAGGAGGTCTGGGGACTCTACAGGATGCCATGCGTAAGAGAGCCCACTGGCCTGGGGTCTGAAGGGAGGCAGCTCTCAGGACAGTGGCCCCAGAGTGTGGGACGCCAGGGACTCAGCTGTTCCAGGGGCTGCTTCCACCTGCTCCCTCCCCTCCCTTGGCAGGCTCTGCCCCTCTGCTGGACAGGCTCTCAGGCCTCAAGTCACTGCAACTCCACAGCCCTGCTCTGTTCACCTTTGTCCTTCAGACTCTCTCTACCTCCTACCTTCTGGGCCTCTGCTCTTATTTCTAGTTGTCTGATTTCTTCCATATTTCCCAATTCAGATCCCCAAGGAATCCCACGTTCAGGATATGATCAACATGACTTTTTCCTGGTGGGCTGAGCGCTTTCCACCAGATGGGTAAGTTGGCCCACTGGCCAGTCTAGAGCCTCTGGCCCAAACTGTCTTTTTCTTTTTTGGGTAGAGGTTTGTGGAGGAAGGGTATGGGATTACATATAAACTCTTTGGGTATGTTGCCAAGGACTAAGTTAGAAAGCTGGAAGGAGCCCACATTGCAGAGATCAGAGTAAAATTGTGAAGGGAGCCCACTGAGAAGCCTAAAGAACAGGAAAAAGGGGAGAACTCTGACAACAGAACAAGAGTGGACAGGAACTGGTGAGGCTCACTCATCTCCAATGACCTGCCAGGCTGCACTGACAAGACTCATCTACTCAACCTGGAACACATCCTCAGCAAAGCCATGGCACCCAGCCCCTGGTGAGCCCCCATCAATACCCAGTTCAACAACCACCGCACATTCAACACAGTGCCACATGGCCACTGAAACACTGGTTTAAGAAGAATATTTATAACATGGAAAAGGCTCAAGAAATGATGTCTATGACAAGAAAAACCAAACCAGATAAATCATTTTTTTTGCATATATGATTATTTACTTCTTCTCCAACAAGTAGGTATTTTTCCAAAGAGTACTTGCTACTTTCATGAGTTTAGACAAAAAGTCTGTAGAAAGAGAGAGCACAAAGCCAAGGGCAGCAAGATTTAGCATAGACTAAATATAGAGATAGAGACAACGAAAAGCCAAGGGTCGCCTTGTTGTTCCCTGCTAGGCAGGGCAGGGAAGGACCGTCCTCCTCCTCTCCCAGGCTATGCCAAGAGGGCAGGGTACCCTGCAGGCCTGCCGTAGCCTGGTCATCCTTGTGAGTGAATGGGCCTGCAAGGGACTAGCACACTACGTCAGGGCACACAGAGCGTGTGATGGGGCTGCAGAGAACACGTTCCATAAACATGTGTCCCAGGTGTAAATACAGTTCATACATGCTGCATGTTCCTGAAACAATTCCACCCATTCCCAACACATAGGACAGCAGTGCCTAGAGCCAGGCCACTGTGCACACAGGCCTGATGCTGAGTTGGTGCCGAGTACATGATGGAAATGAAAAAAAGGTGTGATCATGGTCAAAGAGCAAGGCAGCCGCTGCCCTCCACCAAGGGCTAGTGATGTTCCTTCCCTTTACCACCATGAGAAGGAGGCTATTTGTAAAGATCCCAGGTCACAGTGACTTGGTAATGTATACCTTACTCCAGAGAAGCAGTAAAATGACCTCTGACTCCCAGATCTACTGGGGTTGGTTATCGCAGGGTTCCGTGGGGGCACTGAACGCACAGGGTTTCAACACAGGGAAGACCCTGCTTTGGAGATCTGAACAGCTCTGATAATGTCACGACCATGAAAATCACTATTACCACGGGTAAGATTCACAAAGGCATGTGGACCTGTGTCTTAATCCATTCTCACACTGGTCTAAAGAGACTGGGTAACTTATGAAGAAAAGAGATTTAACGGACTCACAGTTCCACAGGCTTAAAAGGAAGCATGGCTGAGAGGACTCAGGAAACTTACAATCATGCCAAAAGACCAAGGATAAGCAAGTATGTCTTACCACACTGAAGCAGGAGAGAAAGCGAAGGGGGAAGGAAGTGTCACACATTTTTAAATGATCAGGTCTGGTGAGAACCCACTCACTATCATGAGAACAGGAAGAAGGAAGTCTGCCCGCATGATCCAATCACCTCCGACCAGCCCACACCTTCAATATGTGGAGATTACAGTTCCCACATGAGATTTGGGAGGGGACACAGAGCCAAACCATATCAACCTGCAACTTGCCCTTTAGGAGTGAGGTCCCTAACCGCAGAGTCCCTTGAAGAACCATGACCCTCAGTGAGGCAGGGTCATGGCTTACAGGAGTGGCCTCTCTGCCTACAGGTGCTTAGCAAGGGATGGCAGGGAAAGGCTTTGGGAAGGGAAACCAAAGGTGTCATACAAGAGGCAGGGGCTAGGGTCTTGAAGGGAAGGCCCTGCTGGGCATCCAGGGAGGAACAATAGCAAAAACGGGGGTACAGCAGCCATGACTGCTGTGGGATTGAGATGAGGGGGATGTGCAGACCAGTCTGCCTGGGGAAGCGTCAAACCCTGAACTTTAATGGTTCCCCAGTTTTAGGCAATACTCTAAAAACCTGTGCTTTTTATTTTTTTTAATAGTTTTCTCTCATTGAGCTTGCACAATTTAAGAAATTTCAATCAGAAGTCCACAAATAGGCTCCAGAACATCCCAGCCATCAACCTCTGAGCTGCCTCTCCCCTTTCTCTGCCCTCTGGCCTTCCCAAAGCCTTTCCCTGCCTTCCCTTGGTCTGACTCAGCAGTCATCTCTGGAGATCATGTGCTCTTCCATATCCAATGCTTTGCATTTTTTAATCTCATTGATAACAAACAAATAGACTTCTGAAAAATATGGTATGCTCAGTTGCGAAAGGCTAGTAAGTTCTTTGCCTCTGCTCAGCTGAGAGTTCCTGAAGGGGCCCATGTTGCTCCAATCAGTAGTTGAGCACTCAAAGTCAGAAAGTACACACTGGGCACTCTGAGGCCTTGGCACACAAACATACCAATTGCTGCCCTGTCCTTTTACAGATCCACTTCCCAAGCTATTTCCAACTTCAAAGTGTCCCATGAAACAGGCTTGCAGTTGCTTGTCTGTAAAGGATTTTATTTCTCCTTCACTTATGAAGCTTAGTTTGGCTGGATGAAATTCTGGGTTGACATTTCTCTTCCTTAACAATGTTGAATATTGGCCCCCACTCTCTTCTGGCTTGTAGAGCCTCTGCCGAGAGATCCACTGTTAGTCAAATGGGCTTCCCTTTGTGGGTAACCCTACCTTTCTCTCTGGCTGCTACCTGACTTCAAACTATACTACAAGGCTACAGTAACCAAAACAGCATGGTACTGGTACCAAAATAGAGATATAGACCAATGGAACAGAACACAGCCCTCAGAAATAATACCACACATCTACAACCATCTGATCTCTGACAAACCTGACAAAAACGAGAAATGGGGAAAGGATTCCCTACCTAAAAAATGGTGTTGGGAAAACTGGCTAGCCATATGTAGAAAGCCAAAACTGGATCCCTTCCTTACACCTTGTACAAAAATTAATTCAAGATGGATTAAAGACTTAAATGTTAGACTTAAAACCATAAAAACCCTAGAAGAAAACCTAGGCAATACTATTCACGATATAGGCATGGGCAAGGACTTCATGACTAAAACACCAAAAGGAAGGGCAACAAAAGCCAAAATAGACAAATGGGATCTAATTAAACCAAAGAGCTTCTTCACAGCAAAAGAAACTACCCTCAGAGTGAACAGGCAACCCACAGAATGGGAGAAAATGTTTGCAATCTATCCATCTGACAAAGGGCTAATATTCAGAATCTACAAAGAACTTACACAAATTTACAAGAAAAAAATCAAACAACCCCATCAAAAAGTGGGTGAAGGATATGAACAGACACTTCTCAAAAGAAGACATTTATGCAGCCAACAGACACATGAAAAAATGCTCATCATCACTGGCCATCAGAGAAATGCAAATCAAAACCACAATGAGATACCATCTCACACCAGTTAGAATGGCAATCATTAAAAACTCAGGAAACAACAGGTGCTGGAGAGGATGTGGAGAAACAGGAACACTTTTACACTGTTGGTGGGAGTGTAAACTAGTTCAACCATTGTGGAAGACAGTGTGGCGATTCCTCAAGGATCTAGAACTAGAAATACCATTTGACCCAGCCATCCCATTACTGGGTATATACCCAAAGGATTATAAATCATGCTATTATAAAGACACATGCACACGTATGTTTACTCCATCACTAATCACAATAGCAAAGACTTGGAACCAACCCAAATGTCCATCAACTGATAGACTGGATTAAGAAAATGTGGCACGGCCGGGCGTGGTGGCTCAAGCCTGTAATCCCAGCACTTTGGGAGGACGAGACGGGCGGATCACAAGGTCAGGAGATCGAGACCATCCTGGCTAACACGATGAAACCCCGTCTCTACTAAAAAATACAAAAAACTAGCCGGGCGAGGTGGCGGGCGCCTGTAGTCCCAGCTACTCAGAAGGCTGAGGCAGGAGAATGGCATAAACCCGGGAGACGGAGCTTGCAGTGAGCTGAGATCCGGCCACTGCACTCCAGCCTGGGTGACAGCACGAGACTCCATCTCAAAAAAAAAAAAAAAGAAAATGTGGCACATACACACCTTGGAATACTATTCAGCCATAAAAACGGATGAGTTCATGTCCTTTGTAGGGACATGGATGAAGCTGGAAACCATCATTCTGAGCACACTATTGCAAGGACAGAAAACCAAACACCTCATGTTCTCACTCATAGGTGGGAACTGAACAATGAGAACACTTGGACACAGGGTGGGGAACATCACACACCAGGGCCTGTTGTGGGTGGGGGGAGGGTGGAGGGATAGCATTAGGAGAAATACCTAATGTAAATGACAAGTTAATGGGTACAACACACCAACATGGCACATGTATACATATTTAACAAACCTGCACGTTGTGCACATGTACCCTAGAACTTAGAGTATAATAATAATAATAATAATAATAAAGAAAGAGAAACAGGCCTGTAGGCTCCCTGGTTTGTGGCTGGCCCCATCCTTCTGCTCACACCCATCACATCCCTGACACATACAAAGCACTTTCACAACCTTGCTGCAGAGGCAGGACAATGCACCAATAAAGGGCACAGCTTCAGAAGGTCCTCAGCTCAGAGAGCCACTTAAGTGTCCAAAACCAACAACCCAAGGAGTTAACATGCAAAGCAGCCCATGGTACCCTTGGAGGCCTGACAGAAGCAAATACAGCCTCATTGGCCAGGCATATCCTGAAGTCAAGCCAAAAATGAGGCTGCAATCCAGTGACCAAACAAAAGCAGCCAACAGACCCAGAAACAAGAGAACCAGACAACAACTCCCACCCCACCATCACCACCACCACCAAGCTCACGTAATAAATGATTACTTGGAGACCAAAATAATGCTTTAAGGGTTGATTCAAGCATTTTTAAACATGATTAAAACACTAAGTAAACAGTATGACAATATTAAAAAGACCAGGGTGATGAGAAATGAAGAGAATTTGTGTAAATGAGTACTATAATCACAAAATCAAAGACCAAGAGGCTGGTTTTTAAAGTGGATTTGACATGGATTAGGTAGAAGGTAGATTCATGAAGTGGAAGGAAGCATTGAGGGAATTATCCAGAATGTATCACAGAGAGCTGGAAGAAGGGGTAATGTGAGAGAATGGATAAAAAATTAGAGGATGTAATGAAAAGAATCAATAAAGGACTAATTGGAGATGGAAAGAAAAGAGAGAAGAGGTAGCAGGCAGCCTATGAAGAGTTAGTGGCTGGTAATGTCATAGAATCAATGTCATACATGAATTCTCTACTTAGGAAAGGTCAGAGAAGCTGATGGATGGATGGTTCATTCTCTAATCTTCCCAGGTAACCCAAAAAGATCAAGAGGCCTAATTTTCCAAGATATCACACATTCTGGTTGTACAGGTGACCCTAGGATGTAGTGTTTTCCAAACACCCGGTTTATTTTATCTTTTCTCCACATTTGCAACAGTACCATGATGGAGTTGATCATCTGAACTAATCCTTTGGGTCCTGCTGACCTCCTGTTTACAGGGATGCTAGGGCTTGGCCCTTCTAGCTTCTCTGAAGCCACAGTTCACCAGTTACACATCCCCATGACTGACAATCCCATGTGAACTCTACAAACTTGGAGGCAGGCAGAGAAAGAAAAGTATTTAGATACTTCAGCTGATTGCCATTTTGTTTTGTTTTGTTTTGTTTTCTTTTGTTTTGCTTTGTTTCATTTCATTTCATTTGCAACAGGGTGTTATGCTGCCCAGATTGGAGTGCAGTGGCACAATCTCAGCTCACTGCAACCTTCGCCTCCTGGGTTCAAGTGATTCTCCTGCCTCAGCCTCCCTAGTAGCTGAGATTACAGGCACGTGCCACCACGCCCAGCTAATTTTTGTATTTTTAGTAGAGACGGGATTTCACCATGTTGATCAGGCTGGTCTTGAACTCCTGACCTCATGATCTGCCCTCCTTGGTCTCCCAAAGTGCTGGGATTACAGGCGTGAGCCACCGCACCCAGCCCTGATTGCCTTTTAACGCAAGGTAGACTTTTTGCCAGCAATTGAAGACAGTAAGTGTGGGTGCCCTCTCCCTTTCACACCAGTTGCTGGCAGGAGCCCCAGGGGCAACAGACTGAAGGAGCTGCCAACAGGACAGTCTACAGCAGGCCAGGCCGAGGGGAAATCTTCATCAACTCTTGTTCCTTGGAATTTAGGATTTCTCACTTTTAAGTTGCCATGGCCTTTGAAACTAAGTTTTGCAGATGAGAAACTCTAAAAAACTAAGTGTTGTTAACATATAACTATTTTAAAATGAGAATTTAAAACAAACAAATCTCAAATTATTGCAATAAACTATTCTATAACAGTTTGGGTCCACAGATTTGTAACTACAAATAGCTTCTAAGAGAATACACAAAGTTCATAACCTTCAACTCAATCTGATAAAGTACCTACATGTCTCCTCCATACAAAGGACTAAGTCAGATGTTTATGAAGACAGCTTGTGCCACTGTGAGCAGCCAACTGGCCAATTCTGTGCTCCTCGATGGGCTCATCTGTGAAGTGGGCTTGAACACTGATATCTGCCTGGCAGGGTAGCTGTGAAATCTAAGGATAATATAGGCAAAGCACTAGACAATCAATGATTGCTACTCTTACCACGTAGAAATGACAACATTAATTTAAAATTCATTACATTAATGATTTAATTAAATTACTAAAGCAGTAAGAATTCCTTCAAGGTTATACTGATTAATACCCAAAAGGTCACAGACTTCCAAGAGACAGGTGGTCACTCCAAGGCCACCAGGACCAGGCAGTATACAGGGACAAGCTGCGGAGGTGGGGAAAAGTGGGACAGATGTCCAGGATGGTACCTGCCTGCCTCCCTTCCCACCAGGCTGCTCTGCAAGGAAGGGCCTGGGTGGCCCTCGCTGGGATGCCAAATCTCTAACACAATAGCTTGTCTAATCCAACAAAAGGGCCTTTGTGACGAATTGTTCTGGAGTCAAACAAAAACTCTTCTTGGAAAAGGAGCCCTAAAGTTACTACACAATGCCCAGCATCTGTGCAAAACAGTGACCTATTTCTTAAAGCACAAGAAGTCCCCAAAGACTACAAGCAAAACCCCTCAGTATCCACACAATCAGCCAGCAGACAGCAGCTTCTCAGCTTCCAGCAAACAATCTACTCCTCCACACTTTCTTTGAAATCCCCAGAAACAATGAAAAAGGAAAGGGAGAGAGAAAACTAGAAAGAGAAATATATTCCACCCCCAACAAATCAAGGAGACAGACACAACCACAAACCACAAACCACTGAGTGTACCAGAACCAATGCAATCAGGAACGTAGAGAGAGCCAGCACCCACCTCCTGAACCTGGGGAGGCACATGGGCCCCACTGGGAGAAATGGCCTAGCCCCGATGTGGTTGGTCATGAATGGGCTCTGTGGATACAGGAGCATGGCCACTGAGTGGGCCTCAGCCCGTGGACTTGGCCTTGTAGAGAGAGAAAGGCAGCAAATGTAGGACAGAAACACAAGAGGTCTGCTATGAACAACATCCAACTTAAGCCCTGAAATCCAGGGAACATAGCCGGCCTTAGACAAAGGGAATTCATGTGGAGTAAATGTATTTCAGACCACAAACTTGAATCCAGTGTGCACCCCTCCCTAGCTTCACCCTCATCCCCATTCTTCAACAAAGACCTGACCCCATTCAAAAGTGACTAAAATCACAAAGCAACCAGCATGGGAATCAGGCACAGAAGACAGGGTGGGGAAGGAGAAGAGCAAATGCAGATGCCTGAGAAAATATCCATAGAGACACAGACAAAGTGACTTTATAAAAAATATTTCCAATTTCCTGTTAGTTTTTTATTACTACCGTAACGAATTATCACAAACTGAGTGGCTTCAAGCAATAGCAATTTATTTTCTTATAGTTTTGAAAGTCATAAATCTAAAATTGGGTTAAAATCTAGGCGTTGGCAGGGCTGCATTCCTTCTGGATGCTCCAGGGAGGATCTGCTCCTTGTCTTTTATGCTTTTTAGAGGCTTCCCTCATTCTTTGGCTCGTGGACCCCTTCCAGGAAACACATCACTCTGACCTCTGCTCTCACTGCCACATCTCCTTCTCTCACGCTGACCCCAGTGTCTCCCTTGTGATGACCTGGGGCCCACCTGGGTCAACCAGGATCATCTCCCTGTCTCAAGGACCTTCACTTAATCACACCTGCAAATTTCCTCTTGCCACATAAGGTGACATGTGCAGAGGCTGCGAGAATTAGGAGAGGAATACCTCTGGGGGTCATTATTCTGCCCACCATAAAGAGAAACGTTTCCCTCTTCTTTTCCAACTCCTGAAGACTCCCATATGCTTCGGCTCTTGGTTCCCCACCTCCAGTGATGTCAGGCAAAGTACTGAAGCTGCCATCACTCTGGTTCTCTCTGTCTCCCTCCTTCCACTTTTAAGAAAGACCCTACTGATTATACGGTGCCCATGCAGACAATCCAGAATAGGCAATGATGTCAGGCAAAGTCCTGAAGCTGCCATCACTCTGGTTCTCTCTGCCTCCCTCCTTCCACTTTTAAGAAAGACCCTACTGATTATATTGTGCCTATGCAGACAATCCAGAATAGTCTCCCTATTTTAAAGTCAGCTGACTAGCCACCTTAATTCCATGCTCAACTTTATTTCATTTTTCAGTGCCAATTTGCCAGGCATGGTAACATATTCACAGGTTTTCGGGATTAGGATACTGACATCCTTGAGGGGTTGTTATCCTGCCTACCACACTCTCCTAAAAAGGAAAAAAAAAAAAAAAAAAAAAAAAAAGAAGAACAAAGAAGAGATCATAAACCAACAAAAAGAGAATCAGGGCATGGAAAAGAAATGAAGAAATAAAAATTAAAATAAATGGAATAGGGATGAAAACCACATTAGATGCAAATTAATAATAGAATAAGGGCAATCAACCCAAGAGACAAACAAATGAAATGGAGGAGAATATGAAACATCAACTTTATCAAAGAGATGACAAACATAAGACAAAAGAAACAATGTGCATATAATTAACATTATTGAATTGTTAACAGAAAAAAGGTCAGAGATATAATACAAGAAAACTTCTGAAATAAACTGACTCATCTCTATCAATTACAAGGGTTTACTGTGCTTAGTTTAGAATACAGTGATACAACAATATCAGCATCCAGAAACATTCAAGTAAATTAACTGAATTAAAAGAATCACGTGAACCTCTAGGCAAAAACAGGCTGATTTCAAATTTCTCCATAACTGTGCTAAAAGACAGGAGAAATATCTCTATATAGTTTTAAAGGAAATTATGCAACTCAAGACCTTTATAATCAGGCAAGAGATATTTTCAAGCTTGCAAGAATTCTTCAAGTGTGCGGGTGCCATGAGCCATGTGAGAAGAGAACAAGAAAGGAGGAAAACAGAGCCAGGGATTAAACAAACTATACAATGAACTCCAGACAATCAAAAAAACAAATAGAAAAAAAAGAATCCTTACCTAAGAGATGACCAATGTTATACTGCCTTGCTAATGTAAAAAGTTATAGCGTAAGTAACAAAATAGGGAAATGGGTGGAGCAAAAGGAAGCACTGATATGCAAATTTAGTAATCTTTCAACCCGAGTGAGCAGATGCCAACCCTAAATACACAGTAAATGCAACGTTAATAAACAGCAATAATAAGCAAACAGGTATTTCACAGTTTTCCCCTAATTTTACAGGGATTGAATGGAGGCTATAGCTGCTCCTCAAATCCATCTCTTGTTCCTGGGCACTCAGCTAACCCACATGGCTATAAGCTGAGTGGTCGGGGGACATTACTTCCTGCACACCAGTCGGCTCTGCTATAGGAGCTATGCCTGGGAGGGGCTGCTACGTAAAGGGTAACTCCAGGCTGGCCTACCCAAACCAAGAAAGGGAACTTTTAGAAACTTTTATGCTCCAACAAATAAGACATGTAAATTCAGCAAGTCTTTAATCACTAAATAAAAATATAATTTAACTGAATACTTTTTTAGTTAAAATAGCATGTATTATAGACTAAAAATGGAATAATCTCCAACAAGTATTCTACGTATGTTCTTATGTGTTTAATAGTCTTGGATATCCACAGACTATTTCTAGAAAGATGCACAAGGAGCAATTAGTAGTAATGCCCCTTGGGAAAGGCATGGGGATTGAGGGAAGAAAATGACCCCCATTTTACCGTATGCTCTTGTTTTGTTTTGTTGAACTTATTATTTTAACCTGTGCAAATATTAGATTTTTTTCATGAAAAATAAATAACTAAGCAAAGGAAAGAGTAAAAACTAGTATGACTCAATTTTTACAGAGCAATGTACACCCTCTGCCTTGCTATACACACAGAGAGGAGCAAGGTGCTGAGAGTTTGGGGTTTGAGAAGCTCTGTATTAGTTTGATCTTTGTAGATGTCAGTATGTTTTATGGAACATGTTTCACAAAGTTTCCCCCAAACAGATGGTTATACTCAAAACGCCATGGGCGGCCGGGCGCGGTGGCTCAAGCCTGTAATCCCAGCACTTTGGGAGGCCGAGACGGGCGGATCACGAGGTCAGGAGATCGAGACCATCCTGGCTAACACGGTGAAACCCTGTCTCTACTAAAAAAATACAAAAAAAATTAGCCGGGCGAGATGGCAGGCGCCTGTAGTCCCAGCTACTCGGGAGGCTGAGGCGAGAGAATGGCGTAAACCCGGGAGGCGGAGCTTGCAGTGAGCTGAGATCCGGCCACTACACTGCAGCCTGGGCGACAGAGCGAGACTCTGTCTCAAAAAAAAAATAAAAAATAAAAAATAAAAATAAATAAAAACGCCATGGGCAAAGTGGAGCTCACTCAGGACCGGCTTCTTCTCAACCTCTCCTCACCACACATGTTAATTAAACTCATCTACAACCTATGTAAAAATTAAAGTGATGACGCACAGCGGACAAAGGTTTGAACAATCCTTTGGTATGCTCCCTAAAAAGGAAAGAACGCAAGGAAATTCTGACGTCTGCCCAAAGGGTCCAGATTGTCATTTCTGGCTCTGAGCTCTTTCGCAGCTGGGAGCATCACAGAAGCCAGTGGAGAAGGGGCTTGCCGGACAGAGCGCTGTCACTGGGCCAGCCCCTGACCACTGAGCCCCTCTCTTTTTCCAGGTGACCTTTCTCTAATAGTTGACAGCCGGCAAACGCCAACCATCCTTCTGTTGTCCTCATAACAATAATACTACAAGAACAATCCTGCAAGGTACCTAGTCTTACCCTCATTCCACAACATGGAAATAGAGGCTCAAAGCAGTGAGACCCTTCCTCAAGGCCCCTCAGCTCCCAGGCAATGGATAGAACAGATCTTAGATCCACTTCCTGGGCCCAAACTTGACCCAGCCCTGAAGAAAAAAATTAATGCACCCAGACAGTTTGTGCTCTGTCTTGAAGGAAGAAGGGCTAGAAAAATAGCCAACCAGAGCCCACAGTAGCACCTGGGACCTGCTGTCACCTGTAAGGCAGATGTCACATACAGGGACACTAGAGCTGGTAGCTGAACTGCCTTAGCCATGGGCCTCCCAGTAGAAGGCAGCACGAATGAAAAGCAAACCCAGTGGGGGCCTGGGGCTGGGAGTGTCTCATTCTCACCCAGGCCTGGCCTGGGCACTCGCAGTCCCCTCTGCCGGCACGTGGGTTCCTACGCCCTCCCCCTTACACACTCAGGAAAGGAAATCACATAGGGATGGCAAACTGTCCTGGGAGAAGCCTGGGACCCAGGGGGAGTGTACAGACAGAGCAAATGCAAGCCACTGGGCAGTCAGCGTGGGCTGTGCAGGGCCCCTCAGTGTTAGGAAGAGTGTGACATACACAGCACATGCTCCAGGGCGGGGACTACATGTGACTCCAGACTGCCCCCACGTACTTCAACACTTGGCTTTCCCTCGCTCTGCTGTGCTGGGCATATCCTGGACCATGAAAGGTATTGCCACTTGATAGCTCACTTTTTCTTAGCAATGTCTACTTTGGACTTTCAATTCTGAAAAAGGGTTTTTCTGCTGAGACTGCAGCACTGAACCATGCGCCCTCTCCTTATTATAATACGTGCAGTAGTTTAGTTCCTTCTTGGGCAACTTTTGCAAGAGAAAGAACACTGAAAGGGAAAAAGAAAATCGACAAGGTAAGGTTAATTACTTAAAATAAAAAATTCCCAGTAGTACTTTATGCAGAAAGCATGGTTTCTCACTCAACATCTTGGGGACAAAAGTATGTACATCACTGTGTTGTGGCACTGTTGTCTTCCCGGAAAGGGCAGACCTTATTCTCCCTCCAAGATAAAATAACAAGGGCGCAGGTGATAAGGAGTATTGCTCAGGGGCAGAAAGGTGAGGTCAAAAGTCCCCAGCAGCCCACTGAAGACCTCTTGGAGCAAGGAGAGAGCCCATAAGACAGGTGTGGCAGGTAGCCAGAGGGCAAGGGTGGCAAGGAGACTGAGGTGGACCACAGCCACTGACCAGAGTAGTCATAGTCAAGATGTTGAGGGAGGCCTGAGTGCCTTCGCCCCGAGGTCCAACGCCTCTTGCTGTGCAGCGTGGCTAGCGTGAAGGCTTCGTTCAAAGACCCATCTACAAAGGGGAAATCCTAGACAGAGAAAATAGAGACCAGAGGAAGAGGCAGCAGCTCAGCCACTGTGCATTTGCCAAATGTCCAGGTACAGAGGGATGGGACCCAACTTTGCTGGACAGGGCAGCGGGAATAGTTAAGGGCACAAAGACTAGTTCAAGGAAAACACTATTAAGGAGGGAAAGCAGGTATTTGCTCGCACAGATGGATAATGCTATACAGATGCTGCTGCCACAGAAGACGGCAAGGCTAGAAACGCAGGAGAATGAGGCAAACATAACAAGAACAATGGCCAGGTTCCCTGTCTTGGCTCACATCCCCATCCCAGTGCACACCACCAACCCAGCCAGCCCCACCATTCACTGGGCTGGCCGCTGTGCTAGCCTCGGGCAGAGTCAGCCTCACATGAATGTCTTTGTTTCAGCCTCCCACAGACGTCACTAAAATGTCAGGGAGGCAGTGGTGGAGTCCACCAGACCAACCATCACCAGGTGAGGGGGCAGTCACATGGGACCTGAAGACAGGGCCATCCCAAGTGTGCTGGCCACACTGACCACTGTGGAAGACCACAGACTGCCATCCTCAGTCTCCTCACCAGTAGAATGGGAACAAATTCCCTCCTGACAACAGAGTTATTGGGAAGATCAAATAAGATAATCTACACAAAAGTATTCTGCAAACTGCAAAGCACTATAAAACGGTAAAGACTTGATGATATACTGTACGCAAGTTAACAAACCTGGCAAACTGTTCGATTTCCCTCTGCATGGCTGTACATGTTACCATTGTTTGTTTTCATAACAAAACTATTTTTTTGTTGTTGTTTATTTTTTAACTTGACAAAACTGTGTGTTTTTGTTGTTTATATTTTGGTGTACAACACATCATGTTGTACGTGGAAGGGCTAAATAGAGCTAATTAATGTATGCATTACCTCACATGCTTATTACTTTTTATGGTAAAAACACTTAAACTCTACTCTTAGCAATTGTCAAGTCTATAATACATTGTTATTAATTTAGCCACCATGTTATACAACAGATCTTGTGAACATAAACATTTGTAAGCCAGCTATATATTCAGTTAAGTGATATAAAACCATCATTTGATCAAATAGTAAACATTCTACCAGTTCATCTTGCAGATGTCTTTCAATTTTCTGCTTTAAGGAAACCAACTTTCTTTCCCCCTTGTGGGATAATATAGAAGAAGAGAAGAACTCATGGTCCTTCCTGTTTGTCCTGGACCTGTCTCCCTGCATTTCTAAAGTTACAAGAACTTCCTTGAAGCTAGTGGTTCTCAAATCCAGAATCAATAGGGGCTTTTATAAAAGTCCCAGAGGGTTCCAAGGCTGTGGCTCAGTTGCTGATATCAGAACCTCTTGGGGAAGTGCCCAGACATTAAGATTTTTAAAGTACCCACGTCATTTCAGTGGGAAGTGGAGGATCCCTGGCCTGGGCCCTTCAGAGAGCCAGGACAGCCACAGCTCTGAGCATGTACCCAGCAGTGACACAGGCCTGGCAGTGGTATCTTCCTTTCTGGGGGAGATATTAAGAGAATTTGAAGTTTAGGATTTGCCACCATTTTTTAATATACAAAGTTAATGTAATCAATCATCTTAATTGATCATGTCTTTTCTTCCATTATGAATTTTCTTTTTTCCTTAAGGATTGTTTCAAACATGACATATTCATGTGACCTTCCATTTTCTCTTTTCTATCACTAACATTTTCAAGGTAGTACATCTAATTTATTTCATTCTTAAAAATCTATGGAACGGAAAATCTGAAACCATAATTCTTCTTTGAACTCTCACTCTGCTGTACGACAAGCAAGTCCCATTACAACTAACCAGTAAATTATCTGGTTTTTGTTTATTTGCAACCCAAGTAAACACAATTTTGCATGCCACTGAACTGCAAGCTTAAGTATGAAATGTTTCAAATTTTATATAAGCAACTTTCCCAACTGCAACGCTTCTGAACTCATGGGAGCTAAGCAATTCGAGGAAGAGTAATTAAATTTCTAATTTTAATTCCCATAGGGCTACTATATGCATTTAACAAACATGAATGCAGAGACTGTTCTGAACAAGGTGCCTCAGAGATGTAACGAGAAATAATGCATGAACTTCTCCTCAAGGGCTTAAGAGTCAGAGGGAGGAACAATGTCCACACAACTCATTTCTAATCATAAATACTTATTCAAATGCTCAGTATTCTCCTCCACCCCAGAAGTGGAGATACATATATATATATATATGTTTTTCTTTTTTTTTTTTGAGACGGACTCTCACTCTGTCACCCAGGCTGGAGTGCAGTGGCGCCATCTAGGCTCACTGCAAGCTCCGCCTCCTGGGTTCACGCCATTCTCTTGCCTCAGCCTCCCAAGTAGCTGGGACTACAGGCACCCACCACCGCGCCCGGCTACTTTTTCTTTTAATTTTTAATAGAGATGGGGTTTCACCATGTTAGGCAGGATGGTCTCGATCTCCTGACCTCATGATCTGCCTGCCTCGGCCTCCCAAAGTGCTGGGATTACAGGCGTGAGCCACCGCACCTGGCCAGAGATAAATATTTTTAAAAGACACCTAATTTTTCCTATCTGTTCCCTCTACCTGTTCCCTCACAGCATTGAGCAGGGCTTCCCTTCCCCTTGATCAGTCAGCACTTTGGGAGAACCAGGGAATTAATTTTGTACAGAATCATGGAGTTGAAAGGGATATCAGAGTAGGCAGCTATGGTTCTTCATTTCACATGTTCGGTTAGGACCTAGAGAATATCCCCAGAGTGAGGATCCAAGCAAGAAGGAGTCCTCCTCTAGGCTGTGGGCACTCTCTTTCCCCAGCCTGGACCAGGTTCTCTAGTCACTAGTCAATGGGCATGGAAGGAGTCTAATGTGAATGCAACCACACACCGATCTTCTAATAAACCATACATGCTAAGCAGTGGGCTGGCTCACCTGTATCCACTCCTCATCTAGGAGGAAGCACCTTTTCTGATGATGCATTTCTGAACATACTGCTTGCCAGACTGTAAATGGAATAAGTCAGTTTTGGTAGGAGAAACCTTGTCTACCTCTTCCAGTACAGGCAGAGGACCCCGGAGGGATGTCACAACTGGCTGCATGCTGCCACATCTGAGAACCCAGAGTCAGTGGGCACTTATAACCACGTGGACCCAAGGGCTGAGTTCACATTCAACACCTCAGACAAGGTAGAGAGAATAATCAAGAGATTTGGGGGTGAACTGCAACCCATCCTTGCAATTCTAGGACATGTTTCCAAGGGGTTAAGTGCAGCCTTTCAATGTGCCTACTCAATAGCTGCAGACCCACTATGCCGAGTTAAACAGACAACCAGAGAGTTTTCACTCAATCTAATAATCTAATGCTGCACTTGCAAAGGACCCACATCCTTCCTTGGGGGCCCATGTCATCCCACAGATGGCAGAGACCCCTGTGTCCTTCACCATGGCAGTCAACACCAATGGCAAAAAAAGGCCGGTGGTCTCACAGCCAAGGACATGCTCTGGCAGCAGCTCTAGGCTCTGCAAGGGAATGTACTTAGGGTGGGGGTGACACTGCAGACCCTAGCCTGGGGTCATGCCTCCCCCAGGGGAAAATGCCAAGACCACCCTCTCTGGCAGGACCTCAGGTCACAGTCACTGCCCACAATCCTCCCTGAAATCTACTCACGGGACTCTACCTTTGGAATGTTATTCTTTTTCCTCTCCCCCCATCCCCTAGTTTTTCATGTAAAGGACTAATCTTTCATCATCCCCAAGGATAAGGAAGTATGTTCTGCAACGATCCTGCCCAATTAGCCCTTGCATGCCTGCTATTGTCATACGCAGCAGCACCTGAGGTACAAGAGACGTAACCAGCTTCCCGGGAGCTCGCTATCTACTCTGATTGAGAGGAACTTCACTTAGCATTGCTTAACAGAGCTGGCTTGTATTAGCTCATTTTCACACGACTGATAAAGACACTACCTGAAACTGGGACGAAAAAGAGGTTTAATTGCACTTACAGTTCCACATGGCTGGGTAGGCCTCAGAATCATGGTGGGAGGTGAAGGGCACTTCTTACATGGCGGTGGCAAGAGAAAAATAAAGAACAAGCAAAAGCGAAAACCCCTGATAAACCCATCAGATCTCATGAGACTTACTCATTATAACGAGACTAGCACAGGAAAGACCAGCCCCCATGATTCAATTACCTCCCCCTAGGTCCCTCCCACAACATGTGAGAATTCTGGGAGACACAATTCAAGTTGAGATTTGGGTGAGAACACAGACAAACCATATCAATATGCCCCTGGCCCCCTCCAAATTTCATGTCTTCACATTTCAAAACCAACTGTGCCTTCCCAACAGTCCCCGAAAGTTTTAACTCATTTCAGAATTAACTTAAAAATCCACAGTCCAAAGTCTCATCTGAGACAAAGAAAATTCCCTTCTGCCTATGAGCCTGTAAAATCAAAAGCGAGCTAGTTACTTTCTAGATACAATGGGGGGTACAGGTATTGGGTAATACAGCCATTCCAAACTGGGAGAAATTGGCCAAAGCAAAGGGGTTACAGGGCCCAGGCAAGTACAAAATCCAGCAGGGCAGTCAAATCTTAAAGCTCCAAAATGATCTCCTTTGACTCCAGGTCTCATATCCAGGTCAGGCTGATGATAGAGATGGATGCCCATGGTCTTGGGCAGCTCCACCCCTGTGGCTTTGCAGGGTACAGCCTCCCTCCTGGCTGCTTTTAGGGGTTGGTGTTGAGTGTCTGTGGCTTTTCCAGGTGCACGGTGCAAACTGTTGGTGGATCTACCATTCTGGGGTCTGGAAGACGGTGGCCCTCTTCTCATAGCTCCACCAGGCAGTACCCCAGCAGGGACTCTGTGTGGGGGCTCTGACCCCATATTTCCCTTCTGCACTGCCATAACAGAGGTTCTCCATGAAGGCCCCACCCCTGCAGCAAACTTTTACCTGGGCATCCAGGCATTTCCATACATCTTCTGAAATCCAGGTGGTGGTTCCCAAAACTTAATTCTTGACTTCTGTGTACCCACAGGCTCAACAGCACCTGGAAGCTGCCAAGGCTTGGGACTTCCACCCTCTGAAGCCACAGCCTGAGCTCTATGTTGGTCCCTTTTGGCCACACATGGAGCAGCTGGGACACAGGGTAGGCTGTGCAGCTCAGACACCCTGAGCCCAGTCTGTGAAACCACTTTTTCCTCCTGGGCCTCCAGACCTGTTCTCCAGAGGGGCTGTTATGAAGGTCTCCGATGTAGACTGGAGACATTTTCCCCATGGTATTGGTGTTTAACATTAGGATTCTTGCAACTTATGCAAATTTCTGAGGCTGGATTAAATTTCTCATCAAAAAATGGAGTTCTCTTTTCTACTGCATTGTTAGGCTACAAATTTTCCACACTTTTATGCTCTCTTTCCCTTTTAAAATGAAATGCTTTTAACAGCATCTAAGTCACCCTTTGAATGTTTTGGTGCTTAGAAGTTTCTTCTGCCAGATACCCTAAATCATCTCTCTCAAGTTCAAAGTTCCAAAAATCTCTAGGGCAGAGGCAAAACACCACCAGTCTCTTTGCTAAAACATAACGAGAGTCACCTTTGCTCCAGTTCCCAACAAGTTCTTCATCTCTATCTGAGACCACCTCAGCCTGGACCTTACTGTCCACATTGCTATCAGCATTTTTGTCAAAGCCATTCAACAAGTCTCTAGGAGATTCCAAACTTTCCCACATTTTCCTGTCTTCTTCTGACCCCTCCAAACCGTTCCAACCTCTGGCTGTTACCCAGTTCCAAAGTCACTCCCACATTTTTTGGGGTATCTTTTCAGCAACACCCCACTCTACTGGTACCAATTTACTGTATTAGTTTGTTTTCACCCTGCTGATAAAGACATACCTGAAACTGGGAACAAAAAGAGGTTTACTTGGACTTACAGTTCCACATGGCCAGGAAGACCTCAGAATTATGGCGGGGAGCAAAAGGCACTTCTTGCACGGTGGCGGCAAGAGGAAAATGAAGAGGAAGCAAAAGCAGAAACCCCTGATAAATGCATCAGATCTTGTGAGACTTATTCACTATCATGAGACTAGCACGAGAAAGACCAGCCCCATGATTCAATTACCTCCCTCTGGGTCCCTCCCACAACACATGGGAATTCTGGGAGATACAATTCAAGTTGAGATTTGGGTGGGGATACAGCCAAATCATATCATGGCTAATGACTTTTAACTACAAGAATCCCCAAGCCATAGAAGCCCCTCCATTCTTGTTACCCACGCCTCCTTCTTCCTACACACACACACACACACACACACACACACACACACAAGTCAAAGCAAGTTCATGTAAGCAATGCCTTGGTTACAAGTGCAAACTATAACTACATCAACCGTCAAAGGATAGAAACTGGGCTAATGGGAAGTGAGACAAATACTGTCTCCAATTCCTTTTATTGAACAACTTATCAATCTAGAACTTAAGAACCCATGGTATACACTCACTCATCCGTTCTACCCTAAAGCCTACAGGATGGCCCGAGAGATATTCTGCCCTTGTGGCCCCACCTGGGGCTGTGCCCAAGGTCACATAACTGGTCATCAAATTCAAGTGAACTGGAAGCATGTCTCATTTATTTTTACTGTTCAGTGATGATTCTCTCAAGAGATGGTATATTATTTAAAAGACAGTCAAAACAAATACTCCAATTCATACATTTCAAAAAGAAAAAGTTAACTATGTACCTCTTAGATGTCAAGCAATTTTTGTAAAAGGCATGAAAAATTATACATGCAAATGTGTTGCCCACACTACAATAGCACAGGTTTTCTTGAAACCTCAAATCATCATTAGAGGAATTTTGAGAAAATGGGCTGTAACCATGGTATGGGTTTTAGACCCCCAAGATAAAAGGGTATTGCATGGACTTCAGGGATGATGTAAGGTGATCTGGGGGAGGAGGACGTGCTGAGTCCCAGGACACTGTGCATTTTGTGATCTCTTCTGCAACAAAGACATGACAGGCTAGCCCTGAGCTTACTGTAAAAACTCAGAGAACTTAATTCACAGAAAGTTCCTAAAATGTGAGTACAGAGATTATTTGGGTAAATTATTTGAAGGGTGTGTTAGCCCTGCGGGCAGGAAAACTGGGGTCTTCTCAGAGGTAGCAAAGTTCAACCCGTCTGCACCACAGACAGATGTCTGCTCTCACTCCAGGCAGCCACCTCCTCTTGAGTGAGCTCCTAAACCTTTGTCTCAGTAACTGAGAAACTTAATCTAATCTCACAGAGGGATGGGTGTATGGTCTGTTCACACCAATCCCCAGCACCATGTGAAACTTAACAGTAATCTAATAAAACAAATGAAATGCTGAACAGACAAGGAAATGAATTTCAAAGGTCTAATTTTATGTTTCATAAAAGTCAATAGTGCATCCTACTCATGTATATTCATTCAGACATCAAATTTCCATTATATTTATAAGGAAAACTAGGTTAAGAATAAACTATGCTCAAATAGAAAATATTTCCTTGGAAGGAGAAACTCAAAATCCTTCAATCCTACAAAATGAATTTACTTTAGACTTACCTACTTAACTAAGACAGATGTATTTAAAACCTGTATTAGCATTAATGTGTACTTGACTTCTCAGAATGTGAAATGCTGTAGAGCAGAAATCGGTAATAGCAAGGACTGGGGTTTTGTGGAATCACACAGTTTTACCAAGTAAGGCTTTAGATGCATGGGAGGCTAACTCTTTCCCTTTGCCACGAGGAGCCTAGAGCATGACGGGCCAGGCCTTGGCCAGCTGCAGCTGCTGCATGGCCCACTCCCTCCCAATCCTAGTCTATACTCCCCCACTTCCTGGTCCAGAAATGCTGTGTGCAAACCAGCCAGCTAAACACGCCTCCACAACACAGGCAAGTAATAAGGCAGCGTCCAGCCCTTCTCTCCATTTCAGCTTTTTAAACACTTATTTTTAAACCACTTCTCCCGTCTGTTACTATGAATGATGAAGAACTGCCATTCCAAAAGTGTGACGAAGGCGGTTCCCCCCTTGTGGCATCTGTGTTAAGGCCATCTTATTCTTGGTCTCACACACAAACTTTTTGGGAGACATGGCAGTCTACCAATGGGCAAATAAAATTCTTTTTCCAAGGTTCAAGGGTAAAATATTTTCACATTAAATACGTTACAGAAAAGAACCAGCATATTTTATTCCCATTTTGTCCTCAAGAATGAACAGCTTCTAAAGGGATTTGGCATCACCTATTTTACATCTAGTGGCACTTCCCCTTTAACCATTTACAGTGTTTAATCAAGGTGAAAAGCCTGGTTCACTAAAGCTGAAAAACATGTCATTCCCATTTGCCCTCTTGAAATCAATAGTTCAGTTTTCCACGCAATTTCAATGGAATGAGAAGCATAAAGAAATGCCCAGTCATAGCGCTGGACTCGTTCTCTAGCAGGGCATCTATGAAACGTATTTCCTTTTAAAATGTGATGTTCCCTTTTGCATGGGGGCTCCATGAGAACCTCAGGAGAAGAGAGGAGTCTTTGGTCTTCAGTAACACACGCAGATGCTGCAATGACCATCTAAGCATGGGGAACACCAATCCCAACTCACCAAGATGGCCCTGGAGCACAAGCTGGCCTCTCTGAGCTCAATCGCTGTGAGGAAAAGCCTCCCAGGGAACATGTGGTTGAATAACCTGGCACACACTTAAAATCAGAGTAAGCACATTTTAAGTGAAAAAGCATAGTTGCCTTTTTTTTTCTTGTTTTCATTTTCTAGGGAAAAATAAAAGCACAGTAATGAAATGTTTTTCATCAGAGAAATTTTAAGGCCAAAAGCCCTTCTCATCTCATTTAGGCACATCATGGAAATAAATACGGCACCACTAGGAGGTCAGAGGCCATGACTTGCACACAGCTTGCTCAGAGCAAGGTGCCCCTTCCCTCCTCCACCAGGCTTGGGGGCCACAGGAGTTACTTCCTAAGTGGACACCTGCCACCTATAATCCAGGGCAAGGGGTCAAATAGGCCCCTCTAGGAAGTACCACCACACAAAGTCCCAGGGCTTAAGTCAATCGGGAGTCAAAGCCAGGAGCAAACATCAAGGGTGTGCAGGAGAGGATTTCCACGCGTTGCCCTGGCTGGCACATTCACGCCCTGACCAGGACACCAGCCTGTAGTTCACTGAAGTCAACTTTCTCCTCTCCAAACTAACACTCTCACGTCCGCAGTCTGACAAAGCACTCAGTCGGTGAGACTCAAAGTGTGCTAAGAGCCACCTTCCAAAGACACGGAGCCACTGAAGCAATTTCTCTGCTAGGGAGGCCTACATTCCAGACTCCACAACCTGTGGTCATTCAAGTATGTGCCCCCAATCCTTTCTTAAGTTTCCATCTCTTGGGAGACAGGCATACGGGAGCGGAGCGGGAGGGGTGGGGGGAACCGGGGGCGGACCACACCAGCGCACACACACGCACCCACCTCAACTTGGCGACCCACTCCCAAGGTGGCTCTGACACACGCCTGCCAAGCCGCGTTTTAGCACGCCCCCTGCTGGCCCACAAGAGCTGATTCAACCTTTCTTCTGTGGGCCTAAGGCATGAATAAATGACCTTAAGATCCCAGAGGGAACAGAAAGAAAATCAGGGCAATTTTGACTTCTTAGAAACGGAAGATGTGACGGTGATCTCTTTTGGGAGATCACTGACAGCTCCCAAGTTTAAGTACTCTAAAGATACAAGGGGGGATGAAGAGGCTTTAAAGCGGATGTTTTAAAATGTTTTAGGGAAATAAGTGACCCATACCTAAACGTTTAGTGGAAACACTTGCATTTGAAGTTTTACAAGTGCTACAGTGAGTTACACCATAAACGTGGTGAATATTTTCACGAGTCTACAGGTGAAAAACAAAAAGATGGATACGGGGCCAGATTGGTTTCACAGACTCCATTTTCACAGTTTGCAATCCAGACCCTTAAAAACCAATCTTCATACTACTGAGGACATTGTAAAGAAGAATCTCTGCCACAACTCAAGAGTTGAGCTCTAAAGCAACTACAGACAGCGGGAACAGCATCATCCAAAAGCAGCTCATTTGGAGCCAGTTTCTCATCTCACTGAGGCACACCATTGGGAATAAATGCGGCACCATCAGGAGGTCAGAGGCCAAGAATTACACACACTTGCTCAGAGAAAGGCGTCCCCTCTCCTTCTCCACCAAGCCAGGGGGCCTCAGGAGTTACTTTCTAAGGGAACACCTGCCACCTATGATACAGGCCCAGGTGAGACCTGCATGTGGCAATACTTTGTAAAGCGGTGACTTCCACCCATTATCACCCTAAACACTAAAGGCCTAAGTAACCACTGTTCTCCCATTCTTTTCACACCAATACAGGGTTCAAAAGATCGAAGTTCTAACCAGGTTCCAACTTTTGCGTGGCATATGCTATTAAATTCCTTACAGACCCAATACAATCACAGTAATAATTTAAGGCATACTTATTTTAACCAATTGGGAGTTGTCATTAATTATTAAATATGAAAATGTCAATACATTTGTCCCTTATTGGATATCCTTTCGATATGACAGGCTTAAGTAGATACTCAGATTTTCTTGGGAACTTGCTTAGTTTTGTTCCCATAAGAATGGGTACTAATGGCATACGCACAATAAAATAACGAAGTGTTGATCCCATTTAGCGGGGCATGTTTATCTAGACCTGAGAGTGCCCTTCAGATCTACCTCTGTTCTCCTGAACCCTCTTTGGCTCTTGAAGAGGCCTTTGAAGGTGGTGGGACACACAGCTGCTGAGAGGACCCTAGTGAACCTGCCTCTCCGCCTTTGCCCAGGGCAGGCTTCTCCCGGGCACACCCTGGAGGAGGACGATGGTGAAGGAGGACACCTGCAGATTTTCCTGAAGCAATTAAGACCTGTAAAGATTTAGGTCCCGCTGTCAACCTTTTCCTGGACACATTATCCGCCCCATAATATTTTTAAAAATTGTTCCTCTTACAGCTCACTTTCATTTACCAAGCTCTCACCCGGCGGTAACCATGTGCATGTCATACATGACTTTCCCCTGGATCCTTGTGCTGTGGATGAAGGGATTCCCTGATCGGGGTCTCACAAGTTTCCCTTCAGCTACTCTTAAATCTATTCATTCTCCATTCAATAGACAGAAATAAAAGTCATTTGCACTTGTGTGAGGTAGCTGAGTTTACAGAGCAGAGGCAAATCCATTTTATTACAGAGATTCTGAAAGGGCTGCAATAGCTTCACCGGGCGGGAGGAGGGTACACTTGAGCGGTTGTGTCCAATGAAGGAAAGTTTTAGTTAATGATGACATCACTGACATCTCCCAAATTTAAAGGAGCACTTAAAGCACCGCAGATGCAATTTTTTCCCCTCCAGTGAGGAGATATTAGGGAAGGCCTCTGGGTTCACAGCCAAATTGCATTAATGGTTTGCCTACTGTCCAGCGAGACCCAGCAGAGCGAGCGGGACGGCGGTGCGCGGGGCCGCGGGGGCCCACGCAGCCACAGCTCCGCTGCCCGGCGAGCGGCCTCGCGCGCTGCTCTGGGCCGGGCCCTGCCCGGCCGTCTGCCAGAGCCGCGGGACCCCCGACGCGCGCGCACGGACCGAGGGGCCGGTCGCCCCACGCCTGGCATCACGTTCCAGTGCGGACAGCCAAAGGGCTGAGCGGAGACAGCAGCCCCGACCCAGCCGGAGCGCCGCGCCCTGCCCCAGAGAGGCGCGCCACGCCGGGCCGGAGCCCGTGGCCCCGGAACCCGCGGGGTCCAGAGCGGAGCCCGCAATGCAGACGCGCCGGCGAGCCCAGCCGGGGCCCGCGACCCCCGCGTCCCCGCGCCCCGGCCCCGCGGTGGCCCGGCCTCAACGCCCACCTGCCTCGCCACAGAGCTCGGGAAGGAGCCGGTGCCGGCCCCGCGCCGGGACAGCGCACCTGCCCGGTCCGCGGGCCCGGCCCCGGCGCCCGCCGGCAGCACCGCGGCCAGCGCCGTCTTACCTGCAGCGCCGAGCCGCTCCGCTCCACCAGCCCGCAGCGCCGCAGTCGCTGCTACCCGACTTCCATTTTCTCTCGCTTTAAAGGAAAACCAGATCAGCTGTTTTGCTCGCGCTCGGGCTCCGCAGCCCCCTCCCCAGCTGCCGCTCGCGGTCCCTGTGGCCTCTCCTCCTCCGCCTCCTCCCGCGCTCCGCTCCGCCCCTCGCGCCCCTCCGCTCCGCCCGCGGCCGCGCGCAGCGCCCGCCTCCCGGCTCCGCCTGCAGCCTCCCGGCGCGCGCCCTCCCCCGACGTCACCGGTCGCGTTCACGCCCCGCCCCAGCCCCGCGCGAACGTGCGCGCGCCGCGCCCTGTGCCCCGCCCCCGCACCGCCGGGGCCGGGCACGGAGAGCGCGTGCTCGCGGCCGCGAGCCCCGGGAGGACGCACAGCGCCCTCGCGCCCGCGCCCGCGCGCCCGTTCTGGCTCTCCCACGCTTGCCCCTCGGGGTGCCCCCTTCTGCGCTCTCTGCCTGGACTGCAGGAAACGCTGCTTAAACAGCCTGCCTTTTCCTGCTGCCTGACTCGAGCCGTCTGCGGCCACCTATCTCGTTTCTTCCCCCTGGCTGGCGCACCATTCCTTCCTAAACATCCCAAACTTTCTCCCACCCAGACTGTCCAGGCTGCAGTTTCCACGCCCTGCCCTGGGGCCTGTGCATCACGCCTAATCCAAAGCTGGTCCTTTTACCTCCCAAAGAGGTTCTCTGACCTTTTCCCATTTTTTGCCTTCCTCTAAAGACTTTTTCACGCCACCCCTTCAGATGGTTCCCCTCCCTGATGCCAAGACCTGCTCGCTGCTCTGGGCCCTTCTCACGTCACGCTCTAGATGTAGCCGCGCCTCCTTATCCCAAACAGGACGTTATATCGCAGATGACCCATACCATCCTGGTGTACTTCTAAACAATAATTATTTTACTTTTAGTTTAGGACTTCTTGCTTCACTTTAAACATTGCATATGTTTAATAGTGTTTGATAATTTATTTCACTTTAAAAATTAATATTCAGTAAATTGGTTTTTTGATATGTAATCCTGTAATCTTGAAACCTTGTTTGGATTCATGTAACCACTAGCACAATAAAGAACTCCATAGTTTTGCCCTTTTATAACCACGCCCCCATCCCTAACTTTTAGGTAACCACTGATAGGTTCTCCAGTTGCTAAGGTTTTGTCTTTGTGAATGTGTCGTATACATGGAATTATGCAATATGTAACATTTTGAAACTGACTTTATTCCCTCATCATTATGCCTTGGAGATTCATCCATGTTACTGTGTATAGTAATAGTCCTTTTTATTGTTGAGGAGAGTCTCATTATTTGTACCACATTTTGTTTATCTAGTCACCCACTGGAGAATATTTGGGTGGTTTCCAGTTTTTGGCGACTGTGAATAAACATTCTATAAACATTTGCATGCAGTATTTTGTTTGGACAAAAGTTTTTAAATTAGTTGGCTAAATATCTAGGAGTGAAATTGCTAGATCTTATGGTAAATTTGTTTAACTTTATAAGAATCAAACAGTTTTCTAGAGTGGCTATAGTATTTTTATAACCATCAGCAAATATGAATCCTTTTCCTTCATCATCACCAGCACTTGATATTGGCTATCTCTATCTATCTATCTATCTATCTATCTATCTATCTATCTATCTATCTCTATCATCTATATTTTAGACATTCTACTAGGCATATAGTGCTATATCATTGTTAATTTTCAATTTTCTAATGAAAAATTATGTGGAGCAACTTTTCGTATGCATGTGTATATCTTCGTTGGTGAGATGTTTGTTCACGTCTTTTGCCCATTAAAAAAAATAGGTTGTTTTCTTATGGAAATATGGTTGTTTTCTCTTTCTTAAGAGTCCTTTGTGTATTTTGGATAGAAGTACTTGATCTGATACGTGTTTTGCAAATATTTTCTGCCAGTGGAAGCGTGTCTTTTCATTCTCTTAAGAGTCCTGTCCTGAATTTAGGGGAAGTACCCAGTTTCTTACCACTAAATACCATGTTAGCAGTAGGATGTTTTTAGTTCTTTATCAAGATTAGGCAGTTCTCCCTATTCCTAGTTTGCAGAGTTTTTATCATGAATGGATGTTGGATTTTGCCAAACTCTTTTTCTGCATCTATTGATAGAGTCATGTGATTTTATTTTCTTTCGCTTGTTGATATGATGGGTTACACTGATTGATTTTCAATTGATTTTCAAGGAACCAGCCTTGCGTTCTTGGGCCACATTCTACTTGGGCATGGTGTATAATTGTTTGTATACACCGTTGTATTCAATATGCTAATATTTTGTTGATGACTTTTGCATCAATGTTCATGAGAAATATTTGGTTATAGTTTTCTTTTTTGTAATGTCTTTATTTTATTTTGGTATGCAGGTAATGTTGGTCTCATAAAATGAGTTAAGAAGTAATATTTACTTGTATTTTCTGTAAGAAATTGTAAAGAACCTATATCATTTCTTCCATAAATGTTTGGTAAAATTCCCTGGTGAAACCATCTGAATCTGGTGTTTTTTTTTGAAACTTTATTAATTATTGATTCTTTGTCTTCGTAGATACAGAGCTAGTAGGTGATCTATTTGCTTTTGTGTAAAATGTAGTTGTATCGTTCAAGGAATTGGTCCTTTTTATCTATTCAAAAAATATTTATCTAAATATTTTATCTAAATATTGTGGGTGTAGAGTTGCTCATCATAAACCTTTATTATTCTTTTAATATCTATGAAATTAGTAGAGATGATGCTCTTATTTTTTGATATTGGCAAACTATGTCCAATGTCTTTTTTTCTTAGTTAACTTGCATCAGTTTATTAATTTTAATCATCTTTTCAGTGTTTGCTTTATTGATTTTTTCCATTGTTTTCTATTTTCAATTTCATTATCTAATTTTTATTATTCCTTTTTGTTCTTCTTGTTTTAGGCTAAAATTGCACTTCTTTCTCTGTTATCCAAGGTGACAAGTTAGGTTGTTGATTTTAGATTTTTCTTCTTTTCAAATGTATGCAATTACTGCTATAAATGTCCCTGCTTTTACTGCATCCCACAAATTTAGAAAAGTTGTATTTTAATTTTTATTTAGATCAATGTTTTTAGTTATTCTTGAGATTCTTCTTTGACCCAAATGTTATTTAAAATATGTTGTTTAGTTTCCAATAATTTGGGACTTTCCAGCTATCATTCTGTTCTTGATTTCTAGGTTACTTCCATTGTGGTATGAAGACATGCTTTGTATAATTTCTATTTTCTTTAATTTGATTAGAGCAGAATGTGGCCAATGTTGGTGATTATTCCATGCCAACTTGAGAAGAATGTGTATTGTGCTCTTGCTAGATCTACAAATATCAATTAAATAAAGTTGATCATGCTGTTTAGGTCAATTACATTCTTCCTGATTTTTTGCCTATGTGATCTTATCAATCATGGATAGAGAAATGTTGAAGTATCATGTGACAGTGGATTGGACCATTTTTTCTTTCAGGTTTATCATTTTTTCCTCACATATTTTGACATTTTATTGTTAGGCACATGCATATTTAGGGTTATTATGTATCCTTGGATAATTAGCCCCTTTATGATTATGAGTTTCTTACCTACCCCTCCCCCTACATCTCTGATAATTTTCCTTTTACTCAAGTCCCATTTATCTGAAATTAATGTAGCTACTCGAGTTTTCTTTTGATCAGGGTTAGCATGGTATGTCTTTCTCCATCCCTTTACTTTTAACCAAGCAGATACTTTGTATTTAATATCAACAAGATATAGTGGGGTCTTGTTTTGTTATGGACTCTAGCAATCTCTGTCTTTTAATTGGTATGTTTAGACCATTCACATTTAACATAATTGTTGATCTGTTTGCATTAATATCAATCGTATTTGTAACTGTTTCCTATTAGTTGCCCGTGGCGGCTTTTTCTGTGTTCTCTGATTTTAATTGGGCATTTTGTATGGTTCCATTTTATCTTCTCTTAAAAAGTATAAATTATACTTTTAAAATAATTTTTTAGTGGCCATTCTAGGGTTTCTTTTTTCTTTGCTTTGTTGTTGTTGTTGTTGTTGTTGTTGTTGTTGTTGTTGTTGTTGTTTTTAAACACAAAGTCTGGCTGTATTGCCTAGGCTGGAGTGCAGTGGTGCCATCTTGGCTCACTGCAACCTCTGCCTTCTGGGCTCAAGCCATCCGCCCAGCTCAGCTCCCTGAGCAGCTGGCACTACAGGTGCTTACCATGTCCAGCTAATTTTTGCAATTTTTGTAGAAACAGGATTTCACCATGTTGCCCAGGCTGGTCTCAAACTCGTTACCTCAAGCAATCTGCCTGTCTTGGCCTCCCAAAGTGCTGGGATTACAGGTCTGAGCCATTGTGCCCAGCCTAGAGTTTCTAATATAGATTTTCTTGTTTTACTAATGTGTGTCTACCTTCAAATCATGGTATTGTTTCACATGTATTGTAGGTATCTTATAAGAGTGTGTTCCCAATCCTCTGTCCCATTCCTCGTAGCATTGCTGTTAGTCTTTTCTCTTATCCATATGCTACAATGACCTGTTACTATTGTTGTTTTAAATAAGAAGTTATCTTTTAAATTGTTAATGAAAATAAAAGTAAAAGATTTAATTTTACCTCCATTTATTACTTCTCCAACACTTCCTTTCTTAATGTAGATCCAAGTTTCTGACCTACATCATCTTCCTTCTGTCTGGAGAAACTCTTTTAACATTTCTTGAAGGACAGGTCTGATGGTGAATTAACTCAGCAAGTCTTTATTTCTCCTTCAGTTTTTAAGAATAATTTTTCTAGATACAAATTCTTAGTTGGTTATTTTTTGTCTTTCAAACCTTTAAATATCTCACTCCACTCTTTTCTTGCTTGTGTGGTTTCTGATGAGAAATTCCCTGTGCTTCTTGTCCTATTTTCTCTATAGGCAAGCCACTGCACCCACACCCCAGTTCAGCTTTTTTCAAGATTTTCACTTTTTCTGTCTTTTTTTTTTTTTTTTTTGCTTTGGTATTCTGCAGTTTGAAAATTATATGCCTAGTTTCATTTTTTGTTTCTTTAATCCTGTTTGTTTCTGTCTGACCTACACACGTTTATACCTTGGTGTCTGTCATTCCTATTGGAATGTTCTCAGCTATTATTACTTCAAACATTTATTCTACTATGTTCTCTCTTCTATTTTGGTCAAAGAATTACACATATGTTAAAACTGTTGAAGTTGTCCACAGATCTTGGATGTCTGTACTTCTTTTTCCATTTATTATTATTTTCCCAATTTCAGTTTGGGAAGTTTCTGTGGACCTATATTCAAGCTTAACTGATTCTTTTCCTCAGCCATGTCAAGTTGTGCAATGAGCCCATCAAAGGCATCCCTTATTATCTGTCGCAGTGCTTTTGAATTTTAGCATTTTTTGCTTAGAGTTTACATCTTTCTTCTTACATTACCCATGTATTCTTGCAGGTTGTCTACTTTTTTAAAAAAAATATTTATTTATCTATTTATTTATTTATTTATTGTTTTAGATGAATTCTTGCTCTGTCGTGCAGGCCGCAGTGCAATGGCTTGGTCTCGGCTCACTGCAACCTCTGCCTCCTGGGTTCAAGCCATTCTCCTGTCAGCCTCCCGAGTAGCTAGAATTACAGGCGCACACCACTAAGCCCAGCTAATTTTTGTATTTTTAGTAGAGATGGGATTTCACCATGTTGACCAGGCTGGTCTCAAACTCCTGACCTCAGGTGATCTGCCCACCTCGGCCTCCTAAAGTGATGAGATTACAGGCGTGAGCCACTGCGCCTGGCTGCAGGTTGTCTACTTTTTTCCATTACAGCCTGTATCAGCCAGTGTTCACCAAAGAGGTATATATAATGCACACATACACACATAAATATACACACATATATTCATATTTAAACATAGGTATGTATGTGTAAGGTCTGTTGTGGCTGTAGGCATCAGAGGTTTCACATTGCTCTAGCGTCCTTGTTTCTGTCTCCTCTTTTGAATTTGGGCCTCCCTGTGTACTCCTGCTTAGAGACAGTCTGTGTTGTATCGTTCTTTATTTGTAAGTCACTCTGATTACAATGGGGCCTTGTTGGTATGGTGGTAAGCTATGGGCAAGGGGAAGTGTTGTATCATCTTCCAGGGAAATCTCAATCTGTTAGTGAGCCTGCGTCCCTGTCTCAGCCTGTTAGTGGGCCTGTGACTCTCATAAGTGTTTCTTCTGGCCCAGTATTCCTCCTCCCCACTGCCCCTTAGGTGAGACAGAGACATTCAGGCTGTGGGGCGGGGTTGAGAGGAATTTCCTTTTCCACAGCTCTGGGAAAAGACTCCGTTAAAGGTTTATTCCCATTGAGAGTAACCCTGTCACATTGAGAATGCTCTGGATACACTTCACAAGGATTGCTTTTTCCTCTTTCTTCCAGAGCCAGGAGGGACTCTTCTTTAGTTTGCCACCGTGAAACCTGGTGAGGTTGCTGGAAGTCATGTTCCTGAAGGTATGAGGGCCCTCCCAAGACTAAGCCACCAGGCATTTCTGACTCTCAAGCTATTCCATGCCCAGACTCCAATAATTTGTCATAATTACCATTTAAGTATTCCTATCAGTTTACAGCCCTAGCAGCTTCTTCAGGTGAGCATATCTCAGCTGTGACTCTCTGATTTCACCTGTCTCTTCAGATTTCTGGATGACAATTTGTCCTACAACTCAATTCTCTGATGGGCTCAAGAAAAATCATTGTTCTCCCATTTTTCCAGTTTCTCTGATTGTAAAGACAGCTGCAACAACATCCAAGCTCTTTACAGTCAGAGCCCAAACCGTAACTCTCACTTTTATTGTGTTTTTAATACGTGGTTTCCTAATAGCTTATGATGTGGACCCTCTTTTTATGGGTGGATTCACCATTCCTGTATTCTTTTTCATGAACCTTCTGTTCAAGTATTTTTTTTTTCCATTTTGATGGGATTTTAAAATATTCTTACTGTTGAGTTCTTTACCCACATCCTGGATATAAGCCAGTTATCAGATATGTGATTTACAAACGTTTTCTTCAGCTCTTTAGCTTATCTTTTCATCACATTAAGAGAAGTTTTCCTTCACAGCAAACATTTTGCATTTTTATGAAGTCCAATTTAGAATTTAAAAAAATTACGTGGCTTGTACTTTCGGTGACACATCTCTTAATTAAGTACTCTTTGCTTAATTCCAGGCAACAAACATCTTCTGTGTTTTCTTTGAAAAACTGTATAGTTTTACAATTGACATTTATATCTCTAACCCATTTTGAGTTAATTTTTATATTAGTTGTGAGGATTGGGTCCAGGCACATTTTTGGGGTCATGTAGATACCTAGATTTCTAGCCCCATTTGTTGAAAAGGCTATCCTTTGTACGTTTAGTAACATTTGCCTTTGTTCAGTTGTCAAAAATCAATCATGTGGGTCTGTTGGGTCTGTTGCTGGATTTTGTTTTGTGTTCTATTGATGTATGTGTCTATCCCTTTACCAACTGCATGCTGTCTTGACTACTGTGGTTTTTATTGATTTTTTAAAATCAGATATTATGAGTACTCTAGTTTGTTCCTTTTCAAAAAACCATGGCTGGGCTAGTTCCTTTGCCTTTCTGAATAACTTAGAATCAAGCCTATGTGTACCTATAAAAACTCCAGGGTTTTGATGAAAATAGATTTAGATCTGTGGCTCACTTTGGGGAGAATGAAGTTTTTTTTTGTTTTGTTTTGTTTTTTGAAAGGGAGGCTCACTCTGTCTTCCAAGCTGGAGTGCAGTGGTGTGATCTTGGCTCACGGAAACCTCTGCTTCTGGGTTCAAGCGATTTTCCTGCCTCAGCCTCCCGAGTAGCTGAGATTACAGGCGTGTGCCACCACACCTGGCTAGTTTTTGTATTTTTAGTAGAGATGCATTTTCACTATGTTGGCCAGGCTGGTCTCGAATTCCTGACCTCATGATCCGCCTGCCTCTGCCTCCTGAAGTGCTGGGATTACAGGCGTAAGCCACTGTGCCCAGCCATTAATATCTTAATTATATAGGGTCTCCCAACAAGTATACATGGTATAGGTCTCTCCATTTATTTAGGTTTTCTTTGATTTTTCTCATTAATATTTTGTAATTAAACATTCAGATTCTGCACATGGTTAGGTAGATTTATTTATATTTCCTCTGTAGATGTAGTCAACTAAATTTTTTTTCCATTTCTACCACTCATTACTAGTCTATATAAATATGATTGATTATTGTGTGTTGACCTTATATTCTGCAACCTTATTAGTTCTAGGAGCTTTTTCGTACATGCCATTGGATTTTTCTGTGTAGATAACCTTGTGTTCAGTGAATGAAAGCTATTTTCTTCTTTTTACACATGCATATGCCATTTATTTATTTTTCTTGCTTAATAACACTGGCTAAAACTTCTAATGAAAGAATGAATAGAAGAGATGAATGTAGACATTCTTGCCTTTTTTCTGGCCTTACGGGGCACAAATTCAACCTTTCATCATTAAGTATGTGGTTAGCTGAAGGCCTTTGTAGACACCATTTGAGGTTGGAGATCCCTATTAGTTCTAGGAGGCTGAGGCAGTAAGATTGCTTAACCCAGGTGTTCAAGGCTACGGTGAGCTGTGATTGCACCATTGCATTCCAGCTTGGGTGACAGAGCAAGACTCTGACTCTAAAAAATGTAAAAAGAAAAACAAAATGAAAAACAACAAAACATTTGTTGAAGGCTGAATGTACTTATTTGTGAAAATATTTTTACATGTCCCTTCCTCTTTTGAAATACAATTTTCTATCTACTAGCAAGCCATGGGATATAGTGATGATGAAATCTGTGTAGTGGTAGAAAGTATAGTTAAGGAACATTATTTTGTGTACTACATAAAATGTATTTATGTATCACATGTACTACATCATAAAATGAATACAGTGAAATGGGGACTGTGACTTTAAAAAATTATAACTTTTCCAAGTATATGCAAAATTATGATCATTTTCAATGAAATTCATTAATTATGGCAAGCATATTGCAATAAACTGTGAACAACGTATTAGCTTTCTAAGATTGCCATAATAAAGTACTAAATATTAAGTGGCTTAAAACAACAGATATTTATTTTGTCAGTTCTGGAGGCCAGAAGTCCAGAATCAAGAAGGTTGACCTTTTCTGGAGATTCTAAGAGAGCATCCGTTCCATGCCTCTCTCCTAGGTTTTTGTGGCTGCTGGCAATCTTGGGCATTCTTTGGTGTTATGGATAGAATGTTTGTTTTCCCAAAAAAGTTCATATGTTGAACCCTAGCCCCAAATGTGATGGTATTTGGAGATGAGACCTTAGGAATTAGGTCATGAGAGTGAGACCTTGGTCTAATGGGATTAATGCTGTTAATAGAAGAACCTCCAAAACTCTTAATCTCTCTCTCTCTCTCTCTCTCTCTCTCTCTCTCTCTCTCTCTCTCTCTCTCTCTTCTCTCTCCCTCTCTCTCTCTCTCTGCACACACCAAGGAAAGGCCATGTGAGCACACAGTGAGAAGGCAGCTGTGTAGAAGCCAGAAAGAGCCCTCAGCAGAACCTGACTATGTTGATATCCTGATCTAGGACTTCCAGCCTCCAGAACTCTGAGAAAATAAACTTCAGTTGTTTAAGCCACCCATTCTGTGATATGCTGTTATGACAGCCAGAGAGGACTAAATATGCTTAGCATCTAGATGCAACATTCTAATTTCTGTGCCCACTCTTTCATCCTTTCTCTGTGTTCTTTCCTTTTCTTTCTCTTACAAGGACACTGGCCATTGGATTAGGGGCCTGTCTCAGGTCATCCAGATGATTTTATCTCAAAAACTGTAACATAATTTTATGGGCAAAGACCCTACTTCCAAAAAGGTGATATTCACAGGTACTGAAGGGTAGGACTTGGACATGCCTCTTGGCAGGAGAGGAGGACAGTTTAACCCACTACAAATGGAATGGAAATAAATAGTTTCATGTGGGTGAAATCTATGGGTGAGAGGACAAGACACATTTTCTCATCATCTTCAATGTGTTGGGAGGGCTGGAGATGTGACTGCATTTCAGTTGTCTTTGTAGCAGAAGAGGTCATGCATGGATGACACTGACAGGTTTGTCTTTAACTCCTTGATAAAAAGAAAGCATGATTAAGGAGCATTATTTTAATGAAGGCATCAGTGATGAACTACATTAAATAACACTGATACTGTGCCCTCAATAAAAACCACCAGCTGAATAGAGGAGTCTGAGAAGGAGCCAGCAGTATCCATTTGGAACCTCCCTAAATCTCCAGGTAAAGAGACAGTAACTAATAAACCAAATATACTTATCGTATCCCAAATACCAATGTCAGAAAGGATGGAGACAAGCCATCAAGAAATAATAGCCCAGCGCAGTTTCAGAAACTATGTGAAGAAGTGAAAGGAAGAAACGGAAAAACAAAGATGTTTTCAGTTTCATGTAAATCCCTTCCATTTCTTTCTTACTAAGAGTATCATGCATGCACGTTGACCTTTAAAAAGTTTTACTGGCTGGGCGCAGTGGCTCACACCTGTAATCCCAGCATTTTGGGAGGCTGAGGTGGGTAGATCATTTGGGGTCAAGAGTTTGAGACCAGCCTGGCTAACATGGTGAATCCCCGCCTCTACTAAAAATACAAAAAATTAACCAGAGATGGTGGCAGGCGCCTGCCGTCCCAACTATTCGGGAGGCTGAGGCAGGAGAATCGCTTGATCCTGGGAGGTGGAGGTTGCAGTGAGCCAAGATTACGCCACTGCACTCCAGCCTGGGCGACAGATAAAGACTCTGTCTCAACAAAACAAAACAAAAAAACAGTTTTACTGTATAATTGACATGCAATAAACCAAACATACTTAAAATATACAGTTTGAGGGATTTTGACATATTTGTACACTCAACAAACCATCACCACAATCCAGACAATGAACATTTCCATCACCCCCTAAGTTTCCCTGTGCCCCTAAGTCATTCCTTCCTCCAGCTTCTCCCTACTCTTCCACCATCCTGTCCCCAGAACACTACTGATCTGTTTTCTGGTGTTGACAATGTTAAAAATACTTTTTCTGCATTCATTGAGATAGTTTTTCTCCTTTAATATTTACTAATTTTTATAATGTTATTGCATACTATTTTCTAATGTTAATGCATACTATTTTAGACCTCCTTTACAAATGTTCTGCTTAGGATAATAGCATTTATACTTGTAAATAAGATTGGCCTATGGTTCTTTCTCATGATCTTCTTCTCTGCTTTTGGTATCAAAGTCATACTAGATGCATAAAATGAGTTGGGGAAGATATCAGTCAGGATAGGTTAGATTATAAGGCATAACAGAAGAGGCCGAAAACCTCAGGTAGTTAAAAACAAAACAAAACAAATGTATATTTCTGGCTCTTGTTACATATCCATCACTGATCACTAGGAGCAACTATGCTCCTCATAGGCACTCAGGACTCTCATGAGCTCCATTCTACATGTGTCCACCATTGCTACAGAAGGCAGAAGAGAGCATCATGAACCTCGCAATAGCTCAAGGCCATTTCCACTCACATTCTATTGGCCAAAGCAAGTCAGACAGCTGTGACTTCTTACCAGGCGAACTTCCCTGATGACTATCACCGTCTGCCCTTCTGTCACCAAATACTCAGTTCTGTCTTCTTTCTATGCACAGAAAAGCACACTCACCTCCGTCCCCAGAAGAAGCACTGCAAGAGTCCCATCCAATCATTAAATCCAGCTCCAAGTTCAAGGGCTCTAAGTGTGACCTGGGGCCTTTTCATCAGATCCAGGTGTGGCTCTCCTTTGACTAGAGACTGGTGGCCTGAAGTGACAAATTGCCTCTTGCCACTTTACTCTGTGTCTCTACCTTTCTCCATCCTGCTCTGGGCTCTGGGAGGACAATCTGCATCAAAAGGCTCCCTTCTCTGGCTTCCAGTTGGGTTTGGCAAGAGATGAGAAAGAGGAAACTGAATGAGGTCGGGTTGCATATTGCTTTTGCTCCCCATCTGTGAGATGGCCACTGGCTGGCAAGCTAGCTGAATTTGGCCTAATTTCCAAGGGAATTGAACCTGCAGTCCACCTGTGCCTGAAAGGAGATACTAGCATTACATCTATGTCTATTCCAGGAAGCATGACCTCTGTTTCTCTGGTATTTGGAGATGAGGCCTTGCTCATATTACATTGGGGGGTAATATGAACAAAATGGAAATTAATACTTATTGAACATTTTATATAATGTGCTTATTAAACTATCTGAGGACTTCTTTTTTGTTATTTCTTTTTGTGGTGCCATTTGTTCACAGTACAAATACAGATCATAAATTTATGATTCCATGAGTTTTGTCAAATGTACACATACATATAACCCACACCCCTATCAGGATGTAAAACATTTTCAACACCATGGAACATTCCTTTTTCTTATTCAAGATATATTTTTACTCATCCTCAATCTTTGTATTTCTGTACATTTTAGAATCAGCTTGTTCATTTCTACTAAAATATCTGCTGGGATTTTTATTGGCACCATCTTTGATTCTATAGATCACTTTGAACATACTAAATATATTGTAATCCTAAACATATTGAATCCTCCAACCCATTAACATGATATATACATAATATATGTATTGAGGTCTTCTTTAATTTCCCTAAAAGTGTTATATAGTTTTCAGTCTACAGGTCTTACACATATTTTATTAAATTTATCCCTAAGTATTTAACTATCCCTAACTATTGTAAGAGGTATATAAATGCTAATTTTTCAAATTATTTTTGCTAAGATGAAAAAATACACTAGATTTCATATATTGACTTTGCATATTGCCACCTTGCTAAATTGACTCATTAATTGATTTTTTTTCTTGTGTGGATCTTTTAGGATTTTCTATAAATACGTAGGTGATCATGTCATCTGTGAGTCAAGGCATGTTTACTTATTTCCAGTATTTATGCTGTTATTTCTTTTTCATGTCTTAATGTGCTGGCTAGGACATCTAGTACAATATGAAAATGAAGTGGTAAGCATATATTTTGCCTGGTTTCAGGTTTTATGAAGACAGCATTTGTTTTCTTACCATTGCATATGTTAGCTGTAGGGTTTTTCTAGAGATCCTTTATTAAGTTGAGGAATTTTCTTCTATTTTTACTTTGCTGATAATATTATACTATGAATAGGTGCAAATTACTGTCAAATGCTTTCTCTATATCTATTACGATGATTTATGATGTCTTCTTCCTTTAGTCTGTTAATGTGGTGAAATACATTGATTTTTTAATGGATAAACCAACAATGCATTCCTGGGCACATTCCACATGTTCATGATGTATTTTTATATTTGATAGGGTTGATTTCTTAATGTTTTATTAAGGATTTTTTTGTCATTCTTCATTGTATTTGGTATCTAATTTTCATTTCTTGCAATGTCCCTGCTTGGTTTTATATCAGGGTTATACTAGCCTCATCTATCCTCTTAATGATTTTGTGAATACTTAATCACCTTTATTTAAGTATCCCATTTGTTTAACAGATGCATGCAGACTTTGTATATTAATATAATGCTGTGTCCATTTTGTTCAGCTGTACTTTACAAAGAATTTCACCTTTGTTTTTTAAATTATTTGCAAAAACAGTTTATTATGTTTTCTTATTATCTTATGTCCATAGGACCTGTAGTGATGTTGCATTTTGTCTGTTAGTGATACTAGCATTAGTAATTTTTATTTATTTATTTATTTTTAGACAGAATCTCATTCTGTCACACAGGCTGGAGTGCAGTGGTACGATCTTGGTTCACTGCAACCTCGACCTCCTGGACTCAAGCAATTCTCCAACGTCAGCCTTCCAAGTAGCTGGGACTACAGGGACATACCAGCATGTCTGGCTAATTTTTTAAATCTTTTGTAGAGACAGAGCTTCACCATGTTGCCTAGGCTGTAAATTTTTGTTTTGTTTTGTTTTATTATTGATCTGTCTTGCTGGAGTTCATCAATATTATAATTTTGTTCGGAGAACCAACATTTTCTATTCGGTGTCCATTTTTTATTTTATTAATTTCTGTTCTTCCCATTATTATTTCCTTTCTTCTATCGAATTTAGATCTTACTCTTTTTTGTAGTTTCTTATATAATATAGGTATATAAACATATACATGTTCTTCTAAGTACAGCCATAGCTGAAAGCCACATATTTTGATACATTGTTCTTTCATTATCATTCTTTCTAACTTCCTTCATCATTTCATTTTGGCAATATGGGTTCCTGCAGAGAGTTCTCATACATTCTTCATCCAGTTTCTCTTGTTATTAACATCTTAAATTAATAAGGTCCATTTGTTATAATTAGTGAACTGATACTGATACGTTTTTCCTTTTTTTTTTTTTTTTTTTTTTTTTTGCATAAAGCCCTGAGCTTACTTCTCTAGGATACATCATTTTTAAAAGAAGCCCACAGTTTATATAGATGTCTTTAGTTTTTACCCAATACACTTCTCCTTTTTCAGTTTGAAGAGCCCATCTAACCACAGGATACCATTTTATAGTTAGCTGTCATGTCTCCTTCAGTTTCTCTTGGCTAAGGGAGTTTCTCAGACTTTCCTTGTTTTTGATGATCTTGACCATTTTAAGTGTTGGTCAAGTATTTTGTAGGATGCCCCTCTACTGAAAGTTGTCTGATTTTTTCCTCATGAGTAGACTGGAGTCGGAGTTTTTGGAGCGAGGATCATACAGGTGAAGTGCCGAAGCGTCTTCCTCTCAAATCACATCCAGGGTACATTCAACACGATTGATCACTGTTGACGTTGACCATAATCACTTGGAGATAATGTTTGTTAGGTTTCTCCATGGTAAATTTACTTTTTTTTTTTTGAGACAGAGTCTCAGTCTGCCACCCAGGCTGGAGTGCAGTGGCGTGATCTCGGCTCACTGCAAGCTCTGCCTCCCAGGTTCACGCCATTCTCCTGCCTCAGCATCCCGAGTAGCTGGGACTACAGGTGCCCGCCACCACGCCGGGCTAATTTGTTTTGTGTTTTTAGTAGAGACAGGGTGTCACCGTGTTAGCCAGGATGGTCTCGATCTCCTGACCTCGTGATCCGCCCATCTTAGCCTCCCAAAGTGCTGGGATTACAGGCGTGAGCCACCATGCCCGGCCTATCCATTGTAAATTTACTTTTTCTTAACCTCTCCATACTTTATTCTTTGGAAGAAATTTACTCTACACAGCCCACACTTAGGGAGTAAGGCATTATACTCCACTTCCTTATGGATAAAGTATCTACCTAAGTTATTTGAAATTCTTCTGCACAAAATGTATTTCTCTTCTTTCCCATTAACTTATTTAATCATTTATCTGTGTCTATATGGATATATGGATGTTGATGTTAAACTTAGGGTTATAATCTAAAACTACTTTGTTTATTTTGTTTCTCAAGTTGTTCTAGCCTTGACCATTGGGGGCTTTTTGTGTTGCTTTTATTAGTAGGATGTTTTATTGGAGAATAATTGAAGTACACTAAAGTGAACATATCTAAAGGGATCTGTTTGATCAGTTTTGACTTGCATAAACGCCTATAAAGCCATTATCACAAACAAGGTAACAAACATGTCCATTTTACCCAAAACTCTCTCCACCACTATCCTAAAGCAACCACGATCTCATTAATCACTACATGTTTATTTGCATTTTCCAGAAGTTACATAAATGTAATCATACAATATGCATTTTTACCTTTCTTTTTCACTCCGTATAATTGTTTTGAGAGTCATTCATGTTGTTGTGTGAGTTGCTGAGTAGTATTCCATTGTATAGATATACCACAATTTATAAATCAATTCACTTGTTGATAGTCATTTGACTTGATTCCAGTGGTTGGCCATTATAAATAAAGCTGCTATGTACATGTCTACAAGTCTTTGTGTGACCATATGTTTTCATTTCTTTTGGATAAATAACCGGAGCATGACTCATATGGTAAGTGTATATTTACATTTTTAGGAAACTATCAGATTGTTTTCCAATGAGCATGCCAATTTATTTATATTCTTGGTAACTCTTGGTAATGTCAATGATTTTTTAATGTTTTGGTGATTACAATGGGAATGGATGGTATCTTAGTGTTATTTTAATTTGATTTCCCTTTAAACTAATACTGTTGAGCATATTTTCATGTATTTGTTAGCTATTATATTTCTTTTATGTGAATACTTGCTCAGATATTTTCTTCTTAATATTAGCTTGTCTTTAGTTTTTGTTTTGTAAGAACTCTGTTCTGAATACAAGTCATTTGTCTGATACATTTGTTGCAAATATTTTCTTTCAGGTTGTAGCTTGCTTTTTTCTGTAGCTAAGTTTCTAAATGGTTACCTTTGTATGGCAATGTTTTTATTTTGATAAAATCCAATTTTTAAAAATAATTTAGCATTGTTGTATTCTGTCTAAGAAATCATTTCAAATTCCCAAGGTCACATAGTTTTTCTACTGTTTTCTTTTACAAATTTTATAGTTTTAGGTTTCAGCTTAGGTTTTTTTTTTTCATTTGCAGTTAATTGTGTTTATGTTTTGAAGTAACGGTTGATGTTTGTTTTATTGCAAATGGCTCTCCTATTGTTTCAGCACTCTTTAATGAAACTGACTTGAAACTGTTGTCAAAATGAAATCTAGGCTCTCTGTTCTGTACATTTATCTATTAGTCTGTCTCCATGCCAATACTGTACTGTGTTGATTACTGTTGCATTATATGAAGTCTTGACATCAGGTGGAGTAAGGCTTTCATTTTTTTTTTCATTTTGGTTATTTTTCTTGTTTATTTTTATAAAAAGCCATTGTATTTTTATATAAATTGTAATATCTAGTCAATTTCTTTTAAAAGATTTCCAGAATCATTAATCTATATAACAATTTAGGGATATTTGACACACTAACAATACTAAGCCTTAACAATATTGTGTCTCCTGTTTCTTAAAAAGGGCTTGCCAATATCCAGATTTTCATTTATTTAAGTTTCTTTGCATTCTTAGCTCTCCATGATTTTGTAGGGTGTTTGGTTTCTTGCCTTGTACTTTTTACATCTGTGCTGACTTTCTATATCCTAAGTAGAAGCAGAAGCCATTTTTCTATAGTATATTTTTAGCTTCTGATTCAAATGCTTTATTTCTTCTTTTTAAAATTTGTTTTCATTATTTTCTTTGTAAAACAGCTTTATCGCGATCTAGTTGAAGTGCAATAGTGTGCACATTTAATATGTACAGTTTGGTAAGTTTTAACATAGTGAAATGGGAGTTTTCCCTTATCCCCCTCGCAGGGCAGCTCAGACCCCTAGGGGGAGCGTGCAGACAGGCAGGTCGTAGGGGGCGCGGGGCTCTGACCATGGCAGCCTCTGGGGTTGAGTGTTCACAGCTCCCGAAGCCCCAGCTGATGTATGTTACAGTGTGCTCTTTCAGCTTAGCCGTCAGCAGGCAGCTTGTGTTAATCAGCTCAATTAGACCCTCTGCCTTATTGCAAGGATAGAGAACTTTCTGTACCCCGGGTTCTTGCCCTAGGGTACCAGAAAAATCGGATCCCATGTGGGCTTGAAAAATGAGTGCCAGGTTTTATCGTGTAGAGTAGGTAACTCTCAGCAGCTGGATGAGTAGCCAGAAGGGGGATGGAGTAGGAAGGTGGTTTTTCCCCGGAGTCCGGCCGCTCCATGGCCGGGCTTTCCTCTGACCACCCTCGGCTGAATTTCCCTCCGTGATCATGTCGCTGTGCTGTTAACGGCCTGCCGGCATCTGTCGGTGTGTTCTGACAGTGTGTTCCTCTCAAGGTCCAGCTGCTTGTGTCTGTGCCGGCTAGGGTCTCGGGGATTTTACAGACACAGGATTGGGGGTGTGGCGGCCAGAGTGGTCTTGGAAAATGCAACATTTGGGCGCGAAAACAGGAGTGCCTGTCCTCACTTAGGTCCGTGGGGACAGGCCTGAGCGTGGTGCCCTCACCAGGGACCGCCCCCTTCTCTACCCAGAACTTCCCTGCCCTGCTCCTGTATCAATAGTATACACCTATTAAGCTATCATCACAATCAAGATAATGAATATATATGATATTCTCCAATATTTCTTTGTGCCCTCTTTGAATCACTTCCTTTAATACCACTGCCCCTATATTCAGGCAGCCACTGATCTGCTATAACTATGTATTGGTTGCATTTTGTAGAATTTAAATAACATTCTGCTTCCTTCACCTGTCATAATTATTTGAGATTCATCTGTGCTGTTGCATGGATCGTTTGTTCATTGCTTCTGTGGCTGAGTAGTATTGCATTGTATGAATATAGCACAGATTGCTTATCTATTCATCTATTGGGAATCTGGGATGTTTCTGAGTTTGAGGTATTAAAAATATAGCTTATATAAACATATCTGCTCATGTCTTATGTGGATGTATGCTTTTATTTAACTTGGGTAATAAATTCATAGGAATGAAAAGACTGAAATACATGGTATATTAATTAAGTGATTTTCAGATGTTAAATCATCTTTGCATTGCTAGGATATATCCAAATTGGCCAGGGATATAATCTCTATTATATAGTGCTAAGTTTGGCTCGCTCACATTTTCTCAAAGATTTTTCTGTGTTTATGAAATAGCTTGATCTGTAGTTTTCTTTTCTTGTAATGTCTTCACCTGGTTTTGGCATCAGAGTGTTTCTAGCCTCATAGAATCATTTGGGAAATATTCCCTCTTCTTCAATTTTCTGTAAGAGTTTGTGTAGAATTGTTTAACATCCTCTGTGAAGGCATTTAAGCTTGGAACCTGTTTTCTGTTTGTTTATTTTGTTTGTTTTAAGGATGTCCAGTATAATATTAGTTTCTTTAGTAGATAATTCATATTATCAATTTCCTCTTGAGTAACACTCTAGTTTGTATACTTTAAAATATTGTCCATTTCATCTAACTTGTCAAATTTATTAATATAAAATTATTCTAATAATTCATAATTATTTTGCAATGTCTATAGATCTGTAGTGACATTCTATGTCTCATTCCTGATACTGTAATTTATGTCTTCTCCCTCTTTTTCTGATTCATCTGGCCAGTGGTTTACAGTTTTATTAAGCTTCTCAAAGAACAAACTTTTTATTTTATTGACTTATTTCTATTGCTTTGGTTTTCTGACACCTTTATCTTTTGATAATTTCAATTCTTCCATGTACTTTCCATTTCATTTGCTTTTTTCCCCTGGTTTCCTAAAACATGCTCTAAGGTCATTGATTTGAAACAATTTCCTTTTCCAATTTAGCTGTAATGGAAACCCACAAATCTGACCTGCTGTATTTTCATTTTTCATTCAATTTATAGTTTCTCATTTCCCTTTGAGTTTGTCCTTGATTTGTGTTCTTTAGCAGTGTGTTACTTAATTTGTAAATGTTTGGAAATTGATTTTTCCAGAGCTCTTTCTATTATTGATTTTTAGTTTAATTGCTTTCTGGTTAGAGAACATATTTGTATGACTTAAATTCTTTTAATTAATAAAATTTGTTTTGGGGCCCAGAATATTATTGACCTTTGTAAATGTCCTGTTGCATGTGGAAAAAAATATATATTCTGTTGTTGGAGGTTGGAGTGTTGGAGTGTTCCGTAAATGTCAACTAGGTCAAGTGGGTTGACATTGTTGTCAATGTCTTCTCTATCTTTGCTGACTTCCTGTCTACTTGTTTTATTAATTATTGAGAGAGGGTTACTGAAATATTTGCCTATAATTAAGAATTTGTTTATTTCTCCTTACAGTTATATCAGTATTTGCTTCAAATATTTTGAAACACTGTTAGTGGATGTATACATTTTTAGAATTTTTATATTCTCTTGATAAATTGAACCCTTTATCATTGTGAACTAACCTTATTTTTGGTCAAAATATTGTGCAGTCTGAAATTGACTTATTCTGTTATTAATCTAGCAACTGTAGCTTTCTTTAATTTTAATACATCATATAATTTTCTGTTTCTTTCTTTTACATGTTTTGTTGATTATATTTAAAATTATCCTTTTTGAAGACAACATATAGTTGGGGCTTGGATTACTATCCAATCTGACAATACTGACTTTTAATTAAAGTTATTAAACTCTTCAAAATTACTGTAATTATTGACATGTTAGCTTTAAATATTGCTATTCATTTTGTATTTGTCTTTTCTGTATATTGTTTCCCTTTTCACCTATATTCTGCCTGCTTTGGGGTAAAATGAGTATCATTTATAATTTGATTGTAATACCTGCTGGTTTATTTGCTATAACTCCTCATTTTGTTGTTTAGTGGTTGTTTTAAGGTTTATAGAATACACGTCTAATTTATCACAGTCCTCAAATGATGTTATTTCACTTCAAATATAGCATAAGCACCTTACAACGGTGTATTTTTAGGTGTCCCAGCTTTTGTGCTATCCTTATCATACATGTGATTTTACATATTTTATAAACCCAACATTACATTGTTATTATTGTGTAAAAAGTCAATATATATTTTTTAAAAATCAGTCATCTTTTAAAGAGATTTAAATACTAGGCAATAACCTTGTACATTTACCCAAGATGGTTACCATTTTTGGTTCCCTTCACTCCTTTGTGTGGATACATACTAACATCTTCCTTCTGCCTGATGGACTTTCTTGTTATGTGGGCCTCATGGTGATGAATTATTTTGGCTTTGCATGTCTAAAAATGTCTTTATTTTTTCTCATTTTGAAATGTATTTTTTTTTCTGGGTATAAGATTCTAAGGTTTTCTTTCATTGCTTTAAATATATTGTTCCACTGTCTTCCTGCTGGTCTTGGTTTTTGTTTTATGAGAAACTTGCTGTCATCCCTATTTTTGTTTCTGTGTATATAATAAATCCTTCCCCCCAACCCCGGATGTTTTTAAGAGTTTCTCTTTATCAGGAATTTTGAGCAATTTGATTATGGTGATTATGGTGCCTTCATGTCATTTTTATCATGTGTCTTGCGCATAAACTTTGTTAAGTATCTTCAATAATTGGGTTTATAATTTTCATCAAATTTGGAAAGTTATTATTTCTTCAGATATTTATCTGCCCTGTCCCTTTTGTTAACACCGATTACACACATGTTAGGGCTCTGAATGTTTTGTTATACAGATTACCTATGCTCTTTTCATGCATGTATTGAGTCTTTTTTTGTTCTCTCTGTGTTCCTTCTTGGATAGTTTCTACAGCTATGTCTTCAAATTGGCAAGTCTGTTTCTCTGCAATGTCTATTGTGCCCTTAATGCTATTCAGTACATTATATTTTTCATCTCATTCTTGTAGTTTTCATTTCTCAAGTCTGATTTGGGTCACATTTCTATTTAATCTTTTGAACATCGGGAATAGAGTTGCAATAACAATTTTAATATTCTTGTATGCTAATTCTAATGTTTGTATCAGTTCTGTGTTGGCGTGATTGGTTGCTTTTTCTTCTCCTGTTACCTCATATTTTCTGCTTCTTCGTATGCTTGATAATTTTTCATTGGTTGCCCAACAATGTTAATTTATCTTGCTGAGTGATGGATTTTTTTGTATTGCTGCAAATATTCTTGAGCTTTGTTTGCCATTAAGTTACACTGAAGCAGTTTGATCCTTTTGCATCTGCTTTTAAGATTTTTGTACAGGACCTCATGTTCAGTCTATGGCTAATTATTCTCTGCTACTGAGGCAAGACCCTTCCGAGTATTCTAGTGTCTCAGTCCATTTGTGCAGCCGTAACAATGTACGTGAGTAATTTATAGAGAACAGAAATTTATTTTTCACACGAAAATTCACACAAAATTTATTTTCTGAAGTCTAGGAACCTCAAAATCAAGGCACTGGCCAACTTAGTGTTTGGTGAAGGTATCTTCTCACAGTGTCTTCACGTGGTACAAAAGGCAGAAGGGATGGAAGGGGCAAAGGCACTAGGGTGCTCCCTTCAACCTTGTTTATAAGAGCACTGATCCATTCATGCAGGTGACACTGTCATGACTGAACACCTTAAGGCCCCACCTCTTAATATCATCACCTTGGGGTTTAAGTTCCAACACGTGAATTTTGGAGGGACACATACTTTCAAGTCATAGCATTTACACAAGGTCTCATAAATTATCTGCCAGTTTGGACACAAATTTTGGCCTGGTGTGAGTGCCAGGCACTGTTTAATTTTGGGAGGAAGTTCTTTTCTTAGAGTATTAGGGTTCACCAGAGAAACAACCAAAACAGATACATATACACAGGATATATTCTCTCTATATATTATAATTAATATATTATATTAATATAGTAACATGAATATATTATATAATTATAATATATAATTATTATATTATATATTATAAAATATGATTTATAATATATAATTTTAATATTATATATTATATATTATATAATATGTATATTATATATGATATATTGTATATTATATATAATAATATATGTTTATAATATATAATTATATATGCTTATATATTATTATGTATAATATATATTATATAATACATATTATATATATATATATTTTTTTTTGAGACCGAGTCTGGCTCTGTCACCCAGGCTGGAGTGCAGTGGCGCGATCTCCACTCACTGCAAGCTCTACCTCCCAGGTTCACGCCATTCTCCTGCCTCAGCCTCCTGAGTAGCCGGGACTACAGGCGCCCACCACCGCGCTCGGCTAATTTTTGTATTTTCAGTAGAGCGGGGTTTCACCGTGTTAGCCAGGGTGGTCTCGATCTCCGGACCTTGTGATCCACCCAGTCTCGGCCTCCCAAAGTGCTGGGATTACAGGCGTGAGCCACCGCGCCCGGCCATATATATATTATAATATATAATTTGTTCTCTCTGTGTTCCTTCTTGGATAGTTTCTACAGCTATGTCTTCAAATTCGCAAGATATATATTATAATATATAATCACAATAATATATAATATAATGTTAACATAACATATTGTGTGTTATATATACCATCATAATAGATAAACATATATATATTTATTTGCTAATTATGAGGAAATAGGACTCACGTGACTATGGAGGTGGAGGAGTTTCAGGATCTGCATTCTGCAAGCCGGAGCCCTATAGGAAAGCAGATGGTGCAATTCAGTCTAAGTCCAAAGGCCTGAGAACTGGGGAGAGTCGGTGGTGTAAGCCCGTGGGAGGGCAGGAGAAGTCAGAATGATACCTCTCAGCTCAAGCAGTAAGGCAAGAAAAATGGGACAAATTATTTCCTCTGCCTTTTATCCTTTTGGACCCTCAGTGGATTAGATGATGCCCCCCCCACCTTGAGAAGGGCAACCTACTTCACTGAGTCTACCAATCCAAATGCTAATCTCACCCAAAAACACCCTCACAGACACGCCCACGACAATGTTCCATCTGGGCACCCATGGCCCATTTAAGTTGACACATAAAATGAAACATCACACCCAACCTCCGGTAGTTTATGCACATGCGTGCCTTGGTCAGTCCTGCTGAACACTCAGCGAGGACTCTGTGCTGATCTCCGGCGTTTTCTCCCTGTGCAGCTCTGTTCTGTGCATGCTGTCTGCCTTGATGTCCTGGAATCTCAGCTGTCTCTTCAACTCAGGGACTCTTTAAGGTTCTGCCTGAATTCCGCTTTTCTATGCCATGGCGGGGAGACAGTGTCAAAGCAACTGTGGAGTTGACTGTTTTCTCTATCTCAGGAATCACTGTCTTTTGTAGCCTAATGTCCAGGGACTTAAAAACTGTTATTTTGTATTTTTTTTTCTTTTTTTTTTTTGTTCTTCTTGGCTGTCTCAGGCATGAGAGTAAATGTAATTCCTGTTACTCCATTTTATCTGGAAGGTGAAGTTCGCGTTTCTCTTCTGTGGAGATTACCACCTGCCTGGCCCGTTGCGAGGCCTCCTTTGCAGTCACGATCCATCACCCTTGTGACCACAGTATCTCCTTTTTTGTTTGTTGATTCAGTGGGATGAACAGCCTCAACTTTAGGTCCCAGATTCAAAATATTGATCCATTTCAAATCCATATAAATCAAATTATTGTAAAGTGCTAACTGTGCTGCATATCTTTTTCAAGCCCAAAGACAGAGAATGACTCACTGAGGAGAGAAGAAGCAATGACAAGGATGATGTCACACATTTGCTAGCTCAGAACTTGTGCTTGACATCTATGATCTAATTTGGTTCTCAATCCCCCAGAGTGGTGGGCACTATTAGCATGTCCATCCGATGTATGAGGAAACTGGGGACACCGTGTGTGGAAGGATGACAGAAGATTGGTCAAGACTAAACTCTCAGCTTTGCCGAAAGTAAGACAGCCCATCAGGAAGGTGAAGAGCCTTGGACAACTGTGCCTCCATCAGGGCCTTGTGGTAAGGTTGGCTTTTCTGGTGGGAGACAACCCATTGCTTTCTCATCCCTTCCTGTTCTTACCTTAGAGTCCTAAGTCTACCCAAGTAGACCTCATTTCCAGGGAGTCTCTTCAATAAAGGGTGGCCCCCCCATCCCAGTTCTTTAATGACCTCCTGTAAGTGGTGTCATTTTAGTTCCACCTCTGGAGAACATTGCATCAAAACCTTGGCTTCTCAAAACAAGGCTCAGGAGAGAATAGCTGAGAGTAAAGGACATGAACACTTCTCTTCATAGTCCCAGGACCCTTCCAGTGAACATGTGTTGTTTCCATCTGCCCATCACCATTTCCTTCCTTCTTCTAAGGTTAAGACCACTCTTTTCTGGGAGTAGACCACTTATAAGGATTTAGTGGGTTTCCCAAGCAGATATCGCATGTTCTGGGTGTGCTTGGCCAGCCAGAGTGCCCATCCCAACTGACGAGCATGGTTCAGGAATATGCATGTAATACATAACAGGATGATCAGAATCCACTCCAAACTAATTTTTTTAACAAAACTATTCAAAAGCCCTCCTATCGTAGGGTTGGGAAGCTAGATATGGAGCTACAGCTTCTACAGCATGGAAAGAACCTGTGAGCAGTGCAGGAGTCAGAGCCCAGGGATGTTACTGGGTGTCTTGGCCCAGCTATGCTCCTGGACATCCAAGTTTTGGAAACCAATACTTCTAACTTTTGTTCATGTTCATTTGAGCTTAATCTCTCTAGCTTACTCATTTTTAGCTTTCTACTGAGAAGCCGTATCTTCTCCACTAACTGTTCCAGGAGTGACTAATCGCCTTGTCAGGGAAAACCTTGCCTAACACCAATTTTCAGATGATATCCCAACATTCATGAGAGGTGGAGGGGAGTGTTCCTTCAACCGGACCCAGCAATCATCCCAGAGCCCCGATGTCATCACAGCAGCCTGGGCCTGCTCACCCACATCGTTGTGAGCCTCAGCGGTGATGGTGTTGGGTCTGCAGAGTTCTGGCTGCACGATGGAATCAGAATACTGTACTCAGTGGAACTGAGCTTGGGGTGACCAAAGGCCACTCTTCTTCCCTGGGGATTAGGCATTCATCTGTGCCAACTGTCTTAAATATTTACAGATGTGGATTTATGTGACGATGAAATTTGTAGAGGTTATATTTAGAAAGAAAACGGGGATGCATCTGGTAAACCCCCGCTGTGTGCCATGTCCTGTGCTGAATGTTTTCTCAAGGTACTGCATCTCATTTTCACAAGCTTCCTGGGGGCTATTTTGGATGCTCCATTTTATTGATGAGAACACTGAGGCCAAAAGAGATTATATGACTTGCCCAAGGCCATGCAGGTCAAACATCTAAATGATAGAGCCAGGACTCAACCCTAGGTTTTCTACTCTAAGTCAGGTTTGCTACGAATTGTGAAGTGGGTTCAAATGCATGTAACAGAATACCAACAAAATAGGGTTGGTCAGGAGATAGGCAGCCTAGACTCTAGAAGGAACCAAGGTACCTTCTGACTTTCTGCTCTTCCATCCTCATCCTCATCCTCACGCACACAAGATAGAGGCCACATCTTGTCCATACTCCAAACAGAAAGAAAGGGAAGGGGAAAGTCCAAAAATGGATGTTCCAGTAAAGTCTGTCCCAGTATGAGATTACTGCTGTTGCCACAACAGCTTACCAAACATGTTGTCACTTTGTACAATGCAAAGTTATTATTTGAGAGTTCTTAACGTCAGAAGTCTGACACCGATCTCACGGAGCTCAATCCATAGAACAAAGAGGCTGCCTTTCTTTCTAGAGGGCCTGGGGGAAAATCTGTTTCCTTGCCATTTCTAGCTTCTAGAGTCACCTGCATTCCTTGACTCATGGCTCCCTTCTCTCACTGTCATACCCAGCAGCAGGGCGAGTCCTCACACTACATTTTTTCTGAGTGCTTCCATCATCACATCTCTCTCATTGAACACAGCCAGGAAAGGTTCTCCACTTTTAAAAACACATGTGACTAGTGGGGGCCACCTTCATCATCCAAGAAAACCTCCCCATCTCAAGGTCTTTCCCCTTAATTACATTTGCAAAGTCATTTTTACCATGTGAAGTAACACATTCTCAGCTTCTAGGGATTAGGATGTGGATGGTTTTGGGGTGGCCGTTATTCCAATAGCCACAGTTCCCTTCTAATAAAGTTTCCCTACAAGCTGCATGTAAAATGTCTTGGCCATATTAGAGTCGCCCAGTTATTTCTGCAAGGGAAGTGGGAAAAGTAAATTGTTTTCTCAACTGGACATTGGCTTCACCAGCAGGGAAGACTGAATATTACATAATCTACTTGCTATTTCTACTACACAGGCCTAGAGTTACACAAAACATACTTGGGAGTTAACTTTCTTTTCTAACTCTCTGAAAAGGTTTGTCCTTGGCAACACATCCCCTTCCCTTTGGCCCCCAAGTGATACCTCATGATAGATATATCTATATACTCACCTATAAGTATATCTATCTATCTATCCATCTATCTATATTTGCATTAAGTAGACACAGAGAAAATATTTGTTGAATAAATGGAGATTTGATCTCCTATATCTCATGTATTTAGCCAGAAAAAAATGCTAAAATTCTCTTAATTTCATAGAACTGTGGTATAGATCTGTGATAGAGCAGAAGTAACCCTGGAGTGTAAAGAGAAGATCTGAATTCAGTTCTACATTTGCTGTATGCTAGCTTGGATGACAAAAGGCAAAATGTTTCACTGTCCTTAACTGTAACATATAAACAATGCTTATCGCAGAAGACGGTTTTAAAATTAAATATACTAAATGGTACAGAAAAGATTCCTGATTCCAGTAATATTTTGCTCTACACAATTTGAAAACTCTTACAAAACTGTAAATACTGTATAAAATAGAACAGACATATTTTAAATGCATAGGTGAGCTTTCAACAAGGAAGAAGAAGAAATCCATGTGTGATAGAATCAACGAGGGAGCTTAAAAACCAAAAAGGAAGCATAAAATGCTGTAGATGGGTTTCACATTTTTTCTTCTAATGTTAAGACCACTCTTTTCTGGGAATAGACCGCTTACAAGGATTTACGTGGGTTTCCCACAGCACAGATCTCATGTTCTGGGTCTGCTTGGCCAACCAGAATGCCCCACCCCAGCTGTCAAGCATGGGGAATTACAGAAAATTCTAGGCCCATAGGAGGCAGGTTTGAGCACTAGAACTGAGAATTCTGTACGAATAGTAGACCATAAAAGAATTGTACCTCTAGAAAAGAGTGACTTAGTAAAGAAATATAGTCATTAACTTAGAAAAGCGACCAGAAAACTTACCTATCTCTACTTGGACTCTGGGTAAGAGAAAAAGTCCAGCACACATATTCAAAGTCAGAACTTGCATTACATGGATGTGTGGAGATCAAATTTACAATATCTCTGTCTTTCCAAAACTTGTAATCTAAAAAAACTAATGTAAAAATAGGTTCCATGACAGTTATAGCCAAAATCTTTAAGCAGGAGAAAACTATAGAGCAGTTATGTAGTAGATCTTATGGGAGAAACATTTACATGTCAAAGTTATACCACATGTGAGGAAATAATCCACTGTGAATGAGAAACAACAGAAACAATATATAGCATTAGAGTTCCCTAGCAATATTAGAACTGACAAAGACATGACTAATTTGAATAGATGGGTGAAACAGGATGAATTGGACCATAAAAAAGAAAATTCAGACAGATATGAAATATAATTTAATGTAAAACTCAAATTAGTATTTAAAAAGCAGATTTGACACAATTGAAGAGAGAAATAATGAACTGGAGGATAGGGAACAGGAAATTACTCAAATGCAGTATAAGAAGATAAAGAAATGAACAAAAGATTAAGAAGCACCAAGGACAGAATGATTAAATCTAACATGTCTACTTGAAGAAAAAGGGAACAGCAAAAATGAAAGAGAAACAGTATTCAAAGAGATACTTGTAAAAATAACAAAAATTATGAATCTATAGATTCAATATTCATTAAAGATCTTGGGACAAATAATTTAAAATATATTCATATCTGGACATGTAATTGGATCAAAATTTATATATTATTTACTGTATTTAGTTTTATTTAATGTAATTCTCAAACGTTTTCTCATATGATAAAAAATAATTGTTCCACAATTTTAGTGTCTGTTCAATATTCTAATGTTTCATGATTTATTTACTCACTCCCTGATATATAAATATTTATGGATTTATCCCTCAAACTAATATTTGTATAGGTAACATGATGTTGCTCATCACTACATAGAAATCTTCATACATTCAAAATTTACTTAGAATTCTAAAAGCAGAACTATTAAATGATATAACCTTTTTATGGCTCTTAAAAATTTTTTTTTCAAACTTCTGGATTAATCTGACAAACACTACCTCAGTTAGGTGATATACATCAATATCAACAGTGATAAGTCATATTGACAGTATGTGATGAGTTGATATGATATGGTGTGATGAGAATGACTCATTACCTATGTGGTTTTCCTCCCAAGTTCATGTAACTACAATATAACCATGAGGAAAATACCATACACATTTCAGTTGAGGCACATTATTTATACTAAATACTTGACTTTTACTCCTCAAAATGATCAAGGTCATCAAAACTAAGAAAATTCTTTTTTTTTTTTTTTTTTTAGATGCAGTCTCATTCTGTCACCCAGGCTGGAGTGCAGTGTGCCATCTCTGCTCACTGTAACCTCTACCTCCCAGTTTCAAGCAATTCTCCTGCCTCAGCCTCCCACGTAGCTGGGATTACAGGCGCCTGCCACCACACTCTGCTAATTCTAAAACTAAGAAAATTCGGATCAACAATCACAACCAAGAAAAGTCTAAGAAAACATGACAGCTACACATAATGTGGTATCCTGAATGGGATCTTGGGATAGAAAGAGAACATTATGTGAAAACTAAGGATATCTGAACAAAGTATGGGATAGCTACTATAAAGACACATGCACACGTATGTTTATTGCAGTACTATTTACAATAGCAAAGACTTGGAACCAACCCAAATGCCCATCAGTGATAGACTGGATAAAGAAAATGTGGCACATATACACCATGGAATACTACGCAGCCATAAAAAAAGAATGAGTGCATGTCCTTTGCAGGGACATGGATGAAGTTGGAAACCATCATTCTCAGCAAACTAACACAGGAACAGAAAACCAAACACTGCATGTTCTCACTCATAAGTGGGAATTGAACAATGAGAACACATTAACACAGGGAGGAGAACATCACACACTGGGGCCTGTCGGTGGGTGGGGAGCAAGGGGAGATGATAGCATTAGGACAAATACTTAATGTAGATAACAGGTTGATAGGTGCAGCAAACCACCATGGCACATGTATACCTATTTAACAAACCTGCGTGTTCTGCACATGTATCCAAGAACTTAAAGTATAATTTAAAAAAATAATAATGTATAGCTCAATGTAAAGCCATCTGGGCCTGGGCTTTCTTTGTGGGAAGGTTTTTAATTACTAATTTAATATTTTCCCTTGTTATAGGTCTACTAAAATTGTCAACTTCTTCTTGAGTCAGTTTTTGCAGTTTGTGTCTTTCAGGAAATTCACTAAATTCAGGAAATTCTAAATTCAGGAAATCAGATAACATTCACTAATGTTATCATTAGTGAATGTTATCTAATTTGTTTGCATACAATTGTTTCATGATATTCTTTTATAATTCATTTTTATTTCTATAAGGTCAGTAGTAATGTCATCTTTTTGGTTTCTGATTCTATCAATTTAAGTCTTGTCTTTTTAAAAATTCTGATCAATCTAGCTAAAGTTTTGTCAATTTTGTTGATCCTTTCAAAGAATTAGGGTTTGGTTTCATTTGTTTTCTCTATTGATTTTCTTTTCTATATTTTATTAATTTCCATTCTAATTCCTATTATTTCCTACTGATATGGCTTGGATATTTGTCCCCTCCAAATTACATGTTGAAATGTGACCCCAGTGTTGGAGGTGGGACCTAGTGGGAGGTGTTTGGGCCATGGGGTCAGATCCCTCATGAATGGACTGATGCCCTCCCTGTGGTAATGAGTTACCAGGAGATCTGATGGTTAAAAGAGTGTGGGACCTCCCTCCTCTCTCTCTTGCTCTCTCTCACCATGGGACGTGCCTGTTCCCTCTTTGCGTCCTCCATAATTGTAAGTTTCCTGAGGTGCTCACCAGAAGGCATGCTTGTGTCATGGAGTCAAATAAAATCTTTTCTTAAAAAATTGCCCATCCTCAAGTATTCTGTAGAGCATTGCAAAATGGACTAACGTGCTTTAGGTTTAGCTTGCTCTTCTTTTTTCAGCATCTTAAAATGTTAGTTTAGGTTATTGATTTGATAACTTTTTTCTTAATATAGACATTTGCAGCTGTATGTTTCCCTGTGTTATATGACACCGCTTTTACTGTGTCATATAACTTTTGATATGCTTTGCCTTCTTTTTCATTCATATCAAAGTGTTTCCTAATTTTTCTTTTGATTAACTTTTTGACCCATTGACTATTATAATAGCAGTACTCCCCAAACTGATCTGCAGATTCAATTCATTCCCAATCAAAATCCCAACAGCCTACTTTGCAGAAATAATAAGCTAATTCTTAAATTCATTTGGAACTGCAAGGGACCAGAACAGTCAAAATAATCTTGAAAAAGGAGAATAAAGTAGGAGAAGTCACACTTCCTGATTTCCAAACTTACTACAAATCAAGAGTAACTAAGACAATGTGATACTGGCACAATGATATGCATATTTATCAATGCAATAGAATTGAGAGTAGAAATAAACTCATATACCTATGGTCAACTAACTTTCAACGAAGGTCTTAAGATTATCCCATAGGGGAAGAATAGTCTTTCCAACAAATGTTGTTGGGACAACTGAATATTCATATGCAAAATACAATTTTTAAGAATCTATGATTAACTTTAAAGGTGGAAAAAATGTTGGGCTAGAGGTCAGAATATTTAAAATTTAGCCTTGGCACTGCCAGTAAATAAGAGTGTAACTTTGGAACAATTATTGTACCTCTTTAGGCCTCTATGAGGGTTTTGGAGCAGGTCACATGGCTGCTCAGGTCCTATCCACATCCAACCTCTTCTTAGCCTGTGATGACTGTATCTCATGAGCTGTGATGATGCAGTGACAGAACAGGTGGCCCACCTTGGTCCAAAGCCAAGAATACCATTTTCACATATTCAGCACTTTGCCACACCATCTGATGCCACTTGGCCTCCTTTCCCTGACCCCAGATCCTAGAGCATTCCTCCAGGGATAGGCATTTGATATGGTCAGACTTCGTGTCCCCACCCAAACCACATCTTGAATTGTAACCCCCAGGTATTTAGAGAGAGACCTGGTGGGAAGTGATTGGATTATGGGGATGTTTCCCCCATGCTGTTCTCATGATAGTGAGTGAATTCTCAGGAGATATGATGGTTTTAGAAATGCTAGTCTTTCCTGTGCTGACTCATTCCCTCTCTTGCCACCCTGTGAAGAGGCACCTTCCGCCATGATTGTAAGTTTCCTGAGGCCTCCCCAGCCATGTGGAACTGTGAGTCAATTAAACCACTTTCTTTATAAATTACCCAGTCTTGGGTATTTCTTCATTGGAGCATGAGAATGGGCTAATACAGCATTTCAAAGTATCTCCACAGTAACTACATTCTAGTTTACAACTTTGAGCAATTCCCTCATGTAGCCCTGTTATGTGATAGAAGGCTTTTATTTACTTATGTATTTATTTTTCCAGGCTGTAAGGCACAGAATGAGCCTTGTTCAAGTGACTGGAAGGTGAAAAGTTTTATGTGAGAATATTGGTACATATGGAGAAACACAGGGTGTGTGATCAGCAGGGGATCTGGTCTTCAGGGGAAGTCACATATCTATTCAGGAGCCCATGGAAAGTCCTCACAGACAGTGGTAGGCCCTGAATCAGACCCCTGCATCTGGCTGGTGGTTCAGGTGTCAAGCCTAGTGTTGTGTCCAGCATTGCACAGTTCCACAGCACAATGTGCAGCAACTCATCAGAAAAATGCATCTCAGAAGGGGGCCAAGGGCTTCACTAGACCTTGGGATCCCATGGAATATCAGAATGATGGTGACTCATAAGAATAGCCACTCTGTTTTGAGTAGTCACTTTCCAAACACTAGTTCCAACACTCCCATCCATGCAGGATATATGTTACTCTCCCTGTTTTCCAAATGAAGAGAGACTCAGAGAAGTCAAGCAAGTGACTTGCTTGGTCAGAGCCAGTGGGTTTCACAGTCAGGCCTCTATCCTGATGTGCCTGACTTCAATCCTGGATATTTTCCCCTGTGCTGTCTAATCTATTCTACTCAGACCTTGATTATTTTGGACCCAGCAGATGGTGTAATAATGTCTTGTTCTAAGTTGTGACACAGTGGAGTGAGTTGTTACGGCCTGAGTTGTATCCCCTTCCCCACATTCTTATGTTGAAGTATTAACCTGCAGTGTGACTGTATTTGGAGACAGGGTCTTTAAAGAGGTTAATTAAGGTTATATAAGGTCATAAGGTAGGGCTCTAACACAATAGGACTGATGTCCTTGTTAAAAAAGGGAAAGACAACAGGGATGCAAATGCATAGGGAAAAGGCCACAAGAGGACACAGTGAGGACGCGGTCATCACAAGCCAAGGAGAGGCCTCAGGAGAAAACAGCCCTAGTGACCCCTTGATCTTGGACTTTCAGCCTCCAGGCTGAGCACCTGGATTTCTGTGCTGTTTGCTTGTTTTGTTGCTGTTGTTGTTGAGATAGAGTTTCGCTCTTGTCGCCCAGGCTGGAGTGCAATGGCACAATCTTGGCTTACTGCAACCTCCACCTCCTGGGCTCAAGTGATTCTCCTGCCTTAGCCTCCTGAGTACTTGGATTACGGGTGCCTGCCACCACGTCCAGCTAATTTTTGTATTTTCATTAGAGATGGGGTTTTACCATGTTGGCCAGGCTGGTCTCGAACTCCTGACCTCAGGTGATCCACCCGCTTCAGTCTCCCAAAGTGCTGCGATTACAGGTGTGCCACCGTGCCCGGCCTGGATTTCTGTTTTCTAAGACTCCTACTCTATGATATTTTGTTATGGCAGCCAGTTCTCAACACTAAGAGAGAGTCAGAGTCAAAGATCTCTGCAGTCCCTTCCAAAATCTAGTGTTGTGTCAGTTGAGAATGTTTGAACTTTTCATCTGCTTAGATTTCTGGACTACATAAAACTCCTAATTCCAATGTCTTGTTTAAAACCTAGCGGTTCACCTAGCCCTTGAGACTGCAGGAAAAGTGTCCAGCACTCATTCTGGGCACTGTATTTGGGGACTTGCATTTGTCTCTCCCTCCCCAGAGGTCCTTGCTGTGCAGAACCGCCCTGGGTTCTCTGGGTAGGTGGTGCACAGCAGGTCTTCTGAAAGTGGCATTTCCTACCACAGGAACGAACATGGGGACTGTCCATAAGGATATCCTTGGGTCGATGTCAAAAGATCTGGGGCCCAAGTAACTAAAGGAAATCCCTCAGGACTGAATTGGGGGTGGAGTGCTGTATAACAGCCAGATTAAGGCCGGGCGCGGTGGCTCACGCCTGTAATCCCAGCACTTTGGGAGGCCGAGACGGGCGGATCACGAGGTCAGGAGATCGAGACCATCCTGGCTAACACGGTGAAACCCCGTCTCTACTAAAAAATACAAAAAACTAGCCGGGCGAGGTGGCGGGCGCCTGTAGTCCCAGCTACTCGGGAGGCTGAGGCAGGAGAATGGCGTAAACCCAGGAGGCGGAGCTTGCAGTGAGCTGAGATCTGGTCACTGCACTCCAGCCTGGGCGACAGAGCAAGACTCCGCCTCAAAAAAAAAAAAAAAAAAAAAAAAAAAAAAAAAAAAAAAAAAAAAAAGCAGCCAGATTGGGGAGTGAGGCTGCCTCATTAGAAAGACAGGTAGGTACAGTGCACCACAGAGGTACTGATGTTCTGCCCAGAAAATCCACATGATGGACCCAGGTATGTGTTATGTTTTTAATATTATAAATGCTTGAGATACACTTTAAGTTTCACCACTTCACCAACATGTTTCTTCTTCCTGTATGTTCCCTCCAAATATTGATGAGCCCAGGTGCCTTCCAGCCCAGCACATCAGTACCCACTGTGAGTACTTCTTCCCTTACCATAGGGAGAAGCTCGGTGATTTTCACCATTAAGAGCCAGCCTGAGAACCCAGAACAGCTCTGCTGTGTGGCTTGAGGGCAGAGCCCACAACATCCCCCACCCTCGCCTGCCACAGAAATTCATCCCATAGGTGAAGCCAGGCAGCTCCACGCGCTCCACGATTAAGATGCAACTGCAGTGCAGAGCAGTAGGAGGCAGTGTGGAAATGCTTCGGGTTGAACTATTGTATCAGCTTATCTCTTGAGGAATAGAAGAAAGACATAAATCTTGATGTCCAAATTTGAAGGGAGTTGGAGGGCTGAGGGGCCGTACGTGGGCAGAGTGAGGAAGTTAGGAGGAACTGGGTCCAGGTGAACCCACTGTCTTCCCCCAGTGTCCACAATAGTCTCTGGGAGCCCTGCGTGGAGGGTACCCAGAGAAAGGGGGACCCAGGCAAAGCCCTTTGCCCTCCACTGTGCCTCTCTGCAGGAGAAGAACAGAGACCATGCAAAGAGAACACTCATGCTAAACTTCTTCAGGTCCTTCCACTTCCCTCCAACCGGCCTATCCAGCCTCATGCTTCTAAAAAAGTCCCCCTGAAGCCACCGACATGACTGTGCAGTCAGGACTGGCCACTCCGGGGAGCTGCACCAAAACTTCAGGATGAAACCTGGTCTCTTAAAGTAACTCAGCCTGTGATTTTCAGCAATTCAAAACTCTATTTGTCATTAGTGCTACCAATAAAGCTAATAAAGACAAAAAGCCCCTTCCAAATGGCACTTCAATATATACCTCTGCAGTGGGTAGTATGTTGATTGATACCCAGAAACAACAGATTTCTTTTCCACAGTGTGTCCAAAGTGTCCCGCCTTGCCCCGCTGAGGCATCAGTCAGCACCTCCTGCAAATAACATGCACAGTAGAGCGTAGAGAGAGACTTGGCATTTCAGCGTCTAGTTCTAATTTTATCAGCATTAGACTTTTGAGATTCAAGTTTGAAGCAATAGTCTGAAAGGAAAGCATTTTGAATTTCAAAAGCTGGGCCCTGAGAAACAATATGCCTTCATACTGAGTTCGTTTTCCTCACCCTGAAAAACAGATGATGTTTTCCTGGGTTGGGGAAGGGATGAAAGAATGTCAGAGAAAAAAGCAAGAAGTGGAGTCAAGAGACCGAGCAAAATGTGCAGAGCTCTCCCCAACACCTGAACCCTAGCAGGGAACACAAGATGGAGACAGTGGAGAGGCGTGGCGGAAAGGTGGAGCTAACCTCACTTCCTCTGAGTGCCCTCCCTTCTCCCAGTGCGGAGAAGGCTCTGGCTATCCTGCCACTTGGACTACTGGACACACACAGTATCGCTGAGTTCCTTCCCACTCCAGAGTCACCTGGGAAGCAGTAAAATACTTCCACTTTGTCAGGAGTCAGACACCAGAGTCCTCCCATGTCCCCTGTGGCTGCAGAGTGCCACAGGCTGCAGAGGGCTCCTTCCAGACCCCTAGGAGTGGCCTGAAATAGCTGGGAGGATGCTGTACTGGAGGGGCTCTGCACCCAGGAACAAGGGGTGACTGAGCCTCGCCCTGCACACACCAACGTTCACCCTGACGATGCAGCCTCAGAGATGACAGACAGGAGATGATGGGACAGACATCCCAACCCCAGCCACCCCTAGGTCATGGCACCAGGGAGCCATCCAAAATAGCCACACTTGGTGGCAGATGGGACAAGACACGCGCATACGTGCCTGTGTGCATGTGTGTGCAAGGCAGACCTACGTTCCTTGGAATTTCCTTTGTGCCATTGCTGGAAGGGGCTTAAAAAGTCACTTGTGTTGTATACACATAGAGCTGCATTTCTTGGAAACTTTGGGATTCATGTCCTAATACTTTATTTCATTTATTCTTTAGAGCTAGTGTTAAGCACATTAAAAAAAGAGATATTATTGAGAGTAAACTTTATTGTCAGCCTTTTACAGTACAAATAGATATAATCTGTTTCTACCTGCAGTTGAAAACTTTAAAAAAAATTCACTATGGAGTGAATATTTTACTGCTATGGAAACTGTAAAACAAAACAAAACAAAAACTGTAAAAAACTGTAACAACAAAACTACTGTTTAAAAAAAAAAAAAACAAAGACACATAAAATTACCATACTTTAAAATCCCTGTGGCAAAACCATCAACAAGAATAAATAAAGCCATTAGACTTTCAAATCACAATAACAATGCCCACAACGATTTTCTTCTGCTGTACCTATACATCCCCAATAAGAAACGATCTCGTCTATAGATCCAAGGCGATAACAATTCCCTCCACCCAGCGTGAAGCCTGCAGTGAATGTGGAAGCTCAAAGAGACATTTTGGTGCCCACTGGCAGAAGGGCTATCAGGGGACGTGACATTTGCTCGTGGATGTCAATATGGAGAGAAAGCAAATCTTCAGTTTAGAAGAACTGGGTTAGATCAAAGCCACTCACCCTTATGCATGAGAAGGGATCTCTTTTGAGAAGCCCACAAGTCACTAGCAGACAATGAAACCATGAGAATGGCCGGGCGCGGTGGCTCACGCCTGTAATCCCAGCACTTTGGGGGGCCGAGGCAGGTGGCTCACGAAGTCAGGATGTCGAGACCATCCTGGCTAACATGGTGAAACCCCGTCTCTGCTAAAAACGCAAAAAATTAACTGAGTGTGATGGCGGGCGCCTTGTAGTCCCAGCTACTCCGGAGGCTGAGGCAGGAGAATGGCCTGAACCCGGGAGGCGGAGCTTGCAGTGAGCCGAGATCGCGCCACTGCACTCCAGCTTGGGCGACAGAGGGAAACTCTGTCTCAAAAAACCAAAACCAAAACCAAAACAACAACAACAAAAAAAAAAACAAAGAAACATGAGGATGGACATGCATTGAATGAGGACTGCTACCAGGAATACTTTACATGTCCTATCAGTGTAATTCCTGCAACGCCCGTGTGAGTGGACTTGGTCTGCGTTTATTACCTGATCCCCAGGCATCATCACTCTAGCAGGGGGGCCAGGATGATGCTTCAGGTCCCCAGGCATCAGTGTCACCTCAGCACTGCTCCTGCACATTAATGTTCTCTGCAGACTCACATCTCATGGACCTTGCCCTGGCTTCTGTGCCTAAATGCAGGAATGTCTGAATCCTCTTGCGATAGAAAGCAAACCCCTGCCTCTCTGAGACTAGAATTTCTGCAGAGTCTCTGTCTTAGTCTGCGCAAACTACCATAACAGAACACCATGGACTAGGGGGCTTAAAGAACAGACATGTATTTCTCACAGTTCTGGAGGCTAGGGGTTGGGAACGGGGCAGAGCAGGGTCCGGTTCTGGTGCGGGCCGCCTTCTGGGGTGCAGACCTCTGCCTTCTCACTGAATGTCACATGGCAGAGAGAGAGCAAGAGCAGTCTCTTCCTACAAAGGCACGAATCCTCTCCTGACAGCCCCACTCTCAGGACTTCAGTGATTCACCCAATCACTTCCCAAAGGTCCTCCCTCCTGATAACATTGGGGAGTAGAGCTCCAACGAGTGAACTTTGAGGGGACACAAACATTTAGTCCACAACAGCTCCAAATACAGAAAATGGTGTCAGTTGCGCAGCAGCCACAAACAGTGAAGACCCTGATTCTCCCTCACGCCAGCAGGGGCGGGCTCCTGGGTTAATTTACTCGTGGCCAGGATCTCATGTGGTAGAAGACGCTGCTTCCTGGGATGGTTGGGAGTGTTAGGGATGCTTTAAATGCTGGGAGGTTGGGAGCCTCAAAAGCGCAGACTCTAATCCTCACGCAGGGTCCAGCTTGCCTGCTAGTGGCGGTTCTTCTGCTACCAGGAAATACCTCCAAAGCGAACGAGGTATTGGCTGCAAGCTTTTCATGTGTTCCTGGCTCCTGTGTGATTGAGGCCCCAGGTACAGGCAGACATTTCCTGTTTCCTGACATATTGTGAGTGCTCACACTTGCGTGCCTTGGTATGTGTGGCTCTTTTGTCCTCGCACATCTTCCCCATTTGCCTTCCCAGCAATTTTTTTTTTTTTTTTTTTTTTTTTTTTTTTTTTTTTTGAGACAGAGTTTAGTTCTTGTAGCACAGGCTGGAGTGCAATGGTATGATCTTGGCTCACCACAACCTCCACCTCCCGGGTTCAAGTGATTCTCCTGCCTCAGCCTCCCAAGTAACTGGGGTTACAGGTGCCCACCACCATGCCCAGCTGTTTTTTTGTATTTTTAGTAGAGATGGGTTTCACCATGTTGGCCAGGCTGGTCTCGAACTCCTGACTTCAGGTGATCCACCGGCCTCAGCCTCCCAAAGCGCTGGGATTACAGGCGTGAGTCACCGGGCCAGGCCACCAGCAAATTTTTGCTCACTCCACAGCATCATTTCAAATGTAACTTCCTGTGACAACTTCCACAGTCCACTAGGCAGCGACCACATTCACATGTATAGAAACATACTTTGGCTCTTTCTCTTTTACATTTTATTATAATTATAATTCCTTTGTATTCTAAGCTCTGGTTTTACATTTCATGCCACAGCAGATGCTGCCGGTGCCCTGCCTGTCCAAAGGCCGCTTCCCGCACATACCTGAGGTTGTTTGCCTGAATGCTGTGTGCTGGTGTTGGGTATATACTTGAACCACACACAAGGCAAGCCAGAATGTCAGGGTCCAGAAGCAGCCCTCAGCCAGAGAAGCTGGTGGGGAGTGGGTAGGTGAGCACTCACCCTCCGCACCCTTGGGTAGGATGACTATGAGCATGCTCAGAGTCTCATCCCAGAATGGGCCCCTGGCGGTCCCCAACTCAGACATGTCCCTAGCGCCTAGGTCAATGCTTGACTTCAATTAGGTTCTGAATAAATGTTTAATTAATAAAATCAGCCCTGAAGTTGATCATAAATTCATTCAGTTATTCATGTATGCAATGAACATTTCTGGAAGATCTATCAGATTTCAGCCACTGTACTAGATGCAATGTCATATATTTGAGTCATCATTTTAAAGTGACTAAACCATAATATAGGAGATAATACATGCAAAACATATTAGTATAGTTATCTATTTTGGTGTAACAAATTACCCCAAAATTTAGCAGCTTAAAACAACCATTTGTCATCTTACATACTTCCTCTGGGTCAGGATCCACATGTGGCTTGGTTGGAACCCTCTAGCTCAGGGTCTCCCATGGGGTTGTATTTTGGCTGTCGACTGGCACTGCATCATCTGAAGGCTGGGCTGGGGCAGGGGGTCCAATTTCAAGGCAGCCACTCACATCGCTGGCAAGCTGGTGCTGGCTGCTAAGAGGAGGCTCAGTTCTTCCTTGGGCCTCTCCATAGTCTGCACACATTTGCTAATATGGATTCTAAGTAACTTGGGAAAAATGTGTCCTCTCGGCTCTCAGCTTTGCTCCGTCACCCTCTTGGTATCTTGACTTGATTGAGGAAGAAGTCAATAAGCAGTATCCCACAACTTTCCCTTGTTGATCACTCACTGGGAAGTAAAAATCCCTTAGGCACAAAGACAAGAATGTTAGAGGTATGGAACCACTCAGCTCCACACTCCTGGGTAAGTTGGGATTTCCTGCAGAGCCAGGGAGAAGCCCTCCTATTTCCTCATTCTTGCCATACCAGCAGCCAATCACCTGGGCAGTGAACCACTGGAAGTGGCTGAGCACATGGGTGCTAGCTTGGCCAGCTGCCAGCTATTTGACTTTGGGGAGGTTTTTTAGCTCTCTGCCTCAGTTTCCCCATGTGCAAACTGGGGATGATAATAGCACCTTGGGAAGCATCCCTACTGCTCAGCAGTGTTCTGGTGTTCAGGTCTTTTTTGAGGCTATGGAGATACTAAAATCAAAAGTGTTCTTAGAATGAGATGTTCAGTTCCACTTGAATGAGGACTGGGGATAGATGAACAGCGAGACTGATATGAGCTGAGTGGCAGCAGAGCTGAGGAAGTCTGGATACCCAGAAGGCAGAGGAGGGAAGGCAATGGAAAGGAGAGTGGCAAGCTAGCAGGGCGAGAGTGGCAGCTACCGAGGCATACTCCTGAGAGCAGACCACTTGCCTGGGCTGCTCAGTGGGTGGAGTGGTAGGCATGCTGGCCTGTGGGGATCCTGGCAGGGGGTGGGTTCTGGGTGCAGCCACATAGACTTTTTGGGACAAGTGTGAAGGGGCTTGAGAATGCAGAACTCATTCAGGTTTTGGGGTGGCTTTGGAGAAGCCTGAGGGAGTGTTGGTGTTCTTGCTCCAACATCCATCCAGGCACATCCATCATTGTGCCTGGAAGATGCTGGGGCTAGCATGGGCCTGTGGGCAGAAGATGATAGAGGGAGAGAGTCAGGAGCAGCATTCAGAGGAGGGATCACGGGGCACGCTCTTCTAAGCTGTCCCTTCTTCCCAGCAGTGTGAAGTCCCAGATGTGCCAATTGTTTAAGAGGTGCCCATATGTTAATTAATTATATTAGTATTGTTAGCTACTTTATAGCCGAGATCTGCACTGGGAAAGCACTGATGAGGCCTGTTTCATGCACTGCTTCTAGTCCTAACATTGCAATGCCCAGATAGGAACAAGACACTTGAGCCTATATAGTTACAGAGCTTACGGGATGCCCCTGGCTCACCTGCAGCCACCTCAGGTGACTAGCTTGAGGAAAAGACCAGACAATGCCTTGGGTCTAAATGAGAAGAAACCAGAAAGTCAGCAGCAAAGGACCCACTTGGCAGAGGTGATAAATTCAGGTCCCAAAGCTGGAGCTCCTTGCTTTGTCCTACGAGTAAGTCATGCTGGGCCCATGGATTGATTGACACAAACATCCACAGGGCACCTTTTGTGTACCAGGCTCTGCACCTGTATCAGACTTCTGGTGGTAGAGACAGATGAGTGACTACGTATTCAAAATGCGTTGTGCTCAGTGGAGTAGATGTTTGTGGGACATGAGGTGGAGCGGGGAGCAGCCCTGAAGGAGACTTGTTGGAGCATCAAGTTGCGAGAAACTGACCCCCAAACAGGTCCTTGTAAGGAGAATGGCAATTTGACACTAGGCAAGGAGGAAAAGGTCTTATCAGTAAGAGGATCAGTAACATGAAAGTTGCTGGATAAGCTTGGGAATTACAAAGTGTTGAGAATTCACATGATGTTGAGGTGGAGGTGAAGCGATGATTCAATGTAGAAGGCTGAGGATGCTGCTGGCCAGATCACAGGGACTTCTTCTTGCCAAGGACAGAGAATTATTGTGCAAATCAGTTGTCTAAACAAAACAAAAATATTGGCAGGAGGAGCAGAAAGCCAGATACCACATGTTCTCACTTATAAGTGGGAGCCCAACATTGGGTACTCATGGACATAAAGATTGGAAGGATAGACACTGCAGACTCCTAGAGGCAGGAAGGAAGGGAGGGAGCAAGGATTGAAAAACCACGCACCGGGGACTATACTCAGTACCTAGGGGAGGGCATCATACCCCAAACCTCAGCATCACACAATATACCCAGTAACAAACCTGCGCATGTACCACCTGAATGTAAAATAAACATTGAGCGTATTAAAAAGAAATTCGGAGGTACTGCCCTTAACCACTTTCACTTGTGTTAGTTATTTAACTGAATGTTAAACTATTTTGTGTTTAAATAAATATGTAATAACTACAGTTGAGCCTTGAACAACATGACCCATGAAGAAAATTTCTTTTACACGGATTTTCAGTAGAGTGCCACTTTTACATGGATTTTCTTCTGCCTCTGCCACCCCTGAGACAGCAAGACCAATCCCTCCTCTTCCTGCTCCCCCTCAGCCTACTCAACGGGAAGACAATGAAGATGAAGACCTTTATGATGATCCGCTTCCTTGTAACGAACAGTAAATATAGTTTTTCTTCCTTAAGATTATCTTAGTAACATGTTTTCTAACTTACTTCATTGTAAAAATATTGTATATAATACATATGACACAAAATGTGGGGTAATTGATTATTTACATTATCAGTAAGGTTATAGTCAACAGTAGGCTATTAGCAAAGTTTTTGGAGAGTTAGAAGTTATACGTGGATTTTCAACTAAGCAGAGGGTCAGAGCTCCAACCCCCATGTTGCTCAAGGATCAATTGCAATTTAAATAATACTATTAAATATATATTTAATAGCATATATTGTGTATACATATATTTATATATCTGAAATATATATACACATTTGTAAGCATTCAAAAATAGATATCTTATATTTTGTTAATATTTTACAACATAGTCATAAAATAAAAGGTGAAAAATATAGTATTCACCAGTTACACCTACACCTTGACCCTATTCCCCTGCTGTGTTCCCTCCTCATTGGTGCATTTGATTGCAAAGCCAATTATTTGCCATGTTTTGCGGAGAGGAGAGAATGAAGATAAGACCCTCCCATAGCACCTCCTGTGGCCAAAACATGGTCACCAACATTTGGGAAATATTTTTGCTAGATCAAATTACACTTTAAGTAAGTGCTAAATTTACTACTTTTCCATCACGTTCCTCTCTCAGAGTTTCCTCATGCATTGTGGAACCTGGGTGCAAGGAGGCCAGAGTCAGAGTCTATGGGCTGGATGTGGGGAATGTTTCCAGAGCGGTGCACAGGTGGGGAGCAGCCCTGCTGAAGCCTCACTGACCGCCAAAGGCAGTGCTTGTCATGCCCCTGTTGGGAAAGACTTAAATCCTGTCTCCTCAAAACACTAACAACCAAGGCTAAGCATGAGTGTGGTTTCTATTTCCATTAAAATGTACTTTTGTGCACCTGGCTACGTTAAGGCTCTGCCGTGTGGAATGTGATAGGCCCAGCTGAGCATGCTGTTCACCCATGCCTGATAGCCTGGACAAGGAGACCAGTCACCTGGGGGTGACACATGGTGCATGGCTCTCCAAGCTGCTCATTCCCAGGCCATCCATCTGGAGCAAATAAGCAATAATGATGTTAGGGAAGGAAGTCTTTCAGTAAGTGCCTCAGGAATTCTCAACAGTCCTCCACGAAGATAAGATTACAAACATGTATATCCATAAACACACATCACTGCTTAAAATTTTTCTCCCAGTAGAGAGCCTCAACAGTAGATGTATTGAGACAAATCTTTTCTGTGGGAATACACTACTTCTGCTCTGGAGAAATAAATATCAAATGCAGTCTAATGAAACTGCATTAGGGAAACAAAGCAGCAGGGAAAAGGAAAAACCAGGAAAGAGAATAGATTAGGGGTTTGGGCTTCTCAGATGCAAAAGAGAGAGCCAGTCCCCTTTGACTGGTATCCGTCTGGCATCTGCTTTATTTCATCCTGTTAGTGAGATTTGAAGGAATAGAAAAGTGATTTCATGTTAATAGGATTGGACAAGACAGCATTATCTAGGATGGCATTTTCCTTAGGTGAGGTTATGGGCACTTCTTATTGCAGTCAGTTCATTTATATTTTAAACACCTGCAAGATTACAGTGAAATGAACTCCTTCTTAATCATCATTATGGGGAAATGAATAAATACATGCATTTATCTTGCACCAGGTAATTGGCTGTGAAGCATTCTGTGATCCTTTCATTAGGGTGATGAGATCCAAAAATAGATGGCAAGTATGTTTATTAGAAACTATCAGGCCCACCTGAGGTATAAAAAAGCCTGTAAATGCAGTGGTTTGCAGCAATTGTGTGCGTGTGTGTGTGCATGCATGTGCATGCATGTGGGTTTTGGAGGGAGCAGCAAGGAGGAAAAAAGCAGGAACTACCTCATTTTTCTACCTGCCTTAGATCCCCTTCTGTGAAATGAAAGATGTATTTCAGTATTTTAAATACTGTTCCAGCCATGCTTACATATGCTAGTCTCATATCTGTCCTATATAAGCACTCTGCGAATTTTAGAACACTATATAATTTCATAGGCTCTATAATGCTTTGATTAATTAACAATTAATACTTTAATTAGCACATTGTAGTCTGTAATATAAAATGTGATTATCCATAACAGTCAATCTTGGATCATTAAATTGGCCTAACCAGAACAACAAAAAATGCAATTAAACAGTGTAATTCACCCTCTTCGGAAAATCCTTGAAGGGGTTTCTCCACTCTTTCCTCTAGTGTTCCAGTTTGTGAACCTGTTGAGTACATCTAGTCTTGTTTCCATGAGCTCCTCTTTGGCCGGCATTACCTGCCATATTGAAATGCTGCATCACTTTAGTTGCGGATTAGGCTTTGGCTAATTATAATGGTATATTCAGAGCTCTGACTTGGATCCTAGTAAGAGTGACAGTATGGAAGGCAGAATGTTGGTTCCCCATGATTCTAACCCCTCCAACCTGGTGATACATCTATGAATATGTCAAGATGGCAACATAAAAACATGAATACAGTCTGGGCGCAGTGACTCATACCTGTATTCCCAGTACTTTTGGAGGCTGAGGCAGGAGGATCGCTTGAGCCCAGGAGTTCGAGACTATCCTGAGCAAAATGGCGATACCTTGTTGCTACAAAAAATACAAAAATTAGCAGGGCCTGGTGGCATGCGCCCCGGCTGCTCAAGGGGCTTGAGATGGGAGATGGCCTGAGCCCAGGAGGTGGAGGCTGTTGTGAAACAAGACTGCACCACTGCACTCCAGCCTGGGTGACAGAGGGAGACTCTGTCTCCAAAAAGAAAAAAATAAAAAAGAAGAATATAGAATTCAGTACCTGGAAGTGGTGTCCTGTTACAATAAATTCCTAAAAATGTGAACATGAATTTGGAATTGGGCAGTGAGCAGAGGCTGAAACCATTTTGAGAAGCATAATAGAAAAGGCCTATATTGCCTTCCACAGACAGTAAAGATACATATTTTAAGGGTTCTGGTAGTGAGAACTCAGAAGGAAGTGAAAGACATGGTAGAGAAACTGTAAATTCTCTTAGAGAGTGGCCACGTCACCACAAGCATACTGTAGAAATGTGGAGAGATTTCAGACTGGACTTTGAGAATGCTGCCTGTGAGGACTTAGCAGAAAATAAAGAAATGTTATTGAAGGGCCAGGTGCAGTGTCTCACGCCTGTAATCCCAGCACTTTGGGAGGCCGAAATGGGCAGATCACGAGGTCAGGAGAGATTGAGACCATCCTGGCTAACATGGTGAAACCCCGTCTCTACTATAAATACAAAAAATTAGCCAGGCATGGTGGCGGACGCCTGTAGTCCCAGCTACTTGGGAGGCTGAGGCAGGAGAATGGCGTGAACCTGGGAGGCAGAGCTTGCAGTGAGCCGAGATGGCACCCCTGCACTCCAGCCTGGGCGACAGAAGGAGACTCCATCTCAAAACAACAACAACAACAACAAAAACAAAAAACAAAACAAAAAAAACGAAATGCTACTGAAAACTGAAGAGAGGGGATCCATGTTATGTATTGGCAGAGAGCTTAGTAAAATTGTGCCCTGCAGTTACATGAAATGAATAACATATATAACAATCTTTGTCATTTAGCTGAAGAGATTTCCAAACCAAGTGTTGAAGGCACAACCCAAACTCATCTTGTTGCTTATGATAAAACATGAGAGGAGAGAGATACATTCAGAAAACAACTATTAAGCAAAAAGGAACCATGAGTGAATGACTTGGGAAATGTCAGCCTATCCAGAGAGCAAACACTGCTAAAATGGAGAAAATCACTGTCAGGAATGCACACTCTTGAGAAAAACTGAGAGTATGGTTTAACAAACTTTTGCTAGTGTCTCAAAAGCATTAAAAAATTGACTTTATTTTTGATCATTCAGTGACACAAAAAGCTTTTGGAAATCAGTAATTTGAACAAATCAAGGAGGAAAAAGTTTAAAAAGTTAACATAATTTTGTCTATGAAAGTGAGGTGAATGAAGATCACAAAGCGCAACATTTGCCAAATAGAAAATGGTCTATTTAAGTCCAAGATCCAACCCTTTAGCTGCCCTGGAATTGGTACCTTCCTTGTGTGTATAACATTATAATACTTTTAAAAACTATGTGAAAATGATGGAAACTAAAATTGAAGTAGAACCTTCGTGATTTCCGTTTGTCTTTGATTTTCAGTTCTTTGAATATGGTATGACTCTTTTTTGGGGTATTTATTCTGCTTGATATTTTCTGAGCTTCATGGGTCAGTGGTTTGGGGTCTGTCACTATTTCTGAAAAATCATAATTGCCCAATTGTTACGTCTTCAAATGTGTCTTCTTTCCTGCTCCATGTTTTCAGCTCTTCTGGGATTCCAATCATTTGTATATGAGAGTGATACTGTTGCACAGCTCTTGAAACACCTGTTTTGTTTGATTGTCTTTAGTAATTTTTACTCTTTGCCTTTCAGTTACCGCAATATCTACATCCCTAGCTTCAGTTTCAGGCACACGAACCTAGGTCTTGGGAGTATGCCTTGCACAGTTATTACAGCCTCACCTCCACTTGGAATGTGATGTCTGCTCCTCTTTTTAGGGTGGAGCTTTATTTATTTTCTTGTTCCCTCTCCCACCTAAGGTGGATTTTTACGAGAGCCCCAAGCTACAGTTTTTCTTGTTGTTTTCCTTGCTGACTGGCTTTTGTATCATAGGGGAGATAGAGGAGATATTTCGAGGTAGAATTTTATCAGTTGCAGCCCTCTCATTCCTCAGTCAGTATTATGAGGATGAGGAAAACTTTCCCAGGAACCTCCCCAGTCATCCCTATGAGTACTTGGTGGGCTTCCTTGTCAGGTGCTGGGGGGACCTGACAGAGAGTAGCAACTGCCCTCCGTCCACAGCCCCCAGGTACTTCACATCGCTACAGTAGTCCCCTAATGGCTCTTATGGTATCTGTTATTGTCTACCCCTGAAAAATAAATGTGGGGGTCCTGTTTCTCCCCGTGGTAGCCTGTGTACATTTTAGTTTAGTGGGCTGGCCTCAGTTATCAGTTCTCTGATGGGTTAAGAAAATCATTCCTTGGTCATTTGTTCAGCATTTTGGTTTTTGTTGTAAAGGTTGAGTGTGAGATTCCAGCTGCTATATCTTGGGGGTGAAACTGGAAGCAAGCTTATTGCCTTTCCAGGCCTTATCGTGATGCAGAAAATGTGTGCCCATCCAAAGAGTCAAGATAGGGTATTAAGAGAAACCACCATCTGTTTATATTATACTTGTTATGTAGCATAAGCATATCCCATTGAATATGGAGAAACATTAATAAATATAGTTTATCAAAAAATTAAAGGCACTCCAGTTTTGTTTTTACTGTACATTGCTTTCAGAAATTGCATTTTTAAAATTGGATGGTAAATCGTGTTTTACTCCTAGAAAGAATGCTACAATTGAGGCTGAGTACCCAAGTAATCATTTAGGATCAAATAAATCACAATCATAATGATACACTAACCACTCAACCTTAAATTTCTCTGACCATTTGAAATGGCTAAAGTAGGCTCCAATCCCCCATCCCAAGTAGCCATAAATATATTACCCACTCAGTTTATTCTAGATTATGAAGGATATAAAATGATCTATGATGTACCATAGAGTTAACAGCAGAAATCTGAACTGTAGCACAATTAAATCTGAATTTAATAAGATATATTAACTAATATATTAATGAACTATGATTTCTCTCAAAATTTAGAAAGACTTCTAATAAATAATTTGTAAAACTTATATCTTTTAGTGGTCTCATGAAGTTCAAACTGAGGTTTTCTTTTTCATTTCTTCTTCTTCTTTTTTTTTTTAAAGAGACAGAGTCTCACTCTGTCACCCAGGCTGGAGGGCCAACGTGTGTCTCGGCTCTCCACCCACTGGGTTCAAGTGATTCTTATGCCTCAGCCTCCCAAGTAGCCAAGTAGCTGGGATTGCAGGCACGTGCCACCATGCACCACCGTGCACCACCATGTCTGGCTAATTTTTGTATTTTTAGTAGACATGGGGTTTCACCATGTTAACTAGACAGGTCTCAAACTCCTGGCCTCAAGTGAGTGATTCACTTGCCTTGACCTCCCAAAGTGCTGGGATTACAGGTGTGAGCCACTCCACCTGGCTGAGCTTTTCTTTATGTTGCTAAAAATACCCTTAAAGTAACATGGCATACTCAATAACTTTTTATTTATTTATTTATTTATTTATTTATTTATTTATTTTTTAGAGACAGTGTCTCCTTCTGTCACCCAGGCTGGACTGTAGTGGCACAATCATAGGTCACAGGAACCTACAATCCCTGGGCTCCAATGAGCCTTCTGCCTCAGCGACCTGAGTAGCTAGAACTACAGACACATACCACCATGCCCAGCTAATTTAACTTTTTGTAGAGACGAGATTTTGCTATGTTGCCCAGGCTGCTCTTGAAATCCTGGCCTCAAGTGATGCTCCTGCTTTGGCCTCCTAAAGTGCTGGGATTATAGGTGTGAGCCACCACACCTGGCCGTCAATACTATTGTTCAAAGAGTAGACTGCATTTTCCTGCAGCACCTTCTCACATCATTAAAGTGAAGAAAGACTGTGGATATTTATATACTAGGTTTCACAAAAATGGTAAATGAAGCACAGATTTCAAGCCCAGGGAAGGCTGTATAGCTCATCTACAGAAGCTCCTGCAATTCTCATTAGGGCCAAACCATTTATTATTACTGCCTTGGGAGCTGGACTTTTATAGGCTGCTTGGGTCCTTTTGGTTCTCAGACTGCTCTAGTGAATGTGCCTGTTGGAATGCAGGTCGGGGGCTGCTGAGTTCTCCCATTCGTCTGCATCAGCTGCCCTGGAGCAAGTCACGGTGTTGGCTGTGCACCCAAACCTGGACCAGAGTCTTACAGAATGGCAGAGTGAGGGGGAAGGCAAATTCTCTCCCAAAAAGCAGTAATACAACTGAACAAAACTTTTGTCAAAACCATCCATTTCAGGACTCAGAAACTGGCCAGAGAGGTACAACAAATTTATATGAGTTTATTCAAGAAAGACTGCTTTCAAGTAATAACAGTGGAAATTTGTGATGTGTTAGCCTGGGATTTCTCTCACTTTATGTTAAACTTGACAGGCAAAGACCCCAAAGAAACTGCCATATATATATATATCTCATATATGTATAGCATATATATCATATATATCTCATAATATGTATAGCATATATATATATGTTCAAAGAACTCAAGGAAAGGAAATAGGAACGTATGAAGATCATGCTTTCTTACCAACTTTGTTCAGCAATATTTTGTGGTTTTCTATTAAGCCATATGACACAACTTTCCTATCTGATATTAACATAAAAACACTGGGTTTCTCGTGGTTAGTGTTTGTAAGATGTATTTTTTCATCTTTTTTCTTTCAACATTTCTGTGTCCTTGAATTTAAATCAGGTCTCTTGAGAACACGATATTGTTGGGTCAACTTACCCTGTTTCATGACATATTTTTAAAGAAGTGCTTAATCTATTTACTTTTAGTGAAATTTTTGATGCAAATGAGTGTATATCAACCGTCTTGCTATTTGGTCACTATTTGTATCATCTGACATTTTGTCCTTCGTTCGTTTTCTGACTTTTCTGGATGGATGATGTATTTTTATTATGTCTTTTCTATTGAGTTTTTAGTTATATCTGTATTTTTAAATATTTCTCTTGAAATTACAACATTCCTTAAGACATAGAACGTATTTTTTTAGACCAGTTTTAGATTCAAAACAAAACTGAGCAGGAAATACAGAGTACCTATCTACCCCTCCTCCCTTATCCTCACCACAGGCACAGTTCCCCCCGTTATCATCCTCCTGCACCTTAGTGGTATAGTTGTTATAACTGATGGTCCTACCTTAGCGCCTCATCATGACTCCAAGTCATAGTTCACACTAGGGTTCACTCTTGGTGCTGTACATTCTATAGGTTGTGGAAAATACATAACGACGTGTGCCCACCATTGTAGTATCCTACAGAATGATTTCACTCCCCTAAAAGTGCTCTGTATTCTGCCAATTACAACATATATTCTTATTAAACATTTTGTCTTGAGATAATTCCCACGCAGCTCAATACTGAGATAGGTTCGTGTGTATTTGTAGGAGATAATAGAGAAAGATCCTGTGTACTCTTCACCTACGTTCTCTCAAATATAATCATCTTGCAAAACTATACCATGGCAGCCAGAAAATTGACATTGATACGATCCACTGATCTTACTCTGATTTCTTCAGTTTTATAGTACTCACTTAGGTGAGTTCCGGGGTGTGTATTCAGCTCTATGCAGTTCTATTACATGTGTGGGTTTATGTATCCACCACTTCAGCCAAGATACAGAAGAGTGCCACCACAGGGATCCCTCACTTTGCCCTTTTATTACAATACTCCCTCCCTCCCACATTGATCCCATTCCTAATCCTGGCAATCACTAATCTGTTCTCTGCCTCAGTTATTTTTTTTAAATCTCAATAATGTTATATAAATGGAATCATAGAGTATGCAACTGAATTGGCTTTTTTTCTTCACTCATTGTAACTCTCTGGAGATTTATCTAAATTGTCACATGTATCAATAGTTTCTTTTTTTTTTTTTTTTTTTTTTTTTTTTTGAGACGGAGTCTTGCTCTGCCACCCAGGCTGGAGTGCAGTGGCCAGATCTCAGCTCACTGCAAGCTCCGCCTCCCGGGTTTACGCCATTCTCCTGCCTCAGCCTCCCGAGTAGCTGGGACTACAGGTGCCCGCCTCGTCGCCCGGCTAGTTTTTTGTATTTTTAAGTAGAGACGGGGTTTCACCATGTTAGCCAGGATGGTCTCGATCTCCTGACCTCGTGATCCGCCCGTCTCGGCCTCCCAAAGTGCTGGGATTACAGGCTTGAGCCACCGCGCCCGGCCCGTTTCTTCTTTTTTTATTGCTGAATATTATTCCAAGGTATGCATGTATCATATTTTTTAAAAACCACAGACCTATTGAAGGACATTGTTTCCCAGATTTTGTTTTTCTTGTTATTATGAATAAAGTTGCTAAAAACATTTGTGTACTGATTTTTATGTGAATCTCAGTTATCGTTTCTCTGGAATAAATGCCCAATAGTGCAATCGCTGGATCATAGACTAATTGTATAGTTATTGTATAAGAAGCTGCCAAACTGTTTCCTAGAATGACTGTACTAATTTATGGTCCTTCCAACAATGAGTAACTGATTCAGTTTTTCTGCATGCTTGCCAGCATTTGGTGTTGTCACATTTTTTTTGTTTTAGCCATTCTGATAGCTATACAGTGATATCTCATTGTGGTTTTAATTTGCATTCCCCTGGTAAACAATGATACTAAACAGTTTTATGTACTTATTTGCCATCTGTATATTCTTTTCAGGGAAATGTCTATTCATATATTTGGCTTTTTCCTAAATGGATTTTTGCTTTTTTTACTGTTGTGTTTTGAGAATTCTTTACACATTCCAGAGAGTAATACTTTTTTGAATATGTATTTTGCAAATATTTTCTCACAATATGTAGTCTGCATTTTCATTGTTTTTACAGGGTCTTGTGCAGAGTAAGAGTTTTTAATTTTGATAAGGTCCAGTTTTTGTTGTTTTTCTTTAAAGGATCATGCTTTTTGTGCCTAAGAATTCTTTCCTAGCCCTAGGTCCCAAACATCTCCTCCTGCTTTTTTTCCCTAAAAGTTATACAGTTATAAATTTAAGTCTGCAATCCATTTTGAGTTTTTAAATATATATTATATATGTAAACATATATTATATATTATTATATATAAATATATAATAATATATATTTATATATATATAATATATGGCGTGAGATTTTGGTTGAGATTCCAATTGCTCCAAAGGATCTACTTCTGGAGGAAGATCTACTTCTTCCATTGAGTTGCTTTTGCCTCTGTCAAAAATCATTTCAGGATATTTATGTGGGTCTATTTCTGAATTCACTAATTTGTTCCACCATTTTACATGTTTGCTTCTTTACCAACACTACAGTTTCTCCATTATTGTAGCTATGTAGTAAGTCTTAGTATTGGGTACAGTGTTTTCCGTCACTTTATTCTTATTTTCCAAGATTATTTTTTGTCTATTCTAAGGTCCCTGCTTGTCCATATAATCTTTAGACTAAACTTGCTAACATCTACAAAAACCTGCTTAGATTTTGGAGGGAATTATATTAAACCTATAGATCAGTTTGGAGAGAAAGTACACTCACCGCGTTGAGTCTTTAAATGAGCGTAGTACGTCTCTCCACTTATTTAGGTCTCTGATTTCTTTCATTAGTATTTTGTCATGTTCAGCATTCAGATACTGCACACTTCTTGTTGCATTTATATCTAAGTACTTCATTTTCTTTGGAGTAATTGTAAATGGTATTGTGTTTTTAATTTTGGTTTCTGCTCATTAATTAACATTCATTTTTAGTATATAGAAATAATGAGAGGTGAAGTCAGCTGGACTTCCTGGGTCGAGTGGGGACTTGGAGACTTTTTGTGTCTAGCTAGAGGATTGTAAATGCACCAATCAGCACTCTGTGTCTAGCTAAAAGATTGTAAACGCATCAATTAGCACTTTGTAAAAACGCACCAATCAGTGCTCTGTGTCTAGCTAAAGGATTGCAAACGCACCAATTAGCACTCTGTTAAATGGACCAATCAGCACTCTGTAAAATGGACCAATTAGTGCTCTGTAAAATGGACCAATCAGCAGGACGTGGGTGGGGACAAATAAGGGAATAAAAGCTAGCCACCCCCCAGCCAACAGCAGCAATCTGGTGGGATACCTTTCCACCTTTTGCAACCTTTGTTCTTTCACGCTTCACAGGAAATCTTGCTGCTGCTCACGCTTTGGGTTCACACCACCTTTAAGAGCTGTAACACTCGCTGCAGAGGTCCCCGACTTCATTCTTGAAGTCAGTGAGACCACGAACCCACCGGAAGGCAGAAATTCCAGACACATCAGAAGGAACAAACTTCGGACACACCATCTTTAAGAGCTGTAACACTCACCGCCAAGGTAGGCGCAGCTTCATTCTTGAAGTCAGCGAGACCAAGAACCCTCCAGAAGGAACCAACTCTGGACGCAATGTGATTAATATTTTTTGTGTTGATATTGTATTCTGTTAACTTTGCTGAACTGACTTTCAGTTCTAGACGTTTATTTTTGTATATTCCTTGGAATATTCTACGAAGATGATCATGTCATCTGCAATTGGAGGTAGCCTTACCTTCTCCTTTCTCTTCTGCATGCCTTTGCTTTTCTCTTCTTGCATTATTGTGGCAGATAAAACTTCCAAGACTATGTTAAATACAAGTGTTGAGAGGCGATATTCTTGTCTTGCTCCTGATCTTAGAAAAAAAACATTGTTTGTCACCATTAAGTGCAATGTCAGCTGTAGGATTTTGTAGGTGTTCTTTATCAAGGTCACTTAGTTCTTCTGTATTCCTAATTCAGGGGGTCTCTAGCATGTGTCAGTACTAAATTTTGTCAAATTCATTTTTGTTTCATTCCGTTCTTTAGCTTGTTAGCGTGGCGGATTAATTGATTGCAAATATCAAACTCACCTTACATTCCTGGAATGAATCACACTTGATCACTATTTTAAAACGTTTTTGTACATTTTTGTATTTGCTAATATTTTGTTGATGGCTTTTGTGTCAAAGTTTATGAAAAATGTTTGTCTATATTTTTCTTGATACTGTTTCTGTCTTGTTTTGGTGTCAGACTCCTAAAATGAATTATGAAGTGTTCCTTTCTCTTCTATTTTCTAGAAGAAATTGTGTAAAATTTCTGTCAGTTCTTTAAATATTTGGTAGAATTCTCCAGGGAGATGAAGTGGAGCTGCAAGTTGTTTTTTTAGGAGCTTTTAAATTATGAATCCCATTTTTAAATAGTTTTCTTTACTAGAACCACTTAGATTATCTATTTCCTGTTGGTTGCATTTTGGTAATTTTTGGTTTTTGAGCAATTGATCCATTTTTTCTACATTGTCAAATTTATGAGCATAAAATTGATGATAATATTCCCTTTCTGTCATTTTAATGGTTATGGGCTTTGTGGTTAGTTTCATTACTGATATTGTTGATTTGTGTCTCTTCTGTCTTAATTTTGCCAGTCTTGCTAGAGTGACACTGATATTTTTGAAGAAGCAGCTTTGTGTTTTATTAAATGTTTTCTATTTTCATGTTTTCAGTTTAGTTGATTTCTGTTCTCACCTTTATAATTTCCTTCTGCTTGCTTTGGGCTTCTTTGGCTAATATTTTTCTAGTTTTTTGAGGGGAAAAACTTACTGTTTTGAGTGCTTTCCTCTTTTCTAACATAAGCATTTAAGGCTATAAGATTCCCCTCAGTTCTGCATTAGCTACTTCCCACATATTTTGATCTACTGTCTTTTTATTCTTATTCAACTGTATGTGTACTTCTTGAAATTTCCTTGGATCTCCTTCTTGACCATAGACTATTTAAAGGTGTATTATTTAATTTCAAAGTATCTGGAGATTTTTTTCTGTTGTCTCTCGAGGTCATGGACTTTTAACTTATTATAATCCATTTGTGAATAGTATTGTGAAACTTCATAAAAAATGTATAAGAAATTTACAGCAGTATAATTCTATTTTCCCGTCAGTCTGGAGATGAGCTGGTTCTGGTCTGGGTTGTAGATTTAATTAATTATTTCAGTTTGCCACAGGTTTCATATATTTCAAAGGTAGCAGCCAGGGCCCTCCTTTCATTAGGAATAGGGAGCTAAGACTCTGAGGTCTCCCTAAGCTTTCTCGCTCATTTCCAGCTTCCCGTGCCTTGGAAGAAATCCATGTTGCAGCCTCCCCCGGCTTCCGACTCCACAGGACCTCTCCTTCTCTCTGCCATCTTACCCTGTCCCAGGTGCCCAGCCATGGCTCTGTATTTGAGATGAAATGTCTGAACGAAAGGATTTATGGGGCATGTAGATGAGTGTACTTTGGGGGTGCTTCTGGGTTTGAATCCATCATACCTGGTCTACAGGGGGTCCTTCAAGATTTCTTTGGTTTCTTCTTATCTCAGCCAAGAGCCAAGTCCTCCCTGCTTATGGCTGGCTTGTTCTTCCCACCACATCCCAGAGATAAAAGCAGTTGCAGGTTTTTATTGCCTTGGACGGGCTCGTCCCTCCCTAGAATGTTGTGCGTTTAGACTTCTTTGCATTTTCAGGTCTCTAATGGTTGTCATGTGTGATGATTGGAATAAATCAAGATTTCCTCATTGTTATATTGCGAGCAACAGCTTTTTACAACCTTTTATACCCTAACAAGAAGCAGAGCTCCCACTATTCTGTTAAACCAGCAAAACCTCTCAGCAACCTCATCTGTCACCCATGGCCTTGGAGTTTGAGAGCTAATGGCTTGGTTTTCAACATGTTTGAAAAAAATGTCATAATGTCTCCCCCATGATTTTGTCACAAATCCTATCCATCTTCTCCAAAGTGCTACTCTCAGAAAAAGATACCTGTATCTCACAGATACAAAAATTCTGGGAAATCTTAGTTATTCCAACAGGTTGAGTAATTCTACCTTTCTCATTCAAGGTTGGAATTGGACACCTATTAATATTAGACCCTCATGTTAGTGTTACCTAAATTCTCACCTCTCCATACATAAATAAGGTCACAACTTTAACTGCTGTGTCTTGCTTCAGAAGTTGGGCTAAGTAGGACTTCCTCTAAGTTAAGCACTATTCTGAGCACTTGGATAGACTAAGTCTTTTCTTATAAGACTTACCTATCAACAACTTTATAAGGCAAATATCATTGTAATCCCCATTTCAAAGCATAGATACCTTGAGTGATGTGCCTAACGACCCATGGTTAGAAACTGAAGACAGGAAGTGTAGATTCAAAGACAATGATCTGAGCAGGCACAGTGGCTCATGCCTGTAATCCCAGCACTTTGGGAGGCCAAGGTAGGCGGATCACCTGAGGTCAGGAGTTCGAGACCAGCCTGTCCAACATAGTGAAACCCCGTCTCTACTAAAAGTACAAAAATTAGCCGAGTGTGGTGGTGCGCGCCTGTAGTCCCAGCTACTCGGGATGCCGAGGTAGGAGAATTGCTTGAACCTGGGAGGCAGAGGTTGCAGTGAGGCGAGATCGCGCCATTGCACTCCAGTCTAGGCGACAGAGTGATACTCCGTCTGAGAAATAAAATAAAACAATCAAAAAGACAATGATCTTTTATTTTCCTCTAAGCTATATTGCCATGCATAATCTCTGCCTCATTACCATTGGGTCATAATGTCTATGGCTGAGCCAATGATGCTTAATTTAAAATCATTTGGAGGACTATGGTCAAGTCAATTGCAGTCACAAAGAGAACACCTCTGGTTTGTACCATTTTTTATTTGTTTGCTTTGGTTCAGAATTCTATTTTTTATAAAGATTTCTTTTACTCTTACTATTATTTTATTACTGTTACTTAAAAAATTGTCATTACCCCATCCTACCTCCTTATCTACCCAAAGCTAACCTTGACATTGGTGTGGGGAAGACAACTTTTTGTGTAAAGTATTTGCTGCCCTTCCTTGGGGGAGGAGTAGTTTCTCCACCTTGCTGCCATTAGGATTGGCTGTGTGAATTGCTTTGGCCAGGGAAATATGGGCATAAATGATCCTTGCCCCTTTCAGCAGAAGTGGCTTCACTTTTTCTTTTCCATGTGCCATGAGCTTGGCAAACTCTGAGAGTGTGTGCTTTATCTACCTGATTCCAGAGTAAAGAGGATTTGGTGCCATGCTGTGGCCGATGGATATGTGACATAGTAGCATGGGAAAAGAAGGGGGGCGTTATTTGTTATTGCAGCATAACTTAGCCTTTGCTTATAAAGGATGCCCTGCCAAGACATGTTTTTATGATTTTACTAAATGTATTAAATAAAATATATCTCTAAACTATATGTGAATTGGTTCTCAAAGTGTGATCCCTGGATCACAAAAGGGTGAAAGCAAGATAAAATGGTTTCACTCTTTTGGGGGGAAATAAGATAAAATATATTTACTTAATAATACTAAGACATTATTTGAAAGTGTTTTACTCTCATTCTTTCATGAGGATACAGTGGAGCTACCTAAAGGAGTAACTGCTCTGCTGCCTAAGGAAATGAATACTTGCATTCTCGTGTTTCAAAACTTTTTCAACTTTAATTTCTTATTTAGAAAAAATTAATAAATGCCACCCAAATGAAATAAACCTCTTTGGATCTTCAATAATTTTAGGAGAATAAGAGATTCCTAAAACCAAAAAAGAGAAACATTGATGTAGTTTATTGTTTAGTATATTTATAAATTTTACGTAAGTGATATTTGGTGACTTGCTTTTTAAACTCAACATTCCGTTGAGGTCTAATCCCAATCGGGCTTTTCCTGTAGCCTGCATGTTGTTGGAAATGCCTCACAGAGTTACTCTGGTTTTACTTTACTCACAGGACTTTTGTTAGGCCTGTGGGAAGGGACGACAAGGCAGTTGCTAAAGTATGAAAAAGACAGTTACTAAACTGTCTTTAGTTTATTAACTGTCTTAGTCAAGACCTGTTAATTTACTTTTTTACCTTAGGTATTGGCATATTCCACACATCTGTACTATTCTTGAATTTGATCACTTAGGAATGAATACGATTTGAACTCATTCATATTTAGAGAAGGTGTCAAATTGAGAACCAGGCAGATCCACCTACACTGAAAATGACCCTAAAGTAAATTGGTGGAAGAAACCAGATCCCAAAGATTATTGGTGAGCTTTGAAGTCTTCGTCAGTATATCCATATTAAGAGGAGATGACAGAAGCCAAAGTAAAAGAATTATGGGCTGACGGAACAACTGGATTAAAATAAATGTCAGTTGCATTTAAAAGGGCTGACTTGAAGGTCATTTTTGAAAATGGTTAATTTTGACTCCAGCTCTTTAGAGGATTTAAAGTGACCTTGATGGGCAGTGGAAGAAATCACAACATGAAATTCCTTGAATAAAAATTAATTGACTTTAATAAATGAACTCAACCTTCTCTCGCTAAGGTGTATGAAAATGGGTGCACATAGACTGAGCTCATTCCTTTCAGCTGTTTATGCTGTTATAAAATAGTTTCAAAAAGAGGAAAATATCTGCTCTTCAAAGTTTTCTGAGCATGTGACTTTATAAAGCATATGCATTTGGTCACCTTCCCAAATGCCTTTCCTGTACCAATGAATAATACATTTGCCTCACAACTGAAGTCATATACCCTCCTGCTCTGCTTCCTGTCCTATTGCCAAATTCAGTGACTGAATGGGCATTTTCATATTCACTCCCCTAACTATGACCTCTCGATTTCACAGAGAAGCTTAATCCCGGTTAGTCTCATTGTCTCACTGGGGATTCTCTGTTTCCTTGAGGGGCTTCTGAGAGGCAAACAGCTTTGCAAGGACTGGGAACCTGTGACGAGCACAGTGTTGGAAACACTTGAGGCCTTTGTTCTTCCAGAGTAGACATCTCCAACGCCTGGGGGCTCCTGCTTTCCCTCTGTCCCTGGATGCTGATTATGGGTCATGAGATTATGTAACAGACAGTTCATAGCCTCTGCATGCAATTTTTTTTCCTATATATTTTGTTAGGGAAAAAATAAAATATACACAGTAGAAAGACTAGTATAGCAAACTTGTGTGTACTAATAACCTAGCTTCGAAATTGCCAGCACACAGTCCATCTTGTTTTTCATTTCTTCACCCACTCCACACTCTCCCCACTGAGTTATTTTTAGTCAATTATTAGACACCATACATAAATCCCACACTACTTGTCTCCAAAACACATTGATTCTTTTTTAGAAAACATAACCGCTGGGCATGGTGGCTCATGCCTGTAATCCTAGCACTTTGGGAGGCCGAGGCAGGAGGATCACGTGAGGTCAGGAGTTTGAGACCAGCCTGACCAACATGGTGAAACTCTGTCTCTACCAAGAATACAAAAATTAGCTAGGCATGGTGGCTAACTCCTTAATCCCAGCTACTGGTGAGGCTAAGGCAGGAGAATCGGTTGAACCTGAGAGGCAGAGGTTTCTGTGAGCCTAGATCCTGCCATTGCACTCCAGCCTGGGCAACAAGAGCGAAACTCCATCTCAAAAAATAAAATTAAATTAAAAAAATAAAAATTTAAAAAACATAACCATAATACTGTTACTCATACCTGAAAATCAATAATTCTTTAATATTGCCGAGTTATCCAGTCAGCATTCAAACCTCTCATTTCACATCAGAAAAGTTTTTACAGCGAGTTTGTTGGAATTAGGATTCACAAAAGGTCCAGACATAGATTGGTTATGTCTCAAATCTATCTGTAGGTTTACTCTTCCCTATTTTTGTATCTTGCAAGGTGTCTGTTAATAAAACTGGATTCTTTGCCCTGTGGAACATCCCACAGTCTAGATATTGCTGATTGCAGCCCTGGAGTGTTTAACACGTTCCTCTGTCCCTTGTAGTTCCTATAAACTGGTAGTAAAGCATGGTCTTGATTAGGTTCAGGCTCAATATTTCTGGCAGGAATGCTGTATGTGTAGTGCGTTTGCTTGCTATTATATTGCGTCAGGAGGTGCCTATTGTCTGTCTCCTTTTGTTGATACTAATATTGATCTGTGGGTTCAGATGTTATCAGGATGATCTATCCGTTATAAAATTTTCTACCAAATAATAGTTCCAGCTACCAATGATGACCATTGCCTGCATCCATTATTTCATTAGGGGTTTGAGAAAGCAAATATTCTAATTCGATCATTTCTTCCGAATTCATTAGCTGTAAAGGAATGCATGCTCATCAGCTATTGGGTTACCATGAGTTATAAGTCAAAAGGCAAATGAGGTGAATTGTGCATGTGGCATTCCCCCACCCAGTCTCCATGTGCTCAGCCTTGTCTGTGCTCTCATGGGCTGCATCAAAGGCTCTGTTGCCCACTGGATTCTGCTTGGGTATAGCTCATGGGAGTCCTGGAATGAGATCAAAGGGAGGGAGGAGAATGAGGATGGAGTTTATTCCCCTGTTTCCTTCCCTGTGCTGTGCCCCAGCTGGCTGCATCCATTACCGCTGTCCCTGCACAGACCTCTCTTACCTGGGTTTTGATAACCACTCCTTCTTTTGCTCCTCCAATCTGCATGAGGTCATGTCCCCCTAAATGCCAAGGTGATCACGGCATTGCCACCCTGTGGTGCTGCCCTCTTCCTTGTGGTCTCCCTACAAACACTGCCCATAGCTTTTATACAACCATTTTACTAAGTCTCAAATTACAAAATTTGTAATGCCTGTTTCACATTGGGAGGTATATTATCCTTCTCTTCTTCCTTGTTTTTTTATTTTTAAATTTTATGGACATATAACAGCTGTACATATTATGAAGTTGATGTGATATTTTGGTACAGGCCAAGAAGAGAGTTATGGTGTTGGCTGGGGTGATTGATTGGGACTACTAAAGTGAAATGGGACTACTACTCCACAATGAAGGTAAAGATGAAAGAATTACTACAGAAGATCCCTTAGGTCATCTTTCACCTGTAATTACCATGCCCTGTAATTATGGTTAATGAAGAATTACTACAACGCAGTCTAGTCAGGACTACAAATAACCTAGACCCTTCAGGAATGAAAGTTTGGGCCACCCTGCCAGGTAAAGAACAGGACCAGATGAGGCACTTGCTGAAGGAAAAAGGATTATACAGAAAGGGTAGTAGAAGAAAGTAGTTATAGACACCGGCCATGACGATGTGACCAGTTACAGAAATGAGAATTGTAATTGTTATTCTTTTTCTCTATATTTTTAAAGAATATGCTTGTCTATATACATGTATTAAGCAAGTATCTCTGTTTTCTTTCCACTCTTATTCCTTTGTCATGTAACATGACATATACTGACTGTATTATTAAGTATTGTAAATTTTATTTTATTTATTTATTTGAGACAGAGTCTGGCTCTGTCGCCCAAGCTGGAGTGCAGTGGTGCGATCTCGGCTCACTGCAACCTCCACCCCCTTAGTTGAAGTGATTTTCCTGCCTCAGCCTCCTGAGTAGTTGGGATTACAGATATGTGCCAGCATGCCCGGCTAATTTTTGTATTTTTAGTAGAGACAGGATTTCACCATGTTGGTCAGGTTGGTCTCAACCTCCTGACCTCAAGTGATCGACCCTCCTTGGCCTCCCAAAGTCCTGGGATTACAGGTGTGAGCCACCACGCCCAGCCATGTAAATTTTAATATTTAAGTTATGGGATATAAGGAGAAGAATAAACATCAATCAAGGACTTTATCTTCTCTTTTGGGAAAGAAGTTAGTGTGTTTTTGGTTGTACATAGGATAGTTGTATCATGTACAACTTGCTAGGGGGAGCTATAATCTCCTTATTGTTATTTGGAGATTAAGTATGGTATAAGGAGATGTGTAGGGATGTCAAGTTGACAAGGGGTGGACTTGTGATGGTTAATGTAGGTATCAAGTTAATGGGATTAAGGGATACCCAAGTAGCTACTAGATACTCAAGTAGCTGGTGAAGCATTGTTTCTGGGTGTGGCTCTGAGGGTATTTCCAGAAGAGGCTGGCATTTGAATCAGTGGACTGAGGAAGGGAAATGTGGTCTCATGCAATGTGAGTCAACATTGGACAATTGGCTACAGGCTGAGGTACAACAAAAAGGCAGAAGAAAAGCAAATTTGCTCTTTTCTGTAGCTGGGGCACCCTTCTTCTTCTGCCCTTGGACATCAGGACTCCAGCCTCTCCTGCCTTTGGAGTCTGTGACTTATACCACTGGCCCCAAGTTCTCAGGCCTTTGGCCATGGACTGTGAGGTGAACCTTTAGCTTCCCTGGTTCTGAGGGTTTTGGACTAGACTGAACCACATATTGATCTCCCTGGTACTCCAGCCTGCAGGAGGTTTGTTATGGGATGGGACTTCTTAGCCTCTATAATCATGTGGGCCAATTCCCCTAATAAATTTCTTTCTATCTATCTAGCTAGCTAATCACCTATCTATACATACTACTGGTCCTATCTCCACAGAATCCTGACTAATATACCATCTGTATTAGGGTTCTCTCGAGGGACAGAACTAATAATTATATATGTATAATTATATATAATATATAATTATGTATATATGTGTATATATGTGTGTATATATATATATATAAAGAGAAGTTTATTAAGTATTAATTCACATGATCACAAGTCTCACAATAGGTCATCTGTGAGCTGAGGAGCAAGGAGAGCCAGTTCGTGTCACAAAACTGAAGAACTTGGAGTCTGATATTCAAGCGCAGGAAGCATCCAGCACGGGAGAAAGAGGGAGGCTGGGAGGATGTCTCTCCTTTTCACATTTTTCTGCCTGCTTTATATTCGCTGGCAGCTGATTAGATTGTGCCCACCAGATTAAGGGTGGGTCTGCCTTCCCCAGCCCACTGACTTAAATGCTAATCTCCTTTGGCAGCACCCTCACAGACACACCCAGGATCAACACTTTGTATCCTTCAATCCCATCAAGTTGACACTCAGTGTTAACCATCACACCATTGTTGTTATATATTAAATTTGCATTTGCATTTAGGTGTACTTCAGGATTTTTATGGTGTTCCGTTGTTTATTCATGTACCAATAGCTTGCCATTTTAATAATAGAAGATTTATAGTATATTTTTATATCAAATAGGACTAATTTCTCTTTTGCTACTTTTTCAAGAAAAACTCAGCTCTTCTTGCTTGTGTATTCTTACATGTGACCTTTATAATCAACTTGTTGAACTCTGCTACACACACACACACACACACACACACACACACACACACGATCTTCAAAAAGTTCATTGAGAGTGTGTATTATGAAAAAAATGTGCATGGCCAGGTGCGGTGGCTCATGCCTGTAATCCCAGAACTTTGGGAGGCTGAGGCAGCTGGATCACAAGGTCAGGAGATCAAGATCATCCTGGCTAACACAGTGAAACCCCGTCTCCACTAAAAATACAAAAAATTAGCCAGGCGTGGTGGCAGGCGCCAGTAGTCCCAGCTACTAGGGAGGCTGAGGCGGGAGAATGGCATGAACCTGGGAGGCGGAGCTTGCAGTGAGCTGAGATCACGCCACTGCACTACAGCCTAGGTTACAGAGTGAGACTCCATCTCAAAAATAAAATAAAATAAAAGCTGTGCATAAATTTCAACCTTTTTGCACCAAAATAAACTCATACTAACTTATTATAACATGTCTGAACAGAACATGGCTTGAGGTATGTGATGGTTGAGTGTCAACTTGAATTGAAGAATGCAAAGTATTGTTTCTGGGTGTTTCTGGGTGTTGCCAGAAGAGATTAACATTTGAGTCAGTGGACTGGGAGAGGCAGACCCACCCTCAATCTGGGTGGGCACCATCTAGTCAGCTCCTAGCATGGCTAGAATAAAGCAGACAGAACGTGGAGGGACTTGACTTGCTGAGTTTTCTGGTCTTCATCTTCCTCCCATGCAGGATACTTCATGCCTTCAAACATCAGACTCCAAGTTCTTTGACTTTTGGACTCCTGAACTTAAACACCAGTGCTTTTCGAGTGGCTCTCCGGCCTTCAGCCACAGACGGAAGGCTGCACGGTCGGCTTCTCCGCCTTTGAGGCTTTGAGACTCAGACTGAGTCACTACTGGCTTCCTTGTTCCTCATGTTGCAGGACTTCACCTTGTGATGCTATGAGTCAATTCTCCTTAATAAACTCCCTTTCATATATGCCCATATCCGATTAGTTCTGTCCCTCTAGAGAACCCTAATACAAAGCACTAATACAAACAAGACATCAGTTTGAAAAAAAGACCCTATCAGAACAAAATGAATTCTGCTAAACTCAAAGCAAGACCAAACATCAAATTTATGGTGAAGAATGGTGAAATCATTGATGCCTTACAAAAAGTTTATGGGGACAGTACTCTCAAAAAATCAGTTTACAAATGAATACATCGTGTTAAAAAGGAACAAGATGATGTTGAAGATCAAGCCTGCAGTGGTAGGAAATCTACATCAATTTGTGAGGGAAAAAAAAATCATCTTGTTCATGTCCTAATTGAAGAAGACTGGCAATCAACAGCAGAAATAGCCAACACCATAGGCATCTCAATTGTTTCATCTTATGTAATTGTGACTGAAAAACTAAAGTTGAGCAAATTTTCCCCTTGGTGGGTCCCAAAACTATTGTGCGCAGATCAGATGCAGACAAGAGCAGAGCTTTCAATGGACAGTTTCAACAAGTGGAATCAAGATCGTGAAGCATTTCTTAAAAGAATTGCAGGAGGAGATGGAACATGGCTTTATTAGTATGACCCGAATACAAAGCCACAATCAAAGCAATGGCTTCCAAGAGGTTTTTGCTTGTTGACTTTCTGGAGGGCCAAATACTGATCACATCTGCTTATAATGAGAGTGTTTTAAGAAAGCTAACCAAAGCTACAGCAGAAAAATGCCCAGGAAACTTCACCACCACCACAATACTGCTGCTCATTCCTCTCATCAAACAGGAGAAATTACGTGAGTTTCAATGGAAGATCATTAGGCATCCGGCTTACAGTCCTGATGTGGCTTTTTCTGACTTCTTTTTGTACCCTATCTTGAAAAATCATTAAAGGGAACCAAGTTTTCTTCACTTAATGTAAAAAACACTTCATTGACATGGTTAAATTCTCAGAACCCTCACTTGTTTAAGGATGGATTCAATGGCATCACCACTTAACAAAAGTGTCTTAAACTTGATATAGCTTATGTTGAGAAATAAAGTTTATACTTTTTATTTTTATCTTTTAATTCCGTTTTGCTGCAAACTTTTTAAAGTCCCCTCATATACATATCACATTTAATTTTAGAAATTTCCTTAGTGTTGATATCTTTATGATTCTGTGTTTTCTTATTTAAGAACCTAATATGCATTTATATATTTGTTCAAGTTAACCTTTGTGTCTGTTAGGAGATCGCTTTTGTAAAAATAGGTTTCCTCATTTAGGTTTTGCTGTTTTTTAGAAAGATACTCCCTACTGTTTTACCTTATTATTATATAGCAAAAAATGTATTGTCTTCTATTATATCTTCTAACTGATTATTTGTATATATAAAGTCCAGTATAAGCTCCATTTTCGAACTCTTCATGGCTGACAAATAGAAATATAATGTTTGTATTTTTGTATGTAGAAATGTATTTGTTCTAATAATTTTTTTAGCTTATTATGGATTTTCTATATGCACAATTCTATCATTTGCAGGTGATGGCAGTTTCAGTTGCTCCTTTTCAATTCCTCTTTATTATTTTTTTGCCTGGACATAATGTGCTGGTTGAGACCATCAGTGTGAACAAGAATCTTTACCTCATTCCAGATACCAGAGTGAGAACTTCCAACGTTTCTTCATGGAATATGTTTGCTGATGCTTTCTTTGTATCTACTAAAACAATCAATGGTGATAAAATGCATTGATTGGTTTTCCGATGTAAGGCCATCTTTGCAATCCTGATAAAACCTATTTGTTCATTATTTGTAAAAATACTTTTTACATATTGGTGAATTTATGTTTCTAATATTTTAAATAATATTTTAATTGTATACATAAGTGAATTGGCCTTTCATAATTTTTCTTAATCCAACTTTGGTATCTAGATTTTGCTGGCCTGATAAAATTCTTTGGAGAGTATCATTTCTTTTATACTCTTAAATAGTTTCTATATGATTGATATTTTTAAAAAATAACTACTTGGTAACACTCTGGGTGAAACCATTCAGGTCTGCACTGTTTTCACTGGAAGGTTAATAAATCTACATGTAAGTTTTTGCTGTGTTTCACGTGTTTCTCTTGTTTCAAGTATGGTAGGTTGTATTTTTTTAGAAAGTTATCCATTTTATTTAATTTGCCTTTTTTAGGGTACAGCAAATTCTTACTTTCTTTTTTTTTTAGTTCTTTTTCTAGTCTTTCTTTTTTTGAAATCAGTTTTATCAAGGACTTATTAATTTTGTGAGTTTTCTTAAAGTACAGGACAATTGTGTATTATATGTTTAGTTTCTATTTGGTTAATTTGTTCTTTTGCTTGTAATTTCCCTTTTCTCCATTGTATATGAAAAAAAAAATGGAAATGCTTATAGATTGGAGACAATACTGCAATGCCATCCCAATCAAAACTCCAGCAGATTTCTTTATTTTGTGAAATTTGATGAGCTGATTATATACTTTATGTGATGTGTATTAACAAAGCAAGAGAAATGACCACACTGGGAAAAAATATTTGCCTTTATGTAGCAGACAAGTAGTTTGTTTTCTTAATCATTTCAAATCAATAAGAAAAACACCAACAAACCAATATTAAAACATGCAAAGGGCCGGGCGCGGTGGCTCAAGCCTGTAATCCCAGCACTTTGGGAGGCCGAGACGGGCGGATCACGAGGTCAGGAGATCCAGACCATCCTGGCTAACACTGTGAAACCCCGTCTCTACTAAAAAAAAATACAAAAAAAAAAAAAAAAAAAAAACATGCAAAGGACTTGAATAGTCAGATCACAGATGAGAAGAATTAAATGAGTCTTAAACATAGGAATGATGTTCAAAATCATTTAAAATATTTAAACTGAAAATTAATGAAGTAAACGTACAGAATTACAACAAAAATTGACATACCCATAACCATGAAGAAAATTTCAGTATTAAAGAAGCCAATCAGGCCAAAAGTTAGTAAAGATAAAGAACATTTGAATAGCATAATTAGCAAGCTTGAATTAATGAATATATGTTGTAGGAGTTTGTACCCAATTAGGTAGTATATAAACTTTTTTTTTTAGCATATAAAGTGAATCTTTATTATTAAATCATTTTACATTTGCAGAGACCACGACAATACACTATTTTTTTTCACTTTTTTTGAGATAAAATACACATATAAAATTTACCATCTTTACCATTTTTAAGTGTACAGTTTAGTGGTAATAAATACATTTATATTCCTTTTTTCACCCTTTATCCTTCCCTCTGCTCTATCATTTTTTTTTTATTATTATACTTTAAGTTCTAGGGTACATGTGCATAACGTGCAGGTTTGTTACATATGTATACTTGTGCCATGTTGGTGTGCTGCACCCATCAACTCATCAGCACCCATCAATTCATCATTTATATCAGGTATAACTCCCAATGCAATCCCTCCCCCCTCCCCCCTCCCTATGATAGGCCCCGATGTGTGATGTTCCCCTTCCCGAGTCCAAGTGATCTCATTGTTCAGTTCCCACCTATGAGTCAGAACATGCGGTGTTTGGTTTTCTGTTCTTGTGATAGTTTGCTAAGAATGATGGTTTCCAGCTGCATCCATGTCCCTACAAAGGACGCAAACACATCCTTTTTATGGCTGCATAATATTCCATGGTGTATATGTGCCACATTTTCTTAATCCAGTCTGTCACAGATGGACATTTGGGTTGATTCCAAGTCTTTGCTATTGTGAATAGTGCTGCAATGAACATACGTGTGCATGTGTCTTTATAGCAGCATGATTTATAATCCTTTGGGTATATACCCAGTAGTGGGATGGCTGGGTCATATGGTACATCTAGTTCTAGATCCTTGAGGAATCGCCATACTGTTTTCCATAATGGTTGAACTAGTTTACAATCCCACCAACAGTGTAAAAGTGTTCCTATTTCTCCACATCCTCTCCAGCACCTGTTGTTTCCTGACTTTTTAATGATTGCCGTTCTAACTGGTGTGAGATGGTATCTCATTGTGGTTTTGATTTGCATTTCTCTGATGGCGAGTGATGATGAGCATTTTTTCATGTGTCTGTTGGCTGTATGAATGTCTTCTTTTGAGAAATGTCTGCTCATATCCTTTGCCCACTTTTTGATGGGGTTGTTTTTTTCTTGTAAATTTGTTTGAGTTCTTTGTAGATTCCGGATATTAGCCCTTTGTCAGATGAGTAGATTGCAAAAATTTTCTCCCGTGTAGGTTGCCTGTTCACTCTGATGGTAGTTTCTTTTGCTGTGCAGAAACTCTTTAGTTTAATCATATCCCATTTGTCAATTTTGGCTTTTGTTGCCGTTGCTTTTGGTGTTTTAGACATGAAGTCCTTGCCCATGCCTATGTCCTGAATGGTACTACCTAGATTTTCTTCTAGGGTTTTTATGGTATTAGGTCTAACATTTAAGTCTCTAATCCATCTTGAATTAATTTTCATATAAGGAGTAAGGAAAGGATCCAGTTTCAGCTTTCTACTTATGGCTAGCCAATTTTCCCAGCACCATTTATTAAATAGGGAGTCCTTTCCCCATTTCTTGTTTCTCTCAGGTTTGTCAAAGATCAGATGGCTGTAGATGTGTGGTATTATTTCTGAGGACTCTGTTCTGTTCCATTGGTCTATATCTCTGTTTTGGTACCAGTACCATGCTGTTTTGGTTACTGTAGCCTTGTAGTATAGTTTGAAGTCAGGTAGTGTGATGCCTCCAGCTTTGTTCTTTTGACTTAGGATTGTCTTGGCAATGCGGGCTCTTTTTTGGTTCCATATGAACTTTAAAGCCGTTTTTTCCAGTTCTGTGAAGAAACTCATTGGTAGCTTGATGGGGATGGCATTGAATCTATAAATAACCTTGGGCAGTATGGCCATTTTCACCATATTGATTCTTCCTATCCATGAGCATGGTATGTTCTTCCATTTGTTTGTGTCCTCTTTTATTTCACTGAGCAGTGGTTTGTAGTTCTCCTTGAAGAGGTCCTTTACATCCCTTGTAAGCTGGATTCCTAGGTATTTTATTGTCTTTGAAGCAATTGTGAATGGAAGTTCATTCATGATTTGGCTCTCTGTTTGTCTGTTACTGGTGTATAAGAATGGTTGTGATTTTTGCACATTGATTTTGTATCCTGAGACTTTGTTGAAGTTGCTTATCAGCTTAAGGAGATTTTGGGCTGAGACAATGGGGTTTTCTAAATATACAATCATGTCATCTGCAAACAGGGACAATTTGACTTCTTCTTTTCCTAACTGGATACCCTTGATTTCTTTCTCTTGCCTGATTGCCCTAGCCAGAACTTCCAACACTATGTTGAATAGGATTGGTGAGAGAGGGCATCCCTGTCTTGTGCCAGTTTTCAAAGGGAATTTTTCCAGTTTTTGCCCATTCAGTATGATATTGGCTGTGGGTTTGTCATAAATAGCTCTTATTATTTTGAGGTACGTTCCATCAATACCGAATTTATTGAGCGTTTTTAGCATGAAGGGCTGTTGAATTTTGTCAAGAGCCTTTTCTGCATCTATTGAGATAATCATGTGGTTCTTTTCTTTGGTTCTGTTTATATGCTGGATTATGTTTATTGATTTGCGAATGTTGAACCAGCCTTGCATCCCAGGGATGAAGCCCACTTGATCATGGTGGATAAGCTTTTTGATGTGCTGCTGAATCTGGTTTGCCAGTATTTTATTGAGGATTTTTGCATCAATGTTCATCAGGGATATTGGTCTAAAATTTTCTTTTTTGTGTGTGTCTCTGCCAGGCTTTGGTATCAGGATGATGTTGGCCTCATAAAAAGAGTTAGGGAGGATTCCCTCTTTTTCTATTGTTTGGAATAGTTTCAGAAGGAATGGTACCAGCTCCTCCTTGTACCTCTGGTAGAATTCAGCTGTGAATCCATCTGGTCCTGGGCTTTTTTTGGTTGGTAGGCTCTTAATTATTGCCTCAATTTCAGAGCCTGCTACTGGTCTATTCAGGGATTCAACTTCTTCCTGGTTTAGTCTTGGAAGAGTGTAAATGTCCAGGAAATTATCCATTTCTTCCAGATTTTCTAGTTTATTCGCGTAGAGGTGTTTATAGTATTCTCTGATGGTAGTTTGTATTTCTGTGGGGTCCGTGGTGATATCCCCTTTACCATTTTTTATTGCGTCTATTTGACTCTTCTCTCTTTTCTTCTTTATTAGTGTTGCTAGCAGTCTGTCAATTTTGTTGATTTTTTCAAAAAACCAACTCCTGGATTCATTGATTTTTTTGGAGGGTTTTTTTGTGTCTCTATCTCCTTCAGTTCTGCTCTGATCTTAGTTATTTCTTGCCTTCTGCTAGCTTTTGAATGTGTTTGCTCTTGCGTCTCTAGTTCTTTTAATTGTGATGTTAGAGTGTCAATTTTAGATCTTTCCAGCTTTCTCTTGTGGGCATTTAGTGCTATAAATTTCCCTCTACACACTGCTTTAAATGTGTCCCAGAGATTCTGGTAAGTTGTATCTTTGTTCTCATTGGTTTCAAAGAACATCTTTATTTCTGCCTTCATTTCGTTATGTACCCAGTAGTCATTCAGGAGCAGGTTGTTCAGTTTCCATGTAGTTGAGCAGTTTTGATTGAGTTTCTTAGTCCTGAGTTCTAGTTTGATTGCACTGTGGTCTGAGAGACAGTTTGTTATAATTTCTGTTCTTTTACATTTGCTAAGGAGTGCTTTCCTTCCAATTATGTGGTCAATTTTGGAATAAGTGCGATGTGGTGCTGAGAAGAATGTATATTCTGTTGATTTGGGGTGGAGAGTTCTATAGATGTCTATTAGGTCCGCTTGGTGCAGAGATGAGTTCAATTCCTGGATATCCTTGTTAACTTTCTGTCTCATTGATCTGTCTAATGTTGACAGTGGAGTGTTGAAGTCTCCCGTTATTATTGTATGGGAGTCTAAGTCTCTTTGTAAGTCTCTAAGGACTTGCTTTATGAATCTGGGTGCTCCTGTATTGGGTGCATATATATTTAGGATAGTTAGCTCTTCCTGTTGAATTGATCCCTTTACCATTATGTAATGGCCTTCTTTGTCTCTTTTGATCTTTGATGGTTTAAAGTCTATTTTATCAGAGACTAGGATTGCAATCCCTGCTTTTTTTTGTTCTCCATTTGCTTGGTAGATCTTCCTCCATCCCTTTATTTTGAGCCTATGTATGTCTCTGCATGTGAGATGGGTCTCCTGAATACAGCAGACTGATGGGTCTTGACTCTTTATCCAGTTTGCCAGTCTGTGTCTTTTAATTGGAGCATTTAGTCCATTAACATTTAAGGTTAATATTGTTATGTGTGAACTTGATCCTGCCATTATGATATTAACTGGTTATTTTGCTCAGTTAGTTGATGCAGTTTCTTCCTAGCCTCGATGGTCTTTACATTTTGTCATGTTTTTGCAATGGCTGGTACCGGTTGTTCCTTTCCATGTTTAGGGCTTCCTTCAGGGTCTCTTGTAAGGCAGGCCTGGTGGTGACAAAATCTCTAAGCATTTGCTTATCTGTAAAGGATTTTATTTCTCCTTCACTGATGAAACTTACTTTGGCTGGATATGAAATTCTGGGTTTAAAATTCTTTTCTTTAGGAATGTTGAATATTGGCCCCCACTCTCTTCTGGCTTGGAGAGTTTCTGCCGAGAGATCTGCTGTTAGTCTGATGGGCTTCCCTTTGTGGGTAACCCGACCTTTCTCTCTGGCTGCCCTTAAGATTTTTTCCTTCATTTCAACTTTGGTGAATCTGGCAATTATGTGTCTTGGAGTTGCTCTTCTCGAGGAGTATCTTTGTGGTGTTCTCTGTATTTCCTGAATTTGAATGTTGGCCTGCCCTACTAGGTTGGGGAAGTTCTCCTGGATGATATCCTGAAGAGTGTTTTCCAACTTGGTTCCATTTTCCCCCTCACTTTCAGGCACCCCAATCAGACGTAGATTTGGTCTTTTTACATAATCCCATACTTCTTGCAGGCTTTGTTCATTTCTTTTTCTTCTTTTTTCTTTTGGTTTCTCTTCTCGCTTCATTTCATTCATTTGATCCTCAATCGCTGATACTCTTTCTTCCAGTTGATCGAGTCGGTTACTGAAGCTTGTGCATTTGTCACGTATTTCTCGTGTCATGGTTTTCATCTCCGTCATTTCATTTATGACCTTCTCTGCATTAATTATTCTAGCTATCAATTCTTCCACTCTTTTTTCAAGATTTTTAGTTTCTTTGCGCTGGGTACGTAATTCCTCCTTTAGCTCTGAGAAGTTTGATGGACTGAAGCCTTCTTCTCTCATCTCATCAAAGTCATTCTCTGACCAGCTTTGATCCGTTGCTGGCGATGAGCTGCGCTCCTTTGCAGGGGGAGATGCGCTCTTATTTTTTGAATTTCCAGCTTTTCTGCCCTGCTTCTTCCCCATCTTTGTGGTTTTATCTGCCTCTGGTCTTTGATGATGGTGATGTACTGATGGGGTTTTGGTATAGGTGTTCTTCCTGTTTGATAGTTTTCCTTCTAATAGTCAGGATCCTCAGCTGTAGGTCTGTTGGAGATTGGTTGAGGTCCACTCCAGACCCTATTTGCCTGGGTATCAGCAGCAGAGGTTGCAGAAGATGGAATATTGCTGAACAGTGAGTGTACCTGTCTGATTCTTACTTTGGAAGCTTCCTCTCAGGGGTGTACTCCACCCTGTGAGGTGTGGGGTGTCAGACTGCCCCTAGTGGGGGATGTCTCCCAGTTAGGCTACTCAGGGGTCAGAGACCCACTTGAGCAGGCAGTCTGTCCCTTCTCAGATCTCAGCCTCCGTGTTGGGAGATCCACTGCTCTCTTCAAAGCTGTCAGACAGAGTCGTTCGGGTCTGCACAGGCCTCTGCTGCTTCCCCTGTTGTTTTTTAGCTGTGCCCTGTCCCCAGAGGTGGAGTCTACAGAGACAGGCAGATTTCCTTGAGCTGCTGTGAGCTCCACCCAGTTCGAGCTTCCCAGCGGCTTTGTTTACCTACTTAAGCCTCAGCAATGGCGGGTGCCCCGCTGCCATTTGGGTTAGATTGCAGACTGCTGTGCTAGCAATGCGGGAGGCTCCGTGGCCATGGGACCCTCCCGGCCAGGTGTGGGTATAATCTCCTGGTGTGCCCGTTTCCTTAAAGTGCAGTATTGGGGTGGGAATTACCCGATTTTCCAGGTGTTGCGTGTCTCAGTTCGCCTGGCTAGGAAAAGGGATTCCCTTCCCCCTTGCGCTTCCCAGGTGAGGCAATGCCTCGCCCTGCTTCAGCTCTCGCTGGTCGGGCTGCAGCAGCTGACCAGCACCGATTGTCCAGCACTCCCCAGTGAGATGACCCCAGTACCTCAGTTGAAACTGCAGAAATCACCGGTCTTATGTGTCGCTCGCGCCGGGAGTTGGAGACTGGAGCTGTTCCTATTCGGCCATCTTGCTCCGCCCCCGCTATATAAACTTTTTACCAACATTGGAAAGTACTAGGCCACAAAGCCAACCCCAATGAATACCAAATAATCAATTTCATATACATAAGATGATAGTCTCTACTAACTATTCAAAGATGAAAATCAATGCCAAAATATAGCCAAAAAGCCATATTCCTTTGGAAATTAAAAATACTCTGCTAAATAATTCAAGGGGTATAGAAATAACAATTGAAATCATGAAGTATTTATAAGTGAACGATAAAGAGTGACCACATATAAATACATGAGTGATGCTGCTAAAATGGTAATTAGAGGAAAATTTTGAACTTCAAGGGCATCCATTAGAAAAGAAAAAAGATTGGGCTTTATTGAACTAAGTTTGCAAATCAAAATACTATAAAAAGAAGTAATCCCAATGAAAGCAGAGCAAAGTAAATAAAGCAGAAACAAACATGTATCAAAGAAAGATGAAGTAAAGAAACCATGATGATAGTCAACCCAGGAGCTATTTCCTCAAAAAGGGCCAGATGTAAAGTATACATCTGTCAAGACCAAACAAGTGAAAGAAAGTACCAGTAAATAATAGTAGAAGGAGTATATCATCAGATACAGTCATAATTTTAAAATTATAAAAGAAAACCTTGACAGAACAGCTTGTCATTACATTAGAAAAATTAAATGAAATATATAATTTTCTAGAGTATATGTAAGTACCAAACTTGCCACCGAGAAGAAAAAAAGAAGACATCTGAGTAGTCCCATTAGCATTACAGAAATTACAATTCAAAACCTCTCTCATATTCTCCTTCAAACTGTACCAGGCTTATGGTGTTTCAAGTGGGCTTTAGAAAACTTTCAAATAACAAATACTAATGACTTCAATTTCATTGCTACATAGAATACATAGAGAAGGAAAAATAATCAGCTTAAATCATGAGGCTAACATAAGCTTCATGCCCAAACCTGAGAAAGATAGAATACTAATTTTAATTAAATACAGTAATGCGGGAGAAAAAAATTACAAATATGTTAATACAGGATACACTTCAGAAATGGTTGAACCTGAGAAGATTTTTCAGTGGAACTTATAACACTAAAATATGACAAGAAAATATGTGATTATTTCAAGTTCTTGAAAATGTACAATAAAAAGCCATTTATGATCAAATATTTATAATAGTAGAGATTTTCATCATGATTATATTATGTATTGAAATCAATATATAGTAAAAATTACAACAAATATACTTAATGGTTAAATTTCAGAAGCATTTTCTTTATATTCAGGACAAAACAAGAATATCTGCTATGTTCATTTTCTTTCAACAATATCCTAGAGATCTTACCAAATGCAATAAGAAAAGAAAAAGTTAAGTAGATTTAAAAATAAACAAAACATTTGCTATTTATAGACAAGTTTTTTTTTTTAATGTAAAAACCCAAAAGAATCCGAAGACAACACATTTAGAACTATTAACTGAGTTTGGGTTATCAGTTGCTGGATTCAAGCTCAACATATAAAATTCAATAGTGTTTCAACACATCACCAGCAATTAGTAATTTAATCTTTATTCATTCATTTTCTAATGACCTTCTCTTCTTTATGTGATCAGAGTTCTCACCTATGTCATTTTTCTTCTTGCTGAAAAATGTATTTTAACATTTCTTGCAAGGCAGGTCCACTGGTGACAAATTCCCTCAATTTTTGTTTGTCTGAGAAAGTCTTTATTTCGCCTTCATTTATATATAATAAGTTCACTGGGGAAAAATTCTAGGTTGGTGGGGTTTTTTTTCTTTAAACATTTTAAGTATTTTACTTCAGTCTCTTCTCACTTGCATGTTTTCTGAGGTGACGTCTGATGTAATTCTTACCCTTGTTGATTCATAGGTGTTTGTTGTTGTGTTTTGTCCTCTGACTTCTTTTCAAGACTTCCTCTTTCTCTTTAGTTTTCTGCCATTTGAAAATGATATGCCTAATATCAGTTTTTTGGTATTTATCCTGCTTGGTGTTCTCTGAACTTTTTGGATCTATGGTTTAGTGTCTATTTTTAGTTTGGGAATATTCTCAGTCATTACTACTTCAAATATTCTCTTTCTTCTCTGGTGATGTTTCTCCTTTTGTAATTGTTTAATGGTTTTTGGATATTTTGTTCTATCTTTTTTGGTGGTTTTCTTTGCATTTTAGTTCTGGAAGCTTATTTTAGCATTTCCTCTAATTCACTGGTTCTGTTCTTGGCAATTTCCACTCTATTGATAAGCCTGTCGAGGACATACTTCATCTCTGTTAGAGTTTTTAACTCCTAGATTTATTTTTGATTCATGGAGTTTCCATATTTCTGATTACATCAGTCATCTGTTCTTGCATGTGGCTACTTTTTCCCATTAGAGCCATCACATTTTAATCACAGTTGTTTAAATTTCTGGTCTGATAATTCCAAATTCCCTGCCATATCTTGAGTCTGGCTCTGATACTTTCTCTGTCTTTTCAAGCTATATTTTCTTTCTCTTTTCATGTGCCACATAATTTTTTTCATTGAGAGCCAGACATCATGTAGTAGGTAAAAAGAACTGAGGTAAACAGGCCTTTGTGTGAGGTTTATGTTTATCTGGTTAGGGGTTAGGCTATGTTTATAAAATGCTATAGCTGTAGAACCTAGCAGAACCCCTGGAGGTAAAACTCATGAAAATACGAGTTCCCTTCCCCCAAGACTGGGCTTCCCTTGAGTTTTTACCTCTCAAGTTTGCCCATAGCAACTTTAACTCTGAGACTGTCCTCTAGCAACTCATCAATGACAGTTTAGTTTTCCTACCCTGGTACTGGCTGTAGTGGTGGTTTCTGCTCCAGGGTTTTTGCTTTTAGGCTATACGTGGACTGAAAGTGAAGGGGTGGAAAAGGATATTATATGCAAGGAGTAATCAAAAGAGAGCAGGAGTGGCTATATTTATAGCAGAAAAAGTAGGCTAAGTTAAAAACTGTTATGTAAGACCAAAAAGGTCATTACATAATGATAAGGTGGTCAATTCATGAAGAGGATATAGTAATTGTAAATGTCTCTTTACCCAACATCGGAGCACCTAAATATGTAAAACAAATATTAACAGAATTAAAGGGAAATATAGATAGCAATACAACAATACAGATCACAATATCCCTGCTTTCAACAATGATCATCAAGACAAGAAACAGTAGACTTAAAACAACATTATGGACTACATTTACCTGACAGACATATACAGAATATTTTATTATATTTAAAAGCAGCAGAATACACATTGTTTTCAAGCACACATAGAAAATTCTCCAAGATAGTTGACATGTTATGCCACAAAACAAGTCTTAACAAATATAAGAAAGCTGTAATTATAGCAAGTATCCTTTCTGACCACAGTGGTATAAAACTAGAAATCAATAACAGGAGGAAAATTGGAAAATTCACATTTGTATCAAAGTGAAATAACATATTTCTGAACAAAATTAAACAAAAACTTCTGGTAAAAAAAAATCTAAAAAGAAATAAAAAAGATCTTGAGACAAACTAAAATGGAAACACAACAAATCAAAACTTAAAACATGTGCCAAAGGCAGTCTGAAAGGGAAGTATGTAACGATAAACAACTACATTATGAAAAAGAAAGATATGTAACAAACAATCTACACTTTAAGGAAATAGAAAAAGGAGAACAAACTAAACCCAAAAAGTTAGCAGAAGGAAGATAATAATAAAATTCAGAGCAGAAATAAATGAAATTGAGTAAAAACTAATGGAAGGGATTAATGAAACTAAGACTTATTTTTAAAAAATAAACAGAGCAAACAAACCTTTAGTTATATTAACTAAGAACAAAATGAAGAAGGAACAAATAAATAAAATTATAAAATAAAGAGGAAACATTAGAACCGATACCAGAGAAATATAAAGGATCATAAGAGTCTACTATGAACAATTACATGCCAACAAATTAAATAGGCTGGAAGAAATGAATAATTTCTAGAAACAAACAACCTTACCAAGACTGAATTATGAGGAAATATAAAATCTGAACAGACAAATAATAAGGAGATTCAATTTGCAATGAAAATCCTCCCCAGAAAGAATGGGACTGGATGGCTCCACTGGTGAATTCTCTAAACATTTAAAAAATTAGTGCTAATCCTCAAACTCTTCCAAAAACTGAAGAGGAGAGAACACTGTCAAACTTATTTTAAGTCCAGCATTTCCCCAATGCTAAAGCCAGACAAGTCCACCAGGAAAAAAAAAAAAATTAGACCAATATCCCCGATGGACATAGTTGCAAATATTTTCAACAAAACATTAGCAAACCAAATTCAAAAAAGTCAAATGCCATGGCCAAGTGGGATTTATCTCAGGAATGCAAGGATGTTTCAACATATGAAAATCAATAAAAGTAATACATTGCATTAACAGAATAAAGAATAAAAGGCATAGTAATCTCAATAGATACAGAAAAAGCATTTGACAAAACTTAACATTCCTTCATGTGTACCTCAACATAATAAAGTCTTTATATGACGAACCCACAGCTAGTATCATACTCAATGGTGATCAAGAACAAGACAATGATGTCTACTTTTGCTACTTCTATTGAATATAGTATTGGAAGTCTTAGCTAGAGCAATTGGGTAAAAAAAGAAGAAAGTGTAACCAAATTAGGAAGGAAGAAGTTAAATTGTCTGTGTTTGAAGATGACATAGTCTTGCTTATAGAAAACCCTAAAGGCTCCATTAGAAAAACTCTTAAAACTAATAAAAATGTAGTAAATTTGCAAGATACAAAATCACCATGCAAAAAGCAGTAGTATTACTCCTAACAACAGACTATACAGAAAAGAAAACAAAGAAAATAATCCCGTTTACAATAGCATCAAAAAATACTTAGTGATGAATTTATTCAAGGAGGTGAGAGCTCTCTATATGGAAAACTATAAAACATTGACTGAAGAAGGCACAAATAAATGAAAAAAAATCCTATATTCATGGATTAGAAAGCTTAATATTGTTAAAATATCAATAATACCCAAAACTATGTACATATTCAGTGCAATCCCTATCGAAACTTCAATGACATTTTTCACAGAAATAGAGAGACAATTCTAAAATTCAGATGGAATCACAAAAGACTTTATATAGCCAAGGTAAGAAAAATAAGCTGGAGGCATCACACTACTCAATTTCTTTCTTTTTTTTTAAATTATACTTTATGTTCTAGGGTACATGTGCACAACGTGCAGGTTTGTTACATATGTATACATGTGTCATGTTGGTGTGCTGCACCCATTAACTTGTCATTTACATTAGGTATATCTCCTAATGCTATCCCTTCCCCGTCCCCCCACCCCACAACAGGCCCCGGTGTAGAAAGCTGAAACTGGATCCCTTCCTTACAGCTTATACAAAAATTAATTCAAGATGGATTAGAGACTTAAATGTTAGACCTAAAACCATAAAAACCCTAGAAGAAAACCTAGGCAATACCATTCAGGACATAGGCATGGGCAAGGACTTCGTGTCTAAAACACCAAAAGCAATGGCACACTACTCAATTTCAAAATACTTTCAAAACTATAGTAATTAAAGCAGTATGGCACTGGCATAAAAACAGACGTATAGAACAATGAAGAATAACAGATATACCAGAAATTAATTCATACATTTATGATCAACTGATGTTCAACAGAGGTGTCAAGAACATACAGTTGGAAAGAATGTCCTTTTCAATAAAAGATGTTGAGAAAACTGAATAATCACATGCTGAAGAATATCATTAGATTCTTATCTCATACTGTATACACGAATCAACTAAAAATTGATTAAAGACTTAAAGATAAGACCTGAAACTGTAAAACTACTAGAAGAAAACCTAGAGGAAAACTTCTTGAGATTGGTCTGGGCAACGATTTTTTGGATATGACCTCAAAACTACAGGCAACCCAAGCAAAAATGAGTAAGTGAGTTTCCATCAAACAAGTTCTTTGCTTGCTCTAGAAGTATTCACATGTTCTGCTTCTTTTTGAATTAGTTTTGGTAATTTGTGTCTTTCTAGAAATTTGATCAGAGGATGTTTTGTCAGAGGTCAGCCTATTCTCAGGAAGGAGTTGTATATGATTCAGGCTGAGAGTGGGCCAAAGCTCATTCAGGGACCTAGAGGAAGAAGAGATGCTTAACAGAAGTTTGATTAGAAGTATTTTGTTCTAACTGATCTTTGTGGACAAGCAGTACAGTAAATCATTTATGAAGCAAAGAGTAGGAATTTCAAAGGCTTATTTCTGACCTTTTCATAGATAAACAAGGAGATATCTGTGAGTCTTATCAAAATCATTTGGGAAAGGTTGGTTCTTTGCAGTAAGCCCTTTTCCAGAACACTAAGGTTGGAGGGATTCTTTATTTAAAAAAATAAAATAAATTTTATTTTAGATTCAGGGGTAAATGTGATTATTTTCTATATGAGGATACTGTATACTGGTAGGGATTGGGCTTCTAGTGTACCCATTACCCAAATAGTGAACATTATGCCCAACAGGTAATTTTTCAATCCTTGTTGCCCCACTCTCCCCCTTTTTGGAGTCCCCAGTGTCTATTATTTCTATCTTTAAATCCATGTGTACCCATTTTTTAGCTTCCACTTACAAGTGAGAATATGTAGTATTTGGTTTTCTGTTTCTGAGTTAGTTCACTTAGGATAATGACCTCCAGCTGCATCCATGTTGTTGCAAAGGACACAGCTGTATTCTTTTTTATGGCTGCATAGTATTCCTTGGTGTGTATATGACACATTTTCTTTTTCAGGCAACCATTGATAGACACTTAGGTTGGTTCCATGACTTGCTATTGTGAATAGTGCTTCTATGAACATAGAAATCCTGAACAGATAAGTAACAAGTAGTGAAATTGAATCAGTATAAAAACTTCCAAAAAACAAAAGCTCAGTACCAGATATATTCACAGCCAAACTTTACCAGACATACAAAGCAGAGCTGGTACCAATCTTACTGAAACTATTCCAAAAAATAGAGGAGGAGGAATCCTTCTTAACTCATTCTACTAAACTTGTATCACCTTGATACCCAAATCCGGCAAGGACAAAACTAAAAAGAATACTACAGACCAATAGCACTGATGAATAGAGATGCAAAAATTCTCAAGAAAATACTAGCAAACCAAATGCAATATATTGCACATGAAAAAGATAATTCATTACAATTGATTGGGTTTTATTCCAGGGATGCAAGGATGGTTCAACATTTGCAAATCAATAAATGTGATTCTTCACATAAACAGAACTAAAAACAAAAATCATATGATCATCTCAATAGATGCAGAAAAGGCATTCAATAAAATCCAACACCCTAATACCAGCCTGAGCAACATAGAAAGACCCCTGTTCTACCTAAAATAAAAATAACCAGGCATGGTGGCACACACTAGTGGTCCCAACTACTGAGGAGGCTGAGGCAGGAGGATTGCCTGAATCCAGGAGTTTGAGGCTGCAGTGAGCTATGACTGTGCAACTGCATTACAGCCTGAATTACAAAGCAAGACCTTATCTAAAAAAAATCCAACATCCCTTCATGATTAAAATTCTCAACAAACTAACCATCAAAGGAACATGCCTCAAAATAAGAGTCGTCTATGACAAACCTACAGCTAACATCATACTAAATGGGGAAAAGCTGAAAGCATTCACCCTAAGAACTGGAAGAAGACAAGGATGTCCACCTTCATCACTCCTATTTAACATAGCATTGGAAGTCACACCAGAACAATGAGGCAAGAGAAAGAAATAAAAGGCATCCAAATTGGAAAAGAGAAAGTCATGTTGATGACATGATCTTATATCTAGAAAACCCTAAAGCTTCTCCAAAAGATTCCTAGACTGGACAAATGATTTCAGTAAAGTTTCAGGATAGAAAAGCCAGGCGAAAATAATTAGGAAAGATTTCTTAAACGTCATTGTTTTCCAGGATCATGGGACTCAGGAAAATTCAACATCGTTGCATTGTACCAAAAAAAAAAAAAAAACAAAAAAGAAAACAGGAAGGCAGATCCTTGGGAAGACATAGACTATTCCCAAAATGGTTCCAGGACAATTGGCTTTAGGTATAAAATAATAATAATAAACCATGCAACACCATAAATAAAAACCAATTCCAGAAGGATCACAGATTTAAATGAAAGTTCTGTTTTCAGCAATCGGGCAAACTAGATTGTCTGGAAAATCTCTCATTGTAAATCTCCTAGAAATGACAGATAAAAGTTTTTAAAAAGGAAGATAAAACTTAAGGATAAATAAGAGACTGCACCAACATACAGTTGACCCTTGAACAACATGGGTTGGAACTGGCACAAGTCCATTTATACATGGATGTTTTTCAGCTAAACAGAAATACAGCACTTGTGGAACGTGAAACCCTTGTATATAGAGAGCAGACTTTTCTTATACGTGGGTTCCGCAGCAGGGGTGACTGCAGGAGTTGAGTATGTGCAGATTTGTGCATGTGCAGGGGCCCTGGAACCAATCCCCTGCATATACTGGGGGATGACTATATATATATTAAATATTAATACAAGTACCTTAAATATATAATTATAATTCTTATGCAATATATATTTATAATATTGGTATACACATATATTTAAGATATTTACATGCAATTTCACAGCTATATATTGAATAAGAATGCGTATCTATATCTATATATCTGTTAGAACTAACTGAAAGGAGAGACAGATTACCTACAGAGGAATAAAGTCTAAAAGCAGTATGAAACCAGCAGAAATTAGAATAAGTTCTGGGAGAAGATAACTGGCATCTTAGACTTGTATACTCCGTGAAACTTTCTTTCAAGCCATGTGGGCATGACCTTTATCCTTTGGAAAGATTTTTAAATACCAGGTTAATTTCTTTACTATTTTATTTCTAAAACAATTTCAACTTTTACTTTAGATTCAGGGGGTACATGTGCAGGTTTTGTTACATGCGTATATTGTGTTGATGCTGAGGTTTGAAGTACAAATAGTCCCATCATCCAAGTACTGAGCATAGTGCTCAAAAGGTAGTTTTTCCGCCCTTGGTCCCCTTCTTCTTGCCCCCTTCTAGTATCCCCAGTGTCTATTGTCCTCACCTTCATGTTCATGTGTACCCCATGTTTAGCTTTCATGTATAAGTGAGAACATGTGGTATTTGGTCTTCCATTCCTGCACAAATTTGCTCAGGATAACAGCTTCCAGCTGCATCCATGTTGCTGCAAAGGACCTGACTTCATTCTTTCCATAGCTCTGTAGTATTCCATTTTATATATATATATAAATATATATATAAATATATATAAATATATATATAAATATATATATAAATATATATATAAATATATATATAATATATATAATATATATATAAATATATATATAAATATATATAAATATATATAATATATATAAATATATATATAAATATATATAAATATATATATAAATATATATATATATAAATATATAATATAAATATATAAATATATATATAAATATAAATATATAAATATATATATATATACACACACACACAACATTTTCTTTATCCAGTCTGCCATTGATGGGCATCCAGGTTGATTCCATGTCTTTGCTATTGTGAATAGTGCTGTAATGAACCTAGCGCATGTGTCTTTTTGGTGGAATGATTTCTTTTCCTTTGGTTATATACCCAGTAGTGGGATTGCTGAGTGGAATGGTAGTTCCAAGTTCTTTGAGAAATCTCTCAAACTGTTTTCCATAGTTGCTGAACTAATTTACATTTCCACCAACAGGGTATGAGTGTTTCCTTTTCTCTGCAGCCTTGCTGACATTTCTCTGATGATTGGTGATGTTGAGCATTTTTTCATGTTTGTTGGCTGCCTGTATGTCTCCTTCTGAGAAGTGTCTGTTCATATCCTTTGCCCATCTTTTAATGAGGTTATTCATTTCTTGTTGGTTTAAGTTCCTTATAGATTCTGGATATTAGACCTTTGTCTGATGTATAGTTTGTGAATATTTTCTCCCATTCTCTAGGTTGTCTGCTCATGTGTTGATGGTTTCTTTTGCTGTGCAGAAGCTCTTTAGTTTAATTTAGTCTCACTTGTCAATGTTTTTGTTGCAATTGCTTTTGAGGACTTAGCCAAAATTTATTTGCCAAGGCCAATGTCCAAAATGGTATTTCCTAGGCTTCCTTCTAGCATTTTTTTTTTTTTTTTTTTTTTTTTTTTTTTTGAGGCAGGGTCTCGCTCTGTCGCCCGGACTGGAGTGCAGTGGCTGGATCTCAGCTCACTGCAAGCTCCGCCTCCCGGGTTTACGCCATTCTCCTGCCTCAGCCTCCCTCCCGAGGAGCTGGGACTACAGGCGCCCGCCACCTCGCCCGGCTAGTTTTTGTATTTTTAGTAGAGACGGGGTTTCACCGTGTTAGCCAGGATGGTCTCGATCTCCTGACCTCGTGATCCGCCCGTCTCGGCCTCCCAAAGTGCTGGGATTACAGGCTTGAGCCACCGCGCCCGGCCCCTTCTAGCATTTTTATAGTTTGAGGTCTTACATTTAAATCTTTAATCCATCTTGAGTTAACTTTTGTAGATGGTGAAAGGTAGGGGTCCAATTTAATTCTTTTGCATATGGCTACCCAGTTATTCCAGAACCATTTATTGAATAGGGAGTCCTTTCCCCATTGCTTATTTTTATCGACTTTGTTGAAGATCAGATGGATACAGGTCTTATTTTAGAACTAGTCACATCTTCTGCTTATTTTTGAGTTAGTTTTAGTAATTTGTGTTTTGCTAGCAATTGTTCATCCGAGTTGTGTAACCTATTGGCATAAAGGTGATGATAGTATTCTTTCATACTTATTTCATTTCTGCAAGTTCTGAAAGAGATGTCTTCTCTTTCACTCAATTTTGCTAACTTGTGTCTTCTCTGTTTCATTACCAGTCTATGCAAAGGTTTAGCAATTAAAAAAAACATTTTATTTATATTCACTATTGTTTTTCTTTTGTCTATTTAATGGATTTCTTCTCTAATCTTTATTATTTCTTTTCTCTTGCGTGTTTAAGATTTAGTTTACTCTTCTTTTTCTAGTAAGTTAAGACGAAACCTTAGTGTCTTTTCTTTTCTAAAAAAGTCATTTTAAAACCAAGAAAATTTCTCTAAGCACTGCTGTATCCCATAAATATTGATATACTGTAATTTCATTTTGTTTGGTATTAGTACAGCCACTCCAGTTTTCTTAGGGTTACTATTTGCATTGTTTATCTATTTCCATTCTATTACTTTAAACCTATTTGTGTTCTTAGATAAAAAGGTGTCTCTTAAGTCTTATTATTTTTACCCAATTTGACATTCTCTAAAACTATTATTGAAATGTTCAATCTATTTACATTTGGTGTAATTATTTATGATTTAATTTATATATTGTTTTGCTATTTAATTTTATATGTTTCATATCTTTTTGATTCATACATTGCTTTTAACTGTCTTTTGTGTTAAATAGATACTTCTATTGCACTACTTAATTCTTTTGTTTTTTTTTACTATATTTTAAGGGGTATCTTCTTATAGTTTATTTGTGGATTACAATATGTTTCTTAATTTATCACAATCTGCTTCAGATTGATACTAACATTTCCCCAGTAAAATATGGATATTTGACTCCAATAGAACTCTATTTCTCCCCTTCTTTGTTCTATTTTGCGGTTTATATGAAATTTACCTATTACTATACTCTACAATTATGTATAGGTTAAAATCCAACAATTCTAATTTTTCTGTGCAAAGTGTTTAAAATAAGAGAAGAACATAAGAAATAATATACTTAAGCAGATTTTATATTTAGCTGTGTAATTATCTTTACTAGTTTTTTTATGTATATACAGATTCAAGTAACTGTCTGGTGTCATTTCTCTTCAGTCTTTGTTTATCTGGTAATGTCTTTATTTTACCTTATTTCTTGAAGGACAGTATTGTTGAATACTTAATACTTGGTTGACTTTTTCTTTTAGCACTTTGCTTTCTAGCTTCTGATTGTTTCTGATGGAAATTCTCATCACAATAAAATGTTAACTTTATTTGGTTCCTTGTACTTCATGAGTCATTTTTCTTTTGCTGCTTTCAGATTTTTCTCTTTCAACAATTTGATTATAATTTGCTAAGGTGTGAATCTCTTTGAATTTATTTTAGTTGGAGTTTGTTGAACTTCTTGGATGTGTAAATTAGTTTAAAAAATCATGTGTGGGATATTTTCAGCCACTGTTTCTTCAAATATTTTTTCTCCCTTTTTCTCTCTCCTTCTCTGGGAGCTGTGTTCAATTTTTTTAAAAAAGTTCTCTCTGTTCTTCAGACTGGATGGTCTATATTGATCTGTCCACAAGTTTGCTTATCTCTTTTGCCCGCTAAAGTCTGCTACTGAATCTATGCAGTGAAATTTTCACTTCAATGACTGTACTTTTCAACTCAATAATTTTTATTTTGTTGTATTTCATAATTTCCATATAGTTATTGATAGTTTTAATTTGATAAGCCATGGTCATCACACTTTTGTTTTATTCTTAAACACCATTTCTTTCGTTCTTTGGACATGTTTATAATAGTTGGTTTGTCTTTCTGTGGGGTACCTCAGAAACAGGTTCTATGGACTCTTTTTTCTCCTGTATATGGGTAGCACTTTTCTGGTTTTTTTGCATGTCTCCTAATTTTTTCAAACAGTTTAGATCATATATTGCAACAACTCTCGATTCCGATTCCACTCTCCCCTCCCTCCAGGGTTGTTGTTTCTTTTTGTAAATTTTTTGTTAATTTACTTACTGACCCTTCCATACTAATTCTTTAGGATAGTTTCTTCCAAAGTATGAAGCCAAAGATGTTTTTCCTCATTAAAAAAAAAAAAATCTCATGTTCAATTTTTAAGGCTGAATTCCTAGGGTTGCCACTGGGTCAGCATCATGTGGTGATCAGCCAATTACTGGTCAGTGTCTGTGCTTAAACATGTTGATCCACAAGGCTAATGGTTCCATGTCTGAGGTGGGAAATTCATTGAATGTTCAGGCAGTTTACAGTTTACAGGTTTTCTCTGGTCTCTGCTTTCTGCCAGCTGTTCCTGTTTCTCCTTTGAGCATTACATTCTGTTAGAGAGGAGAGGCATCTTATTCCATGCAGTGCTGCTATAATAGAATGCCTGAGACTGAACAATTTATAAGGAACAGAAATTTATTTCTCACAGTTCTGATGACTGGGAAGTCTAAGATCAAAGTGCTGGCAGCTGGTGAAAGTCTAGTCTCTGCTTCAAAGATAGTGCCTTAAATGCTGCATCCTCCTGAGCGGTGGAACCCTGTGTTGTCACATGACAGAAGAGCAGAGGAGACCACATCTACACCTGCAAGCCCTTCATACAGCAGCTTTAACCTTGACCTAAACACCTCCCATTAGGCCCCACCTCCCAACATCACTGCTTTGGAGATTAAGTTTCTAATACATGCATTTTGGGGGGATACATTTAGACCATAGTAAGAGGATAGCCAGGGTCCTCTCCAGTTTGGTCTGGTACATTACTGGATGTCAATAAATATACTTTGAAAATATAATAATATTTCATAATATAATATTTTAAAAATATCTTTGATACCAATATTTAATCTTTAATCTTTTAAATAATGTTCAAGTGGACTTTTTCTTAAAAGTTTATTCATATTTGCATTTTTTAAAAGTCTGGGTTCTTATAAATAGACTGATAATACAAAAATACCAATGTATTGTGGTCAATCTTAGAAACCCACAACTCCAATAAAACTCTTTTAGACTTATCTTCCTCTCCCCTGCATCCACAAAGTAGAGAATTCAGTCCTTCAATTTTCAGGAGCCCATAGCTTATATCTGTTTTTGGCACCTCTTCCCCATTTCTTCCCAGTATTATATTTCCCTGTGTCTTAACCACCTACTTGCACTATAAACCCCTTAGAGCAGAGGACCGCCTCTTTCTTCCATCTCTAAGCTTGCCCTGTCCCCTGCACCGAGTCCCACACATAGTAGGTACTCAGACGGTGTTAGGTGGGGTTTTAGCTGGCTGGAAAAGCAGCACTCCCTCTTGGCTTCCCATTCCTTATATGGGCCACAAAGCCCCTGTCTCCAAGGCCCTTTGTGTCTGTGACATTCTCGGGCTTATGCTTCTTGTGAACATTTGTGGGATATTAGTCATCTTATGTAGAACAGGATATATCTGTCACTTCTCCTCTGTGAATCCCTCCTTTCAACAAGATTTATTTTAAGAACTGTGTGAAAAGAGAAATTTTCACAGGCAACCCTGTGAAAATCCAGTGATTTTTCAACATATGGGATTAAGTGCCCTGAGTTCCCATCCAGCTGTCCTGGCCCTCCCCACCAGGGGGCTCCTCTGAGGAGGCAGCATCCAGGCAGGGGTCTGAGTCAGCCACAAAGGTGCATCTTAGGGCCCCTCCTGTTTCCTTGCTCTCCAGTGCTCCTGGCATGGTGAGTTCTCCATTCTCTTGAACAAGGCAGCTGAGGAGCACAGGTGAGACCTCATCGAATCCTTAAGGCTGCCTTAGGAGATCCAATGACCCTGCTACAGAAAGGGAAAGTGAAGCACACAGCTAGAATGTAGTGGGGCTGGACTTTGAGCTGAGGCCCTTTGCCTCCACGTCCAAGGCTGTGTCCATTAGCCTGAGCTGCTGTGAGCAGCAGGGGCCACTGGCTTGCTCTTGAAATGACAAGTTGGTGATCTGCAAGATTTCATTGAGTTTGGAGCTGATGGAGCCAGATAGCTTTTGGGCAAGAACCAGAGGTCTTTGAGGAGATGCAGGAGGGAAGAAGTTATCACCCAAACCGCAGCTGGGGGCAAGGCTCCCTGACCCCCATCCTGACAAGGGAGGGAGTGTGGCGTGTGACCACTCCACGGGGAAGTGGTGCCCGCTTGTCTTTGGCTGTTCACAATCCCTGCATAATGGATGGCCACCCTGGGCCTCAATTTCACTATCTCTGAACTGAGGTGGGTGAGTTCAATAAGCCCTGCACTTTCCCCGAGATCAGAAGAGGGAAGGCTCTCTTTTCAAGGCTGGAGTTAGCAGCAAAAGAGTAGAGCGGCTTCCTCCTCCGCGCTCTGGGATGGCACATGTTGGGTGAGAAATGTTGGGGGCTTGATTGGGAGCTGCCACACTCATTGCACACGGCTGCGTGCATCAGCTGCGAGGATTCACACCACATCCTCCAGACACCCCCACTGGGAGTTTCTATAGCAACTTTCCGAGAGGAATTTCCAGGGCTTGCAGATTCTGTCATAGTAACCCAGTGAGGGAAGAAAGTGCAGGGTGTGTGAGGAGGGGGCAAAGGATCCGTGTGTGCTGAGGTCCCTGTGAGGCCAGGAGAGCAGAGTGGGTGGGCTCTGGGAACAGCCACAGAGTTGAGTGGTCAGGGGCTATGGTCCAGTCTTCTTTCAGCTCCTTAACAACAGGCAGGTCACAAGTCATCCCTGAAGGTCTCACTCTAGATCATAAAATGTACCTCAAAGATGGTCATGAGGATTAAATGAAAGAGACCTGAAGGCTTCTCATCTATCTTTCCTGAGGATTAGGGCAGGACAAGCTGGGAGTGTGATTCCAGTGGCGGGCTGCCTGTGGGTGTCTATAGAATAGAAATGAAATTATGCAAGCAGATGGCTTGATGAAGAGACAAAATTAGGAATATAAAACACTCTAGCCATGGAGATGCTAATTTATTTTTACTTTTAATAATGACACAACTTGGGATATCAAAGGTGTCTTCTTGCTTTTAGAGATCTTCAGCCCTCAAAATAAAATCTTTCAACAGAACACAGTTCCAAATCACACAAAAACATTCTGAATTGGAGGATCAGCATGCCTGCCTCTTAACATGCAAGCACTGAGCATGAGCAGTTTATCCCAACAATGAATCCACACTGCAGATGTACTACACACACAGCATTCTAGGGAATGGAGAAATCAAATGCACAAAGAGCCCTGCCCTTGAATTGGTAGTGACTAGTGAAACGGTCCTTATAAATGTTATACAATTAATCAAGAAAAAAAAGGAGGGGGAGAAACAGCTGAGCGTACTCAGCATTAATCACTAAGTTCGCTTGTTCTCTGACCTGCTTCCTCAGAGCTGTTTGCTGTCTGTTGCCCCAGAATCATGTAGATTCTAGCTTAGAGGTTCCTGTAACTGCTCTGTAGATAACAACCTGGGCATTGTGAAACGTTAAGTTTTCCATCTGAGATATTCTTTCAGGTATTGCAAACCAATGAAACTACTGACTCAGCTTGTCTGAAGGGCCCCATGAGAGGCTGACTCACCAAAGAATGCAGTTTCCACATCCTAATGATTTCATCCCCTTTACTTGGCCAGTCAGTGACCCAATTTTCCAGCCCCTTGCCCTCCACAATGATTTTTTTAAAATCCTCGTCTAGAACTCTTTGGCGAGATGGATTTGAGAGTCCCTCCCATCTTCTCACTCAGCCATCCTATCAATCATCATTAAGCTGTTTCTCTGCTGCAAACCCTATTGTCTCAGTGTATTGGTCTGCACCTGCACAGTGGACAAAGAAACCTGTTGGTCCCGTAACAATAGCAGGGAAGACGAGACAGATTAACCATTGCAGGGATAGCTAGATATATGTAAAGGAAGACAGAAATGCCTCTGGTGGCAACGTCCACCTGGGTCTCCAGTGTAGCAGAGCTAAGGCTGAAGCCAGGCTCTGGGGGAGGGTGAATCACAGCAGAAACATGAAAGTGCAGGAGGGTGAAGATGGGGGTGAAGTTGCAGGCTCATCCCATTCTGCTTATACCCCTCAAAGCAATCACGAGTAAGCCCCTAACCTGCAGGCCTCAGGTTTTTTCTCTAGCAGACAGTAGTAATACCTCCTCTTTAAACCCCTATGGGGATAATTTACATCAAGAAGTCACCCCAGTTCCTGGCATACAAAAAAGCACTTAACAGATTATAAGACAAACAATAACAAAGTAAAAGCCATGCAAGTTGAAAATGAATTTAGAATCCTACCTTACACTGTTTAAGGACAACAGGTTCTGTGAATGAGGAGGACAATTGGATGACTAGACCACTTTGGGACATTTTTCTAAAAGTTCTCTGGTGAAACTTAATTTGTCCATTCTCAGCCACACCATGCACTGCTCTGCCCTGGGACAGCCAGTGGAAGGCACTTGGAGCCCTTCCTTAGGACCAATGTTGAAACAAGCCTTCTTGCTGAGTCAGGGGTGCTAAGTAAGTGATCCAAGCTTTGCAGACAGATGTCTTTAGTCTTTTCAGCACAATGTGGATCATTCATACTGCCAGGCATTAGGGAGGATACAAGAAGACGTGTTCTGCATTCAGGGAGTTGGCATAGGATCAGAAAAGGAGTGTGTTGAACAGAGGAGCTGCAGAGCTCACATGATTCTGTGGTGGGACAGACACCATGGAGGAGGCCAGCCCTGTTGCTGCTCCATCCAGACCCCTTGGAATCCCATTGGTCAGCACTGGGCCTCTCCAAAGCTTACTTTTGACCCTGATAGCAGGCATCTGTGATGCTTCTTCAGATGACTTTCCTCAGGCTACTCTGCTTCTATATTCAGAGCACATCCCCCATGACAACCCTCAGCTTAGGAAATTTGAAAGGGAGTCTACGTGGGATGTTTCTGCAGTATAATTTACACCTAGAATTTATCGAGGAGGTGCATATCATGGCAGGTATAAGGATGACTGCAATTGGGGTTTGCAGTAGGGGAGAGAGACGGGGCTCATTTCTGAATGTAAAAGGAAATGGGGGAATTTATGGCCAGTGAGCATGGTAGGGATCAGAGAGCAGAAAATTACTAAGAGGTAATCAGAATCAGAGGTAAGGAGGGTTATTTATTTATTTTTTTCCCTAAAGTGACCTCACAGGATTCTTGCTGAAGCCAGGCCAAGGTGATCAGACATCACCTGGGGGATGGTGGAGGAGGAAGAACCTGATCAGATATCAAGGATGATCAGATATCAATGGTGGCATGTTCTGGCTAAACCAACTTAGAAGGATTCTTGCTAACATTGGACAATGTGGAGAAATAGTCACTATAAGGACATAAAATTGGTTGATGCTATGGATGTGTTGAGGAAATAACAAACTTAAGTGAGCCAATTACTGATTTATGGCACAGTGGTAGGTCCAATTGCAGCCGGCTGGATGTGCTGTCTTTACAAGGGTATTCAATGTAGTTTCTAGTATGTGGCATGCAGCTTTTGATCTGGTAAATGCATTTTTTATTAGACTTTATCTTTAGAGCAATTTTCGGTTCAAAGCAAAATTGAAGGGAAAACACAGAGGTTTCCAGACATACTCCCTGCCCATCTATATATAACCTTCTCCACTATTAACATACCACACCAGAGTGCCAATTGGAGTGAAATATAGACACCTCACATTCCTTTTAGTCCCTTTATCTTCTACTGCATATAACATAGTTGTCTTAAATATTTTCTATAATAGATTTAAAACCACATAAGATAGTGTTATAGAGAGTGTTATAATTTTTGCTTTGGCTGTCAAACATAATTTAGAAAACTCAATAGGAGAAAGAAGATGTATTATATTTATCCATTTTTAAAATTCTTTCCACTGTTCTTTCTCTCTTTCTCGTGTTCCCAGTTTCCTCCTCTTATCATTTCTTTCTGTTTAGAGAACTTGGTTTAGCTATCTAATATACTTTCAATATTTGTCCCCACCCAAGTCCCATGTTTAAATGTAATCCCCAATGTTGAAAGTGGGGACTAGTGGGAAGTGTTTGTATCATGAAGACAGATCCCTCATGAATGGCTTGGGCCATCCCCTTGATGATAGGTGGGCTCTTGCTCTGAGTTCACATGAGATCTGGTCATTTAAAAGTGTGTGGCACTCCCCTGAAATCTCTCTCTCGCTCCTGCTTTTGCCATGTGAAGTGCCTGCTCCCCTTTTGCCTTCTGCCATAAGTAAAAGCTTCCCTCCTCAGAAGCAGGTTCTAGTATTTTGTTTCCTATATAGACTGCATAAATGTGATCCAACTAAACTTTTTTCTTATAAATTACTGTATTAGCATGTTTTCACACTGCTGTAAATAATGACCTGAGACTGGATAATTTATAAAGGAAAGAGGTTTAATTGACTCATAGTTCTGTATGTCTGGGAGGCCTCAGGAAACTTGCAATCATGGTGGAAGGGGAAGGGGAAGCAAAGTATGTCTTACACGGCAGCAGAAGAGGTGGGGGTACTGCCAAATGCTTTTAAACCATCAGATCTCATGAGAGCACACACACTATCACAAGAACAGCATGGGGGAAACTGCCCCCATGATACAGTCACCTCCCACCAGGTCCCTCCCTCAACACATGGGGATTACAATTCAAGATAAGATTTGGGTAGGGTCACAGAGCCAAGCTATATCAATTACTCAGTCTCAGGTATTCCTCTGTAGTGATGCAAGAACAGCTTAACAGAAAATTGGTACTGAGGGGTGGGACACTGTTACAAAGATATCTGAAAATGTGAAAGCAACTTTGAAACTGGGTAATAGGTAGAGGACAGAAGAGTTTGGAGGGCTCAGAAGAAGACAGGAAGTTGAGGGAGAATTTAGGATTTCTTAGAGACTGGCTAAATGGTTGCAACCAAGATGCTAATAGAATTACGAACAGCGAGGTCCAGGCTGCCAAGGTCTTAGATGGGAATAAGGAACTTACTGGAAAATGGAACAAAGGGCATGCATATTATGCCTTAGCAAAGAGCGTGGCTGCATTCTGTTCACATTCTGGGGATCAGTGGAAGTTTGAACTTGAGAATGATGACCTAGGGTATCTGATGGAAGAAATTTCTAAGCAGCACGGCATTCAAATGTGGCCTGGATGCTTCCCCTACATTCAGATGTGGGAGCAAAGGAATGACTTAAAATTGCAACTTGTATTTAGAAGAGATGCAGAGTATGAAAGTTTGAAAAATCTGCAGCCTGGCCATGTGACAGAGGAAGAAAAAGCTGTTTTAGGAGAGGAATTCAAGCAGTCTGCAGAACAACACTTACTAGAGATATTTGAATAACCAAAAGGAGGCAAGCGCTGACAGTCAAGACAATGGAAACAAGTCCCAGTAAGCATTTTAAGAATTATCTGGGGCAGCCCCTCCCATCATAGGCTCAGAGGCCTAGGAAGGATGAATGATTTCATGGGCCAGGGACCCTGCTGTCCTGCACGACCTTGGAACACTGCTCCCTAAATCTTGGCTGCTTTGGCTCCAGCACCAGCTGGGGCTCAGAGAGGCCCAGGTATGGCTCAGGCTGCCATTTTGGAGAATGCAAGCCACAAGCCTTGGTGGCTTCCATGTGATGTTAAGCCTGCAGGTGCACAGAGTGCAAGAGTGGTGGATTCTTGGAAGCCACTACCTAGATTCCAGAGGATGTATGGAAATACATACCATGCCAGCCCTGTGTGGGCTGGGCATGGTGGCTCACACCTGTAATCCTAGCACTTTGGGAGGCTGAGGGATCACGAGATCAGGAGTTCGAGACCAGCCTGGCCAAAATAGTGAAATCCCATCTCTACTAAAAATACAAAAAAAAAAAAAAAAAAAATGGGCATGGTGATATGCACCTGTAATCCCAGCTACTCAGGAGGCTGAGGCAGGAAAATCTTGTGAACCTGGGAGGTGGAGATTTCAGTTAGCCGAGATCATGGCATTGTACTCCAGCCCCTGGGGGACAGTGCAGGACTTGGTCAAAAAAAAAAAAAAAAAAGTCTGTGCGTCCAGGCAGAAGCCTGCTACAGGGGTGGAGCCCTCACAGAGAACCTCTACTAGGGCAGTACAGAGGGGAAATGTGGGGTTGGAGGCCTCACACAGAATCCCCACTGTGGCATTGCCTAGTGGAGCTGTGAGAAGGGGACACCGTGCTCCAGACCTGAGAATAGTAGATCCACTGACAGCTTGTACCTGGCACCTAGAAAAGCCACAGACACTCAACTAGCTTTGAGAGCAAACTTGGGGACTGAAATCTGCAAAGCCACAAAGGTAGAGCTGCCCAAGTCCTTGGGAGCCCACCCCTTGCACCAATGTGCTCTGGAGGTGGCACTATTTTGGAGCTTTAAGATTTAATCACTGCACTCATGGGTTTTGGACCTGCTTGGGGTCCGTAGCTCCTTTCTTTTGGCCAATTTCTCCCTTTTGGAATGGGAATGTTTACCCAATGCCTGTTTATACATTGTGTCTTGGAAGTAAATAAATTGCCTTTTATTTTGTGGGCTCATATATCGAAGGGAATTGCCTCATTTCAGGTGAGACTTTGGACTTTAGACTTTTCAATTAATGCCAGAATGAGTTAAGACTTTGGGGGACTGCTGGGAAGGCATAATTGCATTTTGCAATGTGAAGACATGGGATTTGTGGAGAGGCCAGGAGTGATACAGTTTGGATATTTGTCCCTGCCCAAATCTCATGTTGAAATGTAATCCCCAATGTTGGAGGTGGAGCCTGGTGGGAGGAAGTTTTTGGATCATGGAGGCAGATCCGTCATGAATAGCTTGAGCCATCCCCTTGGTGATAAGTGAGCTCTCACTCTGAGTTCATATGAGATCTGGTCATTTAAAAGTGTGTGGCACTCCCAACTATCTCTCTCACTCCTGCTTTTGCCTGCTCCCACTTTGCCTTCTGCCATGAGGCCTCCCCAGAAGCAGATGCCAGCACTGTGTTTCCTGTGTATCCTGCATAAATGTGATCCAATTAAACTGCTTTTCTTATAAATTACCCAATCTCAGGTGTTACTTTACAGCAATGCAAGAATGGCCTAACACATCATCCTTTTAGGGTAAGTTTACTTTGAAAAATTATCTTAATTTTTCTTCATCTGAGAACATCTTGATTTTCCTTTTATATTGGAAAGGTATTTTCACTGGATATAGAATTCTGAATAAACTATTTCTTTTGTTTGTTTTTAGCACTTGAAAAATCTTTTACCATTTCTTTCTGGCCTCCAGTATTTCTGACAAGAAATTGACAATAATTCAGATTGTTTTTCTCCTACGGGTAATGTGTTATTTCTCTGTGGCTGCTTTTAATATTTTTCTTTCTTTTTAGTTTTTGGAAGTTTGGCTACGATGCATCTTGATGTGTACTTCTCTGGGTTTCTTGTTTACGGCTGGCTCAAAGCTACAGTTTGGTTTGTTTGATCCTCCAGAGCTCATCTGAAATCTGATCCCCAGTGTTGCAGGTGGGGCCTAGTGGGGGACTCATGGGGGAAGATCCTTGATGAATGATTTGGTGCCATCCTTGTTGTAGTGAGTGAATTCTCACTCTGTTAGTTCCCATGAGAGCTGGTTGTTAAAAGGAGCCTGGCCCCACCCTTTATCTCTTTCTCATTTACTCCCTCACCATGTGATCTCTGCACATATCAGCTCCCCTTTTTCTTTCACCAGGAATGGAAGCAGCCTGAGATTCTCACCAGGAGCAGATGCTGATGGCATACTTCTTCTATAGCCTGTAGACCCATGAGCCAAATAGACCCCTTTTTCTTTATAAATCACTCAGCCTTCCATATTTCTTTATAGCAACACAGACTAAGACATGTATCTTCTTGAATCTTTTGCTATGGAAATTCTCAGCCATAACTCTTTGAGTTGTTTTTCAGCTTTCCCATATTCCTGCTCTTCTTTCGGGACTGTGATGACACACTGTTAGATTGTTGTTATAGTCCCACAAGTCCATGAGGCTATGCTCATTTTTCAGTAGTCTGTTTTCTCTGTCATTCAGGTAATTTCCATTGTTCCACCTTCGAGTTCACTGATTCTTTCTTCTGTCTACTTGTACTTGCTGTTGAATCTATTCTTTGATTTTTCTAAATTTTATTTTGTCTATTTTATTTTTGTGTTCTAAAATTTCCATTTGGTTTTCCTTTCTAAGGCTTTCTAATTCTTATTTTTTTCTTTTGTCCCATTGTATTGTAATTGCTCAGTGAAGAATTTTTATTTATGCCTGCATTAGAACTTTTTTTTTTTTTTTTTTTTTTTGAGATGGAGTCTCGCTCTGTCATCCAGGCTGGAGTGCAAATGGTGCAATCTCAGCTCATTGCAACCTTCGCCTCCTGGATTCAAGTGATTATCCTGCCTCAGCTTCCCTAGTAGCTGGGATTACAGGCATGCACCATCAGGCCTGGCTAATTTTCATATTTTTAGTAGAGATGGGGTTTCGTCACGTTGGCCAGTTTGGTCTCGAACTCCTGACCTCAAGTGATCCACCCATCTCGGCCTCCCAAAGTGCTGGGATTACAGATGTGAGCCACCGTGTAGGGCCTCTGCATTAAAACTTTTGTCAGATAATCCTAACATCTCTGTCATCCAACTGTTGGTATTTACTGATTTTTTAAAACTCAAGTTTATGTTTTCCTGATTCTTGCTATAAGTAGGGACTATTTTTATTGAAAACTGGATATGTGCAGTATTAGGATAGTCTTGGTATTATTTAGGTCTTCTCTTTCAGATGGTTGCTTCTGACATCACTCTGGTGGAGGAAGGTGGACCTCTGCCATGCAGCAGCAGGTGGATGTAGAAGTCCAGGTCCCTCACTCATCCTCCATGAACACCCAAGAGACTCCCCATTACTGCCGAGCAGAGTGGGGTTTCTGAGTCTTTGACAGACCTCCACTAAAATCACCCTGGCTGGTCAGAAAAGCAGTGCCTCTTATTCCCCACATGACCTGTGCCGACACCACCTCGAATTGGCTTTTTGATGCCCAGGTGGTAGTGGAAGTTTTGGCTCCCAAGTAAGTCTCTTTTACGTCACCTTAGGGTGGAGGAAGGGCACCTCATCACTGCCAGAGGAGAGTGGACGTTCAGACTTCCCACAGGGCCTCCATGTGACCTCCACGGACACCACAAAGGGAAAGGGACTATCGCCTCCTAGAGATGAAAATTCCAGCTCTTGACTTGACTATCTCTGATACCACCCTGATGTTGGGAAGGAGGATTGGGGCACCCGATTGCAGCTTAGTGAGTGTAGATCTGTAGGCTCCCTGCCACCTCTCACTAGTGTGGATGTGGGTGAGGCCACAGTTTGTTTTGTGGTATATGGTGGAAGTTGAGTAATGACTGTTTCAATGTTTTCTACCTTGCTAGGCTAAACCTTTCCTGAGCTTTAACTAGAGAGAGAAGGCTTTTGTTGTGTTGTGTGCTTGTTTTCCTTTTCCCCCCCTTTTCATCCATGGTCTGTGAATCGTCAGCTTCTCTAGCTTTAAGCCTTGGACATGTGAAGTGGAAAGAAATCCCAGAGAACATATCTCCATGTGTTCTTTTGGTTCTGGGGTTTCTAATATGTGTTTCTTTCCACCTTTTGGAGCCAGGGATTTTAGTTGTACTTAGCCGGAGGAATTGGGAAAAGTAAATCGACTCCACTTTCCCAGAGGTGGAAGTCTCAAGTATATTTTTATGAAATATTTTATCTAGCTTTTATAATTATGTTTAGGAGTACTGATCAGAATTACATAGTCCATTATTACCAGCAGAACTTGCAACCCATTGCTGTTTTCACATAGTTTCATATTTTTGTCTTTTTTATCATTTTAGAAATATGGGATGGAAGAAGGAGTATAGCATTTGGCCAGTAACCTTTTAAAGGAAGCCTTTGTTAAGCACATGCTGAATGGCACTGAAGTCCAACAGTGACAAGGGGAAAAAATCACCGCAGCCAGGGATATGCAGTCTAGGGAGTGGCTACTGTCTACAGTTAGGTGACAATGGAGAATGCTAACTTCTTTTTGAGCAGCTTTCACTCAGAAATGACACCAAACCAATTCTTGTGGGCAAGCAAGAAAGATTTTCTCAGGTTTATTAGTCGTAGATCTCCAGAGAAACAACCAATAAGAGACATCTATATCTCTATATTAATATATCTGTAGGTATACATGTATCTCTCTATCTATCTACCTACAAATGTATCATAAGAAATCGACTCACATGATTGTGGAGGCTGAGAAGTCCCCGGATCTGCAATAGACAAGGTGGAGACCCAGGAGAGCCAATAATATAGCTCCAATTTGAGTCTGAAGGCCTGAGAACCAATGGTGGGCCAATGACGTAAGTTCTAATCTGAAAGCCAGCAGGTTTGAAATCCAAAAAGTCAATGCTTCAGTTCAAGTCCAGTTGACCAATTGATTATTTTATGAAATCGTGATGAGAAATTAGTGGATAAAGGCATCTATAATCAATTATAGACCACGGTGGCATAGAACAGTGGAGAAAGAATATGAAATGCTGACTCATTTAATATTCATGTGGAAAAAATTAATCTTAACCATCACCTCACATTGTACAGAAAAATCAGTCCCAAACGGACTTGAATCTAATTGTGAAAGTTAAGACAATAAGGCTTCTAAAAGTAGCACAGAATATATTCCTGACCCTATGGTGAGCAAATATTTATTTAAAAAGATATCACAAAGGAAATTACTTTAAAATTTTACTTTATTAAAACCAAGAATTTCTATTCCATGAAAACAGAACTATATGAGGCAGAAAAAACAGCATGTGAGAAGATGTTTGCAATACACATCTGAGAAGAACCTAAAAATTCTAAAGAGCTTTTACAGTTTAATCAGAAAAAAAACATACAACCCAATTTAAAAAATAGGCAATTGTCTTGAGTATTTTATTTAAAAAAAATTTCATCCAAGTGCTCTCAAAACATATGAAAAGGTCCTCAGTGTTACTAGTCATCAGGGAAATGCAAACTGAAACCAGCAGCTACCGTTCCGTCCTCCATTCCCAAGTGGTCCAGTGTCAATGAGATTATGGAGCAACAGAAACTCTCATACATGCATTTGGGAATATTACTCTTTGGCAGTATCCACTAGACTTCACAAGGTAATTACATTTGTAGGTATATATACCCCACGCAAATGTACCAAAAGATGTTTATACAAATGCTAATAGCAGCATTAGTCATAATAACCCCAAACTGGAAACAAGCCAAATATTCATCAATGGTAGGATAAGTAGATATGTTCTGATAAAATCACAATAAAATACTTTAAGTCCCTGAAAAATAATAAACAACCTCAGTGTACAACTACATGGATGAATCTCCTAAGCCAAATGTTTGTCACAAGATGCCAGACACAAGAGTATGATGTATATAATTCTATTTATGTAAGGTTCAAAACAGGAGTAATCTATGCCGATAGATGTTATAGCAGTGGATACCTTTTTTAGGATGGGTTTGACATGGGATGAGGGTACCAGAAGGGCTTCTGATGTGTTGGTAATGTTTTATTTCTATAACTGGGTGTTGATTACATGAATATGTTCAGTTTGTGAACATTATTTGAGGTCAAAAAGAATTTGTGTGCCTTTCCATATGTATGTTATACTGTAATAAAAATTTATTTAAAATGTTTTGTATTCTTATTTTTTCAAGTACAAAAATTGTATGAATTGCATATTAAAAGCTCTCTTCCCCACCTCCCCCCCACCACACATCATGCCCTAGAAAATGCCAACTCTTCTCAGGATTCAAAGAAATACAGTGGTGGTTCTGCATTCACAGTTCAGCTTTCTTCTGGTGCTTGCATTTCCGCTAGAGGACACAGGGAAGGACTCCACATTTAAACATGAAATAAAAAACCCAGTGAGGCTGGGGAGATGCCAGGGAAGGGTAACTGTTCGTCAGCGACTTACAAGGTGGTATTTACCTTAACACACTCATTTAGGAATCTCAAAACCTTACAGGTAAATGTTTACCCTCAAGGCTTTAATAAGCATTGTTGTTGTTGTTACTAAGATCAATATCTTTTTGGTTGCTATTTTAATGGAATATTTAAAAATTCTATTTCTGGTTCTGCTTGATTTGGTAATTTAAAAGAATTATTTTAGTTTTTTAAAAAGAATTATATATTTTTTAATGCACAAAAGTAATACAAGGTAATTGTAATAAATCAAAATTTAAAAGTACATAAGCTAATAATTCCCCTTTGCTTCCCTTCCCACTCCTGTATGTAATGATCCAAACTATTTTCTATTCTCAAACAACTAAATATGAATATACATGGATAGCCTTCTCCCTTACTTTTTTCACAAATGGAATTAAATCAACTGTATTATACTTCCATTTGCTTTTTAATCTTTTCAATAGCTGCATAATATTCCATAATGTGACAGATTAAAGAATGCCACAGATTATTTGTGGATCCTTCCATTGAGAGGTCTCATGCCCCGGATCCTTAAATCCGGGTTGAACTTGATTACTTGCCTAACCAATAGAATGAGGCAGAAGTCATGCTGCCTGAAGCTTCTGCCTTGCTCTCTGGAACTCAGGTATCGTGCTGTGAGGAGGCCCAAAAGTTCCACAGAAATCCATGTGGAGAAGATCCAAAGCTCCCAGGTACAGCCCTGGCTAAGCACCCAGAAAAGGGTCAGCACCAATTTGCCAGCCCACTGAACTTGGTTTTAGCCATGTAAGTGAAATAAGTTTTCAAGGTGAATCCTGTAGCCACAGAAGAGCTGCCCCCATTGATGTTGCACAGAACAGGGATAGGCTGTCCCTGTCATGTCCCACTCAAATAGCAAATTCTGAGCAAAATACACTGCCATTATTATATTAAGTTGGTAGATGTAAGGATGTTTGTTATACATCCATGTATAACCAGAATACATAGAATCAGAACAGCTCAGTTTACTCATTATTAACTATTACACTATGTATAAACAGATTTTTTCCCTCCAACTTCTAATATCTTGCAACAAACATCTTTGTGCACTTCTAAATTTTGGCATTTAAATAATACTGCATTGTCTGTTTGCTTCATTTGATGCTTTTATTTTATGCTGTTAGTTTTTCTTCAAATGTCGTATGACTTGTGTTTTGTGGTATGTAATTTATAGAAAAGACATAATATTTGGGGTGTTTCTAAGCTTTCAGGCTTGCCTTGCTGCTCTGCCAATCACTCTAATTCTATTTTTTTGGATGCTTTTTACTAGTGACAGATGCTGACTCCTTTTCTCACACATTAAGGAAAAACACTTATTTGATTTTTTAAAAAATCAACAGGATGAGTCATGGTACTCTTTAAAATCTAATCTTTGAGAACTCTTCTATCTGCCACCTTGCTACATCAGTCTCTTGTTTGCTTCAGGAAAACTAGTGCAAGCAGCAAAGATAACACTCCCTTGAAAATGCTTCCTGAGACCACAAAATATGGGTCCTTTGTAATTTATTCAGAATTTATTTGAAGGAAGGAACCATGGCATTGGTATTTTTTTTACTGTCCATTGAGAAAAACAATGTTTTTACAAGTTTTTTTTTTTCTCCTCATCATTGTTAACATGATTTCAAAGCACAAGTCTGGAAGTGCTGTGCAGTTAGTCTAATTTCAACTAAATATGCTTGCTGCTTTCAGACGTAGCACATCAGAGCTGATTTGATGCTTGATGCAGCGTTACAGCATCTTTGTGCTAGTTTCTTTCAAGCTCCATCTGAACTAATGTAACAATTCCCCTTGAAATAATTTGATTTCTATTATTTTGGTATATTAAACATGAAAATAACAGTTCAGCTTTCTTCCAGTGCTTGTACTTCCTCTAGAGGATACAGGGAGGGACTCCACATTTAAACATGAAATAAAGAATCCAGTGAGGCTGGGGAATTGCCAGGGAAGGGTAACTGTTCATCAGCGACTTACAAGATGGTATTTACCTCAACACACTGACCACTTTATGAAACCTGAGTCTCGCCTTGGCAAGATTTTCATCAGCAAATGGGGAATGTGGCCATCTCTCAGGGAAGATTCGCCAATCGAGGTAAGAGGAAGCACAAGTAAAAGTTGAATGTCAGCTTGCTCATTTGTAATGACTGATGAGAAACATAAATATATTTACAAATTCTCCCATTTCCTATATAAAAATCTACACTGAAATGCAATGCCTAGGGTAACCACTTAATAGTCTATACAAAGAAATCCACTCAAAACACTATAGAAAAATCGAACTAGAATTGTAAAAAAATGTTCAAACAACCCACAGGAGGCAGAAAGAAGAAAACGGTAAAACAAAGAAAAAAATCAGAGGAAACAGAAAACAACAAAAATTAAAATGACAGATGTAATCCCTAATGTATAAGTAATCACATTAAATATAAGCTGTCTAAATATACCAATTACAAGACAGAAATTGACAGGGTGAACTGTAAAATGAGCTATGTGCCAGCTACAAGAAACTCACTTTCAATCTAACATTATGGTTATGTTGAAAGAAAAGATTGAAAAACTATATTGCATATAAACATTAATCAAAGGAAAGTTGAAATGTATATGTTATCCTAGAGGGCAGACTTCAGAGTGAAGTAACAGAAAGGAACGTTTCCTAATGGTAAAAGGATCAATCCCTCAAGAAAACAGCAATCCTAAATACCTAATGCACGCAACAATGGAGCTGCAACATACGTGAATAGAAAACTGATAGAAAATTGAAAGGAGAAATAAACAAACTTTTAATGGGAGACTTCAACGTTCCTCTGTCAACAATTTATAGAACAATACCAATAACCAACAGGATCTAAACATTTAGAGAACAACTCGCCCAAAAACAGTAGAATCCACAGTTTTTTTCAAGCCCTCACAGAACATTTACCAACTGAGACTATATTCTGAGCCATTAAATGAGCCGCAGCAGATACGAAATAATAAAACTCATACAGAGTTGGTTCTGTGGCCATCATGGACTCAAGCTACAAAGCAGTAACAGAAAGATAACAGGAAAATCTCCAAACATTTGAAAACTACGAAATATGCTTCTAAATAATCTGTGACTCGAAAGAGGAAGTATTTTAAAATAAATTTAAAAATGGCTTGAACTGAATGACAGTGTAACATAGAAACATTTATGGGATGGAGGAGACATGTGTTTCCCTATTCCTCCTACTTAGTGCAGCTAAAGCCCCTTAACATTATATACAAAACAAACAGGACAACTCCATAAGGTGGAGAAAGGAGGGCAGATCAGTTAGGGCCTTGTGTCCTGAAGAATGACATGATAGTGCGTTTCTTTGCTCTTCTTAGTACCTTAAATATCTCATACTGAGTGCTGCAGAAATCTGAAAATGCCAATGGGGAAATACAGACCCCTTTATCCCCCAGAAAACAAACAAACAGAAGCAAAAAAGAACAACAACAACAAAAAAAACCCTGCTTTCTGCAGCCACAGAACAAGAAAAGGGGCAGCCAAACAATATATAACATTTTTAGACAATAACCACACTCCGCTTCAGCCAAACTCCACGGAAATAACCACAGTCCCAGCCCCACTCCAGTAGCAAAGGCCACCTGGTGAGCTTAGACTACCAACCTTGCCAAACTGTAGCAACTTCTCCCCCACACTGTGGTGATGTCAGAGAAGCCCAAGTGGGAGGTCAGGACTTCCACTTCTGACCAGTGCTAGTGAGGCCCCTTCTCTGGCAGTGCCAGTGGGGGCCAGTGGGGAGCTGTGGCTAGGCTCCCTGCCTTTCATGGAACGCTTACCCCTGCCCAGCAGTAACAAGAAGCCCCTCCTCTTGGGGGCCAATGGAGCCCAAGCAGGGATCTGAAGTGTGCCCCCACCTGGCAGTAATGAGGTAACCCTCTCTACCCATTCCTTCCTTCAGAGGAAGCCTGCTAAAACAAAACATTTAAATAAGTCTTGGTCTCATAATACCTCAAATATGCAGATATCATTGACAATCCCTCATCATACCAAGAACTAGGAAGATCTCAAATGGAATGAGTAAAAAAGATCAATGGACACCAATAAAGAAGTAGCACCAATGTTAGGATTTTCCAGCAAGGATCCTAAGATCCTAAGGCAGCCATCACAAAAATGCTCTTACTAAAAATATTTTAAAAAAAAGAGAGAGAAAAAGGCATAAATTATCAATATCAACAATGAAACAGGGGATATCAATATAGATCATGCAGGTGGCTTAAGGATAATAAGGGAATATTGTGAACAACCCTACACATGTAAATTTGACAATTTAGATAAACCAATTTCTCAAAAAACACAATTACTATAATTCACTAAACATGAAACAGATAATTTGAATAATCCTACTTCTATGAAGAAAATTTAATTTGTAATTTTAACCGCCCCCCCCGAAAAAAAAAATCTTTAGGACCAGATGGTTTTACTGTGAAAATTCTGAATTAATATTAACTCTAAAAAATATCTTCCATAAATTAGAAGAGACGGAAGCACTTCCCAACTCATTTTACAAAATCAGTATTACCTGATACCAAATTGAGATAATGATAGTACAAAAAGAAAATACAGATCAGTATCTCTCAAGAGTATAAACACAAATGTCCTCATGAAATAATAGCAATCAAATCCACCAATGTATAGAAAGCAGTGGAGTTTGTATCAGGGTTGCAAGGCTGATCCAGTCATTAAAATAAATCAATGTAATGTGCCATATTAACAGGTTAACAAGAAAAACAAGTTTATATCAAATGACGCAGAAAAAACATTTGACAACTATAACATTCATGACAAAAACTCTCAGCAATCTAGAAAAAGAGGGAACTTACATAATTTGATACAAAGTATTTACAACAATCCTACAGCCAACATCATACTAAATGGTGAAAGAATGAAGCTTTCCCTAAGATTGAAGACAACCCAGGATGTCTACTCTATTGCTATTCAGTAATAGTACCGGAAGTTCTAGTCAGTGCAGTGAGGCGGGAGAAGAAAATACAAAGACATGGGAGGGAGGGAGGGAGGGAGGGAGAGAGGGAGGGAAGGAAAGGAAGAGAAGGAGGGAGGGAGGGAAGGAAGGACAGAAGGAAGGAAGGAAGGGAGGAAGGAAGGGAGGGTGGGAGGGAGGGTGGGTCAGAGGGAGGGAGGGAGGAAGAAAGGACGGCAGGCGAGAAGGAAAAAAATGGAAGGAAGGAAGAAAAGGTGGAAGGCAGGAGGGAAGGAAGGAAGGAGGGAAGGAAGGAAGGAGGGAGAGAGGGAAGGAAGGAAGGGTGAGTGAGTCAGAGGGAGGGAGGGAGGAAAGAAGGAAGGAAGATAGGGAAGAAGAAAGGATAGCAAGCAGGAAGGAAAAGATGAAGGAAGGAAGAAAAGGTGGAAGGCAGGAGGGAAGGAAGGAGAGAAGGAAAGAAGAAAGGAAGGAGAGAAGGAAGGAAGGTAGGAAGGAAGGAAGACAGGAAGAGGGAAAGGCAGGAAGGAATAAAGGGAAGGGAGGGAGGAAGGAAGGAGGAAAGGAGGAAGGAAGGAAGATAGGGAAGGAAGAGAGGAAGGTAGGAAGACAGGAAGGAAGAAAGGAAGGCAGGAAGGGAAGAAGGAAGGACGAAAGGGAAGAAGGCAGGATGGAAGGAAGGAAAGGCAGGGAGGGAGGGAGGACAGAAGGAAGATAGGAGGAAGGAAAGGCAGGAAGGCAGAAAGGAAGGCAGGAAAGAAGGAAGAAAGGGAAGGGAGGAAGGAAGGAAGACAGGAGGGAAGAAAGGGAGGAAGGAAGAAAGGAAGGCAGGCAAGGAAAAGGAAGCAAGAAAGGAATGAAGGAAGGAAGTCAGAAAGGAAGTCAGGAAAGCTGACAGGAAAACAGTCTGTATTTTGAAAATAATATAGTAGTCTAGGTAGAAAATCCTAAGGAAGCTTAAAAAATAAATAACCTTCTAGAACTAATAAATGAGTTTGCAGGATACAAACTCAACATGTAAAAATCAATTATTTATATATACCAGCAATTGACATGTGGAAACTGAAATGGAAAATACAAAGCCAGTTATATTCACTGAAAATAAAATGAAGTACTTAGATGCAAAACTAACAGAACAAGTACAAACTCAAAACTCTATGGAATTGCTAACACTGTACAAACATGCCATATATATGTACTATTACATATATTATATAATAGTACATATATATTATGTACTATTGTATTATGTTATCTTTTAAAATTCAAATCCTTAAAAAGGCAGCGTGACAATACCACAATGGATGAGAACACATACTGATGGAACCTCTGTTGCTACATGAATTGATTGAGCCAATTCAGAGAACCATTGACATTTACGTTGAATCTTCAAATTACATTTGAATTGATCAGACAATACAACGGACCACTATTTTATGCCAGGCAGTATCCTAAGTGCTTTTCCGATGTTGGCACGTGTAATACCCGATACTCTGAAGTACTCACTACCGTCAGCCCCATTTTGCAGTTGAGAAAATTGAGGAGCAAGAGAGTTAAATATTTGCCCAAGATAATACATTAAGTGGCAGTGAGCCAAGATCCAAACTAAGGACGTCTTATTCTATCCACTCTCTTGTTCACTGTACTGTGCAGCCTCTCACTCTATGGCCTCCAAACCCACTCCTAGGTAATATCTTTTTAAAAAGTTTAAAAAGGCCAGGCACGGTGGCTCACACCTTTAATCCCAACACTTTGGGAGGCCGAGGCAGGCAGATCATCTGAGATCAAGAGTTTGAGACCAGCCTGGCCAACATGATGAAACCCTGTCTCTACCAAAAATACACACACACACACACACACAAATTAGCTAGATGTGGTGGCATGCACCTGTAATCCTAGCTACTCGGGAGTCTGAAGCATAAGAATCGCTTGAGCCCGGGAGGCAGAGGTCGCAGTGAGCCAAGATCGCGCCACTGCACTCCAGCCTGAGTGACAGAGTGAGACTCCATCTCAAAACAAAAAAATAAATAAATAAAATAAAATAAATTTTTTTAAAAAGTTTGTTCCAGAAAGTATACACAGGAATGTACATCACAGCGTTGCCTTGGATTATGTGTGGACAATTCGAATGTTTATAAACAGAACAATGGATAATTCCATTGTGCGTGACATGCCCATACAATGGTTTTATACGGATGTTAATGTCTATAATGACGTGTGACAATATATATAAATCTTCTAAATGTAATGGTAAGTGAAAATGTGAAAAGCCACAGATAGTTTACAATATAGGAATATTTAAGTAAAGCAAAAAATGAGTAAAACTAATGTATTGTTTAGGCATCCACACTACATGGTAAAAACACTTAAAAAAATAAAAAAAGGAGAACAAAAAAATAATAACAGTGTTTACCAACAGTTGGAGTGAGAGGGTTGTGGGTAAGTAGGAGTAGCAGTTTGCTTAGTGTGTCTTGGTTATGAAGTTGGGGGAGGCTCATGGGTGAACACTGATTTGATGGTCATGCTTCATATCTTGTTAAATGCTAAGTATATTTTTGCTTTGTATCAAATACAGAATAAATCTTTAAAAATTAAGGTAGAAAACAAATAGAATAAAATAAAAATAAACAGTAGTGAAAATAAAAACATGACCCTTTTTATCACCTATTGAGGTGAAAGTTGCCATGGTCTGGATTTTACAAATGGGGGTTTTGGTGTGGCGAGGAGACAAGAGGTAGCCGCCCGAATCTACTCAGCTGTTAAGTGGCAGGTGGGGACTTGAACCTGGTTGTTTGGCTCCAAGTAAGAAATAGAGCCCAGGTGGTCTGGCTCCATAGCCTGGGATAGTGACCATCCTGCTGTGCTGCTGCTTACCCTCCAGAGCTCCCCTTCTGCCCCAGCAGGTCCTAGACCTGGACAACAACCTGGTTTCTTGAAGGAGGTGATATCCGTGGTACATAAACAGTGTTGGAACAGAGAGAACTTCCGTGCCTCATTCGATGATAGGGTGGGGGTCTGGGGACAGCTTAGGCATGAGCAGACACATTTTCTGTGGCAGACAGAGGAGGCTGGGAGCTGGGCATTGCTCATGGCGTCCGTGCAGCTTCAGTGCTCACCATCTGCACCCTCACCCTCACCACCGCCTGCTGGCCACTCAGCAGCCCTGGAGGCAGACACTCCTTTGACGCTGTTTGACAGTGATGACGCTGAGTTCCAGCGATGTTAAACCTCAAGGTCAAGTTACCCAACTCTGGAAAGAGGTGGGCTTGGGTGGGGGTAGCTGGACTCCCCAGCTGCACTGGGAATTCTATGCCACATTGCCAGGAATGGTAAATAACTCCTTCTGCATTAGGAAACAAGCAGGACTTCAAGAGAGACAAATGATTGACTATATAGAATTGTCCAGAATCACACCCCTCTCAACTGGATATGCTCAGATGCAGGAGTGGGACTGGAAGTGGAGGCTGGGTGAGGAGATGTTGGCTTTGTAGTCAATACACTTCTGTTTTATTTTTTTTTCTCCAACAAATGTATTCATGTGTCGCACAATTTTTAGAAAAGGTAAAAAGAGATGGTGCTACGTATATAATAGAGTTGTTATAAAAGTTTAAATTAAGTTATATAATAGTCGCAGTATCTGGGACATAGTAGGTGCTCAAAATAAACATGATTTTGCAAAGCGTCTTAGTCTGTTTGGGTTTCTATAACCAAAATACCATAGACTGGGAGACTTAACAGAAATGTATTTCTCACAGTTCTGGAGGCTGAGAAGTCCAAGATCGAGGCACTGGCAGATCTGGTGTCTGGTGAGGACCCACTTACTGTTTCATGGATGGCACCTTCTCCCTGTGCCCTCACATACTGGAGGGGGTTGCCGACTCCCTGGGGCCCCTTTTATAAGGGCAGCAATCCCATTCGTGAGAAACATTCAGACCACAGCATGTATTTAAAATGCTTTACAGAAGCAGATCAAGTGAGGTGATGATGGGCTCTCAGAGACCCGTGCTCTATTACAGACTATCTGCAAAGAAGACCTGGCTGGAGGTGGAGAGTGTAAAAGCCAATCAGGACTGCAGCGAATCAGAACAGTCCCTGATTAAAGGTGTTAAAGATGTGACCCACTCCTGGATGGATGCAGTTCAGGGCCTCCCTGGGTCTTGGTTGCACCCTTCGTGAATGTAACAGTCCCGCACACCACGCAGAGCAGGTTTTTTTCACTCGAGCCATGCAAGAGGCATGGGCTCAGCGTGCAGCTCTGTCTTCTCCAGCAATCTGTCTGGTTTCTCTCTCTTCAGCTCCAGCCACCTCCATGTGCTGCATGGAGCCCCTGCCTGCACTGAGGCCCAGAAGTTCTGCTTGTTCTCAGCTATCACACTCCTGCACTGTCTGTGGCTCAGTCTGAAAATAATGGTGTAGCATGTTTCATCCACTTTTCCACTTGGAGGGAAAGTGCAGCATTGTTAGTTGGTCAGAGCAGGAGGTGGTTCTGTGTGTTTGTCAGCCTTCCAGATGTCCCCAAGCAGCAAGAGAAGGAAATGGCTGCGCACAGCCTTTGCCTGGGGCTTGCTATATCCATCGGAAAGAGTGGATCGCATAAGCTCTCTCAGAAAGAATGAATGAGCGAGTCCGTTGCTTCCCTGAATGGCTCTGTTCTGTTCTGGTGCATCCTCTGCCCGGGACCCACCTGCTAGGGCGCGGCAGAGTGAACAGCTACGTGTCTTTGTTCAGCACCTGCTTAGTGCCAGGACCTTTCTCTCTGCTTGGGAAATTGCCTTCTTTGTTTCACAGAGGATGAAGCCGAGCCTCGCAGGCTGAATTCTGGTGGCCCAGTTTTCCAGCTTGGGCTCCTTCCACCTGCAGAGTGGTCCCATCTCAGTGCTGCCCACGCTGTTGGGAGGGGTGTTGGCAAAGGCAGATCAAGTGTCACCAGGCAATTCCTTAGGAGCCTGAAGTCTGCAATCCTCTAGTGAAGCTTTTCAGGCGAATGTCCCTCACACCCCAGGAATTCTAGAAACGTTGAGCCCCTAACCTGGGAGGCGGGGTTGGTGCCTGGGACAGAGCGTGGGCCTAGTGACCCTCTGGTCTGAGAGGGTGAGGTGGAAGGACCATCCACTCTGGGAGACTCGGGGTGGCCTTGCAGACTGAAGCCTCTCCTGCAAAGTGATGTGTGTCCTGGACCTGCAGGGAGGGAGGGGCCTCCGGAAGCCAGGCCAATTTCCAGGCCCCGTCTGGCTTTTTCTTACCAGGGATCTGGCTCTCTTGCTCCACATGGATGACTGAAGTCATTTGAAGAGGGTCCCCCAGGGAGTCATCAGGCCTCTGGTGGAACTGCAGGGGCTCCGGGGAGGCACAGAGATAGGGCCGTGATGCCCGGGGAGGGAGGGACCTGAGGCCTGCCCCAGACCATTGCAAGCCTGGGTGCTTGGAAAGGAGAGGGCCACTAGCATGGCTGTTAGGGGCCTCTGCTGGGGGCACTGGCAAGGGACCTACTGAACAGTTTCACCCAGTGGGCCACGCACCTGACAAGCATTCACCAGCCACTCTTTCTGTCTTACAGGAAAGTCCTGGCGGGGAGCAAGGTTGCTTTGGCCTGAGGTCAAACCATCATGATCTGCATATGTCTACAGTTATTGATCCTTCTGTGAGGTAAAGCAAAGAATTGTATAAAAACCATTTAGAGCTGCTGAAGATGTTACACTTGCTAGATCTGGGAACGGCGATTTTCCTTTGCAGCTTCAACAAGAGAAGAAATCTCACCGGGGGAGGAAGGGGGTCGCTGAGCGTCCTCGGCCAGTGGATACCTTACTTTGTGGCGCCACCTAACGGCTAAAGGTTAAGATTGCAACTCTTAAAGATTCCTCCGGGAGAGGAAGAGGTGGGAAGGGGCCGCTGGGATTTGAAGAGCAGGGGGAGAGAGGTTTTTTGGAAGATTTGTTTCCTGCTTTCTGGGCACATGCACCTAATGACGATACAATCCTACGAGCCATCTCTGATTCTTCCCCTGACCCACTCTGGTGTAGCCCTGCGGAGATCATTGGCAATTGCAAAGTCACCTGCCTTTGACTTTTGACCCAGTAACCCAGGAAATCGTGCGAAAGATACTCTGGCGAGAAATATGAGTCGGTTTTACACGTGCCACACCCTACCGAATATTTTGTCATCGTAAGAGACTCAGCGATTCACATGTGCATCAATGAGGGCACTGATGGAAGCACCCGTCGTACATCCCACAGTTACAGCCAGCAGCGCTCAGACTGTGTGGCTGCCACAAGTGCCCCTGAGCCCCAGTGGCTGGGGACAGCCCCGCTCCACATCGCCTTCATCCAAGACCTGCGCCGCGGGGCGGCAGCCATCTGGAGCACGGGCTGTCCACGGTGAGCCCTAAGCTGGTGGGTGACACTGCGTCTGCGCACACTTCATTGCTCAAAGCCAACTGTGTGTGCTGACTGGGTGTGCCTGCTAGTGTGCTGTGTTCCTGCTGGGTGCCAGCATGCATAGTTCCTTGGTGCGCCCAGTGTTGTGCGCCTGTCACTGTGTGTACGGTATTGAGTTATGTGTATGGTGTTATGCACCAGGCATGGTGTGCCCGACTTTGTTTGCCCAGTGCCGTGTAGCCAGCCTCTGTGTCCAGCCTGTGTTCTAGCCATGTGCCCGGCCCTGCATGCCTAGTGCGGCACCTGGCTGTGTGCTCCCCGCATCCTATGCCGGCTTCGTTTGCTCGCCTCTGTGAGCCTTGCAGTGTAATCCTGGAGCTTATGCCCTGTGTTTGCCAACTGTGTGTGCAGCTACTGTGTGTACCTGGTGCTATGTCCCTGCTTGTTTGTGCCTAGTGGGCATGCCCAGCATTGCGTGCCTGGTGTTGTGTACCTAGTCATGTGTGCCCAGTATTGAGATCCCAGAGTGTCTACCCAGTCTGGGTGCCTGCCTTATGTGTCCGGCCCTGTGTGCTCAGGTTTGTGCATCCAGCTTGGTGGGCCCAGAGTGTGCCTGGCATACGGGCTCAGTGCTTTCTCCCTGGCATTTTGTGCCTGGCATGTTTGTCCAGCACTGTGTGCCCTGCACATCTCCCAGAGGCTGCGCCTACTATGGTCTGGCATTGCACGCTCATTGTTGTATACTTACTGTGTGTGTCCAGCATGGGGCGCCTGCATTGTTTTCCTGGCCCTGTGGTTCCAGAGTTCTCGTCCTGCACTGCGTGCCTGGTGTTGTGTGGGTGGAATTACATGGCTGGTGTGTACGTGGCTGGTGTGTGACCCAGCCTTGTGAGCTCAGTGTGGTGCTCCTGGAGTGCCTGGCCTGGAGTGCCTGCTGGTGTGTGTGTGGTATGTGTTTGGCATCGTCTGTCTGAAGTTTTGTGCATAGTGTTGTGTTCCCACCGTGTGTGCTGGCATTAGTGCCTGGACTTGTGTGTGCCTGGCATTGCACCCTGGCTTCTGTGCCCAGCATGGTGTGTGCCAGGGTTTTGTGCCCGACAGGGAAGCTAAGCATTGCATTTGGTGTGTGTGTTCAGCGTGTGTTACAAGCAGGGGCTCTTGCCGTGTGTCCATTGTGTATGTGACGCTGTATCCCTACAGTGTGTGTAGTATCTGTGCCTGGTGTGTGCCCGGTGTTGTGTTCCTGCAGCATCTGGTGTTGTCCCCAGTGGGTGCCATTTTGCATTCCCAGTGGGTGTGCCGGCTTGTCTGTCATGGTGTACCTGACCTTGTACGCCAGAGTTGTGTGCCCAGTGTGTCCCCAGCTCCAGCGTCTGTGGCTGGAGAGTGTGCCTTTCCTTCTGTGCCTGGTGGTGTGATCCAGCATGGTTTGTGTGGCTGCGTATGCTTGGCAATTGTGCCCACTCCTGTGTGCCTGGTGCTGCGTGGCTAGCATGTGTACATCGAGTTGTTTGGCTGACAGTGTGTGCCCAGAATTTTGTGCCCACTGTGTGAGCCTGTGTTGTGTGTCCTGTGCTGTGTGCTCTGTTGTTAGCCCTGTGTGTGCGCTGTGTGTCTTGTGCTGTGTGGCCTGTGCTATGTCCTGTGTGGTGCTCGGTGTGCTGTGTGCCCTGTAGCGTGTGTCCTGTGCTGTGTGGTCTGTTGTTAGCCCTGGGTGTGTGCTCTGTGTGTCTTGTGCTGTGTGTTCTGTGCCATGTGCCCTGTGTACCCAGTACTTCTGTGTGCCTGGGCTGTGTCCAGCGTGTGTGTCTGCTGCCCCACTGTGCTGAGTCCCAGCACCCACCTGTGCACCTGGCACTGCCCCGTTGTTAGGGAGAACATCCTGTGTGCCTGTCCTCGTCACCTGCCCGGGCAGAGCTAAGGATCCCGGCATGGCCTCTGCCCTCACTTCCACTGCAGGTTGCGCTCCTTTCTGGGGAAAGTCCTGCCTGGCAGCTCCCCATGTTTAGCCTGTTCAAGGGATCAGCTTCCACCCCAGGCACTCTCCATTTATTTGAGGAGTTCCCGCAGTATGAGGCCCTTAAGGGACTCCCTCCTCTCTACTGGGGATACCCCTGAGCAGGTGGGGACTCCTGTCCTTCAGCTCATCCCCAGCCCTGGCCAGAGATTTCCCTCCTTTGTGGAGGTGGGCTCGGGCAGGCCTCTCTGGGGAGCTCACCGGGCCCTGCGCACAGGGCTCTGTAGGCCCAGCCAGTCCTGACTCCACCGTGAGCCCCGCACCTGGATGGAAAGTGCCCTGAGCGCTCATTTCCTACCTCCTCCAGCCTGGCATCTGGCCGCGGCGGTCTCCCCAACCAGCCACCAGGGGGCAGAGCCACCTCTGTCCGCGCCGCCATCCTCCCTCACCGCTTCCATTGCAGGACAAGGGACATCTTGCCTGAGGGCGCCCTCAGATCCGTCCTGTAAGACAAGGAGCTGCAGGTAACCGTAACCTCTACACAGACAGAAAGGGGCAGATTTCACCAAAAGCAGGGAATGTTTAAAATGTGAATTTTTTTAAAAAATACAATCTCAGCGTAAAACCCACTTAGGAAACCTTGTACTTTCCGATTAATAGAGAGCAAATCACTTACCTCGGGCTAGTGGATGCTGTAATTTTTTCCTGTTCTATATGCTTTTGTTTCCCTGCTGACGGTCTGAGGCTTCTAGTCTTGCTACCTCTTTAGTTCCCCTTGTCCTGGGGACACAGGTCATGGGGCAGGACTTCCCTGGTGAGTCGTCTGACTCCACAGGTTCAGACATTGCCTGCAGGTTCCAGGACAGCTGTGGTCTGAATGCAGTCCCGACAGGAGTGCTGTTCCCTGGGAGCTGAGACCCGCAAAGATGCCCCTCCACCACCCTCTCACACAGTGAAGGCTTCTGTCCACCCAGGTGCAGACTCTTAGTACTGATCACACACTGAAGGCCCCTGTCCTCTCAGGTGCAGACCCTCAGTACAGATCACATACTGAAGGCTGCTGTGCTCCCAGGTGCGTTTCTGGAGGCTGAGCTTCCATCCCATCCTGTCTCCTTTGTATGTTTCAAACCTCTTTCCAATTTCTCTTATACTGATGCTGTTCTCTTTCCAGCACTATTACATGATTTTCTTCCCATTTGTCATGATTCAGAGCCCACGGTGGGTGAGGGGGACAGTTGGGTGGTCCACACCTGAGACTTCATGTATCCTGTGAGGCCGAGTCACATGCCTGAGGGTCCTTGAATCCCTCTTAGCCCACAAGGGAGATCCTCCTGGCATCTCAGCAGATTGGAGAGCCCAGCTGAGAAGAATCTGCTGCCCTATTAGTGCCCTTGGTTTTGAGGTGGCTGTAAAATCCCCCACTAGAGGCTGAGGGCAGAGGATCGTACCCCGGTGTTGAACTGCTGTGGGCAAGTTGGTGAAATCAATTGTATTGTTACTTTTTGGGAATCAGCACCCACATTTTCTGCATTTTAGGATTTTATGGAGCACAGCAAAATCCACAGCAATCACAGCAACTGAGAGAGAACGCCAGGCCATGCCCCTTAGGCATTCCTGGAGAGGTGTTTTATGCCTTAAGGATGAACAATAGAGAATTTAATTTAAAAAAAAAAGTGGATGGAACGTTAATGTTTAAAGAAGTCAGGGTGAAATTAAAGCGTGAGATGCAGTATTGGATATGAAGATTTCTAGGAGACAATAATAGACAGGTGAATGAAGACTGGTGTAGAATGAAATTTAGGTGGCCAGGATATGACAAGGGCACTGCAGCCAGGATTCCTGTCCTGGTGACAATCAGCACAAAGATTCTGCACCTGGGAGCACAGGGGCCTTCAGTGTGTGATCAGTACTGAGAGTCTGCACCTGGGTGGACAGAAGCCTTCACTGTGTGATTGGTGCTGAGGGTCTGCACCTGAGAGGATAGGGGCCTTCAATGTGTGATTTGTGCTGAGGGTCTGCAGCTGGGAGCACAGGAGCCTTCAATGTGTGATTTGTGCTGAGGGTCTGCAGCTGGGAGCACAGGAGCCTTCAGTGTGTGATCTGTACTGAGGGTCTGCAGCTGGGAGCACAGGAGCCTTCAGTGTGTGATCAGTACTAAGAGTCTGCACCTGGGTAGACAGACGCCTTCACTGTGTGATTGGTACTGAGGGTCTGCACCTGACAGGATAGGGGCCTTCAGTGTGTGATTTGTGCTGAGGGTCTGCACTTGGGAGGACAGGGGCCTTCAGTATGTGATCTGTACTGAGGGTCTGTACCTGAGAGCACAGGAGCCTTCAGTGTTTTTTTTTTTTTTTTTTTTTTTTTTTTTTTTTTTTTTTTTTTTTATGAGAGTATGGACCTAGGAGAAGAGATGTCTTTGGTGGTTTTTTCCCCCTGAACTAAGAGTCTGCTCCTTGGAGGAAAGGGGCCTTCAGTGTTCTGTTTTTTGTTGTGTTTTGTTTTCTGTAATGAGAGTATGCACCTGGGAGGAGAGGTGCTTTTTTGGCGGTTCTTTTTTCCTGTACTAAGGGTGTGCACCTGGGAAGATAAAGCCTGTCGTGTGTGACTTGTACTGACAGCATGCTCCCGTGATGACAGGGTCTTCAGTGGTAATCTTCTCTTAGAGTTTGCAAATATTTGGACATTGTGTCATCGTTTGATGTTTGGTATTGAGAGTCTGTATGGGCGAAGTTAGGGGCCTTTTTTTGTCACTTGCACTGAGAGTGTGCACACGAGACCTGCGTTCCTTCCATGTGTTATCTATGCTGAGAGTCCGTGTGTGTACTGAAAAGCCCCTTCCCTTTCTGTTTTTCACTAATATTCTGAGCATTTGAGGACAGGGATCCTTCTTTGTGACCTGTAGTGACCGTCTGCACCAATGAAGGAAAAGGGCCTCCAGCATGCGATCTTGCTTAGCTTGTTCCTTTGTGCGGATGGGATGGGTTTCTGCATAGATCATTCTCAGTCTGTTTTTGTACAGAAATGATTAATTGGCTTTTCTGTTCTCTGATCTGTATCATCTCATGCTATCCTCAACTTTACTTGCTTTACGTATAAATTAAGTATTGCAAAATTAAATAAACTTTCTAATGCAAAGTGAACTTCTTAGTAATTGTTAGATGGGCTTCATTACAAACTTTCGTCTAACTGTGTTGTCCATGGCAAACACTAATTACTTCCCGAGTCATCTGGGTTTGGTTTCTTTATGCTGTTGCTATGATCATCCGGTGGATCATGGATGTAGAAGGAGCATCTTGCTCTCCTGGAATACTCACAGACGGAATGAGCTTGTTTTGTGTCTTGGAAGGTTTAGGGAGCCACAGATGGACAAGGAAGATTTTGCCTTCCATGCCGCAGTAGAAACGTGACAGTGTATGGGTATGGGAACAGCCTGGTGTGTTCAGAGACCAGACTGAGCTTTAATTTCATTGTAATAACCCTGGCTATTTGGGGAATGAGGGTTAGAGATTGGACAGTGTGAACTGGAGACAGATTCTGAAGGAGTGGTAGGGTTTGGATTACGGAAGGGTTTAAGCACTTGCAAACAAAATTGATTTTTTGTTCTTATTCACACCAATGTGTGTTCAACTGGGGAGAGATCATGGAGGTAATTCCTGAAGAAATTACTGTGGTGGATCCAATGGGTGCAATAGATTTGGATCCATAGGACTTGTCCTGGTGGAAGATGAGGCAGGCGTCAAGCAGGGGTGGAGAGCAGATGGGAATACTGTGTTTCCTTATTGATCAAGGAGAGGAAGGGAAAGAAAGAGGGACTCCCAGTGTGCAGACGCAGAGAGCAGTGTAGAGCTTGATGTCTAGCTGGCTCCTCTGGTTCAGGGTTGACCTTGGAATCATATATCTGGTCATGTGTCTTTTTACCTGACACATCCTTTGCCTATAGGAGAGCGGGTGAGAGGACCGTCCCCCAATTAAATAACAATAATAATAATAATCACTTTTTAACGGCATGTCCTAAAGTCTATTATTAGAATTATAGTATGCCTGCTGCAGGCTCATAACCTCATTAACTTGGAAATAATGCAGTATGGGTAATTAGGATGATAAACCACTTATGCAATTTCATAGTATGACTTTAATGAATGTATTTGGGAAGCATTTCCTTAGCACCAAGGCCACAGAAAAGTCAAGGGGAGAGAGGTGCCAGAGGATGTAAAAAGTACAGATCAGTGGAGGGCCGTATATTTGAAAGCCTAGCCGTGTGTTGGTTGAGTAGGTCCCTCCAAACTATGCTGTGCAGGTTATGATGGGGAAGGGAACAGAGACAGCCCAGTGCCTTGTGGAGTGGGCGGGAAGGTTCTGGGCTCTACAGCACTGGACATCCAAAGTGTCCTCTAGGCCTGTATCCTGGGGTCTCTACCAAACCCTATTCCTGGGTGGAGAATGCTCACTTTAAAGAAATGCTGAAAATCCAGAGAGACCGTTACACTGGTTCATAACTAGGAAAGCAACGCTGACAAAATCCCAACAAGAACCCCGTGCAGAGGATCTTGGCTGGCTATGCCTTTCAGTGATCCAGAACAGTGCCTGGGAAAGTCATTAGGAAATTACGGGTTGAAGATTAGCTGAGAAAAGGCAAGACATTGAATGAAGTCAGTGTAAGTGTGCCATCAGGCATTTTTCTACCTGTCTGCTCAGAGAGGTCTTTCAGGGATGACCAATCAGCATGTCAGAGATGAAATTGGACGCTGCGAGCATCTCAGGCAAATAGCCCGTGAAAAGGAGGGAGCTTTCCAGACACGCCTTCTTCCTGGAGACCTTTCCTCTCTACTGCGTGTTTATGGTGGCTCAGGATCCAGGGGCATAAAATTCAGCCAATTTACGATGAGCAGAGAATATTGGCAAGATTTCACTTAGGAGATTGCACATGCAGGTGTGTGAATCAACCACAAACACCACCACAGAATGCTCATGGTGGATGGTGCCCCCATGCCAGTGCCCAGGACAGGCAAACAGGCTGTCAGTTCTGCCCGCCTGATGCTAGACACCCAGATGGAGCTCCGCACTGCACCGAGTTGTGTGATTCTCACTGGAGGGCCTGTGCACAGCCTGTCCTCCCAGGGAACTATGGCCATGTCTGCCGAAAGAGGTAATTCTCTGACAGTATAGCAGCTGGAAATGAGGTTTCAGGGGAGCACGGGATTGTAGAAAAATGAAGCAGAAGATGTTGAGGTTGTTTCCCATGACCTTTTCCCAGAGACCTCATAAATATCTCTGTCCAAGAGCGGAGGCTCCTGCTCCAGTGGCCTGAGCACTCCTGACTCCAGTTTGCTTTTCTATATGCTCCATGCTCTTTCCTTAGGCTTATGGCTTCTTCCTTTTCATAGGAAATGCTGCTTTTTTTCTTTCTTTTTTTTTTTTGAGATGGAGTCTCGCTTCTGTCACTCAGGCTGGAGTGCAGTGGTGCAATGGCATGACTTTGGCTCCCTGCAACCTCCACCTTCTGGGTTCAAGCAATTCTCCTTCCACAGCCTCCCAAGTAGCTGGGATTATAGACTTACACCACCATGCCCAGCTAATCTTTGTATTTTTAGTAGAGACGGGGTTTTGCCACGTTGGCCAGGCTGGTCTCGAACTCCTGACCTCAGGTGATCCACTCGCTTCGGCCTCCCAAAGTGCTGGGATTACAGGTGTGAACCACCGCGCCCGGCCAGGAGACACTGCTCCTGATACATCCAAGCTACAGCCATGATGCTGTTGGCATAATCCTAGGAGATAGGTACACGCTTCCCACTGGCACAAGCTTCCTTGTAGCCTCTCCAACAGTTCTGAAGCTGTGACTAAGGAGCAGCTATACCAAGGCCTCCCACACCAATATTTGTTCTCCTCCTTGTGGAGCGCTCTGTCAACCTGATGCAGGGTAAGGACTGGCTAGAGCAGATCCCAGAAGTCACGTGACCCTGGCCCTATGCATCACCATGGAAAACAACTCCTCCTTGGGGAAGGTGCCTAAAAAAGAGGAGTTTAAGACACTTTACGCATAACCTAATATGATAGCTAAGGAACTCAGCAAAGCTGCTTGATAAAAGAGCTCTGTGTATATAGGAAGGGCGCGGTGGCTCACGCCTGTAATCCCAACACTTTGGGAGGCTGAGGCGGGCGGATCATGAGGTCAGGAGATCGAGATCATCCTGGCTGACACAGTGAAACCCTGTCTCTACTAAAAATACGAAAAATTAGTTGGACATGGTGGCGGGTGCCTGTAGTCTCAGCTACTTGGGAGGCTGAGGCAGGAGAATGGTGTGAACCCGGGAGGTGGAGCTTGCAGTGAGCCGAGACCGCACCACTGCCCTCCAGCCTGGGTGACAGAGTGAGTCTCTGTCTCAGGAAAAAAAAAAAAAAATGCTCTGTGTGTATATGCAAGTGCGTGTGCACATGGGAGGGAGTGCTGTGTGCGTGCTTCATCAGGGCTGAGAGGAAGAACAGGAAGCTGGAGACAAGTGTTTCCTCGTTTTTATGATTATCTCCTAATGGTGTGTCAGTCAGGATTCTACAGGGAAATTGAACAAACAAAACATTGCTGCAGTTTGGATATCTGACCCCTCCAAACCTCATGTTGAAATCTGCCCCCTAGTGTTGGAGGTGCGGCCTAATGGGAGGTGCTTGGGTCATGGGAGTAGATCTCTTCTGAATGGCTTGGTGCTGTCCTTGTGGTAATGAGTCCTTGCTCTATTACTTCCCACAAGAGCTGGTTGCTACAAAGAGCCTGGCATTTCCCTTCCCTCTCTCTCGTCTCCTCTCTCGTGATCTCTGCACACACTGACTTCTCTTCGCTGTCTGCCATGAGTGGAAGCAGCTTGAGGTTCCTATCAGATGCAGATGCTGGCGCCATACTTCCTGTGCAGCCTGCAGAACCATGAGCCAAATAAACTGCTTTTCTTTATACGTTACCCAGCCTCAGGCATTTATAGCAATGCAGATAGACTAATACAGGTGTATACACACAAGAAGAGATTCATTATAGAAATTGGCTCACGTGGTTATGGAGGTGAAGAAGTCCCACAATCTGTTGTCTGCAATCTGGAGAAGAAGGAAGCCAGTGCTGTAATTCAGTCTGAGTCCAAGGGCCTGAGAACCAGGAGAGCAGATGTCCAAGGACAGGAGAAGATGGAGTCTCAGCGTAAGCAGAGAGAGCAAATTTTCCTCTCCACCATTTTGTCACATGCAGGCCCTTGGTGGATGAGATGATGCCCACCCACATTGGCGAGGGCCTTCTGCTTGACTTGGTTCACCAGTTCAAACACTAATCTCTCCTGGAATCACCCTCACAGACATACCCAGAAATGATGGTTTACCAGTTGTCTGGGCATTCCCTCACCCAGTCAAGTTAACACATAATATTAGCTGTCACACATCGTAAAGGATGAAATTCAGATCAGAGGACTGTCGAGGGCTGGAGGTGGGTCCTCAAGCTCACACTCCTGTCTTCACCTGGGAGAAAAGAGGGACTGGGGTCCAGCTGAGGTGAAGATGTAATGAGCCAAAGAGAGTCAGGACTAAGACTCCAGGACCCGCATTCTACTGCACCAAACTTCCCCTGCAAGTCTTGCGGGTGCAGATTCCCACAGGCCCGTCTGCAGCTTTGCTGAGGGCGTATTTCCCATCTCACTCTCTGCCTAGATGAATACTGCATGGGCTATTGAACAGCGTGATTGGGGTTGCACTGATATGCACATTCCATCCAGCCTGCCAACATGAACTGAACTCATTCCAATTGCGTTAAGGAAGCTGAGGATAACCTGAAGTTCTATTGAATGGAATCCTTTTCAGAAGCAAAGAACATTTAAGTAGATTACAGTTTGATATTGTTGGCCATTTTCTGTTGAATAGTGGAGGGATAGGGGGTAGTGAGTTGTTGCATTGCTTCATAGGGTGGAAAATGGCTTATTTCTGGCTCATCTGAAGTTCCATGGCTTTTTTGATATGATTAAGCAAGGCATAAATGAAGCATTGGCACATGTTCCGTGCAACAACACCCCTTTGTGAATCTATTATACACCGGGAACCGAGCTGTGTCCTCCGGATCTAAAGCCGAGGGAGGCACAGGCATCAGGATGGTGGCAATCTCTCAGCATCACTCCAATAAAGGAGGCATCTGGCATTGTGAGAACACAGACTGGAGAGCAGTGCATACTTCCAGGAAGTGGATAGGCTTGAGACATGCTGGAGGCAGGAGGCAGCCTTTGACTGAAGCTTGGGGCAAACCAGTTGGGGCCTGGGACAGAGGGGACAGATGGCCATGACTTCTGTGGCTTGATTGGAAAGTGTCTGGACATGAGACTTGACAGGCCCGAGGGCTTCAAGAGGAGCCTCACGGGAAGCAGTTGTTGGAGACAGAAGTGGCAAAAAAAGAAAAAAAGAAGAATGTGGTTCCTTTTTTAGAACAAGGACTCTGGCCACAGAGGGAGGGCACAGGCTGCCATCATTGCAGGAGTGTCAGGAACCTTGTAGAGAAGATGCCAGGCTGAGTCCGAGCCCAGCTGTGCAGGAGAGGAGGGACAGGTGTGATGGATGTTTCTAGGGCAGAACAGACAGGAAGCGGGGGAGGGAGGAAAGGAAAGAAGGAGGTGGGGATGCATCTGAGGTCCCCAGTTTGAAAGCTGGGAGAAGAATGACACCTTTTAATGAGACAGGCCAGTTGATGGAGGTTTGGGGAGAAACAGGGTGTGCTCATTTTTTAAAAAATGTTCTATTTTAGAATAAGCAGACTTATGAGAAAATTTCAAAATAGTACAGAGAATTCCAGTAAATCCTTCACCCAGCTTCCCCAGTTGTGAACATCTACAGTGCGATGACCAAAACCAGGAAATAAACAATGATATAATATTATTATAAAAATTACAGAATTTATTCAAATTTTTCCAGCTAAGCGGCTTTATTTTTAGCACGGTTGAGGTACTAACAGACTTCCCTGGGAGCCCAGGATTATAACATGTGTAATGAGACCTTTGCTTTCTCTTTCCATCTGTGCTCAGCTACGCACTTCATTTCGTTTACCTTATTGGCGGATAGATGATTTCTTTTTCAATCCCTTGGATGTGATTTTATTTTAGGTTATCATATAAAATGAAAGATACACACACACACACACACAGGTGTGTGTGTGTATCCTCTTCCCCCATGTGATGTCAGAATTCTTTTTAACTTGCAAGAGTTAAATCCACTTATCTCCACTGCGCCTTCCCAGTGGAACTCTCACGGTCAACAAGCATGTCCTATGTGCTGGTGTGGTACTATCTGCTCAGTCCTCACACTAACCCTGCAGGCAAACCACAGCACACTGGGATCCAGGAGCTGATCAGCTCACCTCCTGCAGGCAGCCGAGGAACTGAGTGTGAACCCTGAGTGCTGCTCCTAGTGCTCATGTGTATAAGCATCTCAATGCACGTTTTGCTTGTGTTTTCTCGATTTTCTGTTCCTTGTGTTTTCTCAATTTTTCTTCATGATGATATCTTTTTAGGTCCTTTTCCTTTCCCTTGTGATTTGGAAGGTGATAGTCTCTTCACGTTGCCAGCAGTTGTTCTTATGTTTCTGGAACTCCTCCTGCAAGCTCTTATCAAGCGCTTCCCTGCTGTCCCATCCAGTGGATTCACTTCATGTGGTCCTCATCCAACTCAGCCCCTGAGCAGCATTGGGATCGGCGGACCACGCCTTCCCTCTCCAAACTGTTCCCTCACTCCTATGTCACCAGAGCTGCACCTGCCTCCCAGCTGGCACCCCCTGTTCTACTGCACTGTCTATGTCAGTTTGCCTTCAGCCTTGGACCTGGGGTATTTCCCTGTCTCTCTTTATCTGCACCTTTCCTGGGTGATCTCCTACAGCCTGTTGCTGTATGTCCCGGCCCCAATCCACAGCTCCAGGTGCAATCTCTCTTCTGTGAGACTGACTGCTGGAAAGCTCAGTTTGGACGTCCCGTAGGGGACTCACTCACCCCTAACAGGTTGGTTATTGCACTCTTGTTCCCACATGCTCTCCTGTCCCACCCCAAGGAGCCACTCTTTTTTCCTCCTTTCCCTCACTCCCCACAACCAAGTCATCAGCAAGTCCTGCAGATTCTAAGAAAATGCATATCACTTTATTCACTTCTCTCTGCTTCCCCTGCACCCATAGCTCTTCCAAGGTCAATTGCAAGGCCTAAGTCATCTCCCCTACCTCCCATGCATTCTCTTTGAGTAGACTTTTGTCATTGTAAGTCCATTATGTCGCTCCTTTGCTTAAGGAAACAGGTGCTTCATCCACTTCTTGTGAAAATGCAAAATGTTACAGAACACAATGCAGGGAAATTGGGAATATCTGTCTATATGACAAATGCAACTACCCTTTGACTCAGTAATGCCTTCCAGGAATTTGTCTTTTGTGTGTATTTGCACACATGCAAAGTAATAAATGCACAAACTTATTGTAAGCAGCACTGAAACAACACAATTTACAGACAACTCAAAATCCCATCAAGAGGAAACTGGATAAATAAGCTATGTTAATCAACACAGTGGAACACTTGGAAGCAGTGAAAACACTTTTGAGGAAGCCCTCCATATGCTGATATGAAAATATCTCCAGGATATACTGTTAATGAAAAAGAAAGTTGAAAATAGTATTTTATAGTATGCTGTCTTTTTTATATAAAGAAAGAAAGAAAAATCTATCTTTACTTGAGTGTGAAGGTGATGAGGTTGACAAGAGAAGTGAGGCTTCCCATTGCATAATTTATGATAGTGTTTTAACGTGATTTTTGAATCTTGTTGAATATATTAATCTCTCCCTCTCACACACACACACGTACATGCACACACATTCTCACACTTCAGGGACTCCTACCTGCTTCATGCTTCTAGTGGAGATCCACACTTCTTCACATGAGCTGTTTAATCAGGTCTTCCCCTCCTCCTCCATTCTCCCGCTGGATGTTCCCTCTCACTAACTGCTCAGCTACTTGGCCCCTTGTTCCATTCCTTGCCAATTCAGGCCCCTCCAGTCTCCGTGCCTCCCTGGAACACACATTGCCCCTCTCTTCACATGGCTGGGCCTTCACCTTTCTCGGGGTGCAGCACACAAGCCAATCCTGCAGAAAGGGCCTCCCTGGCCCAGCAGTGCACAGGACATTGTCTCTTATCTTTCTCCATCCTTAACACCATTTGTTGTTGGTTTCTGGTTAGTTTGGTTTCCCCACTAGCCAGTTTGCTACAGGAGAGCAGATACCACCTCTTATTCAAAATCCCAGGCACTCAATCTATTTTTGAATATATAAAAAAATGCTTAAGCCTAATTATTTATATTTACATAATCATAAATTTTCTAGCAAAGGTATGAAAAAGTGACGTTTTATTTTTTTCCATTTTCAATGAAGAATTTAGCATATCTTTCCTTCCTTTGATGTTCACTCTCTCCAACTGCCTCACCCCTCTCCACAAGATACTTCGGAATCTTTGGGAATTTGTCTGATATTTTTAAACAATGTATAATTGATCTTTGATATTTAAATGTTCTTTTGAAAAACATTGGATTTTGCATGCAATTTGTTACTATGTTTATAACATATTTATACCTAAAACTATATGTTCAAACTGTTTTGATGGCTACATCAACAATTCTGTCTCTTTCTTATCTTTGGATTCTTATTTTCATGTTTGTACATGCTGCTGAAATATACCTTCTGTCTTCAGTCTGCTCAGGCTGCCATAACAAAATAACACAGGCTCGGCAGCATGAACAACTGAAACTTATTTCTCACAATTCTAGGTTCTAGAAGTCTATGCTGAAAACACGAGAAAACTTGGTTTTTGGTGAGGGCTCTCTTCCTGGCTTGTAGACAGCCACCTTCTCACAGTGTGCTCACATGGCCTTTGGCCTCTGTGTGTGTGTGCAGAGAGAGACAGATTGCTGATGTCTCTTCCTCTTCTTGTAAGGACACTGGTTCTATTGGATTAGGGTCCCACCCTTATGACCTTATTTAACCTTAATTATCTTTTTAAAGGCCCTGTCTCTGAATACAGCCACACTGGGGTTTAGTGTTCCAACATATGGATTAGAGGGGGGCACAATTCAATCCATAGCATTCCACTCTCAGGCCTCCTCAAATTTATGTTCTTCTCACGTACAAAATACACGAACCACCATTCCAACAGCCCCCAAGTTCTTATTCATTCCAGAATCAATCTAAGCTCAAATTCTCATCTAGATGTCATCCAAATCAGCTATGGGTGAGGTCCTCTCTAGCTGTAAACCTGTGAACTGACAAATTCTGTGCTTCCTAACTACAATAGTGGGACAGGCTTAGGACGTATATTCCCGTTTCAAAGGGGAGAAGTCAGAAAGAAAAAAGGGACAATGGGTTCCAAGCAAGTCCAAGACCCAGCAAGATAAGCTCCATCAGATCTTAAGGCTTGACAGGAAAATCCTCCTGGGCTTAATCCCCTACCTATGGATCTAGTGGGGCAGCACCTTTGCCTCTGGGCCCTGCAGGGCAGCCCTACTCCTATAGCTCTGTAGAGCAGACCTACCCCAGTGCTTCTGGTGGAGGCCATCTGCCTGCTGAAACCAAAGTGGTGGCTGGAGTCTGACCCTTTGAAGACAAGGAGGCAGCCCTGCTGTTCTCTGAAACACCTTCCAGGTCGTTCTTCCATTTTCTTGATGAACAGTCCACGTTCACAGCCAATTAGCACCATTGTCCTCGTCTGCAGAGTCTAAGAAGTGCCACCACCTTCCTTGATTTCTTCCCTCTCTCATCCCCTTCAGTGTAAGCTGGTGGTGTAGGTGTTTCTGCTTGTATTCCCTTCACTGAGCCACACCCTTGGTTCTCTCTTCTGGACATACTTTCTCATTTTTATTTTTTATTTGCCATGTGGACAGACTAAGAATTTTCCAAATCTTTAAGTTCTTGTTTCTTTTGATGTAATAATTTCTTCTTCCACTTATCTGTCTTCTCTCACATTTTACTACAGGCATATCAAAGAGATAATGTGGGTTTGGTTCCAGACCACTGCAATATAGTGAATGTTACAATAAAGTGATTCACAGAATAGACTGCTATACTGTAATCCATTAACTGTGCAATAGCATATTTTAAAAAATGTACACATCTTAATTAAAAAGTACTTTATTACTAAAAACTGCTAATGATGATCTGAGCCTTCAGTGAGGGTCTTCCCTTGACAGCTGCTGATTGATCAGGGTGGTGGTTGCTGAAGGTTGGGGTGGCTGTGGCAATTTCTTTCTTTTTTTGTTTTTGTTTTTTTGAGACTGAGTCTCACTCTGTTGCCCAGGCTGGAATCAGTGGTGCGATCTCAGCTCAATGCAACCTCCGTCTCCCAGGTTCAAGCAATTATCCTGCCTCAGCCTCCTGAGTAGCTGGGACTATAGGCACACGCCACCACGCACAGCTAATTTTTTGTATTTTTAGTAGAGACCGAGTTTCACCATATTGTCCAGGCTGGTCTCGAACTCCTGATCTCATGATCTGCCCGCTTCAGCCTCCCAGAGTGCTGAGATTACAGGTGTGAGCCACTGCACCCAATGGCAATTTCTTAAAATAAGACAACTGTGAAGTTGGCTGCATTGATGGACTCTTCCTCTCAAGAAAGATTTCTCTGTTGCATGCATTGCTGTTTGTTTTGGTCAGTGTGTGTGTGCGGGGGGGAGCTTAGAAAAAAATGTCTTATATAATACCAAGAACTATTATTCAAACTGATATGGAGCCATTTCCATTCTTAAGCTTTATTTTGAAATATATATCTTCATTTTTATAGGATTTGAGCAAAGCTTTGAAATTAAATTACTCTGTTTAAATTCAGCCTAGAAATCAAGGATAAATATTTACTCTATCAAAGTAAAGTTTGAATAGTCTTCTCCATGTCTCCTCAGCCTCTTCCAACTTTTTCCTTCATTTCTCTCTGCTTATATTTTTTGCACTTCCCCTGCATCCATCTTTCTTCTACATGAACCCACCTTTCATTTCCCTGTCTGCCTCTCCTGGATTTTTCCATCACGCTGTCTCTCTTATGTACAAATTGCTACCACTCTGTTGGTCTGTCTCCAGATTGTTTCTGTCACTGTTTTTCTTCTGCTTGCCCTACCCTGTCTTAAAATTCTGCTACCTTTTCTCAACTCTTGTCACTTTTAACTGATATGTTTATTCAATATTTATTCAAAATCTTTTTTTGTCTTTTTTTTTTTTTTTTGAGATGAAGTCTCACTCTGTTGCCCAAGCTGGAGTGCAGTGGCACGATCTCGGCTCACTGTTACCTCCACCTCCTGGGTTCAAGAGATTCTCCTGCCTCAGCCTCCCAAGTAGCTGGGACTACAGCATGCACCACCAAACCTGGCTAATTTTTTTTGTATTTTTAGTAGAGATGGGGTTTCAAAATGTTGGCCAGGCTGGTCTTGAACTCCTGATTCATGATCCACCCTCCTCAGCCTCCCAAAGTGCTGGGATTACAGGCGTGAGCCACTTGGTCCAGCCTTTTCTTATCATTTCTTAAGCTCTTATTATATGTGGGCCTTTTACCTTACCTCTTAGCTCCATTAGTGTTTTGCTTTCTATGCCTGAGAACACACACATTTCCTGTGGGAAGAAGGGGTAGAAAATTCACACAGCAAGCAACCAGGGGTGGAAGGGCAAGCTGTGGAGACATACTGCTCAGCAGAGCCCTGCACACCTTGCAGGTGAGGGCATTCCATTCAACTTTACACTGACGTCTTGCTAAGGTAACCAACAGTCTTGGTTTGCCCAGGACTGTACTAGTTTGTCACTGAAGGTCTTGTGTTCTGGGAAATATCTCAGTTTCAGGCAAATCAGGACAGCTGATCACCCAACATCTTACTAACTTTCTTTACATCTTTTTGCACAGCCCTTTCATCAAATTATGCTCACCTCAACATTCAGCCTTAGATTTTTTCTTCTTTCTATAGTAACTGCCTGGTGGGACCATTTTTGTGAGCAAGTCTCCCTTGCACCTTGCCCGGGTGAGTGCAGTACTATCTCTTGATTAACACATTTTTGCTGTTGTTGTTGTTCCCTGGCTTTAGCCTACCCTGTACTTACCCTTTCTCTACCTGGGTTAGTACGTATCAGGCAGACTCAGTTATGGGAACCTGTGTGGCCCCATTGAAAGGATGATCTTAATGCTGAGAGGTATCTTTCTTTGTACATAGAAATCACCCCTGGTATGTCATCTGGTTTATAGAGTAGTGCCAGAGATACCTGGACTTACCTCATGCTTCATCTCCTTTTACCTACTGTGATCTCTCTTTCTGCCCGCCCTAGCAAGCCCAGGGCTCACTGAGCCTCCCCATGGCATTTGGCCTATGGCTGTATCTACTGGTGTCCAATCTGGTTTTACCATTCAACTTGGTATCTACCTAAATGACTCCAACTTGAACTTGACCTGCACACCAGGTCACATGTGGCACAGAAAATGCTAGGGGCAGGAGGCAAGGCAATTTCTGCCCCTGCTATCAAGTCTTCCCTAAGCCGTCTCCTTGAACTTGTGTTTCTCTGCATGTTGGTGCATTTAACTCTCCCAGTGGATCTGTTTGCATTTCTCAGAACCCTTGTTCTCTCCTGCCTGGTGCTTCTGTTTCTTGGTGTTTTAGCCATGGATGATTTGGTAACAGGAAGAAGGAAGCCACTCAAACTAACTTATAAAAATGTTGATAGCAGGCAATAAAATAATAAATAGATAGTATGAACTTCATCCCAATTTAAAACTTGTATACATTGGAAGACACTATCAAAAGAGTGAAAAGACAACACACAGGATGGGAGGAAGTATTTACAACTCATATGTCGATAAAGGATTATTATCCGGAATATATAAAGAATTCCTACAGATCAACAACAAAAAACAGTATCTGTTCATATTTTCTGCCCATTTCCTAGTTGGATTTTTTGGTTTTCTTAATACTGAATTCTTGAGAATCTTTATATATCCTAGCTACAAATCCTTTACTAGATAAGTGATTTGGAAATATTTGCTTACTTTCTTTAGCTTATAGGTTTATTCTCTTTGGGGGATATTTTCCAGAGCAAAAGTTTTTAATTTTCATGAGCTCCAAATTATCTGTTTTTGACATCAAATTTGAGAAAACCTTGCCTACCCTAGATTCTGAAGATTTTTAATTTTTTTCTAAAACTTTAATAGTTTATCTTTTCCCTTTCAGGCTATAAAACATTTTGAGTTAATTTTTATATAAGATATGAGGTTTATTTTTTTTTCTTACCCAAAGGATGGACAATTGTTTCTACAGCATTTCTTGAAAAGACTATCATTCCTCCATTTATCTGGTTTTATACTGTTGTTGACATCAATTGGACATATGTGTTTGGGCGCATTTCTGGGTTCTCTGATCTGTTTCATTGATCTATGTTTCTCCCTCCTCAATACCACAAAGTCTTGATTACTACATCTATACAGCAAAACTTAACACCAAGTACCATGTTTCCTCCCACTTTAGTATTCTTGTTAAAGATTGCTTTAGCTATTCTAGGGTCTGTGCCTTTCTGTTTAATTTTAGAATAATACAAATTACAACTATATAAAATATAATAATATAATAAATATATTATACTATGATAATAATTTTTAAATAATACAAATTTTATCTATGTCTACAAAAAATCCTTGCTGAGATTTTAATAGAAATTGCATTAAACCTATAAATCAATTTTGGGAAAATTGACATTTTTACTATTTTTGAGTTTTCTAATCCGTGAACATGGTACACTGCCTATTTATTTAGGTCTTCTCTGATTTCTTTCCTCTCTGATTTCTTTCTTTCTTCTGCTGAAGGAAGAAATTTTCGTATAGATTTTACAGAGGTTATAAATCCATAATTAAGATTTAATTTTATTTGGGGTGATTGCTAATGTTATTGTGGTTTCTGCATATTAACTGTTAGTATACAGAAATGTGATTGATATTTGTGTGATGACCTTGTAAACTAGGACTCTGCTGAACTTACTTACTAGTTTTAAGAGTTTCCTTGTAGAATCCTTGGGATTTCCACATAGACAATCAAGTCATTTGCAAATAGGAGCAGTTTTATTTCTTTCTTTCTGATCAGTGTGCCTATTTTTTTAATCTTATTCAAGTGGCTAGAACTTTCAGTACAAGAGTGGTGATTGCTGAGATTTTTCCTCCTGTTTCCAATTTGAAGGAGGAGAGAAGTATTAAATGTGATGTTACCTATAGTCTTGAGCTTTGTTTTTATTTTTCCAAGTGTTCTTTATCAAATTGAGAACATTTTTCTTTGTTCGTAACTTGCTGAGAGTTTTTATCATGAATGGATGTGAGATTTTGTCAATTGCATTTTACATAAATTATCAAAAGCATATTACATCAATTGATAATAGCATATGGTCTTTTTCCTTTAGCATAATGACATGGTACATTACAGTGATTGATTTTAAATGCCAAAGCAGCCAAACATCCATGGAATAAATCCAACTTGATAATTCAGTTGATAATACTTTTGAGGATTTTTGCATATAAACTCATGGGAGGTATTGGTCTATAGTTTTCTTTTTATAAATATTGTCTTATACTGGTTAGTCAAGGTAATACTGGCCTTAAAAGATGAGGCAGAAGATGCTCCTCACTATGTTATTTTCTGAAATAGATTGCATAAAATTGGTGTTATTTTTCTTCAAATGACTTTATAATTCCTTGGTGGAACCATATCAGCCTGGAGATTTATTCTTCCAGACACTTCAAATTGCAAATTCAATGCTTTTAATGGTTATAGGGATACTCAGAGTATCTATTTTATCCAGCATGAGTTTTTGTAGTTTGTGGAGCTTTTTTGGAAGATTTCCATTTCTTCCAAGTTTTTGAATGTATGAGTAATTATTCATACCATCCCACATAACATCTTTTTAACAACTGAAGAATCTGTAGTAATACCCCCTGTTTTATTTCTATTATTATTTATTTGAGTATTCTCTTTTTATTTTTGCCAGTTTTGCTATAGGTTTACTAATGTTATTGGGTTTTTCCCCCCAATGAACTAGCTGATGGTTTCACTTATTTTCTTTATTTTTTCTGTTTTCAATTTCATTGATTTCTGGCCTATATTTATTATTTCCTTCTTTCTGCCTACTTTCCATTTATTTTGATCTTGTTTTCCTAGTTATTGAAGTGGGAATATAGGTTATTTATCTGAGATATTTTCTCATTTTTAATGTAAATATTTAGCAGTATAAATTTCTCAGTAGTGCTGTAACTACATTCCATGTATTTTGATATGGTGCGTTTTTGCTTTTAGTCAACTGTATGTCTTTTAAAATTTTCTTTGAGATTTCCTATTTAACTCATGGATTATTCAGAGTGTACTTTAATTTGCACTTGGATAGAAATTTTTCTGATTTCTTCCCATTATTGACTTCTAGTTTGAATTCATTGTGGCTAGAGAATACACACACTCACCCAGTATTTTGGCTCTTTTGCATTTGTGGAGATTTTTTAAACTAGGAAATATTTCTATTCAACACTAATAATGGAAGATGTAGCCAGTATCATTATACAAGAAAAATGACACTATTCGCTGACGAATGATTGTTTACATAAGAAACCCTATAAATTTTACCAAAACACTGCTAGAAGTAATAAATAAATGTAACAAGGTTGCAGGAATTATGGCCCATAAACAAAATACAATTATATTTTTATATACTAGTAATACACAATTAAAAAATAAACTTTTGCTTCTTTTTTTTTTTTTTTTTTTTTTTTTATTATTATACTTTAAGTTCTAGGGTACATGTGCATAACGTGCAGGTTTGTTACATATGTATACTTATGCCATGTTGGTGTGCTGCACCCATCAACTCGTCAGCACCCATCAATTCATCATTTATATCATGTATAACTCCCCAATGCAATCCCTCCCTCCTCCCCCCTCCCCCCTCCCCATGATAGACCCCAGTGTGTGATGTTCCCCTTCCCGAGTCCAAGTGATCTCATTGTTCAGTTCCCACCTATGAGTGAGAACATGCGGTGTTTGGTTTTCTCTTCTTGTGATAGTTTGCTAAGAATGATGGTTTCCAGCTGCATCCATGTCCCTACAAAGGACGCAAACTCATCCTTTTTTATGGCTGCATAGTATTCCATGGTGTATATGTGCCACATTTTCTTAATCCAGTCTGTCACAGATGGACAGTTGGGTTGATTCCAAGTCTTTGCTATTGTGAATAGTGCCGCAATAAACATACGTGTACATGTGTCTTTGTAGTAGACTAATTTATAATCCTTTGGGTATATACCCAGTAGTGGGATGGCTGGGTCATATGGTACATCTAGTTCTAGATCCTTGAGGAATTGCCATACTGTTTTCCATAATGGTTGAACTAGTTTACAATCCCACCAACAGTGTAAAAGTGTTCCTATTTCTCCACATCCTCTCCAACACCTGTTGTTTCCTGACTTCTTAATGATTGCCATTCTAACTGGTGTGAGATGGTATCTCATTGTGGTTTTGATTTGCATTTCTCTGATGGCCAGTGATGATGAGCATTTTTTCATGTGTCTGTTGGCTGTATGAATATCTTCTTTTGAGAAATGTCTGTTCATATCCTTTCCCCACTTTTTGATGGGGTTGTTTGTTTTTTTCTCGTATATTTGTTTGAGTTCTTTGTAGATTCTGGATATTAGCCCTTTGTCAGATGAGTAGGTTGCAAAAATTTTCTCCCATTCTGTAGGTTGCCTGTTCACTCTGATGGTAGTTTCTTTTGCTGTGCAAAAGCTCTTTAGTTTAATTAGATCCCATTTGTCAATTATGGCTTTTGCTGCCGTTGCTTTTGGTGTTTTAGACATGAAGTCCTTGCCCATGCCTATGTCCTGAATGGTACTACCTAGATTTTCTTCTAGGGTTTTTATGGTATTAGGTCTAACATTTAAGTCTCTAATCCATCTTGAATTAATCTTCGTATAAGGGGTAAGGAAAGGATCCAGTTTCAGCTTTCTACTTATGGCTAGCCAATTTTCCCAGCACCATTTATTAAATAGGGAATCCTTTCCCCATTTCTTGTTTCTCTCAGGTTTGTCAAAGATCAGATGGCTGTAGATGTGCGGTATTATTTCTGAGGACTCTGTTCTGTTCCATTGGTCTATATCTCTGTTTTGGTACCAGTACCATGCTGTTTTGGTTACTGTAGCCTTGTAGTATAGTTTGAAGTCAGGTAGCGTGACGCCTCCAGCTTTGTCCTTTTGACTTAGGATTGTCTTGGCAATGCGGGCTCTTTTTTGGTTCCATATGAACTTTAAAGCAGTTTTTTCCAATTCCGTGAAGAAAGTCATTGGTAGCTTGATGGGGATGGCATTGAATCTATAAATAACCTTGGTGAGTATGGCCATTTTCACGATATTGATTCTTCCTATCCATGAGCATGGTATGTTCTTCCATTTGTTTGTGTCCTCTTTGATTTCACTGAGCAGTGGTTTGTAGTTCTCCTTGAAGAGGTCCTTGACATCCCTTGTAAGCTGGATTCCTAGGTATTTTATTCTCTTTGAAGCAATTGTGAATGGAAGTTCATTCCTGATTTGGCTCTCTGCTTGTCTGTTGCTGGTGTATAAGAATGCTTGTGATTTTTGCACATTAATTTTGTATCCTGAGACTTTGCTGAAGTTGCTTATCAGCTTAAGGAGATTTTGGGCTGAGACGATGGGGTTTTCTAAATATACAATCATGTCATCTGCAAACAGGGACAATTTGACTTCTTCTTTTCCTAACTGGATACCCTTGATTTCTTTCTCTTGCCTGATTGCCCTAGCCAGAACTTCCAACACTATGTTGAATAGGAGTGGTGAGAGAGGGCATCCCTGTCTTGTGCCAGTTTTCAAAGGGAATTTTTCCAGTTTTTGCCCATTCAGTATGATATTAGCTGTGGGTTTGTCATAAATAGCTCTTATTATTTTGAGGTACGTTCCATCAATACCGAATTTATTGAGCGTTTTTAGCATGAAGGGCTGTTGAATTTTGTCAAAAGCCTTTTCTGCATCTATTGAGACAATCATGTGGTTCTTGTCTTTGGTTCTGTTTATATGCTGGATTACGTTTATTGATTTGCGAATGTTGAACCAGCCTTGCATCCCAGGGATGAAGCCCACTTGATCATGGTGGATAAGCTTTTTGATGTGCTGCTGAATCCGGTTTGCCAGTATTTTATTGAGGATTTTTGCATCAATGTTCATCAGGGATATTGGTCTAAAATTCTCTTTTTTTGTTGTGTCTCTGCCAGGCTTTGGTATCAGGATGATGTTGGCCTCATAAAATGAGTTAGGGAGGATTCCCTCTTTTTCTATTGATTGGAATAGTTTCAGAAGGAATGGTACCAGCTCCTCCTTGTACCTCTGGTAGAATTCAGCTGTGAATCCATCTGGTCCTGGACTTTTTTTGGTGGGTAGGCTATTAATTGTTGCCTCAATTTCAGAGCCTGCTATTGGTCTATTCAGGGATTCAACTTCTTCCTGGTTTAGCCTTGGGAGAGTGTAAGTGTCCAGGAAATTATCCATTTCTTCTAGATTTTCTAGTTGATTTGCGTAGAGGCGTTTATAGTATTCTCTGATGGTAGTTTGTATTTCTGTGGGGTCAGTGGTGATATCCCCTTTATCATTTTTTATTGCATCTATTTGATTCCTCTCTCTTTTTTTCTTTATTAGCCTTGCTAGCGGTCTGTCAATTTTGTTGATCTTTTCAAAAAACCAACTCCTGGATTCATTGATTTTTTGGAGGGTTTTTTGTCTCTATCTCCTTCAGTTCTGCTCTGATCTTAGTTATTTCTTGCCTTCTGCTAGCTTTTGAATGTGATTGCTCTTGCCTCTCTAGTTCTTTTAATTGTGATGTTAGAGTGTCAATTTTAGATCTTTCCTGCTTTCTCTTGTGGGCATTTAGTGCTATAAATTTCCCTCTGCACACTGCTTTAAATGTGTCCCAGAGATTCTGGTACGTTGTATCTTTGTTCTCATTGGTTTCAAAGAACATCTTTATTTCCGCTTTCATTTCGTTATGTACCCAGTAGTCATTCAGGAGCAGGTTGTTCAGTTTCCATGTAGTTGAGCGGTTTTGATTGAGTTTCTTAGTCCTGAGTTCTAGTTTGATTGCACTGTGGTCTGAGAGACAGTTTGTTATAATTTCTGTTCTTTTACATTTGCTGAGGAGTACTTTACTTCCAATTATGTGGTCAATTTTGGAATAAGTGCGATGTGGTGCTGAGAAGAATGTATATTCTGTTGATTTGGGGTGGAGAGTTCTATAGATGTCTATTAGGTCCGCTTGGTGCAGAGATGAGTTCAATTCCTGGATATCCTTGTTAACTTTCTGTCTCGTTGATCTGTCTAATGTTGACAGCGGAGTGTTGAAGTCCCCCATTATTATTGTATGGGAGTCTAAGTCTCTTTGTAAGTCTCTAAGGACTTGCTTTATGAATCTGGGTGCTCCTGTATTGGGTGCATATATATTTAGGAGAGTTAGCTCTTCCTGTTGAATTGATCCCTTTACCATTATGTAATGGCCTTCTTTGTCTCTTTTGATCTTTGATGGTTTAAAGTCTGTTTTATCAGAGACTAGGATTGCAACCCCTGCTTTTTTTTGTTCTCCATTTGCTTGGTAGATCTTCCTCCATCCCTTTATTTTGAGCCTATGTATGTCTCTGCATGTGAGATGGGTCTCCTGAATACAGCAGACTGATGGGTCTTGACTCTTTATCCAGTTTGCCAGTCTGTGTCTTTTAATTGGAGCATTTAGTCCATTAACATTTAAGGTTAATATTGTTATGTGTGAACTTGATCCTGCCATTATGATATTAACTGGTTATTTTGCTCGTTAGTTGATGCAGTTTCTTCCTAGCCTCAATGGTCTTTACATTTTGCCAAGTTTTTGCGATGGCTGGTACCGGTTGTTCCTTTCCATGTTTAGGGCTTCCTTCAGGGTCTCTTGTAAGGCAGGCCTGGTGGTGACAAAATCTCTAAGCATTTGCTTATCTGTAAAGGGTTTTATTTCTCCTTCACTTATGAAACTTAGTTTGGCTGGATATGAAATTCTGGGTTTAAAATTCTTTTCTTTAAGAACGTTGAATATTGGCCCCCACTCTCTTCTGGCTTGTAGAGTTTCTGCCGAGAGATCTGCTGTTAGTCTGATGGGCTTCCCTTTGTGGGTGACCCGACCTTTCTCTCTGGCTGCCCTTAAGATTTTTTCCTTCATTTCAACTTTGGTGAATCTGGCAATTATGTGTCTTGGAGTTGCTCTTCTGGAGGAGTATCTTTGTGGCGTTCTCTGTATTTCCTGAATTTGAATGTTGGCCTGCCCTACTAGGTTGGGGAAGTTCTCCTGGATGATATCCTGAAGAGTGTTTTCCAACTTGGTTCCATTTTCCCCCTCACTTTCAGGCACCCCAATCAGACGTAGATTTGGTCTTTTTACGTAATCCCATACTTCTTGCAGGCTTTGCTCATTTCTTTTTCTTCTTTTTTCTTTTGGTTTCTCTTCTCGCTTCATTTCATTCATTTGATCTTCAATCGCTGATACTCTTTCTTCCAGTTGATCGAGTCGGTTACTGAAGCTTGTGCATTTGTCACGTATTTCTCGTGTCATGGTTTTCATCTCTGTCATTTCGTTTATGATCTTCTCTGCATTAATGAGTCTAGCTGTCAATTCTTCCACTCTTTTCTCAAGATTTTTAGTTTCTTTGCGCTGGGTACGTAATTCCTCCTTTAGCTCTGATAAGTTTGATGGACTGAAGCCTTCTTCTCTCCTCTCGTCCAAGTCATTCTCTGACCAGCTTTGATCCGTTGCTGGTGATGGGCTGCGCTCCTTTGCAGGGGGAGATGCGCTCTTATTTTTTGAATTTCCAGCTTTTCTGCCCTGCTTCTTCCCCATCTTTGTGGTTTTATCTGTCTCTGGTCTTTGATGGTGGTGACGAACTGATGGGGTTTTGGTATAGGTGTCCTTCCTGTTTGATAGTTTTCCTTCTGACAGTCAGAAGGACTCTCTGTTGGTCTGTTGGAGATTGCTTGAGGTCCACTCCAGACCCTGTTTGCCTGGGTATCAGCAGCAGAGGTTGCCGAAGATAGAATATTGCTGAACAGCGAGTGTACCTGTCTGATTCTTCCTTTGGAAGTGTCCTCTCAGGGGTGTACTCCACCCTGTGAGGTGTGGGGTGTCAGACTGCCCCTAGTGGGGGATTTCTCCCAGCTAGGCTACTCAGGGGTCAGGGACACACCTGAGCAGGCAGTCTGTCCGTTCTCAGATCTCAACCTCCGTGTTGGGAGATCCGCGGCTCTCCCCAAAGCTGTCAGACAGAGTCGTTCGCGTCTGCACCGGCTCCCGCTACTTCCCCTGTTGGTCTTCAGCTGTGCGCTGTCCCCAGAGGTGGAGACTACAGAGACAGGCAGGCTTCCTTGAGCTGCTGTGAGCTCCACCCAGTTCGAGCTTCCCAGCGGCTTTGTTTACCTACTTAAGCCTCAGCAATGGCGGGCGCCCCTCCCCCAGCCTCGCTGCTGCCTTGCGGATAGATCGCGGCAGACTGCTGTGTTAGCAGTGAGGGAGGCTTCGTGGGCGTGGGACCCTCCCGGCCAGGTGTGGGATATATTCTCCTGGAATGCCTGTATGCTTACAGCGCAGTATTGGGGTGGGAGTTACCCGATTTTCCAGGTGTTGTGTGTCTCAGTTCCCCTGGCTAGGAAAACGGATCCCCTTCCCCCTTGCGCTTCCAGGTGAGGCGATGCCTCGCCCTGCTTCAGCTCTCGCTGGTCAGGCTGCAGCAGCTGACCAGCACCGATTGTCCGGCACTCCCTAGTGAGATGACCCCAGTACCTCAGTTGAAAATGCAGAAATCACCGGTCTTCTGTGTCGCTCGCGCTGGGAGTTGGAGACTGGAGTTGTTCCTATTCGGCCATCTTGCTCCACTTTTGCTTCTTTTTAAAAATTTTAGTTTTAGATTTACATATAATAATTGTTTGAAACCGTAAGTTTCTATCTTTTGAAAAATTGGAAAAAATTTCCACCATCATTGTATCAAATATTCATTCTTCCACACTTTCTTTTCTTCTTCTAAGGCCTTGGTGGTACTATTTTTGAATGAATCTCTTGTTATTGTCCACAGGTCTCCAAAGGATTGTTCATTTTCTTTTGGTATATTTTCTTTCTTTTGTACAGTCTAGGTGAATTCTATTAATATGTTTTCAAGTTCATTGATTCCCTCCTCTGACATTTCCATTCCACGATTGAGTTTATCCAGTGGGCTTTTAAAACTTTCTCTTGCTATGTTTTTCAGTTCTATAATTTCAAGTTAGTCATTTTTACACCATATGCTATTTTACTAAACTTTTCTAGTTTTTATTTTTATTTGTTTTAAGAGCATCTGTAGTTGTTGATGGAAATATTTTTAGAACTGCTTTAAAATCCTTGTCAAATAGTTCTAATACCCGCTTCTTCTTGTTGTTAGTGTCAGTTGATTGATTTTTCTCATTCAAGGTGATTCTTCTTATGATATCATTTTCAACTGTGCTCTGAAAATTGTATCTATTAGGCCAGAAGACTTTGAGTCCTATCTATCTATCTATCTATCTATCTATCTATCTATCTATCTATCTTGAGATGGAGTCTTGCTCTGTTGCCCAGGCTGGAGTATAATAGCATGATCTTGGCTCACTGCAACCTCTGCCTCCTGGGTTCAAGCAATTCTCCTGCCTCAGCCTCCCCCGTAGCTGTGATTACAGGTGCCTGTCACCATGCCCAGCTAATTTTTGTATTTTTAATAGAGATGGGGCTTCACCGTGTTGGTCAGGCTGGTCTCGAACTCCTGACCTCAGGTGATCTGCCCACCTCAGCTTCCCAAAGTGCTGAGATTACAGGCCTGAGCCACCATACTGACTGGGTCCTATTTAAACATTAAATATTTTATTTTAGCATGCTGTCAACTGGTTCAGATTCAACATGTGGGTCTTAGCCTGCTCTTATGGGTTGTGGTTCTAATAGCTATTTAACATTTAGAAATTTTGCAGTGTTATTTCCTATGCTTAATTCTTCCGATGCCCCTAAGGCTCCCAGTGTAGTCAGCTGGTGATGCCTGTAGGGAAAAAGTGATTTTTCCAGGTGTGGCAGTCAGATGTCTCCTGATGTGGGAGGAATCTCACTTTAAGTGCCCTCCTCTCTTTCTCAGTGTCTCTGAGTGAGGGAGGAGAGTTTTGGACTCACAGGATCAAAGAGGCTTCCAAAGCCAGATCACTTGATGTGACCGGGTCTTGTTCTTTTCTGCCTGGCCATCCCTGCATCTGCACTGAGGAGAAGAATTTGGTAAGTTTGTATAAATTAAGCATCCACCTAATCTATGATCCAGAGTTCTATTCCTCTGTATCTACCAAACATAAAGATTTAGGGATGTGAATGCCCTTGAAATGACAAATGGATAAATAAACTATGACACATCCATATAATAGAATACTATTCAACAATAAGAAGAAACAGATGATGCATGCATGTGACAATAAGGATGATTCTTCAATATATTCTGCTAAGTGAAAGAAGAAAGGTCCAAAGGCTATGCATCATGTAATCCAATTTATGTAATGCTGGAAAAGGCAAAACTGTCAGAAGGAAAGCAGATCAGTGATTGTCTTGGATTGGACGAGGTTTTATATACAGGAGCAACAAACGGGAAATTTGCAGATGATGGAACAGTATTATATAAAACTTTGGTGGCGACAGTTTTACAGACTCTTTTCATTTGTCAAAGAACAATTTGCCATAAAAAGTGAATTTTATTGACATAAATTTTAAAAAATCAACCAGGATGTGGGGAAAAGATTGAATCCCCAGACTGTGATGATGAGTTAAACCATATTACAAATGAATTACATAAGCACAGTGAGGGCATGAGGAAGAAAAGAGCTGACCTAAGTCATTTCAAAAAGCAGTATTTTAAATGGTTACTGTAAGACTAAAGAAAAAAAGAACATGAACAAAGACTGCTTTTGTTGGTATATTTGTTTCCCAGAGGGGTTGGATTAAGAATTCTGGGCTGGGCACTGTGGCTCATGCCTGAGGTGGGAGGATCACTTGAGGCCAAGAGTTCTAGACCAGCTTGGTCAACATAGCAAGACCTCAACCCTACAAAAAAAAATAATAATAATTAACAGGGTGTGGTGGCAGTGCCTGTAGTCCCAGCTACTTGGAGGGCTGAGGCTGAAGGATCACTTGAGCTCAGGAGTTCTAAGCTGCAGGGAGCTATGACTGAGCTACTGCACTCCAACCTGGGTGACCGAGCAAGATCCTGTCTGTAAAAAAATAAATAAATGAAAAGAATTCTGAAACCACTTTATTTGTATAGTAGTGTTGAGTAAATAAGTAAATATATTTGAGACAATGGAAGCCAGGTTTTACACCATAAGAGAAAGAAGTTACAATAAGGAAAGGGGCAAGTCTAAAACGGATTATGTGATGCCGCGTTGAAGTTTGAGAATCAATATGAACTCATGAGTGTGCGTGTATGTGTGTGTGTGAATATATGAAAGTAGATGCAGAAGTACATGTAGATGTGTGTATACATGAGTTAGCATATATATCTCCGAGCGCTATCCACTGATAGGAAGTAGATGCTCTGACACCCCTGTGGCAATGAGCATACCTTCTGTTCAGCTCATGGTTTCTAATTACCATTCTCCAACAAAAGGAGAACATGGTTCTGTGCAGGTGTGGTTGATTCCAGGTCTGTGTCAGGGAAGATTCACAAAGATTCTGTAACATCTTGTAGTGCTAGTAGGAAGGAAGTGCTAAAATAAAACAAAACAAATTAAGCCAGCAAAGCAAAAGCAAACTGGTTTAAGGGAGTGTCAAAAGAGCACAGGAGTAAACCTAAAAGGCTCTAAATGCCTAAAGAGCAATGACCTTGCAGCCATAAAAAAGAGTGAGATCATGCCCTTTGCAGGGACATGGATGAAGCTAGAAACCATCATTCTTAGCAAACTAACACAGGAACAGAAAACCAACCACCACATGTTCTCACTCAAAAGTGGGAGTTGAACAATGAGAACACAGGGACACAGGGAGGGGAACATCACACACTGGGGCCTGTCAGGGGGTGGGGACAAGGGGAGAGGGAGCATTAGGACAAATACCTAATGCATGAGGGGCTAAAACCTGGATGATGGGTTGATGGTTCAGCAAACCACCATGGCACATATATACCTATGTAACAAACCTGCACATTCTGCATATGAATCCTCAAACTTAAAAGTAAAATTTAAAAAATAAATAACTAAATAAGAGCAATGACCAAAGAGCTCCCCATGAACAACTTGGACTAAAATGTAATGATAGTGTTGGAATATACTCCAAAGAGTAAAATAAATGCCCAGGAATCCATCTAATATAAATGGATAACTGAATACATAAATTAATAAAGAAGAGATCATTTTCCCTTTACATAAAAATTCCAATCAATAAATGTAGAAGAAATTGGGGATATTCTAAAAACACCATTAGAACACTACAGGTATAATTGCCATAGGCAAGATTCATTGGTGAATTTTAAGTAGTAGGCACATTGTAAGTAGAAAGTATTTACATTTCTAAGTATTTGTTCGGAGCCCAACTGACTTGGGAAAAGGAAATGCCCAACTCCACCCCTCCCATATCCTTCCCATCTCATAAGGGAAAAGAGGAAAAGAGAAGTTTACACTGGCGCACACTGACGGACGCCTCCTGTGCCATGCACTCAAGGTTAACATCACCAGTAATAAATGATCAATATCATGTACCCCTACCCTGTGTGTCAAGGGCACATCAGTAGGTGGAATCTTTCCCAATAATGAATAAATTCAATCTAACCATGATAAAACATCAAAAAATTCCAAATTGAGGTGCATTCTACAAAATACCTGTCCGGTACTTTAAAAAAATCAAAGTTCTAAAAGACAAGAAAAAAAAAAAAAAGACATTATCACAAATTGGGGAGGACTAAGAAGGCATGACACTAAATGCAATATGAAATCCTGGATATACCTGGAACTGATAAAAAGGCAGCAGTGGAAAAATTTGTCAAATCCAATTAAGTCTGTACTTTGGTTTCTAGTTTTGTACCAGTGTTAATTTCTTAGTTTTGATAAAATATTCTACGGTTATATAAGATGTTAACATACAAGAAGCTGGGTGGCAGGTATACAGTAACTTTGTACTATTTCTGCAACTATTCTCTAAGCCTAAAATTATCTCAGAAATACTATTAATTCGTCTTGTGTAGATGATAGGGAAACAACCAATTATCTGGAAACCTAGGTACATAAAAGTTAAAAAGAATCAAGTTTTTATTCTGCATTTCTTATATCAGCTGTAACCCTGGGTAAACACATAGTAGGTGAGGGGACGTGTTCCTTATAAAAGTATTCTAATAAGTGAAAACAAGACTTCTAGTTTCAAGCTGCCTGGCATATAAGCAACTTGGAAGTTTTCACTCCCATCCTCACAAGAAAAATGCTGAACAAACTGAAAAATCAACAACTCTTCTCATCTATCAGAGAACTGAGGTCACAGGGCAAACCACTGCCCCCAAATTGCAGAGACAGACAGGCAGATAAGGAGAACCACAGCTTATCAGAGTAGAAAACCAGGAGCAGAAACTTGCTGGAGCCAGTACCAAGGTAGAGAAACGTATACTGTGATTTAAAAATTGTTGGAGGCTCAATGTGGACAAGCTTGAGAGTCAAAAATGTCAGGAGGGCCCAGTCTTACGGTGGCTGGGGGCAGGCCCAGTTTTGTGAGTTTTACCTCCAAGCTACCTACCAGGCTGTCATAGTGAGAATTAAAGAAAAATTCCGTTGTGCTTTTAGCATGGAGAGAAGAAACCAGCCTTTTTTGAAACATAACCATAGCATTCTGTTCTTCTCAACACAGCCTCAATGAAAACTATTTTATCAGAGCCTAAGTGGCTTGGGAAAAAGAAAATATCCAACTTCACCCCTTCCCCATCCTTCCCATCTCATATGGGGAGGGGGCACAAGAAATAACCGAAATGCTTGTGAAGATCACAGGGCAAGAGCACAGGATGATGGAAGGCTTCCCTCCCTCCACACCTTCCCACCCTATCTTTAGGGTTCCTGTGTGATAATAGGGGATTACAACGGAAAGAACGGTACAGCTCAGGCCTTATTTAAGAAGTCTCTAGGGACCCCAAAGACAACAGGAAAGACAAAAACAAGGAAACTAGAGGAAATTATAGCCTCTAACACCAAAAACAAATGGAAAACACAGCTAACTCCTAGCTAGACAAATATAAAACCTTACATTAAAGGCCTACTTACCTCAGTTCTTTTCATCCAGTATATCATGCCTGGCTTTCAACAAACAAATTACAAGACATAGTAAAGGATTTCTAGAGTGACAGAGCAAGCGTCAGAACCTAACTCAGTTATAGCAGAGATTCTGGAATTTTCAGACTGAGAATTTACAACTGTGATTAGTATGCCATGGCTCTAATGGAAAAAGTGGACACAATGTCAGAACAGATTGCTAATATAAGCAAAGAGATAGAAACTCTAAGAAAGAATTAAAAGGAAATGCAAGAGTGTGTATCCAAAGCAAATAAAATTAGTATGCTGAAGAGATATCTGCACTCTCCTGTTCCTCTCAGTATCCACAATACATGGAATCAACCTAAGTGTTCATCAATGGATGAATGAATAAAGAAAAGGTGGTATATGCACACAACAGAACACTGTTTGGCCTGATAAATAAATCCTGTCATTTGTGACAACATGAATAAACCTAGGTGATATTATACAAAGTGAAATAAGATCCAGAAAAACAAATACTGCATGATCTCACTTATACATGAAATCTAAAAAGTTGACTTCATAGAAGCAGAGATTAGAATAGTGGTTATCAGAGGCTGGCATGTGGGTAGAACTGAGAAAATGTTGGTCAAAAGGCATAACATTTCAGTTAGATGGGAGGAATAAGTTTAAGAGATCACTTGTACATTATTGTGACTACAGTTAATAACAGTATATCATATGCTTGAAAATTGCTGAGAGTAGAATTTAAGTGTGCTAATCATAAAAATATATGAGGTAATGTATATTAGCTTGATTTTTAGTCATTTCACAACATCTACATATATCAAAGCATTATATAAATGATAAATATATACAATTTTTGTTCATCAATTATAAACATAGATAAAAAAGTAAATGCAAGAAACAAAATCATTGTAACAGAAATACAGAATACCTTTGATGGACTCATCAGTAGACTAAGCACAGCCAAGGAAAGAATCAGTGAGTTTTAAGAAATGTAATAGCAACTTTCAAGACTGAAATGCATAGAGAAAAAGCAATTAAAACAATGGAACAAATTGTCCAAGAACCACGGGAAAATTGCAAAAGATGTAACATATACATAATGGTAATATGAGGAGAAACAAGAGAGATGAGAACAGAGAAAATTTTTGAGATAATAATGGCTGAGAATTCCCCCAAATTAATGTCAGACACCAAGCCACAAATCTGGGAAGCTCAGGGAACGCCAAGTAGAATACATGCCAAGAAATCTACACGTAAGCATATCATACCCAAACTGAAGAAAGTAAAAGACAGGGGGAGGTATTGAAAGAAGTCAGAGGGTAAAACCACCTTATCTAGCGGGAAGCAAGGATAAAAATTATATCTGACTTTAGAAACCATTCAAGCAAGAAAACAGTGCAGTGAAATATTTAAGGTGTTTATAGGAATAACGAAAAAGCCTAGGATTCTATACTCAGAGTAATTATCTTTCAAAAGTTACAGAGAAATAAATAACTTTTATAGCCAAACAAAAATGAGGGAGTTTCCTAGCAGGAAATGTTTAAAAAGTTCTTCAGAGAGAAGGAAAATTATATAGGTTAAAAACTTTAATCTAAATAAAGAAAAGAAGATAACTAGGGAAGGAATAAATAAAGGTGAAATAAAGTCTTTCATTTTTCTTTTTCTTAATGGATCTAACAGATGATACTTCGTTCAAAGTAATAATAGTAAACAGTGAATTGTGTGGCTGTAGCACAGACATAAGTGAAATGAATGACAGCAATTTTATAATGAGTAGGAAGGAGAAACTGTAAACACTCTATTTTAAAACCTTTAAAATGATTTAGTATATTTGGAGATGAACTTGGATTAGTTGTAAATGTATATTGCAAACTCTAGGGCAATCGCTGAAAAACATTTTAAAAGAGTAAAAATTGAGTCAGACAAAATGCTCAACTAAAACTAAATGAGGCAGAAAAAGAATGGGAGACAAAAAACAAAGAAACAAAAACAAAGATATTTAATAGAAAACAGTAAGAAACTTGTTAGATATTAATCCAATTATATCAATAATCCCTTTCAATGTCAATGATCTAAATACATCAATTAAAATAGAGTGTCCGAGTGAATAAGAAAATAAGATCCAACTATATGTTGTCTACCAGAAACCCATTTTAACTATAAAAATACAGATAGATAAAAGTAATACAGTAGGGAAACGTATGCATGCTAACGCTAATTAAAAGAAAACTGTGGTAGCTATATTAATTTCTGAAGGAATAGACTTCAGAGCAAGAAACATAATCAGGGATAAAAATGTACATCACATCATGATAAAGGGGTTACATCACCCAAACATCCCAATCCTTAGTGTATGTGCACCTAAAAAGTGTCAAAATATTATTATATTTTGAGGACAAATTGATGAGTCTATTCTTATAGGTGGAGACTTAAATATCCTTCTATCAGTAATTGACAGATCCAGCAGGGAGGAAACCCGTAAGAACATAGTTGAACTGAACAACACCATCAATCAACTGGATCTAATTGACATTTATAGAATACTTCATTCAACAACAGTAGAATAACACAATCTCTTCAATTTTACATACTTACATTCATGAAAGGGCACATTCTGGATGATAAAACATATCTTGACAAATTTAAAAGAGTAAATGAAAACAAAGTGATACAATAACTATATTAGCTTTTCACAGCACTCAATTAATTAGTGGATACAGGCACTGGGTATCATTAGTTGGTGACGTCGAAACAGTGAAAACCAGCCACAAGGTGAAAAGCCACAACACAAACAGCGACCTTTCGAAAGGACTGACCTTGAGTTTGATTGAGCCTCTGGATCCCACTGTTAGTTGGTAGAAAATAGGGCAGGGATACATGCTGAGCTACATAACGAGTTTGAAATCCACGCAGTAGAGACTCTACAGGTAAAAGAGCCCAGACTCAACAGACAAATTGTATATTTAAAAAAAAAGGATGGAGGAGTAATCTCAAGATTGATGGAAAGATAATTATATACCATAGAAAGCTGGCAAAATAGACATAGCTATATTATAGGGACTACTATACTCACTTGGATGGTAAGATTATGAAGAAAGGCAAGGAAGTGTCTGTTACAAAAATCAGTATAATATAGTTACATTTACAGGAGGCAATGTAGTTTGGATGGGGCATGATGGAGGGCTTTTGGGGTTGTTGCAAGGTTCTGTTTCTCGACCTGGGTAGTTGTGACAAAGACATTTGCCTTATAATCATAATTAACTAATCTCTACATTTGTTTTGGTCTGGTTTTCTGTTTCATCTTAAAATAAAAAGATAAATAATAAATAAACAAATGCATACATAAATCCAAGGAAAAAAGTTCATGGGGCATGTGTTCTGGAAATTGAGGGAAGAAAATACATATGTAGCGAGGAACAGAATCTCCTGTCTCTGTGTTTTTCTGCACAAATCGCAACCCACCCAGTGGCCATCAGCAAGGATAGTCCCTCCCAATGAGTTTCTCTAGCTTCCAGCTTGCTTGACTGTTTAGTTCCAAGACCAACCACAACTGTCATCCCTGAACAGATGACAAGAGTAGGTATCTGATTGGGGTTATCCAGCCAGTGAAGTGCTTCTCCCTGGATTAGGTGTTCAATAGTGCAGCAAAGAATGGAGGCCAGGTACAGCTGGGGTTTGTCCACTTCCGGGTGTTCATAGGAGAATAGGGAGGGAGCAATGGTCAGATCCTGCATGTTCTGTCTCTTGTTGAGTGTGTTTTTTGGTCTTTGTGCCTTGTGATACTCTGAATTCTCTCTCTATAATGCTGAATTAATTTTTTCTCCATTTTTAGCATCTTATTATTTGCCTATATTAATTGCCAAGTCATTCAATCTTAAAACCATCAAATTATTACATCTGAAGATTTCTGAGTCAATTTGAGAAGCATCATTATCTTATCCTTATTCTGTGCTCACTGCGCAAATGCTTGGCTATACTGATGTATTACCTAAGCAGTATTCATTATCTTTAAAAAGGACAAACAAAAATTAATCTCAATTTGAAATTTCCACTGTTCTGATAGATGCTATTTCTTCAATGAGCTGCAATTGTAGAACTGAATCCTCTGAGGAAGCCTCAGGTACATGAGTCTTGCAGCTCCAGACACAACCCTCTTCATTCACGGCCAAACAGGTTAAGACTGGCTCTAGGCATGAACATCCTTTGCACAGTTGCTAGAAGTTCACATTTACATTTTCTGTGTATTGCTCACCAAAATTGCAAATTAGTGCCATAATATCAGAGAATCACTAAGTCATGGATTTTGAATATCTACAGAATCATGGAATCTGAGATCTGCTGAGTCATGATATTTGAAAACTACGTTTGCACACAAGCCTCAATTTGCATTTTCAGGATATTAAAATCAAAACTGCAGAATCCCATAGTCATTCTCTTTGAAAACTTCAGCTTTGATTCAAACATTCTGTGGCTGCCAATTCATAAATTCTAAGAAATTAAGAGTCAGATTGAGATTGTACAATAGCAGACAAATATTCCATTACTAAAGGAAGTCCCTGGAGGGACTAAGATATTCAAAGTAGTGAGAAAGAAATACTAATAATTTGTTCTACGTTAGCTACATATCACTACTTCATATAGGTCCTCCACTGTATGTGGTATTATCCCCATGTTAGAACTGAGGAAACCAAAGCTGAGGATGATTTGATATCAAGTAAGTTCATAGGTGCCAGAGCTAGGACTTCAACTGCACATCTATCAGAAAACTTGATTGACAGTCATGAAAGCATGAAGAGAATGAGAGGATCATGGAAAAGTCAGCCTCTGTCTGGCCAGGGTCCCATTCCAGCTGCGTGCAGAGTCTTCTAATCACCTGTACCTATGCTCCATTCAGGCAGAATAACAAGACCAGACCTTCAGCTAGCTCACAGTGTTTGCAAATATTTTTTGTTGATTTATCTGATGACCAAAGTACCCACACATCCTTACTATTCCCCTTCCCCTGCTTGAATTCTGGGGCTATTCTGGGAAAGGGTCTAGGAGTGAATCCCAAATTTGTGGGTATGCAAGTTACAATCATCTGCTGATATTCAAAAATTCCCCCAAACCTGGCCACATCCAGCCAAGTTAAACCACAATCTCTGGGGAATGGAACTCCAACAGGGGCATCTTTTTAAGCTCTTCAGATGATTGCAATGGGAAGAAAAGTTTGAGAACAATGGGCTTATCCTGTTATTCCTGAAAAACAGTGATGTCATATATGAATCACATAAGGCAGGTTTTTAAAAAGCACTGAATCCCAGACCCAGAACAATGGGATTAGAATCTCTAGGAGGAGGCTGGGCATGGGTGATTATCAAAAGCTCCTCATGCTGATTGGTGAAATTTCTGGAAGGTCAAGGCAGGAGCTCCTTGAATGGTTTAATCCTTTCCATGTGGAACTTTGCAAACTAGGTTTTAGGGCTTTCCTCCCTGTTAGTCAAAAAATCATCTGCTTTCGCTTAACTAGTGAGGATTGGGTTTCCGTCACTTGCAAGTTCTAGAATGGACCAAGCATCCTGGTTTGCTCAGTACTCTGAAAATCCCATGTACCAGGAAACCCTTCAGTCCCAGACAAACCTGGATGGTTTGTCACTCTACCTGTAATCAAAGTATTATGATTATTTTCCTACTAGATTTATTGAGATGTCCACTCTTTATCCTTCTAACCAGTGCTCATAAAACAACCATTACCATGATTAAATTAACTACCTGGAACCCTGAGTACATGCCCCACATATATCCTGAGATGTCATCCCACCCATCACAGGCCCCCATTCTCCCTGCACAACTCGTTCTTCACTCCTGATCCTTACACAACACAATCCCTGAACCCTAATTCACTGACATTCCTAAGTCAGAATCATGCTCTCAACTTTAACTCCACAAGTCATGTGAGGGGTACATGGCTACCCCACCACATGTGGCTCATAGCCATTGAAAACTGAAGCATGAAGCCCTCCCTCTAGCTATATGTTCTTTTTTCATTATTATTTCTTTTTATTTATTTATTTATTTATTTTTGAGACAGAGTCTCGCTCTGTGGCCCAGGCTGGAGTGCAGTGGCGCGATCTCAGCTCACTGCAAGCTCCGCCTACCCGGTTCACACCATTCTCCTGCCTCAGCCTCCTTAGTAGCTGAGACTACAGGCACCCGCCACCATGCCCGGCTAAATTTTTGTATTTTTAGCAGAGACAGGGTTTCACCGTGTTAGCCAGGATGGTCTCGATCTCCTGACCTCGTGATCCGCCCTCCTCGGCCTCCCAAAGTGCTGGGATTGCAGGTGTGAGACACTGCGCCCGCCCTAGCTATATGTTCTTATGCTTGATTGAGTCTTCTTGATCAAAGTTGGAGCCCACCTTCTAGAAAGTTAAGAAATCAAAGCTGTGATTCCTTGGGGCTTGTTTGCTTCATGGAACAGATTTTCTCACCCACCTCACGCAAGTGGGAATATATTTTAAGGATTCATTTAAGAAAATGGAAAACAGGAATCTTAACCATGGGGTGGGTCTTCACAAGAACTCAGAGAAAACTGAACAACCAAGCTTCACATCCAGGTCAGGAAGCCCAGGCCGGCCACCAGGGAGACTTGAGTGAATGCTATCCTGAGTGTCAATGCTGTGGATTGACATCCTCAGCAGTGGGAGTCCCAGGACCTCCACTCCAGGGTTCTGCCAGCAGATCACTCAGCTCTATGCTGTCCGTCCACTCCTCCCTGTGTGGAACCACCTGCCGTTTGCCTACCAAGGAGCTCATTGCTACCAAACTTCTCACTTCAAATTCCAGACAGGTGGAACCTACCTTGCTCAACGGATATCCCTAACCCTGCTAGGGAAAATCTTTCCATTCTAGACCACACCTTAGACCCCTGACTGTTAGTGTGGTTACCTTCAGCCCATCACCAGACTCTAGTCCATCAGCTATGAACTGGGAGTGGGGGTCATGACATGAGTACCTAAGGCTGTCCTCTTAGAAAGGACTATATGGGTGCAACTATGGGGAACCCTGTAATGGCCATGCCTAATAAGATGACAAAATCTTAGCACTGGATGAATCCATGTGGATAACAGAATGCAACTCTAGCCTTTTAGGGATGAATGTAAGGTGCTCTATATTGAAACGAGTCACAGATATTTGAGCTTGGACCTCAGCTTCTTTTTACCAGTAGACCTTGTGCAATTTACATCACCTCTCTTGATCCCATCTGTAAAATTTCAGATGAGAAAGCTTGCCTATTGTGTTTGTCATGAAAATTAATTTAATATAGTCTCCATAAGCACCTGGCATACAATAGAGACTTCATAACTACTAGTTTCCAGTGTGGACTTAGGCACTTCATTCTCCCGTCTCTTTGTCCTCAGCCATCACGATGCATCATGACACAGCACAACGAGGGCTCTTAAATCAACTATCAGTTCTAGTTTGGATGGAACACAGGCTGGTTGGATGTGGGCACCCAGCAGCCCTCTATCAATCTCCAGTCTCTTATGTAATCCGAGCACATGATTTGAGATCTTCTACCTTTACCCCAGATCATCAATCTCAGGGCTAATGGAATATAGAAAAACGCTTTTCCCTGGAAGATCACTAAAAGGTCAGAGTCTCATTTCCCCCTGATAGATTTTCTGTCATATTATATAGTAATGTTCCATTGGGTGGCAAGATTACTGTCATCCTGAGAATAATGGTCATCCCTGTAGCTGTATTATCCAACTCTCCAACTGGGCTGTGAATTTCTCCACAGATGACTTTTTAGTCACTAGCCTCCAATTTGTAACTGGTTTTGTTTTCTAAAATTACAGATGGACTGGGCACAGTGGCTCATGCCTGTAATCCCAGCACTTTGGGAGGGTGAAAAGGGTGGATCACCTGAAGTCAGGAGTTCGAGACCAGCCTGGCCAACATGGTAAAACCCCATATCTACTAAAAAATTACAAAAATTAGCCAGGCACGGTGGGTGGGGCACACTTGTAATCCCAGCTACTTGGGCGGCTGAGACAGAAGAACCGCTTGAACTCAGGAGGCAGAGGTTGCAGTGAGCCAAGATTGCACCACTGCACTCCAGCCTGGGTAACAGAGCAAGGCTCTGTCTCAAAAAAAAAAAAAAAAAAAAAAAAAAAATCACAGATGAACAAAGTTAACTATATTCCCCAGTTTTTGGCACACTTAACATCAGGTCTGTACAAAGTTCCCTTTTTTCTTTCTTTTCTTCCCTCCTTTCCCTTCCTTCCTTCCTTCTTTCCTTCCTTCTTCCCTACCCCCTTCTCCTCCTCCTATTTCTTTCTTTTTCTTTTCTTTCCCTCCTTCCTTCCTTTCCTTCCTTCTTTCCTTTCTGTTAGTTATTTAATCCATGAATCCTTTTCCCATTCCACTCCCTACCCTGACCTTTACAATGTACACACATTGTATCTAAAGAGAATCTTTTCAAACCATTTTTATACATTCACTTAAATGTATGTATGATATAGAGTAGTCGTGTGTTTATGTGATTAATGCAAATAATGCTTTGTTTATTAGCCACAAATACGTGGATATCTATAAATCTAATTCTCTGCGTGGACCGCTGCTGAGATCTAAACAGTGCAACACACATCCTTATCCATTTCTGTAAGGAAGGCTTTCAGGTTAGCCCCAGCTCTTTGCTCTCATAACCAAGGCTGAATGCATCACTTTGTAGTGGTCTCTCTGTGCTTACCACTGAGATTTTCTTTGTGGGATACAGCCTGGAGGAGAATTCCCAGGTTAGATGGCATACACATACATAATTGTTAACGATTGCCCTCCAGAATGGCTTCACTAGTTTTCAATTTCCAAAGTAAACAAAGGTTTCCATTTCTCCACATCCTCACTAGGATTTAACATGATCAAATTTTCTTTCTTTTTTTTTTTTTTTTTTTTTTATCGGTCGGGGGACGGTCCCCCGCCGACCCCACCCCCGGCCCCGCCCGCCCACCCCGATCAAATTTTCTAATTTTGCCACTCTGATGTTAGTACGGCAGTATGATGTTTGGAGTTGCATGTCTCAGATAATTAGTGAGGTTAAGCATACATGCATTCATTTAGCACGTATTCTGTCTGGTTTTCCACCTGAAGAGCTTTCTCATGTCCATGGTCCATTCTTTTTCTATTGGATGGTTGCCTTTTCCATACTGATTTGCAGAAGTACTCTGCGAGTTTTGGGCACTTAAAAGAATAGACCTCCATCTGTTATCTGTATGCTAACTTTACCTTGGCAACACAGAAACAAATTCTGAATGAGTGATGTCCATCAATCCTTCCTTTCAGTGTGTGTGATTCTTGGGTCTTGTTAAGGAGGATTTCTCCATCTCAATTCACAGAGGTATTCTGTATCTTCACCTGTTAGCTTAGCAGATTTACTTTCTTTATAGAATTGTAACTTATTCAATACTATTTTTTGTACACATGTAAGGTAGGAATCCAGTTTCATTTCTCTCAGTGGGTACTCAGTCTGTTTATGCAACACCATTTACGCAGTAATAAACAAATTCTCGTGAATGGTAATGCAACCACCATCATACACTCTATCCCTGAATACATGCGTGGCTCTGCCTGCACTGCCCAGGCTATTCTATTGCTCCTGTTCTAGTAGCACATTGCTTTTTATTAAAACAGTTTTGTATGTGTTGCTTTAAGGTAGGATAACTGTCCAAACTTGTGCTTTATTTTCAGAATTTGTTTAGTAATTTATAAACTTCTATAGCCATTGTTTTATTTTTCCTTAAAGAAGATTATTACAAAAATGAAGCCTGGTTATTAAAAGGAAGATTATTATGTAGACTGCTGTCTGGCAAAGTTATGCTCCAAAATTAAAATGCAAATAAATGGAATATCAATGAAGGGAATTGACATAAATGTACTAGATTTTTTAATTTTAAGAAACTTCTTTTAAACATGACAGATTAAGCCTATATTTAAAATTTCACTGAAATCAGAATAATGAGAAAAAATAAAGCATCAGTGGAAAAGGACAGAGCAAATAAGATGACATAAGAGGTGTTACAAACTTTTAAAAGTGAGAAACTCCATTAGTTTACTTTCACACTTTCAAAAGTTTGTAACATCTCTTAATGTTACCAACGAAGTCCACAGAAAGCTAAGTGCCTATGGGCAGTGAGGCCAAGGAATAAAGCAGGATGCTTTTAAAAAGCATGCAGAAAAAAATTCTTGGAAATTTAAAAAAATGTGATGGGAAAAACAAAATATTTGATTGAAGGGCCAGAAGATAAGAGTGGAATTGTTCTCTCAGAAAGAGCAAAACAAGAAACCAAGTGTACGGGGAAATAATACCTCTGGAAGGGCCAATATCCAAATAATCACAGTTCTGAAAAGCAAGGACAGATATAAAGGAAGAAAAATGACAATGAAATAATACTAGAAAGTTTCTCAGACTCTCAGGCATGAGCCTCCAGATTGAAAGGTCCTACTGCACACCTGACATGGTGTAAGATGTGGAATCGCATGAAACTAACCACTGTGGTATTTTGGAATATGAGGGGAAGGGGCAACCTTATGGATTTTAAAAAGACAAATAAAAAACGTGACTCATGGAAATGACCTCAGACAATAAACAATGCCTTGACCTTCCTACTAAAGAAAAAATATTTCCAATCCAGACTTCTGTATAACAGTCAGTCGATCTCATATGGGGACACAGTGAAGATGCTTTCAGATAGGCCTCAAAGCGTGTGATTGCTGATTTTTGTGCACGCTTCCTTAGAAGTATTTGCTATACTACAATATGACAGTAATAGAAGAAACAGGTAAGTATGGGACCAAAAAAATTTCAGAAAACAACCAAAGAAGAATCCCCAGGACGATGAAAAGAGAAAACTCTAGGATGACAATTGGACATTTTAGCCACAAGAGCACAAGTAAACCAGATTAAGAATTCCATTTGAAGAGTATCTGGGGGAAAAAATGGGATATCATTAAAGGCTTGGAAGTACTCTCCTCTTAGAGAGTGAAGTATTTATTTTATACACATTTGAAAAACAATTTGATTTAAACATTTTTGACAACAATTTTATGAACAGCTATAGAGGACTAAGTGTAAAATTCTTAATAGACACAAAGATACAGTTAGATAGATGAAGTAAGTTCCAGTATTTGACAGTATAGTAGAAAATTATAGTTAACAATAATTTATTACATATTTCAAAATAACTGAAAGATTTATACTCCCAACATGCACAAAAAAAGATAAATCGTTGGGGTAATGGATGTCCTGATTGCCCTGATTTGATCATTACACGTTGTATACAGCTATCAAAATGTCACATGTACCTCAAAATATGTCCAACCATTATACGCCAAGTTAAAAAAACTAGATGAAGTAAAAAATTTTATGAAGAAACTTAAAATAACAAATTTGGTACCAAAAGAAAGAAAAATGTTATAAAGGCCAATAACAAATAAAAGTATTTAAATGGGGATCAAATTTTCCCCTTGCCCAGAAGCTGCCAACCCAGACACTATTACATGGGTAAATTCTACCAAACTCTCAAAGAATGTGTAACCCATATTTTAAATAATCTGTTACGGAAAACAGAACTTGAAGATAAGCTTCCAAACTCATTTAATGAAGTCAGTTCATAACCTTGGTACCAAAACAGAGCAAGTAAATTACAAGCAAAGAAAAGGACAGACCGATTTCACGGGCGAACATACACTCAGAAATCAGAAATGGAATAATGGAGTAGGCTAACTAAACCCAAGAGTGTATTTTTAAATTAATGAAACAAAATGATTGTGAAGCATTTATACCAGGAAAGCAAGAACGCCATCAGAAATGATTCAACATCAGATTATTTTATGATCAGAAAAATCTACCAGTGTAAATTTTTTACAAGTGCAGATAAAGAAGAAACTCACATGGTTTTCTTTTTCTCAATGCATTCTTACAATCAGCTTTACAGTTAAATGCTATTTGCATTGAAAACCCATAGAAAAAGAGACTCAACAGACAAGCTGTAAGAACAACCAAGAGAATCTAGAGACATTTCCAGATCCAAGACCAGCATATAAAAATGAATGGTATCCCTTGAAACCAGTAATAACTGTTAAGAAAATGTAATAGACAGTAAGATTCAATTTACAATAGAAACAAAATCTCTAAAACACTTAGAAAAATACAACAAAGAAATTCATGCAATCTGTACGGAAAAGAAAATCACACTATTAAAGAACTGTTCTTTCTTCATTAAACTTTAAAAATTTTGGCATAATTTTAGATTCATATGTAATTGTAAGAAATAATATGGAGATATGCTGTGTAGGCTTTGCCTAGTTTCTCTCAATGGTAACATCTCAAAAGAGATTAACATTTGAGTCAGTGGACCGGGAAAGGTGGACCCACCTACCCTCAATCTGCAATGGGCACATTTTGTTTTGCATTGGGTCTCACAAAATTACATGGCAAGCCCTGTGTGACGGTTGATATTGAGTGTCAACTTGATTGGATTGACGGATGCAAAGTATTGATCCTGGGTGTGTCTGTGAGGGTGTTGCCAAAAGAGATTAACATTTGAATCAGTGGACTGGGAAAGGTGGACCCACCTACCCTCAATCTGCAGTGGGCACCATCTAATCAGCTGCCAGCACGGCTAGAATAAAGCAGGCAGAATTTGGAAGGACTTAGCTTTCTGAGTCTTCTGGTCTTCATCTTTCTCCTGTGCTGGATGCTTCCTGCCCTCCAACATCCGACTCCAAGTTCTTCAGCTTTTGGATTCTTGGACTTACACCAGTGATTTGCCTGGGACTCTCAGGCCTTCAGCCACAGACTGACGGCTGCAGTGTCGGCTTCCCTACTTTTGAGGTCTGGGGACTAGGACTGGCTTCTTTGCTCCTCAGCTTGCAGACGGCCATTGTGGGGCTTCACCTTGTGATTGTGTGAATCAATACTCCTTAATAAACTGCCCTTTATATATACATCTATCCTATTTGTTTTGTCCCTCTAGGGAACCCTGACTAACACACCCTGCCAATGGCTACTTTCTGGACATCCCCAGAAGGCCAACTTTTGAAAGCAGTTGGAATTGGGAAGGATTTGCTCATTCTTAAAGCCAGGGAAAGCCAGAAGGTCTCAGTAAGGACAGCAGAACAGACAAGGTCCTGAAAACACTCAGTAACAATCAGCAAACCTCCCTTCAGGACAAAGCCCCACAATGGGAGGAAACTGGAAGGTCAGAGTTCAAACTGAACTGGATGGGGATAACAAAAGAGAAAAGGGAAATTAAAGTCCAGTTATGACTGGGGAGGGGAATAGAGTCAGACTCCTAGAAAGCAAAATGCCATGTTTTCTAACACTTTCTCAAAATGACAGGTCACTTGTATCAGCAGTCACAATTCAATCAGAGAAGCAGCACCCCTAGCATGTCTGTGTGCATGTTTGTGTGTATGACTGTGTAACAGCAAATCTTAGGAGCTGGTTCACCAGCCTTTGAGAAGCTGTTATATTTGCCTCTGGAACTGCAGTCTGGAGTTCACAGCGAGGCAGTTAGCCAGGAAGGGAAGATGTCTGTACAGTGGGGAAGAGCAACAGCAAGCAGGAACTCACAAGCACATGTTGGAACCTTGTGAGGATGGGCTGACATCCGGGTCAGACTGGCTGCCCCTGACATTAGTGGAAGTGGTATCCTGCAGAAGCTGTGGCTCTGTGTCACGGAGCTAAACACACGCTTGGCCCAGAAGATGCAGAAGCTGAAGGAAGATCCAGTGGAGGATGAAGCCCAGCCACTGCTTCACACCAAGGAAGTGAGTCAGCAGATCAGTTCCAATATCTGTAAGCTCCAAAATGGCTGGCGTCCCATGTCTTCCTTCCAAAGCTCCCACAAAAACCTCTCTAGTCTAACCAAAAAAATACAGTGAAGGGAATTCTGAAAAACAGTTTGGCCTTGTCAAATAGGCACATTACAAAACTACCACAGTACTGGAGAGCTGTGATATAAGAAATGCTTCTAAATCATGTCCCCATTCTGAAAATTTAGAAGAACTACAATTTCATGTAAAGTTAGTAAAAGGGAAATAAATCAAAGGAATACAAACATTCTATGGAAAAAACTGTTAAATACTTGCCAGAAAGACATTTTGATGAAAGGATTAAAAGTCTGCCAACAGAGGGATACACTTTAGTTGTTTAGAGAAAGCTATATCCTATAACTTTTAATATAATTGTCTAACAAAATAGACGCAAAAAACAAGAGAACAGTGTAAATTAAATGGTAGAATTCAGGGGCTGGGCGCGGTGGCTCACGCCTGTAATCCCAGCACTTTGGGAGGCCGAGGTAGGCAGATCACGAGGTCAGTAGATTGAGACCATCCTGGCTAACACGGTGAAACCCTGTCTCTATTAAAAATATAAAAAATTAGCTGGACGTGGTGGTGGGCACCTGTAGTCCCAGCTACTCTGGAGGCTGAGGCAGGAGAATGGCGTGAACCCGGGAGATGGGAGGTTGCAGTGAGCCGAGATCATGCCACTGCACTCTAGCCCGGGCAACAGAGCGAGACTCCATCTCAAAAAAAACCCAAAAAAACAAATTATAGAATTCAGGGAAAAATAAATTTAAAACCACAATTTTGTAAATAAACACAAGAGCAATGCAAATAATCACAACATAATGTCTTAAGAAAAGTGGAAGAAGAGAGGACGGTTTTAAAAAAAAATTTTAATGATATGCCAAGAATTTGAGCAAAAGTGATAATATAAAAGACTACCACCCCAACCACAAAAACCACAACATACAGGTCTAAGAAGAAATCCCAAATAAAGGAATAAAACAAGTACTAAGAATGGCATTTTGTTGAAAAAAAATATTTTATAAACAAGAGATTTGAAACAATGAAATAATAAATTGCATACCTGGGAAAGTCAACTCAGAACAACCAACACCAAAATATTTAGGGGAGAAAAGGAAAAAGTGATGTAAAACAAAGAGAAAATGAGCTTATCATCAGACTTTCAAGAGAAGCATTTTGTGCCAGAATAAAAGGAATATTATAAAGATATTCAAATTTTTAAAAAATGAGTGAAGGATTTTATATCCTAACAAACTGACTTTCAAGTATAAAGGGAGCAAACTGTCATCAATATGGAATAACATAGAGAATATTTTCCATGGGCGCTTTCTTCGTAATGTACTGAGAATGAGGTTTAGATAATGAACATTACTGGACAGACAGTGGCATAAAGACTGACTGAGCATTAAATATATATTTCCATGGAGAGCTAAGACGAAATCTGCAATATGAGGGAGAGTAGAGCATGTAATAGTTATATGCTTTGACAATGGGCGGACAGCAGAATGTTCTAAAAAGGGAAAGAGAAAATGGAAAAAGCATATGCAAAACAATTTTTAAATGCTTCTCTATAATCATGTTGGTGACAATGTTGCTATTGCTACTCTGCTTATGTTTTGTTTGAAATGTGAGACGAAGAAAATAAGCAATACATGTGTTATTTGAATCCCCGGGGCCCTTCAGAACCAGGACTTTTAGGAGCTGCAAGTGTGAAATAGAAAAGATTAAGAGTAAGCACTCTGCAATCCTGAATTTGAACTCATAGGATATTTTTCATAGATAGACAGATAGATATCCTAAATCTGTCCACTGAAGAGGCCCAAAAATAACATTTGGAACTAAAAGGTACCAGAGCTTCTTAGAGAAATGGTTGAAATGGCTAATTCTAGGTCTGGGGTGGGAAATATAGAAAATGAACAGAGGAGCTCAGAATATCATCATACAACAGAGAGTGAGGGCACCAGCCAAGACCAACAGGGTTGTGCTAAAGGAACTTGGGAGTCAACCTGCAGAACAGGCGCTCATCAAACCACAGGACAACTTGAGGATCAGTAAGGATAATGACCGTAATCAAAACACACCAAACAGGTGACTCTGTGAACTCATAACGATACACTGTATTAGTCCAGATACACCAATATAGAATTAAATGTGAACGGATTTTATTGCAGGAAAAGACCTTGTGGGAAAAAAGTAGGGCGCATGCTAGAGAAGTCTAGAGATCTATCAGACTGCAATGTATATCTGATCCCAAGTGAAGGAGAGAGGGAGGAAAGGTGGCATGGAAGAGTCTTGGACTGCCAGGAAAGAAGGTTCAGCAGGAGCACTGGGAGCCCTTGAGCTCAAGTTGGTTGTCTGCTAGCAGAGTTCAGCATCTCTTAGGAACAGTTTTCCTGGGAACAAGCAGCAGGATGTTGTGAGACACGGCCTTATCACAAATACTGGGATGGATTTTGTAGCTCCATAGCTGTGACTCTTGAATTATGCTATCTGAAGTTGGCGGTTTGCACGGACACCTGGACACACACACACACACACACACACTCCTACTTGATTAGTTAACTTTATAGGATGCTAAGGGACCAGGTATCTGTGTTAAAATCTCATAAATAAAGGGAACATGTATACTTCCTTTCCTGTGCAAACTACCACTTGGAAGCTAATGGCAGATGTGTGGATATCTTTAAAGGAAGAGGGAATGACAGAACTGGAGCATTACCACTTTGCAACATCTACAAATTAAACAAATCTAAGCAGTGCCATCTAAGAATCTATTGCTACCAATCACAAAAAGAGGAAAGATAAGGCCAGGCACAGTGGCTCATGCCTGTAATCCCAGCATTTTGGGAGGCCAAGGTGGGCAGATCACCTGAGGTCAGGAGTTTGAGACTGGCCTGCCAACGTGGTGAAACCCTGTCTCTACTAAAAATACAAAAATTAGCCGGGGTGGTAACAGGTGCCTGTAATCCCAGCTACTCGGGAGGTGGAGGCAGGAGAATCACTTGAACCCAGGAGGCAGAGGTTGTAGTGAACTGAGATTGCGCCATTGCACTCCAGCCTGGGCAATGAGAGCGAAACTCTGTCTCAAAAAAAAAAAGAAGGAAAGGTAAATATATATTGTGTGCTCTTGACAATAAACACAATGAACACAACAGCACCGATGGAGTAATCTTCCTCCCCAAAGTGAAATCCAAATCAGATTAAGTTTATAGACTCAACTACTAATCTGCAGGAAATCTAGAGGATAAGTGAAATGTTAAACTCTACCATGGGAATGCAATCAGCAAAATCTTGACTCTACAGGATTGGCTTCTAAAATGAAAAACACTTTCAGTTTAGGAAGATACAGAGAAATTTTTAAAAATCAGGCTAACCTAAACTCACTGTTTGGGGCTCTTCAACTAGATAACAAAACAATAATCAAAAGTAATACAGGGGATTTCCACAAAAGCTAGAGCAGGAGTTAGTCTTGTTAGGGGAGGATGGTGCTTGCCTTGGGAAGGTGGCCTGAACCTTCTGTGGTTGCTGCCAAGTTCTCTCTAATTTATGGGTGGAGTAAAAGGGAGTTTATTTTGTAATAACTCATTAAGTAGTATACTTGGTCTAAATTGTCTTCTATTTTCCTATTATTTTGACAATAAAAAATACACAATTCAAATGGAAAATAAAGACATTTATAGACATATGATGGCAGAGAGCTTACCATACAAAGACACTCACTAAACAGTAAAGATATATGTTTATAGAAAGAGAAAACATAGAGGGAAATAAAGTGAATTAAGAAATCATATGTTGATAAAACTAATTATGCCTATATAAATTATATGGGTAATCTTAAGTAAATAGCAGGTATAAAAAGTAACTTTCCATCTGGGCATGGTGCCTCACACCTGTAATCCTAGCACTTTGGGAGGCTGAGGTGGGTGGATGGTCTGAGCTCAGGAGTTTGAGACCAGTCTGGGAAACACGGTGAAACCCCGCCCCTAGTAAATACAAAAAATTAGCCAGGCATGGTGGCGTGTGCCTGTAATCCCAGCTACCTGGGAGGCTAAGGCAGGAGAAATGCTAGAGCCTGGGAGGTGGAGGTTTCAGTGAGCCGAGATCACGCCACTGCATGCTAGCCTGGGTGACAGAGTGAGACTCCGTCTCAAAAAAAAGGAAAATTAACTTTCCAGATTTAGTTCCAGGGAAGACGGGGTAAACACACACCAACCTCCTTTCCTACCGAATACAACTTATAAAACCTAAACAGAATGCATAGGTAGCAATTTGGGAACTCTGCAAAATAAACATCAGTAGGCTGATCAAAGGAAACCATCAGAGTTCAAAATACACATGAACTGCTGGTGAGTTTAATCTTTTTTTCCTTGAGTATTTCCCAGTCTGAATTCACTGCAGTTAGAAAACCAGAACTGCGCACTGTGGTGCAGAAATAGAAACAGCAAATTCTCTAGCTCAGGCTCCAAGACCAGAAAAGGGAAATGTAGAGAAAGACAGAGAAATCCCCCATTTTTTCTCCCCATTTCCTCAGTTCCTGCACCCTAGCCCCAGGCAATTGTATAATGTGGGTAGCAGGAAGAGCAAAAACAGCCAGCAATGGAAAAACTGAAGGAGTGAAGTATCCAAGACAGGGAACCTCCCTCTAGCATTTGGTGTGGCTATGGTTCCAGGAGAGCAGAGTCAATCCCAGGTGTTTTCATTTTTCTTTCTGTTCTGCACTGCGTGGGCCCGGTATAGACTGTAATTATGGAACTGAGCAGTTTTTGGCCAGAGGACTGAAAAAGGGAAGGTCAGGAAACCAGAAAGTACTGGAGAGATAGCAGAGCGTGAGCTTGGGAAAGTGACCCCAAAAAGCTGTTTATCAGCTCGTGGACTCACCTCTGACCTGTACATTTACGGTCCTGATCATCATCAGCATACTAAAGACTCTGAGAACTCAGATAGCCAATAGACCTTTGCTCATTTTCCTAGTTGACCACTAAGTGCTACAGATCTAGAACAAATGTGGATATTACTGAAAGGTTTGGAAAACTGGCCTGATATGGTAACCACAGCCTACAGAAGGCTAAAACATAAATGTTTAATAAATGTGTCAATAAACACAGGATTTGAACAAAATTCAAACAAGAAGGGTCTCACAACATAATATTCAAAATGCACAGTATAAAATCCAAAATTATTTTGCATTTGAAGAATAAAACAGAAAAACCTTCAAACTGCATTAGAAAAGACAAGCAACAGACATCAGTGATAGATGTTGGCATTATCTAACACAGCTTCAAAGTGGTATTAAAAAAATGCTCAGATAAGCAAACTTCTCAAATTTATGACTTGATTTTTCTGTTCATACGTTTCCATTGAAAAAATGACAAAATGAAGCCCTTCTGACAGGGAAATATCAAGTTAGATAACTTCCCTGATTAATTTTTCTAATAACTTTAGGAGAAAATATATACATAACACAAAGCTTACACTCCTTCAAAATATAAAAAATGGGGAATAATCCCCAACTTATTTTATGAGGCCAGCATAACCTTGATACCAAAATCTTAGAAGCTTATTATTAAAATAAGAAAATATGAGGTATGTTTCCTTTGATAAAGATAAATGTAAAGTTCTAAGGAGATAATTGCAAAACAAATTCAACAATACTTTTAAAATAAAAATGTGCTATAACCAAAGGTGTTACTTTTCAGAATTGCAAGATGGAAAGCAATGGGTAGACAGCATGTCTATAACTCATTCCTCCAGCCTCTGAGGCAGTTTTATTTGTGACCCCAACTCCTAGCAAAGGACGGCTGGTGAAACATACCAGCTACACCATAAGCGAAACTTCAGCAGGGGTTGCTAGGTACAGACTACTGATCCAGGAGCACTTTCAGGACGCAATACCTGGTTTGTCTATAAAATTGGTTATAAATAGATCTGCAATGTATGGGCCACAGTTCTGCATTGGACAATAGAAGTTAGTCACGTAGCCAGTACAGGGCTGCCTGCCTTGGAGGATATAAAAGCTGAGTGATAACTAAACCTAGTTGCTTTCTTGTGCTAACTTGTCCTCTATGCAGTTTGTACTCCTCACTCTGAAGGCAGAATTCACTCTGGGTAGAAAAAGGAGACACAGAGAGCTGAGTCTGAAGAGCTCAGTGTCTCCCAGATATTGACGTGGTGCATGTTGCTGCTTTTGCTTGCATCTTTTACTAATCATTAGTGAAGCTTGGTGCTGAACAAGACTTGAATTTCACATAAATCTGATCAATAATGTAGGCCTTTGTATTGTGTATAGGGTTAACTCAACAACAAAAAGTCATTGCAATTCAAAATACTAACAAAAAAGGATAAAAACCATCTCATCTTAATAGACGCTTTATAAAAATGTAACTATACTCATTTGTGATTTTTAAGGATTGTTACCTGAGTAGGAATAGAAGGGAATTTCCTCCTTGTGAAAAGGTTTATCTAAAAAATAATATAACAAAACAGGACAACCAAAAACCACAGCTAACATTTTACTTAGTGGCTTTTGTGGGTTGAATTATGTATCCAACAAAAGATATGTTGAAATCCTAGCCCGTAATACCTATGAATGTGACTTTATTTAGAAATAGGGTCTTCGCAGATGCAATCAAATTGAGATGAGGACATTAAGTTGGGGCCTAATCCAATATAACTGGTCTCCTTATAAGAAGAGGGAAATTTGAACATAGACACACAAGGAGAACAACATGTGAAGATGAAGGCAGAGATGGCAGAGATATAGCTGCCAGCCAACCACCACCAGAAACTGCGAAGAGAACAAGGAAAGTTCTCCCTGGAGTCTAAGGGGCAGCATGCTGACATCTTGATTTCAGACTTCTAGCCTCCGGAACTGTAAAACAATACATTTATATGTTTTAAGCCACCGAGTTTTCAGTACTTTGTTATGGAAGTGCTAGGAAACTAATACAGTGGTAAATTATTGAAGGGCTTCTGTCTGAGACCAGAAATGAGACAAAGCAGTATGCTATGACTTCTACTCAGTATGGAGTTTGATGGTCCCAGCTAGTGTCATAGTGAGTGAAACAGGCCAAGAAAAAGAAATGGATGAATAAGGATTGGGAAGGATAATCTACAGAAAAACCATTATAATCAATAGGAGAGTTTAGAACTTCATTGGATACAAGATGAATCTGCAAATATCATGTATATTTTTATACATGCAACAGTTTTAAAATTAAATGTAAAAAATCTGTCATTTTAATAGCATCAAAAGACACCAATGTCTAAGAATAATTCTGATGAAAGTGTGCCAAAATACCTATGTTGAAGACCACAAAATATTATTGTTAGAAATTAAACAAGATCTAAATAAATGGAAGAAAACATCATGTTTGTATATTAGAGGACTCAGTAAAGACATCAATCCCTCCCAAGTTGATCTAAAAATTCAGTAGAATCCCAGTAAAGTTAATATAAAATAAATTATTTTATTCTATTAAAATGAAAAGGGTCAAGGATATTCAAGACAATCTTAAAGAAATATTAAAAAGGTGGAAAATTCACACTGCCATGTATAAAGAGCTACTATAATGCTATAGTCATTAAGAGAGTGTGATGCTGGTGCAAGTCTAAGCAAATGGACTAGACCCACATATACACTGTTACGTGATGCACAAAGGTGACATGGCAATGCAGGGAGAAAGACTGCCTTTTCATTAAGTGGTATAGAGTCAATTTAATATTCATATAAGACAATGAATCCCTATTCCTACAATACTTCATAGCATATGCAAAATTTAATTCTAGATGGGTGAAAAATCTCAACATGAAAGGTAAGACCATAAAACTCTAGAAAAACATAGGATGTTATCTTCACGACCTTGGGGTAGACAAAGAGATCTAAAGTGCAACACAAAAAAATGCACACTGTGATTGGAAATGTTGATAAATTGGACTACACTAAGATTAAGAATATCTATTCACCAAAAGATACCATTAAGAAAGTTAAATGAAGCCAGAGTTCTAAAAATTATGTTCAATATAGATGTCTGACAAAGGACTCATTCTGAATGAAGAATTAATTCCTACAAATAAATAAGAAAAAGGCAGACAACACATTAGAAAAATGGACAAACGACCTGAAAAATCACTTCACAAAGGCTATCCAAAACAACACTAAACACTAAACACATGAAAAGCTGCTCCATTTCTTCAGTCATCAGGAAAATGCAAATTAAAAGCCACATTGAGATCAAATTACCCATAAGCCTAAAAAATCTGAAATGAAGTCAAAGACAAGTGGATGAATTATGTGAGGCAACTAGATCACTCATACATTGTGCTGGGAGAGTAATTAGAACAAATATTTTGAGAGATTGACAATATCTAAGAATAGTATATATCTAGAAAAAACTGTGCTGTTTTGGAAACAGAAAAGCACAATTTGAAGTAAACCATTGGTCAAAGAAGAAATCACAAAGAAATTATAAAATATTTTGAACTGGAGGTTATGAATATAGAACATATCAAAATTAGGAGGAGGCAACTAAAGTATTGTTCAGATGGAAATCTGCATGTAATAAATGCTTACATTTGAAAAGAATCTAAAATCAGCAACCTCAGTTTACACTTTAAGAAGTTTGTAAAAAATGAGCAAATTAAACCCCATATAAGTAGAAGATAATAAGAAACACAAGAATAGAAATCAATGAAATTTAAAAAAAAATAAAATTAAGAAAATTAAAGCAAAAAGTTGTACCATGAAAAGATTAGTAATATTGTTAAACCCTAGTTAAGTGTAACCAAGAACAGGAGAAAACACAAATTCCTTGAAACAGTAACGAAGAGGAGGTATCGCCACATGGCCTATACATATAAATAAGGTAATAAAGGCACATAATAAACAACTTTATGTCAATAAATGCAGTAACTTAAATGAAATAGACAAATTTGTAAACAAACAAACAAACAAACAAAAAACAATTTAGCAAGTTTTTCCCAAGAAGAAATAGAAACTGAATTGTACTACGTATCTATCAAAAATTGGGTTAACATTAAGGAAATATTCTTTCCACAAAAACTCCAGACACAGATAGTTTCACCAGTTTCATCAAACATTTAAGAAACAAATTATATCTTGCATAAATGATTTCAGAAAGTAGAGGAGGAGGAAGCATAAGATCTACCAAAATTAGATGATAAAATTACAAGAAATGAAAATGATAGAGCAATATCCTTCACGGATATACATAGAAAATTCTTTTAAAATCTACTAACAAATTAAATTCAGCAGTAATCAAATCCATGACCGAGTGAATTTGTGGTGTGATGTCTTTTGTCAAATTGAAAAGTTCTCAGAATTTACTCTTTGAATAGTGCTTCTGTCTTACATTCACTCTCTATTTAATGAAGGGATCTTTTATATCTGAAAGACCTGGGGAGGAGGGTAGCCACCCAGCAAAGTCATCTGAACTTTTTGACTCTGGTGTGAGGGACAAAGAAACTTTCACTGTGGTAAGCCAATGAGAATTGAGGGTTATCACTGCGACGGACATCACCCACTATGATAAACAGCTTTACCATTTTAAATGTACACATTTTATTCATTTTTATTATTTTTATTTATTTATTTATTTTGAGACGGAGTCTCGCTCTGTTGCCCTGGCTAGACTGCAATGGCGTCATCTCAGATCACCACAACCTCTGCCTCCTGGGTTCAAGCAATTCTCCTGTCTCAGCCTCCTGAGTAGCTGGGATTACAAGTGTCTGCCACTATGGCCGGTTAATATTTGTATTTTCAGTAGAGACGGAGTTTGGCCACTTTGGCCAGGTTGGTCTCGAACTCCTGACCTCAGGTGATCCACCTGCCTCAGCCTCCCAAAGGGGTAAGATTACAGGCGTGGGCCACTGCACCTGGCCACAAATATTTATAGTTTATTTTTCAGTGTCCTATTATTTCTAATTGTGAGGCACACATTTTCCTGTTTACTCTGCCTACTGACTTTCCCTAATTGATGATGGCCTAGGATGATGTAGAGTTTGTTTCCTTGAATGGTTTATATTTTTTTATTTTGAACTTATTTTCATGAATATTGTGATTTGGGGGCATTTTTTGGAGTCCCATGTGTGTAAAGTTACTAAATCTTCCTCCAGAGGAATTCTTGAATTCTAAACCATATAATACACATTTGGACTCCACACCTAAGCCTAATGCACTTTTTTTTTGGTTTTTGAATGTGTAATTGTCTTTTTCCCCCTATCCGGAGCCCAAGCAGAAAACATGCTTCCTTCCACTTCCCTGGCTAATGGCTGGGGTTTTCTGGTCTTTTTTACACTAGAAACGAGATTACACCAATCTCTGGATTTATGTGAGTATCTCCGTTCCAGTTCCCCACCTCTCACAGGCCCCAAGCCCAAAGTCACCTTACCTCCCGAGAGTGTTAAAATTTCCCTCTTACCCATAGAAGCCATATTTTTGGTATGCCCAGGCATGTATTCATATCCTGCTGTTTTATTCGCTGTCTTCTTGCGTTGGGAATGGGAGTAAGGGTAGGACCTATGTAGTCCGGTCAGCTCTATTCCGAGAATGTTCTGCGCTTTTCTTCATTTCACAAATGAAAAACCTGAGTCCCATAGATGGGAGTCAATACAACCAAACTCACAGACCTACCTAATGGCACAAAGGAGACTGAAGTTTGTTTGTTTATTTATTTATTTATTTATTTATTTATTTATTTATTTTTTGAGGTGGAGTCTCGCTCTGTCGCCCGGGCTGGAGTGCAGTGGCCGGATCTCAGCTCACTGCAAGCTCCGCCTCCCGGGTTCACGCCATTCTCCTGCCTCAGCCTCCCAAGTAGCTGAGACTACAGGCGCCCGCCACCTTGCCCGGCTAGTTTTTCTATTTTTAGTAGGAACGAGGTTTCACCGTGTTAGCCAGGATGGTCTCGATCTCCTGACCTCGTGATCCGCCCGTCTCGGCCTCCCAAAGTGCTGGGATTACAGGCTTGAGCCACCGCGCCCGGCCCGAGACTGAAGTTTATTTGCCAACTTCCAACAGTCCTACATTGTAAGCTGAGCGAGTGGATTGCGCTTGTAGGTCCTCCAGGTGCCTAGCGGAGAACAGAGGACAAATAAATACTTGCGAATTACTTGTCCCACCTGAAAATGATTTCTAAGTTTGTGATATTACAGGGTGCAATGGAGGTAAGGAAGCAGTTCCGGTTTCAGGAATGTGATCCTGATAGCCATACTCAAGAAAAACTCAACTCCCTTGGCCCCATGGGCTCATGCTCTTCTAGTAGGGAAGACAGGGCTCTTAGGTCCTTTCAGCCCTTGTAGAAGAGTGGTACAGTGCCATGACCAGTGGTGGGGATGCGCCAGTGAGAATCTTTTAACTAATACTTCATGGGCTTTCTCTATTCTGCTTCTGGGTTTTATTTCCCTTCTTCTCATTCCCCCTTTACCAACAACTAATCCTCTGTAGATAATTTCTTCACCAAGTGCCTGCTTTGTGGTGTCCAGACTGCTAGAAGTGGTGGGGGGACTCAAGAGCCAGATGAAGCTAAGGGCACGCCTGTCTGCTCTCCAGGCACCCCTGGCGTCCCTTTCTCCCGGCAGAACGACTGCTGTCCTTTGAGGTGAATCCAGTTCAGCTGTCACCTCTTCCATGAACCCTCCTCCAGAAACAGCTGCGTGGCCCACGGGAGTTGTTCTGGTGGAGCTCAGATGCACGGGGGCTGCGGGAAGGAAGGTGGTAGCGCCTCCTACGCGGACGCAGGGCGCTGCTGTGCTCAGCAGAAGGGAGCAAATGGGATGGAGCTTCAGCCGCCCTAGAAGCCGCCCCTTGGCGCCTTCCTCCCTCCCTTCCTCTTTCCAAAATCACGCCCCCTCTTCAACATCAAGAACTCTCCGCACTCCCTGGACCTCTCAGAGCCTCTCCTTCTCATTAACTCTTCCCAGTGCGCTGGCTCAAAAGAGCCTAGGTAAGAATACCAAGTTCTGGCTGTCCTTCCAGCAAAGAGTGAGGAGTTAACTTTTCAATCTTTCTAATCTCCTTTAAAAATGAATGAGCCACAAATTAGGGTAACCACTGGGAATCCCATCACACACATTGGCGGCATCTCTCCTCCCCGACAGGGTTCCTCCAGCACTTCAGATCCCAGCCGAGAGTCTGGCTGCTAGCGCCCAGCAAACGGTGCGGAAAGCAAACCCGGGCTCGCGGAAAGCGGGAGGAGGGGGCTTCCTCGGGTCTGTTTTGTCTGGTTGGCAAGACTTCCGAAGCCTGGTTCCCCAACGCTGTCACCCGGTCGCTGGCGTGGAGGAAGGAGTCCGGGAAGACTGGACCCCAGAATTGTCCTGGCCTTCTCCGGAGTGCCCGGCGCAGCTTCTGGCTGAGAGCGGGAGCGGGCTGAGTGGGGACAAAGAACGCAAGGGAGAGGCAAAGCCTGGCCTTGGGCAGCCCCTGGGCTGGCCGGAGGCGCGAGGCCGAGAGCGCGCTCGGTGGAGACTGGGGGTGGAGGTGCCCGGAGCGTACCCAGCGCCGGGAGTACCTCCAGTTCACACCCGGGGCTGCGGTTCCCTGGGTGGCCGCCGAGAAGCCGGCCCGGGCTGGAGGGGCGGGGGGCGGGGACGGGGCGGGGGCGGGGCTCGTCACGTGGAGAGGCGCGCGGGGGCGGGCGGGGCGGGGGCGCGCGCCCGGCTCCTTAAAGGCGCGCGAGCCGAGCGGAGAGGCGGCTCTGTGGCCGCAGGCGCAGGCCCGGGCGACAGCCGATACGTGAGGTGCGCCGGCCCGCGGCAGCTCCGGGACTCAACATGCGCTGCTCGCAGGGAGGCGTCTGGCTGGCTCTGACCGCGTCGCTCCTGCATGGTAAAGCCGCCGCCTCCCCGCCCTCCACTTCTCCGTGGGATCCCGGGCACGTCCCGGGCGCCTCTGTGCGCCCCGCGCCTGGGCCAGGTTTGGGGTCTCCCCGCCGCCGGCGAGGGGCAGCGGGGGCGCTGCGGGGGCTGCTTGTCTGGGCTGTACCGGGTGGGCGGCGGGGGCCGCGGGCAGGAGGGAGTCGGGAGTACCCCCGCCGGCCTGCCCTGAGCCCCCTGCCCGGGTCTCCTCTCCTTAAGTGTCCCTGCAAGGCGAGTTCCAGAGGAAGCTTTACAAGGAGCTGGTCAAGAACTACAACCCCTTGGAGAGGCCCGTGGCCAATGACTCGCAACCGCTCACCGTCTACTTCTCCCTGAGCCTCCTGCAGATCATGGACGTGGTGAGTCCCGCCTGCCCACAGGGCTGCCCTCTCCCCTCCCTGGGCTCCGAGGGGCTTTATAGGAAGCGTCGGGCGGCCAGGCGGTGGAGCTCGGCTGGGACACTCTAGCTGGCCCCAGGCGAGGCAGGGCCATGCTCTGACTCTGTCCCCAGCCTGCCCTCTCCTGAGTGTCTCAGTTCTCCGTCTCTCCTCCCGCCAAGGAGAAACCTGGTAAAGCTTGTTCCGTCACTCCGGCCACCTGTACGTGGGTACTTGGGTCCCACCTTTCCCTCAGTTTAGAAACTCAAGCATCCTGAACTGGGACTCAGTAGCAAGAACAGGTGATATTCACTTTTTAGTCTCCCTTATGGTGTAAGTGTTGACATGCAGTCCAGCATTGAGTGTCAGTTTAGCCACTTCTAGACTTTTCTGCCGCCTATGATATGTAACTTCTTTGGTGGGAGGCCTGCCCCTGAGCTTTGCAGCTGGCAAATCTGTCCAGGCAGAGGGTAAGAGGGCCAGCTGTGAACTTCCACTGTGACCCCATCTGAGGAATGGGCATGCTTTGCCTTCCTGGCGAGGACAGGTACCAGGAGTCCTACTCCATGGACTCAGGGTTCCCCATCAGGAATACACGTGTCTGTGCCTCTAGGCAGCTGCCACCAGTTCCGTGGGCCTCTTGCCTTGCAGCCTTGCTAGTGCCCACTTCATTGGCCAATCTGTGTAAACTTGCCTTTTGTTCCTCTCTGCTGCTTTGGATATTCAATATTCATGGTATAGTCTCCGTATAATACAAATGCTTCACACAAGTGTTTAATACATTATAAATGTCTATACAGAGTATCGGATTCTATTGTGGAGCACCCTGGAGTGGGGCAGGGTGGGGCACAGGGATAATGATGTTCATTGGGAGGGACAGCATGATAGGAAAGAGGTGAGACAATAGCCACAATTCCTGGTTAAAAAACAAATAGTGCTAAGAGCCACCTGGCAAAGTGGAAAAAGATAAGAGGTGATATTTCATAATCCTACAAATAAACAGTTACCCGCGCTAGCATGTTGATGAATGGTATATCATTTAACCTAGTTAAAATTGCTGTGATACATTGCCTCCTTTCCAACACTACACTCGCCTCAAATGTGTTCTTTCTCCTGCAGACAGAATCATGCTTTAAAATATTGAATGTATATGTGGTGATGCGGAAAAGTTATCATCAGAGAAGAGCTGTAGGGGAAGGCAGGTTCAGTCTTATGAGTTGCAGAGCAGCAAAAGTTGCTGTTTACAGAGCAGCTCCTCAGTTACTTTAAAGAGCTCAAGATTTGTACTTGGGGTCTTCGGTGAGTTCTGGCTCTGTTGGTGTCTGAATGGCTGCTGTTAGGTAAGTTTCTTAAGCATCTTGAGCCTTGGCTTTCTGGCTAATAAAATGGACACTGTAGTACCTCATCAGTCATTGTGATCAACTAAAGAATATGGAAACAACTTGAAGAGACCTTAAAGCTAGATATGTGATTTTGGTCATTTTTATGCAGAAACCACATGAAAAGACCAGGCAGCAGAGCTGACACACCCTGAAAGTGGTGTGTGACAGGGTGAGAAAGGGACAGTAGCCCCTTCTTCCCCCATTTGCCGAGGGTCAGCTCCAGCCAGGCTGCCTCACTGTTTGTGTCTGCTCCACAGCTGTCTCCCTTGGAGGGGGTGTCCCTGTATTGCCTGGATGGGGGTGATGGTGCAGTAGCCCCTCAGTAGAGGAGTAGGAGGAAGTCAGTAGAACAGGCTCCTGAGGTTGCAAAGGCTGCGGCAGCCTCTCTTGGAGAAGAGACTACTCAGGGAGAAGCTGCAGGCTTTTTTTCTGGGAACTTCTGCTTCTTTAAGAGACACGTAAGAAACCAACTTATTGGGAGGAGCTCTGAGTCTTAGGAGAAGTTTAGGCATAGGTTAGTGTTACACTGCATGAACATTTAAAATAACTTTTGTCACGTTAGAAAATTACAAAAAGAGCTAATTGGCACTTTGTGTCAATGGCAGTCCACTGTCCTTAGGAAATGCCTGTGAAGAAGGCTGTCAGCAGTCAGAGGTGATGGGAAGGGGGCAGGAGAGAGTTTCTCTCTCACGTTAGCCATGGGGTTGGCTGTGAACACATTGAACTTCCAAGCCAGGCAATGCTGTGTTCCTGGAGTGGCCTTGAACAAACTCCCTTACCTTTCGGAGCCCTGTTTTCTCATGTGTTAGAATAAAACCTGCTTCAGAGGGGTTTGAGAGGATTAAATAAGATAAAGTGCTTGCCACACACTGGTGATTCACTGAAGGTATGCTCCATCTTAATTAGGTAACTACTCAACTCAGAGGTCCAGAAGTCATGCCTAGAAAGGTGTGGTCCTTTGCCCAAGGCCACTCTGTGATTAGAGGTAGGGCTATGAAGAAACATTGGGCAAGTCCTTTGTCTTTCATCTGCTGCTTCCTTTAGACTTGGTAACTTCGGCAGAACAAAGCCATTTAATTTATTTAAACTGGGTGAATTGTAACTAGTTTAATGTGACTTTCCTGAGATGCTGGATGAAGCTGAAGTCTATCAGACATAACGAAATATGCAAACATTTGTATTCCAGCCTAACTTGGTTGGTTCTGCCTGGTTTTTGAAGTGGAGCCGGGTCTCTCCAGCTGAAATCTCAGCCCTCTGGACAGAGACACAACGGTTCTCATAAAGCCTTCACATGGCAAAATCTTGGCTGATATAGATTCTCTTTACACATTTGTTGCTCATTTTAACTGGGCTGTTCTAGAGACCATAGTAGTTGGTTTTCCTACTCCCAGATACTGTTATTGATTCCTTTTTTTGGTCAGCAGAGGTTCCCAACTGGAGTGATAGGAAGACACCATATGATGTTATATATTTTATTTTTGTGAAAGATCGTTTACTCTTTAATCAGTTTATTCCACAAATCCTGTTGAGCTCCTATTGTAGACTTTGACAAATTCTGAGAATTAACAGAAAGATGATGGATTATTTTTCCTTTCAGAGATCTCATGAGCTGGCTAGGGAGATTAACAAGTAAATCCCAGGCCGGGCACAGTGGCTCACACCTGTAAGCCCAGCACTTTGGGAGGCCAAGGTGGGAGGATCCCGAGGTCAGGAGATCGAGACCTTCCTGGCTAACATGGGGAAACCCCGTCTCTACTAAAAATACAAAACATTAGCCGGGTGTGGTAGCGGTCGCCTGTAGTCCCAGCTACTCGGGAGGCTGAGGCAGGAGAATAGCCTGAACCCAGGAGGCAGAGCTTGCAGTGAGCTGAGATCTCGCCACTGCACTCCAGCCTGGGCGACAGCGAGACTCCGTCTCAAAAAAAAAAAAAAAAAAAAAGTAAATCCCAAATTACTACATGTGATGAAATTTAACATACATATCTATACAAAGGGCTAGAAAACATTGTTTTCAACTAGAGCAGCTGAGAATGGCTTCAAAGAGATGGTAGTTAGAGTTCCAAAAATGAGAAAGAGTTTGCCACTGAAAGTAGGATATCTTTTCCAGGTAATGGGTACAGGCTGAGGAAAGGCTGAAAGTACAGTGGAGGACAGCTCACCTCCAACATGTGTTTTGTGGGACACTGGCAACCTGTTGATCTTTACTGCGATTTTGCTGCAAGACTTCTCAGAAAATTTAATGTGCTATGTTTTTTGAGACATTCTAAAAAACCAATATAGTACTGACCAAACTACTGATAGTTTTACAGACCCTTTTGTAAGAATTATGCTTTAGAAGGACGCCTTACAAGGGCGGTGGGAAGGGGGCTATGAGTTTTCTGTGGTATGAGGTGCTAGATAAGTGTGGGGACAGTGAGGTTGCAGTGTGTGAGGTGTCCTGAGTTCCTCTGCAAGTTTGCATTTTACCTGGCTCTAGTCTAGGCATCTCCGAAGGCACGAGGAGGCAGTGTGCCAGGGGTTTTGTGAAGCTGTAAGACCAGCCTGCCATAGCATATTTTCCCAGAAATGGAAATAGTCCAAACCTTGATATTTGTATTAAATTCAAGTATAAATTATAGATTGGAGTGAAAAATCTTTGCATACATTTTAGAGGCACAACATGAGTCCTCAAAGGAATTGCTTGACCTGCTGTTACTCAACAGGCTCCTTCATGAAGCACTAGGCAGAGGGGGAAGATATGGTGGATTTTTTTTTTTTTTTTTTTTGAGACGGAGTCTCGCTCTGTCGCCCGGGCTGGAGTGCAGTGGCCGGATCTCAGCTCACTGCAAGCTCCGCCTCCCGGGTTTACGCCATTCTCCTGCCTCAGCCTCCCAAGTAGCTGGGACTACAGGCGCCCGCCACCTCGCCCGGCTAGTTTTTTGTATTTTTTAGTAGAGACGGGGTTTCACCATGTTAGCCAGGATGGTCTCGATCTCCTGACCTCGTGATCCGCCCGTCTCGGCCTCCCAAAGTGCTGGGATTACAGGCTTGAGCCACAGCGCCCGGCCGATATGGTGGATTTTTAAACAGGGGAGGGAAGTAACCAAATTTCTGCTTAAGCAGAAGATGCTGAGAGCAGTGAGTGAGATGTGTTAGAGAGGAGGAGAGAAAGGTAAGGGACAAGGAGGTTGAAACTAGGATGGCCACTGTGGGAATGTGGAGAAGGGGGCAGATTTAAGAGATGTTTTGGATATATTGTCTATGATGTATAACTGTGTATATAAACGTCATGAATATATATCAATAAATTTGCTAAGTGAAAGTGCCTAAATTATTCTTATATGCATACACTGACTTCTGGTGATTATTAATTTACTTCCTGGGCTTGTAACTGGGCTGGGAATGAGATAATACATAAGAAATCATTTTGAATTGATGCATATGTAAGGTCTGATCTGCCAAGTTTCCGTAATGTTTCTCCTTTATTTGTACTGTTTAGTCAGTCACCTGAGCACATGCATCTAAAGGCCATTCTAAGTGATTTGCATAAAATAAATATACATTGGTTATGAAGCATGTCCAGAAGTCAAGTTTGTTAAAATGAGTAATATGAACCAACATGTAATTATATACAAATGTAAAACGTATAATTATACAAGATTGATTTTTTTGGTATTTTATTGATTTGAAATGCAGATTCAGCTTTTTGGAAGCTTTAGTCACAAGACAGTAGAACTAAGTGGTCATGCACTTAGGCTTTGGCACTGAAGATGGCAGGCAGGGCTGTGGAGCCCAGTATCCTAAGGGCTTATGTGTTATCTAAATTCCTTTGGGTGGCCCTCTGCTTAGGTTTGCAAAATGTATGATTTTATATTCATTAGCCACCATTTAAAATGCTACAACTCCAACAAAATATTATCAAATATTATAAAACCCACATACCTAGCATATATTGTAAAAAGAAATGCTGAAGGTATAATCAGGTATTGATCTTTATCATTTTTAAAATATCTTTACTTTTTTGAGCAATTTTAGCTTCACAGCAAAATTAAGAGGAAGGTACAGAGATTTCCCACAGTTTCCTCAGTGATCAACATTCTCCATTAGAGTAGCATATTTGTTACAACTGATGAACCCACATTGACACATTATAATCACCCCAAATGCACAGTTTATAAGAGGGTTCCCTCTTGGTTTTGTATGATCTATGGGTTTGGGCAAATGTATAAATGGCATAGTGTATAATACCATCATTATGGTATCATACTGAGTATTTTTACTCTCCTGGAATTTCTTTGTGCTCTACCTTTTTATCATTACCTTCACCACAATTCTTGGCACCCGTGATGTTTTATTGTCTCTGTAGTTGAATCTTTTCCAGAATGTCGTATGATTGGAATCATACAGTCCGTAGCCTTTTCAGATGGACTTATTTTACTTAGTAATATGCATTTATGCCCTCTCCATACTCTTTCATGGCTTGATAGCTCGCTTCTTCTTAGCACTGAGTAATATGCCATTGGTCTGGATGTAGCACAGTTTATCCATTCACCTCCTGAAGAACATCTTGGTTGCCTCCAAATTTTGGCAATTATGAGTAAAGCTGCTATAAGCATCTTGTGCAGATTTTTATGTGAACATAAGGTTTCAGTCATTTAGGTAAATACCAAAGAGGGCCCTTGGTGGTTTGTATGCTAGGAGTGTGTTTGATTTTCTAAGGAAATCACAGACTATCTCCCAAAGTGGAAGTACCGTTTTACATTCTCACCAGCAATGAATGAGAGCTCCTGTTGCTCTATATCCACGTCAGCATTTGGCGGTAGCAGTGCTCTGGATTTTGAGCATTCTAATCGGGGTGTAGCGGTATCTCATTGTTTTATATTCACATTTCCCTGGTGACATATGATGTGGAGCATTTTTTCATAAATTTATTGCTATCTGTAGATCTTCTTTGGTAAGGTGTCTGTTAAGGTCTTTGACCAAGTTTTAAGTGTTTTTTTTTTTCTTATTGCTGAATTTAAGAGTTTTTGTATATTTTTGATGACAGTCTTTTATCAGGTATGTCTTTTGCAAATATTTTTCCCAGTCAGTAGCTTGTTTTCTCATTCTCTTTACATCGTATTTCACAGAACATACATTTTTAACTTTAGTGAAACCCGTCTTTTCAATTGTTTCTTTTATGGATTGTGCCTCTGGTATTGTATCTAAAAAGTTATTGCCGTAGCTAAGGTCATACAGGTTTTCCACTATCATCTTCTAGGAGTGTTGTAGTTTTGCACTTTACATTTAGGTCTGTGGTCCATTTTGAGTTAATTTTTATGAAGTGTATAAGGTCCGTGTCGACATTTATCTTTTTGCATGTGGTTGTCCAGTTGTCGTAGCACCATTTGTTGAAAAGACGATCTTTGCTCCATTTTATTGCCTTTGCATCGTTGTCAAAGATCAGTTGATTATATTTATGAGTCTATTTCTGGGTTCTCTATTGTGTTTCAATGATCTCTTTGTCTATTCTTTCATCAACAGCACAGTCTTGATTTTACTATAGCTTTATCCTAAGTCTTGAAGTTTGGTAGTGTCAGTCCTCCGGCTTTGTTGTTCTTCTTCAACACTGTGTTGGCTATTCTAGGTCTTTTGCCTCTCTCTGCAAACCTTATAATTGCTTTATAGATACCCACAAAATAACGTTCTGGGATTTGTTTGGGATTGCATTGAATCTACAGATCGAGTTGGGAAGAACTGGCATATTGACAATATTGAATTTTTCTATTCATGAACGTAGAATAGCTCTTTAGTTCTTCCTTTATTTTGTTTGTAAGACTTTTGTAGTTTTACTCATATCGATCTTGTAAATACTTCACTAGATTTGTACCTAAGTGCTCAATTTTTGAGGGGTTAAATGGTATTATGATTTCAATGTCAAATTCTACTTGTTAATTGCCAAAATATAGGAAAGCCATTTACTTTTACATGTTAGCCTTTCTTCTGCAAAGTTGCTGTCATTGTTTATTAGCTCCTGGAGATTTTTTTTTTTGGTCATTTATTTTGGGTTTTCTACATAAATGATCATGTCATCTGCAATCAAAGACAGCTTTATTTCTTTTTTTCCCAGTCTGTATACTTTTTATTTCCTTTTTCTTGTCCTTTCATATTAGCTGGTACTTCCAGTGTGCTATTGAAAGGAGTGGGAGAGGGGACATCCTTGACCTGTTCCTAACCTTAGTGGGAACGCTTCAGGTTTCTTATCAGTAAGTATGATGTTAGCTATAAGTTTTTTGGATAGTATATATAAAAATAAAAATAAAATTTTAAGTATATATAAAATATATATAAAAATTAAAAATGTACATATTTACTTACATTTATATATAAATATATACGTATATTTTATATATTTATATTTATGTAAGCATATACAAATATTTTGTATATATACATATACATATTTTATATATACATATGAAAAATATGTATATACACACATACAAAAAACCTACAGCTAACATCATACTTAATGATATATATATTTATCAAGTTGAGGAAGTTCTCTTCTGTTCCATTTACTGAAAGTTTTTATGATGAATAGGAGTTGGATTATGTCAGAATTGTTTTCATCTATTGATATAATCATATGATTTTTCTTTTGTAGCCTGTTGATGTAATGGATTATATTAATTGATTTTTTAGTGTTGAGCCAACCTTGAATATCTGGAATAAATCCCACTTGATCATAGTATGTAATTCTTTTTGTACATTATTGAGATCAATTTGCTAATTTTTAAATTTTTATTTGAGACAGAGTTTCACTGTGTTGCTCAGGCTGGTCTCGGACTCCTGAGCTCAGTTGATCTGCCTGTCTCAGCCTCCCAAAGTGCTGGGATTGGAGGCGTGAGCCACCACAATGTGCTGATACTTTGTTGAGCATTTTGAATCTATGTTCATCAGTGATATTGGTTTGTAGTTATCTTTTCCTATAATGTGTTTGTCTGCCATTTGTGTTAGGGTAATGCTGGCCTCATAGAATGTTTTAGGAAGTATTGCCTCTGCTTGTGTACTCTGAAAGAGACTGTAGATAATTGGCATAATTTCTTTTTTAAATTTGTAGACTTCACCAATGAGCCCTTCTGGACCTGTTACTTACTGTTTTGGAAGGTTATTATTATCTGATTCAATTGCTCCAATAGATATAGGCCCATTCACATTGTTTATTTCTTCTTGTTTGAGTTTTGAGAAATTCTGTCTTTCCAGGAGTAGTCCATTTTATCTAGGTTATAAAATTGGTGAGCATAGAATTGTTCATGGTATTTATTTGTTATCCTTTCAATGCCCATAGGATCTGTAATGATGTCTTCTCTTTTACTTCTGATATTAATACTTTTTGTCCTTTCTCTTTTTTTTCTAATTTAGCCTGGCTGGATGCTTATTAATTTTATTGATTGTTTTTCAAAAAACATTTTGTTTTTGTTCATTTCCTCTATTGATTTCCTGTTTACAATTTTGTTGATTTCTGCTCTAATTTTTAATATTTCTCTGCTTATTTTGGATTTAATTTGCTCTTTTTTTCTAGTTTCCTAAAGTAGAAGCTTAGAATATTGATTTTTAGATCTTTCTTCATTTCTAATACTGTATTAAGTGCTATAGATTTTCCCCTAAGCACTTCTTTTGCTGCATCCCACAAATTTTGGTAAGTTGTTTACATTTTCATTTCAGTTAAAATATTTCAGTGTCTCTTGAGAGTTCTTTGAGACATGTATTATTTAAAGGCATATTGTTTAATTCCCATGTATTTTTGGATTTTTCAGTAATCTTTCTGTTACTGATTTCTAATTTAATTTCTTTGTATTCTTTTAGCAGGCAAGGTGTAATTTCTATTCTTTTACATTTGTTAAGGCTCATTTTGTGGCACAAATATAGGGAATATTACATGTGAGCTTGAGAAGAATGTGTATTCTACTGTTGTTGGATAAAATATTCTATAGATATTGCTTATATCCAATTGATGTACAATGTTTTGAGTTCAACCATGTTTATACTGGTTTTCTGCTTTCTGGTTCTTTCGATTTCTGGTAGGCGGGTGTTAAAGTTTCCAACTGTGATAATGAATTTACCTATTTATCCTTGTAGGTCTAATAATTTTTGCCTCATTAGTTTGATGCTGTGTTTTTGGGCACATACACATTAAGTACTGTTAAGTATTTTTTGTAGAATTGATCTTTTTATCATTAAGAAATACCATTTTTTATCCCTGGAAACTTTCCTTGCTTTGAAGTATGCGCTATCTGAAATTTACATAGCTATTCCTGCTTTCTTGGATTAGTGTTAGCATGGTATACTTTTCTCCATCCATAGGACACTTTTAATTTATATGTGTCTTTATATTTAGAGTACTCTGGTTTTTATGTAGGCACATGCAGTTGGGTCTTGGTTTTTGATCTGCTCTTACAGTGTCTTTAAATTGATGCCTTTAGACCACTCAAAGTGATTGTTGATATAGTTGGATCGATAACTATCGTATTTGTTACTGATTTTTTTTTGTTGTCCTTGTTCCTTATTTCAGTTTTTGTTTTCCACTCCAACTTTTACGGTTTAGTTGGGCATTTTATGTGGTTGTGTTTTCCCTCCTTTCTTGGCGTATCGGTTATAGTTCTTTTCTTTACTTTTTTAGTGGTTGCCCTAGAGTTTGCAACGTACATTTACAGCTAACCCAAGTCACCTTTCATGTTACGTTATACCACTTCATGGGTAACACGAGCACTTTATAATGCAAAATAACATGGATATCTTCCTCCTGTCCCTTGTACCATTTATTTCTTATAAGGTGCATGTGTGTGTGTGTGTATGTATGTGTGTGCATATATGTATGTATTATATATGATATATACATATAGGTATAAAAAAATTGTTGCTGTTGTTATTCTGAACAAACTGTTTTCTGTTAGATAAATTAATAAGAAAAACCAAAGTTTTTATTTTGCCTTCACTTTTTCCTTCTTCAGTGGTTCTTTAATTTTCATACAACTTTCAACCTGTATCATTTCCTTTCTTTTTAAAGAACTTCTTTTAACATTTTTTAAAGGCAGGTCTGCTTGCAACAAATTTCTTCAATTTTTGCCTGAGAATGTATTTTTTTTTCCTTATCCTTTGAAGGATGATTTCAATAATTCTAGATTTGTAACTTTCTCTCTCAGCTCTAATTATTTTACTCTACTCTCTTTTTGCTTGCATGGTTTCATATAAGTCAGATGTAATTCTTACCTTTTTGGTCCTCTAAAGGGAAGGGTATTTTGTCCCCCTTTGGCTTCCTTCAGGATTTCGTCTTTAATTGTTTATAGTTTGAAATGATATACCTAGATGTTGGATTTTTTTTCCCCACATGTATCAGCTTGCTGTTTTCTGAGATTCCTGGATGTGTGGTTTGGTGTTTGACACTAATTTGGGGAAATTCTCAATCATTGTTTCAAATACTTCTGTTCCTTTCTCTACTTCAACAGTCCCCAACCTTTTTGACACCAGGGACCTGTTTTGTGGAAGACAGTTTTTCCATAGACTGTCGGGGGCCATGGTTTTGGGATGACACTGTTCCACCTCAGATTGTCAGGCATTCATTAGATTCTCACGAGGAGCGTGCGACCTAGATCCCTTGCATGTGAAATTCACAATAGGGTTTGTGTTCCTGTAAGAATGTCATGCTGCCGCTGATCTGACCGGAGACAGAGCTCAGGCAGTAATGCTGCCTGACGAGCCCCTCACCTCCTGCTGTGTGGCCCAGTTCCTAACAGTCCAGGGACAGGTACAGGCCCGTGGCCTGGGGGTTGGGGAACACTGCCCTACTTCTTCTCCTTCTCGTATTCCCATCACACATATGTTCCACCTTTTGTAATTGTCCCACAATCCTTGGATATTCTATTCTGTTGTTTTCAGTCTTTGTTCTCTTTGCTTTTCAGTTTTCAAAATTTCTGTTAACATTCCTCATACGAGGGATTCTTTCCTCAGCTGTATCCAATCTACTAGTAAGGCCATCAAGTACATTCTTTATTTTTGTTACATTATTTTTGATTGCTGGAATTTCTTTTTGGTTATGTCTTAGGAGTTCCATCTCTGTGCTTCCATTGTTTAACTGTTCTTGTATGATGTCTACTTTTTTCATTAGAGCCTTTAGCATATTAAAAATAGTTGTTGTAAATTCTGATCTGATCATTCCAATACTGCTGCCGTATCTGGTACTAATGCATGCTCTGTCTCTTCAATTTGTGTTTTTCGTTTATTTGTTTGTTTGTTTTTTGCCTTTTAGTGTGCTTTGTGATTTTTTTCTTGATTGGTGGCCATGATATGCCAGGTAAAAGGAACTGCTGTAAATTAATAAGTTACTAATGTAGTGGTAAGGTGTGGAGGGAGGGGAAGCATTCTATACTCCTGTGATTAGGTCTCAGTGTTTTAGTGAGCCTGTGCCTCTGGACACGAACTTCATAGGTGTTTCACAGTTTGTTTCTCCCCGCTTGGGTGCCATAGGATGGCTAGAGTGGGTGGAGTTCAGTATTTCCCTTCCCTTGGGTCAGGTAGGCTCTGATAATACCCCAGAGGATTAGACTACGGTTAATTCATTTTTCCTGATGGCAGGCCTTACTGAAAACAATAGAAAGTTCTGGCACATTTCCAAATGGTTTCTTTCACCTGTCTCTGGTGGAAGCACAAGGGAACATTTCTTCAGTATTTCCTGTGGGAACCTGGTAGAGCTTCTGGAGGTAAATCTCATGATATTTGGGAACCCCTATGGTTGAATCCTTTTGGAATTTTTAACTTTCAAAGTTAAAAATTGAGCCTCCAGGAATTTGCCAATTCCAGTTCAGGTTTTCTTACTCTGCTGCTGGTTCCTGTGGTGGTTTTGCTGATTAGTCTCTGCTCTGGAAAGTCCTGGCTCTCTGTATGCCCCTGTTTGTCCCTCCAATCTTGAGAGCAGAAGTTCATCCTATGTGTTCCCCTGTTAGTTTGGCTCCAAGAAGAGCTGTTGTTTTTTTAGTGTGTTCACCCTTTTACTTGTTAGGACAAAGTTGTAACTTCTGATTTTCTTGTATCAGGAACCAGGAACTGGATCTAATAATGTTTTTATAAGATACGTTTCTTAAAATGACAAAAGTAATATGTGTTTGTACAGGAGCTGAATTAAACCTAAAAAGGAATCAAGAAGTTGAAAATCAAGGGGGTAAAAATCACACACAAGGCATTCTGGCAGAGTTCATGCATCTTTTCTTTATGTGTATAGATGTGTGGAGAAATATTTAAATATTTAAAAGTTGAAAGGTATAAACATGATGTATGGTGCCTTAAGCAGTATTAACAGGCATTGATTTTAAAGTGGCACACTTAGGCCCATTAGTAAACAAATACAGGTTTTAAAATACATTTATATGTTTTCTTCCTTAACTCTTACCATCACTGCGTATTCAATCTATATTCCTTTTGTAATTTAAAAACCATTTTTAAAAATGTATTTAAATGCTTTATGATGATACTTATAAGTAACACATAGTTGGGTTTTTTAGAAAATTGAATTTGAGAATCTCTATAATTTAATTATCCCTAATGTGATTACTGATCTATTTGGGTTTAAATCTGTCCTTCGCTATTTACTTCCACTTATCTTTGTCTCTTCTATGTTCTCTTTTTCTCTTTTTTTCTTACACTTTTCTGGATTAATTGCTTGTTTTATATTATTCTTATTTTCTCTTCTATTAGTTTGTTTGTCATATTTCTTTCTTTTTATCTTACAGTGGTTGATCTGGAGATTACAATAGGAATCCTTGACTAAGTAAAGTCTAATGAAAGTCATCAACCTTTCTGTACAATGTGAGGACTTTACAACACTTTAATTCCATAATTGCAATGTATCTACTGTGATTGTCATGTATTTTATTTCTATAAATATATTTAAACTTTATAAGAGTAGAACTGTTTTCTGCCATCAATATTCTTTTAGATTTACTCCTATATTTACCTTTTTTGTTACTTTAATTCCTCCCTGTATCTTCTAACTTCCATCTAATATAATTTTCCTTCTGCCCTTTAGACTTCTTTTTCATGAGGGTCTGGAAGTAGCACAATTTCTCCATGTTTGTTTCAAAACTTATTTATATTGCCTAATTTTTGCGTGATAATTCAAAAATACAGACTGTGTTGCTGGTTAGCTACAGGTGTTGCTGGTTAGCTACAGGTGTTGCCGGTTCGCTACAGGTGTTGCTGGTTAGTTACAGCACTTCTATATGCAGCACGGTGTCTGTGGTATGTCACCCTAATGTTTTCTGATTTCCAGTACTTCTCTTAAGAGGCCAGCTATATGCCTTACTGTTGCTTCTCTGTTCTTGTTTTCTTTGGTCACTTTTAAATTGTATTCTTTGTCTCTGATTTTCAACAGTTTAGTTTTACTATGATAAGAAAATGTTTCTGCTCTTTTGTTTTACCTGTTTGGGATTCAGAATGAATTATTGAATCTGTTCCTCAGTTTCATTCACAAGTTTTGGAAAATTGTTGCCAGATCTTTCTTTCTTTCTTTTGAGACGGAGTCTCGCTCTGTTGCCCAGACTGGAGTACAGTGGCGTGATCTCAGCTCACTGCAACCTTTGCCTCCTGGGTTCAAGCAATTCTTCTGCCTCAGCCTCCCGAGTAGCTGGAACTACAGGCGTGCACCACCACGCGTGGCTAATTTTTATGTTTTTAGTAGAGATGGGTTTCCAGCATATTGGTCAGGCTGGTCTCAATCTCCTGACCTCATGATCTGCCCACCTCAGCCTCCCAAAGTGCTGGGATTACAGGCGTGAGCCACCGTGCTCAGCCTAGATATTTCTTTAGATATAACGTCTGCTCTATTTTATCTGCCTTCTCTTTTTGGGACAATGATTACATGTTTACCACAGTTTTCACTTTATCTCAGTGATTCTCAACCAGGGGCAGTGTTTCTCCCCAGGGAATATTTGGCATTATCTTGAAAAAATTTCAGTTGCTTCAGTTGGCGACAAGAATGCTACTGACACTTACAGGGAAGGAGCTAGGGATGCTGCTGAATGTCCTATAGTGCATAGGATGGCTCCCCAAGACGAAGAATTATCTGGCCCCAATGTCAACAGTGCTGAGATGGAGAAGCCTGCTTTATTCCATATGCTTCCTGTTCTTTGCTGTAATCCCATTTCTTTGTCTCTCCATGCTTCATCTAGTCTGTTTTCTGTTGACTTATATTCAATATTCAGTCCTTGAATTCTCTCATTGTGTCTATCTGTCGTTAGTCCCATTTATTGACTTCTTTTTAAAGTTTCAGATATTGCACGCTTTAGTGTTAGAATTTCCTTTTGGTTCTTACAAAATTTTCTAGCTCTCAAGCTTGTTCTCAGTTTCTTCAGATATATTCATAAGAATTCTTTTATAGCCCCTGTCTGATAGTTCCATTCTTTTTTTTTTTTTTTTTTTTTTTTTTGAGACGGAGTCTCGCTCTGTCGCCCAGGCTGGAGTGCAGTGGCCGGATCTCAGCTCACTGCAAGCTCTGCCTCCCGGGTTTATGCCATTCTCCTGCCTCAACCTCCCAAGTAGCTGGGACTACAGGCACCGCCACCTCGCCCGGCTAGTTTTCTGTATTTTTTAGTAGAGACGGGGTTTCACTGTGTTAGCCAGGATGGTCTCGATCTCCTGACCTCATGATCCGCCCGTCTCGGCCTCCCAAAGTGCTGGGATTACAGGCTTGAGCCACCGCGCCCGGCCTGATAGTTCCATTCTTAAGACACTTTGTGCCTCTGTATTTGTTAGTGATGATTCTTTCTGCTTTTCCAACACATGATCTGGGCTCCTTCTGAACCTGGTTGTGTTTGTAGTTTGCCCCAGACAATGTATGGGAAAATGGTAGAGATGAGAGAATGGAGAACTCTTTTACTACTGTTAATATTTACTTCTGACAACAGCCACCCCATGGGCACCAGCAACCACACATTACCTTGATTAGATTAGGGATTGAGAAGATGTGAAGATGGGCTTCAGTCCCTCTAAAGGCTGGTTTCTTTCTGGTTCTTGCATATATATTCTAGGACATAAATACAGAAAATTTATTAGAGTCTTCTCTCTCTTCAATAAGTTTTTTTTTCTTTTGAGATGGAGTCTCACTTTGTCACCCAGGCTGGCATACAGTGGCACAATCTCGGCTCACTGCAACCTCCGCCTTCTGGGTTCCAGTGATTCTTCTGCCTCAGCCTCCCAAGTAGCTGGTATTACGGGCATGCGCCACCATGTCTGGCTGATTTTTGTATGTTTAGTAGAGACAAGGTTTCATGACATTCACCAGGCTGGTCTGGAACTCCTGACCTCAAGTGATCCACCCGCCTCGGCCTCCTAAAGTGCTGGAATTACAGGCAAAAGCCACCACACCTGGCCCTCTCTTCAGTAAGTCTTGAACTCAAATTTTGTCCCCTTTTCTCTTAAGTTTGTCAAGGTTTGCTCAAAATTTTAGCCTCTTAAGCATTATTAAATAATGACCACAGGCTCTGGAAAGGTGGCCTCAAATCCTGGTATTCTCTCAGGGCTCCCCTCCCTTCCTGGATCTTGTCCCTGCGATTCCTCACTGCTCTATTAGTATTCTGGTGCCCTCAAGCATGATTTTTCTTTTTTTCCCCAAGCTCTTCTAATTGTTCTCACTGGAGAGTTGGTGAGAACTACCTAGTTCATCATTATTGATAGCAGAACAGAAATTCTAAATGGAAATAAATATCACATGTGCTCACTCATTTGTGGAAGCTAAGAAAGTGGATCTCACGGAAGTAGAGAGTATAATGGTGGTTACCAGGGCTGGGAAGACAGTGGGGAGAGGATGATGAACAGAATTTGGTTAAAGGGAGTAAGTTAGATAGAAGAGGCCGGGTGCAGTGGCTCACACTTGTAATCCCAGCACTTTGGGAGGCCAAAGCGGATGGATCACAAGGTTAAGTGATCAAGACCATCCTGGCCAACATGGTGAAACCCCGTCTCTACTAAAAATACAAAAATTAGCTGGATGTGGTGGTGCATGCCTGTAGTCCCAGCTACTCAGGAGACTGAGGTGGGAGAATTGCTTGAACCCGGGAGGTGGAGGTTGCAGTAAGCCGAGATTGTGCCACTGCACTCCAGCCTGATGACAGAGCGAGACTCCGTCTCAAAAAAATAAATAAATAAAAAGAAATTTTAAAAAGTTAGATGGAAGATATAGTTAGAAGGAATAAGTTCTAGTATTTGATAGTATAGTAGAGAAATTATAGTTAACAACAATTTATCGTATATTTCAACATAACTAGAAGAGCAGACTTGTAGTGTTCCCTACATAAAAGATGAATGTTTGAGGTGGTGGATACCCCAATGATACCGATTTCATCTTTATACATTGTCTGTGGGTATCAAAATATCATATGTACCTCCAAAATATGTACAGCTATTAGATATAAATAAAAACACCAATCTGTAGTACACCTTTATAATTGATACCAATTTATTATGGTAGAAATTTTGTCTCCTAAAACCTCTTTAGGGCTCTGAGAGATAAACCCACAAAATTCTTTTAATCTGTATAGACTGAGAATTGTAAGCACTTTTACTAAAGGATATCTTTCTTGTAAATGTTGCCTTTCAAGGCTACCACTGAAAATATTCCCTGAAGGGTTCAGCTCTCTCAGAGCTTCTCGTTTCATCCTTGACATGCTGTTAAAGGAAGAGAAATAGTCTTGTCATGGAGGAAGGCCAACAAAAATCGCTGCTCCCTTATTGTTTTATTTTTAAAATCAGGTTTAGGTAGTGTTTTTATTCTTCCTTAGAGAAGAAAGAAGTCATTTGGCATCTTCTAATTGCAGTTCCCATGCTCTTAATTTCAGTGATTTCTTTATTCAGTAAACATCAGTTATAAACTATTATAGCCAAAGAAATTTGAAAAGTATTGTAAAATAGTATGTACTTGGGCATATTTATGTGTGTGTAAATGCACACTCAGTCACACACACCCCTGTTATCCTTAGCTCTCCTTGTTGATTTTATTTTTGATATCTTATGACAAGGCATCATGTACTATGCTAATTAAGTTTCCAAGATATAAAGCTTGAAGATATAGCAGAAGCCAAGTCACAGCTCCCAGGTAGCCAAAACAATGGACTGAAACTAATATGAAATTAAGCAATGAATTATACAAAATCTTGTATTATGGGTTAAAAATTAGTGCAGAAGAATGGGCTGTGGGAAAGGCCTGGATGTGTGGCTGACTACTGGCTCTGCGTCAGCTCATAGGTGTAGGAGCTGACCTGTGTAAACTGTAGGTGGCAGTGGACGAGGAGTAGGACATTGTAGTTGTCATGTTTAATGAATGCCACCTGTGAGATTCTCAGCATGGGAAATTTACTCTTGCGTCATTGAAAGTGAATTGTCTGTAAACATTCCTGTCTTGGGTAAAAGAGGTGGTGTCTATACTCTGGGGAAAGGACTTAGAGAGGGAGGAGAACTTATTTGCTTTGTTTTGTGGAGAGAAGGCAAGTGTTAGGCTAGCTCTTTAGCTGGCTTCAAATTTCGAGATGTTAAATGAGTTTATAATCTAAAGTATCTATTTTAAGAAGCTCACACAGAGATGGTATGATCAGGGATTTAGATTAAGCAAATTAGGGCAAGGCTGCTCACTGATTGCCAAAATATATTTCATTAAGTACAAATGGATGAAATTTACAATTGAAATCACTAGTCAGGAAACAGTTTGTTTTGGTTCTCCGTTAAGAAGTTTTATTGTCATTTGAAGTAACCTTTAACACACTGGCTAGCTCATAGAGAGACACTCATTTTATTTTGGAAGTTATTCTTTAACCCAATTTTAAAACTTTAAATTGTAGTAAAATAGATATACACTAATGTGGCACAGTATCAAAACCAATTCAGTGCGTTACCACAAAGTGAACCCACTTAAGCTGTCACCATCCAATACAGATCTTTCCTCCTCCAGAGCTAAACTGTTTGCCTCACTTCCAACACCAGAGTCTAGTTTTGCCCTTCTCTGGAACTCTATATGAGAGGAATCACCCAAATACACCGCATGCGTTCTTTGGGATGTGGCTATTTTGGTTCATTTTTATTTTTGTGAGTCACCCAAGTTGTTTTCTGTAGCTCTTCTTTCTTTGTTTCTATTGTATGAATATAACAACATGTATTATTATATTGATGGCTATGTAGATTTCTTCTAGATTTTGTCTGTTTTGAAGAACACTTCGAGGAATGTGGGATATGTCTTGTGATGGACAGGAGTACGCATTGCTCTCTGATACAGATGTAAATGTAGATTAGCAGAGCCCTGGGGCAGTGTGTTTTTAACTTTTCTGGACAATGCTAAACCATTTTCAAAATGGTTATACCAATTAACATTCCCACCAGCAGTGTATGAAAATTCTTGTTGCTCTACATATTCACCAACGCTTGGCATTTTTAGTCTATTAAATTTACCATTCTAGTGGGTGTGGAGTGACATTTTCTTGGGATTTTAATTAGCATTTCCCTGATTACGGCTAAGGTTGAGGAGATTTTCATTTTTTTAATGTTTCCATTTTGGTATATTATTTTGAGAAGTGTCTAATCGTGTCTCTTTACTATTTCTCTTTTTTCTTTTTTTGTTTTGTGTTGGTTTGTTTTTTCTTTATTGATTTGTATGAGTTTTTCTGTATTACAGATATAAACCGTTAGTCATCGTCTTTGTTTTGTGCTGTTATAACAGACTGGAGACTGGGTAATTTATTAAAAATAGAAATTTGTTTCTCATAGTTCTGGGGATGGGAAAGTCTGATATCAAGGTGCCAGTATCTGGCATAGGTCTTCTTGCTGCGTCCTAACATGGTGGAAGGCATCACATGGCAGAAGGGCGAAGAGAAGGTGAGAGAGTGAGAACAAGAGGGGTAAACCCACTCACTTCATAACGAACCCACTCCCAAGGTAACTGCATTAGTCCCTTCGGGAGGGCGGGGCCTTCATGACCGAAGCATCTCTTCTAGGTTCTGTCTCACCGCACCATCCTAGTGAAAATTAAATTTCAGCGTGAGTTTTGAAGGGGACAGATATTCAAACCATTGCAGTTATATGTTTTGCAGGTATCTTAGAGTCTTTGGCTTACTGTTTAACTTTTTGACATTCTTTCTTTTCTCCTTTTGTAAACTTTTAATTGAAGTATGACATGCTTACAGATTAATGGTGTCTTTTGGTGAACAGAAATTCTTAATTTTAGTGTGACCTAGTTTATAAGTCCTTTCTTCTATGTTTAATGCTGATAGTGTCATATTTTAAAAGTCTTTCCCTTCCCCAAGTTCATGAAGATATTTTTCTGTATTTTTTAGAAGCTTTCTATTGTTGTTTTAGTGGCTTTTTGTTACTGTTTTACCTCTCATGTTTATGTTTATAACCCACCTAGAATTGATTTTTGTGTATAAAGTGTGTCACTTTTAAGCAGCTTTATGGAAATTGGACTGGTGACTAACTTATTTTGTTTTTCAAGAGTTGTGAAAGGGTTGTTAGTGTAATGAGTGCACGATTGTTTAACTGTATCAAATTTGGATATTATATTGTCTACCATGCCTGTGCCTTAATGGACATTTTAATTATTTAATGTGTGTATGATATGAAAATAATGTATAGGTTATGGAAATTTTTAATATTTAAAAATGTTGACATCACATACATTATTTACAAAGTCAGTAAAGAAGGACTTATGAGAAGCCCTAGCCCCTGGCCCCAGGTTTCCCACCACCATCCTAAGACAGGTACTTTTAACAGACTGTATTTCAGGTCATCACTCCTATTTTAATATTCTGCTTATGTTTCTATTTCTTGATTGATTAAAATATCAAATTATCTGGACCTCTGCTGAAATTAAAATGCCTTTAATTAAATATCTTCAGTATGGATATTCTTATTTTTAGGAGGGATTTTGTTAACAAAAAAATTAGACAAATTCAATTTAGCAGACGTGATATGAGCAAAGAACAATTCATGAATCAGGCAGCACTCAGGACCAGAAGAGGTTCAGAGAGCTCGACCCAGCAGTGTGAGCAGCCAGCTCGTATAGGCTGAACACAGAAGCAAATTAGATAATCTGATTGGCTACCACTAGGCATTTACCTTATTTGGCATGGGGTGATGAGTTGTCTGCCTGTGATTGGCTGAAATCTGGCTGTTCGTGATGAGCTGAAACTCTGCTCTTACAGTCATAAGTTAGGTTTTGGTTGGTTTACTTAATAAATTAGGTTGCCTTTGTTAAGAAGGAACTCAAAGATGGGAGATAGTCTCAAGCCAGTGGTCTCCTGCTTATTTCATTTAGCATTTTGTTTGTTAGGAATGGCAGTGTGTCCCTCAAATCAGGATCTGATGATGAAGGTTGTTGGCTAATGATTGAGATGGAGATGGGTTTTTTAAATTTGTTTTTGTTTGGATGCTTATCTGACTCTGAAGGAAAAGAAAAAAATTTCCCTAAATTTCTTAGCAAATCAAAAGCTTTATACACTGACTGATTTTAAAGACAGGCTGTAAATAGATAATGAACATTTTGATGTGTTAACTTGAAAAACCTTAACTTTATAGCCGCAGCTAATATATTAACTGAAATATGTTTTGGGTTTTGAAAATCAATTGGCCAAAAGTTTTAAAAACATTCTTTTTAAAAACCACATTTAAAAACTTTCTTGCAGCATTTTCCTTTAAAACTAAAAAGTGCTACTTTTTAAGTCTTTGATCAAGTGTTGTTACTCTTCAACTTTGTGACTGAATCATTTAGGACAATATTTTAAATTTGCCTAAAGTATCTGTAGGTTAAAGATCAAGAAAATTTCTTGATCAGGAATGAAAAGATAACAGATATGTTGGTAAAAATGGACAACATCCATAGAATCTTGATACTTGCAAACATTCAGGGCCACATCCTATAGACAGTTGGAAGTCAGGATATACAAGTAAGTTAGGTAAATTTCAGACAGCCTGTAATGTTTCAAGCAGGAAGATGTCTCCAGATCTATCCTGGAGGCTTCCCTGTTCTTTATATTACTGGTCTTGCATTTTACAACTCCAGACTAAACAGAAACTGTATCAGAGGCCTTTGTCTTAGTGATTAGGCCAGGGAGTGATCTACTCTGACTCATGGTCCCAGGGGCAGTAGGCTTTTAATTTTGCTTCCTGTACTCTAGGATTGACTGTCATGCAGCTGAAGATGATATGTGGCTGCAGGGAGCACCTCCTTGCCTCCTTTCCCTCTGAAACATGCAGGGTTGTTTGGACCCTCCATCCTCTTCCATGCACAGAGCAATTAATGCAAAATCCGTGGTCTGAGACGATCCTTTGACAGTAACCATCAGGCGCGCATTAAAACAGCAGTGTACAGATGGTACCTTCTTTGTTTCTTACAGGGACAATTAAGGGCATTGGATTAAAGTAAAAACTGAAAAGGAATATTCATGACAGGAAATTTCCCTTGCCGGGGGTGTTTTGCAACAGCGGGAAGCAGCTGGTCATTGACGTGTCGGCACAAGGCAGCTTCCTGGATTTCCACTGGCTTCCTGGATTTTTCCAGATGTCACTTGAAAAGCACACTGAATTAGTGCTTGAAACGTAGTGTTAAAGTACTTGAAACTTAGTCTCAAATAGAGGAAATGAACACAGAGTGGGATACATAATGTGGTGTTGTTTGGATTGGGAATATTGTACTTATTTCAGAAATGCCACTCTTTTGGAGGAAAATTAGTTTCCTCCTTACTTTATTGTTAAATCTACCGAGAAGTCTGGAAAGGACTGTGGGGGCAGAGCTAGAGTGGACTGGTATTCAGGGCCTCCTAATAGGTGGCTTTGGTTGTGTGACTTTGGATGCATATATCACTGTGTGTATTTGAAACAAGCCCAAAGTAACATCATCTATATGTATATAACTTTAAAGAACTTTCGCATTTTTAAAGCACTTTCACTGATCTTTGATCATGTGAAATGGTGTTCTTAATGACTGTACCTGTCTAGGCAGAGAACATTTTGGGACCTGAACCCAGATCTTCTTTGTATTTGTTTTTTTTTCTTTTTGAGACAGAGTCTCACTCCATTGCCCAGGCTGGAGTGCAGTGGCATGATCTTGGCTCACTGCAACCTCTACCTCCTGGGTTCAAGCAATTCTCATGCCTCAGTCTCCCAAGTGGCTGGGACTACAGGTACACACCACCATGCCCAGCACATTTTTGTGTTATTAGTAGAGATAGGGTTTTACCGTGTTGGCCAGGCTGGTCTCAAACTCCTGACCTCAGGTGATATGCTTGCCCTGGCCTTCTAAAGTGCTATGTTTTTTTTGTTTTCAGGATATTTCTGTTTATTTGCTCATTGAATGAATGGATTATGAAATAGGTGACCAGTGAAATTTTATTTTCAGTTTGAATTATTAATTTTTTTGGCATTTGATATGTTTTACTCCTTTGCAGTTATTCTTTCTGACGCTTGAACTGTCAGATTGGCTCCTGCATTGTTTTGCTACGGTCACTGTGATCCTTAATCATTTCTTCTATTTCCTGGCAGAAAATAAAATAAGGTGTCCCAGGCTCACTGTGTGTACCTCCCACTACAGACTGGAATCTGCCTTTGCTAAGGAGCATTGCAGTGGGAAATTAAATTTGGAAACCACAGACTGTCAGGAGGTATTGGAAGAAATTCCAACTTGAGTCTAATAGATATCTCAGAAAGAAACAACTGAGCAAATGGGAAGTGCAGATACAGAGAAATGATTTTGTTTTGTTTGCTTTTTAAAAGCTTCTAGAGTTGAGGGAAGACACAAATGCACATACTTAGAAGCAGCAGACCCACTGCATCCTTCAATTCCAGTACATCAAGCGTAAGGAAAAAAAAACTATTTAGGATATTGCAGAGGGCTATGACCCCCAAGCTCAGATGAGAAACTGATTAGTATCCTAAGATCTCTGAAACGTCAAGTAGAAAGGCAAAAAAAAAAAAAAAAAAAAAAAAAAAAAAAAGTGTTTTCATGTATGGAAGGATTCAGAGTTACCCACAAATTATCTGAAAGAAATGCTGGAATAATGTATGCCAGTTATGCAGAACCAAAATCAAGCTCTAAGCAAAATAAGTGAGATATAATAAATCCAAGCAGTTAGAGTCCAGAAAATTTGGCATTAAGCCTAATTGTCAGTTGTCAACCCCTGACATCAACAGCAATCTATAACAAACTTTAGAATTCACTCTGCAAACAGTCCTGAAGGAGTGAGAGTAGTGTATTTCAGAGGTAGAAAAAGCGGAAAAGAAATGCATTCTAAGATATTTCTCTGTATTGATATCATCTATTTATATGTGTACCTGTATATGCGTGTGTGTGTGCACATATGGACTGATTTATGAAGGTATATATAGAAATAGAAAGGTTATGCATTTTCACGTAACTTTCACATAAACTTGTAAATAACCACTATAAGAATAGAAATAGGATATAAAGTTTTCAAACCTTGAAGGGCAATAATGGAACAAAGAAAATTGAACAATCCAATAAAACTAAGAAATGCTTTTAGAAAACACAAGAAAAGTCTGGTAAACAGGCAACACATTATGACAACAGAAACAAACCCAATCTTATCCATAATCACCATGTTGTGGATTGGACATTTTCAGTTGAAACATTTTCAGTTGAAGATGTTGCAGCTGTGGCCACTTTCAAGAGCTAGACTTAAATCACAAATTCTCGGGCAAAAATAAGTAAATAGGCAGCTAGGCAAATAGGGAGATGGGGAAAAGCTGCAGCAAGCAGATGTTAACAGTGGTTACAGAACTATATCTTGCTGTAATGGGGGTTAATTGAGGAAAACCATCGGTGACGGGAGGGCGTGTCTTCACTGAGGTGCGATGGCGTTGTTGGCTGCAGAAACAGGCATCAGAGTCCGAGAAGAGGACAGAGCACGTAGCCGCAGGATGAGCACAGCCGCCAAGGGCTGATATGCAGAGCTGCCTACCTGAGGAGCATTGTGGGCCAGGAGAGCTTTGGATTCATCACAAGAGCAAGAGGACATGCATGGCAGCAGTCGCCAGTGCCCGTGCCCTGTTTCACGATAAGTGTGTGATCTCACTCAGTCCTTGTGGCAAGTCCATTGGATGTACTGTCATTCTCCCGATTTTGTTGATTGGATACCAATGCTGGCCCAGATTCGTGGTGCTTGTAGTAGTGGAGCCACCATGCTCAGCGGGACTAGACAGCTGCCAAACAGTGGAGGCTCAGGAAACCCCTTCACTTAAGTGCCAGCCTCACCCAGCCCAGACCTTGGAGGAAGCCAGGTAGTGGCAGCAGAAGAGGAGGGAGGAAAGTCATCCAGGCACGTTTCCTCCGTGGAAAGGACAGCCTAAGATTGCTCAAGGTCTGCTTCAAATGGAGGTGTCCATAAAGAGACTTCCAGATCTCTTCCCATCAGAATTAACCTTTTGTACTCCCACAGTACTGAAATACTTTACTTATTTGTGGCTATTAGGACAATTCAGAGAGACAAAAGATTTGAATTCACAAGAACAACAATTAAAAATGAGGTAAGGCCGAGTGCAGTGGCTCACGTCTGCAATTCCAGCACTTTGGGAGGCTGAGGCGGGTGAATCGCTTGAGATCAGGAATTTGAGACGAGCCTGGCCAACGTGATGAAACCTCGTCTCTACTAAAAATACAGAAATTAACTGGGCTTGGTGGTGGGCACCTGTAGTCCCAGCTACTGGGGAGGCTGAGGCAGGAGAATTGCTTGAACCTGGGAGGTGGAGGTTGCAGTGAGCTGAGATCGCGCCATTGCACTCCAGCCTGGGTGACAGAGTGAGACTTCATCTAAAAAAACAAAAACAAAAAGAAAACAAAAGACTTCATTTAAAAAAACAAAAACAAAACAAAACAACAAACAAACACAGAAAACAACAAAACAACTAAGATGAGACCCTCAGTAATTATGTGAACTTGGGAAAGCTTCCACACCTCTCACATTCTGTTCTTTAAAGTAATAATAATTCCTGTGATATTGTCACAATACTCTTATGATTGATGATACTTTTAAAAATTAATATTTTGGTAATGTAACTCTTGCCCATAGTTTAAAAGCTGAGATAGTTCTGTGAAGATTATTGTTCCTCTGCTTCCATTTACATTGCTCATAGACAACCAGTTCTAACTCTTTTCGCTGTTTCTTTGAGATTTACATGCATATCTTGAAATAAAATGCTTTTATTAAAGCCCTTTTTGCTCTAGTTCTGTTGAACAGTGAAGAACCTCACAATACTGAAGGTGAGGACTTAGTTCTCTATTCACTCTCTACCTCCACCACCGCACATAATTAACACACTTCCCTTCATTTATCACATTTACCTAGTGAAATTACATAATCATTTTTGTTTAAATTAATATACAATGTTTATATTATGATCTGTAAACTCATGATTCACAGCTGAGCCATGTGATAGGCTATACTCCTTTTCCTTAGAGTTAATACTATTATCTTTGGTCAGTTGTTGAATTTTTCGTGTAATGATCGCTATTCCATCCCCAGACTCTCCAGTAGACATGTAAATTTCTCTCCCTGTGTTCAGGCACATGTGGATCTGTGTCTTCCGTGTTGTTAGAGACATCTTTTGAAGCATTTCGTCCTCCTGCTTGAATGTAAATTGATTGTTTCCTAGGCCTGTTCCGCAGCTGTCAGACTGATACTTTCTTTTATGATTGCCTTTTGTCCACAGCTTTCTGACATCTACTGAGTATTCTACAATCCAATTTGATTCCGACACTACCTTGCACTTCTGCCTGGCCATCTACACATTTGGGGCTTCCTACAGCTTCCTCACATTTGTTAATCTACCAGAACAACTCACAGAACTCGGTGCTATATAGTCATCTGTCATTTAATGATGAGGATGCATTCTTAGAAACGCGTTATTAGGGGATGTCGTTCTTGTACAAACATCAGAGTCTACTTACACAGAGCTAGGTGTTAGAGCCTACTACACACTTAGGCTATATGGTAGAGCCTGTTGCTCCTAGGCTATCAACCTGCACAGCATGGTGCTGTACTGAATAGTATAGGCAATTGTAATGCAATTGTAAGTATTTGTGTATCTAAACATAGAAAAGGTGTAGTACAAATACAGAATAAAAGATAAAAGAATGATATACCTATACAGGGTGTTTACCATGAGTGCAGCTTGCAGAACTGGAAGTTGCTCTGGTAAGTCAGTGAGTGAGTAGTGAGTAAATGTGAAGGCCTGGGACGTTACTATGTGCTACTGTAGACTTTGTAAACACTGTACACTTAGGCTACATTAAATTTAAAAAAAAAGTAATTGCACCATGATTATGACAGCTATGACATCACTAGGCAATAGGAATTTTTCAGCCATTATAATCCTATGGGACCACTTTTAGATACGCTGTCTGTAGTTCCCTGAAATGTCATTATGTGACACACAATTGTCCTAGTGATTATCATTTTATTATAAAAATGCAGATGAGCATCCAGGTGAAAAGTTACATAGGACAAAGTCTAGGAAGTCCTAAGCACAGGGTCTTCTGTCTCTGTGGAGACTAGCAGTGCCATCCTCTTCATACATTGATATGTTCACCAACCAGGTAGTTTCCCCAAGCCTTGCTGTCTGGAGTTATTGATGAAGTTTCATTTTGTATGTATGATTGATTAAACTTTTGACCACATGATTGAGCTAAATTTCCAGCACCCCTCCCCTTCTTGGAGATTAAACCTCAAGTTCCAGTTCTCAATCACTTGGTTTCTCTGGCAACCGGCCTCCATCCTGAAACCACTCAGGGGACCCCTTCCATGAGCCACTTCATTAGTGTAACAAGGAATTTCTGTCACTAAGAGTTTTTGAAGCTCTATGTCAGGAACCATGGGCAAAGACCACATAGCTACTTTGTATTATTCCAATAGCTATCAACTAGAGAATTTCCCTTGCCGTTCTCCATTTATGGATCCGGGTCCTCTTTCCTGGTTTATCTTCTCAGTTGATGGATAGTATCCTTTATAACAGTTTGGGAGAGGGAGCAGAGTAGGATTTTGAAGACCTTATTTTTACCCTTACACTTGATGAATAGTGTGACTAGGAATAAGTTGAATAATTTTTTCTTAGGATTTTGTTGTGTATTTTCTTCTTCCAGTGTTCCAGTTCCCAAGAACTTTGTTTTGTTCTCTGAATGTTTCTCGTTGGAAGTATTTGATTTTTGTTAGTATTTTTAAAACAATGCCGTTGCTCTGTTATAGTACTGAGGTTGTCCTTGTCTTCCTCCTTCTTTCTTCCGTCTTCCTCCCCGTGCCCCTTTCCCTTCCGCTTCTCCTTCTTCTTCTTTCTTTCTTCTGCTTCTGCTGCTGCTTTTTCCTCCTGCTCCTTGACCCTTTTACTTCTTGCTTTCACTTTTTATGGAAGATTTCCTCTATTTTCTGTATTGTCTGCATCCTCCAAGTCCCTTTATCTGTTGTTTATTTTGGTCTGTATTTGTCATATTAGAGCCTTTCTCATAATGATAGGTGATCTTTGGTAGAAGCTGTGTGTGTGTGTTGTATGTGTGTGTGTGGTGTGTGTGCGGGCAGGGAGTTCCCATGTCTGTGTTGTGGTGGTGGTATTGGAGAAGTGGGCTTCATTGTAGCATGATTTGGATGGGAAGCTATTTTGGGGACCTGAATATGATTAGGTCTTTTCTCTTGGGTGGATCATGTTTCCCAGAGAAAATTTTTCTAGTATGCTACCTGGGCAGTATGTGCCTGGCAGTCAGAGCTCTGGAAACCAAAACAAGGGAGGGGCTGGGGGTCATGCATTCTTAACCCACCTCTGTTGTCAGTATGCGCTGTGCTCTTGCTTTACCTGTGCTCGTCATACAGAGTCCTTCTGCTGTTTCCTCTTCTGAGAATAAAATGCTAATATTATGCCAGGGCCAGGAGGGGCAGTTGCCACTTGTGCATTGTGGTTGTTAAAATGAATATGCAACAGAGCTTATGAAGAACTTTTAGAATATGAGTGTTGGGGTGTGTGTGTGCAAATAGCAGAGTAACGGTCTCTGAAAATCTGAAAATTGTTTCCCCCATAAAATCAGAAGGGAGACGGAAACTGCCAACATTTGCCAAAAGTAAGTTTTCCAAACTTTAGAAGTAAACTAAAATGAGACCAAAAGCTTGCAGCAATCTGGGGAGCATTTATTTTTTATAAAAATAGGCCGAATCTTGGTAAGAACAGTGACTTTTGTGACATTTTAACCTGCCCTATTTCCTTCTCCCATCTCCAGCTCCCTGGTAGCCTTGAATCTGCAATTCAGGCTGCAGTCATGATGAAACCATCAGCCTGTCTGTCACCAAAGTGGAGAGAACAGAAAGCTCCTCAGAGTCTCACTGTTGGATAATTGTCAATATTTGGTCTGTCTGGTGGTTCAGTAGAAGACCCCACTTGCAAGACTATTTTTACTTGACAAATGCAGAGCTTTCCCAGTCCAGAAAGCCTTTTCCCTGGGTGGTTGGGTTGAAAATTTAGAAGTAATTGCTTAACCTTGGGGCTGCCTGAGGCAGTGGGTATCAATTGAGGAAGATAATAAACTAAAAAAAGATTAAAAGGGGCCGGGCGCGGTGGCTCAAGCCTGTAATCCCAGCACTTTGGGAGGCCGAGACGGGTGGATCGCGAGGTCAGGAGATCGAGACCAACCTAGCTAACACGGCGAAACCCCGTCTCTACTAAAAAATACAAAAAACTAGCCGGGCGAGTTGGCGGGCGCCTGTAGTCCCAGCTACTTGGGAGGCTGAGGCAGGAGAATGGCGTAAACCCGGGAGGCGGAGCTTGCAGTGAGCTGAGATCCGGCCACTGCACTCCAGCCTGGGTCACAGAGCGAGACTCCGTCTCAAAAAAAAAAAAAAAAAAAAAAAAAAAAAAAAAAGATTAAAAGGAAAGGCTGGGGTATTTGATGTCCACAAGTTCTTTGAAAAGCTCCAAAAAACATGTGTAAGGCTGTGCACGTGCTCAGGAAAAATCTGAGAAGGCCTTAGCCTCTCACCTCTGACTGACCTTGAGACTGTGCACAGGCAGGAAGTGAAGGCCAAAGCAGAGCTGTCGGCTGGCTGGCTGTGTGCCGAAGGTGTGCCCCAGCACACAAACACAGTCCACTGCAAGCACTGGGGGTTCATGGATGCCAAGCATGGAAGGAAATCTCGGTTTCATGAATAGCTGGCAACCCATCTAACAAAGGAAAGACTTGAGTGACTACACACTACAAAAAATATTAGACTTTACAGAACTGGTTTTAAAAAGTTACTGAATAAACAAATAGCAACAACAACAAACCTGGGGTTGGAGGATATACTTTCCAGATTTGTCACATTATAGTATTTTTTTTTTTTTTTTTTGAGATGGAGTCTCGCTCTGTCGCCCAGGCTGGAGTGCAGTGGCGCGATGTCCATTCACTGCAACCTCCACCCCCCGAGTTCAAGCAATTCTCCTGCCTCAGCCTCCCAAGTAGCTGGGATGACAGTTGCCCTCCAACACACCCAGCTAATTTTTGTATTTTTGGTAGAGAGAGGGTTTCACCGTGTTGACCAGGATGGTCTCAATCTCTTGACCTTGTGATCTGCCTGCCTCAGCCTCCCAAAGTACTGGGATTACAGGCATGAGCCACCACACCCGGCCACAGTGTAGTATTTTAAATGTCTAGTTTTCAAAATGTATATAGTAGGAAACATGCAGTGAAAAAAGAGCATATGGCATATACAGAGGGAAAAACAAAACAGAGTCAATAGGAACTGTCCTAAGGACGCCCAGTTGTTGAGTTTACTAGCAAAACACTTTAAACCAGTTATTTTATGTATATTCAATGCAGTAAACACTGTCTAAAACACTAAAGGAAGGTATAAGAATATCTCACCAAATAAATAATGCCAGTAAAGGTGCATAGACGTAAAACTTGATTCTGGAGTTAAACATTCCGATAATGAAAATGAAATATTAATTAATGAGTCTCAATAAAAGATTTGAACAGGTGGAAGAAAGAAACAAGGAACTTAAAGACAGATCAACTGAATTTATCCCATCTGAATAACTGAGAAAAAAATAATGGGGAAAAATGAACTAAGCGTCAGAAACCTGTGAGGAAACAGTTATACCAACATATGCAAAAAAGTTGTCCTAGCAGGAAAGAGGAAAGAAAGGGGCAGAAAGAATGTTTGAAACCAAAGGGAGTAAAAGCTTCCCAAATTGGGTGAAAAACATGGATGTACACATCCGTAAAGCTTAACAAACTACAGGAAGGATAAAACCAAAGATCCCCACCTAGATAGGTCATAATCAAACTGTTGAAAGACAGAGAGAATCTTGAAAGCGCAGGAGAGAACCAACTCATCCCATGCAAAGTAGCCTTCATCAGATGAACAGCTGATTTCTCAACAGAAACCATGGAAGATAGGAAGAAGGGGAGCAGGATATTTTCAAAGGAAGAAAAGACTTTTGAGAATTCTATACCCAGTAAAAAATGTCTTTCAAAAATGAAGGAGCAAGGAACGCATTTTCCGATTTTAGAAAAGCTGAGACAATCCATTGCTGGAAAATTTTCCCTACAAGAAAATCCTGAAGAGAGTATTTTAGGTGAAATGAAAGGAGAGTCTACAGTAATTGAGATCCATAAAGAGAGAAAGAATATCAGTAAGTAACTACCGAGGGAAACATAAAAGACACTGTAAATATTTTTTGTGTTCATAACTCTTTTTCTCCTCTCTGATTTGAGATGTAACTGCATAAAGCAATAATTATAAATATGTGTTGATGTGCATACAGTGTATACAAATGTAATTTTTAGTGCAACAACATAAAGGAGGAGAAAGCAGAGTTACAGAGGGGGAAAGTTTTTGTACACTATTGCTTTAAGTTAGTATCAATCCAGACAAGATTGTTAGAAGTCAAGAGGTTAACTGTAATTCCCAGGAAAAACAGCTTTACAAAAAGCAAGCGAAGTGACAAGGGAATGAAAATGGTACACTGGAGGACATCTGTTTAACAAAGTAGAAGGCAGTAGGGAAGGATTGGGGGAAGCACACAAGGCATGTAGAAAATAATAAATAGCACCTAAGACATATAGAAAATAAATAGCAAACTGGGTACAGTGGCTCACACCTGTATTTTAAACCCTTTGGGAGGCTGAGGCAGGAGAATTGCTCGCAGTCTATGGTTGGAGGCCAGCCTGGGTTACAGAGTGAGACCCCATCTCTACAAAAAAAAGAAAAATTAGGTAGGCATGGTGATGCACACCTGTAGTTCTAGCTACTCAGGAGGCTGAAGTGGGAGGATTGCTTGAGTGCATGAGTTTGACGCCGCAGTGAACTGTGATTACACTGCACTCTAGCCTGGGTAACAGGGTAAGACCCTAAGGAAGGAAGGAGCAACATGATAGCTGTAAATTCTACTTTATCAGATTGCACATGAAATTAGGTGGATTAGACACTCCAATGAAAATACAGAGATTGACAGAATAAATAAAAATAATTGGGCTGTATATGCAAGAGACACATTTTAGATTCAAAGGCACAAATAGGGTGAAAATAAATAGATGCAAAAAGATAATAGCACGCAAACAGTAATGAAACTAGAGCTAGAGTGGTTATACCAATATCAGACAAAACAGACTTAGAAGTGTTACTCCATGTCTACTAAAAATTCAAACATTAGCTGGGTGTGGTGGTGGGTGCCTGTAATCCCAGCTACTTGGGAGGCTGAGACAGGAGAATTGCTTGAACCCGGGAAGCAGAGGTTGTAGTGAGCCAAGATCGTGCCACTGCACTGCAGCCTGGGTGGCAGAGCAAGATTCCGTCTCGGGGGAAAAAAAGAAAAAAAAAATGTTACTACAGACTAAAAAGAACATTTCATTATAATAAAAAGTCAATTGGTCAGGAATATACCACAATTATAAATACATATGACCTGTCGATGGGGTCCTCAAATACATGAGGCAAAAAGAGACAGAATTAAAGGGGAGTAATAGAAAATTCAACAAAAATAGTTGAAGACTTCAGTACCCCTATTTCAATAATGATAGAAACACTAGATGATTAAAAAATAAATGGAAGACTTGAATGTCTTTCGTCTCCTAGCTCATGGACACCTTTTTTTGTGATACCCTTGATTCATGTGCATAATTTTTAAACAACTGCATAAAGCAATAATTAAAATCTGACATTAGACTTAATAATAGAGTTAATAACCATTAGGCTTAAATTAGACCTAAGAGACACATCTATAGGACACTCTACAGAAAATGAAAAGATAACTCATAGAATGTGAGATAATATAAGAAATAACGTATCTCCTAAGGGTCAAGTATCCAGCATATGTTAAAGAAACTTACAACTCAACAAAAAATACAACCTAATTTAAGAAAGGTCAAAGGACATTTATCCAGTGAAATACTAAATGAGTAGACATTTATTCAATGCAATAGTAAAACCCACTGAGGCTGGGCCTGATGGCTGAAACCCGTAGTCCCAGCATTTGGGGAGGCTGAAGCAGGAGGATCACTTGAGGCCAGGAGTTGGAGACCAGCCTAGGCAACCCGTCAAGACCCAATCACTACAAAAAATTTTAAAAATTAACTGGGTGAAATAGTAAATGACTGTAGTCCCAACTCCTCAGGAGGCTGAGGCAGGAGGATCACTTGAGCACAGGAGGTCGAGGCCGCAGTGAGCTATGATTGTACCACTGTACTCTAGTCTGGGTGACGGACCAAAACCCCATCTCAGAAAACAAAAACAAAGAAAACTCCATTGAATTCTGTACTTTAAAAAGATAATTTTATCATACATAAATTGTATCTCATTTTTTTAAGTATAAATGCTTGTGTCCAAACCTTCTTGTGTCTTGAATTGGTCAGTGTGAAAAGAGGTCTAGGTTGCTTTTTTTAAAAGAAAGCTTCCTGAATTTTCTGCTGTGAACATTGTGTTAGCAAACATAGATTTTGAAAATCAGCGAAACATCAGAACTTGAAACACACTCTGAGCACTTCACTTGAAAGTACTACATATGCTATTTAAAAAAAATAAACCAGCTTTATTGAAGCTGTAATTAACATACAAAAACTATATAGTTTAAGTATACAAGTTGATAAGTTGAGACAAGTTTGTACAATCATGAAACCATTCCCACAATATAAAGAACATTTCCATCTTTGTAATAGGCTGGTTTTTGTTGTTGTTTTATATCCCTCTGCAGTTTCTCCCTTACACCTCAGCTTCCTCTAACCTCCAGGCAACCACTAATCTGATTTGTCACTATGGATGATTTTGCTCACTATTTGATTGGAGTTTTTAAATGTTGAATATGGAGAGTTCTTTATATATTCCAGAGATAAATACTTTGTCAGATATGTGGACTCTAAATATTTTCTCCTTGTCCTTAAGAGTGGTTTCCAATACTCTTAACAAGGTATTTTCCGGCAAAAAATTTTTTAATTTTCATGCCATCTAATTTTATTTTTCTTTTTTATAGCCCATGTTTTTAGTGTCATGTCTAAGAACGTTTCGCTAAGCCCAGGACCCTAAAGATTTTTTCCTGTTTTCTTAAAAAGGTTTACAGTTTAACATTTACATTTAAGTCTGCAATCTATTTTGAGTTTATTTTTGTAAAACATGTGAGGTTTAGTTCCTTTTTTTTTTTTTTCTTTTTTTGAGACAGAGTCTTGCTCTGTCACCCAGGCTGGAGTGCAGTGGCGCCTTCCGGATTCACACCATTCTCCTTCCTCACCCTCCCGAATAGCTAGGACTACAGGCGCCCGCCACCACGCCCAGCTAATTTTTTTTTTATTTTTAGTAAAGACGGGGTTTCACCATGTTAGCCAGGATGGTCTCGATCTCCTGACTTCATGATCCGCCCATCTTGGCCTCCCAAAGTACTGGGATTACAGGTGTGAGCCACCGTGCCCGGCCTAGTTCCTTGTTTTATATCCATGTCCAATTGCTGCAGCCCCATTATTGAAAAGATTGCCCTTTATTATCCATTGAATTGCTTTTGCACGTCTGTCATAATTATTAGGCTCCTCTTCAGGAGGTCTATTTCTAGGGTCTTTATTCTGTTTCATGTATCAGTGTATTAATCCCACAACTAATACCACGCAACCTAGATCACTGTAAACCTTCAAATCTGGTAGGATGATTGCTTATATTCCTTCTCTTTCAAAGTTGTTTCAGCTACTCTTGTCCTTTTGTCTTTCCATATACATTTTAGAACTATCATGTGTATATCAACAAATATCTTACAGGGATTTTGATATGAATTACATTAAACCTCGATACCAATTTGAGGAATTTTAGCATATTTATTATATTGAGTATCTCAGTTTGTGAATATGTCTGTTTATTTCTTCCTCGATTCCTGTCATTGGTGTTTATAGTTTTCAATATACAAGTCAAGTACACGCTTTGTTAGATTTACACCTAAGCCATTTGATATGGATTGTCTCCTCCAAATCTCATTTTGAAGTGTGATGCCCAGTATCGGAGGTGGGGCCCGGTGGGAGGTGTTTGGATTATGGGAGCAGATCCCTCATGAATGGCTTGCTGCCCTCCCCACTGTAATGAGTTTATACAAGAGCTGGTTGTTCAAAAGAGCCTGGCGCCTCCTGCTCTCTCTCTTGCTCCCTGTTTCACCACGCGACACACCTGCCCCCCTTCGCCTTTCACCATGATTATGAGCTTCCTGAGGCTTTACCAGAAACAGATGCTAGCACTCTGCTTCTTGTACAGCCACTCTGCTTCTTGTACGACACTATGCTTCTTGTTTGGCTCACAGCAGAACTGTGAGCCAAAGAAGCCTCTTTATTTATTTATTTATTTATTTATTTTTTAATAAATTAGCCAGTCTCAGGTATTCCTTTGTAGCAACACAAAATGGACTAACACAGTAAACTGGTACTGAGGAGTGGGGTGTTGCTATAAAAGATACTTGAAAATGTGGAATTAATTTTGGAACTGGGTATGGGCAGAGGTTGGAAGAGTTTGGAGGACTTAGAAGACAGGAAGGTTAGGGAAAGTTTGGAACTTCTTCAAGACTGGTTAAATGGTTGTGACCAGAATGCTGATGGCAATATGGACGGTGGAAACCAGGCTGATGAGGTCTCGGATGGAAATGAGGAATTCATGAAGAACTGGAGTAAGGGCGCTCCTGTTACGCCCTAGCAGATTGTTCGGCTGCATTGTGCTCATGTTCCAGGGATTTATGGAAAGTTGAACTGAAGAGTGACAACCTAGGGCATCTGGCAAACGACATATCTAAGCAGCAGAGTGTTTAAGGGGTGACATGGCTGCTGCTAACAGCCTACTGTCAGATGCAGGAGTGAAGAAATGACCAGAGTTGGAACTTACATTTAAAAGGGAAGCAGAGTATAAGTTTAGAAAATTTGCAGCCTGGCTGTGTGAAAGACAAAGCATTTTCAGGAGAGGACAACAAGCAGATTGTGTCAGGAGAGGACTACAGGCACTAGTGGAGCAACTTCTCCCAAAAGAGATTTGCATGACTAAAAAGGGAAGCAAGCACTAATAGCCAAGACAATGGAGGAAAAGGCCTTGAAGGGGTCTCAGAAATCTTTGGGACAGAACTTCCCATTACAGGTCCAGAGGCCTAGGAGGAAAGACCGGGAGGAAAGACCGGTTTCTGAGGCCAGACCTGAGGCCCTGCTGCCCTGCACAGCCTTAGGACACTGCATCCATGATCCTGGAAGCTTTGGCTCCAGTCATGGCACAGAGGGCTCCAGGTACAGCTTGAGCCACTGCTTCAGAGGACATAAGCCATAAGCTTTGGTGGTAGGTACCATGTGGTGCTAAGTCTGCAGGTGCACAGAAAGCAAAATTGAAGAAAGCTTGGCAGCTTTCACCTAGATTGCAAAGGAGGTATGGAAAACACTGGGTGCCCAGGTGGAAACCTACTGCAGGGGTGGAGCTACCATGGAGGGTGTCTAATAGGGTAGTGCTGAGGGGAAAGATGGGATTGGAGCCCTCACACAGCGTCCCCACCAGGTCACTACCTACTGGAGCTGTAGGAAGGGGGCAACCATCCACCAGACCCATGAATGGTAGAGCCACTGTCAGTTTGCACCCTGAGCCTGGTAAAGCTGCAGGCAGTCAACTGCAGCTTGTGTGAGCAGCCACAGGGACAGAACTCTTTCCAAAGCCACAGGGTCAGAGCTTTCCAAGGCCTCGGGAGCTCACCTCTCACACCAGTGTACCCAGGATGCGGAACATGGAGTCAAAGGAGGTTATATTGGAGCTTGAAGGTTTAATGTCGGCCCTGCTGGTTTTCAGACTTGTGTGTGGCCTATTGCCCCTTTCTTTTGGCTGATTTCTCCCTTGAGGAATGGGAATGTTTACCAAATGCCAGTACCACCATGTTTCTTGAAAGCAAATAACTTGTTTTTGATCTAACAGGCTCATAGGTCAAAGAAATTTGCCTTGAGCCTTAGATGAAACTTCGGACTTTTGATTGAGTTAATGCTGGAATAAGTTAAGACTTTTGGGGACTATTTGGAAGGGATAATTATATTTTGTAATAGGAGAAGGACATGAGATTTAGGGGTCCAGGTGCAGAATGATATGGTTTGGGTATTTGTTCCCTCTAAATCTCTTGTTGAAATGTGATCCTCAGTATTGGAGGCAGGGCCTGGTGGAAGGTGTTTGGGTCATGGGGGTGGATCCCTCATGAATGGCTTGCTGCTCTTCCCACTGTAATCAGTTCATGCAAGAACTGGGTGTTTAAAAGAGGCTAGCACCACTTCCCCTCTATCTTGCTCCCTCTCTTGCTGTATGACACACCTGCTTCCCCTTTTGCCTTCCACAATGATTTTAAGCTTCCTGAGACTTGACCAGAAGCAGATGCTGGCACCATGCTTCTTGGGCAACCTGCAGAACCAGAAACCAAATAAATCTCTTTCCTTTGTAAAGTACCCAGTCTCAGGTATTTCTTTTTACCAATGCAAAAGGGACTAATACATTGGTCTTCCTTCATTGTCTTCCTTCTTCCTGTTCCCATTTTCTCCCTTCCTTCTTTCCTTCCTTCTTGTTTAAAATTGTAAATGTTAATATATATTTAGTTTTGATGTCCATATGCTCATTGCTGGTATATAGAAGTCAAGTTGATTTTTGGTATGTTAATTTTGTATCCTGCAGCTTTGCTGAACTTACTTATTCTGTTTTTGTTTTGTTTTTGTGGATACTTTGGGATTTTCTGTGCAGACAATTATGTCTTCTGCAAACAACCAGTGTTATTTCTTTCTTTTCCATCTGTATGTGTTTTATTGTCTTTTCTTCAACTTACTGCACTGGTCAAAACTTCTAACAGTATAGCATAACAACATAACATAACATAACATAACATACATAACATAACATAACATAACATAACATAACATACATAACATAATATAACATAACATAACATACATAATAACATAACATAACATAACATACATAACATAACATAACATACACATAACATAATATAACATAACATAACATAACATAATATACATAACATAACATAACATAACATACATAACATAATATAACATAACATAACATACATAACATAACATAACATAACATACATAACATAATATAACATAACATAACATAACATACATAACTAACATAACATAACATAACATAATATAACATAACATAACATAACATAATATAACATAATATACATAATATAACATAACATAACATAACATAACATACATAACATAATATAACATAACATAACATACATAACATAATATAACATAACATAACATAACATACATAACATACATAACATAACATAATATACATAATATAACATAATATACATAACATAATATAACATAACATAACATAATATAACATAATATACATAACATAACATAACATACATAACATAACATAACATAACATAACATACATAACATAATATAACATAATATACATAACATAATATAACATAACATAACATAACACATAACATACATAACATAACATAACATAACATAATATAACATAATCATACATAATATAACATAACATAACATAACATAATAACATAACAACATAACATAACATAATATAACATAACATAACATAACATACATACATAACATAATATACATAATATACATAACATAATATAACATAACTTAACATAACATAATATAACATAACATAACATACATAACATACATAACATAACATAACAACATAATATACATAATATAACATAATATACATAACATAATAACATAAATAACATAAAAAAATAACATAACATATACATAATATAACATAATATACATAACATAACATAATATCATATACTAATAACATAATATACATAACATAATATAACATAACATAACATAATATACATAATATAACATAATATACATAACATAACATAACATAACATACATAATATAACATAATATACATAACATAATAATAACATAACATAACATAATATAACATAATATAACAATATACATAACATAATATAACATAACATACATAACATAATATAACATAATATACATAACATAATATAACATAACATAACATAATATACATAACATAATATAACATAACATACATAACATAACATAACATACATAACATAACATAACATACATAATATAACATAACATAACATAACATAATATACATAACATAATATAACATAACATACATAACATAATATAACAACATAACATACATAACATAACAATATACATAATATAAAACATAATATAACATAACATAACATACATACATACATAATATAACATAACATAACATAATATAACATAATATACATAACATAACATAACATACATAACATAATATAACATAACATAACATAAACATAACATAACATAACATAATATAACATAACATACATGACATACTGCTAGAAGTTTTAGCCAGTGCAATAAGTTCAAGAAAATAGAATAAAAGTAGTGAGAGCAAGCGTCTTTGCCTTGTTTCCTGTTTTAAGAAGAAATTATTGATTCTTTTACTACTAAATATAACTGTAAGCTGTTTATCAAGTTGAGGAAGTTTGCCTTTATTCCAATGTTTTTGAGTTTTAGAGTGAATGGGTCTTGAATTTCGTCAGATGGCTTTTTCTGCAGCTCTTGATATGAATCACATTATTATTATTATTATTATTTTTGAGACAGTCTCTCCCTCTTCTTGCCCAGGCTGGAGTGCAGTGGCATGATCTCGGCTCACTGCAACCCCCGCCTCCTGGGTTCAGGTGATTCTCAGGCTCCCAAGTAGCTGGAATTACAGGTGTCCACCACCACGCCCAGCCAATTTTTTGTAGTTTTATTAGAGATGGGGTTTCACCATGTTGGCCAGGCTAGTCTTGAACTCTTGACCTCAGGTGATCCACCCGCCTCGGCCTCCCAAAGTGCTAGGATTACAGGCGTGTGCCACTGTGCCTGGCCCGAATCACATTATTATTATTATTATTATTATTATTATTTTTTTTTTTTTTTTTTTTTTTTTTTTTGAGACAGAGTCTCGCTCTGTCGCCCAGGCTGGAGTGCAGTGGCCAGATCTCAGCTCACTGCAAGCTCCGCCTCCCGGGTTTACGCCATTCTCCTGCCTCAGCCTCCCGAGTAGCTGGGACTACAGGCGCCCGCCACCTCGCCCGGCTAGTTTTTTGTATTTTTTAGTAGAGACGGGGTTTCACTGTGTTAGCCAGGATGGTCTCGATCTCCTGACCTCGTGATCCGCCCGTCTCGGCCTCCCAAAGTGCTGGGATTACAGGCTTGAGCCACCGCGCCCGGCCCGAATCACATTATTTGATATGAATTTTTTGTGTAGTTTTTCTTCTTTTGCCTTTTATATTTAGATTTTTATATTGATTGATTTTCAAATATTAAAGCAGCCTTAAATCCCTGGAATAAACCCTGGTTGGTCATGGAACATAATTTTTTTTATATATATTGCTGAATTCAATGTGCTAACACTTATGGATTTTTGGTCTATGAGAGATATTCATCTATATTTTCTTTTTTATACTTTCTTTGTTTCTGTAAACAGGGTAATAGTAGCTTAATAAATGAATAGAGAAGTGTCTCCTCTTTCATATTGTGGAAGCAGTGGTGTAGAATTGGTGTTAAAATTATTCTTTAAACATTTGATACAGTGAAATCATCTGGGCTTAGAGACTTTAATTTTAAGAGTTTTAAAATTACAATTTCAGCACCTTTAATGTTATAGGACTTTTAAAATTATTTATTTTATTCTAGGTAGGTCGTAATCATTTGTCTTTTTTGAGGGATTTACTTCATTTCATCTAAATTTTCCAATTGATGAGTGTAAAATTCTTCATAGTACTCTCTTTTTATCCTTTGATATCTGCCGGATCTATATTCATATCCTCTATTTTAGTCCTGATACTGGTTATTTGAATCTTCTCTCTTTTTTCATTAGTCTTGCTAAAGGTTTTTCAATGTTACTGATTTTTTTTAGAGAACCAGCTCTTTGTTTCATTGATTTTCTCTATTGCTTGCTTTCAACGTCATTGATTTCTGCTCTTACCTCTGATTTTTCCTTCATTCTTCTTGCTCTCTGGGAAATTTTTTTTCCCCTTCTTTTTGTACGTTCTTCAGGTAGGAGCTTACATTATTTTTTTGAGTCTTTTCCTTTTTTATGTATATGCATTTATTATTATAAATTTCCCTCTCAGCATTGCTTGCTTTCTATCTCATAAATTTTAATATGTTATATTTTCATATTCAAAATATTTTTTAAAAATTATCTTGACTCTTTCTTTTTGACCTACAGGTTACTTAGAATGTGTGTTTTTCAATGTTTTAGCCTTTGGATATTTTCCTATTATTCTTCCATTGTTTATTTTAATTTGATTCCAAATTATCCTTCGTGTTATTTCATTTATTCTACATTTTTGAGTTTTGTGGTCCAGATTATGGCACATTTTGGTATGTACTCCCTGGCCACATGAAAAGAGTATATTCTGCTTTTGTTCAGTGGGGTGTTATATAAATTTCAGTTATATATTTTTGGTTGATATTGTTAAGTTTGCCTGTATCCTTGCTGATTTTCTGTCTCTTCCTCTTTCAAATTGTGGAGAGACAAAGTATAAACATCTCCAGCTATAATTGTGGATGCTTGTTTCTCCTTTCAATTTTGTAAGTTTTGTCATGTATGTGTTTTGAAGTTTGCTGGCACACAGTTAAGATTGCTGTGTTTTCTTGGCAGATTGGCCTGTTTATCATCAGATACTGTCTCTCCCTATCTCTGGTAATTTTATTTGCTCTGAATGGTTTATTTGATATTATATCAGGCCACAACAGATTTATTTAGATTAAGGTTTACATGCTCTATTTTGTTCTGTTGTTTTATTTTCAAATTGTGTGTATTGTTTTATTTGATACAGGTTTCTTGTAGACAGCTTATATTTTGGTCACGCTTTTTTGTTGCTATTTTTAGTAGGTTTTATTTTTAGAGGAGTTTTAGGGTTATAGCAAAATTGAATAAAAGTACAAAGATTTCCCACATATCCTCTGTCACCCGACATGCATAATCTCTCTCATTATTAACATCTCTGACCAGAGTGGTACATTGTTTCGATTGACAAACCTGCACTGACACATCGTTGTCACTCAAAATTCATAGTTTACTTTAGGGTTTGTTACTGGTGTTGTGCATTCTGTAGGTTAGGGTAAATGTATAATGAACTGTATCTACCATTATAATACCATTCAGAATAGTTTCACTGCCCCCCAAGTCTTCTCTGATCCACCTAGTCATCCCTCACTCCACCCAACTCTTGACAACCATTGATCTTTTTACAGTATCTATAATTTTACCTTTTCCAGAATGTCAACTCTGGGAATGTATGGTCCCATAGTTGGGAGCATACAGAATGTAGCCTTTTCAGATTGACTTCTTTCACGTAGTAATATGCGTTTAAAGTTCCTCCATGTCTTTTTATGGCTCAATTGCTCATTTCTTTTTAGTGCTGAATAATAATCCATTGTCCAGATGTACCACAGATTGCCCATTTACCTACTAGAATGACATTTTGGTTGCTTCCAGGTTTTGGCAATTATGAACAAAGCTTCTATAAACATCTGTGTGTAGGTATTGTGTGGACAGATGTTGTCAAATCCTTTGGGTAAATACCAAGGAGGGCAATTGCAGGATTAAATGGTAAGAGTATGTTTAGTTTTGTGAGAAAATCCTAGACTGTCATTCCAAGTGACTGTACCATTTTCTGTTCTCACCAGCAATAAATGAGAATTCCTGTCTCTGTTCGTCCTTGCCAGCAGTTTGGTGTTGCCAGCGTTCTGGATTGTGGCCATTTCAATAAATGTGGAGTGGTAGCTCATTGTTGTTTTACTTTGCATTTCCCTGATGACATATGATATGGAACATATTTTCATACGCTTGTCTGTATGTCTTCTTTGGTGAAGCATTGGTTAAGATCTGTCTTAGTCCATTTAGTGTTCCTATAAAGGAATACCTGAGGCTGGGTAATTTATAAAGCAATGAGTTTTATTTGGCTTACAGTTCTACAGGCTGTAGAAGTATGGCACTATGGCCGGGCGCGGTGGCTCAAGCCTGTAATCCCAGCACTTTGGGAGGCCGAGACGGGTGGATCACGAGGTCAGGAGTTCGAGACCATCCTGGCTAACACGGTGAAACCCCGTCTCTACTAAAAAAACACAAAAAGCTAGCCGGGCGAGGTGGCTGGCGCCTGTAGTCCCAGCTACTCGGGAGGCTGAGGCAGGAGAATGGCGTGAACCCGGGAGGCGGAGCTTGCAGTGAGCTGAGATCCGGCCACTGCACTCCAGTCCGGGTGACAGAGCGAGACTCCGTCTCAAAAAAAAAAAAAAAAAAAAAAAAAAGAAGTATGGCACCATCCTCTGCTTCTGATGAGGGCTTCAGTCTGCTTCTACTCATAGCAGAAGGTGAAGGAAGAGGAGCATGTATAGAGATCACATGATAAGAGAGGAAGCAAGAGAGAAAGAGGAAGAGGTGGCAGGCTCTTTTTAACAACTAGCACTCATGACTCTTATGGGAACTAAAAGAATGATAACTACCAGGAGGACAGTACCAAGCCATTCATGAGGGATTCACCCCATGACTCAAGCACTTCCCCTTAGGCACCACCTCCAGTGTTGGGGACCAGTTTTCCGTATGAGATTTGGAGGGATCAAACAAACTCTAGCAAGGTCTTTGGCCTGTTTTTAAATTGGGTTGCTTGTTTTCTTTTTGTTGAAGTTTAAGCATTGTTTGATATTTTTGTATAACAGTCCTTTATCTGAGTTGTCTCTTTCAATTATTTTCCCCCATTCTGTGACTTGGCTTCTCATTATCTTGAAATTTTCTTTTGCAGAGCAGAATTTTTTAATTTTAATGAAGTCCAGTCTATCAATTCTTTCTTTCATAGATCATCCTTTGGTGTCACATCTAAAAAGTCATCACCATACCAAAGTCATGTAGGTTTTCTCCTATATTATCTTCTAGTTTTATAGTTTTGCATTTTACATTTAGTTCTGTGATCCATTTTGAGTTAATTTTTGTGAAGGATGTAAGGTTGTATCTACATTTATTTTTTGTATGTGGATGTCAGTTATTCCAGCATCATGTCTTTTAAAGACTATTGGGACCTGTTTTTCTAGTCTCCTCTGCCAACCTGTATTAAATCACTTATTAACTAGAAAATCTAGAAGAAATGGTTACATTCCTGAATACATACACCCTCCCAAGACTGAACCTGGAAAAAGTCAAATCCCTGAATAGATCAATGACAAGTTCTGAAATTGAGGCAGTAATAACAGCCTACCAACCAAAAAAAAAAAAAAAAAAAAGCCCAGGACCAGATGGATGGATTTATAGCTGAATTCTCCCAGATGTACAGAGAGGAGCTGGTACCATTTCTTCTGAAACTATTCCAAACAATTGAAAAGGAGGGACTCTACCCTAACTCATTTTATGAGGCCAGCATCATCCTTGATACCAAAACCTGGCAGAGATACAACAAAAAAAGAAAACTTCAGGCCAATATCCCTGATGAACTTTGATGCAAAAACCCTCAATAAAATACTAGCAGACCAAATCCAGCAGCACATCACAAAGCTTATCTGCCACAATCGAGTCAGCTTCATCCCTGGGATGCAGGGTTGGTTCAACATATGCAAATCAATAAATGTAGTTCATCACATAAACAGAACTAAAGACAAAGACCACTTCATTATCTCAATATATGCAGAAAAGGACTTCAATAAAATTAAACATCCCTTCATCTTAAAAACTCTCAATAAACTAGGTATTGATGGAACATACCTCAAAATAATTAGAGCCATTTATGACAAACCCACAGCCAATATCATACTGAATGGGCAAAAGCTGGAAGCATTCTCCATGAAAACCAGTGCAAGACAAGAATGCCCTCTCTCCTATTCAACATAGTATTGGAAATTCTGGCCAGGGAAATCAGGCAAGAGAAGGAAATAAAGGGTATTCAAATAGGAAGAGAGGAAGTCAAATTGTCTCTGTTTGCAGATGACATGATCCTATATCTAGAAAACCCCATTGTCTCAACCCCAAGCTGCTTAAGCTGATAAGCAACTTCAGCAAAATCTCAGGACATAAAATCAATGTGCAAGGGGCACAAACATTTCTATACAACAACAGACAAACAGAGAGCAAACTCATGAATGAACTCCCATTCACAATTGCTACAAAGCGAATAAAATACCTAGGAATACAGCTAGCAAGGGAAATGAACGACCTCTTCAAGGAGAACTACAAACCACTGCTCAAGGAAATTAGAGAGGATACAAACAAATGGAAAAGCATTCTATGTTCATGGATAGGAAGAATCAATATCATGAAAATGGCCATACCTCCCAAAGTGGATAGATTTAATGCTATTCCCATTAAATTACCATTGACATTCTTCACAAAATTAGAAAAGAAAAACTACTTTAAAATTCATATTGAACCAAAAAAGGGCCTTTATAGCCAAGGCATTTCTAATCAAAAAGAACAAAGCTAGAGGCATCACTCTACCAGACTTCAAACTATACTACAGTGCTACAGTAACCAAAACAGGATGGTACTGGCACAAAAACAAGACACGTAGACCAATGGAACAGAACAGAGAATTCAGAAATAAGACCACACATCTGTTACCATCTGATCTTCTACATAACTGACAAAAATAAGCAACGGGGAAAGGATTTCCTATTTAATAAATGGTGCTGGGAGAACTGGCTAGCCATATGCAGAAAATTGAAACTGGACCCCTTCCTTACACCATATACAAATATTAACTCAAGATGGATTAAAGACTTAAATGTAAAACCCTAAAATATAAAAACCTAGAAGAAAATGTGGGCACTATCATTCAGGACATAGGCACAGGCAAAGATTTCATGTCGAAAACGTCAAAAGCAATTGCAACAAAAACAAATTAACAAACGGGATCTAACTAAATTAAAGAGCTTCTGCACAGCAAAAGAAACTATCATCACAGTGAACAGACAACCTATAGAATAGGAGAAAATTTTTACAATCTGTCCATCTGACAAAGGTCTGACTGATATCCAGAATCTACAATGAACTAAACAAATTTACAAGAAAAACACAAACAACCCCATTAAAAAAATGGGCAAAAGACATGAATAGACACTTCTCAAAAGAAGACATTTATGTGGCCAACAGACGTATGGAAAAAAAAAAAGCCCAACATCACAGATCATTAGAGAAATGCAAGCTAAAACCACAATGAGATACCAACTCATGCCAGTCAGAATGGCGATTATTAAAAAGTCAAGAAACAACAGATGGAAGGGCTGTGGAGTAATAGGAATGCTTGTATACTGTTGGTGGGAATATAAATTAGTTCAACCATTGTGGAAGACAGTGTGGCAATTCCTCAAAGGCCTAGAACCAGAAATATCATTTGACCCAGCAGTCCTATTACTGGGTATATACCCAAAGGAATATATAAATCATTCTATTATAAAGATACATGCGTGTGTATGTTCATTGCAACACTATTCACAATAGCAAAGACATGGAATCAACCCAAATGCTCATCAATGATAGACCAAAGAAAATGTGGTACACATACACCGTAGAATACTACATAGCCATAGAGAGAAATGAGATCATGTCCTCTACAGGGACATGGATCAAGCTGGAAGCCATTATTCTCAGCAAACTAATGCAAGAACAGAAAACCAAACACTGCATATTCTCATAAGTGGGAGCTGAACAATGAGAACACATGCACATGGGCTACGGCGGGGAACAGCACACACCAGGGCCTGTCGGGTGGGGATCTGGTAGTGGGAGAGCATCAGGAAAAATAGCGAATGCATGCTGGCCTTAATACCTATGTGATGGGTTGATAGGTGCAGCAAACCACCATGGCACATGTTTATCTATGTTTCAGCACATGTGTCCCGGAACTTAAAATATAAAATTAAATTTAAAAAATAAAAATACTCCTTGTGCACATGTACCCTAGAACTTAAAGTATAATAAAAACATAAATAAAAAATAAAAATAAATTATTGTACTTAGAGTATTTACATTTAATGTAATTATTGATATGTTAAGGGGCTTATGTGTGCCATTTTATTTCTGTATTTTGTTTGTTTATCTTTTTTATGTTTTACCTGCCTTCCTATAGGCTATTTGAACATTTTTAAGAATTCCATTTGATTTATTCATAGCGTGTCCCGGTGGAACACTTTATGTATATATAAATTATTCCAGTGAGTGATACTCTATTGTTTGAATATTAGTAGTTTTTCTAGGTATTATTTATGAATAGCTTATTCCTGTCTACTAATGTTACTTTACCAGTTTGCATGCAGCATAGAAACTTTACCTCCCTTTATCCTCTCCTCCTTTCCTATTTTCTCCACATGCATTAAAACCATTTCAGACAGTTTTATGCTTTTTGCTTCAACCAACAAACATAATTTAGAATACTCAACAGGAGAAAAAAAGTTCTATTATATTTACCCATATTTTTACTTACTGCATTTTCCCCTCCTTTCTCTCCACACTTCCTTCTTTTAATGTTTCCTTTCTATCTATTGAACTTCCTTTAGCTATTCTTCTGAAGGTAGATGTGGTGGCAACACAATCTTTTAGTTGCCTGAATCTGAGAATTTCATTTTTCTTTCATTCTTGACCAATATGTTTCACTGTATATGGGATTCTGAGTTGATCTTTTTTTCAGCATTTGACAAGGTTGTTTTTCTTTCTTCTGAACTCTATGGTTTCCAATGAATAATACTCTGTCATTTGAATTATTTTTGCAGTATAGGTAATGTGTTACTTTTCTTTCTCTGTTTTTAAGGTTTTTACATGGTCCTTAATTTTTAGAAATTTGACTACGATGTGTCATGGTGGTGATTTCTTTGGATTTATCTTGTTTGGGTTTTGCTCATTTCTTTAATCTATAGATCTGTGTCTTGTATCAAATTTGTAGAGTGTCAGTCATTATTCATGTACTTCTTCGACTCCACCTTCTTCCTACTTTTATCTAGGACTCCAATTATATGATTATTAGATTTTTTTCTTGTAGTCCCATAGGTCTCTGACTTTTTTTTTTTTCAGTTTATTTTACTTTTGTTTTTCAAATTGGGTAATTTCTATTCTGTCTTTGTGTTCACAATCTCCACCTGTAATTCTTAGTAAAGCAGGTTATTTGTAAGATGAGAATATTTTAGAGAACAATTCAGCATGAAAATAATCAGATCATATTCATGACAATACAGGATGTAAAATGGGATCATAGAATAGAACTTAAACAGTTCTTTCAACAATTGGATAATGCCATTAGTGCAACTTTACATGATGTTTTCTTTGCACTGTATATCTTATTTTTAATATGATTAAATTATTTTGAAAAAATGCACTAATTATGTAGTATTCCATTTTGTGTACAAGCAGTGATGTATTGCTGGGCAGTTAACTTTGTTGATAATATTGCTAGCACTATAAATAACATTATAAAGAACATCTTTGGGTTTCCATTTTTGCTAATGATCACTGGCTGTTTTTTAGTATAATTTCTTAAATGTGAAATTAGTAGCTCAGGCTGGGCATGGTGTCTCATGCCTGTAATACCAGCACGTTGGGAGGCCGAGACAGGTGGATCACTTGCAGTCAGGAGTTCAAGACCAGCCTGGCCAACATGATGAAACACTGTGTTCTACTAAAAATACAAAAATCAGCCTTGTGTGGTGGTGCACGCCTGTAGTCCCAGCTACTTGGGAGGCCGAGGCACAAGAATCACTTGAATCCAGGAGGCAGAGGTTGCAGTGAGCTGAGATTGCACCACTGCACTCCAGCCTGGGTGACAGAGTGAGACTCTGTCTCAAAAAAAAAAAAAAAGAAAAGAAATTAGTAGCCCCAAAAGTTAATATTGCTTTTCAAAAAGCTCTGTGTACTAAAGGCAACTTACAAGTTGCTTTAAAGAAAGTATGTGCTGGTTTATATATGTTGACTCGTTGTAGGAAACTGCCTGTTTCAGCATACCCTCATCAGCTTTGGGTCTTATTTTAAAATATTGACTTGAATGGTGACTTAGTTTATTTTATATATACACATTTATGTGTAAGTAAAGATTTAAAGAAATAGCCCACAGTTATGGAAGCAAATTGGTCTTTTATTCTTTCAGGATCATTTCCAACCATCTGTGGTGAAAAAAATCTGTGAACCCACACCTGGAGGAGGAAGAGAGTCTAGAATGTAGAAATGTAGCCGCATTTTACAGTTTTATTTATTATTTATAAATTCGATATTAGAATTAATCCAGTGAAATGAGAGAAGACAAACATATTGAATGACAGGCACTTTTTTCCCCATTCATGTGTTTTTGGAAACCTTATTTTGCACCCTTCTCCCAAAGCAACAACATATATCCATAAGCTTTGGATTATTATTCCTTCCCTCTTCATGTGTGAGTTTATTGGAGTAGCTTTTCATTATTCCTAGTGTGTTGTGTTCAGGTTCTAAGAACATAAGGGAAGATTGTGTTCTCTTTGTCTCCTCTTCCTTCCCCCTGTGCCTCTGCCTTTCTGATGGAGCTATCTACTGGCAGAGCTTTGGGAACTCGATGCCTTTAAACTTCAAGTGGCACAATCGAGATGGGACTGGGAAAGTTCCTCCTGAGAGGTGAGTGAGTATTGTGAGATTTTTGGAAAGGTAAAAGGACATGGAAGGTAGATGAGAAGGTTGGGATGCGTCTTTGGGAGAAAGGTGAAGGTAGAAACATCTCATTCTTAAGGTTTAGTGAAAGTTCTTCAACTAGGTTATAAAATGCTATGGGGCTGTTTCTTTCCTGGCAATCTCTCCTTATTTTATAACCTAATCTTTCATGATAACCTGACTTTCTATAACATATAAATCAGGGAAAATGTATTCCTTGGTGCTATGGTTTAAATGTGTCCCCCAAAGTTCATATGTTGGGATCTTAATTCCTAATGCAACAGTATTGGAAAGTGGGCCTAATAGGAGGTGATTAGCTGATAATGATTAATATTGTTATTGTAGGAGTGAGTTATTGTGAGAGGGAGATATAACAAATTATCTCAAGAGTGGACGTGTTACAAAAGTGAGTTTGGTCCCCTCTTCCTCTCTCTGGAGCACTCTCTAGCCCTTCCATCTTCCATCATGGGATGTTGTAGCAAGAAGCCGCACTGCCAGATTGCACTTTGAAATTGGACTTCCCAACGTCCAGAACTGTGAGAAATAAATTTCTTTATAAATCACCCCCTTTGTGATGTTTTGTTACAGCAACACAAAAACAGACCAAGACATTTGGTCAAATTGCAAAGAAATGTTGTTGTTCTAGGTTATAATAAATGTAAAAACTTGCGCAGATTTATTTTGGGCTACATGTGAAGGGATGAGGTAAGGAAGGAGGGTGGATGGTGTGGGACAGAAATTCAACTGTTAACTATTATATAGATTCAAACTTGGATGTCATCTACATGTAGCAATTTATTCCTAGCCAGTTCAAGGTTTATAATGAAAAAATATTTCCCTGACATATTAAGTGGCTCATATATAACAAAAGGTCATTTATGAAGGAAGGAATTACTTTGGAAATTTATGCAAACTATTTAATCACCTAAATTATGAAAAAGGTTCAAAGCAATTTGGTTCCCGATTTTGCGATAGGAACATTTTTCTTGGTAATTGCTGTAGTGGCTTCATGTCAGGAGTCACTTCATTCTCCTTTTCAGAAGAAGAAAAAGGTTTATGAATCGTCTGTATTTGATTTTTTTTAGCGCCTCACTATTTCATGTAGAAGAGGACATCAGTATATGCCCTAGATTAGATGGGCAATGGAATTTTGGGCTGAAGAGGGGAGAGGTATAGTTTTCCTTGTGTTAAAACTCTGTTTGATTAATTAGAATGAACAGCCAAGGTATTTCTGGGTACCAGTACTTTATTATCTTCCTACAAGTCTGTAAGAGAAGGATTAGAGCCTAAAGGTCTGTACAGAACTCACTAGTTATAGATTTTATGGAAAAACAAACATATTTGAAAACTGCAAATTTAATCAGATTCTGCAGGACTTCTTAGAATCCTTGTGACTGCAGGCTGGGCGCAGTGGCTCACGCCTGTAATCCCAGCACTTTGGGAGGCCAAGGTGGGCAGATCACCTGAGATCAGGAGATCGAGACCATCCCGGTTAACATGGTGAAACCCTGTTTCCACTAAAAATACAAAAAATTAGCTGGGTGTGGCGGCGGGCACCTGTAGTCCCAGCTACTCGGGAGGCTGAGGCAGGAGAATGGCGTGAACCTGGGAGGCGGAGCTTGCAGTGAGTCGAGATCGTGCCACTGCACTCCAGCCTGGGCGACAGAGCGAGACTCCTTCTCATAAAAAAAAAAAAAGAAAAAAAAGAATGCTTGTGACAACAACATGGACTAGGAATTGGTAGGAGGGGTTATAGTTCTTTCTTAATTTACACAGGGCTCTCTTAGACTTAGGGTGACCCCAGCCTGGTTTCACAGGGTAGGACTTCCAGTGAATTCTCTCTTACCAATGTGTTCCTTGTTTGGAGTTCAGCACTGGGGACTGACTGGGGAGCAATGTGCATGAGCAACACGCAGTCTCAGAACATGCACTTTGGGCAAAGAGCAGAGCCCCTTTAGATCAGGGTTGGATTTACCATGGTGGCTCCAGTAGAGGACTGAAGCTTTGGCATATCATGCTCAATGTTCCTTCCTCTCCATCATATTTTTTTTTTTTTTTGAGACGGAGTCTCACTCTGTTGCCCAGGCTGGAGTGCTGTGGCCGGATCTCAGATCACTGCAAGCTCTGCCTCCCGGGTTTACGCCATTCTCCTGCTTCAGCCTCCCGAGTAGTTGGGACCACAGGCGCCTGCCACCTCGCCTGGCTAGTTTTTTTGTATTTTTTTAGTAGAGACGGGGTTTCACCGTGTTAGCCAGGATGGTCTCGATCTCCTGACCTCGTGATCCGCCCGTCTCGGCCTCCCAAAGTGCTGGGATTACAGGCTTGAGCCACCGCGCCCGGCCCCATCAGATATTTTTAATGAATGTGCACGTCTTTAATAAATGTGAATCACCAGTGGTGGACGTTTTGTCCAAGAATTGTCCTGAAGCGGAAGACAGTTCGGACCAGCTGCCCTCGGAAACTCCTCGGGCTGCTTTACTCGAGGGCAGCCTCGCTGACTGCTCATGCTAGTGCATTAGAAGGTGGCCACAAGGACAGGCTGGCACTGCCTGCACAGCGTGCACTCATACCCATGCTCATCACTGACTTCTGATTCTTTTTTTTTTTTTTTTTTTGAGTGGGAGTTCTGCTCTTGTGGCCCAGGCTGGAGTGCAATGGCATGATCACAGCTCACTGCAACCTCCACATCCCGGGTTCAAGTAATTCTGCCTCAGCCTCCTAAGTAGCTGGGATTACAGGCACCCACCACCACACCCAGTGATTTTTTGTATTTTTAGTAGAGCTAGGGTCTCACCATGTTGGCCAGGCCTCGAACTCCTGATCTCAGGTGATCCACCTGCCTTAGCCTCCCAAAGTGCTGGGACTATAAGTGGGAACCACTGCACCCAGCCTCCCTCTAATTCTTATAGTTCAGCAGCACGTCCCTATAGGTCACTTCTAGTAGTCTTTGCTGTTTAAATAAGCTTAGGAGCATCTGCAAACTTAACAAGTTTCCTGCCTTTTAAAAATATCAATGTTGATTCTGGCAGAAACCCCCCATGTAGGTAGGCCCTTTATCCCAATTAGTGTTTTTCAAACGTTAGAGTGCCTGACATTGTGGTAGATCATTAGCTGTCTCTGCTACTTCATATATTTTCTCTATCTCTATCTTTATGCATACAAAGAAACTAAACACCGTGTTTTATTCATTCTAAAATGCACGTTAGTTTCACATTTTAACTTTTTATTTGAAATTGGGCATGTCTTACAATTGCATAGCATCTTAGATTTGATGACATGTGAAACTAGAATAAATGCTTAGAGGATAAACAATGGAATTGGAATTATCCCTTAAGTGTATGTTAAAAATAACCTGAGAAGAGTTTGTATTTAAAAGTATTTTAAGAGTTTCGATTATGCTGACTCCAATTTTTGCATCCCATTCTTCTGAATCCAGTTTCTCCTTCCAGGAGGACACCTGATAGTAATTACTTCAGTGAAGTGGTGTCAGTAATGACATTGTCTTTGTTTAATCTGAAAAACACTTTTCTTTTAACTTTACTCTTGGTTGGCAGTATGTAGCTGGTCTTAGACTCCAAAGTTGAAGTCCATAATTACTTTCCATAATTTGAACATGTTACTTCATTGATTCCTGGCTGCTGTTATTGTGCCTTGCCATCTGCTCCCTGGCCAGTTGTTGTTACCCTGTAGATAAACTGTATTTGATTCTGTACTTTTAAGATATTCTTTTTCTTTTTTTTTTTTTTTTTTTTTTTTTTTTTTTTTTTTTGAGACGGAGTCTTGCTCTGTCTCCCAGGCTGGAGTGCAGTGGCCGGATCTCAGCTCACTGCAAGCTCCTCCTCCCGGGTTTACGCCATTCTCTCGCCTCAGCCTCCCGAGTAGCTGGGACTACAGGCGCCCGCCACATCGCCCGGCTAAGTTTTTGTATTTCTTTAGTAGAGACGGGGTTTCACCGTGTTAGGCAGGATGGTCTCGATCTCCTGACCTCGTGATCCGCCCGTCTCGGCCTCCCAAAGTGCTGGGATTACAGGCTTGAGCCACCGCGCCCGGCCGATATTCTTTTTCATAGTCTATAGTTTTACTATTTATTAAATAGTAAAATTATTTATTAAAATTATAAATAGACATAAATAAACTGCCTTGTAGTACCTTTAAGTTTTCTTTAAAGATAAACACTTTTGGCCGGGCACGGTGGCTCATGCCTGTAATCCCAGCACTTTGGGAGGCCGGGGTGGGCAGATCATGAGGTCAGGAGATTGAGACCATCCTGGCTAACACGGTGAAAACCCATCTCTACTAAAAATACAAAAAATTAGCCGGGCGTGGTGGCAGACACCTGTAGTCCCAGCTACTCAGGAGACTGAGGCAGGAGAATGGTGTGAACCCGGGAGGCGGAGCTTGCAGTGAGCCGAGATGGTGCCACCGCACTCCAGCCTCAGTGACAGAGCAAAAATCCATCTCAAAAAAAAAAAAAAAGATGAACACTTTTATTTTTCAAGTTCACTTTAACAGTTATCTTTAAAGAAAACTTGAAGGTACTGCAGGTAGTTTCCCTGGAGGCCACATAGTTTCCCCTGTGAGTATCCTCTTAACATCAGTATGACGCTTTTTGTTACAATTGGTAATTGGATCTTCATAGATATTTTAAACTGAGGTCCATACTTCATTCACATTTTCTTGACTTTTTAATCCCATTTCCTCTTTCTGTTCCAGGATCCCATCCAGGATACCATGTTGCATGTAGTCCTCGCAGCTTTTGAGGCTTCTCTTGGTTGTAACAGATTTTTAGCCTTTCCTTGTTTTTAATGATCTCGACAGTTTTGAGCAGGGCACTGGTCAGATGTTTTGTAACATGTCTCTCCATTGGGATTTGTTGGATGTTTTTATCCAGGTTAGATTGGGGTAATATGTTTTGGGGTAGACAGAGAGCAGAGTATTATATGTTTTATCCAGGTTAGATTGGGGTAATATGTTTTGGGGTAGACAGAGAACAGAGTATTATATGTTATCATATCATATGCAGGGTGCATAATATCAATATGACTTACTGTTGTTGTGAACCTTAGTCAAATGGCTTAAAATGGTATTCGTCAGGTCCCTCGACTGTAAAGTTACTTTTTCCCCTATTTATATACTGTACTCTTTGGAAGAAAGTCACTAGGCACAGCCCACATTAAGGAGTGGAGAGTAATGTTTCACCTCCATGAAGGCAAAGTGTCTACATAAATTGAAATTCTTCTTCATGGAGAGTTTGCCTCCTTCACCCCATTTATTTATTTAATCATTTATTTATGTCAATACAGACTCAGGAGTATTTATTTTATACTTAGGATTGTAATCAGTATTACCTTATTTTGTTGTTCAAATTGTTCTAGTTTTTACCACTAGGTACTTGTTAAATTTGCTGCAGTATCCCTCTGGCTTAACGGCGTTGGTGTTATTTTGTCTTTTCACTCATTTTCCTTCTTTCTGGCTCTACAGTATGTTCCAGATTCATCTGGTATATTTCCTGCCCAACACCTAGAATCAGCCATTTCTCCAGAACTCCTGGTTCCTTGTCTTGGTGAATGATTAGAAAGCAAGGTTTGGGTGCCAGGTGGTTCATTGCCATTGGGGTGTCATCATTTCTAGGCCCTTTAGACCGACAGAGCAAAGAGTTGTATCTGTATATAATAGCTCATATATACACAAATATCTATAAGTATATCTGTATGTAACCGTATGTATCCTTATTAAGCTAAATGTGAATTCATGCTTAAGTCTCCACCTCTCACTCTAAAGTGAGAAAACTGATTTCCACACATGGCATCCATCTACTTAACTGTTCGATTCCAATATATATGTACAGTAGTTTCAGAATTGGTAACTCATAACTCTGTGAGGAACAACTTCATCAACTAGAGTGCAATGCTCATATACAGTTCCTTGCAGAATACACCCAGTTTCAAAGTTACTTAGGCCAGCACCTTTTTCTCCAAGTCATGTCAGTAAAATTGTTTTATACTTCTTTAACGCATTTGAATCCTTTTGTTACATTTTGCATTCCATCCTGGATCACCAAATCTCCTAAATATTTGTTTTGTATTTTGCATTCATTTTGGGTTACCCTTTGTATTGTGAAGTTCTATGAGTTTTGACAATGCTTAGTATCTTATATTCACCATTAAAATATGATATAGAATTCTCTGCTCTAGAAGTACTCTGTGCTCCATTTATCTATTCCTAACCCCCACCACTGGCAACCACTGATAAATTTACAGTCTCTAAAGTTTTGCCTTTTGTAGAATGTCTTTTTATTGGAATGATACAGTATGTAGCCTTTTCAGCCTGACTTCTTTCACTTAGCACTGTGTATTTAAGAGTCACCTATATCTTTCATGGCTTGATAGCTCATTTCATTTTACACTGGAATAATATTACATTGTGTGGATGTGCCATGGTTTGTTTTTCCATTCACCTATTACAAGACATCTTGATTGCATCCAGTTTTTGTGATTATGCATTAGGCTGCTGTAAACATTCATGTGCAGGTTTTCTGTAGATACATGTTTTTGAATCATTGAGTAAATATCTAGGAATATAGTTGTTGTATCGTGTGGTAACACTAGGTTTAGTTTTGTAAGAAACCGCCAAATTGTCTTCCAAAGTGGTCGTACCATTTTGCACTCTTACCGGCAATGAATGAGCCTTCCTGTTGTTCCACATCCTCCCAGCAATTGGTTGGTAATGTGAACTTTTCAGATTTTAGTCTTTCTGATAGGTGTATGGGTGGTATTGCATTGTTATAATTTGCATTTCCATGATAACATGCTGTGGAGCATCTTTTCGTATGTTTGTTATTTGTACATCTTCTTTAGTGAGTTGTCTGTTCATGTCTTTTAGCCATTTTTTAGTTAGGCTGTTTTTGTCTTGCTGGGTTTCTTTCCTATATTTTGAATGTAAGTTCTTCATCAGAGATGTATTTTGTAAAATTTTATCCCGGTCTGTAGTTTTTCTTTTCATTCTTGTAACAGTATCTTCCATAGAGCAGTTTTTAATTTGAATAAAGTCCAACTTACTAATTTTTTCTTTGCATGGATCATCATGTCTTTGCTGTTGTATCAAAAACCATAATCACCAAACCCAAAGTCACATATATTTAATCCTGTATTTTCTTCTAGTATTAGAATTGTGTATTTTACATGTAGGCTTATGATCCACTTTGATTTAATTTCTGTGATAAGCATAAGATCTATGTTGAATTTTTAAGATGTTTTTCTTACTTGGTGTCTCCTGAGCTTCTTGGATCTATGATTTGTGTCTGTCAATAGTGTTGGGAGGTTCTCAGCCATTATTATTTCAACTGTTCTTTCTGCTCTGCTCTGCTCTCCCTTGGGGTGATTCAACTATATATATGTTACACCTTTCAAAATCGTCCCACAATTTTTGGATAATCTATGTTTCTTTTTTCTTTTTGCAATTCAGTTTTGGAAGTTTCTATTGACATGTTATCCAGCTCACTGATTCCTTGCTTGGCTGTGTCCAGGCTCCTCATGAGGCCATCACATGCTTTCTTTCTTTTTTCTTTTGAAACTTTAACATGTAGACAAAAAGGCTACATTTCACTACTGTGAATTTAACTTGCATTTTTGACAAAATATGTTCGGATTGCATACAGGCATTCTTTATTTCTGTTACACTGGTTTTGATTTCTAGTATTTCCTTGCAATTCTTTCTGAGAGTTTCTGTCTTTCTGCTGATGTTACCCAACTGCTTTTGCATGTTGTTTATTTTTCCTTTAGCACCTTTCACATATTTATCATGTTATTTTAAATTTCTTATCTGATAATTTCAACATTTGTATCATATCTAAGTCCTGTTCTGATGTTTGCTTTGTCTCTGCAGACTGTTTTTTCTTGTCTTTTAATTGCCTTGTAATTTTTCTGTCATAAACCAAAAATGTTCACGACGTTATGAATTTAGATAAGTACCTTTTTAGTGTGCGAATACATGTGACAAATAGTAGTTGGGCTTTATTTGATGCTTGCTATAGCTTTAACTGCCAGAGGCGTCAGGTTCTTCTAGTGTTCTTGTTTTTGTCTTCCCTCTTGATGTCTGTATTCCTTATTTGAGTACTCTTTCTCAGAGAATCTACGGCTTTTTGGACTGTAATTCACAGTAGTTTTACTGGACCCCTGTTGGTGTGGTGGGAAGTGGGGATGGGGGGAAGTGTTCTGTAATCCTGTGTTACATGGTAGTGTTTTAGTAGGCCTGTGTGTCTGGGCTCTGACCTTCACAAGTGTTTCGCTAGTGATACAGTAGTGATACAGCTTTTCCCCGCCTTAGGTAAGACAGAAAGGCTACAGGGTGCTGGAGTGGGACGAATGTCATTTCCCTAGCAGGGATAAGGCTCTGAGAAACCCTGGAGAGTAGGCTTTTTTTGTGGAGAAGGTTCTGGGTGACCCATTTCCCAATGGTTACTTCTCCCCTTGTCTCGCTGGAGCCACAAGGAGATCTTTCTTGCGTGTTTACCATGAGAACCTGGTGGAGTTTCTAGAGATAAAACGCATGAAATTGTAGAGGCCTCTGCAACAAGACTGTGGCTCTCTGGGGGTTTCTCACTCTCATTCATTGCTGGTTCACACTCAGCAACCAGAGATTCACTGAAATTACCATTTAAGCATTACCTCAAGTTCATAGCTCCAGTGGCTTCTGCTTTGAGTGAGCAGATCTTGGCTGTGCGCCGAATTCCATGTCTCCCCGGACTTCAGTGTGGTGCTTACCGGCCTCATTCCCTCCTGAGTCCAATGAATGTCACTGATTTTTCATTTCATTCATTTTTTTTCTGTTTTAAGTATGAGAGTGATTAATTCTAAGCTATTTACATGCCAGAGCTAAAAAATGATGGAGGTTTGAATTAGTCTTTGATTTATACTTACATTTTTGAGAACTTTTACTTCCTTAATCTGAGGATAAGTTGGCCAATTCTGGAAATTTCCCAGCCATTATTTCTTTAACCTTTCTTTTATAAAACTATTTTATACACATATTGAATCTTTTCATTGTGCCCTTCAAGTCTTTCAAGCATTCACATTCTCCATCTCTTTATCTTTCTGAGTTACATTGTAGGTCATTTTGTTGAGTCTGTCTTCAGCTTACTAATGATCATTTCTGTTCTTTCAATTCACTGTTTAACCCACCCATTGAGCTTTTGTTTCAGTTACTAAATTTTTCGTTTTGCAAAGCTCTTACTTTTGTTTTCTTCCAAATCTGCATTTTTACACCTAGAATATCTCATTCTTTTACGATGTTTTTGATTTCTTTAGTGCATTTAATCACGTTAAGCATACTTATTCAATATTATCCCTCTGATATTGCTCTTCTCTATATTTTTGGGAGCTTATTCCTCCTGACTTGGTTTTCTCTCTTTCACTCATGGAGAATTTTATACTTTATGTATTTTGTATTTTTGATCAGGAGGGTATAATCATTGTTGTGTTTTCTATGCAACAATTTTTTGTTATTATTATTTTCTTCCTTTTATCTTTTTTGTGGTTTGTTAATTTGTTTGTTCTCATTGCATCTGTCTGGGACCTCAAGTTTTGCTGACCTGGAACAACTTCTAAGCTAATTCCAATGACTTGCAGAGTTCCTAGGCATTGTGGATTGGTTACATTTGAATTCTCCATCAGAAGGAAGGCCAGTGCATTTTCAGGAAATAGAGTATACCCTGGTTCTCCACTTTCAGCCCAGGATGACACAGACTAACTTACTTCTTTTTTGGCCAGTGGTCTCTTCAAGATTTCCTGGACCATGCTGGTGTAAGTAGATGGGGGATTTGGTTCAGTCCTCCACCTACGAAAGAGAATGTTTTCCATAGTCCCACTTAGGCATTGTTTAAGCTCTCTGTGAATAACACTGGCCACTGGTCTCCCCACTCCTGCACTCTGCTATGGTGTCAGCTCACGGACTTAAAATGTTCTTTTCAGTTTCCTCTTGGATGTCATTGTTGTTGTTTTCAAGGATTTCTTGTGCTTTCTTGTGAGCCAAAATCAATATTTAAAAAGACATTTGTTTGATTTTCTCCAGAATTTCCAGGTGTTTATAGCAGGATGGTATTCACATTATAGAGTCTCCTGTTTGGCTAGAACCACGAGCAGGTCTCCCATGTATTATCCCGGCATACTTAAATCAGTTTCTCTGTGTTGTAGTCTCCATTTCAGCTCTAGCTGTGGCTTCTTTGTTTCGCTTCCATTTCCAACTTCTTGTGTAATGGATGTAATCTCTTGGTGTGTTTGCTCTGTGAACGCCGTGATTATCTCTTACCGTGATTATCTCATGTCCTGCCTTCATGCCAGTAACTCAATTTTTTAGCTGTGTCTGTTTTGTGCCTTTCTGTTTCTAATCTAACTATGTAATAATTTGTTTTGGTTCTCAGTTTATTCGTTTAGCTCTGCAATGTTCCTTTTATTCTGTTATTTTATTAGCTTATCTTTGAAATCATGCTTAATTTGATCCAAGGCTTGTATAGTATAATATAAAGAACTCATGAGAAGCATGCCCTTCTTATTTGGGCTTTTCTTCCAGGCTACTTTGTATATTAGTTATGTGTGTGTGCCTAGCTGCCTTTCTTCTTTGTGCTTGTTATTTTAAAATTTTTAATTATGTATATATTTAATCATTCCTTCATTCACACTCATACTTCCCTCTTGTGGCTGTCATTCCAATTCGTTTTCATCTGGCTCATGCCTCAGTATTTTCTGTGATGTAATAGAGGTGCATTATTTTTATGTTACTACTTTCCTGATTCGTGGCCTGATTTATTTGTATCTTTGTTCATTAAGCCAATTAGCCTATATTATTTGCAGAAGTATTAGAAATATCAAATAACAACAAAAAAAAGCAAGAACAATAAATGCTTCTAAATCCTGCTCGTAACTTCCACTTATTTGTCTTAGCCCCTTCCCTTTCTATTGGCCGTTCGAACCCACTTTGCACCAGTTCCATACCAAGGACTCTGTTGGGGTCTCCTTATCTCTAACTCAGTTCTTTAGAGGACCCCAATTGTGATGAGATTTGTTGCCACTAGCTTTCTGACAATTCAATGAAAAAGGCTGATATTGAAGTTGCAGAAATTTTGGAACCAAGGCATTTGTGGGAGTCTGGCTGTGCGTATAGGTGTTTGCTCTTAGTCCAGAGAGATACAACTTGTAAACACTCAAGGAAATTCCTGAAAATTGATTCAGTTGGGATGACGGCTTAAACTTAAAGGGGGATTTATTCTTTCTGTTCAAGGATAGTTCAGATGAAGTTTGATTCCTGCTCCACTCAGTATGCCGGAAACCCAGCATCTCTCTTCCTCTTTCTCCTCTACTCACAATCTTCCTGTGACTACCTGTTGTCAGCTCTGCTAATTCAAGATTGATTTCTTCTCTGTTAGGTTCTGCTCTCATGATCCACCTTCCAGGCTTCATTCCCCAAGAGTTAGGTCCTTTGAGGGAGATAGGGGGCCCTTCCTCATGGAAAGAAAGAAACCCTTTCAGTTGAAGTGAAAAGTGCATGCTTGAACTCTTCCTCCCTCCCTGAGAAGAATGGGGCTGCTCTGGGGATGGGAGTCCACCCAGCGAGAACCAAATGGACATCAGGTGGGGTGGGGCTCACCTCTCCCAGGCAAGCTCTCTTATTCCCGCACACACAGGCAGCTGAACACCTTGGTTTGCCTTGCTCCCATCAATCTGGCATTGGGCAGTGGATTTCACAGGGGGAACAAAAGTCCGTGGTGTGCTGGGATCAAGGTCCTAAGCTGAAGAAAACCGCCGGCCTCTGTTCGCCTGGCATTTATTCTCCAGAAAGGACCCAGGCTGATCAGCCAGTTTCCCATCTTGCCATCTTGGGTCTTTCCTGGGATTATATCTCAAGGAATTACACGCTGACCTGTTGGGAGGAAAAATATATATATATATCAATATACATGTATTATACTGTGGTCTGATTTTTAAAATCCCTTAAGCCTTATACTTTGCATTGTTCCTGAAATCGGTGTTCTCAAACTGTGCAGGATTAACTTTGGTAGTTAAAAATAGAATCAGAGAGTTCAGAATCACTCTGCTGGGGGAGTTCTAGAGGCAGAAGTTTTTCCAAGGACTGCAGTCTCTGCGTCAGTGGGTCTTTGGAGCAGCGTCTCCAATCTCAGGGTCTTCAGAGTGCTGTGTTTCAAAACATAATGCATTTCCTCTATTTGTCGGGTTTCACGGTACTGTCAGAAATAAGCATATATCTATAAACAGTTCGGCTGTGATTAAGGAGCTCCAGAATCCTAGAAATAGTGAAGTTCCATAGCTTAACCCTTTGCCAAGGTGGCTAGCTGGTGGATGAGGCCAGGATCCAAGGCTTGAAGGAAGTCAGGTTGCACACACTTTTTGAAAAGATTCTCATCTGCACATTGATGCATCGCAGAATAACCATGAACCCACTGGGAATATTAAATGCTGACCTCTAGACACATAATTCCTAAGCCTTAATTTCAGTGGGAACCAAACCAACCAGGTTTCAAAGATGAGCCAATAAAATAACAGAATAAAAGGAACATTGCAGAGCTAAATGAATAAACTGAGAACCAAAACAAATTATTACACAGTTAAATTAGAAACAGAAAACCAACCAGTAATTATGTGCCACCCCTAAAAATAGGCAGCCGCAGATAGCGAGGAGATATTGTCAGTTTGGGCCAATTCTCTTAGCCTTTTCAGTACCTTTCTATCAAAGGAACTTTTTTTCCAGTAATTTAACAGTGGAGAATTTTGCTATATTTTAGGCACTTTTCTTCGTGCTACCTATTCAGTCCTTGCAACATGCTGGAGAGAGAGCAGTTAACAGCCATCACCCTTGTTTTCACAAATAAGGGAACTGAGTCTCAGAAAAGTTCAGGTGATGGGACTACCCCAAGCCCACATGGCTAGTGAATAGCAGAGCCCAGAGCCTGTGATATCTGTATTTTTTACACTGTGTCCCCAACAAACAGACCCTGAACAATCCCAAAATGTGAGCAGAGATAGAGCTGAGCTGTGTATCCCGAGAGGGCCAGGCCCTGTGGTACGAGGACCAGGATGGTCCTAGAAATGCCAAGCTCCCCTTCAGCGGCTCTCAGACATCTAGGCTTCAGGACTCCTTTGCTCTCTTTAAGGTTATTGAGGATCTTCTAAGTTTTATGTGATTATATCTATCAATATTTACCACATTGGAGATAAAGGCTAAGAAGTATTTTAAAGCTCATTAATTCACTTAACATAATAAGGCCATTCCATAAATAGCATGATGTTAACATAAATAGCATTTTATGGAAAATAACCATATTTTCACCCAAGAAATCAGTGGCAAGGGTGGCGTTGCTTTTTATTTTGCAAATCTCCTTAATGCCTCATGTAATAGAAGACATCTGGACTCTGACCAGCTTCTGCATTCAGTCTGCTGCTGGTCCCTATGTGCTGTAGCCTCTGCAAAGCTCTATGAAAGACTCAAGGGAAAAGGGGGGTGAAAGAGAGAAATAACATCTAACCATTATGAAGAAAGATTTGTCTCACTGGTCCTCTGAAAGCATCTCAGAAACCAAGGGGTTCCAAGACCATACTTTGAAAACTTCTGTCTTGTACAATTACCAAAGGGAATTATTTTCCATGATTGTAATCATAGTGTTTGCTGTTACAACCAGGAGGGCAGAATGACATCGTGGTCCAAAACACAAGTGTTGAACACTCAACTTTATGAAGCAGGTTAGGGGGTTGGATCTCAGTTTCTGTACTTAGCTGTGTGACCAAGGACCAGGAGCCTGTTTGTTTCATCATTGATATATTTATGCATTCCCCTTCTCCTTTGATTATAAAGGTAATACATGCTTATAGCAAAACATTCAAACAGAAAAGAGACATAAAATTCAATTTGGGGGGGTCTCCCATAATCTCCATTATTAAATGAGAAAAATAATAATACTTACTTTGCTGGATTATTGTCGTGAAACCAAAATGAGTTGTTTGCGTGTGCATGTCATGTGACATTTAGAAATGCAAACTCTGTTTACAGGCTAGCTTTGTTATTTTCAAGTATCACTGACACCTGATACCTGATATTGATTGATGTCCTTTTGGTAAAGTACTTGTTCATCTTTTGTCCATTTTTCTATTGGATTGCCTGCCCTTTTCTGATTGATTTTTAGGAGTTTCTCTTATTCTGGATATGAGTCTTTTGTCAGCCCTAGTATCTTGCTGACTCAGGGAAAACCTCAGTTTGTTATGCTGTAAAACTAAGAAAAAAATATGGTGGGTGTAAAGATTAAATTAGATAAAAGAAGTCACCCTTGTTATAAACTTTAGAGTGCTACACAAATACGAATTTATATTATCCAGCTATTTTCTCTGCAAATAAGAATTTAGAAATGGTGGTGGTTAGGTCTATTGTTATGTGTTTGCGTTTTTTTTTTTTCTTAGTGTCTACACAAAGGAAAAAAAAATAATGTGATGGGAGCTCTGTAAAATCACGTTGAATGATGTTACTCAGTAATTCACAAAAGAATAACTGCTGCAGAAATGCAAGATAGCACATTACGCATTACCATGACAGTTGGATTCTGAACCATATACACGATTATTCAGAGAGATTGATTTTAAAAAGCACAATCACTTAAAGTGCACTCTCAACTGAAGTGCTCAGATTGGAAAAGAATGAAGGGAGTTAGGCGCGTTGACTTGAGGCTGCCTTGCCACTCCGGCCTTCTGGGATTATGTGGTGGGCTGGGGACCCTGCCTTCTCCTGTCTTCATCTGAGAGGGAGAAGGGAGTGTAGATCTTGCAGGAAAGCCATGTGTGTGAGAAGCCACGTGGTGACAGCCACTGGCACTGAGTGACATCGCACAGATTGCAACATGCTCCTCCTCTTCCCACCTGCTGTAGCAGACAGGACAGCTGTTTGCATCCCTATTTCAGAGGAGAGAACATTGAAATGCACAGAAGCCAATTGCCTGATGAGTCGGGAGCCCCAGGGTCTTTTGCCTGTGTGGACTCTGCTCCTCCATGCCCTCCTGCCCAGTTGGGGCCTGAGGATCTGGAATTGCTGAAGCCCACTTTCACAGTGCAATGGTCTGAATGTTTTTGTCTCCCGCTAAATGCATATGTTGAGATCTGAATCCCCAAGGCAATGGTGTTAGGAGGTGATTAGTCCATGAGGGTGCAGTCATGATAGATGGTCCCCTTATATACGAGGCCCCAGAGACCTCCCTCGCCCCTTCCACCATGCGAGGACACAGTGAAAAGGCGGCTGCCTATGATCCGGGAAGCCAGACCCCACCAGACACCAGGGTTCAGCCATAGGGGCAGGTTAATCATGCACTTCCGGTCTCCAGAACTGTGAGAAACAAACTTCTGTGTTTTATAAGATACCCAGTGTATAATATTTTGTTATAAGCGTCCAAACGGAATAAAACACAGAGTGTGTGCCACTTAATTGCAGGCCCCTGGGTTCCTGTGGAATACTGTTCTTTGGGAGACTAAACCTGTGTTTTTTATTCGCAGGCCTCTGGGCCAGGATTGGATGTTTCTGTCCCCTCTCTTGCAGGAACCCCCTAGTTTGACCAGGGTGGCCTCCAACTTGGGAGGGAGTGACTGCTGTAGGCAGCTCTGCCTGCTGATTCATGGTTTCAGGCTCAAGTGCTGCATGGCAAGCTGGGGGCTCTGGCAGCAGTGGAGGACATTTGGGTGAAAGAGAAGGAAACTTCCTTGCTGGTTGAGGAGCTAGATTTTGTCCCTAGGTAAATTCTGGGCAGTGGGAGTGGAGCCCCTGCATACCTGCCCTGAATGTCCTTCTGCTGGGGGCCAGAGGGCCATGTGGGAGCTGTAATCCCATCTGGGGACTTTCCACACTCGGAGGTGTGGCTACCATCCCCAGGTCTCCCAGTTCACTATGCAGCCTGTGTGGCCAAATGCAAACCCTGAGGCAAGGAAGTTGAGTGCAGAGCTGAAGTCCTTCTCCAGGTGCTCTGTGCAGAAGTCTGTCAGGAAGCAGGGGGCTGAGCTCAGCTTTAGTGCAACAGGATCAGGACAGGCTTGCCAGGGATCAAGGAAGGAGAAGGCTATGGGGAGAGGGGAGGGGAGAGATGGACTCTGAACCTGCTTTTGGAGTAGCCCCTGGGGAGGGAGGGTTTTTCTTGCCAGCCGGTCAGGGTCTTGCAGAAGACACAACACCTGCAGACCTATTGCTGCCAGAGTCCCACAGGACCCCTTTGAGAAAGGGGAAAGGGATCAGTCAGGAGCCATTTTGCAAATGAGGAAACTGAGGCCTGCAGCCGCTGCCTCTCATCTGTGGTCACAGACGTGGGGGCCTGGAGACAGTAAATGCCTGGATAGACCCTTGGCAAGCAGGGCTGGTCATGGGGACCAAGGGACAAATGCTCAGGGCTGGGGTGCACATGGTGGGTGTGAGGAGATCCACATACTGTGGTACTGCAGGATTACAGGTTGTTAAATCAGAGGCTCAACCCCAGAATGCCACCCCTTGTCACTCTGGGTGAAGTCCATGTCCCTGTCTCCTTCCTTGTAGGGACCCTGTTCCCTCCCTCTGTGACCCTTGTTACCATTTGTTGTTATAGGTTGTTATAAGTGTATCATTATTGTGTTGTATAATCCTACCTCATTCCCCGCCCCCACCGACACACACACACACACACACACACACACACACACACACACACACAATTTTTATTCTAGGAACTCAGGAACAGTATTAATTTCCACTGCACACGTCAGGCAAGCATAATGCTGGGGACAGGAGATGTTCCATAAATGTTGCATGAATGAATGAATGAATGAAAACTTGGCTGGACCATGGCTTGTAGCAATGGTTTGTGCACTTCACTCGACTTTTGACTTGATCCTTTGGGCAGTGCAGTTGGAGGAGGGTGATCTGATCATATCGGTGGTCAGAAAGTCCAGTCTAACGATGAGTAGAGGACAGCCTCTGTGTGTGTGTGTACCTGCAGTGTGCATAGGGGCAGCAGGCTGCACAGTGGGAATGGGAAGCAGGTGAGGGATCTTGTCACTGCAGACAGAGAGCCAAGAGACTCAGACCATGTGTGGCCCGTACAGGTGCTAAGAGGAGGGAGATTGTTCTGGGAGCATGGTTCCTTATGCCCTTCTCTCTCCCTCTTGAGTCTTTGTGGGGGGCTCCCCTAATGGGCATCCCTGCATGCTCAGGTGGTGCTGGCTGCTGCTTGTTGATTACACTTTGAAAAGCTGTACTTGGTCCCAAGCTGCCACACACCGCTGAAATTCAGTGTTCCTCTAATGCGGTTTCTGTTAGAACGTTGGAAAGAAGAAAGCCTTTTAATTACATTGGTAGTAATTGAGCTCCCAAACCACAGAAGCCTTTCTCTCAGCAGATGAAGACACAAATGCAATTAAAAGAAGGAAGGGCACCTCAATGGAACCCTTGCTAATTTTAAGTCCATTAAAAACAACAACTCCTTAATAAGTTGAGGTAACAGATATACATTCTGAAGAGTTTGACCACACTTCCCAATAATATTGGAGATTGAGCCGGAACTGGAGTGCTCCAGCTACTTAAATGGATAGCTCTGTTGGGGATCATTTGCTCAGTGCAGAGTACAGAGACATGTTAGCTCTACAACTTTTCCCACCGAGAACTCCTGGCACATTTTATTAGGAAAATGGGATATATTTTTTCCTGTAACTGAATAAATGTTCAGCGTCTTGTGGCCATTGCCCCTGGCCTGGGGTCCCCTGAGACATCATCCCATGTCCCTCCCCAGGCAGCCCTCTCCTCTCTGTGGGATTTGCCCCACCTGGCCCATCTCACCATAGAGGTACGCAACATGTGAGCAACTGGGCTGGGGCACTGATGCATCAGAGCGTCCCTGCCAACTGCTTACATGCTGAATGCATTTTCATTTTAATGAGGCAGCACTTTTTCCATCTGCATCCCTGCCCACTGACACGCCCCAGCAGATGCCACGGTCTTTCTGCCTTTGGGTCTTTTTTTTTTTTGAAACTGCCCATCGGTGAACCAGGCCAAGTAGATTCTGTTGCAGGAGCTTGAGATTTCAGCTCCTGTTCACATCTTCACAGGGGCATTAATTAATATTTTCTCTGGAGAGGGTGTCAACTGCTAATGCACAGAGCCCTTTGGGTTGGAGTTATTTCATACTGAATCACAACATTCACAGTATAACTATTGTACAGAATTCACTCATTTGCCTCCTTTCACGTTGTTTATGCTGAGCCATATTGGGCTTGGTCAGCCATACTAAAATGCAAGTTGCCTTCCATTTGGAAAGGCCAGTCTTGACGGGTCTCTTCTCTATATGTCCTGTGCTGGAGCAAAGTCACAGCTGGTACACTATCCAAGCTCCCTGGTTAGCACATAGGCTTAGCTGGAGGCAGAACTCAGGGAGGTATTTTGGAAATGTAGGAAAATAGGCTCTGGAGTCAGAGAGATCCAAGTTTGAATGGCTGCTTCTAAAGTCACCTCATCTTTCTCACCTTTAGTTTACTCACCTAGGTAGGCTTTACCTTCAGGTGTATTTCAAAGCCTGATGTTCCCCCTTGAAGTTAGAGGATGAGAGAAAAGTCCAGATCTGCAGGGACAAGTCAGAGTCACGGCCCACATGGCACCACCCACACAGGGTGCAGCAGCTCCACACAGGGCCATGACCCCTTTCCTGGGGGAGGGAGTCATAGCATATTTGTATTTGTTTAAAACTGTATATATTTTGGAAATAAACCTGACTTTAAAAACTTGGATTTTCACCTACTTTTATGGGTTTTTTTTTTAGTGTATGAATTATTTAAAAATACAAAGATAAATAGCTAAATCATTAGCAGGCATCATTTCTGGATGGTAAGATGGCAGAGTTTTAATTTTCTTCTTTATACTTTTCCATCTTTTTAAAATGCTGTGTAATAAATGTGTCTTACTTTGGAATAAATAGAAAAGCTTAACTCTGGGGAAATGCTGCTTGCATACATTGGAAGTGCTTGGTGCATTCTAATTTCCACACATAACAATGATCCCAACAGTCAGATCCCCACATGAATAATTGTCTCATTCTTTCTTTTGTAAACCATATCATATTTATGCTGCTGCTTTTTTTTTTTTTTTTTTTTTTCAAGGATGAGAAGAACCAAGTTTTAACCACCAACATTTGGCTGCAAATGGTAAGTTAAGAGAATGACAATCTCGCCCATGGGCCTGCAAGATCTTGCACCCAAGATTTTTGTCCTGATACCTGAGATGTTTGCTTCTGAGAGGTCCTGTTTAGAAAAAAAAACAAAAAACCATGGCTGTCACACCAACTCCACCCCTGCCAACAATGAATGTTGGGTGTGTGACACTACAGTCTGCAGTGCTCAACACATGCACAAGCTCAACACATAGGATAGGGTAATGTGGGGACACTTCAGAAGCACTTCAGGCAAGACAAGTAACAAGATACAGGGCTGCATGTAGATGTTCACAACCTGCACCACAGCCAGTCCCCAGGACTCGGGAGTTCCAGCCCTGCCCTCTGTGGCCTCCAGAGCTGCATGTTTCAATCAGGTGGAGTGTTCCTAAACCAGAGGCCCTCGTACTCTGTGCTCTAGCGATGCTTGTAAGAATCTTGAAATGCTGCCTATCATTTGTAGATTTTTAACTTGACACCTGCAGTACTCACCTAAATTTAATTAATTGCAAATTAATTAAATGTAAAACATCCAATTGTAAATATTGACACTGAAAAATAGAATGGTCAGTCTCTATGTTAAATGGAATCAAAATACCGTAATAATTTGGTGCCCGTCTCATTCAAACACCATATGAACAAGCCTTTTTTAAAACTGTCAGATATTTAACATAGTCCCTTTTTTTCTTTGCGAATGCATTTCTATTCTGCTTTCTATAGGGAATTTTATCCTAATGTAATATAATTTTATGTTTGAAAGTCTCTCTTTCTCTTTTTTTTTTTTTTTTTGAGACAGTCTTGTTCTGTCATCCAGGCTGGAGTGCAGTACAGTGGCGCAATCTTGGCTTACTGCAACCTCTGCCTCCCAGGTTCAAGTGATTCTCCTGCCTCAGCCTCCCAAGTAGCTGGAGTTACAGGCGTGCACCACCGCGCCCAGCTAGTTTTTGTATTTTTTAGTAGAGACAGGATTTCTTCATGTTGGCCAGGCTGGTCTTGAACTCCTGACTTCAGGTGATCCACCCACCTCGGCCTCCCAAAGTGCTGGGATTACAGGCATGCGCCACCACACAGGGCCTAAAGTCTTTTATTAATCACTGTGCCTTGGTTTTTTCAAATGTAAATATTTACACAAGAATTACTCCTTTACACCATAAGTATTAAATTTTGATTCTTTTGGATTAAGTTTGCTATTGTTATTGGTATTATAATTCATCAAAATGACATAAATTAAATTTTTAAGTAATTATAAAACATAAATTTTTATTGGTAATTTATATCTCTGCCCAAGATGAGTTTGTTTTAAATTAGTTCCTGTATCCCCAGATGACTTTTTATTACTTGAATGGAGAAATGATAGTTTTCACATCAATTCTGTTGCTGTTTTTAAATAGGTGTAGTAACATGAGTAGTTGGACATGAAAGCCACTTTGTTAAAGCAGTGTTACTCAATCTTTGAACTTCTTCTAGATTATATGCCAAAAATAATGTAGTTCTCATCAAATGTGTCAGCTGACAGCTTGATTAGTTTCTCCTTCAGTTTTGTTGAAAACAAAGAAGTAAAACCCACCTGACCTTTGAGAGTATTTGCCACCCAATTTGTGAGGTAATTCACATGGACACAGAGGCTAGTACTTGAACTGATCCTTTGTTTGGTTCTTGGGTCAGTGTCCCAAGGTGGGAGTTGAGGTAAGATAAGAGAAATGTGCCACTCTTTGTAAAGTGGAATGGGAGAAGTAAAAATGGAGGCATAGGATAGTCCCATGTGGTTCTTGGGCAGGTGAGTTATCCTGCAAATACATGTGGAGTTGAGGGATAGAAAATGGATCTGCATCCAGCCTGGCCAACATGGTGAAACCCCGTCTCTACTAAAAATACAAAACTTAGCCAGGTGTGGTGGTGCACACCTGTAATCCCAGCTACTCAGGAGGCTGAGGCAGGAGAATTGCTTGAACCCAGAAGGCGGAGGTTGCAGTGAGCTGAGATTGCATCACTGCACTCCAGCCTGGGGAACAGAGCAAGACTGAGTCTCAAAAAAAAAAAAAAAAAGAAAAAGAAAAGAAAAGAAAATGAATCTGCTTAAAGCCATTGCTAGGAGTACAAGGTGCACCCATAGCTACATGTGAGACCCCTGCAGAACCTAGCATTAGTCAGGTGAGAGCCCTTGAGAGACTCCCCTGCAGGATTTAAAGCAGCATACTTCAGTGAGCGCATCCCTGCCCTTGCCTGTGCCACCTACTCTAGCTTCCCTCCTCTTGCGCAGGACACATGATCTGTGCTCTCCTGGAAGGCCCAGCCCTTCTTCCCATGGACAGGCTCATCTCCTGGCCCCTGCTGAGAGCCCGGCATTAATGATTGTCCTCGCTGCCTGTAGCATCAAAATAGTGTCCATGGGTCATTCTCACTTTTGTCCCTCCCACAGACTTTTCATTTGAATAAATGTTAAAGCCACGGATCCATTGGCTCAAACCAAAAACCTTTAACTCTTGTCTCACACATGTCACCTCCGAGACATCAACAAATCCTGGCAGCTTGACATGCAAAACCGATGCAGGATCTAACTACAGCTTCAGCCATGATACTTTCACCCTGGTCTACATGGGCGTCATCTCTCACCTCCATTATTAGGAGTCCCCATCCAGCCTTCCTGCTTCAGTGTTGCCTCTTCTGGTGGTGTCTGTCCTCAACATAGCAGCCAGCATACAGCTTCTTGGCACAGATCCCTCCAGGGGCTCCTGTCTCCCTGGACAGCATAGGAACTGAAGTCCTCGAAGTGGCCTTGGATTCAGTTCCCTCCCTGCCTGGCTCCTTTTTCCTCTCCCCTCCCCTCTATCCTTTGCTTCCTGGCTGCGCTCACTGCCCACTTGTTGGGTGACACACATGTCACCCAAGCACATGCCCCCCTCAGGGCCTTTGCACTGGCTACTCTCCCTGCCAGGAAGACTCATCCCTAAGAACCACTTGATTTCCCCCTTACTTCTCACTGGTCTCTTCCTAAAGGTCACCTCTTCATTGAGGTCTTCCCTGAGCTCCAATGTACTGTCCCAAACCCTCCCCTCCACCTCCAGCCCACTGTGTTCTCTTTATCCTGTTATATTTTTCTCCCAAAGGCTTCTCACCATCGAACCCACTTTGTGTTCACTCATCTGTCTGCTCATTGGTTCTGAGTCTTCCTCACCGTTAGAATGTGTGCATGGTGGGGACAGGGCTCCAGGTGCCTTCAGTCACTGCTGTACCCACAGCCCCTAGCTTACTGTCTCACCTGTAGCGGGCACCAGAGGACTTTTGCTGAATGAGAGAATGAAGCAGAAACTCAGGGTGAGCCTTGAGGTGCTCGGGTAGTGTGACACAACATAAAGCCATCTCCTGAATGGCCGTGCCCCACTTTCACACTGCGTGCGCAAGGTCAGGCTCCGGGGGATGAGGCAGGTGCTTCCCTCTTTAATTAAAGTTGGACATTTGCCATGCCCCCTAAGGAACAGCGCTGCCGTTGACCTTTTTCTTACAGAGAGGAAAGCATGTTATGGAGAGGTCTCTCTCTCTGGTGCCTGTCTTCCTTAGCCCTCAGTCAGTGACTGGTCTTCAGCAATGTATATGATTTGGCAATTTTATTTAAAGGATGGTGGTTTCCAAGAAAAATGTAACTGGATTATTACTTCCAGTATTGAATTCAGATGCTCTATAAATAAACATCCTTGCTTCAGAGGGTGTCACCAGAGACCTCTAAATTTATTTCAAGCACAGCTAATTTTTAATTAAGGCTTACATTTGCAGAAGCATCTGCAGCTTCGTTTGTTTGAAAACTCACCTTTTAACTCACCTCCTCTTTTGGAGCAACCTACTCTGTGGAAGGTATTAAACTGGGCCAGGTGAGGGAACCTAGAAATATATAACCCAGTTTCTACCTTTAAGCCATTTATGATCAGGCTGTGTAATTAACACAGTTTAGAAGAAGGAGGTGGAGGAGAAGAAGAAGGAAAAGAGCAGGAGGGAAAAGGGAGAAGGATGAAAGGAGAAGGAAAAAGGGGAGGAGGAAAAGAGGAGAAGGAAAAGAGCAGGAGGGAAAAGGGAGAAGGATGAAAGGAGAAGGAAAAGAGGAGAAGGAAAAAAGGAGGAAGAAAAAAGGAAAAGAGGAGGAGGAGGAAAAATGGAGTAGGAGTTGGAGGAAAAATGGACATGGTGGAGGAGGAGGAGGAGGAAAAATGGAGGAGGAGAAGGAAAAGAAGAGGAGGAAGAGGAGGATCTAGCAGTTGTAACACTGCCTCCCAACTGAATTTTTAAGGGCTCACAAGAATCCTGGGTTTAAAACAAACCTTAACAGTCAACTAGCCAATGCCTGTGTCTCTCTGCCCCCGCCCGCACGCAGTGTTTCAGTCTGGAAGCCCTGGCATTCCTATTCATATCCACAGCGTGGACATGAGGAACTCAGGACAGAGCAAGCTTAGATGCTGCCCGGGGCCACTTCTAAGCAACCTTCCGTTGATTGCTGTTCTTGTGTTCCCTGGCTGGGGACCAACCTGACTTGACCCAGCACGATAATGGACGCGCACAAGTGAAGCTAGATACTGAAGGCTCTCAGGGCCAGGGTTCTGAGGGGGTTGCAAATATGGGCCAGGGGCAGAGAGCCACAAAAGCGGCTCTAGCAATGGGCTTTTCTCCTCCCGAGTTTCATGTTGCTGAATTCCTGTCCTGAAAATCTGAATCCATGTAATCTTTTCTCTAGGGTATTTAAACTCGGCAAATGATACATTTTCTATGCATTAAAAATGGAAAAGGCAGAAAAGTAAAAAAATGAAAAATCTCTCCTTGACCTCCAGTTTGTTGGTTTTGTTCTTCTTTCTCCCACTTGCCCTTGATTTTGATCATTCAGAAACGTGAGGGAGTAGAAAGAGGCTTGACCTCTCTGTTCCCCTCTTCATGTTCCTAGGAGGAAGCAGCCGGTTCCTCTGCAGCCGGTTTTCTCTGCAGATTAGTTTTTATCATTTTGGGAGGCTTGTCAGATGTAATCTGATTTAATCTATCAGAAGAAATGACAGGAGCCATTTCAGTTTCTGAAGAGACATTTGAACCATCTAGAGACTTACATTTGCTTTTAAAATAATCTGTCTTCTCTTATTTTGCAATCGTGACCATTCTTCTGGCATTTGATGTCCCAGCCTTCCTGGGTCATTCTCTGACTTTAACCTCCTAATTCTAATTATGGTACTAATAGCATTCACACCATAGATAAGATTTTAAGCCGTTGTTTTTTCTAAAATGTTTACCTTTTTAATTTCTGCATTCATTATCACTTGATCTCTGACACATGGAAATGCCATGCTTCCTGTTCACAGACAAGCCAGCTAGTAGCTTGCTTAGGGCCGTGACAGCATCTCAAGGTGAAGAGCGATGTTTCAGTCATTACATCTCACCAAGAGAAAAAAGTGTCAGGATCAGGGGGGTGGAAAGAAGGCTGCTTTCCTCCTCTGTCAAAATAATAGACGGGAAGAATTTAGAAAAGATAAGTGTTTTCTGACATCAAACGTGCGATGTCGTTTCTAGCACCAACAACCAATTTTCCAACAGCAACTGGGGGTCCACCAATTCGATTTATTTCTCACACTATCTACCTGGAATTCGCATCAGATCCCACAGGTTAAAGGGCTCAGTCTCACTTCAGATACCAGCTGCAAATGGGGTACCCAGGCTACCCACACGTCTACCAGGTAACTGAAAATTCGAGGGTTCCCATACCCTTCTCTCCCAGGTTCAGTAACTTTCTAAGATGGCTCACAGCTCAGGAAAATACTTTGCTTATTTAATAAAATTGTATATAATATACAAACCAATATATTTATAAATAAAAATATACCCATTAAATAAATATTTAATATCTACTTCTATAAAATACCCTGGAGAAAAGATTACGTGGATTCAGAGTTTCAGAACAGGAATTCAGCAACATGAAACTCGGGGAGAAAAAAACCCATGACTTAACGTTTATTGGTTTATTCTGAAGGATGCACCTCAAGAACCACCAAGTGGAAGGACGCAGAGGGCGGGGCATGGTGGCTGGAAGGGTGTACGGAGCCGCAGTAACTTCTCCCCAGCACCACCCTCCCCGCAAGTGGATGTGCTGACCAAGAGTGTTTATAATCCTGTCTCCAGCCCCTTTCTCACCCCTCCCCAGAGCTGTGAGTGCAGTAGATGGAAAGCTCCTTCCTCCAGTCATTAGGTAACCAGCCCCCATGAAAGCTATCTAGGTGCCCAACTCTAAGTCACCTCATCAGTGTAAACTCAGGCCTCAGGCACGGTCAGAAGGGGCTCTGTATGAATCACAAAAGACACTCCTCTCACTCAGGAAATTCCCAGGGCTTTAGAAGCTCTGTGCCAGGAAAACCAAATCTATGTTCTTATTATACCATAATGTATTTTTTTAATGACAGGTAACTTTCCTTTTTCCTCCCTCCCTTCCTCTCTCTCATCCCTTTCCCCTCCTCCGCCCCCGCTCAATACTTCCATGCCACTAGCATCCACACACATTTAGAGTTTCCTGTGGGCTCGAAGCAGTGCAAATGGGGCCCAGGTGCCAGAGCCATGGAATAATTGGGATTCCCATGGTGCCTTTTGGATCAATGGCCCCTTCCTCCCTTCTGTGTCCCCTCACAACTCCACACATGCTTCTTTTGAAGATTTAATGAGAAGGAATCTCACAAAGAGGGAGAGAAGGAAGAGCACACACTCCTCTAAATGTGATGGTCTGGGAGTCTAGGTTCATTGATGCTTCTTTTCAGATCCCCACTCTAGTGGAAAACATGCCAGGTGCTGTCTACAAAGATTTTGTCTGTTGTCCCCTGTTCCTGAGGGACCTAGGAACTAAGTGCTTTCAGAGAACAACCTTTTTCTAGAAGTTTATTGTTTATAGGGCCTTATTCCATATCCATTCTTAGGAAACCTTCATCGGAGCCTGTGGGGTCACTGGTGGGCCCCCCCGGCCTCAGGAGTGTGGACCTGGGCTCCAGGGCACACAGCCTGAGGTTCCCTCTCCATGTTGGCACTCCCTCTTCCCCACCTTTGGCTGCAGCTATGTTATGACTGTTATTACAGCTCCCAAGTCCAGCAGAATTTTGTAAAGTGGGGAAATCTCTCTCTTTCTTATACCGTCATTCATCACTTGCCTACCAGGGCCATATGACTTTAATCTGCTGCTGCACACATTATCTTATCTCATCCTATGCGGCAGGGTACATACGAGGAAGCTGCAGTTCAGAGACGATTTATCTGAACAACCTCGCACCACTAGTCTCTGCCAGAGCCTTGGTACAAACCCAGGTCTGTCTGATTCGGATGCTTTCTGCAGCTCCCCCCACCTTTTCTGCCATTACTGTTACCCAAAAAGGGTCCTGATCCAGACCCCAAGGGAAGGTTCTTGGATCTCGTGTGAGAAAGAATTCGGGGCAAGTCTGTCAAGTGAAAGCAAGTTTATTAAGAAAGTAGAGGAATGAAAGAACGGCTACTCCATGGAGCAGCCCCGAAGGCTGCTGGTTGCCCATTTTTATGGTTATTTCGTGACGATGTGCTAAACAAGGGTTGCAGTATTCATGCCTCCCTGTGCCTCCCTGTTTTAGACCATATAGGGTAACTTCCTGATGTTGCCTTGGTGTTTCTAAACTGTCACGGAGCTGGTGGGAGTGTAGCCGTGAGGATGACCGGAGGTCACTCTCGTGGCTGTCCTGGTTTTGGTGGGATTCAGCCGGCTTCTTGACTGCAACCTGTTTTATCAGCAAGGTCTTTATGACCCGACCTCCTATTTCGTCCCTTGACTTAGAATACCTAACCGTCTGGGAATGCAGCCCGGTAGGAGGTTTTAGCCTGTTTTACCCAGCTCCTGTTTAAGATGGGGTTTCCCTGGTTTAAATGCCTCTGACACAATGGTCAGCCTGGTTTGGGGCAAGGGAAAACAGCAGATGGGCAGCAGCATCAGGGAGACTGAACCAGCAGAACCAGCTCTGGTAGAGCCCAAAGATCAGTCTGCTTAAAGTCAAATAACACAGGTAAGCCCTGACCCAGTGACTGACTAAAACACCCTAGCTTTTTTAACCCTGGCCTCCTCTTATAAATGGGAGCAGTCATCACACTGACGCCCTCTGAACTGTGGTGAGTCTGGACATACACAGGACACTGGACTAGCATAAAGCCTGTGATCTGGCCAGGGAGGGGATGAGCCCATGGTTCATGCAGTGGGGTGTGTGGAGTGTGGGGAGGCAGTGTGCAACTCTGGCTATGCCTTGGAAGAGGTCTGGGTTTGACCAACCAGGCACTCCCATTCCCATTCCCATTCCCATATCCCGTCTCCCCTCCCTCTCTCTCTCTGGCCATCATTCAGCAGGCAGGGGAGAAGGGGAGAAGTGCCTTGGTCCACCATGCCCACCGTCCAGGCCTGTTCATGGAACCTTGTGGCCCTGACCCGTGTGGTAATAATGGTGAACTTGACTGGCTTTGTGATAATTAGTGACCAACCCAGAGAAGCATCCCAGCATGAGATGCAAAACTGTGGCACAGAAAGCACAGGTGTTGGCTGTGGAAGGGCCTCATGCCCAGGACAAGGGAGAGAAATGAAGGGAAGCACAGGGCAGAGGTGCCAAGTCGGAGCAAGCTGCAGGAAGCGTGGCTTGGTTGGCGCCCAGGCATTCCTGGAAGACAACTAGGACAAGACCCACCCTTCCTGGGTGCGCCCCTCCTGTCCCCTCCCAAACCACTTCCATCTCATTAGAGAGCCCAGCAGGCAGCTGTCCATCCTGAATGCCCCAGATGATACTTCTGCACATCACCCATTAACACTTCCTCATTCCTGGAGGTCCCTGGCTGCAAAGTGATGTCACTCATCTGGATGGTTCCTCTCCTCTGACGTGGGATTAGATCCAGAGCTGGGACCATCTTTCTGGATGCTGCCCGCCCTCCTCAGAGGACGGTTGGTCTGGGACATGCCGTTTGACTCCCTTGTTGTCAGTATCAATAGCTCTAGCTCCACAGCCCCTTATCTGCAATTTCCACATCTCAGCAGCTCGGAAGAAATTTTCCCCTCCTTTGATGTTGTTTTCGTAACTTTGCATCAAACTATTTTGGTCTAAAATCAAATTGAAATCTATGTGCAATTAAGGCATTTATTTGTCTCAGTGCAAACAGGCATGTTTTGCTGCAGAAATTACCATGTGTTTGATTGTGAGGAGTCACCCTCGTCCCAGGTCAGGGTGGTGCATCACATACCTTTCCAGATCTTGGAAAGCCTGAGCTCCAGAGCGTGGGTGGTACCAGAGGGACAGAATACAGGATAATGGTGCAATTATAGGAGCTTCTGAGTTCACACTTGTCAGCACTGAGCCTCCTGTGGGGTGGTGCTAATTATGTGGCAGCTGCAGGTGGGATCCCACCCGAGCATCCTCTGCAGAGCTTGTGGGCTCCAGGAAAGGCTGTTTAGCACCTGATCCTGGGAAGGAGGACCCCAGACATGACAAAGGTCACTAGATAACCTCAATTAAGGCCTGGCCGCGAGCTTGTGTGAGTGCTTCCTGAGTTTTCATCTGCCTGCTTTTGTCCTGACTCTGTGTTTCACCATCAGGGCTCAGGATTTGCATTGTCGGGTGTCAGAAGCACTATCCCTGTGACAAAATGAAAATTCAAATCTGAAAACATTCCTTTAGAAATTCTGAGAGGTTCCCGTGCAACTGCACAGTATTGCTTTATGGAAATAAATATTCCACATTTCTCCAGCCTGGTTCTTATTCCAGTGGGAATAAGTGAATTTCTTTTTTCAAAGTATTCTCACAGTGAAAACTTTGAAGGCAAAACAGTTATTCATTTGGCTAGAAGTAACCCATCCACTGCAGGAGAAGGCTCAGGGACATGCAGAGGGTTGGAATTAACTTTAATGATACCATCTGAATGTGTTCATGGTGACAGCAGAACCTTAAATGTGAGTTTTATGCTCTTCACAGTCATTTTGGAAGGGATTATTGAATTCCCATTTTCATTATATTTTATAAATAGCAATTCAGTTATAATAAATGTCTGGAATTCTCTTTGGCTTTGCACTTACCTAACAATTGCTTATAAGAAATATTAGTAGCCAAGAAAGTGAAGTGCTGCTAATGTCATTGTGTGTGTCAGTCTTGGACAGATCACTATTTACAGTGGAATGTGTCAGAATATCCAGGGGTGAAGACTGTTCGTTTCCCAGATGGCCAGATTTGGAAACCAGACATTCTTCTCTATAACAGGTAAGTATATTGAGCAAGGAAAAAAATGCTTTTATGCTTGTATACATGTAGCTATCAAGTATGTTTGTATATTTCACAGAAATGCTGGATATGTCATCTATGATCTGGGGCCACTGCTGCCTACACGACTTTCTAAGTGGCCAGGCCTTTGAGAAGCAGCTCTGTCCCCCTCAGCCGGCATTCCCTGGTTTGGCATGCACACGCGCACACCCTGGCTAGCCTGCTGCCTAAGATGCTCGTGAAGTTGTGTGTTCTCGGGGCCTAGAGTTGTTTCTGTGCATCTTGGCACATGGATTATTCTTGCATAAGGCAGTACCTGTTGTTCTCTGAATGGCAGCAGTTATGACCAACAGCAAAAAGTGCTGGCTTACCGGATGCACTGCTGGAGCCCACAGTTTGGACCCACATCCTCATCTGTGTTCCCCATTGTGCATTAGAGAGTTCTGGGGCAGAGATGGCTGCAGGTGAGCTTGAGGACTGTCATCTCTAGCTGCATGCAGAAACTTCCCCTGCAGGGTATGTACCTGTGTTCTAGTAGTCTTCCTCCTGAGGTCAGGAAATAAGGGACACATTGGTAAACCAAGGTAGTCTGACTTGCAGACCAGATGCCTAAAAGGCAATTATTTAGGCAGGGTAAGTTTCTAGAAGCAGTAAAATTTCTTGTTAAACTGCATAGTCAAATAAGGGATCCCAGAACATTTCTTACTAATAAGGTCTCAGATCTCATAAATAACGTCATGAAAAGCAAGTTGTTTCCTTTGGTCCCAACTGAATGAATAAGGAAGCCCAGGATTTCCTGATGCAGGGAATGGCATGACCACATTGCCCTCGATGGTCACTCAGTGATCCTGCTGGACAAGCAATGTGTTGTCCTACGTGGCTACTTCCAGAAGGCTGGGCAATGCCATTTCTTGTACTGACTTTTCATTCTGCCCCTGTCTTTGCTGTTGGGGACCACATTTCACTTGAATCATTGGGCCTGTTTCTAGAAGAGTATCTTCTCATTTGCTGCCACTTTTCTGCTTCTTAAATTAGTTCAGACAACTGAGCTTTGAAAAATGTCTAAAATAGGGGTAAGTGGTCCCCTGTTGATGGGTCAAACACGCACCTTTCCATGCCTGGACTTTGGGTCTTCTATTTCTTGGGGGGCTGTATTAGTTTGCAAGGCTGCTGTAACAAAGTGCTACAGACTCGGAGGCTTAAGCAATAGAAGTTACCCTGTCACAATTGTGGAGGCCAGAAGTCGGAGTGAAGGTGTTGTCAGGGCTGGCTTCTTCTGAGCCTCTCTCCTTGGCTGGTAGATGGCTGCCAGCTCACTGGGTTCACGTGACCTTCCCTCATCCCTGTCTGTGCCCTAGTCTCCTCTTCCTGTAAGCACTCCAGTCAAATTAGAGTAGGGCCCCATGCTCATGACCCGGTTTTCCTTTAATTACCTTTTTAAAGGTTCTGCCTTCAAATAGAGTCGCACTCTGAGGCACCAGGTGTTAGGATTTCAACAAGTGAGTTTGAGGGGGATGCAACTCAGTCCGTAATGAGGGCATTGTGTCTGACTTTTTGAGGGCAAAGGGTCAGGGTTGAAGAAGTCTTAAGTGTTCATTTTAGCTGTAATATTTACAGTCTGTATAACCTTTGAGTCTCCAGTTTCTCCTTTGAAAAGTGGGGGAAGTGCCGGCTTCACAGAGATTGGAGGATCACTCTGTGGAGGTGTGCAGCACACTTACTCTGGCACTCGGAGAAGAGCACACATTCCATAAAGGCAGTTATGTGTTTACAGGCAGAATGATGAGGATTCCTGCTTTTAGAACAAGATGATAATATAACAATGTAGAAAAAAAAATCAATGTTTTTCATTTCTCAATTCAGATTTTTTAAGTTTGAAATCAAGAATAAATTTTATAACATTCAGCCTGGGCAATGTAGTGAGACCCCCATCTCTAACAATAACAACAACAACAACAGAATTAGCCGGCATGGTGACCTGCACCTGTGGTGCCAGGTACTCAGGAGGCTGAGGTAGAAGGATCCCTTGAGCCCAGCAGTGAGCTTTGATTGTATCACTCATGCCAACCTGGGTGACAGAGTTAGGTGCTATCTCCAAATATTTATATATAGAGAGCGAGCGAGAGAGAGAGCCCTACCATATTTATGTATAATATGTTGATGGAATCTTATTAATACGGTTACAAGAGGCAGTTTATATGGCCTATGTGTAGGATCTTTAATTCCAAAATGTAAAATGTTTGATGATTCCAAATGCTCTGGCTAATGAGGAGTTTCCAAGTTGTAATTGAATTTCAAGGAGCAAAGACCTAACAGTCTCTGCCTGACAGATGTTACCAGGATCCAGGCCCTCAGAAACGATCCCCGCCTCCACATGCCTGGCCCAGCTGCCGGTGCAGAACCCCATCGCTCGCACATCTCTTGAGCTCTACTGAAGGATCCTGCTCGTTCCTCTTTCCCATGGTGGATGTAGACCACATCCCCCAGGCTTCATCGTGGAGGATGTAGAGGTTGCTTAATTTTCTGCTTTCGTTTTCCTGAGAAATGGAATGTAGGGCTTTCTTTTTGAAGTAACTGCTAAATCTGTGGCCCACAGGTCCACATGAACCCCGTGTGGAATGAATAGATTTCAGAGAATATTTAAGCCACTCATAGACACTTGTCTATTGCTGCAGAACAAACTACTCAGAACTGAGTGACTTAAAGCAAACAACTCAGATTATTCCTTATGATGCCGCGGGCTGTCCAGGCCCATGTGGCTGGTTGTCTGTTTCACATGGCATTGGGCACAGCCGTGGGCTGGGGCTCCGCTGGGCCGGCGTGCCGAGGGGTGCCCTTCCACAGTGGGGCAGGACTGGGCTGAGCCAGTGGGGATGCCGGCCCTGGTGGGAAGCTCAGCCATTCAGCCAGGGGCTGTGCACCCACCCCTTCCGGGCCTTTTCCACAAGGCTTGGTGTCTCCCAGCTTGGTGGCCAGCAGTGCTCTGACAGGAAGGAAGGATAGGCTGCTCATACTCTTAAGAACTGGGTGTGGGAGTCCTGCAACAGCCCTTCTTCACATTCTGTTGGTCAGAGTAGGCAGGAGCCCAGCTTGGTGTCAAGAAAGGGAAATCAGCTCCCATATCTAGGGCAAGAAGGGTGGGAGGGAGGCCACAGAGCGCTCTGGGGACTCTAGTGATCACAACTGAGGAAGGAAAGCAGTGAAACTGCAAGGGTCAAAGTAAAGCCCCAGGAAACAGAAAGACCAGAAGAGGCGTGCATCGTGAAGGGGAAGGCACACTCCGCCGTGTGCCCACTGAAAGGGGCAATGTGGGAGGAGGAGCAGGCAGGAGGAGAGAGCTTCCAGACAAGTCAGATCTTGTCATCCCTGCCTCCCCTTGCTGTCTGGCTTCCCCTTCCTGTCTGGACACACTGTGCAGCCCCCAGGTATATGCTGACCAGCCTACCCCTGCCCTGTAGCCTCATCCACTCTCCAGCCCTACTGCTTGTCCTTCGGCTCATTGATGCACTGATGCTTCCAGGCAGAGCATTTCTATGAGCTTCTTGCAGAGTGAGGAATGCCCACCCCTTCACTCCCAGTGGGAAAAACCTCCCTGACACCCTCACCCCCACCAAGTTTAGAACACATTGCTCTGTCACGTAGAAAAGGATTCCTGTCCACGATGGCACTTAGGGTTTGCTACCTCTTAGGGGCACCTAGCAGGGCACTTGATACACATTTGGGCAAAGACAAGATGGAGAGGAAGGGAGGGTGCAGGAATTATTAGGAGGAGGAGCAAAGAAGATGGATCAGTGTAATGCAGTGCGGCTAAGAACAGCCAGAGAAGAAAGAAAGGAAAGGAAAGGAAAGAAATCATGTAGGCAACCTAGAAAACACTCAGCTGAGACTGAGTCCAAAAATGGACACAGGAAATAGCAAAAATAGGCTTCACTAGTAATATCCTAACCCTCTGATATTCTGTTATTGGGAATTTTGAGAGATACTGAGTTTAATGCTTTCTGCCGGCTTCCAGGCATGGAAAATAATATGTTCTGCTTAGTAGACTCATCTGTTAGTTCATTATTGTCTGAATGGAGTCGAGGGGCTTTTCCTAAAGGAGGGGGTTAAATGCATCCTGTGTAAGCCCCGGTTTTGATAGGAGTGTTGATTTAGCTCAGGTGAAGCCTCCCAAACATGTCTGTCCTATTTCTCACTCTATTCTGGTTTGATACTGGAGTCCCCACGTGAGTCACTATTGCTTTTTGAGATATAATGCATTTTCCATGCTTTAAAGTGGCTGGGTCACTGCAAAACAGCTATCTCTGCATCATTTCTGGAATGGGCTGCTGTATTTCCTTGATGGATGGGGAACAAGTTGTGCCGCTGCCAGCCAGCTGGCCAGGTCACACTGAGGAGAGGATGGACACGAATAAAAGCGTCTCTGTCTGGTGCTGATCCCAGTCATTTCTTTGTTGCTTTATTTTGCTTTACTTTAAGCCTGCGGCTCAAGGAGTTTTCTGAACACCATCTTGCCTAAAGTGGGTAGCAATTGTGGATGGCTTGCTGTGATTGTCCCCTTTGGATGGAATTAAAGGCCTCGCTGGGATCAGCAGTGGGCTTGCAGAAGGACAGTCTGAATGCCGGCACCTCCGCGGATGCACCTGCACGGTGCAGAGACAGGCGACTGCCTCACCCTCTCTGGGCTTCTCTGTTTCTGAGTTGCTTGGTCAGAAATTTCTATTGCAATAATGGAAATCTTTTTCAATGAAGATATTTAAAGATGTTTTTGTTGCCTCTGACAGTTTAGAACAGCATGGGGTATCAGCCATCCTTTTTCACTGAGTGTGCAAAGCCACATTTGTCATCTGCAGGCTTGTGTCTTTCACTCATTTCCCTGACCCTGTGGCTGATAGCAGAGCCTGGGGAGGGGGCTTGTATGCAGGACACACTTGAGCAGTGTGGCCAAGCCTGGAAGCCTCATAATTGTGCCCGTCATTGCGTTGCCAGGCGTCTTAGGGAACCTGGGGGAGCCAACCCAGGACAAGGGTTCCTGAGCTTGTAGCTTATTTGGGAAGGATCCTGGGAAGCAGGATGAGGGGAGGGGAGTGAGATAGGGAGGGCAGGCAAGCCGCTGGAGTGAGCATTGAAAAGCAAATCGTACTGCAGGCAACCAGAGCCCATTCCTACTGGGGAGCTCTGGGAGACTGTGTGTAGCACAGTCTCAGCCCTTGTGCTGAGGAAACTGGGATGCTTATCTGCCAGCTGCCTTCCATCATAGGCTGAGAGCTGCTGCCAGGGGTGTCAGCTCCCTGGCACCTCTGGCTTGCCTACCCCATGTGTGGATCAAGTGCAGAGCTGCAGATGCTTGCAGTAGGCAGCTGTCAGGGCCTTGGGCACGGGAGGATGATTGTGGACATGGTCTGCTACAGCACAGATGAGCCATCCACTCAAGTACTAGTTGCTTTCACCCTGCTGTGATTGTGGATCCAATCTCAGCTTCTGGTGGGGAGCATAGCAACAATATGGGTGGAAGGGAAAGAGTCCTAGGACTTGAGGGTCCTAGGGATGAGGGTGTTCTCAGCCAGAGCAGAGGAGGCAGGCAGGTGGCAAATTTCACTGGACTAAAGAAGAACCCAAGCCTGCATCCCAGCAAGTGGTGCCTGCTCCACGTGGGCTGCCATGTGTCTATTATGGAATCATGGCAGTGTACACATGGAATGGCATCTCAGGGAGTGAATCTGTGAGTTGTAGTGTTGTCATGGTTAATAGCTTTTGAAATTGTGGTATCCCTCGGTCTAACCAAGGTTGGCGGGCTGGTGCTCAAAGGCTCATAATGCAGTCATGGCCAGGCTCTTGGAGGGCCCAAGGGCATCACTGGAAGGTGATATGGTTGCTATAGTTTGAATATTTGTCCTTTACAAATATTTGAGTATCTGTCTTCTCCAAAATTTGTGTTAAAATTTAACCCCCAATATGACAGTATTGAGAGATGGGAACTTTGAAGGGCAGCTGGGTCCTGAGGGCTCTGCCCTCATGATTGCTTTAACCTATTCACGGATTAATGGATCAATATGGTATCATGGGGATGGGACTGGTAGCTTGATAAGAAGAGGAAAAGAGGCCTCAGCCAGCACCTTCAGGCCCCTCCCCATGCGATGCCTGGTACCACCTTGGGACTATAGAGAGTCCCCGCCAGCAAGAAGCCCTCACCAGATGCAGCTCCTTGACCTTGGACTCCCAGCATCCATACTGTAAGAAATGAATTCTTTTCTTTATAAATTACCCAGTTTCAGGCATCCTGTTACAAGCAACAGAAAGCAAACTTAGACAGTAGTAGTTCCAGGTAAGCAGAGGTAATTTTGCTCTGGGGACCTCAGAGAAGGAGTTTTGAGGATGTGCTGTTACAGCTTTCGTATTAATCAGATATTCGCACCCGAGCTGGAGGGAGGCTGTTTCTAAATCATGTGTGGTGGGAAGAGAGGGGGAGCAGCAGCTTGTTTTCAAGCAGTGAGTGGAACCAGCCAACCTATGTTTGCATCTTCAAAGTCATCCTCCAAACTGTCCATCTCACCCTCCCCGGTCTCATCATGGTCACTCTTGCTGTTTGTTTTTAATTTGTTCATTCACTCAACCAATATTTAGTGAAGGCTCCCGCAGCATAATCACACACTGTTCTAGGAACTAAGGATTCAGCAGTGATCCAGCCAGACCCAAACCCACTAGAGAAATAGAGATGGGGAAGAGAGGAGGGGGGCATGGGCCAGAGTGTGAGTGCTCCCAGAAAAATTAAGCAGGAAAGGGAATAGTTGAGGGCTGAGCCAGAGGTCAGGGAGAGACCAGGAGACTGACTAGAGGGCTGCGAAGGAACAGGCCCTGTGATATCAAGTGGAGAGTGTTCCCGACAGAAGGAACAGTTAGTGCAGGGGCCCTGTCAAGAAAGCTTGTGAAAGACTTTGAAATGCATAAAAATAGTGAGGGAAGAAAAAATAAAGACGCCTGGGTTCCTGCGGAATACTAGGCACAGTCACAGGTGCCTTCCTGATCATCTGAGTCTGTAGTGGACTGTGCCAGTCATGGTCTTCAAACTAGTTTTCAACTCTAACTTCTAGAAAACTGATGGCAAAACCAATGATTCTAGTCCACAGAGAAGCAAATGGGTTTTGCTGGTGGACCAATTCCCCTGTCGACAGATTCAGACCAGTGTGCCTGGTTATCTTTGTATGTGTCTGCTTTTAGGATGCTCTGCAGAATTGGTTTTAACATTTTCCTGGTTCCTTCATTCATTAATGACTTAAGTAGTCTTTGACACATGATCATTTTATATTTGTGCAAGTGTCATGATTTTATCATTTTAAAAATTCATCAATTGCCCTGAGGCAGGAACATGCCATCCAGGTCTGTCCTAGGAGCAAATTCAGCTGTTGTGGCTGGAGAGAATTGGTGGGTGGGGAAGGCCAGGGGTCAGAGAGAGGGCCAGAGACATGATGGGGAGAGCTGGGGACCAAGTCGTGGAGGCCTTGGCTTTGACTGTGAGACAGGAGAGGCCCTGATACCTTTGATAGAATTTTGGTTTCAGTTCCTTTTTGCTCTGAAAATTTTAAAATAATATTTATTCATATTCTCCTCTTGACTTGTTAGCTATTGATTCTCATCAGGTGATTTTGTCCAGAAGTTATTCTCTGTTCTTTTCTGCTTGTACACTCCTCCCAGCCTGTGGCAGGGGGCAGGTGTTGCTTTTGTTGTTTCTTCTAGCATCTCAGCAAGAGGAAGGGAGGAAGGGCAAGTGTGTGCGTGGTAAATCAGCCCCTGATGGCCCAGCTGTTTGCCTCCGGCTAACTTGGAGCCCACCTGTTGGCACCAGAGTGAGTGGACTGCTGCTGGCTGACTGTTAATGCTGCCTGCCTCATCCGGTGCCTTCTGAAGGTGCCATGCACTATGTTCAGGCTACTTGCCTGCAGCTCCTGGTCTTCAGCACCCTGGAGCCAAGCCCCCTTTACTTGGCACTCGCCTAGTGCCAGCAAATGGTAGCCGGGAAATTGTAGCTTTATGCCTTCTTGCTAGACTTTATGAAGTCTGTTTGAGCATCCACAATTCTCAGGGCGGGAAGCTGGTGCTCAGAGAGGTTCAGCCACTTGCCCAAGGTCACCCAGCAGGGTCTGCCTGACTCCATAGTCTGACTCATTACTGGCCAGTCTCTCATCACATCAGGAAAGAGCTCAATCTCTTGTGCTTCATTTTCTAAAGTTAAAAAGCAGAGAGATCCCCTCTTCCTCCCACTGAGCCGGCTCCACTTTCGCACCTGCTCTGGGCTGCTCTGCAGACTCAGCCTTCCGCTTCCTAAAAAGAGTGAGTTTGTTTTTTTTCTGAAGCTGCTGTGGGGTTTTCTGGGGTTTTTTTTTGTTTTTTTTCTGAAGCTGCTGTGGGGTTTACTGTCGCTTCTTGACTGGTGTCACTCAGAATCTGACATTTACCTTTTCTTTGACCAAATCCCCTGCCAGCCAGTGTGGGCCACAGAGCAGTGCCACAGCAGAGCATGGAATGACAGAATCCAACTGCTGTGCTAGAGTTTGAGCAGAATTTCAAGCAGAGGACAGGTGCTGCGGTGAACGGAAGTTTGTGGGGATAGCGTTGCACTGAGGTGGACTGGGTGAGGCTGTCTTCTGGCATGTGGCAATGGGCCAGTCCACGGGGCAGCTCCCCAACCCCCTGTACCCCAAGGGCCCTGAAGCTCATTATGCCCAAGGGCACGGCTTTTGGAGATGAGCTTATTGATCTTTGTGATGTGGAACACAGAGCCAGCGCGGTTGTAAGGGCTGTGTGATAAATACGTGAGACAGGAACTCGATGGGCGATGGGCGGTTCAGTCTTCATCATGAGCTGCCTGAGGGAGCAGGGCGGGCAGCCAGGTGAGGGCCAGGGTCCGCCGCCTCCCCGCCCCTTCCCAAGCCTGCTGTGGGTTCCCTGCGCATGTCCACTGCCCACCAGAGATGCAGTCTTCAGCTGTCTGCACAGGAGGAGATTTACGAAGTCGTGTGTGAGGCATCAGAAGACAGCTGGGCCTCCCCAGCACGCTAAGACCTCAGTGGTGCAGGGTGCAAGGCCCAAGCTGGATGTGCCCCCTCACTTGTATCAAAGCCTGGAGAAACTGAGGCTTTCCTTGTGGGCCAGGGCCACAGGGTCGGTGGAGCTGTTGCTGTCAGTCGACCTACTCTGTGTAAGATACTAGAAGCACCTTCACTGCCCTTGAGGCATGTGTAATCAGTAGCAAATCACTTTACCGTGGGTGGTCTCATCTGATGTAATTTTGTGTCCTTCAGTGAAGTCATCTAAAATTACTCTCTCTGCTTCACAATTGAGGAAATGGTTTCTGAAATTAAATGGCTTGTTGACGCAGTTCTGAGGACTTGCCTCCAAACCCTCGTGCCTTTCCCAATCCTTGACAGGCCCTTTGTGGCTGTAAGACAAGGGCACAAAGTGCATCTTGCAGAGCAGAAGATAACGTATGTCAGGGACCTAACATCTTAGAAAGATGTGGAAGAGAGAGAGCCTCATCCAGTGGGAGGGCGTGGGCAACTGTTCACGGCAGGGTGGCCATACGTCTTGGTCTGTCTGGGACAGCCCTGGTTTGTGCCTGAGGTCCTGGCACTGCTGTTAATGGTGACTTTTTTCACTTTTAAGATGGGGCACTTCATGGAAAGACATGTAAGTTAGGTCATATGGCACAGGGCCCTTAGCGGGGATGGGGAGAGTTCACCTTGGAAGGGACTAAATGTGGCAGGACCCTCAATGCATGTGCTTGGAATGAAAGGGAGAGGGAAAAGAACAGCGATAATCAGGTCAGGGACTAGCTATAATCTAAGGAATTGTGACCAGCCCAGCCGGACTTCTCTGGAAATCTGTCCCTGACTCCTGGCCACAGTCGCCTACTCTGGGCTGCTGTGTACCTTGGAGGACTCTATGTAAACATCACACAATGCTGCAGATGTGAGTTGTTTTTCCCCACTGTCCAGCGAGCTCCTTGGGAGCAACCACGTTCCATTCGCATTTTTTAATCCTCCCAAGTTAGTGTGACAAATAGCACATGGCAAGCAGCACATTGCAGTGGGTGAGGGATTAGTGGGGCTGCTACCCTGTTCCAGGAGGGAGTTGCTGGAGGCCAGAACCTGGAGTAGCACTTGGAACTCAGGCTGTCTGGATCAAGAGAGCCATCTTCCAGCACCCTTAGATTAAAAATAAGTAAGTTCTGTGGGTCCTAGCCCGAGAAGCAAATTAGTCTAGAAATTATTCTCTTTTCTCCTCCACTACCCACACCAATCTATCTTGAAGGATTATCCATTTGAAATGACTCTGGAGATCTTTTCACATTATTTGTGGTCTTTTTTTAATATAAATTTTACATCCTTAACTAATCACATTTTTGTATTGTTTTCTTTACGGATCCTTTATGGCTTTGGGATCCCAGACCAGGAGACTATCAATTTATTCCAGTATAGTTTCTTCTGATAATTTTTGGTAAACTGAATAGTTTGTTTTTTATTGTGTATGTTCCCCCCCCCCCACCACAAAATGTTTGTGTATGCTATGAGTTAATGGTCTAACTTTACTTTTCTTTAAGGGATAGAAAATAATTCTAACAGCACTTATTGAGCAATACATCTTTCTCGCCGTGGAATTGAAGTGGGATTGTTATAGTCATCTAGTGCATGTGCCAATATCATACTGAGAGCTGAGCAGGGTGAATAAAAAGAGACATATGTCTTGAATATCTTGCTGCGATTTTAAAACACTGATGATAAAGGCAAAACCCTTATAAGCTCTCAAAGCAAAAAAAAAAAAAAAAAAAAAAATCACAGTTGCAAGAAACAGTAGCCTAATAGAGGACTATTTTCAAATATTGAAGGGCAATGATTTTTAAAATAAAATATTTTGCTGAACTGAACTTTCTGGGCAAAAATAAAAGCATTTTTAAGTATGCAAATACTCAAGTATGAAATAATTTACTCAGAGTTGTATTCCAGCAAAATGAGAAGAAACCAAGAACGAGGCAAACCTGGAATATAGTCAGCACTCGTGAGTGATGGAATCACTAAAAGGCATAGTTCAGTCTAATTATTTGATGATGCTGTTAAATGGTTTTTGTTGGCAGGGGACTAAGAAGTAGAAGGAATAGCAGACGTTTGGTGTCAGCCTTCTTTGGTTCATGCATGGTAAAGATAACCCTCGTTAAATGCACAAAATGAAAAGAAGTACAAGTAAATGTATATGTTAAATACTTGAATAGCTATCAGAGTAACAGAAATAATATCATAACTTCCAAACCACTAGACATAAAATAAGGGACCAAAACCTGAAGTTGATACCTGTAATGCAAGAACAGAAAACTGAGAAACAGCGTAAGTATGGGGACTCTCATGGATCCCCGGCATGGGTGTGAACGGTATCTTAAACTGAAGACATTTGAGATTAAACAGATAGAGAAAGAAGCTTTTTCAGAGCTTACTTATCTGACTACAGGCAAAACCTTCTGGGAGTGAGGCTGGCAAAGATCTCCTTTCTAGGGGAGTTTTTACTGACTGGAAAGAAGATGGAAAAGACCAGTCGCACCTGCATAAACAGAACTGTCTCACAGACCTTCTTATCTCCCATTTGCTCCCCTAGAAACCTATTGGTTCTTCTCATAGAAGCCCTTCCTCTCCCCTCTCTCTCCCCTGTGAAGTATATAACCTCATCTTTAGCTGTTTAAAGAGTTACATTTTGCTTTGTGCCCCGTGCACATGCAGGCATAAAAGTCAGTTTTCTGTTGCTCATCTGTCTTTTGTCAGTTTAATTCCTAAGCCCCCCACTCCCCAAAAGAATCTATAAGGGTAGAGGAAGAGTGTTTCTTCTGTAACATGAGAAAATCTGCCCCCCCCCCAAAAAAAGCCTACAAAAAAACAGAAAACAAAGCTACTAGCAGAAACAAGTTAAAACATCACTAATCAAAAAATTCAAATGGGTTTAAATCCCATAACAGTTCTCCGACCAAAACAGACTCCTGCATTGGTTTCAAAAAATCAAAATCCAACTATATTATATATACAGAAGATAAATGTTAATCAAATAATCCATAAGATTGAAATTAAAAGGATTGAAAAACCATGTCTGCTAAATGCCATAGGAAGAAACAGATTTAGCATTGTTCTCATTTCACAAATATAGATGAAAGACAAAATACGTAAAAAGGGACAAAATGAATATTTTATGTTGATTAATTGAAAATTTATTGAGAAAAAGTGCTCATGAATAATTATGTTGCAGTGTGACTGCAAAAAAATACAATCAATGCTGATGAAAGTCAAAGGAGAAATTAGCAAAAACCAGAATCTCAGGAAAGGTAAGTATGCCTTTCTAGATGGAATGAAATAAAACAGTTGATAAAACTAACCCAGAAGATGTATAGAAAGATTTGTATCTAACAAATATTTCCCAAAAGTAATACTATTCACAAAAAATAAACTAAGACTGGAAGAAAATTCATAAGCAGATAAATAATACTCAGAAGAAAACTAGCAAACAAAGCTGACTGTTGAAAAGTCAGGTGAATCCACCTCAAAGTCAGAGATAAGGCAAAGATGAGGAATGTTAGGGACTGAATGATTGTGTCCCCTCAAAAATTAGTGTGTTGAAATCCTAACCCCCAAAGCAATGGAGTTAGAAGGTGGGGCCTCTAGGAGGGGATTGGGTCATAAAGGTGGAGTTTCATGAATGGGATTAGTGTCCTTACAAGGAGAGACACAAGGGCTTTCTTCCTGTCTCTGCTTATTTGGCCATCTGAGGACACAAGGAGAAGATGTGTATCTGCAAACCAGGACAGTTGCCCTCCCTAGACATCAAATCTGTGGGTGCTTTGATCTTGGACTTACAGGCTCCAGAACCGTGGAAGATAAATGTTTGTTATTTAACCCCCCGATCTGTGATAGTCTGTTATAGCGGCCAGAACTGACTAAGACAACAGCTATCACTGCTTTCAACTGCCTGGTGGATGCCCTAGCCAGAGCCCTATGACAGCAAGTTAAAAAAAGATATCTGGCCGGGCGCGGTGGCTCAAGCCTGTAATCCCAGCACTTTGGGAGGCCGAGACGGGTGGATCACGAGGTCAGGAGATCGAGACCATTCTGGCTAACACGGTGAAACCCCGTCTCTGCTAAAAAATACTAAAAAAAAAAGCTAGCCGGGCGAGGTGGCGAGCGTCTGTAGTCCCAGCTACTCGGGAGGCTGAGGCAGGAGAATGGCGTAAACCCGGGAGGCGGAGCTTGCAGTGAGCTGAGATCCGGCCACTGCACTCCAGCCCGGGCGACAGAGCGAGACTCCGTCTCAAAAAAAAAAAAAAGATATCTAAATATTACAAGGAAGAAAAAACACTATCATTACTTCCAGTTGATTTTTCACCTAAAGGCAGACGCAGCTGACAAACTTGGAACTAATAAAAGATTTAAGAAAGAAGACAATAGCTGAGCTAGGCGTCAGTGAAGAACAGTGAAGTGAAATGGAAAGAAAAGACCTCATTTACACTCATGATGATAACCATAAAATACCAAAGAATAAACCTGGTACAGATGCACCAAACCGTTGTGAGGAAAACGATAAAAATTTACCAAAGCACCTGAAAGAGTGAAAGAGCCAGGAAGCAGCTCATAGGGTCTGCTAGCTGTCCTTCTCCTGCACCTGGACCAGGTGTTGGAAGCCTGGAGTAGCAGCGAGGTTGCTGCCTGGGGACCCAGAGTCAAGGACTTAGAACTGCTCTGCCCAGGCTGTCTAGGAGACTGTAGAGACGCTCCGCTGCAGTCTTCCTGGGGTCAAGAGGGGGCAATTGGGAAGAGCTTTGAAAACTCTCAGGCTGCTCAGAGAGTTCTTAGATAGTGCTTTGGGCTCCATGTAGGGGATCTAGATCCTGCTTGCCCGGTTAGCTCTTCTGATTCAATGTTCCAACATCTGCTCTGGCTAAGAAGCTGCCGAGTGATTGTTAACAATGGAAACTGCATCTTTGCCTCCTCAGGGTCTGATACAGCAGGTGTGGAGTACAGCTCAGGAATCGGTCACATGTGGTCCCCCTGGGTCACTTGTGAAAGACTCTGTCCTGCTGGGCATGAATGCCAGCTTGCATTCCTTTAATTAAATGGAAACTGGGAGGTATCTGGTGGCTAGAAGTCATGAATTTCAGCCCATATGCTTACTTCAATTACATGCTTGTCTCCATCCTGCTGTCCAGAGAAAACCAACTGAATGATGAATGGCGCTCTCACCATTGGTGGCTGATGGCAGAACAAAACAAAACAAAACGAAAAGATCCAAAACTTGATTTTGACACTATGAATGCTTCTGCCTGATACCTAGTTTGTGCTTCTCATTTTCCCAGGGATGCTTTAATGCTAGAGAACTTTAGTGAACCACTACAGAATTCTTTATGCATTTTGTAATTAATAGGCAAAATATGTTGTGCTGTAACATAGCTCCTTTGATGTTCTTAGTAAGCGGAACATAGTATGGATTCCACTTTATTGACTTCCAGATGGTGCCTCTAAAGGTTATAACTATGAGCTAGTTCCATGTTTTGTCCCTACCAGTGGGTTCATGGCTTCATAAAGACCTGTGGTAGGTAGCATCTGAGTTTGTGGTTTGCATTTATTTCTGACTTTTAAGTCTGCCTTGATACAATCTCTTTATCTTGGCTTTGTTGGACTCTGCCTCATTTATTATGAAAACCGCTTCAGGTTGAGGGCAAGGCAAAGAAAGAAGTCTTCGTATTTCAAAAGAACAAGACGGATAGCCATGGCATAGTCAAATTGCTTAGTTTCTGTTCCTTTTCCCTAAACTACTAAATTTCATCTTATTTATCTTCTTTCAGTCCATCTACTTAATATATTTTATGTGGTTATGCTGACTGCATTTTTCAGTCACCATATTTTCCATGGGTTTTTCTCATCATCATTTTAGTAGTGTCATAATTCGTAGAGATGAAACTTCCTAGTTCACCATTGTTGGATTTAGTACGTTTCTAACTTGTAAGTTTTATTTTGAAACATTAATAATTGTAGGTCTCAAGAAATGGAAAAAAATTACGGGGAGGTACATTTTCGTATTCCTCTTAATATTCCCCAGCAGAAACACCTTAAATAACTCTGCATCTTTACCTCCTAAATTACCAGATTACCTACCAAATTAACATTGGTTCACTCTATAAAGTTTATTCAGATTTCACCAGTTTTACATTCATGCATTTTTGTGTGTGTGTATAATTCTAAGCAGTTTTGTCACATGTATTGATTCATGTAACCACCAACAAATTAAGATAAAGGACTGTTCCTCGACTGTAGGTCTCTTGCACTATCCCTTTATAGCCACATCCCCCTTGTCCCTAACTCCTGGCAAACACTAATCCATCTCTTGAATTGTGGCATTTCAAGAATATTATATATGTAGACGAATATAGTTTGTAACCTTTTGAGATTGGCTGAATAGTGGTCCGTGGTATGGATGTGCCACAATTTGTGTAACTGTTAATCCATTAAGAGACGTTTGAGATGTTTTCAGTTTTTGGCTATTGCAGTCATAGCTTCTATAACATCCATGTCCATGTTTGTTTGTTTTTGAAGATGTTTCCATTCGTCTGGTATAAATTACATAAGCATGCAATTGTTAGGTTGTATAATACGCAGATGCTTCGTTTTATAAGAAACTGCCATACTGTTTTCCAGAGTGGCCGTTCCCACCAGAAGTGATCAAGGTATTCCGCATCCTCCCCAGAATTTGGTGTTATCGCTATTTTTTATTTTAGCCATGCTAGTAGGTATGTAGTGATAACCCATTGTGTTTTTAATTTACGTTCTCCTAGTGGCTAATGATGTGCAACATCTTACCATGTGTTGGTTTGTCACCTGTATATCCTCTTCGTTGAAATCTATGTTCATGTCTTTTTGCTCATTTTCTAGTTAGATTGTGTGGGGTTTTGTTTCTTTTTACTCTTGAGATTTAAGAGTTCTTTATTCTAGATATGCCTTTTGTCAGATATGTGTTTTGAAAATATAGTTTGTCTTTCTGTAGTTTGTCTTTCTGTAGTTTATCTCTTCTTCTTCTTCTTCACAGAGTAAACGTGTTCTTTTTAAAAATTATAGTGAAGTTGTTTATCAAATTTTAGTTTGATGGATTGTGTTTTTGATGTCAACTCTTAGAACTCATAGCCTAGAGTCCTGAAGATTTCCTCCTATGTTTTGTTCTAAAAGTTTCACATTTTTAAGTATTACATTTAAGTCTGTCATTTATTTTAAGTTGATGTCAATTTTGGTATGATATCTGAGATTTACATCAAAGTTTATCCTTTTGCCTGTGGATTTTCAGTTATCCCAGCTCCACTCATTGAGAAGACTCTGAATTGCTTTGAAAAAAATCAGTGGGGTGTATTTGTGTGGGTCTACTATTGGGTTCTCAATTCTGTTTTATTAGTCTAGATCTCTCTCCATTATACTCTTGCTTTCATTGTATAGTAAGGCTTAACATTAAGTAGAGTGCTTCTTCCCATTTTATTGTTCTTTTTCAAAATTGTTTTAGCTATTTTAGTTTATTTGTTTATATAAATTCCAGACTGACTTTGTGTATCCATATGTACAAAGCTCTTGCTGGGTTTTTAATGGGAATTTTGTTGAACCTGCAGGTTCTCATAGGGACAATTATGTGAAATCTTCCAATCCATAATCATGGTATGTCCCTCTTATGTCAATCTTCTATGATTTTTCCATCAGTATTTTGTAGTTTTCAGCATGTAAGATTTATGCTTGTTTTGTTAAATTTATATTTGTTTCAATTTTGACCAGTTGTAAATGATATTGCATTTTCAGTATCCACATGTTTATTGTTAGTATAGCAATTAATTATTTTATGTTGATCTTGTATTTCTGACCTTGCTGAACTTACTCATTAGATCCATCAGTTTTTGTTTTTTTTTTATTGTTTTTGTTTTGAGATTCCTTTGGATTTTCCACATAGACCCTCATGTCACCTGAAAATAGGCACTTTTTTTAAATTTCTTTCTGATTTCTAGGCCTCTTACTTCCTTTACTTTCCTGGTAAGGATTTCTAGTATTATGCTGAATTAGAATGTTAAAAGTGAACACCTTTATCTTGTTTCTGATCTTATGGGGAAAGTATCTAGTCTTTGACTATTAAGTATGATGCTAGCTGTAGGTTTTTGTCAAATTTCTTTTATCAGGATGAGGAAGTTCCTCTCTCTTCCACTTTTCTGAGACTTTTTATTATGGAAGAGTGTTGAGTGTTATTACTTCTTTCTTCTGCATCAATTGATGTAATCATGTGATTTTTCTTCCTTGGCTGCTTAATATGGTAGATTACATCGATCAGTTTTCAATTACTGAACTAGTTTTACACTCATGGAACAAACTCTGCTTGGTCATATGTGTAATTCCTTATATATGCTGCTAAGTTGTATTGCCAATATTTTTTGAGTGGTTTATGTATATTTATGAGAGAATGTGGTCTGTAGTTTTTGTTTTTGCATTTTATAATTTTTTTTCTACTGTCTTTGTCTAGTTTTGGTTATGAGGTTAATAAAATCCTCTAAGTGTTTTATCCTTCTTTATTTACTGGGAGACAGTGATAGAATTGGCATTAATTCTTCCTTAAATATTTGTTAAAATTCCCCAGCGAAGCCATTCAGAATCTGGAGATATCTTTTTTAAAAACATTTAAAATTATGGACTCAATGTGTTTAATTGTTTTAGGGATCTTCAGCTTATTTATAGCCTATTGGTTGAGTTTTGGTACTTTGTGCTTTTCAAGTAATTGGTGCATGTCATTTAAGTTGCTAACTGTATGTGTTAATTTCTATGTAAAGAGTTGTTCATAGCTTTCCTCATCATTATTTTGATGTCTACAATGTCTGTGTAGTGACATATGGGATACATTCCTCATATTAGTTCGTCAATTTTATTGATATTTTCAAAGAAGCAGATTTTCATTTCATTGATTTTTTTTTTCTTTTTTTTTCCTCTTCTCCATGTCAGTGATTTTATACTTTTGTATTTATTATTTACTTCCTTCTACTTGTGGGGCTTGTCTCTTTTTTCTGGTTTCTTACCGAGTGAGCATAGATACAGACTTGAATGTTTTTCTCTTTCTTAAAATAAGCAGTACTATAAATTTATTCTCAGCACTACCAGCATGTCATACATATTGATACATTGTATTTTTATTCAGTTCAGTGTATTTTTTTCCATTTCCTTGAGACTTTCTCTTTGACTCATGGATTATTTAGCAATTTGGCTTTCAGTTTCCAAGTGTTTGGAGATTTTCTTGTCATCTTAATGCTATTCATGTCTAGTTTGATTGCATTGTGGGCAAATATCATACTTTGTGTGGTTTCACTTCTTTTAAGTGTATTGAGGTTTTTCTTAGGCTCAGGATATGGTCTATCTTGGTATATGCTCCATGAGTACTTCTTGGTAGACAGTTTCCTAAATGCCAGTTAAGTCCTGATGTTTGATGGTGTAAGTTCTTTTATATCCTTGCTGATTTTCTGTCTAGTTGTCCTGTCATGAATTATTGAGAGAGGAGTGTTGAAATCTCCAAATATAGTTATGAACTTGTCTATATCTTTTGAAAATTTCCATCAGTTTTGGGGTCACGTATTTTGAAGCTTCCTTGTTTGAGAAAGGATTTATGATTGCTGCGTCTTCTTGGTAGATTGAGCTTTTATCATTATGTAAATTTACATCTGTCTTTCATAATTTTCTTTTCTCTAAGATCTTCTTTATCTGATAATAATATAATTACTCTTGTGTTTTTTGAGTAATGTTTGCAGGGTGTGTGTGATATATACTTCGTTTTTTCTTTTTCCTGCCTTTCCATGGTGTACTTAACATTTTTTGAGAATTTCTTTTTTAGAATTTCCTTTTTATTCATAGTGTTTTTGAGTATGTCTCTTTGTACACCTATTTCATGGTTTCATGGTTGCTCTAGATATTACATTTTATATATGTAACTTATTACATTACTGACTACTGGTATAAACATTTTTGTTTTTTTTTTTTGAGACAGAGTCTCGCTGTGTTGCCCAGGCTGAAATGCAGTGGCACAATGTCGGCTCACTGCAAGCTCCGCCTCCCGGGTTCATGCCATTCTCCTGCCTCAGCCTCCCCAGTAGCTGGGACTACAGGCGCCTGCCACCACGCCCGGCTAATGTTTTGTGTTTTTAGTAGAGACAGGATTTCACCATGTTAGCCAGGATGTTCTCAATCTCCTGACATTGTGATCCACCTGCCTCGGCTTCCCAAAGTGCTGGGATTACAAGCCTGAGCCACCGCACCCGGCCTAGTATAAACATCTTACTGGTTCAAGTAAAGTAGATGAATTTTCTCTTCCTTCTTTTATTGTTTTTATCTCTCTTTCAATAATTTCCTTTAGCCATACTTCTTGGGTAATTCTGCTGCTCACTAGTTCTCTTAGTTTTTTCTTCACCGGAAAAATGTCTTGACATTTCTTCATTATTCCTGAAAGATATTTTAACTGGAGTTAGAATTTTGAGTTTACAGATAATTTATTTCGGCATTTGAAAACGTCATGCCGCCTCCTGCTGGTCTCTGTTGAAAATTCTGCTGTCGGCTGGGGAGCAAGATGGCCGAATAGGAACAGCTCCAGTCTCCAACTCCCAGCGCGAGCGACACAGAAGACCGGTGATTTCTGCATTTTCAACTGAGGTACTGGGGTCATCTCACTAGGGAGTGCCGGACAATCAGTGCTGGTCAGCTGCTGCAGCCCGACCAGCGAGAGCTGAAGCAGGGCGAGGCATCGCCGCACCTGGGAAGCGCAAGGGGGAAGGGAATCCCTTTTCCTAGCCAGGGGAACTGAGACACACAACACCTGGAAAATCGGGTAACTCCCACCCCAATACTGCGCTTTAAGCAAACTGGCACACCAGGAGAATATATCCCACACCTGGCCGGGAGGGTCCCATGCCCATGGAGCCTCCTTCATTGCTAACACAGCAGTCTGCGATCTAACTGAAACGGCAGCAGCGAGGCTGGGGGAGGGGCGCCCGCCATTGCTGAGGCTTAAGTAGGTAAACAAAGCCGCTGGGAAGCTGGAACTGGGTGGAGCTCACAACAGCTCAAGGAAACCTGCCTGTCTCTGTAGACTCCACCTCTGGGGACAGGGCACAGATAAAAAACAACAACAAAAAAGCAGCAGAACCTCTGCAGACGCAAACGACTCTGTCTGACAGCTTTGAAGAGAGCAGTGGATCTCCCAACACAGAGGTTGGGATCTGAGAAGGGACAGACTGCCTGCTCAAGTGGGTCCCTGACCCCTGAGTAGCCTAACTGGGAGACATCCCCCACTAGGGGCAGTCTGACACCCCACACCTCACAGGGTGGAGTACACCCCTGAGAGGAAGCTTCCAAAGTAAGAATCAGACAGGTACACTAGCTGTTCAGCAATATTCTATCTTCTGCAACCTCTGCTGCTGATACCCAGACAAACAGGGTCTGGAGTGGACCTCAAGCAATCTCCAACAGACCTACAGCTGAGGGTCCTGACTGTCAGAAGGAAAACTATCAAACAGGAAGTTCACCTATACCAAAACCCCATCAGGACGTCACCATCATCAAAGACCAGAGACAGATAAAACCACAAAGATGGGGAAAAAGCAGGGCAGAAAAGCTGGAAATTCAAAAAATAAGAGCGCATCTCCCCCTGCAAAGGAGCGCAGCCCATCGCCAGCAACGGATCAAAGCTGGTCGGAGAATGACTTTGACGAGATGAGAGAAGAAGGCTTCAGTCCATCAAACTTCTCAGAGCTAAAGGAGGAATTACGTACCCAGTGCAAAGAAACTAAAAATCTTGAAAAAAGAGTGGAAGAATTGACAGCTAGACTAATTAATGCAAAGAAGGTCATAAACGAAATGACAGAGATGAAAACCATGACACGAGAAATACGTGACAAATGCACAAGCTTCAGTAACCGACTCGATCAGCTGGAAGAAAGAGTATCAGCGATTGAGGATCAAATGAATGAAATGAAGCGAGAAGAGAAACCAAAAGAAAAAAGAAGAAAAAGAAATGAACAAAGCCTGCAAGAAGTATGGGATTATGTAAAAAGACCAAATCTACGTCTGATTGGGGTGCCTGAAAGTGAAGGGGAAAATGGAACCAAGTTGGAAAACACTCTTCAGGATATCATCCAGGAGAACTTCCCCAACCTAGTAGGGCAGGCCAACGTTCAAATTCAGGAAATACAGAGAACGCCACAAAGATACTCCTCGAGAAGAGCAACTCCAAGACACATAATTGCCAGATTCACCAAAGTTGAAATGAAGGAAAAAATCTTAAGGGCAGCCAGAGAGAAAGGTCGGGTTACCCACAAAGGGAAGCCCATCAGACTAACAGCAGATCTCTCGGCAGAAACTCTACAAGCCAGAAGAGAGTGGGGGCCAATATTCAACGTTCTTAAAGAAAAGAATTTTAAACCCAGAATTTCATATCCAGCCAAACTAAGTTTCATAAGTGAAGGAGAAATAAAATCCTTTACAGATAAGCAAATGCTTAGAGATTTTGTCACCACCAGGCCTGCCTTACAAGAGACCCTGAAGGAAGCCCTAAACATGGAAAGGAACAACCGGTACCAGCCATTGCAAAAACATGCCAAAATGTAACGACCATCGAGGCTAGGAAGAAACTGCATCAACTAACGAGCAAAATAACCAGTTAATATTATAATGGCAGGATCAAGTTCACACATAACAATATTAACCTTAAATGTAAATGGACTAAATGGTCCAATTAAAAGACACAGACTGGCAAACTGGATAAAGAGTCAAGACCCATCAGTCTACTGTATTCAGGAGACCCATCTCACATGCAGAGACATACATAGGCTCAAAATAAAGGGATGGAGGAAGATCTACCAAGCAAATGGAGAACAAAAAAAAGCAGGGGTTGCAATCCTAGTCTCTGATAAAATAGACTTCAAACCATCAAAGATCAAAAGAGACAAAGAAGGCCACTACATAATGGTAAAGGGATCAATTCAACAGGAAGAGCTAACTATCCTAAATATATATGCACCCAATACAGGAGCACCCCGATTCATAAAGCAAGTCCTTAGAGACTTACAAAAAGACTTAGACTCCCATACAATAATAATGGGAGACTTCAACACTCCACTGTCAACAGTAGACAGATGAACGAGACAGAAAGTTAACAAGGATATCCAGGAATTGAACTCATCTCTGCACCAAGCAGACCTAATAGACATCTATAGAACTCTCCACCCCAAATCAACAGAATATACATTCTTCTCAGCACCACATCACACTTATTCCAAAATTGACCACATAATTGGAAGTAAAGCACTCCTCAGCAAATGTAAAAGAACAGAAATTGTAACAAACTGTCTCTCAGACCACAGTGCAATCAAACTAGAACTCAGGACTAAGAAACTCAATCAAAACCGCTCAACTACATGGAAACTGAACAACCTGCTCCTGAATGACTACTGGGTACATAACGAAATGAAAGCAGAAATAAAGATGTTCTTTGAAACCAATGAGAACAAAGATACAACATACCAGAATCTCTGGGACACATTTAAAGCAGTGTGTAGAGGGAAATTTATAGCACTAAATGCCCACAAGAGAAAGCAGGAAAGATCTAAAATTGACACTCTAACATCACAATTAAAAGAACTAGAGATGCAAGAGCAAACACATTCAAAAGCTAGCAGAAGGCAAGAAATAACTAAGATCAGAGCAGAACTGAAGGAGATAGAGACACAAAAAAGCCTCCAAAAAATCAATGAATCCAGGAGTTGGTTTTTTGAAAAGATCAACAAAATTGACAGACCGCTAGCAAGACTAATAAAGAAGAAAAGAGAGAGGAATCAAATAGATGCAATAAAAAATGATAAAGGGGATATCACCACCGACCCCACAGAAATACAAGCTACCATCAGAGAATACTATAAACACCTCTATGCAAATCAACTAGAAAATCTAGAAGAAATGGATAATTTCCTGGACACTTACACTCTCCCAAGACTGAACCAGGAAGAAGTTGAATCCCTGAATAGACCAATAGCAGGCTCTGAAATTGAGGCAATAATTAATAGCCTACCCACCAAAAAAAGTCCAGGACCAGATGGATTCACAGCTGAATTCTACCAGAGGTACAAGGAGGAGCTGGTACCATTCCTTCTGAAACTATTCCAAACAATAGAAAAAGAGGGAATCCTCCCTAACTCTTTTTATGAGGCCAACATCATCCTGATACCAAAGCATGGCAGAGACACAACAAAAAAAGAGCATTTTAGACCAATATCCCTGATGGACATCGATGCAAAAATCCTCAATAAAATACTGGCAAACCAGATTCAGCAGCACATCAAAAAGCTTATCCACCCTGATCAAGTGGGCTTCATCCCTGGGTTGCAAGGCTGGTTCAACATTCGCAAATCAATAAATGTAATCCAGCATATAAACAGAACCAAAGACAAGAACCACATGATTATCTCAATAGATGCAGAAAAGGCTTTTGACAAAATTCAACAGCCCTTCATGCTAAAAACGCTCAATAAATTCGGTATTGATGGAACGTACCTCAAAATAATAAGAGCTATTTATGACAAACCCACAGCCAATATCATACTGAATGGGCAAAAACTGGAAAAATTCCCTTTGAAAACTGGCACAAGACAGGGATGCCCTCTCTCACCACTCCTATTCAACATAGTGTTGGAAGTTCTAGCTAGGGCAATCAGGCAAGAGAAAGAAATCAAGGGTATTCAGTTAGGAAAAGAAGAAGTCAAATTGTCCCTGTTTGCAGATGACATGATTGTATGTTTAGAAAACCCCATCATCTCAGCCCAAAATCTCCTTAAGCTGATAAGCAGCTTCAGCAAAGTCTCAGGATACAAAATTAATGTGCAACAATCACAAGCATTCTTATACACCAGTAACAGACAGAGAGCCAAATCATGAATGAACTTCCATTCACAATTGCTTCAAAGACAATCAAATACCTAGGAATCCAACTTACAAGGGATGTCAAGGACCTCTTCAAGGAGAACTACAAACCACTGCTCAGTGAAATCAAAGAGGACACAAACAAATGGAAGAACATACCATGCTCATGGATAGGAAGAATCAATATCGTGAAAATGGCCATACTGCCCAAGGTTATTTATAGATTCAATGCCATCCCCATCAAGCTACCAATGAGTTTCTTCACAGAATTGGAAAAAACTGCTTTAAAGTTCATATGGAACCAAAAAAGAGCCCGCATTGCCAAGACAATCCTAAGTCAAAAGGACAAAGCTGGAGGCGTCACGCTACCTGACTTCAAACTATACTACAAGGCTACAGTAACCAAAACAGCATGGTACTGGTACCAAAACAGAGATATAGACCAATGGAACAGAACAGAGTCCTCAGAAATAATACCACACATCTACAGCCATCTGATCTTTGACAAACCTGAGAGAAACGAGAAATGGGGAAAGGATTCCCTATTTAATAAATGGTGCTGGGAAAATTGGCTAGCCATAAGTAGAAAGCTGAAACTGGATCCTTTCCTTACTCCTTATATGAAGATTAATTCAAGATGGATTAGAGACTTAAATGTTAGACCTAATACCATAAAAACCCTAGAAGAAAATCTAGGTAGTACCATTCAGGAAATAGTCATGGGCAAGGACTTCATGTCTAAAACACCAAAAGCAACGGCAGCAAAAGCCAAAATTGACAAATGGGATCTAATTAAACTAAAGAGCTTCTGCACAGCAAAAGAAGCTACCATCAGAGTGTGAACAGGCAACCTACAGAATGGGAGAAAATTTTTGCAATCTACTCATCTGACAAAGGGCTAATATCCAGAATCTACAAAGAACTCAAACAAATATACAAGAAAAAAACAACCCCATCAAAAAGCGGGCAAAGGATATGAACAGAGATTTCTCAAAAGAAGACATTCATACAGCCAACAGACACATGAAAAAATGCTCATCATCACTGGCCATCAGAGAAATGCAAATCAAAACCACAATGAGATACCATCTCACACCAGTTAGAATGGCAATCATTAAAAAGTCAGGAAACAACAGGTGTTGGAGAGGATGTGGAGAAATAGGAACACTTTTACACTGTTGGATTGTAAACTAGTTCAACCATTATGGAAAACAGTATGGCAATTCCTCAAGGATCTAGAACTAGATGTACCATATGACCCAGCCATCCCACTACTGGGTATATACCCAAAGGATTATAAATCATGCTGCTATAAAGACACATGCACACGTATGTTTATTGCGGCACTATTCACAATAGCAAAGACTTGGAATCAACCCAAATGTCCATCTGTGACAGACTGGATTAAGAAAATGTGGCACATATACACCATGGAATACTATGCAGCCATAAAAAAGGATGAGTTTGCGTCCTTTGTAGGGACATGGATGCAGCTGGAAACCATCATTCTTAGCAAACTATCACAAGAACAGAAAACCAAACACCGCATGTTCTGACTCATAGGTGGGAACTGAACAATGAGATCACTTGGACTCGGGAAGGGGAACATCACACACTGGGGCCTATCATGGCGAGGGGGAGGGGGGAGGGATTGCATTGGGAGTTATACCTGATATAAATGATGAATTGATGGGTGCTGACGAGTTGATGGGTGCAGCACACCAACATGGCATAAGTATACATATGTAACAAACCAGCACGTTATGCACATGTACCCTAGAACTTAAAGTATAATTAAAAAAAAAAATTATGCTGTCATTTAAATTGGTTGTTGTTGTTTAGTTTTGTTTTTCCCCCTTATGGATCATTTTTCTCTGACTGCTTTCAAGATTTTCTCTTTATGTTTAATTTTCAGATGTTTGATTATGATGATTCTTGGCATTAATTTTTTTGGATTTAACTGGTTTGGGTTTTACTCAGCTTCTTGAATCTGTAGATGTATATCTTTTGCTAAATTTGGAAATTGTAAAATAATTTCTTTGAATATTTTTCACTCTCATTTTCTTTCTCTTCTTTTTGTGAGACTCTCATGACAGAAATATCAGATTTTGTTACAGCTTCACACCCCTGGAGGCTCTGTTGATTTTTTTTTTTTTTTTTTTTTTTTTTTTTGGTCTATTTTACCTTTGTTGCTCAGATTGAATAATTTCTATTCTGTCTTCAAGTCAGATCCTTTCCTTAGCTATCTCCACTCTACTATTGAGCCCAGCCCACATGTTTGTAATCCCAGTTATTGTATTTTTCAGTTCTAAGTTTTCGTTTAGTTTTTCTTTACATCTTCTATTTGTTTTTTGAAACTTTCTACTTTTGCATTGGTTTCAAACATGTTCCTAATTGCCTACCAACGCATTATTATGATTGAGATTTTAAAATCCAGAGAATTCCAACTTTCTGAATTACCTGTTTTGGCATCTGCTAATTTTCTCTTCTCATTAAAGTTGAGGTTTTTTCTTGATTTTGGTATTATGGGTGATTTTTAAAATTATATCCTGGACATTTTGGGTATTATTGTTTGAAACTCCCAAGTCTTACTTCAGTCTTCTTTTTCACGAGGCCTCCTCTGACACTGTGCCAGCAGAGGAGGGAGAATACCACCCCTGCTGTTGGGTGATCCAGGCTCCCCACTCAGCCTCTGTTGACACCTGGGAGGGATGGGGACCTTGGTACTGCTAGGCGGGAGTGGAAGTCCAGGCTCCTCAAATGTTCTCCACTGAAGCAGCAGGTGGCGGCCAGGTCAAGATGAAGTCATTTCTTGGCCTTCTCTAACATCACCTCATGCAAGTATGGGGAGGAGCATCTCCCTTTTGCCTGGGAATGTTTGAATCTAGAGTGCTCACTGGGTCTTTGCTGATGAGGCTGCTGGTGGCATCCGGCTTTTTCCTTTTGTATTTCCCTGGGGCAGGGCTCTTGGCTAGGCATGGACCAGCTGTCAGGCTGCTTCTCTCCTGACCATTCGGCGAGAGAGGGCAAGCTTTCCTCAGGACTTCTTGGATCTGCACCTGTTGGATTTGTTTTGTTGTTTTGTTTTGTGCATTCTTCTCCAAAACCCAGTTTGAAATACGTAACATAAATAGTAAACCTAGGGATCTCAGCACCATGCCATTCTGCCTGTCACAAAGGTGTGATCCCTTTTGCCTTCTTCTCTGAACTGCTCACAACCTTCTTATGTTTATTCATTGATTATGTTCAGACATCTTAGTCATATTTAGCAAGAGTAATAATCATTACTCAGCTCAGGCTGCCATAACAAAATACCATAGAATGGGAGGCTTTAAATGACAGAAATTTATTTTCACACAGTTCTGGGAGCTGAGAAATTCAAGATCAAGGTTCTGGATTTGGTTCCCCGATGAGAACTCTCTCTGGTTTATGGCTTCCTTCTCATTGTGTCCTCACATGTGTGTCTCTTTCTAGAGAGAGGGAGTGGGAGAGGGAGAAAGAAGGGCACGTGCTGGCTTCCCTATTCCTATAAAGTCACCAGTCCCATCAGAATAGGGCCCCACCCCTGTGACCTGATTTAACCCTGGTCAGCTCCCGCTTATCCTTTTCAGCCATATTACCTCCTTCTCATTTTTCTTGTATTTATGCTGTCATAGCAAGTGGTATTTTTCTGAAAGCATATGCTTAATTTATTTAGACTTTATATTTATTCAGATTAAGGTTGGTCAATTTCTTCACTCAATCTAAAGGAAAAGCTCTTTAAAAATCAGCCTGGTCATTTTTCAACAAACCTCAGGTGTGGACTTTGGGCGTCCGATTGTGTAGGAGGCTCTCAAGGCTGGCTGTCTGCCTGATCAGCATTGTCACTGGGGGATGAGCTGGCAGGGCGCCATGTTGTTTCCTTCACCTTTGTGTCTCCAAGTGACCCTTTCCTCGTAGAGATGAATTTCCACCGATGGTGAATAGTCCTTGCGTGCATAGTAACCCCAGTGTCAGAACATCTTCTCCTTCCACTGCTGGGGATAATTAGCTTCCTTTTTTCTTTTGTTTCATACATCTGGAGCCAGAAAAGGCATAATAGGTCACATAGTTTAGAAATGGACACATTTTTTTTTTTTAATTTCATGAACTCCTTCATATCCATTTATCCAGGCTACGTAAAACTGTTAGAAGGAATGCCCAGGCTACAGGCTACAAGCAGGCAGGAGGGTGGGGCCTGTGGATCCCAGCTGTCTCCCACACAAGGCCCTGGGGAGTTCAGTCAGCCATCCTAGGTGGCAAAAGTCATTACCCAAGAAGGCGGGAGTAAAACTCGTGCTTCTGCCCTCTTGCTCTGTATGAGGTGGGTTGGAACTGAGAAGGCCAGGACCTTCAAAATGCTGCACTCTCCCTGAGAAGTTGGAATTGAAAAAAATAAAATCTGCCATCCAGCACAAGAAGATGAAAAAGAAGTGCGACTGTTTTAGGCTGTGCTCAGTCAGGGCCCAAAGTCTTCCGTGGGAATTCACAACAGATGAGGGAAGGGGTGCCTTCTGGTGCATCTGAGGTGGTGGTTGATATGTCCAGCAGAACCCAGGAAATTCCAGCACCACTTGTAGTGGCATGAAAAGTGGTCTGATTTGTGAGGCTCTGGGTACCTGGTAGAATGGAGTGCAGGGCCCCTGGAGAGGAGTCCCCTTCTGGCCAGGTCCACAGGATCCCCATAGACACGGTAGCAACACAGGTTGGGAGTTGGGAATTCATTCCAGTCTGTCCTGTCAGCAAGCTTCATGTGCCATGAACATGCTCTGCAGATGGTGATTGGGGTTTGAGACATGGGTTTTCTGCAGCCTGACAAATATTCCGTGCTCTGATAAATGTCCAGGTGTGAGGCCAGGTGTGCAGGCAGTGCTGTGAGAGGGCAGCCAAGGGCTCTGCCCCTTTCTCTCCTGCATCCTCCTCCTTCCACATCCATCCTGTCCCACCCCGTGACTACATATGTTTTTTTTTTTTTTTCCCCCGAGACTGAGTCTGGCTCTGTCTCTCCCAGGCTGGAGTGCAGGTGGCGTGATCTTGGCTCACTGCAACCCTCACTTCCCAAGTTCAAACAATTCTCATGCCTTAGCCTCCTGAATAGCTGAGATTACAGGTGCCCACCACCATTCCTGGCTAATTTTTGTATTTTTAGCAGAGATGGAGTTTCACCATGTTGACCAGGCTGGTCTCAAACTCCTGACCTCAGGTGATCCGCCCACCTCGGCCTCCCAAACTCCTGGGATTCAGGCGTGAGCCACCATACCTGGCCTGCATCTGTGTTTTTAAGCTCTTGTGCCATTTAGCCTTCATTAAATTTTTTAAGAAAACGTTACAAAATGAAAACTCTATGAGAAATGAAACACTATAAGAAATAATATGAAAACTCAATTTTTAAAAATCAACTAAAAGTGAAGTTCAAATTAAAACACATACAGAAACAGCTCACTTTGAGCAAGCATTCATAAACAGCAAAAGGCAGGTTTGGACTCTTAAACACTTAAGACAATAGAAACTAACATGATTTGAAAATAATTAAATGCAAGTAAGAATGAAAAACAAACGAGAAACCCTTTAAAAAGCAGCTTTGAAAAGAATCAAGTAAAATTAAAAGATGAGAAATAATATAACCATCAATTAAAGACAGTGGAGGCACAGAATGTCAGATGAGACAGTTGAAGGAGCAGAGGCAATTTCCTGCATGAATCATAGAAAGCTAAATAGATGGAAAATAGGAAAGAATGATTTACAGTCGTTGCAATAATATCTAACACTTCTGTAGTGTTTCTGTGCGCCAGGCCCTATTTCAAATGCTTTACATAGACTAACAACCTTCTGAGGAAAGCGCTGTGATTATTTTCAGATATGGCAGCCGGAGCACAGTGTGGCCAAGGTCACACAGAAAGCAGGTCTGGAAGCCTGTACCCACCAGGAGAGGCTGTGCCTGACAAGGAGGGCCGTTTCCTCCCATGCGGGGGATAGGTGCTCCCACACACACTCGCTGGAATAGTAGAAGGCAATAATAAATAGCATGTGGGAGAAATGTTAAGAGATTATTTTCAGAAAACAGGTAAAGTTATGACTCACATACAGATATAAAAATGAACACATGCTAAAGAAACTATTTTACTCATATCGCATGAGGAAACCAAGCAGATGTTCTCCTCAGTTCAATGGGAAAGTCAAACTAGTACAAAATTATATAGAGTAAAGGAATTTCAAGATGAATTCTAAGTGGACACAAAACTTGTTTATCTAAAGGGGCAGGAAGTCAAGGCACTACCAATTAAATCACTACTGGGCGACTAAGAACGTCCGCATCTATCAGCCGCCTGCAGTCCATGCACAGTGACAGAACAGCTCAGCCAGGGAACAGGGCGAGACTTGCTAAGTGAGATCCATGTGCTGTAGGGGACACATCGTTTTCCATTGAAATACAATGATTTTTTTTCAACAGAAGCCATGTCCCAAAAGAACAGCTGAGAATGTAATAATATTGATGAAAAACATACATCCTCAGATTCAGGAGTTACAAGTCTGAGGAAAGATAAGTGATAGGAAATGAGCCCAAGACATATTGTGCAAGAAAAGCTGCAGGAATGTCCAAAGCCAAAAAAAGATCCTAGAAGCGATGAGAGAGAAAAGATGGCTTGCTAACAACGAGATGGCAATTAGACTGACTGCAGACCTTGTAAAGGCAACAATAGAAGCCAGAAAAATAAACGAAAATAATGTCTTTTAAGTATGAAAGGAAATAATTGTCAACCTAGAGTTTTATCCTGAGCTAAACCATTCTTTACCTGGGGTTCAAAATCAAGACATTCTTGGGAAAAGAGATACTAAAGGAGTTTACCATGCAGGGGCTGTGCTACTATTTTAAAAAACTACCAGAAGACACTTAGGAACTAGCCATGAGAAGCAGTGAGTGAAGCAATTGGCAAAGATTCAGGTACATGTAAACAGATTTGGTTATATAAAATAATAATGATGAATTTGAGAGTATTAAAAACAAAGTGGGGCAGGGCGCAGGGGCTCATGCCTGTAATCCCAGCACTTTGGGAGGCCAAGGCAAGCAGATCACCTGAGGTCAGGAGTTCAAGACAAGCCTGGCCAACATGATGAAACCCCATCTCTGCTAAAAATACAAAGATTAGCCAGGCGTGGTGGCATGTGCCTGTAGTCCTAGCTACCTAGGAGAGTGAGGCAGGAGGATCGCTTGAACCCAGGAGGCAGAGGTTGCAGTGAGCCGAAATAGCACCACTGTACTCCAACCTGGGCAGCAGAGCAAGTCTCCATCTCAAAAATAATAATAATAATAATAATGGAATTAAAATATTGGAAAATGTAGCATGAAATAGTAACTTGGACAGTGCTTGGAGGTGAAACCCTCAGGTGAACTTATATGACTCTGGAAGACCATGGAGACGTCAGCTTTAAGTAAAATATACAAGGTTAAAATGAGAGAATAACCACCAGACCAGACACATTAAGAATACTATATTTAACTTCCAAACAAGTAGGGGTCAAATGGGGAAGGGATGAAGAAAATGGAAGAAACCTAAATGCAATCCAAGGAGAAAGAAGTCAAAAGAATAATATTAGATAGTTGAAATGAAAACAAACATTACAATAGACAAGATAAAAGTAAATGGAGTAGCCATTTGGTTAAAACACAGATCTCCCCAGTACATCTCTTTGCATTTAAATCGAACAATAGACTGTTTAGATGAAACTAAACCATATGTATGTAAGGAATGAAAACAAGGAAAAAGAAAAACAGGAACAAAAATAAAATGTGTGTGGCTGTGTTTATAACACAACCACACACACAAACACAGTAAGGAAAACAAGTATAATTGAGGTTAAATAAGGTCAGGTGATAATGATTTTTAAAACTAAGGCTGTATAACAGATCTTACATGTATACATCTAATAAAATTGCTTTGAAGAAAAGTTGGTAGAATTTTAAGTTTACTGGATGAGTCCACAATTACAGTAGAAGATTTTAACGTACCTCTTTTAGTAATTGATAATGTAAGAAGGGAAAAAAATGTAAGTATGTAGGTGTTCTGAACAACATAGTTAACAAGCCTTATCCAATATGTAGATATAGATACAGATATAGAAAAAAATGCATCCTTATTCCACGAGAAAATAAATATATGGAAAACTAGATATCCACATGTGAATTAAAACCTTTAGCATGTGTTGTGTGAGTTTGCATGTGTGTGTGTGTGTGCACACATGCACTCACACATGTATAGGAATGTAGGCAGACATACATAGCCTTTAAGTGCTTATGTTAGAAAAGATACTTGTCTAAGTATCTTTACCATATGATCCAACGATTGTCCTCCTCGCTATTTACCCAAAGGAGCTGAAAACCTGTGTTCACACAGAAACCTACACACATATGTTGATAGCAGCATAGACTTCTTTTTTAGGAAACCCTAAAGGCTTTTAATATCCTTTTTGGGAAAATGTGTGAGTTAATTATCAAACTTAAGAAGTTATAAAACATAACATTAAATCCAATGAAAAAAGAAGGAGGAATAAAGATAAACCTAAAAATGTATTAAATAAGAAAACTAAAATAGAGATCAGCAAAGGACAAATTGGTTTTAAAAAAGAGCTAATAAAATCAACATACCTCAGGAAATAATTACCAACAAAACAAAGAAGGCACAAAGAGACATTTGCTGGATATAAAAGGAGTTTTTAACTACAGAAAAGGACTTAAAAATAGAATATTATGACACAACTTTATGCCAAAAATTTGGAAACTTAGATTTAATATTTTCTAGAAAATAGACCAAAAATGGAATAGACTAGCAAAAAATAGACTTTATTTTTAAACCAATTTGAGGTTCATAGCATAACTGTGTGGAATGTACAGTTCCCATGTCCCCTCCCCACCCCCACCCAAGCATAGCCTCCCCAATCATCCACAGCCAGGGCCATACAATTGTAATAGATGAACTGATGCAGACACATCATTACCACCCAGAGTCCATAGTTTATATCAGGGTTCTCTCTTGGTGTTGTATGGGTTCTGTGAGTTTGAACAAATGTATAATGACCTGTACCTACCATTATAATATCAGTCAGAATAGTTTCACTCTCCTAAAAATCCTCAGTGCTCCACCTATTCATCCCTCCCTCTTTCTGCAATCCATGGCAGCCACTGACCTGTTATGTTTTGTTTGGTTTGGTTTGGTTTCATTTGGTTTGGTTTGGTTTGGTTTGGTTTGGTTTGGTTTGGTTTGAGATGGTGTATCGCTCTGTCACCCAGGCTAGAGTGCAGTGATGGTGATCTGGGCTCACTGCAACCTCCGCCTCCCGGGTTCAAGCAATTCTCCCACCTCAGCCTCCTGAGTATCTGGGATTACAGGTGTGCGCCACCACGCCCAGCTAATTTTTGTATTTTTAGTAGAGACAGGATTTCGTCATGTTGGCCAGGCTGGTCTGGAACTCCTGACCTCAGGTGATCCACCTGCCTCGGCCTCCCAAAGTGCTGGGATTACAGGCGTGAGCCTCTGCACCAGGCCTGATCTGTTTTGCTGTCTCCATTGCTTTACTTTTCCTAGAATAGAATATAATTGGAATCTTACAGTCTGTAGCCTTTTCAGATTGGCTTATTTCATTTGGTAATATGCGTTGACGGTTCCTCCATGTTTTTTCATGGCTTGCTAGCCCATTTCTTTTTAGCACTGAGTAATAATCCACTGGATACAGCACAGTTAGTTTATCCATTTCACCTACTGAAGGTTGCTTCCAAGTGTTAGCAATTATGAATAAAGCTGCTATCAACATATGTGTGTAGGTTTCTGTGTGAACACAGGTTTTCTTCTCCTTCAGGTAAACACCAGGGAAGGCAGTTGTTGGATCACATGGAAAGAGTATACTTTGTTTTGTAGGAAACTGCCAAACAGTCTTCCAAAGTGACTGCACCATTTTTCATGCCCACCAGCATTGTGTGAGAGTTCCTGTTGTTCTGCATCCTTGCCAGTATTTGCTGATGTTAGTGTTCTGGATTTTGGTCATTCTAATAGATGTGTAGTGGTATCTCAGTTTTTTTAAAAATTAGTATTTCACTGATGATGATGTGGAACATATTTCCATGTGCTTATTTGCCATCTGTATATTGTCTTTGCTCAGGTGTCTGTTAAGGTCTTTGGCCTTTTTTTTTTTTTTTTTTTTTTTGAGATGGAGTCTCTCTGTCACCCAGGCTGGAGTGCAATGGCACGATCACAGCTTACTGCAACCTTAGCCTCCCGTGTTCAAGCGATTCTCCTGCCTTAGCCTCCGTAGTAGCTGGATTTACAGGCATGCGCTCCCAAGCCTGGCTTTTTTTTTTTTTTTTTTTTTTTTGTATTTTTGGTAGAGATGGGGTTTCACGTGTTGGTCAGGCTGGTCTCAAACTCCTGACGTCATGATCCACCCGCCTCTGCCTCCCATAGTGCTGGAATTAACAGGCATGAGCCACCACGCCTGGCTTTGGCCCATTTTTTAATTGGATTGTTTGTTTCCTTATTGCTGAGTTTTTAGAGTTCTTTGTATATTTTGGATTACAGTTCATTATTAGATGTGTCTTTTGCAAATATTTTCTCCCAATCAGCAGCTCATCTTTTCATTCTTTTGATCAATATGTTTTTAAAAAGAAATTCAAAAAGGTGGGTTTACAGGCAAGTTCCACCCAGCATAAAATATCATTATGAACATAAATATATGTCTTTTTTTATTTTTTATTTTTTTTATTTTTATTTTTATTTTTTTTTTGAGGCGGAGTCTCCTGTGTCGCTGGGACTGGAGTGCAGTGGCCGGATCTCAGCTCACTGCAAGCTCCGCCTCCCGGGTTTACGCCATTCTCCTGCCTCAGCCTCCCGAGTAGCTGGGACTACAGGCGCCCGCCACCTTGCCCGGCTAGTTTTTCTATTTTTAGTAGAGACGGGGTTTCACCGTGTTAGCCAGGTTGGTCTCGATCTCCTGACCTCGTGATCCGCCCGTCTCGGCCTCCCAAAGTGCTGGGATTACAGGCTTGAGCCACCGCGCCCGGCCGTCTTTTTTTATTATTATCCTTTAAGTTCTAGGGTACATGTGCGCAATGTGCAGGTTTGTTACATAGGTATACATGTGCCATGTTGGCTTGCTGCACCCATTAACTTGCCATTTACATTAGATATTTCTCCTAATGCTATCCTGCCCCCAGCCCCCCACCCCCCGACAGGCCCCGGTGTGTGATGTTCCCCGCTCTGTGTCCATGTGTTCTCATTGTTCATTTCCCACCTATGAATGAGAACATGTGGTGTTTGGTTTTCTGTTCTTGTGATAGTTTGCTGAGAATGATGGTTTCCAGCTTCATCCATGTCCCTACAAACGACATGAACTCATCCTTTTTTATGGCTGCATAGCACTCCATGGTGTCTATGTGCCACATTTTCTTAATCCAGTCTGTCATTGATGGACATTTGGGTTGGTCCCAAGTCTTTGCTATTGTGAATAGTGCCACAATAAATATACGTGTGCATGTGTCTTTATAGTAGCATGATTTATAATCCTTTGGGTATATACCCAGTGATGGGATCGCTGGGTCAAATGGTATTTCTAGTTCTAGATCCTTGAAAAATCACCATACTGTCTTCCACAATGGTTGAACTAGTTTATAGTCCCACCAACAGTGTAAAAGTGTTCCTATTTCTCCACATCCTCTCCAGCATCTGTTGTTCCCTGACTTTTTAATGGTTGCCATTCTAACTGGTGTGAGAGAGATGGTATCTCATTGTGGTTTTGATTTGCATTTCTCTGATGGCCAGTGATGATGAGCATTTTTTCATGTGTCTGTTGGCTGCATAAATGTCTTCTTTTGAGAAGTGTCTCTTCATATCCTTTGCCCACTTTTTGATGTGGGGTTTTTTTTTTCTTGTAAATTTGTTTAAGTTCTTTGTAGATTCTGGATATTGGCCCTTTGTCAGATGGGTAGATTGCAAAAATTTTCTCCCATTCTGTAGGTTGCCTGTTCACTCTGATGATAGTTTCTTTTGCTGTGCAGAAGCTCTTTAGTTTAATTAAATCCCATTTGTCAGTTTTGGCTTTTGTTGCCATTGCTTTTGGTGTTTTAGTCATGAAGTCTTTGCCCATGTCTATGTCCTGAACAGTATTGCCTAGGTTTTCTTCTAGAGTTTTTATGTCTTAAGTTTAAGTCTTTAATCCATCTTGAGTTGATTTTTATATAAGGTGTAAGGAAGGTATCCAGTTTCAGCTTTCTACATATGGCTAGACAGTTTTCCCAGCACCTTTTATTAAATAGGAAATCCTTTCCCATTTCTTGTTTTTGTCCGGTTTGTCAGAGATCAGATGGTTGTACATGGCTGGTGTTATTTCTGAGGCCTCTGTTCTCTTCCATGGGTCTATATATCTGTTGTGGAACCCCTACCATGCTGTTTTGGTTACTGTAGCCTTGTAGTGTAGTTTGAAGTCAGGTAGTGTAATGCCTCCAGCTTTGTTTAGGATTGTCTTGGCAATGCGGGCTCTTTTTTGTTTCCATATGAAGTTTAAAGTAGTTTTTTTCCAGTTCTGTGAAGAAAGTCATTGGTAACTTGATGGAGATGGCACTGAATCTATAAATTACCTTGAGCAGTATGGCCATTTTCACAATACTGATTCTTCCTATCCATGAGCATGGAATATTCTTCCATTTGTTTGTGTCCTCTTTTATTTCATTGAACACTGGTTTGTAGTTCTCCTTGAAGAGGTCCTTCACATCCCTTGTAAGTTGGATTCCTAGGTATTTTTTTATCTTTGTAGCAATTGTGGATGGGAGTTCACTCATGATTTGGCTCTCTGTTGTCTGTTATTGGTGTGTAGGAATGCTTGTGATTTTTGCACATTGATTTTGTATCCTGAGACTTTGCTGAAGTTGCTTATCAGCTTAAGGAGATTTTGGGCTGAGACGATGGGGTTTTCTAAATATATAATCATGTTATCTCCTAACAGAGACAATCTGACTTCCTCTTTTCCTATTTGAATACCCTTTGTTTCTTTCTCTTGCCTGATTGCCCTGGCCAGAACTTCCAACACTATGTTGAATAGGAGTGGTGAGAGAGGGCATCCCTGTCTTGTGCCAGTTTTCAAAGGACAAGATTCCAGTTTTTGCCCATTCAGTGTGATATTGGCTTTGGGTTTGTCATAAATAGCTCTTATTATTTTGAGATACATTCCATCAATACCTAGTTTATTTAGAGGTTTTAGCACGAAGGGCTGTTGAATTTTGTCGAAGGCATTTTCTGCATCTGTTGAGATAATCATGTGGTTTTTGTCGTTGGTTCTGTTTATGTGACGGATTACATTTATTGATTTGCATATGTTGAACCAACCTTGCATCCCAGGGATGAAGCCCACTTGATTGTGGTGGATAAGCTTTTTGATGTGCTGCTGGATTCAGTTTGCCAGTATTTTATTGAGGATTTCCACATCGATGTTCATCAGGGATATTGGTCTAAAATTCTCTTTTTTTGTTGCGTCTCTGCCAGGCTTTGGTATCAGGATGATGTTGGCCTCATAAAATGAGTTAGAGAGGATTTCCTCTTTTTCTATTGATTGGAATATTTTCAGAAAGAATGGTACCGGCTCCTCTTTGTACCTCTGGCAGAATTCGGCTGTGAATTTGTCTGGTCCTGGACTTTTTTGGGTTGGTAGGCTATTAATTATTGCCTCAATTTCAGAACCTGTTGTTGGTCTATTCAGAGATTTAACTTCTTCCTGGTTTAGTCTTGGAAGGGTGTATGAGTCCAGGAATTTATTCATTTCTTCTAGATTTTCTAGTTTATTTGCATAGAAGTGTTTATAGTATTCTCTGACAGTATTTTGTATTTCTGTGGGATCAGTGTTGATATCCCCTTTATCATTTTTTATTGCGTCTATTTGATTCTTCTCTCTTCTTTATTAGTCTTGCTAGCGGTCTGTCAATTTTGTTGATCTTTTCAAAAAAATCAGCTCATAGATTCATAGATTTTTTTGAAGGGTTTTTTGTGTCTCTATCTCCTTCAGTTCTGCTCTGATATTAGTTATTTCTTGCCTTCAGCTAGCTTTTGAATGTGTTTGCTCTTGCTTCTCTAGTTCTTTTAATTGTGATATTAGGGTGTCGATTTTAGATCTTTCTAGCTTTCTCTTGTGGGCATTTAGTGCTATAAATTTTCCTCTACACACTGCTTTAAATGTGTCCCAGAGATTCTGGTATGTTGTGACTTTGTTCTCATTGGTATCAAAGAACATCTTTATTTCTGCCTTCATTTCGTTATTTACCCAGTACTCATTCAGGAGCCCATTGTTCAGTTGCCATGTAGTTGTGCAGTTTTGAGTGAGTTTCTTTTTTTTAGACGGAGTCTCGCTCCATCACCCAGGCTGGAGTGCAGTAGTGTGATCTCAGCTCACTGCAAGCTCTGCCTCCTAGATTCATTCTGGATTCATGTCATTCTCCTGCCTCAGCCTCCGGAGTAGCTGGGACTACAGGCGCCCACCACCACGCCCGGCTAATTTTTTGTATTTTTAGTAGAGATGGGGTTTCACCGTGTTAGCCAGGCTGGTCTCAATCTCCTGACCTTGTGATCAGCCCGCCTCGACCTCCCAAAGTGCTGGGATTACAGGCTTGAGCCACCAAGCCCGGTCTTGAGTGAGTTTCTTAATCCCGAGTTCTAATTTGATTGCACTGTGGTCTAACAGACAGTTTGTTATGATTTCTGTTCTTTTACATGTGCTGAGGAGCGTTTTACTTCCAATTATGTGGTCAGTTTTAGAATAAGTGCAATGTGGTGCTGAGAAGAATGTATATTCTGTTGATTTGGGGTGGAGAGTTTTGTAGATGCATATTAGGTTCACTTGGTGCAGAGCTGAGTTCAAATCCTGTGTATTCTTATTAACCTTCTGTCTGGTTGATCTAATATTGACAGTGGGGTGTTAAAGTCTCCCATTACTATTGTGTGGGAGTCTAAGTCTCTTTGTAGGTCTCTAAGGACTTGCTTTATGAATCTGGGTGCTCCTGTATTGGGTGCATATATATTTAGGATAGTTAGTTCTTGTTGAATTGATCCCTTTACCATTATATAATGGCCTTCTTTGTGTCTTTTGATCTTTGTTGGTTTAAAGTCTGTTTAACAGAGACTAGGATTACAACCCCTGCTTTTCTTTTGCTTTCCATTTGCTTGGTAGATCTTCCTCAATCCCTTTATTTTGAGCCTATGTATGTCTCTGCATGTGAGATGGGTCTCCTGAATATAGCACACTGATGGGTCTTGACTCGTTATCCAATATTCCAGTCTGTGTCTTTTAATTGGAGGGAGCATTTAGCCCATTTGCGTTTAAGGTTAATATTGTTATGTGTGAATTTGATCCTGTCATTATGATGTTAGCTGGTTATTTTGCATGTTAATTGATGCAGTTTCTTCATAGCATCGATGGTCTTTACCATTTGGCCTGTTTTTGCAGTGGTTGGTACCAGTTGTTCCTTTCCATGTTTAGTGCTTCCTTCAGGAGCTCTTGTAAGGCAGGCCTGGTGGTGACAAAATCTCTAAGCATTTGCTTGTCTGTAAAGGATTTTATTTCTCCTTCACTTATGAAGCTTAGTTTGGCTAGATAGGAAATTCTGGGTTGAAAATTCTTTAAGAATGTTGAATATTGGCCCCTACCCTCTTCTGGCTTATAGGATTTCTGCCAAGAGATCTGATGGGCTTACCTTTGTGGGTAATCTGACTTTTCTCTCTGGCTGCCATTAACATTTTTTCCCTTCATTTCAACCTTGGTGAATCTGACCATTATGTGTCTTGGGGTTGCTCTTCTCAAGGAGTATCGTTGTGGTGTTCTCTGTATTTCCTGAATTTGAATGTTGACCTGCCTTGCTAGATTGGGGAAGTTCTCCTGGGTAAAATCCTGAAGGGTGTTTTCCAACTTGGTTCCATTCTCCCTATCACTTTCAAGTACACCAATCAAACATAGATTTGGCCTTTTCACATAGTCCCGTGTTTCTTGGAGGCTCTGTTCATTTCATTTTACTCTTTTTTCTCTCATCTTGCCTTCTCACTTTATTTCATTAATTTGATCTTCAAACACTGATATCCTTTCTTCCACTTGATCAAATCGGCTATTGAAGCTTGTGCATGTGTCATGAAGATCTCATACTGTAGTTTTCAGCTCCATCAGGTCATTTCAGGTCTTCTCTACACTGTTCTAGTTTAGCCATTCATCTAACCTTTTTTCAAGGTTTTTAGCTTCCTTGTGATGGTTTCAGATATACTCCTTTAGCTCAGATAAGTTTATTATTACTGACCTTCTGAAGCCTACTTCTGTCAACTTGTCAAAGTCATTCTCCATCCAGTTTTGTTCCATTGCTGGTGAGGAGCTACAATCCTTTGGAGGAGAAGAGGAGCTCTGGGTTTTGGAATTTTCGGCTTTTCTGCTCTGGTTTCTCCTCATCTTTGTGGTTTCATCTACCTTTGGTCTTTGATGTTGGTGACCTACAGATGGGGTTTTGGTGTGGATGTCCCTTTTGTTGATATTGATGCTATTCCTTTCTGTTGGTTAGTTTTCCTTTTAAGAGTAACGCCCCTTAGCTCCAGGTCTGTTGGAGTTTGCTGGAGGTCCACTCCAGACCCTGTTTGCCTGGGTATCACCAGCAGAGACTGCAGAACAGCAAATATTGCTGCCTGATCCTTCCTCTTGAAGCTTCGTCCAAGAGGGGCACCTGCCTGTATGAGGTGTCTGTTGGCCCCTACTGGGAGATGTCTCCCAGTCAGGCTATACAGGGTTCAGGGACCCACTTGAGGAGCCAGTCTGTCCATTCTCAGAGCTCAAATGCCATGCTGGGAGAACCACAGCTCTCTTCAGAGGTGTCAGACAGAGACATTTAAGTCTGCAGAAGTTGTCTGCTGCCTTTTGTTAGCCATGCCCTGCCCACGGAGGTGGAGTCCATAGAGGCAGTAGGCCTTGCTGAGCTGCAATGGGCTCCACCCAGTTCGAGCTTCCCAGCCGCTTTGTTTACCTAATCAAGCCTCAGCAGTGGCGGACACCCCTCCCTCCCACCAAGGCTGTAGCCTTGCAGATCGATCACAGACTGCTGCACTAGCAGTAAGCAAGGCTCTGTGGGTGTGGGACCCACCGGGCCAGGCACGGGAGGGAATCTCCTGGTCTTCTGGTTGCTAAGACTGTCAAAAAGTGCAGTATCTGGGTGGGAGTATACTGTTTTTCCAGGTGCAGTCTGTTACAGCTTCCCTTAGCTAGGAAAGGGAAATCCCCTGACCCCTTGCTCTTCCTGGGTGAGGCAACACCCCACCCTGCTTCGGCTCGCCCTCTGTGGGCTGCACCCACTGTCCAAACAGTCCCTGTGAGATGAACCAGGTACCTCAGTTGGAAATGCAGAAATCACCCATCTTATGCATCAGTCTCACTGGGAGCTGCAGACCGGAGCTCTTCCTATTCAGCTGTCTTGGTAGCAACCCCTATCTATAAGTCTTAACTGAAATATCAGCATACCAAAATCTAGCAATAGTTTAAAAATAAATCCTAACAAGTGTAGGCTTCTATTAGGAGTGGACACTTTGTTTAACTTTCAAAAAGTCCATTAATATAATTCATTCTATTAAAAGAATGAGGCAGAAAAAAATAAATGATCATTCTGATAAGTTGGAGAAAAATCAGTTGATGTTATTTAAAACCCATTTGTAACTGGAAGAAGTTTCCCCTAACTTGACATCAGGTCTCAATGCTGAAACAGAAGTTTCTAAATGTAGAATAAAATAAGCATATCAGTGTCATCACTCTTTAAAAATATCTTAGTGACTATATGAATTTCAATAGTAATACCAGTAAAATAATAAAATATGAATAAGAAAGGAATAAACCTGTTATCATCATTTAGAGGCCATATCATGTCTTTTTACATAGAAAATCCCTAGAGACTGTCTAGAAAAAATATATCTGATACAAAACAAGATCTATCGAAGTACCAAATGTATTTCTATCTTCCTACAATAGACAGTTCGAAAATGTAATTTCACAAATTTTATTTTCAATATCTGCAGGTGTTAACGAGTACCAAAAAATAAATTTAAGAAAGAACAACATAAATGTTGAGTTGTATCACATTTATGCCTGGGAAAACTCAATACCATAAAGATGCCAGACTTTTCCAAAATAAATTGAATGTGATGAATGTGATTCTAACTAAATTTAATGTGATTCCAACTAAAGTCTCAGCAAGGACTTCATGAGACTGTACAAGTACATTTAAAATTTACAATGATGAGCAAGGGGTCAGTAATGAGCAAGAATAGTAAAGTAAGACAATTTTAAAGAAAAAGAACCAAGTTGAGGGACTTTCTATGCCAAATGCAACACTTTCATAATGCTGTAAGGATTAAGATGATGTTTTGCCAGATCAGGGATAGACATGTAACCCAAGGAACAAAACTAGGGAGTCCAGAAACTGGATATCTGCTGTGTTAATCATATCCCATGTTATTTATAGCATTGTTGTAATCCATCTTTTGCCATATCTGGTTGTTATAATATCCCATGTTACATTGAATTTAATATGCAAACTAGTAGGTAAAGAAAAGATTCCTGGGTGGGAGCTAAACATTGGGTACTCGTGACATAAAGATGGCAACAACAGACACTGGAGACTACCATGGGAGGAAAGGAGAAGGGGGCCAGGATTGAAAAACTATTGGATACTCTGCTCACTGCCTGGGTAATGGAATCAATTATACCCTAAACCTCAGCATCACATGTGATATACCCATGTGACAAACCTGTACATGTACATCCTGAATCTAAAATAAAAATCAAAATATGAAAAGGTAGCATGTGCCTGCAGTCCCAGCTACCAGGAGACTGAGCAGGAGGATGGCTTGAGCCCAAGAGTTTGAGGCTCCAGTGAGCCATGATCGCACCCCTGCACTCCAGCCTGGGCGACAGAGCATGACCCTGTCTCAAAATAAATAAATAAACAAGTACAAATAACATAAACAAGTAAATATTTTCTTTTTAATAAAAGGAAATATTCTTGAATGCGTTTTTCTGGAAGCCTCCTTCTGGTACCTCAGAATTCTGCTTCCTGGAATCTCTGGCAGGTAGAAATGACCATAAAAGTTGGATTCTACTCAAGACTTTTTTGGTCATGGACTATGACGGGCCACATTGCTGGTTGCAGACCCTCAACATTTTAGAATAAAATATAGAACTAAATCAAAAGATTTAGGACAGAGTGTGTCTCTCCCTCTGTCTTCTATGCAGAAAATTCACCCATTCTCAACAGCTGTGCTTTCCCTCTGCAATCTGGGTATTGCTTCTGTCAGTGGTCTCTTCACATGGAATTGGGGAATTGGCAACTTTTTCCCCTTTCTTGAGAGATTTAAAGTAAATGACACCTTAGATCAGATAGATGAGCATCATCCTTCGTCCTCCCTTCCTTTTTGAATAGATTTCAACTTCATCTCTCCTGCCCTTCTCTCTCTCAGTCTTTCAAGGTTGCTGAGAACTCAGAGGGAATAGGATCGATTTCACATGAGACCTTACTATTTAGGGTCATCCTGAACCCATGCGTAGCATGTTCTTTGCAGCAGGACAGAGTGCCTGGATTTCTTCTTATTCTTGTTATTTTATTATTTTTCATCTTTACCTGAATGCAGAGGCTCATTCTGGTGAACACATGCCCTATTGGGAGTTGGTCTTGCTGGGCTTCTTTGACGGCTGGGCCCTTGGCTTTTTCTCTCAAGGTTCCTTCTCTGTGGAGGCACAGTCACTCCCTTCTTTTCCAGCTTAGGGTTGAGGCCTCCTGTGCTCAGCAGTAGAGGTCAATGCTACAGAGTTGACTGAGGCAGGAGACTGAACCTAGGATCAGAGGGCTCTTGTTCCAGGGCCAGCAGCTCCTCAGGGATGAGACCAGGTACCAGTGTGTGAGGACTCCAGGGCATGTGGAGGAAGGAAAGGTGTGATCTCAGACCCACAGGGTTCACCTGTGCCCCATGGGCTCCCCCTGCCTATACTGCCATTGATGTCTGAAAGCACAGTTTGGAATCCCATGAGGATTAGGCTCCTGAGTCCTGCCTGGGGGGCCAAGCAGTGGTTTGCTCCAAGCCCTCTTTCAGCTTCACTGCTTAGGGCAACATGGTGCAAGCAAACACCATGATCCTGGAGCCTCCTTCGATCTGGTTTATCTCCAAATGTGTGATCCCACCATGCCCTCCGCCAGGCGCCTGTCCACATCCGTTTCCATCTTTGGGAGCTCTGCCTATCCTTTAGATTCTATGCAGACACCTCTCCTCCTCCTACCCCTGCGAAGGACATGTAGCTTGCATCCTACATGTTTGAGTTAAATTTGCCCCAGTCGTCGCCTCCATGGTGGGGGTAGGGCTCAGAGCTCTCCTCACAGCAAGAGTGAGCCCCAGTCATTGCTGGCTGTGGGAGGACAAAGGCAGCCAGATAAAGGCAGCTCCTGCAAGGATGGAGAGGCCACAGGCCGGCATCCTCACAAATCGCGGATGTACTGTGTCTTCCAGTAGTCGAAAAAAAAGAATATATTTGACCATTTTCAGACTATTTAATACAGAACAGTTTAAATATACACAGAAGAGGAGCAAGGAGACAAATGAAACCCTGCAGCCCCACCCCTCTTTCCACGGTTATGGATGTTTGCCAGCACAGGGCTGCCCTGCACCGGTGATGGGGTCACTGTTGGCTGGCATCCACCAGGCATCCCCGGGGAAGCTGTGCCAGTGTTGTGGCCACTGAGGTCCTTGTAGGGGTTCTGGCCACTCACATTTCTGAGGTTCTTCATTTCCCACCTCAGATCGCTGTTTTTGAACTCAATTTTCAGCAATAGGGCCCTTCTTCAAACCCATCTTATCTCCACTCCTAATGTTCAGAACAGAGAAAGTAGTATTAGCACAAATCCATTACAAGAGTTTACTTTTATACTGTGTACTTATAAAATCAGTTTGCCTAGGGGAAAGAAGCGTAAAACTACCATCATGGGTATTAAGATTTAGATTTTGATAACATTTATGTGTTACAATTTCATGTAGCTCAATATTCTGTTTGGATGAACAACATTCAGAAATCACTGAGTCACAAATCACTGAGTCACAGGTAAGCTGTTGCTAATAGCAACAGTTTTTTTTATCTTGTTTTTACCTATTTGACTTGTGATCTCGAGAGTCTCAATTACATTGATCCAAATGCTTGAAAGAAAGGCTTGTAGGAACTTTTTTTTTTTCAGAGTTGAATCACTGATCTAACAGATGCTTAGTCTTGATTATAAATATGAAAATCAGACAGGAAGAATCCTAAGCTTAAAATAAGCAAAACTTTGTTCCCCATAACATGCATCAAACCACACTATTCTTAACTTTTAATGTATTTTTATTTCAAAAATATTTATTTATGTTTTTATTTTATTTTATTAGAGACAGGGTCTCACTCTGTCTCCTAGACTGGAGTGCAGAGATGCAGACATAGCTCTCTGCAGCCTCAAACTCCTGGGCTCTACTAATATAGTAGCTGAAACCATAAGCTCATGTCACTGCACTGATTAATTTTGTTTATGTTTTGTTTTTGTAGAGATGGGGTCTTGCTTTGTTGCCCAGGCTGGTCCCAAACTCCTGGCTTCAAATGATCCTCCCCTCTGGGCCTTACAAAGTGCTAATATTATAGGCGTGGACCACTGTGCCCAGCCTGTAGACCATGCTTTCTGTTTTGCTGGTACCGAGGGTGATTGATGGGGGAACGCATCCCACTTCTGCTACGGCTTAGATGCCATGTAATTGGAAGCACAGACTTTAATTATTTAAAAGAGCAATGCAAAGCTGAAATCTCATTTGGTGACTCCTTTATAAGAGATTCAAATGCGTGCACATTCATGGCCAGAGAGGCTTTAGTTTAACTTCCATGCAAAAAGGAGTTAAACAGGACACATAAATTAACACAATGGTAGTCTCTAAGAGTTAAAATTTTGTTAATAGTCATTTGAATGTGTGACTTTTATTACCATTTTCAAATGCAAAGGCACTAAAATATTGGAGGTGAATATTTTCAGAAACCTTGAGGCGCCTCTGTAGGATCTCAGGGCTCCAGAGAATCTAGCTTGAAGATCGTGATACAATCCAGAGTGAGGTTGTGCAGGTCCACATTTTCAGCTATTTTGTGCCCAATCACTGTTTATAATGTGACTCATTAACAGTCAGATACAATGGTCGAGCAAAGAATATTTACATCTTGATCCTACCTCCTCCTGTCTCTTTCCCTATGTGTGTTTGGAAGTAAGAGGGGGATGTGTCCTTTCGTGACAGCTTGACTCCTGCCTTCTCTCTCTCCCTCCCTCCTTTCTCTCAGTTTCCCCAGTTCCCTAATTCTCCCCCTTTCTTCCTTCCCTTAAACTTCATCACGTTTTTCTTGTTTCATATTCAAATCATGGCTTCCTTGTACAGTTATTAATCTTTTCCTAGAGTTTCCAGTTGCCTTTTTTCTTATTACAAGAATTTTTTAAACTGTGTCCTCAATCAAGTCCAGGATGTTTTTCAGCTCATTATATCTCCTCTGTCTTGCTCTGAACCCATTTGATTCTGTCCTCACTACCTTAACATCTTGCCACAATTTGGACCCACCTTTTTCTAGGTCTCCTGCTCAAGTCATCCTCTAAATCTCTTTTATTGATCTCCAGGTTTAGTCTAAAAGTGTATTTCTTCTTTCTCAGTTTTCACTCTCATTGTTCCAAAGCTGACCAAGGAAATATATGTTGGGAACAAGCTCTTCAAGGCCTTAGTGTTCTTGGAAACCCCTGTTTCTGCCTTCATGCTTGGGTGGTTTTCCTGCTGTGAGAAGTGTCTTCATGTTATTGCTTGAGTAATTTTCTCCCTCCCACTCTCCCTGATGGAGCTTCTGTGAGTGAGGCGAGTTCCCCTGGCCTTGTCCTCTATGCCATCTTCTTTCTATGTTACATTTGATCTCTGTGATTTCTATCATCCAAACCTCCCACCCACTCGTAAAAAGTTATTTCATAAATCTTACCTTTAATTTCCATTTTTCTGTTTTTCTAATGGCTATATCCTCTTGAATTTTGTGAGGACATTACTTTTTTAAGAAGTGATTTTTCCTTATTTTCGTTGACTCATTCTTCTTGGGTCTTTTTTGGTGTGTATCCTCCGTGTGTGTCGCATGCTGAAGACTGTCCTTGGGTGTCTGTGATTCTGAGTGTCCCCTTGGGGGAATCTCAGACATGGGAGAGGCTACCTGAAGCTCCGTAGTCATGAGCAGCTCCTGCAGGGGCCATGGTGGCCAAAATGAGGGGAACTTTACTCTGGGGTGCTGATACTTTGACCGGCTGCCTGTGTGTGTGTGTGTGTGTGTGTGTGTGTGTGTGTGTGTGTGTGTGTGTGTGTGTGTGTGTGTGTGTTTGAGGTGGTTTATTTTTCTTTACCAGTAGGGCTGTGTTTTAAGGGTACCCAGGGTTGATTTTAATCAGGCATAGTGAGACATTCAGACACAGAAGTGACTGTCCTGAAGTTTTACTCACAGTTCCTTAGAAGCAGAAGCACAGGCTAGGCGCGGTGGCTCATGCCTGTAATCCCAGCACTTTGGGAGGCTAGGGGGAGTCGGGGGGGCGGTGGATCACGAGGCCAGGAGTTCAAGACCAGCCTAACCAACATGGTGAAACCTTGTCTCTACTGAAAGTACAAAAATTAGCCGGGAGCAGTGGCACACACCTGTGATCCCAGCTACTCAGGAGGCTGAGGCAGGAGAACTGCTTGAACCCAGGAGGCAGAGGTTGCCGTGAGGCGAGATCGCACCACTGCACTGCAGCCTGAGCAACAGAGCGAGACTCCATCTCAAAAAAAAAAAAAAAAGGAAGCACAGCGCAGCACATGCAGGGACACAGGGAGGCACGGGAAACCTGAGCAAGGGCCTTGCTTCATTGTGGCTTCTGCAGGAAGGAAGGGAGGAGCAGCACACGCAGGCTTAGGCTTAGGCTTAGGATTCCTTAGAATGATTGCAGTAGGCCCTGGGGCATAGGGACTCTTCCTGGTTAGGTGTTACCTGGTCCTGCAGTGATGAGAGCAGGACTGGTGTCAACCCCAGTGCGACAGCCTGATAAAGGATGTGTTTGGGTGGGTGTATGGGTTCTAGATTGATTGATTTGTGTTTGAAAGGCCGGAGTTGTTTACTATCTCTCCAGGAGCCCTCCAGAGTCAGCAAAGCCCCAGATGTCAACACATCAGAATCCAGAAAATAGAAGAAGACAAGGCTAGTACAGGCTGTTGGTGTAATTGCTGTTGCTGCTATGTGTGTGTGTGTCCTTTATCCCAGTTGTTAACACCTGGCTGCAGGAGGCTGGAACAGGGGACGGAGAGGCGCAGAGGTGCATCCATCTAAAACTCGCACTTCTATTGTCTTCCCCCACTCTCCTTCTTTTCATCACTAACTGGAGCTGGAAGCCCTGTAGGGTTGTGGTGTCCAGCTCCCTCCTGCAACTGCAGTTCAGTCATTCAAGATATATATGTGGGCCGGGCGCGGTGGCTCACACCTGTAATCCCAGCACTTTGGGAAGCCAAGGCGGGCAGATCACAAGGTCAGGAGATCGAGACCATCCTGGCTAACACGGTGAAACCACATCTCTACTAAAAATACAAAAAATTAGCTGGGCGTGGCGGTGTGCACCTGTAGTCCCAGCTACTCGGGAGGCTGAGGCAGGAGGATGGCATGAACCCAGGAGGCGGAGCTTGCAGTGAGCTGAGATCGTGCCACTGCACTCCAGCCTGGGCGACACAGTGAGACTCTGTCTAAAAAAAAAAAAAAAAAAAAAAGATATATATGTGAAACATGAACCAAGTGTGGGCCCCCTTCAAGAGGCTGGAACTAGAGCTTTGGACACAGCGAGTGAAAACCCTGCCCCATGAGGCTCACAGGGTGGCAGCGTGCCTCACCCACCCTCTGTTTTTCTAGATATCATGAAAATGTCACATCTGCCGATGTTCTCCAAAGTTGTTTACAGGTTTCATTTTGGTTAAGAGCTTGATTTTATATACATTGTGAAAAAAACTACAGTTCAGTGTGAAAATTGAAATGGGGGTAGACACTGGCCCCTTTCAAGCTGTGCTCCAGGAAGACCTCCCAGCCCAGTCCCAGTGGTGCTCTTAGGCAGGATGTGGGGTTGTGAGGACAGACAGGGGCCCCTCTCAAGGACTCTGCTGCACCAGCGAAGACAGACCCCAGGGCTTCGGGAAGTCCACAGCCTGGTGGCACTGGCTCATGCAGTCCTTTTCCTGTTTCTAGTGCTGATGAGCGCTTTGACGCCACATTCCACACCAACGTGTTGGTGAATTCTTCTGGGCATTGCCAGTACCTGCCTCCAGGTAAGCTGCACTTTCTTTGTCCTCTTCCAGTTAGAAGATTGAAGCGAGTTTGGGTGTCTGGCCGGTGTCTCCCGTGTGGGGGACCAGATCTCTGCTTCGCCTCTGCTCACTCCCACCACTTTCTCTCTCTTTTCTGTGCTTCTATGTGCTTTCTACCCCCAGAAGTCCATCCTCTTTTGTCTCAATCAAGCCGTCTTTGCCAATATGTCCTTATTTTCTGCCATGTGTGCCTTAAAGCCAATGTACAAGTACAGCAAGTCTCCTTTGCTAGGCAGTAGCCACCTCACCTTCCAGCCTGTAAGCCACCTCTCCAAGCTCTGCTTCCCTGTTCCAGCTCGCCATCCTCCTTCCCGCGGGACTCACTGTCTTGGCAGGTGCAGCACTCCAGCTGCTGGGGGTGAGATGTGACAGTTCCGGGAGCCTGAGTGTGTGCGCTGAAGAGCACATGCAGGTTACAGGCAAGGTCTGGTGGTTTCAAGGGAGAGCTCTCTAGCGACTGACTTCTTCCCAGCAGTGTCTCTCCTCTCTCTCTACCTCCAAGGCCAAGTGCCCCCTGGATTGGTTCTTTCTCACCAGCTCATTTTTTCAGTCCGATTCACAGGGCAAGGGAAATAGGTTTATGGCCTGGAGGTGCATGCAGAGTGCGCGCTAGCATATTGAGATGAAAGCTGGGGTTTTTGATCTTTTAGAAGATTTTTAATGTGTTTATTCCAGGGTGATCTCCCACACTGCAACTGTTTAACTTTCTGTTCAGAGGCAACCTGCAATTACCTCCACACCTAACTACCACTCACACATATGACTCACACCACTCACAACCACTCACACACCATTCCCACACACACCACTCACAACCACTCACACACCATTCCCACACACACCACTCACAACCACTCACACACCACTCACCCCTCACCATTCCCACACATACCTCAGTACTCACACCATTCACACACGACTCATACACCACTCATACATGCCACTCACACACACATCCACACACACTACTTACAATCACACACTCCTCAAACACCCCACACACACTACACACTAACACACACCACTCACACCACACACACCAGCTACACACACACCACTCACGCCACTCACATACCACCCCCACACACTACTCACACAAATACCACTCACACACACCACCCACACACTAACACCATTCACACACACCACTCACTACTCACACATATATGCCACTCACACACACCACTCACACACCACACACAGACCACCCACACATAACACACACACCACTCATAAACACACCATTCACACATATATGCCACTAACACACGCCACTCAAACACCACACACACATACCACTCACACTACTCACACACACCACTCACACAAATACACCACCCACACACACCACTCACACCACTCACACTAACACACACCCTCATACACACCACTCACACACCCTCATACCACTCACACCCTCATACACACCACTCACACCCTCATACACACCACTCACACACCACTTACCACTCACACCAACACACATACCACTAACACACACCCTCATACACACCACTCACACACCACTTACCACTCACACCAACACACATACCACTAACACACCCTCATACACACCACTCACACCCTCATACACACCACTCACACACCACTTACCACTCACACCAACACACATACCACTAACACACACCCTCATACACACCACTCACACACCACTTACACACCACTCACACCAACACACATACCACTAACACACCACTAACACACCCTCATACACACCACTCACACACCACTTACACACACACCACTCACACATACCACTAACACACACCACTTACACACCAGACACCCACACATCACTCACACACCACTTACACACACACCACTCACACACCCTTACACACCACTCACACCCTCATACACACCACTCACACACGACTCACAACCCTCACACACACACCACTTACATGCAGACACCACTCACACATGCACATTCAAACCAGATACACTACTGACACCACTCACACATGCACATTCAAACCAGATACACTACTGACACCACTCACATGCCACACAACTTTCACACACATACCTCATACACTCACACACAACACACACTCATGCACATCTCGCAGTCACTGCACACATACCACCCACACACTCCCATGCTCACATGCACACACACATCCATACACTCATATACTCACACACACACACGTCAGCTAAACTCACATGCACATATACGTCTCCCACCACACATCCTCACACACGCCTCACACATTTACATGTGTCACACCACACACACACCTCATGTGCTCTGATACTCACACTACACACTAATACACACCTCACACCTTCACGTAGACACGGCCGCACTCACACCGCACTGCTGCGGCTAGGCTGGCTCTGCCTGCTGGGTTGCTGTCTGCCTGTCCTCCCTGTCAGCAGGTGACAAGCCTCCGGGGGCAGAGTCAGCCTTTGCTCACCTCAGCATTTACCCCTGAATGAACAAAGGAGCGAGTGAACCTGCCAGTGGTAGGTAGACACCTCCCAATAATACTGGAACAGATTGAAGAAGTCCAGCTGTTCAGGCTTCTCGAAGCATCCGCTTTCCTGCAAGCCCTGGCATTTCCTCCTACCAGGAGGACCCTGGCAGACGGGGCTAGTGGGGGAGCCTTCCATCACTCCCGAGGTCTTTCTCACCAGGCCTGCACGTTGCATTTTCTGTTATGAGGGCTATTTTAGAAAACAGCCTCTGGTAGTCACCAGTGTAGAATATGCTGCTGCAGGTTGTTTGGAAGGCTGAGGCTATTTTCAGCTGCAGGAGGAGCACTGCAAGCCTCGAGCTGCCTGAGTACAGCAGCCCCCTCTTGGGCTCCAGGCCTGCGTCCCCACTGCAGTGTCCCTGGATGCTGGTCAGGACAGGACACGCTGTCCTGTGACCATGAGGGGCTTCCTTACACCGGCAGGAAAGGCCCAGGGCTGCCTGGTTTGGAAACCCCTTGCCTGCTCCCTGGGAATGCAGAACTAGTCCCAGGATGCTGCCCTGTCTGTAGTTAGAGGGTTAGGGGTAGAAAAAAATGAGTTCAAGCTTTGAAATAGAGACTTGATCATAACATGACTTTTCCCCCCGTTTCATGTGTTTATTTTTTAACAGCTTTATTGAGAGAGAATTTACATATCATGCATTTTAAGTACATGATTCAACAATTTTTAGTATATTTACAGAATTATGCAACCATTACCACAGTCTAGTTTTAGAACATTCCCATCACCCCACAAAGATCCCTTTTGCTTGTTTGCAGTTAATTCCCATTCCTACTCCCAGCAACCACTGATCTGCTTTCTGTCTCTAGAAATTCTCTGTCTCGGGCCATTTCGTAGAAATGGACTCATGAAGTTACAAAGCTTTCTAACTGGCAGACAATGTGGGTTTTGGGGGGATTCAACCATTAATGGAGGGGGATTGTCTGTGATGATTCCAGATTCCTATAAACATTTCATGTAAGGACGCAAATCATACTTAAAGGAACTCCAGGGACAAAATGTGTATCTTTTCCCAACTTGGTTGTGGGGTGGGGCCCTTCTTTGCAAGGCTGTGGAGGCCCTTCCTGCACGCATTCTTTCTGTGATTCAGTAGCAGCAATTTGCGGAGTGCCAGTCCTGCCCCAGGAACACCTGGACGCTGAGTCTGTGCCTGTCTTCTTGTGCCATGCAGCCTTCCTCTGGGCCAGGAAGAGCACATGAGCGTAAATAACTGGAGTGGCCTCTTCTGGTTTCCTCCCCATGGCCCTCTGGGAAATCCACTTCCAACCTGTCCTAGCCTGGAATAGCTCTTTTCAATGGAAACTCTTCCTTCAAGCACCATCTCTTCAGCTTAAACTTATCTGTTTTTTTTTGTTTGTTTTTTGTTTTTTTTTAACTTTTTTTCTTACAGACAGATTCTAGGTGTGTTCCCCAGGCTGGAGTACAGGGGCTCGATCATAGCTAACTTCACTTTAGCCTCAAACTCCTGGGCTCAAGCAATGCTCCTGCCTTAGCCTCCTGACTGGCTGGGACTACAGACATGCACCACCTCACCCAGCTAATTTTTTTATTAGAGATGTCTCACTATGTTGCCCAGTCTGGTCTCAAATTACTAGTCTCAAGTGACCCTCCCACCTCAGTGTCCTGTGTCACTGGGATTATGGGCATGAGACACGGTGCCCAGCTTGTTCTGTTCTTGGTCTAGAATTTAAATTAGTTAAAATTCTAGCTTTAACCAGAATTCTAGATTATATTTCTCAATAATCATGTGTTCTTCCAATTTTTAACCTAAAGAAAATGCCCACCTCACCCCACACAACACCCACACACACCTTTTAGATTCTATTTCTAACCTCATCATCGTTATCAACTTCTCTAAGATATTTTGCATTCTTTACTTTTATTATTTAGAGTCTGAAGATGCTCATAGTCAATGCAAGATTATAGAGCTAACTTTTTGCACAAAAAGCCCACAGAACAGTTTTTGACAGAGCATGTCATTGTTACGTTTGGATTTTAAAAGACAGTGAAGCTGAGCTGAGATTCTGTTTTAAAGATTTTGCAGTTAAAGAGACAGCTTCAGTTTGCTGTGGACTGCATTAGCTGCAGTGCGAAGGGCGGAACCGGCTGAAGGAACTGCTGCGTATTTTGAGCGCGTCTCGGTCAGCTTCCGTTTCAATCTTCCGTTTCCATCACCCACACAGGCATATTCAAGAGTTCCTGCTACATCGACGTGCGCTGGTTTCCCTTTGATGTGCAGCATTGCAAACTGAAGTTTGGATCCTGGTCTTATGGAGGCTGGTCCTTGGATCTGCAGATGCAGGAGGCAGATATCAGTGGCTATATCCCCAATGGAGAATGGGACCTAGTGGGTAAGCCATGAGACTAACAGCCTGGAAGAAAGCTTTTCTATTCTTGGGCAAGCTTTAAAAGTTTGGGATTTTCCACTGTCCTTTTCGGTGTGAGTATTTATTGACTTTTGCAGTAGTCTCCATAATTTAGTGAGAGCTATAGGAGGAGAAACAGAAAACAATTAGGATATGCCATGCTTTCCAAGAGGAACTGGCACTTGTAGTGAGGATGCATTTAAACAAACCAGTGTGAGGATAGATAGCTCTACGTTATTCAGATCCACTCCATTTCTTTTTTTTTTTTTTTTTTTTTGAGATGGAGTCTCACTCTGTCGCCCAGGCTGGAGTGCAGTGACCGGATCTCAGCTCACTGCAAGCTCTGCCTCCCGGGTTCACGCCATTCTCCTGCCTCAGCCTCCCAAGTAGCTGGGACTACAGGCGCCCGCCACCTCGCCTGGCTAGGTTTTTTTTTTTTGTATTTTTTTAGTAGAGACGGAGTTTCACCGGGTTAGCCAGGATGGTCTCAATCTCCTGACCTTGTGATCCGCCCGCCTCAGCCTCCCAAAGTGCTGGGATTACAGACTTGAGCCACTGCACCCGGCCGATCCACTCCATTTCTAAAAGCAAGTTTCAGTTGATGGGAACCTATATTTGATTATTTTAAATAGAAAAACGATTACATTTATAACAGTGTAAAATTGGTAATATGTTATTTATAATTATTATAATCATGTGTTTCCAATCCACCAAAAGACTATCTACTAGTTTGGCCAACTATCTTAACGCTATAGTAAATCAACAGGTTTTATTCAAGCTAATTACACCCCCTCCCTTTTTTTTTTTTTTTTTTTTTTAGCACTTTGCAAACTTTAGGGCTATGCTTGTGTGTGGTATACACATTGAAATAAACAGGGTAATTTATTGTATTCTAACAATGGCTCCTTCTCTCCTCCCCGCTATGGAGGAATTCCCGGCAAGAGGAGTGAAAAGTTCTATGAGTGCTGCAAAGAGCCCTACCCCGATGTCACCTTCACAGTGACCATGCGCCGCAGGACCCTCTACTATGGCCTCAACCTGCTGATCCCCTGTGTGCTCATCTCTGCCCTTGCCCTGCTGGTGTTCCTGCTTCCTGCAGATTCTGGGGAGAAGATTTCCCTGGGTAAGCACCCGGGTCTCTGAGACCGGAGGCCCCTCTGCTGAGGTCAGCTCTGGAGGGCTCACAGCAGACAGTGCAGGACTCCATCAGGGTTCCCAGGGATTACCTGGCTCATCGCACACAGACCTCCTAGCCCAGGGTGGCTCCAGGACTCCAGAGGTCCCTGACTCAGGCTCCGTGCTGGAAGGCTGTGTGATCCTGAGAATACTGGAGGACCCTCAGAGGATGGGGGGATGCACAGGGAGGGGCCAGCTCCAATCTGCCTCGAGGGGCCTGTACTTTTTTCCCTCCTGCCACCCCACCTGTTCCTTGATGGCAACTGGTCATCAAGGGAACAATTTAGCTTAGTATCAATCAGCTTGCATTTGTATGTTGCAGTACACAGTGTAATTCTTATGATCACTCCCATACGAAGCTAAGAAAACCAAGATTTCGAATGGTGGGATGAGTTTCTCAATGTCTTAGAGAGTTACTAAACAGATGTAGCATATAGTAAAAATTATTCCCAAACCCGTATCTTCTGAGTATGAGGTTCAGAAAGGTTGAATGTTATGTCTAAGGTCACATAGCTAGCTGAGTAGCAAACTGAAGACCTGAAACCAGGTCTCCTGACTGCATATTTTCTTTTTCCTGCTACGTGAAACTACTTCTCAATAATATTTTACAAAAAATATGAGAGATAATTGTGCTAAGTTAAATTTTTCAGTTTGTGTTGATGCTTTTAAAATTCTGGGTCCTAAACTTGTCTCCATAAGAGACTCCTTTGGGACTCTGGTAAGTGGCATGGAATGTCCCCTGGAAAATGCCCACGCCCAAAACGTGCATTCCACAGCATCCCCCAGCACCACCATCCCTCGTTCTTTGAGTGTCAGGTTAGGAGCCCTCATTAGATAGAATTGAGGCCTTCTTGTCTGTTTTGTCTGAGGAACCGCTGTGTGTTTATGTTTTAGGGATAACAGTCTTACTCTCTCTTACTGTCTTCATGCTGCTCGTGGCTGAGATCATGCCCGCAACATCTGATTCGGTACCATTGATAGGTAAGGCAAGAGTCGGGCCCCTCTCTTAGAGATATGGGGTTAGGGTGTGCCCAGGATTTCCCAGCAGATGAAACTATAAGAAATAGGGCTGCACTGCCCCCATTTTCTCTGGAAGGTGATGATTTGCTGTAACTATTCAGAGTCACCTGGGCCCAAGTAAGGGGAAGGGGATATTCAGCTTTGAGGTTTGACTTTTAACTTGCAGAAATGCCCCCCTTCCCCTAATTCTCCTCCTCATGCTTGTTTTGAAGCCAGATATTTTATCATTAGAGATGCATCATCTTAGCTTAAGATGTTGTTTATCCAAAAAGCCTTTGTTAAAATGGGAGAAGCACACGGTTATTGTGTCCTGAGATAACTCAATGTCTCTATATAAAATAAAAGTGTTCAAGGAAATGTGAATGAGAATATATTTTGCACAGGTATAAGGCATGACCCTCTGCCCAAGGAGGGACAACAAAAACTAGAGTCTCCACTCCCATTGGGCAGTGAAGTTCGGAAGGAGGTATACGGACTCATTACACCTGCTGGCCCCTGCTGTTTGAGGATCCATGTTGTGTGTCTACCTGGGGGTGGGCTAGAGGGAGAGCCCTACCTGGATACCCCCAGGCTTTGGGAACCAAGCAGCCAAGGCCCTTCTTTGTGGAACTCCCTGTATGTGCAGTATTTTGGCCAGAGAAACCGTTGGTATGAAAAGCCTTTGTGCGTATCATTTTTCTCTTGATACCATCAGACAGGGAAGAACCACCTTTCCACCTGGTTCTGTCTCCATTCTTTCTACCTTCCAGCATACTGCTTTCAGTAGAGATTTGCAGCCACCCTTCCTGGGATAGTTGTCAGGCCCTCTCTGGACTGATTACCTGCTGGGAAAGGCTTGGTTGGTGCATAGCCCACATCTAGAAGGATGGGATGCTAGTGGCCCTAGGGACATCAGCTTTGCTTCCCTCTGTTGATGGAATTTCAGTCTGGGCAATCCTTTGACCCCCATCTCTCCATAGGTGGTTGGTCTGCTCAGGCTGCCATGACAAAACACTATGGACTGGGGGCTTAAATCACAGAAATTTATTTTCTCACAGTTGCACTGCTGAAAGTCCAAGACCAAGGGGCCATCAGGGATGGTTTATCCTGAGACCTCTCCCCCAGGCTTGCAGACAACCACTTTCACAATGCTTTGTCCTTCCCTGGTAGTTCCTCTGTGCACCTGCATCCCTGGTGTCTGTGTATCCACATTTCCTCTTCTTCGTTAAAAGAACACCAGTCAGATTGGATTAGGGCTTGACCTAATTGTACTTAATTACCTCCTTAAAGACACTATATCCAAGTACAGTCACATCCTAGGGTACTAGGGGTTAGGGCTTCAACATATGAATTCTAGGGGGAAGCACAATTCAGCTCATAAGGGTCATGGTTTGCTCCAGTCTCCTTCCTTTTCTCAGGAGCCCTGACGCTAACTTTAGGTCTTGAACTTCCACCTCTGGCAAAGCTCCTCCCAGGTACCTCTTGGTCTTTGTAGGAAGGCAGCGAGTTCCTTCCTGGCTTGAGGACCAGTGAGGGCTAGCTGAATGCTTAGCCTCCTGCACCCTGATGCTTTCTGCTTAGAGCTCAGCCTCTTGAGCAGACAGCCACATCAAAGGTTTAATAATCAGAGCTGCCCACTAAAGAACACCGCCTCCTTTCTCCTAGACATCTTGGCCTGTGTAATTGCTCGTCATTGCACAAATGCTGCAAGGAAGGGGTTTCTATTTTAATGGAGGCTACCATAACAAATTGCTGTAGACTGGGGGCCTGAACAACAGACATTTATTTCTCACAGTTCTGCAAGGCTGCAAGTCCTAGATAAGGGTGCCAGCAGGGCTCTGGTGAGGGGCCACTCCCTGGTTTACAGATGACCCTTTTCTCGCTGTGGCCTTACGTGACAAAAAGAGAGTGAATTAGCTCTTTAGCCTCTTTTCATGAAGGACTGTAATCCCATTATGAGGGCTGCACCCTCAGGACCTCTTCAAGGACCCTGAGAAAATCACTCACCATTTCTCTACTTACACAACACTTCTCACACCAAAGGGGGGCGTTTCTCCCACATCGACCAATTCTTGGAAACCAGCTGGGTGTCCTACAGTTAGTTCACTTCAGTCCTGACACCACCTGGAGTTAGCACAGCATTCACAGATTAAGGCTCATAAGACCATTTCCACTTGAGATGCTAGTTAGAACTTCCGGCTTCTCATGCTTCTGACCAACTCTATACATAAATCAGGGAGTTCCCAAAAGCACATCTTTGAGTTCAGCCATTTACTAGAGTGGCTCACTCTGGTAAACTCAGGGAAACACTTTACTTATATTTATTCATTAATTATAAAGTACAGATGAACAATCAGATGAAAGAAATGCATAGGGCAAGGTATTTGAGAAGGGGCATGGAGCTTCCATGCCCTCTCTGGGCACATCACCCTCCAAACACCTCCACGTGTTCAGCACTGCGAAGGTCTCCAAAGAACTCCATCCTTTTGGGTGTTTATGGAGGGTTCACTACATGGGAATGATTGATTACATCATTGGTCACTGGTGACCAACTCAACCCTCAGTAAGTCTTTCCTCCCCAGGGGTCAAAGGTTGGGAGAGGGGATAGGGCTTGAAGGTTCCAACTAATTACTTGACTGGTTCCCCTGGCAACCAGACCCCATCCTGAGGGTATCCAGGAACTTCAGCCATAAGTCATCTTATTAGCATGTAAAGAGACACTGATGACTTCAGAGATTCAAAGGTTTTAGGAGCTGTGTGCCAGGAAATGGGAGGAAGACCAAATACATATTTCTTATTATAAATCACAATCTCATACGTCCCAAAGCCCCACCTCCAGATACCATCCCAGTTAGGACTAGGGTTTTTTAACACATGAACTTTGTTGGGAGATGCAAATATCAGCCTTTGCACCACCCCCATTGAAGAGCTGAGGCCCAAAGAGGCTGAGTGTTCACTCTAGACTCACAGCCAGTAGCTAGTGGACCAGGGTGGAAGCACTCAGATGCTCCATGCTGCTTCTCACCTGGGCCCAGGTGGAAGGACACGCATGGCCCATTAGAGCCAAAGCTGAGACTGAAGTTTTTGTCCTGAAAAGTCCCTGCCACTGACCCCTTCCTCAGGCTGGACAGTTGGCAGCCAGGTGGTGTGCAGGTTTGCCCTCATTGTGCCCCTGGAGCACAGTAGAGGCCTGCATCATAAACACTGGATGGTTCCCATGCCCTGACATCCAGTATATACTCACAGGAACAACCTTACCACCATCCTGTCAGGCGATGCTAGCCCTTATTGACTGACAAGGAGGCCAGAGTGCATGGAAGTGCAATGAAGTGAGGGAAGGCCACTCCGTGGGTGGGAAGTCAGACCACGCTGGCTGGTTTTGCACACCCAGAATGTGGGCTGCAGGCCTGGCTGGTGGCAGGAGGCCATCTGCCCAGCCCGTGGCATCACTGCACCCTGAGGCCCTGACGGTCAGAGAACCTGGTTAGGGTGTGCCTGTCCTGTGATGTTCAGTGTCGCAGGAGCTCCGGGTCTCACCCTGCATCTGTTCTCTCCACAGCCCAGTACTTCGCCAGCACCATGATCATCGTGGGCCTCTCGGTGGTGGTGACGGTAATCGTGCTGCAGTACCACCACCACGACCCCGACGGGGGCAAGATGCCCAAGTGGGTATGTTCCTCCCATCCCCGACAGAGTTGGAGCCCCTCCCTAAAGGAGGCTCCTCCTAGGGTTTATCTATTTCAAAAATTGCACAAAAAACGGGCATTCCTAAAGAAATAGCTTTGGGTTGTTTGTTTTTTGAGACGGAGTCTCACTGTGTCACCCAGGCTGGAGTGCAGTGGCGTAATCTTGGCTCACTGCAACTTGTACCTCCTGAGTTCAAGCGATTCTCCTGCCTCAGCCTCCCAAATAGCTGGGACTATAGGCACATGCCACCACGCCTGGCCACTTTTTTTATTTTTAGTAGAGATGGGGTTTCACTATGTTGGCCAGGCTGGTCTCGAACTCCTGACCTCATGATCTGGGCATATCAGCCTCCCAAAATGCTGGGATTTACAGGCGTGAGCCATCGTGCCCAGCCAGAAATAGCTTTGTTTTTGTATTTCGTCACCCATTGACGTGTCTTTGCGTAGCGTGCAGTCATGGTGCGCGTGTTCCAGGATGCCCTGTGGCACTGCTGTCTAATCTGACGCTGCAGAGTAAGGCTCTCAAACTGGCTGCCTTGTGTGTTCTATCAGTACAGTGTTTTGAGAAGGTAGTTTTTTTGGATGCATGCTGTGAAGCACTGTGCTGCAGTTGGAAGCAACAGATGAGACAGACGTGTAGCGACATGATTGAGGCTTCACAACAGAATGAGGAGTGAAAAGAGTAAGAAACAGAATGAGCCGTGTACAAATCTGTACGTTCAGTACATATAGGGATATCATCCAACCAGAAGTCTATAAAACAAAGACTAATTGTCACCAGTGGGGAAGGAGGATGGGATAAAAGGAAATGGATGAAAATATAAAGGATTGCATCCCACAGCCTGTTAGCTTAGCCTGGGCCATACCACTCCTGCCCCAGCTGCTGGCACCGTGCCCAGCCACGTCTGCGGATGCTCACCCACCCAGGGATCCTCTCCTGCAGGGTCTGGTGTCCGGAGCTCTGCATCCACCCTCGCCTGGCAGTCAGGAAACCTTGATGAGGACCTAGGGAGGGCCTGCGCTTCTTCCCCGCTTCATGTGGGCTTTGTAAATCTTCCCTGACCTCCCATCTGGAGAGCCTGGCCTAAGGATTTGGGGAGCTAAAAAGGCCCTCACATCCCAAAAGCGGCCTGTCTTTGGAGAGCACTTGTGTCCCAGTTCAGAAGGGAATCTAGGAATCAACAAGCTAAAAGCAGCTGTAGGGGTGAGATGCCGTCAGGTGCTCTCCAGGAATAGGAGATTGCTGGGCCTCCTGAAACATTTCATTGTGCAGTAGTTTAGTTACCCAAATGCTCACTTAGCAAAGACTACTTCTTAAGAAACGCTTTACAAAATTACTGTTTTTTCTCAGAGTTGCACCTGCATGGCCCATTCCCCTTATACACTCTTTAGTGAAGACTTACTTGTGAGCCTCTCATAGTGGTGTGTGCCTGTAGTCCCAGCTACCTGGGAGGCTGAGGTGGGAGCATCATGTGAGCCCAGGAGCTCCAGGCTCCAGTGAGCTATGATGATGTCATTGCCCTCCAGCCTGGGTGACAGAGCAAAACCCCATCTCTTAAAAAAACAAAAAAAAGGACTCACTTGTAGCTCATTCCACCAGCAGTAATGTGAGCTCAGCCTACATGGTGACATCGCGCACACGGAACACATCACTACGTTCCCTGAGGCTTGCTTTGTGAAGCACCCACCCTTAAAACACTGGGGTACATTTGCACACATTCACCTGTATTTTTGTCTGATTTCCTTATAACCCTGACACACTTAAGAAAATGCAAGGCCAGAGGTGGGAGGCCTGAGAGCTGGGGACTTGTTGGTTTACTGCTCTTTCTACCTATCCATCCATCAGTTTGAAGCAGGTAATACATTTACCTGTTTCTAAAGTCAAAATAAAAATAAAATTATACATAAGGAAATCCTGCTGCCATTCCTTCCCCTTCCCCTGCATCTACCACCAATACCGATTGGTATATAACCATTGTAATGAATTCCTCCTTTTTCCTTGCAGTATTTATTTATGCAAATACAAAAATCTAAACACCTATTCTCATTTCTTGTATTTTGACTGATGAGAAGATAAGAAAATTAAGACATTGAGACACGAAACCATTTTTAATGACCTGTAGCACTCTACTGCTCTAGAACAATCTTAATTAAGAACATATGCTAATTATTCACCTCTCAGCATAAAAGCTTATTAAAACCAGTTGGCTGCAAATGAAAGATGAAGCTTATGCATTTCTCTCGCTTTATATAGCACACTGCATTTTTCCTTCATTCCATGTGTATGTGAAACACAAACAGCCGCCGAGGGACTTTTATTATGATCTGTTGCTATGAAGAAGATACTGCCGGGTGCGGTGGCATTATGTGACATTTGCACAGCCAGAAACAAAACTGTAACCTAACAGAAGAGGTCAAGAGCACAGTTTGAGGAGTGCCAAGAGGATAATTTTATCTTTTAAATGCTTTGGCTTTGACAGCTAATGATTCAGGGCATGGAATTCAAAATAGACTTGGCAGTGTGTATCGTATGAGCTTGAGATGTGCACTGGGGGACGTGTAGACCCTGCCATGGAGGGAGAAGTGCCTGGTGCTGCTCGCTGCCCGTGTGCACAGCTGCCAGTGCATGCAGGCACACTCACTGCCCTGCAGCCCCCCGACAGAGCTGGCTCAGGCTTTCTGTTGCCTTCCCAGAGGGGTGGGGTTGCACGAGTTTTGAAGAGAATCTTGTAGACCCTTTGACAGATGAGGCTGGGAAAGGCTAAACATGTGAAGTGACATAAAACCACTTACTTACTCATTGTATGTCCTTGGGCCGGTTTATTAGCCTCTTTCAACCTCAAGTTTGTTGGTCTGTAAAGTGAGGGGATTATACTCCTTTCACAGGACCCTGAAAGGCCCAAGTGAGATGACTTGTCTCATGAGCGTTGTATGGAGGGCCCAACTCACCCAAGGTTTCACATGGGGCCATATGTCCCTGCTCCTTACTGATCATAAAAAACCCTCTAAGGTCAGCAGACCCAACCTTTCCAGGACATGCAGAGTGCCGTCTGCTTGTAAAGTACAATGGGAAACGAAGGGTTATTTTTATAGCTGCAATGAAACTGGTCTTATGCTTCCCTGTTCTTGTCCCCAGACCTGTTTGTTGCAGTTATCTTTGATAAGATATTATAAAAAGATTACCAAGAATGAAAGCTCTGTAGATACGAACTGCACAATTTACTATCTGTATATTTCCTCAAGATAGGAAATCTACCTGCTAGGTTACTGATGGAATTTCCCCACAATCATAAAACAAAATGTAAATGAAATCAGGATCTGGATAATTTCAGGGAAAGGGCCCATTTTTCACACTTACCTGGATGGGCTTGCAAGAATGCTGCTTTACCTGGATTGAGGCTTTGGATGTCTCTCTTCTTTCCATGAGGGGCAAAACCAGGATAAACTCCTTGGGGTGATTTTTCTCCAGCTTCTTTCATGCACCCTAGGACACACTTTAGACCAGAAGTTAGCAAACTATGGCCTAGGTGGCCAAATCCAGTCCACCAAGTGTTTTTGTAAGTAAGTTATTTTAGAAAACATGCCCATCCATTTGACACCTTCAATGTGTGCTACCTCAGCAGAAGTGAGTAGTTGCCTGGCCCTTTACAGAAAGTTTGCCAGCTTCCGCCTTCCACTTTTCAAAGTACTCTCCCAGACATCATCTTATTCAGTCTTCATTGAAGCCCACTGAGTTAGGTTAGAGGTTCCGAAACTTCCTTGGTTCACAGCACTTTAGTGTCTCAGGAAATTTTTCACAGAGCCCCTGGCCAAAAGAAAGAATACCCAAGGCTGCCTTTAAATAGATCAAAAGACTTTAATAAGTTGTCATGCCTTAACAATGTAGCACCTCTGGGGCACAGCACCGCCTCTCAAATCTTGGGATCAGATTGGAGACCACTAACCTTGTTTCTGTTTCACAGGAAGTTCCTTGGTATTTGCTTTTTATCAGGGTACTTTGAAAAACAGCTTTGCAAAGTGTTCACATCATCACAAGAGATGTGGTAATCTGATGTTGGAAGCCTGAACTTGCTTCAAGCTTCAAGTTTACCTGGTGTCTCATGGATGTCCTGGGGTTGCCTTTGAAAATTTACAGCCGCCCAGGCACTCTTTGCCTATTTGCAGTGGCCTTCCAGGGCACCTAACAGGTAGTGTGGGAGCCAGAGTTAGGCCTGAAGGTCCCCAGGTTACAGATGAGGAAAGATCAGAGAGGGAAATCGACTTTCCCTCTTGACACAGCTCACATAGCGTTCTCCTTCCACGAGGCTGTCTTCCCTGAGATTGCAGTGTGCCTGCCCCGGAGAACAATTTAGCTTCTTTCCAGGGTGCATCAGTTTTAGTCTCGCCTCACTTTGAACTCAACTGCTTGTCATGAGCAGGCACTGCTTGCCTGCTAAAATCATCTGGGAGGCAGTGGAGCCTGCTACCCCCAGGACCAGTGAAGCAGGGCTTGTATTGTAGGATCTCACTGCTGTTGGGATCAGCCGATGCCCGCCTCGGGGCCGCTCCTAACGTTCTGTTGTCTCCCCAGACCAGAGTCATCCTCCTGAACTGGTGCGCGTGGTTCCTGCGCATGAAGAGGCCCGGAGAGGATAAGGTGCGCCCGGCCTGCCAGCACAAGCAGCGTCGCTGCAGCCTGGCCAGCGTGGAGATGAGCACCGTGGCACCGCCGCCCGCCAGCAACGGGAACCTGCTGTACATCGGCTTCCGCAGCCTGGACGGCATGCATTGCGCCCCGACCCCCGACTCCGGGGTGGTGTGCGGCCGCATGGCCTGCTCCCCCACCCACGACGAGCACCTCCTGCATGGTGGGCAGCCCCCCGAGGGGGACCCGGACCTGGCCAAGATCCTGGAGGAGGTCCGCTACATCGCTAACCGCTTTCGCTGCCAGGACGAGAGCGAGGCGGTCTGCAGCGAGTGGAAGTTCGCCGCCTGCGTGGTGGACCGCCTGTGCCTCATGGCCTTCTCGGTCTTCACCATCATCTGCACCATCGGCATCCTGATGTCGGCTCCCAACTTCGTGGAGGCCGTGTCCAAAGACTTTGCCTAATCATGCCTGGTTCTGTACATGTGGAAAACTCACAGATGGGCAAGGCCTTTGGCTTGGCGAGATTTTGGGGTGCTAATCCAGGACAGCATTAAACACCACAAGTCTGGTGTTCCCTTCTGGCTGTCAGTCGTGTTGCTTACGGTTTCCTCATTACTTTAGGTAGTAGGATCTCAGCACTCAGTTTAATACTCTCAGGTGGGCTGATAGATCCCCTTGGCACATCCGTACTGTCGGTCAGCAGGGCCACTGAGAAGTCATTTTGCCCATTAGCCCACTGCCTGGAAAGCCTTTCAGAGAGCTCCCAGTGGTTCCTCACCCCGGGACAGTTGGTTTTGCATGTCTGCATGCCACTTGCCATGAAGGCCTACCTGAAAATTCAACATTTGCTTTTTGCTTGTGTACAAAACCTAGATTGAAGCTAAAATAAACCAGACTCACTAAATCCATTCCAATAATTTACTGGTGGAAGGAAGACAAAAAAACTAAAACTAAAACCCTCTGTTAGCTTTTCTTCAATTCAACTTTTTATTTTTTTCTATCAGAGACAGTTGGTAGACAGAAGCAACTTTATGCTGTTCCTACGTTAAAAAAAAAAAAAAAAAAGACAATGTTGGTCTTACTAAGGATCTTTTTACCAGCCTTCCTGACTTCTGCAAACCTACCCTGTCAAGGAAATCAAAGGGACACAGGTTTCTTTTTATTCTGAACAAGGGCCAGGCCCCATGAGTGTCTCTGGTGGATCCCAGATAACTCCTAGGTGCTGCTCTCAGACACTGAGGAGTTGAGCAAATCTGTTCTATTCTGCAGAACCCACAGGACAAATAGAGTTCTAGTAGAATTAACAGCCCAAAAGAACAGCTAAAGCTAAGTGAAGCCATTTATGCGGGCTTTAAAAACAAAAATGTGTTAGCTGATTCACATGCACTGGAGTTAATTAGTCTTAGAAATGTGTGCGTGCCTACAAATGCACAACATAAAGTGAACATATTCGTAGGCCCTTTCTGCCTGTGTCAGGGCTAGGAAGTAGGGGCTGGGAACTCTTCTGGTCCCCAGTATAGCAGGCGCCAGGGAGGGGATGGTGTGGCCCATCCCTTCTCTGGATACCTGGCCAGTGGCAGGCAGCAGGGAAGAACTGGCAGACCCTCAGTGACTGACAAGCCAGCAAATCTGGGTTCTGACTTTTAGGAGTCTGCCTGCTCCAAGCCCGTCCACCCCAGCTGCAGCCCCGAAAGCTGGCTCAGAGTCCTTGGGTGGATTCACTGGAGGTGGGCAACTTGAAAACAAGAGAAACTTTAATTTTTAAACCTAAGCGATGATGCAGCTCTTCCCTTAGATTGTCGCCCAGGCTGGAGGGCAGTGGCGCGATCTCGGCTCACTGCCAGCTCCACATCCTGGGTTCACACCGTTCTCCTGCCTCAGCCTCCCCCAGTAGCTGGGAATACAGACGCCCGACACCACGCCCGGCTAATTTTTTGTATTTTTAGTAGATAGGATTTCATCGTGTTAGCCTGGATAGTCTCATTCTTATTCTTTAATGAGATCAGAGGGTAATTCACCAAGAAAGACCTCTTCTGTTCCATTGTGTCATCCAACAACTGCTCAGAGCTCAAAATTGTAGAAGGCTTCTGAGCCCCTAGAGATTTTTAATTTGCTTCTAATCCCTGAGATGAGAACATCATGAGGAAGATTTGATGTTGAGAGTTAAATAAATTGTATGTGTTTTTCCAGCCATCTGGCTCACTCATTTCTGGGTAATGCACATGACTTTGCAGTGGAGGAAGATGGAAGGTTGTGTGTGTTCGGTGTGTGTGTGTAAGTGTGAGGTACCTGTATGTGTGACAAGAGAAGAGACCTCACTTATGAGAAAGCTGGTGAATCAGGACATTCCAGCCTCAGGCAGCTTTGGAGTAGGATCTTCCTCAGCAGGCACTCCTTCCACTTGCTATGGATGAACCATGCACAAGATTTTCATTTGTTTTTGTTTTTGTTTTTCCTGTTACAGTGTCTTTAGAAACAAGTAGAAGTGTTTTGATACATAAAAGGAATGCTTCATTTCTTAACATTATCCCAAAAATGATCCCTTCCACAGTTTTGCTTTAAAAAGAAACCTTTTTGGTTTTGTATTTTATACAGGAACATATAAAAATACAAACAAAAGTTGTGCATATTTTGGCCCCTCAACTACTCTGTCATTTAATCAAGTAATAAGAAATAGATGTGCGCATAGTTAGAAAAGTATTAAAAACAACAGCCTCCCATACTCCCTGTTTTCTCTCTCAGAGGGGACCACGAATGAGCTTCTAAGTGCATTTCTAGAAAGGAAGAAAAGAAAAGGCCAAAGAAGGAGGAACGGGGGTTATGAAGAGAGACCTTCCCTTTCCAACACTAGCGCTCTGTGAAGTGCGCTGCACTTTGCATTCTTCGCATGGTGTTTTGTCTTAGAGGTCGTCCCATAATAACACATAAAGATCTACCTCATGCCTCCTAGTAGCTGCTTAGCGTTCCATTGTCTCAGTGGACTACCATTTATTTGAATAGCCTTTTATTGGCGAACATACAGATATTTCCAGTTTTTATTTTTATATACAAATCTGTAATTGGCATACTTGTACATATATCTTGACATTGTTTTGTGACTAAAACTTGGTATAAATTCCAACTTAGAAATGAAATTACTGGGTTTAAGGTTACATGTATTTAAAATTTTGATAGATATTGCCAGATCATCTTCTAGAAACTGATCGATGGATGTGACTCCATCAAGAGTACAATAAAAGGCCCAATTTCTCAACTTTCTATAATAGCACTGGGTATTTTTAAACTTAATGTTTTTCCCAATATAATTGGTGACACATGATATTTAGGAATATTATTCTGATTTTGGTTTATTTTATTGTGTATAAAATGGGGCATCTTTTCAAATTTTTTGTAATTTTACTTTGGATACATTTATATATTTTACCCAGTTCCTAACTGGATTATTTGGCTTTTTCTTAATTAATTTGCTCATGTACTTCGGGACATTTTTGTCTTATGCCTTTAAAATATTTTTGTTTATCATTTGTCTTTGGATGTTATTTATTGATTTCCTTATTTATTAGCATAGAGTTTAAATTTTTATGTTGTCAATTTATCAGTATTTTTCTTTGTCAGTTGCAGGATTTGTTTCCAGTTTTTAAAAGCCTTCCTCATTCTGAGATGATAAATAAACTTACTCACATTTTCTTCTGAAACTTTATGGTTTTATTTGTTTACCTTCGGACTCCCTGGAATTCATTTATTGCAGGAAATGAGGGAAAAATCCATACTTTTTCCTCCAAATGGTGGTCAGTTGTATCAATAAATATGTAATAATGCATTTCTAAAATCCAGTCATAGTGTTTTCCCCTGTTCAAAATGCAGCCTTATTTGTAAACTAAATTTCTTTTAAGTGTTTGGTTCTATTTCTGTTCTATTTATCTCTATGAATGCCTTTAATTTCTAAAGCATTATTCATACTAATATCAGTATTTTCAAGTCAACACTTCCTTCAACTCTGAATCTCTCATATGAATCTTTTTTCAATTAGTCACAGTGAATTGACAGATTGAGTCTTCCTATTCAACAGCACGAAATCTTGTGTTTAAGTCTAATTTTATATAACTTAGTAGTGTTTTATGATTTGGTTCACTAAGGTGCTTTGAATTTATAGTTGTTTATTTCCAGATGTTTTATCATTTGGCTACCATTTTCAATGGAATGATTTATTCCACTTTATTTTCTATTTTATCCCATTGTATAAGAAAGTAGTTGGTTTTTATGTATGAATGTTATAATCAACCACAAACTGTGATTCCTACTTGTTGCTAAGGTTTACTTTTGACTTCTCCTTTCCAATGTGTCTCTTATTTCTTGTATCTAGTTGCATTTGAGATCAGTGTTGAGTCACAGTGATTCAGGTGGCATGCTTATCTTGTTCTCGACATCAGTGGGACGTTTTAATGTCTCAACGTTTAACTTACATGAAGACATGTATTTTCTTTGCCATAATAAAAATATCTGTGTGTTCTCAAACTATTAAGACTCTCTGAGGAAAATGTAGATGTTAGATTTTTATCAAAGCCTTCTCAGTGTCCAGAGGGATTATCAGAAGGTCTTTTCCTTTGCTCTAGTAGTATGTTTAATTATATTAATAGAATATTTAAGACCAAATCATTAGTGTATTCCTGAGATGTTCTTTACTTACTAGTACCATGATTTTGGTTATCAATATTAAGATTCATCATTCTACAGCTTGCTTTTATGTGTTTTTTGCCCAGATTTGATTTAACTTTTTTCTTTTGTTGAGACGGAGCCTCGCTCTGTCGCCCAGGCTGGAGTGCAGTGGCATGATCTCGGCTTCCTCCAAGCTCCGCCTCCCAGGTTCACGCCATTCTCCTGCCTCAGCCTCCGGAGGAGCTGGGACTACAGGCTGTGCCACCACACCGAGCTAATTTTTTTGTATTTTTTAGTGGAGACCGGGGTTTCACCGTGTTAGCCAGGATGGTCTCGATCTCCTGACCTTGTGACCCACCAGCCTCGGCCTCCCAAAGTGCTGGGATTACAGGCATGAGCCACCGCCACCGCGCCTGGCCCAGATTTGATTTAACTTTATGCTAACTTAAAGAAAGAAATATTATAAAACAAAAACCTCTATTCTACAACCATCTATTGATTTTGAATTATTTTATACTTAAGTGTAGAAGAACTAGCTGGGGCTGTCTGGGCCTACTGTGGTATATTTCTGGATTTTTGCTCCTCAGACAGGTTAGGACCTCGAACCCTTCTAGAGTCCATTTTAGTTACATTTTAAAAATAAAATTAATTCCGTCCACTTTTCAACATAGTTGCATAGTTTTGCAATATAGGCACTTCAAGTGTTTTCTTTCCTCTGTATTTGTGGTTATTTCTCCTTTTTCCATTTGTAATTGTGTGCATTTCTACTTTCTCCTGTGCCTATTGATTTAGCTCGCCATGAGTTTTAGTGGTTTATATTTTTAGACATCGGACCCTTAGACTTTGCAGTCTGGGGACCTGTCTTCAGGGTCTTGGGGGTCCCTGTGCTGACCCAGCCCTCCCAGGTGACAGCAGTGGGCCAGCGCAGCAGAAGCCACAGTTGTTGCAGGTGCTTCTCTGGCCAGTGCTGGGCCCAAGACACGGCTTAGCCCTTCCCCTGGCCCTGGGAGCCTGTGGGACAAACTAGTTGAGGCAGCACAGGTGGGTTAGATGTAGCTGGTCAGTGCACTTGTGGGGACCCCAGCGAGTTGGAGAAAAGACTGAAGCTTTAAGCAGAGCCCTCTGGGGGTGCACACCTCAGGAAGTAACTCTTACATAATTTAACTTTTTCTCATTTCTTCATTTTTATGTGGCACAAACCCTTCCCAGCCTCCCTAGACCTTCCGTCCATCAGAGTGTTTCTGACCTCACCGTGGATGGCTCCTTTTCTAATTACTGTTTACTTCATCTCCATATGTGTTTGACCTTCTAATGCCATAGCTTGTCTTGAGTTGGGGAAGGGGTCTCGAAGTTATGGCCCCTGGGGATGCGGCCGACAAACTCTTATCTTTCTCAAACTCTTTGTGGCGAGACACCCCCTGTGTCTGCACACAGCCCGCCTGGGGAATGCAGGCTTTCTGCAGTGCTGCAGTTCCACACTCTTTCTTGTCTTCTCTCCACCGTCACATGTAGCATTTTGCACTGCTTTCTAAATTTCCTTTTTTTCCTGCCAATGGCCTTCTTACCATTTCCTCTGCTGCTGTGTTCGAGTTCTGTGTGTTCACCTTCTGATTAATACCTCCATCCACAAATTCTGCAGGTGTGTTTTGTAATTCTTAGTTTTCTGCTTTTATTTTTAATATTTTCATTCTATTTTACTTTGTAAAAAGTATTGTGTATTTTTAAATTTTGGTAAAATATACATAATGTAAAATTTATCATTTTAACTAGTTTTAAGTGTACCATTCAGTGGCATTAAATACATTCACATTGTTGTACAGTCCTCACAGTCACATATTCCCAGAACTCTTTTCATCTTCCCAAATTGAAACCGTGTCCCTATCAAACATCAGCTTCCCATTCGCCCTCCCCCAGCCCCTGGCAACCATCATTCTCATTTTGGTCCTTTTTTTTATTTATTTATTTTTTATTTTTTTGAGACAGTCTCATTCTGTAACCCAGGCTAGAATACAGTGGCACAATCAATGCTCACTGCAACCTCTGCCTCCTGGGTTCGAGTGATTCTCGTGCCTCAGCCACCAGAGTCGCTGGGATTACAGGTGCGCACCACCAAGCCCAGCTAATTTTTTTGTATTTTTAGTAGAGATGGGATTTCACCATGTTGGCCAGGCTGGTCTCAAACTCCTGGCCTGAAGTGATCTGCCTGCCTCAGCCTCCCAAAGTGCTGGGATTACAGGCCTGAGCCACCTCACCTGGCCTCCTTTTGGCCTTTATAAATTTGACTAGGTACCTGATACAAGTGGGTTCATACAGTATTTGTCCTTTTGTGACTGACTGATATCACTTAGCATGAAATAAGATGTCCTCAAGATTCAGCCATGCTATACCTTCCTTTTCCTTTTTTTTTTTTTTTTTTTTTTTTGAGAGGAAGTCTCACTCTGTTGCCCAGGCTGGAGTACAGTGGCGGGATCTCGGCTCGCTGAAACCTCCACCTCCCAGGTTCAAGCAATTCTCCCGCCTCAGCCTCCTGAGTAGCTGGGATTACAGGCACCCGCTACCACTCCCGGCGAATTTTTTTTTTTTTTTTTTTTTTTTTTTTTTTTTTTTTGTATTTTTAGTAGAGACAGGGTTTCGCCATGTTGGCTAGGCTGGTCTCAAACTCCTGACCTCAGTTGATCTACCCACCTCAGCCTCCCAAAGTGCTGGAATTACCAGCGTGAGCCACTGTGCCCAGCCGGTTCTCTTCTGCTTTTATTTTGTTGTTGTTTTCTAAGTTATTCAGTAGATGCCTAATTCGTGTGTTGCCAATTATTCTTATTTAATCAGATAAGTATTTTCGGGTCTGTATTTTATTCTGATCAAAGTCTTAACAGCAGTCCATACGTCTTAATATGCAATGTTTTCATTTGTATTTTCTGGATATTCTATAAGTTGAATTGTTGTATCTTCTTTGAACTGACTTTTTTAATAAAGGCTAGTCAGGTGAAGCAGCAGTGGAAATGGAAAAGGAGCAAAGAAACTTGTAACTGTTTATAATCAATTCCTTGTACACCCCACTGCACTCAGACCAGCCCGAACTGAGCTTTGCTGAGTGTTTTAAAATGTCCACATTTTTTAACTTAAAAATTAATTTCTAGGCCGGGCGCGGTGGCTCACGCCTGTAATCCCAGCACTTTGGGAGGCCGAGGCGGGCAGATCACGAGGTCAGGAGATCGAGACCATCCTGGCTAACACGGTGAAACCCCGTCTCTACTAAAAATACAAAAAAATTAGCCAAGCGTAGTGGCGGGCGCCTGTAGTGCCAGCTACTCGGGAGGCTGAGGCAGGAGAATGGCTGAACCCGGGAGGCAGAGCTTGCAGTGAGCTGAGATCCGGCCACTGCACTCCAGCCTGGGCGGCAGAGCGAGACTCCGTCTCAAAAAAAAAAAAAAAAATTAATTTCTAGTTATATCACCTTATGCTTTAAGCCTTTTGTACTATTTCTAATGGTTGTAATGTGCCGAGGTGTTTCTGAGGGGTTTGTATGATCAGTGCCTGTGAATGGGTCCCTCTCTGAGAACGACCTGGGCAGGTGTCTGGGAGCTCCACCCCTGGCTTCGCTCACTGGCCTGGCCGGGGCCACGTTCCCTGTCAGCAGCGTTCCTCTTTAATATCCTTCCAATTACCATAGGACGTTTAACGATTAATACCGGATTTGCATTCTATTTTCAGTACTTAATATCCTTCCATTTACCATAGGACGTTTAACGATTAATACCGGATTTGCACTCTATTTTCAATACTTACCTTGAATTCACATTCGTCTGCTTTTAAAACCAGCCCCACTGATTTGTTTTGCTGAGATGCCTCCCTCGTTCATTCTTACATTCACATGACACCTCCCGTCTCCACATGTGTGGGGTTTTCCCTACACCAACCCATTCTCCAGCACCAGCTGGGTGTCCTACCATTCAGCTCAACTCTGACACTAACTGGAGTTAGCGCCAGCCCCACAGGGGAGAGGCTGAATTCCCAGGACTGCCCCGCTCCAGATGCCAGTTGTAAGTGGTGGGTCTCTAGGTCACCCACAGCTTCTGTCCAACTTGCCTATAAATCGGAGGTTCCCACGACCCCCTTCTTAGGTCTAGTCATTTGGTGGAACAGCTCAGAGAACCCAGGGGAACACTTTACTATGTTTATCCACTTATTATAAAGAATACAGCCAAATGGGAGTGACTATAATAGGAAAAGAGATGGTGGGGGGTGAGTATGGAGCTGTCATGGCCTCTCCAGGAGCACCACAAATGTGTTCCCCAACCCTGAAGCTCCCACACCTATACTTAGGAATTTTTAAGGCAGCTTCATCATGTAGGCATGAATGATTATTGATTCAATCTCCAGCTCCTCTTTCCTCCCTAGAAGACGGGGTGTGGGGCTGAAAGTTCCAAGCTTCTAACCATGGCTTGGTCTTTCTGGTGACCAGCCCTCATCTAGGATTCCACCAAGAGTAGTTCATCAGAACAAAAGATGCTCCTATCACCCAGGAAATTCCAAGGGATTGGAAGCTCCACACCAGGAGCTCTGTAGCAGTCAAAGATGCTCCCAACCAATATTAGAACAAAAGATGCTCCCAGTGCCCCATCACTCAGGAAATTACAACGGTATTTGGAGCTCTGTGTCAGAAACTGGAGACACAGATCAATGTGTATTTCTTATTATTTTATACTCAATATTATGTTTAACGTTTTTAAAGCACTTCATTTTAGGTTTATTTATGCTGGATCTGCACTTATATTTTTAATACATATTGCTGATATATTTGGTTTAATATTTTTTCAATATCTGAAATTAATATTTCTTTTGCATTCTCTTTTGGATTTTATTTCCCTACTCCTTCTGATATATGTGCAATCCTTTAGTTAAAAGATTTATTGCTTTTATGTGTTTAAGTGGTTACCTATATAATTTTACATAATATAATTCAACCTATAGTTCATGATTTATCAACCTGACAGTTTCTATTAATTCTCCACTTCTCACTTCAAACCCTAATATATTATTAGTTATCTTTTTGGTTTTAGGTTTTCTGCAGGTTCCTTATACAACGCTGTGTGATATGCTCTAATATTTATCAATTCAGAAGAGTATCTGTTGACTACTATTGAGGGAAAATTGAAAGATGTTTAATAGGATGGGCAATTCATTCATTTTGTGGTAATCTTCCCTCTTCCCTAATTTTTTTTTTTTTTTGGAGACGGAGTCTCGCTCTGTCACCTGGGCTGCAGTGCAGTGGCCGGATCTCAGCTCATCGCAAGCTCCGCCTCCCGGGTTTACGCCATTCTCCTGCCTCAGCCTCCCGAGTAGCTGGGACTACAGGCGCCTGCCACCTCGCCCGGCTAGTTTTTTGTATTTTTTTAGTAGAGACGGGGTTTCACCACGTTAGCCAGGATGGTCTCGATCTCCTGACCTCATGATCCGCCCGTCTCGGCCTCCCAAAGTGCTGGGATTACAGGCGTGAACCACCGCGCCCAGCCTCTTCCCTAATTTTCATAGTGCAATTATCTTTGTTATTTTTACAAATTCACGAGTTATAACATTTACTTTCTGAAATTAATTTCCTGCCATCACATACATGCTATATTTATTTATGCAAAATGAATGTTCCATCTTTTCCCTCATTTTGGCTTGAATATGCAATGATGTGTTTTATTCCTCTTATTCCCAGTGGAGATCTGACATTCTTCCTCTGTGATGGTAGCTTTGTTAGTTTTGGCATCGTCTGTTCTGTTTCCTGCTATTTACAGTTTGGTTGGTTGTTTTTGTGTTTGTTTGTTTCCTGTTCTGAAATGAGTTTTTGCTCTTCGATTAGTTTCCAAAGCTCTGCAATTTACCTTTCATTTTGCTTTTCTATCTTTTAGCTCTTTTTATTGAAATCAATTTCTTACTAACTTCTTATACAACATTTTAGAGAAGTTTTTTGCATGGATTCAGTTATATATTTTGCTGCAGAATGAAATCTTTGTCTTTCTTTACAGACCATGGTCCACCCTGTGTTTACTGTTCTCCTGCAGTGTGTTTGCAGGAATGCCTTGCCATTTATTTCACTCTTACTTTTGCTTTATTTGGGCAGCTCCATGTGGAGCTTTAAATTCCTCTGAAAGAGCAGGTCTCAGCCCCTTTCAGACTCTGCGCTCCCTCTTCTTCCTGCTCTCCTGGCCTGGGGTTCTGAGAGGAAGGCCAGCCCCTAGGATGGACAGCCTGGGCGTTTTTGTCTATACCTTGTTGCTGTTGCTGTTGGTCCGTTGGTGCTCCATTACATTTTGGGTATTACCCTGGGAGGAGATCTATATTATTATTATTATTATTATTATTTTGGCTTAAATAAGTATTTATTATGAGCACTTCTTTCTTTTTTTCTTTTTCTTTTTTTTTTTTTTTTTTTTTTTTATTATACTTTAAGTTCTAGGGTACATGTGCATAACGTGCAGGTTTGTTACATATGTATACCTATGCCATGTTGGTGTGCTGCACCCATCTGCTCTAATTCGTGAAAGTCTGGGTCTTTGGGGTGAGAGAGCTGTTATTCAGCTTTCTCCGTCAGCCATGTACTCCTGGTGAAATTTCCCAACCTCTCGCCTCACACCTTTCAACCTCCAGTGAGGACAGATAAAATGTTCTTGGATTTGGCTGTTAGGGCTGGTAGTTGGAGGGCTGCCGGGAGCAGTAATTTGGTTATAGTCACATCCTCTTTCCTTCCTGCCCATAGGGAAGACACCCAAAGCGCTGCCTCCCATGGCTTTCCTGCATCTGCTGAGATCCTTGGTGGGAGTCGGGGCTTCTGCACTCATGGGCTCTCTCAAAACTTTTTCTCTCTAACTTACAACTTCTCTTCTCAATCAGCCTCACTCCAGACTGGCAGTGTAGGGTGGCGAGAGGGAATCCGCTGTTTTGGTTGGAGGCACGTGTAGGGTGGGTCGCACTGATTCAGGGTCTGTCCTTTGCAGGTCCACACCACCTTCTTCTCTCTGTCCTCTTGGCTGCAGCACTTTGAAGAGTGTGGCAGGAGGCTCCATCATTCTGTGTTGCTGCTGCTGTTTGCTATTGTTGCTTTTTTGGGCAGTGACATCTCTGATCCTGCCTTCCTCCACTCGCAATGCGTTGATAGTCACTGACCACATATTCGGGCAAAGGATAACAATGGAGAGAGCGTGTTACGTCTCAGCACCAAGGCTGCTGGTCAATTATATTCAGTAATTTTAGAAGATCACGACAGATGCTTTTCACTTCAGGTTGAAGTTATTGATCTTTACATTGAAGGACCTTATGAAGCTATGGAGTTTAATCTTTTTCCAACTATATTTGCCCCCTTTTCTTTCTGTGGTAAATGAAAATGGCCAAGAATTCGCCATTTAGTATCTTTTTATTAATATTCAGGTATAGTTGTTTTCCAAACGCATTATTTTATGCTAGCATTTAAGATAAACGTCATCTTGGTGAAATCAATATGTCAAGGTTAAAGTGAGTATAATGTTTTTCTCCTGCACATTTTGGTAATTACCATACAGTCAACCCCATCTGTGGGATTGCTTTCTTTTCTTTTCTTTAGACGGAGTCTCACTCTGTCGCCCAGGCTGGAGTGCAGTGGCGCGATCTTGGCTCACTGCAAGCTCTGCCTCCCAGGTTTACGCCATTCTCCTGCCTCAGCTTCCCAAGTAGATGGGATTACAGGTGCACACCACCACACCTGGCTAAGTTTTATATTTTTAATAGAGCTGGGGTTTCACCCTGTTGGCCAGGATGGTCTCGAACTCCTGACCTCAGATGATCTGCCCAGCTCAGCCTCCCAAAGTGCTGGAATTACAGGCGTGAGCCACCGCACCCGGCCTGTGGTGTTCCTTTCTGTGGTTTCAGTTATCTGTGGTCAACCACAGTCAGAAAATAGGCAAGGACAAGAAGATGTTTTGTGACAGAGACCATGTTCACATAACTTTCATTACAGTATACGGTTATGATTGTCCTATTTTATTGTTAGTAACTGCTGTTAATCTCTTACGGTGCCTAATTTATAAATTAAACTTTATCATAGGTATGTATGTATAAGAGAAAACATATATAGGGTTCACTATTACCCAAGGTTTCAAGCATCCACTGTGGGTCTTGGAACATATCCCTGTGGATAAGAGGACACTACATTACAATATAGACGTCTGCTGTATTTTTCAAACATCATAATGCTCAAGAAATTACCATCCACTATAATTAGAATTTTCTGTAGTCCCAGCCATACTTCAGCATGCCCCCTGTGCCCTGGTCAAACTTGTCAGTTCTCTGGCTCCTGTGTGACCATATTGAACCCCCGCCAGCATCCTCATTGCCAAGCCCTGGGTGGTATCTGGAGAGGGACGTGTGCTTAGTCATTTAAAAAAACAGTGCCTCGTTGGTCCCGGAGCAAGATGGCCGAATAGGAACAGCTCCAGTTTCTAGCTCCCAGCGCGAGCAACACAGAAGATGGGTGATTTCTGCATTTTCAACTGAGGTGCAGACCGGCACCCCACACCTCACACGGCGGGGTACAGTGTACCTTGAGACAAAGCTTCCAGAGCAAGAATCAGACAGGAACACTCACTGTTCAACAATATTCTATCTTCTGCAGCCTCCGCTGCTGATACCCAGGCAAACAGGGTCTGGAGTGGACCTCAACCAATCTCCAACAGACCTACAGCTGAGGGTCCTGACTGTTAGAAGGAAAACTAACAAACAGAAAGGGCACCCACACCAAAACCCCATCAGTACGTCACCATCATCAAAGACCAAAGGCAGATAAAACCACAAAGATGGGGGAAAAGCAGGGCAGAAAAGCTGGAAATTCAAAAAAAAGAGCGCATCTCCCCCTCCAAAGAAAAACAGCTCATCACCAGCAACGGATCAAAGCGGGATGGAGAATGACATTGACCAGTTGAGAGAAGAAGGCTTCAGTCCATCAAACTTCTCAGAGCCAAAGGAGGAACTATGTACCCAGCGCAAAGAAACTAAATATCTTGAAAAAAGAATGGAAGAATGGATAACTAGAATAATCAATGCAGAGAAGGCCAGAAACGAACTGACAGAGATAAAAACCATGACATGAGAAATAAGTGACAAATGCACAAGCTTCAGTAACCGACTCGATCAACTGGAAGAAAGAGTACCAGCAACTGAAGATCAAATGAATGAAATGAAGTGAGAAGAGAAGTCTAGAGGAAAACGAAATGAACAAAGCCTGCAAGAAGTATGGGATTATGTGAAAAGACCAAATCTACGTCTCATTGGGGTGCCTGAAAGTGAGGGGGAAAATGGAACCAAGTTGGAAAACACTTTTCAGGATATCATCCAGGAGAACTTCCCCAACCTAGTAGGGCAGGCCAACATTCAAATTCAGGAAATACAGAGAACGCCACAAAGATACTCCTCAAGAAGAGCAACTCCAAGACACATAATTGTCAGATTCACCAAAGTTGAAATGAAGGAAAAAATCTTAAGGGCAGCAGCCAGAGAGAAAGGTCAGGTTACCCACAAAAGGAAGCCCATCAGACTAACAGCAGACCTCTCGGCAGAAACTCTACAAGCCAGAAGAGAGTGGGGGCCAATATTCAACATTCATAAAGAAAAGAATTTTAAACCCAGAATTTCATATCCAGCCAAACTAAGTTTCATAAGTGAAGGAGAAATAAAATCCTTTACAGACAAGCAAATGCTGAGAGATTTTGTCACCACCAGTCCTGCCCTACAAGAGACCCTAAAGGAAGCACTAACCATGGAAAGGAACAACCGGTACCAGCCACTGCAAAAACATGCCAAACTGTAAAGACCATCGATGCTAGGAAGACACTACATCAACTAATGAGCAAAATAACCAGCTAATACCACAATGACAGCATCAAGTTCACACATAACAATATTAACCTTAAATGTAAATGGACTAAATGGTTCAATTAAAAGACACAGACTGGCAAATTGGATAAAGAGTCAAGACCCATCAGTTTGCTGTATTCAGGAGACCCATCTCACATGCAGAGACACACATAGGCTCAAAATAAAGGGATGGAGGAAGATCTACCAAGCAAATGGAGAACAGAAAAAAGCAGGGGTTGCAATCCTAGTCTCTGATAAAATAGACTTTAAACCATCAAAGATCAAAAGAGACAAAGAAGGCCATTACATAATGCGAAAGGGATCAATTCAACAGGAAGAGCTAACTATCCTAAATATATATGCACCCAAAACGGGAGCACCCAGATTCATAAAGCAAGTCCTTAGAGACTTACAAAGAGACTTAGACTCCCATACAATAATAATGGGAGACTTCAACACCCCACTGTCAATATTAGACAGATCAATGAGACAGAAAGTTAACAACGATATCCAGGAATTGAACTCAACTCTGCACCAAGCAGACCTAATAGACATCTACAGGACTCTCCACCCCAAATCAACAGAATATACATTCTTCTCAGCACCACATCACACTTATTCCAAAATTGACCACATAGTTGGAAGTAAAGCACTCCTCAGCAAATGTAAAAGAACAGAAATTATAACAAACTGTCTCTCAGACCACAGTACAATCAAGCTAGAACTCAGGACTAAGAAACTCAATCAAAACCGCTCAACTACATGGAAACTGAATAACCTGCTCCTGAATGACTACTGGGTACATAATGAAACGAAGGCAGAAATAAAGATGTTCTTTGAAACCAATGAGAACAAAGATATAACATACCAGAATCTCTGGGACACATTTAAAGCAGTGTGTAGAGGGAAATTTATAGCACTAAATGCCCACAAGAGAAAGCAGGAAAGATCTAAATTTGACACTCTAACATCACAATTAAAAGAACTAGAGAAGCAAGAACAAACACATTCAAAAGCTAGCAGAAGGCAAGAAATAACTAAGATCAGAGCAGAACAGAAGGAGATAGAGACACAAAAAACCCTCCAAAAAAATCAATGAATCCAGGAGCTGGTTTTTTGAAAAGATCAACAAAATTGACAGACCGCTAGCAAGACTAATAAAGAAGAAAAGAGAGAAGAATCAAATAGATGCAATAAAAAATGATAAAGAGGATATCAACACCAACCCCACAAAAATAAAAACTACCATCAGAGAATACTATAAACACCTCTACACAAACAAACTAGAAAGTCTAGAAGAAATGGATAATTTCCTGGACACTTACACTCTCCCAAGACTGAACCAGGAAGAAGCTCAATCCCTGAATAGACCAATAGCAGGCTCTGAAATTGAGGCAATAATTAATAGCCTACCCACCAAAAAAAGTCCAGGACCAGATGGATTCACAGCCGAATTCTACCAGAGGTACAAGGAGGAGCTGGTACCATTCCTTCTGAAACTATTCCAATCAATAGAAAAAGGGGAAATCCTCCCTAACTCATTTTATGAGGCCAACATCATCCTGATACCAAAGCCTAGCAGAGACACAACAAAAAAAGAAAATTTTAGACCAATATCCCTGATGAACATCAATGCAAAAATCCTCAATAAAATAAGGGCAAACTGAATCCAGCAGCACATCAAAAAGCTTATCTACCATGATCAAGTGGGCTTCATCCCTGGGATGCAAGGCTGGTTCAATGTACACAAATCAACAAACGTAATCCAGCATATAAACAGAACCAAAGACAAGAACCACATGATTATCTCAATAGATGTAGAAAAGGCCTTTGACAAAATTCAACAGCCCTTCATGCTAAAAACTCAATAAATTCGGTATTGATGGAACATATCTCAAAATAATAAGAGCTATTTATGACAAACCCACAGCCAATATCATACTGAATGGGCAAAAACTGGAAGCATTCCCTTTGAAAACTGGCACAAGACAGGGATGCCCTCTCTCACCACTCCTATTCAACATAGTGTTAGAAGTTCTGGCCAGGGCAATCAGGCAAGAGAAAGAAATAAAGCGTATCCAGTTAGGAAAAGAAGTAGTCAAATTGTCCCTGTCTGCAGATGACATGATTATATATTTAGAAAACCCCATCATCTCAGCCCAAAATCTCCTTAAGCTGATAAGCAACTTCAGCAAAGTCTCAGGATACAAAATTAGTGTGCAAAAATTACAAGCATTCTTATACACCAGTAACAAACAGTGAGCCAAATCATGAATGAACTTCCATTCACAATTGCTTCAAAGAGAATAAAATACCGAGGAATCCAACTTACAAGGGATGTAAAGGACCTCTTCAAGAAGAACTATAAACCACTGCTCAGTGAAATAAAAGAGGACACAAACAAATGGAAGAACATACCATGCTCATGGACAGGAAGAATCAATATCGTGAAAATGGCCATACTGCCCAAGGTAATTTATAGATTCAATGCCATCCCCATCAAGCTACCAATGACTTCTTCACAGAATTGGAAAAAAAACTGCTTTAAAGTTCATATGGAACCAAAAAAAGCCCGCATTGCCAAGACAATCCTAAGTCAAAAGAACAAAGCTGGAGGCATCAAGCTACCTGACTTCAAACTATACTACAAGGCTACAGTAACCAAAACAGCATGGTACTGGTACCAAAACAGAGCTAGAGACCAATGGAACAGAACAGAGCCCTCAGAAATAATACTACACATCTACAGCCGTCTGATCTTTGACAAACCTGACAAAAACAAGAAATGGGGAAAGGATTCCCTATTTAATAAATGGTGCTGGGAAAATTGGCTAGCCATAAGTAGAAAGCTGAAACTGGATCCTTTCCTTACTCCTTATACAAAAATTAATTCAAGATGGATTCGAGACTTAAATGTTAGACCTAATACCATAAAAACCCTAGAAGAAAACCTAGGTAATACCATTCAGGACATAGGCACGGGCAAGGACTTCATGTCTAAACAAAAGCAACGGCAACAAAAGCCAAAATTGACAAATGGGATCTAATTAAACTAAAGAGCTTCTGCACCACAAAAGAAACTACCGTCAGAGTGAACAGGCAACCTACAGAATGGGAGAAAATTTTTGCAATCTACTCATCTGACAAAAGGCTAATATCCAGAACCTACAAAGAACTCACACAAATTTACAAGAAAAAAACAACCCCATCAAAAAGTGGGCAAAGGATATGAACAGACATTTCTCAAAAGAAGACATTCATATAGCCAACAGACACATGAAAATATGCTCATCATCACTCGCCATCAGAGAAATGCAAATCATAACCACAATGAGATACCATCTCACACCAGTTAGTCTGGCAATCATTAAAAAGTCAGGAAAAAACAGGTGCTGGAGAGGATGTGGAGAAATTGGAACACTTTTACACTGTTGGTGGGATTGTAAACTAGTTCAACCATTATGGAAAACAGTATGGCAATTCGTTGAGGATCTAGAACTAGAAATACCATATAACCCAGCCATCCCATTACTGGGTATATACCCAAAGGATTATAAATCATGCTGCTATAAAGACACACGCACACGTATGTTCATTGCAGCACTATTCGCAATAGCAAACACTTGGAATCAACCCAAATGTCCATCAGTGACAGACTGGATTAAGAAAATGTGGCACATATACACCATGGAATACTATGCAGCCATAAAAAAGGATGAGTTTGTGTCCTTTGTAGAGACATGGATGCAGCTGGAAACCATCATTCTCAGCAAACTATCACAAGAACAGAAAACCAAACACTGCAGGTTCTCACTCATATGTGGGAATTGAACAATGAGATCACTTGGACTCGGGAAAGGGAACATCACACACCGAGGCCTATTATGGGGAGAGGGATGGGGGAAGGGATTGCATTGGGAGTTATACCTGATGTAAATGACGAGTTGATGGGTGCTGACGAGTTGATGGGTGCAGCACACCAACATGTCACAAGTATACATATGTAACAAACCTGCACGTTGTGCACATGTACCCTAGAACTTAAAGTATAATAAAAAACAAACAAAAACGAAAAACAGTGCCTCAAATCCTTTGTGGAAAAAGACGAGTTCATGCTATTCAATTAGATTCAGAATTTCCAAATATACAGAAGCTCAGAGCTCATCTACGGCATCAGGTTCCAAACTTTTTTTTTTTTTTTTTTTTAAAGGTTAGCTCAAGTAGAAAAGATAAGAATATTTGTTCCAGAGTCAGGTCTAGGGGACTTTGGTGTCTGGCCCTAAAGAGAAATTGTGAAGGATTCATTTTGAAAATGGTCTTGTATGTACTGGGGCCTCAGCCAAAGAGACTTGGGCTCAGTAGGCAGTGGGTCAGCCAGGGAGATGGGGGCTCATCCGCGTGTCTGTGACTGGGGGAGAGGGGGACCCTGCCATCAGGAGGGAGCGGGAGTGGCAGCAGTGGGGGCCAGCAGTAGGTGTTCGTTCCAGGTTCCCTGAGCTCTCCTGAGATTCTTCCAGACTCCTGGAAATAACTGGGCAGAGGAGAGCCAAAGCCAACTGGCTGAGGCCAACCCGCAGCTGAAATTCAGATTTTGCGTCGATGCGACCCCATGGAACTGCAGGCTGAGATTGAGCCCATTCACCTGGAACGTGAGACTCTGTTGTGGTCTGAATTAAGATTCTTCAAATGTATATGCTGACGCCCAACCCCCGTACCTCAGACTGTGATCTTATTTGGAGACAATGCCTTTAAAGAGGTAACTGAGTTAAAATGAGGCCATGAGGGTGAACCTTAATCCATTCTGACTGGTGTCCTTATAAGAAGGTGAGGTTAGGATACACACACCGTCAGAGGGATGATCGTCTGAGGCACAGGGAGAAGACAGCCGTCTACAAGCCAAAGAGAGAGGCCGCAGGAGAAGCCAGCCTTGCCCACCTTGATCTTGGATTTCCAGCCTCCAGAACTGTGAGGAAATGCATGTCTGTGTTTAAGCCCCCCAGGCTGTGGTACTTTGTGGTCATAGCCCCAGCCACTAAGACAGGCATCTGTCAGGTGCTGTCCCCTCTGCCAGACACAGGGGGCACAGTCATGAGAAAGCTTCTCTGAGCTAGAAGGAGCTCGTTCTTAGGAAGGGAATTAGGTAAATAGGGCCACACAGGGAGGGATCCCAGCCTTGGACAATCATGGGAGACGTCCTGGAGTTGGTGGCGCCTCAGGTAAAATCAGATGAGGGGATTTAAGGCCCACCCCAGCGACTTGCCCAGCCTCACACAAACAGCTGTTTGAACTGAGACTAGGAACTCAACATCCTGAAGCTGCTTTCATTAACCTCAAATTTACTTTGTCCATTATTCTTTGGAAATGGCAGGAAATGGAGAATGGCATCCTGTGTTTCGGTGTCTGTAGTGGAAGCGGGTGTAGACCCCTCTGGCTGGCTTGATTCAAAGTATCGGTTTTGTCACTCGTATGTGCTGTCCTCTGTCACTATGAAAATTTTTGGCTAAAACCATCTTGCTTTGAAAGGTTAACTTTTTTTCTCTCTCTCTTTTTTTTTTTTTGAGATGGAGTTTCGCTCTTGTTGCCCAGGCTGTAGTGCAGTGGCGCAATCTCAGCTCACCAAAACCTCCATCTCCCAGGTTCAAGCAGTTCTCCTGTCTCAGCCTCCCGAGTAGCTGGGATTACAGGCATGCGCCACCACGCCCGGCTAATTCTGTATTTTTAGTAGAGACGGGGTTTCATCATGTTGGTCAGGCTGGTCTTGACCTCCCGACCTCAGGTGATTCTCCTGCCTCAGCCTCCCGAGTAGCGGGGATTACAGGCATGAGCTACTGCGCCCAACAACTCTTTAATACCATGATTCCTGGGACTCTAGTGGTCCCTAAAACTGCTTTGACTTGGGGCATGGGCAGGGCATGGGCTGAGAAGGAACATCCCCCCGGGCCTTGCAGTCCCAGTTTCCCATGCGATGTTTTAGTGCTGTTAAGGCACTGCAGCAAGAATAAGCGTGCTGGGTCCTGATTCCGAAAACCTCTAAGGCACTCAGGCCTTGCGGTTCTGTTTTCTCTGCACTCTCTGTGGTGCCTCTAGTATAGTGATTAAAAGCAGTGGCCCCACAAAAACGACCTCACCTTCAAATCCAACTCTGCCCCCTGCTGACTGACCTCCAGCACACCGCTCACCTTATCCAAACTCCAAGTGTCCCCACGTTAAAGGAGTGACTAATAGTACTACCTGCCGAGACACAGTCTCCAGGACAGCCCAGGGACACAAGCAGCACTCGAAAATGTCAGCTAAGTTTATTTTCCACAGGATCAAACCTCACTCCTCCCACATAGGAGATGCCATCTTCCTGTTTTAAAGGCTTTGTGACAAACAGACGTTCCTTTGAAGTTTAACAAACTCCTCCTGCCACCATGACAATGACATCTAGCAACACATTCTCTGGTGAGAAAAAGGAAAGTTTAGAAAGACATTGTCAGTTGTCTCTCTTCCTAAGCGATCTTTCCCAGGACCTAAATACCAAAAAGCACACCTCAGAAATACAGGGGATAGGCCGGGAGCAGTGGCTCACACCTGTAATCCCAACATTTTGGGAGGCTGAGGCGGGCAGATAACCTGAGGTCAGGAGTTTGAGACCAGCCTGGACAACACGGAAAAACCCCATCTCTACTAAAAATACAAAAATTAGCCAGGCATCATGGTGCATCCCTGTAATCCCAGCTACTTGGGAGGCTGAGGCAGGAGAATCACTTGAACCCAGGAGGCAGAGGTTGCTGTGAGCCAAGATTGTGCCATTGCACTCCAGCCTGGGCAACAGAGAGAGACTGTGTCTCAAAAAAATAAATAAAAAGAAAGAAAGAAAGAAAGAAATACAGGGGCTTTGGCAGTGGGTCCAGGAGGAATCTGGTGAGGTCATTAGGGAGGGGTCATTACACATGGAAAGCAGCAGAGACCGTGTACTGAGTAAGTATTTGTTGAATGCATTTAGGACATGAGATGAGAAGGGGGAGAAATACCCACGATGTGGAGCTGGAGGTGTGTGGACAGCTGGTACTAGTAATGGAACATTGACACAAGTCAGATGGGATGAGTGTGGTGAGATAGCCTGCAAGAGGGGAACAGGGGCGACAGGGCTGGACAAGTACCCAGAGGTAGCTGCCTGGTGCACCTTGAGAGGTATGCATGAGAGAAACAGCAGAGAGGGCCAGGGTGGGCAGGGCGGCGGTGCGCAGGAGGAGCAAGGGTGGAAGATGGTGCCACGGGGGTCTCTGGGATTCCCTAGTGCTTTCCGAAGAGCGGTAGGGGTGACTGAAGGCTCTGGGCCAGACGGTGGTATAATTCAGTTGTCTTTAGATTCTGGAAAAAGAACTGAGAGCTACAGCACATTCGTTCCACTTCTCGCCTAAATTTTGTTGAGTCCCATGCTGGGGGCCTGACCACGTATGGCAGTGGGAGCTGGATCTCCCTCCAGTCTTAAGGAGACATCATTGCACACTTGAATACTGCAAGACTTGAGTGTCTTTAACCCAAGATCCTTTTATTACCTTTCCTTTATGCATCCTATAATTTGAAATATTGTCTCCACCAAATTATTTCTTCCCAGCATTTCTGGAGAAAGAAATGTAATGAAACATTATTCTTTAAAATCCCACAGTAAACAAGAACACACAGTGCTTAGTCCTGGTGTTCATCAGTTATTATTGTTCTGTTTTCAGAAAGGCAAAGGTGGCCCCTGATATGCAGGAGCTGGCCCGGTGCCCACAGCTGGGCCTTGGTCTCTCCTGATGGACATAAACAGTTCACTGTACATGAAAGGTCAGGGAAGCCACCTGGTGAGTGTGATAGATTAAGACAAGAACAAGACTGACTGGGCGCGGTGGCTCACGCCTGTAATCCCAGCATTTTGGGAGGCCAAGGCGGGTGGATCACGAGGTCAGGAGATCGAGACCATCCTGGCTAACACGGTGAAACCCCGTCTCTACTAAAATTACAAAAAAATTAGCTAGGCGTGGTGGTGGGCTCCTGTAGTCCCAGCGACTCTGGAGGCTGAGGCAGGAGAATAGGATGAGCTTGCAGTGAGCTGGGAGCAGAGCTTGCAGTGAGCCGAGATGGCACCACTGTACTCCAGCCTGGACAACAGAGTGAGACTCCATCTCAAAAAAAAAAAAAAAAAAGAGAGAACAAGACCACTATGTCATTAGGTATGAACACAGACAAGGCAAGAACATGGTTCAAACCGTAAAAGTGACTCAACATCCCCCTCTCCCAGCTCATGCTAGTGAGTGCTGCTGCTTTATAATTAAGAGCCTGCTGCCTGGCTCTGGTCTGCCTTCTTCTAGATAAGATTAACCCACGCATCGCATAGCATCCCCTTCTTCCAAACACCACCAAATCTAGAGCAAAGCCCCACTTCCTTGAACGCTCTCCCCAGATCACCCAACACAGCCCCAGTTCTGTAGTGAGTCCTGGCAAACCCCTCTGCCTGAGACACCCCACAGTTCCCGCTGGTGTGTCCTACGCATAGTCCCTCTCCCTCCAACAAATAGTAAATCCAACTCGTTCAACTACAGGCCTGAGATCTTTGGCTGGAGAACATTTTCACTTACAGGATTCCTGGGCTAATTTCCAGAGCTCTTTTGAAATTGGTAAAACAGCTTACTTTTCCCATCTTACCTGGCCACCAGCCCCCTGATGGCATAACGTCAGGATTAAACCCTCGGATTTAAAGCCTGTGATTCTGGAACACTCAGGATTTTAACTTTCCAGCTCAGAACATCCTTGCATTTTTTTTGTGGTGCCTGGTTAAGTGACTTCATGAAGTGAAAATCATGCATTCTTCATTCATTAATCTAATGATTTCACTAGTGACAAATGAAAACTACCCAGGCCTTTCAACTTCCCTTCCCAGCTCCCCTGCTGTGTGACCAAAAGACACACACTCTACTGATTGTCAATGACTATTTATCTGCATTCAAAGAACATATTTCAGAAAACAAAAAGAGACATTATAGTGGGTATTTACCACTGTTATGTTCACAGATTGGCCTCAAAATTGTTAACTTCACATGCATATTAGCATGAAACAAAATAATAGATACAATTTAAATTTCTGGTTACAGAGTTTTAGCAAAATGGCACTGAAAGGGGCTTCCAAGCCAGAAAGCCTTGGCACACCAGGTGAACCTTTGACACACTGCCTGAGCAGCCTACCGGCTGTCCCGTCTGGAACTGATACTGGAGTTAGGGAAGCCTCAGGAAGAGACCATGGGATCTGCGTGACTGTTCTGTTTTTCCTGCCTGAGAGTATGAGGCCGGAAGGAGACATCATCTGAGCATGCACTTTCTTTTTGAGACAGAGTCTCACTCTGTCACCCAGGCTAGAGTATAGTGGTGTGATCTTGGCTCACTGCAACCTCTGCCTCCCAGGTTCAAATGATTCTCCTGCCTTGGCCTCCCAAGTAGCTGAGATTTCAGGTGCCCACCACCATGCCCAGCAAATTTTTTTGTATTTTTAGTAGAGATGGGGTTTCACCATGTTAGCCAGGCTGGTCTCAAACTCCTGACCTCAGGTGATCCGCCCACCTCAGCCTCCCCAAGGCGTAAGCCACTGCGCCCAGCCTGATCCTGCACGTTCTACCTGTGCAGGACCCAGCCCTCCTGGACTTCATGGTTGGGGCCTGCGCTCTTTGTATATCACAAATTTGAAGGCCTTTAGCCCAAGACCCTTTTATTACCTTTCCTTTATGCATCTTATAGTTTGAAATATCATCTCCACCAAATTAGTGTGTAATTATATAATTGCCACTTTATCCTACTTCACATGTCAATAAATTTAAAAAGCCTTTAAGTGTGTATTTTTGATAGGATAAAATTGTGATGGGGTTCTGGTAACCAGGTTCTCCAGATTTGGTGGAAGGGCTTGGGAAAAGGTAGGGCAATAGGTATGTTTAAAAAAGAAAGAAACTAAAAAACTTAAGTTGTTTATTTGAAATTCAAAAATTTCACTGTGTATCCAGTGTTATCTGCCCACCTAAGAGAAGGCAGGTGGGAAGGTCATCACAAAAGAACATGAAAAGCTGGGCAGGTGAAAGCGATGCTCTACATTCAGGAAGGCTTGCTCTGTAATAGGATCCAAAGTGTGATTCCTGACTGCCCTGCAAGTGGCTTGGGAGCTTTGGGCATCTCTCTTGGAAAACAGAAACTTCATGGATGGCTACAAGAGACATGGATAACAGCGTACATGGCAGAAGATCCTCTGCTGCTGGGTTCTAGAGAGTCATTGATTCCTTAGGAGGATCTGGTTACAGGCGAGAGCCTTGAATATTCAGGGGTCTGGGCCAGTCAATGGAGGCAGATGCCCTGCCTGGGAAAGGTGGCTGTCTCTAATCCAGGTGGTGTTCTGGAAGAAAAGGGAAATAAAAGGCCTGTGTCCCGTTTCTCCACCCGGAGGACTCTGCTCAGCCCTTGGGTCTTCTGAAGGGCTCTCCTGGAAGCCTACTGCAGCTGCAGGCCTGCAGCTCCCGCCGTGGATAAGGGAAGATGGAGATTGACAGAGGGGCCTGCCTCCTCTTACTTTCCCTGCCCTGGCCTGAGTCCTGTGGTTCGTGGCTGTGCTGTCTTTGGTGGGAGCTTGCCAAGTCCAGCAGTGTCCAGGTGTGGATGACACTCGTCCTATTCTTAGCCTAGGGGCCTCTGCATTGAACTGGCTGCATCAGCTTCATTTTTACTGCAAAGCCACCCTTTACGATAGGTCGGCAATATGATTCTGGCAGACGAAGTGAGGACAAGAGGACAAATGGGGCCAAAAGGAAGCAAGGTTGGGACATTGGGTGGATTGACTTCTAGGGATTGGGAGGAAAGTCTCTACCCTTCCCTCCATGGGTCTCCTGACCTGGGCAGGCCCTGGGAGGACAGGGCTGCTCGAGCCACCCTGAGAACCTCCCAGGCTGAGAGGATTCCAGGACACCCACTCTGGAGATGCTGAGACCAGCTATGAGGAACACGGTGCCAGCTTGCGTGCATCCTGGGCCTGCAGCATGGAGAAGAATTTAGCATCCCAAGCCCCCACCCCTGAGATGCTTCAGGTGGGGCAAAGTGGCTGGAGCAGCCTAAACTTTAGGTTGTCAGACTGATACGGAGCTGCACAAGGCCAGGCACTGAGTGAGTGCCCTGTAAGTGCTGGTGGAGGAAATAGGTGAGTTCAAACTACCCTTGAAGTTTCAGATACTTGTCATCTGTAAATTATGAAAATGTGTTCTTTACTTTCTTAGCAATAGTGTTGCTTTTAAATCTACCTCCATTCCATTCCCGTGGCTACTGTAAAAGTTACCATGAACTCAGTGGCTTCAAACAGTGGAAGTTTATTCCCTTATAGTTCTGGTGCTCAGAAGTCTAAACTGAGTCTTATGGGAACAAAACCGAGGTATCTGCAGGGCAGGGCTGGTTCTACCCGAGGCTCTAAGGGAGAATCGCTTCCTTGCCTTTTCAGCTTCCAGAGCCGCCTGCGTTCCGTGGCTCTTGGCCCCTTCCGTGCATCACATCACCTTTCTCCAGACTGTGTCACCACACTGCCCTTTCCCCACTGTCATCAAGTCCCCTGTGCCTTTCTCTTACATGAAAATTTATGATTACATTTAGGGCCCGCCTGGATGGCCCACAGTAATCTCCCCAACTCAAAGTTCTTAACTTAATCACATCTGCAGAATCCCTTTTGCCCTCCAAGTTAACATATCACAGGTTCCAGGGATCAGGTGGTAGATGTCCTGGGGGGCCACTATTCAGCAGATCACACTGCCCTTTTCTCAGATTGAACTGGTGGTCTTGTCTGTCCCTCTTCCCTGATAGGTAAAGGGATTCAGGGTCTCTGCGCATCGCGTCATCCATACAGACTCTCTCTCATATACATCCAAGGTGATCTTCAAAATAACCGCTGAACCCGGGATCATTTACAAATGGGAAATTGGGAAGAAAACTAACATTTACAGAGTTACATAATTCAAATTTTAGTTAAACATTGCTATATACAGCCCCATGATTGCTTCATTTGACCCTCCTGCCATCTGGGAAGTATCTGTTTTTACTCCTATTTTGAAAGTAGAAAACCTGAAGCAGTGAGGTCATGTAATTGATCTAAGACTACAGGTCTTGGAAATTAGAAAACCTGAAATTAGTGAGGTCATGTAATTGATCTAAGACTGCAGAGCCAGAAGTAAAGGCATTGAAGTTTAAAGCAGATCTGTGATTTCCAACCCTTAGTTCTTCCCTGTCCCATTTTGCCCTGTCCATCACTCCCTCTGCACAGTTCTGCAATGGTCTGAGAGTGGTGGCCAGTGCTGCAGGAGACCCATGGGTGTGCCTTTGGGGTGTGCACTGACAGTTTTCTTTGAATGTTTCTAGAACCACACAATATCAGGACAGAAAGGCATCTCAAAGAAAACCTACCCCAAGTAACTTCTCAAACTACAATGCACATAACTATCTGGATGCTTATACAAAACAAAAGTCTGTAAACCCCATTCCCAGAAATTTTAATTTAATGGGTGTGCAGTGAGGCCTAGGCATCTAGATTTATTTATTTATTTATTTTTTTTTTTTTGAGATGGAGTCTTGCTCCATTGCCCAGGCTGGAGTGTAGTGGCATGATCTCGGCTCACTGCAACTTCCACCACCTAGGTTAAGTGATTCTCCTGCCTCAGCCTCCTGAGTAGCTGGGACTACAGGTGCATGCCACCACGCCCAGCTAGTTTTTTGTATTTTTAATAGAGATGGGGTTTCACTGTGTTAGCCAGGATGGTCTTGATCTCCTGACCTTGTGATTCACCCTCCCAAAGTGCTAGGATTATGGGTGTGAGCTACCCTCCTGGCGCATCTACATTTTTAACATGCCCCAAAGCTAGTTTTGAAACAATTTAACAGGAAAGAAAGGGTGAGAGGGTTGCATTCTCCTTTCTCACACTGCTGGAAAGATACTACCTGTAAAGAAATTACCTGGGTAATTTATAAACAAAAGGAGTTTGATTCACAGTTCTACATGGCTGGGGAGGCCCCACATGGCTGGGGAGGCCTCAGGAAACTTACAATTATGCAGAAGGCAAAGGGGAAGTAGGCATCTTCACAAGGCGGCAGGGGAGAGACAGCACAGGAGAAACTGCCACTTTTAAAACCATCAGATCTCATGAGAACTCACTCACTATCACAAGAACAGCATTAAAAGTGATGCAATCACCCCCTCCCTCGACATGTGGGGATTATAATTCGAGATAAGATTTGGGTGGGGACACAGAGCCAAACCATATCAAGGGGTAATACGGTTTCTCTAGAATGTAGCATTGGCCTTCCTTTTTGGGGAACATGTGTGTGTGTTATGGAAGTTAATCATCGTGGGCCACATCATTGGAAAATAGCAAATAATGTTTAACTGCTTTCTGGTGTTTTGGCCGATTGGGTCAGGTGAAGAAGTTTGGTAGTCTGGCTCTGATTTGCGTGAGAGAAACAAGTGAAAGGTGGATTTCATATTGTGAGATGAAACATCTGGAGACGACAAGAGTCTAACTTCTGCATCAGCTGGAAAGAAAGACTGAGGGGTCGTGGGAACTTGTACATTACAATCCATGTAACTGCACTAGCCAGAATGTAGGATCAACCTGCTGCTGAAGAATAGCCAAAATCAGAGAGTAGATAGGAACCAGAGATCACAAACTCACCAGAGACTTCAGTGCAGCCTTGAGGTTAATTGCTGCTTGGAACACTGAGACATGATGCACTGAAACTAAATCTGGGCTTGGGGAGAGCATGTCCACACTGGGTGCCCAGACATCTGGTTGGCTTTGGCTGATTTGTCCTGCAGGCACCTGCCTTGTCTGGATTTGCACACTTTCCAAGTTGCCTGTTACCCTGTGCATTTCCCAAGCTGCCTTCCCTGGCTCTGATGTATGATGAACCTGCTTGACTGGTGTATTTATCACAGCGCAATCGAGAGGCATGAGCCATGATTCATGACATATCATAAATGAGAATATGACTGTCATCACACTGGGATCTGACTTAGCAGTTCATTTGGCCTTACTACAAGCTGCTTTCGTGAAAGAGCTCAGATTCCTGGCTCAGAATGCCTATGCTAGAAGAGTGTGCTCTCAATGGAAGGGAAGCAATAGTTACACATTTTTCTCAGTGGACCAGCTCTCAAGTGAAGACAGAATTTTAACCAGTGTTCAGTGTCTTCCATTAAAATCCCCAGCTCTCCATTTTTCAGTGTGAAAAAAATCCAGTCCAGGGTTTCTGCAGACAGTAATTTTCGATGGCAGGGTCAGCAAATTGGGCTAAGTGTGTGTACTATGATCTCCATAAAAGGGAATCACTGAATTTTCTGTCCACTTAGCAGCATCTTTTGTTAATCACGTGCAAGAAGCTTGTATTATTTGTGGAGCACTTTGACATCTCAGCAGTTTATGGAGTATATATGAAGAATGGGAGCACTTAATCTTCTAATAAAATGTTGCATTACAACTTTAGCACTGAACTTTTAAAGAAGGAATCATGGATTATCCTGCAGCCAAGTATTAACAGAAAGGACATACTGTGGTCTCACATTCAAACTACTTCAAAGATAAGGAGATTTATTTTACCCATTATAATTTCCTCCCAAAGCAAATAAGCATTTTTATTAAAATGTCGTAAGTTCATCCAGGTAGGATTTGGGTGAAGGTAATTTGGGACAAGCTACTGTGCACCAGTAATGAAAACAGAAACGAATTCAAGCTTCTAATAGAAAAGTGACAAGCAAATAAATTAATCTCCAGGTTATTCAATTTTAGAAAATGATATAAGACATAAGATATAAATAAAACTGGAAAGGAAAGTTAAAACACTCTCCGGGTTTCCATATGGATGATTTGTAATTTAAAATGATCCTGGAGGGGAGTCCAGGACAAATCTGAATATCGAGCTTTGCCCACAACCTTTCTGATTGCTGTTTCTTATGCGTTTACTGCAGCTCTTCTTTCCCCATTTCTGTGTTAAGTGTGGACAAAATTCACACGTGCCTATTACTAGCATAAAGGGCACACACTGGGCTTGCTGTCTGAGACTGGCCAGGGGGTCCCTTAGTTTTGTCTGTTACTTAAATTATCAACTCCACCTAACTACAGGAAACACAGAAACTGTGTGTTGCAGTCCACACACTGTAAGCAGCATGAAATTCTATTTCAGTGTCTAGGAAATGGGGTAGGGAAGGGCCAGTCCAGGACACAGGTAAGAATAGACTTTTGCCCTTGAGCTCTCCCACCTTTCTCTTTCTCCTTATGAGTTGCTCTTCTACCCTAGGGTTTCCAGACACTCATGCTATTCTTTAGTCCTAAAAATTCCTCCTCAAAGTCTTGCTTTTCTCAAAATGCTCCATGCCCCATAGTGAGCTTCCTCATACTTCCTTGGTCCCGCTTCCCTCCTATGGACAGCTTAGTGAGTGCGCCCTTCCCTCCACACGCCCAGAGGGCTGACCCCTGCAGGTAGCATCTTCGCAATGGCCCCCACAACAGACTTGAGACAGGAGCATAAAACATAAAAGGGAGGAGGAAGCAGCACTCCTGTAGGTCTCCTGGCTCTTGCTCCAGCAGGATGGCGCAGGAAGACACATGAGGTCCTTTTTCTTAACTCAGATGTTCAGACCAGAACTCTTATCTGGAACCAGTGAGCTGAGCCCCTGGGGAGCCAGGACTGATCCTGGTTTTAAGGCAGTTAATGCTCCCTATTCTTGCCTCCAGGTGTTTTTAAAATCCTCCCTACTCAGATAGGCACCAAGATAGATTATGTGTCTGGCTGCAAAGAATATCTATGCACATTCCTAAAAGCAAAAATGATACAAGCCGTATTTCCTTCCATAAAACAAAGAAACTAAAAATAAAGAACGAAAGGATAGTAAAAAAGAAAATAATTTATCAATCGATGCAATAGTTTTCAATAGATTAGACAAATAGCAACGGAGGGAATCAGTGAGGGAGACATCAGCACTGAGAAATCGCTCTGATTACAGCAGATATGTATATAAAAAACAGAGACTGTGAATGATCATTTAGGACGAATGAATGATAGGATGCACATTCTGTTAAGAGTTCTAGGAGAGAAGTAATGGAGAGAAGGAAGTATTTGGAGCTAACAGCTGAAAATTTTCCATAATTGAGAAATGTAATCAAATCAAAGAAAAAAGAACCCAAAGAAAGTAGAAGCAATATAATAAGATTTAAACAAAACGATTTAACAGCTAACTAAAATTCACAGATTTCATCACTAAAATAAAAAGACAGTTCTTTGCAATGAAAAGAGCAGACATTTAAAAACATTGTCTAACGTAATATAAATACAAATATAATTTTAAAAGTTGATATAAATGTATAAATAAAATATAAGAAGATATTCTTTAAAATATATTAATATATTTTAATGTCCAGGTTAATGGACAATTTTTGAGAAAACTATAAATTATCATTTTTAACTTAAGAAACAAAATTCAAGCAGTCAAAAGCATCTAAACCAAAAGCAAAAGATAATAAAAAGAAAAAATCTACCCGTAATAATGAAACCAAGTTCAGCGATTTTCTTGAGTTAATAAATTTTACAAAACTTTAGCTCATATACTAGATTATCCATGTGCGATACAGACTTTGCTATAGCATAAAACAATGTGAGACGCCTGTTACCTTATTCTGTGAGGCTAGCATAAAACTAACACAACTAGACAAAGCTGACACAAAACTAAATGAGATCAGCCAATCTCACTAACACAGAGAGGTGCAGAAATTAAACCCAAAAATTATCTTAGCAAATTTCACAGAATAATGATTTTTAAAAATTTATGTGTCTTGTAAAATCAAGACTTAGATATGCAAACACGATTCAACAGTTTCAAAATCTATTAATTCAATTGTCTTCAAATTAAAAGAGAAAAACAAGATCTCAATATCAAGAAAGCATTTGCTAAAATTCAACATCCTGATTACATTACTGATAAAAACATAAACAAAGCAACACAGTAAAGTTAGAAATAAAAGAAAACTAGAAAACTGGAGCAAACATAATAGCTAATGGCAAAATATCAGAAATATTCATGTCAAAATTATACACAAGCACACCTACTAGCACCATTTATGCAACAGCGAGTAAGAAATCCTAGCAATAAATACAAAAACTGTACAGATGGCATGAAGAAAAAGACAAAACTGCCATTAAAAAAGTTTTATCTGATAATCTACCCCAAAATTTCACAGAATTAACTGATAAACTATATTAACTAGTAAAGTGGTCTGATACAAACGTTTAAAAATACTTACTAACAGTAACCAATTGGAAAACATGGTAGAAAGAAATAAATGCCATTACCAATGGTTTAAATGCACACAAAATCCCAAGGAAGAACTTTTATTATCTAAATGGACCCTGTTCTAACATTACAGAGACCCCAATATCTAACAACTCCCTTGGCAATGTGAGGTGGTTCAGGCAGGTGTGGAGGCTCTGGGTGCACAGGTGAGCAGCGACTCTACCATCTTTCACATTGCTTCCAAGGCCATCGTGGAACTGCAATCCTGGTTAGCCAGAGAGGAGGAAAGCATGGAAGCCTGTGTATGGAAGGTTGTTATGGGGTGGCCTGGAAGTGGCATTCATGTTCCACTAGTGAGCTCTCAATCACATGGCCACAAGTAAATTATCAACTCCGCCTAACTACAGGAAACATAGAAATTGTGTGTTGCAGGTTGCACAAGTAATTGCAAGAGGGGCTTGGAAAAGAAGGGGGAATAGATTTTTAACAGCCAGGCATCTCTGTCATAATCTCCCCAAGGGATGAAAAACTGTCTGCACCCTTCTTCCCATCTATGGAGCTCACTCAAGTCCTTCCCCTGGAGATAGACCCCAAGTCTCAACCAGCTCAAAGTCTGGGATCTTTGGGTGTTGCCCTGTCTTCTCCAACCTGGTGGATATGGACCTCATCATGCAGCTGCTGTGAATGACCTGCCCTGGTGGAGAAGGCACAGAGTCATCTCAGTAAAACCTCCCATTAAGAAGGAGCGGTCCAGCAGGAAATACCAGGACACACACAGCAATCACCTGTCCCTACCTATAGGGTACCAGGACCAGCTAGCTGGGCCAGAATCTTGGAAGGGCCTTGATTAGACATTGGATCTGAGCTCCGGGAGAATCTGCTTTGCCCACATTTCTCAGCTGCATCTGGATCCTCCATTTGGGGAGACTTTTTCTCTCCATTTTCCTTCATGACTCTATTTGAAGTGAGCATTAGAGAATATGACAGGTGTGGGGAGGGCCATATGGTTTTTGTAGCAGTTTTCCTGCTGTTGTCAATTTAGGGGCCCAAAGTTTTTGTACATCTTCAGGTTTTCTTAGGTTCATGCATTCTTTGGTAATACGATTTCTTCAAAAACTTTGTAGGATGCTTATCCATTGTCTAGCAGTGAATTTTACATGCCAACAATCATACTCATACTTGTAAAACCTATTCATTATCTGACATTTATATTTAATGAGATGTACTATATTTTCTTATTTGGTAAATTTGCCAGCCCTAAAGTTATCGTGGAGAGCCTGTCCAAATGTCTGACCCTGTGTGGCTGGGACCTTTCTCTAGACTGAATCTTCATGTCTACCCCAAATTAATATGTTGAAACCTAATTCCCAACTGGGATGGTATTAGGAGGTGGGGCCTTTGAGAAGTGATTAAGTCATGAGGCTGGAGCCCTCATTTTATGATTATTGCCCTTAGAAAAAGATACCCCAGAGACTCCTTCCTGCTTCCACCACGTGAGGTTATAGGGAGAAGGACATGTACGAATCGGTAATCAGGCGCTTACCAGACACTGAATCTGCGAGCACAATGATTTTGGACTCAGCCTACAGAACTGTGAGAAACAAATTTCTGTTGTTGATAAGGCACTCAGTTTGTGATATTTTTGTGATAGCAGCCTGATTGGACTAAGGCAGGCTTCCACGTCTCCAGTATAGTGCCCATTGCCCAACCACTACTTTAGGCCATGTATTTCAGGGCTCATCTATGGCATCGCACCTTCTTAAGGTCGCTGGTTTGATGCTGGTTAGGGTAAAAGCAGCTGTGGCAACAGACTCAAACATGTAACAACTCCCTCCAAGAGCAGTTCATTTTCACTCATCTAACAGCCCAGGGCAGCAGTCCAGATGGTGAGGCTGGGACTCTGCTCCACTGCATCATTCAGGGAGCCAGGGCTTCTGTCACCTTCCACAGCTTTCTCCCAAGATCACCCTGGGAGCTGTCATCCAAGCCAGGAAGGAAAGAGAGCTTAGAGAAAGTGTGGGATGGTTTTAAGGTCCTGGCTTGGAAGTAACAGCCATCACTTCTGCTCAAATTCCACTAACTACGACCTCAGTCAGATGACCCCAACTAATTGCAAGGGAAGCTGGGAAGGGAATCTAACTGCTTGTGCAAAGAAAAGGGTTGATTACATTTTGAAGAGTTGCCAGCAAATTCTACCATAAACCTGACAAAGAGTATACAAGCCCGATGTGAATAAAACTGTAAACTTTGTTGAAGCATGTTTAAAAAAAAAAAAAAAAACTAAGTAAGAGGAGACATACCCTATACCTACATTGAAAGATAGAGTCATGGACAATGTAAATTATCTCCAGGTTAATCTATACATCTCCTGAAACTGTCATTGAAAATTTTCAATTTAACTGAAAGTTTTATGAACTTGATAAAAGGTTTTTAAAATTCATATAGCAGATGTTTTAGTCAGTTTTGCGCGGCTATAACCAAATATCTGAGACTAGGTAATTAATACAGAACAGGAATTTTTCTCTGACCGTTCTACAGCCTTAGTCCAACTGAGGTGCTAGCTGGCTCAACTATCAGGTAAGGGCTGTTCTCTGCTTCCAAAGTGGTGCCTTGAATGCTACGTCTTCCAGAAGGGACAAATGCTGTGTCCTCACATGGCAGAAGAAAAGTCTGTTTCCATGCTGCTAACAAAGGCATACCCGAGACTAGGCAATTTACAAAAGAGGTTTTTTGGACTTACAGTTCCGTATGGCTGGGAAGGCCTCACAATTATGGCAGAAGGTGAAATGCATGCCTCACATGGCAGCAGGCAAGAGAAGAGAGCTTTTGCAGGGCGACTCCCGTTTTTAAAACCATCAGATCTCATGAGCCTTACTCACTATCACGAGAACAGCACGGGAAAGGTGTGCCTGATTGATTCAATTACCTCCCACCGGGTCCCTCCCACAACACCTGAGAATTCAAGATGAGCTTCAGGTGGGGACACAGACAAACCATATCAGGAAGGAAGGGTGAAATGGGGCCAGAGTTCCTCCTTTAAGCCCTTTTACAATGATAATAATTTGAAGAAACCTAAACATCTCTCAAAATGCCCCATGTCCCAACACTGTTGCATTGGGCATTATGTTTCCAACATACGAATTTTGGGGGACACATTCAGACCACAGCAGTGGCAAATGTCTAATTCATTTTTACAAAGAGAACAATAAGATGGCAAATTTACTTGTATTTCGTTCCATTTTGTGTTCCCATAAAGGAATACCTAGGGCTGGGTAATTTATAAAGAAAAGCAGTTTATTTGGCTCATGGTTCTGCAGGCTGTACAAGAAGCATGGTGTAAACACTTGCTTCTGGTGAGGGCCTCAGGCTGCTTCCACCACGAGTGGAAGGTGAAGGGGAGCAGGTTTATGATGTGGTGAGAGAAAGACTGAGGGAGAGGGTGAGAGAGGGAAGGGAGTCTCAGGCTCTTTTTTTTTTTTTTTTTTTTTTTTTTTGAGACAGAGTCTGGCTCTGTCGCAGCCCAGGCTAGAGTTGCAGTGGCACAATCTCAGCTCACTTCAAGCTCCGCCTCCCGGGTTCACGCCATTCTCCCGCCTCAGCCTCCAGAGTACCTGGGACTACAGGCGCCCGTCACCACGCCCGGCTAATTTTTTGTATTTTTTAGTAGAGACGGGGTGTCACTGTGTTAGCCAGGATGGTCTCGATCTTGTGACCTTGTGATCCGCCCACCTCGGCCTCCCAAAGTGCTGGGATTACAGGCGTGAGCCACCGCGCCCGGCGTCTGAGGCTCTTTTAATCAACCAGCTCTCTCATGAACTATTAGAAAAAGGTCTCACTCACTGCCAAGCGGATATCACCAAGCCATTTACGAGGGATCTGCCCTCGTGACCCAAGCACCTTCCACTACCCCCCACCTCCCAACACTGGAGATCAAATTCAGCGTGAGATTTGGAGGAGACAAACATCCAACTATACCAGCTTTTTCTTATCACTATAGATCTGTTGCATTTAAAACAGTGTAGTTTTGGTACCAAAGTAGAAAAATAGAGCAGATAAACAGGCTCGAGGTTTCAGAAACATATCCTTAATATTATTCATCCTTAAAAAAGGACGGAAATCCTGTCACATGCTGCAACATGGATGAATCTTGAAGCCACTATTCTAAGTGAAAGAAGCTGGTCATAAAAAGAATACTGCATGATTTTACTTATATGCGATACCTAGAGTAGTCAAACTCATGGAGACAGAAAGTACGCTGGCAGTTTCCAGGCTTTCCAGGCTTTTCACCCTTTTGAGGGTGAAATGAAGAGTTATTTTTTAATGGGTACAGAGTTCAGTTTTGTAAATTAAAAATGTTCTAGAGAGAGATGGTGGCCATGATTGCACAACAACGTGAATGCACTTAACACTACTAAACCATACACTTAACAACAATTAAGATATAAATTTTTATGTGTTTTTGCTATACATTTTTAAAAACTCTTTAAAAATTAATACACTCTTCTGTTAATGAGAATAGCTTATGACAAAGATAATGGTGTTTAAAGTCAACAGTAAATGAATAGCTCATTCAATAAATAATTTGGAGATAATTAGATATCTATATGAAAAAATTTTTCTTACATTATAAAAAATGTTCAGATATAAAACAGAACTGTAAACTTATTAGGAGAAAACACTATAGAGTATTTTCATAATTTTGCAGTGGTATAAATGCCAGATAAAAATTAAGATTATAAATTTAATAAAAGAAAATATACGGAGTGGTTTCATTACATTGAAGTGACGTACAAATATTTCTAAGCAATGTGCAAAAATCAAAAGTCCTACACAAATCTAATGAAATGTTTGTCTTCACAAAAACCTGAAATCTTCTTTAGTGGAAAAGCAAAACACCATAAAGTTCATCGGCAAGTGGTAGATTGGTAGATAATATGTGTAACGTATTTAATCAATAAAGATGAATATCAACAATATATAAAGAGATCCTAAAATTGACACAAAAGAAAAACATTTTAACAGAAAAATTTAGACTATGAGCATACTCTCTCAGAAGACTCAGACATAGTCAGTGAGCATATGAAAATATGTTAAACTTACTCAAAATCAAGAAATAGTATGTTACAACCATGAGACTTTTTCCTCATCTATTAGGCTGGGATTAATTTAGAAGATGTAGGGTAATCAATGTTCTCATTCATCACTGGTGGGAGTCCAAATGTGTAGCCTTTCAGAAAAAGTGGTAGTAATTCTCAAAATTTAAATATGTACATATTTTGATTCATAAACTTTACACCAGGAATCTATCTTAAATATGAAGTCCATGTGTGAAAAGGCATATATACATAAAAATGTTCATTTCAGCATTGTTGATTTAAGGAGAGCTTGGGAAGTTAGATATTCATCAACAAGGGAATGAATAAATAAATCTGGCTATAGCCATACTGCAGAATACTCTGCAGCCATTAAAAAGAATAAGTTTGGCTTATAGTTACTAACCTTGGAGGATCCCTAAGACACACAGTGTAACAAAACAATGCATATAGAATGATCAATTGTGTAATTGCATAATAACATAATGGAAAAGATTCACGCTGTATTGGTTGGGTATTGCCACAATTCTGTTGTGTAACAAACTCACTGGTCTTGAGAAAAATAACTTACTCTTATGAATCTCTGGGTCATGGAGCAGCTCTATCCTGACACTGAAGCAGTGCTGTGGTCTGCTAAACATGATTCTTGCCCTCCTCAGTCAGCAGACTGGCCAGGATACATATTTCCTCATGGTGGTGGCAGAGGTGCAAGGGCCTGCACAGAAACATTTCAGACCTCTTAAGGTCTTGGTTTAGAACTGGCACACAACCACTTCTGTCCACCTGCCATTGGCCACGACAAGTCCCTTCACCAAGCCCAGAGTCAAGACACCGCCTTCCTGGAGGCCAATTTGTCCATCTGCTGATATACTAAAGTGCTAGTAATAGTTATTCCTGGGGCAGGGTGGACTCAGGGTAAGATTTTGCGTGATCATTTTGTGCATTTATTTGATAATTATTAGCACCTACTGTGTACCAACCTCTGTTTGAGGCACAGGGCAATCCACAGTAAACTAAAGAATACTAAAGAATGACCCTTCCTTCATGGAGCTTAGGTCCTGCCAGAGGAGACACCATAAAATGAGGTCATTAAGGAACATATACGGTATGTTAGATAGTGGTAAGTGTTACAGGAGAAAATAAAATCAAAAAGAGTCATATTTGGTCTGTGGAGGGAGGAAGTTGGGTGTCAGGGAAGTCCTCCGAGAAGAGCCTTTTGAGTGAAGATCTGAAGGAAGCCAGGAAATGAGCCGCTTGGGTGTTTGGGGAAAGAGCCTTCCAAAATGGAGGAGAGCAAGTACAAAGGCCCTGCAGGAGCACGGACCACATGTTCAAGGAAGATGAGGGACCATGGTGCTGCAGCAGAATGGAAAAGGGAAGAGGAGAAGGATGTAGCCAGAGAAGTCAGAGCCCTGTCAGGTTCTGACAGGTGTCTCCCCAGGGACTCTGGACAAACCCACAGACCTGTGCTTGGTGGGTTCCTACTAGCCTGGTGCCATCTGGTGCTGATGCCCGCCTTCCTGCTGGGGGTTGCCAGGTGTTCTCAGAAACTCACATTCTATTCCCATGCTCTGCCCCTAGGGACTTTTTCAAGCCTGCTGGACTAGACTTCCTTCCAGGGACAGCAAATCCTTCAGTTAACTGGGCCATGTAGGTACCATGTCTTAAGATGCAACTGATGAAAGTTCTGTAAAATTGACAATGACTGGTAAGTAAATGGATCAAGGATTTGGGGAAACTGATGTATAAACAACAAGATGAGAACTTTTCTGAATAGAAAAATTATAATCAATAGGAAACATACACATTGTATATATAATATACATACATATACACACACAAACACACTAATGTTTATATACACCCATATAATGTAACACATTTTTTTTTCTCACTCTTTTAAGTATCAAAGAAGTAGGGGTTGGTGGGAAGGAGTCCTCCTAAAAGAAAGAAATATTTGGCTGGGCACAGTGGCTCACGCCTGTAATCCCAGCACTTTGAGAGGCCAAGGCGGGAGGATTACCTGAGGTCAGGAGTTCAAGAGCAGCCCGGCCAACACATGCTGAAACCTTGTCTCTACTAAAAATACAAAATTAACCGGGCGTGGTGGCATGTACCTGTAATCCCAGCTACTCAGGAGGCTGAGGCAGGAGAATCGCTTGAGCCAGAGGTTGCAGTGAGCCCAGATCATGCCACTGCACTCCAGCCTGGCCGACAGGGCGAGACTCTGTCTGAAAAATAAATAAATAAATAAATAAATAATATTTTTCCATTGCATTTAAGCAGTAGTGCATTTTAGCTAATTTCTGCAATTACCACTGATGTAGCAGATAGAGAAATCTATTAAGTCCCTAAATTCTAATAACCTTGATGCCATAAGCCACATGAACAATGTTAAGATTACTCCCTTGAAATTAACAAGTTAACCAGCTTTGCCCTTGCAGAGCTCACAAATACCACAGATTTTATCCAGTCAATATCACTCAGTAAAAGCACTGGCGTTTTAGACGTAGACAGGTTCCCAACACAGCCACAATCCAGCAGGTGATGGGGTTTGCTGGCTCTCTGGGACACTTCCAGGACAGATGTGTACTGTCCTACCAAATAGCTCATGCAATTCAAAGACATCGAGATGGGGCTGATGTCAAAAGCACACTAAGTACTTAATAATGAGTTTGCATGGTTGTGTAGTTAATAATTACTGTTAGGAGATCTACAATGGCTAAAATACACCCCTCCATTTCTCCAGTAAGTAGTGTTTAGATACCTATCTTTTTGAAGTTTAAAAATAAGTATGAACTCTAATATCATTTGGGCTCCTTCTTCAAAGCTGTTTCTCCTTGACTCTTTTAATGAGTAAAAAAATACGCATAAAGTACAGACAGTGTGAGCCGTTTATGAACATCTGATGTGAGATGTTAGGGTTGACCTGGTGTGTCCTTTGTCTTGAATGCAATGCTTAGTGGGAAATGGGATTCCTATAACCCAAGGCATGCAGTGGTATTATGATTTAATTATCACCTCAATTGCAGGGGAAGAAAGGCATACTGCAGCAAGTGCCTTGGGTGCTGTATCTGACCTTCACGGTGGTGGTGACCGCAAGGCTTGCGTCATGTTCAGAGAATCAGACAGCTTCTCCAGTGACACTAAAACCAAAACAAAGCATCTTTGTTTTACTTACAAGCAGTAAGGCAGATAGAGCTGTGTAAAATAGATGCAGAATTTGAGTAGGTACAAAATTACAGTGTCAGTTCAATCCTCAGACTCAACAATACATTTGTGTAAAAGTTAGGCTTTGATTGTAGCAGGGGGCACTCCAAGACTTGGAATTGGGTTATCTGTATGGATTCAAGAAAAACTGGGAAATTTACACCTCAAGTCTCTCTGAGCCATCGTTGCTGGAGGAAGCAGCCTCTTCTCCCTGCCTGTTGAATCTTCCCTTATTTGAAGACCTTTTTATAACTTCACATGCTTAAGCTCCATAGTAAGGTGATATCTAAGACTCTCAGGACTCACTCCCATCACCCGTTAGTGCATGAGACCCAAAATTAGGGTCACAAATGTCAAGTATGCTCCACAGGAGAAATGCAAAGTCCAATCCAGAAAGACATGGTTTATAGGAGAGAGAGAGAAAAAAAAAAAAAGAAGAGAGAGGGAAGAAAAATGATAAAAAGGGCAATACTCACCAATTCAAAGTACATGGGTAAATGTAGTGCATGAATCCTAAGAACATTACACCACAGAGCACAGGATTCAACACTGAAAAAGGCTGACTCCATCCATGTGAGAGCACTTACAGAGATTCTAGCTGAATGTGCTGACTTGGGCACCATGGAGCAGCTCTCACAGTTTGCATGGATGGTGGAGTGAATTTGAACTTAATGATGGCTCACATCTGAAGAGGCCAGACTCTCCTGCTCTCTGTGATGGACTTGTTCAGAGAAATCTCTGCATCCCAGAGAACATCTTCTTCCACCACACCCAGGACACCATCGTGGTTGAACTTGATGAGCAAGCACAGCAAGAACCCGAAATGTCTTAATGAGACATATGTGTGGCAAAGTGAACAATAAACCCCACGAAATCTCGGGGCCCATGCCTTGGGGAGGTTTCTCATGGCTCTGTGATCTGAAGCATGTTTGGGTATTTCTTCCAAAGTAAAAGAGAAGTTGTTATTTCATCTATTACCTACCACTAAAAAATGGGCACCGTGTTGAGAAAATATCTTTGGAGGCAACAAATACCACATCTGAGAGTGCTGTACCAACCCATGTATTAAGTAACCAACAAAGCTCCAAGGTAAGTGTCTGGGGCCATATGGACACACAAAAAGCATAACTGAAGGCCGGGCACAGTGGCTCATGACTGTAATCCTAGCACTTTGGGAGGCTGAGGCAGGCGGATCACAAGGTCAGGAGTTCGAGACCAGCCTGGCCAAAATGGTGAAACTCCGTCTCTACTAAAAATACGAAAATTAATCGGGCATGATGGCGGGCACCTGTAATCCTAGCTACTCGGGAGGCTGAGGCAGGATAATCGCTTGAACATAGGAGGCGGAGGTTGCAGTGAGCTGAGATCTCATCACTGAACTCCAGCTTGGGTGACACAGAGAGACTCTGTCTCAAAAAATAAATAAATAAATAAAGCATAATTGAAAAATCTGTTTTCAGGAGCTTCTTGCAAGCCCAAATGAAAATCACAATGCAAGTATCTAGGGCTTGGGAGAAAAGCCATGTACTATTCTGCATATAATTATTATTTTAAGAATCAACTTTTATCTTGTTATGCTACTGAGCTTTGTCAAGACAAAATGAGAGCTTCATGACCACTGTTCATCATGAATTGGCTATGCACCGACACACTAGGCCATAAGGTGGGAGGAGAATCAGATTGGGCAAGTCCAGAAACAGGTTTCATGAGCAGGTGACTGCTAAGGACTCCAATTGCATCTTTTCCTTCTTCTCCATCTTTTCTTCTCATAATTTACACTTAGGACCTCATTGGGAGTTGCCTACAGTGGCTGGTTTGCAGATGGTTCTGATATGCTGGCACCAGCCATAAATGGATCGCTGCCAATGCTACTCCTTCATTCAAGGGTAGCGCTGAAGAACAAAGGGAAAAGGATAGCTTCCCAGTGAACAAAACTTGAAGCAGTAAAATTTAGTTTTTCATTTTGTCTGCATAACAGATGGCCAGAAGTATAGATCTACACAAATTCATGTGCAGTGCTCTGAGTAGATGGTCAGAGACTGGGAAATAATGGGATTGGTTAACTAGTGACAGACTGAAGAAGAGATGTGTAAATGGACTTCTCAGAATGGACACAGGGTGGGGCATACCTGTGTCCCATGTGAATGTTCCCCGAAGGTCATCTGCTACACAGGAGACTTTCAGGAATCAGGGGGATGTGATGACACATTCAATGGGTGTCCTGGAAGGCTCCAGGGTGTTTGCTCAATGGGTCCAGGTATAAAGTGGCTAAGGAAGTGGTGATAGAAGCCACTTATGGGTTCAGCAGCATTAACTTCCAGGGGAACCACTCAGCCACATGACAGGGCAAGCAGATTGCAACACTGATCGCCACCAATTACTGCCCTGTCCTGACATAATGGCAGAATGACCTGAGAATACTCAGTTACAGTGCTGATCAAGTGACAGCATCCTGGAAGTGGTATATGCTTTGAAACAGCAATCAATAAACAGAATACAGGAGCCTGGAAATCAAAGAGGCATAATTGGAAATGGTTCTTCTCCTATTCCTTCTGCAAGATTTTTGCTTCTCCCTCCAGAATATTGTGCTTTGCTGGTTTGGAGATACTAGTTCCACAGGGAGAAGTGCTTCTGCTGGAGAAAATAAGGCTGTATCTGTTGAATGGGATATTGAGACTTTATTCTGTCATTTGAGGCTTCTTATTCCACTACAAAGAATAGAGTAGCTGTCCTGGCTGATCTCTAAGCAGAGATTGGGTTTCTTCTCACAAGGGAGGTAGAAAGAACTATGTCCCCCGTAAAAACCCAGGGCATGTTCTTGAGTGCCTCTTGGCTCTGCCATGTCTAATAGAAAATGTTAGCGGACAATTTTGTGGGCTAGATTGTGTCCGCCGAAAAAGCTATGCTGAAGTCCTAACCCCCAATACCTGTGAACGTGATCTTATTTGGGAGTACAGTGTTTGCAAATGTAATCAAGGGTAGATGAGCTGGGTAAGGGTGGGCTCTAGTCCATGTGACTATTGTCCTTATAAGAAACAGAGAAGAGACACAGACGCACACAGAAAGAGTGCCAGGTGACAATGGAGGCAGAGACTGGAATGACGGAGCAACAAGTCAAGAAATGATCAGGACATGCCAGCAACATCAGAGCTAGGAGAGCGGCCTGGGGAGGGTTTTCTTTGAGAACCTGCAGAAGGAATGGATTCTGCTGACATCTTGATTTGGGACTTCCAGCCTCTGGAATTGTGACAAAATAAATTTGTTTTTTAAGCCACCACCCAGTTTGTGGTAATTTATTTTTTCAGCCTTTGGAAATAGATATGGACAATGACAGCAACCCCACAAAGGCAGGACTGCTAAGGACTCAGACCCTTCGGGAATTAAGGTTTGGGTCACCAGACCAGGAAAAGGATCCCCAACTAGTTGAGATAAGTATTAGCTATGATACTGTGACCAGAAATGAGGACTGTAGCAGCTAGCCATATTTTCTTCCTTATAAATATGTGTGTGCACACATGTGTTATATGTGCATGTGTGGGCATGCATGTTGTAAACTAAAAATAGAATTCAGGCTGGGCATAGTGGCTCACACCTGTAATCCCAATACTTTGGGAGGCCGAAGCAGCTGGATCACCTGAGGTCAGGAGTTTGAGACCAGCCTAACCAAATGGTGAAACCTCATTTCTACTAAAAATACTAAACCTACTAAAAAAAAAAAAAAAAAAAAGGCTAGGTATGGCGGCTCACACCTGTAGTCCCAGCAACTTGGGAGGCTGAGGCACGAGGATTGCTTGAACTGTGGAGGTGAAGGTTGCGGTGAGCCGAGACCATGCCACTGCACTCCAGTCTAGGTGACAGAGCGAGACTCTGTCTAAATAAATAAATATAAAATCCAGACTCTCCCACCTATTGAACAGACCCCCTTGTGGCCAAGGGGACCCCAGAGAAACCTGAAAACTGAGTTCCTGGCCATGACAGGATGGGACGTCAGACATGCCTTGTTATGCCCCCTCCCTTTTATGGTTTAGTCACAATACCCAGCATTCATGTTAAAATAGAGACTGTAAGAATGACGGAACAGACTATTTGTGGCCATAAGAGACCAAATTATAAACAGGACCTACCATGCCAGGCAAGAGGTAAGTCACACACCCCTACACTGAAAGGATAAACTATGTTCTCACAGCCACAAGGTTTTTCTTTTTCTCTAGCAGCTAAACAAGCCCTAGCCTCAAGGTAAGCAATATTAAAACAATTACAATCCATCCAGCTCACAGACACACAGTTACTCACTAAACCCCTGTTCCACCAGCCATAGTTACAGCTTTGATCAGACAAGAGACTGATTTCAGTAACTTTCTCCTGATAAGAGCCCACCCATCATGGGCTGGTTCTGGCTGGTGTACAGAGGTTGCTCACTTAAGTGCCTTTGTCTCCTGAGACCTGTTGACATATAGGGCTTAACTGTAACACATTTAAAAGTTAACTCTCCACCCCAAGGTGAATATGGGTGGTCTGTTACATACATGTTTGTTCACTAGGTATGTGTCAGGACCACCTTCATGAATATTCATAGCCCTTCCTGCAACTTGTGGAATATGTGTGTTTAGCCAACCTATTCAGAATGAAGCTTCTACAACCCAGCCTCTTCTCCTTCAAAGTGCCTGTCTCCAGGCTTCAGCCAGAGGCCTGCTTCCCAGCCTGCAGGATGGCCACCTTGCAGGATGTAGCCCTTTATAAGAAATAAAGTCTCCTTTCCATTTCTAAATTAAAACTTGTGCGGTTTTTTTCAGTTAACAATGTCCATTTAAATTTTTCAAATAAAGGGTTTGCAAATGTTTGGCATGGGAAAGTGCAGGCATGTTTCGTGAGCAGATGTCAGAAATTAGTATCAATTTTACCAGGTGACTCTCCAACAGGGAACAAGGAAGGAATCTCTGCCATTTTCATAGAGCCACTGATTGGCCCACTCATTGCAAATGCTGAGCAAGACCTCACCCTCACTCACCCCGTCCTGAACCAGCCTGGCAGAGTTCTTGTCCCACTCAGAGATAGCGTTCTACATCCTATCTGAGTGACAGGATCAGCCCTGTCCTTATCAGCCCTCCGTGGATTCCATAATGAGGCTCCTACGAGTCTCTCTCATCTTCTCATTATCTCAACTACAAGCCCTCTCCCGTTTATAGCACAAACTCCTCCAGTCCTGTGAAATCTGTGATCATCAGGAACTTTGATTTTACCCACGTTCTTTTCCTCCTACACTGCTTCCCTTCACTTATCCGGAAACCCATCAATCTCTAAATGCTCTGCTCATGTATAATATCTTCCCTAAACTTCTGCACATCTCTAACCCATTAATGTCACTAGTTCATGCTTAATTCCTCCCCATTCATTTTATGAGATTTTTTTTAGCCCTAAAGATCTTTTCCATCTGTCTTGAAATTCTTACTTCCTTCTCCTTTTCCCACTAAAGTTGATAGGTTACTCAGTCATATCTGCTTTTCCCCAAAATATTCTTATTGCTATGCCCTGTGATTCTTACTGCTGCTGCTAGCATTAGTTCTACAATGGCAAGGGCTGCTACTCGTAATTGCAAAGATGAGGACACATGATAAGTCCTTACTAGGCTCCAGACCCTGCACTAAGTACTTGTCATGCATCATTTCTACCATATAATCCTCACTGAGACCTCATGAGAGAAGGGTTATCCTTATTCTCATTTTACTTATACAAAACTGAGGCTTTTGGAAACAGGTTTGTGGAAGTTAAGCGATTTTCCTGTAGAGAGCTCAGGGAAGTGTCCTGTTCCTTAAACAAAGTTCTTTTTTTTTTTGCCAAATTCAATCCTTAAAATAGAGGAATGATCCTCTTTCCTTCAAGAGATTTTGATGTCAGAAAGCACTGACTTACGCAAAGGTCCACATTTTCAGATTCACTGGCAAGCTGGTTGGTGCAGACAAGCCTTTGCCTGAATCAAAGCTCAATTGTTTCAAAGTGGAGTTGGGCAGAGCCTAGGCTTTTTGTGAGGGTGCTGAGGTGTCACTATGAAGGCCAGACGAGAGGGTGAGTGTGAGGGAGTGGGTGAGGCCAGAGCTTCAGCCAAAACAGCTATACTTTTGTCTATGTATATGCGTATGTCTATATGTGTATATGTATGTATGCATATGTGTACATGTATGTGATATGCATGGATACATGCTCATGTATATGCACTTTGTGTGTATTTGCATATGCATTTGTACGTGTATGAGTATATGCGTGTATATTTGTATGTAGATAGTGGGTAACTGTTCATTTCCCAGCAGGCTCAGATGCTTTAGAAACATAGTTTGAGATTCACTGCTTTAGGACCACATACTCATGATGAAAGACAAAAACGAAAAGTAAACAGAGTTAGGGAGATTAAATCTATAACCAAAGACAACATGAGTATTTAATGTCAGCTACTTAAGCTCTAGTTTCCCCCTTGTGGTGAAAGGCTTGTTCCCTGAGATCTTCTCTCTCAAAGGCAGGGACAGGAACTCCTTGGGGAACTGGATGAGTAACTGAGATCTTTCAGTCCTGGGGTTGGGCTGTGCCTGTGGGTCAGAAACTCCTCAGCCTGTGACCTCACGGGCTGGATCTGCTCCTCGCCCTGCTGCTCAGACTCTGTGCCATCTCCTCAAACCCTTCCTGCTGCAGCAGGTGGCTACTGTACTGCTCTCCAGCCAGCCTGGGGACTACGGTCTCTTAGGGCTTCATTATCAGACGCACCCTTTATCCCCTGGATAGTTTTTATGACTTTGTTCATTATTTACAGGCCAAGTTCAGTGGCCCCTGTCAACACAGTCATAATCTGCAACCCTGCTCTTATATTATGATCTTATTAAGAAATAGATCCCACACAACCGGCTCAAGGATGCCAGAAGCCGATATTTCTAATTAGTAAATGTTTAGACTTATTTTCTCTCACCAAAATGTGCCTCTGAATGCCCCAAGAGAAGAGGAAATAAAGAAATAAAAGTGAAATATGCAACCAGCAATGAGGATGATTCTGTTACTTCAACTATGCCTAAGATAGCCTGACTTTTAGCTGGAAATGGCCAGTCCCTTCTGGACCGTTAGGCAGAGAACTAAAAGTCAGGAGCTTCATGAAGCGGGTGGAGATGAGGTAAGGCTCGCCAAGGCCTGCCTGCCTTCCCATCGCTCTGGGTGATTGGAGGTTCTGTCCTGTTTCAGAAATTAGCACACTGAGCCTTTGGAATCCTGTAGGTCTCTCCTAGATTGCAGCCTGTCGGGTGGTGTCCCTCAAGCAGCCCCACCTTCTTAATGTGAAGAGCAGCACTCAGGCAACGTGGCTTCCTCCAGCTTCAAAGGCAAACAAAACTTCAAAGGCTGATGCAGCCTTTCTTTTTCTTTATAGCAGATCACTAACAGAGGCTTTTGTACATTGCAAACATTTGTAAATATATATTAATACTTGTTCTAGTCCTGACCTGAACAGAACTTTTTGTATGATGAAATGCATAAACCTCATCCCAGAAATAAATAAGCATTTTGGATAAATATTTTAGCTTTTTATAAAGTTTTGTTTTTTTGTTTTTTTTTTTGAGACAGTTTCACTTTGTTGCCCAGGCTGGAGTGCAGTGGCGGGATCTCAGCTCACTGCCACCTCTGCCTCCCAGGCTCACCCGATTCTCCTGCCTCAGCAGGAGTAGCTGGGATTACAGGTGCCCACCACCACGCCTAGCTAACTTTTGTATTTTTAGTAGAGACGGGGTTTTGCCATGTTGGCCAGGCTGGTCTTGATCCGCCCACCTTGGCCTCCCAAAATGCTGGGATTACAGGCATAAGCCACCACCTCCGGCCTTCATGAAGTGTTTTGTTTTGTTTTGTTTTGTTTTGTTTTGTTTTGTTTTGTTTTGTTTTTGACGGAGTCCTGCTCTGTCGTCCAGGCTGGAGCGCAGTGGCGCCATCTGGTCTCACTGTAAGCTCCGCCTCCTGGGTTCACGCCATTCTCCTGCCTCAGCCTCCTGAGTAGCTGGGACTACAGGCGCCCACCACCACGCCTGGCTAATTTTTTGTATTTTTTTTAATAGAGACGGGGTTTCACTGTGTTAGCCAGGATGGTCTTGATCTCCTGACCTCGTGATCCACACACCTTGGCCTCCCAAAGTGCTGTGATTACAGGTGTGAGCCACCACGCCCAGCCCATGAAGTATTTTAATGGGCTAAGAATTCTTCCAAACCTCAGATGAACACCTGCTCTGCTGATTCCTGACAACTTCAACTGAGTCCCCAGTACTAGACAGAGATTTCAAGCTTCCTTTAGCAGCTATGTTGCTCTGTGCACCCATGCCTGCAACTCTTTAATCATTTTTTTTTCTATAAAGTTTTCTAATGTATGTCAGTCTTTGAATTAGCTTCCTAGAGATCTGGAAGATCTGGAAGATTTCTTACACCATGAATATCTAAAGTTAAAAGAAATGTATAACGTAGTTGAAAAGGAATGGAAGGCGTAGTTTGAATTTTCCCTGATGTTTATAATTATTTGCAATTACTCATGTCATTTTCATCCTTTTACAAGATCATGGCCCCATTTCATAGGAGAGGAAGGCAAGGGTAAGAAGGTAAAGGAATCTGCCCAAAAGCTGACAACTAACCCACTAAAGGCTCAAGGTCTTACTTAGACTCCATTTGTTTTCGAAACCAAATGTTTCTGCTCTTTCCCTCACATCACAAGGGCATGCAGAAGGATGCTTATAAATCACCGCTGACTGCTGGGGTGGAAAGGAGAAACGAGTGCACAGCACAACATACAGATTCACCTGCAAACACTGTACACACCTGTGCTGGAACTCTCTCCTTGCTCTGGAGCCAAGCATAACACAGAGAGGACAAACACTGAGGTTTTAGGTCCAGGCATCTCTGTGCCTGGAGACAGGCAGCACCTTAAAAACACGTGATGAGGCTATTTGAATGTGAAACGTCAGGGTGCTTTCCCTAAAGCATCCTTCATGTTCCATCGGCAATTGCTCTGCGGGTGCAATCGGTTTATGTTTTCTCCTGCTCTTTCCAGTCTCTCCAGGTATGTCCTCCCTCTGTAAGGGGACATGAGAAGCGTTGCCAGTTTAAAAAAAATTGTTAATAAACATATAACTTGCATGTGCTTGCTTGAGAGGCCCATTACTGAAGAATTGGCTCCAGAAATTCTAGAATAGGAGCACTGATACAATTATGAAACTGATCCTTCCGAGCAAAATATTCTAACTTTTTGTTAACAGAAGCAAAAGGCTTTGAGTCAGTCTTCAAAATCTTTTCAGTTTGTGCCTTTGAACTTTGTGCCTTTGAGGGTGGGGAAGAGCAAAATCTACTAGTCAAGCAGAGACCTTGTCTGATTTCTTTCCACAGACTCAGAAACTGGGTAGAAATGAACTGCCTTTAAAGACAAGAGGCAATTGCAATTCCATGAGCACCGGCCTTACATCCCCATCATTTGTGTGCTGAGAAAGGTGACAGCAGCCTTCCAGGGCCTTGTATTCAGATTGGCAAACTCCACAGCAGGAGTGCTGAATGAGGCAGGGCTTCCTCGGAAAAGTGTTGAATCCGTACATTTCAATGGAACAGCCCCCAGAGGCCTAATATTTAGTGATTTCGGCCTGCATTATTTATTGACTCATCAGGAGTTTGCAGGTTTAACATTTTATTAATATGGCACCAGGTCATCTGAGAAAGTTGTAGCCACAGGAAATCTTCCCAGAAGCACATTTTCATATTATCAACAATGCACTTCGAGGACTAAACAGAGTCCCCGCTGTGTCTCTGAGGAGAGACAGAAAATGCCACATCTTATACAAGCCATCTCTCTCTAAGGAAGTCAAACGGCAGTGAGTAAAATCCATACCTACTTTAATTCTTTTGTTGATAATCTTGTAGTCCTTATTCTGTGCCTTTAGATTTATACAGATCTGGGCAGCTGCGATCTCTAGGACCTAAGGGAGATTTGGGTACTCAAATGAGTCCCTGCTGTTTCATTCATAAAGTGACCCCCAGATGTCTGGCATCAAAGAAAACTTTCAGTATTGAGAATGTAGAATCAAGATCAAACAAAATCCATATTCAAGGGAATTTGAAAAGGCAATTAATCTATAGTATCAGGCCTCAATAAGATACAATTTCACCATTTTCCAAACAAAAGAAAAACTCAATTTTCATGGTTTTTCTCTCCTATATTACATTACATACTATTTTAAGATAATCACAAATACAGAACAAACCACCATCAGATATTCTTAAAGAGATTGCTACGGATTTGGCCTAGAGATTTGGTTTGGTTTAATCTCAATGATTAATATTTCTATAAATGTATATTGATTGGTATTACAACATTTCAAAATGCCATTTAAGAGATCAAACAAGAAATAAAGTTGTTAAGAATACTTTTACTGTGTTAGTTACACATTGATAAGATAGATAGATAGATAGATAGATAGATAGATAGATAGATAGATAGATAGACAGAATATATAGTCATGTACCACATAACAACATTTCAACCAACAATGGACCACATATATGATGGTGGTCCCATAAGATTATAATGGAGCATATACAGAGACCTAACTTATGGCAGTTGTTATTGGCATTGCAGATCGAGTAGGGGAAATGACTAATATTTAGTAATGATGCTGGGACATTTGGTTTTCCATATGAAAATATATATATATAAAATAAGTAATATTATAAATATATAAGTATATATTATAAATATATAATATACACATAATATGCATATATATATAATCTAGGTTTGTGTAAGTACACTCTATGATGTTCACACAGTGACAAAATTGCCTAATGTTGCATTTATCAGAATGTCTCCTCATCATTAAATGATGCAGGACTGTATATAAACATATAGACATATAGCATGCATGATAGCTTTCTCATGCATGGCTGAGAATAGGGCTCTGGAGCCAGACTTTTTTATTCAATTCCTGGCTCTACCAGCTGTGTGGCCTTGCCTAGGATGACTTGCCTTTCCACTTTGAGCCTCAGTTTCCTCATTTGTAAACTGGAGGTATTTCTAGTATCTACTTTGTATGTCTGTAAGAGTAGCACAGTACCTGACATATGGTAAGTGCTAAATATGTGTTCACTATTATTTCTATGTGCTTATTTTATTATCAATTCCTTTTTGGACCTCTGGTGCACAGGACATCGAGCATACCACATCAGATCAAGGCCCCTCATTAACTTGAGAACAGCCTCTCTTTCATTATATATGTTTTGTCCCTGTATTATTCTGTTCTCCCATTGCTATGAAGAAATACCTGAGGCTGGGTAATTTATAAAGAAAAGAGGTTTAATTGGCTCACAGTTCTGCAGGCTGTGCAGAAGGCATGATGCTGAGTACATAGCTGAGCTTCTGCTCAGCTTCTGGGGAAGCCCAAGGCAACTTACAATCATGGCAGGAGGTGAAGGGGGAGCAGGTACATCACACGGCCCGAGCAGGAAGAAGAGAGAGAGAGTGAAGGGGGAGGTGCCACACACTTTTCAACAACCAGATCTTGCAAGTACTCACTCACTGTCATGGGAACGCACCAAGGGGATAGTGATAAACCATTCATGAGCAACCATCCCTATGATCCAATCACCTTCCCCCAGGCCTCACCTCCGACATTGGGAATTACAGTTCGACATGAGATTTGGGCAGACACACAGATCCAAACCTTATCAGTCCCCATCTCCTGCTTCATTCTACCCCCAACCACAGGTTTCATTTTAATTTAATTTAATTTAATAGTTGGTATGCATTCTTTCCTTCTAGGTGACATCATAAAATACGTAGACATGTTTTGTATGCATACATTTTAAATTACATAAATGGAATTTTGCTTCTTCCTTTTTCCCTCAGATAAGTGTTTTTAAGATATCCTTGTTGCTGTGTGCACATCTTGTCAGTATCATGCATTCACCACATTTTACATGTCTATTACCGCAGTTGTTGGTTGAACTGTGTCCCGCCAAAAATATGTTGAAGCCACCACTCGATGTAATAAAACTAAGATGAGTTTTTACTGTATTAAAATCCAAATCCTAAAACCCTAAATCTAAAGACTTTTGTTCTTATAAGATGAGAGAAATGTGAAGACATATACAGGAAAGAAGGCCATGCAAAGATGGAGGCAGAGACTGGAGTCGTGGTGCTACAAAGCAGGGAATGTTAAGGATGGCTTCCAACCATCAGGAATTGGAGGAGGCAAGGAATAATTCTTCTCTAGGAACTTCAGAGGGACCATGGACCTGCCAACAATTTCATTTCAGACTTCTCATCTTTAGAACTCAGAGATAATAAATTTATTTTGTTTTAAGCCACTCAATTCAAGACAGTTGGTTATAGCAGCCCTAGAAAACTAGTACCAAGTCTCCAACTATTTCTTTAGAACTATCTATTTCTTCCTTTAATTCTGTCAATATTTGTTTCATATCTTTTGTGGATCTATTGTTTGATACATATATATTTATAATTGTTAATATCTCCTTGGTGAATTGACCTTTAAATCAATATTTAATACATTTTTGTCTTTTGCAACAATTTTTGAATGAAAGTCTATTTTATCAAATATTAGTGTAGCCACTCTAGCTCTGTTTGCATGGACTATCTTCTTACCTCCTTTCCTTTTCAACCTATAATATTTGTGTCTTTGGCTTTAAAATGAGTCTCTTTTAGGCAGCATATAGTTGGACCATTTAAACAAAATCTATTCTGCCAGTCTCTATCTTTTGACTGGTGAGTTTAATCTGTTTGCCTTTAAAGTGATTACTGGTGAGAAAAAGTTTACTTCTGCCATTTTTAAACTTAGTTCTTGTGTGACTTGTATCTCTTTGCTCACTGATAACCTCCAATATTGCTTTCTTTTGTGTTAGATTGATTTTTTTCTAGTTTGTCATTTTAATTCCCATCTCATTTCCTTTTTCGTATATTTTTAGATATTTTCTTATGGTTACCATGGGGATTACATTTAATATCTGAAATTTAAAATAATCTAGTGTGAATTGATATCAAATTAGCTTCAAAAGCATATTAAAAACTCTGTTCTTGTATGGTTCAGTATCCCCCTTTATGTTGTCACAAATAACATTTTTATATATTGCATGATTATTAACACAAAGTTATAAGTACTATTTATGCATTTGTTTTTAAAATAAAATAGGAAATAAAAAGAAGAGTTATACATTAAAAATTTGATAATACTGGCTTTTATATTTACCTGTATAGTTACCTTTATGAGAGCTCTTATTTCTTCATATGTGCTCAAATTCCTGCCTAGTTTCTTTCTATTTCAGCCTGAAGGATTCTATTCAGCATTTCTTATAGGTCAGGCCTCCTAGTGATACACTTCCTCAGCTTTTGTTTATGTGGGAAAGTATTAATTTCTCATTTCCTTGATAATGATAGTTTGCTGGACATAGAATACTTGGTTGACAGTTTTATTGTATTTTAAACTCTTTAAATATGTCATCCCACTGCATTTTGCCCTCCACAATTTCTTATCCCTTAGGTTCTATTAATTTTTCTTTATTATTTTTTCTTTCGGATCTCCAGACTGGGTAATTTCAATTGTCCTAGCTTCAAATTCACTGATTCTCTCATGCCTGCTCAAATCTACTAGTGAACCTCTCTAGGTTAATTATTTATTTCAGTTATCATGCTTTTCAGGCTCAGAATATCTACTCTGTTCATTTCTTTATAATATCTATGGCTTTGTTGCTGTTCTCTATTTTTTCATATACAATTCTCCTGGTTTCCTTTGTCCACGATTTACTTGAGCTCTTTGAGCATATTTTAGACAGTTAATTTCTTTGTTTAATGAATCCAGTGTTAGGGTTTTATCTGTCTGTTTTTTCTTTTCTGTGTGTGACAGGCCATACTTTCCTCCTTTGTATGCCTTTGATGTTTGTTGTTGATGTTGAAAACTTGACACTGTGGATATTATAATATTGTAACTATGATAATCAAATCCTTCCCCCTCCCCGCAGTTTGTTGATGGTGACAGTAAAGAACTGCATTCTGTTTTTGTTTTTGTTTTTGCAATCTATTTTTTGTGAAGACTGCATTCTTTATTGTATGTAATCTTGCCATCTGTTTCATTATTTCCTCATTTGAACTGTGTGACCTGACGGGGATTTCCTTATATGCCTGGAGCCAAAACAAAACAAAACAAAAAACAACAACAAAAAAAGATTTTGGTCTTTTCATATTGGCCCTGGGCTGGTACAATACTTTAGTGTTTAGACAGGCCACCTATAAGTCAGCCTGAGCTTTCATGAAGCTCCATGCTCAAAGATACCCAGAGTTGCAAGTCTAGGGCACTGTCAGTTCTTTTTATGAGAATGTATTTATCTTTGGGCATAGATTTTACATTCCAGATTACTCATTATGTGCAGTGCCCTTACTTCCTCAAGAGTCTACCTCAGTAGCCACCTCATTCCCAGACCTCTAGGCCCATCTGGTATCTGCTCCATCCTCCATCACTTGTCTTAGGTGGTTATGGGTAGCACTCCAAACACTTTCATGAAAAGATACCTGAAAGGCCACTCCAGCAGAAGGAGATGAAACAATGGTCAGCCTCTGTGCTGGTCTCTCAGGGAACTGCCACATAAGTCAAAACCTACAACTACAATTTATTTTCAGAACAAGGTCTATATTCTCCCACCTACCACCCAGGCAGTGACACCAGCAAGTCACATCATAAATTCATGTTGTGTTTCCCAGGGCCACTGCTGACCTAGGGAATCAAGAATTGTAGGTAGGTCAGAAAAAAGCCACAATTTTGTCTTACTAAAATTCAGCTTTCTCTTTTTTCAATGTATACTCTCTGATTCTTATAAGTGTTGAATTAGATTGCAGAGTTTTAGTAAAAGTTGATTCTGCCAGTTTTTCTAAGATTAATGGTGGCTTCAGTGTAGGAACCAATTCTTGGAGCTCCCTACTTAACTAGTCCCATCATGTAACCACACTCCTAATCTTTTAAAATGAAGAGCAGTAGAAATGAACAAAGATAACATAAAATTTATTGGATTTCTCATTTTTGATTTCTCTAAAGTCTTACTACTTAAAGCAAAAATAGTACTGGATTTTGTGTCTCAAACATGTAAAATTATAGTGTACAAAAATAGTACACAGGTCAGAGGGAGGATTGGAGATATGTATAGATATATAGAGAGAGATATATATACACACACACAGCACATTCTTATAATATGTAATTTTAATTTTATTTTTCCCTTTATTCTTATCATTGTATATGTAATGTTTTTGCAACCCTTTTTTGCCACTTACTATGTGTTGAAGGACATGAACCAATCACAATATTTATAATGACTTCATGATAATCTCTCTGTGTGTCAGTGAAAATGTATTCACAGATAAAAGGCTCCTGGCTAACTAATTTAAGCAGAGAAGGACTTTGCACAAGGTATTAAATTGCTTAATCCATGCCAGGACTGAGACAGCCGGATTTAATATCTAGAAATGACACCCAAAGACAGCCTGCACCACTTAAAGCCTAGGAGAGTTGCTTGTCTGGACTTAGCATTAGGCCACTTGTATTAGTCACAGTTCTCCTGAGAGTATTACACACATATCTCTTCTCTCTCTCTCTCTCTCTCTCTCTCTCTCTCTCTCTCTATATATATATATATATATATATATATGTGTGTGTGTGTGTGTGTGTGTGTGTGTGTAGATGTATGTGTGTGTACATATATATATATACACACACACATCAAATTGATGGCTTCTGTCTGTTTTTTCTCTTTTGTGTGTGAATAGACCATACTTTCCTCCTTTGTATGCCTTTTGATGTTTGTTGTTGTTTGTTGATGTTTGCTATATATATATAGAGAGAGAGAGAGAGATACACATAAAACACACATACATATATATGTGTGTATAGTACACAACATATTACATATATTATATATAATAAGGATTTGGCTTGCACAATTTTGGAAACTGGCAAGTTCAAAGTTCGAATCTGAAGTAAGATCCAGGAGAAAGGATGGTATGGATGAAGCCCAAAAGCAGTCTTTCGGAAAAGTATCCATTACTCAAGGGATGGTTTGCCTTTTGTTTTGTTCAGGAATTCAAATGATTTGATGAGGCCCAACTACATGATGGAGGGCAATACACTTTACCAATTGAAATATTAAGTGTCATCGCCAAACACCCTCATAGAAACACCCAGAATAATGTTTAACCAAATATCTGGGCACCCTATGGCCCAGTTAAGTTGATACAGAATTAATCATTAGAAGCATCCCTTGTCAACTGGACAACTATGCACATCTTGAAGAGACAATAACAAGGTCACACTTCTGCCTAACATGGCGCAAACGTCCCGTGTACAACCACAAGCACACTAAATATTTCCCCAGAAAAACAGGCAAAATAATTGGATGATGTTATATTTTCCCTTTACATCCAAAAACTTAAATATCATGTTGTAAAATGACAATATTTTTTACTATGAAAGTCAATACATGTTATGTTACATAATAAGGGAACAAGAGAGAGAAGAGAACAGAAGATACATATACACACATGCACACACACACACAGACACACACAGACATATAAATAGCAAATTAAGAAATAAATATTCAGCCAGGCATGGTGATTCATGCCTGTAATCCCAGCACTTTGGGAGGCCCAGGCAGGTGGAACGCCTGAGGTCAGGAGTTCAAGACCAGCCTGGCCAACATGGTGGAACCCCCCCCTCTCTACTAAAAATACAAAAATTAGCCAGGCATGGTGACACACACCTGTAATTCCAGCTACTCAGGAGGCTGAGGTGGGAGAACTGCTTGAACCTGGGAGGTGGAGGTTGTAGTGAGCCTAGATTGTGCTACTGCACTCCAGCCTGAGCTACAGAGCGGGACTCTGTCTCAAAAAAAAAAAAAAAGAAAGAAAAGAAATGGTCATGAAAATTACTGTCCTTACAGTCCTTGTTTCCATAACTGATCATGTGATTGTAGCTGGTATTTATAGCTACCTTCTTCCACTACCCATTCTGTATTTACTTTGCCTTCAGCAAGCACCTCAGCTGGTTGTAGCTCTTTTCTTGGGGGGATGACTCAAACATTTATTCCTGGAGAATCATCTGAAACATTAGATTGGGTTGTAGTTTTCTTCTGATTTTAATCACAGGGCATGGTAATACTAAGAGATTCCCTAAGGGATCTTCTGAATTCTAGATATACTTTTCCTTACCTCCATTGTGGAGTAACAGTCTAATTTCCCCTTGGTAATCCAGCCAGACCAGTATCAATCATTCCAGCCCACATGATAACTTTCTTTGCCAGTTAATTTAGAGGCATGAGGAGCCCCAAATGATGGGGTTGCACTCTTAACTTCAAGTTCAAAGGAATCATTTTGTTTCCTGGTGGAAGTATTCCTCCCTTTGGAACTAAGACCCCAGGCCACCAGAGCATAAAGTCATGGGAACAAGAAGCAAACATTCCTCTAGTGGTCACTAGGGGTAATGGTGAGTGGTGGCACTCCCATATCATATCTACCCCTTGATTCTTGAACCTATGAATTTGGCCATGGGAGAAACAGCATCATATATTAGATACTGATTTAAAGCTTGTATAGCCTTCTAGAGAACCTTGTGCCAGACTTGCAAGGTATTGCCATCTAGCTGACACTGTGACTGAGTCTTCAAAGAGCCATTCAACCATCCTATCAAGCCTGCTTTTTTAGGATGGTGGGGAACATAGTAAGGTCAATGAATTCCATGAGCGTGAGCTGCTGCTGCACTGTTTGTTGTGAAGTGAAGCGAGTTCCTTGATCAGCAACAATGCTGTGTGGAATAACTTAACAGTGACTAATGCATTCTGTAAGTCCACAGATTGCAGTCTTAGTAGAAGCATTGCATGCAAGGAAGGAAAATACATATTCAGAGTAAGTGCCTCATCTAGTAGAAACACAACCCTGCTTTTCCCGTAATGGCAGCAACAGAATGTAATCAGCCTGCCCTAGGTTACTGACTGATCATCTTGGAGAATGATCCTGTATCAAGTAATCAGTGCTGTTTCTGCTGCTGGCTAATTGAGCATTCAGCAGTGACCACAGTCAGGTCAACCTTGGTGAGTGGAAGTCCGTGTTGCTAAGCCCATGCATAACCCCCATCTTTGCCACAATGGCCATTTTTTGTTAAAGAGCCCACTGGACTATAACAAATGTGGATGGGGAAAGAAACTGTATCCACAGAATGAGTCATTCTATCCATTTTATTACTAAAATGTTGGTAAGTATTCACATGGGACACAGATATCTTCATGTTTTTCTCCCATTCAAAGAGGTCTATTCACATACCTCTTCTCCATATTTCGTTTTCACCAATACTCCTATATCGTTCCTTCCAAGGACCTGACCATTAAGCCAAACCATTCGCCACGGCTCATAAATCAGTATAGAATCTCATTGCTGGCCATTTCTCCTCATAAATAACGTGAACAACCAGGTGTGCTCCTTGAAGTTTTGCCTATGGAGAGGATTTTTTCTTTATCAGTGTTCTTCAGGAATGATCCAGAGAGGGGCCGCAGTGCTGCAGCTGTCCACTTTTGGGTGGTGCCTGCATATTCTGCAGAACTATCTGTAAACCAGGCTTGAGATTCTGCATATTCTGCAGAACTATCTGTAAACCAGGCTTGAGATTCTTTTCCTCTACAATTGATCACAGGGAACTCTTCATGAGGCCATAGGTGCAGGTTTCTACAGAAGGCATGGACACTTGAGTCACTTCTTCATGTAACTTAACTGTGCTGTCAGGGCCTGCTCAAGCTCAATCTTATATATACTACTTCTGTTTGATGATAGATCGTTACTGTGCACATCTAACTCTTAAGTTGGTGGGTAAGAAAATACCCAGTTCATAATGGTCAGCTCAGCTTGCATGGTAATTTGATGGACCAGGATTAAGTGTTCAGGCTCTAAAAGGGCCCAGGAATAGGTCAAAAGCTGTTCCTCAGAAAGACAATAGTTATTCACAGAGGATGGCAGAGCTTTCTCCAGAGTCCTGTCTGCACTGTGATTGACTTATAATGGCCTGCCAAAGGCTCCACACAGCACTTCTCCCTGCCACTGACACTTCAAGTACCATTGGATCGGATGACTCATGTGGCTCAAGGGGCACAACAGCTACACAGTAACCTAGGCCTTTTGCAGAGCCTTCTCTTTTCTAGGTTCCACTCAAAACTCGCAGCTTTTTAGTTCTCTTTGTAAATGGGCTGGAGCACCCAAATGAGGAATACGTTACCTCCAAAATACTAAGAGAGCTCTAGGCCTTCAGCCTCTTTCTTGGTTGTAGGAGGGACAGGATGTAGCAACTCCCTTTCACCTTACAAGGGATATTTTGACACGCCCCACAGCACTAGGCCCCTAGAAATTTCACTGAGGTAGAATGCCCTTGCATTTTAGTTGGATTTATTTCCTACCCTCTGACATGCAAATGTCTTAGCAATAAGTTCAGAGTGGTTGCTACTTCACACTCACTAGGCTAAATCAGTATAATGTCATTAAGGTAATGGACCAGTGTGGTATCTGGTGGAAGGCAAAGGCCTCAGGTTCTGTATGAACTGAATTTATGACACAGAGCTGGAGAGCTGATATACCCCTGGGACAGGACACTCAATTTGTATCGTTGGCCTTGCAGGTTGAAAGCAAACTGCTTCTGATGGCCTTTCGAAACAGATACAGAAAAAAAAAGGCATTTGCCAGATCAATCTCAGATATCAGGTACCAGGGGATGTGTTAATTTGCTTAAGTAATGAAACCACATCTGCTAAAGCAGCTACAATTAAAGTTCATACTTGATTAAGCTCATGAATCCACTGTCATTCTCTAAGGTCCATCTGTCTTCCGCACAGTCCAAATAGCACAACTGAATGTGGATATGGTAGCAATTGCCACCCCTGCATCTGTCAAGTCCTTGACAGTAGCATTAATCTCTGTAATCTCTCCAAGAATGCAGTATGGCTTTTGGTTTACACTGTTTAGGTACACGCAGTTTCTATGATAATGGCCCTCACTCCACAGATCAGAGAACCAATGCGGGGATTCTGATAGTTGCTGAATATGTCCATTCCAATTATGCACTCTGGAACTGGGAAATAACCACAGGGCGGGTTCAGAGATTACCTGGATCTACTGTAAGATGAGCTAAAACTCCACTGATCACCTGATCTGCATAACCCCTACTCTGACTGTTGAACCACAGTGGTGTTCAGCGCCACCAGGACTTACCGTCAATTCAGAGCCAGTTTCCAGCAGTCACCAAAATGTCTGATTATTTACTTTTCCCTAATGCTTAGTCATCTTGTTAAAAGGCCATAAGCCCCTCTGGGGAGGGCTGAGAAAGAGACTAACATTATAAATTTCTGGCAGTGCCATGGGTTTCTTCCTCAAGGGAACTTGACCTTTATCCTTTACAGGAAGAATAAAGGCCTTACTTTGCCCCGATAATTGATTGAGGGACTGTGATTCTCTGTTTTTCAGGATTAGAGTTAGACTTTTATTCACTTGACCTACAACTTTTTCTGCTTATACAGATCAAGTAAGAATTTAGTTGGCTTCCTATTTATTTCACTTCTAGGAGCACCATGATCAACTAGCCAATGCCATAGGTCTACACGAGTGAGACTATTCTAGTGGCTGCTGTGACCTGGCTGTACACTCTGTCAGCTAGGCCCACCTGGATTTTGGTGACTGAATGCTGTTATTTGGCTCCTGCCACCCTGGGATCCAGTTACTCCCATTACATTTAGTTTTCCCAAATTCAGTGACTCTAGTTTCCACTAAAAGATCTTGCCTATAGAGAACAAACACATCAAGGATGCTGAGGCTCTCCTCAAAACTTTATTTCTCACCATTTTAGTGAAAGGTATGTCTTTTGAAGCCTCCCAGGGCATATAAGTGGGTCTCAAATGGAAAATCCACTCTAACATCCCAATGGCTTTGAGCCTTTAGTCCCTTCTTAGACATTAAACCAAGGCACACCTGGCATTTACATTATAACTCCCTTGCTGTGGGCCACCTTTTGATCCATGTTTGGGTTCACCAACCAAACTGTTAGAGCCCTTTCTGACTCCCCAAGCTACGATATTAAATGCAGAGTCTCTGCTTAGTGGGCCCATATCAATAAACTTACCCTGATCTAGCTTGATGTTCTTTCTCTCATTAGCTCACACTCTTAATATCCATTTCTGCACATACAGCCTGGATTTTTGTCTGTATAAATAGGAAAACACAACTAATTCTGTTGGAGTGTGTCATGCCTCTTCATGGGTCACACTTTCTACCTCACCTTTAGAGTTCTGTTGTGATGTGAGTCTAGTTATGGGGTGGGTCCTGAAAAAACTCAGCAGTGTTTTACATGGCAACTACCTCAGGGGGCACATTGCAGTCACCTCAGGCTATACAGTGTTAATTGCCACAGATAGGCTGAGAGTGGCCATTTCCACTGGGCTGGAGAGTTGTTTCTACTGGCAAAGAAGATTCATGAGAATGTAGTAGCTCAACCATCCCAGCTTCATCAGAGTCTTGTCCCACATACCCATTCCAACCTTCAGGATGCTCTCAGGGCAGCTATTAACTTAAGAGAAAGCAGGCTTCAAAAGAAAAAAAATAGCAGGGATAAAGCAGAGACTTACATAAAGATTGATAAGGCTAATTCTCCAACAAGATGTAAGTTGAACTGAACTGAACCATCAATCAACTGAATCTAATTAACATTGATAGAACACTTCGTTGAACAACAGCAGAATATGCGTTCGCCTCAAGCTCACATTGAAACCCTCACAAAGACTACATGTTTGGCCATAAAACACACCTTAATATATTTTACATATTTGTTTAAATAGAAATTAAATATAAAATATAAACTCAGATGACAATAGAATTAAAATAGAAATTAACAACAGAAATATACTACAAAAATCCTAAAATGCTTATAAATTAACCTCAAATAACACATGGGTCAAGGAGAAGCCTCTAGAAAAATTTTTAGAAAATATTTTGACCTAACCAAAAATGAGAATTCAAACTATCAAAACATGTAGAATGAAGTGAAAATAATAACTAGAGAAAAATTTATAGCATTAAATGCATATATTACAAAGGAAGAAGATTTAAAATCAATAATCTAAGCTTCCACATTTGAGAAACATGAACAGAAAAAAAATTAAGCCTAAAGCAAACAAATTAGCAAAATTAGAGCAGAAGTCAATGAACATAAAAACTGGAAAATAAGAGAAAATAAACAAAATCAGAAGCTAGTTCTTTAAAGAGGTCAATATCATTGATAAACTTCTAGTCAGACTAAGAAAAATACAGAGAAGACCAAAATTATTAATAGCAGAAATTAAAATATGTCATCAGCAGAAATCCTTTGGATGTGAAAAGATAGTAAAATAATATGATGAATAACTCCATGACTCCGAATTTGATAACTTATATGAAATGGGCCAATTACTTGCAAAATGCAAACTACCAAACTCATGGAAGAAGAAATAGATAATCATAATAAGTCAATATGTATAAAAATAAATCAGGAGTTAACAACCTTCCAAAAATGTCAGCAGAAGGATCAGATAGTTTCACTGGTGCATTGTATCACACATTTAAGAAGGAAAATATAATAATTCTCTACAATCTCTTCTGGAAAATAGAAGCAGAGGGAACACTTTCTAATGCATTCTATGAAGCCAGCACTTCTCTGATACTAAAATCAGATAAATCATTATTAGTAAGAGTATAAGAAAAACTACAGACTAATATCTCTCAGGAACAAATACACAAATCCTCAAAAAATATTTGTAACTTGAATCCAACAAGGTATAAAAGAATTGTATTCCACAACCAATTTATTTCAGATATGCAAAGCTGGTTCAACATTGGAAAACAATGCTATCTACCACATCAACAGGTGAAAAAATAAAATTTATATGACCATATCTGATATGGTTTGAATTTGTGTCCCTACTCAAATCACATGTCAAATTTGAGGAGAGGCCTGGTGGGAGGTGATTGGATCATGGGGGCAGATTTCCCCCATGCTTTTTTTGTTATAAGAGTGAGTTCTCATGAGATCTATGGTTTAGGGGTATGTGGCACTTTCCCCTTTTCTCTCTCTTTCTCTCTCTCTCTCTCTTTCTCTCTCCTGTCACCATACTGCCCAAGGTAATTTATAGATTCAATGAGACCAGCCTGACCAACACGGTGAAACCCCATCTCTACTAAAAAACAAACAAACAAACAAACAAAAATTAGTCGGTCATGGTGGTGCATGCCTGTAATCCCAGCTACTTGGGAGGCTGAGGCAGGAGAATCACTTGAACCTGGGAGGCGGAGGTTGTGGTGAGCTGAGATTGCACCACTGCACTCCAGCCTGAGCAACAAGAGGGAAACTTCATCTCAAAAAAAAAAAAAAAAAAAAAAAAACTTATATTTAAGACCTGAAACCATAAAGTTCCTAGAAGAAAAACGAGAGAAAAAGTTTCTTTACGTTGGCCTTGGCAATATTTTTTGGATATAACACCAAAAGCACATAGCATGAAAGCAAAAATAAATAAACAGGAATACATCACACTAAAAAGCTTGCACACAGCAAAGGAAACAATCAACACAATAAAAAGCCAAGCTACAGAATGGGAGCAGATATTTACAAACTATATATCTGATAACGGGTTAATATTCAAAATACTGAATACACATACAACTCAATGGCACATTAATAATAATGATGATGATAATAGTAACATATTGAAAAATGGGCAAATGACCTGAACAGACATTTTTTTCTTTTTTCTTTTTTTTTTTTTTTTCTCATTTAGGATTGAACAAGTTTTATTGCGGTCTAAAGAAACTCCCCACGCCCCGACAAACAAGTTTATTGGGGGTCTGAAGGAACTCCCCCAAACTCCATGATTTAGCAGCAGTCAAGATAAGGGTAATCACCCCAGCACCTGGACCCATTTAGATTCAGTAAACTTACTGAGGTTCCAGAAGAAAGTCTTCAGGACTGAGACCTTAGGTATAGATGAAAAGAAGTCAATCACTTATGTCTTTAAATGAACGCACACTTACATGTATATGTATAGCTTAGAAGGTATATAAGCTCTGAAAAAACTTTGTAATTTTGAGTTGGTCAGGCCTTCTTCCTGTAACCAGTCACAGAAATAAAACTCTCTTCCTCCCCAGTTCATCTGCGTCTCTTTATTGGGCCATGAGAAATAGCAGCCTAGCCCTCACTTTGGTCCAGGAACAATAGCAGCCTTGAATGATCTTTTGTATTTCTGTGGTGTCAGTTGTGATATCTCCTGTTTCATTTCTTATTGAGGTTATTTGAATTTTCTCTCTTCTTTTCTCGGTTAATCTTGCTAATGGTCTCTCAATTTTATTTATCTTTTCAAAGTTCTAGGGTACATGTGCACAACGTGCAGGTTTGTTACATACGTATACATGTGCCATGTTGGTGTGCTGCATCCATTAACTCATCATTTACATTAGGTATATCTCCTAATGCTATCCTTCCCCCCTCCCCCCACCCACGACAGGCCCTGGTGTGTGATGTTCCCCTTCCTGTGTCCAAGTGTTCTCATTGTTCAAGTCCCACCTATGAGTGAGAATATGCGGTGTTTGGTTTTTTGTCCTTGCGATAGTTTGCTGAGAATGATGGTTTCCAGCTGCATCCGTGTCCTTACAAAGGACATGAACTCATCCTTTTTTATGGCTGCATAGTATTCCATGGTGTATATGCGCCACATTTTCTTAATCCAGTCTGTCATTGATGGACATTTGGGTTGGTTCCAAGTCTTTTCTATTGTGAATAGTGCTGCAATAAACATACGTGTGCATGTATCTTTATAGCAGCATGATTTATAATCCTTTGGGTATATACCCAGTAATGGGATGGACTGGGTCAAATGGTATTTCTAGTTCTAGATCCTTGAGGAATAGCCACACTGTCTTCCACAATGGTTGAATTAGTTTACAGTCCCACCAACAGTGTAAAAGTGTTCCAATTTCTCCGCATCCGCTCAAGCACCTGTTGTTTCCTGACTTTTTAATGATAGTCCATTCTAACTGGTGTGAGATGGTATCTCATTGTGGTTTTGATTTGCATTTCTCTGATGGACAGTGATGATGAGCATTTTTTCCTGTGTCTGTTGGCTGCATAAATGTCTTCTTTTGAGAACTGTCTGTTCATATCCTTTGCCCACTTTTTGATGGTGTTGTTTGTTTTTTTTTCTTGTAAATTTGTTTGAGTTCTTTGTAGATTCTGGTTACTAGCCCTTTGTCAGATGAGTAGACTTGCAAAAATTTTCTCCCATTCTGTAGGTTACCTGTTCACTCAGATGGTAGTTTCTTTTGTGGTGCAGAAGCTCTTTATTTTAATTAGATCCCATTTGTCAATTTTGGCTTTTGTTGCCATTGCTTTTGGTGTTTTAGACATGAAGTCCTTGCCCATGCCTATGTCCTGAATGGTATTACCTAGGTTTTCTTCTAGGGTTTTTATGGTTTTAGGCTAACATTTAAGTCTTTAATCCATCTTGAATTAATTTCTGTATAAGGTGTAAGGAAAGTATCCAGTTTCAGCTTTCTACATATGGCTAGCCAGTTTTCCCAGCACTATTTATTAAATAGGGACTCCTTTCCCCATTTCTTATTTTTCTCAGGTTTGTCAAAGATCAGATGGTTGTAGATGTGTGGTATTATTTCTGAGGGCTCTGTTCTGTTCCATTGGTCTCTAGCCTCTGTTTTGGTACCAGTACCATGCTGTTTTGGTTACTGTAGCCTTGTAGTATAGTTTGAAGTCAGGTAGTGTGATGCCTCCAGTTTTGTTCTTCTGCCTTAGGATTGTCCTTGGCAATGCAGGCTCTTTTTTGGTTCCATATGAACTTTAAAGTAGGTTTTTCCAATTCTTTGAAGAAAGTCATTAGTAGCTAGATGGGGATGGCATTGAATCTATAAATTACCTTGGGCAGTATGGCCATTTTCATGATACTGATTCTTCCTATCCATGAGCATGGAATGTTCTTCCATTTGTTTGTGTCCTCTTTTGTTTCATTGAGCAATGGTTTGTAGTCCTCCTTGAAGAGGTCCTTCATATCCCTTGTAAGTTGGATTCCTAGGTACTTTATTCTCTTTGAAGCAATTGTGAGTGGGAGTTCACTCATGATTTGGCTCTCTGTTTGTCTGTTATTGGTTCATAAGAATGCTGTGTGATTTTTGCACATTGATTTTGCATCCTGAAACTTTGTTGAAGTTGCTTATCAGCTTGAGGAGATTTGGGGCTGAGATGATGGGGTTTTCTAAATATTCAATAATGTCATCTGCAAACAGGGACAATTTGAATTCCTCTTTTCCTAATTGAATACCCTTTATTACTTTCTCCTGCCTGATTGCCCTGGCCAGAACTTCCAACACTATGTTGAATAGGAGTGGCGAGAGAGGGCATCTCTGTCTTGCAGCCAGTTTTCAAAGGGAATGCTTCCAGTTTTTGCCCATTCAGTATGATATTGGCTGTGGGTTTGTCATAAATAGCTCTTATTATTTTGAGATATGTCCCATCAATACCTGGTTTATTGAGAGTTTTTAGCATGAAGGGCTGTTGAATTTTGTCAAAGGCCTTTTCTGCATCTATTGAGATAATCATGTGGTTTTTGTCTTTGGTTCTGTTTATATGCTGGATTACGTTTATTGATTTGCATATGTTGAACAGGCCTTGCATCCCAGGGATGAAGCCCACTTGATCAAGGTGGATAAGCTTTTTTGATGTGCTTCTGGATTCGGTTTGCCAGTATTTTATTGAGGATTTTTGCATCGATGTTCATCAGGGATATTGGTCTAAAATTCTCCTTTTTTGTTGTGCCTCTGCTAGGCTTTGGAATCAGGATGATGCTGGCCTCATAAAATGTGTTAGGGAGGAGTCCCTCTTTTTCTATTGATTGGAATAGTTTCAGAAGGAATGGTACCAGCTCCTCCTCGTACCTCTGGTTGAATTCAGCTGTGAATCCATCTGGTCCTGGACTTTTTTTTGGTTGGTAGGCTATTAATTATTGCCTCAATTTCAGAGCCTGCTATTGGTCTCTTCAGGGATTCAACTTCTTCCTAGTTTAGTCTTGGGAGGGTGTATGCGTCTAGGAATTTATTCATTTCTTCTAGATTTTCTAGTTTATTTGCATAGAATTGTTTATAGTATTCTCTAATGGTAGTTTGTATTTCTGTGGGATCAGTGGTGATATCCCCTTTATCATTTTTTATTGCATCTATTTGATTCTTCTCTCTTTTCTTCTTTATTAGTCTTGCTAGCAGTCTGTCAATATTGTTGATCTTTTCAAAAAAACCAGCTCCTGGATTCATTGATTTAAGACCACTGATGCTAGGAAGAAATTGCATCAACTAACGAGCAAAATAACCAGCTGACATCATAATGACAGAATCAAATTCACACATAACAATATTAACCTTAAATGTAAATGGGCTAAATGCTTCAATTAAAAGACACAGAGTGGCAAATTGGATAAAGAGTCAAGACCCATCAGTTTGCTGTATTCAGGAGACCCATCTCACGTGCAGAGACACACATAGGCTCAAAATAAAGGGATGGAGGAAGATCTACCAAGCAAATGAAAACAAAAAAAGGAAGGGGTTGCAATCCTAGTCTCTGACAAAACAGACTTTAAACCAGCAAAGATCAAAAGAGATAAAGAAGGCCATTACATAATGCTAAAGGATCAATTCAACAAGAAGAGCTAACTCTCCTAAATATATATGCACCCAATACAGGAGCACCCTGATTCATAAAGCAAGTCCTTAGAAACCTACAAAGAGACTTAGACTCCCACACAATAATAATGGGAGACTTTAACACCCCACTGTCAACATCAGACAGATCAACAAGACAGAAAGTTAAACAGGATATCCAGGAATTGAACCCAGCTCTGCACCAAGCGGACCTAATAGACATCTACAGAACTCTCCACCCCAAATCAACAGAATATACATTCTTCTCAGCACCACATCACACTTATTCCAAAATTGACCACATAGTTGGAAGTAAAGCACTCCTCAGCAAATGTAAAAGAACGGAAATTATAACAAACTGTCTCTCAGACCACAGTGCAATCAAACTAGAACTGAGGATTAAAAACTCACTCAAAACTGCTCAACTACATGGAAACTGAACAACTTGCTCCTGAATGACTACTGGGTACATAACGAAATGAAGGCAGAAATAAGGATGTTCTTTGAAACCAATGAGAACAAAGACACAACATACCAGAATCTCTGGGACACATTTAAAGCAGTGTGTAGAAGGAAATTTATAGCACTAAATGCCCACAAGAGAAAACAGGAAAGATCTAAAATTGACACCCTAACATCACAATTAAAAGAACTAGAGAAGCAAGAGCAAACACAATCAAAAGCTAGCAGCAGGCAAGAAATAACTAAGATCAGAGCAGAACTGAAGGAGATAGAGACATTTTTTTCAAAGAAGACATGGAACTGTCCTACAGGTTATGAAAAGCTGCTCAACATCATGAAACATCAGAGAAATGCAAATCAGAACCACAGTGAGGCTGAGACATCACCTCACACCTGTAAGGATGGCTATTATCCAAAAGACAAGAACTAACAGGTGTTGGTGAGGATGTGGAGAAAAGAGAATCCTTGTACACTGTCAGTGGGTATATAAATTGATATAGTCAATTTATATAGAAAACATTGTTAGTTCTGCAAACTATTAAAAATGGAACTACTATATAATCTAACAATCCTATACCTAGGTACATATCCAAAGAAAAGGAAAAGGATATGAAAAGGAAAAAAAAATCTTGAAGTGCTATCTACACCCTCATGTTTATTGCAGCATTATTTACAACAGGGAAGAAATGGAATAACCTGTGTCTACTGACAGATGAGTGGGCCAAGAAACTATTGTGTATATATACACATATATACGATGTGTATACATACATATATATAGGATATATATACACACATATACAATGTGTATATATACATATATACAATATGTGCATATATGCATATATATGTGTATGTATATACATATATGATGGATGTATATATATATATGATGTATATATACACACATATATACAATGAAATACTATCCAGCCATAATAAAAGAAGAACATCCTGCCATTTGTGACAACATAAATGAATCTGGAAGACATTATGCTATGTGGAATAAGCCAGATACAGAAAGGCAAATACTAGATGATCTAACTTATATGTGAATCTAAAAAGTGCAGCTCATAGAAGCAAGGAGTGGAACAGTGCATGCCAGTGTCTAAGGGGTGGGAAAAATGGGGAGACGTTGTTTAAGGGTACACACTTTCAGTTATAAGATAAATAATTGCTGACTATCTAATGTACACCATGATTATTATAGTTAATAATATTATATAATTTACTGGAAATTTGCTAAGAAAAAGTATCTTTAGTGTTATCACAGCACACACACATACAAAGGGTAACTCTCTGGTGATGGATAGGTTGATTAATTTGATGGTGGTAACCATTACACAATGTACATGTATAGTATATGTACATCAAATCATCATATTGTATATCTTCAATGTATATGATTTTTGTCAGTTATAGTTCAATATAGCTGAAAGAAAGAAATAAAGTAAATTAAAATGAATCCTAAACCCAAATGTAAACAGCAACACTTTGAAACTTTCAGAGGAAAAATAGAGGAGAAAATGTAGGTAACTTTGGGGTTGGCAATGAGTGTTTCAACACAACATCAAAAACATGATGGATGAAAGAAATATAGGTAAATTAAACTTTATTAAATAAAAGTTTACTGCTCTGCCAAAGACATTGCAAGATAATAAAAAAATAAGCCTCAGACTTGAAGAAAATATTTGCAAAACATATGTCTGATAAAGAACTTATATCTGAAGTTTACAAAGAACTTTTACAGTTAAACAATAAGAAAGCAAGCAACTCAATTAAAATGAAGTTAAAAGATCTGAACAGGAAACTCAGCAAAGAAAATATACAAAGGGCAACCTAAAATAATTTTTGAAATCATTTCTCAATTGGGAATTGCAAATTGAAACCACATGCCAGTAGACATGCATTAGAGTAGATAAAATCTGCAAAAGTTGCACCAGCACATGCTGGAGAGGGTTCAGTATGGAGGAACTCTCTTTTGCTGCTGGTGTGAATGAAAAATGGTGCAGTCATTGGAAGATATTTGGCAGCTTCTTGCAAAGCTAAACACAGTCTTACTATGTGATCTAGCTATGAAGTTCCTAGTAAGAATTGATGTGAAAACTTATATTCACACAAAAAGCTGCATGAAAGTGTGTTTTAACAGCTTCATTCATAAACTCCAAAACTGAAAGCAACCTAGATAAACAAACTAGACAGCATTCACACAAGGGACTGTTATTCAGTCATAAAAAGAAATGAGCTATCAAGCCATGAAAAGACATGGTTAAATTTTAAATGCATATTACTACGTGAAAGAAATCAATTTGAAAAGGCTACACGCCATATGATTCCAGCTATATGAGGTTCAAAGAAATGCAAAACTATAGAGTCAGTAAAAATAGTCCGTTGTTGCTGGGGGGATGGGAGGGGTAAATAGGTAAAGTAGAGGATTTTTATTTTTTTATTTTTTATTTTTGTTGGTACATAGTAGGTATATATATTTATAAGGTGTATGAGATGTTTTGATACAGGCATGCAATAAATAATAATATCATGGGGAATGGGGTATCCATCCCCTCAAGCATTGATCCGTTGTGTTACACACAATCCAATTATACTATTTTAGTTATTTTAAAATGTACAATTGAATTACTGATTAGAGTCACCCTTTTGTGCTATCGAGTGCTAGGCCTTATTCATTTATTCTATTTTTTGTACCCATTAACTTTTGCCACCTCACCTCCGCCCCCCACCCCACTCCCCTCCCCAGCCTCCGGTAACCATCCTTCTGCTCTCTATCTCCATGTGTTCAATCATTTTGATTTTTAGGTCCCACAAATAAGTGAAAACATGTGATGCTTGTCTTTCTGAAAGCACAAGTTTTTTGAATGCTGAAACTATCTTAGTGGGCTTAAATCCCACTCCTTAAGCACGAGGTGCTTCATTCCAAAGAGTACGGTGTGGAAAGTGGGAAAAAAGCAACTTTATGTGAAGAAGCCCGACAAACACTCCCTGAGCCGGGTGACCAAGGTCCACGTCAGCATGGTGGGCCATGCGGGCAGCACGGGTACTCTTGATGTGATGTGATGGCAATGGCACATTAGTGATCATCCCCTGAGTAACCCATAGCCCCCGCCTAATCAGAGAAAAACTTCCCATCAATTCCATTTGAGGGACATCTTACGAAGTATGACCATTACTCCTCAAATTTATCAGTGTCCATCAAAAACAAGAAAAGTTTGAGAATCTGTCACCACCAAGAGAGCCTAAGGAGTCATGAGGGGTAAGTGCATTGTGGAGTTATGAATGGGAACCCGGAACAGAAAAAGACGTTCTACAAAAAACAAGCAAATCGAGGCCAGGCGCGGTGGCTCATGACTATAATCCCAGCACTTTGGGAGGCCGACGCAGGAGGATCATCTGAGGTCAGGAGTTCGAGACGAGCCTGACCAACATATAGAAACTCCGTCTCTAGTAAAAATACAAAATTAACCAGGTATGGTGGCGCATGCCTGTAATCCCAGCTACTCAGCTGGCTGAGGCAGGAGAATTGCTTGAACCAGGGAGGCAGAGGTTGCAGTGAGCCGAGATCACGCCATTGCACTCCAGCCTGGGCAACAAGAGCGAAACTATGTCTCAAAATAAATAAATAAATTGGAATCTGAATAAACTGTGGGATATATTTAATAACAATCATATGTCACTATTGATCCATTAACTTTAAGAATGTAAGATGTTAACAATAGGGGGAAAAGGGTATACTGGCATATGGAAGATCTCTGTAGCTTTGCAATTTTTCTATAAATTTAACAGCATTCTAAATGATAAAGTATTTTTTAAAACACAGCTTTATGTTATCTCTATCTCACTTAAAACAGATTCAAAGTCAAATCACACACGAGTACATCTCATGGGCAGACCTGAATCATGCCTGTAATGCAGGGAGCTTAGCAAATGTAGTTTCTGGCTTTCTGGCCTCTGCAGTCCAGGGAGACACAAGGGAAGAAGATTGGAAATGATGATAATGAACCAGTCCACAAAACTGCCTATCAGTTATCATATAAAAACTCATTTAACCATTGTCTTTTAGGTGGCTATTTAAGCCCTATCCAATTTTTTCTCTGTTACCAATGGTGCATCTCAGTAAATGTTTCTAGAAGGTAAATTAGAGGTCATATGATTTGTATATTTTAATAGATATCCCCTGAAAAACCACCAATATATATTCCCATGCAAACCATTGCCAACAGAGGTAGTTAATACTTGTTCGTAATTTTATGAATCCATTGGGGAAAAATATTCCATATCATTGCTGTTTCAGCTGACGGTTCTCTGATTACAAATGAGGTGACTGTGCTGACCACTTGCATCCACCCTGTGGGACTGGACAGATGAGCTCATAGTGGTTTGTTGCTGACATATGCTCAAGGCCTCAGGGAGGCGGACACTGCATTTTACACAGGGCCATAAGGGACTTGCACATGGGAACAGAGAGAGCCTGCAGGGACTCTACTGAAAAGGAGGCAGGCTTTGAACTAATAAGATGCTGAGGTGCCCCCAGGCTCCATGTGAGGATGTGACTAGCTTTTTTGAATAATTTCAAGAGCTGGCAGGGAAGTGAAGCCCATTAGAGTGAGGATCAGGTTAAGTGAAGCTAGTCCAGCTAATGGGGAAGTGGCCAGGCAAGGAGGCTTTCCCACTGGCGGGGGCACACTTCTGGTGTGAGCACAGGGACTTACGATTAAACCCTTGGGGCCTTGTGAGGGTCGAAAGTGTTAAGGTGGGAAATGAAATTTCAGGCCTTACAATACCATGACCATCTTTTCATAGATTTATCGATGAATTGTATCTCTTTTTCTTTGAATTGCCCACTTTGTTTTCTAACTAATTTTATTTATGTTATTTCCGGGAACATTTTGAAAAAAAAAAAATATTAGTTTTTAACTCTTTTGTGGTTACACGTATTAAAAACACTTTTGCCCAGTCTGTTGCTTTTTGCATTAAGAATGACCTTTGACAGCTTTAAATCTGATTTTGACACTGTGCTGCTTAGAGCACTTCACTGACTTTTGAAGCAAATTCTAAAGGTTTTCACAGGGCTGGGTGCCCTGAGTGAGCGGCCTCACTGGCTCTCACTCATGCACGCTCTGTCCCCGCTTCTCGCCCGATTCCTTCTGGCCTCCTCTGCTCCTTCGTGTCCCTGCTTCTTCCACCTCTGGGCCTCCTGCTGGAGATTCTCTTCTCTTGGTGCATTCCTGTGAGAGACTGACGGGCATTGAGGGGTGAGCAGCAGCAATTGTAAAACTGATCAAAGATGGTCACACACCCAAACATTGCAGGGTTTGTCACATTTCTTGTATTGTTCTTCACTGAGTTTCCAACAGCCATTTTATTGATTAATGCTAAACTGGAAACATATATCTATGGTTCAAAATTTAAAAGAATCAAGAATCTGTAGTTAAAAAAAGACAAAAACAAAAACAAAACCAGTTTTCTTCCCCCGAGGCTGGCAGCAGGGACAGTGAGAGCGTTAGAAGCGCCTGCTGAGAGCAGTGCTGTCCTCGTCTATCTTGCCCTCTCCTGGCCATCATTTCGTTAAAAGCATTTTTAAGTTCCCTGGTTCTCTTTAATACGTAGTTTATGAGATTTTCCCAGGTCTATTTGTCAAGACCTGATGATATCATCTATCTTGTTTTTCCTTTGTCGTCACTTCATACGGATTTTTTATTTCTGCAGTCTTCTTCCTCCTTTCCATGTCCTAATGGACTCTGGCAGCTCTGTCCATGTCCTCTCCCACTGTCACATGACCTCCTACTTGACTATCCTGACTCTTCCGTGATAGTTCTCATTTCAGGTGCAGAAAATGCTCCCGGCTACATATAATCTTTGGGCAGAATGAAGCTCTGTTGGTGAGAATACCTCTCTGTGTCCTTGAATACTGTCTTTCGTGGTATCTGTCCCCAAGTGCCTCTGTCTTTCTTTTTCTCCCTCCACCAGGTATTTGATGGACGCCACCAATTGATTGTTTGATGGCAGTTGTTCTCCATAGGCCCAGGCCGTTCTTCTCAATATGACTCATCTTGGGAAAGGGACAGTCAGTAGCCCCATTGGCTGTGCTAGTACTGCCGAGGGGTGGGATGGGAGTGTGGCGGGATGTAGCACAGGGAATGCCTATCTGCGGCTTTCATGTGGGTGTGTCCTTGAGTGTCCTCCAACAAACCTGCTCTTTCTTCACCCTGGGGACACTCCTCCACCCTCCCCAGACTTAGACTCTTAAGCCCTTCCAGCTCCTCCACTTTCCTGCTGTGTCTCTCTGGCCCCCTTCCATGAGGGAAAGCAGCTGGGGCTGGAACGTACAAGTGAACATGGAACCTGTCCTTTTAAGAGCACGTCTATGCTGACCCAAGGTCTCGGGTGGCAGAGATCAACTTTTTATTTGCTCTTGAGCTCCAGTCAAGATGTTTTGAGAGTGTAGCCATTTTCTTGTTATATATAAACTGGATTGTTTGCCCCCTATTTTTTGTTGTTGATTTGTGTGTATGTATATGAGTGTATAAATATGTGTGTATATATACACGTGTGTATATACTCATTTACATACCCACAAACAAATCAGCAACAAAAAATATATATGCACATATGTGCATATATATACCCAGTAATACATATACATTTGTGTGTTTTGAGATGAGATTAAGGAAAATCATCTTTAAACAGAAATCAATTTATGCTTTTTCTGAGTAAATTTCTACCCTCATCTTTGAATTTCCCTTACATAATAATATAGCTGACATAAGATTAAAATGAATCAAAACCACTGAAGTAGCTTTACATACTTTCAAAAAGAGGATGGAGGGCTTTAATATCATGTTTTAGAAGAACATAGGGTCCTTAGCTCAGTGTTTATTATCTGTTAGGAACTTGAGGAAACCCACTGAGACTTTTCAAATTGGTTCTTCCCCATGTTTCTCTAAGACTATCTAATTGGTCAATAAGATAATATGAATAGAAGGAAGTTGCTGGATTGGGAAGGAAACAGGAATTGGAGGCCAGGAAAGAAGCTCAGCTGCAGCAGAGACAAGAGGATGATCAAATTTGGTGTTTTTCTATGACCAAGTTAAGAATTGCATTTATGATCTGCAACTTTTTTTTTTTTTTTACATTTTCTGTTTTAACACAACAATGGGGACAGAGCATCTTTTCTGTCATGATTACAATTGTTAATATAATTGCTGTGACTATTTAACCTGCAGAATGCTGGTTTCCATCCAACCCTGGCTCTGGCGCTCACAAGCTCTGTTGCCACATAAGGAAGCGGCACTGGGCAAGTTCCTGGGCCAATTGCATCAGCACCATAGGGAGCATGAATCTACTGGTGATTTGTGGTTGTTCATTTATTTCCTATAATGAGAACAAACTCCCTGCCACATTTAAATAAAAGCCCAATTACACCTCCATTGCTACAGATGCTATTACCTTTTTGACTGGCTATAAAAGTTAATGAGTTTTTTATTGCTTTGCAAAGTTTCAAAATAAAATGCAAGGTTTAAAGATAGATGCTATGCAAGGTGAGGTCCACTCTGCTTTGCTCTTTTTGAAGGAACCTAGAACCTCAATGTCATGCTTTTTGTTTTAGAATATGACCTGCTTTGCATTATTTCCCATTTTTTTTGGACATAAGTATAGCACAGGCATTAAATATAACTAAGCACCATTGAAGAAAATTGCATCAAATCAGCTGAAGATAAGTGAAGAATGTTTTTATGAGCTACATGTTTTTGAAAGAGATACACAAGGCTGACAACCTAATAAAAATTTAATAATGTGTGCTCACCCATTTGCTGTGCTTTCAAGGTCCTTTGCAACACCGATGTGTTTGGGAACTTACAGGATGGATTTCCAACTGTTAGTCACCAACTAGCAGAAGTTAGTTGTATTGTGCTGCCAGTCTCATATATGTGAAACTGAATTTGTTTTTATTCCTCACTGCATTGCTTGATTTTTAAAAATTCAGTTACTCTAGGAAAAGAAAAGCCAAAATAAGCTAGAAATTTGTATTTTTTCTTCATATTTCAAGAATCATTCTAAAAGCAAGTGAAAAAGTTAACTAATTTCTCTCTGCATTTAGTACAGTTACTTTATTTTCTCAAAGAGGAAACCAAGGCCTAGAATCAATGCCATGTTGGCGCATGCAGGTCTGTGTATTACACTGTGGTGGCACCTCACAAGGGCACCTGGAAGCATGGATTTGAGCCTGGTCTGTACAGAAGAAGCCTGGTTTGGAAGAGTTAAACAAGAGGCAAAATAACTTGGCACAATGCATTTCACATGCAGTGCTTACTGAATGCCATGAGAAAGCTGGTACTATGCCCAGGATGGAAGTTCAGGGGCAAAGACATTGTCCTGCCTTCCAGGGACTCTCCTTCCACAGCTGGGGCTTGGGAATCATAATGCAACTGGTAAGTCAACTACCAGGATTAAGATAAGAAGAGACACCTAAGTTGAGGAACCACCTGGAGGCCTTCCTGGAGACTAAGGAGTTGGCCAAGGTTGTAGGCTGAGCTGGTAGTGGTGGGCAGGTGAGTAAGGAGGAGCCGAGGCTGCAGGCTGGTGAGCACCGTTAGCGGAGGCTGCAGGGCCTGCACTGCTGACTGTGGATCTGGTACCAGAACTTGTCCGGGTGGCAGCTGGACCAATGGGCAGGGAGCAGGTGGGGCATGCGTTCTTTGGACTTCAATCGTGTGCCTCAGGGAATGGGGAGACATGGAGGATTTCAAGTGGAGGAATAATGTAATTAGATTTCCTTTTCATAACAGTCATCCTGACTGCTATTTGTACAAGGGTTGATATGTTTCAAAACTAAATGCTGAATATCTATGAGGAGTAAGCCAGACCAGAATTTACAAACTTCAAGACTTACACAGGAGAGGCAGGAAGAGAAAGTGGTAGTTGATGAGGAACAAACTGGAGATGAGAAATAAGAGTGTGTAGGTCACCCATCTGCCCCATTTTGGTCAGGGACAGTGCACCTATCAAGCACCAACCACAATCTGGATCCAACACCCTTTCATTTTGCAATCAGGGATGGGTCAGAGTGTGTTTCCTTGGTCACCTCCATGTTTACCTCCCCACCACCACCTGTGCTTAGACGCAACTGTGCAGAACTGGTAGGAAGATGAACTTATCCTCAGCAAGAAATCCCGGAGCCCACACCTTAAAGCTGCACTCTTGCCAACCCCACACCTACCACTGGAACCTGGAGACCTTCCTTCAAGTGCAACAGTGATTTACTACTCAAGTGTTTACTGAAGATGCACACAGACAGGTTCTTAACTATGCTCCTGCTTTGAGGCTATTCTTTCCAATAAAAATTCAGGGTTTTCTCTTGGCCTTCCTCAGTGACTGGATCAAAAGACATTTCATATCACTGCCAGAAAATCTGGACTCAAAAAGTGTTGAGTGTGTGGGTTGGGGTCAGTGCCTTTCCTGTTTTTGTTTGTTTGGTTTTTTTTTGTTTGTTTTTTTGTTTTGTTTTGTTTTTGTTTTTTTGAGACAGAGTCTCGCTCTGTCGCCCAGGCTGGAGTGCAGTGGCATGATCTCGGCTCACTGCAAGCTCTGCCTCCTGGGTTCACACCATTCTCCTGCCTCAGCCTCCTGAGTAGCTGGGATTACAGGCGCCCACCACCACGCCTGGCTAATTTTTTGTATTTTTAGTAGAGATGGGGTTTTACCATGTTGGCCAGGACGGTCTCAATCTCCCGACCTCATGATCCACCCACCTCGGCCTCCCAAAGTGCTGAGATTACAGGCGTGAGCCACCGTGCCCGACCCTCCTTTCTTTTTTTAAAATTATTTTTAAGTTGTGGTGAATACACATAAAAACTCATCATCTTAGTCCTTTCTAAGTATACAGTCCAGTGGCATTAAATGCATTCACCTTTTTGTGCAACTATCACCACCAACCACCTATAAAATTTTCATCTTCTTAAAATGAAACTTTGTACCTATTAAATACAAACATGCTATCCCCAACTCCTCACACCATGACAACCACCATTCTATTTTCTGTCTCCATGAGTCTGAGCAATCCAGGCACCTCATATAAGCGGAATCACACAGTGTCTGTTCTTTTGTGCCTGGCTTATTTCACTCAGCATAATGTCCTCAAGGTTCATCCATGTTCTGGCATACAGCAAGGTGTCCTTCCTTTTCAAGGTTGGGTAATGTTTCCTTGTACACATGGACCACATTTTGCTTATCCATTCATCCACGCAAAGACACTTGGGTGGCTTCACTTTTTGGCTATTGTGAACAACGCCACTATGAACATGGAGTCCCCTTTCTTTCAATCATAGGTATTGGTCTTTGGTTTGGGGACTCATGAAATTCCACTCCTACTTCTCTGTTCTTCTACTGCTCCTCCACATCTTTGTTCTTACCATAAGTAGTATTTTGTTTCTGATAAATGAACAAGCATGATGGATATGATACTTCATTTAATGAAATGATCAACACAAACCTTGGGCAAATCACTTAATTTCTTCACAATTTGGCCTTCTCATCTATAAAACAGTAATGCCATTCTTTACCTCTTTGGCTTATAGAAAGATAAAATGAGACGATGTCTGTAAAGAGCTCAGCACTCAGACGGTCACATAGCATCTGCCCAGCAAGTTGAGGCTGGTACTTGGTTCCCCACAGTGAGAAGCAGGGATTGAGGCAAAACTCATTCATGTGGGCATAGGGAACAGACAGAACTACATGCTCAGAGCCAGAAGGACTGTGAGGGCAGGGGCACCCTTAAAGATCTTTAGGAGAAAAGATTTCCAGTCTTTGTCACTGGGCACTGGAGTTCCCTGATAAATTCAATTGGCAACCAGTAGGGTTTTCAGGGGGATTGTAGTGCAAGAGAGAACCCCCAAGCCTGGTAAACAAGGGCTCACAATTCTTCAGCTCCTCTGGCCCTGTTACCCTTCCTGGGATGGTTTGGGTAACACAGCCCCAGAAGGGGAATCCACCCTGTGATGGGCTGAATTGCATCCGCCCTACCTCTCATGTTAAATCCTAATCCCTAATGCCTCAGAGCATGATCTCATCCGGAGGCAGGAGTTCAAGTGAGGTCATTAGAATGAACCCTAATCCAATATGATGTGGTCTTCTTATAAAAAGGGGAAAGTTGGACACAGAGATATACATACGTACAGGAAGGGTCATCTGAAGAGACAGAGGGAGAAGGCAGCTGTATTAGTCTGTTTTGTGTTGCTATAAAGGAATACCTGAGACTGGGTAATTTACAAATAAAAGAGGTTTACTTTGGCTCATTGTTCTGCACAGCGTACAAGAAACATAGTGCTGGCATCTGCCTCTGTTGAGCCCTCAGGAAGCTTTTACTCATGGTGGAAGGTGAAGGGGGAGCAGGCATGTTACGTGGTGACAGAAAGAGCAAGAGAGAGAGGGGAGGAGGCGCCAGGTTCCTTTAAACAACCGGCTTCTGCATGAACTCACAGAGAAAGAACTCACTCATCACCACAGGGAGGGCACCAAGTCATTCATGAGGGATCCATCCCCATGACCCAAACACCTCCCTCCAGGCCCCGCCTCCAACACTGGGGATCCCATTTCAACATGGGATTTGAAGGAAACAAATAACCAAACTATAGCTCAGCCATCTACAACCCAAGGAGAGAGGCCAGGAACAGATCTTTCCCTCATAGCACTCAGAAGAACCAACCCTGCCACCACCTTGATTTTGGACTTCCTGCCTCCAGAACTGTGAGACCATACATTTCTGTTTGTTAAGCCACACTCAGTATACAGTATTTTGTTATGACAGCCCCAGGAAACTAATGCACACACCTCTACAACCCTTTCAGGGACAATGCAAGATGCTTGTGAGAGCCCCTCCAAGCCGGTGGAACCCAAGGAAGCAGAGTGACTGACAAAACAAACTTCTGGCCTTCAAGGACAATTATATAAAGTCTGTATAAGCTTCTAAAGTGTGGCTACATTACATATTAGTAAATATCCTTTTTTTGGCCAAAGTATTTCATTTTACTATTATACTATATGTAATTTGCAAATCGTTTCACAAGAAATTTTTAAAGCAAAGTTACAAAAATGTATATAAAAAAGTACAGAGTTGGCAGGAAAATTACTATTTTTAATAGTTCAAATAAAACCTTTTTGTTTTTCTTATGCTGGTTGAAAATTGTATAATCTATTCTTCCATAGATAGTTGCAATATTACATTTTAATGAGTAGTCTCATAGTTAATTCATTTATTAAAAACAGGTTCACCCTTTGGACAATGAGAATCAATTGCTCAATTTTAAAGAGAACGATAATAAAATTTGTCATATATAACATGAAGTCATAAATAGCTCTTCAAGATGCAGATGTGTTCAGCCTTGTTTCTCTATTAAATTCTTCACAGTTCTAAGTTAAGGAAGTGTCTTTTACCTTAGCCTGACTTCAGAGCTAAAGTCTGGTTTAACCTCAGAGATCTGGAAGTTGTGGCTGTGAGGCACTTAAGGGCAGCAGCTGGTTTGATGACAGTGGCTGCTCCCTGGCTATGCTTTCCAACCCCCATAATCATAGAGCGGCATTTTGCTTAAATCTTCAGGTTTTTGCTGTAGCATTGTCATAAAATATTCTCTAGCTGCCGGGCACAGTGGCTCACACCTGTAATCCCAGCACTTTGGGAGGCCGAGGCAGGTGGATCACCTGAGGTCGGGAGTTCAAGAACAGCCTGACCAACATGGAGAAACCTCGTCTCTACTAAAAATACAAAATTAGCCAGAGTGGTGGTGCATGCCTGTAATCCCAGCTACTCAGGAGGCTGAGGTAGGAGAATCGCTTGAACCCGGGAGGCAGAGGTTGCGGTGAGCCGATATCACGCCATTGTACTCCAGCCTGGGCAAAAAGAGCAAAACTCTGTCTCAAAAAAAAAAAAAAAAAAAAAAATATATATATATATATATATGTATATATATATTCTCTAGCTTTGTCCACATGCAGCCCATGGAGGTCTGAGACATTTGGTGACAACAGGGAGGCAGTGGTAAGCTTTGCACATCTACTCATGGGGACTGACCTGGTGGGCATGCCCTCCACTTCTGTAGGTGCATGAAGGTATCTACTCTGCAGGCATCCAATGGCTAGAAATGGTCCACTTTGTATTTTTTTTTTTTTTTTAAGACAGAGTCTTGCTCTGTTGCCAAGGCTAGAGGGCAGTGGCGCAATCCTGGCTCACTGCAACTTCCACTCCTAGGTTCAGGCAATTCTCCTGCCTCAGCCTCCTGAGTAGCTGGGACTACAGGTGCTCTAATTTTTGTATTTTTAGTGGAGATGGGGTTTCACTATGTTGGCTAAGCTAATCTCGAACTCCTAACCTCAGGTGATCCACCTGCCTCGGCCTCCCAAAGTGCCAGGATTACAGGAGTGAGCCACCGCGCACGGCCCACTTCATATGTCTTGAGTCTCTTTCTTTCTTTGCCTTTTCTTTCTTTTTTTTTTTTTTTTTTTTTTTTTTTTGAGATGGAGTCTCACTCTGTTGCCCAAGCTGGAGTGCAGCAGTGTGATCTCGGCTCACCGCAAGCTCTACCTGCCAGGTTCACACCATTCTCCTGCCTAAGCTTCCCGAGTAGCTGGACTACAGGTGTCCGCCACCACGCCTGGCTAATTTTTTATACTTTTAGTTGAGACAAGGTTTCACCATGTTAGTTAGAATGGTCTCTATCTCCTGATCTTGTGATCCACCTGCCTCGGCCTCCCAAAGTGCTGGGATTACAGGTGTGAGCCACTGTGCCCTGCCACCTTTTCTCTTTAGAGTTCCATGCGGCAGAAGTGACATTTGCATTTTCCTGAAAAACTCCTGTGCTATAACTTTTTGAAAAGGATCCCTTTCAAGAACACCGTTTTAAAATTGCACTGTATGTTCTAAGAAACAGCTGTGGTCCTTGAAAACATACACCTCCAAATTTTGGCTAATGGCAAGGAGTAACTTGGAGAGCTGCTGCTTCTTCAGTTTGATGACACATTCTATGACAAAGATAACTGACTTCCTTCTCAAGTCGTGATTTTTCCTGTAAGGCAATTTCTTCTGTTAGTATTTCTGTGAGTGACACTTTTAAAAAACTGAGTATTCCGATGATCCAGAGTAACACTTTAGATGCTGCTAAAGTCTGCAGTGATTTCTTGTTCTCTGAGATGAATTTTGCTCAGAATGATCAAGGCCAACATGCCCAACCAGGGGAGGGCCTCCCATAAGCTTGCCATAGGACCCACCCTGTTTTTGTTACTTCTAAACACATGTGCAGGACAAGAGATTGGCAAAGCACGGGTATATTAGTAAATATATTTATATTATTTTTTCTAGAAATCAATTCCCCTTTTAGAATTGTGACAAAATCATTCTTATTAAATCTAAGTCAACAAATAAAGCTGGATAAATAAAATTGTAAAGTGTGGCCCCACTCACCATGGTGGAGCTCCAAGACACCTAAGCAATCCCTCCACTGAAGAGAATTCTGCTGCTGCTTTAAAAAATATGGCAATCATTAAAAAATCAGGAAACAACAGGTGCTAGAGAGGATGTGGAGAAATAGGAAACACTTTTACACTGTTGGTGGGACTGTAAACTAGTTCAACCATTGTGGAAAATAGTGTGGCGATTCCTCAAGGATCTAGAACTAGAAATACCATTTGACCCAGTCATCCCATTACTGGGTATATATCCAAAGGATTATAAATCATGCTGCTATAAAGACACATGCACACATATGTTTATTGTGGCACTATTCACAATAGCAAAGACTTGGAATCAACCCAAATGTCCATCAGTGACAGACTGGATTAAGAAAATGTGGCACATATACACCATGGAATACTATGCAGCCATAAAAAAGGATGAGTTTGTGTCCTTTGTAGGGACATGGATGCAGCTGGAAACCATCATTCTCAGCAAACTATCGCAAGAACAGAAAACCAAATACGAAGGCCGGGCGCGGTGGCTCAAGCCTGTAATCCCAGCACTTTGGGAGGCCGAGATAGGCGGATCACGAGGTCAGGAGATCGAGACCATCCTGGCTAACATGGTGAAATCCCGTCTCTACTAAAAAAAAAAATACAAAAAAACTAGCCAGGCGAGGTGGCGGGTGCCTGTAGTCCCAGCTACTCAGGAGGCTGAGGCAGGAGAATGGCATAAACCCAGGAGGCGGAGCTTGCAGTGAGCTGAGATCCGGCCACTGCACTCCAGCCTGGGCAGCAGAGCGAGACTTCGTCTCAAAAAAAAAAAAAGAAAAGAAAACCAAATACTGGCATATTCTCACTCATAGGTGGGAATTGAACAATGAGATCACTTGGACACAGGCAGGGGAACATCACACACCAGGTCCTACTGTGGGGAGGGGGAAGAGGGGAGGGGTAGCATTAGGAGATATACCTAATGTAAATGACGAGTTAATAGGTGCAGCACACCAACATGGCACATGTATACATATGTAACAAACCTGCTCGTTGTGCACATGTACCCTAGAACTTAAAGTATAATAAATAAATAAATAAATAAAAATTAAAAATTAAGAAAAGTGACATTTAAAATAAGTAAATAAATAAAAACTGTTTTTAAAACTCAATCAGCATTGCATTATTTAACTGAGAGTAAAAATCTCACTGTTTCGAGTTTTCTCCCCTCAGACACAATCATTTGCATTAAGCTTCATCACTAATTATATAATTTGCCTAATCTGATATTAATCTAAAAACCTAGAAAGAGGAAAACAAAATCAGCAATGTGTTAACTGGTGAAAGTTCTCTCTCAAAATCAAAATTCAATAGAATTATTTCACGTAACATGGTTTATTTTGTTATAGAAAGTAAAGGTGGCAAAATGAGCACAAAAGGAGTTCCTCGTTAAAAAAAACCTGCCACGAATTCTTTCAGTTTCTCATAAACCACTTTTGTCAGGTTCAAATCTACATGAACTGGACTATCCTCAACTGTTAGAGACCCTAAGTCCATTCCAACATGGCCAAATATCATGCGTTTCTTAATGATAGGAGTATGTTCCGAAAAATGCATCATTAGGTAAGTTCATCACTGTGCAAACATCCTAGAGTACACTTACACAAACCTAGACGGCACAGCCTCCCACACACCTAGGCTCTGTGGTACAGCCTACTGCTCCTATGCAACAAACCTGCACAGCATGTAACTGTGCTGAATACTGTAGGCAACTGGAACACAATGGTAAGGATGTTTATATCTAAACATGTCTAAACATACGAAGGGTGCAATAAAAAATACAGTACAAAAGACACAAATGGTACACCTGTTTAGGGCAGGTACCACTAATGGAGCTTGCAGGACTGGAAGTGGCACTGGGTGAGTGAGTGAGTGGTGAAGGAACGTGAAGCCTAGGACATTACGGTACACTACTGGAGACTTTATAAACACTGTGCACTTAGGCAACACTAAATTTATAAGAAAATATATTTTTCCTCAGTAATAAATTAACCTTGGCTTACTGTAACTTTTTTACCCTATGAGCTTCTTAGTATTTTTGTTTTTGTTTTTTACTTTTTGACTACTGTGTAATAATACTTAGTTTAAAACACAGATTGTCCAGCTGTACAAAAAGTTTTCTTTCTTTATATTTTTATCCTATAAGCTTTTTAAATTTAATTTTTACTCTTTTTACTTTTTAAACTTTTTTGTTACAAATTAAAACAGGAGCCCACACATTAGCCGAGGCCTATCCAGGGTCAGGAGCATCAGTGTCACTGTCTTCCACCTCCACAACTTGTCCCACTGGAAGGTCTTCAGGAGCAGTAACATGCGTGGAGCTGTCACTTCCTAAGATAACAGTGCCTTCTTCTGGAATCACTTCTGACAACCTGCCTAAGGCTGTTTTACAGTTAACAATTTTTATAAGTAGAAGCATACATTCTAAAATAACAATAAAACCTGTAGCATAGTAAATACATAAACCAGCAACACAGTTATTGCCATTATCACGTATTAATACTGTACATAACTCTACATGCTACTGTTTTATAAAACTGGCAGTGCAATAGGTTTATTTTCACGGTATCACCCCAAACTTGGGAGGAATACATTGCACTACGTTATGATGGCTACAACTTCAAGAGGCTATAGGAATTTTTCAGCCCTATTATAATCCCATGGAATCACTGTCGTATACACGGTTTGTCATTGACTGAAACATTATTACACAGTGTCTAACTGTAATTCATTGATCTGGAAAGCCAGTTCAGCAGGTGACGGCACTTCCAGACAGTGGATGGTAAGAGATTTGATCATCACTGGCATGGCAGTCAACACATCAGCCTAATAATTATCACTGACTCTAGCTGACAAAGTACTGCATGACATTAGAATTTTCTCCATTTCCTGTTCATCTTCATTCATAAATTCTTCTGTGTTTATCTAAAATTTCACATTATCTGGCCAGGCACAGTGGCTCAGGCCTGTAATCCCAGCACTTTGGGAGGCCAAGGCATATGAGTCACCTGAGGTCAGGAGTTTGAGACCAGCCTGGCCAACATGGTGAAACCCTGTCTCTACTAAAAATACAAAAATTAGCCAAGAATGGTGGTGCACGCCTGTAGTCCCAGCTACTTGGGAGGCTGAGGCAGGAGACTCGCTTGAACCCGGGAGGCAGAGGTTGCAGTGAACCAAGATCGCACCACTGCACTCCAGCCTGGGCAACAGAGACGCAGTCTCAAACAAAATAAAATAATTTAACACATAAAATGAAATTTCACATAATCCTTTGGAAGTCTTCCTTTTTTTATTTCAACAATCAATACAATTAATTTCCTCATTTAATTCAAGATGTGAAGTGCTCAACACAGAGTTCAAAATATTACACAGATTCAAAGAAGAATGTATACTGTGTCCAATGTCTGGAGCTACTGGGTTCTTCTCCATTCCCTTCATGTCCTTAGGGGTTGTAGCGTTTGGATACCTAGAAAAGACTACTTGATGCTGTGTAAGCCTGAAAGTTCTGCCTATTAGGGAGTGGTTCGTTAGTATTCTTTGGGTCTACAACAGCATCAGCAAATGCACTTGCTATTAATTCAGGGTTTTTGTTGTTGTTGCTGTTGTTGTTTTTGAGGCAGAGTCTCGCTCTGTCCCACCCGGCTGGAGCGCAGAGGCGCGATCTCGGCTCACTGCAAGCTCCGCCTCCCGGGTTCACACCATTATCCTGCCTCAGCCTCCCAAGTAGCTGGGACTACAGGCAGCCCACCACCTCGCCCGGCTAGTTTTTTGTATTTTTTTAGTAGAGACGGGGTTTCACCGTGTTAGCCAGGATGGTCTCGATCTCCTGACCTCATGATCCGCCCACCTCGGCCTCCCAAAGTGCTGGGATTACAGGCGTGAGCCACCGCGCCCGGTCTATTTATTCAGTTTTTTCATAAGTTACAGCTTTTATTTCTGTTTGCTCTGAGCTTTCCCTTTCTGCATCTTAGGTAGGTGCTGCACACATTATTGTTACTCATTCAAAACTGAATGTGAAGTTAAGGGATGTAAAGTGAATAGAGGAAAAATTTCCTAAATGTTTATTATTCAAATTTGCATTTTGTGTAGAAATACATATAATACGTATAAACTCACTTGAGTCACAAATGATTAACATCTTGTTAAGGCCAAAGGAATCTATGTGGTCCTCAGGAAGGAAGTTCAATTTCTTAAAGGCATTCTGCATTAAGGAATCCAGATCTTCAATTTGCTACACGTCCAAAAGTGAATCCATGTTTGAAGCTTCTCTCCCTTCTTAAGAAAGCCACTTTTCCCTGATCTCACTTCCTGATGCACTCTCCTGACTCTCAGAACCAATTCATCTCCCCGAGAAGATTCTTATTTCAGATAATCTAAACAGACAATAGATTGCATTTCAGCTGAGAGGATTGCTGTGCGGACTAAACGAGACAATTTCTAAAAGCCTGCTGTGTTAAGAAGACTGGCACTTATCTACAAAGAACTCAAACAAATATACAAGAAAAAAACAAACAACCCCATCAAAAAGTGGGCAAAGGATATGAACAGACATTTCTCAAAAGAAGACATTCATACAGCCAACAGACACATGAAAAAATGCTCATCATCACTCGCCATCAGAGAAATGCAAATCAAAACCACAATGAGATACCATCTCACACCAGTTAGAACGGCAATCATTAAAAAGTCAGGAAACAACAGGTGTTGGAGAGGATGTGGAGAAATAGGAACACTTTTACACTGTTGGTGGGATTGTAAACTAGTTCAACCATTATGGAAAACAGTATGGCAATTCCTCAAGGATCCAGAACTAGATGTACCATATGACCCAGCCATCCCACTACTGGGTATATACCCAAAGGATTATAAATCATGCTGCTATAAACACACATGCACACGTATGTTTATTGCGGCACTATTCACAATAGCAAAGACTTGGAATCAACCCAAATGTCCATCAGTGACAGACTGGATTAAGAAAATGTGGCACATATACACCATGGAATACTATGCAGCCATAAAAAAGGATGAGTTTGCAGTCCTTTGTAGGGACATGGATGCAGCTGGAAACCATCATTCTCAGCAAACTATCACAAGAACAGAAAACCAAACACCGCATGTTCTCACTCATAGGTGGGAAACTGAACAATGAGATCACTTGGACACGGGAAGGGAACATCACACATCGGGGCCTATCATGGGGAGGGGGGAGGGGGGAGGGATTGCATTGGGAGTTATACCTGATATAAATGATGAATTGATGGGTGCTGACGAGTTGATGGGTGCAGCACACCAACATGGCACAAGTATACATATGTAACAAACCTGCACGTTATGCACATGTACCCTAGAACTTAAAGTATAATAAAAAATTTTAAAAAAGGAAAATAAAAAATAAAAAAGAAGACTGGCACTTAGTAAGCACCCAACTTTGTTCCCTTTGAAGTCACGTTCGGGACGCATCCAGTACACAACATCCAGTCCAGGCAGAAAACGTCTCTGAGACACCGGGGAAGAGCTCTTTCTGACCAATTTTTGTCTCTTCCATACTTTTTCTTTCATAAGGTAGTGTCAGTATGACGTTTCACCACTAAAAAAAAGTCAATTATATGTCTCCTTAAAATAGAAATATCCTGCTATAAAATGACACCCCCACAATCAAAGCTAAGAAAATTAAACTAATCCCCAATATCATCTCATACACAGTCCATATTCAAATTTCTCCAACTGCCTCAAAAATGACTTTTGTAACTTTTAATAAAACGAGAATACAATCTACATTTGCATATTACATTTTGTTATTGCATCTCTTTAATAAAGAAAGTCCTCTCCTTTTTTCTTTTGTCATGGTATTGATTTATCGAGGGAACTGAACTTGTGGAATATTTCATATTCTGGAGTTACATCGTTGATTCTTCTATTTTCCATATTTCATACAACTGATAGATTAGATTTAAAAGCTTGTTTAGATTCATACCAAATATTTTTGGCAGGAATACGGCTTCTGTGCATTTCATACCACGTTGCACCAACAGGCACATAATACTAGGAAGTTTCTGTTAGCGATGCTAACTGTATTGCATAGCTAAATGTGTAACGGTGCTCCGTTATCTTAACGTGTGCTTACCCTTTCCAGTCCGCAAGCACTCTGTGGGGTGATGTTTCGAGGCTGCAGGAATATCGTGTTCCTCATTACCTTGCCTTCAGTGCTTTTCAGCATCTCTTGATGATCCTGGTCTGAATCCCTTATTTTACTAGTTTACACTATGGTGATTTTTCTATTTGTTCGTTCCTTCTACATTTATTTACTGATTTTCCTCTTCTTCCCCTCATAATGACTACTGAAATGCTTCTATTAAAATATCAATTATCAAAATCTTTCAACCCCACACTTCTCCACCAAGGCCTGCTTTGCTGTCCCTTCAGCCTGAGTTTATGGGGGTAATTCAGCCCCTTGAACAGGGCTCCTTCACCTGAGCCCCGCGCTAGGCTGCTCAGTTCTGGTTCCAGAGACAACTTCTGAGTCCTCCCCAAATTTTAGTGGTAGACTAAGCACCAGTATGTGAGGCATTTACACACTTTTTTACTCTTTATTTTACAATAATTGTAGATTTACATGCAGTTCTAAGAAATAGTCACATCCCATAAGCTCTTCCCCTAACTTTACCCAGTGGTAACATATTTCATGACAAGAGTACAATGTCTTAAGTGGGAGACCAGCATTGATGCAATCCATTGCCTCTATTCAAATTTCACCTGTTTTACATGCACTCATTTGTCTGTGTGTGGATATTTATTTCTATGCAATTTTACCTTAGAGATTTGTGTGACCGCCGCCACAGCCAAGATACAAAACAGACCCATCATAGCAATTCTTTACTCACCTTCATAGTCACAGCCTCTCCCTGTATCTCGAGCCCTTGGCAATCATTCATCTGTCTTCCATCTCTATAATTTTGTCATTTTGAGAGTGCTATCTTAATGGAATCATATCGCATGTAACTTCTTAAGATTGGCTTTATTTATTTATTTATTTATTTTGGTGGGCACAAATTCCAGGAGTTCACCAAAGTTGTTGAGCATATTAGTAGTTTGTTCCTTTTTATTTCTGAGTGTTCCATATGTGTGTACCACGGTTGTACCATTCACCCACTGAGGGACATTTGAGCTGTTTCCAGTTTTCAATTATTATAAATAAAACTGCTGTAAACATTTACATACTGTTTTGTTTATTTTTTTTTTCTTGTGAACATAAGTTTTTATTTCTCTGGGATAAATGCCCAAGAGCATAATTCCTGAGTTGTATAATAAGTATATTGTAAGTGTGTAAGAAGTGTTTCTGCTGAACCTTTCCCAGAGAGGCTATACATACTATTGTCCCATTTTATATTTCCACCAACAATCTATGAGTTCTGTAGTTATGTGGCATTTCTGCCAGGATTTGGTGTCATCACTGTGTTTGCCCGTTTGTTTTAGCCATGTATAGTGATATTTCACTAGGATTTTAATTTGCATTTCTCTAACGGCTAATGATATTGGACATCTTTTCATATATTCGTCATCTGTCTATCCTACTTAGTGAAATGTATTTTGTTAATTTATCATTGGATTGATTTTTAACTGTTGAGTTTTAATTGTTCTACATGCATTATAGCCACAAGTCATTTTTTAGATATGTGGTTTATAAATATTTTCTCCCAGGTTTTTATTCTTTTCACGTAGGCTTTCACAGAGCAAAAGTTTTGGTGAAGTCTTATTATCCATTTTTTCTTCTTCTAGATTATGATTTCTGTGCCAAGTCTAAGAAGTTTTTGCCTAGCTATATATCCTGAAGATTTTCATTTGTCTTTTTAAAAAGATTTTCTAATTTTATGTTTCGCATTTGTGTGTGTGATCCACTTTGAGTCAGTTTTTTGTATAGGCTGTGATGTTTAGGACAATGTTCATTTTTTGGCTTATGAATGCCAAATTGTTCCAGCGTCATTTGTTAAAAAGACCCTTCCTCCATTAAATTGCTTTATCATCTCCGTTGAAATGAATTCCTTTATTAGTCAGTTGGGCTTATTTGTGTGGGTCTATTTTTGGGTTCTTTATCCTGTTCCATCTATCTATGTATCTATTATTTGCTAATACAACACTGTTTTGATTATTGTAGCTACATAATATCCCTTATTGTGTATATAATAAAAATATGCATACAATTGACCCTTGAACAACATGGGTTTGAACTGTGCAAATCTATTTATATGTAGATTTTCTTCTGCCACCCCGAGACAGCAAGACCAAACCCTTCCCTTCCTATTTCTCCTCAGCTCACTCAACATGCAGACAATGATAATGAAGGCCTTTATGATGACTCACTTCTACTTAATGAATAGTAAATATATTTTATCTTCCTTATGATTTTCCTAATGACATTTTCTTTTCTGTAGCTTATTTTATTGTAAGAATACAGTACATAATACATATAATGTACAAAGATATTTTTCACTCACCTTTTAATTCCTGATAATGATGAATGAATTTTATTACAGCTTTTTAAAAAGCAGATTTTAGTTTTATTTCTGTATTGTTATTCTATTTCATTGATTTCTGCTGTCATGTTTATTATTTGCAAATATTTAAAGATTTTTCAGATTTTCATATTACTCATTTCTAATTTAATATAATTGTTGTCAGAAAAATTGTGGATGATTTCAGTCCTCTCACTTTTATTGAGAATTTTTCTATGGTTTATGATATAGTCTATTTTGGTAAATAGTGTATGATCACTTGAAAAGAATATGTATGACGGAGTATTCTATAAATGTCTATTAGGTCAGGATTATGGTAATGTTGCTTGAGTTGGCTATATTTTTCCTGATTTTCTATCTACTTCTCATTGATTATTGTCAGTGGGATGTTGTGATCTCCAACTATCAACGTAAATTTGTTTCTTCTTGTAATTCTCAGATTTTTTTCCTTCATGGATTTTGAAGTTATGTTATTAGGAGCATAACATTTAGGGTTATTATATTCTTTTGATGAATTGCTCCTGTAATCATTATGAAAGACCCTCTTTTTCTTGGTATCATCCCTTGTTCTGAAATATACTTTGATATTAATATAGTTGCTTTTTAAATTCGTGTTAGTATGACATGTCTTCTTCCATACTTTTAAACTATTCACGTCTTTACATGTCAATTGGGTTTCTTTGTACATAGCATATATGTTGGTCTTACTTTCTCTGCCCAGTCTGAAAATCTCTGCCATTCAATTGCTTGTGTTTGGCTCTTCCTTTTTGTTTTCTGTTTCTCCCATCTGTTCTTTGTTCTCCTTTCTTATGTTTTTCTGCCTTCACTTGGGTCAACTGAGCACATTTAATACTTTTAATTTATCTTTTTAGTTATTTTTTCACCGATGCCTATTTGCTTTTAGTTTGTAATGTGCATCTTGACTTACGAAAGTCTGATTTCAAATAATATTACCACTTCAAATCTAGTATAAGAGCTTTACAACTGTATACTTCCATTTTCCTCTCCCATTATTGCATGATTGTTGTCACATTTTACTTCTGAATTTGTTTTAGAATTAAAATACATGGTTACTTTGCTTTAAATAATCATCTATTTTCATAATGATTTAAAAATATAAAAATGCCATTGTATTCACCCAAATATTAACTCACACATTTCCATTTCCAGTGTTCTTCATTCATTTAGGTAGATGCACATTCCTGTCTGCTGTCATTTTCCTTATATATAAAGGACTTATTTTAAATTTCTTATGGAGAAAGTCAACTTCTGGTTTTCTGAGGTATTTTTGTTGGGTGCAGTATTCTAGGTTGCCAGATTTTCCTTCAGTACTTGAAAGAGGTTTTTCCACTCTCTTCTGGCTGATTGTTTCCACTATTCCACTGTTGTTTTTCTTTTTTTCTTTTTTTGAGATGGAGTTTCGCTCTTGTTGCCCAGGCTAGAGTGCAATGGCGTGATCTTGGCTCACCACAACCTCTGCCTCCCAGGTTCAAGTGATTCTCCTGCCTCAGCCTCCCGAGTAGCTGGGATTACAAGCATGTGCCACCACACCCAGATAATTTTGTATTTTTAGTAGAGATGGGGTTTCTCCATGATGGTCAGGCTGGTCTTGAACTCCTGACCTCAGGTGATCCGCCTGCCTTGGCCTCCCAAAGGGCTGGGATTACAGGCATGAGCCACCATGCTCAGCTGATTTCTTTTTATTTTTTCTTATTTAGAGATGGGGTCTTGCTCTGTCACCCAAGCTGCAGTACAGTGGTCCAGTTATAGCTCACTGTAACCTTGAACTCCTGGGCTCAAGTCATCCTCCCACCTTAGCCTCCTGAGTAGCTGGGACTGAAGGTTAACATTTTAATGTTGGTTTTACTTTCTCTTCCCAATCTGAAAATCTCTGTCTTTTATTTGGGAGCACATTCAATTAAACTCAATTAGATTTTACTTGCTAAAAAGAGCCCAAGGCACAGACACAATGGTAAACCACATAAACTTTTCAGGTTCCCTGTCAGTTCCAGACATCAGTTTTTCTTCCCCCCCACCCCCCCCCCAAAAAAAACACAGCAAAACCCTGTCTTTACCAAAAAGAAAAAAAAATTATTATTATTATTCTGTAAAACAGGGTTTTGCTGTGTTGCCTATGCTGGTCTCAAACTTGTGGCCTCAAGTGATCCCCTGCCTTGGCTTCCCCAGGTGCTTGGATGACAGGTATGAGCCACTGCACTCGGACTTCTTATTCTTATCTTTGCTTCTCTGTATGTATTGAGTTTCAATATGTTTTAATACATTATAGTATTTAAAAATAATTATTAGTTTTATTCTAGGATGCAGATAAGTTATTTAGAAACAAATCTGATCAAAACAAATTTAGATCAAACCTTTAATCAAGGGCTATTTTTTTTCTGTTACTGAGCCAATATATTTCCGATTACCCAATGTGTCATGCATTTTAATCAGTTTGCCTTTCTGGCTGATAGAAACAAAATATCGCTAGTTCCGTGTGATCCCTGGGAATTATCATGCCTCCTTCATTAGACTGTACTTTGATCTTAGATATTTTCATACACATGCACTTATCAATACTAACCTAGAGACTCAATTGACATCTTTGCAGATATCTAGAGTTCAGCGTCTCTCTCTTCTTTCCTCTCTTCCTCTCTCTCTCTTTTCTTTTTTTTTTTTTTTTTTTTTTTGAGACAGAGTCTCACTCTGCCACCCAGGCTGGAGTGCAGTGGCGCGATCTCAGCTCACTGCACGTTCCGCCTCCGGGTTCATGCCATTCTCCTGCCAGGCGCCCGCCACCACACCCGGCTAATTTTTTTGTATTTTTAGTAGAGATGGGGTTTCACTGTGTTAGCCAGGATGGTCTTGATCACCTGACCTCGTGATCCGCCCGCCTCGGCCTCCCAAAGTGCTGGGACTACAGCCGTGAACCACCTCGCCTGGCCTCTTCCTCTTCCTTTTGCTCTGCCTCTTCTTCTTCCTCTCTCTCTGCCTTTCTCTCTCTCTCTCTTCTCTCTCTCTCTCTCTGTCTCGTTGTCTCTTCCCTTGTACTCTGTCCCGTGAACTCTAGCTACACTGGTTCCCCTGAGCCAACTCTGCCCCAATTCTGTCTCAATTCAAATGCTGGCTTAACTTATCCCTCCCTGGGCTCTTTCCTTAAGAAAGTTTCCTTTAATAGCATTTTATCCACTGTAGAACTTCATTCAGAATTGAAGTTAATCCTCTCAAACCCTGTCACTTCTTTACATATTTTAAATCCTCTGTAATCATTTCAACGGTGTTCACGGTATCTTCACCAGGAGTAGATTCCATCTTAACTAATCACTTTTTTTGGTAACTCATGAGAAGAAACTCCTCATCCATTCAAGTTTTATCAAGAGATTGCAGCAATTCTCCACTTGCACTTCTAGTTCTCTTGCTATTTTCACCACAACTGCAGTTACTTCTCCCATTGAAGTCTTGAACTCCTCAAAATCATCCTTAGGGTTGGAATAAACTTCTTCCAGACTCCTGTAAATGTTGATATTTTGACCATTTCCCATGAATTACACATGTTCTTTGTGGTGTCTAGAATGGTGAGTCCTTTCCAAAAGGCTTTTTATTTACTTTGCCTGGATACATCAAAGCGATCACTACCTATGGCAGCTGTAGCCTTAGAAAATGTATCTATGTAATGTGTTCATGTTCAATTCAATTAAACTCAATTAGATTTTACTTGCTAAAAAGAGTTCAAGGCACAGACACAAAAATAAACCACACAAAGTCTTCAGGTTCTCTATCAGTTCCAGACATCAGCTTTTCTTCCCAAAAGTGTTGTTCTGGATTGCAGGCCCAGGTCACGTGAGAGGGGGCCAGCAGAGGGACGCCTGCATGCCTGCTTCAAACTGGTGCGTCCCCAGTAGTCCTGAGTTGCACTAGAGATTTCACAGTTGCCATCTCCTTTGCCACAGCAAAACTTGGTTTTCTTTGTGCCTCAGTAGAGGCTCAGGGCCATCACTGAAGAAAATCCACAATAACAAGCAGACAGGAAACCAATATATGATGCAAAATAACTCTTTATAATAAAATTATCTACCACAAAACTGAAAGTTTATACTGACTTAAGGGAAGTCAAATGACAATCCAAAAGTTTTGCAGTGCGTACAGAATCACAGCAACGGGAATAGTTAGAGGTCTTATATGTAAGTTTGCTCAGTGAATGTGTATGGCCCCCGAGCACAGACTGGAAGGAATTTCACTGACATGTTTTCTTAAATGACCTTCATCTTATATCTTTGATTATGTCTTCTGGTAATCCACGCTGGACTCTTTTCTTCTGAGTGACACGTTACTTCTTCAGATAGATCAATATCACCAATTAAAATGCAATTTTGTCTTGTTTTTTGCACGGTCTTTTTTTTTTAGTCTAACTTTGCATACTTACCCACTTACCTATACTTTACCTAAAGTGTGTTTATTAAACTTCCCAAACTCTGAGATGCCTGGCTTTTATGCCTGCTTGTAATAACTTTATGTGTGCTGCCAAGTCACAAATAGCACTTTTTGCCCTACGTTGTTTTCTTCCTTGTACTCTGGAAGAAGAACCAATGATGACAGTGAAAAGCAGGCAGTAGCAGAGTTGAAGAAGAGCCTAGATCTTGGCAATGCCCAGCATGAGTCATCAGTCCTTGGCCAATGAACATATCATTTCAACAAACACAATCTATTGTCAAGATGTGTTTTCTGTTAAGTCTTCATTGACCCAATGAGAAACACTTAAACTGAGCTTCCCTAGACAACATTTTGCAAAGGGATTGTGATGCTAGCTCTCCCTTGAAAACATGACAATTGATATATTAACAAAATCTGATTTTCATGTTTTACAACTTAAGCTTGAATTTGAGCCCATTAAGTACAAGTGGCAGTAATTTCTTCGCCATGGTCATGTCCAAATGTTGTGATGCCCATAGAGATAAGGCTAATTGTCATAGATTCAAATCATCTAAAACAATTGGGATTGCTTCACGTCACCAGTACTGTATGCTCCAGGCTCAGATATGATAACTTTATGATCAGCATCTTAAATATCTCACATCTCTCAACTCAATTCATATCTTGAGATTGGTTCCAGCTCCAGCATGAATTTTGAAGAGCTCCCTGTGGCTACAAATCTCTGATTCTTCCCTGTCTGATAGGGGAGCTGGGTCCTGCCCAGTGCTTTGTCCTGTCTTCCAGTTCTCCTGGAAACTCCAGTCCCCCAGTCCCTTGCCATGATGGGCTGTGTCTCTTGGCCAGCTAGGGTTAGGCTTAGAGTTAAGCTGACTGTTGTAGACTCTAACCATGGCTTGCTTATTTGCACCTGTCTTCTTTAGCTACTAAACAGTTTTGTTTTTGTTTTTGTTTTTGTTTTTGTTTTTTAATCCCATCTGGCTTCCCCACCTGCTCTGTGCCCCTAGTGTTTTAGTCTGTCAGGGCTGCCATAACAAAATACCACAGACAGAGTGGTTTAAGTGACATAAATTTATTTTCTCACAATTCTAGAGGCTAGAAGTCTAACATCAAGGTGTCAGCAGAGTTGCTTTCTCCTGAGGCCTGTCTCTCTGATGTGTAGATGACTGCTATCTTCCTTTGTCTCTGCCTGCTCTTCCCTTTGTGCAGGACTACATCCTAATCTCCTCTTCTTTTAAGAATGGAAGTCATATTGAATTAGGACCCAGGCATATGACCTCATTTAACCTTAACTGCCTTTTTAAACACTCTAGCTCCAAATGCAGTCACATTCTGAATTTCGAGGCACCAAAGGGGTGGTTAGAACTTCAACATCTGAATTTGGAGGGGATGCAATTCATCTCACAACACCCAAGACGGTTCCCCAAGATGGTTCTTACATCCTTTCTCAGCCTCAGATGTCCTCAGTCCTGGTGCGGCCCATGCAGCATGCCTGGGGGCAGAGCTCACTGCCAGCCTGGTACTCCACAGCTGGATTTCAGACTGTCCAGCACAGCATCCTCTGTCCACTTGGCGCCCATAGGTAGGCTCTAGCTTCCAGGCCAATGTTAGATTCTTCTCCTGGCTTTAGAACAACTTGGTGGTCTCCTCCAGTTTCTAGGGACATCTCTGTGCCTTTCAACTCCCGATTCCATTCGGACCCATCTCTGTATGACCTCTCACAATGCAATGCGCGTTTGGGTATCTTTCCCTTCTAACTGTGACTCAGCACTAATAGCAATACAAAATCCTGTTTCATAAAGTAGGCTCCTCAGAACACTAGTTACATTGGACATAAATAGATTTTGTGTAGGATACCAAGAATGTTTGAGAACTGTTGCATGACAGAAAACAAAGTTTCTTTCACGCAGAACTTCCTCTATGTCCACAGGTGGGAAAGTGGGAAGATATACCTTGCGTGATTTCCAAATGTTTTTGTTTCCAAATGTTTTGTTTGGGTTGGGGTGTGAACTGTGAACTCCCAAATGACCCAAAGGACTTGCCTGAATGCAGTGCTGAAAGTCTTGGCCACACTTCAGCCTGGCTTCTACCTGCACTAGCCGTGTGCCTAAAAGTGATCACAGCCCTTGTGTGAGTCTCTGCTCAAGCAAATGCAATGCTGCTGAACTGGCAGATGTAAATTGTCCCAACCCACAAGGCCAAACATTCACTAATCCTCTGCTTCCTCCACTCTGTAGCTTCCTACGTATAGCCCCCAGTCTCTTTTCTGGTCCCCCTTTTTTTACTTCCCATAATCTCGTTGTGTGCCCTATGAGGTCTCCCTTAAAAAACCCCAGTCACCTTTATCTTCTTTGGAATTAAACTGATTCATACTGGAGCCTCTCTGCCCTACTGCAGCAGTCTGAGTGAAATCTGTCTTGCTGCCTTTAACAGTATCCAGTGTTCTTTCTCTGACAAGGAGAGGTGCTTCGCCAATCCTGAGATATCTGTTAGGAAAATGCTGCTCTGGCATCATGCTCCAAGTGAACGAATTCCAAGATACTCTGCAGAAACTATGGCCCATAGACACTGAGAACACACAGAAATATGCTTGTGCTTTCTGTTAATTTTCTACTTTGTATTAAGTGAAAAAAATCCTATAATAAAACAAACAGTGAATCTATGTCACATGTCAGGTATATATGAGTGAGGGCCACATGGCCTCACAGTACATTACACAAATGATGATGCCGTGATAACTTGAATGATGAAAGGACTGAGCCTTCCAGGGAACATTCCCATGCTGAGGCCAGAGTCCCCCCTCTGCCACACTGGCAGGATGTGCTGCCACATCCACATGGCTGGCAAATGTCAGCTGGCTGCCACTTGAACATACCAAACGGGTGGTTAGAACTTCAACATCTGAATTTGGGCATTCACTGGCAGTCAACATAGCTGTCACTGACTGGACTGCAGTGGGAGTGTTAGGATTCCCTATGTGGATGTCAGCTCTTACAAATAAAGCTACCCTCATGTTCGTACGGGGGCAGCAGTCTGCAGTCTGTCATCCGGGGGTAGGGGAATAAACCTGAGGATCAACAAAGTCCGTGCAATATTAAATAAACCTAATTACATACAAAAGAGGTGTCATGTCTGAGTCTGCTCAGGCTGACATCACAAAATGTCATAGATTGAGTGCTTCAAACAACAGAAATCTTTTCTCACAGTGATGGAGGATGCACGTTCAAGATTAAGTTTCTGGAGGCTGGAAGTCCAAGTCAAGCAAGTGGCACCTGTGACCACCTCCAGGAGCAGAGCCCCACTGCACAGTGGAAAACAGAAAGCATAACAATGCCTGCCTCCAGGAGCAGTAATCCCAGGACGTCAACCCACCGCATAATTTTCAGGCACAACTCACACAGGCACTGGATGGAACAATGCTTTATGCACATAGAGAAGACACAGAGCAAGAGCAGCTTCAGTGCCGACTGGACTGTTGATCCCTCATGGCCAGTGGGTCTCACCACACAGCCAGCACAAGGAGATGTTCTACACACTCATGCTATAGACAAAGGCCCCTGTTCCCTCCCTTCTAGGAAAAGATACAGCAGTGAGGTCGTTCAGGTGCCGTGTAACGCACATGCTTTAGTAGAACGAAGAAGTACGCCTCCAGTCCAGAACAGAGAAAGAGGTTCCCCATAAAGGGTAATGGCCAGCACAGGCTGTGGGAGCTCTTTATCTCTTTGTAAGAAAATGTTCCTAACCCAAGGCACACTCCTATGCAATTGTGCAGAGGTCAAAAGACTGTGTGTGCGTGACTGCTTCTCTCAACATGTTCCTGGTGAGGGCTCTTTTCCTGGCTTGCAGACAGCCACCTTCTCCATGTGTTCTCACACAGTCTTTCCTTGGGGCTTGCATGAAAAGAGAGGGAGAGATGCTGTGAGAGAGCGCTGGAGTGTATCTTCTTATAAGAACACGAATCCCTTCAGATCAGAGCCCCACCCTTAAGATCTTATTAACTTTAATTAGTTCTTTATAGACCCCCCCCACCTCCAAATATAGTCACACTGGGCATTACGGCTTAAACCTGTGGATTTGGGGGAGACACAAACATTCAATTCATAATAAGCCAAGATACATAAACAGAATAATTGACTCAGGAGAAAGACGGCAAAAATTCATCGAATGTAGTACACTTTTAAAATATTCTAACTTGTATCTTAAAGAGAAGCTGGACAATATTGCACCCACTAAACAGGGCATATGGCAATGAAAAAAAGGAAATTAGAAAATAAAATATCTTAAATATTAGAAATGTAGTCACTACAATAAAAAGATAGGATGTCTGAAAGAAAACTTGAAGGACAACTCTCAGCATGTACATAATCAGAGGAAACATGAAGAGAGATATGAGAAAAAAAGTTTAATAAGAGCATTTAAATCCAGGAAGTCCAAAGAGTTACATAAAGAGAAAATACAGAAAATGATAAAAAAGAAAATGATCAAATAATAGCCTATTAGGAAAACATTTTCCAGAGCTATGAGGAGGGGCTGCATGCATCTCGACTTAAAAAGTCACTGACAGTTGATCAGGAGATATAAAAAAATATCACCCACCCCTAGAGGCATCATTGTGATGTTTTAGAAGAGTGCAAAGAAACGTTTAAGAACAAAACAGGGCATCTGTAAAGAAATCACAGTCAAACTTGCGTCAGATTTCTCATTAGTAACACTGGAATACAATGAGGCAGTAACTTCAAAGTCCACAGAGAAAATTATTGTCAACTTAGAATTCTACACCTGGTAAAAAAAAAATGTATATTTATTAAGTGTTGATACCAAAATAAACACATTTTCAGTCATCCTAGGCCTCAGAATGTTTACCCTTTACGTATCTTCAGTGAAAAAGATAAATCCTTGATGATATTCTGCAGTAAAACCAATATAAATCCTAGACAAAAGGAGACATAGCCCCATCCTCAAGACAATGAAGGACTATCTCAGATGACAACTGAGCAGCAGACTTAGAGGGCAGCTGGTCTACCATGGTACAAGGTCAGCGAAGTGCAAGTGCAAATATTGTTAGGGAGAAACGTTTAAGAAGAAAGCAGATTTGTGAAAGCAAAAGCATCATGATGGTGGAAAATCTTGGTGATAAGTCAGAGGACAAGTTTAAAACAAAGGGAAAACATAGGGAATTCTAGGAAACTCACAAATATGTATAAGAAAGTCATGCTTTAGTGCAAAGCAACAGGCATGTGCCATGGGCTAGCAGTATGGATACCTCCTGGAAACTTGTTAGAAATACACATCCTCGGCCAGGCGCGGTGGCTCAAGCCTGTAATCCCAGCACTTTGGGAGGCCGAGACGGGCGGATCACGAGGTCAGGAGATCGAGACCATACTGGCTAACATGGTGAAACTCCGTCCCTACTAAAAAATACAAAAAAAAACTAGCCGGGTGAGGTGGCGGGCGCCTGTAGTCCCAGCTACTCGGGAGGCTGAGGCAGGAGAATAGCGTGAACCCGGGAGGCGGAGCTTGCAGTGAGCTGATATCCGGCCACTGCACTCCAGCCTGGGCAACAGAGCGAGACTCCGTCTCAAAAAAAAAAAAAAAAGAAATACACATCCTCAGGCCACCTCAGACCTGCTGAATCAGGAACTGTGGATGGCACCCAGCAATCTGCCTTCAGCAAGCCCTCCAGGGATTTTTGATCCTCTGCTTTAGATCAGGGTTTGGCAGTGGCCTCTTTTTGTAAATCAATTTTGTTGGAACTCACGACACTTATTTTATCCTGCAGTTTCTATGGCTGCTTCCACTCTGCAACAGCAGAGGGTAGTGGCTGTGACAGAGATCCTATGTCCCCAAAGCCTAAATATCTGCTATTTGATCCTTTACAGAAAATATTTGCGAATCCCTGCTTTATACCTTTGGACAGGCTACAAAAGTGCTGAGACTTCATTTGACTTGACTTTGTATTTTAGTATATGCTTCTTAGATGTATCAGTCTGGGAATCCCAGGTCCTTCTGTCTGCAGCCAAGCGCACTACACTCCTGTTTGCAGTGACAATCCTCCTAATATTGTGAAGGCTGCTTCTTCGTTTTCAGTCAACATCTAGAGCAAGCCCAGGAGACTTGGGATTAAGGAACAGGAGTGTAAGAGTTAAAACGTCATAAATGTGAAAGTCAGGTACAGCTCCGGAAACTAGCAGAAGGGAAGCACAGGAAAAAATATTTCCTCATCTGAGATAAAAGGGAGACAAGAGAGACTGTCAAATTGGTGCAACCAGAAAAATATGCTCGCACAACTCACAAAAACTTTTAAAGGCAAAAGAAGTAAAAATCAGACCATAACTATGAAAAACTGAGAAGGAATGGAGAGAGAGAAGAGGTGAGGAATAATAGAAAGTGTCTAAATCAAGAAATGAGGAATAGAATATCCTCCAGAGGAATAGAAGAAGAAACAGAAATAAGAGCTGGCTTTGAGCAGGCATCCCAGATGTTGGTTTCACATGGGGCAGATTTTTGCTTTCATTTTTTTTTTTTTTTTTTTTTTTTTTTTTGAGATGGAGTCTCACTCTGTCACCCAGGCTGGAGTGCAGTGGCACGATCTCGGCTCACTGCAAGCTCCGCTTCCCAAGTTCACACCATTCTCCTGCCTCAGCCTCCCAAATAGCTGGGACTACAGGTGCCCGCCACCACACCTGGCTACTTTTTTTTGTTTTTTGTTTTTTTTTTGTATTTTTAGTAGAGAGGGGATTTCACCGTGGTCTCGATCTCCTGACCTTGTGATCCGCCCACCTCGGCCTCCCAAGGTGCTGGGATTACAGGCGTGAGCCACCGCGCCCGGCTGTGTTTTCATTTCTTTGCTTAGTTTTTATTTGTAAATGTACATTTTACTTCAATGATAGTACAGATCTCAAAAGGTAGAGATAAACACTGGCAGGGCCCTGGCCCATGGAATTAGGAAACTTCCAAGCCTCACCCTCCAGCCCTCCTGCCCCCACCGGGTCTGCCCATTGCTCTGTGCTCCCGAAGCCCCCTCCCCCCCACAAACTGCCTTCTGTCTCTTTTAACTGCTGTTGCTTTAATATCTGTTTTGTCTGATATAAAAATAGTTACTCCTACTCCCTTTTGGTCTCCATTGCACGGAATATCTTTTTCCACCCCTTTACCTTAAGTTTATGTGAGTGTTGAGTCTTCTGAAGACAGCAGAAACTTGGTTGGTAAATTTGTATCCGTTCTGCCATTCTGTTTTTGTTGTTGTTGTTTGTGTGTTTTGAGATGGCGTCTCGCTCTGTCACCCAGGCTGGGGTGCAGTGGTGTGATCTCCGTTCACTGCAACCTCCACCTCCTGGGTTCCAGCAATCCTCCTGCCTCAGCCTCCCAAGTAGCTGAGATTACAGGCATGGACCAACATGCCCAGCTAATTTTTTTTTTTTTTATTTTTAGTAGAGACAGGTTTTCACCATGTTGGCCAGGTTGTTCTCAAACTCCTGACCTCAGGTGATCCACCTGTCTTGGCCTCCCAAAGTGTTGGGATTACAGGCATGAGCCACTGCACTGGGCCCATTGTGTATCTTTTTTTTTTTTTTTTTTTTTTTTTTTGAGACAGAGTCTCACTCTGTCGCCCAGGCTGGAGTGCAGCGGCATGATCTCGGCTCACTGCAACCTCTGCCTTCTGGGTTCACACCATTCTCCTGCCTCAGCCTCCCACAGGCTGAGGGCACCCACCACCATGCCCGGCTAATTTTTTGAATTTTTTTTTAGTAGAGAGATAGTATTTTTAGTAGAGACAGCGTTTCACCATGTTAGCCAGGATGGTCTTGATCTCCTGACCTCATGATCCACCCACCTCAGCCTCCCAAAGTGCTGGGATTACAGGCGTGAGCCACCACACCTGGCCCCGTTCTGTATCTTTTTAGTGGAGCATTTAGGCCATTTACATTCAACATTAGTATTGGGAAGTAAGGTAGTATCCTATTCATCATGCTATTTGTTACCTGAACACCTTGTTGTTTTTCCCATTGTGCTATTGATATATAGGTCCTGTGAAATTTATGCTTTAAGGGGGTTCTATTTTTGTGTATTCAAGATTTAGAGCTCCTTTCAGCAGTTCTGGTAGTGCCAGCTTGGTGGTGGTGGAGTCTCTCAGCATTTGTTCATCTGAAAAAGACTTTATCTTTTCTTCATTTCTGAAGCTTAGTTTCGCTGGATACAAAATTCTTGGCTGATAATTGTTTTGTTCAAGGAGCTTAAAAATAGGACTCCTATCCCTTCTAGCTTATAGGGTTTTTGCTGTGAAATCTGCTGTTAATCTGATAGGTTTTCCTTTACAGGTTACCTAATGCTTTTGCCTCACAGCTCTTGAGATTCTTTCCTACATCTTGACTTTTGATAACATGATGACTATGTGCCTAGGTGATGATCTTTTTGCAATGAATTGCTCAGGTGCTCTTTCAGCTTCTTGTGTTTGGATGTCTAGATCTCTAGCAAGGCCATGAAAGTTCTTCTCAATTATTCCCTCAAATAGATTTTACAGACTTTTAGATTTCTCTCCTTCCTCGGGTACACCAGTTATTCTTAGGTTTGGACATTTGACATAGTCCCAAACTTCTTGGCAGCTTTGTTCATTTTTAAAAATTCTTTATTCTTTGTCTTTGATGGATTGGGTTAATTCAAAAACCTTGTCTTTGAGCTCTGAAGTTCTTTCTTCTGCTTGTTCAGTTCTATTGCTGAGACTTTCCAGTGCATTTTGCAATTCTCTAAGTGTGTCCTTGATTTCCAGAAGTTGTGATTGTTTTTTATTTATGCTGTCTATTTCACTGAAGATTTTTCCTTTTATGTTATATATCATGTTTTTGATTTCTTTAAGTTGGACTTCACCTTTCTCTGGTGTCTCCTTGACAGTTTAATAATCAACTTTCTGATTCTTTTTCTGGCAATTCAGTGATTTCATCTTGGTTTATATCCATTGCTGGTAAACTGGTGGGATTTTTTGGGGGTGTTAGAGAAGCTTGTTTTGTCATATTACCAGAATTGTTTTTCTGGTTCCTTCTCATTTGGATAGACTATGTCAGAGACAAGATCTGGGACTCAAGGGCTGCTATTCAGATTCTTTTGGCCCACAGGGTGCTCCCTTTATGTGATTTTCCCCTCCTTTCCCTAGGGATGGGGCTTCCTGAGAGCCGAACCACTGTGATTGTTTTTTGCTCTTCTGGGTGTAGCCACTCAGGAGAGCTACCAGGCTCAGGCTGGTATTGGAGAGTGTCTGCAAAGAATCCTACGATGTGATCTGTCTTCAGGTCTTCAGCTGTGGATACCAACACCTGCTCTGGTGGAGGTAACAGGGAAGTGAAGTGGACTCTGTGAAGGTCCTTAGTTGTATTTTTGTTGAGTGTGCTGGCTTTGTGCTGGTTTTACATTGGTTGGCCTCCAGCCAGGAGGTGGTGCTTTCGAGTGCATGAGGTGCGGTACTACAGGGAGGACGCAAATTTGCCCTAGGGACACCTCGTTAAGCATTCAAGGTTTCTCAGGTATTGGACAGGGTCATAGAGCTCCCAAGAGACTATGGCCTTTGTCTTCAGCTACCAGGGTGGGTAGAGAAAGACTACCAGGTGGGGACAGGGATAGGCATGTCTGAGCTCAGCCTTTCCTGGGACAGAGCTTGCTGTGGCTGCTGTGGGGTTGTGGCTCCCAGGCCAACAGAGTTATATTCCCAGAAAGATTACGGCTGTCTCTGCTGCATCACACAGGTTGCCAGGGAAGTGGGGGAAAGCCGGCAATCATGGGCCTCACCCCGCTCCCATGCAGCTGGCAGTCCCAAAGGCCAGTGTTTACTTCCACTGTGCCCTGGCAACAGCACTGAGTCTACTTCCAGGCAGCTGGTGACCAGGGCTGAGAACTTGCCCCAGAACACCAGCCTCCCCACTGAGAAAACAAGCAGACTCACAGTTTTTTTTGGCATCTCAGGGAGCCTGCAGCAGGGATCCAATTCCTTCAAAGGGTCTGTGCACTCTCTCGACTTTCTTGGTAGATTCCTGTGGTAGTTCTTGGAGTAGAAGTTCACAGTGTGAGTCTCCACATGCCGCTCTGTCCATCCAAGTGGGAGCATTAAGCTAGTCCTGCTTCCTATTCACCATCTTAATCTCCTTGCTGTCTTGTGAAGAACCATCTCAGCAGCTGCCCCCTGCCTCCTCTGCAGGATGTGAAATGGTGGCTGGCAAGGTGAGCACGAGCACCACAGCTCCAGCCAATTCTGCGTTGCCGCCAAATGGCCCTGAACACTGGGGCTCCTCTCCTGCAAGCCCCTCCGAGCCCATCCATCAAGATACCCTTTTTTGATTCCCCACCTCCATCCAGTCCCAGAGACCATCTTGTTGCATATTCTATGACAACACATCCTTCTCCTTGCTGGTATTTATCACAAATGTAATTATTAATTACATGTGCAATTATTTGTTGAATGTTCTCCACATCCAGCTGGGCTGAAGACAGAGACGGTGTCTGGCTCATAGACAGCTGGACCTGCCACTCCTCCCCTGATGCCTGCGATGCAGGGAGGACTCACTCAGTGCCTGTTACTGGAAGGAGCGAATCCTGCTGGCAGGCAGGCTTCAGCACAGGGCCTGGTGCTGCTCTGCTGCCAGACTCAGCAGCTGCATGAAGGCACACAGGGAGAGAGGTCGTCGGAGTGTTTGGGGGTAAGAGGATCTTTGAACTTCAAGGTGAGAGCCTGTCGGGATTGCTAACAACTTTGGCAGTGGGAAGGGGATGTTGCAGGCTGGGTGTGCCCATCTTCCCAGTGATGTCCTGTCACACCCTCCACATGGGCAACAAAAACTATTTTCAGGGACATATGAGAGGAGCTGTTTCCAATTTAGTGAAAATTACCTTTCAGATTCCAACCTGAGCTGGGGAATCATTTGACAAACATCAGTGGGGACGGATGTGCCAGCACTTCAATGACAAAATCAGATGGATCCCTGAGGCCAAAATATAAGCAGCAACCGGGACTGGCCCTGGGCCCCCTGTTGTCCTGTGTGGATGCTGGGTTGCCATAATCAACACCATAGTGGCCTCACTTTAGAAAACTACTGGAATGAAATGATGAAGGGAATGGGCTGGGAGGCAGTATAGACATTCACTATGGAAATGCAGGCAGATCTTCCAATTACAGGCAGGCTTGGTGCCTGTTCTCATGCAGAGCACTCTGCAAGCAGAGACTCCGAATACAGTCATTGAAACAGCTCTGGAGAGACAAGCATAAAGCAGAAAAAAAATTGATTTGAGTGTCATGTGCAGACAGAGGTGAGGTTTTTAGCCCCAAGAGAGAATAAGATCTCCGAGAGAAAGAAAGGCAGAACCTTGCAAAGTATACTCGTGACCTTGGAGCATAGTAGCAGGGCAAACTTCCCAGGTTGCTGGACACTGAACCGTGAGTGAGGAAATAAATGTTTTTCAAGAATCACAGTGAGTGAGGCTGAAGGTCCACATTTCGTCAGACAGAAGAGCACACTCGTCCCACCCCCTGTGAAATGTAATGTCTGATGAACCCCAGCAAGAATTCCACTGACCCTTTGGGGCTTTGCAATTTGGCTGAAACAGGTTGTGAAGTCAGCAGCCATTTTCTTCAGCCTTCACAACCTGAAAATCTTTCACTCAATCCAGAAAGGATAGGAATGAGAGGGTGAGGATTTGTGAGCGAGCTTCTCAATCATAGCACGTTAACCAGATTCGAAATGGAGTCTCTCACGCACCATTCCTAGGTACAGATTTTACATCTGGCTTTTCAACAACTGTGCAGGATTTCAGAGGTTCTTTCTTGCTTCTGTAAGTCACGGGTCTTCCAACACCAGCTGACAAGAGCCACTGAATTTTTATATTTCTGATATCTCATTTTTGATAAATCTTGTGCCTTTGGAGGGTTGTTTATGTGTTTACTATTTCTGTGGTGCCAACAAAAATGATGAAGGATCTTGTGGGATTTTAAAAGAATGCCCTTTGGAGGGTATTTTGATTACTAAAAAGATTGAACAGGAGAATGGACTGTTTAAGAAAAGCCCAAAAGTTCTCATGGTAACTACAGCTGTTATTGACAGAAGGAGAGAGATTGGAAATGGAGGTATCTCTGCCCAAATTAACGCATGAACATATCAAATCCTTTAAAAGAAAAAATAAAGTCATACATGATTCAATATTTGAGAATATTTTCTTGAATAGATGGTATAGCAGAGTTCAGGTAAAATAAACAGAACAACAGGGAAGCCCCACCAACCCGGACCTCACGGGAAATCCATTCCCTTTTTGAGTTTTTGCCCTTTCTGCAGCTCTGAGACCCCCTCCCCTCTCCACGCCCCTCTTTGTTAGGCTAGAAAGCAGAAGAGTCTTCGGAGCCCAGGGCTTGGCTGGACTTCGAATGTGCGGGGATGCGGAGCCGCGGGAGAGGGGCGCCCTCTGGTGGCCGCTACGGACGGTTCTGAGGCCGAGTGGATGGGAGACGGGCAAAGGTGCCTAGAAAGCCCTTCCTGCAGACTCGCGGAAGGAGGAAAGCAGGGAGGCATGATGAGGGCGCTGATAAGAGACCTGCGTGGTAACCACAGCTGTGGCCAAGTCGCTTTTTTACAAGACTGAGATTTCCCCAGGCCTCGGGTCACCCTGGCTTTCCTCAAGACACCCTGACCCAGCCCTACTCCCCGAGGGCCTGGAGGGACCTCTGGGGTCCTGGTTGGTACCGATTCTGCTTGATTAGTGTCGGAGTTGATGCTTGTCCCATGTGGTGGTTAAGGATTTAGGACGTGAATCCTTGGGGAAGCTGGTGTTTAGGACAGATTGGAAGAGGTGAAGAAGGAAGGAGAGGAACTTTACACTCAGAAAGGGATGCAGATAGAGAAGTAAAAAGAACCGGGCACTCCCAGGCTAAGCTGAGACCTGGCCTCTGTGTGTGGCGCTGGCTATGCTCCCAGCGAGGATGGAGAGCCTGCCCTCGGCACTCTCTGGACACTTCCAGCGGAGGACGCGTCCATCCATCTCGCGTGTCTGTTATGGTCCACACGGTGCGGCATACCTGGACACCTCTACACAATCTGGCACACATGTCATCAAACTCCTTAGGATGGATTCTGAGCCTCCTCCAGGAGCTCCTGGGGAGATGGGAGTCCCTGCCTCTGCAGCGGTCAGCGGCACAGGTGCGGGAAGACCTGGACACACTGGGCTGCAGCAAAGGCGCTCTTCGCTGGACCTGTCAATGTCTGTGTGCAAGGCAAGGAGCAAGCTGGTAGGAGGCGGAGGGCAACGGAAAAGTAGAGCCAGGAGAAAGGGCAGTGCAGGAAAGGGAAGCAGATCCTAGGCACAGGGACCCAGGACATGCCCTCCTGGAAGGATGAGGACCAAGAGAACCAGCGCTAAAGAGGGGACGGAAGGAAACAGCGAGGCCGGAACGACAGGCGGCCAGCGGTGGGCAGAGCAGCAGGGGCTCGGGGAAGCCACGAAATACAGTGGTGTTTTGGTCGAAGAAAATAAGTTAAGGGGCTGAATCCAGTACTGAAGGAAAGCATTAGGTGTGAAGCCTCATTTTTATCTCTGCCAAGTTCTAAATGCAGGCGTGCTGCCTGGCTCATGTCACATGGCTGTGGGCAGGTTTACACAAGAGAATGCAGGGCAAGGTTCTTCAAATAAAGCTGTATTATTTCCAGCATAGATATTTTTGCACATGTAAGTCGTTTTCTCAAATATGAAGAAACTGGATTCCTGGAACATCATTTCTATGATTCCATCACCTTTCCCCAAAGGTGGATCTTTCATCCTTGTTGGGTTGAGACCAGAATGTGTCAGCTAAGGGAACCCATATAGCTCAGGCTGTCACCTCCATCTCCCAGTGCACCAGGAAGAGTGGCTCCCCTGGTCCTCTGCCCACGGCTGTCCCACAGCACCAGCCACTTCCAGCACGCTGCCAGCAGACCCTAGGAGAACTGGCATAGGAAAGAAGTGCTAACTCCAGAGGTGGCACTAGGACCCACAGGCGCAAATTGCAAAAAGAAAAAGTTCAGTTGCACTCTGACTCTTGGAATTCTCCAAACCTGGACAAGGAGGTCTCTGCAGCTGATGAGCCTCATCTCACGAGTGGGCATTGCTTAGAGCCGGCAGAGGTCTATGGCCTGAGCCCAGGGTTCATACCATCATCAACAACCAAGGCTGGTGGCAGGCATGAATGCAGGGGTGGTGAGTATATAAGGCTTAAGAAAGAGAAACATTCTGTATTTTCACCAGTACTGTAACTGGTACTCTTGTTTCCCACAGAGCCTTTGAATCTGAGCAATAGTACCTCTTGTTAAGAATGGGGCTGAGGCCGGGCGCGGCGGCTCAAGCCTGTAATCCCAGCACTTTGGGAGGCCGAGACGGGCGGATCACGAGGTCAGGAGATCGAGACCATCCTGGCTAACATGGTGAAACCCCGTCTCTACTAAAAAAATACAAAAAACTAGCCGGGCGAGGTGGCGGGCGCCTGTAGTCCCAGCTACTTGGGAGGCTGAGGCAGGAGAATGGCGTAACCCGGGAGGCGGAGCTTGCAGTGAGCTGAGATCCGGCCACTGCACTCCAGCCTGGGCGACAGAGCGAGACTCCGTCTCAAAAAAAAAAAAAAAAAAAAAAAAAGAATGGGGCTGAGCTGGGTGTGGCCCAGCACTTTGTGAGGCCAAGGAGGGCAGATCATGAGGTCAGGAGTTCGAGACCAGCCTGCCCAACACGGTGAAACCCCCCTCTACTAAAAATACAAAAATTAGTCAGGCATGGTGGAGCATGTCTGTAATCCCAGCTACTCAGGAGGCTGAGGCAGGAGAACTGCTCGAACCCAGGAGGTGGAGGTTGCAGTGAGCCAAGATTGCACCACTGCACTCCAGCCTGGGCAACAGAGCAAGACTCCATCTCAAAAAAAAAAGAAGGAAAAGGAAAGAAGAAGAAGAATGGGTCTGAGACAGCATGAGCAGGCTGGACTTACAGCAAACATCTATGTTTAACTCCCTATCATTCACCATCTGTAGGCATTTAGTAAGGCATTTTGCAACACTTTTGCTTTCTTGTAGAATAAAGTTCAAATAGCTTAATTTACAGTGTTATTGTACACCTCAGCTAAGCTTATCCTTGTAAAAGTCCCAAGTAAAAGGTATAACAATGGTGTGTCATTTATCAATCGGCATCATTGAGATGTGAGATATGCACACAGCATGTGGACTCAGAGAATAGGGGCTAACTATGGACCTTTCCAAGAGAAGTGGAAATCACTCACCACCTTTCCCTCCTTCTGCAAAGGCAAATTTACAAGTCTTCTCTTAAGCATGTCATATTGATATATGCATAAAATTTTGGTTTTTCAATTGAGCTTATTGTTGAGATAACTGTTGATTTGCATGCAGTTATAAACAATAATACAGGGAAATCCTAGGTACATTTAACTCACTTTCCCCCAACAATAACCATTTTAGTATAATATCACACCAGAATATTGACATGGATACAATTCACTGATTTTGTTCAGATTTCTCCAATGCTATTTATACTTATCTGTGTGTCTGTATATGTATTTAGGCACATATAGTTCTAGATAAATTTACCATCCATGTAAGTTCATGTACCACCAAAGTTAAGATTCTTAAGAGTACTGATCAATAAATACCTACATTAAAAGAGAAGAAGGCCCCAAATAAATAGCCTAACGTTACACCTCAAGGAGCTAAAAAATGAACAAAGCAAGCCCAAAGTTACAAGAACGAAGGGAATAACAAAGATCAGAACAGAAATTTAAAAAATAGAATAAAAAACCATAGAAGAAATTAATATAACTAAGCATTAGTTTAAAAACAAACAAAATCGACAGACCCTGAGGTAAACTAAAAAAAAAGAGAGAGAAGCCTCAAATAAATAAAGCCAGAAATAAAAGTAAGGACATTACAACAGATGCCTCAGAAATAAAAAGGACCATAAGGGACTATTGTGAACAATTTTATGCCAACAAATTGGATAACCTAGGGGAAACAGACAAATTCCAAGAAAAATTTAACCTACCAAAACTGAATCAGGAAGAAATAAAAAGCCTACACAGACCAATAACAAATAAAAAGATCAGAGTAGTAATTAAAAATTTCGTAACAAGTACAACAACAAAAAGCCCAGAATCAAATGGTTTTGCAACTAAATTCCATCAAACATTCAATGACAAATTAATACCAACATTTCCTAAATTCTTCCAAAAAACAGACCCAGAGGGAATACTTCCTAACACATTTTATGAGTCCAGGATCACCCTGATACCTAAGCCAGACAGATACTGTCATAAAAGAAAACTACAGGCCAATATCGCTGAAAATATTGATGAAAAACACACAATAAAATATTAGCAAACCAAATTCAATAACACATCACAATATTATACATCATGATCAAGTGAAATGTATCACTGAAATGGACCCTGATTTAACATATACTGATTAATCAATGTGATACATTAACAGACTGAAAGATAAAAATCACATGATCATCTCAATTGATACAGAAAAAGCATTCAACAAAGTTCAACATTGTTTCTCGATTTAAACTCTCAACAGTTTAGGTATCAATGGAAACTTCATCATCATAAAAAAGGCTATTTGTGAAAAAGCCACAGTTAACATCATAATCAATGGGAAAAAAAATTAAAGCTTTTCCACTAAGATCTGGTACAAGGCAAGGATGCCCACCCTTGCTTCTTCTATTCAGCACGGTATTAGAAATACTAGCAAGAGCAATTAGAAAAGAAAAAGAAATAAAAGGCATTTAAATCAGAAAGAAAAAACTCAAATGATCTCTATAGATGTCATGATCCCATATTTAGTAAACCCCAAAGACTCCACCAAAAAAAAAAAGAAAAGTTAGAACTAAAAAACAAACATGGTAAAGTTAAAGGATACAAAATCAGTTGCATTTATGTGCACAAATAACAACCTAGGTAAAAAGAAATCAAGGAAATAATTGTATTTATGAAAGCATCAAAATACAGTTAGGAATAGGTTTAACCATGGAAGTAAAAGACATGTACACTGAAAATTATGAAACATTGATAAAAGAAATAGAAGACACAAATACATGGAAAGATAACCCATATTCATGGGTCTGAAAACTTGATATTGTTAAGTTGTCCATATTACCTAAAGGAATATGCAGATTCAATGCCATCCTTATCAAAATCCCAGTGGCATTCTTCACAGAAATAAAAAAAAAACCCCTGAAATTTGTATGGAACCACAAAAAAAAACTAAATAATAACAGCAATTTTGAGAAAGGAAAATGACATTGGAGTTATCACACTTCCTGAGTTACATTAGATTGCAAAGCTATAACAATCAAAACACTATGATACCGGCATAAAATCAGACCACAGACCAGTGGAACAAAAGAGAGAGCCCCAAAATAAATAAAAATATATATATACAGTAAACTAATTTTTGACAATGGCACCAAGAAGACAAAATGGGAAAAGGATAATCTCTTCAATAAATGATGCTGGGGAAACTGGATGTGCATGTGCAAAAGAATAAAACCGGGCCCTTGTACCATACACAAAAATCAACTCAAAATGGATACAAGACCTAAATGTAAAATCTGAAACCATAAAACTCCAAGGAGAAAACACAGGAGAACAGGTCCCTGACATTGCCCTTGGCAATAATTTGTGAATATCACACCAAAAGGCTACAAAAGCAAAAATAAATAAATGGGAATATATCAAACCAAAGAGCTTCTGCACAGCAAAAGAAAACAATCAACAAAATGAAAAAATAACCTATAGATTGGAAAAATAACTGCCAGACATATATCTGATAAGGTTTAATATCCAAAATTTATAAAAAGTTCACGCAGCTCAATAGCAAAAAACATACAACCCAATTAAAAAATGGGCAAATTATCTGAATAGTTATTTCTCCAAAGAAGACATAAAAATGATCCCCAGGTTAATGAAAAGATGCTCAATGTCACTACTCATCAGGGAAATGCAAATCAAAACCATTATGAGTTATCACCTGACACCAGCAAGTGGAGGTTCCTAAAGAAATTAAAGTTAGAAGTACCATAAGATGCAGCAATTCCTCCTCTGGGTATGCATCCAAAGGAAAGGAAATCAGCACTCATAGAGATATCTTCACTGCCATGTTCATTCCAGCATTCTTCTCAATATCTAAGATAAGGAAAAACCTAAATGTTTATTGGCAGAAAAATGAGTAAAGAAACTGTGATATATATGTGCAAAGGAATATCCTTCAGCCTCAAAAAAAGGAGATCCTGCCATTTGCTACAACATGGATGGAATTGCAAGACATTATGCTAAGGAAAATATGCCAGATGCAGAAGGAAAAAGATTCCATAATCACACTCATATGTAAAGTCTTTTAAACAAATTCAAATATGTAGAAATAGAGAATTACACAGTGGTTACCAGGGGCAGTATGGCAGGAAGGAATTGGGGAGAAGTAGGTCAAGGGTTACAAAGTAGCAGATAAAGAAAGTAAACAAGTCTAGAGATCTAGTGTAAAACATGAGGATTGCCAATACTAATAGTGTCTTGTATTCAGGACTTTTGCTAAATGAGTTGACTGTAGATACTTCAGCCCCACACACAAAACATGGGTACATTAATTTGCTTCACTATATTAACCATTTTAATATTTTTATATATATATGTATCTTTTAACATCATGATGCAAACCTTAGATATACACAATTAAGTGTATTTTAAAAATCCATCATGATGTACACTTTACATACATAAAATAATTAAAATCAAATTTTAAAAATGAGATTCTCCCCCTCCCACAAAAAGAAAGGCTTTGGAAGGACTTGAATATAAGCTGGCAGAATAATTTGGTAATAAATGCCCTCAACTGAGATCTGGGATATCTGTTGACTGAGATGCCAGGTGCCACATTGCATGGTATGGCATGAGGCCAGAGCCGTGGGGCAGGCATTGTAGGGTATGTACCAATGTCCAGTCTCCTCCACGGTGACTCTCTCTGTGCTCAGACCATCAGGAACTATTTGCTGTTGCTCTTTTGGTGTCTCTGTACATCCTATTTTATCTCCCCAAAATTGCCTCCTCTCCTCTGCTTTAAATGCAATGTCCTTTGAGGCCCAGCTCACAGGCCACATCAGCTATGCAGCAGCACAGCCCTGGAGGAACGAGCCCAGAGCCTGGCTTCTTAAATCTTCTCATCCTGACCTCTCCAGTCGCAGCCACCCTTCATCTTTGATCCCGTTGCTGGGCTTGTGCAAATGTGCAGGATGGAACCTGAGTTCCAGCCCCTTCTGTTGACAATCACAGTAGTTACTTACCAGTATCCTATGTCTGGGCCCTCTTCCCCTCAGAGGCAGGTTGCCTGGAAAGAACAGAAAGAACAAAGGAATCCATTTCTGTCTTTCTCCAAGGGACTGACTGGAGCATCTCCAAAGACGGGGACTACAAAATGTGAATTGCATCACAGCCCACAGCAAACACAAAACTGCATTTTTGGAAACAGAAAAATTAAAAAAAACAAAAAACAAAAAAACGGGACCAGTTTCTGAAGATTTTCAGATCCAAACAAACCACGTTCTTGGGAAGCAACATATAAAAAGACACAGAGAATTGATGAGCTCTCTAGTAATTGAAGAGAAGAAGGCCATGTGATCTTAGCATAATCTCCCATGAGTTTCAAGTCAGGGTCTGTCTCTAGGTTGGCTTGAATGCTCACACTCAGCTAGAAGAGACACAGGTCAACATGAAAGCAAAGTTCACATCTGCGTCCGGTGGTGGATCGGCCATGTGGCTCCACTTCCAGAGGAGGATATCTGATCAGCCTCTGGGGCTTCATCCCCTCAGCCCCTGGCAGGTGTTGCAGCTGTTCCTCTCCTCAGGCTGCAGGTGAACGTGCGGGTGGCCACGCTTTGTTAAGTGGCATGGCCATCGAGAGTCATCCGGCTCTGTTGAGGCATCATTATCCTTTCTGCTGGAAAAGCTGAGTCTTCCTGAACCTTGAAGACAAACCACAAGCTCATTGGTTATTGTTTGTATACATGTGTGACAGAAGAAAAAAAAAATTTCTCTTGAGAGAGGTGTTCAGGGCCCCCCTCATCCTCTTGCCCAGAAGGCGCCCCTTTTAGCGCAGGATGCCCACTGTCTGTGAGTGGAGCAGGGGCAGATGCTATGTGCCTGGGGACAGGCCACTTCATCTTTATGGGCCTCGACCTCCTCACCCGCAATGAGATCTGGATCACACTTCTGCTGAGTGACTGCTACCAGGTAGCCACTGGCCCATGTTTCAGTGGAAAGGAGAACAGGAGCCCAAAGATGAGAAAAGACACAGCCCTACTGTCAAGAAGCTCACTGCTAGGAAATGAGATGCCCTTTCCTTAGTTCCTAATCAAAATTCCCATTTCAGGCCAATAACCAGGATGGTTATTGGGGTGATGCTGCAGTTAGCAAGACGTGCATTCCACCCTCTGGAAATTCATGGCACCAGAAGTTGTCACAGAGTGAGTTGGGGGCAAAATGATGCTAAATGGTGCATCTTTAACCTTATGTCACAGATGTCAGCAAAATTAGTCCAAGAAGAAAAGGCAATTAATACTAATTAATACTGTTTTTACACATTATTTTAAAAGGCATTTTGATTATGCAAATAACCCACATTTCATACAGAATAACTATGAAATACAGGTAAAAGGAAAACGAAAATTACAAAATTATGGATACCTAGAAATATGTGCCTCTGACTGTGGCTCTGTCTCTCCATCTTCATTTGCTCAAAAGTAAAATAATGACATCTTTGCTGCTCTGCAACCTGCTTAGGACTTAAATGAATTTTCCATATTTATATAAATGATGAAATCCCAGCACTGTTGTTTTAATGAATGCAGAGTGATTCAGTTCAGATGTACCATGATTTGATTATCCTAAAGAAATTACAATAACCATCTTTACATCTATATATCTGTACACATCCTTATTTATTGAGAATGAATTCTTAGAAACTGAATTGCTGAAGAAAGGCACATTTTATACATACTGCAAAATGGCTAAGTCTTTTGGGTAATCTACTTCGTGGATAATAAACTGCAATATGGTATACCAAACCTTACTTCTTCCCAGCACGTCACAGATCTGCCCCCACAAGTTACCATTCTGACTTCAAATGACACACTTGAACAAACTCACGTGCCTGATGTTGACTCACCTATGTTATTGCACCATAAAGATGTGGAGCGCATCATGTTTTCACACAAATTAGCATGGAAAGGTGGTAACTTTATAGGTTTACCACCTCAAGTTTTTAATACTTTTCTTCCTGCAATGTATTGCCAACCAATGTGAACCATAATAGCACCGAGAGAAAACAGGATGCAGGAGGGAAGGAAGAAAAGTAATATTCCTTAAAATGTGCAGCATCATGTTCTCTAAATTTTGAAATATTGAACAAAAAGCATTAACAAGTTTGTAAACCTTTAACACAAATCGAGGTCTATTTCCTCTGCTGGCCCCTGGGAAGGGTATGTGGCCCAGTGGTGAGGACCTGAGACTTGGCTGGAAAGGCAGGGCTCTGCGTCTTGTTCCATACTTTAAAGCTCAGTGAGCAAATCTGAGCAGATCAATTAAGTTCCCCATCTGGAACCGGATGAAAAAGCTTGCCAGATCCACCTCACGTGATACCACAATTTCCTATGACGATTGCTGTTCAATTAAGGAGCTATGATGAAGACCAACTGGCATAACTGCTTGGGTTTGGTTATCCTCCAGAAAAGATTAATGCTATACTTATTTAATTAGTTGTTTTTTTCAGTTATTTGAAAGGCTCCTTTCAGGAGGATGTTGGAACACAATGACATGTGACACTTGGCTGAGAACAGTGACTCCTAGGTCATGACCTGTCCACCTGCGTGTGCCCACAGCAGCATTGAGCAGGTCTGCACAGAAAAGCCAAGACAGTGGGAAAATGATCACCAAATGATCACTATTAGATTCTGTTTTCCTTAAGAAGGGGGAGGTTGGCTGGGCGCGGTGGCTCACGTCTGTAATTCCAGCACTTTGGGAGGCGGAGGCAGGCGGATTGCCTGAGGTCAGGAGTTCAAGACCAGTCTGGCCAACATGGTGAAACCCCATCTCTACTAAAAATACAAAAAAATTAGCCAGGTGTGGTAGCGTGCTCCTGTAATCCCAGCTACTTGGGAGGCTAAAGCAGGAGAATCACTTGAACCCGGGAGACAGAGCTTGCAGTGAGCCAAGATCACACCACTACACTCCAGCCTGGGCGACAGAGTGAGACTCTGTCTCAAAAAAAAAAAAAAAAAAAAAAAAAGATGGGGGAGGCGGGAGGCTATATTGCAATAATAAAATATCATCAACATTTTCTGGGACCTAAAGCGACAAAGTCCCAGAAGATTTTATGGTACTATGTGTTGGTTTTGGACTGGCCAGGCAGCGCTGTACGTTGTTTTGCACTACCTGGCAGATAAGATAAATATCAAATCACACACTGTCTCCTGAAGCTCCAGCCAGAAGTGAACAAACAGATGCCACAAACCAAAGCACAATCCCAAGGCCAGGCCTGATTTGAAAGGGAACAGGCTGTGCCTAAGGGGAAAAGGATCAGAAATATTAGGTGCCAGCAGCAATGACCCCCATACGTGTGTTCTGTCATGTACCTCCCCAAAAGACTTTTACAGAAGAGAAAATGGGGCGTGGAGAGCTTCAGGGACCTGTGTAAATGCCACACAGCTAAGTAGAGACAAGTTTGGTCTTGACTCCAGGCAGCTGGACTCCAGTCTGTGCTCTGTTTGTAAATTTATTTATTTTTATTTATTTATTTATTTATTTTGATAAGGAGTCTTACTCTTGTTGCCCAGGCTGGAGTACAATAGTGCGATCTCGGCTCACCGCAATCTCCGCCTCCCGGGTTCAAGTGATTCTCCTGCCTCAGCCTCCCAAGTAGCTGGGATTATAGGCATGCGCCACCATGCCTGGCTAATTTTGCATTTTTAGTAGAGACAGGGTTTCTCCATGTCGGTCAGGCTGGTCTCAAACTCCCAACCTCAGGTGATTTGCCTGCCCTGGCCTCCCAAAGTGCTGGGATTACGGGTGTGAGCCACTGCACCCAGCCATAAATTTATTTTTTTAATTGACAGATACAAACTATATATTTATGGTGTACGACATAATGTGTTTTCTTTTTTTTGTCCTCATCGACTGTTCTAAGAATAACATGCTGTTTTAATATACAGTATGCGTACACTGTGGAATGGCTGCATTGACCTAAGTAACATATGCATTGCCTCACCTACTTACCAGTTATTTGTGGTGAGAACACTTAAAACTACTCTCTTAGAAGTGCTCAAGAATACAAGACACCGTGTTTGGCTGTGGTCACCATACTGTACAATAGATCTCTTGAAGTTTCTCCTCCTAACTGAAATTGTGTATCCCTGACCAACCTCTTCCCAGTTCTTCCCCTGCCCCAGCCTCTGGTAAGCACCATCCCACTCTCTGCTTCTGTGAGTTTGACATTTTTAGGCTCTCTATAGAAGTGAAATCGTAAAGTAGCTGTCTTATGGCACCCAGCTTATTTCACTTACCGTAATGTCCTCCAGGTCCATCTACGCTGTTGCAAATGACAGGATTTCCTTGTTTCCTAAGGCTGAATAGTATTCAACGGTGTATTCATAACACATTTTCTTCACCTGTCGATGGACACGGAGGTTGATTCCATATTCTGGCTGTTGTGAATAGTACTGTGATGAACATGGGTACAGACAGAGGAGTCTGCACTCCTTACCATCGCTCATTTCTATCTCTCTAGCTACTGTGGACAGCACCAACTATGTACCAGGCCTGGAATGCAACATTATTTATACCCGTTACTCCTCCCAATCCTGATACTATTCATCAGATTCTACCAGTGAGGACCATGAATCTTCCCATGAGGACAATGAAGATGTAGAATGTATTCCAGTCTCCTAAGCAGTAGTCAAAGTTTGAACCTTAGCTTGCCTGACCCCAGAGCCTATGTTCTTCAGCATTACCTTACGAAATTCTCGGGAGACCTAGCACAACTCTGAATTTAAGAAATATTAACTCAGCACCTACTCTGCACAAGATACATGAAACTCAACCCTCTCTCATTGGCTTGTAGTCAGTCATTAGTGATATTTGAGAGCGGTAGGTCATTCGGCGAGACTGGACGCGAAGCAATCACAGCCTACGAGCTGTCTCTATGAAGATTAGAAAAGAGGCACTTCTTTCTCAAGACATGTTACTTCTATCTCTTGGGATGCTGTCATATTACACCGTTTTGTTAGGATAAGATCTCCTACTATCATCTGCAAGAGAACTGTTGTAAAGCACATGCGAGTCTGTGGAAGCTGTGATGTGCATGGTGCCTGCAAGGATTTGCACCGAACTACACAACCTAAGTGGGTGGCCTGGCTATGCTCACCAAAGGGCATCTTGCTCTCCTTCTGCATTTTTCCCAGGCTGGATTCCATTTGCATTTTGTGTTCTAGGATACACAGAAGCAGTTTTGTTGTCAAGATGCAATGGCAGTGATCAGAAATTATCACCCCTTCCATGAGAAAAACCATGAGAATCTAAAAATATGCAGACTTCCTACCTTACTCTAATGCTGAAAGAGAGTAATTTGAAGTCACCACACGTCTGCTTTTTTTCAAACAGGTTTTCACTTTGCCTCCCAGGCTGGCGTGCAGTGGTGCGATCTTAGCTCACCTCATCCTCGACCTCCCAGGCTCAAGCGATCTTACCACCTCCACCTGCCAAGTAGCTGGGACTATAGTTAAGACTATTTTTTTCCAGTCAGGCGCAGTGGCTCACTCCTGTAATCCCAGCACTTTGGGAGGCCAAGGCAGGTGGATCACCTGAGGTCAGGAGTTCAAGACCAGCCTGAACAACATGGTGAAATCCCGTCTCTACTAAAAATATATATATATATACATACACATACACACACACACACAAAATTAACCAGGCATGGTGGTGGGTGCCTGTAATCTCAGCTACTTGAAAGGCTGAGGCAGGAGAATTTCTTGAACCCGGGAGGCAAAAGTTGCAGTGAGCTGAGATCGCACCATTGCACTCCAGCCTGGGTGACAGAGCGAAACTCTGTCTCAGGAAAAAAAAAAAAAAAAGCTATTTTTTCCTTCTTTTTAGAGGTAGGATTTCACTGTCACCCAGGCTGGGGTGCAGTGGCATGATCATAGCGCAGTTCAGCCTCAAACTTCTGGGCTCCAGCAATCCTCCAGCCTGAGCTTCCTGAGTGGCTAGGACTATAGGCACATAGCACAATGCCTGGTGAATTTTTCTATTATTATATTTTTTGTAGAGACAAGTCTCACTATGTTGCCCAGGCCAGTCTCAAACTCCTGGCCACAAGTGATCCTCCTGCTTCGGCCTCCCAAGGCACTGGGATTACAGGCATGAGCCACCACGCCTGGCCCTGCCAATGACTTATAGTCTGCAGATCTGAGTGTTCATTTCAGCTCTGCCACGTTCTTCCTGCTGACCTTTCACGAGTCACTCTGTCTCTGGACATTCAGCTGCTTCTCTTTGGAAAGGAATTGTGTCCCCAGCCTGTGTGCCTCACACCAGGGCCATGGTTCTGCTTTGTAAGGGCTTTGAAGCACGAGGGGGATTGGGATGCACCACACGGCTGCTAGTTCTGCATCACTAAGCTCTCTTCGGAATGCCTTCTTACCCTCATCAGACACATGTGAGTTCCCACTACCGAGCCAGGCTCTGTGTCAGATGTTGAGACACAAGAATGAAGAAAACTTGACCTGCATAGTTAACTAGTGTCTACTCACCAGAAGGAGTCATTTGAGAGTAGAGAGTCTACATGAAGCTTTTCTCTGCCACCCCAATCTTGTACCTAGGACAGCTCCAAGGTCACCAGATGTGCCTAATGAGATGTTTTTCAGTTAGGAAATATTAAGAATAAATCACCAGTGTCTCCGTGGTGTTAGATTTTTCTGCGGTACCGGATGATCAAACTGAAGTTAACCTTAACTAGTTTTCTCATTTCAGAAAATAAGGACTTATTATCTTAACCCAACACTTTATCCAGTTTTTAAACAGTGAATTTGGGAGGATTTAGAGGAAAGTGTATTGATTAATACAAACTGATAACAATAATACTAATCGGTACATTTTGTGGAATGATTCCTGCATATCAGGTTTACAGCTCCAGGTTTACCAGGTGTAAGTCTGTTCTAATGGGAAAAAAACAAATAAAAACCTGTTATTGCCCTTTACACCAGAGTGTAGTATATATCTCTACTTCAGCCGAGTACTTGACACTGTGTCTGTATCTTGATAGATAAGTTAATTTCCTGGGTAAAAGAGAATTTACCTGGGTTTACAGATCAACCCAAGTGATTTCCTGGGTTTAGAGATCCTAAACTAGATCTCTAAAGAGTATTGACTACCAGGTCTGTGTCAGATTGAAAGGTGATTCTGAATGTTGGGTCATCAGCATAGATTATTTAGTACGTTTATCAGAAGCTCAAGTAGAAACAGATTTGCAGCTTTGCTGTAGAAGACAGCTTCAAGACTTGTAAAATGACATTGACAGATAAGAATGAGGAGCTACAGGCCAGGCACGGTGGCTCAAGCCTGTAATCCCAGCACTTTGGGAGGCCGAGACGGGCGGATCATGAGGTCAGGAGATCGAGACCATCCTGGCTAACACGGTGAAACCCCATCTCTACTAAAAAATACAAAAAACTAGCCGGGCGAGGTGGCGGGCGCCTGTAGTCCCAGCTACTCGGGAGGCTGAGGCAGGAGAATGGCGTGAACCCGGGAGGTGGAGCTTGCAGTGAGCTGAGATCCGGCCACTGCACTCCAGCCCAGGCGACAGAGTGAGACTCCGTCTCAAAAAAAAAAAAAAAAAAAAAAAAGAATGAGGAACTACAGAAAAATGAAGTAAAATTTATCAGGAAAAAGTGTAATAGCCTGTATTACAGAAAGTCATTTGCAAGGTACAAAGGATTCCTGGCTTGGTGATGACTCATGTGAGGAAGGAATGAGACTTAGATAAATAAAACCTCACATAAAGAAATCCTGTGACAAGGCTGCCAAAACAGTGAGAACAATTGAAATCTACCACCCAAGTAAAAGGCAGCAATAGTTCTGCTTTCTCTGTGAATATTACTATAACTAGAATTATTATTCCATTCTGAATTCATTTTTACATTCTAAATACATTTATATCTATTGAAAATTTTCCCATCAAAATATACATAATATTATCAATGGATCTGAAAAATTAGAAAAAATTAGAAATAATAATTCAAAATAAATCTTTAACTCCAGAGAATAGGATAGCTTTTCTCATGTTCATCATTGTTGAAAATGCTTGTAGCAGTTATTTATATACATACCTTTAAAATAATTTGTATTAGTTCTGCTAATTGACAAAACCGGGAAAGATTACAAATTCCTTTTATAAAGAGAAAAATGAAATGAGAGGTGACCCTGTCATAGGAACCTCATATAAGCATTGCTAGATGAGTCATTTTGGTGGGAGCAGGGCAAGTCATTTTAAGGATGATATTGACAAAGACGGGATAACACAGATGGCAGAAAACATGAAAATCATCTTATGTGTAGAAACCTAGAATATTTATCCCAGGAGTCATAAATAATAAGGGTTTTCCACTATGTGAAGGCACAGCCTGTTAATAAGTAATCCCTGTGTTCTGAATATCACCAAATGTCAGAGCTAGGAGTCCCAAACAGGATGACTAACACAAGTTATAAGAAATAAATATATAACAACAAAAATGTTTTCAGAATGAGATCAGCTGCCTCTTAGAATAGACTTCTCTGCTAGGTACATTCTGGAGAAAATCTTTAAATTTTAGGATAATCTATATGGGGTGATTCATGAGGTCCTTTCTGACTATATAAGGTTGTGTGCCCCGTGGTGATGATTTCTGGAGCCAAATTATCATCTGAATACTAATCCACATGTCTGGGCTCATTTCTGCCATGACAGCCACTCCCTTTGCCACAATTCCAAAATGTTTTTATTTGCAAACTTAATCTGGTGAAGTATTGAAATGTTTGAACAAATTCGGTGTTTCTTGATATGAGGCAACTTGTGGAATGTGTAAGTGACTTGAGGTTTCCAGGAATATTTAGGTTCCATTTCTCTCCATGTATACAGATGCTTCCCTATTCTGGTAACAGTGGATTAACTTCGTGGGAAATAGTTAGGCTGTGGTGAACAAAAAGCAAAGTGTTTCTAATCATCAGTGTGTTTTATTCTTCCCATGAGAAAATATACTTCCTATAAACTCAGGAGGAAGTCAAGCCACCTTACTTCCTTTTCTTTCTTTCTTTTTTTTTTTTTTTTTTTTTCAGGTTTAAAATACTCCATTTTTGCTGTTCACTTTTACTTGAGTAAAAATAGTTAAAGAAACACCCTGGAGATATGTAAAAAAAAGTACACTATTTAGGTTCAGTATCATGAAAGCAAGGCCTAGAAAGCAATAGCGTCTTTGTGATCAAACAGAATTTGGGAACAAGGCTGAGAGAATTTTCCTTTAAAAGCGATATTTCATAGGACTTATAAAACATAAATAAATAGTTATAGAATAATAACTACAGAAAACACTCTATGATACCAGCTGACAAGATGCATGAGAAGCCTTATCTATCTCCTGCATAAATCCCTATTACAAACGGCCCCATGGCCAGGAGGAAATCAATATAATTAAACCTCACAGTGGGGAGAACTTCCTCTGCCAAACTTCAAGATTAAAGAAGGCTTTGTGGAAGATATGGCATTGGATATGGTTCTGAAAGATAGGAAGAATTTGAAGTATAAAGTGGAATATTACTCAGCCATAAAAAGAAGGAAATCCTGTATTTGCAACAACACAGACGAACCTGGAGGACACGTTATGTAAAATAAGCATAGAAAGACACAGACAGGCAAATACCGCATGATCTCACTTACGTGTGGCATCTAAAAGTGTCCAACTGGGCCGGGCATGGTGGCTCACACCTGTAATCCCAGCACTTTGGGAGGTCGAAGCAGGTGGATCACCGGAGGTCAGAAGTTCACGACCAGCCTGATCAACATGGTGAAACCCCATCCCTACTAAAATTATAAAATTAGCTGGGTGTGGTGGCGCATGCCTGTAATCTCAGCTCCTTGGGAGGTTGAGGCAGAAGAATCACTTGAACCCAGGAGGCAGAGGTTGCAGTGAGCTCAGATTATGCCATTGCATTCCAGCCTGGGCAATAAGAAGGAAATTTCATCAAATAAATAAATAAATAAATAAATAAATAAATAAATGTGTCAAACTCATAGAAGCAGAGAGTAAAATGGTGATGCCAGGGGCAGAGGAGAAGGGAAACTGGGTGAGAGGCTGGACAAAGGATACAAGCTTTCAGTTATAAGATAAATCAGTTCTGGGGATCTCATATACAGCATGAGTGGTGATGGATGTGTTAATTAATTTGATTTTGGTAATCATTACACAATGCATACATATGTCAAATCATCATGTTGCACACCAAAAATATTCCATCTTTGTCAATTAAATATTTTAAAATGTAAAAAATACATTTTAAAATAAAATCTAATAATGAAATGAACTGTCATCATGGTTAAGTAACCTACCCAGATTCAAAGACATAAAACTAGATATTCCCAAGTAAGCAGAAAGAGCCACTAACACTATGCAAGTCAATAAATGTGATACATAAACAGAATTAAAAACAAAAATTACATGATTATCTCAATAGACACAGAAAAAGCATTTGACAAAATCCAGCATTCCTTAATGATTAAAAGCCTCGGCAAAATTGGCATAGAAGGGACATAACTTAAGGTGACAAAAGCCATCTCCAACAAACCCACAGCCAACATAATACTGAAGAGGGACAAGCTGAAAGCACTCCTCCTGAGAACTGGAACAAGACAAGGATGCCCACTTTCACCACTTCTATTCACCACAGTACCGAAAGTCCTAGCCAAAGTAATCAGACAAGATAAGGAAATAAAGGGCATCCAAATCACTCAAGAGGAAGTCAAACTGTTGCTGTTTGATGACGATATGATTGTATACCTAGAAAACCCTAAAGACCTTTCTGAAAAGCTCCTAGAACTGATAAAGGAATTGAGCAAAGTTTTAGGATACAAAATTATTGCACACAAACTGGTAGCTCTACTACACATCAACAGCAACCAAGCTGAGAATCAAATCAAGAACTCATCCCCTTTTACAACAGTTGAAAACAAAACAAAAAAATCTTAGGAATATATCTAACCAAGGAGGTAAAAGACCTCTACAAGGAAAACTACAAAACACTGCTGAAAGAAATCACAGATGACACAAACAAATGAAAACGCATCCCATGCTCGTGGAATGGCTAGAATCAATATTGTCAAAATGACCATATTGCCAAAAGCAATCTACAAATTCAATGCAATTCCTACCAAAACATACCATCATTCTTCACAGAACTAGAAAAAACAATCCTAAAATTCATATGGAACCAAAAAAGAGCCCACGTAGCCAAAGCAAGACTAAGCCAAAAGAACAAATCTGAAGGCATTAACTGATGTACTCTAAGGCCATAGTTACCAAAACAGCATGGTACTGGTATAAAAACAGGCATATAGACAAATGGAACAGAATAGAGAACCCAGAAATAAAGCCAAATAGTTACAGCCAACTGATCTTCAACAAAGCAAACAAAAACATAAAGTGGGGAAAGGACACCCTATTCAATAAATGGGGCTTGAATAATTGGCAAGTCACCTTAGGAAAATATTACCAATATAAAAATCCATGGCAATACACTAAATTGTATTTGACAACTGATTAAAACAGGAATTGGGTACTAAGAATTGGCAGTATTTATTGGTACTCTCCAGGTGAGAGACATGTTGGGGATAGAGAGTAGTCTGGCCTTGTCCTATATACCTATATGGATCTGGGGTAGTCTTCCACATTCATATGACTTGTGTGAAATATCCCTTAAGACCATCCAATTCCTCCTGGGCCAGGCTGTGTTACATCCAGGCCACTTGTACCTCCCCTCCTTCTCTCCGTGGCTGCTTGCCCTCTCCCTGCATGCTCCAGGCCTCCTTGGACTTTCAAGGAAGCTCTATTTGGGAACAAGAGCTATTAATTAACCACCCACTCAGCAATTGAGTGCTGTGCTAGTTTGCTTTCCTGTGGGGACAACCTCAAAATCTCAGTGGCTTATACCAACAGCTATATTCCACTTGGGTTAGATGAGGGCGGCATGTTATCTGTTGGTCTGATCCATGGGTTGTTTTTACTCCAAGGTTTAGGCTAAAGGACACGCCCTCTCTTGGGGAATGCCATGCTCCTGCTAGAGGTAATCTCTGCTTGGACTGGGCACACTGCTACTTTGCTGCTCATTTCATCAACTCCAGCCAGCCACTGTGGGGCAAGCCAGTGTTCCTTGCTTGTCAGAGATGCTGTACTTTGCATACAATGGTGAAGAGAGTGAACAGCGGGGTGTGATTAAACAGTCAACCACAGCCTGAAGCTACTTTCCCTGCTAAGTGAACCTCAACTCAATGACCTCATTCTGAAAGGTGTGGCCTAAATTCTTGCTTGGAATCGTAATTCCTCTTTAATAGATTCTGCTGTTCTCTTGCCAGTCAAGAGGACTGAAGGGGATTGAAATTCTGAACCTAGGCTCAGTGGCTCCACAGCCACTGGCTTCTCGCAGACATTCCTGATGCTGATGTTCTCCTCAGAGTGCTGAGCTTTGGGGGAAATCCTGTTGCATGGTGCCAGACCCTCTTTCTCCATCTCATAACTCCATCACAGAGTTGGTCTACCAAGGATGAACTTATCCTAGGTTCAAGATATTTTGCCCAGGTGACTAGGCTTCTCTAGTGACAGATGGACCACTGCTCTTACTCCCTCATTCCTGCTTTATCTGAGCTACTGGCCAACTGGTCTCATCCTCCAAGGGCAACTGGGCCATGACAGTTGAGTAATAAAAAACAATGCTCTGCTTTGCTTTCAGACTCACTAAGAACCCTCTGTGTAGCAGATTTGCATTTTGATCCACATCCTTAGGTGCTTATGAAATAAAACTTGGATGCTTTTTGATACTCATGTTCTGGGTGTGTACCCAAAAGTGGACTTGCTAGCTCATAGGGTATATTTTGTTCAAAACTGACATGCTGTCAATAGTTTTCCAAACTAATGGTAATAATTTATACCTACACCAGTAATATAACATGTTTCTATCAATCTTTAAATTTTAGCCAACATGAAGTTAAGTAATGTGATGCCGCTGGTTTTGTTTTTTTTGCTTAGGATGACTTTGGCTCTTTTGGGGTTCCATAAGAATATTAGAATAGTTTTTCTAATTCTGTGAAAAATTACATTGGTAATTTGACAGAAATAATGCTGAATCTATAGTATGGACATTTTAACAATATTGATTCTTCAACACACCAGTATGGAATGTTTTTCCATTGGTTTGTGTTATCTGTGATTTCTTTGAGTAGTGTTTTGTAGTTCTCTTTGTAGAGATTTTTCACCTCCTTGGTTAGATGTATTCGTAAGTATTTTAATTTTTTTTGTGGGGGGTGCTATTTTGAATGGGATTGCACCCTTGATTTGGCTCTCAGCTTAAAAACTATCGGTATATAGAAATGCTACTGATTTGTGTATGTTGATTTTGTATCCTACAGCTTTACTGAAGTCATTTACCAGGTCTAGGAGTTTTTTTGGTAAACTCTTTAAACTATACAACAAGGCTACAGTAACCAAAACAGCATGGTACCAGTACAAAAAGAAACACATAGACCAATGAGACAGAATAGAGAATCCAGAAATAAGGCCACATGTTTACAACCAACTGATCTTTGACAAAGTCAACAGAAACAAATAATGGGGAAAGGACTCCATATTCAACAAATGGTACAGGGAAAACTGCCTAACAATATGCAAAAGAATGAAACTGGACACTTAGCCCATATACAAAAATTAACTCAGGGGGATTAAAGACTTAATTGTAAGACCTGAAACTATAAAAATGCTAGAATAAAACATAAAAAATACCCTTCTTTAGCATGGCCTTGGCAAGGAATTTTTGGCCAAGTCCCTGAAAGCAATTGTTACAGAAACAAAAATTGGTGAGTAGGATTTAATTAAACTAAAGAGATTTTGCACAACAAAAGAAACCATCAACAAAGTAAACAGACAACCTATAGAATGAGAGAAAATATTTGCAAACTGTACATCCAACAAAGCAGCATCTATAAGCAACTTAAACAAATCAACAAGCAAAAAACAAATAACCCCATTAAAAAGTGGGCAAAGGACGTGAACAGATACTTCTCAAAAGAAGACATACAAGTGGCCAACAAACAGATGGGAAAAAAGTTCAACATCATTAATCATTACAGAAATGCAAATCAAAACCACAATGAGATATCATCTCACATCAGTCAGAATGGCCAATATGAAAAGTCAAAAAATAACAGATGTTGGTGAGGTTGTAAAGAAAAGGGAAATTTTATACATTGTTGGTGGGGATGTAAATTACTCCAGCTACTGTGGAGAGCAGTTTGGAGATTTCCCAAAGAACTAAGATTTGAGGTACCATCTGATCCAGCAATTTTATTACTGGGTGTATGCCCAAAGGAAAATAAGCCATTCTACCAAAAAGATGCCTGAGCTTCTATGTTCATTGCAGTGCTATTCATAATAGCAAAGACATGGAATTAATCCAGGTGCCCATCAACTCTGGATTGGATAAAGAAAATGTGGTACCTGTACACCACAGAATACTATGCAGCCATAGAAAAGAATGAAATAATATCCCTTGCAGCAACATGGATGCAGTTGGAGGTCACCATCCTAAGTGATTTAATGCATCAACAGAAAACCAAATGTCACATGTTCTCTTATAAGTGAGAGCTAAATTGTGGGTATATGTGAGCATAAAGATGGGAACAATAGACCCTGGAGACTCCACAAGAGGAAAAGGAGGGGAGAAGGGCTAAAAACTTCCTGTCATGCAGTATGTTCACTACATGGTTGATGGGATCAATAGAAGCCCAAATCTCAGCATCACGCAATATACCCTTGTAACAAACCTGTATATGTACCCCATGAATCTAAAGTAAAAAATGTAAGCAAATAAAATAAAAAATGTAGGCCTCTTGATGAGTATACAGTGTTATCTGTCGGTTGGTTTACTTTGCAGTTTCCTGATGATTAATGATGTTGAACCACTTTTAATGTGAGCATCGATCATTTGAATACCCTTTTATTATGAAGTGCCTGTCCAAATGTTTTCCCAATGTTTTAATTGAGTCTTTTTCTTACTGGCTTGTAGAAGCACTTTATATCATCTAGGCATAGGACCTTTGCTGCCATGCTTAAAATATTCTCTCCTACTCTGTCATTTATATTTTCATTATTTAAACATTGTATTTTATTGAAGATATGTTCAATATTTTAGTGTAGTCTAACTTATCAATCTTTTTTATGTTTAAAACTTCCTATATAGTGTTTTAAAAAATCTGTTCCTACACCAAGATCATTAATACACTCCATTAGAATATATTCTAAAATTTTATTGCTCACTTACCGCATTTAGATTTAAGTTCCACAAGGAAGTTACAGTGTGTGTGTCTATGAGATGTAAAATAAGGCTCAAATTTCTTTTTTGAACACGAATACTCAATTCAGTCAACACTGTCATTAAAATGACTGTTCTTCCTTCACCGTTCTGCAGTGTTACTGTTGTCTCTATCGAGTGTGCATGCGGCTAGTTTTGTTCTTTTGTCATGTTCTGTTGGTATGTGTGTTTATATTTAGGTCCCTACCACACTGTCCTGCTATTATTTCTTTATAATAACTTTTAATATTTATTTATTTATTTATTTATTTATTTATTTTTATTTATTTATTTATTTTGAGAAGGAGTCTTGCTCTGTCGCCCAGGCTGGAGTGCAGTGGCCGGATCTCAGCTCACTGCAAGCTCTGCCTCCCGGGTTTACGCCATTCTCCTGCCTCAGCCTCCCGAGTAGCTGGGACTACAGGCGCCCGCCACCTCGCCCGGCTAGTTTTTTGTATTTTTAGTAGAGACGGGGTTTCACCTGGTTAGCCAGGATGGTCTCGATCTCCTGACCTCGTGATCCACCCGTCTCGGCCTCAGGTGATCCACCCGCCTTGGCCTCCCAGAGTGCTGGGATTACAGGCTTGAGCCACCGCGCCCGGCCAACTTTTAATATTTAATATTGACTTCTTTATGAAATAAGCTTGGCACAGAAAGACAAATAGTGAACCAGGTGTAGTGGCTCACGCCTGCAATCCAACACTTTGGGAGGCCAAGGAGGAAGGATCCTTTGAGCCCAGGAGTTTGAGACCAGCTTGCGCAACATAGGGGGACTCTGTCTCTACAAAAAAGAAAAAAGATTTAAAAAATTAGTCAGGTATGGTGATACAGCCTGTGGTCCCAGCTACTTAGAGGGTGCTGAGGCAGAAAGATTACTTGAACCCAGGAGTTCAAGGCTGCAGTGAGCTATGATCATGCTACTGCACTCCAGCCTGAATGACAGTGAGACCTTGTCAGAAGGAAGGAAGGAAGGAAGGAAGGAAGGAAGGAAGGAAGGAAGGAAGGAAGGAAGGAAGGAAGGAAGGAAGGAAGGAAGGAAGGAAGGAAGGAAGGAAGGAAGGAAGGAAGGAAGGAAGGAAGGAAGGAAGGAAGGAAGGGGAAAGAAAGAGAGAAAGAGAAAGAGAGAGAGAAGAAAGAAAGAGAGAGAAAGAAAGAAAGGGGAAAGAAAGGAGAGAGATGAAAGAAGAAAGAGACAAAAAGAGAAGAAGGAAGGAAGGAAGGAAGGAAGGAAGGAAGGAAGGGAGGGAGGGAGGGAGGGAGGGAGGGAGGGAGGAAGATATCACGTGATCTCACATACATATGAAATCTAAAAACCTTGTAGGAGCAGAGCGTAGAATGGTGGTTGCCAGGGGCTGGGGAGAAGGGGAAATGGGGAGATATTGGTCAGAGGACACAAAATTTTAGTTAGACAGAAGGAATGACTTAAAGAGCTCCATTGTACAACATGGTGACATACTTAACAACAATGCATTGTATACTTAAAAATCACTAAGAGAGTAAATATTAAATGTTCTCACCATAAGAAAATAATAGTAAGTATGTGAGTTAGCGCATACACTAATTAGCTCCATTTAAATATTCTATGTTTTATATATATATATCAAAACATCATTCTGTATACCTTTAACATACAATTTTTTTGTCAATTAAAATTAAATATAGGCCAGGCACGGTGGCTCATGCCTGTAATCCCAGCACTCTGGGAGGCCAAGGCGGGTGGATCACCTGAGGCCAGGAGTTTGAGACCAGATTGACCAACATGGAGAAACCCTGTCTCTACGAAAAATACAAAATTAGCCGGGAGTGGTGGCACATACCTGTAATCCCAACTACTCAGGAGGCTGAAGGAGAAGAATCACTTGAACCAGGAGGTAGAGGCTGCGGTGAGCCGAGATTGCACCATTGCCCAGCCTGGGCAACAAGAGTGAAACTCTGTCTCAAAAAAAAAAAAATTAAATACCATTCGTGTCCTTTGCAGGGACATAGATGAAGCTGGAAGCCATCATTCTGGGCAAACTAACACAGGAACAGAAAACCAAACACTGCATGTTCTCACTCATAAGTGGGAGTTGAACAATGAGAACACATGAACACACAGAGGAGAATATCACACACCAGGGCCTGTAGGGCGGTGGGGGGCAAGGGGAGGGAGAGCATTAGGACAAATACCTAACGTATGCAGGGCTTAAAGCCTAGAAGACAGACTGATAGGCACAGCAAACCACCATGGCACCTTCATGCCTATGTAACAAACCTGTACATTCTGCATATGTATCCCAGAACTTAAAGTAAAATTAAATATACATATATAAACTAATTCTAAAAATAAATAAATACATACATAGAAAAAATATGACTTGTTTAATCATGGCCACTTGATTTGCCATGTAAGTCTTAAAGTAAGAGTTTTGTGACTTCTTTCTAACTTTTATGTAATAAACTTTCTATTTTCGGAATAATTTTAGATCTTCAGAAAAGCTGCAAAAAAAGTAAAGAGAGATTATCTTATCCAGGTTCCCTTAAAGTTAACACGTTACACAACCATGGTACATTTGTCAAAACTAAGAAACCAATATTAAATTCTGAATTTTCCTTAACAGTAATGTATTTGTATTCCACTAAGTTTTTACACTAATGTTCTTTTTCTGTTCCCAGTATCCAGTTCAGGATACTATATGGCACTTAATCATTACGTTTCCTTGGGTTTCTCTGGGCCTGTGGCTAACTCTTAGCCTCTCCTTGTTACTGTGCATTGGCAGTTTTAAGAGTGCTGTTCAGGTCCTTAGAATGCTCTTTAATTTGTGTTTGTCTGATTTTTTTTTTTTTTTTTTTTCTCATGATTAGGCTGGAATTATGAGCTTCTGGAAAAAATTCCACAGAGGTTAAGCTTCCTTCTCATCACATCATATCAAGGGGATGTGATATCAGCGTGCCTCATTACTGGTGATGTTCACCTTGATCACGTGGTGAAGATGGTGTTTGCTAAGTTTCTCTACCACACAGCTACTCTTTCCCTGCTTTCCATACTCTAGTCTTGCATGTGAATCACTAAGTCCAGGAGAGGCACAAGGTGGCCTAGGAGGTAGACACTAAGGTCGAATTCCTGGAAAAGACAGTATCTATTCATATTATCTGGAATTCTTCTACAAAGATTTGTCCTTCTTCTTTCTCATGTATTTACTTCTTTGTTTAATAATTTATTTATATCAGTGTAATCTCATGTGTACTTTGGGTTGTAAGCCAATACTGTGTTATTTACTTTATTTCAGGGTCGTATCTATATCTCTCTGATATGCCCCATCCTTTTGTTTTTTTGAGCATTTTCATTATTCTGGCACTTGGAGGTGATCCAGGCTTTTCTGGCTATCTCTTGCCTCAGTGCACAGACTAGCACCTCCAGTATCATTTTGAATAACAATGGTAAGAGCAGACATCTTGTTGTTTTAATTTCTAATCTCTGAGAAAGCTCTTACAACATTTTTTCGTTCAATATGAAAATACCTTTCTCACATTAAGAAAATGTATTCCTATTTCTAATATAGTGATAGTTTTTTTTAACAATCATAACTGGATAGTTCAATTTTTTAAAATACTTTTTATGGGGAATTTTGTTGATTGATTTTCAAATGTTAAACTAATCTTGTATCCTTGGCCCTCAACATGACCGTGATGTATTTTCCTTTATGTAGATGTCACTAGATTCAGTTTGCTAACGTTTTTATTTGAATTTATTTTGTATTTTTATTTTTTGAGACAGTCTCACTTTGTTGCCAAGGCTGGAGTGCAGTGGTGCAATCTTGGCTCACTACAACCTCTGCCTCCCAGGTTCAAGGGGTCCTCCTGCCTCACCCTTCCAAGTAGCTGGGATTACAGGCATGCACCACCACGCCTGGCTAATTTTTTTTGTATTTTTAGTAGAGATGTGGTTTCACCATGTTGGCCAGGCTGATCTTGAACTCCTGGCCTCAAGTGATCCGCCCGCCTCGGCCTCCCAAAGTGCTGGGCTTACTGGCAGGAGCCACTGCACCAAGCCTGGATTTATTTTTAAGTCATATTCAAGAGGGAAATTGTCTTTCAAGAGTTTAGAGTAATTTGTTAAGAATTCAAGAGCAATTTTATTTTTTCCAGTACTCTTATTTTGGTTTCGGTTGTGTACCAAGATTATCTTTCCCTCATTGGAAAGTATTTTCTCTTCTTCTATTCTCTAGAATGATTTATGTAATATGACTTCTTATTTCTTACACAAATATTTGGTAGTAAAAATCATCAGTAAATTCTTTGGGACTTGGCATTTCTTGATGACAAATTGTTTAATTCCAGATCCAATTTTATAATTATAGGGTTGTGAAGACTTTATATTTTTGAATTTACTTTAATAAATCATGTTGGGAGGAAGTTGTCTGTTTTTCAGCAATTTTGTATAAAGATTTTCATAGTATAAAGATAATTTTGTATAAAGATTTTCATAGTATATAGATAATTTTGTATAAAGATTTTCATAGATTTACTAGTTATTTTTTAATACCTGTATGATCTGTGGTCATATCCCTCTTTCAGTCCTAAAATTTGTTGTGTCTTAATTACCTTAGAATTCATTATAAATTATTTTCATATAATTTATATTTATAATCATATCATTTTTAGACTTATATTTATATTGACTATATAAATTATATAAACTATAATTAACTGTATAAATCATTATGTGTAATTACGTGCGTGTGTGTGCGTGTGTGTGTAATGAATGAGACAGAGAGTGAGAATAATATAATCAACCACCATTAACCTATCACCCAGCTTCAAAAATTATCAACTCAGGGCCAAGTGTTTTATTAAAAACCCCACAAATTCTTTAATATGAACAGAGATGTAAAATTATTTTTAAATAAATTACAGAGATCTTTTCAAATGTTTATTGGGCATTCAGTTCGTTCAATCAAGAATTGCCTTTTCCTTTTCCTCTTTTTTAAAATTTTGAGACACAGTCTTGCTTGGTCGCCCAGACTGGAGTGTAGTGGTTGCTTACTGCAACCTCCACCTCCTGGGTTCAAGTGATTCTTGTGCCTCAGCCTCCCAAGTAGCTGGGACTATAGGTGTGTGCCACCACACCTGGCTAAATTTTGTATTTTTAGTAGAGATGGGTTTCACCATGTTGGCCAGGCTCATCTTGAACTTCTGACCTCAAATGATCTGCCCACCTCGGCCTCCCAAAGTGCTGGGATTACAGGTGTGAGCCACCGCGCCAGGCTGAAAATGGTCTTTTTCTATTGGGTCATTTTTCTTTTCTATACTGATTTTTACATAACCCATTAGGTTCAAAATTATTCTTTTTATGAACAGCCCATCTAAAATAGCATCTCCCATCTCTCACCAAGTTCTATTCTCTCACCTGCTTTAGTTCTCTCCTTGGTACTTTCTGAAATCTGAGATTTATCAACATATGTAATGATGTATTTATCAGTGTCCTCTCCTATGAGCGGAGGATATCAGTTTTGTTTCCTACAGTTACCCTGGTGACTAGGACAGGGCCTGACACATAGACATTCAATAAGGATTTGTTGGATGGATTAATTAACTTGATAGATATATAATCTGAATATACTAAGCCCTTGTCAGCTATATCACATGGTTAGATATATGTGATACCTAATCCTTGCTGGCTTATGGTACCTTTTTGTATACAGGTATGTTTAACTTTAATGTTGTCAAATTATTATAATAACTATTTTCTTATGATTGTCTACTTTAGTATATCTGTCCCCATCCTGAGAACAAGAACATTATCCTTGCTCTTCCAAAGACATGCTTAATTTTGCTGTTCGCTTTTAGGTTTTAATCTATCTGAAACATGTTTATAAATGGTGTCTGAAAAAAATCTACATTTTTTCCTGAATAAACAGTGTTTGGATCATTTTATCCCATAATATACCTCTTAATTGCTGATCTGCAATGCATTTCTTAGCACTTAAGGTTTGATTCTCTTTTGCCTATTAGCTGTGTCTATGCACTGCCACATTCTTTAATTTCCATAGATTCCTAGTAGGGTTTGATAGTTTTAGTTGGTGAGTGCCCACCCACTTTGGTTCCAGTGCATGATTTGCTAGAAGGACTCACAGGACACAGACATCTGTTAGACCCACAGCAACTGCTAATTACAGTGAAAGGATACAGATTAGAAGCAGCAAGGAAAAAGGTGCCCACAGCAGAGTCCAGCGCCAACGAGGAGGCATGGGCTTCCAGTTGTGCTCCACATGACTGACCTCAACCACTCAGTCTCCAGTCAGCTGTCTGCCACCCACAGAGGTCAAAGTGACACAATGTGACCCAAAGCCCAGGCATACATATAAACAGGTGGTCACCATAAAGCATGTTGATAGCACGTGGTATGACCCAAAGCTTCAGGTTTACAAAGGCACTCATATCACACAGAGTATTACAAGGGCTCAGAGGTTTTATCTCCAGGAGCCTGTCAGGAACCGTCCTGAAGCCCTCTGGAATATGCAGGATTTGGGCAGCCCAGGCCTGCTGAGTTAACACTTTACTGCACAGTTCTTCTTTTCCAAAATTGTTTTATTTTTTTCTTGGCCCTATACACTTTCATATAAATTTTATATTCAACTTTTTTCAATGAAATACCCTGCTGGCATTTATATTTGCATTGCATTTGATTTAATTATTAAATATTTTCATAATATTTAGGCCTCTGATACAAAAACTTTGCCTATCTACTCATTCAGTTTTAGTTTATTTTCTATGTTGAAAGACAATGCTACATTTACTTCTGCAAAAAAGTTTTGCATATCTATGTTAGATTTAATTTTAGGATATTGCTCTTTGTGAGTAAAGCATATACTTTATTTTTTTAATTGAGGATATTTGCATCTCTCTCCATAAATGAGCCTTGGACTATAATGCTTTATTCTCACATATTTTTATGTATTTATTTCTATTTCTAATTCTATTCTCTAGTACAGATGATGTAAGACTAGAAGTATCTGTACCTTGAATAGAATTTATTAGCAATACATCTTTGGTACTTTGTCAAAGTTAATTTTCAAGAGTTGATGTAATTCATTTAATTCATATAGGACCATTAAAGTTTTCTATCTTCTGTAATTACTTCAGCTGGTATAAATTTTTCTGGAAAACAGACAACTGTAGTTTGCCATACTGTAGGTTGTCTAGTGGACCTGGAACTTCTGCCTGGCTCTCCCTGGCTCTTAGATCTCTTCATTTCTGGAAGAAGTCAGCCACCACCCCAAGAGGACACTCAAGCAGCCCTGGGGCAGGAGGCTGTGTCGGAAGGAATGGACTTCTCAGCACCCACTTCCCAGAAATGTGAGTTAGCTGCCTTGGAAGTAAGTTCTCCAGTTGAAGTCTTTACATGGCCGTCACCCCAGACATCTGCCTGAAGCCTCCTGAGAGCCCCCAAAACAGAAACACATATTTGAGCTGCTCCTAAGTACATGAATCACTCACAAATGAGAGATAATCAGATTATTGTTTTTGAAATCACTAAGTAGGGGGGCGACTTGTTATGCAACAATATATTACTAATACAAATGTTTTCTTATCATTACAAATAAAAATTATTTGACTAATGACTTATAAGGATTTTTAATATTAACACATGGCCGGGCGCGGTGGCTCAAGCCTGTAATCCCAGCACTTTGGGAGGCCGAGACGGGCGGATCACAAGGTCAGGAGATCGAGACCATCCTGGCTAATACGGTGAAACCCCGTCTCTACTAAAGAATACAAAAAACTGGCCGGGCGACGAGGCGGGCGCCTGTAGTCCCAGCCACTTGGGAGGCGGAGGCAGGAGAATGGCGTGAACCCGGGAGGCGGAGCTTGCAGTGAGCTGAGATCCGGCCACTGCACTCCAGCCTGGGCGACAGAGCAAGACTCCATCTCAAAAAAAAAAATAAAATAAAATAAAAAAATAATACTAACACATAATCTTTTTTGTTATTTTTTGTTTTGATTTCTAATTGCATTGCCTTATGATTGAAGAACAATTGGATAACGTCTGCATATCTTTATTGAAAATGTTCTTATATTTATGGCACATAGTCCATTTTTATAAATGTTCCATGAGTGAATGAGAAGAATATGTGCATTCTAATTATTTGTTGCAGTTAAATATTGACACACTTGACAAATATGTGATCACTTTACTTACCAATTTCTTCTTGAAGTTCTGACTGTGCATAGTTGATATTATGTTACTAGGTTTAGACAAAAACTGTTGTCTGTTTCTGAGGAGTTGTACACTTGACCCTCAGGTACTGGATGCGTTTGTTCCTAATGATACACTTTACTGTATGGTTTATTTTTCTGAATGCTAATAATACCACGGTGACTTTCTTCTGGTTAGAAAATGCCTGCTTTATATTTTCCTTCCTTTTACATTAATATTTCTATTTCCCTGTACCATGTACTTGTTTACTCTCAACATTTTTTCTGTTATAAAATATTTCAATATGAATATCTATGTCTTTTTATTGGCATGTATTCATCTCCTCTTCATCCCATTTGTGGAGGAGAGATTCCTACACTAGGGTTATGGAAATGACTGGACACATGACACCCAACACCAGACAGATGAGTTCACACCAGCTCATTAGTCACAGGCACACACAGCCCAGGGGAGGATGGAACCACATGATGTGGGACCACATGAGGGCTGCACTTGGGAACAGAGTGAACAAGCAGGAGCTGAGGGAGTCAGGCTTTGTAGTAACAAGAGGGTGGAGTGACCCTTGCTTCCTGGCTGTGCCACCCATGATAAGGAAGGTTGTCCAGTGGACCTGCCACCGGAGCAGGGTGGGTACGGGCATTAGAGTTAGGTTATTCAAGGTCCTCCAGATTCTAGGTACTAAAGTGGCACATAATATTAATTTTGTGCCTTATAAGACACATCTTTTTATTGTTCATATTATTTTACCAATATATTTAGAGGTATTCCATTCTTTTTATTATATGCTATGTATTATGCTCATTTTTCTGTTTTTGCTTTTTAGTATCTTACTGGAGAGCTATACATTTCTCTATGTTTGAAGATTCCCTTTCATATTTTAATAGATATAGTTAACTATATACAGTTTTAATTCCACCAGTTAACCAGAATAATTCAAAGACCTTAGGATTCATGCATTCTAATCAGCTCTCTTTCAACACCCATTATTTAAAATCTGGTGTTTTAGCTTCACCTGGTTTTTTAAATCTGAAATTAATTATGCTGTAGTTACGAGAACTACCATCATTTTCTATCTTTATCCTGCTAGATGGGCCCACTGGATCCTAGGTGGAGGACCTGCCCTTCACAGCTGCCTTGTGTTTGCTTCCGCTAGATCCCTGTGGTGACACAGTGATGGCCACCCTGATATCCCTTCAGGAGTAAAGGGCTTATTGCCCCGAGACTGACAATGCTGCCAGCAGAAGCCCTGGACAGACTGTCCTTTCAGGAGTAGGGACTTATTGCCCGCCCCATCTGACAGTGCAGTCAGGGGCCAGCCCCTTCCGACATGGCCCCACCACCCAACGTCATGACCCCCTCCCAGAGCATCCCAAGACTGATTCACTTGGAGCACTAAGGGCCTCGCCTCTCGTCCTACTCCAGATCATTTTTAAGAGCCACGTAATCATTAGAACTCCCTGAAAGGCTGGCTGAGTCTTGCCATCTTCGTCGGTCCAGTCCCAGTCCTGCTTTCTACTCCTCACTTCCAGGCAGAGATTCCAAGAGCATTCCCTCAACCCTCTCCTGCATGTCAGTCTCTGTCTCAGAGCTTGCTTCCCACAATGTCCCAGTGGTATTACCATCCAGGAAAGAATTTCTATCAGTGTCTTACCTTGTCCACTCCCAAGCCACAAGGACAGCATGAATTCACACGTGAATACACTGGAGGCATCAACGTTTGCCTATAAATTCTTAGGGGAGACTTTACCACCTAGAACCTGTGATCAGTCAAACAGGCTCTCCGTTGTTTCTCTGAACCCACAGGAGGTTGGACGTTTCTCTAGTCTCTGGCTTACTGGGAGGGAGGGGCAGTGTCAGCATATAGGACAGGTTTACTGTGGATCTAGGTCTAATTTCTACCCGATGCAGCTCAGAGCACCACCTCCTACTATAAAAGGAAGACGTCAGTGAGGTCCACTCATGTGCTTTACAGTTCTGGTTTGCAGATTCCTCTTAAACTGTGGTCTTGGGACTTTGTTGGAATTTCAGCTCTCCATTTGAAACTATGCTTGCTGCAGTGTCCAGTACTTCTGAATGTTCTGCACTAGGGAGATATTCAATTATCTGGTCTGCCCTTTTGCTGGGAATGAACATCATCTCATTATAAATGATACAAGCATCGTTTATGCATTTTTATGAGCTTGATTTGTGAGATTCATCCTTTCAGAGATCTATTCTTGTAGGAACTGGTACAATGAGGTTTCCAAACCTAAAATGCATAGAACCCCGGGCTCTGCTGCTTGTGGAAACTCCTCTAGGTACAGACACAATTGTACAGACAGTGCAGTGCAGCTAATATTCTCATCTCAAAGAGATCCGTTTAGTTAAACGCATTATCTACTACAGAAACCAGGTCCTTGGGTTCATTTGATAAAGAAAGTCCCACTAGATTGCATATTTCCATCTTTTTTTTCTACCTCTATGACTCCAGAACCTGGCTCAGGGCATGGAAATCATAAAGGCTTAACATAGTTATTTTGATGAATTCTTTTAAGAAGTGATTTTCCTCATTCTGTACTTTCTTCCAAAGAGTGAAAAAGAAATAGACATTACTGAGTTTTCTGGAATAAATCAAATATGTTAGATATGGTTTTTCTACCTTATAGAGGAGTACCGTTACCATGGTTTCTGCAAACTTGAAACAGCACAGAAGTGGCTGCTCTCAGCCTAGCCAGGAGTTCTCCTGAACATTATCTGTGAGTAATGACCTTCAAGTTCATATGAGTAACACTTTTCAAATGGGCCCTAAAACATTCTTCTTTAACTTTAAAAAGTCCTTGGAAGTAATATTTCTCTGAGTTACTGCACTGCACAATGAATGTCTTTCTCTGCCAGTGAAGGTGTCTTTGCACTAAATAACTTTGTTTTTTGCATCAAAAATAAATGTGTTCCACTAAGAATGATATTGGAGTACATGTAAATGTCTAGCTTAAAAAGAAATGGTTCACTTTAAGGTAAAAGCTCATAGTCTAAAAATCAGACTTCCACCTTCTTGTAAGGAGTAATGCTGCATCCTTTCCAACTGCACTTTGATGAAGAAGATTAGCAGATGAATGGGTACAGCTCTTCAAGCTGAAAGAATCCTTAGAGGTCATTAAAGGGAACTCCTTACCCAAGATGAGTATTGACATTACAATAGATGAGAAAGAATGGGCTTGGGAGGAATCAGACATGGCTTCCTTGAAACCAGAGCCACCCCTTCTTGCCTTTCTCTGTGCTCTGCTCGAGATTACCATCAGTAATTCCCTCTTTCCTTTCTTCCATCAAGACAAACCTGATCTGTCCTGTGCGCTACACTTTCTCAGTTTTTACCAGGTGACAGAGTGCTTCATGCTAAGTTGTTAATAGTTTTTTGTTTTTTTTTTTAGATGGAATTTCACTCTTGTCTCCCAGGCTGGAGTGCAACAGCACAATCTTAACTCACTGCAACCTCCGCCTCCTGGGTTCAAACGATTATCCTGCCTCAGCCTCCCAAGTAGCTGGGATTACAGGTGCACACCACCACGACCGGCTAATTTTTGTATTTTTTAGTACAGCCAGGATTTCACGATGTTGGCAAGGCTGGTTTTAAACTCCTGACCTCAGGTGATCCACCTGCCTCAGCCTCCAATAGTGCTGGGATTACAGGCGTGAGCCACCATGCCCAGCCAGTCATTAATAGTTAATAATACCTTGATCTCATACCACTTTCCTGCAGAATATTCAAGTGAAACATTAACTTTATTTCTAATTTAAAATAGAGATCTCTGGGGCTTATGTATGTTATTTTATAGGGCTGAATCCAATAATTTGGTTTGATCCTCTTTTTAATGCTCCCAAAGTCAGAATGCCTGTATTCTACCTGTGAGGCTAGTCCCGACGTAGCCTCCAGAAGGACTACTCCAGAAAGGTTTTCCTTCATATCATTTGCCAGTTATCTGAATCCCTCTGTCTTGGGATGGAGATTGAGCACACAGTCAATATGCATTAAACACAGATGACCTAAGTGAGCATTTAAAAGCTCATCTTGGTAACTTTAGTAATGCTGGGAGTAATGTCAATTATTTTTAAATTATAAAATCATAAAATTACTCTGAATGTGCCAAATTGACTTGCTTTTCACTACGACATTCTAGAAAGCAGCCTGGATCAGGCTTTTTCTTTTGCAGAATCTATCAAATTTCAGGACGGAGAGACAAGAGGGACCCGAGCACAAACTGGGGTAGACAATGTCTCTGATCGGTCCTGGTGATTCCTGCCTCCTGCTAGGCAAGCCCTCCCCTGAGTTTCAGTTGGACTTAGTGACTCACTTCTAACATACAGAACACAGCAGATGTCACTTCTGAGATTAAGTTACAAAAAGGCAGTGTCTTTTGCCTTGAGCACTCTCTCTTGCTCTCTGCTCAGTCTGAGGGAAACCAGCTGCTATGCTGTGAGCTTCCTAATGGAGAGACTCACAGAGTAAAGAATTGAGGGTGGCCTCAGCTAATAACCAGCGAGGAACTGAGCCCTCTGCCCAATCACCTGAAAGGGGCTGAATCCTGCCAACTCTACAGGAGTAAGTCTGAGTGGCTCCTTCCTCAATTAAACCTTTAGACAAGATTATAGTCTGAGCTGACACCTGGGTGGTCACCTTGTGAGAGATTCAGAGCTGAAGATGCATCCAAGCCATATCCAGTTTCCTGGCACACAGAAATTGTGAACGAATGGCGGTTTTAAGCCTACATGTTTTGGGATGATTTGTTGTGCAACAGTTGATACCTAACACACAAGGTAAAATATAGAGAACTATTCTGATTTAATCTTTTATTCTGAAACTAAGAGCAAGAGGAAACCAGTTCTGGTTAATAAAAAAGTTAAGAACTGATGTGGCCAGTTAGCAATTTTTGTGTATTTCTTTAAAATATCGCATGTCTTAAGTATTGCATGTGCTTATCTCAATATAAGGCAAAATACGTTTACAATTGTGTTTTAGAATTCAGGCTTCATAGCCAACACCATAGCACCATGGTCAATGATTGCTTTGGACTCTAAATGAAAAACCTTTGAATGTTGAGCTTGCAAATGCAGCATTATAAGATATCAATTGTGGCAGGCATCAGAATTCTCCTGTCTCTAACTTAAAATTGGGGGCTCAGCATAGCTCACCCCATTATTCTTTTTATACTTTTAATCAGATACAATCAATATTTTTCTAAACAATTATTTGAATTTGCTCTGCTTAGCAATACCTATTACTAGACCCTCATCATCTGAACTCAAGTAAAAAAAAAAAAAAAAAAAGAGATAGAAAGATATCTTATGAGCACCTGTCAAGTATGAGGTCCTATACCTGATATTTATATAGATATATATATATTTATAGGTCCCATATCCAAAGATGGAGTGGTCTAGTGTCTATGCTTGGGTAAGTGGCTACAAATTAGGGATAAGTAAACACTACACAATGCATCTAATACAAGGCAGAAGATGTCCAATGCCACAGAAACGTCCCAGGAAAGTGGCATGAGGTTTCAAACCAGAGACTTCAGAGCTAGTTGAGAAGATCAGAGAGGAAATGTGAAGGGTCTCACACCCAGCAGCTGGCTGCCTTGCCAGCTCCATGCAGGGATGGATTACTCTACAGGTACATGAGAAAGGGGCCCAGCTTCTCAGGGAGCATCTCTTCTGAGGCCACGTCTTCTTTTCTGTTGACACCCATCACAATGAGTTGGCCTCAGGTCCACCTTTTACCTGCCTGCCCGAACTCCTCATTGGGTACGAGGTTCCGTTTTCCCAGTACTCTGGGACCTGGTCCCCTTTCATTCCCCACATGCAGTGTTGTGCTTGGTCATGGAGGGAACAGGTAGGCCACACTTCCCAAGCCAGCCCCATCTGGTTTCCCAGTCCTGAGTTCTCTGCTTACTTTGGAAGGCAGCTCAGACAGAGTCGACATTTGTGATGCACCTTGAAGCACGAGGAATGGGGTGGATGGCAGTGTAGAGGGAGATGCTCAGCCACACTGGAGTGAAAAACACCAGGCACACAGCTTAAAGCTGTAGGTATGTAAATACTGTACCCTCTTCTTTGTGTTCAAACTAGGAAGCTTCCAGGATCAAATATCATGGTTTACAGAATTGTCCTTGCAATCGAAGGTTTTCTGTAATGGACAGTGTTTGCTTCTAGGAGAAGGTCTAAAGGAATATGCCTCTATGGCTGGTTTTATCCTCTGTAATTTAGGGGACACAAAAGGGGTACTTAAAAATGTATGCTTTCAGTCAATTTTATTTAAAAAATCTACATAACTTTGGTATGCTGGGAGGCAAACAGGGGGTCTAACTGCACTTTATAAAGTATGGGATGGCAAAAGGTGAAAAAAATACCAGCAGTTATCCTCTTAGACACTAATTGAATTCACTATTTTGCAATATAGGTCATTACTGTAACAGCAGGGGCTGTGGAATTATGAGAGTGGAGAAGATATAATTTTGAGATCCTTAAATTCATGGTGAATAGAGTTTTCTTTCAGTCATACTTGGGGAGGAGTATATTTGACACCCGAGAAAAATTTGGAATATCATTAAGTCAATACATTCTGCGAAGACCAAAATTTTTTTCTCTATTATCGTGGAGTCTTAGAACAAAAAGGTATTGTGAGAAGCCAGAGGATGTAATAGATTTTGGGAGCAGTGTGAATAATTGTGCTGTATTAGGAAAGAGTAGAGTAGGGTGATGATTGGAATTTAAAGATCTATTGAAGGAAAAAAAGACATCACAGTTATCAGTTGAATAGAACTGATCCAAATATCAGAAAAAAATGATTGGACATGGTGCCCAGTATAGAATGAGTGAAAAGAGGATGAAGTTATTAGGAGGCGATTGTAACAGCTCAGGCCAAAAGAATGAACATGTATTACTGTGCCTGCCTTAGTCCAAAGACAAGCAATGATCTCTAAGACCATTTAGTGTGCTAAATTGAGAAGCCAGTAAGAGACCATTTTGAACCATTACTACGTTATTTGAACTTTCGATGAGAAAAGCATGCAATTCCCTTACTCAGGTTATGTTGGGATTTGAAATGAAGTATTTCTAGCTTCCCCATAATCAATTTCAATTTTGCCAAGCTTTGAGGCAATGGGAATTCAATGAGGGTCATTAATCCTGCTGAGAATAAAGCAGACACAGTCCACAGAGTTTCAGGCTGCTTTTCTGATTGTGTGTAGACTCAGCCATTGTGCATAGGCCATGGCCTAGCCAGCTGCACAGGAGTTCCATGGAGGCCCAAAGGCAAAGTAAGAAATAAGGTATCAAAAAAATTAGGATCATGTCTTTGTTCCAGCCACTGGTCCTCAGCCCCGTGGGGCATGGTTGTCCGTCTCCCCTGACCAAAGCACATGTGCACTGCCGGCCTCTGGTTCAGGGACCTTCTGCCTTGGTGAGCTCGCACTCTCTGGGCTACTGAGAAGCTCAGTCTGCAACCATCATTCACCAGTGTTCAGTTGTGATTGGTTTGCTGGATGAAATGTTTGGACATTGATATAACCTCAGCAAACACTAAGGCATAATTTGTTCACACCATGTCCTCCTTAGAATCATCAGAGAACTATGAGATCTCAGAGTTAGGTATCTATGCTCCTCTGGGTCTTAAAAACCCTTTGAATTTTATGAACAGTGGTATTTCTCACTTACACTAACTGCTAGGAAGCTCTGGATCTGTGTTCTCAGTTCTAACAAAGTGTCCAGAACCTGAGTGGATGTTTTATTTTTTTCTGTACTAATTCGCCTTTTTCTGGCTTTATTTTCCTATCCTTTTTTTTTTTTTTTGCCCTTTTCCCATGATTTCTCTGACTTAATTTTTTTTCTGAATTTCAAGTCCTTGTTGAAAAAAAACTGGTGATACAAAATTATGTTTACAGAAAAAAGCAGCCCTTCAGCTTATTGTTATCCTTTTATATCGATGAGCACCAAAATCTCTTTTTCTTTAAATCAATACACATGAGGCTTTTTTACTTAACAAGTTATTTCCTAATTTGAGACATCCTTTCTCACATATGATCATCTTTTGCAAGTTAAATCACCTACACTTATTTGTCAGCTTTGAGAAATCTCCTCCAACTACAGTATTTCCACAATGAAATGCACATTTTCATGAAGCACCCATCTTTTATAAATATGCTGTGATCTGCAGCCATAAAATGGCCATCCGCAGTCACTGCTTTGCCACCGAGCCCGTCTGCACCAGCACCTCCCCTGACCATCTGTTGTCCAAACTCATGCATCCTGCAAAGGCATTTGTTCACTGGCATTGCTTCCTGTCAGCCTCCAGTTTTCTCTCCTTCTATCTAGTCACAACCTTCTCATGAGTTTTAGTGCCAGGACAACTGTAGAACTGTGATCTGATTCCAGGCCCAAAATGTCATGGGAAGCTTGAGACCCCTGACTGCCACTCTTATGGAAGCCCCATTGGCTACGCTGGCATCTTGTATTTGTGGACCACAGGGTACAGAGATTAAACCATCTCTGTAGTGCTTAGCACCCTTTTGTGAATAGAAAAGAGAACCCCAGAGACCGGAGGGAGAATCCAGCCCAGATTGAGGGATGGCCAATCCTAAACCAGCCTCCCTGCAGCTTCCGGACAGACACTTCTCCATAAGCATCTTTGGCAAAAGACATTTCAGGACCAATTTTCTTCACATATGCATGGAATTGGTTTGAAAAGAGCCACATCCTGTTTACTCGCAATGCAGCTAAAAAGGAGCCACATGCAAAGAAAGAGTGGGATATAGTGAAAACACCATGGGATCGGATATCAGCGACCCTGGATCCTACCACGGCAGAGTCTGAGCTGGGGGTGTTAGTTTCACCATGTGAAAATATGGCTAATAAAGTGTTCCTTATTTTTTAAAAATGCAAGGGGATAATGTATATAAAAGAATCATAAAATGTTTGGTTTCATATTTTATGATGCTTATTTACATACTTATTATTCCAAACAAGAAGTTATAGTTTAAAATCTAGACAGTTATTTCCAGTCTGGTTTCTCCAAACCTATTACTTTTATGGAGAGGAGAAAATAGGAACCTATCTTATCTGTCAAGATTGTAAATTAAATCAGTACTTGATGCCCTCAGTAGCAGACTTAATTGCCCATATAAAAAGTGAAGGTAAGATTTGACAATAAATGTAAATGTAAACAAGGTCATCCTGAAACATCACAGCATTCTGGCACATTTATTACCTGTATTGATTATTTTGTTTCCGTGATAGTTAATTTTACATGTCAAATTGGCTAGGCCAACCTACTCAACTATTTGGTCAAACACCAGTCTGGAAATTGCTGTGAAGGTATTTTTTAGATGAGCTAAACCTCTAAGTCAGTAGACTTTCAGTAGGGCAGATTGCTTTCCATGTGTGTGTGGGGGCGTCATCTAGTCAGTAAAGGCCTTCCCGAGAAAACAGATTGGAATTTCCTGGGAAAGGGGGAATTCTGCCTCCAGGCTGTCTTCAGAGTCTAGGTGCAACTCTTTCCGGGGTGTCCAGGTTTCTGGCCCGCCCTGCAGATTTTGGACTTGCCAGACTTTATGATTAAATGAACAAATTATTATATAAATTATGAGCATAATTCTTTTCTTTTTTTTTTTTTGAGACGAAGTCTCGCTCTCACCCAGGCTGGAGTGCAGTGGCGCGATCTTGGCTCACTGCAAGCTCTGCCTCCTGGGTTCACGCCATTCTCCTGCCTCAGCCTCCCAAGTAGCTGGGACCACAGGTGCCTGCCACCACGCCCGACTAATTTTTTTGTATTTTTAGTAGAGATAGAGTTTCACCGTGTTAGCCAGGATGGTCTCGATCTCCTGACCTCGTGATCCGCCCACCTTGGCCTCCCAAAGTGCTGGGATTACAGGTGTGAGCCACCGCGCCCAGTCGAACATAATTCTTTATATGAATCTCTCTTTATCTCTGTCCCCTGCTCTCCTCTCTCTCTATAAATAATATAGACATGCAGTTGTCCATATACCTATCTATATATGCACATATATACATTCTGTGAACATATATAAACACACACACACACGTACACATCTTATTGGGTCTATTTCTCTGTAAAACTCTGACTAATAGTTTCCCTCCTTTTCCCCAAGGACAGGAGAGACTGAACTGTGAGTGGGAAAAGCCACAGGGAGACAAGAAATGCTGTCCCCTCACCTCTCTGCTCAGCGTCTTCCCGATGGTAGTAAAAAGGTTTCCCTGCTCTGCAGATGAGCTGCTCAAGCTCCCTGGTGGGTACAGGGAAGCTCCACTGCCTGCATGTGACTGTCTCTTTCTCTCGTCTCTCTTTCTTTCCCTTCTCCACCCAATTCCTGAGTGGGAGACTGACTCATCTTGGGGCTGGTGGACCCGGTGGATGCCGTGTGGCAATGGCCTGTGAAAAGGCAGGGGTCACACGCACATGGCGCTCTGAGCTCTGGGAGGAAAAGCACTTCCAGACCCCACTCCAGAGCTGGCCATGTCCTCCGGCTATGTTTCACAGCCCTAAGGAGTATTCAGATTTCCTTTAGATGAAAACAAACTTTTGACCTAATAGATATTTATTTAGATATTCATTTCATTTATCCACTTGATCCTTTGCATTTACAGCCTAGCGGAGTGTCCTTTCTCTCCAAATCACCGTCATCACTAACTGAGGCAGAAGCAGCATGCCAGCCAAGTTGGTGGCCTCCCCACAACAATGGCTTCCTGGTGCTGCAGGTGGAAGTACCAGCATTCATTCCAAACCCACACACAATCGAAAGCCCACCGGAAAATGACTGGCTCATAAATTACCCTGAATTTGTGTTTCAGATCAGATGTGAGGAAATTATAGCTATCATTTATTTTCACTGTTTCCAGTGTAAGTGAATGATAAATCCTCCTCCTCCCTTTCTTCTTCCTTCTTCTTCTGTTTTTTTTTTTTTTTTTTTTTTTTTTTTTCTGTTCTTTTTTCTTTTCTTGGAGACAGAGTCTCACTCTGTTGCCCAGGCTGGAGTGCAGGGGCACCATCTCAGCTCACTGCAACCTCCACTTCCTGGGTTCAAGCGATGCTGTGCCTCAGCCTCCAGAGTAGCTGGGATTACAGGCATGTGCCACCACGCCCGGCTAATTTTTGCATTTTTGGTAGAGACAAGGTTTCACCATGCTGGCCAGGCTGGTCTTGAACTCCTGACCTCAAGAGATCTGCCCGCCTTGGCTTCCCAAAGTGCTGAGATTACAGGCGTAAGTCACCGTTCCTGGCCTCTTCCAATGTTATAAAACATGCTATCACTCATTTGAGCTTCTAGAGCTAGTTGTCTACACACTTTCATTCATTTACTCAACAAATAATAATTGAAGGTCTGCCACTTTATCAGACACTGTTAGACCCCATAGTTTTCATCACAGGTCAAAAAATCAAGTTTCCTTGATTTCCAACATTCTAATTGATCATGGCAGTGGTGGATACAGAAAAACCCAAAACCCCAAAATGTACCATATAAGATCATAAGTACTCTAAAAGAAGAGGGGAAGAGAGAAGAGGTAAAATAAAGTCATGTGGGAGGTGGGTGTGAAATGGTGATGAGTGTGGGCCTCCCTGAGAAAGTGACATTTAAGTCAAGACTTGCAGGAGGTAAGGACTGTGCCCTGAAGATCCCCGGTGAAGAGCAGTCAAGGAAGAAGGCGCAGCACTTACAAAGGTCCTGAGGCTGGAGAGGAGGTGCTATGATCCACAACTGTAAGAAGCAGGTGTGCCTACGCAGAGGATGGAGGGAACGAACAGGAAGTGAAGACGAGACTGTAGCTTCCGTCCGAGGGAACATACGAGCCACTGCTTTGATAACTGGCAAGATCTTTGCCAGGAACTTCAATACTCTACTCTAGGAACCAAGTTTTGAGCCTACTTTGGTGCTTGCAGGAAGAATGTGTATCTTTTCCTTTATTGCACCTAAGGCAGAGAATTCTCTGACTCTAGGGGAAGAGCTCAAGTCCCATGACATTTTCCTGACCCCAAGCTGAGATGCTTGGCATGAGTTAAGAATGGAAAGAGGCCGGGCGCGGCAGCTTACGCCTGTAATCCCAGCACTTTGGCAGGCCGAGGTCGGGGGATCACGAGGTCAGGAGATCAACACTACGGTGAAACCCCGTCTCTACTAAAAATACCAAAAAAATTAGCCGGGCGTGGTGGCGGGCGCCTGTAGTCCCAGCTACTTGGGAAGCTGAGGCAGGAGAATGGCATGAACCTGGGAGGCAGAGCTTGCAGTGAGCCGAGATCGCGCCGACAGAGCGAGACTCCCTCTCAAAAAAAAAAAAAAAGAATGGAAAGAGCTGTTTCACTAAATTTGTACCAAACATTGGGTGTTGTCTTGGATCTGTGGAACAGTGGGTAACACCAGCAGGAAAAGAAATATGTTTTTCCCACTGGAGGTTGGGACTCCAGATGAACCAGCAGCAGCTTTAATTGGCTTTGAATCAGCTTTAAATAACCAGGGAGCAAATCCACGTGTCTCTGAACAGCCAGCTGTTCATGCTGCCTGGACCTCCTATGTGTCTGAGTGAAAGAAGACAAAACGAAAGAAAACAAAACAGAGAAACAGAGAGAGAAGAGGAACATAAAGTGTGAGTTCTAATGAGCTTTACTTTTCTAGGAACATGTCTTTTTCATATACATTTTCAAATGTAAGATACAAAGTTGTATATCATATCGTCTTACCATTATGTAATGTTTTAGAAGACTATACTGAATTCCACGTATTATTTCTGTCATTTGTCGTGTCCCTGCCGTTTTTTCCTCAGTCATGCTCACTGGTATTGACCAATGTCATGACTAGTAAGATTGGTATTATTCTTTCTTATATATTTAGCAAAATTTACTGGTGAAGCCTTTAGGTCTGGAGATTTTGCAGAAGTAATATTTTTAATTTAAAAATGTATTTTCTAGGCCTGGCATGGTGACTTGCACCTGTAATCTGAGCACTTTGGGAGGGCAAGGAGGGTGGATCACCTGAGGTCAGGGGTTCAAGACCAGCCTGGCCAACATGGTAAAACCCCGTCTCTACTAAAAATATGAAAACAAATTAGTCAGGGATGGTGGTGCATGCCTGTAATCCTAGCTACTCAGGAGGCTGAGAGGGGAGGGCTGGCTGAACCTGGGAGGTGGAGGTTGCAGTGAGCTGAGATCACACCACTGCACACTCCAGCCTGGGCCACAAAGCAAGACTCCATCTAAAAAAAAAAAGCATTTTCTTGTTGGTCATTGGATTATTAATGTCTAATATGTCTTATGTCAATGTTGGTATGTTACATTAAAATTTTGAAAGGAACCACTTTTGGCCTTATTGAACCTCTCTATTGTACGTTGTTTATTTTTATTAATTCATTAATTAATTCATTCATTTATTTTTGAAACCAGGCTGGAGTGCAGGGGCACAATCTTGGCTCACTGCAACCTCCGCCTCCTGGGTTCAAGCGATTCTCCTGCCTCAGCCTCCCGAGTAGCTGGGACAACAGGCAGATGCCACCTTTTCTTTTTTTTTTTTTTTTTTTGAGATGGAGTCTCGCTCTGTCGCCCAGGCTGGAGTGTAACAGCGTGATCTCAGCTCACTGCAACCTCCACCTCCTGGGTTTAAGCAATTCTCTGCCTCAGCCTCCCGAGTAGCTGGGATTACAGGTGCCCACCACCACGCCCAGCTAATGTTTTGTATTTTTAGTAGAGATGGGGTTTCACCACCTTGGCCAGGCTGTTCTTGGAACTCCTGACCTCATGATCCACCCACCTCAGCCTCCCAAAGTGCTGGGATTACAGGCGTGAACCACTGAACCCGGCCCAGCACCCAGCTAATTTTTGTATTGTTAGTAGAGACGGGGTTTCATCATGTAGGCCAGGCTGGTCTCGATCTCTTGACCTTGCGATCCACTCCCCTTGGCCTCCCAAAGTGCTGGGATTACAGGCGTTTGTATTTTGCGGAGTAGCAGGAGGAAACAGATGGAAGATCGAGACCATCCTGGCTAAGACGGTGAAACCCAGTCTCTACTAAAAACACAAAAAATTAGCCAGGTGTAGAGGTGGATGCCTGTAGTCTCAGCTACTCGGGAGGATGAGGCAGGAGAATGGTGTGAACCCAGGAGGTGGAGCTTGCAGTGAGCCGAGATCGTGCCACTGCACTCCAGCCTAGGCGACAGAGTGAGACTCTGTCTAAAAATAAATAAATACATAAAATAAAACAAATAAAAAGATGAAGGAGCCCACAGATATGGTCAACCTCCCAAAGGGCAGATGTGAATTGAGAAAGGTCAACTGTAAGTCTGGAGAGGCAAACAGAAGGTGCCCAGCACAGGCTCCTCTTGCTCCTCTGTCTACATACTTTTTCCAGGTAAAAACTCTGTGTCCTCATCACAGGAAAGGCAGCTTGACCATTTGAGGTAATGCTGATTCTGTCACATGCCCATGTAAAACATATACTCAGACCAGCATTCTCTAGCATACCCAGATGGATAACCTTAAAAAGTACTTCAGACACTAAAAACACCAAAACAGGACTAAAGGATTAATGAAGATCAAAGCAGGAAGCCCAAAGCTAGACTAAAAGCAGTTCCCAACAGAGAGAACAAAGAAAATGGAGAGGTACAAATTGCCTAAAACAATGGATAAATGTATTTCAATGTTAAAGAAAGACAAGAGTCTTCAAGAAAAGGCCCACCAAGCTAAAAATGTAAAAGAAGAAGATACGAATTGACCTTCATCTAAAGATAATATCATAACAAAAATATTCTAAAAATCTTTCAAAGAGCAAACAAGAAGGGAAGCTACAAGAAATTATACAAAGCTTGTCATTTGAGAGAAAAGCCACATTTTTAGTTGGAAAGTTTTAACTGTTAAAAGTCAGCTATCTTGAAGTTTACCCAAACTTTAATACAAGCACAAAATTGAAAGGTGATTTTAAAATTCATATGGAATTGAAAATACAAACATATGCATAAAGCAATTTTGAAAACAATCTTGCAAATCCAGGCCTTAAGAAATAAGGACTAATTAAGTCCTTTTTTAAGAAAGAAGGACTTTTTCCTACCAGATAAAATAATAAAATGTCAAAACCTACTACTGAATTCATTAATTTTCCATAAATAAGTGTTATGTAAAAACCATATATTACATAAAATGTATTAATTTGAAAATACATTCTTTCACTCTCCCATTTCATAAAATATATGTAGGATGGCAGGTATTCGAGGGTATTGTAGAAAAGATAAGAGACATTGAATATCATTACTGCTATATCTTGATGAAGTTAGAGGTATCATGGCTAATGCATATGGCTGTGCTGGTCACACACTGCACAGCTCCAGAAGAGGTCTATGTGATGAACACTTCCTAATGTTTTTAGTAGACATTTTGGCCTGTAAGCTATGATGGCCCCGAATGAGGTCATCAGCTAAAAGACTGACAGTATATCTCAGAATCTTCAACAATAGATTTTAGGTCCTATCGTTAGTGGTTTAGGAGCATCCTTACATAAAATAAGACTGATGCCTCTGACATCTTCAATTCCTTCACAAGCTCCAAGGAGGAAAATGAGGCTAATGTGCTGAAAAGACAGAATTAAGAGAGAAGGCAGAGTGATGTCAACACAGTGGTGGAAAAAGAGCATTCTACCATTATCCCCTAGCAGAAGTATTAAACCTGACAACTATCTACAAGAGCACTTTTGTGGGGTCCAAGAATCCAACGGATAAAGTTTTAGCACACCATCAGAGCAAAAACTCTGAGAATAGATACACTGAAAAGGATAAGAAAAACAGTTTCACTTCACCTGCATTACCTTTCTTCCAAGGCAGCATAGCTAAATGCCAAGAGAGGTAAGTGTCCATGATTTCTCCTGGGGGGTGGGGAGAGTGCAAGCATGGTTAATGAGTGCCTACCTCCCCCCAGCTTTGTAGGATACTGAACAAGATGCCCACTTTCTCATCTTATCCAAACTACAATGGTGATTGGTATGGTTTAGTGGTTGGAAGAGAACAGTGACAGGGAAGAGAGGTGGGGATCTAATTTATTGCTCTCTGACTGCATCAGGAAGTGCATCTATAAGGCACTTGGAATACATTGTGTTTGGACCCCCTGAGCTAGTGCATAGGCCCTCAAAATGTTTGGCACAACTCGCTCCCAAGATTGGTTCCCTAAATGCACCTGTGTGAACAGCAAATGCAAGCATTTCATGCAGATATCTGTATCAGCTATGCAGGGTTGGAGGAAGACACACAAATTTGAGCATTTCAGTGCACCACTCTAGAAAATCAAAATAGGAAGCTCTCAGCACTGGCCTAGCTTTGCAAGATTGAGAGAAAGTATATAATTTTAAGCATTTCCCTCCCCCAAAATGGGTAAGATGTGCAGAGTGGGTGAATTCACAGAAAAAGTCTGAGAGAGCCTCATAATCACTAACCAATCTGGTTGGTGAAGGTATTTATAGTAAGCAAAACTGAAGGAGGTTACTCCTCCTTCAAATGGAAAGACAGCAGCAGAAGACTTCAAGAAACATGAAAAATCAAGAAAACTTGACACCACCAAAGGAACACAATAATATTCTGGAAACCAATCCCCAAAAAATTGAGATCTACAAATTGCCTGACAAAGAATTCAAAATAACTATTTTAACAAAGCTCAGGGAGCTACAAGAAAACAATTAAATGAAACAGAAAATAGAAATCAACAAAAGAATGCCAAAGAATAGATAGAAATCATGAAAAGGAAACTGAACAGAAATCCTACAGCTGAAGAACACAGTGAATGGAATTCAAAAAATGCAATAAAAACACCAACAGACTTGATCAAACAGAAGAAAGAATCTGTGAACTTGAAGAAAAGTCATTTGAAAATATCCAGTTAGAAAAGGAAAAATTTTAAAAAATAAAAATAAAAAGGAATGAAGAAAACTGATGGGATTAGTGGAACACCATCAAGACAGCTAACATTGCATTACGGATGTTCTAGAAGAAGAACAAAGACAGAAAAGGGATAAAGCTTATTTAAAGAAATTATGGCTGAAAACTTCCAAAGTCTGGGAAGAAATCTGGACATTCAGGTATACAAAGCTTGCAATCTGTAATAAGGTTCAATCCAAAGAAGGCCTCACAAGTCACATTACAGGTTGAGCATCTCTAATCTAAAAACCTGAAATCCAAAATGCTTCAAAATCTGAAACATTTTAAGAACTAAAATGATGCTTAAAGGAAGTGCTCATTGGAACATTTCAGATATCAGATTTTCAAATTAGGGATGCTCAACTGGTAAGTATAATGCAAATATTTCAAAATCTAAAAACAATCTGAAATCTGAAACACTTCTGATTCTATGCATTTCAGATAAGGGACCCTTGACCTGCATAATGAATTGTCAAAAATCAAAGACATACAAATTTGAAAGCAACAAGAAAAGAGGCTTGGCACATACAAGCAAACTCTGATAACACTATTAGCAGAGTTCTCAGCAGAAGTCTTACAGGCCAGAAGATAGTACAATGATATAGATACATTCAAACTGGTGAAAGAAAGAAAGGTATTGGCAATCAAGAATATTTTACCTAACAAAGTGGTTCTTCAAAACTGGAGAGCTAAAGCCTTCTAAACAAACAAAAGCTGAGGAGTTTACCACTTTAGACCTGCTTTATGAAAAATGCTAGAGTTCTTCAAGATAAAATGAAAGAAAGCTAATTAATAACATGAAAACATATGAAAGTATAAAACTGACAAATGTAAGTTTATCAGAATACTCTAATAATACTCTAATAAACTCAGAATACTCTAATACTGTAATGGTGTGCAAATCACTTAAAGTTTAAAAACAAAAGTATTAACAAAACTGTAAATACAACAGTCTATTGGTAGATACATAATATTAAAAAGATATAAATTTTGGCATCATAAACAAAAAATAAGGTGTGTAAAAGTATAGAGATTTTGTATGTGATCAAAGTAAATTTGTTATAAGCTTAAAATAGACTTTTATAACTAAAAGGTGTTTTCTGTAAGCCTCACGGTAACCATAAACCAAAAACCTCTAGTAGATATATAGAAGAAAAAGAGAAAGGAATCAAAACATACCACTCACTATAAAAAAATCATCAGTTCACAAAGGAAGATAGCAAGAGAGGATGAAAGGAACAAAGAATCTACAAAGCATCTAGAAACCAATTAACAAAATGGCAATAGTGATTCCTTACTCAATAATTACTTTAAATATAAATTGCTTAAATACTCTAAAGATAGACTGCTCAGTGGATTGAACACACAAACACACACACACACACACACACATACTATACGGTACCTACAAAGGATTCACTTAAGCTTTAAGAACACACTTAGGGTCAATGTAAGTAAGGAAAAGTTATATTCTATGCAAATGGAAACCAAAAGAGAGTAGGAATAGCTAAATTTATACAAAACAAAAGTTAAGTCAAAAACTCTCGTAAGATGCAAAGAAAATCATCATATAATGATAAATAGGTTCAATTCATCAGGGGATATAACAATTTCAAATATATATGCACCCAACATTACAGCACTTAAATTATATAAAGCAAATATTAATTAATCTGAAGGGAGAGATAGACTGGATACAATAATAGCAGAAAACTTTAATACCTCACTTTCAACAATGAACAAATTGTTCAGATAGAAAGTCAATAAGAAAATATTGTAATTGAACTGCATTTTAGACAAAAAAGGATCTAACAGACATATACAATGCATTCTGTAAAAAAGCAACAGAAGACATATTTTTTCTTGTACATATAAAATTATTTCCAGTTTACTTTAAATATTAGGCCACAAAACAAGTTTTAACAAATTTAAGACAACTGAAACTGCATCGAGAATATCTTCTGATTACAATAGTATGAAACTAGAAATCAATAAAAAGAAAAACTGGAAAACTCACAAATATAGGCAAATTAAACAACATTCTTCTGAGCAACCAAAGGGTAAGTGGTAAATTTTCCACAAGGGAATTTTTAAAAGATCTTGATACAAATCAAAATGGAAACACAGCATACAAAAACTTATGGGCTAGGCCGGGTGTAGTGGCTCACGCCTTTAATCCCAGCACTTTGGGAGGCAAAGGCAGGCAGATTATCTGAGGTCAAGAGTTTGGGATCTGCCTGGCCAACATGGTGAAACCCTGTCTCCACTAAAAATACAAAAATTAGCTGGGCGTGGTGGCATGGGCCTGTAATCCCATCTACCAGGGAGGCTGAGACAGGAGAATCGCTTGAATGCAGGAGGCGAAAGTTGCAGTGAGCAGAGATCATGCCACTGCATTCCAGACTGAGCAACAGAGCGAGACTCCATCCCAAAAAATAAAATAAAATAAAAAACAAAAACAAACTTATGGGCTAGAGCAAAAGTAATTCTAAGAGGGAAACTTTGAGTGATAAAATCCTACATGATGAAAAAAGAAAGACTAAATAAGTAAGCTAATCTTATACCTCAAACACTAGAAAAAGAAGAACAAAGTCTAATGTTAGAAAGAAGAAGGAAATCTTAAGGATTAGAGCTGAAAAACATGAAGCAGAGACTAGAAACACAACCGAAAAGTAAACTGAGTTTTTTTTTTAAAGACAAACAAAATTCACCTTTTGCTGGACTAAGATAAAATGTGACAGGACTCAAATACACAAAATCATAAATAAAAGTGGAGACTTTACAACTAATACCACAGAAATAAAAAGGACCATAAGGGATTATGATGAACAATTATATGCCATAAGAAAGATAGCCTAAAAAAGTAGGTAAATTCCTAGGAACTATATCTTACCAAGTCCGAAGCATGAAGAAATGGAGAAACTATACATACCAGTAATGATTAATGATATCGATTTGGTTGTTAAAAATCTCCATCAAAAAGAAGTCTATGGGCCAGGAACAGTGGCTCCTGCCTGTAATCCCAGCACTTTGGGAGGCCGAAGCAGGTGGATCACTTGAGGTCAGGAGTTCAAGACCAGCCTGGCCAACATGGTGAAACCCCAACTTTACTAAAAATACAAAAATTAGCCAGGCATGGTGGCAGGCACCTATAATCCCAGCTACTCAGGAGGCTGAGGCATAAGAATCATATGGCTTCACTACTGAATTCTATCAAGCATTTAAAGAATTAATTTAAGTATATCCCAATTGCTTCCAAAAAAACTGAAGAGGATGGACCACTTCCGAACTCATTTTACTATGCCAGCATTACCCTGATATCAAAGCCAAACCCAGAACACTACAAAAAAGAGAAAATCACAGACCACCAACTCTGATGAAAATAGATCCAAATATCTTCCATAAAAGACTAGAAAACCAAATTCAATACCACACTGAAATGGCCACAGTTCTGCAGGCTGTACAAGAAGCATGATGCCAGCATCTGCTTCTCCTGAGGGCTTTCGTGCTGGGTCAAAACATGGTGAAGATTGTAAAAGGGGAGGCGGGCATATGTGAAACGAGAACAAACCCAAGGGGTATACTGGCTTTGTAACACCTACTCAAAGGGGAACTAATTTATTACCCCCAAAACCAATCCAGTCTTGCAAGATGAGAACTCAGTATTCCAAGATGGCACCAAGCCATTCATGAGACCCCAAACACCTGCCATGAGGCCCTACTTCCCAATACTACCAAATTGGGGATCAAAATTGAACATAAAATTTAGTGGGGCCAAATAAACCAAATCTATATCATAACTACCATGATTAAGGAGATTTATTCCTGGGATGCAAGAATGATTCAACATACAAAAATCAATAATTGTGATACATCACATTAACAGCATAAAAGATAAACATCATATCATCATCTCAACAGATGCACAAAAAACATTTGACAAAATTTAACATCCTTTCCATGATGAAAAAACTCTCAAAAATTTAGGTATAGGAAGACTTTTTCTCAGTCGGGCGCAGCGGCTCACGCCTGTAATCCCAGCACTTTGAGAGGCTGAGGCAGGAAGATCGCTTGAGCTCAGGAGTTCAAGACCAGCCTGGGCAACATAGTGAGACCCTATCTCTAGTTAAAACAAACAAACAAACAAATAAATAAAGACACATTTCAACTTAACAACGGCCATTTATGACAACCCCACACCAACATATTTAATGGTAAAAAGCCTTCCCCCTAATACCAAGGATAAGGCAAGGATGCTCATACTAGCCCCTTTTTTTTTTCAACATAGTACTAGATAGAAGTCCTAGCCAAAGTGATTAGGCAACAAGGACCAATAAATGTCATACGCATTGGAAAGGAAGGCATATAATTGTTTGTTTGCTGATGTCATAATCTTCCATACAGGCATACTTCACTTTATTGTGCTTCACTTTATTGTACTCTGTAGATATTGCAGTTTTTCTTTTTTTGTTGTTTTTTGTTTGTTTTGTTTTACAATAGAAGGTTTTTGGCACCTCTGCATTAAGCAAGAAGATCACCATTTTTTTCCAACAGCATGTGCTCAACTCATGTTTCTGTGTCACATTTTGGTAATTCTCACAATATTTTGAACACTTTCCATGACTTCAAAACATCAAACTTCCTTCTCAAAAGAAAAGCATCCAATGCACCCAAACACACCATGTCCAGGGTTGTTCTAGGCCTGTTCCCATGTTCTTTCAGGAGCCTAGAATATTGCTTTTCACCTGTCCTCATCTGACATCTCCAATCCAGTCTCTTACCTTTCTAGATTTCCCTCAAAGCTGTGGTTCCTTGTTTATTATCTTGTGATGGGAAAATGAAAGGGTTCATGATCTTTAGTACAAACGCTGCCTGACCCACGGAAAAGGTTTAATGTTTTCACGCAGTTTATTCCACCTCAGCTAAACTGCATAAAAACATTAAACTCTCATTCTTTTCCTTTTTTTGAGACGGAATCTTGCTCTGTCGCCCAGGCTGGAGTGCAGTGGCGCGATCTCAGCTCACTGCAAGTTCCACCTCCTGGGTTCACACCATTCTCCTGCCTCAGCCTCCTGAGTAGCTGGGACTACAGGTGCCCGCCGCCACACCCGACTAATTTTTTGTATTTTTAGTAGACACAGGGTTTCACCTTGTTAGCCAGGATGGTCTTGATCCCCTGACCTCATGATCCAACCGCCTCGGCCTCCCAAAGTGCTAGGATTATAGCCGAGAGCCACCACACCCAGCCTAAACTCTCATTCTAATTGGACAATTTTAAGAAGTATTTTTACTCCCAGACTTATAAAACAAGGTTTACAGCCAGGCACAGTGGCACACGCATGTAATACCAGCACTTTGGGAGACCGAGGTGGTGGATAACTTGAGGCCAGGCGTTCAAGACCAGCCTGGGCAACAGAGCGAGACTCGAACTCTACAGAAAATTTGAAAAATTAGCTGAACGTGTGGCACCCACCTGTAGTCCCAGCTACTCAGGAGGACTGCTCGAACCCAGGAGTTCAAGGTTGCAGTGAGCCGTGACCACGCTACTGCACTCCAGCCTGGGTGACAGTGAGACCCTGTCTCAAACAAACAAACAAACAACAAGCCTACAACACTACTTCTTTAGTTCTGAAGCACTCTAAAAGTGTATTTTAGATTAATAATTTCCAAACCAAGAAAATGAAAGCCTAAATTAATTATAAGACCCCAAATAGAAAATATATTTTAAAACAATCAAGACCGTAACATTCACATACCTTCTATTTGGTCAATCCAGAGACACAGATCTTTGTTGCAAAATCTGAATGTAAATGCAAAGCTTCAGAGCCTGAAAACAACTAAAATTATACCCATGACTGACAACTGGCTTAGGCTCAATCTCTTTGGAATTTGCTCTACTAAATTTGCTACCGTTTGAATGTGTTCCCTTCAAAATTCAGGTGTTTCTAATGTGATGATATTAAGAGGTAGGACCTTTAAGAGGTGATTAGGCCAAGAGGGCGCCTTCCTCCTTAATGGGATTAAGGCCCTGATGAATGAGGCTTCACACATTGGACTAGCTTGCTCTCCTGCCCTACCTTGCTCTACCATGTGAGGTTGCAAGAAGAAGGTCCTCAAACACCAAATGTTGGTATTTTCATCTTGAATTTCCCAGTGTCCAGAACTGTCAGAAAATCAATGTCTGTTCTTTATAAATCACCCAGTCTGTGGTATTCTGTTATAGCGGCATAAAACAGACTAACAGAAAATTCCTTGATGATTTTTCAACAAGAGACAGTGTCACTACTTCTGGTGAGTAGTTCCTAACATGTTCTCAAATTCTCCTTTTATGCAAACATAACATTTTTTTTTTTTTTTTTTTGAGGCGGAGTCTCACTCTGTCGCCCGGACTGGAGTGCAGTGGCCGGATCTCAGCTCACTGCAAGCTCTGCCTCCCGGGTTTACGCCATTCTCCTGCCTCAGCCTCCCTAGTAGCTGGGACTACAGGCGCCCGCCACCTCGCCCGGCTAGTTTTTTGTATTTTTAGTAGAGACGGGGTTTCACCGTGTTAGCCAGGATGGTCTCGATCTCCTGACCTCGTGATCCGCCCGTCTCGGCCTCCCAAAGTGCTGGGATTACAGGCTTGAGCCACCGCGCCCGGCCGCAAACATAACATTTTTTAAACTTAGTAGTTCCTCTTCCTAAAAATTACCAAATACAGGTTAAGGACTGATTAGTATTAAATATAAATAAAGCTTTGGTGCTAAAAGTTAAGAGCTTTTGTTTTCCAGAAAATCAAACCCAAAGAATTCAGATAAAGCTATTTGCTCAAAGGTGTATCATCAGGTAGAGGTAAAAGAGAGTTGAGAAATTATACTCCATTCCAAATAATGTGCTTTCAATTTTTCCACATTAATAATAGTTTACAAAGGAGATTTAGAGAATTCCTCAAATCAAAAATGAGGACATTTATGAAATGTCATTCTTATATAAAAGACCTACTTCAGTTGTGTCCTCTTCTTCCTCTTCCTCTGAAGTCACTTCCTCTGTTGTCCCATTCTGAAACAGAGAAAGAATCTGCCAGGGTTACACAGGCTGAATACAGGCTAAGTCCATTAGAAGACTGGTGCCATAGCTTTAGGGACAAACTTTCAAACATCTGTCACTGCAGTGCCGCTACCAGAGAGCCTATTAACATTAAATGTTTACTTTTAAATCCAACTTTGATTTGACAAACAACAGTTGTCAGCTTTTAAAAACAAAACAAAAAAATAAAAGATTAGGAATAAAGAAAAGCAATCAGTCAAATATAAAGCAAAACCGAAAAAAATGTTAAAACAGAATCTAATTTAAAATAAGAACACATTTTACTTACATAGCTATGTGTATAAGATCAATGGCTTATCTTGCTTAAAATAAATATCACAAACTATCTATTCCTTAAAATAACTACCTTTTTAACTTTGAAAAGCCTGAATCATTACATAAATTCAATTGCCTTACATTTTAAAAGATCAGATGTCTTATTTATAGACACTTCACAAAACTAAGAATTATGAAATGATTACTACCTTAGTAAAAAGCAAATTTTAGTCTTAAAAACATGTTATTTACTACATAATACCTCTCTACAAGGCAGAATTTACCAACTGACACAATTTACAATGATCAAGTTTAGAAATGAATTTAATGGGGTTTTAGGAAGGGCCTTCTATACCCAGTTTGGGCCGAGTTCAAAAGATAAGCTCATAAGATACTGGCCATGGCACAGTATACAAATGCATCTTTAACCACAAAGGCCAGTACAGGTTAGAACCCAGAATATGTAGAAGATCAAGAAACTAGGATTCGGAGATGCAGTAAGACCAACAAAGGTCTCAGCACTTTCTAAGCATCTGTTCTCGGATACTCTGATGGAGTAATTCTTAAGAAAAACAAACCCATCATCACAGAGGGTGTTAGAACTCTTCTGGATTAGTGAGCTGGAGAATGCCATGTAGACAAACATACGCATGTAGAATTAACTTGTATTTCCTTTAAATCTGCATCTCTTTAGACATTCTTTGTTTTCTAAAGACTAAATGGAAAAAGGAAGCAAACAGCAGCTTTCAAAATGTAATTCACCCCTTCTTCATTTCCCTAAATTGATACATTCCAAATCAAACTATTCTGGGTATCTAAAGAATATATACTTAGCCTACAAGTCCCAAAGACTTTGGTTGCATCAGTGATTGAAAGAGCATTTCTGAAATGCTCATTTCAAAGCCTACCCAGAGAATCTGTTTTGGTTTATGTTTTTGTTTTTTTGAGACAGAGTCTTGCTCTGTTGCCCAGGCTGGAGTGCAGTGGCGCGATCTTGGCTCACTGCAACCTCTGCCTCCTGGGTTCAAGCGATTCTGCTGCCTCAGCCTCCCGAGTAGCTGGGACTACAGGCCCGTGCCACCACGTCCAGCTAATTTTTGTATTTTTAGTAGAGACAAGAGTTTCACCACGCTGGCCAGCATGGTCTCCATCTCTTGACCTCAGGATCTGCCCACCTCGGCCTCCCAAAGTGCTGGGGGGAATCTGTTTTTAAAAAGCTCTCTGAGGTGATTCTGACATGCATCCATGTCTGTAACCATCAGCCCAGTTACTATCTTTCATTTTACAAATGACAAAGCTGAGCCCCCACCCCTCAAAAAGGGTAAGTAATTTAAAACAAAAAGTGAGTTAAGGTTGTGAAATCCTAAGATGAATTTCATTTCAAGATGTGGCCTGGTCCTCCTTCCAAAATGTGGCCTGGTCTTCCCACCAAAATGACAGTATTTTATTAAAAAGAGTAAGTCTGCCACAGCAGCAAAAAAAATAACAGATACAAGGAGAATACCCTGAGTGAACTAAAACCACAGGGACGTGCTGGAAGACACAAAGCAGATGGAGTCAGACTACCGGGCTTGACAAAGCCACAAACCCAATCCAAATAATGGAGGGACCACTTTTTTCCCAGAAGAATCAAACATTGTTTACTGTACTTGTCTCAACAACAGTTGGTAAGGATCACTCTCCCATATAGGAAGCCTATCTTGATGGCCTCTTACTATGAGTGTGAAAACCAGAGAGAAAAGACAGAATGTTTTTAATATAACTCAACACAGCAGCAAATCTTAGACTCCATCTCTGCCTTTTAACTCAGGAGCTAGAAAGTTCTCCTGCTAGCACCTCCCCCATCCTCGTGCCCCAGGAGGAGCATGGGTCTGCAAACCAGGAGAGGGAGGCCACGACAGAAAAGAGTGACAATTCTGAAGACACTTGTGATGGTTAATACTAAGTGTCAACTTGATTAGATTGAAGGAATCCCAGCACTTTGGGAGGCAGAGGTGGGTCATTTGAGGTCAGGAGTTTGAGACCAGCCTGGCCAACATGGTGAAACTCCATCTTTACTAAAGACATAAAAGTTAGGCAGGCGTGGTGGCAGGAACGGTTTTTTTTTTTTTTTTTTTTTTTTTTTTTTTTTTTTTTTTTTTTTAGAAGTCTCCTTCTTATCCCCCAGGTTTGAGTACAATGGCACCATGTTGGCTCACTGCAACCTCTGCCTTCCGGGTTCAAAGGATTCTCCTGCCTCCGCCTCCCAAGTAGCTGGGATTAAGTCGCCTGCCACCACGCCCGGCTAATTTTTGTATATTTTAGTAGAGATGGGGTTTCACCATGTTGGCCAGGCTGGTTTCGAACTCCTGACCGCAAGTGATCCGCCCGCCTCGGCCTCCCAAAGTGCTGGGATTACAGCCGTCGGCCACTACACCCGGCCAAAACCCCGAAAATCTTAAAGACCTTTCCCCTTCCCCGCCTGGGCTCACAACAACGCCGGAGCCGCCCTACCCTGCCCTGTCGCGGTCCCGGGAGCAGGCCGGCTGACCCCGACTGTGGGCGACCATGGGTCCCGAGAGGGCGACGGGGGCCGAGAGAGGCCAGTAGCCCCCAAGCCAGCCCCGTGCGAGGAGCCTGAGGACGCGCCCTCCGTCTCCTCCCACCCATGCCTTGCGCAGTCGGGGGCCGGGCTGGGCCAGTTGCGGGAGAAAGGGGCGGGGAACCGGGGCCTCTCCGGGGCAGGTTCCTCTTTGTCCCGGGACTCCGGGCGCGTCTCCCTCTCTGCCCTCGCCCTGCCCCTCGAGGCCGCCGCCGGGCGCCTCACCGTCATGTTGCAGTGGAGCATGAGCCTCCGCTGAGGCTCCTGGTTCTTGTGGAAGATAGACGCCAGCAACTTCAGTTTGGCCTTGAACCCAGACACAGACATCTTCCCCTCATCTCCCGTAGGAGGGACGGGGAACGGAAGCGGTCTGGAGCTGCTGTCATGGCCACGACCACCCGGCGGGGCCGCCTGGCCCAGCTCTCCTGGCTCCGCCTCTCCCCGCCGCCCAGACCCTCCTAGGAGCATCGCTGGAAAATGGCAAGGGGCAGGAAGGCCTTGGCAGGAGCTGGGTGGCGGCCTGGGGGGCTGCTCCCTTTGTAACCAACTCCACCAACAGGAGGCGTGACTCCTGTCAAGCCGCAGCTTAAAAGGGCAACAGGGCAACAGCACCACTGCCTCCGCCACCGCCTGGGAAAGGGCTGCCCTTCCCCTGCCCCGTCGCCCCTCGCCCCTGGGCGCACCCTTTTTGGAGGGTGCGCAAGTCTACAGCGTGCACGCGCCCCGGGCTGCCCCCTCCTCCCTTGACCCAGCACCTTTCTGCCTGACCCATCTGGTCCCTTCATCACACTCACCAACTGTAGCCTCAGGGTGGCGCAACCACCAACTGTGTGTGTGTGTGTGTGTGTGTGTGTGTGTGTGTGTGTGTGTGTGTGTCCCAAGGGAACAGAGCACTGCTGAGTTTAGGCTGATTATTAGCTCGTGGACTGTCAGCAAAATAGGGTCACGAGAAGGCTATGTGCTGTTTTGTCTTTTGTGGTGACATCATGTTGCTCATGTTTTATATTTTTCAGTTCATTCGTTTTTTTATCATTATACTTCATGTTCTAGGGTACATGTGCACAACGTGCAGGTTTGTTACATATGTATACATGTGCCATGTTGGTGTGCTGCATCCATTAACTCATCATTTACATTAGGTATATCTCCTAAAGCTATCCCTCCCCCTTCCCTCCACCCCACAACAGGCCCCAGTGTGTGATGTTCCCCTTCCTGTGTCCAAGTGATCTCATTGTTCAGTTCCCACCTATGAGTGAGAATATGCGGTGTTTGGTTTTCTGTTCTTGCGATAGTTTGCTGAGAATTATGGTTTCTAGCTGCACCCATGTCCCTACAAAGGACATGAACTCATCCTTTTTTATGGCTGCATGGTATTCCATGGTGTATATGTGCCACATTTTCTTAATCCAGTCTGTCATTGATGGACATTTGGGTTGGTTCCAAGTCTTTGCTATTGTGAATAGTGTCACAGTAAACATAGGTGTGCATGTATGCATGTGTCTTTATAGCAGCATGATTTATGATCTTTTGGGTATATACCCAGTAATGGGATGACTGGGTCAAATAGTATTTTTAGTTCTAGATCCTTGAGGAATCGCCACACTGTCTTCCACAATGGTTGAACTAGTTTACAGTCCCACCAACAGTGTAAAAGTGTTCCTATTTCTCCACATCCTCTCCAGCACCTGTTGTTTCCTGACTTTTTAGTGATCACCATTCTAACTGGTGTGAGATGGTATCTCATTGTGGTTTTGATTTGCATTTCTCTGATGGCTAGTGATGATGAGCATTTTTTCATGTGTCTATTGGCTGTATAAATGTCTTCTTTTGAGAAGTGTCTGTTCATATCCTTTGCCCACATTTTGATGGGGTTGTTTTTTTCATGTAAATTTGTTTGAGTTATTTGTAGGTTCTGGATATTAGCCCTTTGTCAGATGGGTAGATTGCAAAAATTTTCTCCCATTCTGTAGGTTGCCTGTTCACTCTGATGATAGTTTCTTTTGCTGTGCAGAAACTCTTCAATTTAATTAGATCCCATTTGTCAGTTTTGGCTTTTGTTGCCATTGCTTTTGGTGTTTTAGACATGAAGTCCTCGCCCATGCCTATGTTCTCAATGGTATTGCCTAGGTTTTCTTCTAGGGTTCTTATGGTTTTAGGTCTAACATTTAAGTCTCTAATCCATCTTGAGTTAATTTTTGTATGAGATGTAAGGAAGGGATACATGTTTCAGCTATCTACTTACGGCTAGCCAATTTTCCCAGCACCATTTATTAAATAGGGAATCCTTTCCCCATTTCTTGTTTTTGTCAGGTTTATCAAAGATCAGATGGCTGCAGATGTGTGGTATTATTTCTGAGGGCTCTGTTCTGTTCCTCGGTCTATATCTCTGTTTGGTACCAGTACCATGCTGTTTTGGTTACTGTAGCCTTGTAGTATAGTTTGAAGTCAGGTAGTGTGATGCCTCCAGCTTTGTTCTTTTGGCTTAGGATTGTGTTGGCAATGTGGGTTCTTTCTGGGTTCCATATGAACTTTAGCTTTTTCCAATTCTGTGAAGAAAGTCATTAGTAGCTAGATGGTGATATCCCCTTTATCATTTTTTGTTGCATCTATTTGATTCTTCTCTCTTTTCTTCTTTATTAGTCTTGCTAGTGGTCTATCAATTTTGTTAATCTTTTCAAGAAACCAACTCCTGGATTCATTGGTTTTTTGAAGGGTTTTTTGTGTCTCTATCTCCTTCAGTTCTGCTTTGATCTTAGTTATTTCTTGCCTTCTGCTAGCTTTTGAATGTGTTTGCTCTTGCGTCTCTAGTTCTTTTAATTGTGATGTTAGGGTGTCAATTGTAGATCTTTCCTGCTTTCTCTTGTGGGCATTTAGTACTATAAATTTCCCTCTACACACTACTTTAAATGTGTCCCAGAGATTCTGGTATGTTGTATCTTTGTTCTCATTGGTTTCAAAGAACATCTTTATTTCTGCCTTCATTTCGTTATGTACCCAGTAGTCATTCAGGAGCAGGTTGTTCAGTTTCCATGTAGTTGAGCGGTTTTGATTGAGTTTCTTAATCCTGAGTTCTAGTTTGATTGCACTGTGGTCTGAGAGACAGTTTGTTATAATTTCTATTCTTTTACATTTGCTGAGGAGTGCTTTACTTCCAACTGTGTGATCAATTTTGGAATAAATGTGATGTGATGCTGAGAAGAATGTATATTCTGTTGATTTGGGGTGGAGAGTTCTGTAGATGTTTGTTAGGTCTGCTTGGTGCAGAGTTGAGTTCAATTCCTAGATATCCTGGTTAACTTTCTGTCTCTGATCTGTCTAATGTTGACAATGGGGTGTTAAATTCTCCCATTATTATTGTATGGGAGTCTAAGTCTCTTTGTAAGTCTCTAAGGACTTGCTTTATGAATCTGGGTGCTCCTGTATTGGGTGCATATATATTTAGGATAGTTAGCTCTTCATGTTGAATTGATCCCTTTCACATTATGTAATGGCCTTCTTTGTCTCTTTTGATCTTTGTTGGTTTAAAGTCTGTTTTATCAGAGACTAGGATTGCAACCCCTGCCTTTTTTTCTGCTCTCCATTTGCTTGGTAGATCTTCCTCCATCCCTTTATTTTGAGCCTGTGTGTGTCTCTGCACGTGAGACGGGTCTCCTGAATACAGCAAACTGATGGGTCTTGACTCTTCATCTAATTTGCCAGCCTGTGTCTTTTAATTGGAGCATTTAGCCCATTTACAATTTAAGGTTAATATTGTTATATGTGAACTTGATCCTGTCATTATGATATTAGCTGGTTATTTCCCTGAGCAGTGGTTTGTAAGAGGTCCTTTACATCCCTTGTAAGTTGGATTCCTAGGTATTTTATTATCTTTGAAGCAATTGTGACTGGGAGTTCACTCATGATTTGGCTCCTAGGAATGTCATCCTGGGCACGCCGTACCTGTTGTGCAGTCTGAGTCATGCTGCCAGGGCAGGGCATCCAGATCCCAGCCTGGGAGTGCTGAGAGCCAAATCCACTGCAGAGGAGGGGTGAGAGTCAGGGTCCCACCTCCTCTGTCTGTCGGCAATCCAGTGGTGATCTAGGATAAAACCTCGAGAGTCCCATACACACGGTCAACCCACAACACACCTCACAGGCCAGACAGGGACACACGGCCCCGTCCCTCCCTCCCAGGTACCATCATAGCTGCCAGCGTGTGACGGAAGGCAGGGTCCCTGGTCCCTGCTGAAGCACTATCGCCGGCCAGCAGGCTCACGCACCTTGGCCTGTTGCTCCTAAAGGTCGCCTCTGCTATTCAGACAAGGGGACCACAGTGACTGCTGGCCTGGCTGAGCCCACCCACCTCCCCTGCCATGGACTCTCCCTCTTCTACTTTTCCCAGCAGGAAGGACTCAGCCTCACCTATGCAACCTGCAACCCCCAACAAGCTGAGGCTCCCCTATTAGACTTACAATTCTATAGCCAGTGGAATCTGGCTGCCTGCCCTCCCTGCCTCCCCCAGGGTCCCTTCAGAGGGTCCCGGGCTTTCTGACCGCCCAGAGGGGGCTCCAGCGATCACTCCAGCCACCCATCCCTTTTAGCTTCATCATCCTGGTTCAAGCAGTGTTCCTTCTCTATCAGGCCTGGTGGCTGTTGTGTTGGGCTCCCCAAGGCGAGAGGTGGCCCCGGACCAGTGGGTTGGAAGACAGGGTGACCAGACAAGAGGGAAGCCCGAGGGGGCCGAGCATTGGTCTGAACAGTGGGTGCACTGCCTGGGTGCCGTGGAAGAGGCCAGCGTGTGTGGGGTTGGAGGGCTGCCACAGCCCCCAGGCACTACCTGTGAAGCTCCGGTTCATCCCTCGATCATTCTCCCCTTTCCCTTCCAGCCCCGCTTTTCCAGGAACCTTGCCACACCCACCCCTGTGCCCTCCGCTCCCGGGCCTTCCGCAGCTGCGGTGGCACACCTGTGCTCTGCATTTGCCTCACCAGCTCTCTGCTCGCTTTTCTCTCTCCTGTTTTCTCTCTGTTTTCTCTCCAACTGCCAGCCGATCAAGTCAGGCAAGTCCATCCTATTCTGAGAGCCCCAGGCCCTCCTTTGACCTCTAAACAGATCCGTCCTCTTCTCGGAGACCTCCCTTTCCAGGCCTGCCTGGGAGGCTGTTCTGTGACTTGGCAGTGGCTCCCTCAGCCCCAAAGCCAGCCCCCTTCATCTGTGACTTGGTCTGTTGTAGTGGTGAGCTGACACCTCCAGGTGTGACCATTGCTGAAAACTTGTGCCCCCCTCTGTGGTATGCTCCTGCCCTGTTCTAAAAATATCTATAAATACACACACACGCACACACACACCCCTACACGTGGCCAACCAACTCAGCTCTTGCACTGGGAATCAGTCACCGTGCTGTCATTTTGGAGTCTTGTGGCCCAATAAGAGAAAGCTGTCCCCTGACATTGCCCCTCCAAAGTGCAGCACCTCCAGTGAGCCTCCCTGACCTGCCCAGCCTATGGACAAGCAGCCCCCGCCATCCCTCCCACCCCCACCAAGCATGGGAGCGCTGTGCAGGCAGCTGTGTGGCCTGACAGTCTCTAACAGTCCTGCTGTCCCTCGGCTGAGAATCAAACCCATTTCTGGATGGCGGGGAAATGTGTCCTCTGCTGGCTGTGTTCTCTGTGGAGCTCAGGGGAGGGGAAAGACCAAGCCATTTCTAGGGTGTTGCTGGGAGCGGTGAAAAGGCCATACCCTTTCCAAGGGGCACTTTTCCTGCAAAGACCTTGGAGCTTACTGGCTCTTATCCTGTGAAGCCGGCTCTGGCCACCAGGGGGCAGGGCCATGAACTCAGACTGGAGGGAGCCTGCTGGGCAGCTGGCACTCTGGAGGGACAGACAGAAGAGGCCACCAGGTGCAGACAGGAGAGGGAGGCAAGGGGACGGAACGGAAGACGCCTGGGGTGGGTGGAAGTCAGTGCCCTTAGGTGCTGGTACCTGTCTTCCCGGCCACCGCTAGATCAGGCTTATGAGCCTGTTGGCTGTCAGGGCTGGACTGCGCCCCATAGGCGCCATGGCAGTCCCCGTGGAATCCCCCAGGTGCCACCAGGCAGCATACAGGTAACAGGCCTGGAAGTTCCCCAACAGCCTAGCTGGACATGCTCAAGACACTCTGGGGCTCCTCGTTTGGTGACACAAACTCCAGAACCCAGTGAGGGAAATGGGTACACAGCAGGCCGAGGAGTATGGCTAAATCCGTTTATTCCAAAATAAAAAGCAAAATAAACAGGAGTCACATCACCAGGGATGCATGACCCCATCCCCACCTCCTTCTTCTGTCCAATGCTAGCAATAAATAAGTTTCCAGCCACAAATAATCATTAGAACCTCCTCCCCATGTGCCAGTTCCAACCACCACTAGGTCCGATACAGAGGCAGCCCTACCCTCTGGAATATACAAAAGGTTACACAGACACAGTATGTACACCGGGGAAGTGGGCCACCCCCGCAGCCCGTACCCTCGCCTGGTCCACAGTTAGCCCCACTGTCCTGCCTCAGCTACCTCTCTGAATAAGAAGATGGGAGCCCCCCTGAGGGAAAAGTTGCTATGGTGAGAGTAAGGAGGCCATCAGACCTCCTCCAAACAAACCAACTCCACCAGCCTCTGGCTCTTAAATAACAATCATCGTCATCCAGAAATTTAAAGACTCAGCCCTGGTCAAGGGGGCAAAGGGTCTGTTTGTCTTTCCCTATTAGACAGAGGTCTTGTCTTGCTACCTTAATTGTAAAGGGGTGACTGGGAAGGGGTGGCAGGGACATGGTGGCGGTGGAGACTCCAGCCCAACTTCTCCAGGGCTTGCTGTCAGGGGCCTGCTCTTAATTTTATTTTTGTCCCATGACTTTAAAATCCCGTAACTTCTTTTTCGTAAGTTTTTTTTATAACTTCCCATAAAACTTTTTTCTCCTTTTTTGCCACAACTTTTTAAATTTTTTATCCCATAACTTTTTCACCCCGTAACTTTAATCCCATAACTTTTTATTTTGTGTTCTTTTAATAAACACTTGCAAAGTTATATTACCATTTTGTAAAAATGAAACAGATGATCTCATGCCAGGTGTGCCCCGCATTTGTGCACTATCAATACCTTTAATCCTATAGTTTTCAAGACTCGCAAAATAAAATTTTAAGGAAAAAACAGCACTTTGCAACCATTTAATCATTTATTACATTACAGTAGCATGACACCAGCAGTCAATAATGCCACTTTAGGCAAAAGTCTTTCAGTATTTCCATTATACATTCTGTTTACAAGAATTCATAAATTGGTAAAATTCATTCTAAGAAAACTTGGCAAACAAAGCTTTGGGCTGGAATTGGCATTTCTTTCTCTGCTTTTCCTTCCCACCGTTTCGTTCTTTTAAACTACAGCATTCATATTTTAAAATGTTTTAACTTATTTCAGAACATTAAGTTAGCAGTTACATTTTTTAATAGTTATATTATTTTAAAATGACTCTTGAAGATAAGGTTTTAGAGAAACTATATTATGGATAGGGCTGATTTACATTTTTAAATTCCTAAAAATCAGCTTTGGTTTTAGAGCTCAGTTTTTTTTTTTTTTTTCATTTCTGGAAAACCTATCAGGTTTAATCAAATACTTTAAAATGATTATTATATATTGCAATTTTTAAATAGGTGTTTTGATTCTTGCTACAGAAATTCAGATTTATTCAGCTGAACTCACATTTTAAAATTCTGTGTTTCTGATGAACTCTAACCTTCCAATGTTGCCTTCTAAGCAAATTGAAAGCTGCCTTACACTGAATGAGGAAGAGCACAAATACTTGGCTAAATGAGGTATCACAAAAGACTGCGTGCACTTTGAAGAAAGACTTAAGTTATTGTCATACCATTTCCATTCTTTTTAGCTTTTTCTTAAATATATGACAAATACCTGCACAAAGAGTGGAATTTGAGTTAATACAGTAAATTTATTTTCCAGACTGACATTCAGCTGAAATACGCCAGCGTGTGATTTAATCCATAGGTACCTGATGAACACATTATGGTCAGATTGGTTACAAATACTAAACACTATCTGAAGGTCATTCCCAGTCATTGATATTTCTCGGGATAAAAGTGAAGTGATTTCAACGATAAAAGTACTTTTGAAATAATATATCCATGTATTAGGTAAACCCAGTTTCAGAAGGATAAAGAAAAAACATTTGACCAAATAATGTGGCTAATTAACAGTGGTCCGATTTCTAGCCCGAGGTTTTAAAATGGACTTAAAGTAACTGTCTTTAAACTGAACTCAGAGAATGCAAAAGTGGCAAGTTCGGAGAATAAAAGGCAAGAACAGGACTTTAAGTCCATTTTAAACCCACAGGCTAAAAATCGGACCACTGCTAATTAGCCACATTATTTGGTCTAACATTTTTTCTTTATCATTCTGAAACTGGGCTTATCTAATACATTGCTACATTCATACAATTTGGAAGAGTCGGTTGAAGTCACAAGGACCCAATATTTGCGCTCTTTCAGTGAATGCAGGCAAATCTGTTATTCCATCGGTAAAATCGTATTTTGCTCTCCTGTTAGAATGTCATATTTATAAAAGTGTCATGACGATGCCAAATGCTAAAAATGGAGATGGTCTAGTAACTAGAAATCTCCACCCCAGGGAGCACACGTACATCCTCTCTACATGCTAATACTGTGATGTGTTTTGGACACAGACATTAGAACCTCATGAAGTTTTAACTGTTGAGTCTTTCCCAAGCATCATCAAAAGTTATGATTTAGGCAATGTCTGACTGAAATTCATTCATTCCTCGTGCATAGGCACAATCACATAAATATTGCACAAAATATGTCCCTAACTGAAACCGAGAGGTACAAAAACATATTTCACTCTTCGTAAAGAAGTTTGTGAGGAAATATACCTGATTGTATAGACACGTTTCCTGATAATACACTGACATTCACAAACAGTAGATTGTACTGCAGTTTGTAAATATCTTAAGTTGCATAAAGTTCTCCTTGATTTTTAAAGATAGTGTAACACTGTCTACTAAAACTCCTTTCTGTTTCAACTTAGTACTCTCACATATATTAATTTATAATAATATTTGTTATTATTTTTTAAAGTGTTTTCCATTCAAGGAAAACAAGTAAATTCCTATGTCAGAGTAACTAAGGTGGTTGAAGAATAGGTATTAGCCAGTGAGGTCTAGATGGTAAAATCAATCTTCAAGCCTCAAAGAATCTCCGTGAACAGAGAGGAATGCCAGGTGTTACACGGCTTTCCTTTACTCTAATTCATTCTTGACTAGAGCCTGTATGCCTGTTCCTGGGACATTTATACTCAAAAAGGATTTCTTATGATCTTTACTAAATACATTAAGAAGATGCCAGCCAGCGCCCTTCTGTGAACTGGGACATGTATGTAGTCATGTAATTAAGACACGTAACATGAACTGGGACTTTAAAATGTATTCCAGACACAAATGCTCTAAGCTAGGAAAGGTTTTCCACATCCACAGTCAGCGATGGGAGACTTTCATTCCTCGGAAATAATCCCTTTCTAGGTCATGGAAAAAGAGTACAACTGCTGCAGCTCGTGATGCAATATCTTCATGAGCCCAGAGCGCACACAAATCCTAAGGGAACTACCATAGTACAGCGCTCATTCCTGGCACCGGAACAAAGGAAACACACTCTGTCCCTCACACACCTGCCGGAGCAGGCCACTGTCCTCTTCTGTGAGATTTAAAAAGCTCCCCCAGAACGTTATTACTCCCATCACCAGTACACAGAAAATGGGCGAAAGGCTGTTTCCAGTTCTCAGGCTTTAAACAACTCTAAATGTCAGTACTCATAGTGGCATATTACAAAGTAATCAACAGTGCACTCTTAGGGGCAAACCACATATTGAGCTAATGAAGAGCTCACTGTGATTAAGATTGGATCAAATAACAGTAAAACATAAGCAAATTTTATCTGAATTCTATAATGAATATACACGCTGCAACAACATTAAAAAAGCATGGCAGCCTATTCCAAACCAACGAGAATAGTTTTGTGCAAATAGTGGGTCTTTGTGTGTTTGAACTCCCACCATGTAACGGCAAACTCAATATCCATGCTAATGACCTACAATTATGAAATTAAAAAAGAAAAATGCTAAAGGATGCCAGAGTGAACTTCAGTGAAAGCCACAGAGACCCAATCTCTTTTAACTTCTTACAAATAAACTTAAAGTATAAATTAGAAACACAAATAAACATGAATAGCTCTAACATGCAAATGAAGTAAATGAATTGTGTAGCAGATTAACCCTATAACTTTGTTTCTTTTTAAAAAGTTTGTTGACCAGCTCTTTGATGATGGTGATGTTTATCTCCTTCTCCGCAGCCAAGCCCAGCAAAAGAATGGCCCAGAGCGGTTGCTGCCCAAGCCTGGGTGCTCCTGGTGGTCCTGCACGATGGGCTGTGCAGTAGGGTTGTCGTTGGGAGAACCCTCCTTGGCCTCTCCTTGCGCAGGCTCGGCGCTGTCGGTGAGGCTCACCTCACAAAGATCTTTGGAGAGAGGGAGGCGGGGATCTGAGCACAGTGCGAGCGCCCCCTGCTCCTGCCTGCCCGCCCTGCGTGAGGGCTCTACTCACCACCATGCTGGTTGGCAGCCCCAAGCTCCTGGGGGGGTGGGGCTCCTGGACTGGGCTCATGAGCAGGGTTCTGGGCAGCGGCCAGGAATTTGCTGTGCTTGTTGTTGAGGTCAGCACAAGCCACAACCGCATCTCCTGCAGTGCCAGCAGCTTCACCTGGAGGAAGGAGTGCTCAGGTGTCACGCTGCTGCCGGCGCCCACCCTCACGCCCACCCCCACCCCCGCAGAGATGTTGCACACCCTACCTTCATCTCCTCCCTGTGCTGGACCAGCCTGATGATGTCCTCCTCCCATTGCTGCATCTTTGGCACTGCCCCCTTCCTCTATTATAAGCAGATGAACATTCCTACAGGAGGACAGGGCTTAGACGCTGGGGCCCCTCCGAAGGCCCTGCAGCTCCCCGTGCCGTGCCCTGGCCTCCCACTCACTGATGGCATCTCTCTCCCCAGTACTGGATTGATGGAAGTTCCTGTTTCTTCACCAGCTCACTCAGGTCCGCCATCTCCTCCCAGTGGTCCATAATGCCACTCTGGAGCCAAAATAATGGGGTCACATCTTGGCAGCAACCTGCCCTCCGGTAGCATTTTCAAGTCATGGTGAAGCTGGAGGTGAGTCCTGGCATGGGCCAGCTTCCCTATGACTTCCTCAGGGCCCGGTGGGTCTCCCCACTCACAGACTCGCCCCCAGTCCCTGGGGCTGGGACTGCTGCCTCTGGCGCCTTCTGGGCCGAGGCCACCCAGTGAGCCAGGCGCTGGCAGCACACCCTCTGCTCTTTCACCCGCTCTCATAACCGTGCCTGCTCCTCCTGGGCACTGGCTCCAGCGGACTTGAAAAATGCCACCTGAGGGCAAGAGGTGAGCATTCTTATAGGGGCATACACAGAACAAATGGGGCAGAAAGGTGGAGCGCAGCCCCTTCCCTTGGGGCCTCAGAGAGTGCACTTGTTGCTCACAGGGGAAATGGTGTCTGACCCCTGGCTCTCGGAAGGGGTGAGGGTGCAGAGAAATCAGAAGGCAGGGAAAGTAAGAGCATAAAGGGGTTCTCGAGGGACCAGAGAGGAAGGTGGCAAAATAGGTGCAGGGGGAGTCAGGCTCACCATGGCCTCCCAGCTCTCCAGGTCCTCTGGGACGCTCGGCATGGGCCGAGGTCCCTCCTCCTCCTCACTGTCCAGATGTCCTCCTCCATCTCCTGTGGGGGGTGGCCAGAGGGCTCCTCAGACAACCCAACAAGGCAGGTACTGTGGGCCCAACTCTGCCCCCACCCTCACTATGTAACCCTGAGCCAGCTCTTCCCAGAGAGGAATGAGCTGCTGTTCTTTATTATTTTTAAGACCCAAGATCTTGCTATACTGCCCAGGCACAGTCCCACTACCAGTCGGTGTGGGAGTTCTGACCTGCTCCCTTTCTGACCTGGGCCAGTTCAGCCATCCATAGGCAACTTGGTGGCCCCCCGCTCCCAGGTGGTCACCATATTGATGCCGAACTTAGTGCAGGCACCCAGTCGGCATAATGACCAGCGGTTCTAAAGGTCTCTTCCAACTCCTCAATCCTATGCTGCTCACAGTCTCCCCTTCCTCCTGGGGCTCTCTCCTCTTCCTCTGAGCGGTCTCCCGTACCTTCCCCAGGGAGAGCCATGAGGTTCAATGGGGCATTCAGCTGCTGGCTCTGCTGGCTGGCAGCTTCCAGGCGCTCCTAAGGGGCCAGGAAAGAGTGAGAAGGCACGGAGTTTGCCAGGTCGTCCCCCTCACAGCCCCATCTTCAGCAGCTCCCTCCCCTAGGTCTCCTGCAACTTTTGGCGGGCCGTCTTGGCCACCGGTTTGTCCCAAGATTCCTGCTGCTGCAGTTGGTTCATTAGCTGGGTCTGCTGCAGTAACTGCCTGTGCAGCGCCTCCTTCTCAGAGGTCAGCTGCTGATAGGCGGCCACCTGCTGCTGATAGGTGGCCACGGACTGCTGCAAGTGACCCAGGTAATGGTCTGGCTGCTGCTGCAGACTCTGAGCCTCTTGCCTCTTCAGCTGCACCTACAGGAAGACCCTGGGTGTGAGGGCACCTTGTGGCTGGCTTCCAGATTCTGGGCCCATTAATAGGGTCACGAGGGCACTGTGGGGCTCTGTCACCTGCCCAGGACCCTCGCCCCTTACTCCAGGCCTAAGTGACTGCCTCCCTTTCCTAGAACACCATGTCTCCTTCCCCAGGCTCAAATCTCATACCCTCTTCTCACCATTTAAACTGTAGGCCACAGACTGCTGGAAAAGCAGTGGGAGCCAGCCGCCATCTGCTAAGTGTGCTACAGGCCTAGTGCTTTCCATGTATTATCTCATTTAATCCTTAGCACCTCTGTAAGGAAAATGCTAACTTCCTTTTAAAGTTAAAGAAATAGAAACTTAGAGATGCAAAGTACTTGAATGGTGACCAGTGAAACCAAGGCTGGAATCCAGTTGTAACCTAAGCAGCCTTTTTGGTTTGTTTTGAGACAGAGTGTCACTCTGTGGCCCAGGCTAGAGTGCAGCGGTGCAATCTCAGCTCACTGCAACCTCCACCTCCTGGGCTCAAGAGATTCTCATGCCTCAGCTTCCTGAGTAGGTGGGATTACAGGCGTGCACCACCATGCCCATTTTGTTTGTTTTTGTAATTTTAGTAGAGATGTTACCATGTTGGCCGGGCTGATCTCAAACTCTCGACCTCAAGTGATTCTCTTGCCTCAACCTCCCAAAGTGCTGGGATTATAGGTGTGAGCCACCGTGCCTGGCATAAGGAGATTCTTATGCCACTGTCTCTTCCCCTATGAATGGGGGCTCCATGCCTCTAGCTGGGATGATGATTTCCAGACCTGGGAGTAGCCCAGGGCTACCCACCTCTAAAAGTCAGAAGGCAGGAAGAAGAAGCAGTCACAAGACTGCCCTGGAGGGTGCTGGGGTCACCTGCCCCGAGGCTGCAGCTGCCTCTGGCCTGGCACCTCCCCTCCCCAGAGGCTGGTGCCCGCCTCCCAGCCCTTCTTGGATGGGGCAGAGGTTACTGTCTCCTTCACCTCGTCCAGCTTCTCCAGTAGCTCTGCTGCTTGCTGCTCCACCTGCGGTGCGCACTTGTTCTCGTTGTTCTGGACAGAGAGAAGCAATCAGCAGCCACCCACTGCAGCTGGAGACCCCAGAACTTGGTGTCTGCCTCCCATGGCACCAGGAAGGGTGGAGGCAGGTTAGAAAAATCATCCCCTCTCTCCCACAGCTACCAGAGCGGGGCTCTGGCTCACAGGTGCCTATAGAAGTAACATTTCACATGAGGGCTACACTGCCCCATTCTACACGTTGGGAAACAAAGGCCTGGAGGGCCAGGGAGGAGGGCAGGCTCCCCAGGTGGGGCAACGCACCAGCTCCTCGACGCCGCTCTGTGGCTCGGCCAGCTGCTGAAGCCTCTCCTCCTGCTCACGAAGCCTCTCCTGCTGCTCCTGAAGCCTCTCCTCCTGCCTCCGAAGCCTCTCCTCCTGCCTCCGAAGCCTCTCCTTTTGTGCCTGGTTCAGGAGACTTACGTGCTGATGGTTTTCCACCTGGGCCTGGAGCTCTGCTGACACTCGCTCTAGTTCCTTCCTCAGGTGCTGCAGCTCCTCCTCAGGGGCCACTGCTGGGGGCTCCAGGGGCAGGGGTTCAACTGAGAAAGGAAGCAGACAATAAGGGCCTCTGGATTCTCAAAAACAAAAACAAAACAAAACAAACAAAAACAACAAAAGACACCCTCCTCTTGGTGCACAGCTCCTCTCAGGCTCCCCACACTTGGCCTCACTGCTAATGATTCCTCGCACCCGGATGGTAGCCAATCTTCCAACCACTTTCAGATGGAGAGCACTGTGGGTGGCTGACAACGGGCCCTCTTTGCTGATGGGGACACTCAGGATCATGGAGATGACAAGATTTGCCATCTCCCGGCACAGACCTCTTTCCCTCTGCCTCAAAGCCCTTCCATCCACCCACCTCCGTGGGGCATTCTAAGCCCCCCCACAGCCCTCTGATGCCAGGCCTGCTCCCAGGTCACGCCAGCCCCATCTTACCCATCTGGTTTTTGAGTTTGGACAAGCTCCTCTTCAGCTCCTCCACCCGATGCATACCATCCTTCTTCTCTTTCTTCAAGGTGCAAACCTGCCCAAAGCACAGGGGAAAGGGGCCCTGGAGAGAGGGGCTGGTGGCTGGACAGGCTGCCATCTCCCTCTCTGCCCCCACCTCCACAAAGCCCAGACCCATGACCACCTCTGGCTGTACTATTCCCATGTTACAGACACTTAGAAAGATCCAGTGACCTATCTAAGATGGGGGAGCTGAACGGTCAGACCTCACCTCCTGCGACATTTTTCTCATCCTCTCCTGCCACCGGGCCCTCTCTCCTTTTAGATGTTGAGCATATTCATCTCTCTGTAACTGGGCTTTTTTAAGCGACTCCCTCATCTGCAAGAATGGGCACAGAAGTTAGGAAGGGCTGTCACTGGTCCTCACCTGCTCCCGGCCACTGGGATCATTTTCCTTCCACAGCTCTCCCTCTGCAAAACCTCACCCGTGTCAGGCATTCTTTCAGCCGAGCCTTCTCCTGTATGGACCGCTCTAACTGCCACTCAATAAGTGCTTGACTGCGGCTTGAGAACTGGATGGTGAAGAGTGAGAAGTTTCCATCTGGGGAGCCCGGGCCATTCCACACAGTGCCCCTTAAAGGGCTAGGGCTGGGCTCAATATACAACTCGGTCAGTACAGATCAAGGCATTTCCAAGCCCAAGGTCTGGTTTTTAAAAGAACTCAGTAAAGTTGGAAGGGACAGGGAAAGAGATCGAATTCACAGCTGGCTAACAGAGGCCCAGAGAGATCAGATAATGTTGCTATTGTTATTACTGTTATTACTAGCACTGTCTGAACCTTTATGGACTCCGTCACCAGCTACCATGCTAGCAATCCCATTTAATCCTCGCAACCACCATAGGAGACGGTTACTATGATGACCTCTATTGTGTAGATGAAAAAACATGGAGAATTTGAGGTTAAATGTTTGCCTAAGATTACTTAGGCAGAGTTGGGATTTGAACACCCAGGTCTATCCGATTCTCTAAGCCCATTTTTCTTGCTGGGGATGGGGGCACAGATAGGAAGGGGACAATTAATCTTTTGTTTACTTTCTGAAAAGATGATACATTCGTATAGTCCAAAACTCAGACGGTACAGAAGGGAAGTATCTCCCAGCCACCCCATTGCTCTCTCCTGAGTTTATTATGAACCTTGCAAACATGTTTTATGTATATTATCATAGTATGTACACACACACACACACACACACACACACACACACAGTTTCCTCTCTACAGAAATGGTAACATACTAAAGGTACTCTTCTGTACCTTCACAGAACAAGTACCCAATACCCCACCTAGGACTTGGCCAAGACCGCAGCCAGGTAAGGGCAGGGCAGGCACTTGGCCTCCAAGCTCTGCGTCCAGTGCTCGCTCCCCACCGCACCCCCCAACTCACCCACAGCAGCTGACTCAGCCCCAGGCTGCCTCTAACAACCAGACACAAAAGCAGCAAGAAATGGCCATGATGCCTTCTGGGCAGATCACTCCATCCTGCAGAAGGGACCTTTAGGCTCATTCCTCCATCTGTAAAGCTGGGCTCCCAGGGGACAGGGCAGGTGGTTGAACTCACACTGATCTCCTTCTCCTCCTGTGTGGCGGGGACAGCAGAGAGAGCCTGCTCTAACTCTCCTATACGCTGCACTGTATGTTGCAGGCGGCCAGACAGATCCTTGGACTCTTCTGTAATGAGAGAGTTGAGATGGGGCCCAAAGGACTCTCCCTAAAGACCTTTCAGGTTGAAGGATAACAGGGTGCCCAGATTCCCACCTTTAAAGTATCTGAGAGAACGTTCCAGTGTGATACGTGTCCATATTTAGTTTCTTTATCTGTCTATTCAATCTCTGGATTTGAACCTTTGGGAGAAAAGCCAAGCAAGTGCTGGAAGAGAAGGAAAGAAACATTCTCCGGAGGACAAGAGAAAACTTCACACCCTCCACTCACCTCTAGCTCCCTTTCGGCTTTCTGTTTCTTGTTGTTTGCCTTCTTTTCCTACAGGAAGAGGAAGACAGAGCTCTTACCAGGGGGAGGCAGAGACGGCACAGCAAGAGACATGCCCCAGAATGTCATCAATGCCCCAGGACAGGCCCACCCATGAGACCAGGTTATCAGGGACCCTGTGGGGATGGGGTGGAATCTCAGGGGTGAGCCTTCTTCCCCAGGCTGGGAGTGGTCGAGACTGGGGCCTCTATGTCTGAGTGTCCCTCAAACCCAGCAGTCATGTTGTGGGTAAACAAAGAAATCACATTACTTCTTCCAGCTGATGTTCCACTTGCTTCTTCTGTTGTTCCTGTGGGGAGAGTCAAATTAAGGTGACGGAGGGCGGCCCCCTCAACTCTATTCCCCAGGCCAGGAAGCAGTAGGCAGGGGCCAGGAATGGATTTTAAAGGCAAAGTTCTCAGACCCAATAGGAACACGAACTGGTCAACTCTCCTCAAGCTCCCAAGGACAGAGGATTTGTGTCTTTATTGGTTTCCGCCCACAGCCACAGAACTCAAAGTCTGAATGTGGAATCTCTTGAGAGGACAGGAACATAAACCTCTGGAGTTGGAGTTTGAGAAAGGCCCCCCCTTCTGCCCGCTTGTGATTTAGAAAAGTGCGTTCATTCAATAAACATTTACTGCGCACGAACGGGCCAGGTAGGGTTCTTCACATCAGGTATAGGCTAACGGAAAAGGACAGACAGAAGCCCTTGGCCCTGAGGTTTCCATTCTAGGGGGCCTTTAAATCTCGGACTCTCACAGCTAACAGACACCTTTGATACTCACTACCTCCTCTGGAAACACGAGTCCAGAAAGCAGAGGCGACTTGTCCAGAATCAAAGAGCAAATTAGGGACTGAGTCATGGCAGAAATACGGGGACCCTGACAACCAGTCAGGCTCGCACTCCCCCGAGAGGCCACAAACCCACGGCGTGTGTAGCAAAGACTAGAGCAGGGGTGTGTGGAGAGGAGAGAGTCGGCAAAGAGGGCAGCAAAAGAACAGCCACACTGCGTGCTCTGGGGTCCCTCCAAGTGAGGTCAGGGTGCCCCAGCTCCCTATTTGCACTTGGCACCAGGGACCCCCAGTCCCTTTCTTCAGGGCCCCAAGGGAAAACTGGAGCCCGGGATTGGCAGCCTGGAATCAGGGGACCCCAATGGACTCTTACCAAAGATTTGATGATGTTATTCAGTTGATTGATTTTGACGGACCTCGAGTCCAGGGCTGCTGGTAGTTCTTGGCACGGGCTCTGAGGCGCATGCAGAGAGGAGGAGGTGGAGGAGGAGTGGGGGAGAGGTAGAGAGAACAAGCATTAGGGCTGGGGCGTGTGGGGGCTGACTCAGCTGGCAGAGGGGCACCCAATCCCCGCTGTGGGAGGAGGTTGGAGGGCTGCCCTGCGGGGTCACTGCACCTCCGCCCAGAGCCTCTTACCTCCAGATCCTTGAGGGGTGCAGATGACGTAGGGCCCTCTCCGTCGATACCTGTTGCTGACTACAAGTGATGAGAGTGCACATGGAGATGTTCTGTCCCTCTCAGTGTCTAAGCCCTCTGACTTCCGTTCTTCCCCATCAACTGGCAACATTTTCTTTTCTGCCTATCTTGAACCCTTTGTCCCATAACCCCTTTGTGCCAACTTCTCTCATGGTTCTTATCTCCCCACCATCCCACCCTGGGGCCCTTTCAGTGACTCCTGATGGCAAGTGGCTGTTCTCATTGTCCTGGCTTCCCCATGAGACTGGGGATGAGGAAAATCGAACAGCAATGACCATATCCTGGTGTCCTGGGTGTTTACAGCAGGCCATGTACTAGGGATTAACATAAAACACTAACAAATCTCATTTAAACCTCACAAATGGAAGTCAAACAATAACACCACCTCTATTATACACATGTGCTAAGAGAGGCCCAAAGAGCTCAAGCAACTTGCCCTAAACCCTATCCCTAGCAGACAGAGAGGCAGGATTCAAACCCAGAGTTCTGAACCAGGACCCAACCGTCCATCCACAATCTTTACTATTGCCCTCTACTGCCCCTTGTGCCCCCTGCCCCCAGGAGCCTGGTCAGCCAAGACTCACATCCACAGGTGAGTGGCAACCACCAGAAGTGGCTGTCTCAGGGACACTGCCATTTGTTTTCCTGTTCTTCTTCGCTCCTGCTGGACCACCAGGGCTGTTTCTCTGCCAATATTCTTTTAACTGTGGGAAAGAAGAGCAGTAATCCTCATGGAACCATGAGCCCCTACAGCCACATCCTCCTTTACAGTTTTTACAAAATACTCTTATACACCTCTGATTTAATGACACCAACAACTGTACAAGGTGTTGTCACAATCATTTAGTGACTGAGAGGGATTGATATCATGGCTAGGAAAAAAAAAAAAAAAGGAAAGGAAAAGGTGATACTGGAACTTTGAAATCAGTCTTCTGACTCCAAGCTCTGGGGTTTTGAGAAGAATCAGCAGCTGCCTGGGACCAAAACCAGAGGCAGAGGTAGAAAAGTAAACATTAAGTAGGCAGGAACTCTGTGCCGTGTGGTTTAGTCATACATCCTGACATGTCTGTTAGTGTGAAGAAGTGCACCAGTACCTCTCAAACTTTATATCAATGCATCCTCATGGCAGAAGGCAGCCTTTCTGTGAAATCTGGGAATTTATCAGAAAGAGGACAACCCAAGCCTCATTTCAGAGAGAAGTCTGATATACTCTTGGAAACCTGTGACTGTCATCCCTAAGTACATTAATGTTTTTTCTCCTGATCTCAAGAGAATCAAGGGAAACTGATGCTTCAGAAAGATGTCCCATATTTATCCCGTGGCACTCAAGGTACACCAGGTTGAGATAATATGGGGAAGAGTCAAACTGTCAAGTTCAGTTTCCCAAGATCTATTCCACAGAAGATGAGCAAATCTCACTTCAGAGACGACTGACTGAAGGGCAGTCTGGTCCCAGAACCATGGAGAATTAGAATACGAGGTGGAGAACTCAGAACAAAATGTTAAAATCTCTCTCCGGAAAGTAGAAACCTGGGAGAAAACCAAACCAAACCAATTCTCTCATTGTCACCCAGAGATACTGTCAAAGTTTTGCGCTCAAGGGGAAAGTGGAGGCTTTTCCCCCTGTCAATGTCGATGTTAAGGGAGTGAGGCAGCCTGTAACCTCTTGCTCCTAGGTCCCACAGTCTCCATTCCCCTTTCAGCTGGAAATTTGTGCTGTGACCAGAGGAACCAGAAATGGGGTGAGAACGCTTAGGGGACTGGGTCATAAGATCAAAGGCCAGTCTTCCAGTAATGACAGTTCCTAGGCAGACTGTGACATCACTACATTCCACTCCTCCTGGTGAGGGGGAGGGACCACATCAGCGCAATGTCCTAGTCACCACTCCACTATGGGGGAGGGAAACACAAGGTTGGGACCCAGGTCCTTGGAGACGCCAGTGCAAAGAGCCCAGGGAGGTCGACCTTGAGGCAGCAGGATGGGAGGGCAGAGTCTGCAGCAGGGAGCCCCAGGAGTCACCAGCCCAAAGTCACCCGGGGATGACTCAGGAGGGCAGGGCCTGGGGCTGGGGGACCCAGGTCCCTAGAGATGCAAGCCCAAAGAGCCCAGGGAGGTCAAGCTTGGGGAAGCAGGAGATGAGGGCCCAGTAATGCAGCAGGAAGCCCCAGGAGTCACCCGCCCAAAGTCACCCTGGGGTGCTTGGCAAGGGCAGGGATTGGGCTGCTTGCTGAAGGGGTGAGGCTGACTGACAAAACTTTGATGGGGGTAGCCCAGAGGCACCAGGGTTAGCAGGCCCAGTCCGGTGTGCCTCAGGAGTGGTATGGACTCTGGCAGTGGTCTTGTTGTCAGAGCGGATCTGTGGCTGGGTTGGGGGGCCATGACCTGGTATGTTTTTACCTTTTTCTTGGCCTCAGCCAATATGCTCTGTCGAGTTTCTTCTGCCATTGCAGAATGGGGAGGGAGGCGGGGTTGGGGCCACATCAGCAAAATCCCAGCGAGCACTGATCAACACCTCCAGTCACCTACCAGGCAGCTGTGTGACTGAGCCAGAGGAGGCATAACCAGGGTTGCAGTAGAATGCCAAATAGGGGCGTGGCCTTAAGGCTCCGAGCCCATTGGTCAATTAGAAAGATGAAAGGGAATGGGGGCATGGCTAGACAGCAGTGTGTTCAGAGGGACTGGTGGCTCACAAGGAAAGCTGCCCATGCAACTGCTGTCCCCACCCACTCTAAGAGAGGGGAGTGGTTGTCCACTCTGGGAGAACGGAGGGGCTTTAAAAAAGCTTTGTAGTGTTAGTAGAGACGGGGTTTCACCGTGTTAGCCAGGATGATCTCGATCTCCTGACCTCGTGAGCCGCCCGTCTCGGCCTCCCAAAGTGCTGGGATTACAGGCTTGAGCCACCGCCGGCCCGGCCAAAAGCTTCAAAACTTTAAAAAATATATGTGTGTGTACTTTATATATATGTGTGTCCATGTTTACTTCCAGAGCTGTCTTCATTAACCCAGTTTCTATGCAAGATCTGTGATTTTGGCCTATAATTTTTCATCTTCAAAATACAGTATAAAAATTACCAGTATACCCTTAATGAGATACAGAGCCTATAAAAATGGAAAATCCATAGCATGCTTGATGATTAATGAAGCAGACTATATTATCCAAACATTCCAAAAAGAAAAAATAATCACAATGATTTCTCTATTTTGGAAAAACATTCTCTTCTTCTACGTTATTGTTAAGATTTTTTTTCCTGTCTGGTGAGAATTAGAGAAGGCAGGGGCCTGATCCTGGCAAGGGGAGGAGTATCAGGGAAGGGAAGCCATTTCTAGAGGGAGCAATCCTCAACACCAGATACTGTAATGTCCAAATGGGTGTGGTGCATTTTGGAACATCCTTAGATCAGCATGACTGGGGCTCTGAGCGATGAAAACAGATGGAGTTTAACTGGGGATGGGGGCAAAGGACTGCTAGGTTTTCTTTCTTAGTAAGTATTTTTTTTTTTTTTTTTTTTTTTTTTTTTTTTTTTTTTTTTGAGACAGCAGGCTCACTCTGTCACACAGGCTGGAGTGCAGTGGCACAATCTCAGCTCACGGCAACGTCTGCTTAGTGATTCTTCAGGCTCAGCCTCCTGAGTAGCTGGGACTACAGGCGTGCATCACCATGCCCTGGCCAGAATTCCAAAGGATTATGCAGATACTTCACCCTCAAGGAAGCAAAAACTCCCACCCTTAAGTGCAGGGTGTGTAGTGACTTCCTTCCAAACAGTACAGCATGGAGAGGAGGGAAAAGAGTAACTCTGTAGTGGAGAATCCTGACAAGCACTATCTTGGTCACGTGATCAATACCAATGGTGATAAGTCATGTTGATAGTGTGTATCCTTGATATAACAGAGAGGTGTTGATAATGGTTCTTTATCTCCCCAAACCCATAAATAGCCCTAGTCTAAACATGAAAAAAAAATAGATGAATTATGAATTCCAACAGTCAGCATTCAACAAAATACTTGCCTAGTACTCAAAATTATCAAGGTAATCAAAACAAGGAACATCTGAAAATTTAAACACTGCTAGTCAAGAGCAGTTCAAGGAGACATGACAACTGTTTTTCCCTGTACATAACCTGTGATAAAATTTAATTTATAAATTAGGTCCACTGTGAGGTTAACAACAATAATAATATAGGACAATTATAACAACAGACTGCAATAAAAGTTATGTAGGCTGGATGAGTTGGCTCACGCCTGTAATCCCAGCACTTTGGGAGGCCGAGGCAGGCAGATCACCTGAGGTTGGGAGTTTGAGACCAGCCTGACCAACATGGAGAAACCCCGTCTCTACTAAAAATACAAAATTATCTGGGCAGGGTTGCGCATGCCTGTAATCCCAGCTACTCTGGAGGCTGAGGCAGAAGAATCACTTGAACCTGGGAGGCGGAGGTTGTGGTGAGCAGAGATTGTGCCATTGCACTCCAGCCTAGGCAACAAGAGTGAAATTCCGTCCCAAAAAATAAAAAATAAAAATAAAAATAAAAGTTATGAGGCCGGGTGTGGTAGCTCACACCTGTAATCCCAACACTTTGGGAGGCTCAGGCGGCCAGATCACCTGAGGTCATGAGTTGGAGACCAGCCTGGCCAACATGGTGAGACTCCGTCTCTACTAAAAGTACTAAAATTAGCCAGGCATGGTGGTGGGTGCCTGTAGTCCCAGCTACTCGGGAGGCTGAGGCAGGAGAATTGCTTGAACCCAGGAGGTGGAGGTTGCAGTGAGCTGAGAACATGCCATAGCACTCTAGCCTGGGCAACAGAGCAAGACTCCATCTCAAAAATAAATAAATAAATAGATAAATAAATAAATAAAAGTTATGTGAATGTGGTCTCTCTCTCTCAAAATATATTATTGTATTATCCACACCTATTTTCAGACTGCCATTGACTGCAGGCAACTGAAAGCCTGGAAAGCAAAACTACAGATAAGGGGAACTGCTGTACTTCAAATGGACACAGGCATCAATGAAAGAGCTTCCAGCAGGGTGCAGTGGCTGATGCCCGTAATCCCAGCACCTTGGGAGGCTGAGGCGGGAGGATCATGAGGTCGGGAGATGGAGACCATCCTGGCCAACATGGTGAAACCTGTCTCTACTAAAAATACAAAAATTAGCTGGGCATGGTGGCACGCACCTGTAGTCCCAGCTACTCAGGAGGCTCAGGCAGGAGAATCGCTTGAACCAGGGAGGCGGAGGTTGCAGTGAGCCGAGATTGCACCACTGCACTCCAGCCTGGTGACAGAGCCAGACTCTGTCTCAAAAAAAAAAAAGAAAAGAAAAGAAAAAAGAAAGAGCCTTCAGAGGCCAAAACAGGAACAATCTGAGCAATAATAGAAAGTAGTATTGGTGGGTTCTGGAAGTTAAAAATAAAAAATTTAAAATAGACCTGGAGCAGTGGCTCATGTCTGTAATCCCAGCACTTTGGGAGGCCGAGGCGGGTGGATCACCTGAGGTCAGGAATTCGAGACCAGCCTGGTTGGGTAAAACCTTATCTCTACTAAAAATACAAAACTTAGTCGGGCGTGGTGGCACACACCTGTAGTCCCAGCTATTCGGGAGACTGAGACATGAGAATTGCTTGAACCTGGGAGGTGGAGGTTGAGGTGAGCCAAGATTGCACCACTGCACTCCAGCCTGGCCAACAGAGTGAGACTCAGTCTCCAAAAAAAAAAAGGGGGAACAAAAGAAAAAAATGTTCATAATTCTATACTGATAAATAAACAGAAAAAGGGTGAAAAAAACTACATTTGAGAATCCTGAAGAACACTCCTTCAGCCAGGTAATCAAGAGTAAGATCAATAGTGATAAGTCAAGCTGATATGCACCCTTCATATAGTATGACGAGAATGCAGTGTGGAATGCTGGATGAGATCGTGTTCCAGAAAAAGGACATTCAAAGTAAGGGCCAGGCACGTTGGCTCATACCTGTAATCCCAGCACTTTGGGAGCCCAAAGCAGGCAGGTAGCTTGAGCTCAGAAGTTCAAGACCAGCCTGGGCAACATGGGAAAACCCTCTCTCTACAAAAAAAAAAAACAAAAATTAGCTGGGTATGGTGGTGTGCACCTGTAGTCCACGCTACTTGGGGGGCTGAGGCAAGAGGATCGCTTGAGCCCAGGAGGTCAAGGCTGTCAGGCCAGGCCTGGTGGCTCACAGCTCACACCTGTAATCCCAACACTTTGGGAGGCCGGGCCGGGTGGATCACCTGAGGTCAGGAGCTCAAGACCAGCCTGGCCAACATGGTGAAACCCCATCTCTACTAAAAATACAAAAATTAGTCAGGCATGGTCGCGTATGTCTGTAATCCCAGCTACTCGGAAGGCTGAGGCAGGAGAATCACTTGAACCCAGGAGGCGGAAGTTGCAGTGAGCCACATCAAACTATTGCACTCTAGGCTGTGCGACAGAGCAAGTCTCTGTCTCAAAAAAACAAAAACAAAAAAAGAAAAAAGAAAAAAGGCTGCAGTGAGCCATGATTGAGCCAGTACACTACAGCCTGGGCTACAGAATGAGACCCTGTCTAAAAAAAAGAAAAAGGCCGGGCGCGGTGGCTCAAGCCTGTAATGCCAGCACTTTGGGAGGCCGAGACGGGCGGATCACGAGGTCAGGAGATCGAGATCATCCTGGCTAACACGGTGAAACCCCGTCTCTACTAAAAATACAAAAAACTAGCCGGGCGACGTGGCGGGCGCCTGTAGTCCCAGCTACTTGGGAGGCTGAGACAGTAGAATGGCGTGAACCCGGGAGGCGGAGCTTGCAGTGAGCTGAGATCCAGCCACTGCACTCCAGCCTGGGCGGCAGAGCGAGACTCCGTCTCAAAAAAAAAAAAAAAGAAAAAGAAAAAAACAAAAAACACTAAGGAAATTTGAATGGAATATGAACATCAGTTAATATCAGTTAACACTAAGTTAATTAATCAACTCCAACCAAAACATTCCCATGGCCCATTGAATAAATTTGCAACCTGGCCACAGCCTGCCTCATTCCCTCCAATCCCTAGCACTCCAGTGTTTTACCCCAAAATCACACTGTTTGCAGGTCATTGCTGTTTTTCTTTCCTTTTTCCTTTTCTTCTTTTTCCTTTTTTTTTCTTTCTCTTTCTCATTCTCTCTTTCTTTCTTTCGTTTTTTGAGGCAGAGTCTCATTCTGTCTCCCAGGCTGGAGTGTAGTGGCACAACCTTGGTTCACTGAAACCTCTGCTTCCCAGGTTCAAGCGATTCTCCTGCCTTAGCCTCTCGAGTACCTGGGACCACAGGCATGCACCACCACACCTGGCTAGTTTTTGTATTTCTTTTTTTTTTTCTTTCCTTTTTTTTTTTTTTTTTTTTGAGACGGAGTCTCGCTCTGTCACCCAGGCTGGAGTGCAGTGGCCTGATCTCAGCTCACTGCAAGCTCCGCCTCCCGGGTTTATGCCATTCTCCTGCCTCAGCCTCCTGAGTAGCTGGGACTACAGGCGCCCGCCACCTCGCCCGGCTAGTTTTTTTTTTTTTTTTTTTTTTTTTTTTTTTTTTTTTTTGTATTTTTTAGTAGAGACAGGGTTTCACCATGTTAGCCAGGATGGTCTCGATCTCCTGACCTCGTGATCCGCCCGTCTCGGCCTCCCAAAGTGCTGGCATTACAGGCTTGAGCCACCGCGCCCGGCCTAGGTTTTGTATTTCTAATAGAGACAGGGTTTTGCCATGTTGGCCAGGCTGGTCTCAAACTCCTGGACTCAAGTGATCCTTCCACCTCAGCCTCCTAAAGTGCTGGAATTACAGGTGTGAGCTACCATGCTCAGCCCTGCTCTTGGTTTTCTTGAGGACTGCATAATACCATCTCTTTTTGCCCTTAGAGGTACTACATGCTCTTCAAGTCTTAGGTCAAATTCAATTGCTTTCTTACACAGATCCTCTCTCTCACTGGCCTAGCAGTCAGCTGTTACCTGTCTCATGGCAACCACCACAATGACTCTGAGGACTAGAGGCTGGTGCATATGTCTCTAGCTACGAGTTCCCTAAGACACCTCTGTATCTTCATGCTCAGAAATCCCTGGGTTATTTCCTGCAGTTTCTATCAAAGTAAAATGTCCACACTGCATCATTAGGGGCCCCCAAGTGGCCAGGATAAGAAAAGCCAGCTGGGCACAGTGGCTCTCACATGTAATCCCAGCTACTGGGAAGGCTGAGACAGGAGAATGGCTTGAGCCCAGGTGTTTAGATGAGCTATGATCACACCACTGCACTCCAGCCTGGGTGACAGAGCAAGATCTCTAAAAAAACTTCTGAGGGATCCAGAGAGGCTTCAGGGAAGAGGAGGACTTGAGAGAGACTGTCAGATGAAAGTCACATTTAGAGTTTATTAAGCACATGCTCCATGTTGGCCATTATGCTATAGCAGTGAGCTTTCACATGGATCACCTCATTTACTTCTCAACACAGACCTAATAGGTAGGTATTTGTCTCTGTAGATGAGGAAAGTGAAGCTAAGAGCATCTACTGTGCAGTGTCACAGCTAGCAAGTGACTGGGCAGGAATAAGAGATACAGCTTGCCCTTGGAGATCATACATGCACTTCAAGCCTTGGGTCAAATTCAACTGCTTTCACACAGGAATCCTCTCTTTTGATGCCCTAGCAGTCATCCCTTACCTGTCTCATTGTAACTGCCACACTGATTCTGTGGCTCTCAAAGAATCCAAAGTCCAGCCTAAGGACTGAAGAATGAGTAGGTGGAGATGTACTGTGGTAATCAACGCATGAGGGAGACTGCACTGAGTCGGCCACAAACAGGATCCACCCAGGGCCTATCCCACACATCCCGGAGAGCAATGGAGCCAAATAAGGGGGTGCTGGGGACCCTTACGCCATAGCTGCAAGTACTCTGTGTCCCTAAGGCAGCACTCCTATGCTGACCTCCAGCTGCTGATGGGCTCCATGCGGCAGAGACAGCCCTCTGCACCTGCCAGACCTGAGGGCAGATGGCAGGTGACCTGGGGGTGAAGTGTTATGTATGGAGCAGGGCAGCTCCCTATCTGGGATCACTTTTCTTAGAGGAAGCCTCCTGCCTATTGTCCTGCTCCTGCACTTCCCTCCTGGCACCTGGCAACCTCAGGTGGGAAGGCCACATTGAGGCTGCAGGCTTGGTCAGGAGAAGCAGGACCCTGATGCGAAGGGAAATGAGGCTAGATGGCATACTTGTCACCTGCCCCAGGGCTAGTGCCCCTCCAAGCCAGAGAGCCCTCAGTAGGGCTGGTGAGAGTCAAAGTTCTCCGCATGTGGCCAGAAAGTTGAGCAAGAGTAACCCAACCACAAAAGGTATGGTGCAAACCTGGAAACTTCTGAGAGCAAAGAGATACTACTGTTAGTCGTTAGGTGGGGGCCGCCCAGCAAAGCCAGGACGGTGGCGACCCTAGTCCAGAGTCTTCCACTTTAGCAAGGTAGAATCCATCGGCCCCAGAAGGGAACAGACTCCATCTGGGTCGCCTAAGCAGGTGGGAGAGGAAAACCCAACCATAGTCGCGCCCCAGCCCTCGCAGGTCCCTGAGTGAAGGCTCCCCTCTCCACCTCAGGCTGGGTGGTCCCCGCCTTCACGCTTGCTCCCACTTGTCCCTCGTTCTTGATGGACTTGGCAGGCATTTGTTCCCTGCTCCTCCATGCTCTCACGGCGCCGTGGCCACGTCGCTGGGAACGCCCCACCAGGCCAGAGACATTTTCCGTCTGGTTCTCTGCCACGTCCCCAAAGCCTGAACAGTGCATGGTACATTGTGGACGCTCATTCGTGGAGCAAACGCCTGATGGATAATCTATCACTTGCTTTTCTAGTATGAATGGTCTATTTTAATGGGTCCAGCGACCCTGCTGCCTTTTCCAGGGCGGGGAGGGTTTGTCCTCATCTCTGTGACCCCAGCTGCCAGCCCAAGCCTGGGCACAGAGTAAGTGCTCAACCACATTTTGGTAAATGAGTAAATGGAAGTGGCCCAGCAACCCTCAGCCAAGGAGCCACTGTGGGGCAGGTCAGGGCGGTTCCTGGCACAGGGTTTCCCACTAGCCTGGCCACCAGCTCTGCTGTCTCCCGGAAGCTGGGGGCCTCTGGGTAAGGGAGAAGAGTGGCCAGGACTTCTCTGCGTGTGCCCTGTGACGGTGGGCCCGAGCCAGCGATTGGATTGAGGAACGGGAGGTTCTCCGAGGCTGTTTAGAAAGGTGGGAGCGGGAGCTGGTCCGGGAGGCTGGACAGACCATGAGAGGGAAGCACAGCCTGGGCACGAAAGCCAGGGCTGGGCGGCGCCAGGCCGGTGGGGAACGCGGGCTGAGAAAGCCGGGATTGCCTCCTGGTGTCGAAGCCTGGAACTGCAGCAGGGTCCTGGGGCTTGTGTTCGACAGCACTCGCCACACGCCCCGCCCGCAGCCCTCGTCTCGCTTTCTGCGGGCGCGCCGGGCGACGTTGTGCGCCAGCGTACGTGGGGCTCTGAGAACCCGGAAGTTACGTTTTAGGTCCGCGTCACGGGGGCGGGAGTCAGCTGAGCTGCAGGGGCGAGGTTGGGATCACCTGGGACCAGCTGAAGGGAGCCTGTGATCTTTTGTTGGGGGTGGGGCGGCGGGGAGTAGGGTGCAAGACTGCGCCAGATTCAAGGGCGAGGACTGCCCGATTATCTCGCTGCATAAGGCAAGAGCAAGAGGATCCTCAGGATTTTAAAGAGGAGGCGAAGGTTGCAGGTTCCCAGGATCTGTCAGAGGCTGGGGAGTTATAGCTTCCATTCTGGGGCGACGGGGACCCCGGGGGGGAGCCCTTTTGTAATCCCCAGACCCCGGACAAAGGGCCCAGAGGCCGGGCACCATGGCGTCCATCCTGGATGAGTACGAGAACTCGCTGTCCCGCTCGGCCGTCTTGCAGCCCGGCTGCCCTAGCGTGGGCATCCCCCACTCGGGTAAGGAAGAGGAGGGTGCCGCTGCCCCTTTCGGCTCTCCTAGCATTTGCGTGGGAGCAGCGGGGAGGGCAGCTCCAGGAGCTCGAGGTCGTCCCCTGGGCCATGCCTTCCGGGTCTAGGCCCCTGATTCTCCTCAGGCTCTCTTGGCCCCCAGCTGGTGGATAGTCAAAGTTTGAAAGAGCTAGGGGAGCAGCGGCGTGATCTAGGCTCTACCGCTAGGGTCCTTTTGAGAGGGAATTGGGGCCCAGATAAGGAAGTACTCACCTACAGGGCGCAGTTGGGCTGTTGGGAGAACTTAGAATGGGCTCCCGGCTTCTGCTGATGCTTCTCCCACCAGGCCTCTTCTGGAGGTGGGAGGGAAGGAATGGGCAAAGAAAGCGGTGAAGGCGGAATATTGCAGAAGAAGAAGGGAGGGTCCCAGAGGGAATTTTGTCGCTGAACAGGGGAAAATGGAGATTAAATCTTTTCGACCTTGGCTATAGCTGGGTGCAGTCTGGAGTTTTGGGACGTTTTTTGTAGAAAGTAGTGAGTCTCCAGGAGAATGAGGGCATAGGGAGCCCTGGGGAACTGTTCCAGTGAGTGGTGTTAACGAATTGCAGCTGCTTTCACTCTAGTCTTTACCCTCATTCAGTGCTCAAAATATCCCAGCACTTGCCAACTCTACACTGAGGCCCATTACCGCATGGGCAGGGAGGGGGTAGAGAATGGGGCTATACTACTTTCGTTAAGCTGGGATTGCTGGGCCAAAGACCTGATAAGGGAGAATGCCCAGACCACCAGTCCCATCCCATCCCCACCCAGCCCCATTACCGCTGGGAGCAGGTACATCATGCTTGACAGCATCTTAAGGGTTCAAAGAATCAACCCCTCACTGCTGTCAGAGTGTGGAAAGAGCCCCAGACCTCTAATGTAAAGGTGACCAGCAAACGACTTGATATCAAACTATTTGTTAACCAAGGTCCTGGGGACAGGAATATGTCAGGAGAGTGGCGAGGAGCACCGTGGTGTTTTTCTGCCTCTCCTGACCCTTCATCTCTCTCTTCCATAGCTAATCTTGTCATTCCTTACCTGTAGGGTATGTGAATGCCCAGCTGGAGAAGGAAGTGCCCATCTTCACAAAGCAGCGCATTGACTTCACCCCTTCCGAGCGCATCACCAGTCTTGTCGTCTCCAGCAATCAGCTCTGCATGAGCCTGGGCAAGGATACACTGCTCCGGTAATCAAGGGCTCACAGAGCTTAGGAGTAGGGACTAGAGAGGTGTTTGGGGACTATTAACTCCTGGGGCCTTTCTTCCATTCCAGGCAAGTAAAGCAGTGAATTTGGAGTTTTCAGGAAATATCCTATCCCTTTCCAAAGAGAGCCAATACTTTGTAGTGGGTAGTGGTTGAGAATCTGGCCTGGCAGGGCATGGTGGCTCAAGAATCTGGCCTGGCAGGGCATGGTGGCTCACACCTATAATCTCAGCACTTTGGGAGGCCCAGACAAGAGGATCACATGAGATCAGGAGTTTGAAACTAGCTTGAGCAACATAGTGAGACACCCATCTCTACCAAAACAAATTTTTTAAAATTAGCCAGGTGTAGTGGTGCAGTCCCAACTACCGGGGAGGCCGAGGCAAGAGGATCACTTGAGCCCAGGAGTTCAAGGCTGCAGTGAGCTGTGTTTGCATCACTGTACTCCTGTCTCTTTAAAAAAAAAAAAAAAAGCCCAGGCACAGTGGCTTACACCTGTAATTCCAGCACTTTGGAAGGCTGAGGAGGGTGGATCACCTGAGGTCAGGAGTTCCAGACCAGCCTGGCCAACATGGTGAAACCTGTTTCTACTAAAAATACAAAAATTAGCTGGGCATTGTGGTGGGCGCCTGTAATCTCAGCTACTAGGGAGGCTGAGGCAGGAGAATTGCTGGAACCCGAGAGCCAGAAGTTGCAGTGAGCCATGCCATTGAACTCCAGCTGGGTGACAACAGGGAGACTCTGATTAAAAAAAAAAAAAAAAAAAAAAGGAAAAGGGAAAAAAAAAAAGCTGTTTAGGAGTGTGGAGTGTAGACATAAGAGTATTGATTGCAGCATTCTTGTGGTAGGAAAAACTGGATCCAAGCTGAATGCCCATCAACGGGAAAATGGTGATTAAATTGTAGTTCAGCCATAAAATAGAATATAATGCAGCTGTTTAAAAAAAAGAATTATCCTGGCTGGGCGTGGTGGCTCACGCCTATAATCCCAACACTTTGGGAGGCTGAGGCAGGCAGACCACCTGAGGTCAGGAGTTCAAGACCAGCCTGGCCAACATGGAGAAACTCCATCTCTACTAAAAATACAAAATTAGCCATGTGTGGTGGCGCATGCCTGTAATCCCAGCTACTTGGGAGGCTGAGGCAAGAGAATGGCTTGAACCCGGGAGGCAGAGGTTGCAGTGAGCCGAGACCATGCCACCGCACTCTAGCCTGGGTGATAAGAGTGAGACTCTGTCTCAAAAAAAAGAAGAGTTATCCTGGAAAACTGGGTTTGGGGGTGAAAAAAAACCAGTTAGAGCTATATCGATTGACTAGTGGGATGCTCACGAAATATCATTAATTTACAAATTAAGACACATACACATATATGCAATATGAAGGCATTTTTGTAATAGCAACAAAACCACCCTATTTGTGTTATGAGTATGAAAAAAGATGTTAACATGAGTTTTCTCAGTGGGGAATAACAGGAGTTTGAGAAGAAAATTAAGTCATTCTTTATACATCTTTGCGTCGATTCTTTAGTTAGAACAAGCATATAATTTGGAAAGACTTTCATAAAGAGAATATAAACAGGAGTACTCCTCAAGGTTTTTGTCAAGATGGATTGAGATAATACTAGACTGATGAAGCTTTCGGCATGGGGCTTGGTATGCAAAAGTGCCCAGTAACTATGAGCTGCTCTTCGTTGCTCCCTTCTTAACCCAGCAGTCTGGGATATCTCTGCCTGTCTTCCCAGATGCACTGGAGATCTTTTGGTTTTTTCCCCCAAGTCTGATTGAGTCTTCAATGGAGATTTTTTGAGCAGATGGGAAAATCTTCTCCTTAGTGATTTCTCAAAATAAGGTGAGGGAGCTTGCAGAGCTAAGGGGGTTTTTTGTTGTTTTTTTTTTTTTGAGACGGAGTCTTGCTGTCGCCCAGGCTGCAGTGCAGTGGTGCCATCTCAGCTCACTGCAAGCTCCGCTTGCCGGGTTCACACCATTCTCTTGCCTCAGCCTCCCGAGTAGCTGGGACCACAGGCGCCCGGCTAATTTTTTGTATTTTTAGTAGAGATGGAGTTTCACTGTGTTAGCCAGGATGGTCTCGATCGCCTGACCTCGTGATTCGACCACCTCAGCCTCCCAGAGTGCTGGGATTACAGGTGTGAACCACCACGCCTGGCCTATTTGTCTTTTTTTTCTTTTTCCCCCTTTTTGTGGAGAACATGGTCTTGCTATATTGCCTAGGCAGGTCTCAAACTCCTGGGCTCAAGCTGTCCTCTCGCCTCTGCCTCCCTAAAAGCTGAGATGACAGGTGTGAGCCACTGCGCCTAGCAAGAGAGTTCTTAAGTAGGACCCAGGGCTGGCAAGAGAGTTCTTAAGTAGGGCCCAGGGCTACTCCATAGGCAGAGCTTCTGTATTCAGCAATTTTTTTTTTTTTTTTTTTTTTTTTTTTTTTGAGATAGAGTCTCACTCTGTTGCCCAGGTTGGAATGCAGTGGTGCAGTCTCAGCTGACTGCAACCTCTGCCTCCCAGGCTCAGATGATCTCCCACCTCAGCCTCCGGAATAGCTGGACCACAGGTGTGTCCACCACACCCGGCTACTATTTTTTGTATTTTTTGTAGAGATGGGATTTCACCATGTTGCCCAGTCTGGCCTCAAACTCCTGAGCTTAAGCAATCTACCCGCCTCGGACTCCCAAAGTGCTGGGATTACAGGCCTGAGCCACTGTACCTGGCCTGTATTCAGCATCTTATGTGTAGATGTAGACTTCAGGGAAGAAAGTCTATGGCTTTTATCAGATTATTAAAGAGGTTCATGATCCAAAAAAGGATCTTCCCTTCTCTAGAGTGATAGTGACGCTTGTCCCCACAGCATTGACTTGGGTAAGGCAAGTGAGCCCAACCACGTGGAGCTGGGACGTAAGGATGACGCAAAAGTTCACAAGATGTTCCTTGACCATACGGGTAAGTGACAGTGGAGATCCGAGGAGGGGGCCTCTGGTCAGTCACTGCCTGGGTGGGTGGGCTCTGAGGGTGGTGTGGGGGCCAGGAGGAGGCTGAGAGTGGGAATGGCAGCATCCACTGGGGTGCCATACTCTCCCCACTCCAGGCTCTCACTTGCTGATTGCCCTGAGCAGCACGGAGGTCCTCTACGTGAACCGAAACGGACAGAAGGTACGGCCACTAGCACGCTGGAAGGGGCAGCTGGTGGAGAGTGTGGGTTGGAACAAGGCACTGGGCACCGAGAGCAGCACAGGCCCCATCCTGGTCGGGACTGCCCAAGGCCACATCTTCGAAGCAGAGCTCTCAGCCAGCGAAGGTGGGCTTTTCGGCCCTGCTCCGGATCTCTACTTCCGCCCGTTGTACGTGCTCAATGAAGAAGGGGGTCCAGCACCTGTGTGCTCCCTTGAGGCCGAGCGGGGCCCTGATGGGCGTAGCTTCGTTATTGCCACCACTCGGCAGCGCCTCTTCCAGTTCATAGGCCGAGCAGCAGAGGGGGCTGAGGCCCAGGGTTTCTCAGGGCTCTTTGCAGCTTACACGGACCATCCACCCCCATTCCGTGAGTTTCCCAGCAACCTGGGCTACAGTGAGCTGGCCTTCTACACTCCCAAGCTGCGCTCCGCACCCCGGGCCTTTGCCTGGATGATGGGGGATGGTGTGTTATATGGGGCATTGGACTGTGGACGCCCTGACTCTCTGCTGAGCGAGGAGCGAGTCTGGGAGTACCCAGAGGGGGTAGGGCCTGGGGCCAGCCCACCCCTAGCCATCGTCTTGACCCAGTTCCACTTCCTGCTGCTGCTGGCAGACCGGGTGGAGGCAGTGTGCACACTGACTGGGCAGGTGGTGCTGCGGGATCACTTCCTGGAGAAATTTGGGCCACTGAAGCACATGGTGAAGGACTCCTCCACAGGCCAGCTGTGGGCCTACACTGAGCGGGCTGTCTTCCGCTACCATGTGCAACGGGAGGCCCGAGATGTCTGGCGCACCTATCTGGACATGAACCGCTTTGATCTGGCCAAAGAGTATTGCCGAGAGCGGCCTGACTGCCTGGACACGGTCCTGGCCCGGGAGGCCGATTTCTGCTTTCGCCAGCGTCGCTACCTGGAGAGCGCACGCTGCTATGCCCTGACCCAGAGCTACTTTGAGGAGATTGCCCTCAAGTTCCTGGAAGCCCGACAGGAGGAGGCTCTGGCTGAGTTCCTGCAGCGAAAACTGGCCAGTTTGAAGGCAGCCGAGCGTACCCAGGCCACACTGCTGACCACCTGGCTGACAGAGCTCTACCTGAGCCGGCTTGGGGCTCTACAGGGCGACCCAGAGGCCCTGACCCTCTACCGAGAAACCAAGGAATGCTTTCGTACCTTCCTCAGCAGCCCCCGCCACAAAGAGTGGCTCTTTGCCAGCCGGGCCTCTATCCATGAGCTGCTCGCCAGTCATGGGGACACAGAGCACATGGTATACTTTGCAGTGATCATGCAGGACTATGAGCGGGTGGTAGCTTACCACTGTCAGCACGAGGCCTATGAGGAGGCCCTGGCTGTGCTCGCCCGCCACCGCGACCCCCAGCTCTTCTACAAGTTCTCACCCATCCTCATCCGTCACATCCCCCGCCAGCTTGTAGATGCCTGGATTGAGCTGGGCAGCCGGCTGGATGCTCGGCAGCTCATCCCTGCCCTGGTGAACTACAGTCAGGGTGGTGAGGTCCAGCAGGTGAGCCAGGCAATCCGCTACATGGAGTTCTGCGTGAACGTGCTGGGGGAGACTGAGCAGGCCATACACAACTACCTGCTGTCGCTGTATGCCCGTGGCCGGCCGGACTCACTGCTGGCTTATCTCGAGCAGGCTGGGGCCAGCCCACACCGGGTGCATTACGACCTCAAGTATGCGCTGCGGCTCTGTGCTGAGCATGGCCACCACCGCGCTTGTGTCCACGTCTACAAGGTCCTGGAGCTGTATGAGGAGGCCGTGGACCTGGCCCTGCAGGTAAGCCAGTGCATCTTGACTCCAGCTGGGAGAGGGACCCAAAGAGCAGCAGCTCTTTGTGGAAGGGCTTGGGAGGCCGTGGCTAGAGGGTGTTGGCTTCCCTTGCAGAGAAGGACGGTTAAGAGCTGGACTGTTAAGTCAGATTTGAATTCTGGCCATTTCACTTACTAAGCTGTGTGACCTTGGGCTAGTTTCTGAACCTCTCTGTGCTCAGATTATTCGGCCACAAAAGGGGGTCAGTGTTATAGTACATTTACCTCATAGGGGTGATAAAGTTCTGTGTATGAAAAGTACTCAGAGCCGGGTGTGGTGGCTCGTGCCTGTAATCCCAGCACTTTGGGAGGCCAAGACAGGCGGATCACAGGGTCAGGAGTTCGAGACCAGCCTGACCAACATGGTGAAGCCCCATCTCTACTAAAAGTATAAAAATTAGCCAGGCATTATGGTGCACGCCTGTAATCCCAGCTACTCAGGAGGCTGAGGCAGGAGAGTCGCTTAAACCTGGGAGGTGGAGGTTGCAGTGAGCTGAGATCATGCCATTGCACTCCAGCCTGGGTGACAGAGCAAGACTCCATCTCAAAAAAAAAAAAAAAAAAGAAAGAAAAGAAAAGTACTCAGGGCAGGTGCGGTGGCTCATGCCTATAATCCCAGCACTTTGGGAGGCCAAGGTGGGCGGATCACCTGAAGTCAGGAGTTCGAGACCAGCCTGGCCAGCGTTACTAAACCCTGTCTCTACTAAAAATATAAAAATTAGCTGGGCGTGGTCGCCCGCACCTGTAATTCCAGCTACTTGGCCGAGGCAGGAGAATCACTTGAACCTGGGAGAAGGAGGTGTCAGTGAACCGAAATCGTACCACCACACTCCAGCCCGGGCAACAGAGTGAGATTCTGTCTCAAAAAGAAAAAAAGAAAAGTAGTTAGAACAGTGCCTGGTACATACACGTTAGCAGAAGAGGAAGGTGCTGATTTACACTTCTCAAACCATGAATTGTCACCTGCCTTAGCATCACATGAAGTGCTATTTAACATGCAAATTCCTAGGCCTGAACTCAGGACTTACTGAATCAGAATGTTTGGGGACGGGGCTCAAAATTTGTATTTTGAGTATGTTTCCCAGGTGATTTCTTTCTTTTTTTTTTTTTTTTCTTTTTTTTGAGACGGAGTCTCGCTCTGTCGCCCAGACTGGAGTGCAGTGGCCCAATCTTGGCTCACTGCCAGCTCCACCTCCCAGGTTCACGCCATTTTCCTGGCTCAGCCTCCCGAGTAGCTGGGATTATAGGTGCCTGCCACCACGCCCGGCTAATTTTTTTGTATTTTTAGTAGAGATGGGGTTTCACCGTGTTAGCCAGGATGGTCTCGATCGCCTGACCTTGTGATCCGCCTGCCTCGGCCTCCTAAAGTGCTGGGATTACAGGCGTGAGCCACTGTGCCCAGCCTCCCAGGTGATTTCTAACTTCACTAAAATTGGAGCCCTACTACTCTAAGTAGCTTTTACATAGCTGTGGCAGGGGCAGGCCCCCTTGCTTTCGGGAGTGCTGGGAATCCTGCCTCGGGGCCTCTCCTCGGCCATCTCTCTCTCCCATAGTCTACATGCTGGGCAGGAAGGGGCTTGGCCCTAAAGCTCCTGCTCTCCCCACAGGTGGACGTGGACCTGGCCAAGCAGTGTGCAGACCTGCCCGAGGAGGATGAGGAATTGCGCAAGAAGCTGTGGCTGAAGATCGCACGGCACGTGGTGCAGGAGGAGGAAGATGTGCAGACAGCCATGGCTTGCCTGGCTAGCTGCCCCTTGCTCAAGATTGAGGATGTGCTGCCCTTCTTTCCTGATTTCGTCACCATCGACCACTTCAAGGAGGCGATCTGCAGCTCACTTAAGGCCTACAACCACCACATCCAGGAGCTGCAGCGGGAGATGGAAGAGGCTACAGCCAGTGCCCAGCGCATCCGGCGAGACCTGCAGGAGCTGCGGGGCCGTTACGGCACTGTGGAGCCCCAGGACAAATGTGCCACCTGCGACTTCCCCCTGCTCAACCGCCCTTTTTACCTCTTCCTCTGTGGCCATATGTTCCATGCTGACTGCCTGCTGCAGGCCGTGCGACCTGGCCTGCCAGCCTACAAGCAGGCCCGGCTGGAGGAGCTGCAGAGGAAGCTGGGGGCTGCTCCACCCCCAGCCAAGGGCTCTGCCCGGGCCAAGGAGGCCGAGGGTGGGGCTGCCACTGCAGGCCCCAGCCGGGAACAGCTCAAGGCTGACCTGGATGAGTTGGTGGCCGCTGAGTGTGTGTACTGTGGGGAGTTGATGATCCGCTCTATTGACCGGCCGTTCATCGACCCCCAGCGCTATGAGGAGGAGCAGCTCAGTTGGCTGTAGGAGGGTGTCACCTTTGATGGGGGTGGGCAGTGGGAGCAGCGGCTTGAACCCACTTGGGAAGGCTGCCTCCCAGGCTCTGCTAAGTCATCTTGCAATTGCCCCACTGTCACCATGTTGACGGGAGCAGAGTAGTGCTGTTGGCCAGGAGGTGTCAGGTGTGAGTGTATTCTGCCAGCTTTTCATGCTGTTCTTAAAGCTGCAGTTATGCCAGACCATTAACGTGCCTCCTGGTAGAGGCCCTTTACCTGGAGAAGTCAGAAATCTGACCCAGTTCCACCCCTGCCTCTAGCAGCTCTTTTGTCCCTGTCATTCCCCACACACATCCTGTTCACCTCGAGAGAGAGAGAGCACCTTTCTTCTGTCTGTTCACTCTGTGGCCTCTGAACTCCAGCTCTTCTCCCTCAGAAGAAGCCTTCTCTTCCACCTGCCTGTAGATGTCCCAGAAGTGAGAAGGCAGCCTTCGAAGTCCTGGGCACTGGGTGAGAAAGTGATGCTAGTGGGGGCATGCTTTTATGCACACTGGGGCTCCAGTGTGAAGGGTGCCCTGGTGCTGAGGCCTTGTGGAGGATGGTGGGTGATGGTGATGGAGGTGGAGAGCATTAAACTGTCTGCACTGCACTGGTGGCTTTGTGTTGATGCTGGGCCAAGTGGTGTGTGAGTGATCTCCAGGCGGGGCTGGAGTGTCACAGGGAGGCTTCCAGGCCCTATATGCCCCCATACCTTGGCACACGGTCCTTCACCTTGTCCCCCAACTCTACCTCTCCAGGGCTCATTGGGGATTGCAGCCAACCAGCCTGAATTGGGAAGCAGGGGCAGTTCTTCCCTTTGGCCAGCAGATGGTGCTGCTCCCCACAGAATCCTTTTGCTTTCGGCCAACTGGGAGCAGTGATTTCTGTCACTCTGTTAGTGCTTGCTTCCTCCCTACTTGTCCCAAGAATTTTCTTGGAGTCAGCCGAGTGTGGTGGGTCAAGCCTGTAATCCCAGGACTTTGGGAGGCCAAGGTGGGCGGATCACGAGGTCAGGAGTTGGAGACCATCCTGGCTAACATGGTGAAACCCCGTCTCTACTAAAAAATACAAAAATTTAGCCGGGCGTGGTGGCGGGCGCCTATAGTCCCAGCTGCTTGGGAGGCTGAGGCAGGAGAATGGCGTGAACCCGGGAGACGGAGTTTGCATGAGCTAAGATCACGCCACTGCACTCCAGCCTGGGCGAAAAAAAAAAAAAAATTTCTTGGAGTCTCCACTGTCTAACCATAACTTGAAGCCCCTCATTCTTCCTCCCTCAAGTAGCCCTCAGGCATGCTAGACTTTGCTTGCCCCTCTGCCAGCTTGGATCCCTGCCTTCCCCGCTCCTGCCTGGCTTTAAGACAACCCTACCACTGTCTACCATTTAACTACAATGTTGAGGCCCAGCATGAAGGTGAAACTGCTGTGGCCTGTATCCATGGCATTTGGCGGATATGTTTTCTCATCTTGCTCCTGTGACCTGCTCCTCCCCGCAAATTACACATCTTCAGTTGTGGCTAAATCCTAGGGAGTCCTGGAGTGGGGCCTCCCTGTGACATCAGCAGAGCACCCTTTGCCCTGTGGACTGGTGTTCACAGTGCACTGCCCAGCTCTGTGGGTGTGATCTATCAGCTGGCAAAACAGTTCCTGCAGTCAGGCCAACATCACTGGCCACTGCAGGCTGCTTTTCCCTCTTCCTAGCCAGGCATGGGGTCTCACACTTGTAGTCTTAGCTACTTAGGAGGATGGTTTGAGCCCAAGAGGTGAAGCTGCAGTGAATTATGAATGTGCCACTGCACTTCAGCCTGGGTGACAGAACAAGGACCCTCTTTTTTTTTTTTTTTTGAGACGAAGTCTTGCTCTGTCACCCAGGCTGGAGTGCAGTGGTGCAATCTTGGCTCACTGCAACCTCCGCCTTCTAGGTTCAAGGATTCTGCTGCCTCAGCCTCCCGAGTACCTGGGATTACAGGTGCACATCACCACGCCTGGCTAATTTTTGTATTTTTAGTAGAGATGGGTTTCACCATGTTGGCCAGGCTGGTCTCGAACCCCTGACCTCAAGTGATCCGCCCACCTCAACCTCCCAAACTGTTTGTATTACAAGCATGAGCCACTGTACCCAGCCAGAACCCTCTTTTTTTTTTTTTTTTTTTTAAAGAATTTTATCTCCTGCAGTACAGGTTGAACTTTGCTGCAGAATTCCCTAACTACTAGAACAAGAGGATCTCTTCATGGCTTCTGTTAGCTGAGAGGGCTAATGGGAAGCTGCGCTTTTTTTTTTTTTTTTTTTTTTGTGAGACGGAGTCTCGCTCTGTCACCCAGGCTGGAGTGCAGTGGCCAGATCTCAGCTCACTGCAAGCTCCGCCTCCCAGGTTCACGCCATTCTCCTGCCTCAGCCTCCCGAGTAGCTGGGACTACAAGCACCCGCCACCTCGCCCGGCTAGTTTTTTATATTTTTTAGTAGAGACGGGGTTTCACCGTGTTAGCCAGGATGGTCTCGATCTCCTGACCTTGTGATCCGCCCGTCTCGGCCTCCCAAAGTGCTGGGATTACAGGCTTGAGCCACCGCGCCCGGCCGAAGCTGTGCATTTTTGATGACCCCTCAGACTCCTGTCTTCCTCCAGAAGCAAATGTGGGGGAGGGGCCCCGTTGAGTAGAGCACATCCTAATTCTGTTCTTCGCACTGTCCCAGAAGGTTTGGAGGGCTCCTGCTTCCTTCTCCCCATGTGGCCTAGGCTCCCCTTACACCTACCATAGTCAGCTGAGGGCTCAGGGTCTTTGTCCCCCGACTGTGAGTATAAAGCTTAGTTTGCCTCTGAAGGGGTCACTTTCTTACTTAGAGAAAACAGACGGCAGCCTCTGTCTTTGCACATAATGAGTGCCTAATACATGTTAGTTAAACAAACACTGCCCTATTGCTCCCTGCTCCCAGAAGGCTTGGCTGAAGCAGCCTGGGACACCCCTGCCCCTTCTGTCTTCTCCCAAGCCAGCCCATCTGGTCCTAGGCTGCTTCCTCTTTCCTGGGAAAAGGCCCCAGGCTTCCCTGGCAGGGACAGAATAGGGTTCCGGTGAGTCAGGGCAACGGGAAGCCACAGCTCTTAGATCCCTGGAAGCCAAGCAAGACCTGGAATGGAGAGCGGAGCGGAGGCCCTCAGGACTTTGGCCCTAAGCCTGGGGGAGGGCCAGAGGGGGGTGGGGTGTGGGAGCAGCTGTGTGGGCAGGGGCCAAGATGAATGAGCTACTCCTGGAGCGGTCACTGGAAATAGGAGGAGTGGCCACAGGCAGTGACGCTGGGACCAGGGCAGGAGGCCTGTAAACAAGGAAGCCACCTGGGGGAGACGCAGGGCGGTCACTGGTCCTGGGGAGCAGGTGCTTCCTGAGGCCCGCCCTGGAGAGGGCCCTGGGGGCCGCCCGGCCGAGTCCGCAGCAGGCGCTAGGAGGCGCCGTCTACCGGCTTCCAGAGCCCACCGCTCCCTACCCTGGCTCCCGGGGGTGTGGCCGCCGGAGGGTGTGCCGGCCCAGAGTCCCAGGCCCTGCCGGCCCGGCCTCTCCCTCCCTTCTGTCACCGCAGCCGACTGGCCAAGGGCACCAGCCCTGGAGAGGGCTCGGGGCTCAGCCTGGCCTGCTCTGCTGTGAGCTCATTCCCCGAGTCCACCAGTTCTAGTTCCTGCCCCTCCCCCAAAGGCTCGGGTCGCAGGCTGGGGCCTGGCACCCACCCCAAAGTTTGGGAGGGGGCTCCGAGGCCATCAGGCTCCAGGCCGCCTTTGGCTCTGCCCCCTGGCGCCAGGGAAACAAAGGTTAGGGGCCCAGAGGGAGTTATCTGGCCCCATCCCCACCCGGTGGGGGAAGGGGGACAAGAGGGGGCGCAGTTCCCCTCCACTCCCCCAGCCGTACTGATTCTTCGAGACACTTTCACAGGCGGAAATTCCCAGAGGTCAGAGGAGGGAAACGGTTAATTCCTTTTATTCAATGGGTTCCCCCCTACACGCCTCCCCCCAACTTCCTCCCTCCACTTCCCGCCCCCCCCTGTGTGAACAGGAAGTGGAGAGGAAAAGGCTCTGAGCGGAGCAGCTGGGAGCAGGAGGCAGGAGTGGGCGGCGGGCTTGGTGCCAGCCCTGCCCCTCATGCTTAGTTGCCGGAGGGCCAGGCCAACTGCGGCCTGGGAAAGAACCTGCAGCCCCGCTGGCGAGTGACAGTTGAGCCGGGAAACAGCAATGTCCATGCCCCCTTTCCTTAACCTGCTCCCAGGTTACAGGCTGCTGTCCTCAGGGTGCCAGACATCTTCTGCTCAAGAGCCAGCTGCCCTGGCCACCGCAACCCCACCTCCACCACCAGGCTGGGCATCCCGAGGCTGGCAGGCATCTCTTCAGGCAGCCGCCAGTCCTGGCACTGGCTCCCTCACTCAGCCCCTTGGCCCTGCCAGCCCTTTGAAGCTCATGCAGTGCTTCCTGTTTGGGGCGGGCGATGCCAGGGCCCCTCCCCCACCATTGTTCTGAAGAGACCATAGGTCCATCTGTTGCCCCATGGTGGGGCCCCTAGGCAGTGCCACACGGGAGCAGCACCACAAAGGACCCTGCTGGCAGCTTTGCTTATGTGGGGTGAGACTGGGCCCTGTAGCAGGTTGAGGGTGAATGGTGGTCAGAGGCAGGCCTGGGGCGGGCAGTGGGACAGGATGCTAGAAAGTTCTGGTGTTTGGGCAGCTGGAGCCCTCAGCTTTTTCCTCCGCCTGGAGCATGGAGATGATATTCAGGGAGCCATGCATGCTGAAGCCACCAGGAGAGGGCCACCATTCTCATGCCTGGATTCCCAAAAGGAAAACTGAGGCAGAGGGGCAAACTTTGGTCTAGGATGGCCAATAAAAGGGCCACAAAATAGGGTTGTCATTTCAAGGGGATTGGCCCCTCTCCGAATGCCCGGTAATTGGGTGCTTTCCTCTCCCTGAGCAGCTTTACCGTGGCTCAGCTTTCACCTTGAACCAGCCCTTACTGAGCCGTCAGAAACCATACTGTGAGGTCAGGAGAGGTTGCACGGCCTTAGTTTGGTGGCCAGCAACCCATGTCCACTGAGAATAAGCTTGGGCAGAGAAAAGGGAAAGGGGCACTGGTCTGGCCCCCAGGAAGGTGGCTGCTGCTTCTGGTTCCCAGGCTGTTGTGACCAAAGGTCTGTTTGTGTTTGCCAGGTGCAGAGGCAGGTGCCTGCAGCTCCCCTTCCCTCCATGGCATGATCTCCCAGTTCTGACCCTTGACCTGCTCCCTCCCGGCATCCCCATAGGGCTGGAAGGTGAACCCCACTTCCCTCACCAGGTCCTCTGATTTCTCTTCCCAGGCCAGGACCTAAACTGTTCACAACTCCCAGCAGGCCAGAGCTGCAGAGACCTCAGATAGAGACTGTAAAGTGCTGTGGAAGCCTTGTTCAAATAAAAACATTCATGAATGTCCAGTATTTGAAATTGATATGCTGAGATTCTCCAATGGAAACTGGGCTGGAGGCACCCACACCCCTGTTCACTCAGCCTGTTCTCCTCTCCTATCTCAATCTCTCTCTCTCTCTTTTTTTTTTTTTTTAATAGAAACAACACCTTGCTGTATTGCCTAGGCTGGTGTGCATTGGCATGATCATAGGTCACTGCAGCCTTGAATTCCTGGGCTCAAGTGATCCTCCACCCCAGGCTCCTGAGTAGCAAGGACTATAGATGCCACACCTGGCTAATTTTTATTTTTATTTTTTGTAGTGACGGGGGGTCTTGCTAGGTTGCCCAGGCTGGTCTTGAACTCCTGACTTCAAGCAGTCCTCCCACCTCAGCCTCCTAAAGTGTTGGGATTACAGGCGTGAGCCACTGTGCCTGGCCCCCTATCCCAATATCTATAAGATGCCAGGATGCCCAGTAACCCAATTTGAAAGACACCGTGCTGCTGATGCCACCTCCTGACTTTACAGCTGCTGAATTGCAGAAGACAAATTGGTAGCTAACAGGAGGCTCCATCCTGGATCCTGCCCCTGTCCATGAGATTCAGCCTTGATTAATGGTGTTCCCATGATGGTTGTGAGCAGGGCATCATCCTAGGTCCTTCTTTATACTTGTTTTCCATCTCCAGCCAAAATGGGTTGAACTGAGGAACAAGGACATACTCTGTAAAAGGGCAAGTGCAAGTCTCTGCTCTGCCCCTACCGGCCATCAGGCTAATCAAGCCCTTAGAACCTCAATTTCTTCTCCTGTAAAATGGGAATAACTGTTACAGACCTGGAAAGGCTCTTGCGAGGCTGAAATGAGAGCGGTGCCGCCCATCTGTCAAGGTAGCCCAGGGCCTGGCGCCCAAGCAGCCCCAGGCACTTGCCCTCTTCCTTTCTACTCTGTGTCTCCTTTCTGTAGGCGTGGGACCCTGAGACCTGTCCCAGCACTACCCTCACAAGGCCCTCTGACTTCTTCACATATCAGCGTGGGATTGGAAGAAAGAAGCTTGCTTGAGTAGGTTTTTCTGGTTTCTTGATGAATGGCAATTCTAATGAAAAGAGGTTCAGGATGAGAATGAGAGGAAGCCCACAGGCATGTAGAATATGGCCACAGGTGGGACAAAAGTGCTTCCTTGGGATGGGGGCTTGGTTCCCTGAAGGAAAGGAGACAGGGCACTACTCCAGCGCCAGGAGTCTCATAGGACAGGCCGAGGGGGCTGGGCAGACACCATGCTGGCTGCTGATCAGGCATGACTCCTCTGCCAGCCTGCCCTTGCAGGCCAGCCCAGAACTTGCACAACAGTCGGCCTGGCTGGCACTCTCCCGGGAGCTTCAGGAAGTCCCCCTTGTCCTCCCCTTGACCTTTGACCCCTTGGGCCTGCTGCCGACCAGACCAGAGTACGAGGCAGATGTTCTCTCTTTTACCTTCTGTTCCTGGTCTTTCCCTCTAAGGCTGGAACTCAGAGATACCTCAAACCCCCACCTTCCAGCTCATCCTTCCCCAGGCTCTCAGCACGGACCAGCTGGAGCCTCCACGGGGCCGCTCTCCACGTGAGCCATTGTGGATCCTTGGCCACAGCCAGCAGGACACATGCAAGTACCCCGACTCCAGACATCCTCACAGGTGTCCTGCCCGACTACCTCCCTGTCCCAGGCCCCAGCAGGTGAAGCAGGAACAGCAGACAGAGCCTCCTTCCCTCCCCGGCATCCTCTGAACAGCCGAAGTTGGAAGAACCCTAGATATGGTTCCACATTAAACTATGCACGCCTCGTGGCACTCAGTTTCACAATCAGATAACTCCCTCTGGTTTTCTAGTGGAATTTTTGCTTTTATTTTATAGGGTTTCTTGGCTTCTTTTTTTTTTTTTTAAGCAATCAGTCTAAATTTGTCATCACACATCCCCCATTTCCGCCCCTAAGGGCCTCCTTTTCATCCCCTGGAATCTGGAAACCATATGTGTGGCAGAAACCCCCCAGCATCCCCCACTGCACCCTGGCCCAGCCTGGCCTCCACAGGGACAACCGTGTTAGCTGGGGAAGAGTCTACACTCCACACTGGGGCTAGAAAGGGAGTTTCTCTTTGGACCTTCCCAGCTCAAGCCATGGAGAAGCCGTGTGGTCTAGTGGTTAGGGCTAGAACAGATGGGTTCTGTTCCTGGCAATCTCTTTGACTAACACCAGAAGCCTGGGAAAGTCCCCTTAACACCTAAGGGACTCAGTTTCCCCACCATCTGAGGGGCTCAGAGTTTCACCAGCTAGCTCTTCTCCTACCTGCCTTGGTGGAAAGAGTTTTTGATCTGGAATTTCTGCTATGTCACTTACCAGCTGCTTGACCTTGACAAATTGCTTAACCTTTCTGAACCTCAATTTCCTCATCTATAAATTAGAGACGATTATTGTACCTACCACCTACCTGGCTATTGTTGGGATTAAATAAGAAAACATATTCTCAAGGGCCTCGCACCAGACGTACTGTGAAAGCTCAAGAAGCAGGCGTTGTGATTGTTAACAATAAGTAGAAAGGCACAAAGAGGTGGGAGTGTGTTCTCACGAGTCTGCCCTGAGCCAGACCTGTCTGCCCCTGCCTCTCCTGCTCTGGCTGCCTGGTCCAGACCTTCCCTGGGCCTCCTCTGCTCTGGAAGGCAAGGATGCATTACCAGTCATTGTGGGTCAGTGCTGAGTCCCGGCTGCTCGTCCCTGTCTCCATGACGACCCCAGCCCCTCCCCTCCTTCCTTCCTCAAGAGCTTTCTGTTTACTGTAAACAGCTGCCCCAGCTCAGCCCTAGCTGATCCCCCCACACCCAGGGCCAGCCAGACCCTCTCTGAACCCGGCCTGGGCTGGTGTGAAGGTTCGCACACTGTTTCCTGGGCTCCACAAGGCCTCAGACAAACTCTGTGTTTCCACCTTGCCTGGCTGGGAGGGGAGAGGAGGAGGGGAGGGGCCTGTTACCTCAGACCAGGGCAGCCAGGGCCTCAGAGACAAGGAACAGATGGGGCGTAATGGAGGAGGACCACACCAAGAGAGTTTGGTGGAGACATCTCTGGCTTGGCCTTAGACTGACCCGGGTTCAAATCCTGGCCTAGATTTGCTCACTGCATGACCTCAGGCTGGTCACGTAACTTCTCTAAGCTTCATTCAATTTATCGATTTGTAAAATGGAGACAATAATACCTCCCTCAGAGGGTTGGCTGCTGGGCAGATTGGTAATAATGCAGGTAAAACCCCTGGCTCAGGTCTTGACACATTGCTAGCCTACAATGATGGTGGCTGGACTATTATTTCACTTTTCACGTCCTCTCCTTCTGCTCAGCAACCTTGCACAAATCCCTGCCTGTTCCTTGACCTGGCTTGTCTCAATCACACAAGGCTGCACATATATGTGCACAAAACACATATATATGTGTACACAGCAAACATACAAGCTGGGTAATGAAATGAAAACTCACAAGTGTATCTGAGGCACAGGAGACTCAACGAGAGCAGAGGAAGATTCTGTTTCCACAGGCCTGAGCTGGGACATCCATGTGTGCCACCATCACCAGGGCACTATTGACTTCCTCCCTCTTCCTCCACTTGGCGTCCAGGATTGCACCCACTCTCCCTGCCCAGTGGAGCATAGTGCAAGGATACAGGGAATGCTCTATGGGATAGCTCCCCTTTCCTGTGGGCCAAGCTTTTAGGGCAAGATGGTCTGGGATGTGAGGCTCCTGGCTCCCAGCTCCTGATGGGTCCAAGTTGGCTCCCTTGACTCACCAGCATCCTTGGAAGTGCTGGCTAATTAACACTGCCTTGTGAGATGAGATTTAGACCTGCCATTTCTCTTACCACCAGGCCCGCCCAGCAGCCCTGGGGCAGAACCTGGGGTTAAGCAGGGGCATTCATCGATTTGAGTCATTCCCCACAAGCCCATGAGTAAGTATGGTGCTGGATTTCCAGACCCCTGTCCCCTCCCTGAGATCCTTGTTGGGGTCTTCCAGGGCTGAGTCTCTGTTGGTTGCAGGTACAGCCCTGGGGTTCTCTTGAGCAGGGCGTGGCGGCTGGAGGCTTTCAGGCCTAGCTAACTCCACTGCCCCCACATGGTCTTGCCCACAACCGGGTCTAACTCCAGCGTTTTACATGGTCTTGCCCACAACCAGGTCTAACTCCAGCGTTTTACATGGTCTTGCCCACAACCGGGTCTAACTCCAGCGTTTGTGTGCTCATCCCAGCCTGGCTGCATGAGAAAGGAGAGGAGCCCCCAGTACTGAAGTCAGCCCCGCGGGTTGGGCTGGAAATTCCCCACTTCTTACCTTGGCCGCTTGAGGAAACAGCCTCCCGGCAGAGGGCCGCCTCCCGCCAGGGACTTTTCTCCTGGGGATGACATGGAATGCAGTGCAGCTGCAGGGACCCCAGCCTCACTGAGCCACACATCAACCAGCCTGAAGGGCAGGGGAGTATGTCGGTCACACAGGACCACTCTCTCCCTTGCAGGGAGCTTGGCAGCCAGGGTCCTAGAACCCATCTGAGACTTACGCAGACCTAAAGGGGGAACAGGGAGAAGGAGGCCATGTGGACCAGTGGTGGCCAGGAATGTCCAGACTGCTGTGTGGTTCTGTAGCTGGAGCTCACCAGCCCTTCCTCCACACTCCCTTTCCCCACCCCAGCACCCAGCCTGAAACTGGCTTCCTAGGATGGAAAGCCCTCACTGATCTTCCAGGATGGTGGTCTCCAGACTTTTTTTTTTTTAAACAGATGGGGGGGGGGGTCTCACTATGTTGCCCGGGCTGGTCTTGAACTTGGGGCCTCGAGTAATTCTCCTGCCTTGGCCTCCCAAAGTGCTGAGATTACAGGCGTGAGCCACTGTGTCTGGCCTCCCAAACTTTTTTTATTGTGAATATTTATGCATACACTACAGTAAAAACACATATTAAATATTATTAAGTTTTATTTATTTATATATATTTTTGGAGACGGAATTTTGCTCTTGTTGCCCAGGCTAGAGTGCAGTGGCACGGTCTCAGCTCACTGCAACCTCTGCCTCCCAGGTTCAAGCATTTCTCCTGCTTCAGTCTCCCAAGTAACTGGGATTACAGGCGCCCGCCACCATGCCCAGCTAATTTTTTGTATTTTTAGTACAGACGGGGTTTCACCATGTTGGCCAGGCTGGACAGGCTGGTCTCAAACTCCTGAATTCGGGTGAATTCGGGTGATTCACCTGCTTCAGTCTCCCAAATTGTTTTTTAAGTAAAAAATAAATCAAAATAGAAATCATATTTCCTCCCATCCCCCAACAAATGCCTCACTGGCCCCATACAGGCCACTGTGGAGCCCACCATGTGGATAGAGGAAGACAAGAGAGCCTCTCGGAGCAGACCATCACCCTACAAGTGGATCCAGGGCATGAGGGAGCGACTGATTTTCTTAATCTGTTGCCAACCACATTGAGTAACCCACATCTGAAGCCGTTCTATTTGTTGTTGTTAACTTGAAATGAAACTTGGTCATCTTAGGCAAGGCCCTGTTGCTGTGGTGGTGGTTGTGCTGCCAGTTCCTACCCCAAAGGCCCAGGCAGCCTGTCCCATCCTAGGACCACAGCACCCAATGTAGAAAGTGAGAGTTTATCGAGGAAGAACACCCAGCCTGTGTGTGTGTGTGTGTGAGTGTGTGTGCACATGTGTATGTGTGCGTGCACGTGCTGGCCCAGAGTGTGTCACTCTAGCAGAACCCACCCGGTGAAGGCCTCTGCTTTCTGGTCTGCTCGTCTGGGAAGCCTCACTTGTGTCACACAGGTACTGAGACACCTGCATTAACCCTTCTGATGGAGTCATAGGAACCCCTGACATTGAATTTGAATCTTTCTCTCATCTACATCCTCTCCACACGGCTGTTTAGGTAGGTGAGGCAGGCATCAATTTGTCCATGGTGGCGGGCAGGGGGCGCCCACGGCACAGAGAGGTTCGGGAAATTGCCCAAAGTGACACCGTCTGGTGGAGCTGGGTCTCACGTGTGCTCACACCCTTCCTAGGTGTCTTTCCTCATGTTCTGCCATCCTGGTCCCACAGGGCTGCTTGACAGTTCAGAATTCTGGCCTGGGAAGAATCAGTTCCCAAGGACCCTGGGACCTCTCTCCTGTAGCTGGGAGGCAGCCTGCCCTTCTGCCCCACTAGAGAGAAGGCAGGCCCAGGACCCTCTCCCTGTCCTTAGACATGTGGGCCCGTGGGTAACAGTCTTCGCAGGAGCAGGGTCCCTGCTGGTAGAGGAGAGAAGCCTGACTTTTCTGCCAAGGCCAGAGTTGCCCCTGGCTCCAGCTCGCCTGACTGGATCTGGGGCCAGGGCTTCCTCCTTCATTCAAAAGCTCGGCCCTCTGAGGGTGGCAGGAGGGGAGGGTGAAGGGCTCAACCTCTAGCCCCTCCCCCCCTCACTGACAGCTGTAATCTGCTTGGGAAAATCTCTTTTTTTTTTCTGCACAGGAAAAAATATTAGTTGTCCCGATAACAAGGAAAACAAAATCTAGCGCAGGGCATCAGAGACTTCCTGAGGCGGGAAACAATGTCCAGTGGAGAGCTCAGTGGAGAAGGCCCGAGCCGGGAGGCCGAGGGGGAGCTGAGAGAGGACACTGGTCCAGTCCTATCCGGCCAGGGGGGAGGGGCATGACAGATCGAGGAACTCGGAAAAAAGATTTCCCCCCAAAACCTTGAAGTCTGGGCTGTTGAGCTATATCCGGGAAATGATTCAGGACCAGAGCATGTCCCTGCCTGGGGCCAGGCCCCATTGGCTCAGGTGCTCCGGGTCTACCTTCTTTCCCTCCCAGTCCCCAGCCTGCTCTCCCAGGTGCTACTCCAGGCCTGGGGGCCTGGAGAGTGAGGCAGTAGGGTCCCTTCGGAGGTGGTGGCTGAGGCCACAGGTGCCTCATAGGCAACCCACACCTCCTCCCACCCCTGGGGCATCTTGCTTTGTCTGCCCACAACTGCTTCCCTGGGTAACTTTCCACTAAGGGAAGGGGTCAAGAAGATGAGGACCTCTCCAAAGGCCTGGAGACTCTGGTCCCCTCCACCTCTACCAGGAGACTGTGGCAGTGGGCAGCGGTTCTAGGAGCTTGCCATGGGGGGGCTTATGAGGGAGGGCTCCAATCCCAACTGCCTAGCCGTGGATGCGGGGACACTGGGCTGTTGGGTCCAGTGGGCGTGGCCTCTGAGCACTGTGCGCCTCAGCGAAGGGACAGGAGGAGGAACAGGAGGCCCTGTGCTTCCAGGTAGCAGTACCCCTCAACCCTGGCTGCACACTGAGTCACTGGAGAGCTTTTGGAAAATACCAGTGCCTCCAAGGCCTCATCTCAGAACAGTTCTATCAGGGTGCCCACAGGAGCTAGTCAGGTGATCCTGTTGCATGGCCAGGGCAGAGAACTCCTGCTCAATGGCCCTGTAACCCTTTGGTCACTTTCTGGCTGGCCCCTTCCACCTCTGCCAGCAGAACTGGCCCCTCCGTTTCAGAGCCCCTCAGAGATGCCCACCTAGCCGGTGGCTGCCCGAGGTACCCACAGAGTTCCCTGCCCCAGCTGGAGGCCAGTTGTCCAATCCAATAGCAGGTTCTGGGTTACCCCCACTCCCTCCCTCTGCTCCTTCTCTTTCCCCCTGGGCAGTGATGCTGGGACCTTTGTTCTCAGCCAACAGGAGAGTGACCAGAAACCTACCCGCAGTTTAATTACAGTCCCACTCAGTGGCCATAGGCTGGCCACGGTCCTCATTCAGCCTGTAGCTAGGTCAGCCTGATGCAGCTCCTCCCCACATCCCAGGGTCATGCCAGCTTTGTTCTCAGGAGGACCCGCTACTCCTTCCCCCCCAGTGCCCTCAGCCCTTGCTCTGCACAAGGCCCTTGGGGAGGTGCAGAGGGAGGCCCGGGCTCTGAACACAGAAGCTGGGACCTTACCCAAGCACGGGGGGCCCTGGCAGGGTGCTGATGCTATTGCTTGCTGAATCGTGGGCTGACACAGCAAAATCTTTGAAGTCAGAGAGGTGATTTCTGGTCCATTTCTGATTGGTTACAAGCATGTACCAGTCACCTACTAAGCACTGGATCTGTGGGGGGATATGCAGAGGGAGAAAGTCATAGTTCCTGCTCTCCAAGGCCTTTTTTTTTTTTTTTTTTTTTTTTTTTTTTTTTTTTTTTTTTTTTTTGAGACGGAGTCTCGCTCTGTCACCCAGGCTGGAGTGCAGTGGCCAGATCTCAGCTCACTGCAAGCTCCGCCTCCCGGGTTCACGCCATTTTCCTGCCTCAGCCTCCCGAGTAGCTGGGACCACAGGTGCCTGCCACCTCGCCCGGCTAGTTTTTTATATTTTTTTTTTTAGTAGAGACGGGGTTTCACCGTGTTAGCCAGGATGGTCTCGATCTCCTGACCTTGTGATCCGCCCGCCTCGGCCTCCCAAAGTGCTGGGATTACAGGCTTGAGCCACCGCGCCCGGCCTCTCCAAGGCCTTTTCAAGGCAGAGGGAAGGACAGCGCTTACAGTAATGAGCTACCACAAGGTAGTACCATTTATATTCCCCGCAACCTTTCCAGGAACTCCCCACTGGCATGGCATAGGGAATATTATTAAGTGAAATATGTTAAGTGAATATTTGTTACTTAAGTAGAGCATAGAATGTCCCTTCTCTGGCATTACAGATAGAGGGAGACATCTCAGGGGTCAGGGACAGAATGAGTTTCAATTGCATCAAATGTTGAAGAAGGCCAGGCGCAGTGGCTCACACCTGTAATCCCAGCACTTTGGAATGCCGACAGGGGCAGATTGCTTGAGCCTGGGAGTTCAAGACCAACCTGAGCAACATGGTAAAACCCCATCTCTACTAAAAATACAAAAAATTAGCTGAGTGAGGCGGTGGGCACCTATAGTCCCAGCTACCTAGGAGGCTGAGGTGGGACGATCACCTAAGCCTGGGAGGTGGAGGCTACAGTGGCGTGCGATCCTGCCACTGCACTCTAGCATGGGTGACAGAATTTATATAAATATATATATATAGCCATGTTGGAAGAGGCAGAGGATGGAATGAACCCGGACCTGCAAGCTCGCCATAGAGGAGCACTCACTAAGATCCCTTTTGGTTCCTGGCCGGGCTGTTACAAGCTGACGGGGCTTGCAAGTCCCTGGCATCTGTCTAGAGGGCCTGTGGGTGACCACCCCCTCTGCCCAAGTGGTCTTGCCCACCTGGAGGTTCACCAAAGCCTGAGAAGCAGGACCACAGAGCAGGCTTTTTTCTCCTCTTTAGGGGGGCTTCTTGCTCTAGGATTCCCAGGGGTCTCCCCTTTCCCTCTGGAGGAGCCCAACACAGCCCTTTCCCTCATTGAGGTATTTTCCAAACAGGTGGAGGATGCTGTGGCCCAGTAGCCACCTGGCTGCGGGAGAGGGAAGCCCAGTGCACGTCCCTGCGGCTTCTCTCAAGCTGCGGCCGCTCCTCACGAGCTTAGGCTCTGACCCTTGGCCTGGGCAGTGGGCAGCAGCTTCAGGAGCTTGGAGTGAGGGGGCTTACGAGGGAGGGGGTCCAGTCCCAGCTGCCTAGCTGTGGGTACTAACAGGCCACGCTGGGGCGGGGTCGGGGGGGCAAATAGATTGAGGGGGGCACCACCACCTGCTTTTCCTTGTTTTGTTTTCAGGGCACTAATTACTGTGCTGAGCTCCGAGCTGCCTAATGAGGCCGTTTGGATTTCCTGTTGTTCTGGCTTCCCAAGACCCTTAAAGGGCCAGCATGGAACTGAGAGTGTGATCTGGGTGGGACACCAGCTCCTCTGGTGGGGGTAAGCACAGAGGGGCTATCCCCGGATTTGGCTGGAATGCCAGGGGCAGTGAACGGATGAGGGGCTGGTCCAGTCCGCTGCTCCCATGCCTCTGTGAGTACCCACTCAGAAGTGCCCATGCCGGAAGAAGGAGCTGCAGAGTTGCGTAGCCTGGCCAGGGCATGGGGTGGGGAGGGGGAGGCAAGGAGGCCAGGGCTGAGGAGGAAAGGCTGGTGATGTCACCAGTGCCCAGACTGTGAGAACCGCTGCCGCCCCAGGCAGGAGGGAAACGCTGTGATGTCCTGCCTCCGCACTGGAAAATAAACACTTGTTGTCTGAGCAGGCAGCACCACTTCCAGAGGGGTAGGCTGGCGAGCCTAGGGGCCCAGAAACAGGCCCGAGCCCAACGTTGGACAGAGATCTTTGCCCAGGCTGGATGCAGGAAGGTCAGGCTGCCCCCCACCTAGCCCCACTGTTGCACACCACCCAGCAAGGCCCATGGGCTGTGCTGGTCCCCTCTGCACCTTAGGGCTCTTCCGTGCATGCAGAGGAGCTGAGCATGGCTGAGCCCACTTCCTTAATGGACTGGCAGGGCAGGAGGGCACTCATCTGCCCGCCTGTGTCTGCCTCCTATTTGGGGCACAGCCTCCGCCCCAGGACCTATCCCAAGTGCCTCTCAGGCTGCCCCAGGCGGTGAGTCCCCTGGGCCCCTAGTATGCCTGGCCTACAGCACCCTCCCCCCCAGACAGGGTGACGACATTGTTGTTCTTATACGGGGCCTTCCGCCTGAAGTTCCGGCTCTGCTAAATGGTGGGAATGAGGGTCCACGGGACAAAGCCAGCCTGGTTCCCGCAGCCATCTCAGAATGGACGGAATCCCCATTGTGTGCGGGCGCCTTGTGCCCACCCTCCCCTTACCCTCGCCGGACGTTGCCAACAAACAGCTCATTGAGCCCAGGGAGGGGCCCAGGAGACAACAATGTCCCCCAGCCGGCCAGAGCAGTGAACTCAGCTAGGGGTGGGAGCTGCCACGGAGGCTGGAGGGTGATGATCTCAGCCTGGGAGACCTGAGTCTGACCTGGGTCTGGCCTCCCTGGTGAGGGTGAGAAGGGCTGACCTGGCGGCCTCACCCTGGCTGCTCCACCCCCAGCTCGAGCTGGAAGCTTCTCGTGGCCCAGCCTAGAGGACCAAGCAGGTACAGCAGGCTGTCCACAGGACCCAGCAGAGCCATTCCAGGCCCAAGGGGCTAGTGGACCCCCCCCTTGCAGTGCCATTCTGGAATTCCCTCCGCAAGGCCTAGGCCGAAGCCCTCCCAAACCATCAGCCCAGTGCCAAGCATGTGTCGGGACTTTCAGATCCACAAGAGGCTGCACTTTCTGTAAGCAGGACCATCTAAAGAGCATGGAGCACCCTGGAGAGGGGGTGAGAGTCCTGTCCCCAGAGGTATTCAAGTCATTAGTTATTGAATGTGGTGTTGGTCCAAATGCCCTTCAGAGCTCACCTCACCCTGAGCTTCTAACATAGGGCCCCAAATCATTCCTCCAAGGTACCTCTGGACTCCCTTTTTGCGTTCCAGGCTTGAGCCAACCTTTCTCCTCTTCCAGGCAGTCTGGGCTGCCAGGAAGGGCCTCGGGCCTCTAAGGGGGAAAAGGAGGCAGGGGAGAGGGCTGACCAGGACAGCAGCATGGCCAAAGCTGCCCCCACTTTCAGTATGGTTGCCAGGGAAGCCCTGATGCCAGTCTCATGTTTGCAGGGGCCTATCTGGAAAGCAGAGGGTGAGAGGAGAGAGAAGCTGCCTTCAGGGAAAGTGTGGAGTGTATCTCAGCCAGTCATCAGGCCTCTGGCATTCTCAGGTGCATAGAGCCACCAACTCAGGGACAGGACTCAGAAATAAGTGCTCACCTGGTCACCAGCCACAGATAAGAAATGTTCCTAGCTGCCTCTGGGCTTCTTTCTGTACCTCCCTGCTCCAGACTACCCTGCATACCACTGCTAGAGAGCATGCAGAGGGCACTCTCCTCTGCTCAAGAACCCACAGGCTTCCTAGTACCTGTCAATCAAATCCAAATTCATCTGCCTGGTGGGTTTCCATGCCACAGCTATGGAACTTCATGTCCACCCCTCCACAGGCAAAGTCTCTGCCCCAGCCATACTTGCTTCATTTGCACCCAGATCCTTTGCCTCTCTTCATTCCCCCACCAGGAATGCCCTCTCTTGTCTTTTTTTTTTTTTTTTTTTGAGATAGCGTCTCGCTTTCTCACCCAGGCTGGAGTGCAATGGCATGATCTCGGCTCACTGTAACCTCTGCCTCCCAGGTTCAAGCAATTCCCCTGCCTCTGCCTCCCAAGTAGCTGGGATTACAGGCGCCCGCCACCACACCTGGATAATTTTTATAGTTTTAGTAGAGACAGGGTTTCACCATGTTGCCCAGGCTGGTCTTGAACTCCTGAGCTCAGGCAATCCGCCCGTCTCAGCCTCCCAATGTGCTAGGATTATAGGTGTCAGCCACCGCGCCCACGCCCTTACCCCCTTCTCTTTATCTAAATTCTGTTCTTTTTCCAGGCCCAGTGTAATCCCTCCTCCCCTACAAAGCCTCCTGTAACCCTCGGGGCCCCAGTTCCTCTCTGAAGCCTGTTCCACAGGTTATCACACTCCTTTTCATGTGCTTCTATCTCATTTCCAGCTGCTGTGAACAACAAGGGCTGAATTTTATGTTCCTCTGTGGCCTTACTAACCCGAGCCCAGTGCTAGGCATGTGGTAGACCTCATCCACAACTGAGTGGCTGATGGACCCAAACTCTGCATATGCGCATCACACACACACAGGGTCCTGGGAACACTAACCATGGGGCCTATAGGGCCATGCCCCAGATAGAATGTACCTTTGGCATGTCTTCTTTTCTCTTGGTGCTGGTTTTGATAGACTTGTCCCAGGTCTCCCCAGCTTCCTCCTCACCTGGAGAAAGAGTGTAGTAAGGGGATGGGGGTTAAGCCACAGGAGGAGAGGAGGGGAGGCAGGAGAAGGGAGTCAGCCATGGGGAAGCACAGGGATCTCAGCAGCCACAATGGCTCCAACAATAGCAGTGTTCACACTGCCCAAGCAGGACTCATGAGACTGGGGCAAGTAAGCCCGAGCGTGGATACCTATATCTTTTTTTTTTTTTTTTCTTTTTGAGACAGAATCTTGCTCTGTTGCCCAGGCTAGAATGAAGTGACATGATCTTGGCTCACTGCAACCTCTACCTCAATGTTTCAAGGGATTATCCTGCCTCAGTCTCCTAAGTAGCTGGGATTATAGGCGCCCACCAACACACCCAGCTAAATTTTTTTAATTACTATTTTTAATAGAGATGCGGTTTTGGCACGTTGGCTAGGCTGGTCTTCAAACTCCTGGGCCCAATGATTTGCCCACCTCGGCCTCCCAAAGTGCTGGGATCACAGGTATGAGCTACTGTGCCTGGTTGATGTCTATTTATTTATTTTATTTACTTTTATTTTTATGGTTTTGGGACAGAGTTTTGCTCTTGTCACCCAGGTTAAAGTGCAATGGCTCGATCTTGGCTCACTGCAACCTCTGCCTCCCAGGTTCAAGCGATTGTCCTGCCTCAGCCTCCCAAGTAGCTGGGATTACAGACACCTGCCACCACGCCCAGCTAATTTTTGTATTTTTAGTAGAGATGAGGTTTCGCCATGTTGGCCAGGCTGGTCTTGAAGTCCTGACCTCAGGTGAGCCATCTGCATCAGCCTCCCAAAGTGCTGGGATTACAGGCGTCAGCCACTGCACCTGATTGATGCCTGTCTATTTCTAAACATACAGAATTGGTGGAGGCTGTTACTGAAACCCCTGGTGCTAAACACCCTAACTACACTGTCGCTTGGGAAATTCTCTATAAGCTCCCAGATCTTAAATCCAGCCTGCCCCTTTGCTGCAAAATTTGTGTGGCTGGACAGCTCCACTGGGCTTGATTTTCTGAGAGCTGCACCCAGAGGGATGGGGGCAGGAGAGGCAAAGTGAGCTTGGCTCACAGTGGTCTAAACGTTGTCCAGAAAACTCCTTGGGGCTCCCAGGGAGCCTAGCTCCTGGTGCCTCCAGGTTTCTCTGGAATTCTTCCCTGGGGAAAGTCTAGACACAAGGAGAATTCTCTGGGCTGGGGTTTCTTTGCTAATCACAGGCAAGGCAAGTTACTCATTAGCAAGCATCAACGTGCAATTCTCATCAGTTCAGGGGAGAGTTCAACCTGGATTAACAACTGGGATCCACTGTATAGACACTCTGTCACAGGAAGTTCTCCCATACGTCTAACCTAAATCCTTCCTGCCACAATTGAAACCTGTTTCCTCTCATTCTGACTGTGGTGGGAGAAGGAGACAGCCGGTCATCATCCTCTGCTTAAGACCCATCACCTACTTGACCATGGCAGTGGGATTCCTCCCCAGCCTTCTCCAGGGAACAGGGGCCTGCCTGTTCAGGCTGTTGTTCACAGTTGGCATCTGTCCCCCGACTCTCCCCCTGTTTCTTCCTCTGTGTCTGAGAGTATTTGAAACACTACTTCCTGGTTCAGACTTGACCCTTCTTTCCAGGGAGTCTGCTGGGAAGCAGGGCGGATCTAAGTACAGCCCACTCCCAGGTTGCCCCAGTGGGAGAGAGCGAGGTGTGGCGCCATCCCTGCCTCATGCTTGCTTCAAGTCCTGGGTGGCAGCTGGGATCAGAGATCAGAGGTTATGTGGAAAAATGAGGAAAGGTCAGGGTTTCTTCCAGAAGATGAATTGTCACTCAGTGGGGTGAAGGCGGAGGACACGCAAGGACCTGGGGACACCAAGAGATTGGGGCAGTCATGGGCCTGGACGCTGATGGAAGGCCAGAGCCAGTGGCGGGGTGTGAAGCTGCCGGGGAAGGTGGGGCTGGGAGAGCTTCCCAGCTGGCAAAGGTCACAGAGGAAACATGTTTCAGGGATGGGCAACCAGTATCCTGAGAGGGGGCAAGAGGAGAGGACAGTGATGTGAGCACAGCCAGGGTGGAGGATGAGCAGGTAAGGAAGCTTTTACAGGGGAGGCAAAACCTCAGGGTAGGGAGGCAGGTCCAAGAGGGTGGCTGAACCCCTGCTTTCAGGTCAGGCTCTGCTCCCCCACCCCACCATGTCCTTCAGCACAAGTTCTCTTTTGCCCCAGTGACTCCCAGCAATGCTTTGCCCTGTGCCCTCCATTCTCTGACCCTACAAGACCTCTCAGAGGCCTCTGAGCCCTATAGGATCCAGGTGGGGAGGCAAGGGTAGGCTCGGGCCAGGCCTCCTACCTAGGGGTCTTCATGCAGAGGCTGCCCTGAGCCTTCCCTCCCTTTCCCTGAGCCTCCCTGCTTGCTGGCTAGGGTAGGGACAGGAAGGAGCTAGGGAAGGGGAAGCTGGGGGCTCTGGGAAAGTTGCTGCGGAGGCTGCCCTAAACCCTGGCCTGCTCCATGGCTGGAAATACCCACTGCGTGGCTCCTGGCCCTAGCTTTCCAGGCATTCCCTGGGTTTGGCAAATGAAGCTGGGGCAGCTGCTGGGTCACCATAACTCAAGCCCTTGCAGCAAGGCCTATCTAGGCTTCTCTGGCCGGCAGGTCTTCACCCTGCCCCCTCTTCTTTCTCTCCTGCTGACCAGCACCCAGGAGGCCTGGAGAGAATGTCTACCGGCCATGAGTCATGGTTAGAAGATGCTTCTCATGTGGAGGACCATCAGCTTCTCCTCTCTTGGGCCCATTGTCTCTGCAGACCCAAGCTGTTCTTCTCCAGAAGAAGACGGCCCAGTCTATACCAGTTACCCCAGTGCCAGGCATCTCCTGCACTGGAGCTTCTGAGAAGGCAAGGGAGTCTGCAAGTAGCCTAGGCCCTCGGGCTCCTGGGGAACCTGGGAGGAGGAGACGGGAGGCCCTCCTGGTCTTGTGAGAAGCAAGAGCAGGGACTCTATCTCCTGCCAAGCGTCCCATCCACTTGGACATCCCTTCCTTGGCACATTTGTGTCATGAGCCATCCACCAGTGGACGGTCCAGCCCCGTCAGTTTGATCTCTTGGTGACATAGAGGGGGCTGATCTGCCAGGACCTCCAAGGACCAGGGCAGAAGATGCCCCTGTTTCCTGCCACAGGCCTCGGCTCTGAACTGCCACCATGAAGGAGGAGGGGTTCCAATTTGAAACCTACACTTGGCCCTGGCAGGAGTGCCGTCTTGGTTTCCAAAGGCCAAGACTGTGAGTGGTTAGTTCCTCCAAACCTTCATATCTTCCCCAAACCCATTCTCAAAGCTCCAGTCTTCTCCCTCTAGTCAAGAACTTTGTCACACCCTTTCGCCACAAAAAGGACCTCAAACAGTTGGCTTTTTCCACAGGGTCTGGATCCCTTCTGAGCCCTACCTAACTTTCCTCTCTTTTTCCCCACCCTCTGGTCCTCATGCCTCATCTCTTATGAGCGTTTGTCTTTGGTTCTGCTTTTTCCTTCATTTCCTTCTGGAACGCATTTGCAGTCAGGGAGCTCCCCTCCACTCCAAGTCTGCTCCTGACTGTCTGGATGTCACCTGGGGGAAAGGAAATGACTGTTTATTGGGTTGCATGAATGCATAATCTGATACAGTCCCTCAGCCACTCTCCAAGGCTCCAAGGTTGTTATTATTATTATTATTATTACTATTACTATTTGAGACAGAGTCTCGTTCTGTCACCCAGGCTGGAGTGCACTGGCATGATCTCTGCTCACTGCAACCTCTGCCTCCCAGCTTCAAGCAATTCTCCTCTCTCAGCCTCTTGAGTAGCTGGGATTACAGGTGAACACCACCATGCCTGGCTAATTTTTGTATTTTTTTGGTAGAGACGGGGTTTCACCATGTTGGCCAGGCTGGTCTTGAACTCCTGACCTCAAGTGATCTGCCCTCCTCAGCCTCCCAAAGTGCTGGGCTTACAGACATGAGCCACTACACCCGACCATCCCTATTATTATTATCCCATTGCACAGATGAGAAAACTGAGTGTAGAGCTAGAGTTAAGTTACAAGCCCAAGACCACATGGTTAGGAAGTGCCAAGAAGCAGGTCCATGTCAGGCTTATTCACTTGCCTCTTCCCCATCTCTGCTCAGTCCCCCGGAGGGAGATTCTTCAGAGTTTGATGTCCCTCAGCGCCCATGCCCTACCCTTCCTTCTCACCGGGGCCCTTCTTATCATCAGTCACTGCATTCTGTTCCTCCCTTGAAGCCCCCAGATGAGTTCTCAAGGCCACCACCAAGTCATCACTTTCCTCTCTCCTCGGCCAGTCTCAGGCCTGTTCTATGGGGAACCCACTCTGTCCCGCGGGAAAAACCCGCAGCAGGCGGTTCCTTGTGGGGGCTCCAGAGAGAGGTGAAGGAGGCCACGCGGGGCGCCGCCCGCTGAGCGGGAATCCCGTTCCTAACCGCTGGCGCCCCTCTAGGGGAGGGGCGAGGGCGGAGGTGGTTCTGCTGCGGCATCTGTCCCAGGCGGGCGGGAAGCTGCTGCATTAAATTGTAAAATCGATTTATTGACCGGCAGGTGCGAGCAGCGGCAGATGGAGAGTAGCCCTGCCGGGGCGCATCTGCGGGGAGCGGCGGCATCGATCCCGGCCCCCCTCTGAAACCCGTCGGTCCTGGGCCTTTCTCGCCAGCTCACTCCCAATTGTAGGGCCAAGGTCCTCGAAACTGCGGCGCCTGAGTGGCTAGGGTAGCTCGACTCCCTCCCCCCACACCGTCCTGGCCTCAAGCCCCGGGCTGCGCCCCCACGGCTGCCAGGCTCTGCCAGTCCCACTGCCCCAGTTGGCACGCGGCGGGCCGGGCTGACGCGTGGCAGCGCCCTGCGGCAGATGAGGCACGCGCCGGCCTCATTTCAATGTGAATGGATCGAATGGAGCAGCCATGTGGCAGCAACAGTTTGCAAATCTCCACGCCTTCTGTGCAGCTCCCCGGCCGCCGCTCCCTACACGTGGCCCCTTCTCCGCAGCGACCGCGGCGGCGCCCCTCAAGGCTTAAGCGCCCCGCCCAAGCCAGGCCTGCTTCCCCGCCCCTGATCTGCCCACCGGGCACGGTGGCCCGGCCCCCACCAAGTTCCTACCCGGGTGCAGTGTGCCCCGCGAAGAGCGCCGTCCCCTGGGAGGGGGTTGGGGAGAGGAGAGGCAAACCGCGCTGAAGGTCTCGGAGCTGCGCCTGCGGCCCTGGGGAGGGCACGGAGGCTACGCTGCCGTGAAGCAGTCCCGAGGCTCTACGCCGCTCCCGTTGAACCCCAATAACCCGGGGTCAGCTTGGGGACACGGCTGGAAGGCGACCTTGGCGTTTCCCGGTCCTCAGTGCCGGTTCTTCCGGCTGGGGGACTGTGCGCAATGGCTACGCGTAGGGGGACAGCAGAAGCAGAAGGCCTCTAGGGGCAGAGGCGGTGGGCTTTTCGTGAAGCCAGGCCTCGATCCTGCACCCGCTTCCGACGTTGGGGAGTGTTGAGGGTGCGGTCGGATTGAGGAACTCTGGGCCTGCGGAGGGTCAGTGGTCGTTCGGACTCTGGGTCTATCTGTGCACCCTCTCCACGGTGTTGTGGAGGGTCTGCGTCAGGGGCGGGGGCAGCCGACTTCGACGGAGGTCCAGCCCCACGGTGATCCGTGGCCTCCCATCGCCTCTCAGCCTCCTGCTCCAGTGTGCCCCCAGGATGACGCGTGTAGCGTTCTTCCGCCCGCAAGTCCGAAAGTCCCGAGTGGGAGAAGAAGGGAAAAGCAGCCCCAGCTGCGGGGCGGAGAGAAACACTTGCGGCCTTCGCATTGGGCTTCCCATCCACAGCGTGACCCTCTCCTGCTCAGCAAATGTGGGCAAAGCTCGACCGCAGCATGTGGGAGCGCTTGTAGTTACCCAGGGCCAAGGGTGGCAGTGTCCTAGCCCAGGAATGAGCTTCTGGGACAGCGCCTCCGCAAATAAGTGTTTCAGGAATGTCTTTTGATGCTGAGAATTTAACCCTTTCCTCTTCTGGTCAGAGCCTTTCTAGATCTCTGGGATCCCCTGGGTTCCGCCTCTCTGAAGATGATAATCCCAACTTTTGTTAGGTCCTTGATAATTTGCAAAGTACATTTGGGCACATTAGTCTGGGCGTGTATGAGGGAAGAGAGTGTTCCAGATTTTCCAGTATTGGGAGAGATGCTTTCTGTGGGACTAGAAGTCTCCCTTGAGGGTCAGGTAAGCAGGGCCAGCGCCAGAAAAGGAGGGCGTTTTTATTAACTCCTGGGCCAGGATTTGGAGTTGAGAGAGGACAGGGCTAGGTAAAGCTAGATGCCAGCTTGGAGGAGAGCAAGCAGCACCTGCTGGCATCTTAGAAAGGCAAGTCCAGGGATCCAGAGGGTATAGGCGGAGAGAAGATCTGGGAGCCCACTTGCCAGGATCGCCGGGAGGCACGCCCCAGACTCCCCCTCCCTCGGGCCTGGGACTCCGCCTGCCCATAACCTACATTAACTCCCGAGCGCAGCCTGGGCCCATCTGCCGCCCCGCCCCACCTCGGTTCCCCACGCCAACCCGCTCGCGCCAGATGGTGACTGGGAGGGGTGGCCGTGCGTGGGGGACCCCGGAGCCCGTCTCCTCACCTCGCCCCTCCCCCAACCCACGCTCCCAACCTCTTGTTTCTCATCCTCCCCCCGCCCACACCCGCCCCCGAGTCCTCCACCACCACCACCCAAGTCAAAAAAAAAAAAAAAAATCAGACTATGCTCGGCATTGGCAGCTGTTGGGCTCCTCGCCGCTCCCCTACCCTTACCGCCTCCCCCGGGTTCGCGCCGCGTCCCGGCTCCCCCCCGCGCTGATCTTATCGCCCGACTACAGCCATCACCTTGAGGGCGGGCTGACAGCTGAAGACACAGGGCCCCCGCCGTCCTCAGCGTCGCAAAGAGAGCGCTCCCCTGCACCCCCGAGACTGGGAGAAGCCGGCCCTCCCCGGTCTGAGGCCTCCGGGGATCACGCCGGGTTCCGAGAAAGCAGCTGCGCTGCTGCCGCTTGGAGGAGTGGAGCCACCCGGGGGACCCTCGCGGGGGAGACTTGTGAAGCCACCTGAAACTCAAACAACTCCGCACACCTCCAGTTCCAACCCACATCCCGCCTTATGAGGCGAGGACCCGGGCCGACCCAGCCTTAGTCCCTCACCTTGATTCTCCAGTGGCCTGAGCCAACTCTGGCGTCAGGAGAGTTCCTTCTTGCCCCAGCGGAGCGACAGGGCGCGGCCGGGGGTTTGGGGCTGCTGGGGTGGGGGGAGGCAGTGGGCGCAGGAACTGAAGCCGGACCCAGGTGAGGGGACGCGCTGGAGGCGGGGCCAGAACCTCATTACCATACAGCTGAGGACGCGCCCCCCTCCTACCTCCGGGGCCACGCCCCGCCCTCCCCCACCTCAGGGACCACGCGTCTGGGTCTCTGGCACGCGCCAAGCCCTGGCAGGGGGCAGAAGGGAGAAGGCACGCGCTGGGCACGCCCCCGCAGCTAGAGAGGGAGACGCCCAACAGGTGCACAGAAAGGGCCCGGAGCCTTAGACCCTTAGCCCCTAGCCTTGCTCAGAGTGGCCACGGAGAGGTTAACGCTTCTGCTGGCTTCCCTGCTGCGCTGGGGACGCGTGGTGGGGTGGGCACTCATAGGTTGGGGGCCGATGAGACAAGGGCTCCCGAAGGTCCAGGAAGGAAAACGAGATCGGATTTCCCTAGCGCTGGTTTTCGCATTCCAGGTTTAAGTTCTTTTTACCTGCTTTAGAACACTAGGTAACTAGTGCCTGCTGCGGACGCACAGCCTACAGCGACTACCTAGTGTCTCCGCCCCCAAGACCATCCCCGAACCACCCGCTCACCTCCTGCCCCATTACCGGCCAACCCCTCTATCCTCCGGAGGCAAGGGTCTCAGCCCTTAACCCCGCCATCACGGAGGACTGGTCACCTCGGCACGCGCAGAGCTGGAGAACCTAGAGGTTGCTAGCTGCACGGAGGGGCGGGAACCTGCGCCCGACTGGCTGACGGGGAGGGGGGAGCGGCGGGGGCGGAGGCCCCCTCCGGGCGGCGCTGGGACTGTAGCTGCTAGAGGCCGGGAGGGGAGGGGAGAATGACCATGAGTCTGAGTGACAGGCGGCGAGGAGAGGAGCCAATATATATAAGGAAGGCTCCCAGCGCGCAGGTTTCAGTAGCGGCGCTGCGCGCAGGCCGGGAACACGAGGCCAAGAGCCGCAGCCCCAGCCGCCTTGGTGCAGCGTACCTCGGCTCTAGCCCGCTTGCAACCCCAGGATTAGACGGAAGACACGTCCTCTGCGCGGTCGCCGCCCAGTCGTAGTCACCTGGATTACCTACCGCGGCAGCTGCAGCGGAGCTAGCGAGAAGGCCAAAGGGGAGCAGCGTACCGAGAGGAGCGCCTCTTTTCAGGGACCCCGCCGGCTGGCGGACGCGCGGGAAAGCGGCGTCGCGAACACAGCCAGATTCAGGGCCCACGGGTGGAGAGAGCGACGCCCCAGGGGATGGCGGCAGCGTCCTGGAGCGCCTCTGGCTGGGCGCTACTGCTGCTGGTGGCACTTTGGCAGCAGGTAACACGTCCCGCGCCCTCTCCGTCCCCTCTGCCGCGTTCTGGGCCTGAGCCCCGGGCACCAGCTGAGCTGACCAGTCCCCTCCCTCCTTCCCTCGGTCCCTGTGCAATAGCGCGCGGCCGGCTCCGGCGTCTTCCAGCTGCAGCTGCAGGAGTTCGTCAACGAGCGCGGCGTACTGGCCAGTGGGCGGCCTTGCGAGCCCGGCTGCCGGACTTTCTTCCGCGTCTGCCTTAAGCACTTCCAGGCGGTCGTCTCGCCCGGACCCTGCACCTTTGGGAGCGTCTCCACGCCGGTATTGGGCACCAACTCCTTCGCTGTCCGGGACGACAGTAGCGGCGGGGGACGCAACCCTCTCCAACTGCCCTTCAATTTCACCTGGCCGGTGAGCACAGCCTGGGCGCATTGGGAGGTCGCAGAAGCCGAGAGAGGAGGCGCCCTGGGACCAAAGCCCCCTCCCCAGATTTCCTTGCACACACCCCCACCCCGCAAAAGCCCAGGATGCATTCTCTCCTGGCTCTTTCTTTCCGACTCTCTCTTGGGACCTAATCCCAGAGAAGGCTGTCACCAGTCTGCCTCTTCCCAGTTTATGTCCTCCCGTCCCCAGCTCTTGGGACACAACTTTCATTACCTAACACTCTGGTGCGGTACCCTACCAACCGCTCCTTCAGTGGCTCTCGCTTACACACTCTCTCGTCCCTCAACCCTCTCTCTACCGGGGGTTCTCCTCTCGCCTTCCCTGCTCAAGCGCTACACTGTGCGCAGCCCGGTTATGTTGACCCGGGCGCAGTAACTGAATCCTGCAATTAGATTAATTAGACAGGCTGCCGCAAGGCACCCCCACCTCTCCCGGCTTGCTCATCTCGCCATCTCTCCGTTCCCCCACCCCCTTTCCCAGGGTACCTTCTCACTCATCATCGAAGCTTGGCACGCACCAGGAGACGACCTGCGGCCAGGTGAGTAGCTCGCTCCGCCACCACACGGGGGCGACACGGCGCAGCGCCGAAAGAGTTAATCTGTTCTAGGCGGGGGAAGTACGGGCTTTGGGGTGGGAGGCAGGACGCTTAGCTGGGCCTGGAGCTGCGCCCCGCGCTGGACGCTCGGATTCCGCTCGCTGCCTGGACTCAGAGCACAATTGCGTTTCCTGCGGGTTATTTTTGGCGTGGGAACGCGGGGAGTACGGCGGTGAGAAAGGCTGAAGCTGCCAGCGCCGCTGACGGGCCCCTTCCTGTATTTTACACCTTTCGCGAATTCCGCTCCTTTGGAAAGGGAATAATGGCTTTGGGATGTTGTTCTGACACAGAGGAAAAGGATATTTCAGCAGCACAACAATTCTCACTTTGAAAAGGAAAAAAGAAAACCATTACCCACCTCTGGAGGCAGAACCCCTGAATGGGCACCAAAGGACCCCCTGCTTCCAGGGTCCTCCCTAGCCTGGGGAGCTTTTCTTTCTTTTTTTCTTTTTTCCATTTTGACCTCTTTTCCTCTTTCCCCTCCCTATCTGCCTCCAAGACCCTGGGATATCTTAACATCCTTCTATTGTCCCCTTTTTGAATACTATCAGGCCCCCTGCACATGCACACACATAGGGCAGCTACGGAGCGGGGCTTTGGGTCTCTCTGGCCTGTTCTTGCTGGCAGGTGGGGGTCATCTGGATAACTGGGCTGATTTGTTGGCTGATCACCATCATCACAGCCAAGAAGGACATTGGCCAGCCGTCACGGGCACCCCTGGGGACTGGCGACCCTTCCCTGACCCGACCCTCTGCCCCCTCAGAGGCCTTGCCACCAGATGCACTCATCAGCAAGATCGCCATCCAGGGCTCCCTAGCTGTGGGTCAGAACTGGTTGTTGGATGAACAAACCAGCACCCTCACGAGGCTGCGCTACTCTTACCGGGTCATCTGCAGTGACAACTACTATGGAGACAACTGCTCCCGCCTGTGCAAGAAGCGCAATGACCACTTCGGCCACTATGTGTGCCAGCCAGATGGCAACTTGTCCTGCCTGCCCGGTTGGACTGGGGAGTACTGCCAACAGCGTAAGCAGCCAAGCTCCCACCTGTGTGGAAGGGGAGGGTCCCCTGAGCAAACACAGTGAAGCTTCTTGGTCACGGCTTGTCTCCCTTGAAGAGTGGGTCTGGGCCTCCTACTAGCTGGGCCTCAGGGACACCTAGGGACACCAGGGACAGCTAGGGATGCTGAGGGTGGGCTGGGCCTCAGACCTCCTCTCTCTTCCCAGTGCTCCTCCCGTCATGCCAAAGCCCACAAGAAGCCCATGATGACATTCCATCCAACTTGACTTCTCCTTCCCTGTGCCATCATTTCACTTTAAGATACCCAGGGCTCCTCTGGGAGGCCAGGAATAGGAAGTGGGCCCAGGAGAGCTAGGGGACCCCCAGGGCCAGCAGGGGAGAATGGAGCTTAAGAGTCCTTGGCATCCCAGCCTCACCCAGCTCTGTGCTCTTCCCTTAGCTATCTGTCTTTCGGGCTGTCATGAACAGAATGGCTACTGCAGCAAGCCAGCAGAGTGCCTGTGAGTAGGGGACAGGAAGTGGTGAGTGGGAGCCCTCCCTTGGCCAAGGCCTCTCACCTCACTCTGCCTCTCTCTTGTTCCCCAGCTGCCGCCCAGGCTGGCAGGGCCGGCTGTGTAACGAATGCATCCCCCACAATGGCTGTCGCCACGGCACCTGCAGCACTCCCTGGCAATGTACTTGTGATGAGGGCTGGGGAGGCCTGTTTTGTGACCAAGGTGAGTCAGGGTGAAGAAAGGATGCAGAGTGGGTGGGAGAGATGGAGCTGGGGGGTGCAAATCCGATTTGTTGCCTGGATCCTTCTTACTTGGTGACTGCAGACTTGGCTTTCCCATGATCTTCCAAGGATCTAGGGTCTTTTAAGGATCTTTACAACTTGCCTAGAATGAGGCAGTGGGTCCTTCTCCAGGTGCGGAGGCAGGGGGTGGTGGAGCCAGGGTGACTGAAGAACCCAGGAGGATGACAAGGTCGGCAGCCTGGAGGTTGCACTCATAAATCCTCGCAAGACCAAAGAGAGAGGGATGCCAGTTTCAGTTCCTCTTTCTACCCTGTAGTTACCTATTAACCCCCTGAGTGTTTGCTTACCTTCCAGGGCTGTTTGAGCAGCTCTCCCCTAAACAGCTGTCTGGTGGGGTGTGCCCACCGGCCACCTGAGGCTGTGGGTGAGCTGGGCCTCTGGGCGGAGTGGCATCTAACCGACTTTTTGGTGTGGGCACAAACAGCCTCCCCTGTTCTTACCTAGTCACCACCTGCCTGAACCCATGCAGTCTCTACCTGGTGTTTAGGGGTAGTCACTCTCTGGCTATACAGGGGCCTTTCAGTCTCAACCTTAGGGGAGGAGGAAGGCTTTTTTCTTGCATCCCGCTAGCCAGCTGCAGCCTGTGCCTCCCATTTTCAGGATCAAATGGGTGCACCTGCTGCCCAGAGACACCAGTGCAGCCCTGGGTAGGGTGGGCGGAGGGCTTGCCAGGATGGAAATAAATTGCCTAGGCCCTGACTTACTGTCAACAAGGGTCTTGAGATTCAGTCCCTGTGTTCTGTGTGTGTGTGTGTCTGTCCCTTTACTACCATCCCCGCCCCAACACTCACGCATCTGGTTCCTGCTCATTCCCTTCCCTCTCCACCGTATTTGCTCCCAGGTGACACAGTCATATACTCACTGTATGCAAACACAGCACTTGCAGGCCCTATATTTACTCTGTCTGGTTCTCCCTCCCTGTCCTTCCCAAATAAAATACCAAATACTTATATTTCAAAATGCCCTTGTAACACCTCTTCATTTAAAAAGTGCCCGATCACTGCCTATGGTGGCTCACATCACTCCTCTACCATTTCTACCTGTTGAAATTTTATCCCTACTTCCAGGCTTATCTCAGCTGCCCCTCCTCCATGATGCCTTTTCTGACTTCCTCCCCAACCTGTGGCCTTGCCCTCCGCTCTTCTTCCTTATTTTCCTCCTACTTGGTTGGCAGTTTGTGAGTTTCCCTGGCAGGACGGACGTCTTCCAGTTCCAGTTGTGTTGTTTCGCTTTTGGTTGACTGCACTGGTCATATGTGATTCAAGGTGCTTGAAGAAACATGATTTTAGACCGGGTGTGATGGCCTGTAATCCCAGCACTTTGGGAGGTCGAGGCGGGTGGATCACTTGAAGTCAGGAGTTCGAGACCAGCCTGGCCATCCTGATGAAACCCCGTAAAAATACAAATATTAATCGGGCACAGTGGCGCATGTCTGTAATCTCAGCTACTTGGGAGGTTGAGGCATTAGAATTGCTTGAACCTGGAAGGCGAAGGTTGTAGTGAGCCTATATCACATTACTACACTCCAGCCTGGGCGACAGAGCGAGACTCTGTTAAAAAAAAAAAAAAAAAGATTTTATCGGTAGTGGAGGAAGGATGTTTGGGCCTGGGAGACTTTGAGTTGAGGCGTCTTTGAGCCAAACATGGGCTGTAAGGAGCCTAGAGGTGAGTGCCTTCCCTGGCCCTGCTCACCTGCTTGGTTCCTGTTTCTGCAGATCTCAACTACTGCACCCACCACTCCCCGTGCAAGAATGGGGCAACGTGCTCCAACAGCGGGCAGCGCAGCTACACCTGCACCTGTCGCCCAGGCTACACTGGTGTGGACTGTGAGCTGGAGCTCAGCGAGTGTGACAGCAACCCCTGTCGCAATGGAGGCAGCTGTAAGGTGAGGCCCAGACCAGCTCAGGAAGACAGAGGTGTCAGGTGGTGTCTGGGCATCCTTAACCTAGGCAGCCAGTGGATGTACAGCCATGGACAGGCATTGTGGGCAGGTGGAGCCCAGCCTTCAGTCATGCATCCCTGCCCCCCAGGGTCTGACTTTGGCTCCTTTATGGTATCTCTCCAGGACCAGGAGGATGGCTACCACTGCCTGTGTCCCCCAGGCTACTATGGCCTGCATTGTGAACATAGCACCTTGAGCTGCGCCGACTCCCCCTGCTTCAATGGGGGCTCCTGCCGGGAGCGCAACCAGGGGGCCAGCTATGCTTGTGAATGCCCCCCCAACTTCACCGGCTCCAACTGCGAGAAGAAAGTGGACAGATGCACCAGCAACCCGTGTGCCAACGGTATGTCCTGCTGCCCTTCTAACCTGGTGGACTGGTACTGGGGCTGAGAGAGACTTCTGGTGAGGGAGGGTCAGGAGAGGAGCGAGGCATTGTCTGCCACTCTGGCCCCCCATCTGCTCCGGAGGGCGAAGAGCTTGCTTGATCAGCTGGGAGGGCTGTGGAAGTGGAGCTGGTTAGTAGCACGCAGGCCTTAGGAGCAGGGGTGGTGTGCACCCTGCACAGCTTCCATTCCTATTCCCATGTCAGAATGCTGTCCTGGCTGGGGTGGCCTCTGACCCTCCCCAGGAAGTCCTGAGCTGGAGAGAGGGATGTTGGAGGCTCCGTGTTTCTCCTCAAAGGAGGCAGTGATTCAGTCAGAGCCCTGCTCCTGGAGGCCTCATCTTGCCCCGTGCCCAGGTAGAGCATGAGGTAGCATGAGGCATCTTGAATGTTCGCTCCTTCTGAGGCACAAAGCCTGTTGGTAATCCTTATCTATCTGGCTCCCAGGTGACCCTCTGTGAGGCAGGCAGGCAGGCAGCGCTTAGGAGCTGGAGAGGGGTGGGAAAGGCTGAGAGGGAATCTGCTCTCTCACTGAAGCCTCTGGCTTTGCCGGTTCTTCATCACTGAATGGAAACTATAACACCTGTCCTCTGTCCTTCATGTGGTTGTGAAGATGAAGTAAAACAATCACGATTGTACTTATCTGAGCATTAACTATATACCAAACATGGGCTCTTGACTTCATGTACCTTCCTAGCTATCCTATGAAGGGGCTAGCATTCTACTCCAGTCTAACAAGTGGGGAAACTGAGGCTTAGGGACACGGGTAAGCAGCAAGCGCCAGATCTCAGGCCAGAGAGACAGCTGAGGTCCAAACTCAAGCCTATCTGTCTGAGTCTACGTTAAAGTTCTGTAAGATGCTAGTCATTTTAATACATGAGCCCACTGAGGCCTGGAGAATCAGGGTCATGCTAAACTCCAGGTCTCCTGACTCTGTGCAGTTCTCTTTGTAGTGGGCTCTGCATGTGGAGGTAGAAGGGCCCAAGCATGTTCCTGGAATGGGGCTCCCACCCCATGCCCCAGGGGGCTCCTAGGCTATCACTGACTTGTGTCTCTTGCATCCTCACAGGGGGACAGTGCTTAAACCGAGGTCCAAGCCGCATGTGCCGCTGCCGTCCTGGATTCACGGGCACCTACTGTGAACGCCACGTCAGTGACTGTGCCCGTAACCCTTGCGCCCATGGTGGCACTTGCCATGACCTGGAGAATGGGCTTATGTGCACCTGCCCTGCCGGCTTCTCTGGCCGGCGCTGTGAGGTGCGGACATCCATCGATGCCTGTGCCTCGAGTCCCTGCTTCAACAGGGCCACCTGCTACACTGACCTCTCCACAGACACCTTCGTGTGCAACTGCCCATATGGCTTTGTGGGCAGCCGCTGCGAGTTCCCCGTGGGCTTGCCGCCCAGCTTCCCCTGGGTGGCCGTCTCCCTGGGCGTGGGGCTGGCGGTGCTGCTGGTGCTGCTGGGCATGGTGGCAGTGGCTGTGCGGCAGCTGCGGCTTCGACGGCCAGACGACGGCAGCAGGGAGGCCATGAACAACTTGTCAGACTTCCAGAAGGACAACCTGATTCCTGCTGCCCAGCTTAAAAACACAAACCAGAAGAAGGAGCTGGAAGTGGACTGTGGCCTGGACAAGTCCAATTGTGGCAAACAGCAAAACCACACATTGGACTATAATCTGGCCCCAGGACCCCTGGGGCGGGGGACCATGCCAGGAAAGTTTCCCCACAGTGACAAGAGCTTAGGGGAGAAGGCGCCACTGCGGTTACACAGGTGAGTGGCACCCGGAAGCCCAGGGCCTGGCCACCGGCCTGACATGGTTCTGCCTGGGCCCCTCCTAGGCCAGGCGGGAAGCAGTTAAGCAGCTGGGGTTTTGTTACTGACAGGAAGATCCTCCAGTAGGATTTCTGCCAGGGGTCCTTTGTCCTTCCCTCCCATTCATTCATTTGTTCATTCACACATGTCAAGTGTCCCTAGGGTGTCTCTTGTGACTTCCATCTTTCCATAGTGTGGCTTGCCTCTAGTGGCAACATTGGCTTTTTGCAGGGCTCAGACCCTTCTGGTGAGGTTGGGAGGCCTGTGGCTCTCTTAGGGGCCTGTTCCTAAGTGTCCCTGCGCCGCGCCCCGCCGCAGCAGCCCAGCATTGGGCACTTCCAGCCCCTGTGTCTTCCCTAAGAACCAGCCTGCAGGTGCGCTTTGGCTCTTCAGGGTCCTCCCTCCCCATGAGCCTCTCCCCGTCCTGCCCTCACACACCTGTCTTATGTTCCCTCAGTGAAAAGCCAGAGTGTCGGATATCAGCGATATGCTCCCCCAGGGACTCCATGTACCAGTCTGTGTGTTTGATATCAGAGGAGAGGAACGAATGTGTCATTGCCACGGAGGTGAGTGCTGGGCTCGCCTTCCCTCCTGGCTTTTGTGGGTGGGAAAGTGGCCTGGTCCCTCTTGACCCATGGGCCCTTCCTGAAGGGTAGGTCGGAACCCTGCCTTGGCAGGCCAAGTTCAGTGGATGCCTGATCCATTTGGTCCCTGCTGGTCTCACTGCCTTGGGTCCCTACTGGCCTCATTGCCACAAAGGGCATGAAACAGAAACCATGGTGGCAAGCCTGGTCTGGTCCTTTCCTGCTGTATTGGTGCTGGGCTGGGCAGCCATATGGCACTGCTTGCCAGCCTCTGATGGGTGAGGGAGCCCCTCACCCCTTGTGCTCCTCCTGCCCCTTCCCATTGGCTTCCTCTATTGACCTCATGAGCACAAGCTCCCAAGCCCGTGTGTGTGTTGGACTGAAGACTGGGGAGAACTGCCCCACCTGCCCTTGGCCCCTGCTTGCCCCATCGGCTTCTCCCAGGGAGGCCCAGGGAGGGCCTAGAGGGAGTGTGCATGCCCAGGGTAACCTGTTTCCCTGCCTTCTGCTTGCTCCCAGGTATAAGGCAGGAGCCTACCTGGATATCCCTGCTCAGCCCCGCGGCTGGACCTTCCTTCTGCATTGTTTACATTGCATCCTGGATGGGACGTTTTTCATATGCAACGTGCTGCTCTCAGGAGGAGGAGGGAATGGCAGGAACCGGACAGACTGTGAACTTGCCAAGAGATGCAATACCCTTCTACACCTTTGGGTGTCTGTCTGGCATCAGATTGGCAGCTGCACCAGCCAGGGGAACAGAGGAGAGAAGAGATGCCACTGGGACCTGCCCTGCCAGCAGTGGCCTTCAGGGGGCTCCCTCTGGGGCTCCGGCCTGTTTTCCAGAGAGAGTGGCAGTAGCCCCATGGGTCCTGGAGCTGCTGTGGCCTCCAGTGGCATCCGTGTTTCCAAAAGTGCCTTTGGCCCAGGCTCCATGGCAACAGTTGGGCCCAAATCAGAAAGGAGAGAGGGGGCCAGTGAGGGCAGGGCCTCCTGTGGGCTGGAAAACCACTGGGTGCGTCTCTTGGCAGGCTTTGCCCTGCAGGTGAGGTGAGTGCTTGAGGGAGGGGAGTACTTTTTGCCCCTGCCTCCAACTACCATGTGCGGGCCTGGCTCTCTGGTCTAGGTCCTTTGGGCAAGAATGTCGATCTACCCGGCTTCTGTCACCCTCTGGCCCTGGGCTCCTGTAAGCAGACAGGCAGAGGGCCTGCCCCTCCCACCAGCCAAGGGTGCCAGGCCTAACTGGGGCACTCAGGGCAGTATGTTGGAAACTCCATTGAGGGGGAAATCAGGTGCTGCGACCGCCTGGGCCCTTTCCTCCCTCAAGCCCATCTCCATGACCTCGAGCCTGGGCTCTGGTCCACTACTGCCCCAGACCACCCTCAAAGCTGGTCTTCAGAAATCAATAATATGAGTTTTTATTTTGTTTTGTTTTTTTTTTTTTTTTGTAGTTTATTTTGGAGTCTAGTATTTCAATAATTTAAGAATCAGAAGCACTGACCTTTCTACATTTTATAACATTATTTTGTATATAATGTGTATTTATAATATGAAACAGATGTGTACAGGAGTTTATTACTTATTGGGTCCTGTCTTTGTGATGGCACCCCTGCCCTCTCACCCAAAAAACTCAACTCCCTTCCTCTACTGCTACCTTGTGCCCCGCCAGAACCACTGGGACCTCTGCAGACACTTGGATTTGGCATGTCGTACCCCAGGCCCTTGTCTTCTTCCATTCCTTGAGGAGCTGAGCCTCACCCATCTAGTCCCCAGCCTCAGCCAGCCTTCCCTGCCTGCTGACTTTGAGTTAGCACAGCACCCCCTTCCCTCTTTATGCCCTCACTATTCCTTGAGGCATGTTCCTCCTGACCTGAATCACTTCTTCCTTCCTCTCTTCAAGCCTGAAAACGTTTATGGGGCTCCCTAGTTCTGCCTGTTTTTCTCATACTCAAAAGGATTCTCTTGGCCGGGCGCGGTGGCTCACGCCTGTAATCCCAGCACTTTGGGAGGCCGAGGCAGGCAGATCACGAGGTCAAGAGATCGAGACCATCCTGGCTAACACGGTGAAACCCTGTCTCTACTAAAAATACAAAAAATTAGCCGGGTGTGGTGGTGGGTACCTGTACTCCCAGCTACTCAGGAGGCTGAGGCAGGAGAATGGTGGGAACCTGGGAGGCGGAGCTTGCAGTGAGCTGAGATCGTGCCACTGCACTCCAGCCTGGGAGACAGAGCGAGACTCCATCTCAAAAAAAATAAAAAAGCATTCTCTTGTCAGAGGATGGGATGGGGCCTCTGCACCCTGGTGACATCTGGGTCCTTCCTCCTGCTGTTGCAGGGTGCCTCGCTCTTTTCTTAGCCCCAGCAGGGCACAGGTCTTGGGAGACAGGGCAGGAGGGAGGTTTGCCTTGTTTTTCCTCTTTGTAGCAGACAAGAGCGCTGACAGTCTGAGAACCTTGTCTGCCCAGGGCTGCTAGAATTTATTGAAGACTGCAAAGACAGGGAGAAAGGAGGTGGCCTTCCCTGAGTCCAGGTTTTTCTTGCTGAGGCACTAATGAGGGAGTTTCCAGTCTCACTAGGAGTTTCATGCCTAGCTTCCTCTAAGGCACAGGATAGTCCCTAGGGTGCCACAGCCCTCTCTATAGCCGAAAATATGCTCCATGGAGAGCAAATTATGAAAAAATGAGCCACTGACAAAAAGCTGAGCAGATGCTCCCAGCTCTCAGCCTGTCCACAGTAAAGCAAAATAGACCCACCAGATGCCCTGCTCCTAATGGAGTTCAAGGGTTTGGAGTGCTACTTACCCTCCCTTTTTTCCTCTCTTCTTGACACAGACACACCATGCCCACCCCAGACCTGGGTGCTTATGCTAGAGACACGGGAGCATGCACACGCTCCATGCCTCACTCATCGCTCCCTGTTCCCTTCACTGTACACACAGGGTATCAAACAGGAAAGCATTCAGGGAACCGTTCCCACAGCCTGAGCCGGCAGCAGGGGGAAGAACAACACGACCTCACTCTTCCTGCCCAAAATGAAACAGGAAAACAGCTCCCAGGCCCTAGGGGGGTGCGGGAGGGGGAAACTGGGCTGGGACACGAAGGCAAGATGACGAGGCTCCCATGTGGGGGACAGGTAGGACACCCGCAGGCCTGCACGTCCACAACACCAGGCTGTGACGGGCTGCACTGGCTGCCAGACTCGCAGAGAAGAGCCCCGGAGAAGAGTTGACTGGCAAAGCTCACAGCTGCTCTGATGGGCTAGATGGGGAGCTGGAGAGCCCACCAAAAAAGCTGGTTTCTGGGGAAAGTGGGGACCCGTGGGGAACTTGGTCTGCGCAGCTCCTACCTGCAGCTCATGCCAGGCTCCACCTTCAACAACATGCCAGAAGCTGGGCAGGCACTTGGGGTGTAAACAGGCCTCGGCGGAGGAAGCCCCTCTCCCCAGGATTTCCTGAGAGTCCAGCCCCTTCTGATAGGTGAGGCACCCAAGACTTTCCTGATCACTTGAGTGTCCTGGGATAGAGGAGATCTCCTGGGCTTGGCAGAAAGGAGGCCAGATAATAGTTCTAGACTCACTGTGAGGTGCCTTCCACAGGTTAGCAAATGCCCACCTTTAATTTGCATGGGTATTTCACCAGGGAATTCAGAGTTTAGTAGTTCCTTAACAGCCTGGAGCCAGTGCCCTGCCTGGAGAATCAATTTGACCCCACGGTGACCTGAGGACAGCTGCTTTTCCAGGGCCCCCGGCTGATAGAGTCAGGGAGGGGTTGTGCAGAGGGAGAAATGACTTTATTCTGCTTGCTCAGCCAGGGTCCCCTCTCCGGCCTCACGGACAGGGTCAGCCTGGTCAGGAGGTTGGGAAAAAAGGACAGTGGCTCTCACCTCCCCCATCCCAGGCTAGAAAAGGCCACCAGACTAAACCAAGGTGGTGTGGATGCTCCATCTCTTGACTAGGACCCACAGAGCTCTCCGTAGGTCCCCTCGCCGCAGCTCTCCCAGCCTCTCCTCATGGGTCCACAGGATCAGCAGCCCCAGCCCTCCGCCCCACGTGGCCTGCTGCATTCCGGGAAAGGGGTGGAAGTGATTCACTGGGGGAACTGTGACTGTCCCTTCCTCGGGCGGGGATGCGCCTGCGAGGTTCCAGTGGCCTTCCCTGGGCGGCTGCGCCGTCCCTCGCGCCTAGGGCACCCCGAGTCCTGCGCTGCGGCGGAAGGGGCAGGTGCGCCTGCCCGCCTGGGTCAGCCCTCCACCTGCCGCCGCCGCGCCCCGCAGCTCCCGCGGCTCCCCACCCCCCGCGCTCTTTGTTACAGCCCGACTTCCTGTTTGCGGCAGCCGACCCGGCTCACTTCCCGGGCCGGGAAGCCGCCGAAGGCCGCGAGCTTCTCGGAGGCTCCCCCGCCCGCTCGGCTCCGCCTCCTGCCTCCCCAATCTCTCCCGGGCCTGGGAGCCCGCGCCGGGCCGCGGCCGCGGGAAGCGGAGCCGCCGGCGGGCTGGCAGGCAGGCGGGCGGGACTGCGAGGGCGCTGCTTCCTGGCACTAGAGGGCGCTGCGCGCCCGTCGGGGCTGCGGGCGGGAGGGACCGTCGACCCGGGGAGGCTCTCTGGGGCCCCCCTTCTCCGTCCGGGGCCGATGAGACTAAGGCGGCAGGGGGTGGCCAGACGCCCGAGCTCCCTCCGGGCTCCGAGCCCCAAGCTGAACGGGTAACCTGGGGAGAACTCAGTGCCGGGCTTTCCCCCAAATATTCTCACAGTGTCCAGGGCAGCAGGCCCTTTCCCCTGGCCCCGCCATCGCAGCAGCCAGCCCCCCTCGCAACCCCACAGGCCTCCGGCCATCCTGGTCCAGAGACATCCTCAAGGGAAGGGAATGGCGTCGAGCAGGGCCGGTCACCGGTCTGAGTTACAAGGCTGGAGCTCCCTTCCAGCGCCACCCCTCATTACCGGGTGCTCTGGGACAAGTCCATCTACTTCATTCCTTCAACACTGATTAGCACTGGAAGCAGGACTTGCTGTCTGCCCAGGGCCGCTAACCATCTAGCTGCTTATCCTTAACCTCTCTGCGGGTAATGCCTGTTAGGCGTTACTAGGGGGTAAGTTGTGAGCAGTGTTGTAACCTCTGCTGGTGGGTTCATCCTCCTCAAGCATCTCTAAGTGAGCCACTTTCTGGAGCTCCCCCTCCCCCGGCCCTCATCAGCAGGGTGGGACCTAGGGAGGTTGGGGTCTGGCAGGATAGTCCCAGTGTTAGCAGCGGCCAGTCCGTGGGGGTCTGCAGCAACCTCAGTTCTTGCCTCCTCAGAAGAAAGAATTCCACCGACGGGCATAAGGCAGAAGGAGAGACTGAGGCAAATTTTAGAGCAGGAGTGAAAGTGTATTACAAAGTATTAGAGTAGGAACAAAAGGAAGTAAAGTACACTTGGAAGAGGGTCAAGTTGGCGACTTGAGAGATTCAAGTGCGCGTTTGACCTCTGACTTGGGGTTTTCTATGTTGGCGTGCTTCAGGAGCCTTGCATCCCTTCTCTCTGACTTTTCCCTGAAGATGGGCGGTCTGCATGCCCGAGGCCTGCCAGCTCGTGGGAGGGATTGCGTGTGCAGTGTGCTTACTGGATTGTGCACATGCTCACTTGAAGCATTTTTCCCTCACTACTCGAGCATTCCTAGAGGAAGCTCAGATACCAGTTGAGCTCCGCCATTTTGCCTCCTAGTGTACTCGCTTGAGCCCACTTGCCCTACTCCTGAGATCTTATTGGGAAGCTGCTGATCAGTTTCAGGTATTTCTCTCTATTGAGAGACTGCCTTTCCCTGGTGCGGGCTGCAACAATTGTTGTTTTAGAGAGACAGGGTAACAGCCACCTGACCATCACCTGATGGTTGCCTGAGATTCCTGGTGGGGGTGGAGGGTCCTCTCCTGTGCTGCTCATGCCTGTCTACCTACTGACACCAGCAGTAGCCCTAGGACCAAGTAAAGCAGCTGAGATCACAGGTTTCTGTCACCATCACTTCCGTGTGCCCCTGCCTTCCAGGAGCATCACTAATCGAGGTCAACCTCCTCTGATGTAGGTAGGGGTAGAAGGGAGGCCCTTGCTGTGGGAAGGGACAGCAGGACCCCCAGGTCCTCAAGAGTCACCTTCCCTTTGGAGATCTGCCACAAGTGACTTTTTACCACCCTTCCCTGGCCTCTGGGGGCATGGTACCCCTTAACACTCTGGTCAAGAGTGGGCTCAACTTATTTCCTTCATCCCCAAAGTTTCTCTGAGGCCAGGGCACAGGGCCCAAGAATCCAAGTGAGTCTATAGCCTGACCTCATGATGGTAACTAGCATCACAGGAATCCAGATTTAGCAACAGGTCGGCTCTGGCCCAGAAGCACCCTGTCTCATGGCACCCCCTGTAGGGCAGAGCCACAGCCCTGCCAGGCATGGCTAGCCTGTCTGTCTTTAGTGACCCCTCCTCCTGGTGGGGCTTGGGGTTTTGCACATCGGCACTGGCCATTTGACTTGTTGGAAGATTGCTGTCCCTTTCCCACAGTGGCAGGTGTTGGGGCAAGGCTCATGGTACTAAGCCCAGTCTGTTCAGTTTCACTCCTCTACCAGCAACTCCCTTCCTCAACGCTTCCTATTCTGTCTCTGGTAGAAGAGATCTGAAAGGTCCTGAACATTCTCCATTCTATTAGCAGTGGGCCCTGGGGAAGAAGGAATCCCAGCTGCTCTCCTTCATTGAAAGGGCTTCACTGCCTTGGCTCCCTGTGGGCCACAGAATCTATAGCACCAGCCAGGCCCCTTGTGAGCACCCTGACTTCTCCACATGGCTGGTTTTCTGAGGCTTCTCTTCTACAGCCAGGTCCCACCACAACACAGCATTTCCATGAGATCTGAGGCTCACCCCAACCCTGTGGATCTCCTCTCTTTGCAGCCCTGGCACCCCACTGAAATGTTCTGCACTACAGCTTCTCCTCAGCCCTGCAACTGGTTGCTTCCTGTCCCCACAAATTGTACTTTTCTCTCTCCTTGGAATTGGGAGCACCACCCACCAGTCCTCTATTGGAACCCCAGCTTCTTTCCTTCCAGGTAGATGAGGACTGAACTCTGGATAACTGGAACACCAGCCACCCCACAGGTGCCGGGTCAGCCGGACCTCTCCACCTCCTTGGAGGCTAGAAAATGGGCAGGAAGCCAGGTTTTTCCACCATCCCAGGCACCCTTTTGCCAGGATATGAGTGAATCTCTACAGTCCCTGCTTTCGTGGACCAAGGGCCAAGCAGCCTTCCCCCCGTGGCCATGGGTTTGGCTGGCAAGCCCTGCAGAACAGCTGCCTGGGACTGTCTCTCCCTCTTCTGAGGTGGACTGTATGCAGGGATCCTCTACTTCATCTGCCCCTCCTTTGGCCAGAATGTCGGTGGGACCTAGGTCCTCTTTGCATAAGACCTGAAGACCTGCGGACAGGCGTGTGCCTTTCAGAGGTCTGTGGGAGGTTATGGTTCCTCATAGATGCTGGATTATTTACTAATTTATTTATTTTAGCACCTTCACTCCATATGCATACACAGAAAATCTCTCTTGGCTCAAGCAACTGTTTGTTCTGTCAATAGGATGTTTATTCCGCTAATAGTGTGCTTGGGTGAGACCATTACCCATTCTGTCTTTTAGAAACATGCCGTGGCCGGGAATGATGGCTCACACCTATAATCCCAGCACTTTGGGAGGCCAAGGCAGGTGGATCGCTTGAGCCCAGGAGTTCAAGACCAGCCTGGGGAACATGGGGAGACCCCGTCTCTACAAAAATGCAAAACAATTAGCCGGGTGTTGTGGGATGCACCTGTAGTCCCAGCTACTCAGTAGGCTGAGGTGAGAGGAGTGCTTGAGCCTGGGTGGCGGAGGCTGCAGTGAGCTGAGATTGTGCCATTGCACTCCAGCCTGGGTGACAGAGCTAGATCCTGTCTCAAAAACAAACAAAAAATTAGCTGGGCATGGTGGTGCATACCTGCAGGTCTCAGCCACTTGGGAGGCTGAAGTGGGAGGATCGGTTGAACCCAGGAGGTCAAGGCGCAGTGAGCCATGATCATGCCACTACACTCCGACCTGGGGGACAGAGTGAGACCCTGTCTCGAACAAACAAAAAACATGGCCAGTGCAGTGGCTCACACCTGTAATCCCATCACTTTGGGAGGCCAAGGTGGACGGATCGCTTGAACTCAGGAGTTTGAGACCAGCCTGGGAAACATGACAAAACAACAACAACAGCAAAAAATTAGCTGGACGGTGGCGGGTGCCTGTAGTCCCAGCTACTCAGAAGCCTGAGATGGGAGAATCACTTGAGCCTGGGAGGTCGAGGCTGCAGTGAGCCGAGATTGAGACACTTCACTTGCCTGGATGACACAGCGAGACCCTGTCTCAAAAAAAACACCCCACATTCCTTTGGCACCCTACTTGCTAGAACAGTCTGTGAATTGCATGTCAAGGATGGAGAGTGAGATAGCTGGAGATGTCCTCTACTGATCCTAAAATGCTTACCTTGATCACTTCCTCCTGACCCACTTCATTCTTCTGCGCTATTTCAGAATGAGAGGTTCACTATGGCTCTGCCCTGGATGAAATGGGAAGTGAAATTGTCTGAAGTAAAGACAATATGAAGTCAACATTTATTGAGTGTTTCTGTGTGACAGGTACTGCCTATGGTATTCTTTCTTTCAATCCTTTTCAGGCCCTGCAAGGTCAATGCTATTACTTATTCCCTCTTTACAGTTGAGAAAACCAAGAACTAAAGACACCATGCCTAGCGTCACTCAGCTGGTACATGGTGGAACTGAGCTCAAATATGAGGAAGCTGAACTTAGAGGCAGTGTCTGGGAAGGCTTTTCTTTTCTTCTTCTTTTTCTTTTTTTTTTTTTATGATCACAGGCCACATTTTTAAAACTGACAACTGAATCTCTACATACATACAGTTTTGCCCACATTATAAGTGGCTCAACAATTATATTAATGATGCAAACTCATGAAAGTTTACATAAAACTGCTGCTCTAGGTTTCGGTGCATTTTCTCTCTCTCTCTCTCTCTCTTCTTTTTTTTTTTTTTGAGATGGAGTTTCGCTCTGCCGCCCAGGCTGGAGTGCAATGGCATGATCTCGGCTCACTGCAACTTCCACCTCCCAGGTTCAAGTGATTCTCCTGCCTCAGCCTCCTGAGTAGCTAGCTGGGATTACAGGTGCCTGCCACCATGCCCAGCTAATTTTTGTATTTTTAGTAGAGACAGGATTTCAATATATTGGCCAGGCTAGTCTCAAACTCCTGACCTCAGGTGATCGGCCTGCCTTGGCCTCCCAAAGTGCTGAGATTACAGGTGTGAGCCACCACATCCAGCGGTTTTGGTGCATTTTTGTGCCAGCTACTTCAGTAGGTAAAACAAACATAATGAACTCAGCTACTTGAATCCATGAGAACCAGCTTTCAAAAAAAGCACGTGGAAAGTGTATGCATAGTAGGGTTTTACGAAAAGGCCCCATATTCTCTTTCACAATTAGGACCACATTCCAAAAGCATAATTTTAGGTTGCTACAGTGTCTTCTCTGCTACAAATCATTGTTTCAAAGGTTAAAGAAACAAGAAGGTAACTCACATAAAAGTGTTTTAAAATATTTTTCCTATTCAAAATAAAAATATATGATCTCCATAAAATTTTACTTATATGTATATGTATATGTGTGTATATATACATATGTGTGTGCACGTGTGTGTGTATTATATAAATTATATATTATTTATTTATTTATTTTGAGATGGAGTCTCACTCTGTTGTCCAGGCTGGAGTGCAGTAGAGTGATCTCAGCTCATTGCAGTCTGCAGCTCCCGGGTTCAAGCGATTCTTGTGCCTCAGCCTCTTCAGTAGCTGGGATTACAGGTGTGTGCCACCACACCTAGCTAATTTTTGTTTTTTTTGTATTTTTAGTAGAGACAGAGTTTCACCATGTTGGCCAGGCTAGTCTCAAACTCCTGGCCTCAAGTGATCCACCTGCCTCGGCCTCCCAAAGTGCTGGGATGACAGGTGTGAGCCACCGCGCCCAGCTGATCTCCATAAAATTATAAAGAGATTATATCAAAATGTTGACCAGGCAAGCCAGACCATTTGCCTTCACTGATTGCCTTGGAGGGCAGAGCACATGTATCATCTACAAGGAAGGGCAGATGGGGGTAGAGTTCCCACTCTCCCCACGCCTGTGGAGTAGGGGCGGACAGGAGCCCTTTGGCTTCCCTGGGGTTTTGCTTCCTTGTGTACAGAATTGAGGGAGGTAGGCTAGATGGCTTTTAAGAGACCCCTCAACTAAAAGTCAGCTTGAGATCCCATCTTTGAGCAGACATATAGGGGTGGCAAAATAAATGGATTAAAAAACAGATGGATGAAGTCTTTCTCACCTTTTGATACCATCACTCAGAAGTATTCTGTACTATAGTTCAAGGAAATCTTTGCCCGGTACTATTATAGGGTACGCAATGAGGCATCTGACGATGACATTTTTTATAAAAAAGAAAAAACAACAAAAAGCAAGTTTTGATAAAAATGTAAACAGGCTATGCTAAGTTTGGGTGGAAAAACAATGCACCACCATGTTACTACCAGCAGTCAGGACGTCCTGTCTCTGAATTGTTGGAGCCCCCAGTCTGGTTGGGAGAAATGCCGAGGGAGGTGCATGTTCAGGCCATCCAACAGAGACCTGATGAGTGCACACCGCTCAGGATATGGAGAAACAGAGGACCAGGAAGACAACTTTAATGAAACTGGTTCTAAAACAAAGGATGCAAGAGAGTCAAATGATCCAAAGAGAGTCATGGCTTCTCATTTTCTGTCCCTTACAGAGACTATAAATATCATTTCTTCTGGAATCTAATACATTTCCAAAATGCATCACTTATATTTTCCTCACGAGGCAGGCACACATTAAGCATGTGACAGTCATATGAATTATTTGTGAGCCCCAGGGCTTCCAGGAGCTTTCCTGGAGCTTAAGGAAAGACGGGAAGGGTTTGCTGTTGAGGCGTCCTGAGATTTCAAACCACCACGTGCACATCACGTGCACATCACGTGCGACTCTGCAACGTGGAGGTGATGCCTGGGCCCATAGCCTCTCATGAGCTGGCACCTCTGTGGGCATGACATCAGCAGCCCCCTCCTGGGGGGCGTTAGAAGGAAAGACGGGAAGGGTTTGCTCAGAGGCGTCCTGAGATTTCAAATAGTAAAGCTTTCTCCATGGCCACATGTTCCTTTGATGTTTGGGTTATTGAACACAAACTCACTGGATAATTTGTCTTCAGCATAGACTATTTCTGTTCCTAAAAGTGTTAGTTGTGCTTTCTTTTTGATTAACACCCTGACTCCATCTTGAATAACTTCTTCATTGAAATCTCCTTTGTCTTCGTTTATTCTAGAATATAAGAAAGGTCATTACAGGCCCTGGTTCAGACACCAACTTTTACACCTAATGCTCAGGCTTATCTTGAAGAAGTTATTTTATCTTGTTTACTGCGGAAGGTGTCAGACTGCGGGTGGCCCTCGTGGGCTGCAGCTTCCTGTTGCTCACAGCCCGGACAGTCCTCCGGACTAAGGAAGCCAACATCTTTGTCATCCGGGTACCCAGGTGCTTCAGGCCTGAGCTCGGCAGCCTCAGCCTCTTTCTTTGGACATAGCAGGCCCATTGATGCCACCAGCTCTGGCACACGGTGCACTCAGGCCTCTGGGAAGGTTTTTCATCCTTCAGGAATTAGTAGCATTATAAGGCAACTTCATCCTTTGGCGTATAAATTAGCATCATTCCCTAGCTCCTAAAACAGCCTTCCCTTGTTTCAGATAAACATGCTGACTAACACCAGGAGGTGATGCCAATCTCTGGTAAGAGAAGAGAGAAGGAACAGATCCTCAGGAGATAAGAAGTAGCCACCCGGAGGGGAACAATAAGGAAATGGTTAATTTGGGAAAGATCTAAAAAAAAGGAAACCACCACGTGCACATCACGTGCACATCACGTGCGACTCTGCAACGTGGAGGTGATGCCTGGGCCCATAGCCTCTCATGAGCTGGCACCTCTGTGGGCATGACATCAGCAGCCCCCTCCTGGGGGGCGTTAGAAGGAAAGACGGGAAGGGTTTGCTGTTGAAGTTACAGAGAGGAACCAGCTAAGCGAGTGGTTTGCTGCCTGGGAGTGTCCCACTGGGAGGAAAAGAGACAGATGTTGCTAGCAAGAATAAGCAAGGAATGGGGACAGGCAAGACATGTTCCCAGGAAGGTGTTGCAGATCCCCTGGGCCAACTTCTGTAGAGATTCCTATTTTGAGGGTCGAGGTTGAACTTGTGTTATGTGGGACATGGGATATAGCCCTGATCTTTTCCAAGCAACAGCCTCACTTATTCTACCTATATTTGTGGCGAATCTTCCACGTGCCTGGCTTGTGTTGGTTCTCTTGGGCCTTCAGTGATGAACCATGCTCTCGGGAAGCGCTCAGGTGAGTGACAGGCAGTAAGCAAATGATTCCCAGCCAGGAGGCTCTGGAGCTGGCCCAGCTGCCTTCAGACCCAGGCTCCACTACTTTCTGCTACGTCACCAACAGGGCTTACCTAGCTTTCCTGCATGCTCATCTGTGAAATGATATTTACCTCACAAAATAGTGAAGAAATGTGTAATTAGAATGGATGATGTAAAGGCGTTTAGCAATTGCCTGGCACATGGTATGCACGTAATAAATGAGTGTTTCTGTTGTAAGCACGAGTTGGAAGGGGCAGATCAGTAAACTGCAGTGGCGTAAAGTGTTGTGGCAGCACAGAGGACGGAATGTCTGACTCTGCCAGGAGCAAGATCAGGTTATTGAGGACATTGCCAAATGAGTTATGAAACACTGTGACTTTGGTCAGGGTGGGAGGAGGTCTGAGAACAGGCATCATGAGAATGTTCCCTAAATGTTTCAGGTATGCTATCCATCCCTCCCCCACCAGAAAACCACTAATGACTCTATAAAAGTAACTTTTTTTTTTTTTTTTTTTTTTAGACAGGATCTTGCTCTGTTGCCCAGGTTGGAGAGCAGTGGCACAATCATGGCTCACTGCAGCCTCGACCTCCTGGGCTCAATCAGCCCTCCTGCCTCAGCCTCCTGAGTAGCTGGGACGACAGGTGTATGTCGCTAAGCCGGGCTAATTTTTAAAAATTTTTTGTAGAGATGAGGTTTCATTATGTTTTCCAGGTTGGTCTCAAACTCCAGAGCTCAAGCGATCTTCCTGCTTGGCCTCCCAAAGTGCTGGGATTATAGGTGTGAACCACCACGCCCAGCAAAAATTAACTTACTATTATTTAAACATTACTTTCTATACAACTTGGAAAACAAAGGAGAGAATTGCTCACAATCCCAACACACTAGTATTTGCTGCCTCCCTATCTTTATTGTTACTGTTTTTAACAATAGTACATGTGAAAATTTATATTTTGCATTTTTGCCTTAATATGCAATCATACACATTTTTACTACATTGTTTGTTTTTTTCCCGAGACGAAGTCTTGCTCTGTTGCCCAGGCTGGACTGCAATGGTGCAATCTTGGCTCACTGCAACCTCCACCTCCTGAGTTGAAGCAATTCTCCTGCCTCAGCCTCCCAAGTAACTGGGATTTCAGGCACCCACCACCATGCCCGGCTAATTTTTTTTTGTATTTTTAGTAGGGACGGGGTTTCACCGTGTTGCCCAGGCTGGTCTCGAACTCCTGAGCTCAGGCAATCTGCCCACCTTGGCCTCCCACAGTGTTAAGATTACAGGCGTGAACCACTGCACCCGGCCGGACATACATAATTGTTTCTAATGTCTGCACAAATTCAATGGACTATATCATATTTATGTAACTAATTATTGCTGGGTATTTAGGTTGTTTTCTTTGTGTGTGTGTGTGTGTGTGTGTGTGTGTGTGTGTGCGTGTGCATTTTTCTGTCATGTGAATGGTAAATTGACATAATTTCCTTAAACATTTAGTTAATTTTGGATATTTAAGTAGTTTTTTTTTTTTTTTTTTTTTTCGAGGCGGAGTCTCGCTCTGTCGCCCGGGCTGGAGTGCAGTGGCCGGATCTCAGCTCACTGCAAGCTCCGCCTCCCGGGTTCACGCCATTCTCCTGCCTCAGCCTCCGGAGGAGCTGGGACTACAGGCGCCCACCACCTCGCCCGGCTAGTTTTTTGTATTTTTAGTAGAGACGGGGTTTCACCGTGTTAGCCAGGATGGTCTCGATCTCCTGACCTCGTGATCCGCCCGTCTCGGCCTCCCAAAGTGCTGGGATTACAGGCTTGAGACACCGCGCCCGGCTAAGTAGTTTTTTTCTTTTGTTTTTGCTATAATAAGTAATGGCCAGGAGTGGTGGCTCATGTCTGTAATCCCAGCACTTTGGGAGGCCGAGGTGGGCAGATCACAGCCAGGAGTTTGAGATCAGCCTGGCCAATATGGCGAAACCCCGTGTCTACTAAAAATACAAAAATTACCCGGGCATGGTGGCAGCTACCTGTAGTCCCAGGTACTCAGGAGGCTGAGGCAGGAGAATCGCTTGAACCTGGGAAGCGGAGGTTGCAGTGAGCTGAGATTGTGCCACTGCACTCCAGCCTGGGCAACAGAGAGAGACTCTGCCTCAAAAAAAAAAAAAAAAAAAAAAAAAGTAACAATGCATTGAAAATATTCAGGCATATGGCTTTTCCCGTATTTTGAATAATTTCCTGAAGGAGTATTGGGTCAAAGGGCAGGGATATTTTATGATTCTTGATTTGTATCACCAAGCTGCTTTCTCAAAGGGTTGTTTGTGCCAATTCAGATACTTCAACAGTGTGTGGATACCAGTTTCCCACTTCCCGGCCTACAACCCACAGCTGGTGAATGGAGAAGAGGACATTCTTCTAAGAAGCTACCAACAAAGGAGGTGCTCACATGAACTAAAGGCGACAGGATAGAAGAGAAGAGGGAGAGTGAATGTGGGGAATGGAGAGAAAGCGAAAAAGAAAGGAATAACCAGAAAGGACCATGTGCCCATATATATATATATAATGTTTTTTTTTTTTTTTTCCTGGTTGGAAAAGTAATTCATGCTCCTTGTAAAAATCCAGACTTTTGGCAGGGCGCAGTGGCTCACACCTGTTATCCCAGCATTTTGGGAGGCCAAGGCGGGTGGATCACGAGGTCAGGAGATCGAGACCATCCTGGGTAACACGGTGAAACCCCATCTCTACTAAAAATACAAAAAATTAGCTGGGCATGTTGGCGGGCGCCTGTAGTCCCAGCTACTCGGGAGGCTGAGGCAGGAGAATGGTGTGAACCGGAGAGGCAGAGCTTGCAGTGAGCCGAGATTGGGCCACTGCACTCCAGCCTGGGCAACAGAGTGAGACTCCATCTCAAAGGAAAAAAAAAAAATCTAGACTTTTTCATTAATGTTTAAGTTTGATACTGAAAGTCCTCCTCTGGTGCCAGCCTCTGCTAACAGTTTAGGTATATTCTTCCAGATTATTTCTTACACGAATACTGTTTGTTTTAAAGAAATAGCTTCGTACTTTACACACTGCTGTGCAACTTTTCCACTTATGTCTGCGACACCTTGGGAATGAATATGTGAAGTGTGCAGATCACGTTTAGTTTAAATATTGAATTAGAGTCGAACGAGAAGCCATGTTGCACATTTCCCCTGCCAGCCATCTCTTGGCCAGTTTGGACAGAAGGCCTTCAGCTGCCTCTGTTTCCCTTTTACAGTCAGCGACATCCCCAGAGGGCAGTCCCTTGCTGCTGCTTAGGGGGTCAACCCCAGTCGGCCTGTGGACTCGGCTGGGAGGCCAGAAGCCAAGGACGAAGACCAGTAGCTGGCCATAGCCTTGTGGGGACCTCACTGGGCCCTCCTTGCCCGCTGCTCCTGGGACCTTGTGCCTAAGGATTAATCATTGCTGCAAAATCCCACGTCCAGGAAGAACTAAACCCATCGCCTTGGGGGCAAGACTAGCTTGGCTTTTGCATCTTTATACCCTTTGTAGCCCAAGTGACTGCCGGCCGATCCAAGCGCTCTAACAGGCTCTTCCTCGAGCCTACCTGGGCTCAAGGGGTCCCACGCCTGGTCAGGGGCGTAGCCCTCACGTGAGGTCTGTAAGTTTCAGGCGCCTGGCCTACCTAACTCAGTCCCGCAGTCTCTGCAGAACCCCCTGCCGCCCCCACGGCCCAGTTTCTCCGTTTGCTCACACTGGCCAACGGCGTGAGGCACCTGAGTGGAATGTGGACGGTGCCTCCGACAGCTTTCCCGCAGTGCATGATCTCAGGAGGGGCCCCAGAGACGGAAGTTTACGACGCCCAGAGCGCTCCTTCTGGACGTGCCCTGGACTCGACTTGGGACTGAGTCTGTGCCACCTAGGCTGGCAGGGACTCGGCCAGGTGCACGAGCGGCAAGGCTGGGCAGACACCGCCTGGGACTCGCTCGCCGTACCTCCAAGGGGCCCAGGCCATGAGGGGGCGGCTGGGGAGACTCCCGGTGCCCGCCCTGTGCCCGGTGGGTTCCCCCTGCCCGCCGCCTGACGCAATCCGAGGCGCCCTTGCTGCATGACGGCGCTAGAGAAACCTCCCCTGTCGTTGCATCACTCCTGCCAGGTTTGCCACAGAGGTGGAGCCGAACCAATCAGCGGGCGCGCTGGGCCCGGGGCGGGGTTAAGTGAGAAGCACAATCCGAAGTTGATTGGCCAAAAGGGGATTTGCCCCGCCCCAATCACCGCGGCAGCTGGCCGTGGTGGGCGTGGTCTCCCGGCAAGAGGGTTTAAAGGGTGCCTCCATGGGGGGCGCTCAGCTGGAGCGACCGAGCGGTGCCAGGCCAGGTGTGTGCGTCCGTCGGTCTTTCCGTGCCCACGCCGGAGACCAGCCCCGGAGGCCGCCTGGGCCTATCCCTGTGCCCGGCACCATGAAGCAGGGGTCTGCAGCCTCGAACACCCCGCCCGCCTCACAGTCCCCTACACCGTCCGCTCAGTTCCCCCGAAACGACGGCGACCCTCAAGCTCTGTGGATTTTCGGGTACGGCTCCCTGGTATGGAGGCCCGATTTCGCCTACAGCGACAGCCGTGTGGGCTTCGTGCGCGGTTACAGCCGCCGTTTCTGGCAGGGAGACACCTTCCATCGGGGCAGCGACAAGATGGTGAGCATCCATCCGTGCCCAGGGGAGTGAGGGGGTTGGGGGCGGGATACTGGGCACCAGTGCCCTGGAATGTCCGGGGCTTTCTGGCCAATAGAAAGAAATGTGTAAACCTGTGTCTGGGGTTTGTGGCTTATTTAAATGTATGTGTCCAGTGCATCACTGTGATGGCAGGAGTCTGTGAACCTGTGGATCCCTGTGTTGATCACCAGTTGGGACCACTGACATCTGTCTTACTGTTTCTCCTGCATCCGTGCATCACTCCCCCACCTTCCCCTGCATGAATGGGAATCTGAGCGTGCAGAGCGGGGCACTCTGAGGCCAGGCCAGCGGGATTGATAAAGGTTTCCTTGCTGATGGCAGAGCTGATTTCTAACTTGTCTGTTGCAAAATCTTTCTTCCCTCCCTAGCCTGGCCGTGTGGTGACGCTCCTTGAAGATCATGAGGTAAGTGCCTGAATCATGAAGGGGACCCTGGCCCAGGGTGAAGGGGGATGGCAGGTAGAGCTCATAGGCTCTTGGCTGCAGGCTAGTTCTGTTTGATGCTTCTCTGGCAGAGTAGAAATGTGTTCTAGCTCAGTGCTTCTCACCAAATCACATGAGGATCTTGTTAGAATGCAGATCTTAGTTCAGTAGCATGACAGTGGGTCCTGGGACACAGCATTCCTAACAGGCTTACAGGCGATGCCACCACATCCTGGACCACACGTTGAGGAGGAACCCTGTCTTCCCTGCTACTAGGCCACTTTGTCAACTGTTTTTTGTTGCTATTGTTGTTGTTTTGTTTTGTTTGTCTGTTTTTGAGACAGAGTCTCGCTCTGTTGCCCAGGCTGGAGTGCAGTGATGTGATCTTGGCTCACTGCAACCTCTGCCTTTCAGGTTCAAACGATTCTCCCACTTCAGCCTCCTGAGTAGCCGGGATTACAGGCATGCACCACCACACTCAGCTAGTTTTTGTATTTTTAGTAGAGACAGAGTTTCACCATATTGGCCAGACTGGTCTGGAACTCCTGACCTCAAGTGATCTGCCCGCCTCAGCCTCCCAAAGTGCTGGGATTACAGGCGTGAGCTACTGCATCTGGCCTCAACTATTTCTTTTCTTTTTTTTTTTCTTCTTTTCTTTTTAAGACAGAGTCTTGCCCTTGTCACCCAGGCTGAAGTCACTGCAACCTCCACCTCCTGGGTTCAAATGATTCTACTGCCTCACTCTCCCAAGTAGCTGGGATTACAGGTGTGCACCACCATGCCTGGCTAATTTTTGTATTTTTAGTAGAGATGGGGTTTCACCATGTTGGCCAGGCTAGTCTCGACCACCTGACCTGAAGTGATCCACCTGCCTTGGCCTCCCAAAGTGTTGGGATTATAAACATAAGCCACCACACCTGGCCTTTCAACTGTTCTTAAGAAAGAGGGAACAATGGTTTGAGGTACTGCCACCAGATGGCTCATCAGCCTACCACAGCCTCCCTTAGAGAGCACAGTCCTGGGTGGGGGTGGCATGCTAGCATAGGAGAGGGAGCAGCAAGGAGCTGTCATAACTGACCTTGGGTGTCCTTATTTCTTCCCAGGGCTGCACTTGGGGCGTGGCATACCAGGTGCAAGGGGAGCAGGTAAGCGAGGCCCTGAAGTACCTAAATGTGCGAGAGGCAGTACTTGGTGGCTACGATACCAAGGAGGTCACCTTCTATCCCCAAGATTCTCCTGACCAACCACTGAAGGCATTGGCCTATGTGGCCACCCCGCAGAACCCTGGCTACCTGGGCCCTGCGCCTGAAGAGGCCATCGCCACGCAGATCCTGGCCTGCCGGGGCTTTTCCGGCCACAACCTTGAATACTTGCTGCGTCTGGCAGACTTCATGCAGCTCTGTGGGCCTCAGGCACAGGATGAGCACCTGGCAGCCATCGTGGACGCTGTGGGCACCATGTTGCCCTGCTTCTGCCCCACTGAGCAGGCTCTGGCACTGGTGTGAGGGGCTGAGCCCCTGCGGGGAGTGCCCATGTGGACATCAAGGCCAGACACCCCCTCCAGTGCACAAGACAGACTTACGACCACTTGAGCCCACTGAGCAGACATGGTAGGTGGCTGGAGGCTTCTCTTTCTCAGCCCCTGCCTATCTGCCAGCCTCCAGCTCTCCTGCTTTAAACTTACTACTTGAAACTTTATTTATTGCACCATGTTGGTGTGGTGGGCAGGCGGAGGGCCTGCCCTGGACACAGGGGGCCCTGCTGAGCAGTGGCCCCATCCTGGAACTTGACTAGATTCCCCCAAGTGCTGCTGCTAACCCCATACCACCCAGGCCTCCACCTCCCCAGGGAGTCTCCAAGAGCCTCGATCCTCTGCTCACTCAGCCCAGCCATCCATAGCCCTGGGAATTCCACCTGCCAAGGATCCCAGCAGGCTGGACGGGGATAGTAGGGCATGAAGAGAAGGAGCTCTGCAAGGACTGAGGCCCCGGCCAGCCCTTCTCCTCCACTGGTTCCCCAGGGCAGAGCTGGAGCTGATGCCTGGACACAGCTGCTGAGCCTGGCCTGGGCCTCTTACTCATTTGGTGGTTTCCCTGTCCCTCTGTCTGTCTATCTACTTGTCTGGGCCACTCCTGCCTGTGTGTTGGTCTATTCCTGGGAAGCTCATCACTACTGGCCCTGACACCTTCCCAGTCTGTCCCATACTGTTATCCATAAAACTATCTCTTTATCTGTGCTGGGCTGGAATGTGGTTCTTTCTCAGGTGGGGGTTTGGGGCAAGCAAGGTGGTGATGCCCTGGAAGGCTCCTAAGAAGGGAAAGGGCTCCATCTTCCTCTCCTTCCCTCTCTCCCAGGGAGGGGCAGCTGGGCAGGCAGAATTAGCAGGTGACATCACTCTCATGGGTACAGTTCATGCCTTACACATGCAAATAGTGCCCCCTGAGTTGTGCAGAATTCAGCTCATGCTCTACTTGGCAGCGCTGTGAGCAGTGTCCTTGCCACCGACCTGGACTCTGTCTCATCCTGCCCAGCTGCCCCAAGGAGGCTGGCAGGCTTGGAGCTCAGACCAGCTCTTCCTCCAGCTGCAGGGCCAGCGGCTGCCTCTTCCTAACAGCTGGGGAGGTCCCTAACAGAACCCTGGGGTCCTGCCAAAGGAGCCTGTAGGTTAGGGTAGGGTGATGACAACTTCTAAGGCAAGGCTGACGGCAGGGACCTGTAGCCTGGAGGACCTGGTGTCTCTTTTGCTTTCAGAGTCTGAGTGCTCACTGTTGCCTCCGGGATGTGGTGTTGCCTGTGCCTTCCCCATTACCATTCCCTGCCCCGGCTCACCCACACTGGACTGTGGGCCCCAAGTTTACCCTCTGCCTGTCCCCAGATGTTCTTGTCTAGCTCTTGGGGACAGATCACAGCTCCGGGATCTCAGCCTGGTCCTGAGCTTCTCATCAGGAGTGGCCTCTTAGTGCTACTCAACCGCTGGACTTGAAGAATGGGGCAGAGCCAAAATGACAGGGTTTAGCAGCAGAAGAGCTTGAGGTCAAGGGCTGGACATGGTGGCTCATGCCTGTAATCCCAGCACTTTGGGAGGTCAAGGTGGGAGAATCACTTGAGCCCAGGAATTCGAGACCAGCCTGGACAACATAGTGAGACCCCATCTCTATAAAAAGTACAAAGGAAATTTAAAAAAAAAAAGTGTCTTGAGAGTCCAACCGAGCCTCCTCCTCATTGCCCAGTCACCTCAGGAAAAGCCTTCAGCCCTCTGGGCATGAGTTCAGTCTCTGTGAGGGGACGATGCTGTGGGATGATGTGTGGGGCAGGCTGGGTAGTATGTGTAGCTGCTGTTCTTGCGGCCGGTGTCCTGGATTGGTCTGGGTGTCCCTGGCAGGGTCAACTCCGATCAAATTGTGCAGCCGTTGTGACTGGGGAGGTGCCATGCCTGGGCCGTGTGCTCCTGTCTTGGCGGCGTTGTGTCTTGGCCATTGATAGGAAGAGTGTGGAGTCCAGCCAGGTTCTTCTGGGAGCCTGGTGAGGGCAACACAAAAGGAGGAGGCAGCAGGTGGCAGGGAGCCCTGGACAGCTGCCTCCTGCGCTTCCTGGGCCTCTTGCCAGCCAGCCAGAGCAGAGCCCTGCTCTACCCTGGGAGTTGATGGTGGGGAGGGCTGCTTGCCAGCTGCACGTAGGGGGCTAGCATCCATCAAGCCGTTCAATCAGCAAGTATTTCCTTAAGCTCCCACTGTGTACCATGCACCATTCCAGGCACTGGGGATACAGCGGTAAAGAACTCCTCCTCCTCGAGGAACTTGGAGTCTAGAAACTGATGGTGACCATTCAGCGTGGAATAGGAGGAGAAGAGGGCCTTGAGCACCCAGAAAGGGCTTCTGACTTGAGCAGGGAAGTCAGAGAAGGCCTTCTTGGCTTTCTCGGAGTGGGAACCTGAGAAGGGGCGTCTGAGGAACAGAGAGTAAGGGAACAGCACGTGCCTGAGGGGAGGCAAGCTCAGACCAGCGGGAACAGAGTGGCTCGGACAGGAAACATGAGCCAGACAGGTGGCAGGACTGCCGGCCTGGTGATCTGTGCTGTACCATGCTGCGGGGTCGCATTCCTCCTGGGCCAGTGGGGGCCTCTGGTGGATTCTGAGCAGGGCAGAGATGTGCTTAAGAGAGAACACTGGCTGAAGTCAGATTGGAGGAGAGAGGCCAGAGGGAGGTGAAGGGTGCCCAAGCCGAGGCATGCCAATGGGAATGGACAGGGGAGGGATTGCAGAATCGTTTAGGGGTGAGGTTGACAGCATTTGGTGGCTGGTTCGATAAGCAGAGTGAAGGGAGGGTAGAGACAGTAGGGCTGGGGCTCCTGGGGCAGTGGCAGATCTGGAAAAGTTTGGGGGAAATAGCCTTGCGTTTAAGTTAGGGGTGCCTGTGCAGGGAGGAGGGACTTCCACGGGGATGTTCAGGGCAGCTGGATATATTGGTGTGGGAGTCAGGAGAGAAAGCTGGGCTGGAGTTAGAAGCTTGGGAACCATACATGTAGAGACAGGGCTTAAACCTCTGGTAGCGGGAGGAGAGAACAGGGCCAGGCCAGGCCCTGAGGACCCCAGCCCCGGTGGTCTGAGCAAAGCAAGAAGAGGTGTCAGGAACAAGTGCTGGAGAGGTAGGCGGAGAACCAGGAAAAGGCAGTGTGCGGAGAGCCAGGGTGGAAGGTGTCTCTAGGAGGCGCACGACGTGGTCAGACTGCCAAGATGTCAAGGGAAAGGAGGACGGAAGAGTGTCCACTGGATGAAATGCCAGGGGGGTCCCTTGTGGCTTCAGTGAGAGCAATTTCAGGAACAGTATGGGAAGCCACAAGGCAGGGCTGAGGAGCCAGTGGGAGGGGAAGCAGCTTTCAGGAAACATGGTTGCTAAGAAGAGAGAGAAACAGGGATAACTGAGGAAATGGTAGGTGCGGGGGTCTCAGGACCCCTTCACAAATGAAAAATTGTGGAGGACCCCAAGAGCTTTTGTTTATGTGGGAGATAGTTATTAACATTTACTGTAGGAGTGTGGTTGCTCACGCCTGTAATCCCAGCACTTTGGGAGGCCAAAGGCAGGGAGATCACTCGAGGTCAGGAGTTCAAGATCAGCCTGGACAACATGGTGAAACCCCGTCTCTACTAAAAAATACAAAAGTTAGCCAGGGGTGGTGGTGGGCACCTGTAGTACCAGCTACTTGGGAGGCTGAGGCAGAGGAATCACTTGAACCTGGGAGGCGGAGGTTGCAGTGAGCCAAGATCATGCCACTGCACTCCAGCCTGGGCAACAGAGCGAGACTCCATCTAACAAAAAAAAAAAAAAAAAGTTTTCTGATTGTTTCTTTTCCTCTTTAGTTGGGAGAGACTTGAGCAGGGTGATGTTTGGGTGCCCGACCTTAGGCCGCAGCATTAGGGAATTTCAGAGTTAGCAGGGGCTACAGAATCATCCCATCTGTGCCTCTAGGGCATCCTCCTGGAGAGCCAGGAGTCGCTGGGAAGGATCAGCCAATTCATTGCTTTTTATTGAATCTACAACAGCCCAGGCCCCTTGGCCTCCCACTGCTGTGGGCAGCAGATAAACACAACCACTCTCACACCTGGCCTGGGAAGGGTAACGGGAGCTCAGGGATGGGCAAGGCTGGCTGGCTCTGGGGGCTTCAGAGAAGCAGTAGAAATCCAGCAGGTAAGGCCGGGCGCGGTGGCTCAAGCCTGTAATCCCAGCACTTTGGGAGGCCGAGACGGGCGGATCACGAGGTCAGGAGATCGAGACCATCCTGGCTAACCTGGTGAAACCCCGTCTCTACTAAAAATACAAAAACTAGCTGGGTGAGGTGGCAGGCGCCTGTAGTCCCAGCTACTCGGGAGGCTGAGGCAGGAGAATGGCGTAAACCCGGGAGGCGGAGCTTGCAGTGAGCTGAGATCCAGCCACTGCACTCCAGTCCAGGCGACAGAGCAAGACTCCGCCTCAAAAAAAAAAAAAAAGAAAAAGAGATCCAGCAGGTAGAAGGGGCGTTCCGGCTGGCTGATGCTCTGGGGCACTGGGGAGGAGGCAGGAAGCTGCTCTGGGGTCCCGATGGTAGAGGAAGTGTTAGACATTCTCTTGTAGAGAAGTTGACTTCTGTCGTGATGTTTGTGTTTTTTTCACGTTTTCCTTTCCACCGAAGGGTCTCTTGTTTGTTTTGTTCTTTTTCTTTGTTTTGTCTGCTTTAAGGTAGACTAGTGTGTTGTTCAGGCCCAGAGGCTTGTGCTTGTAGCCAGAGAAAGATGGGTTGCCGTGCACAAGACGTGGTGGGAGGCTGCTGAAGTGTTCCAGGCAGGTGCTGGCGAGGCCTGGAGGAAAGGCAGGAGCTGGGACGGTGGTGGATCTGCCTCCTGGCAGCCCGCTGGAAATTGAAGCAAGCAGGATGGAGGAGATTGGGGATCCCAGGATTTTGCCAAGAGGGTGGGGTCTCTCATCAGCAGGGGACAGGGACCGTGCAGGAGGATGTGGCCTTCGTGTACGTTTCTAGGGCTGGTGAGGGTCTCTCCAGATTGTCCCCCACTGGGCTACAGGAAGGACCGCATTCCTCTGGGGGCTGTCATGCCCTCGAAGAAGGAAATGTTAGTTGGAGAAGCAGAAGGTGTGGGAAGAAGGACCACAAATGGGTGAGACTCCCCCGTTCCCCAGGCCTGGATGTGAAGAGGTATCGGATGCTCCAGGGCCAAGGCTAGGAGAGGGCAGGCAGTGATCACAGGGCGTGTCCCAGATGGCTGGAGTGTGAGCAGAGGGCCCTGCTGCTTGGTGAGGGTAGGGCGACCGTGGACCCCAGCATGGCCAGGTCAGCCCTAGTTTATTCTGTTGTTCTGCAGTAATTGTGACTTTGATTCTCAAAAGTGTCCCAGTTTGGACACTAAATTACATGGTGGCTGTAGAGAACTGGGACACAGCAGGGTCACTTTATTAATGGAGCTGGTGGCTGTCAGACGGGCTTGGCCAAAGCCTGCAGGAGCCTGTCCTCTACCCTTCACCGCCAGCCCAGCGACTGGTGCCCCACTCAGGGCACAAAGCCCGGGGTGGCGGCCAGGGAGGACCACTGTCCTCTATCCTTCCTCTTGCTGTCTGTGGAGAGTCCCCTGCAGGCCTGTCCTTCCTCCTCAGCTCGCCCTGGCCTCACCCTTGCCCCAGGCATTTCCTTGGGCATGAGGAGAGCTCGACACACCCTGAAGGTTCAACCAGGTCCTCAGCCTTTCCTGGTGGCACCATCTTTCCCCCAGGGAACTCAATTTTCCGTACCCCCGCCCCGCCCCCCAGCCCTAGCTGAAACTTCCTGCCTCTCCTCCCTGCCTGGGACTGCGCTACACCCTCCTGGCTCTCACCCCCGTGCCTCTGTTCCTCTGCCTGGCACTGCTGTCCCCATTTTGGCTCCATCCTGGGTCCTGCCCCTCGCCAGGCCTCTGCCTGGACCATCCGCTCCCCAGGAAGCTTCAGCCCTGGGGTGCCCATGCCCACAAGCCCACCCCAGCCCTGACGCCTCCCAGCCGAGCCAGGAACCTGGGTCTGGGCTCCCTCCTCAACCCTCAAAAGTTCTGCCCATCTCACCTGCCCTGAGAATTTGCGGTACCTGCCCTACTTCCACCACTCTCACCCTACTCTTTCCAAATGCATCTACCATCCTGTTCTGTGCCCTGTATATTCATTTTCCACATAATTTAAAATGCAGGTCTGGCCAGGCCCCCTCCACACGGACAACCTGGGTCCTGCTCTTCCCAGACCCCAGCCACCTGTGACCCCTCCTGCCTCATGCTACCTGTGGCCACTCAGCCTTTGCTCCTGCTGCTGTCCCGACTGAGATGTCCTAACCACCTTGCCCACCCTCTCTCACCCCTCAGCACCTGCCCTGGCTTCACGCTGCCACCTCCCAGCCACCTGGTACCCTCCACAGCGCCGCCCCTGCCGCTTCTGCCCAGATCTGTTCTGTGCCCAGCACGTGTTATTGGCTTGATCTACTTGCAGGTCTGTCCCCACTAACTCGAACAGCCCTGAGGGCAGGAACGGTTACCCCAGCTACAGTTCCGGAGCCCCAGGAGGAGCTCAGAGGACCTGTGGGAAATGTGGTTCCTACAGGCAATGACTTCCTGAATGCAACGTCACATGTCACCTTGGAGGCAAAGACCCCATAAAAACCTTAATCATATTCAAGGGTAAGTGCCAGCTTGCCTCCCCAGGCGATTATTCCACCTGAAGGTTTATGTGCAAGGTGCAGGAATGTGGGGCTGGAAGCCACATGGGCAAGGGCAGACCAGCCAGGCATGGCGGCCCTGGCGGGTGCCTGATTGTGGCAGCGCAGACCACGCTGCTGGCCCCCACCTCCATCTTGGCTGGGTTCGTTTCTTTCTTCCTTGATCTGTCTGTGAGAGGCCAGGACCCCAAATGCATACCAGGGGAAGGGGCTGCCTCTTGCTAGCTCCCCCACCTGGGATGCTAAGCTAGAGGGGCATTTGCGTCTTTCATGGAGTGGCGTCCCCACACCCACCATCTCTCTCCCTGTCCCGACAGGAAAGGAGCTTGGCTTTTCCTGGGCACAGCCTAATGGTGTTGGTGACCGGGGTAGGAAGGTCCTGGGACTCGGGTGAGTAATGTACCCACCTACGGCTTCCCCCAGCCAGTCATGTCCAGCCAGGCACAGCCTCTCATGGGGCCCAGACATGTCCTGTGCCAGGCAAAGAGGGTGGCATGAGAAGGGGAGGGGCTCTGGCAGGAGGGACAGGGAGTCCATGGGTGGTGAAAGCTGATGACAAGCTGTTCACATGGGATGCCTTCCATAGAAGCAGGCCCGTGCCTATGGGGTTTCCAGAGGGAGACCCGGTTCCTTCTCACAGGCCACCTGCAGCCATACAGTGTGATGTGCACTGACAGATGGGGGCTGGTGGGGCAGAAACCTGGGACATCCCTGCCACAGGCAGGGACCTTCTCACCTTGGGGCTTGTACCCTCCTGCATTTCCTCATCCTAAAAATCTCATCCCTACCAGCTCTAGCCTAGCTAATTTGTCACTCAGGCTCCAGGGCTCAGCTGAGATGTCACCTCCTCTAGGAAGCTTTCCCTGAACCTTCCCTACCCCTGACCATCTAGGTCTGGCTTTGGGGCCCTGCCATGCATCTCTGCCACCCGCGCTGTTTCTCTTGCAGCTTCTATTGCACCATGTCCTTGTCGATTCCTCTTCATTCTGTGAGCCCAAGAGGGCAGGGACCAACGTCCTCATGTATCCCAGCAGAGCCTGCACACAGGAGGTACCTCGGTCATGTTGGTTGACTGAAAGCCCTGTCAGCCAGCAAGAGGCAGGCAGTGATGAGGGGACCTCAGAGGGGTGCTCTGGACTGTTACCTCAGAAGAGGAACTATGCAGAGTGGGGCGGGCTGGCTGGGGATGCAGCCGAGGGAGGAGGCTGACCTCCCATGGCCACCCCGCCCCTCCACATGCACCAGGGCTTGCCCCCGGGTCAGGGCACTGGACTGCTGTTTCAATGCAAAGAAAGAGTCCTGGCCGGGGAGTCTGGAGGTTCCAGTCTCTGTTTTCATCAGTGTGTTTTAGTCAAGGCACTTTTACTCTCTCTGGACTTCTGTCTCCTCAAATGCAAAATGAAGAGCTGGACCGGAAACTTGTTCCATCCAGTTCCAATATCTCCTCTTTTGCACGAAGGACGTGGGCTTGGAGTCAGAGGAACTGGGTTCAAGAGCTGGGGCTCCATTTACCAGATGTAAGTCCTTGGCCAGGTTACTTAATCTCCCAAAGCTGCAATTTTCTCACCTGTAGAGCAGGACCGACAACCATTAGCTACCTCTCAGATTCTTGGGATTAGATATGCTTTCGGGTGAAAACGCTCCATGCACTTTAAGGCACTATGCGACTGTTGGTTATTATTGTGGTTATTTTTTCTTTTCTATTTATTTATTTATTTATTTATTGTTTACTTAGCAACAAGGTCTCCCTATGTTGCCTAGGCTAGCCTCAAAACCCTGGGCTCAAATGATCCTCCCGTCTTGGCCTTCCAAAATACTGGGTTTAGAGGCAGGAGCCACCCACCCAGCCTAGTTATTATTGCTCTTGATAGCATTATTTTTCACCAATACCTAATTAGTTATTTGATGATCTCTCATCTCACTAGAGTTAAGCTCCAGGAAGGCAGGAGCTGGCATGTTCCTGTTTTTTTTGTTTTTGTTTTGGTTTTGGTTTTTTTTTTTTTTTTGAGACAGAGTCTCTCTCTGTTGCCCAGGCTGGAGTGCAGTGACACAACCTCGGCTCGCTGCAAGCTCCGCCTCCTGGGTTCAAGCGATTCTTCTGCCTCAGCCTCCCAAGCAGCTGGGATTGCAGGTGCCGCCACCACGCCCGGCTACTTTTTGTATTTGTAGTAGAGACGGGGTTTCACCACATTGGCCAGGCTGATCTCGAACTCCTGGCTTCAGGTGATCTGCCCGCCTCAGCCTCCCAAAGTGCTGGGATGACAGGTGTGAGCCATTGCACCTGGCCTCCTGTTGTATTACAGGTGTGAGCCACCGCGCCTGGCCTCCTGTTGTATTCTTGGAGGCCAGCTCGAAGCCTGGCTTATCTTATGTCCTTGAAAGAATTTTGCTCAATAAATAAATAAATAAATGACTAAATGAGTTGAATGGAATGAATGAATACACGAATGAATGAACTCTATTTACTTAGCAGGGCAAATAAGGGAGCAGAAATGCCTCCTGGGCCGCCCAGGCTGTGCTGCGTTGGTAGAGGCAGGAGGGAAAGAGGGAAAAAAGCAACTAAGGGCAGCGAGACAAGGCCACTTCCCAATCCTGCCTGGGCGAGGCGCCTTGCAGGGGCCCCTGCGTCTGAGCCCTCTCTCTGGTCATGCTCTCCTTTGCTTTTCACACCCCCTGCCAGGTCAGCCAGCTGAGCAGGGGGCGGAGGAAGGAGGGCTGGCTGCAGCCAGGCCATTCTGGTTTGTTTACCAACAGCACAATCCTCCTGGGCCATGACACAGTCAGCAGCATCTGACCCAGTTAAATATATCTCCTCTACCGGCCTGGACCACACAGCCAGCCCCTGCAGGACACGTAGACCAGGGACCACCCGCTCATCCTTCTGGCTTGGCGCTGGGCCTCCTCCTGACCCCAGAGCCCTGTGTCCCCAGGGAGCAAATGGCCGATCCGGGTCTGAAATAAACTGCAGTCTCTAGTTGAACTCATGTAGATAGTTTCATCTTGGACAGAATCGGAGGATTTAAGGGGGGAAAACTCTATTTGTCCAGCAGTAAACAATAACATGGCTCATCTCCCTTGGACGGCATATTTGCAGTCATTATGAATGTTTATGAAGAGTATCTGCTAATGTTAAGAAACATTTTAGTCTCTTTACATAACTCTCTATTAATGTTATTACTCGTGGCTGGGCACGGTGGCTCAAGCCTGTAATCCCAGCACTTTGGGAGGCCGAGATGGGCGGATCACAAGGTCAGGAGATCGAGACCATCCTGGCTAACACAGTGAAACCTCATCTTTACTAAAAACACAAAAAATTAGCCGGGTGTGGTGGCGGGCGCCTGTAGTCCCAGCTACTTGGGAGGCTGAGGCAGGAGAATGGCCTAAACCCAGGAGGCGGAGCTTGCAGTGAGCTGAGATCTGGCCACTGCACTCTAGCCTGGGCGACAGAGCGAGACTCCGTCTCAAAAAAAAAAAAAAAAAATGTTATTACTCTAGTGTTAAGTGGTACAAAAAGCATACAAAATTAGATACATAACGTGAGTATAATCCTGTCTTTTAAAAAGCATATAAATATGTCTGGAAGGAATCTCAAGAAACTGTCAACACAGTTTGCCTCCCAGGAGGGGAACTGGGCTCTAGGGCATGAGATGGGAGAGAGACTTTTTCTTTTTATGCCCTTTTGTATGCTTTTAATTTTGAACTGTGCAAATTTATTATGTATTCATAAGCAGATAAGTAAAAAAATAAAATACAGATCTGACAAAGCAAAAAGAGAGGGGCCAGAAATAACACTCAGAGGTAAAGAGTACTCATGTGGGTGATGCACGGTGAAGAGAGGCTCCTTTCTCTACTGAGAGAAAAGCTGGCCTTATGCCCAGATAAACCAAAACGTCAGCCTTACAAACCGGTGCAAGTGATTAGCAAAGCTCAGCATCCGAGGCATAACAAAGACATACCTGCCTTAAAACATTTCCCCACAGCACCTGAAATTGCAGCCTTTGGAGTCGTTCCTTAGTCTGAAGTACAGCTTCTCCAAAGTCTCCTTGCAAACATTCAGGGGCATCGGGTGTTACCATGTTATTTTTATGTTTAGTTTTATATTATTTTTTGAGATGGAGACTCGCTCTCTGGTCCAGGCTGGAGTGCAGTGGCAGGATCTCAGCTCACTGCAACCTCTGCCTCCTGGGTTCAAGCGATTCCACTGCCTGAGCCTCCTGAGTACCTGGGATTACAGGCGCTTGATGCCATCCCCGGCTAATTTTTTGTATTTTTAGTAGAGACAGGATTTCGCCATGTTGGGCAGGCTGGTCTCGAACTCATGACCTCAGGTGATCAGCCCACCTTGGCCTCCCAAAGTGCTGGGGTTACAGGCGTGAGCCACTGCGCCTGGCCATGATATTTTATCACATGAACCGAAATGAAATAGGGAGACGCACTGTGAGAAAGTTTTAATTGGGACTGGGCATGGTGTCTCACTCCTGTAATCCCAGCACTTTGGGAGGCCAAGGTAGGAGGATCACTTGAACCTGTGAGTTTGAGACCAGTTTGGACAATATAGTGAGACCTTAGCTCTACAAAAAAAATTCTTTTTTAAAAGAAAGTTTTGATTCAAGTCATTTCTTGTTTTTGAGTTTATTCTTAATTTCCCATACAAATATAAACTTTCTCCTAATAGCACTGATTATAAAATAGCACATGATCAAGTAGCAAATTTGGAAAATACAGAATGTTATAAAGAATTTAAAAATCAGGCTTGGTGGCTCACGCCTATAATTCGTGTACTTTGGGAGGCAGAGGTAGGAGGATGACTTGAGTCCAGGAGTTCAAGACCAGCTTGGGCAACATGGCAAAACCCTGTCTCTAAAAAAAATTAAAATCAGCTGGACATGGCGGCATACATCTATAGTCCCAGTTACTTAGGAGTCTGAGGTGAGAGGATCACTTGAGCCTGGGAGGTTGAGGCTGCAGTGAGCCAAGATCGTGCCACTGTACTCCAGCCTAGGTGACAGAGTGAAATCCTCTCTCTCAAATAAAAAGAAAATAATTTAAAAATCGAACCATGTACATCACATCCCTGAGGGAGCAGAGAGCCTGGCACATTCCAAGAGAAAAAAGGAAAAAAAAAATGATGTGAGCTAGATAACAGTGTTGCAGGCTAAAGTTGCAAGAAAACCACTAAGGACTTGGAAGCAGAACAGGGACAGAAGTGTTTTTTGTTTGTTTACATGCGGGGTCTGCTATTGTTGTCCAGGCTGGTCCTGAACTCCTGGCCTCAAGCAATGCTCCCACCTCAGCCCCCAAAGTAGCTGGGATTGTACAGGGATGAGCTACTGTGCCTGGCTCAGTGACAGGGTTTTAAAAGAACACTTGAGCTGGGCCAGGCACAGTGGCTCACACCTGTAGTTCCAGCACTTTGAGAGGCTAAGGCGGGAGGATCACTTGAACCCACAAGTTCAAGATCAGCCTGGGCAACATAGTGAGATCCCACCTCTACAAAAAAAAGTTTTTTAATTAGCCAGGTATGATGGTGCACCCTTGTAGTTCCAGCTACTCAAGAGGCTAAGGTAGGAGGATCTCTTGAGCCCGGGAGGTCAAGGTTAGTGAGTCGTGATCATGTCACTGCACTTCAGCCTGGGTGACAGAGTGACACCCCTGCCTCAAAATAAAAGACAACACTTGAGCTGTAGATTGGATCACAATAAGAGGTATCCATTATGCTTGGAGAAATTTAAAAATGAGATAAAGGGTATCCTGGAATAGACTGTTCATATGTACTGGAAATAGAAAGGAATATGAGAAGTAGGATATGCTAGAAATGCAGAAATAAAATGACAATAAAAAAAGGACTTAGAAGTCATTCATAATTCCACCATCCAGGAAAGTTGACTTCCTTCTAGTGCTCCCTCTTTGTGTCCTACTTTTCTCCTAAGAGTATATTCTGAGCATTTTCCCATGATATCAAATATTCTTGAGAATATGATTTTTAATGGCCACCTAATCATTCTATCATATAGATATGCAAACATTTATTTGACCAGTCCTGTGTTGTGAGGCATTCGGGTTGTCTCAAGTTTTTGCTAGGTTCAATTATGCTGTCATGGACTTTTCATCCAAGTTGCATGTAACAGAGAACCTAGTTCAAACAAGCATGAAGCGAACAGGAGTCAGTGGTGAAACTCAGCAGTTAAGAGGAAAGAAGCGTTGGGCAAGGCTCAGTCAGGGATCCTGCTCCATTTCCCTGGAGTTCTTCAGGGTTTGCCCTTCTCTGTTGGCAGTGGTGCCCTCAGGCTGGCTCCTCTGCAGCCCTTGCGTGATAAACTTTTCTGTTCATGACCATGGGAGTGGCCTGTTTTGCTCTGACTGGGCCACCTGATGAAAGGCTAGGGATGAGGGAGGGAATCTATAGCCCTGACTGTCTTGGGTCTGGGTTCCCAGTCTGTCCTTGAGCGGGCAACTGTGGCAAGACATGTGAGGGTGGCTGTTGCACGATGTAGGGGAATGGGGGGAAATGCTGAGGACATAACCAAAGAACATCCTCTGGCTACTCAGAGAGGGCCTGTAGACCAGCAGCCTCCGCATCACCTGGGAACTTGCTGGACATGACTCCCAGACCTAGCAGATCAGTCTGCATTTTAATAAGAGTTCCAGGAGACAGTTCTCACGTTGAAGTTGAGAAGCCCTGCCCTCTGGCACCCTTGTGTAGGGATCCCTGAAAATAGAATGGCTGGATCAACAGTATGGATGTTTTAAAAATTATTATTATTATTATTATTATTATTATTATTATTGAGATGGAGTTTCGCTCTTGTTGCCCAGGCTGGAGTGCAATGGCGGGATCTCGGCTCACCGCAAACTCCGTCTCCCAGGTTCAAGCAATTCTCCTGCCTCAGCCTCCCGAGTAGCTGGGATTACAGACATGTACCACCACACCTGGCTAATTTTGTATTTTTAGCAGAGACGGGGTTTCTCCGTGTTGAGGCTGGTCTTAACTTCGACCTTAGGTGATCCACCCCCCTCGGCCTCCCAAAGTGCTGGAATTACATGTGTGAGCCACTGCCGCGCCCGGCATAATTTTTTTCTTTTTTTTTTTGAGACAGAGTCTCGCTCTGACGCCCAGGCTGGAGTGCAGTGGCCCAATATCGGCTCACTGCAAGCTCCACCTCCCAGTTCAAGCAATTCTCCTGCCTCAGCCTCCAGAGTGGCTGGGATTACAGGCGCCTGCCACCACGCCCGGCTAATGTTTTGTATTTTTAGTAGAGACGGGGTTTCACCGTGTTAGCCAGGATGGTCTCCATCTCCTGACCTCGTGATCCGCCCGCCTCGGCCTCCCAAAGTGCTGGGATTACAGGCGTGAGCCACTGTGCCCCGCCGGCCTGAAAATTCTTCATACACATTGTCAAATTGTCCTATAAAAGGTTCTGTCTCTTCACATTCCCACCCTGGGATCTGGGTTCTGTTTGAGGCCTAGAACTCATGCAACTTGGGGAAGCCCTTTAAGAAAAAGAATAAACAATTAAGTACAAAAGTGAATATTTAGAATAATAGAAAATTTAAGGATACCTTGGCCAGGCATGGTCGCTCACGCCTGTAATCTCAGCACTTCGGGAGGGCGAGGTGGGATGACTGCTTGAGCTGAGGAGTTGAGACCAGCCTGAGCAACACAGTGAGACCCTGTCTCTACCAAAGTTTAAAAAAAAAAATTAGCTGGGCATAGTGGTGTATACCTGCAGTCCCAGCTGCTTGGGGGGCTGAGGTAGGAGGATCACTTGAACCCTGAAAGTCGAGGCTGCAGTGAGCCCTGATCATACCACTGCACTACAACCTGGGTGACAGAGCGAGACCCTGTCTCAAAAAAAAAAAAAAAAAAAAAAGATGCCTCAAAAATCATAAAATAACATCATTGGTTTTAATTATCAATAGGTTGAAACATTTGAAAATGCCTTATTTGTAAGTAAAAATAGTCGTACGGTGAGAGAGCAATTCCACATATTTCAACCTACTTTCTCACTACATTTCTGGCTGCATTTTCTTTTTCTTAGCAACTTTATTGAAATGCAATTACCTTACCATACAATTTATCGATTAAAATGTACAGTTCGATGGCTTTTACTGCATATTCACAGAACTATGCAGCTTTCATTACTATCAATTTTAGGACCTTTTGTTTCATCAGACCAAAAATAAACCCTATTTCCCTTCTCTGATACCACTCAGTCCCCTCCTCCCTAGGTAACCACGAATATATTTTCTGTTTCTATATATTTTCCTGTTCTGGACATTTCATAATCATACAATTGTAGTCGTTTAAGCCTGAATTCTTTCACTTATTATTACTATTTTTTCTGAGATCTGGCAGAAATTGTTTTCAAGCTTCATTCACATCATAGCATATATCAAGTTCATTCCTTTCTATTGCTAAATACTATTGCATTGTATGGACATATCACATTTTATCCATTCATCAGTTAATGGACATTCAGTTGTTTCTATTTTTTTAACTATTGTGAATAATGCTGCTGTGAACATTTGTGTACAGGTTTCTTTCTTTTTCTTTTCTTTTCTTTTTTTTTTTTTTGAGACGGAGTCTCGCTCTGTCGCCCAGGTTGGAGTGCAGTGGCGCGATCTCAGCTCAATGCAATCTCTGCCTCCTGGGTTCAAGTGATTCTCCTGCCTCAGCCTCCCGAGTAGTTGGGATTATAGGCACCCACCACCATGCCCGGCTAATCTTTGTATTTTTAGTACAGACGGGGTTTTACCATGTTGACCAGGCTGGTCTCAAACTCCTGACCTCAGATGATCCGCCTGCCTCGGCCTCCCAAAGTGCTGGGATTACAGGCATGAGCCACCGCGCCTGGCCTGTGTACGGATTTATGTGTGGATGTTTTTTCATTTCTATTTCTCTTGGGTATGTACCTAGGAATGGAATTCTTGGGTCACATGACAAACTATCTTAATAAAAGTTCTCCAGAGAAACAAAACCAATAGGATGTAGATATGAAGTAGAGACTTCTTTTTTTTTTTTTTTTTTTGAGACGGAGTCTCACTCTGCCGCCCAGGCTGGAGTGCAGTGGCCGGATCTCAGCTCACTGCAAGCTCCGCCTCCCGGGTTTACGCCATTCTCCCGCGTCAGCCTCCCGAGCAGCTGGGACTACAGGCGCCCGCCACCTCACCTGGCTAGTTTTTTTTTTTGTTTTTGTTTTTTTTTGTTTTTTTTTGAGACAGAGTCTCGCTCTGTCGCCCAGGCTGGAGTGCAGTGGCCAGATCTCAGCTCACTGCAAGCTCCGCCTCCCGGGTTTACGCCATTCTCCTGCCTCAGCCTCCCGAGTAGCTGGAACTACAGGCGCCCGCCACATCTCCCAGCTAGTTTTTTGTATTTTTTTAGTAGAGACGGGGTTTCACCGTGTTAGCCAGGAACTACAGGCGCCCGCCACATCGCCCAGCTAGTTTTTTGTATTTTTTTAGTAGAGACGGGGTTTCACCGTGTTAGCCAGGATGGTCTCGATCTCCTGACCTCGTGATCCGCCCGTCTCGGCCTCCCAAAGTGCTGGGATTACAGGCTTGAGCCACCGCGCCCAGCAGAAGTAGAGACTTCTTATAACGAGCAAGCTGGAGATCCAGGAGAGCTGATGGTGCAGTTCTAGTCCAGACGCCAGCAGACTTGAAATCCAGAAAGAGCCACTGTTTCAGTGCAAGTCCGAAGGCAGGAAGAAGCCAACGTCTCAGTCAGGTAGGAGCAGTTCTCTCTCACTAGGGGAAGGGCAGCCTTTTTGTTCTATTCAGGCCTTCAACTGATGGGATGAGGCCTGCCCACATTAGGGAGAGCAATTCACTTTACTCGGCCCACAGATGTAAATGTTAATCTCGTCCAAGAACATGCTTACAGGCACACCCAGAATGTTTGACTAAATATCTGCATACTGTGTGACCCAGCCAAGTAGATAAAATCTTAGTAACAATACATTTAACTTTTTGAGTTGCCAAACTGTTTCCAAAGTACATACACTGTTTTATGTCCCCGCCAACAATGAATGACTCCAATTTCTCTGTATCCTCATCACTCGTTATTGTTTTTTTTTTTTGTTTTTTTTTTTTTAGACAGAGTCTAGCTCTGTCCCCCAGGCTGGAGTGCAGTCCCATGATCTCAGCTCACTGCAAGCTCCGCCTCCCGGGTTCACGCCATTCTCCTGCCTCAGCCTCCCGAGTAGCTGGGACTACAGGCGCTGCCACCATGCCTGGCTAATTTTTTTGTATTTTTAGTAGAGACAGGGTTTCACCGTGTTAGCCAGGATGGTCTCGATCTCCTGACCTCGTGATCCGCCCGTCTCGGCCTCCCAAAGTGCCGGGATTACGGGTGTGAGCCACCGTGCCCGGCCATTATTGTCTTTTTGTGAAGAGCTACACATTCTTTGCCGTTTTGAGTGATAACAATATTGCAATATCACTTTTTATAAAAATAATAGGAAGAAAATGTAGTCCTGTGTTTTAGTACATGGATATAAAATGTTCATTGATAGTTTTGGAACGTTTTCCATAGCCACCTCTGTAACTTGCTCGCAGATGCTTGTCCAGGCTGGGCCTCACTCATTGATCTCTGCAGGTGTGGTCCAGCCAGCCAGGTCCTCATTGCTCCTGGCCCTCAGCTCCCACCATGCCAATCCTTGAGAGGTTCATTGGTGATGAAATTGGGGTTATGGTGGAACAGCATTTTGTCCAGATCATTCTCCTTGAGGTCAACTTTGAGGTCTGGATGTTGGATGAGGCCCACCAGGGGCAGATGTCACTGGAGATAAAGGGACAGCCCTAGGACCACCTCTTCCAAGGCAGAGGGGGTCCCCCAGGCTAGAGCCATGCTTCATGCCACATATGCAGAGGGCACACACATGAGTCTTGAAGCTTAAACTACAATGTTTCATTTATTATAGTTTAGCCAACTCTGGCAATTGTTATGTGAAAACAAATTTCACCCAATATGACAGGAAATGCTAGGATTCTCATTTTATTTTGCATTTATCAATGAGGTTGACGTGATGGTTAATTTTAGGTGTCAACTTGACTGGATTATGGTATGGGGCCCACGTAGAACAAAAAGGCAGAGGAAAGGCAAATTCCCTCTCTTCTAAAGTGGGGACACCCTTCTTCTCCTGCTCCTGGACATCGGGGCTTCGGGTTCTCTGGGATGTGGACTCTGGGACTTGCACCAGAGGCTCCCTAGGTTTTCAGGTCTTCAGGTTCAGACTGACAGTTACAGCACTGGCTTCCCTGTTTCTAAGGCTTTCAGACTTGGATGAACCACGCTGCCAGCTTCCCTGGTTCTCCAATTTGCAGACCGCCTATCATGGGACTTTCCATGTGAGCCTATTCCCCCAATATATCCCCTCTCATATATCTATATCCTATTGGTTGTCTCTCTGTAGAGCCCTAATATAGCTGAACATTTCCCATGGCTATTATCCATTTGCATGTGTGTATATTTTCTATTTATGTACAGTGCTTGGCACAAAGAAAGTGCTTTAAAAAATAAATCTGGCCGGGCGCGGTGGCTCAAGCCTGTAATCCCAGCACTTTGGGAGGCCGAGACGGGCGGATCACGAGGTCAGGAGATCGAGACCATCCTGGCTAACACGGTGAAACCCCGTCTCTACTAAAAAAAAATACAAAAAACTAGCCGGGCGAGGTGGCGGGCACCTGTAGTCCCAGCTACTCGGGAGGCTGAGGCAGGAGAATGGCGTAAACTCGGGAGGCGGAGCTTGCAGTGAGCTGAGATCTGGCCACTGCACTCCAGCCTGGGCGACAGAGCGAGACTCCGTCTCAAAAAAAAAAAAAAAAAAAAAAAAAAAGTCTTTAGTAAGTGTTTTTGCCCCCTTTCCATTGGAGCGTTGTGTCCGAACTATCGGCTGTCCATCCAAATCTGTTCTCTTCTTCCGTAATTACATGGCAGCCTCCTTTGGAGTTAGATAGGTCCTTAGGTCTAAAGTTCTCTCTGATAAGTGTGTGAGCCACTTAAGGGTCTAAGTCTTGAGACAGTACAGAAGGTGAATCCCCTCCCCAGTCTTCCCCTCCCATAGAACATTTCTTTTTCTTCTTTTTCTTTATTTTTTTTTTGAGGTGGAGTCTTGCTGTGTCACCCAGGCTAGAGTGCAGTGGCACAATCTTGGCTCACTGCAACCTCCACCTTCTGCATTCAAGTGATGCTCCTGCTTCAGCCTCCTGAGTAGCTGGGATTACAGGTGCCTGCCACCATGTCCAGCTAATTTTTTTGTATTTTTAGTAGAGACGGGGTTTCACCATGTTGGCCAGGCTGGACTCAAACTCCTGAACTCAAGTGATCCGCCCGCCTTGGCCTCCCAAAGTGCTGGGATTACAGGTGTGAACCACTGTGTCCGGCCCCATAGGACATTTCTATAAACCAGCAATGACCATGCTGATGAGGACAAAAGCATGGAAATAGCAGAGAAACAAGATGGAAAGAACCTGGGACAGTCAGTGATCGTGTAGAGCAGATCCAAATTCAAACTCTTCTGTGTGAGAAATAATAATTTATATCTTATTTAAGCTATTGCATTTTGGGGTCTGTTATGGCATCATGTGTTACCTTAACCGATATGAACAAAGAGATTAACTGGTCAGAGGGCTTATGGCCCAACTAGTGGACAGACACTGCAATTACTCCCTAGGATGACCAGCCTAGCCCAATAAAGATGAGGCATGGGTAGTGAAGATGAAGTGCAACAACACTGGCTTTTGGGCTTGCCCATTTCATTTTCACTGCTCCCACTAAAATCCTGTGATGGACTCCACAGACGTACACTGCCTACAGATGGAGTCTGAGAGGGAGAGCATGCACCAGTCTACTGCCTAGACCCTTTGGCAGAACTTTTCCTCGTTGTGCAAGGTGATCTATACTTTTTTTTAAAGAATGAAAAAAAGGAGTAAAATAAAAGCAACAAACTTTATTGAACTGGTTCAAACCGGAACACCCTTATCTAGAACACGTTACTTATCCAGAACTGCGGCACTGCGACCCAGCAGAGGGCCACAGGCATCCATGGAAAGCACACCCTGAAGCTCAGTTACTTCATTCCTAGGACACTCTACGATCCTCCTTTGAAGTTCTTTTTGTTAGCTCAGAAGTTCTGAGTTAGGTTAAATGGTTTCCAAGCCCCCAACAATTTAGAAAAGGTACATTAGAAGAAGGGGTGTTAAGATCTGCAGTGTTTGGGGGAAAAAAAGAAAAAAAAAATTTTTATTTTTTAAGGGTAGAAGCTACCTCATCATATAAGCACAAAAATACTGAAGCAGCTGGCACAGTTACTGTTCAGAACTTAAGAACTGTGGCTAGAACCCCAGCATTATGGTAGAGGCTGATCAGGGAGGATCGCTTGAGCCTGGGAGGTCGAGGCTGCAGTGAGCTGTCATTGCACCACTGCACTCCAGCCTGGGTGACAGAGCAAAATCCTGTCTGTCTCTCTCTCTCTCTCACACACACACACACACAAAGATTTGTGGCCATGTAGCTCTTGATATGATTTAAACCGGGGGAAACAGTAGTACATCGCAGTAGGCCTGAAAGCACCAGATGCCCACATGAACCCAAGCCCTTAGGAGAGGTTAAGGTATGTTCCATATGTTCTGTTTAACCATGCAGTGACACAGTATCCTTTAAAGAGAGTTCTAACCAAGCCAATTCTGGTGCTTAAAATACCGGGTTAAAATGTTAGCCCTCTGAAAGACTTGGCTATTCAGAAAAATTCTAGGTGAGTTTATGCTGCTCTTCCCAATTCCATTGTGCTGAAGGCAAACTAAGACTGCTGAAGCTGAACTGCACTGCCAATCCATTGGACTTGAACCCTCCTTACCACTCTGCTCAGACATCCCCAGGTAACTGGCACCATCTCTTCAAGGGTGCAAGGCATGGAGCTGCATAGGTCTTCTGGGACCTCTCACCTGGGAAATGGGAGGGGAGCTCCTTTCTTCTCTGGCAGCCAGGAGCAGCTTGTGGGGTGGGCCTCTGGTTCAGGGTGGGGTTTGTGGTGATATGCTGGTGGTGGTAGGAGGGTGGAACATTCTGAGCTGAGGCTGGGCATTATCTCCCAGAGCTGCTTTAGGGGGGGCATCAGCTGGGCAAGCTTAGAAAACTGCCCCCCTCCTGCGACTCTGAACCTTTGTGCTCCCTTCCTTCTTCCCCTGAGGCTGTTGCCAAGTCAGACCCAGAGGGGCCTCCCCAACCCTTGGGCCACATACTCATTTTTGAGATTTGTGTGAACAATGAAAACCCAAGTGGCAGGAGAGCAGAGGCAGAGGCCCTGTGGGCACTCACAGATGCACACTCCATCTGCCTTTCTGGAAGAAAGAACTCAGCTCTCTAGGAAGGAGGCAAGAGTCAGGGAACCGCTCCCTCAGGAATCCTTGTTTCTCACCGAAGGTGCCAGGAAATGTAGGCAGGGACTCTGTGAGGGCTGTGAAGTATTTCTTAAGCTTTGCAATTCTCCACGTACAGTATTGTTTTTGCCTGGTGTCCTTGTTTTGATGAGCAAGAAAATCCTTAATTAAAAAAAAAAAAAAAAGCAAGATGCTCATTTCTGGCAGCAGCTAGGAGAGAACCAGGAGTCCATCCCCCAGCAGCTTGCCACCGGGGTGGGGGTTGGGGGGGAAACTGGAGTGAAAGAGTGGGTGGTGGCAGTTTTGAAGAGGAAAGGGAAGCCAGCTAAGTCCCAGGACCTGAAGCAAGAAAGAAATGAGGGTGCAGGAAGAGGCCAGAGGCCAGATAAGGGAGGCACCCAGCTTCCTCAGGGTCCTTTGATGAGGCAGTGGGCCTTCTTAGTACTTGGACACACAATGTCGTGACAGCCAGAAGTCTCTGCTTTCTCTAGAACACAGCCTGCCTTCTCCTTCCTACTCCACCATCTAAGTGGCCTGAATGTGCACCATGAGGTTGGCTGAACTGGGCACCCATGGTAAACACGCTGCCTCCCCAGTTGTGGGATTTCGCGACTCTCTGGCAGTCTCAGAGAAGCGTGGGAGAGCAGCCAAATGGTCTCCATGCCCCCTAAGAGGGGCTTAGGAATTCGCTGAGAACGATGACTGATCTAGGAGTCTGGTGGTCACAATCAAAGGACACAGGGCACAGGAAACACAGTCCAGGGGTCACTCTCCATGACATGTTGCATCTTGGTGGAGGCCACGTGGGAGAGGGACAGTAGTAAATCTGAGGCCTTCTTTCATACCGAACATGCCCAGCAGAGGTGCTACTCAGGAGGTGACGGAGAAAATTATGAACAGTTTTAAAATGAAAAAACCAGGCCGGGCGCGGTGGCTCAAGCCTGTAATCCCAGCACTTTGGGAGGCCGAGGCGGGCGGATCACGAGGTCAGGAGATCGAGACCATCCTGGCTAACACGGTGAAACCCCGTCTCTACTAAAAATACAAAAAAAAATTAGCCGGGCGTGGTGGTGGGCGCCTGTAGTCCCAGCTACTTGGAGGCTGAGACGGGAGAATGGCGTGAACCCAGGAGGCGGAGCTTGCAGTGAGCCGACATCGCGCCACTGCACTCCAGCCTGGGCGACAGAGCGAGACTCCGTCTCAAAAAAAAAAAAAAAGAAAAAAGAAAAAACAAAACAACAACAAAAAAATGGAGAAAACATATAAAGGATTGAATTTTGGTAGGAATGCTAGGATTCCATTTTCTGTCATCAGGTGAATTAAGTTGGGTAAGAGGAAAAATAAACCAGTATTTCCTGCACAAGGCTTCCTGGCTGGGGTGTGGGCATATAAGCAAAGAGCAGAGATTTTCTGCTTGGCAGGGCTGGAAGGCACCCTAGGGCCTTGTTATTCCAGGGGTAGTCCAAGGACTAGCAGCATGGCCATCACCTGGGATCTTGTCAAGAAACTCAGTCTCAAGGCTCAACCTAGACCTTCAGAAACAGAACTTGCATTTTACAATCTCAAGGTGATTTGTACGCACATTAACACTGGAGAAGCGCTGCCTTAAGGGACGATTCAGGTGTCAAATTACTACTTTTTCTTATGAAAACTCTTAACTAGCATGTAAAGGCAGAACTGCTTGGTTCGGATGTTGGTTTACTCTGTGTGAGGCCTTGGTCAAGTTCACCAGCAAGATAAACAAGATCCAGAGTATCTACTAATGCTACTTGATACCAGTGAAGAAAGGCTGATCCCTGTGACTATGGTGGGCATCAGCTGCCCAGGACCCAGCCCACCCTGACCAACAGCATGCAGGGCGAGCAAGGCTAGGGAGGCCGCACAGCCAGCGCACTGGGGAAACGCATGACCCCTGCCCACAGGTGATACAAGAGCGTATCAGTGTTCTACCCAGTCAGAGAAACACTGGCTGCCGGGCCAGGCTGGGAACGAGTACTCTTTTTCCAACTATCACTAAGCGAAGTTTTCACAGCCTGGATGTCTTTGGCATCCTTAGGAATGTATTTCACCATTTTCTTTCATGATGCTTAAGAGTACAGCTAACTTTGAGAACACTGTCACTATTAAGATGACCACTATGTAGCTCTACTTGATGGCGCCCAGGCCAAGCCGCCCACACCTCAGTCCTGGGGTCTAGGTCCTGAGTCATAAAGAGCCCACCATGGAGACAAGGGTCCTGACCACTGCATGTCAGACACTTGGTCAAGCCTCCTTTCTGATGGCCAGAGGCAAATTCATAAGCCCAATCAATTCTGCTGCTGAGGAAACACCCACGGTCCACTCCTTGTCCCACCAACCCCTGTCCTTTCTGATCACAGGCGAGGGCTCTGCTTTCCCTGTATCCTGCCACATCCACCAAGGGCTCTAGTTTGCTTCTGAGGAGAGGCAGCTGCAAAGACCACAGACACCAGAATTTACATAAAATTATCTCACTCCATTTTATTTAAGATTTTTTTTATCCAGTTAGTAAAAGGAAGATGTGTCTCTCTTTATACATATGTACAAGTTCAGTTATAAAAATAGACAGCACATTCAAAGAGAAAAAAGGCTTGGCATTTTTCTGATTCCCTCTAAATAGCATCTGTACACACGAGTCTGGGTTTGAGCAGGGGAATCTTAATGATTTAAATTAAATGATTCCCCTATGCCCCCTACTCCAAAAAAAAGTTTTAAAAATCAATCTATCTAAACTCAATTCCGCGATTTTCAGGTGTGCAAATTAGAGGCTTTCCCGCCCGGAGGCACCTGCTCCACCAGGGACATCAGGCAGGGCAGGCATAAACACCTCCCATGCAAACACTGCCCCTCTGTCTCTGCCGGAGGGCAGCAAGCTCAGGCTGGCCGGGCTGGGGCTGCGAGGGCCGGTGCCGAGCCTGCCCCCTCCCTCCGCCCTCTCCACCTCATTCCTGCTGTCCCTTCCTCAGTGCAATATAGACAGTGCATACAGCCAAGCAGGGGGCTGAAGGGGATGAGCAGGGAGACTGTGCATTCAGGACAGGCAAAGGGGAGTCTGCGAGAGGGGCAGTGAGGCTGTCCTGCTGATTGAGGTGGCTCCTGGTCTCTTTACTGGCTTCTGTGAGTCCCCTGGGTGGAAGGTGCTACTGTTGCTGGTGGGATCTGAAGGTTCTCTTGGTGTGAACCATGCAGGACAGGGGAGGAACTGCTGGGAACACAACTGCCTGTGGATACTTCCTCTAGCCTGTCATGCTTAGCAGCCTCCACCATCTCTTGCAGTCACTGCTCTCTTTAATGATGACACTCTGGCAAATGGGGTTCAGAGACCTGGGGAGCTGCCTGAAGACTGTGGACAACAGGTACACAATCTCCTCCCTTACTAGCCCTACGAGAAATCACAATTGTAAGAGAAATCTCCACCATGGAAGGCTCTTCACAGCACCTGCGGAGACTTTGCAAGGGGTGTGTCAGAGCCGAAGAGTGGAATGGGGATGGAAACAGTGTGCCTGAGCATCTAAAGGGGGGTCTATGTCAGGCTTGCCCCGTGAGAGGTTTAAGACTTCGCTATGCAGTTCACTTGAGATGCAGTGGAGCTGATCCCTGCCCTGTGCCTTCCTTCTATAGGCACCCCAGATGCTCCTGATGAGACACAGATGATAAAAGTGCTCACACCATCCACCTGCCTGTTCTTCCCTTGCTGGACACTTCCACTTCTGACTCAGGATGGAAGATGCTGCATGGGGCAAGCCATCCAAAGACCACTGGCAGGTCAGGACTCTAGCCCTGGTTTGGTTGAAGGAAGCTGGAGGGCCCAGATGGTTACCGTCCTCCAGAGGGGTTGGTGCCTTTGCCCTGTTTCCGGACCAGAGAGTCTGGGGCTAGGCTGCTGGTCATGTGGAAGTTCTTGGGAGTCCCAGGAACATTATTTCCCTTGCTCAAAGGGGAACTCAAAGGAGAGGAGGCGCTTGAAGGTCCAAAGTCAGCAAGGCCAGCAGGTCGAACAAGGGATGTCTGCAGAGGACTGCTGGCGGAGATTCCTGTGGGGAGAGAGAGACAAGAATGTAAGCACCAGTCCCACGTGAACTTCCTTGGAGCCTGTGGCCTTGGTTACGAGTCTGAGCTGGAGAAGTGGTGGCAATTCCTCCCTGCAACTCCTTGCTAACTTCTTCTTGCATGTTTGCTTGCTCTTCCTGCCAACTGTCTTTTCGGTAAGAGGGATAGATTTTTAAGAGAAAATGACACTACCCAACCCTCTCCATACTACTTCACCCACAGATGGTCAAATGTTCCTCATGACACTCTAGATAGAGCACACACTCACAATCTGAAACACCAGGGTTGCAGGGTGAGAGCTGTAACTTACTAGGCACAAACAGGTTTTTCTTTTCTTCTTTCTTGGGACACCACGTATCGTAAGACTTTTCTTTCTCAATTTCATGCTCCTGCTACTCTCCAGTAAGTCGGGCCAGAGGGTACAAGGCTGCCCACTCTCTATCCTGTGTCTATATTCATACAGTTCTCCTTGCGCTGGCAATGGCCACCCCTGCTCTCCAAGGTCTGTGTCACTTCAAGGGCACAGCTCAAATCCCCCATCTCCAGTGATGACTCCCTGGGTAACAGTGAACTTCCCTTTTTCCTATATGAGCCAAATCCACTTATCTGTGATAACACACTGTCTAATATGATTCCTTAATTGTTTCATATGTACTGGTTTTACTTTCCAAAAAAGAATTCTAAGTGCTTCATGGGCAGACATATCTCTCTCCTCATCCATAGTGGAACTGCAGGCACTGTCTGAACCACTCCTTTCCCTTGATTTCCATTTCCAGTTGCCAAGCACTGTTGGTTTTTCTTGTGCTGCTCTACCCTCTCTATCTCGCTTACCCTTCCTGCCCTCTGCTTTGTGCAGGTTCTGAGGAGAAACCCTATGAACATATGCAATGCCCCAGCCATGGGTGAGACCCTGCCATGGGAGGCTTGACTACTGGCATGATTGTTGTTTTCCAAGGATGTGATAAGTTGACAAGGGTTAAGAAACACTGGGCGAGGCTATTATACTTCATATTTCCTGGAAGAACCAATAAATGAAAGCTGAGATTCCTGCAGTGGGAGAAAAGGCAAGTAAACTAACAATTACTGAGCAATTACTACACTCCAAGCACTTTCTATACAAGTATGCCTTTACTTGCTACAACAATCCTATGAGCTAATACTAAGCCCATGTATTGAATGGGAAGAAAGGTCTGTAAGTGACTCTCTCTTTCTCACCACACTCAAATGTCCTATACTTTATAGCTACAATCATCCTTCACATATCACGGTCACAACAGCCACTTTTTTTCTCAAACTGTCTGCAGCCCCTTGTCACACATCTGCTAAGCTCCTGCCTAGCACGCCCCACCAGGTATTTCTAAACTTGACTCCCACTGCTCCTCTTCAGTGGAACCTAACCTGCTCAGTGAACCCCAATATGCCTTAGCCACTGCCAGCTCTCAGTCACCAGTCCAAATCCTTCATTCTTCTCCTCCCTTTTGAATACAGACAGGCAACTTATCAGCAGGTCCACGGTTCCCTCTCCTGACCTACAACCACCATGGCTGCTTTCCTCTTTTCACTCACCTGTATTTGACCGTGGATTGCTATTAAGCATACTGCATGCATGGCTTCCCCTATCTCATTGCTATTATACACTCAGAAGCAAGGTCCATGTGGAATACTCCTTTTTACATTTTTTTTTTTTTTGAGAGAGTCTTGCTCTGTCACCCAAGTTGGAGTGCAGTGACGTGATCTTGGCTCACTGCAACCTCCGCCTCCAGGGTTCAGTCAATTCTCATGCCTCAGCCTCCCAAGTAGCTGGGACTACAGGCCACCACACCCAGCTAATTTTTTGTGTTTTTTTGGTAGAGACAGGGTTTCATCATGTTGGCCAGGCTGGTCTCGAACTTCTGGCCTCAAGTGATCTGCCTGTCTCAGTCTCTCAAAGCGTTGGGATTACAGGCATGAGCCACTGTGCACGGCCCATGTGGTATACGCCTATGCACACAGCAGGTGCCTCGTATCTAGGTGATAAATCACATAGCTGCATGAATGCTAACTATGCTAATTTGGATTACTAAAATGTGGATCTCAGAAATAAAAGCCTAGGAAGAAAACAAATCAGTTCCCCAAAGCAAGAAAAATTCAGAATGTTTAAAGTAGTACAGTCCGCAATTCAGTTCTCTCTTTCTACAGCTACTTCCAATCCAAAGGCAGCCCTGTACCATCAGGAGGGCAAGGGGTGAGTCAACAGTGCTTATTACAAAGAAGCAGAACCCCAGTTGTTCTAGGAAGAAGGCTCCTGGCCTGGGGGTTTCCTACATGTTCTACCTGACAGAATTTCTAGACTGTCTCTGACCAGAACAAAGTCTGCAGCCACCCTGGGCTTCTGTACCTTTAGACACATTGTACCCGTATGCAGCATAGGCAGCCGCAGAGGCCGCTGCAGCCCCAGCTTTGGCTCCTGCCATTGCAGCAGCGCTGCCTGCTGTGGACTTTCGGCTCCGGCCCTTCCCTGCTCCTTTGGCTGTGCTTCCTGAACCTTTGGGGCGGCCTCGGCTTCGGGCTGAGTGACCACGTCCTGCAGCTGGCATTTCCTGAATGGAAATTCCTGTGGGAACAAATGGGCCAAAAGGGAAAAAAAAAAGTGAATCTCTCCAAGATGTTAACATAATCTTCTCCTGACAAGAGAAAGCGGGCTCTTGGGGTGTTTGTTTTAGGACCCATGAGGAGGTCTATATCTCCACTTAATAATGGCTAGATCAGAGTCACACAGAATACTAAGAATTCTAAACAATGAAAACATCCTAACTCCTCAAGCTGCTTTTCATGCTGAAGAGTAGTTACATTACTCCTGAGTTTCCTCTTTAAATTTGTCCATTACAAAGGGAAGTGACTTGCTACCTGGGACTCATCTGCCTTGGAGAGTCAAATTTTACCCTCGAGTTCTGAACCCAGAGCTCCCCAAGAACGGCAGCAACACTGGGCCCCACACAACAAAGTGAGGAAAGGCCCAGAAAAGCTAACATTAATTAAAAATCGGCAAAAACAATGGTGAATCCGAAAGACAGGGATGACTAAAAACAAACAAGTTTTAAATCTTTATAAAGTTCTTATTTTGCTTTCCCTAAACCTTTTGTTTCTTCATTTTACTTGACAAAGCGATTGAAAGAATAAAAATACCATTATCTTAGAAGGAATCAGGACCTTACCCACAACCAAACCAGTGCTGGGCAATGGACCAGGCCCAAGCTGTACAAGACAGCAGCAATTACCATTCACGGTGTCTGAGACGGAGCCTGTTATGGATGCGGGAGAGTTGGTAGCTCGAGACTGAGGGGCTGAGGAGGCTGGGTCATCCACAATGACCAGCATGTCACTGCTGCTCTCGTCCAGAGGAATGGAGCCAGTGTGCAGCTCACTGCTGATGGAGATCTAGAAAAGGAAGGGTTAAGATCATTACTACTCCCTGTGCTCACTGCCCACGGCCTTGCACCCAGCTAGGAACATGCTTCACAGCTGAGGCTGCTTTGGCTTCTGAGAAACCAACCTATCCTCCTTTGTTTTTCTCCTTACAGAACTCACGTGCAACCTACTTCAACAAGGCTGGAGAACTCCAGGAGAAGCAAAGACTGCCCAGCAGTGTGTCCCTGCTACACGGTCAGGACACTCCTTACTGCTGTGATGCAGGCATCTAAAAGGAGCCTCACCTCACTGAAAGGGCTTGGCATGGCTGAGTCCACGCTAATGAAGGAGTCATCTCCGTCAGCAGAGAGGTTGGAGTTATCAGCCGAGGGAACAAATGGGATCACCAGGTTCACACCCTCTTTTCTCCTTTTCCCATCCAATTCATCTTCCTTTTTCTTCTGGGAACCACAGATAAATATGGAAAACGTGTGAGGATGCACCCCAAAAGAAAAGCAGGATTTGGGATGAAAAGGGTAACAGAGCTTTTCTTCTTTAGTTTATAAACTTCTCAATCAGCACACTTTTAAGGAAGAAAAACTGCATAAGGAAGAAGGGATGGCTTTAATAAGAGTCTATGTGTATTTCAGTCGAGTACTGTGGCACATGCCTATAATTCCAACTACTTAGGAGGCTGAGGTGGGAGGATTGCTTGAGCCCAGAAATTGGACCCCGGCTCAAAAGAAAAAAAAGAAAGCTTATGAATATCTGCCACAATAATAAGAGTTTAAAGTTGGGGCAGTTACACTGAACCAGAGCCTCACCAGCCGTTGGCACATCTAGCACTTACTGGGGCTGACTGAATGCAGTCCCACAAAAGAGAGGGCCAATGTTTCAATATATTTTGTATATATCTTTTTCTTTTTTTTTTTTTTTTCAGACAGAGTCTCACTCTGTCGCCCGGGCTAGAGTGCAGTGGCATGATCTCAGCTCACTGCAAGCTCCGCCTCCTGGGTTTACACCATTCTCCTGCCTCAGCCTCCCGAGTAGCTGGGAGTACAGGCGCCTGCCACCTCGCCCGGCTAGTTTTTTGTATTTTTTAGTAGAGACGGGGTTTCACTGTGTTCGCCAGGATGGTCTCGATCTTCTGACCTCGTGATCCGCCCGTCTCGGCCTCCCAAAGTGCTGGGATTACAGGCTTGAGCCACCGCGCCCGGCCTCTGTTTTTCTTTTTAAGAAAAATTTTTAAGACAGTTCAAATCCTTGGTGTGAACTGGAGAAAAAGAGATGAATGGACATTTCTTATTCTTGTTTCTTATTTCTAAGCTGGGTGTTTATTTTCCTAGTGACAGATGACACTGAGTGGTACACAAGCAGAATTCTGGTAGGTTATGGATCTCATGACCTCTTAGGCCCTTTCTAAGATTCTATGGAGCCTAATAATATAAGTAAGTAATGCCGATCTTAGTCACATTTTAGCTTTACACGCTTTGTAACAGCCCTGACAAATGGTTTCCATAATTAAACTGTGACCACCACTGTAAGTGTGAGTTTGTGTGGGGAGTACAGATCTACCAAGGCCACATTTCTCCTGAGCAAAACATGAGTCAGCCCAGAAATGTGGCTGATCATACACAAGCTGAAGCTGGATACCAACCAGTAACCAAGATGAGAAGCTATGTACCCCAAAGCCTTTTTGGTAAGTACCCCAGGCCCCATTAGCCCCTATCCACCATTCCAGGCTGGAGATACCTTCTCTGCATACTTTTCCCGCTTCCGCTTGCGCTCTTTCACTCGGTTGGTTTCCTCCTGTTGCCGTTTCTCTTCCTGCCGCAGCCTCACTATCAAGAAGATAAATTAAGACCTGATGAAGTACCTGTGGTAATCATAATCCTCACTTTCTTAAAATTAAGGTGACCATATCCCTTGATGTTTATTTTCCAAGGTATCACTTCTATCTGTTTAAGGCAGATAACCAGTGGTTTTCTAACTTGGATTCTCAAATTTGGGTTTAAGTCACACTCTATTTAAGTATTATGGGCTGGCTCAGTGTGGTGACTCACGTCTGTAATCCTAGCACTTTGGGAGGCTGGGGCGGGGTGACTGCTCAAGCCCAGTTTGAGACCAGCCGGGCCAACATGGTAAAACCCCATCTCTATAAAAATACAAAAATTAGCCAGGCACAGTGATATGTGTGTGGGTCCCAGCTACCCCAGAGGCTGAGTCGGGAGGATTGCCTGAGCCCAGGAAGTGGAGGTTGTGGTGAGCCACGATTGTGCCACTGCACTCCAGCCTGGGCAACACACGAAACTCTGTCTCGAAAAAAAAAAATTATTATGGGCCTTTCCTCACATTATTCTTTTTCCCTTTTTCATTTCAGTCTTTTAATATCTCTGCTTTGCACAGATTGAGCATGGCTGTAGAGTTCTGAAAGGTTTCAGAAGGTGTTGGCAAATGTGAACTTATTTTCTGCTGTAATGCTGTGGAAGGCTTCAAAGTCTCACAGGATTAATCTGAAACCCAATGCTCTCAAAAGTCAGAAAACACATGGGAGGAGGGTTTGTATGGTTAGAGCTGCGTGCTTCTCCAACTTTTCCATAAAAACATTTTTCTGGGCAGAAGAGCAAATTCATTACTGCTAAGAAGTCAGGTGCCTTTCTTGTGCAAGCTACATTATTTGAAGCCACATTTACCTTTAAAATACACACAAATTTTGCCCTCTACTCCACAATGCATTCTTTTTTTTTCGAGATGGAATCTTGCTCTTGTTGCCCAAGCTGGAGTGCAATGGCACGATCTTGGCTCACTGCAACCTCCGCCTCCCAGCTTCAAGAGATTCTCCTGCCTCAGCCTCCCGAGTAGCTGGGATTACAGGTGCCCACCACCACGCCTGGTTAATGTTTGTATTTTTAGTAGAGACGGGGTTTCACCAGGTTGGCCAGGCTAGTCTTGGAACTCCTGACCTCGTGATCCACCCGCCTTGGCCTCCCAAAGTGCTGGGATTACAGGTGTGAGCCACCTTGCCGTTTTTTTTGTTGTTGTTGTTGTTGTTTTTAAGGTGGAGTTTCGCTCTTGTTGCCCAGGCTGGAGTGCAATGGCACGATCTTGGCTCACTGCAATCTCCGCCTCCTGGGTTCAAGTAATTCTCCTGCCTTGGCCTCCCAAAGTGCTGGGATTATAGACGCCCGCCACCATGCCCAACTAATTTTTTGAATTTTTAGTAGAGGCAGGATTTCACAACGTTGGCCAGGCTGGTCTCAAACTCCTGACCTCAGGTGATCTGCCCACCTTGGCCTCCCAAAGTGCTGGGATTATAGGCATGAGCCACCATGCCTGGCCCAGAACACAATCTTGTTTGGGTTTTTATATAAAATACGAGCACAAAAATATTTTCTCTAAATATAGCCTTTGGCTTTGCCTACCCTTGGCACACAGCCAAGTACCTCTTCCATTTTCAGATACGTAAAAGGAGTGTCTAGAGGTTTCGAGTACATACGTTTCTTCTCCAACTCTTCGTCGTCTAGAAGAAGACTAACCACCTCTTTGGGTTTCAAGGTATCTGGCTTGAAGTTCCCACCTGAAATCACCATCCGCTGAATCTACACCAAAGCAGATCAAAATGTCGCCTCTAGGCATCCATTCCACTACGGCAGATATCCAGAAAAAGATACACATCGCTCTCAACCCACTCCTCAGGTGAGGCCTCTGGTTTCCTATTCCTTCTTTTCCCCCTTTTCATTTCAGTTCATCGATTGGCTCATCCAGATTATTTGTCTGACAGAAGGAAAATGATAACTTCTTTGCTTGGAACTGCTAACTAGAAAATCTAACAGTACTGAATCAGGATGGAAAAAAACAAAAAATAATAATTTCTTTGGAAACTAACAAATTTGGCATACAATTCAGAGGCAGGTAAGTTGAGAGTATTAGGATAAGAACTCAAAAATGTCAATCCTTCTTCCCCTGAATACGAGAGGCCATTACTGGTGTCAGTCTCCACATGAACAACAGCTGGATCCAGGCTACGGAAACCATTCTGGGGGAAAGGGAATGAGGCATGGCCAGGGAAGTCAGGATTGCTATTGCATGGGACCTGATTTTATTTTCTGTTCAGAAGAAATTGTAGTTTCATCAGGACCAATAAAAGGCAATAGCGTTTTAAATAGTCTCAATCCAGTCGATGTGGTCAGACTTTCTGTTTGCTCCATCAGGGCAGGAATTTCTTTCCCTTGTGCTTACCTCACTCTTCTCCTTGGCTCTTTGCAGAATGCGTTCTTCAATGGTGCCTTTACAGATGAGCCGGTACACGGTAACCTGCTTTGTCTGCCCCAAGCGGTGGGCCCTGTCCATGGCCTGCTGGTCCACAGTGGGGTTCCAGTCGCTATCATAGAAAATCACCTGCATAGAATATAGCAAAAACTGAAGCACTCTTAGGGAAGGACCAGAAATTCTGAGAGCAACCCAGCCAATTGTCTGTTTGCAATAGTCTGGTGTCAGTAGGGTCTGATTCCTTTCTATGATACTGAGCTAAGATACATCTTCTTAGAAGATACAAAGCCATTCCGTCACATGCCCTGAGCAAAAGACACATGCTCCTGTTTTATTTTTTTCAGTTTTCACTTAAAAAGAGAGAGTAGCAATAATATTAATAGTTAAAATGTAGTGCTTAGTACATTAATAACATTAACGGTTAACACTTATAGTGCATTGTTCTAAGTGCATTAACTCATTTAAATCCCAGAATTATCACTGTTATTTGTGCTGAGAAAAAAAAAAAATCCGATAATCATCATGATTTAAATACTGTTAAGATTCACATATTTTGTAGTTTAGGAGAATGAGGCACAAATGAGCTAGACCATTTATCCAAGATCACATTGCCTAAGTAAGCACCACTGCTCCCAACTATTCACAAGACTGAGGTGGGAGGACTGCTTGAGCCTGGGAGGCAGAGGTTGAGGTGAGCTGAGATTGCACCACTGCACTCTAGCCTGGGTAACAGAGCGATACCCCGTCTCAAAAACAAAACAAAACAGGTCAGGCGTGGTGGTTCACACCTGTAATCCTAGCACTTTGGGAAGCCAAGGTAGGTGGATCACCTGAGGTAATTAGTTAGCGACCAGCCTGGCCAACATGGTGAAACCCCGTCTCTATTAAAAATACAAAAATTAGCTGGGTGTGGTGGTGCGCACCTGCAATCCCAGCTACCTGGGAGGCTAAGGCAGGGGAACTGCTTGAACCTGGGAAGCAGAGGTTGCAGTGAGCCGACACTGCACCACTGCACTCCAGCCTGGGTGACAGAGTGAGCCTCTATCTCAAAAAAAAAAAAAAAAAAAAAAATTAGCCAGGTGTGGTGGCAGGCACCTGTGAACCCAGCTACTCAGGAGGCTGAGGCAGGAGAATCGCTCGAACCCAGGAGGCGGAGGTTGCAGTGAGCTGAGATCATGCCATTGCGCTCCAGCCTGGGCGACAAGAGAGAAACTCTGTCTCAAAACAAAACAAAACAAAACAAAACAAAATAAAACAAAACACTGGGGCCATCTTGGAAACAGGCATGGCTTTCCCTAGAATTCTCAGGCTCTCATCAACAGTCATTTACTAGCCCAAGAATTCCCAGGATAGAATGTTTAAAGGGGTCTCTGGAAGTGACTTCTAGTTTGTTGAGCAACAAACAAATTAACAACAAAATGTATCACCACTAAAGCTCTTGAGGCTACCATCCAACATGGTGGACCAGTTCAAAATGGTCCTAACATCTCATGTGTCATCCTTTATATCCAATCAAAAGTCACCAAATCCAGCCACTGCTTCAAAAATGAACCTGTCATTTCTACAGTCCCACTGTTACCATTCTGGACCAGGCCCTCACAACCTACATCTGGATTAGCGCTCTGTTACATCAGCAGGACTCTTAGATCTCAGTCTCTTTCCTCTTCAGTCTACCTTGGCTACCACTGTGGGCCATTCCAGCTATCTGCCAGTTACACACCATGTCCAAACTCTCCTAAATAATCAAGGCCTGCTATAGACAGCCAACTTTATTTCCTATTCTTTCCTAACACAAATATGCCCCTTCCCTTTAGACAGATGGGTCTCTTCAGTGGTCCTGGCTTATAATACATTTGTGTACACCTCTTTTTGTTCAAGCTGTTTCTCTGAACTAGAATCCCAAAACTCTTCCAGAGACTGGTCTGAGATCACAGCAAGGGGCGGCTGGGGTGGGGAGTGACCTAACAGTCTCCCTCTGCAACCTATAGTAGTACCAATACTTGGCATTGCTTACCTACCTTGGCCCAAGTCCCCACTTAATCACTAACTTCTATGGTGTCCAATTATTTCATGTGTACTATTTGAAAGAGTGAGTCATCTTTCTTGAAACTGTTTCTCTCTGCCTCTCTCTCTTTTTCTTTTCTGAGACAGGGTCTTGCTCTATCACCCAGGCTGAAGTACAGTGGCATGATATTGGCTCACTGCAGCCCCAAACTCCTGGGCTCAAGCAATCCTCCCATCTCAGCTTCCCAAAGTGTTGGAATTACAGGTATGAGCCATTGCGCCCGGCCAAAATGGTTTCCCTCCATTGTTAGCACAGGTTAGAATCCTTGGGAAGAACACCGCAAACTGCTGGCCAAAGAAAGTCACTGTGAAAGCTTACTGTCAATCTAGTGTCCTGCAAACCTAAGATTTAGGAGTGCACAATGCTTGTCGCCTCTAGAGGAACTTAACAAACCTGACCACAGGACATTTTGGAGTTTCAAAGAGGACATACAAACTTCCAGAAGACCTAGTTTGAACTTTCAGGGAAAACATAGCTAACAGAAATGAAGACCTTCAGTTGGACTAGAGGATAACATTACTTGCCCAGTGTACTTTTTTTTCATCTTTTTTCTGGTTCATGTTGTCCCATGATGCCCAATGTATTTAAAATGACTACACATGTGGAATTTGAGGGCTGATGTCACACCCAAAAGACAGTATCTTGAGCTGTCTAAGCTTGAGGCTATGGTTCAGCATGAATTCATAATGTGGAGATGTGCGTGGTAGAGGTGGGTAGAGGGAGAGCCATATTATGAATTGCTTCATAGGTATTGTCTTAATATTTTTTCCTAGAAGACCCAGTGGCAACCAAACCTGATTCAACTTGTGTTCTTTTGAGTTCATAAACAGTAAGATTAAAGCCGTAAGGAGATGGGTTTACAATCTTAACTTCAAAAATCTCCAAATATAGAAGATATTTATCCTTTAAATGGATTCCAAGAGGTGGGGAATTTGGGAGGAAAAGAGAATAAAACAGGATTGTTGAGAAAAATACTTATGCAGGGGAAAATATGAAATACGTACAAACTAACAGGTTAAGAACAAGAGTGAGAGAACTAAAAACCAAGACAGATGTGTGGTTACCATCTAATCTAACACTGAATTAACCATGATGTGAACTGGAGGGAGTGGTGAGGGAGACAATGCACCAGAGCGGGACAGGGATGACGCCTGTACTTGGCAGTAGGGTTTATGGAGCTCAGTGAGACATTCTAGAGAAAAACAAGTAACAATTAAAGGACTAGAACAACTGACTTAACTAGGAAAGATTAAGGCAAGTCAATCCACAAAGCGTGGCCCAGCAATGACTAAGGGGAAACAATAGTCAGTGCCTTCATGACATTGTAAACACCAAGCAGGGCAGGCACAGGGGAAGAGAGGTGACCGTTACCATCCAGTAGAGGGGCCTGGATGCACAGGTCAATGAGAAGGAGTTTCAGGGGATGAGAGAGTGAGATTTAAAACAGGAAAATTTCTAGAGGAACAACTGGGAAAAGTTAGACCAACACTTGGGGGATAGAGCTTTTTCTCCCAAGAGAATGAGCGGAGGTTTGGCCTCCGCAGAGGGCTAAAAGCTGTCCTGTGAGACAGGACTTCTTGAATCTCTGCAAAGGGAGAAAAGCTCTTCATTCTCCTTACACATAAGCATTTAAAATAGGTCTGACACAGAAACACAAACAGTGCAGTTTATAACAACCCCTTACTAAACAGAGTCAAATGCAAAGATAACCTTACTTCAGGAAGAATATACAAACAATGACACAGTAAGAGGCAGCTGCCATACATCATTTGCTAAAACGATGTTTTTACTAACAGAGAAGGCCAGATAGTCCCACATTTTTACATATGCATTCTCAATCATAAGACATTAGGTTTTTCCTGACATTTTTAGGTTGATTAATCTCTTCCCTGTCCATAAATGGTTCTGGGGAAATCCCAAAGCTAAATAAATCTCAGGGCAAAGGAAAAATGCCAGAAAGCAGCTAACTGTACTGTTTCTCTAGCAACACACACACATAGTACATCCTCGGAATTAATTTCAATCTTGATGTCTCATTTTTCTAAGAACTATTCCAGGAGTTTCTAATTTACAAGTGAATCCCCAAGCCCTTCCCCCAAAATTAAAATGTAAATTATTTCAGAATTCAGAAATCAGAGTATTCAGAGCCTCTTTTTTTTTTTTTTTTTTTGAGACAGGGGCTCAGTGTTGCCCATGTTGGAGTGCAGTGGCACAATCACAGCTCTGCAGTCTTGACTGCAGTCTGGGCCCAAGCAAACCTCCCACCTCAGTCTCCTGAGGAGCTCAGACCACAGGCATGTGCCGCCATGCCTGGCTAATTTTAAAAACTTTCTATACAGATGGTGTCTTGCTATGTTGCCCAGGCTGGTTTCAAACATCTGCCCTCAAGCAATCCACCCACCTCGGCCTCCCAAACTGCAGGGATTACAGGCATGAGCCACCATGCCCAGCCTAGAGCCCCTCTCTGGCCTTCAAGATGAAAAAAGAATTCCTACTCTTATTCCTCTACTTATGAATCAGGGGCCTAGTCTACTTTGCTTCTTTGTGGCTTGTAGGATGCTCTTTACTCCTACAGGGCAAACTATGTGAACCTTGGAAGCAAGGTGTAGATCTCTCCTTTTAAACCTGCTTTTTTTTTTTTTTAATTTTAAGCATTTAAATGAACAACCAGAGAAACTATTCCTTAAGAAACCACAGACTATGGCCGGGCGCGGTGGCTCAAGCCTGTAATCCCAGCACTTTGGGAGGCCGAGACGGGCGGATCACGAGGTCAGGAGATCAAGACCATCCTGGCTAACACAGTGAAACCCTGTCTCTACTAAAAACTACAAAAAACTAGCCGGGTGAGGTGGCAGGCGCCTGTAGTCCCAGCTACTCGGGAGGCTGAGGCAGGAGAATGGCGTGAGCCCGGGAGGTGGAGGTTGCAGTGAGCTGACATCCGGCCACTGCACTCCAGCCTGGGTGACAGAGCGAGACTCCGTCTCAAAAAAAAAAAAAAAAAAAAAAAAAAAAAAAAAAAAAAAAAAAAAGAAACCACAGACTAAACCTGAGATAGGCAAGCTGAAAAGAACAGAAACATATTTTAATAAAATGAACTTATGCTAGACCTTCCCAGGTGACCTCATACAGCCTCATGGTCTTAAATATCATCTACAGCCTCATGATTTGAAAATACAGCTTTAAGGCCAGGTGGCTCAGGCCTGTAATCCCAACACTTTGGGAGGCCGAGGCAGGCAGATCACCTGAGGTCAGGAGTTCAAGACCAGCCTGGCCAACATGGTGAAACCCCGTCTCTACTAAAAACATAAAAATTAGCTGGTAATGGTGGTGTGTGCCTGTAGTCCCAGCTACTCGGGAGGCTGAGGTGGGAGAATCACTTGAACCTGAGAGGTGGAGGTTCAAGTGAGCCGAGATCAAGCCACTGCACTCCAGCCTGAATGACAGAGCAAGACTCTGTCTCCAAAAAAACAAAAACAAAAAAACAAAAAAAGGAAAGAAAAGAAAATACAGCTTTAACCCTAATCTTTCTTCTGAACTTCAGACTCTGCTGCCTGGGTGACACTGCCACTTAACGTCCGATACTCTTCCTGCTTATGTCTCCTTGTAGTGTTTCATTTTTTTCTCCCACTCTAAACAGAAGCCAGAAGGACGCATTTAAAACTCAAACCAGATCATGTTACTCCTCTGTTCAAACTCTTGCAATTGCTCTCCATCTCAAAGTTCTTACCATAGCTACTAAACCCTATATGATCTGCTTCTGCAATGGCCATCTCATACTACTCTCCCCATAGTTGATTCTGTTCTACCCACTCTGGGCTCCTCCTTTTTGCTTGAATATGCCAAGCATGTTCTCACCTTCGGGCTTTTCACTTATCTCCTCTGCCTGGAATGCTCTTCCTTCTGCCAGGTATATGCTTAGGTTACCTCCTTACTTTCTTCAGATCTTGGCTCAAATGTCACCTTATCAGAGATGCCTTACCAATCCATATAAAACAGCAACCCCTGATCATTCTCATGCTATCACTCCTTACCTGATGAATTTTTCTTCATAGCATTCATATTACCAGTTTTTTGTTTGTTTTTGAGATGGACTCTTGCTCTGTCGCCCAGGCTGGAGTACAGTGGCGTGATCTTGGCTCACTGCAACCTCTGACTCCTGGGTTCAAGCAATTCTCCTGCCTGAGCCTCCCGAATAGCTGGGACTGCAGGCGCCCACCACCATGCCCAGGCTAATTTTTTTGTATTTTTATTAGAGAGAGGGTTTCACCATATTGGCCAAGCTGGTGTCGAACTCCTGACCCTGTAATCCGCCTGCCTCCGCCTCCCAAAGTGCTGGGATTACAGGTGTGAGCCACCGCACCTGGCCCCATATTATTAGTTTTTTTTCCATTTCTTTATGCTTTGTCTCCTCTCCTGCCACTAGAAATGTAATTTATAGTAACTAAGAAGATAGAAATGGAACTTTGTTTTGTTGCATGCTGAATTCCTAGCGCCTAAAACAATGCTGGGCCTTTGGTGGATGCTCATTAAACATCTGTCTAATGAATGAATGAATGAATGAACAAATGAAACTGTTCCAGGTACTAGAAATACAGCCTTTTTTTTTTTTTTTTTGAGATGGAGTCTCACTCTACTGCCCAGGATGGAGTGCAGTGGTGCGATCTTGGCTCACTGCAACCTCTGCCTCCTGGGTTCAAGTGATTCTCCTGCCTCAGCCTCCCGAGTAGCTGGGACCACAACCATGCGCCAGCACATACAGCTAATTTTTGTATATTTAGTAGAGATGGGGTTTCACCATGTAGGCCAGGCTGGTCTTACAAGCCATCTGCCCACCTTGGCCTCCCAAAGTGTTGGGATTACGAGTGTGAGCCACCGTGCTCAGCCTAGAAATGCAGACTTTTGACTTTCTTCCATTGTTGAGGCCAAAGTCTAGTACGTAAAATAATTACTTACAATGCATTTTGATTAACTTGAATAAAGGGAGGGGCTGGGGAAGGAATATTGACACCTGAATGGGGTTTTAAAGAACAAACAGAAGTTCACCAGGTGGAAGAGGAGACTCATGGGAGGATGACTTAGGCTGAGGGAACACTTTATCCAACAGTGTGATATGGCATGGTGTGTTCAGGAAACTACAAGCCAATCATTATTTCTGGAATATAAAATTTGGAAGGGAAAGTGGTCTGATAATTAGGCTGTAAAGGCAGATAAAGGACACAAATGAAGAGCCTTATACTTTATTTTATAATTGATGGAGAATTCCTGAAGTTTTAATCAAAGGAGTGGCATGATTAATAAAGGGTACAGAGAAACTAACAGAGTACCAGCATAGCAAAGAATGGATTTGGATCAACAGGTATGAAGCTGGGAACTGAGAGTGGAGTCCAAAAGACCAGCTTGGACAAAGTGATGAATCTTGTACTCACATTGAGAGTATGACTATGTTGAAATTCTTAAAAGATACAGAGGGCAGAGAACCAAGAGGTAACAAGGAGAAAGGCAGGTTTCTACTATCTGATATGGTAGAAACTATGTGATATGGCTCAAGTGAGCCACCACATCAGAGAACCCACAGAACAACACACACTACACTGACAGCCCTCCCATAGGATGACAGATGCTGAGGATGTACAGCTACCCAGCAACGCCTCCAGTGGCCCTCGGGCGCTGATGTCTTGCCGTACCTGGTTAACTGACTGAAAGTTTAGATGCCAAGGAAGGTACATCCTATAGTTGCTATTACAGAATCTGTAGTATCAGATTAGCGACAGAGAGAGAGAGAGAGAGAGGGAGAGATTCCCCCTGCTGCTATGAATCTATTCAAGCCTCTACACTCCTGTACCTCATTTCTCCATTACCCTCATGAGTTTGCTTTCTCCTCACAGTTGTGGGGATTTTGATGTTATATATTTCAGAGAGGCACCATGATAGTCATATTAAGTGCCATTTTTAGAGTCATGCCTTTTATAAAACAATTTCCTATTTATGGATTTTTTTAAATCTCGTCACTAAAATTTTTATTAAATATATTTGAATCTTTTTTTTTTTTTTTTTTTTTTTTTTTTTTTTTTGAGGCGGAGTCTCGCTCTGTCGCCCGGACTGGAGTGCAGTGGCCCGATCTCAGCTCACTGCAAGCTCCGCCTCCCGGGTTTGCGCCATTCTCCCGCCTCAGCCTCCCGAGTAGCTGGGACTACAGGCGCCCGCCACCTCGCCCGGCTAGTTTTTGTATTTTTAGTAGAGACGGGGTTTCACTGTGTTAGCCAGGATGGTCTCGATCTCCTGACCTCGTGATCCGCCCGTCTCGGCCTCCCAAAGTGCTGGGATTACAGGCTTGAGCCACCGCGCCCGGCCAATATATTTGAATCTTAGGAATAATTTTGAGATTCAAAAAGAATCTTCTTTTCTGTTTTCTTTTTTGAGACAGAGTCTTGCTCTGTCACCCAGGCTGGAGTGTTGTGGTGTGATCTTGGCTCACTGCAGCCTCTGCCTCCCGGGTTCAAGGGACTGTCCTGCCTCACCTTCTGAGTAGCTGGGACTATAGGCACGTGTCACCACGCCAGCCAATTTTTTTTTTTTTTTTGTATTTTTAGCAGAGACACAGTTTCATCATGTTGGCCCAGGATGGTCTTGATCTTTTGACCTCGTGATTCACCCTCCTTGGCCTCCCAAAGTGCTGGGATTACAGATGTGAGCCACCACACCCAGCCAGGAATCCTCTTTTCTTCCCCCTTTCAAACACTGAAGCATTCCTGCAAGGACACTGGGTAGGAAAGAGTGGATACTTTGTTGGAATGGCTTTTCAATCTTATTTTTGAAATTACCCTTTTCATTGCTCTCCAACCACCTTTTAAAGTTCAGGATACAAAAAATGGGTTTTTCCATTAATGGAATAATGCATAAGAGTAACAAAACAATCCTTTCTGATGTGTTCAATTATAGCTCCTAAAACAAATCTGGATGGACTGACTGATTTTTTTCCAGTCTGTTTTCTCTGATGTACCCTAAGTGTCGCGAACAGTATCAGACACATAGTACGCATTCGTGAAATAACTGTCGAATGAATGTGTAAGAAACTTATTCAGGCAAGGCACAGTGGCTCACGCCTGTAATCCCAGCACTTTGGGAGGTGGAGGCAGGTGGATCACTTGAGCCTCGGAGTTCAAGACCAGCCTGGGCAACACGGCGAAACCCCATCTCTACAAAAACTACAAAAATTAGCTGGGCATGGTGGCGCATGCCTGTAGTCCCAGCTACTTGGGAGGGTGAGGTGGGAGGATCACCTGAGACTAGGGAGGTTGAAGAAGCTACAGTGACCCATGATCATGCCACTGCACGCCAGCCTGGGTGACAAGAGTGAGGCCCTGTCTCAAAAAACAAAAACAAAAACAAACGTATTCAAAGAAAATGAATAGTAAAGTCCGTAAGGAAAGCTAAAATACTCTAGTTCCAGTCAAAGAGCAACTAGAGTCTTTTAATACAAGAGGCAAAGAAATAAAAAGTTTGCAAGTTTGTGATACAAAAGCAAAGGGTAACACAAACTGAATGCCATAGTAGAAAAACCTGCACAGTAGGTTTCATAGTAGAAAACCTGCATATCTAGTTGATTGTACTCTCATTACTTACTGTGTCTGCAGCAGTGAGATTGATACCTAGTCCTCCAGCTCGTGTGCTTAACAGGAACACAAAGATGTCATTCCTGCACAAAAGGGAGAGATATGTTAAAGGAAAAACTGAAAAGAAAAAATGGCATGTATCAAAAGAGAGAGATCTCTGAATATAGAACATAGAGTCTAGGACTAAAAAGAGTTTTGGTGGTTACCTAGGCCTGATTGATATTTCTGTAAAGCATTATACAATGTTGCTCTGTTCTTACAATCAAACATGGAGGTCACCTTCCAATCTGAAGATAAACTTTTGCTACCCACTAATAAATGATTGATAGGCAACACAAGTATAAACATGTAGCAAATATAACAGAAAAATATGTTACCACAGATGTACAGACTTCTCTATCATATTTTTATTTTTATTTTAATATTTATTTATTTATTTATTTATTTAATTTATTTATTTTGAGACGGAGTCTCGCTCTGTCGCCCGGGCTGGAGTGCAGCGGCCGGATCTCAGCTCACTGCAAGCTCTGCCTCCCGAGTTCACGCCATTCTCCCGCCTCAGCCTCCGAGTAGCTGGAACTACAGGCGCCCGCCACCACGCCCGGCTAGTTTTTTGTATTTTTAGTAGAGACGGGGTTTCACCATGTTAGCCAGGATGGTCTTGATCTCCTGACCTCGTGATCCTCCCGTCTCGGCCTCCCAAAGTGCTGGGATTACAGGCTTGAGCCACTGCGCCCGGCCTCTGTCATATTTTTAAATCGAACCATTCCTAGTTCATACAGAGGGGTCAAGTAAATTAGTACTTCCTGGTTTTCTCTAAGAATCATGACTTATAATAGTTTGGGGACTAATGTTATTATTCCAAAGCACCCATTTTTTTTGTTTTCTGGATGGAGTTTCACTCTGTCACCCAGGCTGGAGTGCAGTGGTGTGATCTCAGCTCACTGCAACCTCTGTCTCCTGGGTACAAGCTCCTGCCTCAGCCTCCCGAGTAGCTGGGACTATAGGCACTCACCACCACACCCGCCTAATTTTTTATATTTTTAGTAGAGATGGGGTTTCACCATATTGGCCAGGCTGGTCTTGAACTCCTGACCTTGTGATTCGCCCGCCTTGGCCTCCCAAATTGCTGGAATTACAGACGCGAGCCACCGCGCCCAGCGTCAAAACACTCATTTTTAAGATGAAGAAAGTTGAGTCCCTGAAAAATGACTCAAAGAACTAAGACCCAGGCCGTGACTTTTATGTGCTAACTTGAATTTAGGATCAGTCCATGAAGACAGGCTGGAACTAAGCACTTTTGGATGAATGCCAACACAGCCCTTACACAGAAATGATTAAATATGGTTTTCTCAGTTTCCTTCTACTTCCTATGTTCTTTCAAAGAAACACTGAATTACAAACAAACCAGTTGGTACCACTGTCGCTCACTCGAGCAGCAAATATTTACTGAATGTCTTCTGGGAACAAGCCCATACCAGATCACAAAGAACAGGCTCTTTTTCTTTTCTTTTCTTTTTTTTTTTTTTTTTTTGGAGATGGAGTCTAGCTCTGACACCCAGGCTGGAGTGTAGGGGCGTGATCTCGGCTCACTGCAACCTCCACCTCCTTGGTTAAAGCAATTCTCCTGCCTCAGCCCCCCGAGTAGCTGGGATTACAGGTGCCCGCCATCATGCCTGGCTAATTTTTGTATTTTTAGTAGAGACAGGACTTCACTATGTTGACCAGGTTGGTCTCCTACCTCAGGTGATCCACGTGCCTCAGCCTCCCAATGTGCTGGGATTACAGGCGTGAGCCACTGTGCCCAGAACAGGCTTTTGACTCTAAGATTTATCTACACACACACACACACACACACACACACACACAATAAGGGCTCAGTTTTAGCCCAGTTCGTATAGATTGCATAAATATATCTTAAGATTATCTTGCATCTTCATATTCCTGACACCTCAGGCTATTTTCTAGAATATCTCTAAGGAAAATAGATTGCATTACACTGGTGAGCAAACAGGACAGTCCTTATAAGTCAAGCTGTTAATCCTCCCCTTTTTTTCATGTTTGTAGTGGATAATCCAACTGGAAATTCATTTAGATTAGTATTATTCAAAGTGCAGGTCACACCTATCATTGGTCATGACATCAGTTTGGTGCTTTAGACAGCATTAAATAAAGAAAAAAGAGATTAGAAAATACTCTAACGCATTACAAGTCATAAGGGTAAGTAATGTTTTGTGAAGTTTCAAATGCAGAATAAAGGTACTCAAATCACAGTGTAAAATGAATTTTTTATTTTGTGGATTCCAGTAAGGAAAAAAACCAAAAAACAAAAAAAACCCCACAAAACCAAAAACAAAAACAAAAACAAAAAAAACACAAAACAACAACAACAAAAACACCAGAAACAAATATACTGACATCAGGATGCTCTCATCCCTTCAGGCTATTCTTCCTTGGTAAAGTCACTTGACTGCTGACAGTCTGTTTCCTGGACTATAAAATGAAGATGCTATAAATACTGCTGAAGTGACTGATGACATATCAATGTTAAACATAAGTATCAGTGAAAGAACTATTTTGAAATAAACATCCTGGTTAATCACTAAGGTAGGTATGTCCTGTAGAAATCTGCCCATTATTTGCATTGAATTAAACACAACTTTCGGCCGGGCGCGGTGGCTCGAGCCTGTGATCCCAGCACTTTGGGAGGCCGAGACGGGCGGATCACGAGGTCAGGAGATCGAGACCATCCTGGCTAACCCGGTGAAACCCCGTCTCTACTAAAAAAAAATACAAAAAACTAGCCGGGCGAGGTGACGGGCGCCTGTAGTCCCAGCTACTCGGGAGGCGGAGGCAGGAGAATGGCTTGAACCCGGGAGGCGGAGCTTGCAGTGAGCTGAGATCTGGCCACTGCACTCCAGCCTGGGCGACAGAGCGAGACTCCGTCTCAAAAAAAACAAACAAACAAACAAACTAATAAACACAACTTTTTAATTTTTATTTTTTGAGACGGAGTCTCGCTCTGTCGCCCAGGCTGGAGTGCAGTGGCTTGATCTCAGCTCACTGCAAGCTCCGCCTCCCGGGTTCATGCTATTCTCCTGCCTCAGCCTCCCGAGTAGCTGGGACTACAGGCGCCCACTACCTTGCCCGGCTAGTTTTTATATTTTAGTAGAGACGGAGTTTCACTATGTTAGCCAGGATGGTCTCGATCTCCTGACCTCGTGATCCACCTGTCTTGGCCTCCCAAAGTGCTGGGATTACAGGCTTAAGCCACCACGCCCGGCCTAAACACAACTTTCATAGGGAGGCATGGATAACAGACCACGGGTGGCGGTCTCTCAGTTAGTGATTCCAAATGCTTCGTGCTCTGATGAAAGTTCTACTAGTTTATCCTTGAATTTTATCACAAAAGTTAATATTTCATAATTTTATTTGATTCATAAAATGCCATCTTTATGATTAAATCATGTAGTGTAAATCAAAAGGCTGAAGGGCATCTGCCAATTTATAAACACATTTTCCCACAGATATGGGATGATGTAAATGGAAGGAGGCGTGGTACCTCACAGGCCCAAAGAAGAATATTTAACCACAATAAGGCTTCAAATAAAAACTGATTGAGCTTTTTAGGGTCGTACTAATCTCTGGAAGGCTGAGGTGCAAGGATAACTTCAGGCTAGGAGTTTGAGATCAGCTTGGGCAATACAGCAAGACCCTGCATCTACACAAAAATCTTAAAAAAAAAATTAGCCAGGCATGGTGGCACACACCTATAAACCCAGCTACCTGGGACACTGAAGCAAGAGGATCATTTGAGCCCAGGAGTTCAAGGATGCAGTGAGCTACACATCACACCAGTGCACTCCAGCCTAAGCAACAGAGTGAGATTCCATCTCTTAAAAAGGATAAGCAATCCTTCCCACTTCGGCACTGAGAAGACTGCTTTTGCTCCATACATCTTCCTCTCCTGCTTTGGTGGGTACAGAGGCAAGGAATCAAAGGCTCCTCTGACACCTGTGAGAGAGTTGATGGAGTCATTCAATGGCTAGGACTTTTCTTTGATAATTCTTGAGAAGACCCAAAATATGAGCATGGGGTGTCAGGGAATGGGTACAGGGTGGGGGTATGGGGGACTGGTGGGAAAAGACAAGGCATTTGAGCAGTACAACAAAAGGAAGTATTAGAAGCAAAAAGATAAGTAATTTTTGGCCAGGTGCGGTGGCTCACGCCTGTAATCCTAACACTTTGAGAAGCTGAAGTGAGTGGATCACTTGAGGTCAGGAGTTCAAGACCAGCCTTGGCAACAGCTCAAAACCCTGTCTCTACAAAATACAAAATTAGCTGGGTGTGGTGGTACAAGCCTGTAGTCTCAGCTACTTGTGAGGCTGAGGTAGGAGAGTCAGTAGAGCCTGGGAAGTCAAGGATGCAGTGAGCTGTAATCGCTCTACTGTGTTCTACTGCACTCCAGAGCCTGGGTGACAGAGTGACACCCTGTCAAAAAAAGGAAAGGAAACGAAAGGAAAAAGGAAAGGAAAAAGGAAAGGAAAAAGGAAAGGAAAGGAAAAAGGAAAGGAAAGGAAAAAGGAAAGGAAAAAGGAAAGGAAAAAAAGTAAGGGAAAAGGAAGGAAAGGAAAAAGAGGAAAGGAAAGAAGGAAAGGAAAAGCAGGAAAGGAAAGGAAAAGAAAGGAAAAAGGAAAGAAGGAAAGGAAAAAAGGAAAGGAAAAAGGAAAAGGAAAGGAAACAGGAAAAGAAAGGAAAAAGGAAAGGAAAAAGGAAAGGAAAGGAAAAACGGAAAGGAAAGGAAAAAAAGGAAAAAGGAAAAAGAAAGAAAGGAAAGAAAAAGGAAAGGAAAGGAAAGGAAAAAGGAAAGAGGAAAGGAACAAGGAAAGGAAAAAGGAAAGAAGGAAAGAAAGTAAGGAAAAACGGAAAGGAAAGGAAAAAGGAAAGGAAAGGAAGGAAGAAGGAAAAGGAAAGGCAAGGAAAGAAGGAAGAAAGAAAGGAAAGGAAGGAAAGGAAAAAAGGAAAGAAAAGGAAAGGAAAAGGAAAAAGGAAGAAAAGGAAGAAAAGGAAGAAGGAAGGAAAGAAAGGAAAAAGGAAGAGGAAAAGGAAAAAAGGAAAAGGAAACGAAAGGAAAAGGGGAAAAAGGAAAAAAGGAAGCAAGGAAAAAACAGGAAAGGAAAAAGGAAAGGAACAGGAAAGGAACAGGAAAGGAAAAGGAAAGGAAAAAGGAAGGAAAAGGAAAGAAAAGGAAAGGAAAAGGAAAGGAAAGAAGAAGGAAAGAAAGAAAAGGAGAAAAAGGAAGGAACAGGAAGAAAAGGAAAGAAAAGGAAAGGAAAAAGAAAATGGAAAGGAAAAAAAAGTTTTTTTTTTTGCAAAGGAAAAAGGAAAGGAAAGAGAACGGAAAAGGAAAAAAGGAAAGAAAGGGACAACGGGAAAAGGAAACTGAAAAAGAAAGGAAAGGAAAAAGGAAGCCTAAAGAAAACAGGAAGGAAACAAGAAAGGAAAAGGAAGAAAGGAAGGATAAAATTAAAGGAACGGGAAAAATAAAGAAATGAAAGAAGAAAGTGAAAGGTAAAAAGGAATAGAAAAGGAAAGGAACAAAGGAAAGGAAAGAAAAGGAAAGGAAAAAGAGAAGATAAAAAGAATAGAAGTAAGCAAAGGAAGGAAAAGGAAATGAAAGGAAAGGAAGGCAAGGAACGGAAAAGGTAACGAGAAAAGAAGAAAAGAAAAAGAAAGGCAGGACGGAAAGGAAAGGAAAGGAAACGTAAAGGAAAAAGTAAAAGGAAAAAAGAACTTCAAAAGGACCGGACCGTCCCTTCCCCAGTCCATTTAACCGGTGCCCTTACTCTTACCTTAAATTAACCCTTGCAAATTCCCCATTACATGAAATTAGAAAATTAACTGCAACCCTTACCTTCCAGTCAAACTTAACGTACAACTCGTCCATTCCCGTACCCGCTTCAATTCACTCTTACCCCTTCCCTTCCCCCTTCCATACCCCTTCCCTTCCCCCTCCCTTCCCCACTTCCCTTCCCATTCCCGTCACACTTAACTGCACACGGCCGTCCCCCTGCCCGGCCCCCGGCCGCCAGGCCCGCCACCGGAACCGTCCACCCCGGCCCGGCCCCCTCCCGGCCCGTCCCCCGGCCCGGCCCCCCGAGCCCGGCCCCCGGCCCGGCCCGGCCCCGGCCCCGGCCACGCGGCCCGGGGCCCCGGCCCCCGGCCGGCGCGGCCCACGGCCCGGCCCCTGCCCCGGCCCCCGGCCCGGCCCCAGGCCCGGCCCGGCCCCCGGACCCGGCCCCCGGCCCGGCCCTGCACCCGTCAAGGCCGCGGTTCCCGTCCGCGTCCCTTACCCCCGTCCCCTTCCCTTCCCGTCCCCCGTCCTCCCTTCCCTTCACCGTCCCTCCCCTTCCCTTCCCCTCCCCCGCCCCCCGGCTGTGTCCCCTTTCCCTCGTCCTTTTTCCCGTCCTCTTTTTCGTTTTCCCCTCTTTCCTCCCTTACCCCTCGGTTCATCTCTCCAAGCGCACCACCCTCTTTCCCTCCCTTTACGTTCCCCCTCCCTTCTTCGAACCACTTAGAAATACATGGTTCTTTTTGGATATAATCACTTAGTACCTAAAAAGATGCCTGTGATGATGAGGTAGGTGATGAATTCAATGTTAATTTTATCATATTTGTAGAAAAAAGAAGAATTGCGAAACCTTGGGTTCTATAATCAAAGAAAAGTCGTTCTTCATGGACTATACGGTAACACCCAAAAATCTAAATCAACTACTAAGAAGTTCCTTTCTAATGATAATGCTATAACAGTTTGATAATGTGAATTATGTTTAGGGGCTCCTGACTAACAGGAGAAAACAAAATCCCAGAAGGCAACATGGGGGTCTGGGTGCCCTCTCTAGGAAGCTGAAAAGGCATCTTAACTCAGGGTCACTTGAAACAGACCTAAGATCAGCCATCTGGCTGGTCTGTTAAGGGGCTATAAAACCACACAGAAAGACAAACATGTGTAGGTCCTCATGTCTCGTCTCGCTCTCACTCTTCTTTATAACCCATTGAGGTGACTTTGCACCAACATACCCAATAGTGCTAGGCACATAGCTGACTGCAGTAAAGGCTTGTTGAATGACTGAAAAGGAACACAATGAAAGACAACTGTGAATCTCTACGACTCTCTCACAAAGAAAAAATCCATGCTACAGTCACTTTTCCCCTCATGTTTTCCAAAGAGTCACACTGAGTGGTCGATAATATGGGGCGAGGATCCATTTGGTAAAGGTCAGGGGTTAGGAGGAAGGGAAGCAAAAGGCCAAGGCACCACAGAGCAAAGACCTTGTGAATGGCTTCAGGATCACGCACTGGTCACATGCTCTGAATGTTGCCCAGTCAGGCATCCGGCCCAACATCTTTAGT